>NC_135720.1:2500-2402500 GCF_964656455.1 Halichoerus grypus | reverse complement strand
TGAGGTCTTGGTTCAAACCCCAAACCGATGGTTGTTGCAACATGAGCAGGTGGTATACACCTCTGACTTTTGCTTGATGGATCACCGAAGCGGCTTTGAGAAGCCCGGCTTTAGCTATCAGTTCCTTCATCTTTCCTCAGTTGAATTAACTCCTGCATTCCTGAGCGAAGGTCAAGAGTAACAAGGTCACACGGTAATTAATAACAGCACATCTTACCATTTGGATTTTTCAGTTGTACAGATATTAACTTCCCACAGCTTGAGCTTCCTTCTGTCAGTTTTTTTTCCCTTCTGTTAATAGTTACATGAATAATATTTTCAAAACTCCTAGTTCATCATTATGCCTCTGAACGTACACGCTTTTGCCGACAGTTAACGGAAATCAGTGAATCTTCAGGTCAGGGTGAGTGGCATAGGGATCAAAAGAAAAGGATGGAAAGGAAAGAAAAATGTACAAATAGTAATTTTTATGTAGTAATGACTGCAGTTTGTATGGTCCAGGATTCCCAAATTCACCAAATTCAATGACCTTGGATTATCTAGACTGACAACTAATAACTTGGTAACATACGCAAGTTTGCATAACATGAGCTTAAGAGAAACAGACGTTTGAGGGCAAATCATAAAACGTCCATTATTCACAATGAGATTCAGGGATGAGGTGAGGTTTGGGGCTGACTGATTTAGTGAATATTTCTGGAGATACAACACTTGCTTTCAACGGTGCTGTGCAGGCAATAGATAGAAGGATTCTGAACGGAAGAAGAGTAATGAAGCCATGAGAATCACGCTTTAAGTCCTCTTTCACGTTGGAACTTTCGTGTTTCCATGAAGGTGGCTCAGGCACTTGGCGATGGCCGTGAAGCCATCACCTTCTCGAAGGGTGCCGGCAAGGACAGGGGGGCCGGCAAGAAGACCACCGTCCTGCGGTTTTTAAATGGGGACGTGAAGAAGATCCTGCCAGATCAGAGAGTGGTGAGTACGGCCTCCATACTTGCCTTTTTTTTTTTTTTTTTTTTTTAATCAAGACCAACCCAACTATTGGGAAGATTTTTGTCCATCTGCGCCCTTCTTCCCCTGGGGACTCAAGGATGAGGGCCTCTGGCCAGTTGGGCGGTTTTGGTTACTAGATGCACTTGGGCAGTGAGATTCATGATCAACGGAGCCCCCAATTTCCATGTTACAGTGAGAACAAGAGCTCGCACCCTGCTGGCTGAGAATTCTCGCTCAACCGTTTAGAGACCGTTAGCCTTGCTAAGCCTCCGTAACATGAGACTAAGCTTGGGACCTAACTCAAAGACGGTGGAGAGACTAACGCACACAGCACGCCGTGTAACGCCCCGCCTCCGCGATCTCCAGGGACGCACAGTAAACCCTCAGTAACTGTGCATTAATTATAGGGTGAGCAGTAGCATCGAAACCTAGTCAGTCAGGAGCCCGTTCCTAGTGCAAGCTGGGGATCGGATGGATCATCAGATGGAAGGAGACGTGGCTTTCTTTCCTCCATCAGGGGACTTTCACAGGCCGGTGGGAGGAGGCCGGTCTCCCTGCAGCCGCCACCAGCGCTGGGCAAGCAGGAAGCACGGGCCACAGGTGTCTGGGACCTAGTCGACTCCCAGGGACCACGTGTACGAACAGGAGCGAATGAACTAAGCTCATCAGGGCTCAGTTTCTGCATCTGAAGAACCAGGCAATAGCTATTTTGTAGGTTCGTGATTCTCAGCTGGGGGCAATTTTGCCCCCCTGGACCATTTGCAATGTCGGGAGAATTTTGGGTGGTCATAGCCGGCCGTGGTAGGGGCGCTACCGCCGTCCAGGGGGCAGAGGCCGGGCCTGCGTAGGATGCCCCCCACAACAAAGAACAATGGGGTCCAAGTCGTCAGTTATGTTGAGGTGGAGAAAACCCGCCAGAGGTCATCACAGGGACTAAATTTAGAGCACTCAGGTATTGCTCCGTACGTATGAAGGACTCAGTAACTGAGAGCGGCCAAGTCTCTGGGGGTAACTGCTGAAGGCAGATGGTGCACGTGTGAAAGTGAGCAGCACATGACGGTAGACAGAGGGCCCCTCGATGCTGGGGAGTCCGGATGCGTTTGTGACCCCAGGACATGCTGCATGTCCACGTGCTGTTAGCTGTTAGATCCGGGCCAAAGAGACGCCGCGACACTTGGAGCATTTACAGGCATGACTGCCGGAGAGTAGTCCGGATAATTCAGGATTTAACGTGATTCTGAGAATTTGGTTGATTTACAAAGAATCATTGTAAATCAGGCCTGGAGATAGGGTAGCTTTTAGTAGATTGATAATACTCTTTTAGTGCAGAAACATTACCAAATTGTATTCTTTACAAACTGTACTCATTTCTTTAAAAAGGTCTTTTTTAGTATAATCAACTTCATTGTTTTGTTTGTGGTTTTGTTTTGTTTTGTTTTACCAAGCTTTGGGATGAGAATTCAGAGGTTCAGGGCCCTGGGAGTTCTGAAAGACTGCAGAGCTCGTGTCTGGTTTCCGTTTTTGTTTTACTGGTTTTAATGAGAGGCATCTGCTCACTGCTCTGTAATTGTACCCCAGCTAAAGGCCTCTGACCACTTGTGAGGGCAGCTGTTTGAATCCTGGTATAGATGCAGCCCCCGCATCACTGGCCCCAGGTAACCCCACGCCCCCTTGTCTGCAAGGCAGCGCAAACACGGAGAGTCCAGAAGACCCCATGTACACAGTGGACTGTTATGATGTCACCGTCCAATTGAGTCATACGTGATACTGAGCTCATCGCCTACTTCTGTACTTTAAATTCTGAACCCAGAGTCTCCTGAAGTTGTTTCTTAGCCAGAACCCCGCTGCCGTCCTTGGAAGGGAAGGCTCCCCATCTTGGTCCTTGGCACGGTCCCAGGGCAATCTTGGCAGCTAGTGGAAGCGTGGTGTAGTGGGGCACCTGCTGAGTGATGGGCCGTGTTCTTCTCCACCGTGGACTCTTTGGTCTCAAGGGAAAACTGAGCCCCGGGCCTGGGCTTGCACCTAAAATGGCTCTAATCATAGAGAAATAAGCACTCTCCACTGTGTCTCACTTTTAGACAAATTATGCACACAGGAAGAAAGCCTCCGGGACAAGAGGGCAGGCCAGTCCCTCGGCTCTCAGCACGGTGCTTTATCAGACATGTCCCCCCACGTGTTCACTGATGAGCAGGTGGCGTTGTCCTTGTACGTGACCCATATGAGGTGACCGGGCCAGGCCCCCCAAACTAGGAGTCGAGCGAAATGTCTGCCTTCCAAGTTCTCACTTTGAAAACATTAGCATGAAATAGATTTTTGTCTCCTTGCCCTTCTTCTGTTTAGTCTCCCCCCACCTGTACGGTTCAGGCTACTCAGCTTAGTCTAGAGGAACGCTTCCTCCTTCCCCATAACCATCCTCGTCCACAACTGCTCTTTCCCACACTCCCTCTCCACTTCATTGGAGACCAAAGGAGTCACACTGATTTGAAACTTGACAATCCGGTGACCAGGTCCAGAGGCAGGGCTCCGTGAGTGTCTGAAGGACGCAGGAGCTTGTCTGTGTTATCTCGAGCTGCTGGTGGACACTTGGTCTGAGCTGGGCGGTTCGTGGTTGTGGGGCCCACGGCTCACGCTCACCGTGCCCGTCGTGAAATCACGGGGCCTGGGTAGGCTGCAGGTCCCCCAGGACTGTGAGGCTGGGCGGGCTTCGGGTTTCAGAGCCTGCCCAGGTGAAGGACAGGGCCTCCCCACAGTAAGCAACCTCTCAGACTAATGACCGGCCCCAGGATCTTCCCGTGGGCAGGGCAGGCCTCTCCCACCTGCAGGAAGTACTTCACTAGGTTAAATCCAGGTGCAAAGTGATAACACAACAGCATCCCGACGTGGGTGTTTCTGGTGCTTACAGGTTTACCATTATGCAGACGCTCAGATAATGCGCACAAGCTATCCCAACGGTTTGGACATTGTGCGGTTTCCCGACAAGCAGACAGGTGAGTGGCGCGTGGTTACACGCCGACCGAGTGAGCACGAGGCGGAGCCACTTTATGTGCGAACATTGGGTTTACCAGACATTGGAGCTTTTATGCAAATTCTCCATGGCAGCAATTGTCCAGATAATTTGGGGTTTAAATTACTTAGTGAAAACCCAGGTATGCATTTGTTTCGGATTCTTATCAAGTAGCTCTGAACCCACCGCTCGGGTGTGGGGCTGTAAATGCACCAAACGCCCAAGGGAATGCCGTCAGAACGCGGTCCCTAGGTCCGTGCGCTCACTGCGCTGGATGGCTGAACACGGTGAGCAAAATGCCCGACGAGTGGCATACCTCTTAGCTTTATAGCTGCTTTCTCTCCAGAGCTGTCAAATTCTTTCTCAAGTACTAAGAATTCCATGTTCTGGTTAAAATTTGAGGTTTTTGGTTCTGTGAATTTGCTTCATCTTATAGCAGTTTAATTTTATCTCGCATTGTGCTGAGTCCCTCTTTTTTCATATGAATGATTTTCATGCCCTGCAAGAACCCGCTCTCTAAATGGGGCACCCTAGTTGGCAATTCTCCCATTTAGAGGATACTCTGTCGTAGCATCCTCCTCAGCATCACCACTGTCCCCCCGTCCCCCACCAGAATCTGAATGTGAATTTTGCCTCCGGAGTCCATTTTAAGAGAGTGCATATTAAAGTAGGGGGTATTCCCAGTGTCTCCGTGCCCGCCGTGGTCACCACCACTGTGTGCGTGAAGTAGGAAGCATTCCCTCTTCCCCAGTTGCTGCCTCTCGGTTGAAACAGAGCCCTGATCCTGGGCTGAGCTTTGTAGTTCTCCAAAAGCCTGTGTACCTGGGCTGGCCTACTGCCGCGAGCAGGCCACCTCCTGACGACGGGGCCGAGCACCTCCAGAGCTGCCGTGTGCAGGAGGGCCCGGCTGCTGGCCTCCTTCTCGCCAAGCTGGCCCTCGCCGGGGCTGCCCTTCTGCAGGCCTTCCAGGCTATGGGCTGTGCGCACAAAGGGTGGAGGTTCGATCAGAAATTTGGACGTTTTCACAGACGTCATCCTGAGACTGGGTTGCGGGACACTCACTGACATTCACAGCCACTGCCTTGGAAAACCCACTTACTGGCAGCTCTTCGGCCAGTGACATTAGCACCGAGGATGCTTGCCATGCAGAAGGCCGTAAGGTTTTGTTTTGTTTTGTTTTGTTTTTGTAACATGTTGCGATCAGTAAATGGAGTCATTTAGTTTAACTACACAGTGGTTATAGTTTTTACACAAGTCTTATGTATAAAGTAGGTTGAAAGAATGTTCTAGAAAATGAGTATTTTTTTAAAAAGATTTTATTTATTTATTCATTTGACAGAGAGAGAGAGGAAGAGAGAACAAGCAGGGGGAGTAGTGGGCAGAGCGGCAGGTGGAGAGACAGCGTGCATGAGCAGGGGGAGCGGCGGAGGGAGAGGGAGAAGCAGGACCCCGCTGAGCAGGGATCCCGATGCGGGGCTCCATCCCAGGCCCCTGGGATCATGACCTGAGCCCAAGGCAGATGCTTAATGACTGAGTCACCCAGGCGTCCCTAGAAAATGAGTACTTGCATCTGGATTTCAGTCTTTGGTTTTCTTCCTCTACTTTAAGAAGTCTAACCTGCATTGCAAAACAAAACAAAACACCTCAATGCCAAGGGTGTCACTGTTCTCTTCACCGGAGTGACGTTGGTAGGGGGCGTATAGTCACCCCGACAGGGGCACCATTAGTAGGAGATCATTTCAAGGGTGCTGACCTGGGGACCGCAGTCGGCCCGCCTTCCACTCCCCTCTGAGTGACCCCAGGCAGGCTGACATCTTTGTCTGAGTTTCATCATCGATGTCGCGTGGGAAAGCACCGACCCATGGAGTGGTCAGGGACCCCGGGGCGAGCAGGCGGCGAGTGCTGAGAAGGGAGCTGACGCCCACACTGGCTCTGGATGTCCAGGGGGCCATCAGAGTGGTGCTGTAGCCTCGTTAGACCCGGTCAGTGCGCCCGCGCTGCGTGTCTGCGTTTCCCTCCCCCGTCCCCCCGAACCTCGACTGTAGCGGCTGGGCGGGGTGCTCCGACTCTGGAAACTGAGATTTCCCAAACTGTTCTCAGAACGCTTGCCAACACCACCAGCAACAACGCGAGTGTTCTGAGGCCCAGCAAACAGATTCGGAAAATGCTGGATTATGTGAAGCTAACCCTTTTCCTCTCTGTATTTCTTCATCTTTAGCATCGTGCTGTGCACGGGGCTCCTCGGGAAGGGACAGGAGGCAGGACCGCTCACTGTTTCACAAGCATAGGTCACCACAGAATGCTTTTCTCATGGACTGACTATTAATATGTTCCTTTGGCTTCTTTTTGGGAAAACATATAGTATCTCAATAACTAGGAGGTTTTGTTGCTGATTTTTTTTCCTTGGGTCTTTAAAAACTCAGCAAAGGGCTTATGTGGACCTGGATGGAATCTCCACCGTGGGACGTGCTGTATACACATATCACATTGCACTTGCATGAACACCAGCTATGGAATTTGTGTGTAATATGCATTTCTAGGTCCTCCTCACTGAGGCGAGGGTGACAATGTGTGGTGCTGATTGTGGCCAAGACTGGAACTCTTCGGGTCACTCTTGTCCCTGTCCAAGTTAATTCTGAGCCGCTTCCAGGGTCCCCTGTTGCTCTGATCGATGCTCAGCTCCCCCCAGAGCTCCTTCCTTGCTGCTAGGCCTGCACCCCAAGTGCTGACCTTCTCTTCCAGCCTCTGCAGTGGCGGAGGGTTTACATTTTAAGTGAGTTAGCACATTCATCAGAATGCCAAGGAGATCTGCCAACTCCAGTCTGCTGTGTGAAAATTCCTTGCAGCTGATTTCCCGTGAACTTTGGGGTGGCTTTCTGTCTTTTGGCTCTGCAGCTTTGTCTCTGCTCCCAGCCTCCGACATTCTCTACCTAGCCGTCTGCATTTGTGAAAAGCATTCTTCCCTTTGGGTTTTGTATTTTTGTGTTGTTTCCTGCCGCTTCCAGCCCCAAGAATGGTTAAATCTGGCTTTTCTTTGCACAGGAAAAAAATGTCACTTCCTGATCTGGGGCCAGTTTGAAAATGGATCCCATGCTGGGCTGCACACTTCCTATGCAGCATTGCTAAATATCCTCCCTGACCCCTGCAAATAGTTTTGAAATTGCCTTTGGCCTGATTGGCAAGTCTGGAGAGAGGGTGAAGTTCCAAAAGTGCCCCCAGCAGTGGCCAGGACAAGGGTCGAGTTTGCAAACGGCCACCAGCTGTCTCCGTTTAAAGATCAGCTTCCTTGTTTAATGCACAAGAGACAGGCTCTTCCTTTCATTCCAAAGGCTTGTTGCTTTGCTCTCATGTCTCTAAACTACAAACGTGTTTCCTGCGGGTCAGGTGCCACACAGTATTGTTTTTCTTTACGGATTCGTTTGGGATGGGTCACTACTGTCCTCTGCTTTTCAAACCAAACAAACTGAAATTTTATAAAACCAAGACTTCCCCACGTGAGGGGTGGGGTCCATTTCTCCAAATCTGTAACCCACAGAATCAAAACCACCTTCAGCATGAGCCATCCTGTTAACCCACTAGCATGCAAATGACCTCCGTTCACACCCAAGTCTCCTTTTCTCATGACCAGGTGGTTGGTTGCCCTTTCTCTCCAAAGGAAGTGGGATTAACCCCCCCAGGTCGGGTGTGTCAAGTACGGTGGGTGCTGCCTGTGAATCCCCAGCATTGGGCAGGGCAGCCTCCGGGGCCAAAGGAGCATCCTGTTTTGTAGGGGTGGTACGGGAGTGGGTCACCACACACCAGGGACACGACAACCCAGTTCTGTCCTGATGGCGTGATACCAGACATCAATCTGTCCTTTCCCCTTCTGTTTAAAGTTTGTTGATTTAACTTCCTCCTATTAGTGGAAGATGTGTGTACCATATTCAGAAAACACGGTCTCCATGGTCCTATTTCTCTTCAATAGCAGCGTATTCCGTGCCCTGCTCCTGGGTGAGCTGCAGAGAAGGGGCCCTCTCTAACTGCTGGGCGTCGCGTTCTGTGTCTGTCCATTAGTGCAGACTTTAGCTGTGCTGTTCCGTTCTGTTATTTTTTGTTTGTTCTAAATTAAGAAAGATTATAGTTTATTTTAATGTAATTTCAGACTTCCAGACTCCTGTATGCTCTTTACCCAGACTCAGTTTTTAACTTTTTGCCATATTTGCTTTATCATTCTCTCTCTGTATGTATATATGTATACATGTACATATATATATATATATATATATATATATATATATATATATATACAATCACATTTTCTGACCCCCTAGAGGGTAAGCGGCACATATCAATACCCCTTTCACGAATCATATGTCTGTGCATTCACCAGTCATATGAGATCAGGGCCCACCCTACTCTAGTATGACCTCATCCTAACTTACTTTTTCTGCAAAGACCCTATTTCCAGATGAGGTCGCATCTGAGGCACTGAGGGTTAGGACATCAATACAGGAATTTTGGGGGAACACACTTCCACCTATAACATATCCCTAGGATTTCTTTTTATTTATTCTGCTTGGAATATGCGGTGCTTCTTACACCTATGGATTTACATTTTTTCATCCACTCTAGAAGGTTCATAGCCATGACCTTTGACGATACTGCCATTCTTCTGAATTCTCATTTCTTCTTCTGGAACTCCCGGCCCATATCCTTCTATATCGACTTCTCTGTCTCCTTGAGCATTCCCACCTAGAGAACTCAGGGCTTCCCCCTGGCCTATCCCCACCCTCCCCTGCCTCTCCAGGCTCACCATCATCTGCTCATTTCTCCTTTTGTTTATTTAGGGAGGTGGTCCCTGGATCTTTGGTACATTTTTCACTGTGCCTCATAGACCTCTGAGGTCTAGTTGTTAGGGAGTGAGAGCGGTCCCTCGAAATTTCTAGCTAATGAAAGTTATATTCCTAATGATTTAATAGTAAGAATCGTAAGAATAGCTCTGAGTTACTGGTGCTCATTATGTGGCTGGTGTTCTTCCAGGTGCTCTCCATTTGCACACTTAACCTTCAAAGAATCCAGTGAAATAGGTGCCCTCACTGTCCTCATCTTAGAGATGAGGAAGCTGAGAGCAGCAAGCTCAAGGTCTGTCCGCACTCACGTATTGGCTTCCTTCGTGGTCTGGCTCTGGAGCCTGGGATGAAACGGCTGTCCCTCAGGATCCCAGAAGTCACGCGTAACCGAACACCTCCTCCACAGTGTCATGTGCATGCTCTTAGGTCTCTGTTTCATCTGTGCCTGTGGCCCCTCTCTCCTTCTTAATACTTCTTCCTTGACCAATTTTACAGAGGTCTTTGTGGTTATTATTTATTTCAAATTACTGATTTCTGGCTTTGTTGATGCATTGTACTATAGCTTTCTTTTTTCTCTTTCACAGATTAAAGCTTTATATTTACCATGTTTTATGTTTGACTTTATTTTCTTTTTAAATTCTTCAGGTAGAGGGGCGCCTGGGTGGTGCAGTGGATTAAGTGACCGACTCTCGGTTTTGGCTCAGGTCGTGATCTCAGGGTCATGAGCTCGAGCCCCATGTAGGGCTCCGAGCTCAGTATAGAGTCTGCTTGAGATTCTCTCTCCCTCTCTCCCTCTGCCCCTCCTACTGGTGCTCTCTCTCTTAAAATAAATATCTTAAAAATGATTCTTAAGGGAGATATAAGTGCTCATTAATTTTTAGTTTTTGTTCCCTAATATGAACATTCCAGGCTATATATTCCCTCTGAGCACCTTTTTAATTATATCCTTCAAATTTTGTTAGCATTTATTTTTCTAATGCAGTTCTAAGTGTCTCTTATTTTTTACTGTAGTTTGATTTTGTTTTTTGCTCATAAGTTATGTTTGGAAGTGTTTTGAGGTAATTTCCGAATGTATGGTGTCTTAGTTTTCCTTTTGCTATTCATATTAATTTATCTAAGTTGTGTCAAACCATAGCTTATATTATTACTTTTTCTTTGATATCTTTTGTCTTCCTTTATGGCCTAGAATATAGTCATTCTCCCCCAAATGTCCAGTATGTGCTTGAGAGCATGTGTATAAATCTATAAATGCCTTTAGATTGAGATTTTTAAGAGTTGTGTTTTCAAGAATAGAAAACCCAGAAATGAACCTACAATTATATGGTCAATGAATCTTCAACAAAGCTAAGAAGAACATCCAATGGGAAAAGACAGTGTCTTTAACAAATGCTGTTGGGAGAACTGGACATTCACATGCAGAAGAATGAAACTGGACCATTTCCTTACACCATACACAAAAATAAATTCAAAATAGATGAAAGACCTAAATGTGACACAGGAAACCATCAAAGTCCTAGAGGAGAACACAAGAAGTAGACTCTTTGACATTGGCTGTACCGATTTCTTACTAGGTATGTCTCCTGAGGCAAGGGAAACAAAAGCAAAAATAAACTACTGGTACTATATCAAAACCAAAAGCTTCTGCACAGTGAAGGAAACAATCAACAAAACTAAAAGGCAACCTACAGAATGGGAGAAGTTATTTGCAAATGATATATCTGATAAAGGGTTAGTATCCAAAATATATAAAGAACTTATAAAACTCAACATTCAAAAAACAAATAATCCAGTTAAAAAATGGGCAGAGGACATGAATAGACATTTTTCCAAAGAAGACATACAAATGGTCAACAGACACAAGAAAAGATGCTCAACATCACTCATCATCAGGGAAATGAAATTGGTGACCTTGAGCCAGGTTTTGACAATGGAACGTTACACTTGCTAGTTTCCACACGCCATGTCAGGTGACTTATTAATGTCGAGTCAGGTCATCTGGAAGAGAAAGGTACTTTGTAGACCTGTGTGTCGTTGCTGTCCCTAAGCCTCGACGCCCTCCGAGTCTTGGCTGGTCCGTGCGGATGTCTCTCACGCACCGATTCACCCTCTCTCCGTAGAAACTCCAAGTCCTGTTATTGTCCTGGGAGGCATGTCCGCCTCCTCAAACCTGCTACCAATGACGGACATTTCGGGAGCAAAGTTAAAGGCCTCATGTTCCACTCCTGCCATTTTACAGATGCATCTGTGTGTCACACACACGTTCTTGTAAAATTCATACAGATCAGCACACTTGTGCTCAGAGTATGCACCAGGAGTCAGTGAACTCAGTGGTGCTCGCAAGAATTGTTCCAAAGGAGAGCCTCCCAGTCCCTTCTGGGTGTTCCATCAATATACCACATAACAACAAACTTTCACAGTTTTTTGCTAAAAAATATTTCAATGGGTAGAATTTTCCCTCCGTTGTAAGATTTATCACCACATTTATTTTTCTCATGTATATTTTGTGCTGCTTCTTGTCACCAGCAACAGCTAACAGTTAAAACAAAAAGAAGCACATGAATATTTTAAAAAGAAAACAGAAACTGATCAATTAAGTTTAACATCTTTTCTTTTGTTCACAATCACATGCAAACGGTGATTTACACCACATGCGTGCAATAAAACCATGCCTTTGATCCTGTAATAACATTGGATAGAGCTGGGTCTCAGCATTGCACAATGAACCCTGTGGCCTTTAAAGGTTCTGTCTCGCTCTCTTTTTAAAATTTTTTTATTTTAAGTAGACTCCACACTTGACGTGGGGCTTGAAGTCACAACCCTGAGATCAAGAGTTGCATGCTCTACTCATTGAACCAGCCAGGAGCCCCTAAGGGTCCGTCTCTTGCACAAGGTTGAAAGTCAGTGTTGTTTCTGGAGGCTACTGCGGAGGGAGGCCTGGGTCTTCACCACATTACCTGGTCTGACACCCCAAGTCACTGTGAAAAAGTAAAAGTGAAGGTCAAAGGCATACAGAAGACCAAAGTCACCTGCTGTGGGATTGACGATGACCTTCCACGTTGAAGGAGCCAGAGAGCATATGGAAGGAAAAGAACATTTTAGCTGAGGGGATAATTTGGGCAAAGTTGGAAGAATATAAATTTTGTGTTCTAATGAGATGGAAGAGCAGTCTGCATACAGCAAGATATTCAACTATAAATAAAAAATGATAGAGCAGGGTACAAAACCAAGTCTTGAATACCAGTGCTTTGTGGAGTGGGTCACTGTGAAATATGTGTGAGCAGCTGAGAGACGCAGCAGGGAGATTAGGGAGATGCATTTTTAAAACGTGTAATCCACAGAAAAATACCACCCTGATGGCTCAAAGGAAATCGTGTTTCCGGACGGGACAGTGAAACGTCTGAGTGACGGAGGTGAAGAGACTATGTTTCCTGACGGGACAGTCGTCAGGGTGGAAAGGTCAGTATGATGACAGGTGTGTTCGGGCAACAATTTCTTTAGATTAATTTAACTTTTGTAAAAGAGTAGGTTTCTGTGTAAACGGAATAATAGAAAATAATGTGACCCTGAGGTTTTGTCCATGACCTTGATCTGGTTCCCACATGAATCTAAACGCTGACTTGCGTTCTCTCCCCTGACCTTGGTCATGCTCGCGTTGCAACCTAAAAATACTCGTGGTCTTCAGCGAATGTCCCGTCAGCTCGTGTTGGTGGAAGCCCGGGTCCATAGCAGGACACACGGGATCAACAATTTGAGACACGCCGAGAAGGTGCTCCCAGAGCCTGCTACCTCCTAATGCCCCGTGTGTGCAGGGGAGAGAGGTGAGGCCGTCCCCACCCGGCCAGCCGCCCGCGGCCCCACAGGTGCTCCTGGACGTCGTGCTAGATTCCAGTTGTCCCCACAGCACAGTTCGCAGGAGCTCTGCGCCGCTTGAACGATTATACATCGCGGTCCCGTCACTCCCCTGCGGTCCCTCCCCTCTCCCTCCGGGTGAAGCTCCCAGCCCGGGACCCCATGGTCCGGCCCCCCACCCCGTCATTCTCCCACACTCTGTTCCTCGCCAGACTGCATTTCTGTCCACACCCTGAACCCTGCTCTGGCCTTTGCACATTCTCTGCCCTCATCCACCGAGGTCTGCAATGAGGATCCAGAGCTGGTGCTCCTGCCCCCCCCCTCCCGCCCTGCCCCGTGTCGCATGCGGGCAGTGCCGGCCACCATGCGGGCTACCTGACCAGCTTGTTCTCCCTTCCCAGGAACGGCGACAGAACCATTGTGTTCAGCAACGGGCAGAAGGAGATCCAAACGGCCGGGTTCGAGAGGAGGGAATACCCCGATGGTACCGTCAAGATTGTGTACTGCACGGGCTACCGGGAAACGCGGTCTGCATCCGGGGCCGTGAAGATCAGGTACGAGCCTGGAAACGTCCTCCCAGACAGAAGGAGTCGGGCATCCCTCAAAACCCAACATTACATGTGACTTCCCAACCACATTTTTTTTTTTTTTTTTTTTGCTAAAACAGACACAAAAAAACCAATAGTATATTCACGGCCCCAAATGGTGGAGAACACACAAAACTTTAGGACACCCCAAGTTGTCCAGAAATTGTGAAGGAAGAGACACTGTAGACCCCAGGCTTCCTTGGTCAGGACAAGCACTTAGAGCAACACTAGTTGGAGGACGGGGGGCTCAGCAAAGGATGAACTACGGACCCTTTGCTCATCACAAGAACCAGCTCGACCCTGGGACCGGCCCGGGGGAAGCTCAGCAGGGCCATCCTGTTGGGCCACCCGGGTTAATAGACACCAACCCCCCTTCCTCTGCATGAGGCTTGCCTCGTGCCTGCCCCAGCCTGACCGATTGCCCTCCATGACCTCTAACCCCCATGACCTTGCTGGGTCAGATAGGAAGAGGGCTGTAGTCGCTCCGAGTGACCCACGGGGCGCCTGGCCAGGGTCAGCATGATGTGGGTCTCAGGGCCGTGGTCCCCTCCTGAGACTCAGGATCTTCTCATCTCAAAGTCAAAACAATGACCAATTACCTGCTTATTTTGTTGTTTTGTAGGCCGCCTAGAGAATAAGCAGCACGTTGGAAGTTAGCGGGTTTTTATGCTCACGTGGAGAATCCCCTGATCCCAGAGAAGGAATACCTTCTTGAACAATCTTATCGCAAGATGTGGGTTTATGCATGTGTTTTCGATATATACTCGTGTTTTTATTTGCTGGACATGAAAGATCTTAGTTTAGTAGCCGTAATTATTTGTCTACTGTGCCTGTGTTACGGAGATCGTCAGTATGTTGGTAATGCTGTTTAAAGGGACCCAGGGACAGCATGCTCTTGGCTCTGAAGGAAAACAGAGGCACTCCCCGGGTAGTTGACCCGGACAGAGCCTTTTCCTTTCTGATGACCACGGCCAGTTCACTTTTCAGATTAACAGGTAAAACTAACCTGTTACGGAAAAGCAGCTTTTAGTTTGGCTACAAAAAAAAAAAAAAAAAAATGAACTTGCCAATTGTTTTATGTTGCATCGGCTTATCCCGAGAATTCTCGCTAAAGCAAACAGGACGGATCGCTGGGGTACGGGATAAAAGGAATGGAGCTTCTGTGCATCGACAGCGAGCAGAAACTAATGTACAATTTTGTCAGTGAACGGTGTTCAGGCGCCAGACGATGGCCTGGCTGGCGGTTTCATGACATGTCACCTGCCGAGCTCCTGAGTGGTCTGGTGCATGCAGTCTGGAATCAGAGCAGGATGGATTCAGGGGGCCGTGGGGCGCAGTGGCAATCAGAGCATGCTTAGGACAGCACATCCCGTGCTGCACCCGGGAGCTGCTGGACCGAATGCCAGTCCAGTTCCTTGTGCCTCCTCAAGGCTCCACGCTGGACGTGCAGTCTGACGACAGGCAGGACATTATTTTGTGTATTTCCACACGTTTGCAAGTAGCATATAAATGTAGTTGTTCAAAATGGCAGCAGGAAGAACCCCCAGAACAATCACAGTGAGCGTCCAGGGCTGGGAAGGGGGGCGGCTTGGCCCAGGTTCTGGGGGGAAGGGCCTGATGAGGACCCAAAGGCCTCCAGGGGGAGAGGGGGCTCCCTATGTCATTCTGCTGTGCACACGACATTTGGGCACTTATTTCCCAGGAATGCTGTGGGGGTGGGTGACACAAGACCAGTGATGGATTCCTCCCCTTTGTGACCTGGTGTCGCCTCCCACCCAGCATCCCCGGGTGGCTCCGAGTGCTCCAAAGGAGGAGGGTTTGGGTTCAGAGCATGGCACCCCAGCTTCAGCACACTCCAGCCCCACTGGTCCCACCTGGCTCTGCCCTCCCACCCGCCAGTGCCCTCTCCCAGCACCCCTCACCGGAAGAGGCCCCTTCCCCAGGACCAGCGCCGTCTCATCCAAGCCACCTCTGTTGTCCTCCCGAGGCCTGCACGGCCACCTCTGCTCTGGAAAGCCTTCCATGATCCCCGCTCCCAGCAGTGGGGCAGGTCCCCCAGTCCTCTGGCCCCCTCACCCCCTAGGCTTATCCCCAAATGCGTTCCCACCACCTACCTACCTGTGTCCCTCCCAGGGGCCTGGAGCAAATTGGGGTGGACACCAAGCCTCCTACGTCTTTGACCCACCCCCCCAACAGTGACAATAGTACCTGGAGGTTTTGGAAATTAGTTCTGGCATAAATGAGCGAGTCCATAACATGACAGGTCATCATAACTCTGATTATTATTGACTCTGAAAATCGGGGGCACTTTGAACGGGGAAGGCTAGTCACAAAAATTAGCACTGTTTAATGCTCAGTTTATTCGATGTAACAACTTTGAAACTACTTTTTCTTGAGCATATGAAGATTGGTTCTAATTAGATTAGACTTCCTTAAATAACTAAACATTCGTTTATAGATTTAGTGCTGCTGATTCTTTAGAACAAACACCCCATGCAAAAGACAAAACCCAATGATTAATGACCCTACATTTTACACACTCACACCTTGGACTTATCCTACAGCCTGGATTAATTTTTTATTAGTCCATAACTAATTTTCATGCCTTCTCAGGATTGTTACTATATTCATTTTGTCTTTTAAAAATTTATTTATTTGAGAGAGAGCACGTGCACAAGGAGGGGGAGGGGCAGAGGGAGAGGGAGAAGCAGACTCCCTGCTGAGTGGGGAGCTTGATGCGGGGCTCAATCCCAGGACCCCGAGATCGTCACCTGAGCCAAAGTCATATGCTTAACCAGCTGGGCCACCCAGACGCCCCGAGGGCAGCAGGGTGTTGAAGAAGGATTTTGCAGGGAGCTTGGAATCTGGGTGGAGCGCACCTGCTGCTGGGTACTGTCGCTCAGAGCCTGAAGTGACGTTTCTTCTTTAGGTTGTGGATGTATACGGCTTTTCCCAAATATACTTTGTTGTTCTGCTTTACCTTAAACAGTCCCTTTATCCACTAGGATGTTTCCCAAAATGCCACGGGCCAGGTTTGTGGGGAAAGGGGATGTGTCTGTCCCTCCCGTCCTGTCTGTGGCCCTGAGCTCCGTGCATGCGGTACAGCAGGGACACACACCTGTACCGCGGGGATGCACACCTGTACCGCGGGGATGCACACCTGTACCTCGGGGATGCACACCTGTACCGCAGGGATGCACACCTGTACCGCGGGGATGCACACCTGTACCATGGGGGATGCACACCTGTACCGCGGGGATGCACACCTGTACCTCGGGGATGCACACCTGTACCTAGGGGATGCACACCTGTACCGCGGGGATGCACACCTGTACCATGGGGGATGCACACCTGTACCGTGGGGATGCACACCTGTACCGCAGGGATGCACACCTGTACCTCGGGGATGCACACCTGTACCGCGGGGATGCACACCTGTACCTCGGGGATGCACACCTGTACTGTGGTGATGCACACCTGTACCATGGGGGATGCACACCTGTACCGTGGGGATGCACACCTGTACTGTGGTGATGCACACCTGTACCATGGGGATGCACACCTGTACCGCGGGGATGCACACCTGTACTGTGGGGATGCACACCTGTACTGTGGTGATGCACACCTGTACCATGGGGGATGCACACCTGTACCGTGGGGATGCACACCTGTACTGTGGTGATGCACACCTGTACCATGGGGATGCACACCTGTACCGCGGGGATGCACACCTGTACCACGGGGATGCACACCTGTACCGCAGGGGATGCACACCTGTACCGTGGGGATGCACACCTGTACCTCGGGGATGCACACCTGTACCGCGGGGATGCACACCTGTACCGCGGGGATGCACACCTGTACCTCGGGGATACACACCTGTACTGCGGGGATGCACACCTGTACCGCGGGGATGCACACCTGTACTGCGGGGATGCACACCTGTACCGTGGGGATGCACACCTGTACCATGGGGGATGCACACCTGTACCGCGGGGATGCACACCTGTACCTCGGGGATGCACACCTGTACTGTGGTGATGCACACCTGTACCATGGGGGATGCACACCTGTACCGTGGGGATGCACACCTGTACTGTGGTGATGCACACCTGTACCATGGGGATGCACACCTGTACCGCGGGGATGCACACCTGTACTGTGGGGATGCACACCTGTACTGTGGTGATGCACACCTGTACCGTGGGGATGCACACCTGTACTGTGGTGATGCACACCTGTACCATGGGGATGCACACCTGTACCGCGGGGATGCACACCTGTACCACGGGGATGCACACATGTACCGCAGGGGATGCACACCTGTACCGTGGGGATGCACACCTGTACCTCGGGGATGCACACCTGTACCGCGGGGATGCACACCTGTACCGCGGGGATGCACACCTGTACTGCGGGGATGCACACCTGTACCTCGGGGATGCACACCTGTACCTCGGGGATACACACCTGTACTGCGGGGATGCACACCTGTACCGCGGGGATGCACACCTGTACTGCGGGGATGCACACCTGTACCGTGGGGATGCACACCTGTACCATGGGGGATGCACACCTGTACCTCGGGGATGCACACCTGTACCTCGGGGTTGCACACCTATACCACGGGGATGCACACCTGTACCTCGGGGATGCACACCTGTACTGCGGGGATGCACACCTGTACCGTGGGGATGCACACCTGTACCGTGGTGATGCACACCTGTACCATGGGGGATGCACACCTGTACCTCGGGGATGCACACCTGTACCGCGGGGATGCACACCTGTACCTCGGGGATGCACACCTGTACTGCGGGGATGCACACCTATACCACGGGGATGCACACCTGTACCGTGGGGATGCACACCTGTACCATGGGGGATGCACACCTGTACCTCGGGGATGCACACCTGTACCGCGGGGATGCACACCTGTACCTCGGGGATGCACACCTGTACTGCGGGGATGCACACCTATACCACGGGGATGCACACCTGTACCTCGGGGTTGCACACCTGTACCTCGGGGATGCACACCTGTACCACGGGGATACACACCTGTACTGCGGGGATGCACACCTGTACTGCGGGGATGCACACCTGTACTGCGGGGATGAACACCTGTACCGTGGGGATGCACACCTGTACCATGGGGGATGCACACCTGTACCTCGGGGATGCACACCTGTACCTCGGGGTTGCACACCTATACCACGGCGATGCACACCTGTACCTCGGGGATGCACACCTGTACTGCGGGGATGCACACCTGTACCGTGGTGATGCACACCTGTACCATGGGGGATGCACACCTGTACCTCGGGGATGCACACCTGTACCGCGGGGATGCACACCTGTACCTCGGGGATGCACACCTGTACTGCGGGGATGCACACCTATACCACGGGGATGCACACCTGTACCGTGGGGATGCACACCTGTACCATGGGGGATGCACACCTGTACCTCGGGGATGCACACCTGTACCTCGGGGTTGCACACCTATACCACGGGGATGCACACCTGTACCTCGGGGATGCACACCTGTACTGCGGGGATGCACACCTGTACCATGGGGGATGCACACCTGTACCGCGGGGATGCACACCTGTACCTCGGGGATGCACACCTGTACTGCGGGGGATGCACACCTGTACCATGGGGGATGCACACCTGTACTGCGGGGATGCACACCTGTACCTCGGGGTTGCACACCTGTACCTCGGGGATGCACACCTGTACCTCGGGGATGCACACCTGTACTGCGGGGATGCACACCTGTACCATGGGGGATGCACACCTGTACCATGGGGGATGCACACCTGTACCTCGGGGATGCACACCTGTACTGCGGGGATGCACACCTGTACCGTGGTGATGCACACCTGTACCATGGGGGATGCACACCTGTACCATGGGGGATGCACACCTGTACCTCGGGGATGCACACCTGTACCTCGGGGATGCACACCTGTACTGCGGGGATGCACACCTGTACCGTGGTGATGCACACCTGTACCATGGGGGATGCACACCTGTACCTCGCGGATGCACACCTGTACCACGGGGATGCACACCTGTACTGTGGGGATGCACACCTGTACCATGGGGGATGCACACCTGTACCTCGGGGATGCACACTTGTACCTCGGGGATGCACACCTGTACTGCGGGGATGCACACCTGTACCACGGGGATGCACACCTGTACCGCAGGGATGCACACCTGTACCGCAGGGGATGCACATCTGTACCTCGGGGATGCACACCTGTACCATGGGGATGCACACCTGTACCTAGGGGATGCACATCTGTACCTCGGGGATGCACACCTGTACCATGGGGATGCACACCTGTACCATGGGGGATGCACACCTGTACCACGGGGATGCACACCTGTACCGTGGGGATGCACACCTGTACCGCGGGGATGCACACCTGTACCGCGGGGATGCACACCTGTACCTAGGGGATGCACACCTGTACCGTGGGGATGCACACCTGTACTGTGGGGATGCACACCTGTACCTGGGGATGCACACCTGTACCATGGGGGATGCACACCTGTACCGTGGGGGATGCACACCTGTACCGTGGGGGATGCACACCTGTACCTCGGGGATGCACACCTGTACCGTGGGGGATGCACACCTGTACCGCGGGGATGCACACCTGTACCTCGGGGATGCACACCTGTACCACTGCAATGTGCATGGTCTCACAGGTGTGCAGGCTGCCAACCACCTGGGTGTTAATCCTAAACCCGAGAGACAGAAACTTTGAGGGGGACCAAGCTGACTGCCTCCCATGCTATGCGAGCTGACCTTGTTTCTGTTACACTTCCACGAAACAACCATATTAGTCCGTGTTTTGTTAGTCTGTGTTTTCTTACTTAGAACTCAAACTCATCTCCTGTTGCTGCTGAAACAAATCTCTACCAGCAACGGCTTCTAGTTCTGGAAGTCGGAATTCTAAGATGGGTTGGCAGGGCTGCGTCCCAGCTGGGGGCTCTCGGGGAGAACCCGCTCCCTTCCTCCCGCCAGCTTCTACAGCCCGCCGGTCCTTGGCCCGTGTGCCCCTCCTCCACCTCCAGAGCCAGTGGTGCAGATTCGTCACATCTCTCCGACTCTGCTTCCATTACCAGCCCTTTGCTGTGAGGTGACATCTTCACGGGCCCCAGGATTGGGACGTAGACGTCTTCGGGGGGCAACGCTGCCTACAGCAACGCTCGACGGAAGAATACAATTCAACAATATTCTCTCCGTGTGAAAGGCACATGACGTCCTCACTGTCCGGATTCCTACACAAGTTTCTGATAAAGTGTGGTGAATCTATGAGACTAAAAATGTCCTTAGCTCTGTGACTCGCTTGGTGGTCCCCTATGTGTAGTGAGAAGCTCCATGGCTTCCCTGTCCCTTAGCAGCTAGGTTTCTGCTGACGGCACCGTGTGCGCAGTGACAGATTTGCTGCTGGATGCTGCCCTCCCAGCAGCTGGATTTCCTGCCCAGAGCCCACTACCTCCTAGCGACACCCCAGCACTGCTGAAACACCCCTCAGCCTTCCGCACGCTCACCCGCACCTGGGCTTCACTGACCCTCGGCCCCTTGTACCCCTGCATGGGCCCATCGCCCTAAACCTGTCTCCTCTCGCCAGCGACTTTCTCCACGGGATGTGCTCCAGGGTTCTTCTTTTTGTTGTTTATACAATCTTTGTTTTATTTTATTTATTTTATTTGAATTCAGTTAGCCAACATACAGTACATCATTAGTTTCAGAGGTAGAGGTCAGTGATTCATCAGCTGCATAGAACACCCAGTGCTCATCACATGTGCCCTCCTTAATGCCCATCCCCCAGGTACCCCATCCCCCACCCCCTCCTCTCCAGTGACCCTCAGTTTGGTTCTTAGAGTTAAGAGTCTCTCATGGTTTGTCTCCCTCTCTGATTTCTTCCCATCCAGTTTTCCCTCCCTTCCCCTGTGATCCTCTGTGCTGTTTCTTATGTTCCACATATGAGTGAAACCACATGATAATTGTCTTTCTCTGCTTGACTTATTTCTCTCCAGGGTTCTCAGGAACAAAAATACTCTCTCTCCTGAGAGACTTTCCTTGACATCACAAAGTACATCAGTAATCTTGCAAATCCCCTCCCAAACCACACAGTCTGCTAGTATGTGCGCGTTTCCAGATCTTGAAAATGAGAAAAGCATGATCTGCAGAGCACCAATACAGCAATCCAGCATATTTATTTCCTTTATTTTGTTTGGATATATAGCTTTTTTTTTTTTAAAGAAGAACTGACGAGGCATTTGGTTAAATTAAAGGCAAGATAGATACTGAAACTTCTAGCAGGAATGTCGGGTCACAGCCACCGGCTGAGGGAGGCGGCCTCGCGTGGCCCGAGAGCCCCAGCCCAGGAGCACGGGGGCCTGGGTCTGCTTCCCAGAGGCCAATCAGCAGAGACTTATGTGAAAATGCTTGGAAAAATAAAATAAAACAGAAACATCTCTACAAACCTGAAAAAAGTCCCCATCAGCCTTGAAGGTGTCCAGGTTTTGTAGTAAGTACAGATCTAATGATAGAATATTCACTAAAACCAACCCCAAATCAGTTTTTTAATGAAAATAATATTTTAGTTATTTTAGAACTTAAATGAATTGTGTCCTTTATTTTGGGAAGCCGCCCCGGAGCGGGGGAAGGGGGCGCACCCTCTTCGTGACACCCGTGTTCTTCCCCGCCGTACAAGCTAGCCTGCTGACCTCTTCCTGTCGGCCCCCGGAAAGCTCTGGTGTTTTCACTTGTTAACACAGGCGGTCTGCTTGTTTAGGCTTCGGAGCCCTGCCGTGTTTCTGCAAGGTGGCAGCACCACAGAGCCGGGGGCCCCACGGCCAGCCCCACTGCCCAGGACCCTCACCGCCAGATTGCTCCCAGCTTGCCAGCTCAGAAGTGGGAAGGGGGGTGACTACAAGGGTCTCTGGAATGCCCATTCACCCCAGTTAAGGCACTGATCTGTTCTGCACGGCAGTTCTCCCGGCTCCGAGCTCCCCACACACTCACACTCCCGGGGTTGGGGGTGTGCTGGGCTCCTCCTCCTCCTGAAGCCCAGGGCCGTCCTCCGGGAGCGGCTGTGGGTGAACATGGTGGGGAGCACACGAGCTAGGAGGGTCTAGGAAGTTCCAGGAGGCCAGACCTCTTGTATGGCCCTCGCTGGTGCCGAAAGCCGCTGCTTGTCTGTGTTCTTCAGTCCTGTCCGGTCCTGACCAAGGGGGAATCCTAGGCCGACGCTCCTGTGACTTTCTCCTGCAGCAGATGCTACCCACCATCTGGTGTTCACCTGCGGCCTCAGGGCGCACCGAGGCCTCAGGGACTACTCCAGGCCTCAGTTTCCCTGCAGCTCCCCATCTGACCACCCTTCCATTTTCACAGGCGAATGCTGCCTGTGTCTGCCGAGCACCCCTTCTTCCGAGAACTGTGCCTCCACGCTTTCCTCAAGGGAAGTCTTCCTCCTGCTCTCCAGGGGCTCTGGGGGGCCCCCAGGGTGCACCCGACCCCCCATTCCCTGGGATAAGGGGGACCCATGTGACCTAGGCTTGCCCTGTCATCCCCCCACTGGACGACGTGGGTCAGGGTCTTTTTCACAGAATGAAAGAGAGAGGAGGTATTTCTTTACCCTCTGACCCTAAAACGAGATGTCAGACTGAACCTAAATAGACACACAGGAAAGCAGAATGTAGCTGTAGGAGGACTGAGCCAACTCAGAGGTGAGCCGAGCCAGGGGAGGGCAGAGTCCAGCAGGGAGCGCAGGGGCCCCGTCCCTTCCTGCCCGAGCCAGCAACCCTCCCTTATCCCTCAGCTAGCCCGTCTCCTGCATCGTCCCCCTGCAGAGTCCCTGGGAAACTAACCCTCGGGGAGACCGTAACGGACAGTGATTTCAGACGGTAGCCTGCTTGGGGACATCAGTATCTCAGGATGCTGAGGATGCGGGGATGTGGCTTACCTCCCACCGTCCCTTCCTGACCGGGTCCACCCTGCAGAGGAGCGGAGACGCCCTGGACGAGCCTCCTCCACAGGGGGCCGTGCCATCAGCGCACACATTTGCAGGTGGACATGGGGAGTCTGCTCAACAGACAGGAAGAGTCTCGAGGGTCAGGTTTGGAAGAGACCACGCGGGGGGCTGCCCTCCTTCTGCCCATGTCCACCGGACCCCCTGCATGCCCCTGAGGTGGCGGCGGCGGCACGGCTCTGAGCCCTGCCGGTGGGTCTGTCTCATGCTGGCCGGCCGCTGTGCACCTGCCACCTGTCTTCCCGGGCTGTCCCACCACGTCCTGCTCAGGCTCCGCCCACTCGGGGGGCGGGCTTGGGGGGTGGGGGCCACACTCCCCCCACTGCTTTCCAGCCCGGTGTGACCTCGGTGTCAGTGAGCACACTTCTAGCTTCCCCATTCCTTCCAGAAGGTTCTCAGCGTGACTTCCTGTGTCCCCTGCTGTTGGTTTCTTCCAACCTTGAGTCCAGGGGAGATAGAATGCAGTTTGGAAATGAAGTAAGAATCTTCCCCTTCAACTGCAAGGCGCTTCCAGCTCCCTGGGAGATTTCTCAGAGTCAGTGACCCCATTCACGTCCCAGGCTCCTTTACTTACATTTCCCTTGAGCTGCCCCTCTCCTGGTCCTCCGCTCGGAGACGAGTCTTGGGTCTTTGTGTCCCCTTGCATTGGCAGCTACTTTAGCGCCCAGTTTGGAGTATGAGGCAAACCCCACCCCCAAATCCTCAAAGCCAGGAAACCCAACACCCTATTTTTTCTTGGGGTCCCTAGTGGTACTGCCTTCTTTCTCCCCTCTGTGACTCCTCACGCTTGTCTATTTGCACGCGCCAACGTGTTCAGTTGTACTGAGTGAAGGTATGAGGAAATGTACGCCTATTCCACTTTCCCAGAAGTGAAAGTCCAAGGATTTTTTTGAAGAACTACCACATCTCCCGGAGAATTCTCTGGACTCTGTAGTTTTGACCTTCCTACCTCAGCAAGACTGCATTCATGTTTTCCCTCCATGTCCCTTACACAAGTGTGCACCTGCGTGCAAATTCTACGCACAGTTTCCTGGTGCATTTGAGGTTTATCTTACTCCACTATGATTTTTGTTTAATTGGCCCACATTTTGCCATTTGAGAGATATACTGCCCAGACTTTGCATGTTTTTCCTGACAGACGGCCCAAGGCTATTGCCGTAAAACTTCAAATGCCCCAATAAAATCATCTATCCTTAATAGCACACACTTCACTCCTCTCTGCAACGTTCATCCTCCCAGCTGAGTCATTAAAACCTGGCTCATGATGAAGGAGTGAGTATTTGAAGACACGGAGAGAATGAGAGCTAATCTCTGGTTTTCCAGCAATGCCAGCCTCATGATTTGGTCTTAGAGCGCACCTCAACATTTGTGGAAAAGAACCTTTTCTTCATTTGCCAAATACTATAAAGTGGAAAACTGATATAAAAGATCAGAACAATCTTGATGCACTTACATTCCCACTCGACTCCTTTAAATCTTTCCTGGAACAAGACTGGGAGCAAATAAATGGACTTATGCATGAAACCAGGCAAGGAACAAAATAGGCATTACAGCCTCGTGTTGAGAGTGCTGGATTTTTTCTCTCCCCCTTTCTTTCTGAACCATTCAGATCAAGCACTAGAATTTCGTTAGCCATTGAGGGGCACCTGCAGGTGCAATCGCAGTACGTAATCATACGCCGGTACTGAGAGCAATCACTTCCTGCGTTCTCTTTCTATGGCCGCATCACCCGCTGTGCGCCCTGCGTCCCCAGTCTATGTTTCGTCCTGCCTGTCTTAACTTGTGCTTTAACTTCTTCATTGTGGGAAAATAAGCATAACGTGAAATTTCCCATTAGTGACATTTGGCACATTCATTCATGGTGATGTGCAACCATCACCAGAACATTCTTGTCTTCCAAAAGGAAACCCTCCACCCACTTGCAGTTGCTCTCCAGTCCCCCACCCTGGACCCTGCAAACACCAATCTTCATTCTGTGTCTGTGGATTTGCTGACTCCAGACGTCGGCATGGAATCCTGCAACATGTGGCCTCGTGTGTCTGGCTTTTTTTCACTCAGCATAATGTTTTCAAGTAAACGCTGGAGACTTTGTGTCTTAGGACTCGTCAATACTTTCTTATGAGGCAGGAATGGTAACAGGGCTGCATCTGGAAGGTTCTGAGGTCACATGCTGGCATGGTAACCTATCAGTGAGGGGGCCAACCCAGAGGGGGCCACCTTTTGAATATGGTTGATGGATGTCCCCAGTGGGAAGCTATGTGGCACAGTGTCTGAGTTAGGGCCCAGGACCTAGGACTGATAGAGTCATTTGGGTATTTTGGGGGGAGGTTTTCAGCAATTGGCTTTACCCCAGATGACTGTTTAATCATTAAGTTGACAAAAATAATTTTGAAAAAAAATGGTGTGTTAAAAAACAAAAAAGTTAACCCTTGGTCTTTTTTTGTGTTGTTCTCACATAAGAGTCCTTAAAAATGTTCTAGTAATCTTTTCATGTTTAAATAAGTGCACTGTATAATTGTAATAAAGCATTTCCAAGTGCAGGCAAGAGGCTGGGTGGCATTCTCCCAAGAAATCAGAGCAAATAAACCACTCATATCATATAATTTAATCACCACGTGAATGTGTCCAAATTTGCAGAGTAGTTATATTTACATACGCACCCACATCAAGGGTCCCAGTGATGTGGTCGATGTGCTGAATACAGAGGTCAAGGGCTGAGCCGTTGCTGTCCCTGGCGATGGAATCCCTGGTTTCCCCAAGACTCTTTTACCTTCTTTTTGCTTCCTTTTCTGCCATGTGGGGATGTTGCTTATTCATTAGTTTCTGGAGCTCTTGGATTATTCTTCGAACATTTAATCCATTCCTAGAAGCTCCAAAAGTAGCTTCATTGAAAGGAAAAATGAGCACAAAGTTCCCTGCTTGGAGATCTGGCACCTTGCTGTTGTCCGAGGGGACGCACGGGGAGATGCTGGTCTTGCCCACGCACGATTGAATGAGTGACATGAATGGAATGAGCGTCTTATGGGTCGAGTGTCTACCCTTCAGCTTTGGCTTGGTTTGGGGGGGTTCTTTTGTTGACAGAAGTAGGTCCTTCTTCCTACTCGTCATTTCCCTCGGCTGGGAGGCATGTTTATTTTCAGGACATATTTTTACGGCTTTCTTCACAGCAGATTCATCCTTAAATGTCCTACCTGTGAGCTGTAAGAGGGACTCACAGGACAGAGCGCTACAAGCCTTGTTGAGTCTACCCATGTCCAGCTTGGCAAGGGAGACGCTGCGGCTCCCCTTAGCACCGTCACGACATTCCGTCCTCTCGTTTCTTAGACCCTGCGAGTAAATCAGCTCAATAGTGTCATGGATAAGCTTCCTCTTCACTGATACGTCTGCCGAACAATCTACGGACAGGGCGGGGCTGAAGTTGACCTCCAGAAGCCAGGGTTTCAAGTTGTCGTCAATCAAAATGTCAAACCCAAAGAGCTCAAAGCAGTTGGCCGCGAAGGGGACCGAGGGAGCGATGGCGAGCACCGTGAGAATAACCATGTGGTTGATTTTCCGCCACAAAAGCAGGTCATCCACATCCCAACTGCGAAGGTAGGAGAAGAATCTGCTGAGGGTCCACTTGCAGCCGTGACCAATCACTTCTTTGATTTTCTCATATGAGACCCCAGATTTATTGATGCTGCTGTTGGTCAAATGGGCATAATTGTTCTGCAGATTACTGAGGTCAAACTTCTCTGTGGCAAACCGCACTAGCCCTTCTTGGTAAATATAAATGGTCAAAGGCTTAAAGCCGGTGACACAAACATAGATGCGGAGGTCACATTTATATCTGCCCACAAGCAGAGGGTTGCAGATGTATTTCTGTACTATGTATGTATCATCAAAGATTAAGTCTTTAATGTCACTGAAAATGATGATGCCCCTCCCGCGAGAGAGTTCGGCAGGCTTACAAATCCAGTAGCTGTGCTTGGCGCCCAGCACGTGCTTCTCCCTAAAATATTCGGCCACGAACCTGTTGTAGT
Source organism: Halichoerus grypus (assembly GCF_964656455.1). NCBI lineage: Eukaryota > Metazoa > Chordata > Mammalia > Carnivora > Phocidae > Halichoerus > Halichoerus grypus. The sequence continues at coordinate 2,375,155 of NC_135720.1, read as the reverse complement.
CCTTGGGCATGATGAACGTCAGGGGGATGAACTCGTACAGGGGCGTGCCATACATCTTCTTCATGTGCTTCAGGTGTTTGGCCAGATGGTCCTTCCTGGTGAGCTTGGTGGTGCCCGGGTGGTGGTTGAGGTGTTGCCACGGCTTGATGTTGACGTGCTCGGTCATCCGGAAGGAGGAGGTCCTCCAATACAGGTTCCAGTCTTCCACGTTCTGCTCTCCTTGATCGAACTTGTCCCACCCACGCTCCAGCAGGACACTCTGCACCATTTCGGGTGTGCTGTCATCTACGCGAAACACCAGCGGCTTCAGGATGGGCCCCGGAGGTTCGTCCTCTGTCATGAAATACGGTTTTCTTTTCTAAAAATTGATGATCAGAAATGCATTAGCAGGTGGGCAGGGGGGATCGCCTTCAAGAGGAGCTTACCCATAAAAGATTCCACATCCTATGGCCAGCCGTTTGGTCTGTGCCTTCCCGCACATCAGACGGTCTCACCAGATACCCACCTCTCTGCTCCCCCTGCAAAAATAGACCCGGGCCTCCCTGTGCAGTCTGTCTCTCCAGACATTACCTGCCTATTTCTCCCTTTTAGAGACATGTTCAAAGTGTTGGCAGTTCACCACCAATACTCTTGAGGGCTACTCTGCTCTAGGGCTGGAGGTGCAGTGAATCCTGTTGGCCTAAACCAGGAACATTCTTTAGAAAAAGCAAATGTCAAGTTGTCTACAGTTAGATGAATTTGGACATGCAAAAGCATGAAGCGCTGGTGTTAATATGATTAGCAGGGGTCTTACTGGCCTGAGAAGCTTAAGGAGTTTGGATCAGATACCTGCGATGGCCACCAGTAACTCCCCCATATCCCCAGTGGTCAGAGGCTGGGTTCCTTCCAACACATGGTAACTTGCAAGAAAAATAGTTAAGAAAAATCTTAGTTTCTAGAACTTTCACATTCTGTGAAAACAAAGATGATGTGAAGATCGTGCCTCGCAGTTCGCAAAGATACCCAGAAAGTGCATGTTTGGCATCTTTCTGAAATTTCAAAGAAAGAAAACAAGATAGCTTTTGAGAAAATCAAAACCGATAGTGAGGCATGATGTTTCCTTATGACCTAGGGGGAAAGGGTAACAAAGTCAAAGCTTCGTGGGGGAGATGTTGATATTCCAAAGTCCTAGAACAACGTGCTAATCAAAAATTCCAAGTTCAGGCAATTTTGACTTGTTTCTTTGACAATGTTAGTATGTTGGTGCACAATTTATCATTTAAGGAGGCATACAGAGCTTATTTCGGTGGAAATGCTGCGGTTTGGGAGACTCTGAATGATGCCATGGGAGGAAACTTTGGTACTGCGTTCACAGTGAAGTCGGTCTGGCCAGAGCGAAAGTGGTCAGGAAGGACAGAGGGAGGGACGGAGGTCCAGCTTGCTCACCCACCTTCTTCTCCAGGTTTGAAATTGGGCAGAGTCAAGGAGCGAAGGAGACACCTTGTTCCCAGCGACCTTGTTTCAGACTGAAGCCAACCGCAGAGTATGGCTGGCCTCTGATCCCGAGGCTGCTGACAGGCTGGGCGGTGGCTCGAGAACTGTGTCCAAAAGAGCTGTGAACAAGCAGCGTCAACAGATGAACGAGCACCTTGTCGGTGCTGTTACTGCTATGACCAGGAGGAGCACGCAGAATTTACAGATCTGGCACTGTGATTAAGAAATTCAATCTTTGCAATTTACAGCAATGTTTTCAAACTATGTTCAATGACATTAACAGGTATTATAGCAGAGAGAGTGTGTGTGTGGGCACTCATGTGTGCGGGGGGGAGGGGAAGAAGATTCAGAGTCAAAATAATCATGGAAGCTGGATGAAACATGGTTGAAAATGTTTTTTCTCTTTCTAGCTTCAAGAAATATGCCATCTTTCCCAAGCTTATTTGATCATGAAACCCTCTTAAAATTTCTGTTCTATCAGCTACCATTTCACAAAAGCTGTGTGGGAAATATTGAGTAGGACAAACCAAATTGAATGGAACCGCCCACCCTCCCAGCCTTGGAAACAAACCTATCAAGAGGAGACAGTGTGGTGTTCTGGCTAGAGCCTTGTTTCATGGGGGGTCAGCACTCAGTGGCTATAGGAGCCTGGCCTTCTCCCAGCTCCGCAGGTCAGTGGACAAGAACAGACCAGGAAATTCGGCTCTTGAGGACGGTCTGCAAACCTGGGTTTCCTCTCACCACGGAACCAAGAAAGCCAGTCAGTTGTCCTCTTGAGAGGTAAAGAACACGGTCTAATGAGGCTTTGGGTATTTACTAGGGCAGCTTATGTAGCCATTGGCCCTGGATCCTCTTTCAGCTGAGTATCTGTCTTCCTGTTAAAATTTCGTTGAGAAACCAAATGCATCATTACGAGTTTTCTCTGCTCAATAAGAGTTCATCTGGAGAGCTACTGACATTTCTTTCATCCTGCCTCTTTCAGACTTACAGACGCTCACAGCAGCAGATAGTTCTGTCTGACTGAGGAAAGCATGTGGTGGGGGGAGTAGGTGTAGGGATGACAAACAGGTCGGGGACCAATTCGTGAGCCCTCCCTGGGAGGAGAATGTCAGGACTGAGCCTCCGGCAGGAAGAGGCCACCATGGGGGAGATGACACGGGTGGTGGTGACCGAGTGGGGAGGAGCCAGCCGAGGACCCTTCCTGTGGCAAGGCACGCCGTCGGGGCCCGCACACGGCATTACGTGGCGCACAGCCCAGTCACACGGCTTTCGCCGCCGGTGGCTATAAAGGAGGAAGTGCTCGTGTTAAGGGGAGTGAAGATGTTCTCGTAACTCTATGTGTGGCAGCGCTGCTTGCCTGTGGGGCAAAGGCCCTCTGCTGGGGGAAACTGGACAAAGCCTCTTCGGCGTGCTCGCAGATGCTGGCGCCACACGGCCTGGCCCCTTTCTGGAGCGGGCAGCCGAGCCGACAGTCACCCTTGTCTCATTGCGGAACAGACTGTCTTCCTCGTGGGTAAGAGTGAAGTTATCCATGGAGATTTTCATAATCACCCATTTTCTTCCTTGGTCTGAGCTGAGGGAAAAGAAATCCTCTAGGAAGGAGGAAGGTGACAAGGTAACACCACTCATGGCCATGGCAGGACCAGCCACGGGTAGGCTCTAGCTCCGGGTGTGGCCACGTGGTCCATGGACATAGAAGGAGCACCCGTGAAATGCACGTGTCTTTCCCCTGTGTTATGGTGTCCAAAGGCTGGCCTCCTGCTGCTGAAGGAGGAGGTGAGGGAGGAGTGGGGGGGGGAGCAGAGAGGGAGGTGAAGGGGGAAGTGAGGGAGGAGGTGAGGGAGAGGTGAGGGAAGAGGGGAGGGAGGAGGAGGGGGAGGAGTAGAGTGGGGAGGTGAAGGGAGAGGTGAGGGAGGATCAGAGTGGGGAGCAGAAGGGGAGGTGAAGGGGGATGTGAGGGAGGAGGGGACGGAGGGGAGAGGGAGGAGTAGAGTGGGGAGGTGAAGGGAGAGGTGAGGAAGGATGGGGGGCAGACAAGGGAGGAGTAGAGTGGGGAGGTGAAGGGAGAAGTGAGGGAGGATCAGAGGGGGGAGCAGAGGGGGGAGCAGATGGGGAGGTGAAGGGGGAAGTGAGGGAGGAGGAGGGGGAGGAGGGGAGGCAGGAAGAGGGGGAGGAGCATCAAAGCCCAGCAGAGGGTTAGACGTGCCCCCTGCACGGGGTGACCCACACCAAGGTTGTCCGTGTCAGCGGGGTGGTGGCTGCTGGTGTCCCTGTCCTTCATATGTTTTGTATGATTAAATACCACGTGACCTTTTTAGGAGAAGGAGCAAGTGGCCCCAGAGGGTCCGGGCCTGGGGGTTCTGGACGGAAGCCGGGGGGCCCTGCAGAGGAGCAAGAAACACCCATGAGCACCACTGGGGTGCACGACCTTCGGAGAGCCAAGAGTGGCGGGGCCCCCGGCGGTGGGGCCCAGTCGCGGGCGGGGTCAGGTGTGCGGGCCGCCTCGAAGCAGCATCAGGTGCCTCTCCAGCCGTGAGGGAAGGAGGCTTTGTGTCTAGTACTGTCCGAGTCTGACCCTCTCTGTGCTGGCCACGAGAAGAACGCTTGTTTACCCCGAGGAGCAGCCGGCTGGACTGGGAGGCCGGCAGGATGCGGCTGGGACGGGGTCCGCGCCCCCGCGCTCCGGGGACCTGCAGCAGGCCTGCTGGGGCTGCCGGCGGCCCGGCCGGTCCGGTGAGCGTGGGGTCTGCGTGTCTGCGCTCCGAAGGGGAGGTGGGGGTGCGGGGTCACCAGGGGGAGTCTCCCCTCTCCAGGGGCTGCAGGCCAGCGTTGGTGCCCCTTAAAATGAGCACTTCCTCCTTTACACCCACTGACGTGGCCATCCGTCCGCCTCACCCACTGAAACAGGAGTTAAACCTCAGGGCTGCTTTTTAATCCCTGTTCCCGCATTGGGTGCCCCGTTGGTGGAATAAATGAATGAACCAGCAGACCAGTGCGGGGTTGGGGCAGGGGAGAACATGGGGGTTACATTTTTTCCTGTACATTAGAGGAATACAAGATGTCATACATTTTTCCTTCATTTCAGCCGCAGGTAAGTAACACTGAATACAGGTAGACATAGGATTCCTACTCCATTGCTCACTTCTGCCCAAGATTTCCTCTCCTTTTTTATAACATTATAACATCTCATTTATCTAGGTCAGAAGCCAAGAGGTTTATGGCTAATTTAAGCTTCTCAGTCTTGAACCCAAAATTCAGTGGAAAATTCTATTCCCAATTAAAATAGACATCACCAAACCTGACATTGTACCAAATAAGCACTAGACCTTTCCACCTTTTCTCCAAGTGCTTAAATCCGTAACTATATGTTTATTTGGGTGTTTGGACTTGTAAGACTGTGACACGTAAGCTGTACTGGAGGAAAATTGAAATGACCGCTATTGCAAGGAAATTAATTAAAGATAAAATAACTTCTATAATTAAGGCAGTGCTGGGTATTTTATTTGCACAAGCAGAGAGCCCTGGCTATTTTGCAAAGGCATCAATTTATATTAATTGATGTCTATAATAAACAATTAAAATATTAACTTGGGCTGTACTAAGATTTAAAAGGCAAAGTAATGTGTTATGCCATGTAAGTATCATATGCAAACACACATGCGTAACATGAAAATAGAATATGACATGTTAATTATTTTAAAATATGTGCCGTTCACCCAGGACGGAAGTGGAGGTCCTGGTCAACCTAACGGCTATGGTTCTAAACCGGAATGTAGCTGGGGCTCCCGTTGGAAGAGCTCTCAGGGACCACAGACTTTATCCTGAAAAGAGGCCGTTAAACATTCTCTTCCAGCTTGAAAACACTTTATTTGGAATACAGTTCTCAGCCTCCCTGGGCAGTCACGCAGATGTATCACGATTGGCCCAGAAATGTGTCCAAGTAATAATAATTACTAATAATATGTACTCTCCACCAGTGCACTGCAAAGAAATTATTATCTATACACTGCCATGAGATAGAGTCGTGATCTCCCACCTGCATTTCCACGTGCTCTCTCCGTGGGATGCACGTGGCAGGTGCACGGCCACAGACCTGAAGACACTGGAAACAGCCCGTCCGCCAATGAGGCTTGAAGGATGAAGAGTCCCCGTGAGGCATTCCAAGCTAAGGTCAGCCTCCACGTAAAAACTTCCAGAAGGAGACCAGAACGCACTGAGCTGCTCCCCGAAGGGAGCGGCGTACTCTGGCCCGCAGGACAAAGTCCATGTGCTTTCACCTCCGTCAGGAGAGGGACGGGCTGTGACTGGGAATGTTGCCGGAACATTCCCGGCTCAAAGGCCTCGTCTGGGTGGAGAACACACCACACCTGGGACAGAACGACCGTCTGACACCGTGTGTGAAGCAGGAGCAAGTAAAGGCCCAGAGAAGCTGGGGGACGCACAGCCGGAGACCCACGTCTCAGGGCAGGCCACGCTCTCGTGTCTTCCTTGGCTGGGACTCGGCCGATGTCATACTCAGCTTTGGAACAGCTGTAGCCTGATGCTGAGAAGCTGCACCCAAACGTCTGTTTGGGTCGTTACTATAATCACGGGGCTTGATGATCTCTTAGAGCCTGGTCAGCCCCGGTCATGCTCTGTCCCGGCTCACTCTTTTCCTCGCCGTGAGGACACCCCCTGGGCATGCGGGGCCCTGTTGCCATCGCTGTGGGCCCACTGCTTCTCCTGGAAGACTGATTCCTGAGTGGGAATTCTCTGGGAGGGGCTAGCTCCCAGCGTCCCAGCCCCGAGGACCGCTAGCTCTCACACTCTCTCCTTTCCAGCCTGGGACCCCTAGAGAGAATCGGGCACCCGGGCGCCCATTCTCTCTATGCACACCTCCTTTTCAGCTCATCCACTCCTGTGGGACGAACAACCCCAGGCCACTTCTGTGTGAACTGGTTTCCAGCTAGTGTTAAACCACGCGACCGAGTGCCACGAATGTCTGTTGTCATTGGACTGAGACGGGAAATATTTGGGGGTCAAGGAGAGGGATCCTCCTTGGATGACCCTGAAACCAGACGCTGCAAGAGCAAACACAGATTCTACCCATGCAGAGAACCCGTTTCTTAAAGAACCTCAGTCCATGGCTTCCTCAGTGGTTCTGTTTACATCGTACATGTACAGATGAAAGGAATAAAACCACACGTATTTCTATAAAAAGGTCTCTGCTTTCAGAACCTCAACCATTAATTTCAAAAGCACCTGCCCTGCCTTCATTGGAATTCCTGGGGATTTGCTACATGCAGCCTCGATGTTCACGTGTCCCATGTGGAAACATGGTTTCGTTAACTTGTTTTGCTGTGCAGTCTTGCCTTCAGCCCTACCGCAGATATATAAGAACACGCGCCGTCCTGCTGCGCACACAGGGGACACGTCACACCGCTCATGTGCTGTTCACACGTGCAAAGCACTCTGTTCCTATTAGCTAGGGACAGGCAGTGGCTGTGGGCTCCTGTGTAGTTGCAGGGGCGAAGCCAGGTGCTGGAGGAGGGACCGTCCCCTGCAACCATTTTTTTTTTTTTTTGGAAATGCGTTGTTATTAACTTAAACTCAGAACAATTTTTAATTATTCTAAATCAGTGCCCATGCACTATTTTTTGCATTGATGATAGGTTCTGTTTTATTGCTAAAGCCATCAGTTCCCCGAGGGAAAAGGCCACATCCGATAACGCCTTACCCCAGACCCCTGAGCCGCACATCCGTCTGCAGGAAGCACCAATGGAACAGAACTGACTTAAAGTGAGAATGTCCATCTTCCCAGGACTTGCGGAGCTGAATTTGCCCCTTTGCAAACTGCATATAAGAAGGTGCTGGTTTTTTGTTTTTTTGTTTTGCCTACTGGAAAGCGTTCAAAATGTCCTGTCTACGTCTGAAGGCCACACTTCTTAGCGTGGCATTCAAGGCGTTCCCATGAGTCCTCAGCCTCTGTTCAGTGGAACACACCTCCCGGCCCGACTTCCAGCTCGGCACGTGAGGGCCGTGAGCCCGGTGTCCGGCACCAGGCCCTCGTTGCGGCCTCCGTGCATCCCTACTTCATGCCCCCCCTCAGCCCCCTCCTCTGGGGCCCACGCCCTTCACACTCACCTTAGGGAAAACCATTCCCCCCTACGCTGCAGGACCAGGCAGCGTCCTGCTCTGCCCTGAAGCCGTGGCATCCGTCAGCTCTTGGAAAACAGGCTGCTTGGGATGTTCAGCTTGACCGCCCCTCTCACCGTGGGGTGCCGCTGAGTTCCCTCCTCCGCCCACCTGTCACAGAATGTGCTTACCCTGTCTGTCCTCTTGCTGCAGATCCACACACAGTAGGCACTCTGTGTATTTGCTGGACTGTTGAAGCAATGCAGCCCAGCTAGGGACGGAGGGCTTTTCCTCCTGAGTCATACGAAGTCCGGAGCACAGGGGCCCCGCTGCTCAGAACGCACACTGGCCGTTCCCGGCAGCCCCGGCCCCCTGAGCTCTCTGGGAGGAGTAGGTCCTGGGATGGAGGCACACACTGGGGCCCCCTCCAGTGCTGGGTGTGACTTGCATGCACTTGTCCCTGAGCCCGGCTTGGGGTGAATGACTCCAAGGGGGTCTGTGGTCCGCCTTTAGCCGCTGCAGAGCCCAGTTGAAGGGGCAGAACTGGAAGGACCCATGCTGGTCACTCAGTGATGCAAACCTGCTCTCCTCACAAAGGGGGGCACACATCATCTCAGGGGCAGGGGCTGAGGGCTTCAGAAGCCCTTCGGATATGGACCCAGGCTTCATTTGCATCTCCTCCATCTTCTTCCCGAGGATCTTCTTCCTTCTGTGGGGACTACATTCAGCCCAGGCTCCCTGGCCCCTGTCAGCTGCAGACCAGAGTTCGCAGAGGGGCTCAGGGCGTAGGACAGACGAACAAGAAGAGGCGGGTGAGCTCCTCTGTGGGGCTACCTGGGATCTTCTTGTGCTTTTCCCTGGTGGGATCTCAAAACAGATCATTTCCACATAAAAACAGTTGAGTTTGCAAAATGAATCTTTGTTTCTTTAAGCCACGTTTATACCTGAGCCCCCAGTCGGCACCATCCTTCCTGCGAGGCTGTGCCCTTCCCCCACGCCCTCGTTCTGTCCCCCGGGGCCTGTGCACCACACCTGTGGACTTTGGGAGGACACCAAAGAAGATCCGCCCAGCATTTCAAGGCGAGGTACCTCGCCATAGGATCTTTGTACTCGGCTCACTCAGGCTCCGGCGTCTTATTACTCTGTTGATTAATGTTTGATGTTTCGATGCCAAGTATTTAATTACAGACACTGTTACACCCTTGCAGGACCAATAAATTCCTTTACGTGATATAAGAAACTGCACAACAGAACAGCCAGAGACGTGTCAGGCGAAGGGAAACGCTGCAGATTTCCTAATTAGCAAACCAAGAATAAAAGTAATTCATCGTCTGTAGCCTACAAGGCATTTTTACTTTCTGGCTTGACATGTTCATTCGTAGTTAATTACCTACTGTTACCTGCAACCATATGTGCCGGCAAATAACGTAAGAACAGAGTAACGGAGTCCTTCCCCCAGCTGTCTTCACGAGCATCAGATGACGGGGGGTTTGGCCATGGTTTTGAGAGATGCACAGAGACAGGGTTGGCATCCAGACACAAGTAAGAGCATCTGGGCCAAAATCATGTAGTTTAGAGATCTACACATTCTAAATCTGTTCAGTAGTTTAAAATTTTCCCCTTCAATTCGAGATGTTCACATGAGCTTCCAAGACTGCCGGTAACTCTGAGAAAGGGGGGCAGGCTGTCAAGATCCAAGGACATTCTAAGGGCACGCTTCCCAGATGGAACGTGTTGGCTTCATCCAAAATGAGCATTCTTTCCCACATTCTTCCACTGGGTGGTTCCTCTGAATGTCTCAGTGGGCTCAGTTCTCCCTTGGCTCATGTTCCCTGTGGGTCCCGTCCCCCTCAGACACGGAGAGGCTTAGGGAAGGCTGGGCGCCTCCTAGTGTTCAACCACACAGACCCTGGAGCTTGGGCTCCGATGATGGAGCCAGAGGGGCACTCACGCGCTCGGCCGCGCCTCTCCAGAACCACTTACTCCTCTACTCCAGGCTGGAGCCAACAGCTTTGGGGTTGGTGATCCATGGCTCTGGGGCCTCATGAGTGTCCATGTAATCTCACCTTCAAGTGCGAATGCTCCTTGTCCAGGACACACTTAACTCCTCTGGTAGGATCCAGAGGAAGTTGGGCTCATTATGATGTTTAAATCTAGAACTTTGGTGGAGTCCAAGGAAACACTGAACCAATAGGTCGAATTTTCCTTTTTTTAAATACCTCGGTCCTACCCACCAAATGAGCGCCAAAACTCATACCCCAGGTGGTCGATAGAAAAAGAATCCCCTCTACCATCTGCTGAGCCCAAGGGAGAGCGATGTGAAAAACAGCACAATCTACAGGAACTTGGAAATCTTTTCTGCCCCTGAAGATCTTTCCAACCAGTGACCAAGCCCTTGACACTTTCCAGTTAAGATTCACTGAAAACTACACCAAGCATAGCACCTGGTTCACTGGAAGGAGGGTGAATGTTTATTGAGAATGGATTTTTATTTATTACCAGGATCACTTCAGTACTTCTTGAAGGACATTTATAAACATAATACTTTTACAATAAAAGCATAATCAAGAGAGAAGTACAAATAATTAAGAACAACAAAAAAATCTATGGTTTTGGAAGTTGTTGCCCTTAGAGGAAGCCATAGACTGGGTCCCCATGGGGCTCCACACAGGTGTTTTGTTTCCTGGTCTGGGGGTTGGTTATATGGATGTATTCAGTTTGTGAAATTTTATCAAGCTGTACTTGTACAATTATACATTTCCTGTCTTTATTTTACAATTCAATAGAAAGCTCCAAAAAATTAAGCGCATATATCTCAGTTGAAGAATAGCATCTGGAGTTACTCTCATCAGCTACCCTTTTAGTAGAAAAATGACCAGGAGTTAAGAAATCAAGTTCTGTCCCAATTCTTCAACTAACTATCTCTGTGACATTAATCTTACTGACTGTTCTTGCTTCTCTCATCATGATCATGTAAGGAATCTGAACTAGAATAATCTTAATGCCCAACATTTCAGCTGCATAATGGTCCTTGACCCGCACCTCAGGCTCCAGCCACTGCCTCTTTTCCAGAGAAACCCTCCGCGAAGGGCTGGAAATCCTCCCTGAATCCACTTCTCTCCTCTTTTGAGATACTTGGCCCAGGTCTTCATCCCCAAGACACCACTGAGCTGCTCTGGCCACAGACACAGGGGACCTCATTGTGCCAAATCGGGGATCCGTTCCCCACCGTCCTCTGACCACACACCCCAGCGGCCGACACCAGAGCCGACCCGTCTCTGGGACACGGTCACTAACTGGGCTCTGCCGTGTCACTCTCTCGGGGTGCTCCTTTGTCCCACTGGTCACTTTCTTCCAGGCTCCTCCTGGTCGCCCTGACCCGTAAGACTGGAAGGTGCAGGGATTCAGACCCCAGGGCTTTGCTTTCGCCAGGCCCACCCACAGGTTGGTGTCCTTCCACGCCATGACCTTGACATACTCTCTATGGTGCTGACGTCCCCGTTTCTCTCCCTCCCTACAGATTCCAGCCTCCGACGTCTCACACACTCCACCCCAGGCTCCTGATTGCTGTCCCATGAACCCGCTCCTCTGCCAACCTCCCCAGTCTAGGAAAGTGGCCACTTGACTCTTCCAAACTTCTGGAGTTTTCTGTGGCTCAGCTCCTCTGCCTCAGCACGTCTCCTAGACTCTGCCTTGCAAGCCCGTCCTCAGTCTGAGCCCTTCACACCCTTTCCACTCCCTGCCCCTGGGTCCGCCCTGGTACCAGCCACAGTCCTTTCTTGCTCGAACGATTCAACAGCTTCTCAGTTCAATGGCTTGTAAGTCTCTGTCTTACTCCTGTGCTGACTAGTCGTCTTTGCAGCAGCCAGAGGGAGCCTTTGAAAACTAAGACATATCATGTCACTCCTGTCTCTTGTGGGTTCTGTACTGGGGTGCATAGGTCCCCTGGAAATTCATGTCCTTCCCAGAACATTCTGAGGTCATTTCAGGGGTAGTTGAGACAAGGTCAGGCTGGATAGGGTGGGCTCTCACTCAGTATGCATGGGGTCCTCATCAGAAAGGAGAAAAGACGCAAAGACAGACAGACACAGACAACACAGACTCATGGAAGCCCGCCACGTGATGCATCCACGGGCCATGGGACATCCAGGACCGCAGGCAACACCAGGAACCGGAAGAGCAGGAAGGATGTTCCTGTACAGGCTTTTGGGGGGAGAACGACCGTGCCCACACCTTGATTTTGGACTCCCAGCCTGTAGACTGGGAAAGAATCAATTCCCACTGTTGTAGCCACTCACATTTAGTTTTGTGTGCTTTATGGCTCAGAATAAAGCCCAGAGTCTTACCTGGCCCATAGGCCCTCCATGATCTGCTCTGCTTTCTGGCCTTGAGTCTGGCCTTTCCTCCCCACACACCCGTCTGGCCCCCGGGCTGCGGCGGGCTGTTGGCGGCTCCCCGTGCTTACCTGGGCTGCGTTCCGCTGGGCACCCGCGGTTTCCCTCCTCATAGCACCTGTCAGAGAAGCGGGACCCTTCCACCGACACAGAGGAGCGACTTCCCTCCACGGCTGCACCAGCATCACTCCTGACGCCCGTCCTACTGCCCTGCTCCTCAGACAGACTTTCACCCAATGACCTATTGTACGTTCTCGGCTTAGAGCAAATTTCTTGAGAACGGAGGCTTGCTGTCAGGCCCCCTGCTGTAGGGAGCATGCGCAGAGCAACTTCGGGCACTTAGCAAGCACTTGCTGAGTGCATGAGTGAACACCTTCTCGTTTGCTTACTGGACAATTTCCTCGTGTGGCAAGAGTTGTTCCGGGCAAACTGGGCCTGCTTGGGGCTTGTTGGAGTCAAGAATGGAGGCTGCACAGATCAGGTGAAGTCTCGCGCAGAATTTGCTGGGACAGCACAAATCAGGGTTGTCATCTCTAGAAGCGTGTGGAGTGGAGGTGGCGGGGACGCCAGGCAGGAGGTCAGCGAGGGGCAGAGGGACAGAGCAATGGGGAGCATTTGGCTGGTGCTAGCGGAGGTTCTCATAGAATGAGATCCGTGGCCCTATAGTGATCGCAGATCCGCTTTTATTTAAGGGCATCCCATTCACATTGGCCTCAGAATTTCGTCAATGGGCTCTGCGGCTTGCTGCGGGTGTGGACAGGTCCCAGCGCCCCTGCAGCTTGTCCCCGGGAACCCATGTGGGTCTCCGCTGGGTCTCTGAGCCCCTGCAGGGTGGTGATGGCTGGAGCGGAAGAAGCTCGTGCCCCCCGCGGCCGGAGGCTGGAAGGAAAGAGCCCCTCTGTAATACGAATGCCTCAGACTTCAGGAAAACATCTGGGGGACACGCAGAGGCAGCTCTGCTCCACGGTTTGAATTCCTAGCTAAAGCGCTGTACCTTCCGGAGCAGCCTGGCAGGGAAGCTTCCTGCTGTTTTGCTGTGTTTCTGTAAGGAAGTCGGGGGCGGGGGGGGTGGTGGCAGGCGAAGGGGCATCACACGGAGTCAGGTTTCGGTTCTCTGTGAGAGAAGTAACCAGCAAGGCACCATCCACGGGAAGGCGGGTAGCACTCCAGAGAGGGGTCGGAGCGGGCTCGGAGGGCCAGGCGAAACAGGTGAGCAGGGGTCACCCTCCAGGGACGGGATGACAGGCCCTTCTCTGCCCACACGGCTGGGAAGGCGGCGGTGGCCTCCCCTGCCCGCCAGGGGGCACTGTGTGGCCGCCGTGGTCCCCTGCTCCTGCCCGGGAAGGTGGAGCCCCGCGGTGGGGTCAGAAGGTGGAGGACCTGGGGTTCCACACACTGGGGTCTCTGGCGCTCACCGGGCAGTGCGTTCTCATCCCGCGCGTGCGGGAGGGAAGAACAAACAGGGAAGGGAGCGAGGCAAAGGGCCTGATTGCCAGACTCAGATACCCTCCAGCTGTGTCATCAGCCCACCGTCCCGCCCTCACGCAGGGAGGGGACAGGTCGTCTTAGGTGCCAGCATGGAAGAGAGGACAGAAGGCGCTGGGAACGCGTTGAGAGGGCACCCGAGGCAGGCAGGCTGCTGCCTGCAGGGAGCAGGGCCGTTTTATAGGATCTCCCCGAAGAAGGGACCTCTCAGCTGAATTCTGAGCACTCCGTTAGCCAGACAGAGGAGGAGGACAGGAATTTTCGTAAAGCTAGCGATAACTGCGACGTCGCAGAGATGCGAGAGACATTTATGTTGCTCTTTGGGGAAAGGACAGGGGTGGGGGGCCAGGGTGAGGTGGGACAAGCTATGGGGAGCCCTGTACGCCAGGTGAGGGCGTTGGGACTTCATCCTGAAAGAGAACAGTCATTGCTGGTGGATGGGGAGGGACAGCCGTGTGTCACCCTTACACTCTGAGGGTCGGTCGGGTCACCTGCCAACAAGGCCACAGGGAGAGACGGGGCTTGGAAGATTCCCAAATAGCAGGTGACCCAAACAGGGCTGGTGACTGATGGGGGGTGACAACTGGGGTGCAGAGGCGTCCAGGAAGAGCCTCCAGCAGTGGGCCTGATGCCTGTGGGTAGCTCTTCATGGGAGGGGGACCAGAGCAGCAGGGTGGTCACTGGATGGGCCGGACATTGGGATGCCCACCTGCCTGCAGGAGCGGGGGACACAGGTCATGTGGCCCGGGGAGGGAGGGGCTTCTGGGAGAAGTCTGGAGTTGGGCCAGTGGAGGTGCACGGAAGTGAGCCTGGAAAGGGTCTCAGGAGGAAGAAGAATCTCTGGCTTTGATTTGGACGTGAAGCTGGAAGTGGGTGTCAAATACCTTATACTCGCTCAGCTCTCATCTGATGGTACCATGTGTCTTCTCTCTGGCCGGTGTCATGCCCTGAATAGGAAGCCCAGGCTGGAGCAGACCCTCACCAGCCAGAGTTAGGGTTAGGGTTAGGGTTAGGGTTAGGGTTAGGGTTAGGGTTAGGGTTAGGGCTGGACCTCCGAAGGCCCTTGGCCCCAGCTCTGGAGTAGAAGCTTCTAGTCTCCTGCAGGGTAAAGCAGAGAGTGACCAGGCCCTCACTGAGTGCAGCCCCCCTCCCTGGCCTCCTAGCCCTCCTCACCCCACCTGTTCACAGGACCCCATTCCCACTGCACGCCCTCTGCCTCTGTCAGGGGTCCCGGATGTCAAACTGCCCTAAAACACACACGGACTTCTGTTGGACTGTGCTTGCCCGCATTCTTTGCTGAACATCCCTTTATGTTTTAGGACCCAGAAAATGATTCTCTTTGAAAACACTGACAAGGCTCCTTTCATCCAATAATGATGATTATATAATCTGTGGTTGTTTTTATTGCCTTGGCTGCCTGTGGACTTGGGCTCATTTTAGCAAATTGGAGGGACTCTCTAGATTTCTGACCACATTTCTCTTTATTAGGTGCTTTTTAACTTTGTTATTTCTACATTTAGCATTTTCTTTCAGATATATCTCCAATTTTCAGGAAGTTTTTTATGATATATTGTGACATACATCCCTACATTATAGATTTTTTAAATCTTGCCCTTATTAATTACTCTAAGCAAGTAACACAGTATGCATTTATTGCTGAGGCCTGGGAGTTGGGCCAAGAGAGTTGGGATTGTTGGATCAAATCCTAGGGTTGCTTGGGAAGTCCTGTACTTTAACCTTCATCCAGGGGTGGGACACCCCATCGTACACAGCGCTTCGCAGACATCACAACAATACTTTGTCTTAATGATTCCTTACGAAATGCCAAGATTCTCACTGTAGAAAAGGAGTACTAAGAGCAAGATGAAATCACTTACTTTCTGCTACAATCCAGTACTGGTGTGACCTCGGGCGCTGGCCATTCATCCTTCACCTGCTGACCAGGCAGAGACCAGAGCGGGGCGGGGGGGTGACTCTCTGTCCGGGCCCCGCACCGGGGTTCTTGGGCACATTCTCAAACTCTTCTCACCAAGAAGTTCGAAGCAGGAAGAGAAGAGAGAAGGCCCTCGTGCCGTAGGCGATCTTCCAGAGAGAGCTGGGGACGCAGCCGAGCGGCTGGCTGGGCAGATGGGCAGGTGCTATCTGCCGGGCACCTCCGCTGGCACCAGCCAAATGCCCCCAAGCAGCTGCTGCCCGTGTCTGCGTCAGGCTGACCTGCAGGCCTCCTGTCCCTCGAGGAGGCCTGGGCTCTGGGCAGCCCTGGCATCGGGCGCACTTTCCCATGAGCATCAACAGGAGCAGACAGGATCATGTGCTCAGTGATCTGATCAGAACTCTGGCGAACACTCAGGTGGCGCCTGGGTGGCTCAGTCGTTAAGCATCTGCCTTCGGCTCAGGTCATGATCCCGGAGTCCTGGGATCGAGCCCCGCATCGGGCTCCCTGCTCTGCGGGAAGCCTGCTTCTCCCTCTCCCACTCCCCCTGCTTGTGTTCTCTCTCTCGCTGTGTATCTCCCTCTGTCAAATAAATAAACAAAATCTTTAAAAAAAAAAAAAAAAAAAAGAACTCTGGCGAACACTCAGCCTCGAGTGAAATCATCCAAGGCAGCAAAATCCCTGCTGTGGGGACGCTCGGAGACTCTGTGCTGTTGCTCGCAGTCCTCACCAAGATGGCTTTTGCTCTCGGTGTTGGGACAAGGGTGGTGTTTGGGCCTGAAGTTTGAAACCAGGCTCCTCTGCCCACATTCTCATCTTCGAGGGTCTAACAGATCAGGGAGACCCTCCAGGCAGGGAGGGGCCGAGCACCCCTAGCACCAGGACAGAGAGTCCAGCTTCTGCCCGTTAAGTCAGGTCAGCCTATCCCCTCCCTCAGACACTCGACAGCAGGCGGCCTCTGGGTCAGGAAACCACAAGGTCCCAGTCACAGAGGACACATCCCCAGCCTTGCAAAAAAAATCATTAAAAAAATAAAACAAAATAAATAAGATAAAATAACATAAAATATCAGGACAGCTTGCGTCCCCTCTGTGTCTGGGCTCTGACGCTGGACATGGGCTTGGACTGGTGCCCCTACTGTTCTCTGCAGCGCTTTGCCCGTACTTCCTGGCCCTGCTCTCAGCCTGTGGGTCCTTTTCCATGGACCTTTGGCTCAAGGCGCCCTCCTCACTGCCATCCATGTCTCAGGAGACTCCTAGCGGGCTCAGGAGAATCTGGCCCGTTATCTCTAGGATAATCTTCAAGGGCCTCTCTGGAAGGTATGAGGGATTCTTAAGTAAGTGAAGGTGTCTCACTTGCAAAGGCTCTGGGCTAAGAGCGTAACCAAAGGTCAGCTCCAAATCAGCCTGTCTTATCCTGATTTGCATCCAGGAGCTGCACATCCTTTATGTCTGGAATCCTAAACCTCCAAGTTGTAGGGACCATGCTTGTCATCTACCCCTCGTGGAAGGCCTTCTATACAAATACATTTGAGTTTTTGTGAAATAACCGAAACTCCGTGTTCGGAGATGGTCAAGAGTTCTTACAGACAAATGTGACGCAAAAGGGAAAACAACATCACGAGATTCAGAGAACATGAAGACTCAGTTTTGTTGAGACCATGGAGGGCTTCAAGAAGTCATGGAAGGCAGGATGGGAGGGCAGAAATGATTCGGATGGAGACACAAGGGGAGGCCCGGCCCCTCCCTTCAGAAGCAAAGGAGACATGAGGAGGATGCGAGGTGGGCAGAGGGTCCACAGAGGCCGTGGAGGAGCAAGTGAGCCAGCCGGAGGGGAACCACAGGACCAGGCTAACAGACTCAACTCATATTGACTTGCGGGAGCAGGTGAGGGGGGCAGGGTTTGGCTGGAATTTCATGGAGAGACCAAGGAATGGGTGAATAGTTCTTTGAATTATTGATGGATTTTCTTCACTCAACAAACATTCACTAAGTGCCTGCTGGTATTGTATCCCAGACATGGCAGAGCTCAAGGTTCAGTTGAGGGAGATGCTCATACAAAAAACTAAATACAACAGAATATAAGTTGCTTAGGCTTGTGAGGACAGTCACATAAGCTGGGTGCATTGGTGTGGAGGGGCAGGAAGGTTCTCAAGGTCGAGGAAGCGTGTGAGCAAAGGTCTGGAGCAGAGTGTCCTGGAGAGGAGCCTGGCAGCCTCCTGTGCGCCCTGGGACTGGAGACACTTGCCTCGTTGAAGGGGGGGGCATGAAAAGGTTTTAGGGAGATGATAGGACTTTGTTAAAGGCCCGGAGGAATGCTGGGCTGGGGTGGAGGCTGGGGTCAGAGGGGGGCTGCCCACAGGGAAGCAGGAGGTGTGGGAATGTGCAGAAGGGCCACCTTCATGGGACACGGATGGAGCAGCCTTGGTGAAGGGCAGGGACCAAGGAGGAAAGATGGCACCTCAGGGTGAAGGGGGAAAAGGGAAACATCCCAGGGCTACCGTCAGAGGCGCCAGAGGGTGCTGAGCTCCAGGGAGAAGGAAGACGTCTCAGAAGGAGGCAGAAGCCAGCATTAGCAGGGGTTACACACGACGAGGATGGGAATAGACTATTGGTGGACGTGGGTCCTGATCGGAAGGTGCACGTGTAACAGGTAACAAATCTGCCCACGGTCCAGGTTTATCGTGTTGTTAGCCTTACGCATTGTAGTCGCAGGCATGCTAACTCACTTATGTGATGACCGTGGTGTGTGTGAGCTAGGTGAGTATTCAGAATAAAAGTATCTGCATGGGAGATACGACCATCATATAGTTGCGTTTATTTAGAAACTCATAGTCTGTAAACTTCAAGGGACATAAACTCTCATCTGCTTTGTCACTCACTGACTCTGAGAGGGAGTCAGCTGACTTGCTTGGATGTCAGTTTACCCATTTGTAAAATTAGAGTGTCCGACTCATTATTTTCACAAACAACGACGGCGAGTACAACAGGTGGGAGCTGTTGGTTCTCCCTAAGCAAGTTGCTGTTGGCTGATGATGCTCTCAACTTCCTTCTTTGTGTCCGACATTAATGGATTCCTTCATGCATACTCTCCATCTCCACTGGTGACATGGTGGACTGAAAACTTGTTAGAATAGGAAAAAATTATACAAAAAAATGGATCTATGTTCTGTCTTCAGGACGGCTAAATACTGCTGACACCGTTGTGAAGAATCAGCTATAATAAAGCCTGAGGCCCGCCGGTAGAGCTCTCTTGCGACACCCCGTCACATGGCCGTCTCTGCTCCCGCCCCCTCCGCTGGCTTTGTCTGTTCTGAGGCAGCTGGCCTGGCCAGGCTCTTAGCCTCCAGGTACTCCACAGTCCCGTATGCCAGCATGGTCAGACTCAGGACTCCCAGGAGGATGTAGAGTTTGATGTTGACGCACAAGAACGTGCTGTATCCAAATGCAATGACGAACCCCAGCGCTTCCCACAGGCGGTAATTCGCAAAGGCAGCCTCCTTGTTCTTCTCGAACAGAACGCCGTAAAGAGCTGCAGAGGAAACACGGCATGAACATGTTGCTGCAAAACCTCAAATGGTTTTTTTCTATTATTGCTGAAAGCAGTGCAGCTTCTCGGCTGACCAATTTTGTCAACAAAGTCAGGAACGTTTCCTTCTTAAAAGGACAGAATTGTTTTCTGTTGGGGATTCTGGACGTCTGGAGACATTCGTTAGCAGTGAAGAACCATTATACATACAATTCGGGACTCAGGCAATGTTAGCACTGGACGGAGTTAGTCCAGCCTATCACTCGGGGAGTGAGAACGTGGAAAAGTGAAGCAGAGCTTGGAGGCCTAGCCTGGGTTAGATGAGGCCTGGCCCTTCGCTGGAGTCCAGAAGCAAAGACAAACACAAGCAATCCTAACCCCAGGACCTCAGCCTGTGACTGTATTCAGAGACGGGGCATTTAAAGAGGTGATTAAGGCAAATGAGGTCATTAGAGAGGGCCCTCATCCCACGACTAGCGTCCTTATAAGGAGAGGGGGTCAGGACACAGATGTGCACATAGGGACGACCATGTGGGGACACAAGGAGAAGACAGCCGTCTACACGCCAAGGAGCGAGGCCTCAGCAGAGGCCAGCCTGCCCACCCCTGGTTCTCAGACCTCCAGCCTCCAGAATCGTAAGACACAAAAATGTCTGTTGTTTAAGCCGCCCCTCTGTTGTACTCTGTTGACAGTCCTAGCAGGATAGTACAGTCTGATAAATGCTTCTAGATGAAAGTAAATGATCTTTGTTCCAGTTTGCAGGATGGTAAAATGTTTGATATACCTGGGTGAGAACCAGAAGCTCCCCATCTCCTGAGCTGAGTGAGGTGGCCGATGTGCAGACGGGGTTACCAGCTAGGAAGCTGAGGCCCAGTGCTGGCCCATCCTGCTCTGTCGTCCTGAGCTGCCCGGGCCACCTCCCCTCCCCTCTGGCTGATGGCCTTGCCTCTTCACCAAGGACACCTCTCCTTGTGCACTCCATCCACCGTAACCCAGAAAGGGCCCTGCACAGAGGCCCCCCTCTGCTACCGTCCCCTCAGGGACTTCACCCCATCATGGAACCCCTGTCCTGCACCTTCAGCCTGACTCCCTCTCTTACCTCCTTCTCTTCAGTCTAGAAACAAAGCCGGGTCTTTCCCACATGTCACACACTGTGGGTTCAGATCCCTTGTGCCTCTGTCTACACCGCTGTCTGTCTACACCCTACTGCATGGCAGGCACAGCACTGAGTCCTGCAACATGAAAAGGCATGATATCTGCTATCGAGGAGCCCACAGCCCATTAGTGGATTTGGACTCCAAACGTTTGGATCTCCTCTCCATGTGACCCACCTGTCTCGCCTGGACTGTTCACTGCCTTGTCTCTCGTCTGCTCCACACTGACCTATTTCCTCCTTTCTTGTCTTACTCTGCTCCGTGTTACTCCCCACATTGCAGCTAGGATGATCTTTGCAAAGTGTAAATATGTCATGTCACTCCCACTCGGGGAAGTCTTCGGCGACCCCGCCCGGCTCTGGGGTAGAACAAGCTTCTCCTCATGGGGGCAGGTCCCTCTGTGACCTGACCTTGTCACTCCAGGGCACCGCCTGTCACTGTGGAGCGTGCCCCCTGCTTCGGGCCCACTGACCGTGCTTCTGGGCCTTGTGCCTTTGCATGTGGCAGGCCTGGTGGGAAGTGCCTTTGCCAGACCTCTCCGGTGATGGTCCCCCTGTGGTTCTTCTGTCAGGTTCTGCGTGATGCCATCCCACCAAGTGTCTCATTCTTACCCGGAATAATTCCAATGCTCTCACAGTGTCAGCCAAAGCACTTAGTGAATGACCAAGTGGACCAGTGGATGGACAGTGACTTCCTGAAGTCAGTAGGGCGCCAACGGGTAAAACCCCAAGCCCACATCCTGCGGGGTAACCGCAAAGAGAGCTGCCTGTTCGTCTTCTCTCCTTCTAGTTATTACCCAAAAGCCCACCCCGGGATGGAGTCGAGGTAACACAGGACATGCAGCCGGAGCAGAGCACAGGCCAAGGCGCCGTGTTTGCCCATGAATGAGACAAGAGGTAAACAGAAATATGAGTGTGGTCCTGTAGCACGGGGGGCGGGGGAGGTGCACAGCAAGCCCTACGTCTGCCCCCAGCCTCAGGGGCACCAGCCATGATCTGCACCAGAGACTGTTCTTTCTGGGGCAGCTGGAGTCTGGAAAGTTGTAGGGATTTTGCTAGGACTGCCCGTCCGGCAGGATGGGCAGCTGTGGGAGGGAGAGCCCACGTGGAACGTTCACACACATTCCTTTGCCCGCTCTCATCCTGTTCTTACCCTTTACCCCTTTCCTCCTCCCTACATTTCTCAGGGGAGGGACGTAGGGAAGAGAAGCCTCTCCAGCACTGGTTTGAGGCCAGCAGCGAGGTCTCATGCAACCCTGTCTGGAAACGTCACCACTCAGAAGGTTCTTGGATTTGGTTACTCGGCTGTTTGCCTACCATGGGAAGAACTCAGGAGGATGAGGCCATCAGAAAGATATAAGATCAGATATACGTCATAAACAACATTCGTGTGCTTGGGAAAACAAGAGGCTGTTTGGAAGGCTCAGAAGAAGGTGCCCTTGGGCGCCTGGGTGGCTCAGTTGGTTGAGCGACTGCCTTCGGCTCAGGTCATGATCCTGGAGTCCCGGGATCGAGTCCCGCATCGGGCTCCCTGCTCGGCGGGGAGTCTGCTTCTCCCTCTGACCCTCCCCTCTCTCATGTGCTCTCTCTCTCTCTCATTCTCTCTGTCTCAAATAAATAAATAAAATCTTTAAAAAAAAAAAAAAAAAAAAAAAAAAAAAGAAGAAGGTGCCCTTGTTGTCCGAGGCTGTGAAGTGCCACCTTAATGAAAGCACACCCACAATGAGAGTTTAATAACAAGATCTGGGATTTAGTAACTCCTAAGGTTATTTTAAAGATTTCTTGTCTTTCTACAGATGGCCAACAGATACATGAAAAGATGCCCATCATCAGGAAATGCAAATCAAAACCACGATGAGATACCACCTCACACCTGTCAGAACGGCTAAAATCAATAACACAGGAAACAATAGGTGTTGGCGAGGATGCGGGGAAAGGGGAACCCTGGTGCACTATTGGTGGGAATGCAAGCTGGTGCAGCCACTCTGGAAAACAGTATGGACGTCCCTCAAAAAGTTAAATATAGAACTGCCCTATGATCCAGCAATTGCACTACTGGGTATTTATCCAAATAATACAAAAATACTAATTCAAAGGGGTACAGGCATCCCTATGTTTATACCAACATTATTTACAATAGCCAAATTATAGAAACAGCCCAAATGTCCACTGACTGGTGAATGGATGAAGAAGAGGTGCTGTTTATATACAATAGAATATGATTCAGCCATAAGAAAGAATGAAATGTTGCCATTTTTTGGGGGGAGGGGTGAGGCAGAGGAGGATGGAGAGAGAGAATCTCAAGCAGGCTCAACACCCAGTGCAGAGCCCTAAGTGGGGCTCAATCTCATAACCCTGAGATCATGACCTGAACCAAAATCAAAAGTTGGATGCTTAGCTAACTGAGCCACCCAGGCTTCCCCAAAATCTTGCCATTTGCAATGACATGGATGGAGCTAGAGAGTATAATGCTAATTGAAATAAGTCAGCTGGAGAAAGACAAATGCCATATAATTTCACTCATACATGGAACTTTACAAGCAAAACAAATGAGCAAAAGGAAAAAGAGAGACAGAAAGAGAGAGAGAGAAACCAAGACACAGCCTTTTAACTATAGAGAACATACTGATGGTGACCAGAGGGGACAAGGGTGGGACGTTGGGTTAAACAAGTGATGAGGATTAAGGAGTACATTTGCGATGAGCACCGGGTGATGTATAGAAATGTTGAATCACTACATTGTACACCTGAAACTAATATAACACTGTACGTTAACTAACTGGAATTTAAATAAAAACTAACTCACTAAATAAAGATCGCTTGTCTTTTGTTAGAGGGTGACACTTAAAACTGGATCAAACGTGAGATGCTAGTGAGGAAGATCCACGTTTGAAACACAATGGCTGCGAGAGGTAGGTGTTTCCATGATCTGTGGCCAACAGGTACAAGGGTGCCCTTAGCAGATACGGAGCAAACACACCCCAATTCCATGAATATTCTAGTAATATGGCAATGCTAATTTTAAAGTAATGTGTTTGATCTATAGTGTGGCAGCTTTAGATTTCAAGATTAAATTTAGATTGTGATGATTATAAATTACCGAGTCGGGCTTTTCAGGAAATTACTCATGATCTGGATTCTATTTTAATCCGAACATAAAGAAAGCAACACATTAATCGTGTCAAATTCCAACAGTTACTTAGGGACATAGTGGGCAGAGGGGAAAGACATTCAAGAGAAAAACAAAGTAGGTAAAATCATATTTCAACAATTCTGAAGTCACTACACACGTAGACTAGGTTTGAACAGATAAGCAATGTGGCGCGCACAGTGGGAGCCGGGTTTCTCCTTGTCAGAGAGGGAAGTCACGGATCAGCAGGGGGAGGGCCAGAATGAACCCGTGGTGCTGGAGGGGAGTCGGGGACCCCAGTGTGGACTCATCCTCACTTGAGGTCCCTACGGACAGGCAGATGCAGAAATACAGACATGTGCGCATGTGGGTCAGCACGCACACATCCATCTCCCCACTCTGGCCCAGAAGCCTTGTCATCTCAGATGCAATGAGCATGCCCAGCACGCCAATCTTATTTTCTACCGCTGTTATCCAATCAAATGAACCCAAGGTCCGTGGAGAAACGGGTGATGCTAGTGCTGGCACAGGAGATGGATCTGGAATAGTTTGTGGTACCGGGAGGTAGGGAAGTACTAAAACAGAAATAGATGGCTGGAAGAAGGACACAGGTGCCAACAGAAAGATCCCAACGGCCAAAGCTAAAACAGTTAGAGCAACAGAACAAGTAACATCGATTGGACTGTGACCCAAAGGACATAATACACACATGAGCCCATAGTAATGAAGACAAATGGTTGAGTAAATAACTAAATAAACTGGGGAGAAGGGACAAATATTTCCAGTGAAGGAATTATACATGATTTTTGTACAGACTCTCCCTCTAGCAGATGGAGGTTAATTACCTCCCCCTTGATTGTTGGCTAGATGTGGTGACTGGCTCCCCAAAATTGGCTGTGGAAAGGGAAAAGCAGCAACCCTGCTCTGGAGAGGTCTGGCAGATACCGGGCTGGCCAGCGATCAAGGTTCACATCGTCAGTGATGGATGTGGTGAGAAGAGCACTTCACTCTGGGGTCTTTCTACCCAAAGCCCATAACTCCAGCCTAATCATGAGAAACATCAGACAACCCGAAACTAGGGACATGCTACAATACCTGACCAGTATTCTTCAGGAGTGTCAAGGTCATGAACAACAAGGAAGAGAAACTGTCACAGATCAGACCAAGGACATGAGGCAACTCAATGCAGTGGGGACCCTGGGTGGGACCCTGGATGGGACTGCGGGAGGGACCATGGGAGGGATCCTGGGTGGGATCCTGGGTGGGACCCTGGGACACACAAAGTGGGAAAACTGGAGAAAGCCAAATAAATCTAAAGTTTAGTTGAGTCATGTACCAACATTAATTTCTTAGTTTTGACAAACATACCACTGTTTTGCAAGATATTAGCATTAGGGGAAACTAAGAAAATGGTACATGGGAACTCTCTGTACTGTCTTTGCCACTTTTCTGTAAACTCAAATTATTCCAAAATAAAAGGTTTATTTAAAAAGAAAAGAAGCCTTGCTCCCAGGCTCGTCCTCCCCAGGAAGGCACGGGTGGGAGTGACCAGAGGCTGACCCCTGTCTGCGCATGAGGGGTGGACTTGTCCTCGGGCAGTCTTGTTTGCTTGGAGAGGACAGGTCAGTGAACTGAGCATGTGACACAGGCAGATTTTCTGTGTGTATCAACCTGAGACAGCCCCTCCGGCGGCTACCAGGGCAAGCGAGCATGTTTAGACCAGATACTCTGAATCTCAAACGCAGCGCCTTGGTGTGCAAGGGTTGCTATGGCAACAGCACCCCTCTCTGCCGCACTGTCAGAGCGACTGAGCAGACTGGAGCCGGTGGCCCAGATCCGTGGCTCCCAAGGCTGCCGGCGCCCCGAGCCCCGTGGGACCGTGGAGCAGCGGTTCCAGCCCTGCCCCAGGGAGGAGGGCCGGGGCGCGCGGGCATCCAGTCTGCTTCCACGCCAGGTTCTGAACGGAGACGCAAGGGCAGAGAGGGGCTTAAGTTGCACCGAATCCTGTTCGGCCTCATTAATTAGGAAAGGGCGCGGCTCCCCTCACGTGTCCTCCCAAATGAGAGACACACGTTCAGGGAGAATAAGACGACAAATCCAACCCGCTACTTAAAAAAACAAAAATGAGAGAGAGCTGCTCCGGGGGGTGTGGCGGGAGCTACGCAAAATTTGCAGTCTCCGTGAATACAGGGAGCCCGAGGACGCGCCGCGTGGCCGGGAGCCCGGCGCAGTCAGCCCGCAGGGGACTGGGTGATGAAAACATCGCTCCCCGCGAGGATGACTGCGGGCTTCGACTCCAAAGGAAATGCTCAGGTAATGAAAAGAACAATTTCCCCCAACAACCGATGTTTCCTTGAAAAAAGTTACTTTTTGTCGGCACATAAAGACAGAAATAATTCATTTTAAATTAGTACCCTTATTCCAGGGAGTCTTTCTTCAGCCACCCCCTGTGCTCGACTATCCCAGGTGTTCGCTGGACCTCACCTAACCTCGTCCGCACAATCTCGACAGGGCTCTGCCTGCCAGGCTCTTCTGTCCTTGGCAAGAAAAGGACAGTGAAAACCGTCATCATTCCTGCATCTCGGGGAGAAAGAAAGCCAAGCATGGTCACAGCAGTCGTCTGAAACATTACTGCATGTGGTATTATGTGACCCCGTACCCCAGTCCCCTGCCTGGCTTTTAATGTGTAAATGCTTTAAAATTGCCCGTGAGCTCAGCGGCCTCGGCTAACACCGTGGGAGGCAAGACGGCGCACGCGTGTCCTCGGGAACACACGGGTCTCACTCCTGCACGCGGAGGCTGAGAGAAGTTCTCTCCCGATGCCCCCCGGGTGACGCGACCTGTCCCTGCTTTACAGTTCTGGACTGCCCAGAAAGCTAAGGTGCTTCCGACTACCGTTCCTCGTGGAATCAGTACTTCTCTGGAGTGACCCTGCGGGTTTCTGTGAACAGTTTCTGTCACCGCTGCAACCACATTCCATCACGGCTCGGAGTCACACACTCGTCAGTCACCTGCTTCGGGAGCTGACGAAAGCCACCTGTGCCCCCGAGGCGGTAGGGAGGCCGGGAAGCCCGGACGCCTGAATCCAGCAGACCGGATTTGTGCGAAGATGTTTTTCCAACTGTTCTGTGAGCTGGCCACAACGCGGCTCGTGAGGAAGGAGCCACCGCAGGGACACTGAGGCCACCATGGCGGTAGGGGCAGCGGCCAGGCCCCGGCCCTCGTGCTGTTTGCGGACTGGCCTGACCCACTCTCTAGCCCCCACGGGTTTCCCAGCACGGGGCTGGCCGTGATGTCACGAGGGGAGGAGGCTCTCTTCGGAGCCAAATCCTGGGGCCCCCGGCACCCCCTTCCTGTCCCAGGCTGGAGACGGGCCTGTGGGAAACTCAGGGCTGTCATTCGCAGTCAGCTCCTCAGATGGAAGCCCTCGGTCAGCGGCCTTGCATGCGTGCCACCCACACCCCTGCTTCCTGCCCCCCTCCCAGTGGCAGCCCCGACACCCTCAGCTCGTCTCACCGTGGAGAGCGCGGCCCACGGCCGACACAGGCGCCCCCCAGACACCCCAACCGCTCGGCTGCCGCAGACTCCCACATCAGGCCCCCCGCTCCGGTCGCCGCCGGGGCTCGCCGGCCTCCTGCGGGACCCCTGCTCTGAGCCTCCGGCCACTCACTGCGCACCCGGACCACCGCTGCATGGTGACCTGGACGTCCCTCCCGCAGGCGGCCCCCCGTGTAGCGGGAGTGCGCCGTCCGTGCACAGCACCCCGTCCAGAAGCCTTGGATCCGGCAGCCCAGCACTGGGCGCCCCTGCTGTCAGGCCAGGCCCTCTGACCCCTGTGCGGCCCCCCGCCCCTCCTCCGCTGGGTCTCTCTCGCTGCCCAGCCCCGTGGGGCCTTGTGTCCCCCACACAGACCCCCATCGCCTGGTTCGACCTCGGGTAGCCTCTGCCCCACATTGTGTCCTGTGTCAGCTCACTGGTGGCAAGTCACCACCGCCTGTCCTCCGCTCTGTGGGCGGCTGAGCCTCGGGGCACCAGGCGGCTCCACACGGGCTCACCCCCCCCACTCTCCCGGCCAGCTCCCGAGACTGCCCAACAGGACGGCGGGGCTCTGGGCCTGCACCCACATCCCAGCTCTGCCCTCAGAGCCCGCCCGCGCAAGCGCCCCGGCGTCCGCGCTCTGCTCTGCGGCCCCACGCGTGTGGGGGAGAGCGTGCCTGGCTGGCAGGCTCTGTCCGCCGTCCCCAAGGCTGACCGTGTAGCTCGGTAACGCTGTCTGTCGCGGTTGCTGCTGCCTGGCGCTCCGTGGGGACCCTGCTGACTCCTCTCCCCGTGGTGACAAGGCTCCCTGAGCTTCTTCCTTCCCACTCCCTTCCCTTGGTCCCCCGAAAAAGGGCAGCCCTCCTCCGGGCCAAGGGGGACCCCTCTGTCCTCCTGTCCCCCTCATCCTCATCCTCAAGTCCTCATTCAGCTCCCCCACCTTGTCCTTTACCGGCCCCGGCCCCCCATCTCCCCTGTCCTCATCAGGGTCCCCAACTCTGCATCTAAAGCAATCATGGTGAGTGGTGAACCCTATAAACAACCACCTCTTAGAGCCGAGTCCCCCAGCAGTGTCCTCTCTCGGCCTCTGCTTGTCTGCCCTTCATCCCCCCACCCTGGGGACGCTGCCCCGAGGCCTCACGCCCTGCCCGCCAGCTGGCCCGGGCGCGTCCTGCCTCGACCCGCTTCCCCTGGCCTCCTGCTCTGCACTGCGCCCTCTCGGGTGGCTCTGTTTTGTCTTCCCCAAGTGAACCCGCAGCCCCTTGTCCCCCCATAACCCGATGGAGCGGACCTTGTCGTTTCCCCCCTGGACCCTTTCTGCTGCTTGCACCAACACTGAGCAAAGCTGGACCCCTCCCCAGGCAGTCTGGGCCCCCCTCAGGCCCCCATCCTCTCCGCCTCACCCCCAGCACCCTGGCCCAGCCTGTCCCCTCGGCGTGTCCCATCTGCTGCGGCCAGAACACTTGTGTCCCCCAGATTCATAGGGTGAGGCCTAACCCCATGGTGACAGTGTTAGGAGGTGGGGCCTCTGGGGGACGAGGACGTCTTACTGCGGAGCCCTTATGAGTTGGATCTGTGTCCTCATGCGCCTGTCCCGAGCACTCCCTTGTCCCTCCCACCACGTGAGGAACAGCAGGAAGACAGCTCTATGAACCAGGAAGCGGCCTCTCGGGACACAGACTCTGCACCGTGGTCTCAGACTTGCAGCCTCCCTCCCAGCCCCGGCCTCCCCCCGGCCCCCCATGGCCTCCCACACTGCAGCCCTGCCCGAGGACAGCCAGGCGGGGCCCCACTCAGGCCTGACCTCCAGACAAGCCCCGGCTGACCGCCCCTCCCGCCCCCAACTCAGTTCCCCAGAAAACTGCACCCCGGTTCCCATGCCCCTTGCTTGGTCGCTGTCACAGTGACCTGCCTGCTCTTCTACTCAGGGGTTACACACCTCTCTCCCCATCGGGGCCGACTGTGCCTAGAAGGCCCCTCCAGCCCCATGGTTCCAGCATCTAGCACGTGGGCCGGGCCACTGCTCAGGGAAGCTCTTCAAACAGAAAGCCACGAGGGGGCCACCATTCTTAGGGAAGAAAGTTGTACCCGCGGCTGATTTCCTTCTTTTGTGTTCTGGGTCTGAATAAACGCTCAAACCCACGTAGGCACCTGGAGCACCCTTGGCCCCCCTGCTTGCCTCCTGCTCTAGGCTTGCTGCCTGGTGCGTCACCTCCCCCGGGGGCCCCGGGATGGCGGGTCCTCCGCCCACCACGTGTCCCCCACGCTGGCCTAGGTAGGGACCCCCGAGAGGAGACTCACCATTGTTCTGTGTCTGCCAGACGGCGTCGGCCACGCCCCAAAGGCCAGAAAACACGAAGAACACAGCCAGCTGGTGGGGGTGAGGTCTCCACAGCAAGAGGGCGATGATGCAAGACAGGTGGGTGACCGCGCCTGTGGGCACAGAGGGCAGAAACCAGCAGGAAGTGAGCGCAGCCCAGGGGAGGCTGGGACCAGGTGACGCTCAGGGAACCGCTTTGTTTGCTTCAACATATAAGTAATCTTTCCTGGAAACATTTCCTGGAAACACCAAACAGCCTTCCTCAATTGGATTCTGACACTGAAAGTGCCGGCAGACGGGCTAGTGTGCCCTTCACAGTCTCTCACTGCAGGGCGCACCTGGGGGGGGGAGGGAGGACCCGCGAGTGTGCCCTTCACAGTCTCTCACTGCAGGGCGCACCTGGGGAGGGGGGACCCGCGAGTGTGCCCTTCACAGTCTCTCACTGCAGGGTGCATATGGGGGGCGAGGGGGGACCCGCGAGTGTGCCCTTCACAGTCTCTCACGGCAGGGCGCACCTGGGGAGGGGGGACCCGCGAGTGTGCCCTTCAGAGTCTCTCACGGCAGGGCGCACCTGGTGGGGGGAGATGCTCTGCTCATCCTCGGCCCCTCACCGTCCAGGCAGGGCTGGGGAGATGAGCCCCTGCGCCTTGCGGGGAGTGTCATGGTTCCCCAGCTGAGGAGACCCAAAGGGGCGGAAGGGAGTGCTGGGCTCTCAGTGAGTGCTGGGGGCATGGGGATGTCGCTGGGCTCCCCAGCAGGTGCTGATGTGAACAGAGAGGTGGGCAGAGCCACCAGGCTCCTTCCTCCTGACTTTACCCCGGTGTCAAGAGTTCTGGCCTAGGGGCACCTGGGTGGCTCAGTCGTTAAGTGGCTGCCTTCAGCTCAGGTCATGATCCCGGGGTCCTGGGATCGAGCCCCGCATCGGGCTCCCTGCTCGGCGGGAAGCCTGCTTCTCCCTCCCCCACTCCCCCTGCTTGTGTTCCCTCTCTCGCGGTGTCTCTCTCTTGGTCAAATAATAAATAAAATCTTTAAAAAAAAAGAGAGAGTTCTGGCCTCATGATTCCTGCGGACACTGGGGCGTCTCTGACTACAATGTAGCATGGAACAGCTTCTGACATTGCAGAAAAGGGAGCTGCCTACTGCATTCGCCGTGGCTGTGTGGCCTGGGGCGTACTCGCCACGCTCCTCTGTTCCCGAATTTCTTCATCTGTAAAGTGGGCAGTGTGCACCCAGGGCGATCGGAAGGATGAAAGGGGAAAACCTATGCCGATGCCGCGGCCCCTGGTGCACGCTGACTAGTGCTTCTTGCTTCCCCTCCTCGTTGTGTCCCGGCTGCAGACACGGGAGCCCGGACTGGGCGCCCGGGTCACAGTCTCGTCAGTGCCCTTATTATTCACGCGGTCTCTGCTTCTTCTTTCTCCCCTTCCCAAGAGACACAGAGGGTGAGGCGTGCTTAGAACACAGTCTTGTCCCGCCAGGCGAGGACAGGAAGCCTCCCCGCCTGCCGCGCACACTCAACCCACACCCCCTGGCTGAGCTGAGCTCGGCCCCCGTCCACGCCCCGCTGTCCACCCGCCACCATTCCCACCCGCGGGCGCCGTCGGGTCCACCTACCCAGCGCGTAGAGAGCGATTCTGCCCGTGTGCTGGGAGAGACTTCCGTACAGCACAGAGCACAGCGAGTTGGTGGCCGAGAAGCAGATCATCACGTACCCGACAAACTGGATCCCCAGGGCGCAGGTGGTGTAGGACTGCAGGGGGAGCACAGGGGAGGTTACCCGGCCGCGTGTGGTGTGCTGGCGAGTCTGGGACAGGGATCACGGGTGACACGCGTTCTGCGGTGGGACGGCCGACGTGCTGGGCTGGCCCGGACCTTCGCCTAGGCCTCCGCCCCCCCCACCTCCGGGGAGGAGAGCACGCCCAAGGTGGGTGGGAACTAACAAGGACAGACACCTGCACACAATTCTCCCCACGCAGCCTTTGCCGTATGTTGTGGGGTTCTTAGGAATTACGCGGGGCCCAGTGGAGCAGCTCCTGGTGGAGTTGGTCATTTCCTATTCTCTCACCAGACAGTTGACAGAGGGTGGGGAGGCATGAACAGGGGGACACAGAGCACTCTCGGGGCAGCAAAGCCTCTCGGTGTGACACCATAATGTGGACGCGTGTCCTTACGCACGTGTCCGTACCCACAGAACGCAAGCACCAGGAGAGACCCCTAACGTGGGCAGTGATGACCTATCATGGCAGGTTCACAGGTTGGCACAAATGTCCCCGTGGGCAGGATGTTGACAAGGGGAGGCTGCGCAGGTGTGGGGCCGGGCACCTCCTGCCAACTTTGCCATGAACCTGAAACAGCTCCACAAATAAAATCCTAATGGAAAGGAAGCCGTTGTGAAGAAAATGAACAGGATCTCTGTGCAGACAAGAAGAAAGACGGGAGCTCCTGCACCAGACGGTGGGGTACCGAGTGGCCCCAGCCTGGACCCGGGACAGCGCCTGCTACCACGGCCCGCGCCCTCACGCCCACACCCGCCACTCCTGTCCTCGGGCAGAATCAGGACAGACACACAGACGAGTGGGCTGGACAGGAAGCTCTGCTGCTTTGGGACGGTGGGGGCCGTGGCTGAGGTCACATGCCACGTGGTCAACAGCAAAGCCCACGGGAGGGGCCGTGGCCAAATGCCAAAGGACTGTTTTGTCATTTTTGTCTTTAGTCTTTGGAACTCCAAGACTCTCCGTCAAGACTGTCCCAGGAGCGGGGGGGACCCGAGAGAATCTAGGACGCACGCATCCTGCATGGAGCGTATGTGTCCTAAAAGATATTTGTGGTTAACCTGAAATTCAGATTTAACTGGGCATCTGGCTAGTTCGGCACGTCTACCTGGGAGGGAGCTGCGGTGGGCACGAAGCTAGAGAAGTTTCCTGGTCAAGGAAGGGCAATCCTCAAGGAGCAGCCTTGGTCCTGGCTCTCCGGCCCGTTGGCACCCCAGCTCCCAACCAGCACTTTCTGGAAAAGGGAGTCTCCGCTCTCTACCACCCCTGTCTGAGGCATCCCTCCCATGGCACCCCAGGACGATCTTCAGGACACGAAGCACGTGGGTGGGGAGCTATGGAGGCAAAACCTCCGTGAGCATGCTGAGGCCGCGAGGGATGGTGGTGGACGGTGGCCTCGCATTCCTGCTGTGCCAGCCCCGGGGGACAGGTGTCTCTCTGCTGGCCTGCCCCCAGAGAGGCCTTCCCTATGCACGACGTGGGCAGGCAGGCGTCTAGGGAGAGACAGGGCGACAGTGCCCGAGAGCCAATCCATTTCCAGATTGAAAGGCATAATTTGAAAACTAGCATGGGAAGGAATTCCAGTGTTCCTCGTGGGTTTCATGTTTTTCCCTAAAAGAAGGGCAAAGCGTGAGCTGCAGGCAGGCTTAACACAAGGAATTGTCACAGGGGATGACTCCCGGAGAGCTTGCGCCCTTTCCCTGAAGACACCTCTCCAGTGAGAGCTGGGCCCTGCAGATGAGGCCGAGCTCCGGGGGGACGGGGGCAGTGACCTGGACGCTGAGCTCCTGAAGCAAAGGCTCCGCTCTCCAGCCCCAGCAGCTGCGCCCCCCAGCCGGCCCCAGGGCAGGGGCCCCGAGACGCACGGGTGTTGGGGTGCGCGTGCCGTGCAGTCCTCTCGTACCCTGGTGTAGTCGCCCGCGAGGAAGGCTTGCTCGAATCCGCTGTACAGGGGCAGCAGCCCCAGGAGGCACAGGCGCTTGTCTCGAAGAAGCCTGAGGGTGGACAGCAGGGCGGACCAAAAAGGTAACTTCTCTCCTTCACTTTCCTGCTGAGCATCTTTGATGGGTTCGAGAAACACGGCAATGAGCAGGACCGCCAGGACGCCGCTCCCTGGTGGGAAGACAGGGCCGGTGCTGGGGGCTCACAGGAGCCGGGAACCACCGGCTACTCCTCTCCTTCGGGGCATCGGTTTCAAATCCTGCTTAAGTGAAGCGAGGCTGCCGAGGCTGAGCAGAGCCTCCGGGCCGCACCACACACCCTGCGAGACGCCGGGGCCCTCCGCGCCCCTCACCGCCACTGTTCCCTCGTCCTCACCCTCAGGTAACTGCCAGCAGGAGCCAGTCTCCCTTCTCGGGACCACAAGTCCTACGAGGTTATCATTTGCTGAGCTTTATGTTTATTGTTTCCCCACAACAGGGGGGCTGGGAACTGGGTGCATCCCGAACACAAGGGGTACTGCTCGTTCGAAGACAAGGAACGAAGCAGCTCCTTATCCGCTAAGGTGGGCAATCCCCACGGGGAGCAGCTGAGGGAAAGACCTGTGCGGAGCTGCTTGCCTTCAGAGAGGAAGGGCGTGAGGCGCGCTGTCACACGGGCCACTGGGTCCAGGAACGACCGACTGGGGGTGGTCTCAGCCGGACCAGCCAGGGGGATTACAGAGGGGGCTTTCCCTCTCCCCGGGGGTGCGTTTTGAACCACGTGAATGGGCTGACTATGCAAACACACTCCATTCAAGACAACTATTCGCTCCCCCAGAGGGACACCTGTGCCCTCCTAATCCCACGGGTGTGACTGCCCCTCTTTCTGCACCCCTGTGTTATTTGGATTGAGGGCTAGTATTTACTCCTTTTCCTCTACCCAGAAGCCCTCTCAGTCCTCCCTGGTTTTAGGATATCCGTGTACCTGTGCCAGGTTCCCGTCTCTGGCAACACTAACGACACTCAGTGCTCTGGGAGCCACAGATCAGCCAAGAGCCTGATGCTTTTCCCGCTTCTCTGAAAGGCAGTGAAAACCCCTCAGAACGGTTTTCAGCCACCATTTCTAGTCCGATAGCTTAGGCCCGTCAACCTCTAAAGAGGACTTGAATTATTTTTTCTCTTTGCTTCATCTCACCAGCCTGATGTGACACCGTGTGGCGGCCGGGCGTTCCTGGGACCACCAGGTTCACAAAGCCAGCCCCTCCCAAGCTGTGGGCAGAGCTGGTGAAGGCACGCAGCGGGGAACCTCATGTGGGGGCTGAGGATGCAGGAAATGCATTTCCATGGCCTGGGCTGTTCCTTGAGACCAACAATCCCCACCGTTGTAACTTTGGAACAGTATTTTTAATTTGTTAATAAAAATATAAATAAGCACACATGGCCACTGGCTACTGTATTGAACTTTGCAAAAGAAAAACGATTCTATCATCACAGGAAACTGTTAGATAGCCCTGTTCTGCTGTATTTGATTTCATATGAAGAATACCTGAGTACAACCCCGCTGAACACATTTTGCAGGAATACTTACACTTTGAGAAGATACTGTTTTTCAACACAGGAAAGAGTTAGGTTTGCTTTCCTTGGGGCTCCGCCCTCT
Organism: Halichoerus grypus; assembly: GCF_964656455.1. Taxonomy (NCBI): domain Eukaryota; kingdom Metazoa; phylum Chordata; class Mammalia; order Carnivora; family Phocidae; genus Halichoerus; species Halichoerus grypus. Next base: position 2,340,740 of record NC_135720.1, on the reverse strand, counting down.
GTGAGCACGTACCCGTGTAGATGCCCAGCAGGGTGTAGACGAGCGTCTGCGAGGGACGCTGGGTGCTGTTGGTGGACGCCGCGGCCATCAGGCAGTCACTGGCCCCACAAGACAGGAGCTGCTCCTCTGGGATGGCCTCTGTGCCATCGGAAGCAAAAAGGTGACATGAGAACACAGGAAACGGATAGGACCAGGGGCATGAGGAATGAATCGCGTGGCTAGCAGGAGCCTGGACACCCCACAGGCAAGAGTCACGATAGGTCGAAGTCAGGGGATGTGGGCTTGTGTGACCAAGTACCTCAAAACACACTTCCTCTTGGGCACACATCTGTAGGCGTGATTTTAGACACGAGACAAATGAGCCATAAATGCTGGCTGCTTGTTGTATGACTTTCTGGACATAAGGAAAATGCTCACCGTTTCCAAACTAATCAAGAAGAAATAAGGTACATTAGCATTAGAATAGGCGTCAGAAAGCCTGGGGTCTCTTTCAGATTCATCTGTAGCCATTCCGTGACCTTGAGCAGGTCCTTTCCTACCTCTTCTGAGTGTTAGTTTCCCTATCTGCTAAAAGAATAAAATGTGTACCATCAACGACTCTCAGACCACGTCAGAGTCTCTGGAGAGAGGGGGGAGATGTCACGGGAGAAAGAACAGTTGTCATAATAGAAATCTCATCACATAGAACTTGGCTGGTGATGCCTGCAGCACAGACAATGAGAGGCAGGTTGGAGGGAGGCGGAGAAGCCTTGCAGGGCTCTTGGGATGCCTCACTCCTCGGAGTCTGTGTCTGGAGATCGCTTGGAGAATTAAGCTCACTTGCCTGAATGTCTTTAAAAGTAAAGCTGTTCACTCCATTTCGCACCAGTCGTGTTGTAGAGACTGAACCTTAATCCCAGTTTCTGTTGTATTATTGCTGACCTTGATAAGCAATATTGAGTAAAAATGGGTATCCATCCACCCGATGGTTTCCTTTCTTCAGATGCACTTAGCAAGTGATGACATCACATGAGAAACAGGAGAAGGAGGATTTTGGAGTTTCCCAAAGGTGGGACTTCATAGGGGATGGCAGGATGGAGGACCAGGACAGAGAGATAGGGATAATCCTGGTAAGAGTCAGGAGTTAAGACCTTCCCCCTCGTCTCACCCCATGAATAAAGGTTGCCTGTGAGAATTGGAGAGATTTATTTCCTCTGCCCTTGGTTTAAATCCTCAGACATCAAAGGGTGCAGACATTAAACAGATACACACTTTACAGCCATGTCTGGGCAAGGTCAGGTAAAGACGTGAGTTAAGACATCAGCCATCAGATGTTGAAATCAGTTAAGGGACAACTGGTCTTATGTGGAACATTTAAGACACTGGACAGTGGATCAGTTCAGTGGGACAATAAATCAGTTGAGCCTGTTCTTGGTCTAAAAGGATAGCGATAGCTCCATGAACCCGAGTTCCACTGTCAGTGACCCTCCATTTCCCCCGGGCACTGCTCTGCAAGTGCTCCCCCTGCCCCTGGGAGGGCAGGGTCCGAATTGCTGGGGCACTTGTGGACAAGACAGACCCTCAGACCTGCACAGACTGTCCTGGAGAACAGCTGGGAACCAGGAGAGGCCGGGGCACAGGCAGCTGAGAACCACGTCTTTAGGTAGTTCACCTGCCCGAGTCATGGAATAAAGATGTGTGTGGATGGGATGGGGGCCCCTCTCAGGGGCCATCACTGAGCCCTATTCCCTTTTACCTTGGGTAGGCATCTGGCCAAACACCAGGGATGAGATCAGGTTGCCCCACACACCGGATGACTGGAATATGAGAAAGAAGACGCCAAAATACTGATTCACCACATCTCTGCCAACTTTTCCCACCTTCTCTGCTTGTGTGTTTCCCATGATGGTGAGGTACGTGCATTGAGCGGACCACAGCAGGGCTGCTCCAAGGCCCAGCAGTATGGAGGTGGGAATCAAGGTGTACCTGTAAAATAAAACACAGACAATGCCTCTTCTTCCTCCGTTCTTCCCTGCTTCTGTGGAGAAGGAGGCTCCATGCCTAGTGCATCATAAGCATTATTATGTTGATGGATTCACCATCCGTCAGACTCAGATAAATGACTAAACCCAGTGCCCTTTCTGGTTCAGGTTCATTAGCAAGAGAGAAATTCACTGCCAGTGAACTTCTTTGTGTTTGAAAGCAACTACAATGAGCTGAGATTACAAGTAAGGCTGGGTGGTTTTTGAGTATTTCTAACAGCTGTACGTTTAAAATGATTTATTCATTTTTGAAACATTGATTGATTGATTCACCCTCTCCATTGAGGACTCTGTATGAAAACTCTATGGCAGTAATAAAAAGAAGAATATGAAGTCACCATAATCATGGATGATTACGGGCATCCCTCCAAAGAGATGTTTGACAGGTGTGTTCTTGGGAATAAGAGCGAGGGGCCGGTGCTCTTACAGCGTGGTCCCGGAGGATCCCTCTCAATCAGGGAGTAAGCAGGGCTCAGGCTGGGCCCCCGCACCAGCTCCAGCCCTGCCATGTTCACTTTCTGTGGTGGGATGAAGGTATGGTGGGACCAATGGGTCCATTGGTCACATTCTGCTAAATCCCCTGAAATTCACCCTGGATATCTTAGGGTCTAGCTCTCATTGCTGGGGCCACAAAAGTGCCCTGGTGCAGGGAGGGAAGCTCAAGGCCCACAACAGACTTGAGGGAAGGTCATGGCTGGGAACTGGTGGGAGGAGATGGGCCCAGCAAAAGGGACAGAGACATCTTGATGAGAAAAAAATGGGAAGAAAACCTCCACATTATCCTGTCCAGGAGCAGAGAGGAATTTCAGGAAGCAGCACTCATGTTAAAGTGGATGCAGTGGGGTGTCATCGGGCAGCTGAACCTGAGGCCTGACCCAGAAGCAGGGCGGGAGCTGTGTGGGCTGTACCAGCTGGCGTAGAAGTTGCCCAGGGAGAAGGCCACGTAGCAGCACATGGAGATGACGATGGTCCACTTGCAGCCAAACTTCTTAATCAGGAGCGGCGGGAGGAACATGGAGGACAGGAGCATCCCGCCATACAGCGTGCTGAGTGCCGTCACCCCCAGGCCTTCCTCACTGTACAGGCTGCTCTGTGGGGGACAAAACCACCCGGGTCAGAGAGGCCGGTGGCCAAGGGGAAAGAGCTCTAGGTCAGCGCTAGTTTCCTGAGACCACCAGCAATAGGCTTTCCCTGGTGGGCGGCCCCCTCCCAGCTGACAGGTGCAGTGTGGGGGGAAACCAGCACAGTCCCAACAGAGAGTCAGCTGCTGCTAGAGACTAGGGAGGGGAAACCCGAGGCCCTCGGTGCTGGGGTCATGGTGGGGCAGAGGGCCTCATGCCCTCTGTGGCATCTGCTCCCGTCAATAGAACAGCTTTGCATTCCTCCCCTTTAAGGCTGAGAAATGGGTGTGATTTTCCCCATGGAAGAGATAAAGATGGGGACATTGTCTCCTTGTAGATTCATATGCACAGCTAGATAGTTAGATGATCTGGAAGCTGGTACTTTAATGCCTGGACTGTTCACATTCCTTCCTAGCTGGTCCCCCTTCTGACAAGACAATGTCCTGAGGCAAGGTACCCTGCACAGGGCAGGTGCAGCCCCCTGGCACTTCCTCACTGTCATTCTGTCTACTGTGGACCCCAAACCCTTGGGCTGAGTTCTGGCTCTGCATAGCACCCACCACTCCAAGATTCTCTCTTCTTTCTCTCTTCCTTTCCTGCCCCACCCCTCGACGTGCTCTGACCTTCCTTGTCCTCGCTTTTCAAAGGGTTCCCATTCTTCAAGTGTAGATCAAGCGTCTCCAAGGGCTCCAGGCTAACGTCATCCACAGAGACCGCTGCTTTGATCCTATGCTAGAATTTCACCTGACCTCTAGCAATACCACCTGGTGACCCGCGACGTCACCCCAGCTGACAACGATCCCCCAACATGGGCAATATTCTGTTCTTTCCAAATGTCTCCCGATGCCTTGCCCAAAGCGGGTACATAACTGTATTTGTGGATTATTTGAAACTGAAAGTAACCACAGCTAGTCATGAAAATTCTGAAATCTGGTTGGAAGATGGAAATTGAGCACTCTGCTCTGACTTAGGGGTTATCTGGAAATTTCCGCTTACGACTCTGGTTGCTAGGAGTGTGGAGTGAGAGAGTTGGTTCAGCCTGAGCCTTTTGTTTCCTTAATACAAACGTATGAAATTCTCCTGTGTTACTGAGCTTGGCTCCTTGTATGTTCATGAGAAGCATACAGCACTTCTGTGCACTAGAATTTCTCCTCCACACACAGTGCTGCTGCAAATCAGCAAGGTATGTTGGTCACTTATAATGAAATCTGACTGCAAACCACTGAAAAGGAAGACAGATTTCAGTAGCCAAAGTGGGAATCAAATTTTAAAAGCAAATTTCTTTTCTACGTGAATGCCGGTGTTCAAACACCTGCGTCTGCATGTGTTAGAAGAGCAGACCTGCAGAATACTGTATGCGGATGAGTACGTGTGCGTGTGAAATTTGAATTATGCAAGACCTGCTCACATAAGCAAGTAGGACATTCACTTAAGTCACCCAACAAATACATCCTTAAGCACTTACCAGGAGAGGCTCCGTGCACTGCCCTAGCGAAACCAAAGGAAATTACAACAGCCACTGCCCTCCAGGAGTGCATAGTGGACAGGAGCTGACGGGGGTCAGTAACACCAACGAACAGGCCATTGCAACTGGGCCTGAGTCCTGCAAGGGAAGCTAGCCCAGTGCAGTCAGGAAGACCTTCTAGAAGGAGTGAAGACCAAATGAGATCTGGAGGATGAGGGGGTAACCTGAGGAAGGGGGGGAGGTGTGGGAGGCAGGAGATGTGGGGGATGAGTTTGCATGGGCCTCGTCCTGAGCTGAGAGGCAGCAGGGAACATTTAGCTGCTTTGTCCAGAGCCGTGAAGCTCTGCTGGGAAGATGAGGCTGGGCAGCCTGCCAGACTACACCGTGAGGAGTCCCGGCTCAGTCCTGGGGAGTAGGGTCGGATCTTTAAGCCCATGGAGAGCCTGGGAAGGTAGGTAAGCTGGAGATTAGCATGCACCGCTGACTTTCATGCACAGAGTTATCCATTGATTGCCTCCTGTGTGTTGAGGACTGTCTTAGTCAGGGGGACATGGTCACAGAGTAGTGACCATCCTCCCGGCATCAGGGACTCACGGGCTTACTGCAGAGCCTGCTACAGCACTAGGGGAGTACACACAAGTGTGCCCCATCCAGACTTTGGTTCCAGGGAGCAGGGAAGGGGGAGAAGGGGGGGACATCCAAGTGGAGATCTGAATGACTAGTAGGAGACCATTAGCCACAGGAGTGAGAGGGCCGCAGCAGGGGGACGCTTGTAGGTGGGCGCCCGGGTCCAGGGGTGAGTTCGGATCAGGGCTGGGACCCTGGAGACACCTGGGACCATCTGTACCACCCCCTGGAGGCCTGAGAATGAAGCTGAGCAGATGAAAGCCAAAGGGACAGGCAGGTGCCCCCAACATCGTGGGGACACAGCCATGCCTAAGGTCACTTCTGTCCATGTCATTGCATTCTTTTGCTTAGGCCAGTCCTGACTGATGGAGAGAGTCCTAGTTAAACCATGTTTACATATTCTGGATCAGCAAGCAAGGAAACATGTTGGGTCAGGTCTAGGAAAGAAGGCAGAGAAGTGGGCGGGGGGGGGATTGCCCCACGCCAGAGTTGGAGGTCTGGTTCCCTAACATCTCAGGTCTTCCAAGGAAGAAGGGGCCTCAGCAACAATTGTGGGTGCTTCTATTCCCAGGAGCCCAGGCAGACTGGGGAGGACCTGGGTGTGTGGGGGGCGGGGGGGAGGGGGGAGTCGTCTGCTCTCCCTGGACGGCTGCCCCTATGCCAAATACATTTCAAAAAAAAAAAAAAGTAACTATCTGGGGACATATATAGCAAATCTACTCCCAGGCACATGTGACCCCTGCCACAGCTGTTTAGAGAGGCCCGAGGAGGAAAGAGTACCATAGGGGTCAAACTTATAGAGACCACTTTGTCCAAATTCACTGTATTGCTTAAAGAGGCTTAGAATCTATATAATTTAGTGAAACTTGATAAATTCACGTTACTACCCCAACCACAAAGCCAAAGTCCTGAAACCATAGAATTCACCATGATTCATCCTGAGTCTCTAACTATCCAAAGGTGAAGAATGTCTTATCACATCACTAAGTCAACCCATACCCCTTGTCCAAGGGTCAAGCACACGCTCTCTGCTGTGCAATCCTGCTGGCGGGGTGAGGCTGTGTGTTGCAAGCTCGCATATAGAAACCACTGTTTGAGAGGATTTGGGGGTGAACTGGTTAATCAGAAATTCTACGTTCCTCGTCTTCTGTGACCATGGGGATTCTTGAAGGCCAAGAGACAGACGTTCACGCACAAGTGTTCTCACTTACCTGCAGACTCTGCAGACCTCCATAGGCTGTAAAGAGAAGCAGAAATCCAAAAGAAACCACAAGGACATTCTTCAGGCTTCTTTCCATCATGCCGATGAAAGGTGTCACCCATCAGTGGACACGTAGAGTCGTAGTTCCCTTAAAGAAACCAGTCGGGGCACAGGAAGAGCAGTCTGTACCAAGAAGTCCCCTTCTCTCTCTCCTCTGTGTGAGAGGCACGCAGCTCATTAAGGCCCCTGTGCGTTAATGGACTTGGTTATCACTGACGCCAGGAAGCACCATGGGGGTTGTTACTCATTCACCTTCTCTGTGATCTACAATAACCACTTTCTAACAGGGCAAAAGATTAGGACTTTTATCAGCTTGTACGTACTTGCAGTTTTCCCCTATTAATTTCTAGATAAAGTCCTTACAGTAAAATAATCATTTTCATACACAAACACACACATATATTATATACATATATGTGTGTGTATATATATATATGATGGTACCTTTCGCATTAAAAGAAATCGTCAATAGTACAGAATGTAGATGTACTTCAGTCTTAAAGAACAAAGTACAGGGGCGCCTGGGTGGCTCAGTCGTTAAGCATCTGCCTTCGGCTCAGGTCGTGATTCCAGGGTCCTGGGATCGAGCCCCGCATCGGGCTCTCTGCTCCGCGGGAAACCTGCTTCTCCCTCTCCCACTCCCCCTGCTTGTGTTCCCTCTCTCGCTGTGTCTCTCTCTGTCAAATAAATGAATAAAATCTTAAAAAAAAAAAAAGAAGAACAAAGTGTAAATGTGGGCTTCAAGATATATAGCGTAACTTCTGAAAATGACAACATGATTGGAAGATCCAAGGGCCAAAGTTTTGGTTATCTCAAAGACTATGTGATTTTACAACACTGCAATAATTAAAAAAACAAAACCACAACACCTCCTGAGTATAGCATTTTACAATTTGCAAAGGACTTTACATGCATCATTTTATGTTGTCCCAAAGGGAGCTCTGATAATTGTCACTGGAACTCTCAGACTTGACTAGACAGGGAGCTGAGCTTCAGAACAGATCACAGATTTGGGATTTTTTGAATAGAGCTGTGCTGTCCAAGAGAACTTTTTGCACTGTCCATGGCAGCCACAGGCTAGATGTGGCTATTGAGCCCTTGAAACATGGCTCGTGCAACTAAGGAGCTGAACTCATCACTGCATTTAATTTTAATTAATTTAACTTTAAATAGCTACCTGTTGCAGCATCTACCATATTGGGCAGCACCCATCTGGTTTTAAAGAACTTAACCATATCTCACAGTTAATAAGCTAAATCATTCGTTTATCCAATTGTTCATTCAATTGTTCCATTCAGTTGTTAGTGAACTTGATGTTTGAAGATTGTTTCCAAAGTTCTGTGAAATTAGCAATTTTTATTTAGTCTAGACTGATGGTGACCTAACATGGTTAGGTTACTGGCAACGCCCGCCATTCGTGGGAGCATGTCATTCCTTTTGAAGAGCACGAGAAAGCCCTTGCAGCTTGATTTATTCTTGTGAAAATAAAATTTTTAGGAAAATAATGGTTTTACATACAGACAAAACGTGGATTGTCATCTTAATACAGACATGCAAGCAACATCGTCCCTAAAAGACACCAACATGGACACAAATGAGACCAGTGGGTGCAAACCCTAACCCGTCACTTCTCTGCCCAAGAGTCTCATGGGAATCGCACCACTTTCCAAACCCGCTTTCCTCTTGAAAGGGGAGAGTTGCAAAAGTTCAGGAAGCTAATAATTGTGAAGGCCCCCCGAATAGCCCTAACACATAGTCATCACCAGGAAATGTTAACTGGCTAAGATGACATTTTAACTTTCACAGAAAATACCACTTGGAACAGTTATTTAAAGAAATCTAATACTTAGCATAACATGCACTTTTTTACACCAATCTTATCGATTAATGAACTCTGGTTTCGTTTTTATTTTCAGCAACATTCTAGCTTACTTCAGTGCTGGCCTGTCTATAACTATTCACAATCAACTTCCACTCTGATCTTACAAGACCCAGCTGAGGTTTTCTTCTGTTACCCACTGTTCAAACGTACCAGAACCACCTTCTGGGATTTGCTCACTGACTCTTGGGGAACAACTCCAGGGAGCTACCCTTCTGGCTCTGTGCTTATGTCACGAAGCCTCAGTCTGCTCCTGTCTTTGCAAGCCACGTCCATCCCTGTCCCTCTAACTGTCCTTCTGGTAGTCAGTTCACATGGAAATAATTGCTTTCATCCTATCTGCTCCCACTTTCCCTCCTGGTTCTGCCCTTTTATCCTTCATAATAGCGGCTTTTTAAATGAACAGCATTTTACAATCTGCCTTGGCTCTCTAGCAGAACAAAATGCTCCCCCCACCCAGTTTTAATGAGAATTAATTCACATACATCACTGTGTCATTTTGAGGTAGGCAGCATGGTGGTTTGATTTACCTTTATTATAAAATAATTACCACAATAGGTTCAGCTACCATCCACCGTCTCATATAGATACAATAAAAAGAAAAGGAAGAAAAGAGAAAAGAAAAAAACACTTTCTTGTGATGAACTCTTAGGATTTGGAAACTTCCCTGTATTTCCTAGACATATGTACAGCCGTGTTATAGTTGTAGCTGTATGCGCTACCTCACATCCCTAGTAATTATTGATCTTGTGATTGGAATTTTGTACCTTTTGACCACCTTCCTCCATTTTCCCATCACCCTCTGTCTCTGGTAACCACAAGTCTGATTTTTTTTCTATGAGTTTTTAAATTTTTTAACTTTATTTTTTAAGATTCTACATGTAAGAGAGATCATACAGTATTTGTCTTCCTTTGTCTTATTTCACTTAGCATAATGCCTTCAGAGTCCACCCATGTTGTCATAAACGGTAGGAGTTCCACATTTTTTATGTCTGAATAATGTTCCATGGTATCCATATACACAACTTATCTATCCATTCATTCATTAATGGACACTTAGGTTGTTTCCATGTCTTGGCTATTATAAATAATGCTGCTATGAACATAGGGGTACAGGTATATTTTTGAGTTAGTGTTTTCATTTTCTTTGGATACACACCCAGAAGTGATATTGCTAGATCATACTGTAGTTCTATTTTTAACTTTTTGAATAACCTTGATTCTGTTTTCCACAGTGGCTGCACCAATTTACATTCCTACCAACAGTGCATAAGGGATCCTTTTCTCGACATCCTGCCAGCTTTTGTCATCTCTTGTCTTTTTGACGATGGCTATTCTAACAGGTGTGAGGTGATATCTCATTATGGTTTTGATTTACAGTTTCCTGATGATTCGAGATATTGTGCATTTTTTCATGTACCTGTTGGCTTTTGGTGTATCTTCTTTGGAGAAATGGCTATTCAGGTCCTTTGCCCATTTTTAAATTCTTTTTTGTTTGTTTTTGTTTGTTTGTTTGTTGCTATTGAGTTGTATGCGTTCTTTACATATATTGGATATTAATCCCTTATCAGATATATGGTTTGCAAATATTTTTCCCCTTCCATAGGTTTTCTTTTCACTTTGTTGATGGTTTCTTTTGCTGTGCAGAGCTTTTTAGTTTGATGGAGTCCCACTCATTTACTTTTGATTTTGTTGCTTATGCTGTAGGCATAACATCCAGACATCACCACCAAGACTCATGTCAAGGAGCTTTATTCTTGTGTTTTCTTCTAGGAGTTTCATGGTGGCAGGTCTTATATTTAAGTCTTTAATTCATTTTGAGTTAATTTTTGTGTGTGGAATAAGATATGGGCCCAGTTTCATTCTCTTACAAGTGAATATCCAATTATCCCAGCACCATGTATTGAAAAAGCTGTCTTCTCTCCATTGAGTATTCTTGGCTCCCTTGTCAAACACTAGTTAACTCTATAATGCTTGGGTTTATTTCTCACTTCCGTTCCATTGGTTTATTCATCTGTTTTTATGCCAGTACCATACTCTTTTGATGACTATTGCTTTATAGTATAGCTTGAAATCAGGAAGTGTGATGCTTTCTGCTTTGTTCTTAGGATTTCTTTGGCTTTGGGGGGTCTTTTGTGGCTCCATATAAAATTTTAAGAGTTTTTTTCCTATTTCTGTAAAAAATGCCTTTGGAATCTTGATAGGGATTGCCTTAAATCTATAGATGTCTTATGGTAGTACTGACTTTTTAACAATATGAATGTTCCCAGTCCATGAACATGGGATACTTTCCATTTATTTGTGTCTTCTTTGATGTCTTTCATCAATGCCTTGTAGTTTTCAGAGTACAGATCTTTCACCTCCTTAAATTTATTCCTAAATATTTTATTGTTTTTGATGCTATTGTAAGTGGGATCAATTTCAATTATTTCCTTTTCTGAAAATGTGTTGTTGGTGTATAGAAACGCTTACTTTCATATGTTGATTTTGTATCTTGCAACTTCACTGAATTCATTGATTAGATCTAATAGTTTCTTGGTTGAACCTTTAGGATTTTCTATATATAAGATAATGTCCTTTGAAAAGAGAGATAATTTTACTTCTTCCTTTTTAATTCTGATACCTTTTACTTTTTTTTTCTTGCCTGATTGCTCTGGCTAGGACTTCTAGCACTATGTTGAATAGAAACAGTGAGAGTGGGCACCATTGTCTTCTTCCTGATCCTAGAGGAAATGTTTCAACCTTTCACCACTGAGCATGATATTAGCCATGGGCTTGTCATATATGGTTTTAATTATGTTGAGATATGTTTTTTCTGTGCCTAATTTGTTGAGTTTTTATTGTGAATAAATGTTGAATTTTGTCAAATGCTTCTTCTGCTTCTATTGAAATGATTATGATTCTTTTCTTTTATTCTATTAACGTGATGTATCACAATGATTGATTTATGTATGTCAGACTATCCATCCTCACATTCCAAATTGTAAATCCTATTTGTTCATGGTGAGTGGTCCTTTTAATGTGGTGCTGAATTTGGTTTGCTAGTATTTTGTGGAAAATTTTTGCATTGATATTCATCAGTGATATTGGCCTGTAGTTTTTATGTTTGTTTTTCTGGTAGCATCCTTTTTTGGTTTTGGTATCAGGATAATGCTGACCTCATAAAATGAGTTTGGGAATGGCCCCCCTCCTTGATTTTTTGGAAGAGCTTGGGAAGAATTGGTGTTAGTTCTTCTTTGAATGGTAAAATTCACTGACAAAGCCATCTGGTCTTGGGCTTTTCTTCATTGGGAGATTTTTTTTTATTGCTGAGTCAATCTCCTTACTAGTAATTTGTCTGTGCACATTTTTTATTTCTTCCTTATTCAGCCTTGTTAATTTATAGATTTCTAAAAAATTTTCCATTTTTATTAGGTTATCCAGTTTGTGGGCATATAGTTGCTTATCACAGCCTCTTACGATCCTTTGAATTTCTGTAGTATCCAGTGTAATGTCTCCTTTCCCATTTATAACTCAGTTGACTTGGGTCCTTTTTCTTTTTTCTTTGGTTAGATAAGGGTTTGTAAATTTTATCATTTCAAAGAACAAAGTCTTACTTTGGTTAATCTTTGCTATTTTTTTTTTTTCTATTCTCTATTTCATTTATTTCTGCTCTAATCTTTATTATTTCCTTTCTTCTAACTTTGTGTTCAGTTTGTACCTTAAGGCATAAAATTTGGTTGCTTATTTAGGATCTTTCTTGCTTCTTAATATTGGCATTTATTGAAATGAACTTCCCTCTTAGAACTGTTTTTCCTGCATCCACAAGTTCTGATACGTTGTGTTTCCATTTTTGTCTGTCTCAAAAAACTTTTTTATTTCTCCTTTAATTTCTTCTTTGATCCATTGGTTGTTCAGGTGAGTGTTGTTTAATTTTCATGTGTTCATAAATTTTCCAGATTTCCTTTTGTTATTGATTTCTGGGTTCATGACATTGTGGTCAGAGAAGATACTTGATATAATTTCAACCATTTAGAATCTGGTAAGACTTGTTTTGTGGTCTAACTTATAGTTTATCCTAGAAAATGATCCATGTGCACCTGAGAAGAATGTGTATTCTGTTGTTGGATAGAATGCTCTGCATATGTTGTTGTTCCAATCTGTTGTTCCCATATTGATTCTCTGTCTGTATGATCTCTCTACTGTTGAGAATAGGGTAATAAAGTCCCCCACTATTATTGTACCCACTATTATTGTATTCCTGCTGATTTCTTCTTTTAGCTCTGTTAGTTTTTGCTTTATATATTTAGGTGCTCCGATGTTGAGTGCAGAAATATTTACAATTGTTATATCTTTTTGATGTATTGACCCTTTTATCACCATTTAATAATCTTCTTTGTCTCTTTTTTACCATTTTTAGTTTAAAGTGTGTTTTATCCAGTGTAGGTATAGCTACCCCTGCTTTTTTATTATTGTTGTTGTTATCATTCGCTTGAAATGTCATTTTCCATCCCTTCACTTTCTGTCTATGTGTGTCTTTAAGGCTAAAGTGAATCCCTCCTAGACAGCATATTGTTAGATCTTGTGTTTTTTTTTTTTTTTTATTACCCAGCCATTTTATATCTTTTAATTGGCGAATTCAATCCCTTTATGTTTAAAGTAATTACTGATAAGTTAGAACTTACTATTGTCCTTTTGTTAACTGTTTTCTGGTTATTTTATAGATCTTGTTTCTTATCCTACTTTTTTTTGTGTGTGTTTTAATGTCTTTTGGTATCAGTATGTTTTGACTTCTTTATCATGTACTTTTGTACAATTACTACAGGATTTTCCCTTGTGGTTATCATGAGGCTGACATAGAATATCTTAAATTTATAACATCTTATTTTAAACTGATAATAAGTCAACTCCAATAAAATTCATAAACTTTATACTTTTACTTCTCCTCCCCTTCACATTTTAGCTTATTGCTATTGCAATTTATATTTTTTATATTGTATAACTAATAACAGACTATTGTAGTTATGGTTATTTTTAATACTTTCATTTTTTTTATTACTTTTAAACTAGAGTTGTAAGTGAATTAGGCACCACTATTACCATATTGCAGAATCTGACCATGGCTATATATTTATCATTACCGGTGAGGTTTGCACTATCTTTTTATGTTTTTGTTGATGTTAATAGCATTCCTTTCCTTCACTCAGAGAATCCCTTTAACATTTCTTGTAAGGCAGGTCTGGTGGTAATGAACTCTCTTGGCTTTTGTTTGTTTAGTAAAGTTTTTATTCCTCTTTCATTTCTGAAGGACAGCTTCACCAGGTATAGAATTCTTGGTTGACAGTTATTGTCTTTCAATATTTTGAATATGTCATTCCATTTTCTCCTGGCCTGAAAAATTTCTATTGAGAAATCTATTTCTAGTCTTATGGGGCTTCCTTTATAATTTCCATCTTTTGTTTTGCTGCTCTTAAAATTCTTTTTATTTTTATTTTTTTGTCTTTGACTGTTGATAATTTAATTACAATGTGTCTCAATGTAGCCCTCATTTGGATTCAACCTATTTGGGGTCCTTTGGACCTCATGGATCTGGATGTCCATTTCTCTCCCTGGGTTTGGGAAGTTTTCAGCCATTGTTACTTCAAATAAGCTTTCTGTTCCTTTCTCTTTCTCTTGTCCTTCTTGAATTTCCCTAATGTGAATATTGTTTCTTTTCATTGTGTGCTATAATTCCCATAGGCTTTCTTCACTCTTTCACGCTTTTTTCTTTTTGCTCCTCTGACTGAATAACTTCCAATGTCCTGTCCTCTAGGTCACTGATTCTTTATTCTCCATGGTTGAGTCTAGTTTTCAAATCTTCTACTGAATTCATCAGTCCAGTTATTGTATTTTTTTTGACTCCCAGATTTCATATGTTTGTTTGTTTGTTTTGATGGTTGCTATTCCTTGTTGAACTTCTTATTTTGTTCATGCATTGTTTTCCTAATTTTGTTTAGTTGTCTGTCTGTTTTCTTGTAGTCCACTAAACTTCCTGAAGAGGATTGTTCTGAATTCTCTGTCTGACAGATCTCCATTTCTTTAGGGTCAGTTATTGGAACTTTATTAGTTTCCTTTGGTGGTGTCATATGTACCTGATTTTTCATGATCCTTGATTCATTACATTGGTATCTGTGCATCTGAGTAATTGAGCTCCTCTTCTAGATGTTACAGGTTTGCTCTGGCAGAGACAGCTCTTCACCAGTCAGCTCTGTTTGGGTTTCTGGGTGTGTCTGCTGGTAATGTCCTTGGGGAGATGGGCCCTGATATTATGGCCTATTTTTGGCAAGGAAACTTTTCCAGCTCTGTGGATGGGAATTGGGGCTGTGTTATTGACTGAGAACAGTTGAAAAAGACTGCTGGTTTGGTTCCCTACCCCTCAAGTGAGGCAGTAGGATGGGCTCCACAGTTGGCTGGATTCTCTGGTCAGGTTTACTAGATGGTCAGGACTAGGTACTACATTCAGTACTAAATAGGGCTATGAATTAGTTTCTCTGCCCTGGCAGGACAACAGGACCAGAGCCTGTATGGCTCATGGTTTGGGGACCTGAATCAAGCTAGAATTCCCTGGTTAGGGGAGGCCCCTTGTTTTGCTCTGCAGATGGGGGAAGTCACAGGTTAGGCTCTCTGTTCAAGTGCCACTGTACATAGGACTATTAAATAGGCTATGCAGCTTCCCATGTACTTTGGTTAGGTTGCTTACAGGTTGAAGGCTGTATTCAGTGATGAGCTGAGCCATGAATTAGATGTGCAGGGATGGCCAGGAACAGCAGGGGAAACCACTCTAAAGATGGTGAAGTTCTTTGTTTCTTGCCTTAACTCAGGCCAACCCACACCCCAAGTTTCCTGGAAGAATAGGGCCACGAGCTTTCCTCTGCAAACTGTCAGCTGTGCCTGTCCTTATCTCCACTCTAGCACTGCTGGGTCACACAGCTTCTAGGAGTTGTCACCAAGCCTTCTGGTTATATGGGGCTGGAAGACACTCTGCACAGTGGGCGGGGCTCTGTCTCAGCCCCTGTGCCTGGAAGGGAAGGGGAAAAGCTGCTCTCAATTTCCCAAACAAGCTCTCTGGTTGGGAGGGGCTGGGAGCAACCCAGGGACTTGGCATTGTACTCATTTCCCTGCTTGTGTGCAGCACAGGAAGCATCCATGCTTGGTACTGGCTTTGTCCCGGGGGCCATTAGCCCGCCTGCTTGCTTCTCAGCTCATGCACAGCTGGGCTGCACAGCTTTCAGGAACTGCTACCAGGCCTTCTAGCCAGATGGGGCTGGAAGGCCCTCTTCACAGGGGGTGGGGTTGTCTCAGGCCCTATGCCTGGGCAGGAGCTGCTCCAGGCTACTCTCAATTTACCAAACAAGCTGTCTGGTTGGGAGGGACCAAGAGCTACCCTGGAACTTAGCTGTGTGTAGATTTCCCTGCTTGTGCGTAGCTCAGGAAGTCTCTACGTTCAGTAGTGGCTTTGCTCTGGGGGCCATCAGCTCTGCCTGCTGGCCTTTTGGCTGGAGCACCACTGGGCTGCACAGCTTCCAGGAATTGTTGCCAGTCCTTCTGCTCGAATGGGGCTAGAAGGCACTCTCCACGGTGAGTGGGGCTGTGACTCAGCACCTTGCCTGGGCACGGGCAAACTGGGCTCCAGGGCTGGCAGAACTCCTTGTTCGAGGATCCAAATCAGGCAGATCTGCACCCCACTAAGTTCCCTGGTCAGACCATAACCCCGACTTGGTTTTGCAGATGAACAAAATCTCTCGTGGGGATTACTACTTGGGCACTGCAATTATGAACAAGGTCTGCCGAGATCCCGGCGCTGGTGTGGCAAGCCCCTCCCCCCTTCCCTTGCACAGTCAAATTCCCAGTGGTTGAGTCCCGCACATTCCCCTGCAATCCCCATGGTATGAAATCAGATTAGGGGCTCCCACAAAATGACCCACAATGCTGGAGAGGCTAGTTGTTACCCTGGATTCCCTTTTCCCACTGGATGAACCAGCGGCTCAGGGGAGACCTCTCCATGTGGGGCTGTGTTGGCCTAAGGGAGGGACGATGTAGTAACATGTGGCCATATGGCCGTTTGGCGGCTTCTCTTGTCCGGCTGACACAGTCTGTCCTGGTCTCTGAGGTGCAGGAGGTACTTCAGCCTCATGCCTGTGTTCTAGGATTCTCTCAGGGGTGTTGTTCTCTGGTAGTTGCTAGTTGTCCTTCTTGGGAGAGGGGACGGAAGTCAGAGACAACATATGTCGTCATTTTAGTGATGTCGCTCTCCCAAAATATTTCTTAAGAGATGCCCACCAAGACCGTGCCCAAACTGTTCATGTGATGAGGACAAGTTTAGATGAAGTTACAATACTTTCCTCATAATCGGAGGGACCCAGCCTGAGAAGTGTGTGTCCACTAATTTACACATCCCTGCAGGTACGTGGCTGGGACGGGGACGAGAGTGGGGAATTCCAGAAACCCAAAAGCTGATTTGGCCTGTCAGCCGTGTCAGCATTATGAGAAACGCATAACTGGCCTGGGGAGCTTCCAATGGCTGAAAACTTAGGTATAAATGGCTCAAACTACCAATAATCACTTCATTCCTTACAATTAACAACACCTTATCACTTAGAGGAAGGAAGATGGTTTTGTAGATCTGCTTGAATCCTCACGATCACTTACTGGGTATTAAATGAAAGACGCCATCTGGCACATGGCTGAGAATGAAGGTTCTGGAGACTCACGGGGTTTGACAGGCGGGGATTTTACCAGCCACTAGATGCCACTGTTTTGCCGACACGGAAAGCTCCTGGAGGTGTGAGTCCTACAGGATCACGTTTTGCATCAGTAAACTTCCTGCTGAGAAGCTAAAGATCGCTCTCACTTCCAGGGAAGTCTCATCAGTGATTTGTTCTTTTGAAGAAATTACTTATATAAGCAAATTGATATCAATTTTCTTGACATTTAGACCTGATATTTTTGTTAATAAAAGCAGCCCACAAATTCAAATTTGTCCTATTCATTAGTTATACTTTCTTCTAATAAAGATGAGCAATGTATTTGTAAGGAATGGAGCAAATTATTGCTGATGTTTGGAATTCTTACACTTTGGAAATAAATGTATTTGGTGCTTTTTTTCTTTTTTAAAGTAAGGGCAATTTATATTCTCTCAACTCTGGCTTCAGAAAACATTCTGTTAATCTCTTAGCAAGTGTTTCAAAGCAGCTGAAGCCTCGGAGGGGCAGGCTGGCCTGCTGGCTGGTGGGGGAGGCCGGCGGCTGTGAGGACCGAGCTGGCCACGGTGCTCTGGACGCGGCTGGGGTCCATCCCGGATCCTGTCCTCCCCCAGCTGAGGTCCCTTCAGCTCCTTCCCATCACTTATCCGAGAGAGCCAAGACCCTCCTCAGGACAAACTCAGTGGAATCAGGGCCCAGAGAGAGACCTGAAATATTCCGAAATATGTTCACGCTCACAGTGCTCACGAAGCATGTCAGCCCTGGGAGCCGTGCTGAGATCCTGGGTCTTCCCTGCCCCGGGGTCCTTCGCACGCCTTTCCACTTGGGCCATGTGAGCGGCCTGACTGCAGCCCGCATCCTCGGCAGGAATCTGCGGGGCCCCCGAGCCACCACGTCTGGAAAGGCCAAGGCGCCTCATCTTGTCCCAGAGAGAAGGAGACAGGCAGGTCGCTGTGAGCGCTTGGGATGCCCTGCCAGTGTCGAAACATGAAGGAGTCGGAGAGGGGAAAGTCCTCACGCCACACTCGCGTATTTGTGGGGGCGAGGGAGGCGCCCGTTTAGTGCACACTCGTGCGTGCACATGCATGCACACACGCCTCTTTGTTTTCCATGTGCACTGTCCCTTTCCCTCCGGTGGGCCTTCTGCTGCCTGAGCGGCCCAGCCGCCTTCTGCAGGCAGTCAAGCCGCTTGCCCCGGCCTGCCCTGTGCCAGAGACAGCTCTGGGTGCTGAGGCCAACCAAGTGCTGGCCGGCAAGGGCCCCCGTTCCCACGGAGGTTTCATACCCCTGAAGGAAACAGGCAGTAAACCACGAAGCAAATAGAGAAATCACAGCAGTTCAGGTGGGGTACCCACTGTCGCCTAAAGAAAGCAGGTCACGTGATAGAACGGATGGGGAGGGAGAGCCCATCGGCCCCCTGCCTCACACCTCCACCAAGGCGACAGAGCCCACCACCCGCAGCTGCTCAGTGCCGCGGGCGCTGAGCCGGACCAGGCTTCTCCCCACAGAAAGTGAAAGTTCCAGCCCTGCGTCTTGTGAGCCCAGCAGACCAGAGCCTGAGGCCCTCTGATTGAACAGGGTCCCACTGAGCCCTGGGAGCAGCTGAGAAAGCTGGACCTATCACTGGGACAGCCAAGGGCCAAATGCACATTTGCCCACGATCCTGGATGAGGGCGAGTGGTGATTACGCCAGAATGTTCTGGGTAGTTCTCAATCCATCATTTTGTCTGCCTGGGCAAAGCTGCAGGGATGTAAAATTACCTTGGTCAATCTCCAAAGATAATTGTGTGCCTTTGATCCCACAACACACAGACGTCCATAAAGTTTGCATTACATCTCCCCAGACTAAATAACGCCGCGCGTGACGATTTTACCTAGTTTTGTGCCTCCTTAGTTCCCATCATTACCGTGGCATATGCCTTCTTAGATCCTGGAGAACGCTGGACGTTTTCCTGGTTTGCTTCTGGTGGCAAGGAGAACGACCGACTTCTCCAAAGCGCCCTGGGAAATCACTCACAATACCTCCTTCGCAAGTGGCGCAACCTGTTTGCAAATTACAAGTCCGCGGTGGCTGCTTATCTGGGAACCACTTGACTCTCTCTGGGAAAGATTTGCCAGCGAGATGTGGAAAGGCACACTAGGAGAGAGCCCGGTGTGGTTGAGGACATTTTATAAAGTCTTCTACTGAGGTCTCGGTTTTCACACAAAAACAGCATAAGCTCATTTTAATAAAAAAAAAAAATCATCTCGTGGAATTTAAGAAACAAAACAAATGAACAAATAAAGAAAAAAGAAACAAATAAAAAAAACCAGACTCTTAACTGCAGAGAACACCCTGGTGGTTGTGGGGGAGGGGGAGGGGGGGTGGGGGAGGGAAGGGGATTGGGGTGCACGCATGGTGAGCACTGTGTAGTGCACAGAAATGTTGACTCACTCTATTGTACACCTGAAACTAATACAACACTGTGTGTTAATTATACTTCAATAAAAACATTAAGAAATTAGAAGAGTTAGGGGCGCCTGGGTGGCTCAGTTGGTTAAGCGACTGCCTTCGGCTCAGGTCATGATCCTGGGGTCCTGGGATCGAGTCCCACATCGGGCTTCCCTTGCTCTGTGGGGAGCCTGCTTCTCTCTCTGCCTCTGCCTGCCACTCCCCCTGCTTGTGCTCTCTCTCTCTGTCAAATAAAGAAATAAAATCTTTAAAAAAAAAAAAAAAAAAAGAAATTAGAAGAGTTAAAAGAAAAAAAGAAAAATCATGCACATATAGGTATATGAGAATACGAATACACACACACACACACACACACATCTGTGCACAGCTACATGCAGGGAGCCCACAGGCAGGACTCACAGCAAACCCCTCGCTGGACGACAGGAGTGTGGCAGTCCGGGGCGTGTGTCCTCTGGTCGATTCACCTGTATACTATGCCCGTATGTCTAGAAAAAGCATGTAATTTTATAAAGAATAAAAGTTTTTAAAGGAAAATGGACTTACCTAAAGAAATTTTGTTATGAAGAACTCTAAACATTAAACTAAGACTCCAAATTATTTTCAGGCTTCTGATTTAATCATTAACCTGTTCCCCTCTGAGCTTCTCCTGAACGTCCTCGGGCCCCACCTGCTCCCAACGCCAGTGGTTTACGAAGCGAATGCAAACAGGCGCCGGGTATCTGCCACCTGCTCCCAGCTTCCTGCGCTTCCCGACGGAGCCTAGCTCTGTCCCCTGCCCTGCCCCGCGTGCCGTGCAGGCCATCCTTTGCCAGCGTGGGGATACCGCCACCGTGATCACCTAGCCTCAAGCCGGTTTCCCACAGGATCAGCAGCTCCTTGAGGCCTGGTCTGTCTGTGCCGAGCCGGAAAGAAGCGAGACGTGCGGCTGGGGCCCCCGAGGCAGCCTGGCAACCAGCGGTGCAGAGGGCTCCTCCATGTTCTGCTCCCTGTTCCCCGAGTCCTGCTCCACACAGGCCGCAGGGGGACGTGCGCTGGAGAGAAGGCAGGGCCCCCCCTCCCCCAGCCTGAGACCCGTGCGATGGCCGGCCCTCAGGGGAGGTCAGCACGACTGCACAGTGTTCTCGGCCCCCCAGGACCAGCTGCCCCCGGCTGGGAGGGGACCACACACCTCCTCGTGCTGTTCAGTCAAGAAGCACCTCCTGCCCCTCGGGGACGGGGACGCCCTGTAGGACCGCAGGCCATGACAGGGTGGGGAAGGGCGCTTCTGCTGCGGCGGGGAGAAATCAGGCTGATGATGTGTTTTGAGAACCGGGAGGGATTGTGACTCACAAGATGAGTAAGGGTTCTGTGCTTAGGCCGTATTGCCTGCAGGGCAACTCGGCCTTTGGGGGCCTGGGTTCGGCCCCGGGGGCCGTGCGCCCCGCGTTCCCAACGCAGGATGCCCAGATGGTGTGGACCCAAGAACCTCCGCACAGAGACGTCTCCCGAGTGTTCTTAGCCCGCCAAGCGCGGGCAGCGCACCTGCTGGGTCAGCTGGCCTGAACCCGACAGCTGGCTGCCCCTGGACTCGGGACCGAGTTTTCTTGGGAAAATGGGCTGTGTGTGTGGGTTCTACATGCAAAATTGTGTTTTTCCGAGTAATCCCTAATATCTGGTTTTTTGAACATGGTGAATTCAGTTGACGTCATGGTATTTCACTGTATCCCTGCTGTCCGAGCTCTGTTTTGTGAAGTGGGCTGGGAGCCAGGACTTAGGGGGAAGCTCATGCTCCTGGTCCTCACACTAGTTTCTCGTCTGCATCTTTCCCTCGCCCTCCCCAGCCTGGATGCGCCAAGTAGCTCGTCCTCGCTCCTCCACCATGTGGTTCTTTTGTGTTCTGAGAGCCCTTCGTTGTGCACACAGCCCGTGCCGCCCGCTGTCTTCCGATCTAACGGTGCACAGACGGCTCTGGTGGGCTGGGACGGATCGCTAATGCAGCCTCCCGGGGCTCCCACCTGGGATGTCCTCCGGGGCAGTGATGAGCCTCAGTAGAAGCTTCTAGAGAGGGGGTGGGTTTGCTAAGGGCAACACGCAACGCTGGAGTTCACTTTGGATACGATTCCCCGAGCTGGCCCATCGTGGCTAAGCTGAGTTGCCACAGTGAGGTCAAGGTGAGGGCCCTTTGATGGGCACGACCAGGGCCAGCCTCGATGAGACAGGTTACCTGATTCAGCCACTGCTCTACTCATGTTTAAATTTTTTCCTTCAATTCCATCCCTAAGCAAAGGCTGCTTCAGTTCTCACAGTCCCAAAGCAAAAGTCTTAGGACAGAAAGAGGCAGATTGGGACCAGCTTGAGTCAGATTTCCACCGCTGGTCCGATTCCCCCATGGGTGTGGCGGGGTGTTCAAGGAGCCCTCACCTGGCATGAGGCCATCCGCGTGGCTGGGACGGAACCCCTCGGGGAGAGCATATGGGGTCCCAGGGCCCGGCCACACCCCGATGGCTTCCCCTGCAAATGGACTTCAGGAGAGCTCTAGTCCCCGACCTCTCTGTTGAGACCGGTGGGGACGTCTTCCTGTCTCACAATATCACAGTTTGGAGCCCCTTGAGGATCTCTGGACGGATAGCTCATCGTACCAGTTCTTTCTTCACTTATCACTCAGCTACCGGCGGTCGTGCATCCTGAGTCACGTTTGCTTTATGTTTTCAAGCACTAAAAACGTAACATAAGCTTACTGGCAATATACCCTTGTCTCAGGGAAAATTGTAATGTACAAAAAAATCCTGTCTCTTCTAAGGTTTGACTCCCCAGTCGCGGGTGCGCGGTCAGGATTCTTGCCGCAGCCGTCGTGCTCACGTCGCTCCATCAAGGAACTCAGTTGCGACCGTCACTGGAAGCCCCGTGTTGGTCTCCGATCTGAAGACAATTGTCTTCTGGTTCGCCGGGGGTCCTGCTTGCAGATGTGACTCTTCCTACCACCCCGGGGCTCTGCAGCCCTGCCCTGTTCTCCCACCCACGCAGGCCGCCGGAGAGGCGGCTTCCCTCCTCCCCACCATCTGGGCTGCTTCTGCAGGAGCTTGTCACATACTCACTTCCCCAAGTGCTGTCTGCTCATCCAGGGAGCATGCATTTGCTGGCTACCAGTGAAGTGCAGGAGCTGCAGAAGGACCCAGAGATAGAGCTGTGCAGAGTCACCATCCTGGAACATTTAGCAGGAGATCCAGACAAATTTCTACTGAGATGAACCACGACGTAGGACCTGCAGGAGCTCCTGAACAGCTAGAAGGACAGGTCCAGGTGGAGGACGAGGGCCCCACAGAGCAGCATTGAAGCCGAAATCTGAGGGGCACCTCAGGGTGGAATGGAGTCGGATCCACAAGCAGACGGAATGGTTCTGAAATAGGCAGGAGGATCTGTGGCTCCCCAGACAAATCAAGACTCAGTGCGGCGGAAAAGTAACCAGGGCTCGTCCCTGCTCCGGCGAGGAGCATGCCCTTTGTTAATTCTGGCAGGCGGGGCGGTCAAGATTACTGTCCCTGACACCCACCTCTGTCCTTGGTCCTATTTTATGTCTGTCTTAACGCATATGCAGACTTTTTTTTTACATAGATGGAATTATTTTCTATACTTTTTAAAGAGGGTAAACCTCACGTTAACTGTTCTTACCAAAATAAAACAGAATAACCAAACTAGCCCTTCTTTTGTTTAATGCTGTATTTGGCCATGCACAGATTTTAAGATTTAATTTATTAAAACATACAATGGTATATTTTTTGTCGTGTTTATGAAAACCACACCAAATATATTTTATCTTTTCTTTTTGTTTTTATGTGTCTTTTTTTTTTTTTTTTTACATTTAAGTCTTTGATCAACTGGAATTTATGTTGGTAAAGGGACTGACTTCACTTTTTTCAAAATCATTAGCTTTTTGCCTTAGTGATGTTATTGGATAATCCATGCTCTTCACACCGTTTTGCACAGACGTTTGATCAGGTGTCACGTTCTTACACTTACACCGGCATGCATGCTGTCCCAACACTCTGTCTCTGCAGTAACCTCTCACTGTTCGTGTCACCAAAGCGCTGTGATGCGTCCTGATAGCTGGTCATTGTCCTTATCCTCAGGATTTTCCAGGTGTCCCCGGGAAGCAGACGCCGAGACGGACTGTTTGCAAGGCATGTGGGGAAGGAAGCTGGACAGGGCAGTGAGGAAACAGGAGCAGGGAGGAGTGGAAACGGAGGGGGGGCCCAGGTGGTGTAAGGTGTGCTGATCCCATCGGAGCAGGGACACCACCTGCCACGCTCTCAGGATGCTTACCCCTCCGCGCCCTCCCTTGGGGCTCGTCTCGCTGCGAGCACCCCAGGAAAAGCTCATACTCCAAGAGGGAGGGTGGGGGTGCTGGCCAGCCTGGGTGCAGGGCCGCAACCCCCGAGTCACTGGCTCCCCGGGGTCCTTCCCTGACTTGACCCTGACTGCTGGTTGACATGCCTTCTGTGCACTCGGGGCCCTGGGCAGGACACAGGCTTAGCTGTCCAGCTGCGCACTATTCCGGCTCCTTCTAGCAAAGAGCATCCAAATCAAGACGTTGCCAAAGGCATAGAGTTTTCAAGAATTTTGCCTTTCCACAGGTCCCTCTCCAGGAAGGCCGAGTGAGGGATTTCAAGGTTTGCTTTCAGCTCAGGCGCACTCTGCACTTTCCTGGAAGGCGCAGCTAGGAAGGAATGCTGGATTCCCACCAAAATGCCTGGAACCAAGGCCCCAGCTTGCCCTGACTCTGGGCTGGCCCTTCGGGGTGGTCCAGCTGGTCCGGGGTGGGAGTGTGGCTAGGGGTGACCTCTTGGGCTGGGGCCGGTCCCCGCGGGGCGGGGTGGGGACAAGGACAGTGTCCATTCCATCAGGCTACATTTACTGCATCATCCCTTCTGAAAAATTACAGATGACATTAATTGAGCCAGCTGGTGTTCTCAACACTTCCAAATTTTTATGTCTCTTAATGTAGTATAATTTATTATATTTAACAAAGGCCTGTTGGCATTTTCATTGGGGTGGTGTGCATTTATACATTAATATAACATGATATGAGCGCAGACTGGAGGAGAGGCTGGGTTCATGCCAGAGCTCAACTGTGAGGCCACGTTCAAGATGGAAAGTGAGTTACAGTTACAAGTCCTGGTCATTAGATCTGTGAAGCATCGCAGGTGTTCAGCTTTGAACAGTTGGCGTGAAGCCAGCCTTTTATATTTTAATTGTTGGATAAAAGTTAGTATTTGATGATTTCAGTTGTCCCCAGCAGAGGCGATTGTCACTGCTGTTGAAGAGGATATCTTCCAGGGTGACTCAGCTTGTGACCAGAATTCCGGTCTTCCTGCATGTGTCCCGTGCATGCATCAGCTAAGGCTAGGCTTGGCTCTGAGGATCATGAATTCCAGTGGCTCACCCTGTGAACGTGTCCTCCTCTCTCAGCTAAAAGGAGGAATCCCTTGGGGGCAGCACCTTGGCTGTCAGGGATCCAGGCTCCTCTGTCCTGTCTCACCTCTCGGCTCCCAGTCATGCCTTTGCTGGCTTCCAGAGCCACCCAGACACCTTCCAGACAGCAAGGAGGACCAGAAGCCTGATCCCCCGTGCCCGGGACCTTCTTGAATGCTCTACACATCGCTTTTTCCTTTCACACTCTCTAGAGACTCAGAGAGAAAGACGCTTCAACCCAAAAGAGGGCCCAGCAGGGCCAGCTTCCAGAAGTTGTTCTCAGCGATAGATTATGGAGGTGTGATTTCCCGCCGTCATGGTGTGCGAGGCTGGGACTCTCCTCACCCTCCGAGCCACGCCTTCTTCAGGACACGTGCCAGATGTCACCCAGTGCCGCGTGGACGCGGGTGCCGTGTGGAAGTGGGTGCCATGCATGCGGGTGCCATGGATGCGGGTGCCACGCGGATGCGGGTGCCGTGGATGCGGGTGCCGTGGATGCGGGTGCCGCGGATGCGGGTGCCATGTGGATGCGGGTGCCATGGACATGGGTGCCGTGGACGCAGGTGCCATGGACGTGGGTGCCGCGGATGCGGGTGCCATGCGGATGCGGGTGCCGTGGACGCGGGTGCCATGGACGCGGGTGCCACGCGGATGCGGGTGCCGTGGATGCGGGTGCCATGGTTGTGGGTGCCGTGGACGCGGGTGCCGTGGATGCGGGTGCCGTGGACGCGGGTGCCGTGGACGCGGGTGCCGCGCCCCGAAGCTGGGGAGCTGGAGCACTCTTGCAGAGCGTTAGAGCCACGGCTGCTCAGGCCTTGGAGCCGCTGAGGAATACGTGGAGCCAGCCCCGCGTGTCCCGAGCAGCTACACTTCGCAAACTTCCCGAGCCACCGAGTCCCCTCCCCACCCCCGCACCAGGGGGCCTGAGCTCAGATGAGAGGGTGTGCGAAGTGCTTTACAGGGTGGGGGTTCCCGCTGTCCTCTGAGTGGGCAGCACGGGCGTCCCCAGCGCGGGAGGCCTGTCTGAGGCACCTTCATCCCTGGTCGCTTCATGGGCAGGAACTTTACGTCAGCCTCTGGCTGAGTCTGCCCAGAAGGCCCTGCGGCCTCCTCCTGCCATGGCCTCCTCCCGCCACGGCATCCTCCCTCCACGGCCTCCTCCCGCCATGGCCTCCTCTCTCCACGGCCTCCTCCGCCACGGCCTGCCCAGCCTGACGACTTGGGTCTGGGGGTGGCCTCGCTGCTCACCACGTGCGGTGTCTGTGGCTCAGGACCACTCACGCTCATCCACTGGGCGTTGTTAAGGCATAATTTTCAAAAAGGTAAAACCATGACTCTCATGCAAATTTTCAACAGACACATATCACAGATTTTATTCACATCATTAATCAATGAGGGAACCAGACCGTTGTTACAGCTAGTTCAAGAGAAAATTTGAAGAACAGAACATATACAGCTGGCCCTTGAATTGTGCGGGTTTGGGGCGCTGATCCCCTGCCCAGGTGAAAATCCAGGTATAAATTTTGACCACCCAAAAACTTTACTAATAGCCTGCTGTCGACCAGAAGCTTTACCAATCACATGAGCAGTCGATTAACACATTTTATACAAAATATGATACTTTTTCTTACAGTAAAGTAAGCTAGAAAAAAAATTAAGAAAATCATAAACAAGAGAAAATATATGTATATTACTATACTGCAACTATTGAAAAAAAACCCTGTGTATAAGTGGATTCATGCAGAACCTGTGTTGTTCAAGGGTCAACTGTATATTTGTGTGTGTGTGTACACATATGACACAAATACACATACAGAAATACAGCCAAGAATGTCGAAATAAATTTTCTAGTAGATGCAAAATCGGTTAGAATATCTAATAGGAAAGTAGCATCTGGGGTTATTTTTTCTACAGGAAATTTACTGACTCTCTACTGAACAAAAAAAAATAATTTGCGTAACTGTCCATTTCAGTCAGTTAGCTTATTATCCCTGCAGAGATGTACAGTCGTGTGGTCAGCAGAAAATCGATCGGCGGCGCACAGTCCTGTAGAACCACCCTGGGGGGCTTAGACCCAGTCCTGGTGATCTGCTGAGAGGAAACCGGACCGTTTCTTCGTCTCACTGCTAGGTCTGGGCCGTCTTTCCCCAGCTAGCTGGCTGGCCGATTGGCTCATCTCACTTAATGATGTTCTCATGGCAACCCTATGAAATAGAGATGCTCCCCCCGGCCCCCAGCGGATGAGGCAGGACAGATTCAGTGAACTTACACGGTCTGCCCAAAGTCACGCTGCTGGCAGCTTCTCTCAGGAGAACACGAGTGCGACACAGATATGCACAGTCAATGACTAAGGGCTTGCGGGGATGCGGAGTCCGCACCACACCCGGAGGCGTGCTCTGAGTATCAGAGAAATACTGAATAACTGTGAATTTTAAAAATGGAAACCATTTGCGAAGGAAGAAAATGGAAGCTGGAGAGCCACCAATGTGGGGTTTTAGATGGTAGACGGAGGCCCGTGGCCTGTGCCCGGCCCCAAAGGCAGATTTCCTGACCTCGCGGAAGCCGCTTCTCCACTCATGGCTCTCCTTTGCACGTGCTTTCCGTTTGGCCCAACACTTTATGCCGTTTACTCTGTGAGACCGACCCCACGAAGGACAGGGGCAGGGCTGGGCCCTGTGGTCTAAAGCAGAGAGCTTGGACTCGGCCCTCACACTAGAGCCTCGCTCTTTCCAGAACACCCCACCACCTGCACGGTTACGAGGTTCTCCTACTGGGTTGTAGGTATCCTTAGTCTGAAGGTTCGAGTCACAGACGGGCTTCTGCTAACCATACATGCACGAGAGCACCGAGTGGGGTGATTGTGGCTGTTTTCCAGGAGCCCTGGGCTCACGGAAAGCCCCCTTGGCCGGTGTGACTTCCTTTCGGCTTGACGAAAAAGAAGTGTTTATGAAAACTAAGTGTTCTTTCAAAAATATAGAAACTAACCTAGATGTTTCTCAAGTACTCGTGATCTAGGATAATCTTTGGTAGATAAAAGCTGGTTTGTGTTTTGTTGCTTTAATTAAAATTAATTAAAAATGTCTTCAGAGTTATCAATATCAAATACAATGTGACATACAACTTTTATTCTACATGGGTTTACTGAAAGTCAAGTGGGCTCATCTTACCTCTCTTAAGGAATTTGTCAGCGGGAGAAAGAACTTAAGATGATGGAGTGTCTCATAAAATTTTCATGAACAATCTAACTATAATCATTAAGAGCAAGTAAATTAAATAGAGGTAAGATAAAGGTTTATAAATAGACTTTTCAAGAATAATTATGTTTTATGGTATGTCTACTTAAAAATGTCTTCCAAAATCTTTTTGGTAACTTGAAACCTTAAAATTTTATTTTTTTTTTTTTAAGATTTTATTTATTTATTTGACAGAGAGAGACACAGTGAGAGAGGGAACATAAGCAGGGGGAGAGGGAGAGGGAGAAGCAGGCTTCCCGCTGAGCAGGGAGCCCAATGCGGGGCTCGAATCCTAGGACCCTGGGATCATGACCTGAGCCAAAGGCAGATGCTTAATGACTGAGCCACCCAGGTGCCCTGAAACCTTAAAATTTTAGTGAATTAAATGATAGAGTCATTAAATACCTTGATCTTTCCCAAATAAGATAAAATACTGAAATGTAGATTATCTACTTTTGGCTTCTCATTGAAGAGGAAACGAAGATATTTGAGCCTATTTGTAAACATTTTTGTGCCATGTTGAAATATTTAATATGAGGAAGAATATACTTGGGAAATTATGAGATGTATTTATAAACTGGCCAATCCCCAAAATGCCAGTGTAACAGAGCCCACGAGTTTTTCTTGGTTTTTACTAAAATGAAGGATTTTAAGGGTTAAATTTTTGAATCACTACATATAATTAAAAACCACTAGAAATACTAAAGCTGAAAGGAAACCACTATCTAAGGAAAGTATACTGTGCTTTTTTGCATGAGGAAAGGTGTGGACAGGTTTGTTTTTGTTGTTAAGGAGAAAAGTGAGTAATTTTGTCCTAAGGTAGAACGATGAGTTGTTCCAGAATGAGGAACAAAACCTGAATGGAGATAAGAAGTTGTAGAAGTTTGTAGAAAAGGAAACGTGGAAAAGGAAATTTGTACGTGGTCAAGCTGGCTGAGGTCAGAATGGATTTAGGTTGTCAAGGAATGAGTCTTGCTATCAAAGTACATCGGTACAAAATGAGAATTTTTTTTTCTCTTGTTGAAAGGACAAAGTTTTCTTGGATGATTGGCCTGCTCTTGATAAGAGGTCGTGACAAGTTTTTCTTTACCTTCTTGGTAATCTGCCTGGAAAGCAAAGATTGAGTGTCTCAGCAGAGTGTCCCGTACTTCGTGTCCTCGTCGAGTCTTCGACTGTGTGGGACGACATGTCCACTCAATGACGGAGCCAAGTCCTATTCACGACCGTGTAGCTTCCTGTATTTGCCTTTAGCAGTAAGTATGGTTCTATAGATAATGAAGCATTTTCAGTTTCTACTTTCAGTTTGGTTCAATAGAGAACTAAGCATTATTTCATAATGATCTGTGATCCTATTTGATCAACTGTTCAAATTTTCTGACATTTTGACAACTTCCCCAAATCAAGTTCTAAATGGAGTCTTTCTGACCTCAAACTAACTTGGAGATTTCCCAGAAGGTCCCTGGCCGAAGAGACGTCAAGCTAAGCGGGCTTACATGGCATGTTCGCTACGTGGGGAGAGTTGTTGAGGAGGAGGTGATATAGACCGCCCTGGGTTACGCATGTACGGATGCTCGTTACCAGTGTAGGGATCCAGAAATTGCCTGAACTTCACAGAACTTTGTCAATACCCTCCTTGTCCACGTATGACCCTAGGTTGCTCACTGCCACAGCAATTATGACATTTCCTTATCAAATGAACTCTCATCACGTATTGAACCGTGGCCATTTGCCATTTGCAGGAACGGCTTTGCTCTGATGCTTTGGCAGAGGGGCCTCAGCTTCACAAGGATTCACGGCAGGACCGACGAGAACAGGTTTCTGATGACTTTCGGATCAGACCACTGACCTGGAACAAGGACTGACCTTGAGCCTCCCTGCAGGTGGCACACCAGGTCCCGCTCACCACCCAGGGGGCAGCCACGCCAGGGACTTGCACCGTGGGTCCACGTCTCTCAGTTAGAAGGGGCTCCTTGAGACGCTGGGAACTCACAGCAGCTGCAGACCTCAAACTAAAACTGACCGGAGAGGTCACGAAGCAGACGGCGTCTCGAGGTCACGGCTCTCCCCAGGTCACAGATCCGGACCTTCATCCCCAGTGTGAAGCCTTTATTCCTCCTTTTGCCTTTTTGCTATTTGATGTTTCTGTCCGTTAACGCAAGGACGACAAGGCTCCGAGGTCTGGTACTGTGGCTGGGTCTCCGGCGGGGCGTGGCTGCCGGGCATAGGCCGCCGGCTTCCTTGCGCAGCTGCTTTTAGATAATAGGATTGCGTCAGCGTGCGTTTGGGCTGAGCCAGTCTATACCAGAGCAAACCCGTCCTGCTGTCCCCGGATCCACACCCCTGGTGTGCTAGCGAACACAAGGAATTGACAGACGAGCCACTCGGCGAAACCAGGCTGACGCCCCTTCGGGCACGTCCTCCCACTTATTTGATACCAGCTGGGGTGGCTTTGTCCCCATCGTGGTCATCGCTGTGGCCTCTCCCAGGTCTGAAGCGCGAGTTCCCGGCCCTCACAGGACAGCACGCAGTCTCGTGCGCGTGCAGAAGCAGAAACCAGTGAGCAGCCCCGACGGGGCTTCCACAGACCTGGCGTCGGCACCCACGAGTCTCGCGAGGAGACATGAGCCACTCAACCCCGATGTGCCCAAGAGCAGGGCTAATGCCAAAGTCGCAGAGAGCCCCTCACGTATGGAGGATGACAGGAGGCAGAGATGGTTAACCTAATTCACCAAGGAGGCCACGAGGCTGAGCCTAGGACCCAAAACAAGATCTAAGCCTGAAATGCCACAAGGCTAAGACGTCAACACTAAGGACAACCCATCGGAACAGCCCGCTAGGCTTTACGCGAGAGCCAAGCAGTGGTTCCCTTCCTTGGCCTTTTCTCTCTATGGCTCCTGCCCGCCCCCCCTCCCCAAGGCTCCCGTGGGCCCAGGGCCGCCAACCGCGTCTGATTTGTCGTGGCCCAGCTGAAAACAATGTTGCTCACATCAACCCTTAAAATGGCTCTTATGTCTCAGTTTACCTTGTGTCCCTCACATCGCTCATCAGCTTCTCCTCCTCTAGCAGATGCTTGATAAATCGAGAAGGGGATGAATAACTCTCCATCTTGTACATTTCCCAGTTATATCATGAAAATGATCTGCCGTTTTGCTAAGTTGACTTTGTTCAATCACCCAAAGCGAAGGAGGACTCTGAATTTCCAGCTCTCCTTTGTAAAAATGACACTTGACCTGGGGTCGTGTAAGGAAGGAGGAAAGAATTCTTCTACTGCCGCTGCAAACCCTGTAGTCAGAGACAGGTTTACGAGGGAAAAACAAACATGAGCTTATTAACACGTGGGTGTGGGAGACACGCAGGGAAAAGTGGCTCAGAGCTCAGGCTTCACTACCATCTCTACTAAAGGCAGGAGGAAGAAGGGGTGGGGAGAGCAGCTTTGGGCGGGACCAGGAGCGCAGTGAACGCGGGTAAGGCTGTTGGCTTCTGCACTGACGAGATTCCCTCATGACTGAGTCACCCCCTCTTCCCGGTATGGGAGGGAGCCACCCTCACAGATGGAGACTTCCTTTATAGATGTAATTGTCCCCTACAAAAGGGAAACTTCTCCTCCTGTGTCTACTGTCTCTCAAAATACCCTTATGCCGAAGAGGCATATTTGGGGTGACGTATTCTGCCCTTTAGTGGGCACCTTCTGGTACCCATGCCCCCTGCAAGCTCCAGCTCTGACTTCGGGGTCCAGACTCACCCTGGGCACAGGAGGGCCCCGCCAGCCCCATGCACCTGCTCCAGAGAGGCTTCGGCCGGGGTGCGTCCCCACACATTCCTGGTCTGGGAGCCCGGGTCCCCAGGCGCTCCCGGCCTTGTGCTTTGTGCGCCAGGAGCTGGTGCGAGCCCAGCTGTGTGCTCCACAGGGGTTGCTCAAGGCCTCCAAGCCAAGCCTGCTTCAGGCTTCCTTGAATCTCTTTAAACCTGGAACGATCTATTCCAAACAGCAGGACCAAACCCGTGAGGAGCTCCCCCTAGGCCTGGCTAGGCACGTGAAGTCTTTAGAGGAGAAACCTCAAGGACAGGGAGTGAAGCTTTGAAAGGTAGTTTTCTTTAGATGTGAGGGCGCCCGCTGCCTTCTCTGAGGACAGTGACTAGGATGCGGTGGCCATGCCTTCAGCATTTTCCCCGTAAAGCACAAAGCTTCTGTTCTCAGAAGCAAGTATGACTCTGTACCCGTCCCAGCTCCATCCTCTCCAGACGTCTGAGGGGTACCATCAGCCCGGCGTGAGGCAGGCGGCACGAGGCTGGTCTCCAAGCCAGGAGGGTGGTCTGCTGATGGTGGGACCTGGCTCTGTGCTTCGGAACATCGGATACACACGTGTTTCTGCAGCTCCCAAGATGAGCCTGGGTTTGCAGACTGCAAACTAGCAGGTGGCCCGGAAAGGCCACTGCGGAGCTGAGGGGGACAGACACTGGGGTTCACCCAGAGCAAACACTTCCTTGAGCTCACGACAGCCTTTGCTTTCTGGGACTTCTCTGAGAACGTGTTTTATCCCCTACTTCGCAATAAATTGTGCCTTACCTGGTATTATCTTTGAGGCATTTCGTGTGGTCCTATTTTCCCAGATTCAACCAGAACACTTGGGCGCCTCACCCCAGACCAGGGTCTTGTGAGCTCTTTCGAACACTCCCCTTCCTTCTTCTTGGCTCTCCTGCCCCTTGTGGGCACACAGTTGGTGCTAACTAAATGCCTCGCCCCTTGCTGTTTTTGTGACAAGCCCTGCCTGAAGCAAACCATACGAATATTTTGCACAGACATGCTGTAAGTCTTGGGCACGTCCATAGGGTCATACGTGGAACAGAATCAAGAAGAGGATGTTTCCTGAATTCTGGACGCCCGTAGCCTAACATGGTCATACACGTAGAACAGAACCTCAGCAACGAATCACAGGTCTAAACAGTACGACACGT
The DNA here is from genome assembly GCF_964656455.1 of Halichoerus grypus. Lineage (NCBI taxonomy): Eukaryota > Metazoa > Chordata > Mammalia > Carnivora > Phocidae > Halichoerus > Halichoerus grypus. Next base: position 2,307,557 of record NC_135720.1, on the reverse strand, counting down.
GCCGAGCGTTGTGTCTGTGTATTACGTATGAAAGATGATTGTCAGGAAGAGTTTCAGCCTGGGGGACACCAGTCACACCTCCCTCTGGGTGTTCTTGAACAAACGGCACCCCAAGGTCCCTGCGTGGCCCCACACGGAGTAAGAATGTGTCAGCAGTGTAAGGAAAAGGCCTCCTTTTCGAGAGTCCTATGGAACTTCTTAGCTTTTGAGAAAAAAGTTCTTATCTTCCCTGCAACTGATAATATTCTTAAATTCCTCCAACCTCAATGTTCCTGGAGCCCATCCTTGGCCTCTTTGCCCTGATCCCAGAGAATTTAGCTCGGATCCAAATCAAAACCAAGACGCCTCCCCGGGGGGGTGGGCAGAGCCCACGGCTCCAGAGGGGCACGGCGTGTGCCCAGAGCAGCTCCGGCACCACGGCGGGGCCACGAGCCTCCCGGAGCGCTGCGTGTCCCTGGCGTTGTGGGCGGAGCTCCCCGCCGCTCTGCTGGAGGGCAGGCAGGTGTAACCCAGGGGACCAGCCGGTCGGGCAAGTCTGCACACATGTGTGACCGCCACGAAGCCAGGCCCTGCCTCGGACCCCTCAGGAGACACTAGACATGGGCCGGGTGGCCACGTTGGTACAGACTCCTCAGTGGCGCCTTCTGCGGCTGGCGGGGAGCCGGGAAGGGCCAGACCCCACAGCCCCTTGGCTGCAGCTAAGCCCGGCAAGCTTGGGGGTCAGAGGGTGCCACCCACCTGCAGCCCGCTGGTGTAAGAGCATTCCGAGCTGAAGGCAGGACTCGCTGTCTTCCCCCGACCAGGAAGGGTGGGGCGATTCTTAATCACAAGACGAGTCTAGACACACCCCAGAGGTGGCACCAGAGGACACGCTTAGCAAACCCTGTGCACACCACCCAGGCTTCCTGTGCACACGACCCCATCTTCCCTGTGCACATAACCCCATCTTCCCTGTGCACACCACCCCATCTTCCCTGTGCACACCACCCCATCTTCCCTGTGCACATGACCCCATCTTCCCTGTGCACATAACCCCATCTTCCCTGTGCACACCACCCCATCTTCCCTGTGCACACCACCCCATCTTCCCTGTGCACACCACCCAGGCTTCCTGTGCACACGACCCCATCTTCCCTGTGCACACGACCCCATCTTCCCTGTGCACACCGCCCCATCTTCCCTGTGCACATGATCCCATCTTCCCTGTGCACATGACCCCATCTTGCCTGTGCACATGACCCCATCTTACCTGTGCACACCACCCCATCTTCCCCGTGCACATGACCCCATCTTCCCTGTGCACATGACCCCATCTTGCCTGTGCACATGACCCCATCTTGCCTGTGCACACCACCCCATCTTCCCTGTGCACATGATCCCATCTTCCCTGTGCACATGACCCCATCTTGCCTGTGCACATGACCCCATCTTGCCTGTGCACACCACCCCATCTTCCCTGTGCACACCACCCCATCTTCCCCGTGCACATGACCCCATCTTCCCTGTGCACACCACCCCATCTTGCCTGTGCACACCACCCCATCTTCCCTGTGCACATGACCCCATCTTCCCTGTGCACACCACCCCATCTTGCCTGTGCACACCGCCCCATCTTCCCCCCTCCATCCTTCACCCGCATAGAAACTCAAGGCCCTTTTCTTCTCTTGTGGCTTGTCTATAAATGCACCGTTCCTTTGCAGAGATGCTGCCCGAGCCCAGATTCTAACCAACCCCTGAGTTACTCGTCCCGAGCTCCCGCATGTGGTGCAGTTCTGTCCTTTCTCTCCTGCCCGTCTGCGGGGCTCCAACAATGACCCTAAGATGGCAGAGTGCCTGGGATGTCCTGGGAGTGGGGGAGTGGTCACCAGGGGTCAGCGGAGTCCATGTCTGGGATGCCGGTTCTTGGCCACAGCTCTGCGTTTTGGGGGCAGCCTTGAGAATCATCTGGAAAATGGAAGATCAAACTGTCCTAAACAGACAGGCAGACAGAACGCCCACAGAACCCAACGTCCCGGAAGCAGCCAGCTGCATCCACAGTGACGGATCCTTCCCTGGGCCAGTGGCTGTCCCAAAGTCGAGGAGGAGGTGCCAGGACCATAGGCTGGCCCCACCCAGCAGGGAGCCCCAAAGACCGGGGTTTTGGCAGGACAACCAGGCCACGTGGCACAAGGCAGCTTTGGCAGACCACCACTTACGGACAGTACTAGCCCCAGAGAAGCTTGTCAGAGGTCATGAGGGCGGCCCTTAGTGCGTGCAGGGTAGCCCCTCCACGGGGCGAGGCCAAGGAGGGGCCACAGGTCATCCATCCAGCCACTGATGAGGCCTGGGTTTGAACCCTCCTCTCCTGGATCTGCATCCACAGTGGAGGAAAAGGTTCACTGTCCCCCCAAGGCGGTTTTACAAGAGGTAACACGAAATGGCTTTCCCACGCAGACCTGGACTCCATGTGTGAGTGAGAGGGAAGGACCCCAGGGTAGGGGTGTATGAGGAGAGCAGCAAAAGGGAGTGACCCTGCCCTGTGGCCAGGCTGGAGATGGACACGTGGTCAGTGCCCACAGGAAACGGCCCCGCCGTGTACCCAGGCTGCAGACGGACACGCGGTCGTGCCCACAGGAAACGGCCCCGCCGTGTACCCAGGCTGCAGACGGACACGCGGTCGGTGCCCACAGGAAACGGCCCCGCCGTGTACCCAGGCGCAGACGGACACGCGGTCGGTGCCCACAGGAAACGGCCCCGCCGTGTACCCAGGCTGCAGACGGACACGCGGTCGGTGCCCACAGGAAACGGCCCCGCCGTGTACCCAGGCTGCAGACGGACACGCGGTCGGTGCCCACAGGAAACGGCCCCGCCGTGTACCCAGGCTGCAGACGGACACGCGGTCGGTGCCCACAGGAAACGGCCCCGCCGTGTACCCAGGCTGCAGACGGACACGCGGTCGGTGCCCACAGGAAACGGCCCCGCCGTGTACCCAGGCTGCAGACGGACACGCGGTCGGTGCCCACAGGAAACGGCCCCGCCGTGTACCCAGGCTGCAGACGGACACGCGGTCGGTGCCCACAGGAAACGGCCCCGCCGTGTACCCAGGCTGCAGACGGACACGCGGTCGGTGCCCACAGGAAACGGCCCCGCCGTGTACCCAGGTGCAGACGGACACGCGGTCAGTGCCCAGATCCTCTGCCTGGAGGATGGAGGAGGGAAATGGGATGGCTGTGATCCTGCTCGCAGCCTGAGTCCGCACACCAGATTGAAGGAGGTTTAAGAAGCATAAATGTGTATCTTTTAAAATGTCTAGTCAGAAAAAAAAATCTTTACCATGTATTGCGACCCAGAAGTTTCTGGTTGCATGTTGATTATTCTAGTTGCCAGAACCAGGTGCAAAGATCAGAACAAGCTCCTCCCGTGGTGGGCCTGATGAGGAAGCCCCTGCAGGTGTGTGCTTCCTCCTTCACACACCTGGACAGGTAGGGCCTCTTCACCACACAGGTTGGGCCGCACCCTGAGGTGGAAGGGAAGGATTCGGGTCACTGCTTCTGTTCTCTGACGCCCAAAGGGCCAGCAGCGACAGGAGGACATCCTGGACCCCCAAGCGCACAGACCGCGGGGAGGAAAGGGGTGGACACACAGACGCACACGCACGGACACGTACAGGTGCACACACAGACGGGGATACACACAGAGGTACATACATGGGCACACACACACACCCAGGTGCACACACACACACCCAGGTGCACACACACACACCCAGGTGCACGCACACACACACCCAGGTGCACGCACACACACCCAGGTGCACGCACACACACCCAGGTGCACACACACACACACCCAGGTGCACACACACACACACCCAGGTGCACACACACACACCCAGGTGCACGCACACACACACACCCAGGTGCACGCACACACACCCAGGTGCACGCACACACACACACACACACACACACAACTTCTCTTTGTAGACTCAGCACGGCTTCATCGGGCCGCCTGGCCGTCCTCACCTCCCTCTCGGCTGGGGGACGCCCAGACCTCGTCCCGCCCCTTCTCTGCTGGAGCTGGACCCGCCTTCCCTGCACCCCCAGCGGGTGCCGCCCTCAGCATCCCGCTCGCCGTCCGCAGTTTGCTGTTTCTGGGAAGCGCACGCCATCCCTCCAGGCTGCCCCCTGCAGACTCTCCACCCTGTCGTATGAGGCGTTAGCGCCCCAGGGCGGGCGGTATCCGCACCCTCACGGTCTGGTGTCCAGCCGGGCCTCACGAGCGGCTCCGTTGTGCGATCACCCTTCCCTCCCGCGGCTCCCACGCCCCAGCCTGCCCCAGCCCCCGGAGCCCTGGTCAAGGCACCACAGCCGGGCCCCCGAGCTCTGGCTCCCAGGCGACACAGTGCTGCTGGCGTGGGGACGCCCGCTGGGCACCACCCATCACAGTTCCTGAGGTGCAAGCCTCCGCACACCGACCCTGGAACCCTTCCTCGGGCTGCCGTGACCAAGTACCACGGACGGGGTGGCCTGTCGTCTCCGCGGAAGCCTGCCGTCTCCCAGCTCTGGAGGCCCAAGTCTGAAGAAGGGTCCACTGGCAGTGCTCCTGCGAAGGCTCTGGAGGGGCCGTCTCTCCGGGCCTTCCTCTTGGCTTCTGGGGGGCCTGCAATCCTTGGCGGCGCTTGGCCCGCACACGCGGCTCCCCAGTCCTGGCCTGCACCATCACAGGGCTGTCTCGCTGTGTGTCCCTGTCCTCTCCTTACAAGGACACCAGCCCTATTAGATGAGGCTGCCCCCTACTCAGTACAACTCTTCCCTGGGTGACATCTGCAAATAAGGTCACACGCACAGATACTGGGGGCAGGCCTGCCACATGTCTTTCTTGGGGACACAATTCACCCCTAACCCTTCTCTTGTGTGAAGTCCTCTCTGACTCCCCCAAACTAGAAGGAGCCCCTTCCCCTCTGAGCCCCCACAGCCTTCTTGAACCCCTCTAACTCGGGCCTCCTTCAGCGTCAGGTAAGTCCGGGAGGTCAGGATTATGCCCCTAGCCTCAGCACTGCGCCCTCCGCGCACGGTGGGAGGCCACCCTGCTTGTTCAAGGATTGCGTTGGCACCGGATACGTCCTGAGAGAGAGCTGGGACGAGAGCCAGTCCCTGGAACTTCACGACGGCGGCCTGAAAGGTGTGCTCTCATGTTACCCATCTTCCAGAAGGAAAAGAGAGGTGCGCTCTGAGTATCCTGCGTGCGTGCGATCCCTTGGCAGACAAGGGCCACGTGCAGAAATAAACCTCGCGGCTTGCTTGTCGGGACCCTGTGTGCCCAGCATGCGGTCCTGCTCTCGGTCGGACAGCTTCTGTCCTCACGTCTTAGCTCTGATCAGGGCCAGCCACAGAGTTTGGGGGGCCCAGTGAAAAGCAAAGAAGGGCCCTTGTTCAAAGAGCGGGCAAGTGTGTGAAGGCAGGAAAACATCAGTGAGTTCCTTCCCTGGGGGGACTCTCTCTGCCTGTTGTGCTGTCCTTCTACTTGCTACGTAACGTCATTCTAAGCAAGAAAATGAAAAATTATTTGCATGAATTTTACTGGTCAACTTTATTTTATGCAATGCCAATTTTAAACACAAACGTAAGAGCATTTGTCTTATTTGCAAAATCATTAAAGTCGCTCAATGTGTGTTTGGTAGCTTACGCACACATGGGTGTTTCATTCTCACCAGAACAGTGAACGTGCACGGGAAGGACTCCCCTGCTCTGGCCCCACATCCCTCCTGCCACGTCCACCTGCTGCGCAGGCCAGCAGCACCGACGGAAGGAAGGGGTGCTGCGGGGCCCCCGTCGTTCCCTCCCCCGTGTCCTCGTTCTCAGGGCAAACACACGGCCGGCCCAGGGGAGTAAGGAGAGCCGCCAGGGCGCGGAGAGGAAGGCTGGCCTCTCGGGGGAGCGGCTGCCTACACCCCCTCTCTTGGGCCAGAGCCGGAGCTCCTTACCCTGAACTCCCACCACTGCAGGCGCCCCGATCCTGTGCTCTTGGGGCGTCGCGATCACTCCGTGTGCAGGGGGAGGCCAGGAGCAGAGCAGACCCATGGCGAGCCTCCTCTGCCCGCACACGCGCCACGGCCCCGTGGACTGAGTGCAAGGCCGCGGACGGACGACACTGAAGCATCCCGACACAACAGGGAACCAAGTGCGGGCCCTTCTGAGTGAGGGCGGGTGACAATGCAGACCTCCCGAGAGGTCAGCCCTGCAGGGGTGTCCTCAGGTCACGCCTCTGTCCCCCTTCCCTCACCCACTACCCTCCCCTGGTGGTCACTCAGGAACAGGTCATTTTTGTCAGAACCTCTGCCTTTGGAGCTGAAGGGGTGCCTGGTCCCGACCCGCGTCATCCCTGCTCTGTCCCTCCTGTCCCCAGCGCACACCTGCTCCGATGGCCACTCTCCACCGTCCTCAATGCTGGCTCAGGTTTCCAAGCTTCCTTACCTCTCCACGGCTTGATATTCTTCCAGACATTTGAGGGGTTCAGCACGCCACCCCTAAGCGCACTGCTTCGGCACATTGGCTGTCTTGCTCTCCAGAAGCAGCAGGTGCAGACGCGCTCTCTGGCCTCCCCCTGCTGCCTGACAGCAGGTCCTAAGATCCCCCACGAGGAAGGGGGCATTCTCGTCCCAGAGGCAGGAGGCCCGACGCGGAAGTGCGTCTGGACAGACGGACCGGCTACAGCAAGCCCACCGCGGCCACCACCCGGAGCTGAGCGCCCGCCCGAGCCGCGGGTCGTCACCCCCGCCGTGCTCCGTTCTTCGCGCCGGACGGCATACGTGCTCCGGTCCGTACAAACCAAACGGAATATACGTGTTTCCTCAGGTTCTCGTTTTCCTTTCTGAAGATTCCCGTGTGCACACAGGCACGAAACACCTCCGTGTGCTTTTCTGCGGTTGAATGGTGTGTGCGAGTTTTAATTCCGAGTCCAGCCACAGAGCCACAGAGGACGGCAGCAAGTATTTCTTCTCTCGGGTCGCCCACAGGGACCCTCTTGCTGCCTCGGGCTGGTCCCCAAGTGGACCACCGGGAAAGCATCACCTTTACAAACACAGAGTCGATGAAAAGCCGCACGTCGAGTTGGTTCACTCTGTCTCAGCACAAAAGGGCTGTTGTGAAATTCAGGTTGATCCGCGAGAAGGGGAATTTTGTGCGGCTCCCGGCCCTCAGCTGCGTCAGCCCCTCTGAGCGGCAGACACAAAACAGCAGCACACGGAGGCCCCACAGGGCTGGTCTCGGGCCACAGGAGAGCAGGCTCCTCGGGGTTCCACCCCGAGACCGAGGCGACCGCTGTGAGCACAATGATGTGATGTGACACATACAGCAAGTGTCCGGTACACAGTGAAGGGCTCAGGGATGGTCCATGAGTGTGTGTGTGATGACGTGTGCTGTGCGGCGAGCGTGCGAGGCACGTGGCTGTGTAGTGAGCGTGCGAGGCACGTGTGGTGTGCGGTGAGCGTGCGAGGCACGTGGTGTGTAGGTGCGAGGCACGTGTGGTGTGCGGTGAGCGTGCGAGGCACATGGTGTGTAGGTGCGAGGCACGTGTGGTGTGCGGTGAGCGTGCGAGGCACGTGGTGCGTAGGTGCGAGGCACGTGTGGTATGCGGCGAGCGTGCGAGGCACGTGTGGTGTGCGGCGAGTGTGCGAGGCACGTGTGGTGTGCGGTGAGCGTGCGAGGCACGTGTGGTGTGTGGCGAGTGTGCGAGGTGCAGTACGTGTGTGGTGCACGGACAGTGTGTCAGTGTGCGCGAGGGCATGGTTCAGCCGTGCGCTGTGCGTCTGGCCCTGGGGACTTGGTTGGGTCTGGTGTCTGTCCCTCGGGAGCGGGTCCTCGCCCGGCCTGTCCCCTGACCGCCCGCCGCGGCCGCATCACAGGGGGCACTGGGCTCGCAGCCTGCTCCGGGCCCGAGACGAACCTCCGAACTTCATCGGGCAGCAGGGAGCCTGTTTGGGGAGCACAAGGCGGCCGTGAAGACGGATGAGCCTGAGGCGTCCTGCCACGCGGGGTAGCTTCGCACGGGAAGACCAGCCTCCCGATGGAAACGGCGGTGGTCACGCCCCCAGGGAGCGGGGTCCTGAGCCCCAGTTCAGAGCTGGCCCAGTCCCGGCGTCTGCCGCGCAGCACGGCGACTCTAGTCAACCATCCTGTTTTGTGTATTGAATTTGCTCGGAGAGCAGATCCTACGTGTTCCCAGCGCTGGAAAAACAAAGGTTGGTCTGTGAGGTGAGGATGGGTGATTAACTCCACTGCGGGGTCATTTCACAGCCCCCGCGCTGCACGCCTTCTGTAGACAGCTTTCACTTGTCAACTGCTCCTCGAGAAAGCTGAGCAAACATAAATCATTTCTTTACAGAAGGTGGGCCCTGCTCGGCGGGAATCATTATTTCAACTCAAGAAGCCTGCCCGGGGGGAGGCTGGGGCGACAGAGTGGGGCCCCCGCACGCGGCCGTCAGGGCCACACGCCCAACCTCGGTCAGGTCGAGGCCCTGCGCAAGCTTTCTCTCACACTTGAGCCCCAGGTCCTCCCCTAGGGAGCAGAGAAAATTCGGGAATGAGGACGAAAACGCCCGAGGACCAGGTCTATGAAGGACCAGGTCTGGGCAGGGGCCCCGGGGAAGGCTGTGGGCTTCCCTGCCCCTCCCCGAGGCAGGGCCTGGGAGCCCCTCGGGCACAGCAGGGACTGAGGGAGCCCCCCCCCTGCACAGCGGCCCCAGGCACTGAGACGCGGCCTCTCCCCTCCCCGGCCTCCCTGCACGCCCCACCTTGGCCCAGGCAGGCAGTTTCGTGAAGCCGGGTGGGACAACGGCCAGGGCCGAGCGGGAGGTGGGAGTAAATGAAAGGATGGTTTTCCCGCTTCGCAGGAAGCTGAAGGAGAGGCCGGCCGCGGACGCGTTCACTACACCCTCCAAGCCGCTTTCAAACCCGGGGTGCGGCCGTGTCCCGAGCGGCCTCCTCGGGTCTTGGACTCGCCGACAGGGCCAGGGCTCCCTGCAGCCGCGTGCACAGTGGCTCTCCGCGACGACCCTTCCGAGCAGCCGGCCGTGCGTTGGAATATTCGGGTTTGTGCTCCTTCCTTTGCTGCGCCCGAAGGAGAGGGAAGAACGTGGGCGATCGCGGGCCTGGGTGAAGCAGGGCAAGTCCCGCTGGGCGTTATTTCCTGGCTAACGGGGCTGGAAACGGGGGTCTGTCCACCTGACGCCCCCAGTAACTGCCTCTGTTTGCCCACGTGGTGCGCTAACCGGCGTGGGGCACCAGCCCCCCTCCTTGCTGAGCTTCCCGTCCCCCTCCACTGCGCAGAGGCGGCTTCCAGACCTGCAGGTCCGCTCGGCAGGGAGCTCGCCTCCAACATGAGGCTCCGAGAGCCGAATCGGGCTGCATGAGGTTTCCAGAAGCAGAACGGAGACGTCAGTGGAGAGAAGTGAGCACTGCCGTCCGAGTCACTCATCTCAGCAGCGGGACCCAGAGGAAGCTGACCTGGAAGGTGCGCGTTGTCCCCTCCTTCTGCCCAAGCGCCCACGACAGGAGCCCTTCCCACCCGGCCTGATCATTGCGGATTTAATCCTGCGCTTGGCTCAAAAGGAATCATTATTTCAACTCAAGAAGTCTGGACCCCACTGACTAACATGCTGTTTCTCTTGTAAAACGCAGAATCCAATAGCTGGATAGGACGTATGGTTTGAGGGGCCTCCAGAAAATTCCTCACTGACCCCTGAATTTTCTGTCATGTTTTCTGAGATCTCCTCATTAGAAATGATTCTTGTTAGACTTTTAGGCTTTTTTTTTTTTAAGTATTTTATTTTATTTTATTTGTTTGTTTCTTTTTTTATTTTTTAGAGAGGGAGGGAGAGAGAGGAGGGGCAGAGGGAGAGGGAGAGAGAGAATCTTAAGCAAGCTGCAAGTCCAGCATAGAGCCCGATGTGGGGCTCGATCTCACGACCCTGAGATCACGACCTGAGCTGAAATCAAGAGTCGGACAATGAACTGACCGAGCCCCCCAGGTGCCCCTAAGCTTTTGTCTTTAAGAGGGCCGGACAGACATGCCCGGGCCGCTGCGGACAGGGACACCACAGCTTCACGTTCATCAGAGCCACGCCCCGCCACACAACAGATATTTTATGATGCTCCTTTACGATCTGCGGATGGATTCATGGATAGCACGCCTCTTTAAAAAGCGATCTGACGCCTGCGTTTTTATATGAAGGAGAAGCAGAAGGAAAGCAAATGCTGTGGATAACTTAGTGTGTTAACCCGGCGGTCTGTGGGTGCCCGGACTAGACATCATCCTGGCTGTGTCTGCGACGGTATTTTCAGATGACGTTCACGTTTGAATCTGTGATCAGGGAAGCAGATGGCCTCCCCCACGTGAGCGGGCCTCGTCCAACCTCGTGAGGGCCCCAAGAGAACAAAAGGCAGAGGAGGAGAATCTGCCCCCTTCTTCTGCCTCATCTCCGCCTCTCCTGCCCTCCCCCTGGGGTCACACCGCTGCCCTCCCCCCGCCCCCCCGCTCTCCAGATGGCACATCCTGGGACTTCTCAGCCTCCATGGCCGCGTGAGCCAACCCCCCTCAAAAATCTGCTCTCATATATATCTTTATATATATCCTATCGGTTCAGTTTCTCAGGAGAACCTCATCCGATAATTTAATAAATGTGCATTCTTAGGGCTGAACGCCTGGGTACAGTAACCGAGAAGATTCGGTGGAGTAGTCTGACGCTGGCTGACCACTCACTAAACCGAGGTCACCGGTTACAGTGATCAGAGTTGCACACTGACCCCGAGATATCATATGGTGACTCACATAACACAAACGAGTGGAAGTCTCGCCCAAAGCCCCCTGCAATCGCCTTCAAGTCAGGGGGCTGTGCATTCTGGTATATTCGAAGCACGTTACGAAGGTGCACAAAGACTGTGCTGATGGGTGAAACAGGCTCAGATTCTGTGCGCACAGTTAGAAGCAGGTTTCTCGCCTGTGGGAAGGTCCCCTCCGCCACCAGATAATAGCATCGTGCTCCCCCCTCCCAAGCCACAGGCCGGAGACTTCTGAGAACGTGACGCCATGCTGAAAATGTCCCCTAGGGGGCGACGTCACACCAGCCCAGAAGCACTAGGATTCGCTGCAGCAGGTGCAAGGGGAAAGGCGGTCGGCGGGATGCTGCAGAGGAAGGTGGGCAGGCATCTCGGAGGGATGCAGGCCTCCGGGCTCCCGTGTCACGTGTGGAAGGGAAGCCGTATTTAAGCTCATAAACATGAAAGGAAGTTATGACACAGACCCTACCCACCTCCCGCTTGTGCCCATGACTGAGTGTGGGTTCTTCTCCGGCCATCAGCCCCCACAACTCCGTGTCCAAACCGTGCCACGCAGGCACCTGATGAGGGAGTGGGGGGCCTCATTTCTGTGTTGAAACAGCATTTATAAGGTTAGGGAGAAATGGCAGGAAAGGTCTGTCCAATCCCTTCCTGGGCGATGTGAGGGGGACCTGGACTAACGCCCGGGCAGGCTTGCTCTGAGACCTTTGGGGAGCCCAAGCCCCTTCCGCCAGCCTCAGGCTGAAGCTCTTTCTGAGACATCTGCAAGACCCCAAGTATCAATCAGCTTCATCTCTCCAAAAGACCTCAACTGAATTTCACAGCAGGCTTTAGATCTCATCTACTTACAAATTCTCATTTAGAAAGAGGGAAACTGGGGCCATAAAAAACAAAGGTAGGGGACTAGCAGTTTCACAAAAAGCTACTAAATATCAGGTGCTTTCTATACATCCCCCCACTGAATCATCGAAGCACCCTTTTGTAAGGACCAGGGGCGTTAAGTAGCTTCTCTGGAGGTGCACAGCCAGGGAACCACCATGGAGCGCAGCCACGTGCACGGCCCTCTGAGGAGGAACTTACGGACGCCAGGACCTCTCACAGCTTTTCACATAGCTTCCCATTTCCTGGGGCTGAAAGGGACACCTAGCAGAAAATAAGAATGTGTGTTTAGGCAGAGAATCTTGTGTCCTTTAGCTATCGATATTTTGCAAGAGAGTAACAGTAAGTACACTTTGTCCTCCACTGGTCACCTTAAGACAGGTAAACCGAGCGGGTCATCCTCATTTTATTCTGCAACAAGCACAGAGCAAGCTTGCCAGAACCAAGGACTTGCTTCGGGCTCTGTTCTTCAAACCAGTGTGGGGGCTCTGAGCTGTCCCCACCCCAGGGCTGATGAGCACAGAACAGTCCACATCACTACAAACCTACGCTAATCTTTTCAAGTGGGGTTTCAGACTGTGCTCTGGAAAGCCAGATTAGACCAGAGAAAAAGGCTAATTCAGAAGCAGATTCTTTTCACTAAGCTGAGGTCATTACTAAAAGAACAAGCAGAAAAGTATTTTGATAATAAATGTTGTCATTGTTTTAAATATTTAAAATGTAAAGAATTTAGAGTTTAATTTTTTAATTAAAAATTTTTAAAGTAGTGGTATAATTATATCAACAAAAATAATGTCATTTCAGTACTTGAGAATAGCACCATATATCAGAATCCCAGAATATAAAATACTTATGCTATCATTATTACTACAAAGGGTTTTAGGATAAATGTAAGTATTTGATAGTTACTTAAAACTCATCCATCACCATGGCCTCTTTGGATGACTCTTTGAAGTGGATCACAACCTTAAATTTGAGACATAATCAGGAAAGGAGTTGTTTATAGCAAAAATAATCTTCACCTGACGGGTTTCGAGATCTTCCAGGTAAAGCAGACAACCCGAAGCCGTGGCCAAGAAAGGAAAGAAGACACAGTGAGAAAATGGGGGTGGGGAATGCTCTGAGGGTCAGCGCTGGTCTCCGTCGTGCTTGCGGATTCTGGTTCTGGTTCTCACTGTCAACTTCTGGCATTTCTAGGATAATAGAAAACGAAAAAGCTTCATGGACGTGTAAGTAATATGTACACACCTAAAGGAAAGAAACAATTTCCGGCAAACTTTGCAGTACCAGAAATGTCAAGAACCTAGACCTCCTGTATTACTCAACACGCACCTTGTGCGCACTCCCTCATGTTTTCCTGTGGACTCCGGGACGATGGGAGAAGGAATGCTTTTCTCCCTTTCTGGATTTGTTATCTGCTGCATAACAAATTACCCCAAACTTTGCAGCTTAAAACAATAAACGTTTGCTGTCTCAGTGTCCGCAGGTCAGGATTAGTGTGGCTTAGTGCCCATCCTGAGGTTGCGGTCAAGGTGTGTGCCGGGGCCACCCACTTCCAAGATGGCGCACTTGCACGGACCTCAGTTGTCCATCGGCAGGAGGCCTCCATTCTCACCACACAGACCTCTCCCTGGGGCAGCTTAGTGTCTTCACAGCATGGCGGTGGCCAGCCCAGAGTGAGTGCTCTCAGAGAGCAAGGAGGGAGCCAAAATGCCTTTTGTGATTAGTCAAGGAAGTGATGTAGTTAGCCCCACCGTCTTCTACTTGGCAAACGCAAATCCCTCAGTCCTGCTCAGCTCAGGGCTATCAAAGAATTAGTGAGCGTGCTTTAAACTCAGCGTCCCTTCCGTGAAGACTGATGCAGGACTTGTGGGTTTTTCATTCTTAGTGTAATTACTTCTTGGAAAAAAAAAAAGAACGAGGATTGGCTGTACCACGAAAATCCATGCATTTGTCTTTTCTTCATTTTGTAGATAAATCAGGCTAGGGGATTAGGAACCAGAATCTGAGACTATATGTCTTTGTTTTCAACTATAGAGTAAGATTTCCACCTTTGAAATACTGAGTATTGCTTTCAGGAAATGAATACCCCTATAGTCCTTATTGATCAATTTTGGGAATTTTGGGATCTTTGTTTCAAAGCATTCTCAATTCTTAAGGAAGAATTCATTTGGTTACTTTAGAATGGAGGCCAATTCATTTTCTAAATGTTTACATTTCCTAACTGTATCAGAATATCAAGCTTATGCAGCCCACACCTATAAATTGTGGTTTACTTTAGGAAATAGGCCTGAGCAGTAATATGGCTTAATTCCCAGCTCCAGCCTTAAAACAACTCTCATAACCATCAACAGAGCATGATTGATTATAGAAAGAGAAACAATGGGATCTGAGGTTTATCCACTGGAACCTCTGTCATTTTAAGGGGGGCCATCCTTGGAGTCAAAATTAGTCTGAGTTTATAATCATACCCTATAAATTAATCAAGTATTTGATAAAGTATGCAATTGTGCAAACGTACTGAATGATTTTGGCAAAGAATGTGCAATCATAAAATGCCCTTTCTACTCTGCTTGCATTTACCATGGTCCTATTCATATGGATAATTGCATGTCTTCCAGCAAAAATTGTAACTCAGCACATTTCCTAAGCCACCAAGGACAATATGTAAGCCTAAAATGTGACTCTTTAAAATGATCAGACCAGGGCATAGTCACCTCCGAAAGGCAAATGTGAGAGTCAATTGAGTTGAAATTTGGATAATTAAAGCTTTTTTAGTTTAAAAAAAAACATAAAAAAATATGAGATGCTAATTATTTCAAGTCATTTAATGTGTCTTCTGAAATCCAGTGGAAGGGCAGAAGGAACTGTACCATAGAGGAGCTGAGGGAACGCCATCCTGCTGGTAGGGGGAGGGGGGAGGAGCAGAGAGGGGAGGGGCCCGCCCCCTCGCCCCCCCCCCCCCCGGCCCCCCAACCCCGGCCGGAGGAAGTGAGGCTGAAAGAATGGTCTCAGGCGCCACACCTGTTCTCTGCACTGCCCAAAGCTCGCTGCTTCAAAATAACCTGGTCCCAACATGCTTTAGAGCCTGGTTTCAAGTTTTAAAGCCGTATGTTGGGGTTTTCACCTGAAGCTGAAAATTTACCTGGAGTACGGATGGGTCAGAGCTTCCTCATCAGCCAGAAAAGCATTTTTGAGATTGCTTATCATTAGCAATACAACAGACAATGTCCTTGACCAGAGTGAGGAATTCAGCCCCAGAGGCACAAAATGGAAAGGCAGGAGAGGAAGGGGGGAGGGGAGGAGGGGGAAGAGGAGGGGGAGGGGCCAGAATCAGGGCTTGGCTGGCACGGGCTCAGCGGTAATGTTTTCTAATCGGAGGCCAGCCTTCCTGTCTCTCAAGCTAGGGCAAGGAGAGGCCGACAAACGGGAGCGTGGGGGCCACGGGCAGGAACGTCAGCTGACAGAAATGCCTTCTCCCCTTGGGCCTGGACACCCATGTACCAGTGCAGCCTTTGGGAGATAAACATTTTAGTAACTTCTTCCAGGCTGCTGCATTTTAAAGTTAATGTCGCTTGACAGATGCCTTGGGTCCTTTCTGAAAGGACTGCAGCATGAAGAAGAATAATTTGGGTAGCTAGGCTTCGTCCAGCAACACAAGCACCTCGTTGTTGGCTTCCAGTTTGTGTCTTTTAATGAACGAGCATCTTGAAATGTTTGGGTGTCTGGTTTTTCTTCCTGTTCCTACCTCACTGCTCTGGGGTGAGGTGGATCTATGGTCTATCACAAATCCGTGTCCCCCCCCCCCCCCCCCCCCCCGGGCCCATGTCCTTGTTATCTCTACCTCTGAGATATCTAGCCATTTAGTGATTCACAAGCTTCATGAGGTAAGAGCTGTAAGTGACCATAGATTGGAATGAACAAACGCTGTTGGCCCGAGCTGCACCAGCCTGGATGGAGCAGGGCTTCTAGATTCCATAACCCTGGGACACTCTTTGTAGAAGAAAGCGTGTCTATTTGGTGTGAATAAAAGACACGCAGGTTACATGGCTGACATAGTGCAATAACTGAAGAACATCGAACAAGGATCCATAAGGCCTGGCTTTTACACTAATGATTATGTGACCATGAACAAGCCATTCATCTCTCTGAGCCTCAGTTTCCTCATCTGTGAAATAGGGATATTGCTACTTCTCCAGGTGCAGTAGGCTGGATTATTAATCCCAATTCTTCCATCACCTGTAAAGGATTATATACCTACCCTCTGCCACGTGATTTAGCAGTGTTCTCCCCAAGAAGGTGAGATTACGTGTCCCAGGCCACTGATACTGGGCAAGGCCATGGGACTTTCCTGCCCGCAAATCATGGGCAGGAAGGTCAGTGCACCAGCTTTGGGAGGCGTCTTTGGTGGTTCTTGTATGTTCCTGCTAACTCTCTTGTGTTCACTAAGGAGCTCCACCAGAGAAGAACACGTCCTGATGTGCTGGGTCCTTCAGCTGCAGCCCCAGAATAACATGTACAGCACAACAAAATCCCGCCTACAGCTTGGAACCAAGCCACCCAGCCAACTCAGCCAAGCCCAGGGCACGTCAGTTGAGCCGCTGTTGATCTAGAGACCCACGAAAGTGAAAAACAGTACTTGTTCTTGGAAACCACTGAGTTTGGGATGGCTTGTTACCTAACGTTACTATGATAATTACGGGCTAATAGGCTAGGCCCCCCAAAGATTTTTGCAAGGTTCTCATAAAACAATCAATATGAAAATGCTTTATGAACTGCTTTAAAAAAGCACTCATCCGGAGTGAACTCTCTGTAAGGCAGAAACTTCCATTACCTAGCAGAGTTCCTAGCACAAAACAGTAGCTCGATAAAAACAGTATTAATTGAATTGAAAGATGATTAGATGGATGGATGGATAGATGGATGGATGGATGGAAGGATGGATGGATGGAATAAAACATATGTGTATTAACCTTGGAACTTCTACCATAGACAATTTTCTCTTGGAATTAAGTCACTCATTTTTGTTAAATATAAATACCCCTGAGAAAGATAAATTTTTGTTTTTCATAACACTTTAATTTGAGGATGTTCAATGCTAGATACTTGGAGTGATTAGAGAAATTGTAGATACTCAGAGGTGAAGAGTAGGAATCTGAAAGATGGATTTCCCACTTTGGCTCATGGCCTGTTTATGTAGAACCTTTGGCAAAGAAAGGCTTTGGGAGTTTTACTAAAACTAGCATTCTTCCCCAAATACGTTGTATTTCATAAAGTACGTGCACACAGATACACACCCAAACATGCACACTAATGCAGTCCAACAGACACTTACATGTGCTGTACCTGTGTGTCTACTTATCTTCTATGTCAATGCAGAGAGACAGATTTGTTGGAACAGTGAAGTAACTGATATCGTTTCTGCCCTGATGCTCTGCTCTGGGAGGTTAAATACAGAGTTTTGAGGGAATTGTTTCAACTGTTCTGAATCTAAGCACAAAATGTGTGTGCTTCAATGAAGCATTGCCCAGAAATGCGGGCCAGAGCCTTTGTTTCCAATGTTGGTGGCGGGAACGCGGACAAAACATAAAATAAGGGAGTTGGGTTAGATGAACTCTAAATTCCCTGAAATTTAACTCTTTTCTGTAAAGCTTATAATGGGAAAAAGAAGTGTGTTTCCCCGAATCGCTGGGTGACCGAAGCAGGCTGGTACAGGCCCGGCCCCACCCAGAGTACACAACTCCTTGAAGGAGTCACCTGGAGATTTTCAAATTTCCTAATCTGCACAGGGATGACAGCCACGTTCCCACCATTCCCTCACTCCACTGCCCCAATGCCTGGGAAAGGGGTTAAAATGGCTTATTCAAGCATATTTGCTAGGAAACCAGCATTTCTCAGAGGAAAGAGTGAATGTGGCATGCTGCTTACATGGTTAAGAGAGATTTGCTTCATGCCCTAAGAACGGAAGGAAGTCACGTGCAGCCACGATACATTGCTTCTGGGTGTTTGGTTTTGTTTCCTCTGCTCTTTTCTGCAATGGTCAAAAGTTTCTCTAAACTTAGATGTTCCTCGGGGACAAGTGCAGCTCCCCGGGCGTGTTTTGCTAACTCTCTGACCTTGCTGCATGCCAAACGGCATCCGGGCCAGCCAACCGCACTCATGCTTCCAAGGCAGACAGGTGGGGGCTCATCTCCTCGTTGGCTGCTAGGATCCAGAGGCCATTTGTTGGGCGGCAAGGACCGTTTGGAGACCTCCTGTGCTGCGGCAAGGTTCACACGGTGCCTCACCCCCACCCCTGCAAACTGTGCTTTATTTTTACTTTAGTGTGGACAATGACGCCGTTCATTCTAACTGCTCTGTGCTCACTTGGAGTCACTGTTGTTGGTGGCAAATAGGACAGCATGACCCCAGCCCAGGCCCCGGGGGCACGACGAGGACTGCGGGGATCAGCATCCCTGGGCTATCAGCTGTCCTCGCTGTGACCCGCACGCCCTCACGCCCTCACTCATGGCAGCTGAGCCGGAGCTGTGCCCCGGGCGTGGCTGGATCCACCTGCCTGCCCGTACCTTTCTGAATTCCAGAGCAACTGTCATCCCTGGTCAGGGATGGGGATCCAAACGTAGACATGGCATTTTTCGGGTGCTGGAGCATGTGACCCAGCCTGGTCATGAGCGAGGCGTTTGTCGTGCACCCGCACTCCCCGCAGCAACACCAGGCGGGCAGTGAGGCCTGAGCCTGCCCAGACCCAGAGCCACGGGGGTTTGGGAAGAAGGCCAGGGCCAGTCCCTGGGGCCGGGGGAGTCCTGCTGTCAGAAGGCTTTCCCTCGTCCTTCAGGTGTGTGGCCCGTAGCTTGGAGCCCACCTCCTCTAATCTGCTGGACAGTGTGGCTCAGAACGGCGGCTGGTGGGGCGGGACCCCCGAGTCTCCCTGCGCTGGGGGCCTCGTCCGGGCTCAGGGCGCCAGGGTGCCGCGGGAGATGGCGGGTGCGCAGGCGGGGAGGAAAAGAACGTGCGAGAGGGATCGCAGGGCTCCAGTGGAGCTGGCGGCCTCTACCTCCTGCCCCCGAGCCCCCGGCCTCACTGAGTCCCTGCCAGCAGGCAGGAGCCCTGTCTCGCTTCCCTCTGGTCCATGAGCTGTGAGCACGGTGGACCGTGGTGTGTGCCATGTGCCCAGCAGCAAGAACGAGTCCTCTCATCTCCTTCCAGGGACCCAGGCACGGCCACCCAGGGGAAGGCGCATTGAAACGAAGGAGGTCAGGGCTTCAGACCAAGTTGGCACTGAGGACATGGCACTGCCTCGGTCTCCCTTCAGCAGCCCTGCTGTTGCCCTGTTGAGGTAAGGCTTCCGCCCCCCGAGGCCCAGGCCACGTGGGGCCCGACCGCTGCCCTGCGGGGTCAAGAGCTGTGGTCCCAGCTGAGACCCGCTAGGTGTGTGGCTTTCAGCCTGAGACGGCCTGTGTGTTGGCCCGCCCACCCCCACGGTCCACAGGGTGAGCGTAACAGCGTCTGCCCCGGGGCTGCTTGGGGGACCGAGTGATTCAATACAAGGGGCTGGAAATAGCCCCGATCTCTGAGATCCCTCGGTAGGTGCAGCGGCCATACCCCCCTCCGGCCCCAACGACCCCCGACGGAATAGTAATCCTCTCTCTCCGTCTGCGGTCCCTCCACCGGCCCCTCGGCAGCCGCCTCACTAACCAGGCTCTCCGTGCTGTCCACACCGCACACCAGCGCCTGCCTGGGCCCCGGCCCGCAGACCTGAGCCCGCCGGCCCATCGCATGCGCACGCCCGGGTCTTGGTCTCTGTCCTACAAGTGGCTCGGCGTCCGAGAAGCAGGTGCAAGGGCAGCTGAATCCAGGAACCGGCGCTGTGACGCTGTTGCACACACCTTTTCCCAGCCGATCCCATTTATTGCACAAACTATTACGACACCCACTTGGAGAAAACTAAGACCCAGAGAGGGTAAACCATTAACTGCGGCCACACAGCATAGGTGGGCCTTGAAGCCTCTCCCAACCCCAAAGCCTGCATTAGCCGTTAGCCCCTGGGCATCAGTGTCTGTCCTTCACCATGGACCCCATTCCCCGGGGCAGGACTCCACTGCCCTGTCCTGACGGCTCTGCAGGATCCCCAAATCTGGCCTTCCCCCTGGTTGCTGCTGACACCTAGTTCAGGGTCCTAGGAGTGAAGCGTCTGCCCCACGTGCGTAGCCGCCACGGCCCTGGAGACGGGAAGAGACGACAGGCACATTGATGCACCCAAATTTGCCAGAAAGCCTTGCTTTCCTTCTGGCCAGTCTATCAGGCTTTTCTCAGGAAGAAACCCAAAATCTATACTCTGGGGGTTCCCGTAGAAGGCACGACCCTCTCTGAGCCCGGGCCCTGCGTCTGCAGGGAGCCCCATCCGTCAGACAGAGCGGATGGGGTGATCGGGGCCACCAGGGAACTGTAGGAGGGTGAGCGCTTCTCCACACTGTGCACCTGACAAGTCCACCGGGGTTACTGTTCCCACCACAGAACTACTTTTATAGGAGTTTCATGGTATCTCGGTGGCAGTGGTCCTCCTTCAGGCAGTGCCATGCGTGTGGTTGGCAACATGAGCTGGTGGGTCGGAGGCGCCACAGTGGACATATGACAGGAGTCTAACAGTTTGTACGGTCAACATGCCTACCAGTCAGAAGGCTGATATCATAGCTGGAAGCCTTAGAATAGATTTAAGCCAAGAACTTCAGAACCAAAGCACTCAGCTGGTATTTCCCCGAGCCTGGGCGTTGGGTCACTTCAGGCCGATCCTTGGTTTGCTTAGCTTGTTCCCGGGAACATGAGTCCTCTGACTTGCTTTGCCATAACTGGGAGTCATCCACATAAATCTGTCCCTTAACTAGAATAAATTTTCATTGAAAAGTCCTTGTGGTGTGTTTGTGAATTAATATCCTCTCCTTTTGAGGAGGAAAAAATCACAGATGAGCAGGGTTCCCTCGTAGCTGGAGTTTCACTGTTCCGCTCGGGACCTTAGGCAAGGAGTCTGCTCCACATCTCACGAGCTGGTCTTGGTCTTGAGGACAGGTCAGTTCAGGGGAACAGAGGTCTCACTTCAGGAGGCGGCTGTGCAGGTGGGCTCTCTAAGTTCACGTAGTTAATAAGAAGCATGTCTTATGGGAACAAAAGAAAGATACAGGTTTACGGTTGGAGCAAATTATAAACCCTGTGTCAGTCCGGAGTGCTGCGGGCAAAGACCCCAGGTGTCAGGCTGGAAGCATCCTCGGATGGGGTGGGGGCCGGCACCGGCGATCTGGCGGCTTTTCCGGGTCTGCAGCCGGGATGCCTCGGGGGGTCCTTCTCCGCGGCCCAGCCAGCAGCAGGCACGAAGGTCGCGTAAACACATGGGCTGTGGCGGCGACTTCTCCGAAGTGTACCTCAAGTGGTCAAGCTTCACTCCGCAGGGCTTCAGGAAGAAGGGCAGTTTTTGTTCTCAATGATCCCAGGTCAAAAGAATGGGAGAAAATCGGAAACCTTAGTTTGGAGAATCATAGCCAGATAGTCCAGATATTTGAGAAAACGGGAAGAATTCAGGACCTGGCCCAGTTTTGTAGGCAAGCAACAACCCCTCAAAGACAGTTAGTCAGAACTAGAGTCTAACGTCCACAAAAGTGTGTTACAAAACATAATTTTTCTCTCTAAAATCACCCCATTTCCATCAAAGATAAAAAGGGCCATGGGCAGGCTGCCCCAAGATGGGACACTTTGACCTGAAGATCATTTTCAGCTGAAGGCAATCGAGATCCTACGGGCTCAAGAGAAACTTTTGTCTCTTCCTTAACTACTTAGAAGAATCTCAGTGGGGGTCTTTCCCAGAATATGGTTATTGCCACTGATGAATTTTATCTGATTGAACCATCTGTTTGGTGGGGCAAGTATCTAATTACCAAACACCTGCTCTTCTTATCATCCTGTCAACTGTCTTCCTTCCCTCTCAAGTCCCAGACCCGTGCCCCCTTCTCCTTAGCTCAGAACGACACATACACTTCATCATGCCTGACTGTCTCTGGAACGTCCATGTCTGTGTGGATTCCCTGTACGTACACTATTACATTTGATTTTCTCCTGTTAATCTATCTTATGGCAACTTGATTCTTAGTCCAATTAGGAGGACCTTGAAGGGGACAGGAATTCTTGCTCCCAAACAATAGCCAAATTAAGACTAATTTGTTCATAAAATAAGTCCAGTTTCAGCAGACTTGTCCTGATTATTTACATAAGCACAGCAAGAATAGTGGTTGACTACATAGGTTTTTACAAATCTGCTTTGCTGGAGCTTTTCATAAGGAGTTTCAGATCAAGCCTCTAAGAGCCTCTGAAGGCTGAGAACCAAGCCAAATACTTACCATTATAGATTTGAGGGAATTCCTCTCTTCTCGAGGTCCCCCAAGTATCCTGAGGTCCCTGAGCCTGCCAGGAAGTGACTTCCTTACTCACCTGGTGAGGCTCCAGGAACCCGGTAAGCAAGGTGCCAGGGTGATATTTCCAAGGGGCTTCATTGACTCCATAAAGTCAACCTCAGCTCCTTAAAGGTGTCCGGTCATATCTCAGTCTATGTCTGTCTCTCTCAGATACGACTTTCCAGTCAAAGCCTCGGTGATATGACCAGTGTTTTCTTTCTTCTTTTTTTTTTAAAGATTTTATTTATTTATTTGAGAGAGAGAATGAGATAGAGAGAGCATGAGAGGGGGGAGGGTCAGAGGGAGAAGCAGGCTCCCTGTTCAGCAGGGAGCCCGATGCGGGACTCGATCCCGGGACTCCAGGATCATGACCCGAGCCGAAGGCAGTCGCCCAACCAACTGAGCCACCCAGGCGCCCATGACCAGTGTTTTCAATGTTGTCCTGTTACCAGGAGAACAGATTCTTGTTGACTTATGCTAATAATTATAATTGCCATGAAAGGAAGATCACTCACTGAGAGTTTCTGAATTCTGGAGGGTTTGGCTAGGGTGAAAATTTCTATGTTTCAACTTGTTTACAAAGGAATAGTTTGTCAAATTTCTGTAAGTCCTAGGTATCCTAAGAGAAAGTTTCCTTGACTCTGGAAGAGCAAACATTAGAGAACCAGCAATGGTTCGAATCACAAAAATGATCACATCTTCCTCAATTCATTCAGTCCCATGTTACTGATTCTTGTCCTGATTGAATGCAGTTTTCCTACTCGTTCTAGAAATTCTTAGTTTATTGAGTTTTATCATCCTAAGGGTATCAGAAACCTGTATGTGTCAAAAGTCCTTTCTACTAGTCTCCTTCAAGCTGAAACATATTTGCAAGAGCATCAGAATAAACCAGTAACTGTAAGTAACAAGTCTCAAAAATAGTCACAGTTAAAAATCTGAGGAGAGTTCATTTCCCTCTGTAAACAACCAGTCTCATTTTGGCACAAAATTATTTTCTTTTCCCTTGACAAAAATGTATTCCCATTCTTCACACCCTCTCCCTTTTTATTTTAACCAAAAACACATATCTTACTTACCCTGCATACAGTTGTCCCGTTATTATTTCCAGTAGTCTTAATTATATTTATTAGAATTGTTAATTCTCAGTAACCTTAATTTTTAGTGAAAACTAGTAAGCAATTGTGAACTGTTACATCAAAATTTGTTAGAATGGCAAATTTATGAATATATTTCATAATTTTTAGAAACTATGCTTCTTTATAATATAATCTCTCAGTAGAGCACAAAGCATGTTTATTAACAAGCCCAGATATCTTTAATTTCTCTGGAATAAGAAGTCAAAGTGGATTAAACCTATGTTTAGTAATGAATGAACCTATGTTCAGTACTTTACCTTATTTGGGAACAATCTAGATATTTAATATCTATCCATTATGTAATTTACTTTGCAAAACTCTAAGGTTTCAAGTTACCAAAAAAAAGATTTGGGGACACTATTTAAGTAGACACAAATATTGTTGAAAAATTCCTACACTTTTATCTTACTTACATCTTTTCAATTCACTTGTTCTTAATAATTATGTTTAGATGGGTCAAGAAAGTTTCACGAGGCATTACCCAGCTGACCATCATGTTTAGCTGCCTTTCTTGCCGACAAATTCCGTAACAGAGCTAATTTGACTTTTAGTAAATGTAGGTAGAACAAAAGTATGCGTTTTAATGCTGACAACCCTAAAAACACATGTTTTAATTAAACCAATAAACTTCAGTTAGCTTTACTTAGTAAAGATTAATCTTAGATCACATGAGCTTGGAACCTCTTTGGATTGGTTCTATTCTGTTTTTGAGAATTCCTATGAGTGCTTAATTTCCTTTAAGCCAATTAAATAGAGCTCTTACAAATTAATTTTGGCAATGCCATCAGGAGGTTGAAAATACCACGTATCCACAGCACATCCAGACAGACACAAACAAAAACCTCATAATTATTGTTTTAAATATTTTAGCCATGGGTAGAGTTTACAAAACTCACCAGTACTCACTAGTTTATAAAAGAACAGTCGGATCCAAACTGGTTTCCTGGCAGATAGAGTAAGTTAAGTTAATCTGCTTGGAAGGCTAAAGCTTTTTTCTACTAATATTTGTGGAGAAGACGCTTGAGGTTCGTATTTATCCTTGCTAAGTAATCTCGTGAAAGCTGTGGGCTAGATTTGGGGCAAGGGCATTTCTATAGGCATTTGTATTTTTTTTTTTTAAAGATTTTATTTATTTATTTGACAGAGAGAGACACAGCGAGAGAGGGAACACAAGCAGGGGGAGTGGGAGAGGGAGAAGCAGGCTCCCCGCGGAGCAGGGAGCCCGATGCGGGGCTCGATCCCAGGACCCGGGATCATGACCTGAGCCGAAGGCAGACGCTTAACGACTGAGCCACCCAGGCTCCACCATAGGCATTTGTATTTTTAAAAGTCCTCTTTTTCCTTTTTGTCTTCTGTCTGAGGAGTAGGGAATGATGTAGATTAGAGTTCCCAGACGTTACAAGACTTCTGCGATAAACGGGAGATTCGGGGATCAGCAAGAAGGACAGATTGAAGGACTTTGAATTGTTCCCAGTTTCACGAAGATTCATTAGATAAGGACCGTTGCTTTCAATCCTTCAAGGCAAGGTACTGCACCCTTGGGGACAGGCCTTGGAGCTGCCTCTCCCCGGCTCACGTCCTGATTTTAACTCCGGGGAGAGGACCTTAGGAACATTCCCGGCAGGCTCTGAACATCAGCTCGGCTCGCGTGGCCTTAGGTGGCAGCGGGAGGGCTGGATTCCGGTCCTCGTCCCCGAGCATCTCATCTGAGGGACACCAAGAAGGTGGGGCAGTAGACAGTACCCCTCCCGGAGTTGATAATTTTGAGCCCGGTCTCATCACTATTTCAGAAAGTGTCTTATCAGTTGCTTGCGTAGAGGGTATCTTGTCAGCGTTCTTTAGGAAGCTTCTAAATACCAACCAAATCATGCATCCCGCTCGGTGGTTTAGTTTACCAGCTGGCTCTCTGGAGTTGGGTGTGCAGACACACTAATTAGGTGTCTCATAGGATCCTCATTTAGGCCATTTGAGTGCCAAAATCATCCTCAGTAGAATTTTACATTTAGTTAGAAACTTGCAAGTATGTGCTCCGTGTGTGTTGAGCATGAATCCCGCCGGCGTGTGGGAAGGGGCTCTCCAGCTGGGCCAGTCCATCTCTCTCCCTAGCGGGTGCGGTGCCCCACACTACCCAGGGGGTTCCACCGTGGACCTCTGTGCTGACAGGAGCCATCTTGCCCCTCCCAGGGTCACCCCGGAGTCAGTGGATGGTATTTTGTGTCTTGGTTTCCTCTCAGTTGAGCCTGGCTCAGTGGAAAGTGCTGGGAGCACAGAGGGGACTCTTGGCCGCTAAATTATCAGTGCGGACAGACGGCTGCAGGGCCTTAACCTCGGCTCTCTCTGATGGAAGGAGCTGGTGCCCCTTGCCTTTGGACTCGCTCAGAAACTCATCTACGTAGCTGTAGGAGCAAGCATTCAAACTGACAGTATTGTGAAGAATTTTTAATTCCTGGAATGAGGATTCATTCCCCCAACAGACCTGAAGCCGGTGCTTTCCACAGAATGGCCTCCTGAGAAGGTGGCATCTCTTCTGGGGTCCCTTCATTGTCGCCAAATGATGGACTAAACAAGAAAGCCAACCTCCCAGCAGGTTAGTGAGTGCTGGGTTCCTCGGCCCGTGGAGGACGAGAGCCCGGGAGACAGGACTTGAGATCGGTCTGCCAAGCTGCTGGAGCTTGTCCGGCTCGGGGACCCTGCAGAAGGGACAGGGTCTGCAGGCCTGCAAGCAGTTCCCAAGGGACATGTGTGCGTCCCAAGGTGCGGTCTGCTGGGTTGTAAAATTAAAGGTTTACTGATTTCCAGGAGACATGAGGAAGACAGTGAGATCATCTCAGTACGGTATGTCTACCATGTCTGATTGTTCAAAAAGATGGCACGCCTCCGTGTGACTGGCTTCCTGGCGCTTCCTGCTCTGGGTTTCTCCCTGAGTCACTTGAGAGGGTCACAGGGGCTGACGTGGGTCACCTGCTGCAGTGTCCTTGCACAAAACTTATCTATCGGGGTGACAGGTTAGGCCCCACGTGGCCCCATCCATTCGTGCGACCGGGGCAGAAGCGTCTGGAAGCAGCCCTCGGGCGCCCCACGCTGCTGGCTGTGCGTGCTCCGGGGGGGCTCGGAGGTCGTGAAGAGAAAATACAGTGTGCCTACTTCACAATTTCTCCACTGTGGGCAGAAATCTGACTCGAGAGACGGAGTATTTGCTGCCCTTGGCACGTGGAGAGTTCCAGGATTTGGCTCGTTTCCTTGACAAAAGAACCAGAGTTGGATTTCCGTGAAATCACCAATGTGAACGTAAGCTTTGCAGCGATGGGTCCACCCGGCCGGGCCTGGGGCGCCTCTCCAGCGTCACTGTGGCAGCGCTCAGCACCCCTGGTCCCGGCCTTGTGTGGGGGCTCGGGGGAGTCGGGGTTAGCTGGCCTGGGGCGGCCCTGTCACCCCCCAGCAGGTGGGCCAGGCCTCCCGTGTGGGGCTGAAAGGAGCTCCTTCCCCCCGGAGCTTCCCGATCTCTCGCGTGTGCGACCTCCCTCACGCCAGCTCCCTGACCTCTCTCAGGCGACACCTTCCCCCAGAGCTCCCTGACCTCTCTCGCATGCGACCTTTCCTTCCCCCCCCCCGCGCCTGTGCCCCACCCCAGCTCCCTGACCTCTTGCCCATGACGGCTGCCTTCTGGGCTCCCCCCTCTGCTGCGCCGAGTCTGGTCTGAGGCCGAGCCTGTGCTGGTGCCCGCGGGGGCTCCCGGGCGAGGCGCACCTGCCTGGGCTGAGGACCCAGCGCACAGCGAGTGGCCAGCGCCCTCCGAGCTCAGCGTGCTCAGCGGGGGCCCGGGGCTCCCCGACGCAGCTCCCGCCTGCCTGGGCGCCGAGGGGGAGCCAGACTGCGCTGACGACAGCGTTTCCTTCTCTATTTATTTATTTTTCAGCTTACTGAGTTATAAATGATAGAGGGACATCACACACGTGTCACGTGTGCCCTTGATGAGTTCGGACAAAGGCAAACACCAGCGACACCATCATCACAAGGGAGGTACGGTACCTCCCCACGCCTGCCAGAACATCCGTGTGTTCTCGTGTGCATCCGTGTGTGCGCGTGTTCTTCTGTGTGCGTGTGCGTGTTCTTGTGTATGTGTGTGTGTTCTTCTGTGTGCATGTTCTTCTGTGTGCATGTACGTGTTCTTGTGTGTATTCTTGTGTGAGTTTTGTGTGTGTGTGTTCTTGTGTGTGCATGTACATGTTCTTGTACGTGTGTGTGTTCTTGTGTGTCCGTGTGTGCATTAAGAACACTGAACACAAGGGGCGCCTGGGTGGCTCAGTTGGTTAAGCGACTGCCTTTGGCTCAGGTCATGATCCTGGAGTCCCGGGATCGAGTCCCACATCGGGCTCCCTGCTCAGCAGGGGGTCTGCTTCTCCCTCTGACCGTCCTCCCTCTCATGCTCTCTGTCTCTCATTCTCTCTCTCACATACAAATAAAATCTTAAAAAAAAAAAAAAAAAGAACACTGAACACGAGATCTACTCTATGTGAGGCGCACAAGGCATCGCTAATGACGGAAAAGCGCCGGCAGACCCCTAGAACATGCTGGAAGCTGCATCCCCCTGGGCGGCTTCACCCACCCCTTCTCCGGCCACTCTGTACCACCTTGAGAGCACAGGGAACCAGAGGTGCCCTCAGCGGTTCTAGGTTCTCGGGGTTCTGGCATGGCTAGGGCTGGCCCTGGCAGAGCCCGTGAAAGGTGAGAGTAAAGGTCAGAGGCCGCACAGATCCTGTGACGCTCTTATAAAACCTCCTGGGCATCTCTCCAGGGCATTTTCTGTATCCGCTGCTGCCAAGCTGAGCATGGGCCTCACAAGGTCACGGCCTCTCCCTGCACGGGTTCTTTCTCTATTGCACTCTGATTACATCACATCACATCGAGTTCAGTTATGAAAATACGCCGTCAGTGACCCGCCCGGAAAGACATTCTGCTAATGGAGAGCTTTCACATTTGAGCGTTGGTTGCAGATCTGAGGTACAGCACTAAGAGGGGAGGGTGAAAGTGAGGAGCTCCCGTGTTGATGCCACCCTCCTGGTACCCATTTGTAAGCCATTGATACCTTAATTGTGTCCTGAATTCCATGAAACACCCGGTTTCACACGTTTTAAAATAGCGCAGGAAATCACACAGGCTCTTGCTAAGAGGGTGTCAACGTGTTCATCAGTGAGGTCGTTATTTATAAATAAGACCGTGAATGCCCATAAAATGCTTAGCTCAATGCCTGGCTTCTGATAAGAATTCAAAAACGTTAGCTTCGGTGATCTATGATTAATATTGAAGGGTTTACTCCTAATCCTTTTTAACTTTCTATTTCTTTTCATGCTCTCTGTTTTTAATCCAGCATGAGGTTGGCTTGATGGGTTCCCTTCCTGCACCCTGTCTCTGCAGAGGACCTGTGGTCACGAGAGTGCGTGGGCAGAGCACACAGAGCTAGCGTGGCCTTTGGGGCCTCCGTGTACACTCTGAGAGCCGCCGTCCCTCCCAAGAGACCTGCGCCTGCCTGGGGTCCAGAATCCAGCAGACCAGCAGCCTGAAGCAGAGCTGTGCACTGGACTCACCATGAGGAAGGAAGGGCTATTCTTGTAAGCTGCTAAGATGCTGGGGTTGTTTGTTACACAGCCAAAAAACAGACTAATGTATGTGGTAATGCATATTGACTTTGTTCAAAATTCAAAAGTACAGAAGTGTTTATAGTGACCCAGCCTCAGCTTCCCAGTGCTACTGTCCCAGGACAACCAGAACTATTATGATAACAATTCTCAATTGCCGTATAGCTGTCTATAATTCTAGGGAGAGGCATTAAAAATAGCAACAGTAGTGTGGTCTCTGTAAGGTGTTGCAAAATCACACAGTAAGAGATCAATAGCAGATCACAGCTCAATGTGTATTATCTGGGAGGTCCCCCGCCCCACAGGTGCCCAATCTCTCTACCTGCAGGAAGAAAAAGGAAGGAAAGAGGAAGCATGGAGAGAGAGGAGAAAGCGGTGGGGGGAGTGGAAGAGAAGAAGCAATTAGGGAGTGAGTTTGATGGGGAATGTGCTTTGAGCCACTTCAAATGTGAATTTCAGGGGTTTTTTTATGTGATAATCATAGCCTCCAACTAGCTAAATGCTAAGCAGTTCACCTCCTGGCAGATAGAATGCACCTCTGCGCTCAGTTTGTACGGGATAATTTGGAGCAGTCAGTCCCTCCTTTCTCCGCGCCGATGCAGGTGAGCTGTTCGGAGGCAATGGGAGGCAGGCTGCTGGCTTTTGTCCCCAGGGTCAGCTCGTTAGGTTTGCCCTTTCTGACTGGGTGCCACTGCTCATTCTGCCTCTCTTCTCCCACCCCTCCTTCGTGTCTGTCTTCAGGTCTTGCATGTGTATGGATCTGGAAATCATTTCTGCAATGGTAGCCTGGAGGATTCATACCAGCTGTTTTCCCCCATGCCACAAGACACTAAAGAGCGGCATTAAAATAAAATCTTCAGAGGCCAGAGGAAAAGAGAAATAAGCATGGGTAGATGGCATTTCTCCACTTGGGATAAGATTCCACGTGGAGTGTGGGAGGGTGAGGATCAATGATGCCCTCTGTTCTGATGGCCACCCCGGGTGTCCCCTCACTCTGGTCGAGTGTCATCAGACTTGGTTGCCAAATTTCTGTTCACTGCTTGCTGTCCCCCATTATACCATTACCCCTCACCATGCACCTCACCCTGGGGTGCTTCCTGTCCACCATTATACCCTGACCCTCACCATGCACCTCACCCTGGGGTGCTTCCTGTCCACCATTATACCCTGACCCTCACCATGCACCTCACCCTGGGGTGCTTCCTGTCCATCATTATAGCCTTACACTCACTATGCACCTGACTCTGGGTGCTTCCTGTCCATCATTATTATACCCTTACCCTCACCATGCACCTCACCCTGGGTGCTTCCTGTCCACTCTTATACACTACCTCCTCACCATGCACCTGACCCTGGGTGCTTCCTGTCCACCATTATTATACCCTTATCCTCACCATGCACCTGACCCTGGGTGCTTCCTGTCCACTATTATACACTACCTCCTCACCATGCACCTGACCCTGGGTGCTTCCTGTCCACCATTATTATACACTTATCCTCACCCTAACCATGCACCTCACCCTGGGGCACGCTTCCTGTCCTTCATTATACCCTTATACTCACGATGCACCTCACACTGGGTGCTTCCTGTCCATCATTATTATACCCTTACTCTCACCATGCACCTCACCTTGGGGTGCTTCCTGTCCACCATTATACCCTTACCCTCACTATGCACTTCACCCTTGGGTGCTTCCTGTCCATCATTATACCCTTACCCTCACCAGGCACCTCACCCTGTCCACCATTATACACTTACCCTCACCATGAACCTCACCCTTGGGTATTTCCTGTCCATCATTATACCCTTACCCTCACCAGGCACCTCATCCTTGGGTATTTCCTGTCCATCATTATACCCCTACCCCCTCACCATGCACCTTGCCCTGGAGTGCTTCCTGTCCATCATTATACCCTTACCCTCACTCATGCACCTCACCCTTGGGTATTTCCTGTCCATCATTATACCCCTACCCCCTCACCATGCACCTCACCCTGGGGTGCTTCCTGTCCATCATTATACCCCTACCCCCTCACCATGCACCTCACCCTGGGGTGCTTCCTGTCCATCATTATACCCTTACCCTCACTATGCACCTCACTGAGGGGTGTAGTGCTCACAGGCTTGACCTGAACTCAATGGTTACACCTCCAATTCAGAATTTACAGAAATTAGAAAAATTAGCCCCTTGCTATCACCTAGTCCCCGGAACCCCTCTCACTGATCCCTGCCCGTTCTCTCACCTGGTGGATGAAATTAAGATAAAAAATACTGAAGAGGTTAAAAAAATCTTCCCATAGCTAGCAGCAGATGCTCCTTATGGAAGGAAATGATTTTATCTTCACAGGTTATTTGGGGTAACATGAGTCTTCTAGTGCCTGCATGGCCAATGATGTCATGGCATTAAGAACATGATGTCAGAGTCTAAAAAACAAAGGAGGCATACGCCTGAGTGTCCTGGGCGTGGGGCCCACCCCTCTACTTTCTGTCTCTATGAATTTGCCTATTCTGGGTGCCTCATACAAGTGGGTCGTACGGTACTTATTTATTTTTGTATTAGGCTTATTTCCTCAAGTCCTCAAGTGCCACCCATGGTGTAACATGTTACCTTAGTTTGAGTCTCTACAACAAAATACCGTAACAAGGCAGCATAAACCATAGAGATTTACTTTTCACAGTTCTAGAGGCTGGAGGTGCAAGAGCAAGATGCAGCCAATTTGGTTCCCGGTGAGCTCACTCCCCGGTTGGTGGCGGCCGTCCTCCTGCCGGGTCCTCACGCGGTACAGGAAGTCATCCCTCTGGGGTCTCTTTGAGGATGACCTTTCCACTAAATGGAGCTTGGTCGATTAGATTACGAAAGAGTTCAAGTCCAGACAGATCATAGATCTAACTGTGGGAAACAAAGCAGAGAAGCATTTCGAAGAAGATACAGGATTCCCGTGGCTACTGGTGCCATCCAGCCTGAAGAAACGGCCGCCGTGCACCTGGAGCCTCACTCCTGATCTCCTCAGCGGGCAGGTCTCGGGACAGTACCAGAGAGCTCTTCCGAAAACACGAATCAGATCGTGTCTCCCTGCTCCCTCGTGGACTTCCGCAGCACAGCGTGCGAGTACAACCCAAACTACTTGCCATGTCCTGTAAGGCCTAAACTATCGGGCTCTGCCTCCGTCTCCGGCTTCGTCTCCTTCCGCTCTCTGCTGCAATTTGGCCGACTTGACCTGCTCGCTTTTCCTCCAGAGGCCAAGCTCACTCCCATGTTGGTTGGCCACTCGGTGTGGAACATCCTTCTCCCGAGACGTTCACATGGCTCAGAGGCTTCCACCGCTCCAGTCTCTGCTCAAACGTCACCTTCCCCGAGACTTTCCCAACTCCCCCACCTTAAGTCACCGCCCTCTGTCCACACGGCATCCCACTCGCATGCTGTTACACTCCTTCTTGCTTTTCCCGGCATTCTACTATATTCTTACTTGTTGTTCTTTCTCCTCTGCTGGAATAGAAGCTCCATGAGGGCAGGGAGATGCTGAATTCTGAAATTTTACATACTCTGCCAAAGAAAATAAAGGAAATACAGCCAGAATATTTTCATGACCTTGGAGTAGGCAAAGATTTCCCTCATAAGACATAAAAGTAATGGGAAAGTAAAAACCAAGATGAAGTGGCCTGCATTAAAATTCAGGACTTCCATCCATCAAAAGACACTGTTTAGAGGTATGTTAAAAGAAGAGTAAAAGCAAGTCACGCCATGGGAGAAGATACTGGCCATACATAACCCAAAAAAAGCCCAGATATCTTGTAGTTGCGTTCTACTGAACATCCCCAGAACACCCAGTTTACTTCATGTTACGTGGATAACCTTGATTCTGATGGCAGATAAGGACAGTATAAGAAAAGAAGAAGAATAGTAGCATCCATGTGTAAAGACACGACCTTTTAACACAAAGCAGTAGCAAAGCAAATCCACACATTTCTTTTCACAGCCAGTACAAATGAGACAAGATAAAAATGTACAAGGTGAAGAAATAGAGAAGAATCAAAATCATTATTATTCAGAAATATGATTATCAATATAGAAATCTCAACAGAATCAACAACATATTTTTTTAATTTTTTTATTGTTATGTTAATCCCCATACATTACATCATTAGTTTTAGATATAGTGTTCCATGATTCATTGTTTGTGCATAACACCCAGTGCTCCATGCAGAACGTGCCCTCCTCAATACCCATCACCAGGCTAACCCATCCTCCCACCCCCCTCCCCTCTAGAACCCTCAGTTTGTTTTTCAGAGTCCATCGTCTCTCATGGTTCTTCTCCCCCTCCGAGAATCAACAACATATTAACTGCCAAAGTCGGTGGACAGAGTCAAGTGCATTGCAACACAGTAAAAAAGGAGTTTGAAAATATAATTTGAAAAGCATATAATAGCAGCAACGATGAAAAATAAGGCACCCGGACAAAATCTATGCCAGACCTTTCTGTAGAAAATGTAAGACTGAGCTGAAGACCTTCATCAGGGAGGAAGCTCACAGAGCAACATGACCGTTCGTGGTTGGGGAAATGGGAGGGTGTAGAGATGCCAATTTTCTCCAAATTGACCCAGACTCAGTGCGGTCCAAACAAAATGCCAGGAGGCCTTTCTGTGGAAATTGACTGGCTGACTTGTTAGAAGAGCAGAGATTCAGGAAAAGCCAAGCCCACATCTGGCAAAGACCAACCAGGTTGGGGAGGTTTGCTCCCCAAATGTCAATTTGGGTCATCCTTTTCTTGTTGCTCAGTAAATTCGCCCACACTCAATAGTTGCCACTAAGAACGTGAGAAAGCAGTCCACACAGCAGAAAAACATAGAAATGATACAACATTAATATCTGAAATGCGCTTTGAAAGCTCCTACAAATGAATAACAAAATGAGAAGCCAGGAAAAAAATGGGCAAAAGACACAAACAGGCATTTCCTAGAAAGGAAGTCACCCAAAAAACATGAACAGTGTTCAACCTGACAGGGCACCTGAGCAGCGGACCGGGGGCAGGTCAGTCGGTCCCCGGGGATTCTCTGCGCCTGGGGCCCCGCAGGTCTGCGGAATGGGCTGCTTTTCCTCAGGATTGTTTTCACCAGCTTGGCTATAAGCTTCCGGGTGGGAGCAGAACTGGCTGGGTCTGGCCCCCTTGAGCAGAGGCAGCCTTCGGCAAGACCCACCGACGGGACTTTTGACCCAGGCAGAATCTGGTGCTTCATCCCCAGGGGCCCCAGAATCTCAAGGCTACCTCTGGACTTGGTGCCTTTTCTCCTTTTGTGGAAAGTTAGAGAGATACTCCCATCGATGTCTGAAATCAACAGCGGCCGCTCTGGGCTGAACTGTGTCCCCTAGATGTATATGTCAGGGCACTAATCACGAGGACCTCAGATTGTGACTGTATTTGGAGGGGGCGCCTTTACACAGGTGATTAGGGTAAAACGAGGTCATTCGGCTGGGCCCTGACCCGATGTGACTGGTGTCCTTATAAGAAAAGCGGTTAGGGCACAGACACACACAGAGGGGACACCACTGAGGACACAGGGAGAAGGTGGCCATCTACATACCCAGGGGAGGGGCCGTGGACGCCTGGATCTGACCTCCAGCCTCCAGGATGGGGGATGCTAAATGTCTGCTGTGGAAGCCACGTGGTCCGCGGGATGTGGTTACGACAGCCCCCCCAGGATGATCGACTGAGCACCTGGTGTCCGTGAAGCATTCCAACGGGTGTTCAGATCTTTTAACGTGCCACACTAAAGGACCCTTGAGGGTAAGGTTGCAACAAAGGGACCGAGCAGGAAGAGTGGGTGAAGAACAGAATTCTTTCCCACTTCCTGCCCCTCGGGCTGCTTCAAGTCCTACGTAAGAGGATTCCGAGATTCACTTCCAGTCGTTGCATCGTTAGATAAGACAGCAAGGGTCTTGGGGTTGAGTGGCAAGGAGAGGGGGCCGCGAATGTGCTTATGGAACGTGGGAGCATGCTGGCTCCAGGAAGAAGGGGAACCCGGTCAGGGAATGTTGCCTCTGAAAGGGAAGCTGGATTCTCAAGAGAAACCGTCTTTAGAAGGAACCCATCCAAGTGATGAGAGGTTAACGCGATGCTGATTGGCTCAAAGTGCTTCCAGAGTCTAAGAACCCAGAGCATAGCTCAGGACGATCTGTAACTTAGTGAAGAGAGCCAGGCCCCCGTCCGTGATATTACAGGACAGTTGGAACTGCTGTGATGCGCTGCGCGTGTCTTTAAAAAGCTCCGCGCAGGCAGCCGCAGGACCGGCTATCCGGGGAGCCTGGCCGGTGAGGCGGAGCCCAGGGTGGGCTGCGGGAGCACCCTGGCCGGGGGCAGAGGCAAGCCCCGCGTGCAGGAGTCTCAAAGGCTCTGGGTGCCCAGCAATCCTGGATTGAGAACTTGATTTGCCAGGAACCCCGATCCTGGGAACGAAGCATCCTGGATGGGGGAAGCCACCCTGCGAACGAAACGTCGTCATTGTGATGGTGTGTGCCTACGTCCGGTTCGCGTGGGGGAGGCACCCCTGTGAGCCTGAACACCTGCCTGCAGGTGAACATGCAGAACCCCCGCCCTGGTAAACGGTAAGCTGGGGCCCCCCTGACCGGTCCTGCAGGAGCAGCTAACCACCCGCTGTGCCTCTAACGTCCCCGAACCCCACAGCCCTGAGAACCTTCAACGGGAGGCCTCGAGACAAGGGCTTTCTTCAAAACAGCGAAATCATCAAGATGGCCCTTAGCCTTGTTTGCAGAGCAGCTCAGTACGTGATAAAGGACTTCCTTTTCAATCTCCTTTCTTGGCCCAGATTAAAAACAAACAAACAAACAAGCAAAACCCATGAGCATAAGCTACAGACTCTTTGCAAGGTGTGGGAGGGAGCGGGGAGTGAGCAGCGGGCACCTGGAGAGGCGGGGCCGTGGCGCCTGCATCCCGCCCCCTCCCCCACAGCTGGCTGCACATCTGGAGGGCCTGCCAGAGCGAGGCTGGACTCGAGGCCGCATCTCGGGATGGGGTGAGCGGAAGTTTGAGGATTTGGGCAGACCTGTTGTTTAACATAACCGTAATTAAGAATCAAATCATACAGGCTTTCAGTTAGGTAAGTTGTGTTTTAAGAGTTAATAAACACACGAAACGCACCGATTCCCTCGATTCCACGCACCGCGGTCTCTGCTGCTGAGCCACGTCACACCCGTGTGTCCGCGCGCGCAGGGAAGCCACGTCGTGGGGCTCAGTGCGCGCTGGCGGCTGGGAATCAGCCCAGGAATGGGCAGCCTCCACAGATCAGGGCTGGGTTTGTGATTCTGTTGATTGTGCAGACTCGGGAAAATGCTGGAGAAAATGTTCACTGTGCAGATTAACATGAGTGTCGTGTCCCGCGCGGACGCTGCAAGAGGCTTCAGCTTAACGTAGATGATTCGTACACGGGTGGAAACAGTGTCAGAGCGGATCACAGATCACACCCATGATGGCGACTTTCTCGGGAAAGAGCAGACAACCACGTCCTCTGAGGTGCGACATCACAGTCCGGCAAGAACCGATGAGAGCACCCCGTGGGGATAAATGGGCCGCGTGGGGTTCATGACGGAGGGGGCCGCACATGGTGTTCCTAGATGCAAACCGTGTGATCCATACTCTTCACGCCAGTAAACCTTATAATAAACATATGGGTTTTATATGCACACATTTTTTGGAAAGCTATGATTCAGTCTTTATCAGCACACCACTAGATACACAATCACGTAGACTGAAAATGCATATATGACTTAGACTCCTCCCATCCCAAACACCAGTACCCACCCTGATGAGAGAGAGGGCGGGACCCCAGTAATGGGGCTGTGCCCCTGGGTCCGCTGTCCTGAGATCTGTTAGGTCTGCGACCCAGGATTCTGAGTCAGTACATCTGGGGGCCTGGGGTCCTATGTGCAGAGATCCCGCAGGAGTCCAGTCTGGGAAACACTGGCCCCACCACAACCATCACAAAGCGCTCTCCCTAGTGGAGGGCATGTCCCTGCTGCCGGGCTTCATTGTGCCATCAGGGCTTCTGGCTTAGCCTCCTGATGCGGAGTGAATGTATTTGTGGGGCTTCTCCAGGGACACAGAGCCTGTAGAAGATTATAGATATTTGAAAGGAGATTTATAGGGATTGGCTCACATAACCGTGGAGGCAGAAAAGTCCCACCATCTGCCATCTGCAAGCTGGAGACGGGAGGCTGGGGTGCAGTTCAGTGTGAATGAGGGGGCCTGAGGAGCAGGGAGCCGACCGTGTGGATCCCAGCAGATGACAGGAGAGGCCCCAGCTCAAGCCAAGGGGCCAGGAAAAGGGGGCGAGTCCCCTCCCTCTTCCGCTGTCCCCAGACCCTCCACACTTTGATTTGGGCGCCCCAGACTGGGGCCAGCCAAGTGGATACATTAAATTAGCCCCATGAAGCCGCCATGGTATTCCAAACTGGAGAATAAAATTTGGGAGATGTAGGAACGGAGTCTTTGCCCACAGTCAAGTTTCCATTTGAATTATGTAAAGGAAGTGATTGGACTTGAATTTGATGAACTGTCCCATCCCCCAGTGATTAATTTTCTTGTCTGGCATTTCTCTGTTTCCCATACAGGTCGGGAGCAAAAGGCGAGGTTCTGGGTTAGAGCGGCCGCCCCTCCACCTGCAGGCTGAGCCCCCCGCTGGTTCCCAAGGGCAGCTCCCCGGGCAGCATGGTTAGCACACGTCCCCACATCGAAACGTCCAAGTCCTGAGAAAGCACTTTACTGGAATTCTCTTCCAACATTCGCATTGTCTCTGAAGAATGTCAAACTCACAGTCAAACGTGGATTAAAATATTTTAAAAAATAATGACCTGAGAGAGAAGCAGGGTGTGTGTGAATAAAAATTAAATGCGATGCCAAACGAAGCGGGCAGTCCCTGCCCCTGCGCCCCCCTCCAGAGTTCTGGGCGGCCCTCCGGGGTCCCACCAGGCTCTGGGGGTGGGGGTGCGGGGTGTGCGGGCAGGCCGACCGTGGTGCAGTGGCCAATGGGTGCCGTGGGGGTGAAATATTCCCACCCGAACCCCCTTGGTTCTTCCTCTCCTCCGGGGGGCTCATCCTTCCGAGTCCTCAGGCAGGTCCGTGCGGGAGGAGAGTTCTGTTCTTTCGTGTACAAAAGGAAATGATGTGGCCTTTGTCCTGCGCCGGTGAGGGGACAGTGCCCAGGAGGGAAGGGATGACCCAGGACCGAATCCTGCTTCACCCCTGCCCGCGCCTGGCGCAGGTCATTCAGACGTGTACAGGGATGGGGGGCGAGGGCGCGGGAGGGCAGCACGTCCAGGCCACACAGGGGGGCCCCCTGCCTTCTGCTCTCCTCTTCCTGAGACACCCCTGCCCGGACCCAGGCGAGGGCTTTCCCCGAGCCACCCTCTGCTGAGTCGCGAAGGGGAAGGACGGGGAGGTGGCTGCAGGTCCCCGTGCTATAAATCTGGCCTGGACCTGGGACACACGCCGCCGGCCGCCTCGGACACGGAGCACCTTCCCCCCACAGTGGCTGCCCGGCAGGCAGGATCTGGCTCTGGTCCCCCGTGTGTCTGGTGCTGGAGGAGGCCGGCTCAGCCCGGCCCTCCCGCCTGGACGCCTGGACGCGGTCCTCTCCGTTCATTCACTCAGCACATCCATTCAACTCCTTTTTTCTTTTCTTGGTTTTTGGGTTTTAAATACCCCTCTCCACACAGTCGTCTGTAAGTTGCTCTTGGTTTGCCGTTGCGGGGGGTCATGCCCCTGCAGGCAGGGTGTGTGGGTCTGCTTCTCTGACTTGGCGGCCCTGCACCACCCACCCCCCCTCGGCCGGCCGCTCCCCTCGGACAGGCATTCGGACGGTTTCCACTTGCTCATCACTGCAGCTAATGCTGTCCATCCTCCCTGGCCACGCCCTGGATGGTTCCCCAGCTTGTCCACAGCCCGGGCGACACTCCTGAGCCCCACCTGCGTAGCCCCGTGGGCGAGGAGGAGGCAGGTGAGCCCTCCTGCGTGTGGCCGGGGGCGGGACACCTGTCCCCTCCAACCCACCCAGTCTCTCTTCTCCACAAACAGCAGCTTCCTTACCGTGAAATTTCAACCAGTGGCGTTTCTCTTTCAGAAGTGCTCTGCTCTTCTCCACTAAGTGATGACTGACCTCAAATCTGCCTCAAGAGACAAAAAACGTTCATAGAAAAGAGCAGAGATAGGTATTCCAACAAGACAAATTAAATATAGAAATACATTATTTAAAATAACTTTTGGGGGGGTTAAACCTCTACACATTCACACATGTAAC
This sequence comes from Halichoerus grypus, assembly GCF_964656455.1. Taxonomy (NCBI): domain Eukaryota; kingdom Metazoa; phylum Chordata; class Mammalia; order Carnivora; family Phocidae; genus Halichoerus; species Halichoerus grypus. The sequence continues at coordinate 2,268,344 of NC_135720.1, read as the reverse complement.
GTGTTTTCTGTTCTACATGAGAGAGTCCCTTTATAAATTTGGAATGTGGAAGGATTTTTTAAACTATTTCTGCAAGTTGAACATTCATAAAAGATGAGACTGATAGGCTTGATCACATAGAAATTTTTAAAATCTTCACGGCAAAAGGTAAATGGCATATATCAAAGTAAAGGCAAAATAGCAACTGAGGAAAACATCTGTGGTTTATGTCAGTCAAACGCTAACCTTTGTAATAGATGAGACCAAAACTGATCAAAGAGAAGGAAGGAAGGAAGGAAGGAAGGAAGAAGGGAAGGAAGAAGAAGGGAAGGAAGGAAGGAAGGAAGGGAGAAGGGAAGGAAGAAGGAGGGAACGAAGGAAGGAAGGAAGAAGCGAAGGAAGAAGGAGGGAAGGAAGGAAGGAAGAAGGGAAGGAAGAAGGAGGGAAGGAAGGAAAGAAGGAGGAATTCCAACAGTTCAGTAGAAAGATAGGCAACGGATATGAACAGGTATTTCGCAGCAAGAGGAATACAAACAGCTCTTACATTGATGAAGAGATGCTCAATTTTATTCACAATAATACAAACATAGATGAAGCCGCACTCGTGGATTGGCTCCATGGGGTTGGAGAGAACGAGGCCTTGGGGGACTGGTATACGTGTGAATTGGTACAAACCTTTGGAGAGCAATTCACAGTATTTCTCAAAATTACAAATGCATATTCTTTTGACCTAAAAATTCCACTTTAGGGATTTTTTGTGAGATACACTTGCTCACATGCAGAACGCTGTGAATTCAATCACTTCTCTTTGCAGCAGGGCTTCCGCCGGGGTCGGACTGGGGGCCACCTGCATGCCCATCCGTGAGGACCAATTACTAGAGTACTGCCGCTCCCCAGAGCACCAAGGTTTAGTGTTTCTTCACGTGGTTTTCTCCATATTTCTAAGTGGTTTCGTTTCTACTATTTCTCAATTATTTTATTATTTCTCAATGAGTGCATTTACTGTTGGTGTTTAGTAAACAGCTTTTATCAACATAAAACAGTTTTTTTCCACCTTTTTAGTTTGAATTATAAACTGCTGTGGAACTTTGTCAAATCATCTTGTTCTACTTCCTGAGACAATCATGGCTTATTAACATCATTTATTAAGTTGATGCATTTTCTAATGTAAAACCATCTTGATAGTTCTCACCCCATTTAGTCATGATGTACTCTTTTGGATTAATTCTAGTGGGTTTGAAAATCAGTGGATTCATTGACCAGTAGATGTTTGTTAAATTGATCTCTATATTTTTTACATCATTCTGCATCCAGTTAGAATCAAAGTTATATTAGCCTTTTTTAAAATTAGCCTTATAGGGGCGCCTGGGTGGCTCAGTCGGTTAAGCGTCTGCCTTCGGCTCAGGCCATGGTCCCAGGGTCCTGGGATCGAGCCCTCCATCGGGCTCCCTGCTCGGCGGGGAGCCTGCTTCTCCCTCTCCCTCTGCCTGCAGCTCCCCCTGCTTGTGCTCTCTCTCTGACAAATAAATAAATAAAACATTTTAAAATTAGCCTTATAAAAGAAACGACCAGCTTGATTCTTTTCTCCTTTTCTGGCACAAATTATGTAAAATAAGGAATTATCTGTTTCTTATTAAGTTGAGGAATCAAGAAGAAAGATCACCAAGATACATATTTTAAACAAAAATGATAAGGCACAGAATGGTGGAATATTTAATTTAACCCTCTTGGCAGCGCTGAGATCGGTGGTGTTAATCCCATTTACACATGAGAACATTAAGTTTCAGACTTGGTTTGGCCAGGCTCACATATTCTGATACGTGAAAAGGCGGTAACAAAACCCGTGTTCACACGATTCTGCTTTGAAAGAATTCATGAAAATAAATAATGCTCATAACTTACCACATCAGAAGGCTACAGTTGTTTAAAAGTAACTTCCACACTTATAGGGAGAAACTGAGGCTAAAAGAAGAAAACGGGGAGCGTGCGGAGAGATTATAAATTAGTCCAGACTACAGGCTGTCCTAATAACGTGTGAGAACTGGCAAAGAGGGATGTTTCTGTTAGATCTTGCTCTGGTCTGCTTAGTTCCGTGTGAACGCCATCAGGGACGTCCGCCTGGGGCTGGGAGGGGCTGCGGCAAACGTCTGGGGTCCCCTTCCCCACCTACAGACGTGGAGTCTGTGCTGGGCCCTGCCGGTGCTGAGCCCCCCGGACGGGGCTGACGCGGCCGGGCCTGCAGGAGAGTCCGCACAACACTGAGCGTGAACGCGGGCTAACAGTCTGCCTGGCTCCTGGACGTGCGGCCACCAGGTCTGGTCCTCGAAGTCACCGGTGGTGAGGGCACTGGCCTGATGTGAATGACAGGAGCGGAGCTTGGGGCGGACGCGTCAGCCAGGCTCAGGCCCAGAGGGGCGGGTCTAGGAGAGGAAGCTGAAGTCCCCGCCACAGCGCGCTCTCCTCCTGGGTGACCGGGGCAGGTCATCGCTGGGACAGCGGTGTGAGCTGGCGGGGAGAGCGTGAGCTGCACGTAAGCGTTGGCGTAGCCGCTGATGGAGGGTAGGGGGCCGCCCAGAGGGAGCACTTGCTCAGCGTGCCCAGCAGGGAGGAGGCGACAGTGGGTCCCGCTGGTTCGGGGCTCGCACGCGCCCGGTTTCTCTGGGACGTGCGCAGTGCTTCCTCCTTGCCTGCAAATAAAAAAATAGATAAAATCCATTGATTTACGTGGCTGAGCTGTGAGATCATCGCATGTGTAAGCCTTATGCTCAGTCCTGATGTCCTGTGTCCGCTCTGTCCGTCTGCCCCTCCCCATGCCTCCCTCACCCCCAACATCAGCAGAGACCCCAGACGCAGGGGTCTTCTTGCCCTGATCACCCGCTGTACACCTGGCCACAGAGACCAGGTGGGCTGGCCGTGACCCATGAAGCAGTGCGGCCGGAAACCTGGTGGGGAGCCTTCCCCCGGCCAGCTGTCTGGAGCCTGCTGGGCTTGAGATTTCCAGCAGCCTTCCAGCCTCCGTCTGCTCCCACGTCTTGCCTCCCCCATCTTCCTGCTGAGTTGTGCCCCCCGCCCCCACAGCAAGGTGAGGTCACATCAAGGTCACCCAACGGGGTGTGTGAGCCACTTAGTCATTCCTGTGCCCTTTCCCAAAAGTGACTGCAAGGAGCAACAAGCAGCCCTAAGGGAAACGGAGGCTCATGACAGGACCTCCAACCTTCAGTGTCAGAGGTTTTCAAAAGCCAAACAGAGGTTGTGAAAGCCCCCCCCCACATTCCAGGAGGGACCCTTGGTCAGGAAGAATGTGCTGCACAGTGTCCTTGGGCTCAGAAACGGGACTGTTTGCCTTTGGAAGCTGGAGTTCACGTCACCCGTTAGCATGACATTCAGCCGGGATGACCTCGTTCCACCGGAACCACTTGGCTTCCGACAGGACAGACCGGGGTGTTCCCAGGTCGGCCGAGGAAGGGCAGATGAGGAGCAGGCGTGCTCCCTCCGGGACCTCCGGTCTCCTAACCCGAGAGCACACATCCAGCCCGGGGCCAGCGCCCGCCGTGGGGAGGTTCGCTGGGACCCCCTGGGAAGGGGTGCCACTGGCCATGGAGTTACTCTGCAGCCAGGACCGCGATGAGCGTCTCACCCGCACGGTGCTTCAGTGAGAGCTGGGGAGGGCCGGACAGTGGGGAAGGTGCAGGGACGCAGATGTTTGCCCGCAGCCATGTCACCGAGGAGAAACAGAGCCTCTCCCGTGTAACGTGGAGTGAGCTCAGGTGGGCTCCTCGCGGGCCCTGCAGCTGTCCAAGCCAACAGGGCTGTGGTGCTTCCTTCCTCACCCCTCCTGGAGGATGGGCGAGTTCCTGCAAGGGACGGCGAGTTCCCCAGAAGACTGACAAGGACAGGGTTCTAATCAGGATGATGCGGTCTCCCTGAGCGGCAAGACGAATGGAGGGGTCCTCATGGGACACTGGGTCCCGGGGGCTACGCCTTCTTACCTGGGCACAGGGGTCATCCTCGGAGGAAGAAGGGAGAGCCACTGTGCACTGGGGAAAAGTCCTCCCTGGAGACTAGAGCTTTTCTAAAGTATGTGGTCTCCCCTTTCCTGGGCACAAATGATCCTTTCTTGCACTATAATCTCTTTTCCCTTCAAAATAAAGTAAACAAAAGATAAAATAAATACATCGCTAAAAAGAGAGGAAGAATTCTAAGATAAAATACAGCAGAAGGTCAAGTAAAGTACAATAAAAGGTCAAGTAGATAAGCATAATACAATTATTTTGTCCGTTAAAAACAAAACAAAAACTCCAGGAGTCGCCTTGACTGTCTAAAAGTCTTAAAGCCGTTAGGAAACAGCTAAGGTAGTAATGTCCCATAGAAATATAACACGGGCCACTTACGTAATTTTACACTTTCTGGGAGTCGCGTTAAAAAAAGTAAAAAAAAGAACAGCGGCAATTAATTTAAATGGTATGTTTTGTGCAACTCAATATGCCCAAACGCCCTCATGTCAGCACGTGACCAGTACAAAGCATGTGATGGGGTCTCGCCGGTGTCGCACCTTTCTGACCCAGCGTGATTTTCGCTCTTACCGTGCGTCTCAGTTTGGAGCAGCCCCTTCCAGTGCTCGGTGGCCACGTCTGGCTGACAAGTGGCACCGGATCCACCGGCTCAGTGTCCGCATAAAGGGCGAAGGCTCCAGGTCACCACGGAGAATGGGACGCTCTCCAGCTCCGACCAGAGGCACAGGCGAACTGCACCCGAGGAGGCGAGCAGGTGAGAGCCTTCAGGGAAGGGGCGTCCACCCCTCCACAGGAGGGTGTCTTTCCAGCCTCAGCCTCAGCGGGAGCAGCGAGGGGCGCTGCCCGTTTCCCGGAACCCCAAGTCCAGCGGACAATGTGATCCTGCGGCTGTCATTTGCATTTCTTTGATTAGCAGTGAAGCTAAATGATAGGTTATTTTTATTCCTGATGTTATGCTTAGAACCAAAGTACAGAATTAGAAGACTATCACGTATAATTCACTTGGAATCAAGATCAGATGGGAGGGAGAGAAGGAGAGAGAGGGAGACTGGGAGGGACAGAGAGTTACTACAGAATCAAGAGTCAGAGGTGCGGGTCATGTTAACTAGGACCCCAGATCCACGTTCCATATTAGCAGACGCCTTAATTGTCCCCGAGCCCCAGCCCTCCCCCACCCGCACCCTGAGCCACGCCTCTGGGGACTCTCCCCCCTTGAGGTAGTGTATATTCCTCGGTCCCGTTGGTGTTGATCTGGCCACACGACTTGCTTTGCTCTTGACCATCTCCCGTAGCCATGAGGAGGACGTGGTCGCAGCAGCTGGTCACAGAGGCGAGGCCCATGGAGCTGAGCCTCCCTGCGGACCACAGTCCTGCGGCTTGAGGCTGCGCTACCCCGAGAGCAGGGCGATGCACGCTCGTGGCCGGTCACCACGGGGTGGCTGGTTACTAAGCGTTGGCGTGGCACTAACTGACTACTAAGGTTGTGCAGACCCTGGGGAGGCAATACGCAAACAGATACCACAGGGGCACCCCCCGAACTAAGCAGAGGTGAGTCTTCACATCAGAGGGTCAGGGCAGAACACTGGGGGGACGTGCCACACAGAAATGCAGACCGGTGAATTCTCCGAACTCCATGTGGAAGACAACTCTACGGCCCTCCCACGGGAGAGGAGAGAGAGCAGACTGGCATCGGGGTCCTGACTGAGACACTAAATTTAAGAAGCAGGGATTATGGAGATTTTGAGAGAAAGAGTGGAGATATCAGAATTTTACACTCAGCCAAACTACTGTTTAACTTTGACAGCAAAAGAAAGATGTTTGCCACCCATGCACTCTTTCTGAAAACAAACACATTCCTCAATAAAATACACCACCCACACCAAAAATGAAAGAAAACTCCCCAAAGATCTAGAGTCCAACTCCCAAATCCACTCTTTTTCCATTGCCCAGCTTTTTCAAAAATGTGTTCCGAGAAGCATTAGTCTCCCGAGATGTTGGGAAGAGTCGGATTTATTGGTCTGATGGGCGAGGAGGGCCTGTCGTCAGGATGCTGGGCGATTCGTCCAGGTCCCACGGATGCTGAGTAGTGGGCAGGGGTCCAGGTGCTCATGCCAACGTGGAGCACAGCCCTGCGGGGTCCGCGCAGCCCTGAACACACACTTCTCTGTGGTTCTGTCTGCAAGAGGGAAGCTCAGGCGACCACAAACCAGGACAAAATGTCCATCTGCTGTCTCCTCTGTCCAGTGCCCCACTTCTGTTGGGAAGGGTCCTCCCCAACTCCGTGTGTTGCCCACGGATGAGAGTGTGACGCTCTCCTGGCCTCAGTGCTGGGCCCTGGAGGAGACAGTGAGTGACACAGCTGGGATCATGAGTGACCTTTCCCAAGTGTTATTTTGGAGAACGAGGAAGAAGGTTTTGCCCTCTGGGTTGCAGGATGTGACTTGGGCTGGGAATGCTGAAGGCTAGCAGTCTCCGCCTCGTCAAGTGGACAAAGCCCGGCACTCTGCTATCCATGCACCTGCTACAACTCTGCTTCCTCAACACCATCTCTTCCTTTTAAACGAGAGAAACTCTTCATCTGTTGGATGCTACATGGGGATGCTCGTCCTGGTAGAAGGAAGCGTGTTTGCAGTGGGGGTTGGTACTGGTGAGGTCAGAGACCGTGGTGGGGGTGTCAATCAAGGTGGGATGACTTTGGTCACCAACAGCTCCCAAATCTGTCAGCTTTGCCAAATCTCAATTCTGCTGGTGGCTGGCCCCCAGGAGCTGAGGGCAGCCCTGACAAGCAGCAAGAATATGACAGGATTTCCTCCGTCGGCGCCAGTGGCTCTTGGTCAGGCTGCTCCAGAGGATGAAGAGGTGGACCAGAGCGGGGGCAGCAAGCAAAGCTTATTGGGCATTGCTAACATTTATTAAATGACAGAGTCCAAAGCTCCCGGGAAGGAGTGGACTCCAGAGGGCTGACCCTGGACTTTCTAAGTCTAGGGGGTTTTTATGGGCTTGTTGATGGGCTGTTTTGATCTGATGAACCCTCCCTGCACCTGTCAATCAGGTTTTTGTCATCTGTCTATCTTGTGGAAAAGGGTGGAGGGCTCCTTCCAGGCCGGGTGTAAAATCCTTTTAAGGGTGGTTTCCTCTTAGGGCTTGTTCCTGCCCGCCTTTCTTCCAATTATCCTTCGTCAAGAAGACAAGGACTTCAGTCCCAACCACGAGGAGCCGAACTATACCAGCAACCCCAGGGCGGGAAGAGGACGCGAACCAGACAGGGAGGCCGCCGTGAGCAGAGCACCCAGCACGCAGGGCCCTGTGACCACCTGTTACGCGGCACCCTGGGCGGGGGGTTCTCAGGCCTGGGCTGACGAGGGGACCGCGGCTCTGTGCTCGTGGCTTAGGCCTGTAGGAGCAGCCCAGGAAACCCTCTGTAAACGTGCGGCAGGAGGTGCGAGCTCAAGTCCGCATGAGCGGCCAGGGCTGGCTCTGTGAGGAGGGGGCCGGCCGCTCGGGGAGGGATAGCGCCGTCTAATACCCAGTTTCCATCCGCCCTCCCCGTAGCTGCCACTGAGTCCTGCCCCCTGTGGCCAGGGTTCATTTTTAAAGAAAATCCAGAAATCCAAATTTCTATCTGAAATCTCTTGATACTTAAACATTTGACAGTTGGTAATTATTTCTCTTTTATAATCGATTTTAAAAATGCTAAACTTTCTTCAGGCAACCAGAACATGTTTGCAGGTTGCTGATTTGCAATTTTCTTTTAAACACAATAAGCCCTTAATGCTTTACACATAAACTGGGGGCAGTCTGTCTCCACTGGTCTGGTGACTCAGGAAAACATCTCCAAAGACCTTTTTTTTTAAAGATTTATTTATTTATTTTGGAGAGAGCACATGAACGTGGGGGGGGGGGGCAGGGGCAGAGGGAGAGAGAATCTCAAGCAGCAGACTCCCCGCTGAATGCAGAGCCTGATGCAGGGCTCCATCTCATGACCTTGAGATCATGACCTGAGCTGAAACCAAGAGTCGGATCCTGAACTCACAGAACCACCCAGGCGCCCCTACACGGCTTTCTTTAAACGAGGCCACTCTGTGCCTTGAGTCTCGGTCTGTTCTTGAGCGTGTTTTCAGGAATTGCTGCCTCAGCACACATGTGCCCCGGGTCCCCATACAGATGGCCTGCCCAGACCCCACTCCCATCAGAGGGAATTAACCTCACGCAAGGAAACCCTGTGGGCCATTTTTACAAAATACGTTCCACAGGGTGCGAGCCCCACAAAGTGCTTTAAAAAGAGGGTGTGTGGTCAAATGTGTTATTTTTTCAAGATTCACAATATGCAGACTCCTAGGAGCTCCACATTGAAAGCAAACAAAAACAGCAGTATCCGTCTCCTTATCTTTAACACGCAGCCTCCCCAAGTCGGTGAACAGACAGCCCCATTTTCCCACAGTCCTTTCGGCCGTCCTAACTACAAATGGGGCTGTGTTTGGGGAAGTGGACAGTTGATGAGCCTGCCCAGCCCGGGAATCCCCCTCAAGCCTCCCGCGGCTGAGCTCCCTTCCTGGGTGGGAGACAAATCTGCCACCCCACTGAGACTGAGGCAATCTGAAGAAAATGCCTATCATTTGAACTTTTAAAAAACCCAAAATAGGGTTCAAACAGAAACACAGAGCAGGACGATAGACTCTTCTGGTATACTGGTAACACTGAAGTTTCATTAAGTTGGATGGCCTACGTTCTCCTACTAGAAGGCAGAAATCGGCAGGGTAATAAAGAACTAAGGCCCTCTGAATGCTCTGTGCAAGAAACACACTTTATTTATTTATTTATTTTTATATAAAATGAATTCCTTTTTTGATTGTTTTTGGAATTTTATTTTATTTTTTATTACTGTGTTCAGTTAGCACCAGATAGTCCATCGTTAGTTTCTGATGTAGTGTTCAACGATTCGTTAGTTGCGTATAACGCCCAGGGCTCATCATATCACTTGCCCTCCTTAGTGCCCATCACCCGGCTACCCCATCCCCCAACGCCCTCCCCTCTGTAACCCTGTTTGTTTCCCGGAGTCCAGAGTCTCTCGTGGTTTGTCTTCCTCTCCAATTTCTTCCCAGTTTTCCCTCCCTTCTGTGGTCCTCTGTGTTATTCCTTATATTCCTTAGGAAAAAAAAAAAAGTATTTTATTTATTGATTTATTGATTTATTGATTGATTGATTGAGAGAGAGAGAGAGAAAACAAGCATGTTGGGGGCAGAGGGAGAGGGAGAAGCAGGCTCTCTGCTGAACAAGGATCCCCATGCGGGACTTAATCCCAGGACCCCGGGATTGTGACCTGAGCCGAAGGCAGACGCTTCACGAACTGAGCCACCCAGGCGTCCCAAGAAACACACTTTAAACATAAAGATGCAAATAGATTAGAAGCACAGAGATGGAGGAAGATACGCTGTGCAAACAGGAATCACAGAAAAGCTGGAATAGCTATGTTAACAGCCCAAAAGCAGATGTGCCTAATAATAGCTTCAAAACAGATGAAGCAAAAACTGACATCTGAAAGGACTGAGCGAATCTACAATTACAGCTCTCAGTAACTGCTCAACAGAGAAACAGTAAGGACACACAGGTTTGAGAAACACCGCCAACCTGCTTCACCAGCTGACCTTTACAGGGCGTCATAATCACTCATGGATTAGGGTAGACCGTCTTCTGGGCTGTAAAACGGTCTCTATAAATTTAAAGGGGCTGAAATCATACAGAATGTGCTTTCTGACCACAAGAGAATTGAATTAGAAACCAGTAACACAAAGATAGCTGGGAAATCTCCAAATATCTGGAAATTAAACAACACATTTCTAACTAACCCGTGGATCAAAAAAAAAAAAAAAAAAAAAGATCAGAAAGTGCATTAGCTTCCTGGGGCTGCTGTGACAAATTACCTCAAACTGGGGGGGTTTAAACAACAGAACTTTATTCTCTCAGAGTCATGGAGGCCAGAAGTCTGTAATCAGTTTTAACGGACTGAAACCAGGGTGCCATGGAGTGGTGCTTGACCGAGGCTCCTGGGGAGCAACCTTCCTGCCTCTTGTAGTTCCTGGGGGCCCCGGGGGTGCGGTGGGTGTGAGCATCCCTCCTGCCTGCCTCACGTTGTCCTCTGTACTCGTCTCTGTCAAAACCCTCTCTGCGTCTTTTGCAAGGATGCACGTAGCCCACTTGGAGAGTCCAGGATAAAATCCCCTCACAGGACCCTCAACACAATTACATCTTTGCCATGTAAGGTGATATTCATGGGTTCCAGGGATGAGGGTGTGGACATATCTTTGGAGCCACCATTCAATCCACTACACACACAAAGGAAAATAGAAAGTATTCTGAATGATAATGAAAACACAAAATATCAAAACACTGGGATGCATCTAAAGTTGTAAGTAGAGGGAAATTCATAGTTATGAATGTTTATATCACAAAAGAAAGGTATAAAATCAGTGGCTAAGCTCCCGCATTAAAGAACAAAACAAACCTAAGTACATGGAAGGAAATAATAAAATAAGGGAAGAAATTTAGGAAATGGAAAATGGAAACATAATAAAGAAAATGAATAAAACCTGAAGCTGATTCTTTGAAACAGTCAATAAAATTGATGAGCTTGTAGACTGATCAGGGAAAACAGAAATTACCAGTATCAGGAATAAGAGCATGAACATTGCTACAAATGCTGCAGACATGAAATGATAAGAAATGTCGTGAACAAAGATGCCAACAAATCTGACAATTTAGATTAGATTAACAAATTCTCTGAAAGACACAAACCATCACTGCTGACACAAGAATAAATTTAAGAAAAAAGAATAGCCTTATATCTAACAGAGAAACTGAACTTGAAAGAGAAATAGAGAGAACTCCGGATGGTTCCAATGGTGAGTTCTAACAGACACTTGGGGAAAAAAGATACTAACCGTACACAAGCTCTTACCAGAAAGCAAGCAAGGACCAACACTTCCCAGCTCACTTCCTGGGGCTGGCACTCAGCTCGTCCTAAATCCAGACAACCCATTATAAGACAATAAAATTACAAAATAATACCTCTCATGAACATAAATGATTAGCAAATTGAATCCAGAAATATACAAAAAGGATAGTATATCATGGTTATAGTGAGTTGAATTGTAGCCCGTAAAAAGATTTGCTGAAATTCTAACCTCAGGTACCTGTGCACGTGCCCATATTTGGAAATGGAGTCTCCGCGGGTATAATTAGTTAAATTATGACAAGGTCATCCTGGATTAGTGTGGGCCCACAATCCCATGTGATTGGCATCCCAGCAAGAACAGCAGAAGACCGGCAGAGAAGAGCGTGTCTCGGGAAGACAGACGCACAGAGAGAGAACACCAACAGACGCAGAGGTTATAAACCCAGGAACAGCAAGGGTTGTTGGCCACCACCAGAATGTGGAGACGGTGAGGAACGGCCCTCCCCTAGAGCCTGTGGAGAGAACATGGCCCGGCCCACCCCCGATCTCAGACTTCTGGCCTCCGGAACTGTGAGAGAGCATATTTCTGCTGTTTCTGTTAATGGTACTCAGGAAACTAACACGGTGATCAGTGGGGTTCATTCCGGGACTGCAAATCTGGTTTATTATGTGAAAAGCCAAGAGTGTAATTCATCCTATTAACAGAACAGAGGAAAAAACATAATCATTTCAACAGGTCTAGAAAAACACTTAACATACATAATTAAATAAATAAATATACCTCGGCAAACTAGAAATAAAAGGGATTTTTTCTATTCTGATTAGGGGCATTTACCAAAAGCCTACAGCTAATATACTTCATACTGGAAGACTTACACTCTGTCCTAAGACTGTGAACAAGGGGAGCATATATGTTCTCACTTTTCCTATGCAACATTATAGTAGCCAGTGAAACTAGCCAAGGGAAGAAATAAAACACTATCTATTGGTAAGGCAGAACAAAATCTGTCTTTATTTGCCAATGCCGTGACTTAAGTATGCAGAAAATTCTAAGGAATTGCCAAAAAACCTTCTAGATCTCTGAAGTAATTTAGCAAGACTGCAGAATATACGGCAAATATAACAACAACAAAACTTCCATGGCATTCCCACATACTATCAATGCAAAAATTGGAAAAAGAAATAAAAAAAAGTTTTAAATAATATAAAACACATGTTTAAGGGGAAACTTAACAAATAACTGCAAGATAAAAAATTCACTGAAGGGGCACCTGGCTGGCTCAGTCGGTAGAGCGTGCGACCCTTGATCTCGGGGCTGTGAGTTCAAGCCCCACGTTGGGGGTAGAGATGACTTAAAAATAAAATCTTTAAAAAAATACACTGAAAATCCAATACTTGCTGAGAGAAAGTATAGAAGACCTAACTAAAAGGAGATCATGTCCATGGACTGGACAGTAAATATTGCTAAAATGTTAGTTCTCCCCAAACTGACCGATAGATCCAACACACTGTACATAGAGACATGTGGACCCCTCCGGGCACCCACCTGAAGATTCGATCCCTGAGGCCGTGAGGCAGCGGGGAACCAGCAAACACTCTCACAGCCCCCACAGGGGTCTCTGAAGCACATCAAGGGCTTCAGGAACAATTGTCGAGAAAACTGGCAACGCTGAGTCAGAAACAGGGATGTCCTGTTTAAGGTGCAAGATCGCCTTCTCCCGAATTCTTGAAATTTAAGACGTAAACAACAGTGCTGCCATTACTTGAGATTGGAATTACTATAGAATTTCCAAAAAGAGGTTTTTTTTTCTTCCTTGTCTTTCTCCACCCTGCCCAGGCCTTCAGGGGCACAGGCCAGAGCCAGTCAACACAGAAAACCAGGGACAGAATGAGTCCTTCTGGGAACGATGCGGGCAGAGAATGCGGCGTAGGACTCGTGAGCTGCAGGTGGGCCACTGCCGATCACCGTGCTAGAGTCTCGGTGTGTCGTTGAAGGTGATTGTAGCCTTAAATAGTTAGGGAATACTTACACAGTCACGTGAACTGATACATTACCGGGTTTAGGAACCACAGGACGGATTGTCCCAGTGCAGTAGGAACAGACGTTTCTCAAGGTTACAGTTTGGAAGTAGAACAGACCCCCTCCAGCCAGGCATGCTGGCGTCAGTGAACAGAAGATGACATCTTAAGAACATGACTTCACTCTCTGCCAATCACTGGATGCCATTCCACCTGGAGACCCTAACTCTAATTCTCGCCTTTAAAAACCCTCCCTTGGAAGCCATTGGGGAGTTCGGGATTTTGAGCATCAGCTCCCTGTCCTCCAGGATGGCGCCACACCAATAAATAGCCTCTCTTTCTTCAGTGCAAAAGCTCCGTGTCAGTTTTTTCATCGGCTTGCCACGCATCAGGCAGGTGAACTCCTGTTTGGTTCAGTTCTAAAAACCAAACAGAACCGCCTGCCCCGGTAGGGGATGGCATGGAGGCCGATGTGACAGGTTGATTGAGGGAAGACATGCAAAGTCAGTCCCTGGGACCGGTCTGCACAAGGCGAAGCACGCCCCAACTTCGTGGGCACATTCTGTTTGCAAGGACAAGACGGCTCCCAGGCTGCGAGGAGATACAGAATCCCTCAAGCAGCACCGAGAACAAAGTGCTGGTGACAGGCACCACCGCCCCCGGGCGTGAGCGCCTGCGGCTTTGACTCACACATACCGAGGACTATTTCAAGAGGGTGGCATTCCTTGATTCCTTCCCACTTCATTGTTCTGAGAGATTAAATCCATACTTTGTCCCCTGCTCCACAACCTGAGAAAATTTTAACTCCGCATTATGTAAATACGAAGCACAACCGGGTATTCCTAATTGGACCAGCCTCGTGTCCCCGACCCCGGGCCCAGGGCAGCCTCTCCCAGGGGAGGCACAATGCCGCTCATCAGCGGGGCCAATTATGCATGCGGCGCCTGCAGACCCAGCCAGCCCAGGGACAAAGGAGTGCCGCCCGCCTGCATCCCGCTTTTGTGGCCGCCAGCCATCTTTTGTGGTGTGGCCTGGGAAAAATCTGAAGGAGCCGCCCCGCTGCAGAAACCCCTGTTGGAGAAAGAGGGGGCCCTCCTTCCACCTGGCTCCGAGCGCAGCGCGCAGCCGCGGCCCATCTTATTTCCTAGGCAACCGGAGGCCGGGAAACAAGATGCCACAGGGGATGGGTTCCATATCAGGAAAGCGAGGTTGGGAAGCTAAGGAGGGAGGCTGCCCAACAAAATGTCATGGCTGACAACCGTCTGAGAGGGAGGGAGGAGAGGCCCCCCGCCGCCTCCCTCCAGGAAGGCGGAGGCCGCTGCTGTGGGCTGCAGGGACGCGGCCCTGCTCTCTGCTCCTTTCTCTGCCTGCCGGTTGAACGATGGACCTAATTGTAAACCCCTGAGTCACTGCGGTGAGCCAGCCACGGTTGATTAAATAACAAAATCATTAAAACTGACAAGGGGCAGAATCCTTCAAAAACATGAAATCTGTGTGATAAATGGAGCAAAAAAAAGAACACACAGTCATTTGGGCACAGCGCTGAACAATAACAAGCCCCTGTGTAGACCCGAATTGGAAGTAGATTTTGAGCCAAGAAGCTCAGCAGGCACTGGGTGTTGGGTGGAGGCTGTCAAAGGTCTGAAATTCAGATAAAACCGACAGCGCCCAGTGTCTGTGCGCGGCTGCCCACGTCCCCAGCGCCCTCCGCGACGAGGCCCCGCCTGCCTGCCAGCGTCCTCTCTCTGCGTCCAGACCCGGATCCACCCTGAGCGTCAGCCTCCCCTCCTGATCCACTGGCTGCCTCCATGCACAGCGCTGCCGGGCAGACAAGACAGACATTTAAAAGCCGGTCATGTCTTGGATTAGCGTGGCTTTGAGGCCCGAGACGACGAATTATTTTCTGCCTGCCGGAGGGCTCTGCTTCAGGCGTGGGTGGGAGCTTGAAGCCGAGGAAGGGGAGGAAGACGGGGTGCTTCCAGGGAGGGACGCAACAGCAGACAAAAGCCCTCGGGAGCGGAGGGACGTCGCTGGCTGCCACCACCCAGCCGCCTCCACTAACAGAGTCAGAAAGCAGGGGTTGCGTGAACTCACTTTGCACTTGTACAATTTAGGAAAATACATGTATTATGCATTTTAGGCACTAATACAGGTAGATAATTGCTATAATCTGAAAAAAAAAAAAAAAACCTGCTTCCCATTGGGGGAAAAGGGGTTTGAGGTTCTTCCCACAACCTCTGGACCTCATGTTGATAGAATGAACAAAGAAATGATGTCCTCCACATAAGCCAGCTTAAGGCTCTTGGACGTTTTCAAACCCTGCTTGTAAATAAATGTCTTACTAAACTGGAAGCCCCAGGAGGACTAAGCTGGTCTGTTTTGCTTGCCAGGAGATAGCCAGCCCGGCGTAGAGTAAATACTCCATCAATATCTGTCCTACAAAAAATGACGGCCCTCTGCAACATGAATCCTCTAGACTTGGCCGTCTTTCCAGCCACTCCCGTAAAGCAGATTCTGAAGTGCCCTCCATTCGTCTACCGGCTGGCGGCACAATGGTTGCTGAGTGAGCACACGCTCTGGTCTAGACCAGCAGGCAGAAGGAGGCCGTGAGCCTGGGGAGTACCCGCGAGAAGGAAGGACGTTCTCGGTCTGACGGGGCTCCGGAGACCAGCATCCGAAGGGCAGAGCCAGCTCCACAGCGAGCAGGTCGTTCCTTAAGGCAGAGAGTTCTGCTCTCAAAGTCCCACCAACAAATGACACACCGGTTTGAGGAGCTGGGGCATCTGCCCGACTGTTTTCAGTCTCATTAATATTGTTATAAACTGACTGCTAAGGAGTTTATAGTAATCCTTCCTGATTCTGCTCTAGGGATTCTGCTCTTCATTTCATGGGGAGTTTGCTGAGAGCAGAGAGAGCCTACAAGAGGTCATGGGGTCTGTCTACACCTGGTAGGAGCTACCTTACATTTTTAAGAAGGGGGAGCACAGTTCCCCCTGTTTCAGTCATGCTTTGTTAGTATCCATCTCCTTTTGTGAATATAAACCTTTTGTTCCATCTGCATGTAGAAAACCAGTTTCTCTCCATCTTCGGTTCCTTTCCGCCCTGGTGTGTTCACTTCTGGGGTCAGTAATGCTGCCTGGGGTACCCCCTCCCCACCCACCATCCCCTCCGGCTGCAGCCAGCCTCTTCAGATCCCGGGGGATCTGAAGCTGGACTTTTGCTTGGCCTTTTGCTGCACGGTGTATCTTCTTCCATTGGCATTTAATACAATGTTTTAGATGGTCTCTAGGCTCCCTGCGGGCTTCTAGTTTGAAATATTTTGCCATAATTTCCCCCAACTAACAACCATGACTGGTTGCCCTGACATGCAGTCTTGCAAATTTTATTTCTGTTTCTGTTCCTCTTTTGGGAGATGACAGCCCGGAGCACCTTCATTATTGAAGATTCTCTTTCTTATGCAAATTTCATTATTTTGCAGAAATACTGATATTTTCTTAATACCTCAGCAATCTAGAGGAGCCGTGTAGCCCTGCTGTTGTTGATGATGGGCAAATGGGAGTGGAGGGGAGGTGGGCTCAGTGACCCCCAGAAGCTGGGCCACCGCGGTCTCAGAGAGAAATCCCCAGCAAGTCAACATGCAGTCTCTTTTGCCAGGTCTCCGCAGATGGGCCCCGTGGCCGGGATTCTCCCAGGACCCCAGCACGGCCGCCCCGGCATGTCCACCTGAGACCTCGAAAGGCACGGGCTGGTCTGCACTGTCTTCGTGGCGCGGTGCTGGGCTGCACGCGACCTAGGAGGCTTTGCCAGGAAGGAGGCGGGCGCGGACTGAGGGGAGAAGTAACTAAGTGAACTCCGGGGAAGCGGGAAGCTGGCCGGGGCTGCACCTGACACCGTGTCTTGTTTGGAAAGCAGAGTCTTACAGAATGGAAGCTCCCCTGTGGGGCAGGAGCGGGGAATACCTGACTCACTGCTCTGCTGCCTCAACTCGATGGTCTTCTGGGAACATTAGGATGTTCTGGGGTGGCCTGCACCCCTAGCATTTTATAAGCTAAACCACCCCTGAAAGACACGAATGGTTCTCCTTGTGTCTATCAAGTACAGGGCATCTATATGATGAAAGCACTCAATCTTGATAAGAAGTGATTGACAGTTTTTATGAGAGGAACGTGGAAGGTGGTAAAGCTGAGTAAAGTGAATGTATGTTTGTGTGTGTACGTGTATATTGATGTACATGTATATGCACACACACGCACATATATGCACACAAACACACATGCGCACACACGTGCATCTGTTAATATATACTCACAGAAGAAAAGAGCATTAACATAACATAAGGGCCCCAAAACTGCTAACTTAACAGCACAGATGGTATATGGAAAATCTCATGTTCTCACTTTGTTATATTAGAAACATAGTCATGGCTCTGTGGTTGATAATCACACAATCTGCTTTATTTCCCCCATCTCTATGGGTTGTCAGAAAACGCCCTTCCGCGTCACTCTGCGTGCAGTAAGCCATTCCCACTGTCTGGGGTTCCGACCCATCCGTCTGGAGATGGACGGTAAAGAAATTTAATGTATGAACATCCTGACTCCAGAAAGTCACGGGTCCTTCAGAAATCCGTCCACCTAGCTTCTGCTCCGAGCACTATTACTTCGCTGACGATTTACGGAAGTCTTCAGGGTCCGTTTACTAACCAATAAAATAACGATACGGCCAGCTCTAGCTCCCATCTGATTATTGGGAATTATTTAGGAGACTCATGGGAAAACACCCTGAGACATGCAGAGACGCCTCACCACGACTGTGCTCCGGGGTGACGGAGTCAGAGGGCGTGGTCAGGGGGCGCGGTCAGGGGCGCGTCAGGGGGTGTGGTCAGGGGGCGCGGTCAGAGGGCGCGGTCAAGGGATGCGGTCAGAGGGCGTGGTCAGAGGGCGCGGTCAGGGGGCGTGGGCAGAGGGCATAGACAGGGCGTGGTCAGGGGGTGTGGTCAGGGGCGCGTCAGGGGTGTGGTCAGGGGGCGCGGTCAGAGGGCGCGGTCAGGGGGCGTGGGCAGAGGGCATACACAGGGCGTGGTCAGGGGCGCATCAGGGGGTGTGGTCAGGGGGCGCGGTCAGAGGGCATAGACAGGGCGTGGTCAGGGGGGGTGTGGTCAGGGGCGCATCAGGGGGTGTGGTCAGGGGGCGCAGTCAGAGGGCATAGACAGGGCGCGGTCAGAGGGCATAGACAGGGCGCGGTCAGAGTGGTCAGAGGGCATAGACAGAGGGCGCGGTCAGAGGGCGCGGTCAGGGGGCGCGGGCAGAGGGTGTGGGCAGAGGGCATAGACAGGGCGTGGTCAGGGGGTGTGGTCAGGGGGCGCGGTCAGGGGGCGTGGGCAGAGGGCATAGACAGGGCGTGGTCAGGGGTGTGGTCAGGGGCGCGTCAGGGGGTGTGGTCAGGGGGCGCGGTCAGAGGGCGTGGTCAGGGGCGCGGTCAGGGGGTGCGGTCAGAGGGCGTGGTCAGGGGCGCGGTCAGGGGGCGCGGGCAGAGGGCGTGGGCAGAGGGCACAGACAGGGCGTGGTCGGGGGGTGTGGTCAGGGGCGCGTCAGGGGGTGTGGTCAGGGGTGTGGTCAGAGGGCGCGGTCAGAGGGCGCGGTCAGAGGGTGTGGTCAGACAGCGCGGAGAACCGCAAGGAAAGGAGCTCCTGCTCCTCCTTCTCCTTCCGTGAGCCCAGCGCGGGTCCTTCAAGCACCGCGGTCTTGTTGTCTGAGACGCGGAGAAGCTGAGCGGATGCTCTGTGAGCGCAGAGCGTGGCCCCAAAGCCGGTCCGGCGTTGCGGAGCCGATGTGAGCCGGTCAGAATTCCACAGACGTTCTGCTGCGGTTTCTCGCACCCTGAACTACCTTCATATCTGGTGTATATGGTACATACACGCGTCTCGGTGTGTGCGGGACTGAGTCGCACCCTGAGTTGTTGGCTGCTTATGAGAGCGGCAAGTCGCCACGTAGGAGAAGAGCTAGAAGGCACCCGAAGGCCAGGGCCGCCCCGACCCCCCCCCGCAGCAGCTAGAAGGCACCCGAAGGCCAGGGCCGCCCCGACCCCCCCCCCGCAGCAGCTAGAAGGCACCCGAAGGCCAGGGCCGCCCCGACCCCCCCCCGCAGCAGCTAGAAGGCACCCGAAGGCCAGGGCCGCCCCGACCCCCCCCCGCAGCAGCTAGAAGGCACCCGAAGGCCAGGGCCGCCCCGACCCCCCCCCGCAGCAGCTAGAAGGCACCCGAAGGCCAGGGCCGCCCCGACCCCCCCCCGCAGCAGCTAGAAGGCACCCGAAGGCCAGGGCCGCCCCGACCCCCCCCCGCAGCAGCTAGAAGGCACCCGAAGGCCAGGGCCGCCCCGACCCCCCCCCCGCAGCAGCTAGAAGGCACCCGAAGGCCAGGGCCGCCCCGGCCCCCCCCCGCAGCAGCTAGAAGGCACCCGAAGGCCAGGGCCGCCCCGACCCCCCCCCGCAGCAGCTAGAAGGCACCCGAAGGCCAGGGCCGCCCCGGCCCCCCCCCGCAGCAGCTAGAAGGCACCCGAAGGCCAGGGCCGCCCCGACCCCCCCCCCCGCAGCAGCTAGAAGGCACCCGAAGGCCAGGGCCGCCCCGGCCCCCCCCCCCGCAGCAGCTAGAAGGCACCCGAAGGCCAGGGCCGCCCCGGCCCCCCCCCGCAGCAGCTAGAAGGCACCCGAAGGCCAGGGCCGCCCCGGCCCCCCCCCGCAGCAGCTAGAAGGCACCCGAAGGCCAGGGCCGCCCCGACCCCCCCCCCCGCAGCAGCTAGAAGGCACCCGAAGGCCAGGGCCGCCCCGGCCCCCCCCCGCAGCAGCTAGAAGGCACCCGAAGGCCAGGGCCGCCCCGCCCCCCCCCCCCCCCGCAGCAGCTAGAAGGCACCCGAAGGCCAGGGCCGCCCCGACCCCCCCCCCGCAGCAGCTAGAAGGCACCCGAAGGCCAGGGCCGCCCCGACCCCCCCCCGCAGCAGCTAGAAGGCACCCGAAGGCCAGGGCCGCCCCGGCCCCCCCCCGCAGCAGCTAGAAGGCACCCGAAGGCCAGGGCCGCCCCGACCCCCCCCCCCCCGCAGCAGCTAGAAGGCACCCGAAGGCCAGGGCCGCCCCGGCCCCCCCCCGCAGCAGCTAGAAGGCACCCGAAGGCCAGGGCCGCCCCGGCCCCCCCCCCCGCAGCAGCTAGAAGGCACCCGAAGGCCAGGGCCGCCCCGACCCCCCCCCCGCAGCAGCTAGAAGGCACCCGAAGGCCAGGGCCGCCCCGGCCCCCCCCCCCCCCCGCAGCAGCGCCCCACCCCGCGTGCGGCTGCAGGCGGGGCCTCGGCCGATGTCTCCCGCAGGAGTCTGTAGGGCACGGGACCTTCACGTTGTGTTCCAGTTGCTGGTGACCTTTTAGAACACAGTACATTTTCTCACGAAAGCCAGGGTTTGCTCCCCAGACGGGGACCTTGTCCCAGGACAGCATTCCCTGCCCCCTCACCACACAGAACCTCACTTCACACCTGGCGAAGAGCACACCTTTCCAGAACGTTCTCCACTCAGCCGTCCTCGTGAAATGCCGCTCGGGGGCAGTCCTGTCCCGCGGGGAGCCAAGCAGGGCCCGCCCTCCCCAGGAGCCGCCCTCACTGCTGTGCGGATTAGAGCAAAAGACTGGAGTAGAATCGTGTATGGTGAGGCCGGGGGACTTGTGGCTTTAAAAGCACAGTATACAAGTGCAAATATAATGGATTGGCTGTAGAATGAGCTACAGTTTGCAAAGCACACACATCACTGTGGTCTGAATCTTTGTGTCCCCCCAAATTCGTAAGTTGAAAAGCTAACCCCCAAGATGAGTATTGGCAGTGGGTTCTCTGGGAGGTGATCGGGTCATGAGGGTGTGGCCCTCCCGAATGGGACTGGTGCCTGATGAAGGGGGCCCGGGAGCTCCCTGCCCCCGCGCTCTGGAGGCACAGAGCGAGAAGACCGCCGTCTGTCCCCAGAAGAGAGCGCTCGCCCCAGCGTGCTGGCGCCCCGACCCGGGATATGAGGATGAGGTTCTGTTGTGGTAAGTTGCCCGGTCTGCGTGATTCTGCCAGGGCAGCCCGGACGGACGAAGACACGGGTTGCTCCGCTCGGCCAGCATGCCTGTGACTCGGGTCTCCAGCTGCCCGGAGCACAAGCATCACTTCTGCATCACACGGATGGGAACCCGTTACCTGAATTGTCTCCCCACATACAGCGTGGAGGCGGGGATGCTGTGGGCCCGCGAGGGCTCTGACTGCAAGCAACAGACACACTCCTGCTACCCCGGGCATGAAGGGCATTTCCAGGGCGACTGCACAGGCTCAAAGGACCAGGGACAGCGAGGTCAGAAAGGACAGGAACTGGATCACTCCCAGCACCGCGTGTCAACTCCTCACGTACACGGACACCGGGACACAGAAACATCAGCAATTTTCTTCAGTCTTCGAGTCACATTCCAGGGGGAGACCAGGGGTCGGCCCCTCCCTGGCCTTGGGGCAGGCAATGTGCTCGACAGCCAATCCCACCAAAATGTATTTAAACCTTACAGAGAATGACAAACCTTTCTTTTTCTTTTTCTTTTTTGGTTTCCCACTTTCTCTTAAAATTGATTTTGTGATTTTTTTTTTCCTATTTACTTGGATGAAATTTGGACAAATCCCAGGATTTTTCTGGTCAGTCGCAAGCTCTAAAATGTCCTTCATTTTTAATCACAAACATAGCCTGCTTAGCTATTAAGAAGCCCAGCCTGTCTAGTCATCACCTTTTCATTCTTGATTTAAAGTAGGAATCTCGGCCAGGGAAGGGGAGATGGTCCACTTTTCACATCTTAGCCAGACGTTTCTCTTCCATCCCGCCCTGCACGTGGCGGTCTACACCGCCTCTGGAGCGGGGCTCGGAGCAGAGGTGGTGCGGAGGCCGAGGCAGTGGTCTGGCCCGATGCTCTGTCCACTGGCAGGGGAACCGTCCCTTTCCTGGTCTCTGCGGAGGCCTCTGTCCTCTCCACCATGGGGATCTCTTGTCTGCCGCGTCCTCCTCAGCCCCGGGCCCCTCAAAGGATGTGTCCAAGTCCTCACCCTTACTACCTGTGAATATGGCCTCATTGGAAAAAGGGTCTTTGCAGTTGGATTTAAGGATGAGGTCTTCCTGGATGTAGGGTGAGCTCTAAATCCAACAGCCGGCGTCCTAAAACAGAAAGGAGGGGAAGATTCGAGGCGAGGACACTCCCGGAAGAAGGCCCGTGGAGACAGAGGCAGATGTGGGAGCCAGGCGGCCCCCCCACCCTCTGCCAAGGCCTGGTGGTCCCAGCAGGGGCGTGAGAGGCAGCAGGGCTCCTCCCCAGAGACTTCCGAGGCAGCGGGCCCTGCTGACACCTTGATTTCAGACCCTGGCCCCCAGACCCGAGAGGGGCACTCTCCCCTT
Source organism: Halichoerus grypus (assembly GCF_964656455.1). NCBI lineage: Eukaryota > Metazoa > Chordata > Mammalia > Carnivora > Phocidae > Halichoerus > Halichoerus grypus. Next base: position 2,245,946 of record NC_135720.1, on the reverse strand, counting down.
GTTGCAAGCCCCCGGGCTGTGGTGATTTCTGTGGCAGCCCCAGGAGACTGATGGGGACCCCAGGACGCAGACAGCGGTTCCTCCGTCTCACGGCCGACGCCACACCCACGTTCTCCCCACACACAGCCCTCGCCTTTCTCACTAACACACGTGTGCTTGCACAGATGTGTGTGCATTCATACACACAAGCAGTTTGTTAACACCCAGGGGTCAGAAAACCTTGGAGGTCCTCGTGGATCCTGGAAAGGTGGCCGACCCCCGAGCCACTTCTGGAGTCCTGAGCCGCCCCTTCTCCCCCAAGTTTTCTGGGAGGGATCAGACAGGAGCCCTCTGCCATCTGTAGGCTACGGGGAACGTGCAGAGCTCCCTAAGGCTGTTCTTGAAGCCGGGTCCCTGAATCGAGATGGAGGACGAAGCACCTGCCGCCTGCGCCTTCCCCCCCAAGGAGGAGGGAAGTCCCATCCTCAGTTCCTGGCAGTGCAAGGAGGAGAACAAGGCTTTGAGGGGGCTATGGTTAAGGGAAGAGTTCCAGGTGCAAGTATGGTTACGTTACTAAGTTTGCAGGAAGGTAGCTGGAGCCGATACAATATTCGGGGACAGGGGCTATGCAAGTCACTGGGTAGATGTTTCCTCTCTGCATTTTATTTTATTTATTTATTTTTAAAGATTATTAATTTGTTTGTCAGAGAAAGAGAGAGAGGGAGAGCACAAGCAGGGGGAGCGGCAGGCAGAGGGGGAAGCAGGCTCCGATGCGGGACTCGATCCCAGGACCCCAGGATCATGACCTGAGCTGAAGGCAGACGCTTAACCGACTGAGCCACCCAGGTGTTCCCCCATCTGCATTTTAATTCAGAGTCTGAGCTATAGTAAATGGAGCTAGAATTAAATGAAAGCCTTTCATCAAATATTATTTTCAAACCAGGCAGGGAAGATGACGAGCAGATCGCTGTCAGCTCCACCGGGACCTTCGTCAGCACAGTCCCCGCGACGGCGGTCACACGCCGGCCAGCCCCGGCTCCGCCCGCACCCTGCTGACCGCTGGCCTCGCAAGCCCTGACTCGGTTGGAAAAGGAGGTCAAGCAAAGAAGGAGCTTAAAGGCAGGGTGTCAGGCTGCATTAACTCACCCCAGAGGATTCAGGGACTACAGTCTGGAAACTCTAATTTGCAAGAGAAGTTATGTGGTGCGGTCGACTTCCACTTAAGAACAAGGGAGCACTTCCCTTGCAGGGACGAAGGTCCTCCCGGCCCAGGCCGTGTCCCCCAGCTCATGGCACCTAGAAATCAGGTGGGTCCTGACCTGTCCCTGACTCTCAGGAGCCGCCAGGGTGAGCTGTGGGGAGGGAGGGGGGAAGACCACCGGCAGCTGAGTTCTTGGTTGGGACCCGAGGTTCCAGCTGTAGAGCATGGCCAGGAACAGTGGCAGGAGCCAAGAGGTGGCCACCAGCGTCCTGGGCAGAAGGGTCAGACAGGCGAGGTGTCGCCCTGCACCTCAGCCCTGCTCTTCCACACCCTTCCCCTCGGGCCCCCCCAGGACACCTGTGTCACCCGGGGCTCAGTGTCTCTGGACCTCAGCGTTGTCACCAGGAAGGATGGTAATGACGTCCCCATTTCACGGCACATGCACTTGGAAGCTGAAATAGTTGTGGCCAGGAATTCGGCTCACAAGCCATGAGGCCCCGCACACACTCCGGCCAGAGATCTGCGTGTGCTGTGAGTGTGCTCAGCTGGGGCCGCAGCTGGGGGAACACAACCCCACAGACCAGGGGCCCGAGCACAGGAGTAGATCTCCTCACCGTCTGCAGGCGGGTTCTCTGGAAGCCTTGCTCGCTCATAGACCCATCCTCCCCTGTCTTCACATTGCCTTCCTTCTGTGAACGTCTGTGTCCCAATTTCCCCTTTCTATGAGTCGTATTGGATCAGGGCCACCCAAGGACCTCATTTTAGCTTGATTACCAGTGTAAAGACCCTATCTCCAAATAAGGTGAGGTCCTGAGGGGTTAGAGCTTCGACATGGGAATTTTGGGAGACATAAGTCAACCCGTAACAGAACGGACATGCCCGGCAATGCTCATGGTTTCACGTCTTCTTTCCAAGAACTGGAAGTCACTGCCTCGCTGGACAGTCGTGGCTCTCAATCTTGGCTGTTGTTAGAACGGTTCATGGTGATTTTTAAAAAAATCCTGGTGCACAGGCCACACCCAGCTCAGCCAAGTCAGAAGCCTTGGGAGTGGGGTCCAGCCTGGGCCGGTGTCAGCGCTCCCTCGGGTCGAGAACTCCGGCAGGACTGATGACCTCTACTGGATCAGAAGTTTAGAGCCATGCGACTCCTGAGTAGGTTTTGGATGAGTCAGAATGTGGGATCGAAGCTAGAAAATCGTCTCCATAATGAACACCATGATGGCACTCTCCGTGGTAGGCCCCAAAGAGGTGCTCATCTCAGTGCCCCCCACGGGGAAGGGCCGGGGCCCCAGCTGCCTGCCAGGGGACTCATCCCCCCCCCGCCCCGGTTGCCAGCAGAGGCTTCCGTGTCGCCGGGGGGCTGCTGGCTGGCACCATGCGGGGAGACCCTGAGCTTCTGGATCAAGGCGGCCAGGGCCCTTGGAGTGGGATAGACCAGACAATTGTCCTCCTGGAGCTTGTATTTTTTGAAGCAGATGTCCAATAAGTAAGTTAATGAGTCCGTGCGCATCAGCTTCAGATGGTGAGAAACGCCATGAAGAAAAGCAGAGCAGGGTCAGTGGACAGAGAAAGAGCAAGTGGGCCATGGAGGGCTCCATTTTATCTAGGTGACAAGCAGACCCCGAGAGAAAGGAGACACAGCCGAAGCATATTGTTGGACGTCACCTCCTTCTTATCACGAGTGCTGGTGTTTCCTTAGCTTGGCCGTTTGCAAAGCAACCCTCGGTCCCCTGCCCGAGATGATGCCCACACTGACCCCAAAGTGGGTCCCCTAGTCAACAGATGAGAAATCTGCACAGGCCACTCAGGGTTGTGCTGGGATGCACTCACCCCCGACTGTGTCCCCACCACCAGTCCCTCGTCTTCTACCGCACCTGACGCTGACGGCGGTGTGTGGGTGTGTGTGTCCCCCCATGCCTGAATGGAGATGAAGGGAGAGAGCAGCTCCACAGTGAGCCTGCCTGGCGCCCCCAAGCCTGCAGGCCACCCTGATAGTACACAGCCACTCCCGACCTGTCTTCTTTCAGCGTTTCCTGGGCACTGTGCGTGGGACTCCTCAAATATCCAGCGGGCGACCTTCTTAGCTTGCCGTTCATACTGGCATCCACGGGGTATTTTTTTCTTTTGTTTTGTATGTTTTTAAATGGAACTCAAGTTCATATCACTGAATTAGTTTTCTGATTCGTGGCATTTTCTTGTCACTGGGTCATACTTGACTCTGCCGCCCTCTTGCATTTTATTTATTTCACGTGTTCACTGCCCTGTTTTCAGTCATATAATGAAAACCCTACACTCGCACCACTCTCCGACCCAACCCCTTCCACGCTGAGGACCCCGTCTGCGCCCCTCCCCCACCCACTGCGGCAGGCCACACCGCCCTCATCTGATGCTCCCGGTTCTCCTGGTGCCTTTGTTTTGTGGAGTTCGCAGGTGCCTGAGTGCGCTCCAGCCTAAGGAGGAGTATTTTATTTAGCTTTTGTTGCTTTTGTACTTTTTGTATTAAAAGATGTTCTTTCAGCCAGCAGTTATGAAAGTTAAGTCTGCACTGCGGCATCTGGGAAGAGGAACTCTTTAGAAATGCAAATTCTTGCATGCCCCCCACCCCAGACCTCCGGAATCAGAAATGGTGATTTGCATTTCTCTGACTACTAAGGAGGCCAACAGCCTCTTAATTTTGTTATTGGGTGTTTGTGTTCTCTTTTCTGAAATGCCTGGCAGATTTTTGCCCCTTTTTGCTACAACGTTGTTTATCATTTTCCTATTGATTTTAGTTATTTTTATATTCTTGACACTGATTCTTTCCGGTTAAATTCACTGAGAATATTTTCTCCCATTTATAGTCTGTGTTTTCTCTGTGTTGTCTTTATGATGAGCAGAATTTCTAATTTTAATAGAATCAAATGTATTTTTTTGTGTGGTTAACACCTATGATTCTTATTTAAGAATTCCTTCCCTATCACAAGGACAGAGAGAAACACACCAATATTTTCTACTAAAGGTTTTAAAGTGTTTCTTTTGACATAGAAGTCCTAAGACCTTTTGGAATTGCTTTGGTTGTGGCGTGAAGTAGGAATCCATGCTCACTAGTTTTTCCAAATGAATAACCGCTTTTTCTGGTTTTATGAGGTGGGTTATTCCTCTTCTTCCCTCTGCAAAGCTGTGACTGCTCTGTCATAAATCTAAGGTCTTGTGGGTGTGGGCTTGTGTCTGGCCTGTCCACTGTAATCCACTGACCAATTTCTATATTCTTATATCATCAGCAACCGTCTTTTTTTCCCTATTTTTAATTTTTTTTAAATTTAAATTCAATTTAGTTAACATATAGTGTACTATCAGTTTCAGAGGTAGAATCTAGTGATTCATCAGTTGCATGTAATACCCGGAGCTCATTAAGTCACGTGCCCTCCTTAATGCCCATCCCCCAGTTACCCCATTCCCCCACCTGCCTCCCCTCTGGTAACCCCCAGTTTGGTTCCTATGGTTAAGAGTTTCTTATGGTTTGCTTCCCTCTCTGTTTTTATCTTATTGTATGTTTTTCTTCCCTTCTCCTATGCTCCTGTTTTGTTTCTTAAATTCCACATATGAGTGAATCATATGATACATGTCTTTTTCTGATTGACTTATTTAGCTTAGCACTGTACCCTCTAGTTCCATCCATGTCATTGCAAATGGCAAGATTCCATTCTTTTTGATGGCTGAGTAATATTCCATTGTATATATGAACCACATCTTCTTTATCCATTCATCTGTCAATGGACATCCGAGCCCTTTCCATAGTTTGGCTACTGTGGACATTGCTGCTATAAACATTGGGGTGCAGGTGCCCCTACAGATCACTATGTTTGCATCCTAATAGCTCATAATAAATGTTGCTATCTGGTTCTCACGTTCCCTCTCTCTGCGTGTATTGACCATTCCTGAGCCTTTAATGTTTCATCATTTTGTTTTGTTTTGTTTTAGAATCAGCTTGTAAAGCTCCATGAAAAACTCTGTGTGGGGGAGGCTTGACTGGGCTTGCATTAAATTGATAAATCAAATTTGGGCGAATTACCACTTCCGGCACTATGTCCTGATGCTGCTTACAGAAACCTGGGATTCCTGTTCAATTCATCAACCTCACTGTCCCGGCATTGCTCATGTTACTGCCCGTATTCCTCGCCAAGTCTCTCCCGCCCCACACCAGAGAATCCAGCTCTTCCCTCCGTCCGGAGGCTCCTTCTGAGAGCTGGGACCCAGGGATGTCTCTGTCCTAACATGCAGCCGCCCGTGGAGAAGGAAGCTCCCTTCCATGTCAGCTCTCACAACATTATGTCAATAGCTCCCCGATTCACTGTGAGATATTTTTAGGAAGGCAATTTATTTCCTCTTACTTTAAAACATTCCACCCAAATTACTGTACTTCTTAAAATGTTCTATTATTATCTGAAACCAAAGCAAAGAGGGGCACAGGGTGACTTCCACGCGTTCTTCCCCCAACCACCCTGGGAAGTTGTTAAAACGGGGGGCTGCCACCTGCTCACATTTTATCCCAACTCGGTCCATGGCGTCTTCCCACATCATCTGAATATTTTTGAATAGATTCTGAATATTTTTGAAGTGAGAATCTGGTCCACAAACGACCTGTCCCTTTTTAAAAGTGTTCTCTCTGCATGATACACAAAGTACCGGATCAGAGGACCTGGTGCATACAGTGTAATGCGTCAGTTTAGAGGCATTAAAGACCCATTAAGGGTGGCCCACATTTTTTGTTTCTGTTTGTGTCAAAATTAGTAAATCCGCTGTTCTTGTGTCATTGGTTTTGTTTCCAAAACAAACACACCTACTTTTCGCTCGCAATATAAATGATCTGGTCAAGATTATCTGAAATTATAAATGTAAAAACAAATAGTCAAATTTTACGGCTTCACGGGTTATGTATTGAAGTAAAGCTTGGTGGGCGTCTGTGTTTCTGGGATCATTCAGTAAGATGGGATGGAAGGCCCAAGGTCATTCAGCTTTCTTCAGTTTGAGAGAGACTTATGGATTAAAGACAATCACTGAGATTCTTGAGACCCAAATCTTGTCTTAAGACCCAGGAGCAAGTCATGGTAATTCACATAATAAAAGGAAAAAAATCTCAGACTTGATTCCTTAGTAAATTTCCCTTCCACCAGAATGATGGTTACTGAAAAGTCATCCCAAATGCCGCACAGATTGCTGATTGTCAAGCGGTAAGAATTCATTTGATACTCTAATACTAAACTAAAAATAATTCTATCTTGTAGACATTTATGATTTGAAAACTATATCATAATCTCAAAAATGTAACTCAACTTGGTAAACATTCACTGAGGGCCTACATCAGGCCGGGCTCTAGGCTCTGAAGAGGAACAGGGCCCAGGCCCTGCCTTCAAACTAAGCAGCCGAATGCCTCGGGGCCTCCTCACTGACAAAGATCATCATCGCATAATAGTTTAAAATGTCCCTGCTCTTTCTTTCTGATGGTTGGATTCTGCATCAACGCAAGTACTGATTAGCTATGAGTCTTGATTTATGGAGCATGTTGCTCGTCTCTTGTGCCTTGGTTATTTATCTAAAAGATAAGGGCAATCAGCCTGACCTTTGTAGAGTTGATAGGGGAAAGAATGCAAGGCACCTCCCAACGTCTTAAAAAACGAGGTGTACCCCAGGCTTCTGTCGGGACCATCAATCCTTTATTAGCTGCATGAATCAGTCAGCAAACGCATCCCTCCCTTTCCCAAGATGATGGATACAAGAGAACCGGAGAAATCCACATGAAAAACAAGGAGTTACTCAGGAAAGATATACTGCTGAGTGAGGGAATAAAAAAGACGGATTGGAGAAATGTCTATCGAAATGCCACATTTGTCTACTATTTGGTAGTAAGAATCCTATATTCTGTTCCAGAAGCCACAGAACATGGGCATAAATTCGATGAGGCGGCGAGGCTGGCTCCGCCCCAGGCGTGAAGCCTCACTCAGGTCAGCGGTGATCATCCGATGGTCTCGACGTCTTACCCAAAGGGAACACCAGGCTGTGCTGTATTGCGGAGACGCCGATCATGGCTCTTCCGGATCTTAGACACTGTGTCTGTTTTCAGACCAGTCCTTGAGCACACGCCTTGAAGGTTTGGACGCTATCCTCGCAAAACATTACCCGTAATAGTCGCACCGTGGTAGCATTTTATGACGGAAATGGGAAGAAAAGTCCAACACTCGTGTACTCTGTTTCGAGAGAGCAAAAGGAAAGAACACGGAAGGTCACAGCACACATTAGGAGGTGACCATTAAATACAGATTAGAAAAAAAGAGCATTTGCCCTTCCAAAGACTCCTTTACAAGTTCCTACTGTAAGGCCTCCATTTGCGTTGGAAATATTATTCAGTTCACAAAAAGCGAGAGGGAGAGAGAGAAAAGTTGGCGGCTGCGTGTTCGGGGCAGGCCGCCCCATAAGGCGGAAGGCTGTGCGCGTGGGAAACGGCCTCTACTTTGTGTTGATTTACTGGAATTCTGGGTGGGTTTTTCAGAATGACAAAAATGACAGCAACAACCACTAAAACATATGAAATAAAGATTGCTGCTAACAAAGGAAATGTTTCCCCAAGAAATTTGCTTCTATAAAAGGAAGTGAAGAAATACAAGTAAGTAATACAACCAGGGGACACATGTTTCTGAAAAATAGTTTGGGGAGAGAATGAGTCTGTTGAAATCCATCCTATGAAAAATGACAAATGAATCAATGTTAAGAAGTATCCTAGGCTTGGTGATTATTAATTACTTCATAGCTGACTTCCTCGAGACCAGGCCCCGGAGAAGCTGTGGCCTCCACCTCGACCGTCTGTGTGTTGGGCTCTCTGCTAGCTGGTTATTCCCAGTGCACACGTGATCCGATCTCCTGTTTACAAACAACCGGGTTGGAAATAGGGCAGCCGATTTCATTAGAGTCACGTAAACGTCCTTGAAGAATAGCTGAGGGGAGATGGTGGTTTAACCCCGCTATTGGACAAAGGGCCATAAAAGCTCCAGGGTTTTCTTGTTTGTTTTTTTTTTTAAATCTTAACCTCTCCTTCCTTCTTTAAGAAGTAGACCGTGTGACCCATAGTGGATGAGACTGTTACTTGTTTAAGGCTTCCTTGCTGACTCTGGCTAGTGATCATGAAGCTATCGCTTGTTTTGATAAGACAGATCTACCTCCAGAGGAAATGAAATACATTTCCTGAGCTCTGAGAGCCAGAAGCTGCCCTTGTTTGCCACCTTTGATGACAGACAGAACGGAGAAGGAGGAGACTGGCACCATGGACTCGAAGCCATCGAACAGTCCAGATCCCTGTCCTTGAGCCAATCAGTAGTAACGAGGAGCCTGAGCTCTTGTCCGTCAAAACACTCATTTTTATTCTCACTGTGAGATCAGTTCTCACTGTGAGATCAGAAATGAAAACACGAGAGTATCGTTCGTAGACACGGTGGCTGAGGAAGACAGAGCACGTTTCTGAATGCACACGGATGGGCAATGAAAGGGTGATGTGAAATCTGTTTATGCAGCATCTTTCCCAAGCTTGTTTCAGAATTCCCTTCAAAGGGTTAAACAAACAGTGGTGTGCAGAAGGAGAGAGCTGACATCAAACGCAGTTCTGGCCCCAGAGGGGAAGTAAAACAGAAACAGAGCCTGAACTCTGGTCTCGGGGGGTGGAAGGTTAGGGCCTAATTGCCTCCTCCAGGGACTTGTCAGCGGAGCTGGGAGAGATGGACAGCGGCTGCAACACGCCGAGATGCCAGAGGGAACTTCTGGAACGCGGACTTCTGGAGGAATTGCTGTAATAAATACCTTTGATTATGAAATGCAATTTCCCCAGGAACTCAGAGAACTACTGCATATTTTGCTTCTATTCATCTCATGATGGATTTGGGAATTATTAGAGGCAGGTATTTTCAGCCTCCAATTGTTCCTTTATTGAAAAATCAAAGCCCACAGAAGTTAAATGTAACCCTCAACAACACAGTGAATCACCGCAAATAAAAATCACTCCCCCATTTTTGTCTGGTTTTTTTTTTTTTTTAGAGCTAGTCTATGCCTGAATTTTTCACTTGTAGAATAAATGTGAAACCAGAGGTAGGGTTGCTGGACTTAGTAAATAAAAAATACAGGATGCTCAGTTAAATGTGAATTTCAGATAAGCAACAAATACATGTTTGATATAAATATGTCCTTTGCAATATTTGATACATACTGAAATTTTCAAGTAGATATTCATTATCCATTTGAAATTCACATTTAGCTGGGTGTCCTATGTTTTATCTGGAAACCCTAACCAGAGGCTTTTTTTTTTTTTTTTTTAAAGATTTTATTTATTTATTTGAGAGAGCGAGAATGAGAGAGAGAGAGAGAGCATATGAGAGGGAGGAGGGTCAGAGGGAGAAGCAGACCCCCCGCCGAGCAGGGAGCCCCATGCGGGACTCGATCCCGGGACTCCAGGATCATGACCTGAGCCGAAGGCAGTCGCTTAACCAACTGAGCCACCCAGGCGCCCCAACCAGAGGCTTTAATTTCAAAAAAAAAGGCTAGATGTTCTCTTGTCATATTGCCAAGAACTGACTCTTTGAAGCCCCTTTCCCTTCATTAACTCCCTCCAGCAAACCTCTGCCTCCAAAGCTCCTAGCACTACCCTGGAACCCAGGCTTTTCCCTTGTAAGTCACTTAGATGGAAGGCCTGTCTCTGCGTCCCCCCAACGCCCCATTGGGGGCTTGGTATAGATGTGTGTGTGTCACAGGATGGCTGACACTTCACATCACTCCCCGCGGGCTCCCCAAACCCGACCCCGAGCCATGTCCAGGACCAGTGGACGAAGCACAAATTAACTCAACCTAAGCTGTCCCAGCTAAATTCCTCCCACCAAATACTCTGAGGTTCTTGGTATGAGAGAGCCTTTCTCTTCTGGCCAGGAAGCTGTTATTAGTTATTTTTAAATTTTCAAACTAAAATGTTATTATTAATTTTGAGATTTTGAGCAAAAAAAAAAAGTGTTTGCCTCTTAGTGCATAGTAAATGTTTGTGGAACGAATGAATGGGTCAAAGTCAGAAAGAGCACAATTCTCTGGATCAGAAAGCGATACCTCCACAATTATCCAACAAAGTGTTCTGACAATACAAACCACCTTCCAGGTATTATAATGTGGCTCTGGCAGAAGAATAAAAATGGCTCCTTCTTAGGGCATCTTTTCCTTTTTACCTGATGACCGCTTCTCTCTGCTCACTGCTGTGATGCTGGGAAGGCAGGCCAGCATCCTGTATTAGGCTAGATTTGCATTAAAGTCAGTAGGGCTGAGTGGTACGTCCTCCCTGATAGATGCCTGCTGTTTACTGAGAGCATGGACACACGTGTTGGAAGGAAGGTGGCCCTCACAGCCTTCACTGAGTAGACAGCAGCTTGTCCACCAGCCTCACCCGCCACCAAAAACCCCAGTGTCCCAAGAGAAGTCTAGTACACGAAGAAAGGCTTCAGTCTCGCCACACAACGTCAGCTCTAAAACCAAGTGTATCCATTTCCTAGCGCTGTTGTAACAAAGTGCCACAAAGTGCATCTCCCTCGTTTGGTTCCAGAGCCCGGAAATCTGAAACCAAGGCACCAGCAGAACCTCTGAGGTCCGGGGCGCCTGGGTGGCTGAGTCCATCAAGCATCCGACTTGACTTTGGCTCGGGTCATGATCTCAGGGTCATGAGATGGAGGCCTGTGTCCGGCTCTGCGCTCAGCAGGGAGTCTGCTTGAGGATTTCTCTGCCCCTCCCCCCTGCACACATGTGCTCTCTCTCTGTCTCTGAAATATATAAATAAATGTTAAAAAAAAAAAAGAACCTCTGAGGTCTGGGTGAGTCCTTGCGTTTTTGCTGTGTGGTACCACTGTCCTTGGTGCTCCTTGGGCCTCGGCTTCCAGCCACAACACTCCTGTCCACCCTGTCATCACATGGCCTTCTTCCTGTGGGTCCCTTCAGGACCCAGGCATGTTGATTAGGAGCCCCTTTATTGGCCTCATGGTATCCTGATGACACCTGGGAAGACCTCTTTTCCAGGGGCCTTATTACAGGTGCCAGGGGTCGGGACGTCAACATGCCTCTTTTGGGAGGACACAAATCAACCCATAATATTAAATGCCATGATATTATGTCACACACACTAATCATTCTACAAAGCCTAAAGATCTCCAGCTACATATTGTCATGCAGTCCAGTCCCCTGTCACCGACGTGGGACTAGCACCTCATTGCCCATCAGAGTATACACTGAGTCCTGGGCTGTGAGTCAGTCTCATTCGTGAACATCAACCAGGACACCACCCACCATGCACAGGCGGCACTCGCTAAGAGCTTGCTGAGAAGAAAGTCTATGAATAAATGAACCACCAACTGAACAAGTGAGTGACAGCTGAATATGGAATAAGTAGTGGCAGATATGGGCTTTTGCATAGCTGGGCCATACTCTGTTGGATCTGAGACCCCATCAAAAAAAACCTCACCACTGTTTTTTGTGCCAGAAGAAAGGAAAAAAAGTACTGTCCACGAAACAATTACACAGTGCAATCCTATTGCCCAGAATTGTGCATGTACTGGGCGCTTTCCTTTAGTTGCAGGTACTTACCATGAACAGAAACGCAGAAGCACGGTGGATAGTTGAGGAGTTTTTAAATCTTCGAGTTCAGCATCTGACACTCTTGGGTCACATTTCCACTCACCTCATCCACGTGCAGGCTTCCCCACACAGGTTTGACCTCTAGCCTTTAAGAGCACCCTGGACTGGCTTTCCCTAAAGGTGGGCTCCACGAACTCCTAACACCCATTCTGTGCATGTTGATGCTGGTCCTTTATAATCTAAACAGAAGGGGCAGGAAAGGTTTCCAGAAACAAGTCAACTCATGTCATTACTCAGATGAGCCAAGTTACTGGGTGATGGACACTCCTGGGCCCACGGGTGTCCAGCCGCAGCACCAGGAATGACGAGTCTCCACGCTGTGCACAGGGCATATTCTTACTCACACTCTCACATCTGCAGCAAAACTGTGTGACGGTTTCAGGTCACACATGACTGTCATCAACTAGAAGACAGGTCTTCTACCAGAGATGTTACAATGTGAAGGAAAAAGGCACCGTGCACGGCTGATGAGTAACCTGGGATTCCCAGTGGGGACAGCTCATCAGCTCTCTGCCAGCCCTCTCCTGGGGCAGTGTCAGCCAAGATGCAAGCATCACCCAGTCCTCACGATAAGGCCACCAGGTGTCCTTTCATGAAAGACAGTCATGCCTAAAAACAACCTGTGATTGAATAAGGAACAATAAAGAACAATTTAAATGACAAGCATAAACACGCTGTGCTTGAATGTTGAAGAATATTTTAAAGTCATAATCACTCTGTGTTCTAGTCACGGAAGGGCAGAGAGGACCCCCTGGACACTGGGTTCTGCTCTCTGTCTGTGGGGCCTGGGGCAAGTTTCTTGCTCCTTCTGGCCCCAGTTTTCACATGTGTAACAGAAGACTCTATGCTTTATTTCACATCCAACGTTCTACTCTTAGTTCTCAGAGAAAGACCCTGTTGCACCTGCAGTTGGGCCTCTCACCGAAGGCCTCACTTGATGCTCTTTGTCGAAACTGCACACCAGGCCCTTCCTGCACTTGGTGTAAACCAACAGCGGCATTGCAAATCTTCTCGGTGAGGGCTGCTTTGAAATCTGTGGGTACGCTCTGAGGTGCTTTCATGGTATTTCAAAGGACCTTAGAGTTACTCTAGTTCAACCTTCTATACAAAACTAGAACTTTTTCTTCAACGTGCCAGTCTTTGCATACGTATTCCTTTGAGAACATGCCCATATCTTAGTAAGAAAGCCAGCTCATAAATAACTCAAGTGATTAGAAAATTCTTCTTTGCTTGGTTGTTGAAAGTTATTGGAATAGAACAGGAAGTCCAGAAATTGATCCAGTAAGAGAAGAAAGTGCAATGTATATCCAGACAAATGGCCAATGTCCTTAACATAGAAAGAGCACCTATAAATCAATAAACCAACAAATAATCTAATGGTAAAATGGACAAAGAACATGAACAGGTAATTTACAAAAAAAAAAATAAATAACACTGGTTCTCAACTATATAAAGTTACACTCAAGTTTATGCAAAATTAAACTACAAGGAGGTAGTGTTTTTGAGTATCAGGTGGGCAAAGATCAAGAAGCTTACTAATACCTGCTGGGCAGGCTTTGAGGAAACAGGCAACTTCATACATCATTGGGAGGAACGTAAATTGATAGAACTTACATGAAGGTTGACAGTATCCATCAAAATGTAAAAGCACCTACTTTTATCTGCCCATTCCACTTCTAGAATAGTATATTACAGCCGCAATGCTCCAACTTTCTGGTTTCAGGACCACTTTACATGCTAAAACTTACTGAGGATCCCAAAAACTACTGATACTCACCATATTAGAAATTAAAACTGAAATTTAAAAGATATCTATTATGTTATAAAATAACAGTAAACCCATTGTATGAGAACATAAATAGCACATAATTTATTAAAAATTATATTTTCTTTTTTTTTTTTTAGATTTTTTATTTATTTATTTGAGAGAGAGAGAATGAGAGACAGAGAGCATGAGAGGGAGGAGGGTCAGAGGGAGAAGCAGACTCCCTGCCGAGCAGGGAGCCCGATGCGGGACTCGATCCTGGGACTCCAGGATCATGACCTGAGCTGAAGGCAGTCGCTTCACCAACTGAGCCACCCAGGCACCCTAAAAATTATATTTTCAAAAAAATTAGTGAAAGAGGGCATTGTTTTATTTTTTTGCAAATTCCCTTGATGTCTGGCCTGAGAGAAGATACCTGGGCTCCCTCATCTGCATCTGCGCTCAGCCTGTGTGATATGTTGCTTTGGTTGAAGAATGTGCAGGAAATCTGGCCACACTCCAGAGTGAAGCTGGACAAGGGAGCCCCTTGCCGGTCCCCTAGAAGGGTCTCAGAGCTACAGGGACCACATTTGAGAAGCCGTGCATCACAGAGCTTCTCACATGTGTGAATGGACTCACACCAGCTTGTTTATGGAGGTGTTGTCTGTAAAAGCAAAGCATGGCAACAAAGGGACCCTTGGGAGGGGCTGATAAAATAAGTGGAAATGGAATTCTATGCAACCATTAAATTGACTGAGGTGTCACATGTGCTGAGATGGGCCAACCCCAAAGTATCAGGTGTCATCACCAAAGATTCATTGTTGAATGCAAAGCCACAAATAAGCTGCCAAGGAGTGTTCGTGGTCTTTATCATTCATAAACATATGCATCAACTGTACCTGGATGGAAATTCATGGAAGCATTCCTGATGCTGCTTTCCCAGAAGGGACTGGCACAAGGAGGTGGTCGCAGGCTCACTTTCCACGGTACCCTTTGTACCTCCGGAATTTTGTATCATGTGTGTGGATTGCCTGGGGAAAGAATTAATTAATCAATTAATTAATGTAAACACAAATCTCCCCGTGGGTCTGATTCACCGGCCCTGGGCTGGGACTAGGACAGCAGGTGGATTGTGGGGGCTGTGCTTGCTTCTACATTTTGGATATGTTCTTTTTTCTCCATCTGGGTCTTTTAAAATACCTCCCACATGTATGCTCCCGACATTTGCACTTAGAACTCAGCCCATTGAAAAATGTTATTTCGGCTGTGTAGTTCATGATCCTGTTCCACTTGATCTTAGACTTGTAGGATCTTGGGCGACACCAATGTTTATTCCTCCGTGTTGTTACACATTCACAACCTAAATTTTAAGATGCTATTTAAGAAAAATGTCCCACCCACCAAAATTTCAAAATTACTTTGGTCTTCATTTCAAACAGCCTAGGTGAAAATGAGCACCGGGCAGCCACTACTGTTAGCTGCCATGTTGGACAGCCATGGTCCATAGCCACGGCAGCCACGGCAGCCCACACCAAACTGCCGGCCACTGCTCCATGCCTCTTCCCAGTCTTTCCCGAGTTGGTGTGGTCATTGCCCCAACTCCTGTGTCCCAGAGTTCTGGAAAAGGGCTAGACATATTGGGTTAGGTATATTCTTAGAGTCTGAAGCCACCGTCCCTGACTTGTTAAAACTGCCCCATCAGGACCCTGTGTGATACTGGCTGGGTCTCTGCTCTGGTCTTTGCTGGAGAGCATGCATTCCTTCATTCTCAAATCTATTGAATTCTCTGTGTAAGTGCTAGGCAGGTACGATGATGATGAGTAAGACATGGCCCAAAGGCAGAGTCAGAAACCGTTCCAATTTACGTTTCCCTTTGAACGTTGCTCTCCTTTTGGACTTTAGCTTCTCTTGGGTTAATCATACAAATTACAGACTTTCCTTTAATGTTATTTTGAATATAAAAGTAATTAAGTACTGTTACTAAAACCACACAAAAGCAAAGATATTTCTAGAAGAAAAGTCAGCTGGATTTGGAAAGATGTATATCGTTTGCTTCCAACACAGACCAATGTGAGGACTGATTCAACTTGCTTGCTTTTCTGTCGCAATACTGATGTCAGCTTCCGATCACGGCTGTCGGGCGGCTTTGCCCACCTGTTTCAGGAGGGGTACGCCCGCGGATGCGGCAGTCTGGGGAGGCCTGTGTCACCACAGCAGGGCATTTGGCGGGCGAACGGCAACAAACCCTGGAGATGCTCTTCTCTGGCACAGGGAGTGGAGGGTGACTCAGGAATGACCGGTCACCAGGTGTGGGAGCAAGTATTTGGAGCTCAGCGGAGGTGGTGTGAGCAGCCATTGGAAGCACTGTGCTGGTAAACATCCGCAGTAACCCCTCAAAACTGCTGATGTAAACTGAAATTGTAAGCCCTGACGATTGGATGTGAGATAATCTGTCACTTTATGAAACAATCTGCTCTTGTAGCTGATCAACAGCAGATTTATTCCTACTTTTGGGCATGTAGCTATTACTAGAGCAGGGTGTAGCCAGATTTGAGGGCCCAGCAAAAGAAAACTCGGGGGACGTGTACAAACGGCCTCTCTCCCCAGACGGCTCGCGCTTTCTTGTTCAGGCCGCGGCACGTCGGACGGGACGTGCTCTGGGCGGTGGCTCTCTTCGCCGGCGTGGGGCGCTTGATCGGTCTCTCCCTGACTGGCCACCGCCCCGTCCATCCCCCACAGCACGCCCGGAGCCTCACGCGGTCAGCGTGGAACGTAAGGACACGGCTCTTCCCCAGGAGCTCAGAGCAAAGCCGCGGCGGAGGAGGGGGGTGGTCTTTCCTGGGAGGCAGACAGCTTAGTTCGGGCAGGCGGTCTTCCCATCCTGAGGAAATGCCAGAACCAGGCCAGCACCGGCCCGGGGGACGCGGCGTCGCGGCAGAGCTGGCTTTGCCAGGCGGCGGCATCGGAGGAGGGTCCGAGGTACCGAGCTGTGCAGGGGTGAGTGAGACATGCTGGGAGAGCTGAGCACACCCCCTTCTGCGGGCTTGCCACATCCTCCCGAAGCTTCCATGCAGCCTCCTGGAGCCCTCTGTGCTACTTGAGGCAAGTCTCCCTGTTTTCTGGGAATTCTCCACTTTTCTAACTGGACACAACGTCCTGAGGCCTGGGTTTTCCTGGACTTTCAAGATCAAAGCGAAGGGTCCCTCCCACAGGGATAGTGTTGATGAGCAAGGTGCCAGGCGGAGCTGAGCGGGGACTCTGGTGTGGCTGGGGAGCATGACCTTGGGACCCTTCCCTCGGGACCCTGTCTGCAGCCTGTGGTTTGGGGGGGGCCCAGGCGCCTCCAAGCAGAAAGGCCTGAACCCGCCCCTGTTGAGGTTCAAGTGCCCGCAGACGTAACTGCCAGCCTGGGGTGGGGGAATAGGGGACCCCCACGGCCCTACTTCAGGGGAGGGGAGGGGATTTCCTGAGAAGGAGCCCTGCTCAGTCTGGCCCTGTGCTGACAGCCTGGATTGCCCCCAGGGCCCGGAGGGCGTGCTGTGCTGCTGCAGGGACCCTGTGGGACCCCGCCCCGCTGAGTGCGGGTGGAGCAGAAGCCCCCTTCCCCCTGGAAGGCCACAAGCGGCCTGGGGCCAGGGCTGGGTCGTGTCCAGAAGCTCCAGGAATCCAAGCAGAATGCTGGTCCAGAGCCACCTGTCTGGGGGACTGGAGCCCCAGGGGGCAGGGTTTTGTTCAGCTGGTCTTGGTCCTGGGCCTGACCGGGTCTGATGGGGGTGCACGTGGTAGGCGGGGGGGGGGGGGGGAGGGCGGGGGATCCTGGAACATTTGGGAGAGAGAAGGGAAAAGCTGGGCCGCTCGGCCGGTCGGGTGCAGCTCGCAGCAGAGGGGCCTTCTCATCAGCCCCTGCCCAGCCCTTTGGTGGTCGTGTGTCCAGCTGGCCTCCCCCGCCGGGCCTCTGCCTGGTGCTTCCCCTCCTCCATCGCAGACAGCACAGGGCGCGTTGGGTTCCTGAGACTTGATCCCAAAGCCGGTGGCTGGCCCGAGAGGAAGGCCTGCTCACTCCTTCCTGGTCCACCCCCGAGCCTCCCGGACTTCCCGAAGCAGGAGGCCAGCCTCCCACATGCATTCCCCATCCCAGGGGCTCGGCTCTCAGACGCCACCACAGCCTGCTTCCAGCCGGGCATTGTGCCAACGCCGGGCGGAGCCTCATGCCCAGCCCACCGCCCAGACGGCCTGTGCGGTCCCGGATGCTTGTACCCTTGTTTCCTGGCTCCGCCCGCAGCCTGTTCTTGCTCCCGGCCATCTTCCGGTCCCCCCACCAGACCCCTCCTGCCAGTGGCACCTTCGGGGCAACGGATAGACCACCAGTGATGGTTCTTCGCGTGGTGTCAGGCGGCCCTCCTCTGCGCTTCGGGGTTTCGTGGCTGAAACCCGGGTCCACCAGTCCAACCTGCTGGGGCACACGGGACAATTCAGCTCCGGGATCCAGGGCCGCCTCATGGCACCCAGAGGGCTCCACGTGCTGGGAGGGTAGGAACTGAAGAGCCTCAGAGGCTCGCGTGGCCTGCTCGGTCTCCTTCTGGCTGTGTCTCACTGTGGGCCCTCCTTGCCTCGCGTGGCCCCGTGCACCTGGGCTTGTCCCAGACCTGCTGGAAAGCATTCTGAGCCCCATTTAGGGACGGGTCCCAATCCGGATTCAAATTCCTCGAAGAGAGAGTGTGGCTGGTGCAGCTGAGCTGTGAGCCCCTCGGAGGAACACCTCGAGTAAGATTCTCCACCCGTCACCCACCCGCCCTCACTTTGATTCCGCCCCATGCCATCTCCGGCCACGCCGGCACCTCTCTCTTCTCCACGGTGCAGACCGCTCCCGCCTCTGGGCCTTTGCACTTGCTATCCACTCCTGGAGCGTCCTGCCCGGGGTCTTCTCGCGCTCTGACCCTTGACCTTCAGGTCTTGCTCACAGGTCACCACCCCCAAGAAGCCCTCCCCGGCCCACCTCAGAAAACAGAGTCCCCAGCCCCACACATGGCATCCAACACAGCATCATCTTATTTTCGAGGTACGTCCGTCAATAAGTGAAAGTGTTCTGTTCATTTACTTACTCACTTGTTTATGGGGCTCTCCTTCCATTAGGATTACAGTTTCCAAGAATCAGGAGGCTCATCTGTCCTTCCCTGGGGTGCCCAGAGCCGGGCACGCAGTGGGCACTCGGTCAGTGTTTGGGAAACGAAGGAGTGAGCAATTGCAGCAGGCCCACCCCTTCTGGAAGGGGGCCGCGTCATCCTGCTGGCAGAGAGTGCCCCAGAGTACATCCAGGGCGACTAAACTCTCACCCACCACATCCAGTCCAGAGCGCTAGAGACAGCGTCTCCAAAGGCCTTCCCTCTCCCCTGAGTTCTCTGTTCCCGGAGCCAGTAGACATCCGTGTTCTATGCTCACCTCCGCTGACTTCTCTCCAGCGCTGCTCTGCGCACGTGTGTGCGGCAGATTTTCAGCCATTGTCCCATCTGCTCGGGGAGGGAGCCCTGAAGGCTGGATCACCCCTTGGTGCAGAGGAGGAACTTTCTCCTCATCTGCGATCATTCAGCCTATTAGCAGGTGGATTCTTAGCCAAACTCATTTTACATCCACGCTGTATAGTGACTCTTTGGAAAAATTCAAAATCAAGTCCCATAATCTTTCAGTTTAAGATGTCTTAAAGCCATTGAACTTTATGCACCTGGAACCCGGAGGAATTGTGTGCCTCAGGTTGAGATGGCAAATACTGACCATGCTGTTTGAACCATTTTTAGTCTAGTTGCCACTGTTTATTAATTCTGCTACCCTTCACCTGAATTTTTCCAAGTTTCTAACAAATATAGCTACCTTTATTATATTTATATATCTTTATATAATATCAGCAAATAGATCTTTATTTTTTTAAGATTCATTTATTTATTTGAGAGAGAGAGAGTGCAAGTGGTGGGGGAGGGGGGCAAAGGGAGAGGGAGAGAGAAAACCTTAAGCACACTCCACTCTGAGTGTGGAGCCCAATGCAGGGCTCGATCTCATCACCCTGAGATCATGACCTGAGCCGAAATCAAGACTTGGGTGCTTAACCAACCGAGCCACCCAGGCGCCCCATCAAATAGATCTTTAAATAAAATCTTTACGTACTTGTGTTTTGTCAAAGACCTGTCAGAAACCTTAGAATAAAAAAAGAGAAATGTAACAAACCTTTATATTTTACATTGCCTATTTGCTGCCAATAATCAATAAAAATCCTATGACATGCTGTTGTAACGTATGCCAGGCACCTGACATAGGTTACCCAGACTGTGTCCTATAGGGCCTTACAATAATCCTGTGAAACAGACGTCAGCTCGGTCACACTGTAATCCAGACACAAGCCAGGCCCCACATGGCTCAGGCTTGCTCCGCGCCACCTACAAAGAGACACAGTTTCGTAGCCAAGACTAGTCACGCCTCTCCAGAAGCACCATAGGGAGCTGGTGTCGCCGGCAGTGTTTCCCAAAATGCCCCTGCGTCCCCCCCGGGGCTGCCACGGCACAGTGGTTAGAACAACAGACCCGCACGCAGTGTCTCTAAGTTCTGGAGGCTAGGTGTCCAAAATCAGGGTGCTGGCAGGACCCGCGTCCCTTCTAGGTCTCCGGGGGAGGGTCCTTCCTTGCCTCCTCCCAGAGGTCCGCCGTGCTCCCTGGCGCGTTACATCTGCCAGTCCCCGCCGCGGTCTCCCTCCTCTCCCTGTGAGGATATCAGTCACACGGGATGGCAGCCCACCCCTCTCCAATATGAGCTCACCTTCACTTCAACAGTTACATCCACAGTGACTCCATTTCCAAGGAAGCTCATGTTCTGTGGTTCCTGGAAGGACGCAAGTTTGGGGGACACCCCAGGACGGCCTCCGTCTTACTTCTGTGTTGTCCTATGATCCGCGGCTCCTCCCGTGTCACGGGCTTTCCTCCGCCCCGAGCAGCGTGCTGGTGCTCCCTCCTCCTCATCCGTCAGGTGGCTCTCTGTCACTGACTTGGCTGTCGCCTGCCTTCTTTCTTCTGCTCTTGCTGGTTGCTGGAGTGGGGGAGGAGGGGAGACCATCGTAGACCAGCCTCTCTTAGAAGCTGGGCAAGCGGGGAGGTGTGGGGCCGTGAGCGGAGCCCGGTCCAGCCAGTCGGCGCTGACCCCGGGGGCTGCTGCTCCTCATGTACCCACGACTTCCCACGAGGATTGTCCTCCTGTGCCCTCTTCCATCCTCATGGTCGATCGATCCCTGTTTTCTGTCCCACTAGGAAAGGAAGCTGCGGATGAATGTGGGGAGCAGTATCCCCTGGGGTTTGAACACAGTACCTTCCCTCCTGCATCCTTTGGGCTCCCGCAGAACTGCCCAGGCTCCTGGCGTCTCCTCACACCGCACACAACCAGACACACGCCCCTTAGCGTTCGAAGCTCTGGCAGGATACATCCAGTCCCGGCATAGTTGGGGACTTTCTTCAAGTCACCCTTCAACACCAGTAGTAATGATGGATTTTAAAATCAGTGCTCAGAATTCATACAATTAAAAAAAATTTTTTGAATGCGAAATTTATAAATATTATAAAAATCAGAAATGTGTATTTATAAAAGTAAAATATTAAATGCATATTATTATCATTTTACAATGGCCTTACTAAGATTCTTTAAATAGTATTTAAAAATGTGCTAAACACTCCACAAAAATGAACAATAAGTTCTTAGTGGAAAATGAAAATGAAATCTTGTGACATATTTCTTAACAATGGGACCTCATGTCAGAGCGCATCTGGGGGGGCTGGTGTTGCAACAAATACATGGTGTGAACTGTTGGCAGCTGTGGAAACCTCTCCCAATGTGCCCCAATCCTCCAGTAAAGCATGTATGGTTTATCTTCATCTTCCCAGTTGTTACCATGTATAGACGGAGATCCTGGTGCAGGAACACTGTCAACACTCTACTCCTGCAGAAATATCTTGAATTAGAGTGAGAATTATTCTTGTCCTAGAAGCTTGGCTTTGACCATCACCAGCTTCTTCCATCTTTTGAGGATTTTGGAAGTACAGCAGCTTGCTTTCTAAATAAGTGTTTCTTGGTCTGATTTGAGATTTTAAAGCAACATTTAACATCACTAGTATGACCCACTAAAAAATTCAGATTTCCCGACTCAGGGAGAGAGCCCATGGATGTAACCCCTGATTCCACGTGGGCAGAGGCCAAGCACAACCAAGGCCAACTAACTCTCTTGGCCACAGAATTCCAGTGTCACTCAGGCACCATGCCGGCGGGGAAACCAGCTCCACTCTGACCCCGCGCGCAGGTTGCTGTCCTCCTGGTACGACATCACAGCGTCCCGCAACCCTGAAATGCTGGAAAGTGGGGCCAGGGCATGAGTGGTTCAACATTAGAGTCTTCAGAATCAAATTCCCTTCACCCGCACGATGATCAGGTGCTTCATGGAGACCTTCCTTCTAGAATTCCGCCGGTGGCTACAATTTGCGAAGTCCAAGGTCTCCCCTGCTCTACTATCTGTGTCTACGGTGCTTTGCTCTGGCATTTATCACTCTATCCTGCAGCCACATTTCTCACGTCAGCCCCTCCTCTTCCCTTCTAATTAAGTTGTTACCCCTTAAAGGCAAAGACAAAGACAGTGGTAATATTTTCATTCGAATCCAAGTACCTAAAATAATGTCTGGCACATTGAAAAATGTTCTGAAAATGTCGGTGTTATATTTCAAAAAGTTAAAGACGATTCCAGGAAGACATTTTTCAGGGATTGTCGACAGTCTGTTGAACAAAAGGAAAGTAAAAAATAGGATTTCCATTATTTATTGAATTAATGTTTCATTGCTGCCTAAATCTTTGTAACTAAGATATATAATCCAGGATATCTTGCTTCTAAAAATAAAACAAGACCTTCTATCCCTTTGGGAGTGAGAAGGGGGTTCTTCCAACCCTTCATCGTTGGCTTCAGAGCTTACTGGAAAAACTATTTCCATGGAGATGGAGTTTCTTGATTTTCAAGTAGTTAATGACTTCCAAAGCTACACTATAACATAACAGTGAGCAAAAATGACAGGTTTCCTGTGAGTGTGATTATTTTTAAGCCTCTGGTGTTTTTACCTTAAGTAGATGAAAGAATACTTGGCTACTAAGCACCAGATGTCAGTCAGGCACCAAATGCCACTGTTGTAGGAAAACAAGCGAAGGACCGCACTCATGCCTCTGGTCACAAAGGACCCCTGGCGGGGGGAGATCTGGCCATGTCCAGCCTCGCCACAGCGGAATCCCTAGCAGCACCCTCTCCAAGGACTCTGAGGGTTTGTCAGAGCAGCTGAGGACAAGGCCGTCCTCTTCTCTGCTCCCCACCACTGCTGAGGGGGCTGCCCCAGCCAAGGGAGGGAAACCGCCGTGCGGGTCGGCCCGCCCAGGACTGCTGGATCTAGAGGCCGAGTCCCAGGTTAGACTGATTCTGTAAGAAGAGCAGGCCGCCTCAGCTCCCGCAGTCGAGAGTCTGGACGTGGCTGGATCCGTGAGCCCAGACGATGTTGTCAGGAGCCAGGGTCATTCTCCCACTTCTCCTGACACTGCTTTGCTCCGTCTGAAGCCAGCTGCTTCCTCACGGTGTCCTCACCAACTGCAGGCTCCACTCCCTCACCTCCTTTCTGGTTGCTCTGGGCCAAGTCCCAGGGCAAATGCTGATTGGAGCTACTCGGGTCGCATGGCCATTTCTGAGCCAAGTGCCAGGCCGGGATGGAATGTATATTCTCTGGCAGACCTCCCAGATCTGAAAGGACATAGCTCTCCCCTCACAAACCACATCTTTATCCACCCCTCCATTTTTTGTTTCTTCCCCATTTGTCCCCTCTTCCATCCTCTTCCCCTACTTTCAAGTATCTAAACAATTATGGCCTTAAGTTTTTTTTTTTTATTGGTACAAAGGAGAAGATGGATGGATGGATAGATGGACAGATGGATGGATGGATGGATGGATGGAAGAATGGATGGAGGGGGGTTGGATAGAGGAATGGATGGACTGATGGATGATGGATGGAAGGATGGACAGATGGATAGATGGATGGATGGATGAATGGAGGGGGAATGGATGGAGGAATGAATGGACAAACAGCCATAGGGATCAATGCATCGTTTACTATTTCAGTGAATGATGCAATGTTTGATACACGTCTGACTGAAAGGCGTGGCTTGTCACTCCCGAGCGAGAAGCCCCCAGCAGAGTCCGGCGCATTGTTAGTGAGGGATCCTGGATGAGGAAAGTCCCCCTCAGAGGCCACTACTGAACTCTCGGAACCTGTTTTCTGGAACCATCGTGAGTAGTACCTTTGGCAAGAGAGAGAGTTTCTTTTAAGAGCAGAACATGACTTCGTACGTCTCTCCGTAGTGATGCTCCTGTCACGACGCACACGTGCCGTCTGGCAACAAGCTTCAGGGCAAAGCATTTTCGGATTCCTTTTTAGCGGAGGATTTTAAGTTGCACTGTGAATTGAAATACAACGTGCAGATGCTTACTCATTCTCCAACACAGCCTCACTGAGGCAGAAGGAAACAGCGCGAGAGCCGGGCACCCAGGCCAGACTGCAGCTCTCTCAGGCCGCCTTCCGCATATGAGAAGCCTCTGCGCCTCGCGCTGGGCAGTGTGTCCTGGTGGTCAGGCGGGTGTGGGCCAGCCCGCTGCGAGGCCGGCCTTCCTCCTGGTCCAAGGGCACACACTTGTGCCGGATCCCACAGGGGGCTCCTGCCACGGGGTGGGGGGGGGCTCCTGCCACGGAGGGCTTCTGCCGTGGCAGGCACCTCCATGCTGCGTGGAGGAGGCTCTCCACGGGCACTGAGTACCTGCTGTGCTGTGCCCTGAGGCCCGGGAGGGAAGCAGCCTCCACCACTGGGTTTTTTTCCTGACGCTTTTTGAAATAATAGAACAAAGCCTATTTTCTGCCAGGCTGAAGGAGCAGATCTGCTGAAGCCCCCAGGCTGGCGAATGATCCTACTGACCGCACTTGCCCTGAGTAGAGCGAGCTCCCTTTCTAGGCAGAGAGACAATAGCTGTGTTGCAGGGGTTAGGCCACAGCGTGCAAACTGGGGGGCCCTGCGAAGGGCCAGGGGGCAGAGAACAACTTGCACGACCTTCCCCGCTGCATCATTAATTACTCACAGAGGCGCTGGGGGCTGCCGTTAGGACCCTCGACGTTAGGTTTCTATCTCGGCTCTGCACATTTCAGCTCCTTTCTTTCTTTCTTTCTTTCTAGCCTTGCCACACGGGAAATCTGCATATTCCGCTCCACCCTCGCCCTCCAGATGACGGAGAAAACACCTGCTATTTGAAGGGAGAGCCCCTCTGGCCCAATTTCCACCAGGCAAGCTTCGCATGCCCTACAACGTGTTAATGAAATCCTCGTTATCAAGCAAACCACACAGAGGAATGCATTTCCCCATGGGAATCAGATTATAATTAGGCTGGTCCTCCTGTCTCTGGTTTCACTGTCAGAAAGCGTGGCCAGGACTCATAATAGCACAACAGACAAAGATACAGACACGATAAATCTTTACAACCCTTTAAAATAAGAGGGCGTGCTCTGAGTCATGTAAAGGTGGTCATTCATGGACTGTACACATTTTTACAGATTAGGCACCCAAAATGTAAACCTACCAAATCAGACACTTAGCCTAAACTAATAAGCTGGCAAGAATAAATCTCAGTTGCCCATTGAGTCAACCGCCATTTTTTATTCTTTGTTAACATTCAAGTCGATAATTCTGGAAATGGATGGTTTGGTCTACTCTGGTACAAAGGAAGTTAAAACTGAATTTTTTTTCCCCAATAAATTCCCATATGGGGCAGAGCCTGTGAAAATAATTTCATTGTTTTTTGAGTTCCAAGTTAGAAAATTCTTCTCAAAACCTATTGTCACAGTATGGAGATATTTGAGCCTTTGGAGAAGATCCGGCCTGGGTTTATCTTCTCTTGGTTCCACCGAGGAAGGCTTGGAGGTGCACAAGGTCCAGATGGAGTTTCATGGCCCAGCAATGCCTTCGTTTGCTACCTTGAGCTCAGGTTGGCTGTCCTTGTCAATTCAGGATCCTCGAAGCCTTCAGAGTTGGTCTCAAATCGAGGACACGAGCTCCTCTGAATTCCACTGGACTTACATCCTCTCAGTAACCCTACAAAGTATGAAATATGATTATTTACATTTTCCAAATAAAAAAGCAAGGCTCAGAGAAGCTCAACACTTTGCTCGTGGTCACACAGCTCAAAGCAATGGAGTCATGACCTAAGCCCAGATTGATCTGGGTCCAGGACGCCATGCTAACTTGCGGAGGGCAGCGGGAGGCAGTCCACACCTGGGCAGGGACTCCTGGAGGTGGCCACCCGAGATTGAGGAGAGGTGCCAAGAGCTGGTGCAGAGAGGAAGGGACCCACCCCCCCGGGAGAGAGCAGGCAGCACAAAGATGGCAGACCCCTGTTGTCTTGGGGTTTCACTCCCTGGCTCTCTGTTATGTTTGCAAGGAGGTATTGCCTTTTGGAGTATGCTTTCAGGGCATTCATCTATCTGTTGAGTTTTAGGAAGTTTTTTAATTGAAAAAGAAAATGTGTGAATTTTACTGGACTGCAGCCAAGAGCAGAGGTTGAGATGCTCTGACAGCTTCTATGATATGAACTCTGAAAATAAAATTTCCATAATATTTTAAACTTCTTGGAAGTTGATTCCTAAGAGCACGGAGGCTTATTCCAGCGTGGAGAGAATCTAAGGGATAGAAGGAGCCCCGAGTCCCCTTCAGGGGCTCCACCCACCCCTTGACTTCTAAGGGGAGAGTCAGAAAACCTTGGTCCTTACCCCGGTTCTGCTGTTTGCTCCAGGGTGGATTAGCTCCTATTGCCGAACCTCCTCCTGCCTCAGTTTCTCATCCAGCATGGAGCAGGTTGATGGGGACAGCCTGGCTCTTCTCTGGGGTCAGCGGCCAGGCCCCTCCGTGTCGTGATGCTTGCTGGAAACGCAGAATCTCAGGCTACTCCAGACCCGCTGGGTCAGACTCTGCATTTCTGCAAGACTTCTGGGGCTCTGTGTGCACTTCAAGCCTAGAAAGTGTCATCTTAGATTTCTAGGTGGTCTTGTGTCTGCAGACAGATTGACTTTGTTTCTAGAAGCAAGAGAGACAGAGCTCCTCTTTTCTGAGGACATACGGGGTATGTGGTGTTGCCTGCATGGAGTCCCCACAAGCTGTCCTCAGTCTGGGTCTGTCACCTTTTCCCAAAGCGACCTTGCACCTTCTCCTTCCATCAGCATGACTGCCACTACCTCCCTTGCCTGCCCCAAGGACAGACTATTTCTGCCTGTGCACACTTACACCATCTTCCTCCTTAGCTCAACCTCTCATTCCCCCCAACCACGCGCATCTTCGTCCCCCTTGGGAGTTGACGTAGTCCTCATCCCTGCTCTGCTTCTCATGTACTCAAGTAGATCTTGAAGGCAGAGAAAAATTTTCTCCATGTAAACCCCAGAGCTTCGCACCAAGCTGGCACAGAGGCTATTCTCCATGGAGACTTGTAGAGTGGGGAGTGGGATGTCATCGCAAACCCTGGAACCAGAGGGGTGTTTGGACCAGAGCTCAGCATGCACTAATACAGGGATATGATTTGGTTGTTTGATAAATTCCTCTAGTGAGTCAACTACTTCCAAATGACAGAGTGAAAGATCTGGAAGATGCTACGACATCATAAAATAGGATGGAAAAATGTTATGGGAATTTAGATATTAGCCTATGTGTCCTCCCCCATTCTGCTCTAGGCTTGCACTTGAGATCACTGGCATTTCTATGTTGGGAATGTAGGGCACTGCATGGCCTCTCATCTGCTATGACCATACCTGTGTTTTTCTTTTTTAAAGAACTATCAATCAAAACAAACTCTTCGGTGAAGTTTCACATGTAACTCAAAATTCTAATATCAGATTTTCCATTTTGCTTTAATAAGGAGTGAATCACTTCCAAGATGGAAATGTGATTAGAATCCACAGACCTGCCAGGATGCTCAGCAGGAGGTGCCTGGGGGGGAAGGGCGTGCCCCTGACTCCCCAGTGTGCCAACACCCAGGGCGGACATCCGTCTCTGCAAAGTCAGGTTCTGTCTGCGACATCCAACAAGTCCACCATCACAGAATCCTGGAGGGACTGCACTAACCCGCACCTGAGGACTCTGGTCCCATCTCTTGGTGACTCCCTGTGGCTGTCTTTGAACACGCCCGGGGCTCCAACTTTGAGCCTTGCACCGCTGTGCCCTCAGTCTGTAGTGCTCTCCTCCCAGTGAACTGGACATTCAGTTCCTTTACTCTTGTGGGATTTAGGTATCAATGTATGTATCTACTCCCCCCCATTCACCTCAAAGACCACATCTGAGAGACTTGCCATGTCTTTATTGGGAACTGTGGGACACTGCACGGAATCCCATTTGTTTTTACCATGACCCCCTCTTTTCTTTTTCTTTTTTTCTTTTAGCTATTAATCAAAGCAAATTTTTGGTTGCATTCTTCCCCCCAGGAAGATGTGTCCAAGTGCTAAGCCCCAGGACTTGTGAATGTGACTTAATAGAGGGTTTTTGCAAATGTGATCAAGTTAAGATGAGGTCATTAGGGTTCTCTGGATGCTACCGACTGGGTTCTCGTAAGAAGAGTGGAAGATACACACACACACACACACACTCACAGAGGATGGCCATGTGAAGAATCTCTCCTGGGCTCTGAGAGAGTGTGGCCCTGCCCACACCTTGAGTTTGAACTTCTGGCCCCCAGAACTGTGAGGGAATAAATGGCTATTATGTTAAGCCGCACATTCTGTGGTGCTTTTGCGAGGCCGTGCTGACAAATGAGGGCACTCGCCATGTTCAGGGATGGCCGTTCCTACCTCCCCCCTCCTCTATCCCCACCCATCCCTGAGCTGTCTCCATTTATCTCAAGTCCCTCCTGGCAGGTGTAGCTCCGAGTCAGAGAGCTGAGTGTCCCTCCTTTGTTATAAGGAAAAGGCCAGGGAAAGGGTAAATAAATGACTTTTCTTAAGCCCATCAGAGAATTGAGATTGCAAGCAACCACCTAAGCAAATCTTCACCTGTGTTGTCTGGGTACTCCTATGCATCCCTCAAAACCCTGCTGGAGAGCTGCCGCTGACACCAACAGAGGTCATCACTTCTTCCCCAGCACTGATGCTCCTTACATGGACTTTGATGGCAAAGGGCCTCTGTGCGTGTTGACTTTGTTTTTTTGTTTGTTTGTTTTAAGATTTTATTTATTTATTTGACAGAGAGAGAGAGAGAGAGAGAGAACAAGCATGGGGAGTGGCAGGCAGAGGGAGAGGGAGAAGCAGACTCTCCGCTGAACAGGGAGCCCGATGTGGGGCTCAATCCCAGGATCCCAGGATCATGACCTGAGCTGAAGGCAGACGCCTCACCAACTGAGCCCCCCAGGAGTCTCTCAGGGTGACTTTGAATAAGAGGCCTCGTTTTCATGGACTCCGCAGCCAGGCAGACCTGTTTTCCCTGCCGGCTCATGGCTTGCAGGCATTCCGGGAACACACATTTTGATTTCAGGCACAGAATGGAGGACAATGGCGGCTACACCAGGGTGTTCTCAGGATTCCCGGGGGCATGAGCGTGAGAGGCTCGGCACAGGGCCCAGCCCAGAAACCACGGCCGCTTACACCCATTGGAGGCCTGCCGGCGGCCGGGAGCAGTCCAGGCCCTGGCGCTCAGCACACGGTCAGGCTCAGGACGTTTTGAAGAACCAATCAATTAATCAGCGCTGCGGTCATTTGGCGAGGGAGGTCATATCTGTAGACAAGTGGCTAAAGATTGGGGCTGTGAGTGGGTTCGCAGACAGCTTGTCTCCCACCTGCACGTAGAAGCTAAAGCGCACTCCTGGATGAGGACGGTTGGGTTTTCTGCAGCACGGGCCGGCCCTCGCAGTGTGCCTTCCTCCTGGACACGATTGTGTCACGGGGGACCGTGCACACACCCGCCCATAACCGGGCCACGAAGTCAGCTTCAACCCGTCTAACTTGGAGGTGGAAATAAAAAAACAAGTTGTTCATAGAACAAATTTTTTAAGAGCTCAAAAGCTTTAAAGAATTCTTTTAAATTTATGCTAATGGCATTTCCATGAATTACAGCTGGACCAAGAGCTTGAGCAGAGCCAGGCCTGTTCAGAGAGTGTGGTTCTGCTGTGTGGACACAGGTTGTCCACTCTGGTCCTGGGGTCTTTGACCTCATCCAGTAAATCAGGCCCCGGTGGGTCCTGTGCATACCTGGAGCTGAGCGGACATCCTGGCTGGGGACCGAGGGAGTCAGCCTCTGTGAGGCATCAGCCTTATGTCAGGGAGGGCCCGCGCCTTCTCCAGGCCCCCCACCGGACAGGAGGGCGCAGCCCAGCATCCTTGCATGGGGAGGGACAGTCCCAAATGCTCCATCTCCAGTGTGTCCTAGAATCCTGGAGGCAGAGTCTCAGGGTGGGAAGGAACCTGAAGGTTGGTCTTGTCTGATCTAAGCAAGCTCCCATGACTGAGAGTCTCCAATGCCCTTGCCCCCCACTGCCTCCTCGCTGTGCCTGGGGACCATCGGGGCAGAGCCTTCCCTCAGAGGGGGTGGAGGGCCGCCGGGGCCGCTGCCGCAACCCCGAATTACAGACCCATCTGGCTCATCCCGCCCCTGGCTCACCTGCAGGCCTTCACAAACCACGCCCTTGCTGGACCTTCCGGCTCAGTTCAGGGGACCCCACACCCCAGGGTTAGTGTCTCATCCATGTGCTCTTAATGCATCCTCTTCCTGCCCCACGTGGTATTTCTTTTCAGTTTCTGAAATAATTATAAGTCCACAGGAAGTGAAAAACATGTAGAGAGAGTTCTCATGACTCTTCACCCAGCTTCCGCTAATGGTTAACACGTAACAGAATGACGGCACGGCGGCCCACACAGGAAACTCACAGAGCAGCAAGCTAGTTTATTCCGATTCCACCAGTTGTACATATGTGTGTGCGGTTCCATGCGATTTCCCTCCCCGCCAAATATTCTTTATTCTTGCATTATCCCAGGCCTCCACTGTCATCACGCGTGGAGAAGGTGAGCCTGCACCTCTTGCCCAGTTCCGTGCAATTTTATCACAACTGCAGATTCATCCCTGCCATCACAATCAAGAGAACTGCTCCACCCCCACGCGGCTCCTTCACGCTAATGCTAATCCTCTGTGGCCACACCTCCTTCCCCCATCCCTCGCTCCAGGCAACCACCAATCCGTCCTGTGTCTCTGTAATCCTGTTCTATCAAGAATGTCATATAAATGAAATGATACCATAGTTGACCTTTCTAGATTGGCTTTTCCATTCAGCATGACTTTCTTGAGATCCGTCCAAGTTGTGCGCATCAGTGAGTTTGTTCCTTTCACTGCTACCTGCTGTCCCACCGTGTGGATGGACCACTGTTTGTCCAGCCCTTCATCTGTTGAAAGGCATTTGGATTGCTTGCTATTTGGGGTTATTGGGAATAAAGCTTCCATGAAGGTTCGTAGGAACATAGATTTTATTTCTCAGAGATAAATCTCTGAGAGTGTAATTGCTGGGCCGTGTGATAAGTGCATGCTTAGTTTTGTTTTTAAGAAACTGCCAAACTATTTTCCAGAGTGGCCACGGCATTTCATATTCCCATCAGTAACGTCTGAGTAGTTTTGTTTCTCCACATCCATGCCAGCACTTGGTATTCTCATTATGTTTTATTTTAGCCATTCTGATGATATGGTGGTGCTGTGTCATTATGGTTTGATTTGCCCTTCCCTCGTGCTGATGACATTGAATTTCTTTTCATATGCTTATTTGTCATCTGTGTATCCTCTTCGGTGAGATGTCTGTTCACGTCTTTAACCCATTTTCTAATTAGAGTGTTTGGTTTTTTGCTGTTGAGTTTTGAGTTCTTCATATTTAATAGATACAAAGTATCTGTTGGATACCTGGTTTGCAAATAATTAATTTTAATCAATAGATTGTCTTGCCATCCTCTTCAGTCAGAGCCTTTTGCATAATGAAAGTTTTTAATATTAATGAGGTCTAATTTATCAATTTCTCTTTTATAAATTATGCTCTTGGTTTCTATTCTAAAGCTCTTGGTCTTCACCCTGAGAGTGCTGTCGATTCTCTCCTACGTTTTCTTCTAAAAATTTTATGGCTTTACACTCAGTCTTTAAGTCCCTGATCCATTCATACTTACCTTGTATGAAGTATGTCAAGGTTCATTTTCTCCCTAAAGATGTCCAGTTGCTCCAGAATGCTTTGTTCAAAAGGCAGCCATTCCCCCACCGAATTGCTTTTGCAACTTTGCCAAAACTTGGGTGGTCATATTTCCTTGGGTCCATTTCTGGGTTCTGGGTTCTCTGCCATGGACCCGCTCTTCCTCAGGCACCACGCTGTTTTGATTACTATGGCTACACAATCAGCCTGAACATCGGGTAGATTCCTCCCATTTTAGTTCTCTTTCAAAAAATTGTTTTAACTATTCTAGGTCCTTTTCATTTTCATATAAATTTTTAAATAAGCTTGTTTATGTCTACAAAAAAACCCCATAAAACCTTGCTTGGATTTTGGTAGGATCTGTAGATCCATTTGGGAACTGACATCTTTATGATGTTGACTCTTCAGTTCATGAACGTGGCAAACTCAGCATCTCCTCACATTGCCTTTGACTTTTCTTCAGTCAACATTTTGTAACATTCAGCATACAAATACTGCATGTTGTGTTCCATTTATACCTAGATACACATTTCCTGGGAGCAGTTGTAAATGGCATTGTTTTTTAATTTCTGTTTCCACGTGATCACTGTCCACCTTTGTAAGTGTGGTTGATCTGTGAGATCTTACATCCTGAGTCCTTGCTGAGCTCACTTGTAAAGGTCTCAGAGCTTTATTGTAGATTCCTTGGGATCTCCTTCATAGGTGATCTTGTCGTCTGTAAATACTCTTTCCTTTCTACCTTTTCTATCCATATGCCTTTTTTTTTCTTGCCTTATTGCTCTAGCACCAACTTCCAGTACTACCTTGAATGACAAGGCCCTCCTTGCCTTCTGCCCAACCTGACGGGGAAATAATCATTTCTTTACCATTAGGCACAATGTTAGCTGTGGGGTTCATGTAATATTTTGCACACTATGGTAGTTTCCTATTGCTTCTTTAACAAATCATCACAAATTTAGCAGCTTAAAACAGCACAGATGTACACTTCGATGGTTCTGGAGTCAGAAGTCTAGAGTCAAGATGTCTTCAGGGCACATTCCCTCTGGGGGTTTGGGGATGACACATGGCCAGGCGTCTGCAGTGACCTTGGGAAAGCATGAAACTATGCTACTTTTCAGCATAGATACAGCAACTAATTTTTTCTGAGCAAATAAAATCACAACATCTGCTCTGAGGTGTACCAGTAGATTTATGGGAATCTTAGCACAGAATATTTGAAATCAGGCCTTAGAAAAATCCAAGCTGTAGGCTTTCTACAGATTTCCCCATGGAGCAAGTACTCAGTGTTCCACAGCATACTGCCCCTGATTCATAGCTGAACGGATTGAGGCCGGGAAGTATAAGGAGCTCTCTCTGCTTGCACTCCACGATGCCCTTACCTTTGCAAGGCCATGCACTATGTTGTCAAAAGTCAGCAGTTCGTCTCCTTGACAAAGGAGTATTTGTGTCTCCCTTTCTCTTCCCTCTTCCTCTTTGTCCTTTGAGCACCTGCTGAACAGGTTGTTCAGTGTCTGTCCACGTGCTCACTGAGTGGACTTCCTTTGCTGGGCCTGCACCTTTCCTCACCCATTCTCAGACACAGGCTGTGGCCTCGAAGGGAGCAGCTTGGGGCTGGACAGAGGGACTGGGCTTCGTGGGCCTTTCCAGGATTAGCGCATGCCAGACTGTGCGACTAAGGCCGTCACGGGTGGCTGTGGCTGAGGACCACCTGAGGCTTCGTTTCGGCGGTGCGTCTTTCATGGGCGGTGGCAGGACCGTGGAGTTGTTACCTGAGGCTTTCAGAGGGAAGGAGATGCTGCCCCGAGGGCGGATAATGGGGACTTGGATCCACCAGTGCAGTTTGGTGGCCTGGCCTAAGGAGAGAATTTTCTTCTAAAGAGAAAAGAAGTAACATTTTGCTATTGTTGTTTTTTGCTTTGTCTCTCTTCTTTTTTAATGAAAAACCAGTGTTTGTCATTAGGAGCTCAATGGGCGTTTTTGGCAGGACAATCCTTCATTTTGCAGAAATCCTTGGGTGCAGGATGTCGAGTGTCCCTGGGGCCTGCCGTTATATGTCTCTGGCACCCCCAGTCACTGTCACAACTAGAAATGCCCCTCACATGTGTCCAGAGGGAGCAGAGCGCTCTCTCTTGAAAACCTGACCTTGGGTTATTTTAAAGGCTTTGTATTCACTGTTAGTGAGAACTGATCCTCCGGAGACACTGTTTTTCTAATGAGGGAGTAGGAAGGAAGATATTAATTGGAATGCTGATTACCCACAACATTAACTGTGTCCTTTCTATCCCTGCTGCGCACATGGTGGCCTTTTGAGGCTGAGTTGATAAACTCTCCACTCGGGGCTGAGGAGCCTCTGATGGGCACTGAGCAGCCGGAAATGATCACCGGCTGCTTCAAAGCACGCATCTCTCATGTTTGCTTTTAGAAAAAAACTACTTGTCTTCTGTGTTCTTAATAAAAAATAAAACACACGCGTACACACACAGGCTGTTAAAGCCATGCCCCACTCATTAGGCCATTTGCCTTGGAAATCGCAGCATCTGGGAGGCTGGGGTGAGCTGGGGGTTCCGCTGTGTGAACCAGCGTGGCGAGAGACCAGCCTCACTCACGTAGTCAGCCCCGAACCATTTCCTTCACCCCGTGCTCTCCTTCCAGGTGGTGGGCAGGCGTAGACACTTGCTCGGGGTGGGGGTCCTGTCTCTGCAGCTTGAAGGTGCAAGTTCCCACACAGGCTGAGCCTGGCCCGGCCGCGAGGCTCCCGCAGAGCAGCCCAGCTCTGGCCACCACCGCCTCAGCTGACTCTGTTTACACTGTTTGGATTAGTGGACGCGTACAGCTTTGTTTTCATAACTCAGGGGTAGGGCGGGCAGGCTGGAAGAGAAGGGGGGAGTGGACTGTGTGTGTCTGCTCCATCAGAGTTCCAAGCCTGGGTTTGAACTGAGTCACTCACTGGCACCTCTCAGGGGCCCGTTGGCTGCGTGGGCCCCAGTGGGGCCGGGGACTCTATCAGCCCTGCCGGCTGGCCCAGGCCCGTGGGCATGAGGACCATCAGAAGAAGCACATTTGGCCCGAACATGGCTCCTCCCCACGGTGGCAGTGTCGTTCTCGTAGACAGTTCTGTGGGCCACGGATGTGACGACCACCGAGGGGCCACCAGACACCCTGGGAGGTTCTCCATAGGCTAGATGTTGCTGGGACAGCGGGTCCCTGGGAACACTAGTAATTTGCACCCAAGTTCCAGCCACTTGCAGGACAAATCACATCTGCTGGGTAAGAGCAGGGGGAGAATGGATGGGCAGATGAGGTAGAGTCCAGTTCTTTCCCCCCAGAATCACCTGCTGTTAGAAATAAAACGTAACCCTTCAGCCAGAAGCAGGTTCTGTGGCACAGATCAGTCAGAGACTGGTTGCAGTCCGATCGCTGGCTGGTCCTCCGTCCCCCAGACCAGGAGCCGGGTTCCGAAGCTCCTCGGGGTCCAGCTCGCTGGCTGGTCCTCCGTCCCCCAGACCGGGAGCCGGGTTCCGAAGCTCCTCGGGGTCCAGCTCGCTGGCTGGTCCTCTGTCCCCCAGACCGGGAGCCGGGTTCCGAAGCTCCTCGGGGTCCAGCTCGCTGGCTGGTCCTCCGTCCCCCAGGCGGGAGCCGGGTTCCGAAGCTCCTCGGGGTCCAGCACTGTGACATCAGCCGGCACAGACCCATGAGGGGTTGCACTATCTGAACTTAACCCCTCTTCCCTCTGCTTTCTCCAGTCAGCACAGTCTCTTCCTGCCTTGGGGTCTGCTGAGGTGGTTGTCAGCTCAGCTGCCATGCTCCTGGGTGCACCTGTGCCACAGCGCCCTGGGGTGGGGCGGCTGGGGACACCTCCAACCCAGGGAGCAATTCGCTCACAGCATCCTTCAGTAAACTGTCCCTCGGGCCCCCATGATTACTGCACAGAGGCCCCAGAGCGGAAGTCACCAGGTTCTGTCCAGCTTGATGCGCCTCAAAGCCTCTCGCCTCGCCTGCTCTGGGGGAGGACGCCGGGATTCCCTGGGAGGCCTGCCGGGGCCCTGCTCCTGGATTCGGCAGCGAGCCCCGGGCCCCTCCCACCCTCTCCTCTGAGTCCTGACATCACATACAGTTTGATACCACTTTGCCATATTGAATCTCATTCACAGGAAATATTGCCTAGCCACACACAGAATTTAAAAAACAAATCTACATAATGTCTTCACCATGGTGTAAAAAGAAAAAAAAAAGACAACTCATTAAAAAAATAGTGTGTTTGCATATTTAATATGTAAATGCCCAAGCACGATGACGCGAGAAGGAAGGTTTATAATGTCTTATCTGAAACCTCTGAGTAGATGTATTTGGGGGTTCTTATTTTTAAAGACTTTTTAATGGTAATGTAGGCTTGTTCTGTGCATTTGACATCGACACAATCAATGTCTCCTAATCAAATACGCTAACGTGTCTGAAGCAAAGATGTATGAACAGTCACACAAACTAGGTGTTTCGAAGGCCAGTAGCAGCCTCGGTGAGCTCACGGCACGGCCCTGCGGCGGGCATGCACCCCGCCCCTGCCACAAGGGACCCCCTCCTTTGGGGATTTGCTGTGTCCTCCTCCAGTGCCACCTGGGGGGAGTGCCTGGGCCCAGCCTAAACCCACGTGCTCCCTGGTCCCCCGTTCTCCCCTTTGTGGCCTGCTCTGACCCTCTGCTCCACAGCTGGGGGTGGCCGGGTGCCCTGGGAAGCTCCGGAACTTGCCTGGGGCTTTGCTCTGGGCCCCCGTGGCTGAGCCCCGTTTTGGGCTGGCAGATCGCTCCCCCCGGCAACCACCGCATTTCTTTGGCAGACCCTCGTGCGTGCCAGAATGGTGCTGATGGCTGATCTGGGGTCATTCGTATTGTGTATGGAGTCAGGGGCCTTGTGCTAGTTAGGGGCACCTGACGGTTCAAGTCAGAGAGGAGCACCAGACGGACCATGGACATAGCCGCTGGCTTTGGAGACTTCTGGAGGTCAGAGTTGCCGATGTTGGGCTGTGGATCAGCAGCTGTGTGCTTTCACCATACACGGCGTCTCGGGGAGGCGAGGCGAGCGCGGGTGGAAGGGCGGTGCGTGGACAGTTCACGTGCTGCAGTGACACGGTTTTCCAACATCGTGAATAATTCCCAGAAAACGTCCAGACAAAATAAAGTTCAATCTTCATAACAGTTACATTCTTGGAACATTAAAGCCATGCAAAAAAATGCTTTAGGTTTACATACGGAAAGGGAGTCCGGTTCCCAGTTCAAATAACTATAAGCAAGTTCCTAGCTGCCCAGTAACTCAGTGCGTGTTTCCAGCAGCCAGTAAATGGGTCTGCGCGGAGATCAGCCGCAGACGCTCGGGCGGGGTGACGGCTCTGAGGCCGGACTGCTGTCCCCGCCCTCGTCACTCCTAGCTTCCTGCTGTTTCCTCGGGCAGGGGCCATTTACGGGCTAAGCAGATTTCCCTGCCCTCAGGTGCCCAGCCCTGAAAAGCGGATTTACACTCTACGGCTGGATCCGCCCAACAGGATCCCGTCCAAGCAGCCAGAGGTGGAGCTCGGAGACCTGATATGCATCCGTCTGGTCGCTGACACACGTGTCCTGAAAGCAGTGAATTGAGGACGGTAGTCGTCGTAACGGGAAGACACAGGAAGTTAGCACCTACAGTCCTGTTGCTGACCAGCTCGACAAACACACCGAGGGCCCTCAGCCAGGTGCAGACCTGTGCGTTCCTCTCACTCAGGCTCCCGACGTGAGCGGCAACACCGACAGGAAGGACAGCCTTGGCCAGCTTTGCGCCCTGTCCTTGTAGAAACGTAGGCCCATTGTCCCTTTCTTTTTTACACACGGATTTTCCAAAACGAGTAGCTTTCAAGGGACAACTTCCTAGTAACAGGATCTGTCACTGAGAAGAGAATATGTTGTTTCTGGAAACTATTCTCAAGGATTGGCATGCTTTCTGGGCAGTCTCCAGTTTGTAAACTGCCCCCCCAAGAAGGCTCCAGAAGGTCCTCAAGTTTGCATCCCGTACAGGAAAAGGGGACCTTATTCTTGTTCTGGGACTTTACTTTGAGGCCAAGTGGTCTGAGTTGTGGATTGGGCACCACACCTGCTGGCTGGAAAGGCGGGTGCAGCAGCCGGCACCATCCACCTCTTCAGACCAGAACCTTGGCCGTGGGCGTGGAAGCCGCACTAGCAGGTGCACTGGTGGCCAGGCCACGTCTGCCTGTGGCCGCCATGCCACCCAGCCAGCCACGCCGTCCCACCACCTCTGGCCCCGCCCTCCTCTCGCAGCTGGTCTCTGGCCCCCGGCGCACTCACAGCTCTCCACGCATGTGTGCTGTGTTCGGTTGGCCCCCCACAGCGCCTCCAGGCCCGCCCACGCCGGCGCTCTCTGGCAGCCTCCTCCCGCGTGCGAAGCACGAGACCCGACGGACCACATGCCCGGTCCTGGTGTTACCCAACCGCGTGTCGGGGTGTTCAGCGGCGGGTCCACTCTCTGACATATTGGTTTGGACATATCATAAAACCCACTTTCCTGGAAGGCTCTTTATCCAGTAGATACTTTGGGGACATCTGCTGAAGTGGGTCCTGAGCTTGGTGGTAGAGACAGAAAGATCTACAAGACAGCTCTTGCCTTCAGAGGGCTCACAGCATGGGAGTGTCAGACCTGAAGACACCGAGTCCACGTTCAGCAGGTTGAAGATTCCAGAACCTTCCAAGCAAGTGGATAGCAGCAATGACAGATACGGCCTCTTGTGAATGAAAAGAAAGCAGGAAACACTGCTGTGTTTGGGATTTCAGGGACAGACTTTCAGGAACCCTACTGTTTAAAACAGTGGCCTGCAGCAGGAGACCGAGAGAATTGCTCATCCTCACAGCGCGAACGCAACCTGGGGTGCGAGGGTGGTGGGAGCCAGGAGGTGGACGGGCTGTGGGGTTAGCTTAAAGATGGGCCACGGTGGCCTGTGTTAGGTGACCACCGAGCAAAGACCCGACTGAAGTGGAGAAGCAAGCCATGAAGCAGAAGAGACACGGGTCTGTAAGTCAGGGCTCTGCTCAGACAGCAGCGCTGCTCCACGTACCTC
The DNA here is from genome assembly GCF_964656455.1 of Halichoerus grypus. NCBI lineage: Eukaryota > Metazoa > Chordata > Mammalia > Carnivora > Phocidae > Halichoerus > Halichoerus grypus. The sequence continues at coordinate 2,206,972 of NC_135720.1, read as the reverse complement.
TCACTGACCAGTGCTGGTCCTCCGGCCACGTTCAGGGTCTGCACACCGAATCCCACTTCTCCCGTGGGACGCACAGGCCAAGCCACAAGATGATGGATGGGGAATTCTAGTCCTATTACGGGAAGAAGCCATGATCAATCTATCACGGCAGATGTTTGGGATGCCCATTGGATAGAAGATAAGGGGCCACACCCATGGCTCGGTCCAAACTGCGGCCTCCGGGCCTCCATGAGTCTGCACAAGGGTCTCCTACCTTGGGGACCTGGGGTCACAGGAAACACTGTGGGGGCTGCTAGGGGGTGATGGTCCAAAGCCCGGGCCCGCTCACCTGATGCCCAGTATCTGGTTCCTTCCAGGATTCCAAAGTCAGCGCAGACACATCCAAAAGCACCTTATGAACCACATTTGTGTACAGCTTTCCAGCCTGCCTCGCATGGACCCCATGAAGCACGAGGGCTAGAAACGCCTGCTGGCTGGGAGTGCCCCTCCCTCTCACCCTTCCTTTTCCTTCAGGAATCCCCATGCCATACACGCTTGGCACCCCTCTTATTTCTCTGAACAGAAACGCTCTTGGCATACCTGCATGTGGACTCCCCTCCTGGGAAACTCCCCACGGAGGGTGTGACCTCATGAACATCTTCATGGGCTGGGTCACGGGGGAAGGTCGGGGAAAGTTCTCCCCTTGCCCTGGGGGGGGGTGTGGGGGTCAGCTGGCAGGTCAGGGCCGGTGCTAAGTCTACCTCCTACCCCTGACTCAGCATGTCACGGCGTGCACAGCCCCATGTCCCTTTGGGTCGTGACACGTGGACGGGGTCCACGCATCCTGGTGGCCCAGCGCCCAGCAGTGAGGGGCTGGGTTGATGTTGCTGAATGTGAGCCCCAGAAACAGGACAGGTGCGCGTGGCAGGGGCACTCCCGACGTTTAGCTCCCTTGCACAGCCGTCTCTGTAACTCTCCATCGACGCCCTCCCACCTCCAACCGACCCTGAGAAACAGGGACTCAAGGGGCCGCCCACCTTCAGTCAGGACCACCAGCGGGAAATGAGCACCTGGGGACCAGGGTGCGTCTGTGTCTGAGCAGGGGCCTCCGCCCAACCTGCCTCCCCCTTTCATCAGCGGGTCCCTGGGGGCCTGGTTTGGAGAACAGGAGAAAGGAGAAGTGGGGGGACCCTGCAAGGAAAAGAATAGGGATCTTTCTGCTCCAAGAGATTGGATCCTGAGCCAAAGTCAGCCCAGAGCCCAGGGCCACAGGACCCAACTGTGCAGATCTCCCTCCCCCCTTCACCTGCCCAAGTCCTGTGTGTGCAGGGCCCTCCCCCACCTGCCCAAGTCCTGTGTGTGCAGGGCCCCTCCCCCCTTCACCTGCCCAGGTCCTGTGTGTGCAGGGCCTTCCCCACCTGCCCAGGTCCTGAGACGGTTCTTCCTGAAAGAGGTTGCTGTTCTGTGAGTCAGGGAGCTGCCCTCCTGAGAGAGCACCTTCCGTGTCTCCATTCACTGAACGCGTGGCCGTCTTGGCCATTTTACCTTCCCCGGGCAGCATCGGGAGAGGTCAGAGGCTGGGCAATCACAGCTTTGCCTTCATCTGAGCCAGAGCCAGTGATGGTCTTTGGAGAGCTCGGGGACAGCCAGGCTGTGGTGCTGGAGCCAGGCCGGGTTAGGGCACAAAGGGGTGAGTCAGCCGCCACAGGAGAACACGGGGTCTCCGGGGCGTGCAGGGAGCCGTTAAGAGATGACGTTGCCCCCATCTGCAGTGGATATCTGCTTGGGGTCCCTCAGACCGTGGGTTTCCTTCTTTTCATTATTTCTCTTATGACCTTAAGACTGTCTCTTTGTCAAGAAGTTTGGGCAGGCCCCTGGTGACACAGAGACCACAGCATAAATACACGGCATGCTCATCCATCGGGACCCTGTCTCTCCACCTAACAGCGGGAAGGCGTCCAGTGCCGGCTCTCTGGCAGGGAGGGGCTTTGGGCCCCAGCTATCCGGGCTCCTGTCCTGTAAAGGGGGTGCTGGGGCATAGGCCCCCAGCTGCCCTGGGCCCTGTCAGGCCTCCTTGGGTCCCACTAAGCTGCCGGGGAGCGTGGCATTTTAGAATTGTGTGTCGCAGTCTCATGGAGACCCCCGCCCCTTCTATGGAGAATTCCCCACCTACAGAGAAAGGAAGCCTTGCCCAGAGATAAAGCCTCCCCTTTCTCAAGTCAGGACTGAGCAGAGATTTCACCAGCTCGAGAGAAAAACACTGCCCCAGATTCTCACTGTGGCCTTCTCGCTGGGGGCCTGTGACGGGCGGTCAGGGCCCCACAGACCTCACATCCTGGCCCTCTGCAGCAGGATAACGGCTGACATCACCGACGGGCGAGGGCCTGTCTGGAGGGGAGCCGGTGCTCCTGTGTTCTTTAAATCAAAGGTAGACAAAGGTGCTTCCTTTGACCAAACCATGCCAAGTAAGCACGTATGTGTTTGCTTCCTCTGTTTGTAATCCAGGACTTTGGTCCCACGGAGATCAAAGTGCCTCCTTGCCAGACCCCTGCCCCAGTCTTGACGTTGGAGGAAAGAGCCTCAGAGTGCACCAAGGCCCGGTTGCTTCTACTCGGCTTGGTCCCCACCCCCACCCACGTCGTTGCGGGAGCGATCCAGAGGGAACCCTGGAGCCAGCCTTCCCCCGCACCGGGCAGCGGGGCCTCCGCCCATCTGCACAGCTGTGTCCCCGCCACCCAGGGCCCCGCCTAAACTCCGCCTCAGCTGTCACCCAGAGTCCGGCCTCTGAGAAGCTGGACCCCTCCGCGGAGCAGGAAGCTGCCTATCGGGCCACAGCGGGCCGGGGTCACAGGCCCGGGTGATGGCCGCCCAGGCCCGCCAGCGAACAGCCCGCAGGAGAGGATCCCGCTCGCCACGCTGAGCCTGGCCCTGAGCCGCTGGTGGCACCTGCACGTGTGTCCCCGGAGGACGGACGCATCTGTCCGAACAGCAGGAGAGGGCACAGGGCGGACGGCACAACACCCTTCGTGAGGTGGGCACCGAGGCCTGCAGAGGGCACACAGGCAGGAGGCCTCCCCGCGTGCAGAGGACACGCCTGTCTGTCCGCCACCCCGCCGACCTCGTGGCCGCGAGACACCTGGTGCGGGCCGCCGACGGGGCAGGCCTCGCTCCGGCGGCCACACGCCGTGCTCTCGGCCTCAGTGGGCGGCCAGGCGCCCCGGCAACCGCTGCTCCACCTCGGGCCCGGGAAGGAACTTCGACGGCAGCTACCGTGGGCCGAGCGCCGGCCGCTCCAGGGCCAGCTGAACAAGGTGGTCCCCTCGGCTGCCTGCTGGGGAAATCAGTGTCACCGTTTCTGCTCCAAGAGGCAAGGGGCTGAGGCTCGGAGGCCAAATGACGGACTCCCAGTCACTGAGTCGCAGGAGAAGGGGGCAGGCGCGGCGGGGCGCCTCCCCGGAGCAGGGGAGCAGGACGCCGTCTGAACGGCCGCAGGGGCGTAGTCTCCCGGGTCTGAGAAGCTGCTTGCAGGCAGGGCCGTCCCACGCGTCGGGGCGTCCGGAGCGGCTCCGTGGTCGAGGCGGTGTCCGCAGGAGGACATCCCAGCGGGGCCCGTGCCCCTGCGGGACCGGCCACACACGCGGGCAGCCCCCTCGTTCGCTGGGTGTGATCCTTCGTATATGTTGTTACATCCAGTTTGCTAACATTTTGTTGAGAATTTTTGCCTCTGAATTTACGAGCGATATTGGTATGTACTTCTCTTTTCTTGGCGTGTCTTCATCTGGCTTTGGGGTCAGGGTGATCCTGGCCATACTGAACGGGCTGCAAAGCGCTCTTTCCTCCTCTATTTTCTGGAAGAGTTTGCGGAGTGTCGGCACTTTCTCTTCCTTAAATGTTTTTGATAGAATTCGCCAGGGAAGTTATGTGGGCCTGGCATTTCTCTGTGAGAAGATTTTTAATTGCTTATTTAATTTTTTTAACTTGTTATGGATCCTTTCAGATTTTCTATTTCTTCTTGAGTAAGTTTCTGTAATTAGTGTTTTTCTAGGGAATTGCCGGCTTGGATTTGTTGGCATAAACTTGGTTGCAGTCTTCCCTTGCAATCTTTTTAATTTCTGAGCCATCAGTGGTGATTTCCTCTCCTTCATTCATGGTTTTGGTGATCTGTGTCTTTTCTCACCTGCTCTTGTTTAATCTAGCTTGAGATTTGCCAATTTTGTTGGTTTTCAGACAAATAACTTTTGATTTCATTGGTTTTCTCTTGTTTTTCTGTTTCAATGTCACTGACTCTCAGTCTAGTATTTATGATTTAATTTCTTCCTCTTGCCTCGGATTTAGTTTGCTCTTATTTTCCAAGATTCTCTTGGTGAAAATTTAGATTATTGATTTAATTGATTCTCCTTTTCTAAGATGAGCATTTAAAGCTATAAATATCCTTCAAAGCTTTCCTGTTGCGTATCCCATACATTCTGACATGTTCTCTTTTCGTTTTCACATACTGATCCTCTCTGGAGCTCACGATGGGGTTACAGCCTGATAAACCTATCGCAAGCTGCAAATACTGTTAAGTCGCAGATGTGTTTCATACACCTAACCTAACATCCTCGCTTAGCCGAGCCGTCCTCAAATGTGCTCAGATCGCTCCCATTAACCCACAGTCGAGCAGAATCATCTCACATAAAGCCTGTCTTACAAGAAAGCCTCGAACAGCTCGTGTGATTTATTGAGTACTGTGCTGAAAGTGAACAACAGCGCGGTCCTTGGGTACAAGGATGGTTGTTGGTGTGTCACTTGGTTTCCCTCATGATCACCTGGCTGATGGGAGCTAAGGCCCTCGGCCTACTGGCCAGCATCACGAGGGAGGACCAGACCACATGTCGCTAGCCCGGGACAAGGTCCAAATTCAAATTTCCAGTATAGTTTGTTCTGAAATATATCGCTTTTGCACCATTATGAAGTCAAAAAATCGTAAGTCAAAACATCATAAGTTGGAGACCATCTTATGTAGTCTAAATTCCCCATAAATAAAATTCTACTTTGGGGAAAAAGGGGCCAGTAGACTTTTCTCTACGGCGTTCCTCCTTAGATAAATACAAGCCAATCCTGGAAGATCCCAGAGTCGCTGATGTTACTGAGGAATTCTACCTCAGTTGTGATTAGGATCTTCCCTCACATTACCAAGACCTCCAACCCACCCCCCCGCCCCTGCATCCTCCATCCCCAAATTCTGGTAGAAGACAAAGGGCCGGGCACCATCCAGGTAAGGCCCACAACTGGGACAAACCACTTGTAAGGTGACCAACTACCCTGGTTGAGAGGTGAGCAGAGTACGTAGTACATGGCTTACCTGGGGTCACACCACTAACAAGCAGCAGAACAGGGATTCGAACCCAGGTCTGTCAGACTCTGAAGCCCATGGTCAACACTGTGACTTCAACCTGCTTCCATACACGATGAGAGCCAGGGGAGTGGAAGGAGATCCTGGGCACACGCTTCGTAACGTGGGGAAGACGCACCAGCCCATGGCCCTGCTGAAGGTCCATCCATTTCAGCTCAGGGGAGATGCACGGGTTCAGGGCATCCCTCGGAGTCGGGGCGACTCTAGCACTGGAATCTGTTGGGTCCTCCTTTCCTGGTGCAGGCTGATGAGAAACACCCTTTCCCTGCCGCCGCGTCCCAGCGGACCACAAGTTGTCTCAGGGAAACACAACGGCTTCTGGGCTCCTGCGGCAGAGCAGGTGGGCCACAGCGGTCACGAGGATGGCTGTGGTCTCCCGGGAAGGCCCGCTGCCCACGTTTCTAGTCCCCGTCAGTGGCGTCGTCTGTGATATTCAGATCGTCTTGCTGGCTCACAATGAGCTCTCCTGTGAGGGTGCATGTGGTCTGATCAGAGTTTACAAACGATTCGTATTTCATCCGAAAAGAAAGAAAAAAATGCTTTTGCAAGTGTATTTGTGCTGTGCTTAATTGTAACAATATTTCTTTTGAAATGACCGAAATAAAATTGTAACACAGATCTGGTAAGCACTATGAATTGTGCAAGACTGTTGAATCTCAGATCTGTACCTCTGAAACAAATAATGCAATATATGTTAAGAAAGAAAAAAAGAAGAAGAAGAATGTAGCAGGAGGGGAAGAATGAAGGGGGGGAAATCGGAAGGGGAGAAAAACCATGAGAGACGATGGACTCTGAAAAACAAACTGAGGGTTCTAGAGGGGAGGGGGGTGGGAGGATGGGTTAGCCTGGTGATGGGTATTGAGGAGGGCACGTTCTGCATGGAACACTGGATGTTATGCACAAACAATGAATCATGGAACACTATATCTAAAACACTATATCTACATTACATGTATGGGGATTATAATAACAATAAGAAAAATTTAAAAAAAATTTTTTTCAGAGTGTCAAGGCAATACGTGTTAAAAATAAATATAGTTGTCCTTCTGAAAAAAAAAAATTGTAACACAGAGACACACAGCTCGTGGGCACATTGATTCTAGTCAGCATCATAAATCAGTTGGGCGTCTGCCTTTAGGGGAAGTCGAGTTACCGTCGCTTTGGCTAATGACATGGTGAGTTCTGGCTGCTGCCAATTTTTCAGGATGGCATCCTGCCTCAGGGGTTCCAATCTGACTAGGGGTGAAGCTAGGAGATCAGAAGAGGTTAATTCAGAGACCCGAATCTGCAGAGAAGTGGGGAGAAGGAAGGCAAGCCCTCTCAACACTTGGTCCCATGGAAGGAGGGGGACCGAATAAGGCCTGGCAAGGTCCTAGCTTAGGAGAATCTGAGACACACAGTGAGGCAAGAACCGACCTAAAGGGTACATTCCAGGGAGGACCCTTTCTTGGCAGCCAGAGCCCAAGTTTGAAGCGGCAAGTGCTGGGGGTCCTGGGGGGCCCTGCAAATTGGGCCAGAGATGGCCCAGCCTCCCCTGCCCCCCCACGGCGGCCAGCCTGGGTCAGCCCTCGCCAGCAGGTGGCCGCTGGGCACACGTGCTGGAGAGGAGGACAGACAACGAAGTCACTTCCAGGCTCACATTTGGACGAATGCTTGCAGGAAGAATGTGCCAGAAATGCTCTGTTTTGCCTCCACCACCTTCCTCTCCTTCAGAGACTGCGCTCACCCCTGCTTCACTAGGCCCTTCGGGGTTCCGGCTTTGTGTGGACAAACCTCTCCAGCTTGACCTTTTGGCAGAGATGCGGACTTCCTCCTACTTTTGTACTTGTATGACTAAGGCATTAGTCTGAAAGCTAAAACACTTTTGATTTATAAGATCCAGGCTCTGTTGAGTGAGAAAAGGTTTTTCTTGGAATTCTGAGAGCCTTACTTTGAATATAAATAGTGAGGTCAGAGCAATGAGGTTGCAACAGGAAGCAGAGCAGTGGGAATAAAGGAGAATGTCATGCCCACAGCACTCCTTCCTCCAGAGAAATGGGGAAGGAAGCTAGCAGGCAGCGCTCTGAGGGGGTGTTGGGGACGCTCCTGCTACTGACCCTTCTAGGACCAAAGCCCTGGGGGCAAGGACAGAGGCTCCAGGGAACAGGACACTCACCCAGCTCCCCAGGGTGGGGTCCCGGAGACTGTGAGCCTCAGGGAGAAGTGTGGATCCAGCGTGGCCCCTCCAGGTGGGCTGCAGGGGAGCACCCCCAGGGCACCAGCAGGGAAGGGGGGGTAAGAGCCGACAGTTCTCACCTCCCAGGACGCCTCCAGAAGGTGGCAAAGGTTCCATGTCCAGATAGAAGCAGACAGTGGTAGGAGCTGGGATAGGACCATACAGGAGCAACATGGCCCTCCCCCATGGAGCCAATATGGAGGACCAGTTGTGGGATGTTGGGTCCTCCTTGGACCGAAATTGGACTTGTAAGCTAACCGTCCTTGAATGCATTTCATCAGTGCTCTCCCCAGAGTCTGCCCTAGCTCCCCGAGAGCTGGGGTGCCCCCTCCATCGCACAGAGCAGGGTGGGGGTCCCAGAGCAGCCCCTCCCAGGACTCCCACCTCTTCATACACAGGCCTGTGGGTCCAACGCCCTCCTTCCTTCTGCTGTTAGAACTGGCTCTGGTCCCCGCGCCGTGTTTCGCAATAACAAAACCCACAGCCATTCAAACAATACTGAAGTTCTTATGTCGGGAGCCAGGGCCTTGCTTTGACCCCGTGTTCTCTGCTGGGTTTTCTTTCATATATTTTGTAGTAACTAGAGCCAAATTTCAATGAAGACAAATGAAAAATATACCATCTAACATTTGCCATCTTTGAAAAGTTATCCCAGCCCTCCTTATTTATCTTGAGCACAGACCTCTTTGATTGCTGTTTTTCTGGCCCTGAACTCTCCTTTCCCTTTATGCCTGAAAAAGAGAAAAGTTTTCCATACCCTCCTACAGGATGAGGGGAACATAGGGCCGTTTATATTAAAAGTAGATTTCTTTCACCTTTCTAGCTCTTTAGAAATGACTGTGCCTAAGACAGGCTTTGGAGTGATTCCAGGTTGCTCATTTTTTATGAGTTTAGGTGATGCAAAACACAGCCTGAAGACAGTCCATGCATGTGTGTGAGTTATCTATTGTTGTGCAAAGAATCACCCCAAAACCTCATGGCTTCAAACAACAATAAACATGCGTTAGTTTTCCCAGTTTCTGGAGGTCAGGGACCTGGGAGCAACTTGATTGGGTGGCCCTTGCCTGGGGTTTCTCATGAGGTTTGGGGGCTGTCGTCATGGGATGGGTTGCCTGGGACTGAAAACCCCACTTCCAAGGTGGCACCCTTAAAGGGTTCTGGACCTAATTCCAATAGATGTGTGTGGTGGGGGGATCCCACACCACCACAACAAACAATTCTCCAACACCAGCTAGATGTCCCACAGTTCAACCCAATTCTAACACTACCCAGAGAGAGCATCAGATGCCACAGGAGAAGGGCTCCGTCCCACCAGACTGCCCCCTGCCTTCGGACCCCAGCCCCAAGTACAGATGGTCACCTGTGTTTCTGACCGGCCGGCTACAGAGTAGAGGCTCCCACAACCCCTACCTTGGGTTTGATTAACTTGCTAGAGCAGCTCACAGAACTCTGAGAAACATTTACTTGCATTTACCAGTTTATTAAAGGATATGATAAAGGTACAGATGAACATCCAGTTGGAAGAGATGCATAGCCTGAGGTCTATGGGAAGGGGTGTGGGCTTCCATACCTTCTCTGGGTGCACCACTCTCCCCGAATCTGCATGGGTTCACTCACCCAGAGCTCTCCAGAGCCCTGCTACTGGTGCTTTATGGAGGCTTCCTCACGTAGGCACGTTGGGCCATTAACTGCATTTCTTGCCCCCCCTCCCCCGCCCTCTCCGTAACCATGGCAGCTCTTTCTGGTGACCACGCCTCATCCAGGAGTCATCCAGAGTCGCTCCAATAAAACAAGAGATGCTTCTAGGGTTTTTGTCCCTTAGGAGAGTCTAAGGGCTTCAGGATCCCTCTGCCAGGGACAGGGTCAAAGACCAATACACATTTTTTTACTGTTTCACACTCACTCTTGTGGCTGGTAAGCAAGTGCTGGCTGTTGGCAGGAGGCCTCCCCACATTGGTATCTCCCCAGCACTACCTGAGAGTCCTCATGCATAGCAGCGGCTTTCCCCTGGGCATCTGATCCAAGAGATCGAGGTGGGGGCTCAGCGTTCTTCATGATCTACCTTCCAAAGGCACACACATCACCCCACTACACTGTGTGGATGACACAGACCATCTTCAATTCAGTGTGAGAGGAGGCTCTACAGGGCATGGATTCCAGAAGACAGAGCCAATGGGGACCACCCTGGAGACTGCCTCCCACAAGGGTTCAGGGCTGTGGTGCATGGATAAAAGATAGTTTGTAAATAGCTACCATCACTTTTTATTCACGATAGCCGCAGGTTCAAGTCGTGCTTTGTGCTTTCATTTTCCACCTGCCTACTCTAACAACAAAAACAACCTTCTCTTCCCTTTTAGACTGAACCATCATTTGGAAATTAAAAATTTTGACATCTTGCTGGGATCTGGGATCTCAAATTTACACCAAATGGTGTCATAGCTTTATATTAATCCACAGAATCCAATGCAGCCAGGAAAATGTAGAAGGATCCTCCATGGCACCAATGGGTCATTGTTGGGTGGGGAATGAGGGGCATGAGACATGGGAGAGAGTTGGTTCAATCACCAGAAAGGGATCTGAGATTTCAGAGAAGCTGAGATTGGCTCAGGTGGTGGTCCAAGTCTGAGAAGTAGCAAGAACCACGATACCAACTCAGATAATCATAGTTAACAACAAACACCCACTCTGCGCCAGGCACCATGTCAAGGACTTTGGGTGTATTGACTCATTGAATCCTTACAGTGACCTTGAAGTAGATGCCATATTTTACAGATGGGGAGACTCGGGCACAGAGAGGTCAAAGTTCTCATGGAAAGTGTGTACTAACAAATGGCAAATTTAGGGTTTGGATTTGGGCTGCCTAAGTCCAGGTGCTTACACACCCACAACACTGGGTCTTTCAGCTTGCCCCACCTAAAATCTGAAAATATGGAATGCAGAGGCTGTCCATGACATCAACGGTAGGTGAGGTCATAAGCGCATGGGGCTCCCTGTGCCTTCCTCAGTCCTTACAATTTGTGCACCCAGAAATCCGAACATCCCAGTTGGACAGGTCAGCCCAGAGCAGGAGAGGAGATGCAGGGGTAGGTCCCAGTCATCACCATGGAGCCTTCCTTCTTATCTTAGGGAGGTCCCAAGCCATACAGTAATGACCCAACATCAAATTCCGATAAAGCAAATTCTCATAAAGTTTTGCTGCACCACTGGTGCATAATCTAGCTACATCACACTTACAAAACATCTCATTTTATCCAGGCTACAACTGCATTTTATTTCCTGCTCCAGGGTTGAGCCTGTGGAATATTTCAACGAGGTGGGGGAGGCCATGGACACAACAGGGTGAAGTTGTCTTGATCAAAACAACTATTTAAGGCCTTGGATCTGAAGATGGACAGCTGAGGGCCAAATCTCCACTCTGACATGTCTTAGCCTGGTGACACAGCAAAGAAGTACCTTATCCTTTCCAGCCTGGGACTTCGTCATCTGTAAACAAGGGATAATAATAGAATCCAGTGTGTAGGCTTGTCGTGAGGATTCAGTCTGTTAGAACCCTTAGAACGATGACTGACACATAATAAACACTCAGCAAGTGTGAGCCATGACAGCATTTCGTCGTTCCTGTGACACACACTATTGGGGGTGCCATTACAAAAAAAGAAACACTGGTGATTAAGCAATGCCACTCCATCAACTGAAAGACACATCCCAATTTTGGAGATAGCGGATCTGGAGAAAGTGTGTGTGTTCGCACTGGTGAGACACAGTATTGCTGTTGCTCTGAATCCATCTGCCAGAAAACGAGGGCGGCAGATGCTGGCCCCACAGCCTTGGCCGCTGAATGACGGTGCACGAGGTGTCGGGAACAATGTCCTGGAACATAACAGGAGGGTAGTGCTGGGCATGAGATGGTGGGATGGAAACTAGAAAATAGAGTCTCACCTTCACGTGGTCACATGCTTGCTGAGGTTGAAAGTTGGGCAACAAGAGTGGAAGCAAGAACCATGGTCAGTGGTTTAGATGCGGACCTTAATTCTATTTACTCTAATAAAAACTATTAGTCACAGTCTATATACAAGGTCAAGCTCTCTGGATGAGAATGAGGCACCATTTCTGTCCTCAAGGACTTTTCTATCCAGCAAGGGATAAACACATAAATAACTAACTTGCAAGACCTACAGTAAGAACAATCTCTGGGATGCAAGGGTGATTTTATATATTGTAGGAATTCCCAGAAGAACTCACAGATAAGGCAGGTTTATTATTATTAAAAAGCTGGTATTGGCCACTTGTTGTGTTTTACAGTGATCCAACCCCTGGCCTTGTCTTATTTCTCCATCCCTATGTGTCCTTTGCCCGAGTCTCCCCAAATTATTTATTTTTGTCTTATTATAGTCCATGTATTTTGGTAAGCCTCTTTAAGTCTTCCTTAGAACAATGTGGAGTATTAATACATAAGAAAACAAAATAACATATACCACATGCATTCTGTTAAGGTTTTTAAGGTTAAAAAATTGTTTCTGTCTTCCTAGTGCTTCTATCTGTAAGAGCAAAGTGGTAGGGGGTGAGGTAGAAGAACCTAGAAGAGACACGTGCACATAGAAATGGGAAGGAAACGTCCTGTGTGTTTCAGGTCTGTATTGCTCGCTAACAAGCCGCCACAACTGATTACTTCCCAGGGCTCTGTGGTCAGGGCTGACCTCCTGCCCTCATGGGCTATCCTGTCATGGCATTCTGTTGGGCGGTCTGCAGGAACAACTGAGAAGGCTGACCCCCTCCTCTTAGGCTTCACAACACAGTGGCCTCGGCTCCACGACACGTGGGACATCATTTTGCCACAATCAGCTGGCAAGCAAACTGCAAGGCCAGCCTAGCCAGACTGAGTGGAGGGCGAAGACCCCTCAGTAGGGGACAGCAAAATACTGCTGTCACATTTGTCATCTGCCGTGTCAGTGGGCTAGAATCAGTGAAAACAGAATGAAAATAGTGTTTCTCCTCTTCACATTCCCTTCAATACTATTGATAAATCTTTTTTCTTAAAAAAAAAATGTTTTCCACCAAGATGTAGTCAGTTGAAGTACTGTGTTCCTGACACTCACTCAGGCTTCCGGCCAAGGATGTGCTGGTGAGTAGATGGTGGTGAGCGGAGGGGGTACAAGGGACAGGGGTATGGAGGAGAGCTGAGGGAGAGAAGGGGACCGGGCTGCCCATGCCGTGGGGCTGCATGGTGGACCCAGGAAGGAGGTAAGGGTCCACTTGTCACTAGCATAGTGCCAAACCAATGTGACTTTCGTGATGGACCAGTTTGCACACTGCTTTAATAGAGGTCACTTAAGGAGCCTCAGTCAGCCACAATAAGAAGGACACGATCAAACGGGATTGTGGACAATGAGGGGTCAAAACTCCTTAACCATTGATCAGGAGAGGGATAGCTTCTGAAAATGGTGAGTCACACATGGGCCATGCAGACTCTCTCAAAAGGAACTCTCTTTTCCCACCTCCTCTATGGGGCCACTCAATATATATGAATACCCCCCAAAATGGCCCAAGCTCAGGATTATCTTTAGAGATTCTGGCTTGATAGGATTGAGAAAACTGAGAAAAAACAAGGGGCTTAAGGAAAATAGGGTTAGAGTTGGAGTGTTAAAGTCTTTAACAAATGACAACTATTCTGTGCCAACTACATGCTATATACAGTAGAGGTATAAAAATACGCCTGCAAAGGTGGGGCTGATCCTCAAATCTCTAGTTGGAAAGATAAAATTTATACTGATAAAATATTAGAAATCAATAATCATCATCATCATCGCTGTCACCACTATCATCATCATCACCACCATCACCATCATCACCATCATCATCACCATCAACACCATCATCACCGTCATCATTACCATCATCACCACCATCATCATCATCACCATCATCATTACCATCACCACCATCATCACCATCATCATCACCATCATCAACATCACCAATCACCATCATCATCATATAATCACCATCATCATTACCATTACCATCATCATCACCATCATCATCACCATCAGCCTCACCATCATCACTGTCACCATCATCTTCATCGCCATCACCACCATCATTGTGACACCATCATCACCACCACCACAAGCACCTCACTATGGCTGAGCACCTCCTGTTGCTCACTGTAGCATCTGGGCTTTACATACACTATGGCATCTGGGCTTCACAAAGACCCGACACCTTCAACCTGGCCTTTTATAGATACGATGACAAAGACAAAGGGAGTCCACTACTGGACCAAGATCACCAGCTGGTTGACGTTAGATCTGGGAGTTGAGCCAGGCTTGGCCTGACTCCAGAGCCTGTACTCTTAACCACTCTGCTTCCCTTCTCTCCAGCATGCGATGCCCCCAGGCGAGCTCCTTGCTCCGAGCTGGCAAAAAGAAAGCAACCGTAACAGTAGAACAACTTTTTCTCCAAATGTGTAAACGGCGCACACCCGCACTGTTTTTTATTCTACCAACTCTTTAATTTGGGCAAAAAAAAAAAAAAAACAAAAAACAATTTGCATCTAAACAATTTATTTTTAAAAATCCTATCTTCTGATTTCATAAGTGGCATGCACAAAGTTGAAATTAAAATCAATGTGAAACAATTCATAAAATACTTGAGAAAGATGAAAACAATCAGCTCTGACAAGCCTGGAATTCAAGATGCATTGGCCTGGGTCGCCTGCATAACACCACCCCACATAAATCATCCTCCTCTTTTGCCATCGTGGGCTTATCAGGGACATCCTTGCCCTGTAATTCATCCTGAAACCACCAGGTTTACCTTTGGAAAAGAAATTAAGCACCATCCAAGTAAAAGAGATAAAGATTTAAAATGCATTAGACAGGGAGATTAGAATGTAAACACAGAAATCTCAATTAACCTTCTAATCTGTAGGTCAGAAGGAGGGATCTCTGAGCTATAAGGAAAATACGACACCCATTTCCTGGAGACCCCAGCCAGCTGGTGTCAGAATTCAGGTCACAGCGATTAGTTATAATAACAGAAGAAAACAAAAGGTGCAGTGCCCAGCCGCCGCTCATTGCAAATGCTGAGCCTGAGATGCGCTCAGAGACAGCCCTCTGGCCAGCTGCAAAATTGACTCTGAGTCTGGGAGTAATTGCATCTAGATGGAAGGATGCACGGGGGGAGGGGAAGAACGCTCGGGGGGGGGGGGAGGGGGGAGGATGACGTAAGCAAGCAGTGCAGCGCGCTAACCCCTAGATAGCGCACAAGGGCACGCTGCAGGTGCCCTGCAAGAGGCACAGCCCGCCTGGCAGGGGGCCACGGGAATACGGACGGTTGGCGGGAGTTTGACTCCCAGTCTGCTCACGTACCCTGGGCAGCGAGGGTCCTGGAAGGTAGCCGGGGAGGTCAGGGGTGTCACAACAGCTACTCAAGGTCGCTGGGGATGCTGGAGGACACACGGCCTCCTGACAGCAGCTTTGGCACGCGACTCCCTCTCTTTGCGGCTTCTCCTCCCTCTCCCAGGACCGTGCCAATCTGCTGAACAAAAGGTGAAAGTTGTGGTCAGCACCTGATGTTGGGTTGGAAACTGAGAGTCAAAAAAACTTATGTTTCCAGCTGTTTTTTATGAAAATATGACCTATTTTTGTTCCTTTGTCCTTGAGGTGACTTCCCCCAGAAGAGCTCAGCAGGAGGCAGCCCATGTCTGTCCCCGTCGCTCGCTCCTGTGGCCTCAGCCCCAGCTGGGGGTATCTTTTCCGGGACCACGACCTGAGCTCTCAGCCCCCCATCACCCCCACCTCCCACACAGACATCGATCAGCACAGCCTTCTCTCGGCCAGATCGTAAAAGGCAGGCCCGAACTTTCTACCATGTTCTTGAGCGTCGGTGAAACCACGTACACCATATACCCTTCCAACATTCATGTCCCTCCTAGAACCTCAGGACGTGGCCTATTTGTGATTAAGGCCATTACAGATTTAACGGGTCATAGTGGAGCGAGGAGACCTCGGATCCCACACAGCTGCGGTTTTTATAAGAAGAGGGAGAGACAGACTCAGACGGGGCGCTCTGCGTGGGGTCAGAGGCAGACCCGCACCGATGTGGAGCGCCAAGCATGGGCAGCCACCGCCAGGAGCAGGAAGGGCGAGGAAGGACCCTCCCCTGAGCCGAGGCGCTCTGCCATCTGCTGAGTTTAGTGAATTTGAACCCGTCCTGCCACCAAGGCTCCAACACGGCCGCGGGCCCCGCATCTCTCCCCAAGCAAGGTCACGGTTTCCCGCTGCGCCGTGTGCCTGAGCGGCTGTGTGGGTTAGGTACGGGAGAGACGGAGAGGGGCCGGAGACGGCTGGCGTCACCTCGGGTCGCCACGAGCCGGGGGGAATGTGTGTGTGGCGTTGGGGTGACAACATGAGCAGGAAGTGCTGTCTAATAAATACCACCGGTGAGGGAACACTCAGCCCAGAGCCGTGGGGTGTGCGGGGGACCCAGCCCTGCGGGGGGCGGCAGCCGTCCAGCAGAACGGTCACCGCTGTGGGAATCCACGTTGTCCACGAAGCAGTGAAAGTTCCCCCAATCCCAGCACACACATCGATCACGCAGCTCGAGAGGCCCCTGTGAGCCTTGCTCCTTGAAGGTGACTCCGTAGACACGCGTGCTCTGGGGCTGGGGAAAGGCGGCCATTGGCGCCCAGTGCTTGTCTAGGGCTCCTGCGTAGGGCGTATCTCGAAAGTGGCCAGGCCTCCGTGGGGAGGGCACGCGCGGGTAGCTGAGGGTTGCAGGCGGAGACATCGGGGTGCTTCCCTGTGGGGCAGCAAACTGAGGGTTCGGCTTGTGAGGACAGGCTCACTCACACGCACACACACGCACACACACTCACGCACACACATCACACACGCACACAGATGCACAGAGACTCACACGCACACACGCACACACTCACACACACACACACACACACACACACACACACTGGCTGGTTCTGTTTCTCCGGAGACCCCTGACTGATACAGGCTCCCGGAATCAATTTCCCCACAGCACTGGCTCAGCTGGATGCTTTGGGGTAAGACTACTTAGCCCGACTCTCAATTCATTCGCCTGTAAAATGGGAATACTATCTGCCTCACAAGCTAAATAAGACGGAGGATATGAAAGTACTCTCTCTGCAAAGCCACTATTTTCAACCTAGGACTTCCCAGAACACATTAAAGGCTGTGTTGCCTTCCTTCGGGGTCGGGCCCCATGACCTGTGGCCGTGGTCCCAGCACCCTGCTGCCCTAGGGCCCCGAGAGCAGACGCAGGCTCCGTCACTGGGGCAGAGCCCACAGGGAAGGCCCCTCCCTGTGCACAGACCCCCACCAGTACGCCTCCCACGCCCCAGCAGGACACTGGCTGTCTGACTCAGGGGTGACTGCGGAACAGCCAAGCCTGTTACAAATGCCTACTCCCAGGCCTCTGGGGCGGCCCCCAAACCCCCTTCCCACAAGCCCTCAGATGGCGCGTGCCATGTCTGCAAGAGGGATCTTCTCTGTCTCCGGCGGACTTGCCGGGTCCTGTTCAGGAGGATCCGGTCAGCACGGAGCAGCAGAACGTCAGATCGGGAAGGTCTGGAAACACCTGGCATAGCTCATTTCAAATTTGGAGAGACGTGACTGCAGGAAGTCTTGTGTTCAAATAAACACCTCTCATAAAATGTAAATAAATAAAGCTCAGAAGAACTCTTTGAAGTGCTGGTTGGAGGGGCTGGTTGAGGAGAGGAAGAAGGAAAGCAGGAACCCATGGGCCTTGCCCCAAACTCGACGGCAGCCCCACAGGGTTCCACCATACTGCCTTTGAGGAGCACGGTCTGAGAACCGGCAACCAGACCCCCGGACGGAAGGATGAGGAGCCTGAGGCCCTTCAGCCAGCGCCAGGTCACAGCGCGCCCCGGCTGGGGCCACCGACCCGCTCCTCAGCACGGGAGCAAACATCAGCACGACCCCAGCACGTCGGATGCGCCCCGCGGAGGACGAGCGTCAGCCCCTGCGCGCCCGTGGGGCCCCAATCCACCTCCCTTCCCGGCTGGTGCCCGGCCCGTCATGCCAGCAGGAAGGCATTCTAACCAAACTGAAACCCGGACAGTCAGGAAGTAATCAGTTTGCTGCTTCTGAAGCCATTCCTCCTCCTGATCTTCCTGAGCTGCAGAGCGGGCTTGCAGGAAGCATGAGCTAGAGGAGAGAGCCGGGGTTACATCCCAGCAGTCTTGGTGCCACCACCTATCGGCGCTGAGTGTCGACGCGTCACCCCGTGTCCCTGCCCGTGAGTGTCCTCAGCTACGAGATGCATTCGTGACCCGTGTTCACGACTGTGTCCCCAGTCTCTGTTGGGGGCCTGCACGCACGCTGGGTGATTCTTCCTGCGGCCCCTTCATGGCCTCTCCGTGGTCCCTGGGTTTCTCCGCTCTTCCTCCGTTCCCTGCTGTTCCTTATTCTGCATTCTCCTGGCGGCCTGTTCATCCGGGCTCCCGCAGCTCCAGGACTGAGGGCCCTGGCTTCTAGCCGCCCCCTTGCCAGCCTGTTTTCTCCCGAGCAGCCCCCTCCCCAGGAGCCCCTCCCCGCCCGGTGCCCGTCCGCTTGCCTCTGGAATCTGCTCTCACTGATACCCCTCTGATTGTAGACTCCTCTGAGGCCTCACCTGCCTTGTTTCAGATCATCGAGGCAGTCCAAAACACGGTCCAACATCCAAATTCAAAGTTGGTTCCTGTCAACAGCACCCAAAGAACAGCAAAGGAATTCCAGTTCACTCTTCTGACAAGTTCCGTTTTCTGTCCTGGCGGATCCCCTCACATCCTGAAGCCTCCCAGGCCCCTGGCATCCAAATTCACTCCTTCCTGAGACGCCAGCTAATCCCCAGGCAGACACTACTCCTTCCTCCCAAGCCTGCCCACATCCCGAGCCCCCCAGCCTGGAGCGGCCACGAACACCAGCCCCAGACCCCCAGGAGGGCCGCTGGACCCCAACCTGCTGGTGCCCCCACTCTCTGCAGTGGGGCGGGGGGGTTCCCTGGAAACGGGCTTCTGTCCCCGCCTGAGAAATTGTCACAGATAATTTCTAGTAGATAAAATTCTCCACCTCATGACAAGTTTATTGTCTGTAATATTCCAAAATTCCATACTGCCTTAAGGTCACCTAACTGATTCTTGCTCATTCTTACGTTCCGAAGCAGATGACAAACTCCTGAGATGAGCAGGATGGTCTTGTTGGTCTGAACGCCCCTTCACAGCCTCGGCCGGCACATCACAGGGGCTCCATCAATACCAAATAGAACAAAAGAAGGCAACCTTCCCCGCAGCCAGGCAGAAGGCATGCTTCCTCTTCACCATCCCGTGCAACCTGACAAGATTTCACTTTAAATCACATTATGGCAAGGCAGAAATTATTTCCAGATCACAGAAGGATTCTGGCACAATTTTGCAGTGACCAGAATATGCTTTGTGATTCCTTTCACAGTGGGATTGTCAGACTGTCATTAAACACATGAAACAGTGGGATTCGGCATGGCCCCAGACATCTGCTAAAAATCACAAGCAGGAGTGTGAGTTATATTGGGCACTCTCAGAGCCCACGGTGCTTGCACACACAGTCAGAGACCCGGTTCTCGAGCAGCACCAGGAACATCTGGTGTCGGAATGTGGCTTCTCCCCGGATGAGTAGGTTTTAAATACCAAGCTATGTTAGGTGCCTCGTGGGAGACAGGGATACCGTAAATTAGAATTTTTTTCAAGGTCACTATTGCATTATGTGTTCTAGGCACTCAACAAATATATAGAGTAATCTATGTTGCAGAAATATTTATAACTATTAAACATATCAAATCAGTCACCTGCTCATGCTTATTATTTTACAATATAATCTTTCCAACATTCTTTTAAAGGAAGCTAACATTGCACAATTAAATACAACATACACAAGATAATGCTGATGTTTTCTGGGAAAAGTTTTTAAAATGCCATAAAAGGAAAACATTCTGATTTGGCATAAGAGAGCAATAGATCCTTAAAATGATGGCTATCTTATGTTCTAAAGTCAAGTCAATGCATTTCTCTCTGAGCTTCTTGAGGTCAATAAGCAAGGTTGTCAAAATAATTTTGGAAAAAGTGAATCTGCCCAGGAGGCACCAGAATTCCATTCAATAAACATCAAGAAAAGACTTACTGGCCTCGCTCATTTGCTGGGGTTGGTTATGTGTCGGGAGAGGTGTGGAGAAATCATGAAACAGAGAGTGGGCGTTCCGAGAGTGCGTTCCACTCTCAATGTGTGAACAGGAAATACGGTCTCTCTGCGAGTGCTGACCCTTCGGGGGCTGGCTGCCCGGCCTCCCGAGCAGCGGGGAGGAGGCGTGGTGAGCACAGGGAGTGCGGAGTGACTTGCGTGGAGCTGCTGAAGGGAAGACGCACAGGCTCTGGGAACAGGTCTGTAGGACTGGACTGACCCTTGCTCTTTGTCTTTTCAGTGTAGTAAAACATTTCTCAAATATCTCAATGTTTGATGAACTTGACCAAAATTCTTTACAAAACAGTGTCCCATCGTCTCCCTGACTTTCTGGGTGAGTAGCATGGCAGTCCCAGAGTCTACTGTTTGTTTAGGGGGTTGTCTTCACGACCGCGGGCTGGAAACCCACTGTGGTTTCTCTGCTGACTTGCAGACTCTCTGACGAGTCCCAGAGGCTACTCATTAAAACATTTTGTTTGAGATGCAAAACGAGGCTTCTGTTCAGTTACATCTGTGTCAGTAAAAGCAGGAAACAAGACTAGTAGGAGTATTTTCAACATAGATTTGCACAACATTTAAGAGACCTTCTAAAAATTAAAATGTTTGCTGCACTTATGGTTGGTGGCTTGATGGTACCGTGGGGTTTTGAAACATTTTTAACAACCAGGCTACTTCTTTTTTGTACAAACTTGCCAACGGCACTTAACCCTGAGTTGTGAGGAACTGTGGATAAAATGGGGAAGTTTGCCCTTGGGTTCAAGGTGCTGCCTTTCACACACAGCTGGATGCACCCATCACTCCCCCTGGGAGGACCTGTGCGCCATAAACCCTCCTCTAGAGTTCCTGGGACCTCTTGAGAGTTTGTGGGTCTTAATGCTGAGGCAAGTCTTCCCAACCCTTAGGAAGCCTCTCAGCTCTGTGGTCCATCAAATCACAAAGATTTCCTGCAGGATATTGCGCATTTCCAGTTTTGACTTCACAAATAGTTCACAATTGAGAAGGTTTTGTATTTTTATTGAGTTTGGATTTTATAGTTTAATTTCCCACTGCCTCCCTCTGCTGCTGGCATGGTCCTCACCCCCTCGCTGTTTACATCCTCCCAGATGCGGCGAGGACTCAGGAGAAAGTGAAGGGTGTGGCAGACCTCTGTTAGATGATTTATCATCAGTTCCATCAGGAATATATTCTAAAAAAAGGAAAAAATTGTATTACACCTCCACACTGTTGCCCTTATTTTTCCATATAGATAATTACTAACCTCATTTTTATTATTTAGACACAGGGATCTTCACATCCATAGTGATCAACATCATTATTCAGATGACTGATAATCAGTTGGCATTATAACTCCTTCAGGTATAATTCTTCAGCCAGCTTTGAATTCACCTAAGTATATTATTTCTAACCCCCTTTGCTTCCCTTTGTCCTTAAGGGACATCAATACCTGACGTTAGTTAAGACTCACACAGTTTCCCCACCTGATAAGAGATCACACTCAGGAAATAATGCAACTTTGGTGTGGCATTTTCTCTTAAGTAAGCCAATGCCTTTTTCTTTCTTCCCCAGACATTCCCCAAACTTCTTTTTACATATAGACTAAAACTATCCACCAATAGACAGCCAGTTCACTCATCTCCAAAATGACCTTCACCCCCGTTTTGAAAGTGAGAACATCTCTCCATCCCTTTTCTCCTGGTATCTCCCTCATTCTCAAGATCCCACTAAGATTTCCTCCAAGAGTCTCACAATCTCATTTCCAAGATCCTTTAGATCATCTGAGTCAGACAGCTCATACTCTCTTATGGAAAGCAGGTATTCTCATATTATTTTCTGACTATTTGGGATTTCAGTCCCCACAAGTTTACTCTGTCCTTTTTGTCTGAACACCATTTTCATATAAAGGAAGTGAAAAATAAAGTACAAACTGAGTCATTCTGGTTTCTTCTCCATCTGTTAACATTATACCATCTGCTCCTTGTTTCTTGCACAAAACAAAATGAAGCAAAACAAAAAGTCTGAGATGATTCTGGACTAAAACATCATAGCCTTAAAATCAGACAAAAGGAAAGCAACTGAGGAATTTATGGATTCCTAAAGGCAAAATATAGGCTAAGGTGCTGGCCTAGACATAAGGAGATTCTGCTGTTGCTCTCTAGCTCTTTCCCAGACTTGAACCAGCTACCAACTACTCCCAAGAGCAAATGGAAATGCCCCCCCAAGGGGCACATTGGCAGGAAATCCCAGCCCAGTCCCCACTCCTTTCTCCTTTAAGAAATGTAAGCTATAAACTTCTGAGTGGGCAGGAAGTCCTGCGGGGCTCAAGTTCAAGCAAAGATCTGCTGTATCTGAGTGAAAAACCACTGGCTCTGTATAATTACTAAAAAAATTTCCAAAAGGGATAACTGGTCAGCTGACAGGTTAAATAAAAAGGAATTATAAAAATATACTCAATCCCAGGGTGCCTGGGTGGCTCAGTCAGTTAAGCATCCTCCTCTTGATTTCAGCTCAGGTCATGATCGCAGGGCTCTGAGATTGAGCTCTCCCTCTCATGTGCTCTTTCTATAAATAAATAAATAATTTAAAAAAAATTTTTAAAAATATATACTCAATCCAAAAGCAGGCAAAAAGCAAAAGGAGGAAAAAGAAAGGACAAATAGGACAAGTAAAAGGCATTAAGAATAGGACAGATTTAAACCCTACCACATCCATAATCATGCAAAACAGAATGGTCTAATGTTCCAATTAAAATCAGAGACTATCAGACTAGATTAAAAAGAGTTAAGGCCACCAGTATCCTGCTGATTAGAAACCTGACTTGGAAGGCATCTTGCAGCATCTCATACAGTTGGACATCCTCTTCCTACAATATGGCATTCCACAATCAGCAATTGTCCATGGGAAATGAAAACATGTGTCCACACAAGTTCTTTATATAAATATCTAAAGCAGCTTTACGCATAACAAGCAAAAACTAGATAACACTGGAATGTCCAAAAGTTGCTGAGTGGAAAAACAAACTGTGGCATTCTTTTCAAGATTGTAGTGGAAGTCTTTGCCTATGCAATTAGACAAGAAAAGAAAAGAAAAGAAAAGAAAAGAAAAGAAAAGAAAAGAAAAGAAAAGAAAAGAAAAGGTATACAGACTGGGAAGAAAGACATAAACTGTCTTTGTTGCAGATGATATGATCATCTATGTAGAAAGTCCAAAAGAATCAATAAACTCCTAGAACTACTCAGCAATCATAGCAAGGTTGCAGGACACGAGGCTAATCCACAAATGAATCACTTTCCTATATATCAGCAAGGAACAAGTGGAATTTGAAATTTAAGACATTTACATTAACATCCCCAAAGTGAAATACTTACATATTTCATTGTTGCTTAGGTAAAAAAAAAAAAAAAAAAAATGGACAATATCTGTATGAGGAAAACTACAATACTCCAATGAAAGGAATCAAAAAAGAACTAATTAAATGGAGATATGTTCTATGTTCATGGAAAGAAAAACTTAATATTGTCAAGATATCAGTTGTTCCCATGCTGATCTATAGATTCAGTGCAATCCCAATCAAAATCCCAGCAAGCTATTTGTGGATATCAACAAGCTAATTCTAAAATTTGTATGGAGAGGCAAAAGATTCAGAACAGCCAACACAAGGTAGAAGGAGAAGAACAATGTAGGAGAACTGACACTGCTCAATGTTAGGACTTCCTGTAAAGCTACTGTAATCAAGACGGTGTGGTATTGGTAAGAGAATAGACAAATATATCAATAGAAGAGAATAGAATCCTGAAATAGACCCACGTAAATATAGACAACTGATCTTTGACAAAGAATAAAGGCAATAATAGGGCACATATTTTTTTCAATAAATGGTGCTGAAATAACTGGACATCCACATGCAAAAAAAAAAAAAAAAAAGAACCCAGACACAGGCCTTACACCCTTTGCAAAAAATAACTCAAAATGGATCACAGACCTACATGTAAAACACAAAACTATACAACTCTTGGAAGATAACATAGTAGAAAATCTAGATGACCCTGGTTTGGCCATGATTTTGTAGATAAGACACCAAAAGCACAATCTATGAAATAAACAATGGACAAGCTGGACTTCATTAAATTAAAACCTTCTGCTCTGTGAAATATAATGTTAAGAGAATGAGAAGACAAGCCACAGACTGGGGGAAAATATTTGCAAAAGGCACATCTGACAAAGGACTGTTATCCAAAATATATGAAAAACTCTTAAATTCAACCATAAGAAAACAAACAACTGAATTAAAAAATGGGCCCAAGGTCTTAACATGAATCTCACTAAAGATAATACAGATAGAAAATAAGCATTTGAAGAGATGCTTCATATCATGTGCCATTAGGAAAATGTAAATTAAAACAGAAGTGAGATAACACTACACGCCTATTAGAACAGCCAAAATCCAGAACACCCACAACACCAAATGCTAATGAGGATACAGAGCAGCAGGAACTCTTACTCATTGCTGGTGAGAATGCAAAAAGGTGCAGCCCCTTTGGAAGACAGTTTGGTTATTTCTTACAAAACTAAACATACTCTTACCATACCATCCACCAATTGTACTTTTTGGTTTTTACCCAAAGGAGTTGAAAACTTATGTCTACACAAAAACTTGCACATGGATGTTTATAACAGCTTTATTTAACATTACCCAAACTTGGAAATAATCAAGATATTCCTCAGTAGGTGAATGGATAAATAAACAAATACATTCAGACAATAGAATATTATTCAGTGCTAAAGAGAAATGAGCTATCAAGCCGTAAGAAGACAGGGAGGAACATTAAATGCATCTTACGAAGTGAAAGAAGCCAACCTGAAAAGTCTACATACTGTATGATTCCAACCATGTGACATTCTGGAAAAGACAAGACTGTAGAGACCATAAAAAGATCAGTGGTTACCTGGAGTTGTGTGGGAGTGATGAATAGGCAGGGCATGGAGGATTTTTAGGGCAGTGAGACTACTCTGTACGCTACTATAATGGTGGATAAATACCATTGTACATTTTTCCAAACCCAAAGAATGTACAAGAGTCAACCCTAAGGTTAACTGTGGACTTTGGGTGGTTATGATGTGTCAGTGGAGGTTCATCAGTTGTAATAAATGCACACTCTAGTGGTGGTTGTTGCTAGTGGGGGAGGCTGTGCCTGTGAGGGGATAAGCAACATATAGGGAATTACGGCACCTTCCTCTCAACTTTGCTATGAATTTAAAACTGCTCTGAAAAAATAGTCTCAAAAATTTTAATGTAGGGCGCCTGGGTGGCTGCCTTCGGCTCAGGTTGTGGTCCTGGGGTCCTGGGATCGAGTCCAGTATCAGGCTCCCCGCTCAGTGGAGAGTCTGCTTCTCCTTCTCCCTCTGCCACTCCCCAGGCTCATGCTCTCTCTCTCTCTCTCTCTCTGTGTCAAATAAATAAATAAAATCTTTAAAAAAAATTAACGTAAACTACCTTTTACTATCTTGCTGATGTTCAATAAACATCTTTTCTTGACTAGCTATGTGCTGGTAGTTTGAAGGCATTGATCTCTCAGATGAGTACACAGTGCATGTTTCTTACTTTACCTTCCTACGTGCAACAATCCTTCTGCAGAGTTAACAACCGAACTGTTTTCTGTGGCTTTTACCACCTGAGCTACCTGAGGTACTGTCCCTTGGAATGAAAGCTGGGAATAAGAAGCAGTCTTCAATCACTTGGACTGTGTTTCTAGAAATTCTATTACTGAATATATTCACTTCCATTGGCTTCAGTGTGAAGTCAGGCTTGAATATTCAAGATGAAAGTCCTCTTTATCCTGCGGGTCACCCTGGAAGTTGTGGTTGCTGAGAGACCCGTTTCTGGGTATCGGGTGCCGCAGAAGCTGTC
Source organism: Halichoerus grypus (assembly GCF_964656455.1). Classification (NCBI taxonomy): domain Eukaryota; kingdom Metazoa; phylum Chordata; class Mammalia; order Carnivora; family Phocidae; genus Halichoerus; species Halichoerus grypus. The sequence continues at coordinate 2,181,230 of NC_135720.1, read as the reverse complement.
AGTCACCTCAGGTGATACCTGATAACATGCCAGCTGCCTTCACTCTCACCTGGGATAGTTCCTTTTGCCTTCGCCCGTCCTTCCTCAAATGACTTATCTACAGAAAAACTCCACTAACTCAAAGAGGTAAACAAACAGGAGGACCTTTAAGAAAGCAAGAAGCATCTGTTTTATACACATCAGCTATTCCAAGGTCAAACCTGATGGTCAGTCTGGCATGCTTTTAGAGAGAGAGACCATTTTTAAATGTCATCCGAGTTCCCAGACTCATGGATAAGCAGAGGTCTCAAAAAGTCCCCAAAGAAAGGTCAGTGCCTGCCATTTTCAGATAAAAAGTAAGGTACTGCTGGAATGGGTTGTGTGGTTTAGAGAGAGAATTTCTGGGGGAAGGCGATCTTCCAGGAGCACATAGGATATCCCCTATTTCCCCCTTCAAACCAAAAGATTTTTGTATAATTCTTCACTCCTGACTAGAGCAGACATAACCCTCTTGATACACAGTCCGTCAGCTCCACATCTGGTCTACCTCATTTCCCAATTTCATTTTCTAAGAAGAAAAAAAAAGGCCCAGACAGACCACTGAAGAAGTCAGTTCAATTTCAATCTTTATTTTCCTTGGACTGAAAAATCCAAGATCTAAAATCAACCCAATGTTGTAGACAAGTGCTTATCACTAATTCTAGGCCATTTTCTGCTCACTCCAGGCAAAAAAGAAAAAAAGAAAGAAAATGAAAGCAAGCTGTGCGAGTTGACCGTAGCTGCCGACACACTCTCCTAGGTCAGTGAGTGCATCCCGGAACTCAGACAACAGACACTCCCAGCCTTCTCAATCCACAGAGAGATTTCCTCACAACGACTGGCTGCTGAGGAAAATGAAATCTGGGTGCAGCTTGAAGCCAGGGAGGGATGTAGCCCTCGCGAGTCCCAGAATGCTGGCTGGAGCACTGTCACGAAGGTAAGTGCTCCAGAACAAAATCCACTCCCACCACACCTCGAGGTCTGTTCTCCATGGATGGTAGGTTTGCAACATGAGTTGGTGGAAATGGCTGCACGTCAGCTGTCCAGGTGCAGGTAACAGTGAGTCTCTGTGCTCAGCCTCCTCATTCACAGAATAGGAGGCATCCGTCTATCCCATGGAGCTTTGTACGCGAGGGTTCAGTGAAATAAGGCCTAGAGCCTGTTATGTTTAAGTGTTGAATAAATTTTAGTTGAGTGTAGATCAAATACCAATCACATTCATATTTAAAAATGAGACTCTTGCTTTAGCAGATTCAAGTAACGTTTTTGTGGTTCAACAGACCTAGCCACCAGCCGAGTTGTGATGTTCATTATAGGAGCATTCTTGGAAAAGCAAACTAACTTTTGTGTGCCTCATTTCTCCTTTTATACATGAGAGTATCAATACCTACCTTACTGGGTTGGGAGGACTAAATATGATAATGAAGTATGGTAAAGCTTCAACACAGGACCACCCAAAGAGTAAAAGCCCTATAAACACTTGCCATAATTACACAGTGACTGAGTTCTATCTGTAAGTATAGGTAGAGATACCCATATATAATCACAATTACAGGATGCCCCCCAAAGTGGCAGTATTATGTGGAGGACTCCGTCTCTCAGGGAAGATGAGAGAATCTAGGTCATTTGCCTGCTGGGCCAGTGGGTACTCCAAGAGAGGCAATTTATCCACTACACTTCAAAGACAGGAAAGTATCTGAAAAATCTGAGCAGTGACTTTCATTTCCAACAATATTGTGGATCAAATAGGCTGAATATACTATATAGTGACACCTAGAAATGCTGAATAAAATATGTCAATCATCCTTTTAAATACGTAAGGAGCAGATTCGGCAGAGATCAGAGCAAAGGCCCCAGAAGCCCAGAGGGAGGTCCCAGGGCAGCCCTGGGGGGTGTTGGTGCCCGCGAGCCAGGCTCTTGGATTCAGAGGTCTCTGGGAGGTTGGGAATTAAAACCAAAACCCTACCGCAAAGACGGGACCCTCAAAGATTTCCCCGCAGTGAAAGCATACTCTGAGAAAAATCCCTTTTTGGCAAAAGGAGACGGCAACGAGCTTCTCTCTTTTCATGGGCTCTGATATGGGGGAGAAAGCTCCCCTGAAAATTCATCACCACAGGCCACCCACATGGGTAATGAAAAGGAAACGTGGAATTAGAAAGTCAGCTTCCCGTAACACTATGGAAATTACTGATTCAGGCAAAGGGTTATCAATTGTGGATACAACCATCAGACAGAAGATGGAAGGAACCGGGAATCGGCAGAGTACCAAAGTAGAGCCACACATACTCCTTTCTAGTCAGATGGGGTGAGGAGGGGGTTAGGGGAAAATTCGGACAGGGGCAAAGCAGGTGCCGCTTTGGTCACACTGAGCATTTATCCCGTGCCCGCCCCGGGGTGTCTCATCCCCGAGGGGCTGTGCCTTCGTTGTCTCACAATTTCCTAGTGATTAGGATATTTTATAAATCTGTAAGGAAAGATGTTAAGCTACAGAAATCGATTCAGTGCAATTGTTCCTTTCCTCACAGCAATGCAAATGAATTTTTCCGGTAGAGGCACAGAAGAAGCCTCTCTGGTAAAAAAGATACCCCTAAACTTTACAGTTTGCTCATCCCACAGGACTTTGACCTGTGCTGTATCTACTCAGCACTCTTACTATAACACTGTTTCTTTCAGCGACCATAAATACTTCTGTCTTTCCTAGAATCCCTTTCCTATCATCCTCCTTGTTGCCTTATTAATGAGTTAAACAAATCTCTGTCACTTACTTCATATTTGTATGAGTCATGTTTTTAATTTTTGGAAAACTCTATTGACAAAGCATAATTTTACAATGGAAACATCGGACAATCATCATCTTAATCCATCTTAAGTCATTCTTAGCATCCTGAATGATCCAGATATTATGTGTCCCCTGACTTGACATATCCTCAACAGATACCTATGTATTTTTGATGTATCCTAAACAAACTGGAAGTAAATTCCAGTTTGAAAATACAATGGGGACTATGTCAGATTAATCGAGTTTTAAGGATATAATGATCAGATGCAGTTCCTGGCTCTGGCTGACACCCTGGTGTAAAGATACCAACTACAAATAACATTTTGGAACAGCGGGGAAAATTTGAGATGGACAGTGCATATGATAAGATGAAAATGTAATTTTATGGGAAAGTAGAGATAATGAACCAAGAAAAATTCCTGTGGACATAATAAACCTATTATATTTATTATTTCATTATTTTATTATCTATCATTATATTATCATAATATAATTATATTATACATTATAATAAATATATAAAATAATATTATATCCTTATATAATAATACTGATGACATAATATAATTATTATGTCATATTATAATCATAGTGGCATAAATATAATAATTACTAGAATACTAATTATCAATAAACATTGTTATGATCTCAATTTAATAACAAAAAGGGAGAGAGAATGCATACTGGGAATGCAGGTTGAGAGATAAAAAGAACGGTAGAAGGGGCACCTGGGTGGCTCAGCTAGTTAAGCATCAGACTCTTGATTTTGTCTGAGGTCATGATCTCAGGGTCCTGGGATCGAACCCTACCTTGAGCTCTGTGCTCAGCAGGGAGTCTGCTTGGGATTCTCTCTCTCCCTCTCCCTCTGCCCTTCCCTCCCCCATGCGTACCTTTTTTTTTTTAAAAAAAGGACAATAGGTGGGGCACCTGGGTGGCTCAGTCTGTAGGTGTCTGCTTTCGGCTTGGGTCATGATCCTAGGGTCCTGGGATCGAGCCCCGCATCGGGCTCCCTGCTCTGTGGGAAGCCTGCTTCTCCTTCTCCCACTCCCCCTGCTTGTGTTCCCTCTCTCGCTGTGTTTCTCTCTGTCAAATAAAGAAATAAAATCTTTAAAAAAAAATAAAATAAAAAAGGACGATAGGAGAAAACCGACTATATATACTGAGATGTGTAGTAATAGTGGTGACCTCAGGGTGGTAGAAATAGGCTATTTTCGTTTTCTTATCTCTTGTCTCTGTTTTCTAATTTCTAAATACATTTTTACTGTTTTGTAGTAATAAATGTTTTAAAAAATAAATTAAAACACATAAAAGACATTGACACTGAAAACTTTCAAGTTGAAAATTTTGTAAGAGTAATCTAAGGATAATAATTCTGGGTCTTGTGGCAAAAAAGTTACAGGATTTTCTGGGTGGATACATCCTCACCAAGCCTGCACAGATAGTCCCCAGATACATCCTCACAGGAGAGGGGCTCATGATCCAAAGTCATAAACATACAAGAGTTTTTTAAAAGACGAAAAAAGTCTTAAAGCTGGAGAAAGTAATGTACCTAAATCGATCAATAAAATAGTGACTGTCTCATTTACAATTATGGTTGTCAGAATAATTTATTAAAAGAACTGAAAATACATGAATGTCATCATAGAATTCTATGTCCCGACAAACTACCTTTCAAGAGTGATAATAAAATAAAGACATACTTGAAAAAAAAAAAAAATGATGAGCATTGGGGGTTACGAAAACCGGGTGAACAAATTCTGGAGAGTAGTTTGCAGGTGTGAGAGGTGGCTCGGGGGAGATGAAGAGGGGTATTGATGGCCCTTAGCTTTGTTAGCTTCAAAATGTGCATTAATATTTCAAGAGTAAAACGTTTTCCCATTTTTATAGAAAATGCATCTCCAAAGCAGTGCAAAGATGAAAAGAAATATAAAATACTCAATCAAGCAAATTAGAAAAGAGAGAAAAACATGGGATGAGAGGGAGACAAAAAGCAAAGGAAGAATAAATATTAACCAAAAATAAGGTGATCGAAATAAAGCCAAGTTTTTAGGAATCAAAAATGTGAATGTTCTACACTCATCAGTTAAAAGACAGAGACTTTCACATTGGATTTTTTTAAAAAGATTTTATTTATATATTTGAGAGAGAGAGAGAGCACAAGCAGGGGGAGCGGCAGGCAGAGGGAGAGGGAGAAACAGGCTCCCCGCTGAGCACAGAGCCCGATGCGGGACTTGATCCCAGGACCCTGGGAGCATGACCTGAGCCGAAGGCAGATGCTTCACCGACTGAGCCACCCAGGTGCCCTCACATTGGATTTTTTTAAAAAGAAGAACAACAACAAATATAGCTATACACTATTTACAATAAATGCTCAAAAACATGAAAACACAGGTTAGAAATAAAAAGCTAAAGCAGAAATGGACCATTCTAGAATCCTAGTTGTTCATATTATGATATATTATATAGTTCTTCTATGTTACATTACATATTATTTACATCATTTTCTATCCTTTTCCGTGGGCCTGAAATAATCATGACAAAGCAATCATGATTCTGGAAATGAAGCAGGTGCCTTCTACTCAGTCCTGTGTGGCCTGCGCGGGGGGACCCCAGGGCACTGCGGCTCACCAAAAAGCCCCTTTAGGAGGCCGACTGGGCGGGGCACATTCACCCCATCAGTGGGACTATTTATAGAGATACCCCCAGGTCAGGGTTGAATTTGATTCCCTAATGGGCATCTGCCTTTAAGAATCCTCCCTTCATGGCCTTTGTGCTGAGTCAGGCTTTCAAAACACCTTTGGATTCCCTTTAAACTGTGACCCTCAAGAATGAAAAAGAGTTAAGAACATAACCAAACCAAATTCACTCAGTGTGCAGACATTTCTAGGAAAAAGTCAAGTTTAGACTCAGCAACGCAGATCTTCAGACCACTTCCCAAAGAAACTCTGTCTCAGGAGAGGTGGGCTCCTGGGGGTCAAGCCCTGGGGAGATGGACCGGGTGTCTGAGACCCCACCTGGCAGAACCAACCAGCCTGAGGATCTTCAACCCTCTGAATCCATATCTCAACACTTGTCTTCCTTTAGCTGCTTTTTCTTTCTTTCTTTTCATGGCAAAGCTGCATTGAGATACAAGCAAAAGCCTTTGTTATTAATCTCCCCACTCAACAGTCTCCATCAATATACAGGGATTACTCCCACCTTGGGGGCAGATGGAGGGACTTAAATTAGCCTCCAGGGGGCTGGGGAACAGGACAATCAAATGACTTCCTCTGTTCCCAACAAGAGAAAAAAAGAAAAATAATAAAATCACACTTTTTCCCTTTTTTTGCCCTGCAGAAAACGTAGATTTTAGACTGGCCTCGTTTCAATTACTCATGCATCCTTGAAATCGGCGTAGACTTCCTTCCGCTCTCACGCCCTAGTCCAGGAGTTAAAAAAACAAAACCAAAAATCTTCTAAATGATTTCTTTCTTATTGTATTATTATTTTGTAATAAACAGCATGATTGCAGGCATCAGGCAGAAGCTCAGCACACGCACGCCTGGAGGAGGCCCGGCCGCACGGCTGAGTCACACCGGCCATCTGGCCTTCGCGGGGGACACGGCTCTCCCAGGGGAGCGCGCCTCCTGATGGTACCTGTAACAACCACAGATAGATTAGATACCCTCTGGTATAAACCCTGCTCGCAACTACTCACATTTCCTGTCTACAACACTCTTTGGGGTCTTCGGAAAAACAAATTCGATTTAAATTATAAAATAATGTTTACTTTAAAAATACATGAAGTACAGAAAGTTTAAAAAAATATGGAAATCACTTGCAATAACATGAACACTAAGAAGTAGTCATTATAGCTGTAATTCTTATATATATTTATCTAGTTCTTAAAACATCTTCAAACTTGTTTTTCTCCCTCACGAAGCGGGTAGGCTGCTCGTCGGGGCTGACTCTGCGCACCGAGTGCCGTGTCCTTCGAGCGACAGCGAGGCCGCGCTGCCTGCCCGTGGTGAGGGTGGACGCGCCGGGAGCCAGGCGTGGGTCAGCGAGTTCGAGTGGAGGTGATGTCTGTCACTTCCAGATAGAAACCTTTACAGCGCCAGTGCCATGGCCGCATTCCCTTCCTTCTCCGGGGAGATATGGAAGTTAAAAAGCTTGATTTTTTAAAATGGGACAGAGGGAAAACTGAATTCCTAAGCTCACCTTGATCTTGGGCAGGACTTACTAACGCCCTAAGTAACGGGTCAAGGGGAGCCCCGTCAGTGAGGCCCCTGCTGACTTTCACTGGACAGGAACGTGATATACACAGAAGCACACAGAAACTTCCATTGCTATTTACCACTAAGCCCTGGAGTGTGTTTGTTACCCCAGCATATCTAGCCTATCCTGACTAAAACACCTGGAAATACATTATGTTTCTGGATCATCAAATATACTTTAAAAATATACGCTTTCTACTGTACTTGAAGTTCCATCAGACTACTCCCCTTTTTCCTACCTTTTCCCGGGAGCGGCTCAGGAGAAGCCCCTGGAGCCCAGGTAACCATTTGTCCTGTATGCAGATGGCAGTGTGCATGCTTTGATCACTTCTCTAAAGCCAGTCCACCCTTCAGTTATCCCCACTGTTGCTGCCTGTGGTCCTCTCTGACCCACAGCTCCTCTTCTTGTGATGGCTAGACTAGGGGCTAGGATTTAAGAATAGCAACTGAGCAGCCAAGTGACCACACCCATGGCAGGCGGGCCCCGTGACTGTCCATTCTTCAACCACACGAGAGTCCCCTTGCATGTCATCAGATTAGGACGGCCTTCGGAGGCAGCACGCTGTGAGGATCTGCCAGGAGGCAAGAGCGCTCTGTTTCCCAGCTACCGGCACACGCGTTTTCAGGTGAGTCCACGCTCACGGGACCGACCCCCAGAGTGGGCACAAGAAGAGAAGGCCTGGCTGACACCCACCTTGTTCTATCAGATCACTTTGTAAGTTCCCGTGTGTCCTCAGAGCAGCTGTAATGCTGATCATTGAGAAAACACGATATGACAAAGCGGTGGTGAGTTCGCGTGCTCATTTGCATGAAGTGTGTTCCCACACGGGTTTGGGGAAGCACGTGGATGTGGTGCATCCTCAGTTGATCAGTGTCAGGGTCGGACCTGGGGGAACAGCTGAGGGTCACCAGGTGTCCATCCTGGAGGTCAGCACGGTCAAGGGCTGTCTTTGCATCGTCCTGGGCACGGCACATGCGCCTTGCCCCCAACCCATGCTCACAGCCCTCCACTGGAGGGGGCCTTTGGGCCCACCCAAGGAAGGGGGGCTACAGCATCTAAGGGAGAACCAAGCTCTCAGCAAGTCTGGGTTCTCCACACCCAAGGCAGGTGTCAGTTAGAGGTGAATGGCCCTCAGCGTCCGTGTCTACCTAACCTGGGGAGGGAGAGAGACTAAATTGTTTCCCAAGCCTGAGAGCAGCCCAGGACTCTGCTTACTTCCTGCAGGTTCTCAGGCCATGCTGGCTACCTTCAAGGCTGGATCAGGGCCTGGATCAGGGTCAGGACTAAGGTCAGGGCCAGGTCAGGGCTGGGATCAGGGTCAGAACCAGAATCAGGGTCAGAACCAGGATCAGGGTCAGGGCCAGGTCAGGGCTGGGATCAAGGTCAGGGCTGGGGTCAGGGCCAGGTCAGGGCTGGGATCAGGGTCAGAACAGGATCAGGGTCAGGGCCAGGTCAGGGCCGGGATCAGGGTCAGGGCCGGGGTCAGGGCCAGGTCAGGGCTGGGATCAGGGTCAGAACCAGAATCAGGGTCAGAACCAGGATCAGGGTCAGGGCCAGGTCAGGACTGGGATCAAGGTCAGGGCTGGGGTCAGGGACAGGGCTGGGGTCAGGGACAGGACAGGGGTCAGGGCCAGGGCTAGGGTAAGTGCCATGGCTAGGGTCAGGGCCCGGTCAGGGCCAGGTTAGGGCCGGGGTGACTCGGGCCTCCCGCTGAACTGCTGACAGAGCGGGCTCTCCCAGAGTAAACATCGCCAATGGGAGGAGGAAAACTTAGCTGAATTAGTATCATCGTTCATCAGTCTCTGCTTGTCTGTTCAGAAGGTAAAGAAAAAAATGTCTTAGCCGATCGGAAACAAACAAGAACCCTGCTTTATGCTGTTTATATTCCTTCGTTAATGAGGCTGCGAACTCCGGAAGGAAGTTAGCGCTGCTTTGTGGCCGCAGGGACTGGGTGGGTGGGACCTGGGCTCCAGGCGGGCCCACCCCTCGCCCCGCCCCTTGCCCCACCCCCACCTGCGGCGGATTCCCCGGGGCACCGGAGGGCTTGGGAATGCCAGCCCGCCGGACTCTGACCCACCCGGAACTCCACGGGACAGCGTTCCCGCGTTCCGTGCCGGCCCCTTCGTCCCTCCAGGGGGACTCACACCCGTTAGTGGACAGCTCTGAAGGTTTACTTTCCGATTTGTGTTTCAGGGGTTTTCCTACAAGGTTGTAGCATGAGGTGCCCTGAGCTGGTCCGCGGGCGCCCTAATCGGGGCCGCCGGTGTCATCGTCCTTATCTGGGACTGAGGCCCAGTCGAGGGGCCCCGTCCTCCCTCACATCCAGCCTCACGAGTGGGAAGACAGGAAGGACCCCGCAGGTAATTTGAGGAAATGTCCACTGAAGATAAAACAGGGCAAACCTTTCTCAGCCACATTAAAACGCACCCCACCCTGAATCAAATACAAACCCAGCGGCCAGTCGTGAGATCTGTGGTGTGCGCCAGACCTCAGAACAGGCCTTCCCGCGCTCTGACATTCCGCCCTCAGCCAGACTGACCTTGACCCCTGGACTGCGGGGCCCCCCAGCCCGAGCCTCAAAGTCCTGCTTGCCGTTGTCCGGACAGGAGGCCCGTGTGGTGTCAGCTGCGCTCTGAGTCACGCTGAGCGCTGCACCATCGTCGTCCGCCCCGTGTAACCACGGGGAGCAGGGCCCAGGCTGCCCCCTCCTCCCAACCTGGCTCCCCAAGAAGAGCCAGGCCAGCGCCCCCTCCCCATCTCCTCCTGTCCTGCTCCCACAGGCTCACCCCATGGCATTCTGCAGTTTGGGTTTTGCTCTGTTTTTCAGAACAGATCTACACTCTGAACAGATTTTATCAATAATTAAAGTTCAAGCAAAATTAACATGCTTTAAAGTTGTAGGCAGCTTTGAAAATTTCAAGCAAACAATCATATTTTTTCCTGAAGAATGTGCCCTGGGAGCCTGAGCAACAGGGTTGCCATGGCGATCCCAGATCCTTTCTGCGCTGAGCACAGGCTTTGGTGGGCGATTCCGGTCTTATTGGGACCCAACAGCGGGGCCATGTGCACACTCCCTGCTCCTCTCAGCTCAACCGCGTTTTCCCTCTAAGGGGTCAACAGAGATCTGCTGAGGTTGTGCAGATTTTCATCTAAGTGATATTCATGCAAAATACACGGTCTGACAAAAAGAATGACTTTTCCACTCTCCCCTTTCAGAGACATGGTGTCCGCATAAAGCCAGGTCAGAGGGCCCATTAGAGAAAGTGTCCTTGTCTCCAAGCACGCATGCTCTGAGTGGGGGAGGCGGGTGACCCCCATGCCTCGTGTTCACGGCCACATGTGTGGGTGCCCCGGTCCACGCTGCAGCTCCGCCGCCCCCCCGCCCTTCCTCTGCCCCACCTCTCCCCAGACGTGCAGGTGTGGCAAGGGGAGTCCTTCCTGGCTCTCCTCGTACTGCGGGCTAACCATCCGAGTCCTGCTTGGTGGAAATGGAGTTAACATTAGCCCTCGTGGGAAGTCACCCACATTTGTTCAAATGTGGCCGTGCCGCTCCTCAGGCCCCACAAACCGCTCCTGCTCTCCGTCAGGTTGGGATGGACCTCTGGCTTCGGATTCGGATGGCTGGCACAGTCCCAGTATGTCCCAGCTTCGGACACATACAGTGGGCAGAAAGCAGAGGGAAACTGGCAGCTAGAGCTGGTCCGACGCCCCTGTAGGATGCGGGCAGTGTCCCCGAAGCGGCTCGTCTCCCCAGGTCATGCCCGTCTGCTGGGGTCCTAGGGCAAGAGGCTGTCCCACTTTCTCTGCTCCCCTGGAACTAAGCAGAGAACCCAGAACCAAGGTTGGCAACCATGGCCCATGGCACAGACCTGCGCCCAGGCTTGGTAGGTCCAGGCACAAGGAAAGAATGTGTTTTACCTTTCTTTTCGGTTTCTGTTTCAAATGACAAGGAGGAAGGTGCAGAGCACAGAGTGCACAGAACTCAGCATTTGTCTTTTTCCGCCTTCTCCGCCGTGGGAAGCATGAAACCTGGTCTTCCGTTCCCTCCATCCACACTCTAGAGCCAAACGTGCTGATCCCACTTGATGTCCTAACACAAATGGCCTGGAGTTTTTCACACTTTTAAGAGGTTGAAAAGTCAGAAGAAGAATATTTCTTGATACATAAAACTTGTAAAAAATTCAAATTTCAGCATCCAGAAACAAAGCTTTATTGGAACACAGCTTCAGCCCTTTGGCATGGATAGTTTGTGGGTTCACTGACCAATGGCAGCTGTGGATTGCAGACAGCAGGTGGACCCCGAGGCCCCTCACAGCCCAAGTGCTTGCTCGCTGCCGCGACAGAAGTCTGCAGACCCCTGACTGACCGAAACACCTCTGCTCGGCTGTCCTCCGAGTCTTCTGTCTTGTTACTGCTGTGACCGACTTCTGCTAAATCATTTGAGTTTTTCTTTTCTTTTTTCATTTTAAAAGTAATTCATGTTTGGGGCGCCTGTGTGGCTGAGTCAGTTCAGCGTCTGACTCTTGATTTCCGCTCAGGTCATGATCTCAGGGTCATGGGATCGAGCCCCGCATCAGACTCCACGCTCAGCACGGAGTCTGCTTGAGATTCTCTCTCTCCCTCTGCCCCTCCCTCCTCTCTCTCTCTCCCAAATAAATAAATAAATAGTTCTAAAAAATAAAAAAAACAAAATAAAATAAAATCAGCAGCTGTTTAAAAAACAAAAATAATAATTCCCCGTGTTTAACAGGATTCCTCAAATAAACCCCAAATGTTTAACTAGCCCAGCCTCACATTCTTGGGAAGGGCGGGAATAATAATAGTTGTATTTATTTTCTTTTTTTCCTAATAAAAAATAAAACTACAAAAACCCTAAGTGATCTTGTTTCTCTTCAAAGAGCAAAACAGCTTTACAGGCAGACTCTAGGGCCAACTCTAAAAGAGGTCATAAGAAGCAGTTATTTATTCCCCAAACGCATCCCATACCTTGGGGCCTTTGCTCCTGCTGTCACCGGCCCTGGAGCGCCCTCCCGCCCCGCCAGGCGCCGTCCGCACCCGCGAGGGGCCCCGGGCTTCCCCAGACCCAACTTGGGTCCCTGCGCCCCAGCTGCTGCCGCACTCTGTCCCGTTCATTCTAGAAATCTTACTGTGCTCTTGTACAAGGAATGCTAGGTCATTAAGCAAAAGGCTGCCTGGCTGAAAGTAGAATTGTCTTTCAAATTTAACTAATTCCCCAAATTTCTGGTGAAGAAAACGAGAAGCAGCGCCGTTGAGGCTGCGCCCGGCCGCAGGGGAGAGGGACGTCCGGGGGGCCAGGGCTGTCGCGGTGTGTGCCCGTGCGCCAGAGTCCGCTCATGTGTGGACACGCGCTCGTGTGCGCACCGGCCAGACGCCCGACGGCGGGGCTGAGGGGCCGTGGGTCACTCACGGCCGGCGGCGGTGGCCAGGCTGCCCTGGGCTCGGGTTCCTGGCGCCCTGTCCTGGGAGACGGAGTCACGAGGTGGCCACACCAAGGCAGCCGCGTCTTGCCGGTACACACTCTGCCTTCCAGGCACGTCGCACGGTGGCCAGCACACCGCTAGGTGCCCCACCAAGGAGGCAGGTGCAAATCCTTTCTGCAGCCACGGAAGCAGGCAGAGGAGAATTAAGGGGAATCGTGACTTTTGCACATTAGGGACGGTCCCCACAATCCACGGGGTCTCCACGATGCACGGGAGCGGCACACAAGAGTGCGCTCGCGTGGACAGCTGCGCCTTCTCGGATGGTGCCGTGGGTTTGCCTGTCCAGGGCGGGCGCGGCCGTGAGTCCCTCCGGGGGATGAGGGGGCCGGTGTTCCCACATGTGAGGCACCTCCCACCTCCGAGCTCTCAGAGCTTTTCAAGCCTTGTTTCAAATCCTTTGTCAAATGCGGTGAAGGACGAACTTCCCAGGTCATGAGTCCCGGAAAGAAGCATGGAGCGAGTGAGAAGGGGTTTTCCAATGTGCTTTTCACTCTTTCAGAAATTAAGGTGAATTCTAAAAAATAAAAAGCATTAAGGTCACAAATTAAGAAAAATATAACTGTATGTTGTCGACAGAAAACTGCAGACTTCGTGCCGTTTAGCTGACAGTTTTAGGACATGCATATGGTGTTTTCTGAGAAACCCCCTGACCCCAGTCCGATGTAGGAACTTGCTGTGTCTCATTTTATCTCATGGCACACACACTTTATAGTGGCTTTGTATCAGCAGATGCACTCGTGTTAAGTGTGGAGTTTGATAGGTTTGGACAAATGCTTCACCTGGGTAACCACCACAACCAAGATATTCTGGAAAGATCCTTGTTCCTCTTTGCCATCGGTCCGTGCTTCACCACTGGTCTCATTGTTCTCACCGTAGGTTAGTGTTGCCTGCTCTGGAATCATGTCGTTGGAATCACACAGAAAATGCTCTTTCGTGTCTGGCTTGTTTTGTGCAATAAAACGTTTCTGAAATTGATTCATCTTGTATCTGTCAGTGGTTATGGTCTCTTTATTGCTGAACACGTTTTCCTCGTGCGGGTGTACAACAACACGTTTGTGTGTTCCTCCATTCTTGGACAGTTGGGTTGTTCCCAGTTTGGAACTATTATAAATAAAGTTGCTATTAACATTTGTTTACAAAGTTTGTATGGACATATGTTTTTGTTTCTCTGGATCATCCAGCTGGGAGTGGGATTGCTGTATGTGTAACTTCATAAGAATCAGATAAGCCCTTTCCCAAAGTGGTTGTGATGTTTTATATGCTCAATAGGGGCATGTGAGTTCCAACTGCCTCTCCTCTTCACCAACATTAGGAATCACCCACCTTTTTTCTTTTAGTCGTTCTAGTGGGTATGAGGTGGTATTTCACTGTGGTTTTAATTTTTATTTCCTTGATAGCTAGTGATGTCAGGTAACTTTCATGTGCTTAGGGTCCGTTATCATAGACCTTCTTGTGAAGTTTCTGCTCAGTTCTTTATTCTCTTTATTATAGAGTTATTCATCTTATTTTATTGTTGACTTGTTAGAGTTGTGATGTATTTTGGTTACAAATCCTTTTGTTGGATAGATGTATTGCCAATGTTTCCTCCAAATCCGTGACTCGACTTTTCATCTGAACAGCCTTTTGAAGAGTAAGTTTTTAATTTGAAGGAAGTCAAACTTACCAATTCTTTTCTTTTACATTTAGTGAGTTTTGTGTCCTAAGGAAGCGTCAGCCTCTTCAATCTTGCAAAAAATAAAAATTGTTTTCTTTAAACATTTTACAGTTTTATCTTTTATATTTAGGTTTTTGACTCATTTCAAGTTGTGGAGACATGTGGATATCTGGTTGTTCCAACCAGAGTAATTGAAGAGACTATCCCATCCCCATTGAAGTACCTGGACACCTTTATTGAAAGTATGTTAACCATACACATGATGCAGGTGTATTTACTCTCTTCCAGTAATCTATATGGCTCTCTGTATGCTATAATACACTGTTTGACTACAGATGATTTATAGTCAGTCTTGAAATCAGGTAACACAAGTCCTCCAACTTTGTTCTTTATCAAATTTGTTTCGAATATTCTAGGTCCTTCCTGTTTTTTTTTTTTTTTTTTTAACAATACAGAACTGGCTTATTTGGCTTAGTATAATGTCCTCCAAGTTGATCCGTGTTATAGCATGTGACAAAATTAACTTCTTTTTTAAGGCTGAATAGTATTCCATTGTGTGTGTGTGTGTGTGTGTGTGTGTGTGTGTATGTATATATATATATCACATTTTGTTTCCCCATTTATCAGTTGATGAATACCTGTGTTGCTTCTACCTCTTGGCTATTGTGAATAATGCCATGATAACATGGGTGTGCAAATATCTCTCCAAGATCCTGCTTTAAATTCTTTTGAATAGAGACCCAGAAGTGGGATTTCCATAATAGCAATTCTATTTTTAATTTTTAAGAAACTTCAAAACTTTTCCATAATGGCTGCACCAGTTTCTGAGTTACAGTGCAGCAGGGCTCCAGCTTCTCCACGTCCTCTTCGGCACTTACTATGGTCTGTCCTTTGCTAGAAGCTAGCATTGTAGGTGGGAGGTGCCATCTCACTGTGGTGTGGATTTGCATTTCCCTAGTAATTAGTGATGTTGAGCATCTTTGCATGTGCCTATTGGGTATTTGTAGCTCTTCTTTGGAGAAATGTCTACTCAAATACTTTGCTCAGTTTTTGATAGGGTTATTTTGTTGTTGTTGTTAAATGCAAATGAGATGTTTATGAATGAAACATTTGACTACAGTTATATAAACGATGAGACCAAGAATGTAGCATTCACTCTTTCTTTATTTCATTTATCACTCACTTATGCGCTACATTATTTAGTGACTCTGTAATAATCATGTATTTACTGAGACCCTCCTCTGAGCAGGGATTGTTGTATATACTATAGATGTTGTAAACAAAACTGATGTGATCCTTCAAACACATGTTTAGAGTCAAGGAAGAAAAAAAGAAAAGAAAAAGGAAGTTGCTCTTTTCAGATCCCAGATCCCAGATCTTAATGTTGGATTCCTTCTTGCTGTAACAGCTAAGGCCAATCCCTCCGTGTAGTCTTTCCTCCAAAGCTTTGCCAGGTGACCCACGTATACCTGGGGTCCCAAGTAGCCTTGTTCCTGCAGGAAGTTCCAATTGAAAAAATTCACCCTACAGCCTGAAGACATATACGTAATTACTATACCCTATTTTCAAAGAGTCACACTGTGGCAGCCTTGAACACGTCTGACACTCTCTTTCATTTGCAGAATTCCCAAACTTTAGAGATGTTCTCCTTTTACCCTGAATTCTCCTTTGAACCCCACACTGTCTAGCCTCCTGGACACAGTAACTAGGGGGACTTCTGACCTTCCCTGTCTACTGAACCAAAACGGCTGGAGGACCGTGCAGCTCAATGCACCCAAAACTCCTGAAATCCCACAAAAGTAAGCACAGTGAGGCACCTAGAATTATAGTTTTTCTCCTATTCTGACACTTTTCTCATAGAACATATTCACTGAGTATTTCTCATCACTAAAACTCTTCACTGCATTTCAAACAGATAAGAAAAAGATGTAAGGTATAGTCAGTTATATTGGAAAGGTTATTTTTCCAGAGCAAACCTGAGTTCTAGCATTCCCTTGCACTATAACCTGCAAGTGACTTAATTTACCTAAACCTTCGATTGAAATAGTAATACCTAGGTCTAAGTAGGCTTGGACAGTAAATGAGATGATGTACAGATCCGAGCAAACAGTAGGCACTAGTAAATATCAACTTCACTCTTTGGGCGAGAAACAATCTTTTGGGGCCTTAGGTTCCTGGCTCATAAAATGAAAAATTATAATGACTTCAGTGAAGACGAAGGGTATTTCTCAGTAGGCACTGTTATGGGCTCGCACAGGGTGGATGCATGTGAGCAGTACATTCAACAGGCATGCCTTGCAAGAAAACCAAACAGAATGCTGGCTTCAGTGTCATGCTGTCCCTTTAGACATTTTTCAGGGGGACTGTCACCCCTGCTCCTGATGAAAACTCAGACAAGCTCTGAATTCTCTGCTCACTCTTAGGTAAGAAGACAGTCCTGAAATAGCTTTAAATCACACACTGTCTCCACCCAGAAAGGTGACTGTCTAGTCTAAGATCTTCATCAAACTCCAGCCTTGATTTAATGTGTCCTCTCCTCCCCAGATCCGTCTGGAACCCTGCGCCCAGAGGGCATGTGTCATGGGTGCACACGTACATAAATATAGATACATACTTTTCCTTTTCTTTAAAAAAATATCAGCAAAATATTATCTTGCTGGGAATATTTAACTTTGAAAACCCAGAGGTTTAAATGGCTGACGACATTTCTGTCTGTTTTCTCAGTTTTGTGTATGGATGTTAAAACTTAGGTGAGGGCCTGAAAACTCCACAGAAACATTCATAAAGGAGGAGCTGCTTTGGGGCCACTGGAGAAACACACAGATTTGGGGCTTCTTCCCAGGCATCCCTGCCCTGTGGGGGTCTCCATCTACAGAGCAAGATTCCTGAGGCAGCAGGCTTGCGGGAGTGCATGGCCACTGAAGACTCTCTCCAAGTGATCCCAACCCCAAAAGGACAATGGCACCCGGAATCACAGTCAGTGGATTATTACAAGTGGAAGGATCCTCACAGGCCATCAAGACAACCCCTTCATTTCACAGAAAAGACGACTGAGGTGACTTCCCTGGGGCCACCGGTGAAACCCAGCGATCTGGGGGAGGGGGGACGTCTGTGTTTAGATTACACACCAAACAGGACGATCAAAGTACCGAGTGGTCTTCAAAATCCATACTCTTTCTAAGTCAACAAAAACCAAGTGAGGTTCAGGAGTGGTTATCTGCCACAGTTTTCCATACATCCCATGACTAATACTTGCAAAGCATTCTCCCAGGAATACAGATGAATTACAGATGATCTGTGCTCTTAAGGACCCCATGATCTTGACAGGGAGAAGTGACGGGACAAATCCTAAGGGAAACTGATACCACCTTAATTCCAAGAAGCCCGTGGCTGACAATAGGGTGAGGAAGATAAAATTAACAGCGATGAATGTGCAAGACCGAAGGGTGTTGGTGGAACTCGAAGTCAAGGACAAGAGAAGTCATGGCCTCCTCCTTCTGATCACGAGGCACGAGGCATTTCCTGCTAGTTCTGGGCCCTGTTTAGCCCTCCGACCAGGGCAGCCCTTGAGGGGCTATGAGCAGGACCGGTAAAGGGTGGTCATGTTTGACGAGGAAGGTGGAAGAGGCGGGTCACTCGGCCTGCTGCGTGGCTCCGTCCCCACATCTGGGGGTAACTGTGTGCAGAGGGCGGGTGCTGGGGGGGTGTGGACCACAAGTCCAGCTACAATGGACACACACAGATTTCAACGCAGCATTTACCCCAACGCTTTAGTGCCATGTCTTTTTTGAGTGTCTTCAGGCATTTCAAAGTTCAGAAAATGCAAAGGCTACAAAACGTCCCCATCCATCCAGGACCCCAGAATGTCCCATCTCTTGTCTAACCCGGTTGGAGAGAAACGACACTTTTAACATATAGAAGTTGCCCTGATATGGAATGGATTGATGCCAGTGGTAATGAGCGTTTCTTCCCTCGATGGTGAAACTGCACTCGGCAGGAACAGCGTTAGGGGACCAGACAAAAACGAGTCCCTGTCCCTTGCAGACCCGAGGCTCTGTGGCGCTGGGGCCTCCACGCCGACGGCGGGCAAGTCCGGTCACGTGGTGCTGCTCCCACGACGCTCTGTAGGGATTCTCCTGTGACTCCCGCTGAAGCCCCCTGACGGCAGTGGAGCGGCCCTGTGTGTCCAAACTGTGCCCCTTTCCCATTTCAGCATCTCCCGCGCTTCCCAGAGGCTCTGGAGTCACATCCGCGGACGCTGGGTCTGCCCTGTGTCAACGGCTGGCCGCTGAAGTCTGACAGGACAGGGGAGGCCAGAAGCTGTCGCGGGTCCTGACAGCCTGTGCGCTTCAGGTCACTCCAGAGAGGCTGTGGGGCAGTCTGGTGCCGCCGCGGCTCACGTGTGTCCCTCCAACATTCCTACCAGCGGATGGGACTAGGAGGTGCTGCTTAGCTCGGGGTAGGCCGCTCACGGGTGGACTCCCGCCCTTGTAGGCAGAGGCAACAGAGTTCTCCCTCTCCCCTCCTCCCCACCCCTCCCGCCCTTCTGGCTCTCTCCCTCCCTCCATTCCTCTCCCTCGTCCCTCCTTCCTTCCCTGCCTCTCCCTCCTCCCCATCCCTCCCACCCTCTCCCTCCCTCTCTCTCCCACCCCTCCGTCTCTCCCTACCCACCCCTTCCCCACTATGGGAGGACGCAGCAAGCAGATGACCATCTGGAAACCAGGAAGCGGGCCCCCGCCTGTCACCCACTCTGCCTGCATCCCGAGCTTGGGCTTCCGGGCCCCAGAACTTGGATTGACTGAGACACGTAATGAGCTGATAACACTGTGTGCCCCCTTATTGAGAGTGGCCACAAAGATAGGAGTTCTTGGAAATAGTTTTCATAGGGCTTCGTTTGAAATTAAATTTTTCATCTCCCAAATCCTTGCCCTGTGGCCAGCAATTAAATGGATCACCAAAAATAACAGTTTCGCCTCTCTGCCAAGCTGCCCCCAGCCTCTGCTCCCTCCCACGTGATCGCCTCCTCCAAGCAGACGAAGCCGCCGCAGATGTCAGGAGCCGAAGTGCCCGACGCTGGCCGGCCGAGCAACCCTGAAGCAGGTGGCCGGGGTCTGAGCACAGGCCAGGTGTGCGCACCGTCAGGCCTCGCTGCCTTCCCGGTGGGAGCGCCGCCCCGCCTGCTGATGTGCCCCCGCGTCCCACGCATTCGGACCTAGGACATCCCACAGAGAGTTCCACGCTGGGACAAATGACTTGTATCAATGACATCAGGATTTGGGAAGAGTGAAGAGTCTGACGTCAGATCGCGTGGTTCGGTCCCGGCTGCACACTTCCTACCCTCGAGAAGTACACAAGATCCTACGCCCTTTCTGTCCTCTCGGTGCCTCTGTCCTCAGCCGAGAATGGGCTCCACATCGCCTACGTCCGCATGCTGTGGGCGTGACACAGGGAAATGCACCTTTGCTCGGCACAGAGCAGGCAGGCCATTCCGGTGCACGACGCCAGGGGAGTGTCCCCATCATCTCTGTCTGCGGTGCATCCGGCCCAGCAGCCCTTCAGTTTCTGGGTCCAAATATACACGTCAGAGAGGAATTTATTGCAACCGTCAAAATCGTGGTTAAAGAGAGGAATAAACAAGAGATACTGTGCTGTTTTCCCAGAGTCTGGAAGCAGGATGACGTAAGACAGAGCTGAACCGAATGGCAGGGGTCAGGGCCCACCAGTTGCTGCTGAGCAAAGAAGCTGCAGGCTGGATTCAACCCCGTCTTCATCTGCCTTCTTGGCGCAGTTCCGACCGGGCGAAGGCGGAAATTCGTCCATGTAAGTCCATCCTCGTACAGCATGAACAGAGTTAACGCTCTAGATGGGGTGAAAATACAGTCCAGAAGCAGCAAAAACGCAGTCCAACCCAGAAAACCTGTGACCAATGACCTGACAGAAAAAACCCACACCGAAGACTCAGTAGGGCCATCTGCAGAGCGTCGGGATGCAGTAAGTATTCAGTGTTTTCTGGGCACTTTTGGTGCGTGAAGGCCATACGGACCACAGCTAGGGATGGACAGCTCGCCATCTTGGAACAGGATTGAGGCCTCCCTCCCCTCTCCTTTCTTTCATCCTCCCTCAGTCCCCGCCAGGGGTTCCAGACATCCCACTAGCAACTCCCCATTCCTCTTGGGAGCTTCAGTGTCCGACTCTGGTCAAATCTAACTGCTCCCAGTCACTACAACTCCTTTGATGCTTGAAAGAAACACCAAAAAACTCAGTGAAGAAAAAGCTGGAAGGAACCGTTTCCGTGTGTGGTTTGTGGGAGTGAGGTGGGTGGAATGGAAAGGAGCAGAGGAGAATTTTCTGGAAGGAGAATGATCTCTGGTTGAGGAAACACTTTAACAGACCCTCAGTCACACGAAAGAGAAGTCTCAGCCTAGTTTGGAAAACAGAGGGTTAAATAATGAATGTATGCAATTTATATATTTGTACGCCAAATATGCGCTCACAGTGTGTTTATGAACGCGTAATGCCCACAGATAGTGAGCGAGGGTTGGAAGGAACTCCCAGGGTGAGGACAGACCGTGAGACTTCCTGCAGTGAGGGTGGCCTCTGACCTCAGTTGCCACTCTTGTCCTCCTCCGTCCGCCTCGTGCCCAGTGAAGTGACACAGAGCTGCGCACCCCGGTTCCTGGCAGGATGGGCCCAGGGGGACAGTGACCAGGCCCAAAAGTCAGTGGGGGTGATGCACGGCCAGGAAGGAGAGCCTGGCACACCTTAGGGGTCCGCAGAGACGCTGGAGAGAGGTGCCCGCAGCCTCACGAGTGGGGCCACTCTGCCAAGGTCCTGAGCGAGATGTTGGTGTCACAGGAGGGTGTGCATGGGGACAGAGGCGTGTCCTCCATGCAGCGTGCTCTGACTCAGAACGGCTCCCAGGGCCACTGACCACTCTGCACCATGCCCGCAGGAACGTCATGGCCCCTCCGCCCATGCAGGTGTCAGCCAGGGGCCCTGAGCCCCTCTTTGGGCTGCAGACAGTGGGGGCTCCACTGGGCTGGGCTTCAGATCTGCCCCAGAGAGGGGCCCGAGTCCTTGCTGGATGGATGAAAGCCTCGTGTCAAGCGCGCCAGGAGGGAGACCTGGTGTTCTACCAGGATGGCGTTCCGGCAGGTGGGCGCGCGGTCAGCCTTCCCGTCTGAACTTCGAGGCCTCTGAGGAGGAAGAGGTGGGCCTGGCCAGAACCCCCTGTGCCTCCTGCTGGTAAGGCACCTCCCGTGGGGCTGCCCAGCTCCTCCTGAGCCTCCGGGACGGCAGCTGGCCAGGCCCAGCCAGCGGGCATCGACTTCCTCTGGCTCAAAATGCAGATGGGAGTCTGGAGTAGCCAGAGGGGAGCGCTGACCATCTTTGCTGGGACTGGACTTGCAAACTGGGGAGCTATGACTGGGGCTGCCAGGAAGACCCAGTGGGTGCAGAGAACCTGTCTCTGCGAAAGCCGCAGAGAGGCAGAGGGAGGTGGGCAGTCCCCGAGGCCCAGGGCAGGTCGCGCAGGCCGCGAAGCTGCTCTCCTGGGATGCTCATACGCCGGCCTCCCTTTAGTTCCCTTGGACCAGACTGAGCTGGGTTTCCTTCCTGGGCGACCAAAGTGTCCCACCCAAGATGAGAAGCTCGGGAGGCCAGGGAAACGGAGAGCCTTTGTGTTTTCTGATAGCGATCATGTCAAGGCCTTAGGGAAAACACGCTGCCCACAGCTGTTCAGGCCCCTGTCAGCCCTCCGAGGAGGGGCAGGGTAGCCCTGGGAGCCCCAGGTCCACTCTGGGGACCCCGATTCACTGTCCCCCTCAGGGGACAGTGCTGACAATTACTGGGGGACATGAGGCTCTGATGTCCCCTCACGGCCAGACCCCGAGGGGCAGAAAAGGGTCCATGTCGGAGCAGAGGTGAGCCTCAGGGCAGACACTGCAGGAGGGAGCCCAGCCCCGGGCTGGGGTGCTCCTCAGGACAGTCTTGTCTGAAGATGTTTCTTGGTGGCGTTAGACCAAGTCTGTGCGTCTGAGCCCTTCCTTCTCTCTCCCTCAGGGCCACCCTGCCCACTGCGCAGAGGAGACCGGCGCTCCCGTGGTACGGGTGAGGCTGACGGCATCTCTCCGTGGTCCCCCGCTGGCAGGAGCCCCGCAGGGCCATCTCCCCGTCGCCTCGAGAAAGGCCGTCCTGCCTCAGTGCAGAGGGTATCACATCACGTGGGCCCTTTCGGTTCTCACTGAGGGTCTCTCAGGGAATCCAATGCACAGAAAGATTGACTGAAAGAGCCTGAGGACTTGCTCCCAAATATGCACTCGCCAGGACACCCCACGAGGCTCACGCCCCAACTAAAATGTGTGCCACGGGCACATCTCGATGGCTGGATTCCCTGAGAGACCCTCAGTGAGAACCGAAAGGGCCCACGTGATGTGATACCCTCTGCACTGAGGCAGGACGGCCTTTCTCGAGGCGACGGGGAGATGGCCCTGCGGGGCTCCTGCCAGCGGGGGACCACGGAGAGATGCCGTCAGCCTCACCCGTACCACGGGAGCGCCGGTCTCCTCTGCGCAGTGGGCAGGGTGGCCCTGAGGGAGAGAGAAGGAAGGGCTCAGACGCACAGCCGTCGCACTTGCTGTCCTGCCCTTCCCGAGAGCAGCCCCTGCGAGCCGGGCTCCGGCGGGCGCCGGGGTCATGACACGGGGCCGGCGTGACCCTGTCAATGAGGGGTCGGCCAGCTCCACACACGGACTAGGAGCCGCTGCTGATCCGTCCCTGCACACGGGCGTCCGGGGCAGCCCAGAGCACCGGCTCTCAGCGTGCAGACAGGGGCTGCGGACGAGCGGGTGAGGAAAGCACCCCCCGGGGTGGGAAGGGGCTGGGGGCACATCTCCCACGACGCTGCCGTGCCCCCGAGGGTCCCCTGGTAAAGCAGGGGAGGATTCACAGGAAGAACAAAGGGGCAGGGCGTGGAAAGTACAAGAATGTTCTGGAAACTGCATCAGTCTGGCTGGACACCATGTGGACACCGCTGTATCTCCGAGAACTCCCCACGGGACCGGCCTGAGTGACGCCGGGAGGGACCGGGGTGTTCCCAGGAGCACACGGTGGCAAAGGCCGTGCAGCCAAGGGCGCTGGGAGTCCAGCACACACACACACACACACACACCCGGGGGAAATACAGGACAAATTCCCAGCAGCGCTCCTTGTTTAAAGTCCCATTCAAGGGGCGCCTGGGGGGCTCAGTGGGTTGAGCGTCTGCCTTCGGCTCAGGTCGTGATCCCGGGGTCCTGGGATCGAGCCCCGTTCAGACTGCCTGCTCAGCGGGGGGCCTGCTTCTCCCTCCCGCCTGTGCTCCCCCTGCTTGTGCTCACTCTCTCTCTCAGATAAATAAAAATCTTTAAAATAAATAAAGTCACATTCAAGTTACAAAGGCTAGCTGCTGAGAAAGAAAGTTTTCAAGTGAATGAGCTGTGGATTTTTGTCTTTCTCCACCTCCCACCTTCCTCCGGCTCCCGCCAACACGAACGCACATGCACACACGCACACGCACACGCACACACTCCCGGGCGGAAATACAGGCCAAATTCCCAGCAGCACTCCTTAAATTCTTAGTTGACATCTCTGCCACTCCCCAAAATTCCACACTCATAGCAACTGCTAAAAGTCTTTATTTTTCTTCCTGCTCTTAAACCTTGTCACGGGTCATGTTGTGGCCAAGACGCCCCCACATCACGCTCTGCTTGTCCCTCTCGTGGCTGTGAGGCCTGGGGTCCCCCAGCCCCCTGCCAGGAGGCCTCCCCACGCACGCTGTCCTGTGTTCCGGGATCGGAGGGTCCTAAACCCAGCCCGGTGTGGGGGACTGTCTTCAAGAAAAAGAATAAAATATGGGCACAGAGAGAAGCACGACTGAAAAAAAAAATTTAGAACAGAGAAGAAATCACAACACATGATAACTATTCAAAAGCTGGCAAATGCAATAAGCATAATAAGAAAAGACAAAAACTCACCCTTTTTGCTAATTAAGTGCCTGATGATGACTAGCATTTTGAAGAATTTCCTGCAGAGAGATCATCAAGCCCTTCCTCCCGCACGGTTTGAATTAGCTCCTTCTCCACTGTGAGAAAGCGCGTCACTTGACCGTGTCCTGCGCGGGCGGGCTGTGGGCGGGCCCCGTGGGGGCCTGCATGGTGCTGGCCGGGGTCCACCGGGGGTCCCTGAGCCAGGCCGTGCCCTGGGAGTCTGCAGCCGCAGCTCCAACCTTCAGCGCCCGTCAGAATGGCCTGGAGGGTTTTCGCCGTCCAAACCTGACCCAGCCTGCGGAGGCAGTCTCCAGGACTTCAACATCCACAGTTTAAACGTCGAACCTTGGGAGCCAAGGACCCACTGAGGCAGACGTGCTCCCCAGGAGCCAAGAGGAAGGTATTTTCACCAGGTTCAATGTATGAGCGTGAGAATCACATCAGCTCTCGTCAGTATTCATTCACCCCTCCGCGTCCAGGCTGCCCAGCGGTTTCTCTCTCCTGGCACTGTGCGCCTCCGGGCAGGATCCGCAAACTCACGGCTGTGGCTCCCCATGGCCGTGGCCCCTCGTGGCCGTGGCTCCCCGTGGCCGTGGCTCCAGCGCCTCTACCCCAAAGGGCTGAGGCTGGGGGGCAGCCCTTTGACAGGAAGACAGGCAAAGGGGCTTGTTTTAAAACTGAGTTTGCACAGCAAATATGTGTTCATTTAGATTAGACAATAAACATTAATTTAGGTGACATTGTTCCTAAATATGCTTTTATTCACACTTTCCCTACTACAGACGCCCACGGTTTCACAACAGTTCGCCTTGACAATGTTTGGACTTCACAGTGGTACAAAATCAATACATTTCACTGCAAATTGTACTTGAAGTTTTGAATTTGGATCTTGTCTCAGGCTAGAGACACACAGTCGGATCCTCACTCGGGATGCTGGGCAGTGGCCCTGAGCGGCAGCTCCGTTCCGGCCACGTGACCATGGGGGTCCACGCCGACACAGGCTTATCAGAGGTCACCCCCTTGTCAGTCGAGGAAGATCTACACGCTCGTCTCCCAGGGCCACCGCGACGCTTTGCACAGACCGGGGGCCTAAACCCATAGGACGGTGGTCCCGGTCCTGGCGGCCACGTCTGAGGTCTGGGAGTCGGCAGGGGCCCACGGCAGGGCTAGAGGAAACGGCGGTATGCAGGTTTTGCTGTGTTTCCTCTAAAACTGAAAAGTGAAGCCGCGCACACACACCCCTAGGCCTTGTCTGTGGGGAGCACGGGAAGGGCGGACAGGAAGGTCACAGTCACCTTGCCCTTTCCCGCACCTCCCCCCGCCCCCCGCAGGCCCAGCCCCGTGTCCAGGCCCCCGGAGGCGCTGGGCCTCCGCGAGCGGGAAAGCATCACGCGAAGACTGGGTTGCGGCTGCTCGGTGGCTGAGAAGTGAGATCTACGGAAAAGCTAGGAAGCAGGTAAATATGCTTTTTCTCAGATGGGTCGAGGCTCGCCGCAGGGGTGAGGGTGAGAGAGACCCACTGGCCTGACCTCTGTCGCCGAGACCGGCCGTCCCAGGTGCTCTGGGATCTGCAGGCATCGAAGAGCAGGGACGCTCTGCAGACGGGCTTTGCCAGCAACGCGGAGAGCGGAGCCACGTGGAATGTGGGCTGGGGATGCCTCCCGACGGGCCCACCCCCTCGGCCCCGCGCCGGCCACAGCCATCACCTCTCCCCTGCTCCGCTTGTCTCTGCCTCTCCCCGTTCCCTGCTTAGGCCCTCACTCCTGCGGGAGGCTGGTCTTACCACCTGCCACACTGTACGTCCCTCTCTGAATCTGTCTTTTCATCTATTAAATGCTGGCAACAAAGACCTATCTGATAGAACTTTAGAGAATATAAATGATAAAATGGAAGAAAAGTGGTTAGCACCGTGTTGGCGAGCAGTAAGTACTCAATAAAAGCGTCTGGTACCTTAGAAGGGCATGAGTTAATGTCAGATCTGGAGAAACTTCCCGAGGGTGGGAGTGGCTATTTAAAAACAAATATTTTTTTTTCTTTTCAAATTCTAGTTTCACAGTGCCTTTCAAGTGAAAAACGAGCAGAAAGGCTAACCTTTTTGTGTCCTTGGTATCTGGTTACAGACCAGGGGTGGGTAAAGGCCAAGAGAAACCCAGTCTTAGCAGAGGACGGTTTTGGACATGCGCCCCGGCCATCAACAGCTGACATTCCCCCAGACCTTTAACAAAGGGGATCAGGTTCCCACCCTGTCCCCAGGCCCAGAACGCGGGCACACAGAGCGGGCATTCATCCCACAGCCCTGTGGGGCGCACAGCTCAGGACGTGTGGGCCTGGCACTGGGCTGACATCAGCGTCCGCCTGGAAACGCAGGACACACCTGCTTCAAGGTAGCGTATGCGTAGACCTTTTATCTGAGCCCCAGCCCTGCAAGTGTGGGAACAGGAGGCTGGCATCAAATCACCCAAGTTTGCGTTAGTGGGTGGGGCCTGCCGGAGATAGGCCTCGGGAAGGTCAGGCCTGAGCGTCTGGGGACAGGCTGACTCCCTGCCTCCCCCGGGGGAGTCAGCATGTCGGAAAGGAGGCTGGCCAGAATGAACCCTGGAGGGGCCACGCTAGTCGTCGAATGGCTCTTCAGCCAAGACGGTCTGATTCTAAAGCAGGGAAGGCCCGAAGGGGTAACACACACATTGTTCTGCCAAAAACCTACGAAGGCAGTGGGATCAACACCTAAACCCCTTCAGGGGACCGCCAGGCACGGGAATGGTCCGCAGCATCGTTCTGGAAAGGTCTGGGGACACAGCGCCTGCCACCCGCCGGTGCCCCCATTGCTGGCAAGGCATCGGTTAATGAGAGTCTGCTGAGAACAAAGGAGTTAATTCTATAGACTCTGATTTTCAAACTGGGATATCAGCAGGAAGCCCCAAACAAAACAGATTTTAATTCTCTTTAATATTACTTGCACAGGGGCCATGTTATGCCCTTTTGTGTTCTCTCTAACATTTCCAAAGCTGCTGATGAAAAGCATCTAAAGCTGAGTCACCCCACGCCAGCCACAAGTTCGGGTTCATTTCAGTCCGGAATTTCACCGGCTGGAGGGCCTGGGTTGGCGTCCTGGTGCTGCCAACAAAGGATGCAGCCTGGGCGGCTTAGAACAGCAGAGACCCATCCCCTCCCAGTTCTGAAGGCCAAAGGTCTGGGTGTGGGCAGGGCCGCGCTCCCTGGGAGGGGCCGCAGGGAGGGTCTGCTCCCAGCTCCTGCCCTTCCGTCGCTGGCCTCCTTCTCCCAGCTGCCCCACCCCTGAGCCTGCCCGGGTTACCCCCTGGGTGCTCACCTGGTATTTCCCCTTCTTGTAAGGACTCAGTCACATTGGACGAGGGTCCCGCCTAATGGCCTCATCCGAACTTGGTTATGTCCACAAAGACCCCACAAATGAGGTCACTTCCCAGGTACAGGGCTCAGAACTTGGGGGGAACACAGTTCTACCCCTAGCAATTACAAACTTAAAGTTTGAGGTATTTCTAAAAATAGACATGCCCTGCGCCTCTTCCTCAGAGGACCGGCATCTACTTGAACTTGTCTGTTTTCTTTTTATCTCACACCCGGTTAATTTAAGTCCCTGGAGGGCACAGAGCAAGCATTTCACAGATAACAATGGATCACCTTCTGCTTCCCACTGAAACCACCCCAGCCCCGAGCTTGGTGTGTGGTTCCTTAGCTTGTTACGGAGACCACTTCCTAGAGGGCCAGCCCAGAGTCCCAAGTTCCACGTTCAGAGTCTTTCTCTGGCTCGTTCTTTCCCGGAGGAAGCTCTTAGTGCAGTCAGTGTGAGCACCCGTGGTTCTGGGTTGAGCTGCCCCTCAGGAGTGCTGGGGGGGTGAGGGCCGGGGGGCTGCATGGGGACGGACAGCTGGATGGGTGGGGGCTGTGGGTTGGAGGAACAGAGAGTGTAAGGACTAGTAGTCTGCTCTGTGGGGGTAGGAAGATCCCGCCACTGACCAGCCCTGTGTCAGATCCCACCACAAAAGGGCTGGCACCAGCCTCCCTGCAGGCTGAGAATTAACGGGAGGCAGGAAGCCTGGCTGCTCTTGGCCCAGTGCCAAGCAGGAGGAGAAGCCAATAAATATTCATGTTTCCTATGACTGACACAACCTTCATTTGCATGTCACTCATTAGAAATGCTGGTAAAAAACCACTCACAATGTAAAAAAAAAAAAAAAAGAAAGGAAAGGAAAGATTGCTTTAGTTGAAAATAAAGGGGTTTGTCTCAGTGGGAGATGAAATATTCACATTAATTTCCAGGATTTTCCTGTGATCCTGTTGGAGTCTCAAATGCTTGAGGCAGCACGATGCACACATTGCCATTTCAAACAAAGTCAATGTCAAAAATGACACTCTGCAATTTTTTTTTTCTGGAAAGCAAGAGATACAAGAGGAATTAATTCACAAAGACATTGAATGCTTAAAAAAAAAATGCAAGCAGTCAAGAGATGAAGACTAGAGAATTAAAGACTCATTTTCTCAGGTTGATATGAAACAAGCAGGGGAACCCACAGACTGAACGCAGCAGGAGTGACTGTGTCTCCCCGAGCGAGAGGAGTGAACAGCCAGGTAAGTAATCTCATAGAAAAACTATAAAAAAGACCCCCCCCCCCCACCGAGATTGCTGAATATATTCTTCTATTCAAAATAGTCATACAGAAATAGCCAATCAGATAAAGCTGAGAAAATACCCATTTTTCACAGATGGACGCATATGTAGGGCAGCATACATGCAGACGACCTTCCCTGTGGGGCTGTCCTCTGCAGAGGTCCCACCTGGAGGTGCCCACCCTGAGGCTGGGTGCCCATCAAACCCCCTCCGTTAGGATCTCTGTTGGAGTGCAATGATCTGTGCGTGTAATCGTACCTCTCCCTAATTTATGAACTGGGAGTAGCCTGCTCACAGGTTTCTACTGAAGAGGTGAATGTTTGGACATTGCCCAGAATGCTAGGGGACAGGATGACAGAGACAAGGACAAAGCGGGAAGAGAGGTCATTACAGATCCAAACACTGACGACGCAGAACCTCGGCTTAAAGCAAGTAAGTAGCACCATCCACACACTCTCCACATGGTAAAGTCTAGATGGGACCCAAGAAGAAGCAAGTTGTATTGTTTAGGAATTTTCATCATGTAGGAAAGAACTTAAAAAAAAAAAAAAAAAAAAAACTCTGTAAGATTATTTTTTCAATAAAGTGTATGTGTTTAGAATTTGAAAGGGTTCGAGGTTGGTTTTTAAATGAAGTAAGTTTTAAAGGTTATTTGTAGATTTAAAACTTTGTTTGCATTTAGCATCGACTGGGATTTTATCTACTTTAGACACTGGGTTTTGACAGTATATAATATATTCTCTGTTCAAAGATACGCCTTGACAGAATTTGATGAGTGAGGCATTGGTGCTTCAGATCATTTGTCTGAAAGGGGGGAAAAATGTGATTTTGTACATTTGCGTGTTCGGTTTTTGAAGAATAGTTTTCTCAAACCCTGTCACAAGTCTTGGCTTCATAAGCAAAGACGATGGGACTAGATTCTTTGAGCTGATCTTAGATTTCATTTCTGATTCCCCAGGCTCTGCCGACAGGTGGGAGCTGGCTCAGGGCCACAGTAACGGGCCAGCATGGCCTCTGGCTCCGACCACAACTGGAACAAGATGGAGCCCACAGTTCAGCCCTCCCCTCAGCTCCCCGGGGCGGGAGCGTGTCACTCACCCATGCTTTGAAACTCGGTCTTCTGCGCATTGCTCGGGGTTTCTTTCTCCAGATCCCAGGACACTCCGCGCTGTGATGGGAGAGGGCACAAAGAGCCCCAAGCAGCACTCACAATGCCTGTTTCTCTCTGGAATCTGATTTCAGACAAATAGTCTGAAAGCATTAATGTCTCATTCATCAACTTCTGTCAATGTGTGTCTTGGAGTGGAGAATGTATTACATGCTGTCAAAAAACCAGTGCTGGAAGCAGATAAAAATCATACATGTGCTAATTGCAAAGAAGGTTTTAAATCTACAAAGGGCCCAGCCATGGTCTTGGGATTCCCTCCCTCCCTAAGGCTGGTGCCTTCCGGAAGCACCGTTGCCCTCCTGCAAAGTTGCCCAGGAGAGGTGTCCACATCCCCAGGTGAGTCCAGAGTTGGTATTTCTGCCACGTTTCCAGCCCCTCTGCCTAGCACAGCTTGAGCTTCTCGAGAGTTTTCACATGAAATCAAAATTCTCCGTCACAAGTAGAACAATGGTCCCATGTTACATGTGATGCCACACTGAAGTCACCAGAGTCAGAAACAGTCAAGGCCTCCCCCTGCCAACATGAGGCCATGCTCCTGCAGGGGGCTGGCAGCTTCCGGCTGGGACCGTGACCTGGGTCCCTGTGGAACCCACTGTAGCCAGGACAAGAGGCCAGTGATATGCAGCCCCAGGGGTCCGACACTATGACCTGTGAATGGGGATGGGGTCTCAGTCCAGGGGTTTGCATGCCCAGTGGCTGAGAGGTTGTCCAACTGCCCACCCAGGAAGGGGTGGCTGAATCTGAACAAGTGCACCACCATCAGTCTCCTTAGACCCTCTCCTTCACAGTTACTCAAAGTTCTTTCACATTTTCCTTAAAAATCAAGATCTCTTAAAACATTAATTCATAATTTAAAGGATCAGTCAGCCAACTCAGCACTTCCATCCGGAGGCATATGACCACGGATGCCAGGCACCCACCAGGTGATGGAATTTAGAGCTCCTGAGACCCAGTCCCATGATGAGTTTCTAATGGGTCACGGAGCTGGGAGCCTGGGAAGGGTGCAACATTAGACTGCTCCTGCCTCTGATACCATGAAGGGAGTGTTCCATTGAAATTTCGATGATTATCCTCTCTTCCTCTAATGTGTAATCATCTGACACTTTCAAAGAGTGTGATTACAGGCAATCACTTCCCATTAGTTATTGTTCCCCAATGTCCCTGCAGGACAGCATTACTGGCAGCCCACTTGCACAGCTCAGCAAGCCAGTGCAAGAAAAGACTCACTGACTTTCAAGAACAAACTAACAGAAATTGGAGTAAAAGAAAAAAAATTCTCTTCCCATGTTCCCAAGCTGAACAGAACCCAGGAGTCTAAAACTAGTCATCCTTCCTGTGTGCTGGGGCAGGGGTGCCATGTGCTGCCAGCAAACCACACAGTACCCTCCCTCATGATGTCTCCCAGAAGACCTCCATGGCATATGCACACACACATACACACACAAACACCATACCACTACCATCACCTCCCTACTCATAGAACACACACGTATATACTACCACCACCACTACCACCAATACCATCACCATCACCATCACCACCATCATTACCATCATCACCACCTTTATCATCACCATCGTCACCATCACCACCACCACCATCATCATCATCACCATCACCACGATCACCACCATCACCATCATCATCATCATCACCATCACCACCATCACCACCATCATCACCATCACCAGCATCATCACCATCATCACCATCCCCACCATCACCATCATCATCCCCACCATCACCATCATCATCACCATCATCACCATCACCACCACCATCATCACCATCACCACCATCATCACCATCATCATCACCATCACCACCACCATCATCACCATCACCACATCACCATCATCATCATCACCACCACCATCATCACCAGCATCATCACCATCATTATCACCACCATCACCAACATCACCATCACCATCACCACCACCATCATCACCAGCATCATCACCATCATTATCATCACCACCATCATCACCGCCATCATCACCATCATCATCACCATCACCACCATCACCATCATCATCATCATCACCACCATCATCACCAGCATCATCACCACCATCACCACCGTCACCACCACCATCATCATCACCATCATCACCACCACCACCATCACCATCATCACCATCATCACCACCACCACCATCACCATCATCACCATCACCACCATCATCATCACCACCACCATCACCATCACCATCATCATCACCATCACCACCACCATCATCACCACCATCATCACCATCATCATCACCATCATCATCACCATCACCACCATCAGCATCATCATCATCACCACCACCATCATCACCAGCATCATCACCATCATCATCACCACCATCACCATCATCATCATCATCACCATCACCATCATCATCACCATCATCACCATCACCACCATCATCACCACCATCACCACCATCATCACCATCATCATCACCATCACCACCACCATCATCACCACCATCATCACCATCATCACCAGCATCATCACCATCATCATCACCACCATCATCACCATCATCATCACCATCATCACCATCATCACCATCGTCACCAACATCACCACCATCACCACCATCACCATCATCATCATCATTACTACCACCACCACTACCATCACCACTATCATCATCATCATCATCACTACCTTGGGTTGTTTTTTCATTCATTCATTCATTCAGCACTGATTAAATATTTCCTTACACACACTGGCCTTCTCCATTCATTCATTCAGCATTACCTAAGTGCTTCCTATATGTATTCATTGCTTTACTAGGCCTTGGAGAGACAGAAATAAATAATCCATAGTCCCTGTTCTTAGGATCTCATAGACTATAAGGGACACAGAAAAATAAACTTTGCCTTACTGTATAAACATCATCTCTTAATCAAGTTAGACTAAAAAGCAGGGTACATAACAGAGGTCTAAAAGAGAGCTTCAGTGTTTAGATAAGGAGTGGTACTGCCTGGCTGATGGAACCAAACCCAGCAAGCTGAGAAACATCCCTCATCACCACCCACCCTCCTACATGGATTTCGATGCCTCCACAGAACACTTGTGGGGGGTGAGGTCTTATCACAGGGAAGGTCCTCACACTGGGATCAGGGCTGGCCTACACATGTTCCTCAGGAAGAGGGGTTTGTGAAGGTGCTGCTCTTTACCAGGACTGGTCACCAGGTCCCAGGAGGCTTACAGAATCTCCAAGAACAAACAGAATGTAGCTAATGACACATTCCCCCAGGAGTTAATGAAATACTCTTAGTCTAACCATATCGTCGTGAAATACCAGCCTCCCAACCACACTTGGCCTCCCTGCAGGAAAGGGAGCTCTGTGAGTTCATTCATCAGACTGTCACAGAGGCAGATTGGAAATTGATCTGCAGGTCAGTCTCCAGTGTCATGAACTTACATGCAGAGTATGTGTTAGTCAAGTGAACTTTTTCAAAAGAGTGTCTCCTATTTGGTAGTTGGTCAATAATGCTTCACCATTCATAGAAACCACAGTATACCCTAAGCTCGGCTGTCCTCTTTTTTTTTTTTTGGCTGTCCTCCTTCAATTGCATGGGGTCACTGTAAACCAAAAAGCATGGCAAAACCTTTAGAACTGACAAAGAACAGTTTCAGAACGCTGTGATGCGCCCAAGTAATGGTCATGACACAGGGGTGCCAGGAAGTTAGAGCTCATCTCTCTAGGTGATTAAACCAAACTCCTGAAATGTTTCCACACTAAACCCTCAATGCTACGTCACAAAACTGACATGTTTAGATCTCCATGATACGTGGTTGAGTGGTAAAACTGGTTGTTGAACGGCGTGAATTGTCTGAACCTACCTATATAGAACTGAGTGCGCGTGTGTGTGTGTGTGTGTGTGTGTGTGTGTATACAGAGGAAGAAACTGGAAGGAAGTCCTATAAAATGTTGACGACAGCTGTCTTGGTGGATGAAACTGGGTGTAGGGAGGGAGAATTCTTGCTCTATGGCTGTTAAGAGTGTAAGATTTCTTTTTAAAGATTTATTTATTTATTTTAGAGAGAGAGCATGGGTGGGGGAAGGGGCAGAGGGAGAGAATCTTCAAGTGGAATTCCTGCTGAGTGTGGAGTCCAACTTGGGGTTCCATCTCACTACCCTGAGATCATAACCTGAGCTGAAATCAAGAGTTGGATGCTTAGCCGATGGAGCCACCCAAGTGCCCCTAGAGTATAGGATTTGGAGTCAGAACAACCAGAGTTCAAATCCTGGTTCTGACACCACTAGATTCGCTCTTTGACAGTCACGCTTTGAACCTTGATCTTCCCAACTGTAAATTGTAAATAACAATAGCACCTTCCATGTAAACTTATGCTAGGATTAAATGAGAAGACCGTTACCATGTCATAAATGCTCCATGATGATTGGTAGGACTTCAATTTTTTCTATTTTGAAATAGGTACATCCATATAGCTAGAAAAAGTGTTTTTTTTTTTTTTTTTAATCCACATCACTTAATGCTGGAGCTTGCTTCTTGTCCTTTTCTCTTAAAGACAGTATGATCTAACACAGTATTTGGGACACTGTAGATCAAGCAGAATGACACGGTTCCCAGAGCCTAGCACCACAGATTTTGTTTGTGACGTCAACACCAGAATGCAGGAGGCAGAGTTAGTCTCTTCTGCACTAGGATACCACAGTATCTCTCCCACCCTCTATATTCATGGAGATGCTGCTTGGACTTGCCACGTGTGAGTAGCTGGGTGGGGCGTGGGCTTCAGAAGACGGCCCCGGCCCTGCAGAAAGCACCGCAGTAGCTGCACTTAACAAGGACTGTTGGCTCTATGGGATGTGGATTACCCCGTAAGGAATAAAGAAGCTAAAATGCTATGTGGTGGCTGGTTTGTAAGGTCTGGTGACAAGGGGTTCTTCACTCTTCAGCCTCTCCTATCAGCAAACCCATATCTCTAGTCTGGGGGTGTAGGATGCTCTCCTACTCTTCACAAAACGTAGATGCTTCCACAGGGCTGAAAAGACGGATCAAAATCACCACGGCACCTGTCAAATCACCCAGGGAACATTTTCACCGAGGGGTCTTCCAAATTATAAAGCTGGTCTCTCACTTCAGCTCACAAATTTGCAATAAACATTGAAAAGCTCAGCACCTGTGCTGAGCTATGAGTTTTACTTCTTGGTGTGAGGTTCCCCCTAAAATAACAGGAAGCTCCCAAGTCCAGGGGCATCCGCATCCCAGCCCACCTCGGGAACTCTGAGCCGGAGGCTTCCCCTGGCACAGCATGGCCCCTCCCCCCCGTCTTAGGAAACCCGGGGAGAGTTTGTCGGGATTCGCCTCCCCTTATCACACCTTGTCTTTACTAGTGAGCTCCCAGTACAAGGCTCTTATTAGGAATCAAAAAATAACATGCTTCAACCTTAGCCTGCTTTGATAAGCCCGGTAACCAATTTAGGTCCCTCTTAAGCAACTTTAGCCAGAAAATAAGAATCAGACCTTCCTTGCGGAGTGGACAGCTCTCTCCAAAGGCCAGCCTCCAGCTGCTGTTTTGTATTACATGTATGCACACATATGCATATTTGTATCATAGGTGTGTATTGAATACATAGCATGTGTTTATATTAAAATATCATTTGTATATATTACTTTAAAATATATAATAGAGGGGCACCTGGGTGGCTCATTCATTAAGCGTCTGCCTTCAGCTCAGGTTATGATCCCAGGGTCCTGGGATCGATTCCCGCATCAGGCTCCCTGCTCCGCGGGAAGCCTGCTTCTCCTTCTCCCACTCCCCCTGCTTGTGTTCCCTCTCTCACTGTGTCTCTTTCTGTCAAATAAATAAATAAAATCTTTAAAATATATATATATATATAATAGATACCTAATATAATTTATATTGTATGCATTTACTTTGTAGATGTTAGATACACACATTTTAAAATCCATGTTGGAATACTGAAGGCTTTGGAGCTATTTGCTATCCAGACCTCAGGGGCCGGGAGGTGTGCATGCCTGGTCTCTCCTGGGCTAGCGGACTGGGTCACTTTGGTAGACTCTCATAACGGCTCTTGACTTCTGTTACAAAGGAAGAGGCCCCTCCCAGAGAGTGGGTAGGGGTATGTGCACCGTTACAGAAATGGAACTGGGGAGGGAGCTTCTCTGGTCTCTGCTAAGACCCGGGTTATGAGCAGGGGACAGTCAGGACAGAGGGTCAAACACGAGAAAGCCTTCGGTCTCTAGAGGGAAGAGAGGAAAGGGGGTTGGGGGTGGACATGTCCAGGGGCTGGGGTGGGGTCCGAGGGCCTGCTGGGCTCGAGGCCAAGGCCCCTCAGCCGCCCTGCTGCCCAGCCGCCCCTCCTCCCCCAGGCCAGGGTGTCCCACTCCAGTGCCGGCTGCGTGGTGCCCGCCCAGGCTGTCCCCGGGGGTCAGGTCCCTGCTGGCAGCACTCTGGCCGCTGCCCCAGGGAGCAGGGCCCGCGACTCGGGCCCACCTCGGCCAGCCCTCTTTTCCTGCCTCCTTCTCAGACCCCAGAACGGGGTCCTTAGCATCACCTGCACTGGGACTGGGCACCAACATGGCTTACAAACCTCACACTTCAAGTTATTTATAGCTTTTCATCACAGCCCTAAATAACACAGAAAATTATCACACATCACAGTTATTTGAAGCCACGAAAATGTTCTCTCAGCACTTCTTATTTGCAGCCAGGCCTTCAGACTCGGCAGCCCATGTCCTGTGCGGGGGTGTCCCTGGGGGAGGGCCCTGGCTTCCTCAGGGGGTCTGTTTTCTCACCCCCTTGTCCCTGGGGGGGACCCCAGCATCCCCCGGGCCCCTCTCCTGGGGCAGCCTCACGGGTCCCTGAACAAAGAAAATCCCACCTGCTCAAATCAGAAGCACCTCTGGTCATGTAGTAGGATTCTATTTCTCCCCAGGTAAACTGTGGAATCCTTTTTCTGATTATAAAGATACCCCATGCTAACCGTGCCTAAAGCAAGAGCCCTGTTCATGTGATGACAATTTTTTTATTTGAATTGTTTTTCTTTAAGGAATATTAGTATGTGGTTCAAAATTCAGAGCTACAAAGGGGTCCCAGTGCGAAGTCTCTCTCCCACCGCCCTCCCCAGCCACCCAGTTTCCTTCCCTGGGCGAAACCAGTGGAACCAGCTTCTTCTGTATTTTTCAAGAGATATTTTGGCATAAACAGATATACTCACGTAATTTAAGGAACTGGGAACTGCCCACAGCCTCGTGGTCTGGGGAGGACGACATTCATGTGGCGTGATTGCCACGGGGCTTCCCTGCCCCTAGCGTGGCAACATGTGGACAGGCCACTCTGCTCTGACTCCTCTCTGCGTCTCTGTCGAGTCTGGAGCCCAGGGCCAGTCAGCAGCCCAGACCCGGTCCAACCCAGCTCACCCAAGTCTCTGTTGACTTGGCTCAAGTACGAGAGCACATGAAGTTTCATTTTTCCACTCGTTTTGAGATGCCCTGTTGAACATTATTAACAGTCTGTTCAACCTACAGAACTCCCTCCACATTTACTAGAAATCACCATGTTTTCTTTTCTGTCCTTTTTTCTGTTCCAGTTCAAGCTTCCTGGGGTTGGTTCCAACGTGTGCAGGTCCATACGATCCTCTAAAGGCAGCATCATTTAGCTCCAAGCAGCTAAAACCAAAAGGGAATTTAAACTCTACCCAAGAGAATGCTAACGGACACATACGCTATGGGAAAAAGATACATGTGCGCCAATGTACATGAACCAGTCGCATCCGTAAGCAGAAAAGAGATGAATCTCAGAAGCGTAGTGCTGAGCCAAAGGAGCACGCCCCCAGAGCGCGCACGGCCGTCTCCTTTCACAGATGGGACCAGATGGGGCGGGATGCACAGCATATGCACGACGCGCTGAAGAAAAGCAAGAAATAACTATCCCGAG
The DNA here is from genome assembly GCF_964656455.1 of Halichoerus grypus. Taxonomy (NCBI): domain Eukaryota; kingdom Metazoa; phylum Chordata; class Mammalia; order Carnivora; family Phocidae; genus Halichoerus; species Halichoerus grypus. Next base: position 2,143,252 of record NC_135720.1, on the reverse strand, counting down.
GACGAGGTCAGCGCTTCCCCGCAGGAGGGGCTGGGGTGCAGGTCCCCACCAACCACCGGGGCCAGCAACCTGCGGTTTGTTGAGTTGGGTGATAACAACACAGCTGTTCACCTATTTTTTAATTTTTTTTATTATTATGTTCAGTTAGCCAGCGTATAGTACACCATTAGTTTCTGATGTCGTGTTCAACGGTTCATTATTTGCGTATAACACCCAGTGCTCATCACAGCACGTGCCCTCCTTAACACCCATCACCCGGCTACCCCATCCTCCCACCCCCTTCCTTCTGAAACCCGTTTGTTTCCCGGGGTCCAGAGTCTCTCATGGTTCGTCTCCCTCTCTGATTTCTTCCCAGTTTTCCCTCCCTTCCCCTGTGGTCCTCTGCACTAGTCCTTACGTTGCACATATTTTAAAGTAATATACCAACATGGACGGACCATCTGGCACCAGAGAGAGAACCCATAAAATCCAAGAGAAAAGTTGGCAAAGGGGCAAGACAGACAATTACAAGAATGTCTTAAAATTGTTATCAAGTGTTGCAGCATTTCACTTTCTAGATGTTTGAATCACCGTTCCGTTTTTTGTTATCACAAAAAACTTTAATATTAAGCCATACTCTCTTCGGGGCTGTTTGATCAATAAATCTCAATGCTGTATCATTGCCTCAGAATCTCATACATGTAACTGCCCCTTAAACCAACTAAGGATGTTCCAGAATTCCACCGAGTGGATAGTAAAAATCATCCACACAGGTATTTAAATCATTCCCCCGGACTTCAAGTCAAACGTTTCTTTGGGTCATAAAATGCCCACAACCTTGTTGAGGTGCCAGGGGAAGACGCTGGTGAAGGCGCCCACACCGCGGGGCCGCCAGCCCGGGTCACGGGGGTCCCCCGGGCCCACGACATGCCCATCCCCGAGCCCCGGCAGCGACTGCCAGGCATTTCTGGTCCACGCTCCGAAGTTTACGTGTCCTCATAAAACTGATACTGGTCGTTCCTAAACGAGAGCTGCGGAAACATTTAGAGGAAAAATGCTCATGTCGACAGAGTTTGTTACCAGAAGCACAACCACTTCTCCACGACCACTTCTGCGAGTTGTGATCACGTCACAGTGAGGGTGGAGGAAACGGTCACTTCCTTCAGGGTGACGGGGAACAGAGGGCAGCCCCACAGCAGGATGTGGTTTAGCCGGCATTGGAACAGGGTAATCATCATGGCTCTTCACTGGCCCGACCTGGGACTAGCCAAGGACACGGAGCTGACAGCTTCCACCACCCGGCCGTCTGCACACACAACCTGCTGCAGGGTCACTGTCTTACTGGAGCTACGCAGACTTGTCCTTTGGCTTATTTTTCATTTAGCTACGGAACTCGTGTGGGAGAAGTGCCACTGCAGATGATGACCTCCGTGAAGGTCGCTTGTCTTCAGGGCAAGGACGCAGACGCCACAGTCACCAGCACTCTGGGCAGGGTCCCATCCGCACCGAGTCCCCCCGTCCCTCTCCTGTGACTGCAGAGTTCAGCTGGTTCTTGGGGCGGAGGGAGGAAGTGTTAGAGCACAGGGACTCGGCTGCTTTGGAGACACATTGGCAAATTTGAATAACTTATTTGGACAAGGAGCTGTGCCTTGGGTGTTCATCTCATGATGGAGAGCAGGGGCACATGGGCCCAAGCAAACACACCCTCATTTAACGTCGCGACCACTCCCATTCCAATGGCCAGAACAAGTCACATGACCAAACCCAAAGTCGGTAGGGGGGCTTCTATGCTGCCCCAAGGAAGGGTGGGTGTGTGCTGAGCACCACTCCATCTATCACACGAGGGCCGTCACAGAAGCTCTTCCCCATCGTGGAAGGCTGACCATTTCAACACAATGCAAAATGAGTACACAATAAAATTACAAATTTTGCAGGCAGCATTATCCCATGGAATCAATGAAAATAATCATTCTCTCACACAAACACGCAAGTACGTGCAGATCATCTTCAGTTGACAGTTGAAAAGAAAAGCACAAGGGCGCCTGGGAGGCTCAGTCGGAGAAGCATCTGCCTTGGGCTCGGGTCATGATCTCAGGGTCCTGGAATCGAGCCCCATGTCGGCTCCCTGCTCAGTGGGGAGCCTGCTTCTCCCTCTGTCTCTCCCCTCCCCACTTGACTCAGGTTCTCTCTCACTCATCCTGCTCTCTCTCCTTCTCTCTCAAATAAATAAATAAATAATCCTTTAAAAAAAAGAAAAAGAAAATAAAAGCACATAGATCACGGAACAAGTGTAAATTCAAAAGGAAATTTTTGGATATCAGAGAGGCCTTGGGAAACCCATCTACACACTTGCAGAACTTACCTTCTCTGCGATCATGCTCCCAGATGTGGAAGGAGAGGTGATGCTACATCACATTCCACTGAGAGAAATTACACCAGAAAACCCCACATGACATTTGATTCTCTCCTATAAGGATTAGACACAAATGCAGTGAAAACCTAAATTTTGCTAAATATGTGAGAAAATAAATGTCTTAGTCTATCTCCTGGTTTTATCTTTCAAGATAATGTCCCAAACCAAAGCTGCTTATACTGTTTATTTTGAATTTTTGGTGCCCATGTTAAGCAAATCCACTTTAAGTAGATAATGAGGACCTTCTGAATGGGGGCTCAGGGTTTAGGCTCTGAGACCAAGAGATTTCGGCTGGAAGGTCAGTGTGTCTGCGACAGCTCCGTGACGCTTGTGAGTTGGGCGTGTTAGCTGAGTTCCCTCACCTAGCCCTCACTGACACTAATATATCCAGAGCAAACATAATACCTAGGGTGCAGGAGCTCTCAGTAAGGGACAGGTATCGCTATCAAGATTTCCAGGCCACCCTATGTCTGCGTTTAAAATTCTACTTAGTCTCTCTATAATTTTATGTATTATTTTAGGTTTTCTAATTATAGTAAAGTTCATATAAGTAAATTAAGCAAATGTGCTGAACTACAACAGCCTACACGTTTCAGATGATACTTCCACCTGTTCTGGAATCTATTATATGTTACATAAGAAAAGGAGGATAAAACTCAGGAGAATATAATATTTATGCAAAAAATTAACATGCACTGAAGGGATATAATTAACTGTACTCAAATAGTTCCTGTGCAGCAGGGCATAAGCTACCGTGCTCGGTGATACTTTAAGAAGCATCAGGCGCTATAGAGACAAAAGGACATGTTGGAACTCACACCTATACACACATTGTAAAGTGTCTCTCCCAGCCCGCTCTGCACTCCATTCACCTCCCTTGTCACCTCTGCGTGTGCATAGTGAAGGAGCAGTTGTGGGTGAACAGAGGCTGTTGTAAAAACAAAACAAAATAAGAGAGGAAAAAGGAGGGAAGGAAGAAGGGAGAGAAGAAAGGGAGGGAGGGATGGAGAGAAGGAAGAAGGAGCTCACGGCTTCTTTTTTTTTTTTAAGATTTTATTTATTTATTTGACAGAAAGAGACACAGCAAGAGAGGGAACACAAGCAGGGGGATGGGAGGGGAGAAGCAGGCTCCCCTCTGAGCAGGGAGCCTGATGCGGGGCTCGATCCCAGGACCCTGGGATCATGACCTGAGCTGAAGGCAGACGCTTAACAACTGAGCCACCCAGGTGCCCCAGGAGCTCACTGCTTCTTAAAATTTATATTGCAAAAACATTATGATATATTTGGTAGTTTTCATTATTTGAAATCAAATAAATTAGTCAAAACATGAAGGCTACTTATTATAGCAGGTGACTGTCAACCCTTTTCAGGGAGAGAAAATGTGTTTATAAGTCATGCCGGCATGTAGAGCCAGGAAGGCATTGAGAAGATGTTCTGTAACTGAATTGAGAAATCAGCATGGGCAGTATACTACATAGAAAATCCCTGTGTCAAGAGAGAGGACCAATTCTGGGTGGAGGAAGTAGTCTGAACAAAACCACCAAGACATGAGGGAGCGCAGTGTGTGCGTGTGCACACACGTGTGTGTGAGTGTGCACTCGCTTGTGCGTGCGCGTGCATGTGTGTAGGTGGAGTTGCAGGAGATGGGTGTTGCTGGCGTATGTAATACTAGACGGAAAGGAGTAGGAGATGAAGTGGAAAGAGGGCAAACGTCAAGCACAGGAACTTTGCACATCATTCTAATGGATTGCAATGACACTGTCAAAGTCAGTGTTAAAATTTGGGGTGAGGACTGGCCCTCTCTGAATTGGATGAGAGCGATGCACCTCCCCTGGAAAGTGCCCATGTGCCTGCTCACACAGACACATGATGCCCAGCATATAAACGTGGATATTCATATATCCACAAGTCAACAAGTCACTGGAAGGCCGTGGGGAAACAGCTCATCAAACCTCTCACTCCAGGGGGAGAGCAGAAGTGCAATTGGGATGGGAAAATTGGGAGAAGGCCCTCATGATGGCCAAGAAGCACCCCCCCAACACACACACACACAACCACCACCAGGATCCGCCCTTCTTCCGCTGCCACCACACACTCCAGGACTTGAGACCACATGAAAGAGGAAAAACAGGAAACCCCAGTGCTTATGCCGTAGCTCAGAGGAAACTTGAACCATCTTAAGGAGAATGGAAATAAAAGAAGTACCATCTACTCTGTGTCCGAACAACCTGAAGGCCCGGACAGAGCAGATCAGAAATAATGTGGAGACTGGGAACACCAGACCCACAAGCGGGAGAGAAGGAAGCACAGCACGGAAAGCCAGATTAAGACCCAGTCTGGGAAGAAGCAAGTCTCCAGGACCAGATGGAAATCCCCCACCAGGATTTCTAATTTAAAAGGATTGGTTGCCCTGACCAGGAGAGAGCCGTGAGGCAGGGCTATGGCTGGCAGCGGGAAGGGAAGGAGAGTCATAGTGACAGATGACACAGAAGACAATGGTGTTGCCGTGGTGGGAGCCAGGGTAAGCAGGGATGGGCTATGGTCCTGCAGAGAGGCAGCCTGTCCAGCCAGTGACTCTGAGCAAAGATGCACGTATGGAATATGATGCGGATACCTGCTGGACATGGGACAAAGACCCATCATCCCTCCTCACTCTCTCCCTTTGACCTCAGACATCTCTGGCCACCTACTGTTTGCTTCCTTCCTGATTCATCTTCCTCTGCATGTCTCTTCAATGCTAGAATCCCTAAATCTCGTTCCCACTAATCCTTCCCTTCTCATCCTGTACTCCCTCCCCAAGAAATCTCACCTATGACCATGCCTCCAGTTAGCCTTTAAATGAAGATGACTTTCAAATTCTTATCCCTAGCCATACCTCCTCCCTGTGCTCAAGATCTATACATGCACCTGCTGCTCAGCATTTCCACTTGGACATCATAACTCAAATTCAATATACTCAAGATAAAAGTAATAAACTTCAACCCCGCTGTGGTCATCTTCTGGGTTCTCCATGCTGGTCCATGGCACCACCATCAGTGCAGTTCTGCTAACCAAACCGGGCCAACTCAGCAGCCTCATATCCAATCTGTGCTCAGCACGTGTTAGTTATGCCCAAGTGCACCTGGAATTCACCCATTTTTCTCCATCTGCACTGCCTCCCCTCTTTGTCCAAGCTCCCAATGCCCATCAGCCCTCCTCAAGGACACTGACCACCCTCCTGACTCCGCATGGCTCTGCTCCCTTCTCACCCATGCAGCGTGCTGCAACCAGAGTGATGATGGGGACTCCCTTCCTAACTTCAACCCAGATGCCCAGCCATGTTCTTAGGGTGCGATGGCCCCATAGACTAACTGGCAGAACCCACAGGGATTCTTTCAAGGCAGGAACACATTCCAAGACAATCCAATCAAGATTACTTAAACTAAATTCTAAGACTTTTAAAAAAACCTCTCAAGGAAGAAGAATTTTCTTCCCCACTGGCCAAGAAAACAGAGCTTGTACCCAGATGGCCATTTTGGAACAAGCCTCCCTGCCTCCTGTCTCCATCAGGAAGGGGAGAGCCTGCCTGATAACAGAAACCATTCCAAGAACCGAAAACCAAAGTTAGAGACACAAAGCAGGTCACAGTGTTTCAGCCTGGATTGAGCCTCCCTGAAATGTATTTAGTGACCTGGGCCAATAATCTCAGGAACTTTGTTTTCCCAAAGCAATTCAATCAGGTTTTCTGTAAAATAAAGCAAAAACATTCTGTTATAGTTAACATGTGGGTGATCATAGATCATTACCCTCTTGGCAAAAATTCTTCAGGAGTGTCCTGTTACTCATTGTTCATAAGATAAAACCCAAAAATTTTTAATAGGGTCTCCATGGCCTTGATCTCACCCGTTTGCCTTTCAAGTCATATCTCAAACTGCTCTGCCCCTTGCTCTCTGTGCTCCAACTGCACAAAATTTACTTCAGGTCCCTTGCCACAGTCCTTCATACTGTAACATCTGTGTGCTTAATGTTTTGTCTGGAACACTGTCACTTACCCATCACCCCCATGTGACTCATTTTTTCCTCCAGGGAGCTGGGCAAAGTTAGATTCCTATTACATGCTTTATAGAGTTGTGGTCCTTCCCTCCAAAATACCTTCCACAGCTGGTAATTAAACATTGCTTAGTGTGACTATTTCATTGTCTGCCTCCTGCACTAGATGGCAAGCTGTGTGAGTCGTCAGGGATATCTGCTGCTCCCAGCTGCACCCCGAACACCCACCACAGCAGCACATAGTAGGTGCTGAAAAGCGCCTGTTGGTGGATAGATGCACGGATGAGTGAGCAGATAGATGAACAGGTGGATGAATGGATGGATGGACAGACAGGTGGATGGATGGACAGGTGGATGGATGGATAGATTGTCAATTAACTCTGGAGGTAGGAGTCAGAGACAAAGAGTGAGGTTTCTGGCTTGAATTACTGGGCGGAGATGATATCTTTAACTGAGCTAGAGGAGGAGAACCTGGGCAAAGATGTAGTGTGTGCATGTTACTATTTAAATAGTGGGAGGGAGGAACAAGTGAAATTAAGTTTGAAGATACAGCCCGTGTTCCCCACAACCACCGAGTGAAATGTGTTGTGTCAGTCACGGTCAAGTAAGAAACATTCAGACAATTTCAACCAGCCACTGCCGTTGTTCCACAAACTGTAGTTACCTCGACACGCACATCCTAATCCGTTTCCTGCACCTGCCTTGTCCCGCGTGCACAGCCTGGCTCCTGTCACTGTGTGCTCCTTCCTGGACACTCCCTCGGCTTCATTCAGTCCTGACCGTCATGGATGACCCTTTTCTGCACTCGGAACAATCACTCTGTGTAATAAAGATAGTGTGGAAATCTAGCATGTTTGCCAATGCGTCGCTAAAAAGAGTGTTTCTACTCAAGACTGAAAAGGACAAATTGTAAATCTTTCGCACTCTTGAAGCTGAGTGGGATCCCACGGAACTTGAGATGGTATATGTTGCCGAGCGAAGGTGTAGTTCAGAAATAAAATACCAAGGCCTAATTATAGTCACTGGTGTTTACACTGCAGCCTTAATTCAGATGATTTAATTTCCCTTAGCAATATCTTTGCCACCCATTGTTTCTGATTATTTAGAAATAAGTGATTACAAAGAAAGATTATTTCAAGTATTTTATACAATAAGAAAAATGTTTATTTTATGTGAATTTTTCCATTTTTGGGATTATTTTTCCTGGTGAGATTTTCATCTTGGTTATGGCTGTTTTTTTTTTCATTTTTTTAAGATTTATTTATTTATTTTGAGAGAGAGAGTGTGTGTGTGAGCACGCGCACAAGTGGGCGAAGGGCAGAGGGAGAGACAGAATCCTCCAGTCGACTCCCCACCGACCACGGAGCCCAATGAGGGGCTTGATCTCACGACCCTGAGATCATGACCTGAGCCAAAACCAAGAGGTGGACGCTTAACCGACTCTGCCACCCAGCTGCCCTGGTTATGGTTGTTTTTAAATATGAAATACAAAATATTATGTGATGCACCATTATTCTTAAATACAGTTCACACATATGTTTGTTAAACACAGACATAGAAAGTAGGAGTCTTTGACACATTAAAAAAGTGGATAAAGGAAAATAGAAAAATAATTCTTCCAAATAATTCAGTCACCTGTAATTGATTGCAATGGGCATAGTGCATCAGGGTCTCAGATACTGAACCTCCAATCCGTCTCAGTAAGTTCCCCGTAGGAGCCACACATTTGAACCAAGGGGGAAACCTTCAGTGAGTGAAAATATATATGGGAAAGTATTTTGCACTCTTACTTTTGGTTGGAGCACAAGGAATAGGAAGCGGTCGAGTAAGTGCATGAAGCTTCTGCGTTCGGCCGCAGAAGGGCAGGGAAATGGGGACCATGCACAGAGGCCGTGGTGCGAGGCAGACTGAGAAGCGAGCACAGCAGTGGGCGAAGAGCAGGGACGACGGCCAGGACTGTAGGTCTGAGTGGGGCCCCGCAGGAGCCCCCACGCTCCCTTCTGGCTCAGTAACAGGACTATCCAGTGACCGTACTTCCGCTGAGCACACGGCGTCCTGGAGGGAAGACCACTTTCCCAGCCTCCCTTGCATCTCAGGGGGGTGGTGCAGAATGTAGAACAGTGGGAAACAACCACGGGGGCCTCCTTACAAGGGGGCGCAGCCCCTCCCCCCTTCTTCCTTCCATCCTTCCGGCTGGACGCTGGGTTGTTGGCTCAGCTTGAGCGGTCCCATAGCGCGAGAGATGGAAGCTACGCACTGCGACGATCTGAGCAGTGGGAGGTAGGGAGCCTGTGCCCTCAAGATCCTAGAGCCAGCGTGGCAGCCCTGGCTGCTTGCCCGTGACTGTGTCACTGGTGTGTGTGTGGGGGGGGTGAGTTGTGGCCACGCCCAGCGCTAACTAGTACGTGACCTAAGCACTGGTGCACGCCTGATTCCTGACCAGCTCAGCCCTCTGGGGTTTATCTGGGAAAGGGGCCCAGGACTGCGTGCAGGTGGGCCCTCTCCTTGCTCCCAAGCGCTGGGATTTCCAGGATGACAGAGTGACTTGGCAAATGGGCTGAGATATATACATGCATGTGAACACAGACACGTGAACACATGATACACACATGAACATAAGTGCATGCGTGTGAACACACATGCAAACAAGGCACATGTGTGAACACACACGGACATACATAGATGCCTGTGAGTGCACGTACGTGTGAACCGACATGTGTGCACACACACATTGTTCCTTACACCGTCATTGTGAGTCTCCAGCACAAACGTGACAAACGTCTACTCATCCCATGGGACCAGATTTCATGACTAATAAATTCTCACTAAGAGTCAAAAGCAAGTTGTGGTAACCTGAGACTTCCCAGTTATAACCAGGATGATGTGTTTACAGAGGAAGAAAAGGCAGAAGCTTAAAATAACTGTATGCGCTCAGTGTATATTCTAAACTCATGGAACAGTCTGCTAGTCAGACGAATTTGGGTTGTGTGGAAAGAGAAATATTTAAATTCATTTCTTATTCTGAGTGCTGTAGAATTTCCTTTAATACAGAAAGACTAAAGCAAATGGGAGAGGCGCTGGTTCTAATAAGAATATTTATTAAGCAGGAGAACCGCTTGCGCTGGTTGCCAGGGCCCCAAAGAGATCTCTCTTCTCTGTAAACTGCAAGAACACCCCTCTTCCAGTGAATTATTGAGAATTAAACAGGACAGAGAACGACAAGGTAAATCTCTTTCTGATCGTCCCAAATTTGTCCCTGCATTTTGCAGGCCACCCACACGTGCATCCCTCACCTCCCTAAACTAGGGGCAGGGATGCACTGAACGTCCTTGCAGCCAGAAATTTACACGAGGCCTGAAAATTCTGACGTCAGTAATGTTGGAGCGGAGAGAGGTTTCATTTGTGCAAGACGAAGGTGAGAAACAATTTAAGAGTAGATAGTGTGTCAGATATAATAGTGATGCATCCATTGAGGAAAGTGGGCACAGGGAGGCTGCTTCCTTGGTCACATCCTGGGGGAGCCGCGCCCACAGGCTACCTGCAGATCTAGGAGCTGGGCGGGAGTCGCAGAAGCATCGCGGGGGATCATGGGCACACGGAAAGGAGTACTCGGTATTTACCGTTCTTTGTAATTGTGTGCTTCACACCTCTTCTGCCAGAAAGATTTATTGTACATACACACACACACGCACACACATAGACACACACACCCCGGCATTCATTTGAGAGCCGTTGTTAATCATTTGCCAGCACCGCGCGGCCCACCCACCTGCCCTCCCTCCGCTTCTCCCACACACTCTTTTCCCTGATCTAAAAATAAATTTCCTGGTATCAGAGCAGGGAGTAATCCTATCCAAGTTTCGAGGATCTCGGGTGAAGGAGCCATTGTTTTGCCTTGGAAATCTTCCAGAGACAGAAACGTACCTGTTCACTCCCTCCAGCACCTGCCCGGGGCCCGGCGGCCGGCTGCTGGAGGCGGCGCTTTATTAAAATTTCAGAAACAGTGTTATTTCCGCAGTGTGAGCTCGGCTGTGTGAACGCCGACGGCGGCAGCAACACGCCGTGTCCCGCATCAGCTCTTGGATTCCGCCTGCCTTTCAAAGACTTGCTCAGGAAGTGGCTTGTGGATGCTGCCGAGGCTTGGAATATTTTTGGAACCCCCCCAGCCCCGTTTGGACCTGCTCTCAGGGCGGCTCATAAGACACCTGAGTGAGCCGGTCTTCCTTCTGGATTTCCCCCCAGATCGTATTATCCAGCAGCATCATTCACTCGATTTACCCAAAACGTTCCCAACACGTTCTGCCTGTTTGTAGAAGGAAAATCCACTTTCAGAGCTAGAATGTGCCACCACGGCCAAGGGCGGCATAGAATAGGACCGACTGGTCTCTAGGATGCAGCACCCTGGCCACACAGCAGAAATGAAACAAATTCTGGAGGAAATTTCAAAAGAACTTGCAAACACTGTTGAGCCGAGTCCTGGTCGTCCGGAGGAGTGACCTCCCACGCTGACAGGCGGTTCGGGGGCGGGGCAGTGCTGACCCCACACGGTCCTAAAGCCGCGGCTGCTTTATTCCTCACCAGTGCTTCCCAGTCCAGGGCTGGACGGGGCCGCGGCCTCCTGAACGCAGGCCCCTGGGACCCCCTCCGGCTCCGCCCTGCACAGGCAGGCCCAGGTCCAGCAGCTTCGCACGGCCGGGCCCTAATCTCCAAGCTCGATGGCCTCGCTGCTGTGACGGCACCTCCCACACGGCTCCGGATGCCCCTGTGTTTCCCGAGCAAAGGGCCGACTCTCACCGCGCCCTCTGCACGGGGCTCGGCATGGGCCGCCTGGGGCTGCGGTGCCCATGGCGGCAGGTGGGTGGTGCCAGGTGCCGGGAGGACCAGCAGGCCCGGACGGGAAAGGGTGATCCTCGGCCTGGCCGTGCCCTTCCTCCTTCTCTCCGCAGGCCCCACCCCGGGAGCACCCGGCCGCCCTCTGACAGGTGCAGAGGCACGCGGCGAAGTGCGGTCTTCCCAGAGGCCAGGAGCGCTCACTGTGCCCTCTGACCCCGCCGCTGACTCGGCTGTGCGCTGGGCCTTCCAGGGGGCAGGCCCGTGGACCCTCGGGCCTGGAGGTCTGCACGGATGTCATGCAAGCCCACGTCCTCCTCCCGCTCCTGGAGTCCCTCCCCAGAACCTTTCTCCAGAGAAAGTGAAGAACACAGCCGTGGGGTGTGGTGGGTGTTGGCCCACCCACCCACGGCCACAGGTGCCCACTAGGCGGCCAGCCATGACCTTGTGTCTTCCCTTCACCTTCATGATGGGTTGCTGCTCGAAGATGTTACCTGTGGGGGAACCACGTTTCAGGGGCCCGTCATGAGATTTCCTTGCCGGAGCATCCTCTCCCTTGCTCGGCAAAGGTGTTCTGACCACATACTGCTGGGCTCATCCAGGGCGGGTGAACAGGGCACTCACCCCTCCCAGCTTCTCTAACCTCAGAGGCAGACGGCAGAGCATCGGCTGTGTCCTCCCCGGCCCCCCGCCTCTGCGCCCCTGCTCCACGGTGGCCAAGGGGAAGCACCAAACTCGCCATTGCACTTGGTGTCTTTGCTCAGTGCTCTGGAAGGAACGGAAATTCAATGATGTCAAATCCAAAAGTCATTTTGAATTCAAAAGTAGGTCACAGCGGCTCTACCCTGGCTTGTTTCCTCCATCTGCCCGTCTCACGCTTGCCAGCCCCGACCAAGCTCAGGGCGGGTCTGAGGCCGTCCTCTGATGCTTCTCAATCAGCCCTTTGAGCTCTGACACACAGGGAGGGGGCACTCCTTCTGCGCACAGGGTTTGACTTTTCCGCACCCTGCTTCCTTCCTTTAGTGTGTCCCAGGAGCGAGCACAAGCCCTGGGACGGTTGGCCGTGCTGGGGGACGGAGACGGGTCGCTCCCACCCCCACAGCAGGAGAAAGGCTTGTGCACCTTGAACACACGAGCCAACCGACCGCGCCAGCTCAGCCCGAGTTAACAGGGACTCTGAATAACCTGCCCGGAAGGGGAGAGAGACTTCACAGTACCTTCCTGAAAAAAACACCCAAATGAAATGCAGAGCTGGAATGAAGTTAGAGAAATGCACCATCTGTGCTAGCGGAAAATTCATAAAATGAATGCGGTACTTCAAATTATTATCTGGTGTTGGATGGTCTGATGGGAATTTATAATTTAATTCCGCAACGCCAACCTTGAAGTGAGGACGACAGAGCATCTGTGGTTTCCAAAGAAAATCACGTTAGAAGCAATTCATGAAGTGGAGCAGGGACCTGAGGGTCAGCGTCTGGCAACACCTGCCGTGAGTCAGGAGCGCGGGAAATCCTGCGAGTCAAGAGGGGGACAGCCTGGCTGGAAACCGGGTGCAGCGGTCCCGGTAACGCGGCCTGCGTCCTCTCTGGGACGCCGTGGGAGGGATGGTGGCCGCAGTTGGCCCGTGCGTGGCCCTGCGCTGGCTCGGCGGCCCGGGACGGGGGGCGCCGCGGGGCTGTGTGCTGGTGCGGCCCGGGACGCCGTGCGCTGTCCTCGTCTGGTCACCGGAGTTCGTCCGTGGTCCTCAATCTCTGCAGAACGGCCTCATGTCGACCCGGATTTTCAAACTGGGGTTTTCCTTCTCTTTCTGTGACTTAACTGTTTATAAAATGCTTGTTGTATTCGTCAGCTTGGGCCGCCACCACAGAATACCACAGGCTGGGCACCGAGAGAGCAGCGGTGACCCACGCGGGTCCCCGATTGATCGAGGCTCCGGCTGCTTCGGTTCCTGGCCAGGCGCGCAGACGGCCGCCCCCTTCCTGACGCGCTCGGGGTCCCGGGGACAGAGCCGCTCCTTGGGGTCTCCCTCTCTAAGGACAGAAACGCTGCCGCACCGGGGCCACCCAGAGGCCACATTTGACCTTCGTTTCTTTGCCCCACCCCCAAATCCGGCCACCGCGGGGGGTTAGGGCTTCAGCATATGAATCTGGGGGGACGCGAAGCTTTCGTCCGTTAGACTGCGCAGAGTGAGTCGCTCTGTTAAAGTTGTGAGTTACCGCATCCTTCCTAAGGCGCTGGAGTGGGGGCTAGGCCTTCATTTATTGTCATCTGGGTGTAGCACGTGTTACGGTAAAAGTTGTACGATGCTTTACGGTTTTACAAAGGGAGATGTTTATAGATTTGGGCTCATTTAAAGCTTGGCACAATCCTGTGTTCTTCCTTCCTGCCTTTTCGCAAGGGGGACACTGAGGTGGGAAGTGTCTTTCCAAGGAAGTACAGTCTTCGGCAGTGGGGGCCGGCGCCTGAATCCAGGGCTCCGAACCCATGTTTGCTCCACTGGGAGGCTTGGCCACATTTATCGGAAGTCTCGGCCGGGCCGCAGGGGTGGAGGCTGAGAGTCTGCATGAGGGTGCATACCGGTCCTGCTCCGAGGACTCTCAGTCTCAGGACAGAACGACCTCGCGCTCCGGGAGCGGCCCGTGAGCCCTGCTCCGAGAGGATCCGAGAGCCGTCTGGAGTCCCGAGGAGTCCAGCCCTCACCCCCTCCCCGCTCCTCCTTCTCCCACCTGCATGGCGCATGCTGCCTGCTGGCCGCCTTACCAGGGGCTGGAAGGGCGCCCGCTTCCCAATTCACAAAGGGCCTTTTCTTTGACGGTGGCTTGAAGACGGCAAATTCCTGCCACATTCCCGAAGGATGAGACAACACCGCTCCAAGAACAGGCGGGAAAGGCTGAAGTAAGAACGGCTCACTTGGCATCCACCAGAGCCCGGGTCCTGGGCTTCATGTGAGGCGGCGCCGGCCCGGCCGCCGGGAGCTGGGCCGTGGGTCCACCAGGCAGCTGGGGGTCCTCTGCTGCGCCAGTGTCCTGCTGCTTCTTCAGGCAGCCTGGTCACAGACCCAGCCCTCCCGCGTCCCACGTCCTCCACCTCCACGGTCTTCATGGGGCCCCGTCCATGTTGTGGCGTCCACACCGTCTTCAGGTTGGAACTGCAAGCCGCACCCGCAGGGCACCGTTCTCGCAGCCTCCACACTGCCTCCCGGTCGCGTCTGCCAGAACCGGATTCCTAACCCACAGGGCAGGCATGCCCCCCCGCAGCCCACCTGCCCCATCCTCTTTCTCAGCTCGAGAGCCTGGGGGCACCTGAGCTCCGCTCCCGGGCGCCCGCTGCCCACCGCCCCATCCCCCGCACCCCGAGGTGCAATACCTCCTGCCCACCGGCCACACGGGCCTGCCGCTGCTCTCCGCACAGAAGGTCCGCCCTTCGGTGGCCTGAGCCGGGAAGCACAGTCAGATGCTGCCACTCCCCTGCTTGTCAGCGAGGACTTCCCACCTCCCTTGGGATAAGCCCCCCTCGCTGCCGGCTCCCCAGCCCAGCGCACAGGCCTGCCCCATGCAGCGCGTCCACACCGGCTGTCCGCGGTTGAGCTCGACAGGCTGGTCCGGCCCCCTGCGGCTGCACCTGCTGTTCCCTCCCGAGAGCCTCGTCCCCCAGACTCACAGCCCGCGCCTTGTCGCCACGCAGGTCTCGGCTCAAGGGCTCCTCCTCGCTCTACCACCCTGTCCCCATCGTGCTCTGCTCCTAGATCTCACCAGACAGTGAGAAAGCAGAGCCGGAGAGAGAGGAGGACCCAGGCTGGAATCAAGATGCCATCCCACTGGGGCATCCACACCCTGCAGGATTGTTCAGCCTTAAAGGGGAGGAGATTCTGCCGCAAGCTACCGCGTGGGTGAACCTAGAGGACGCTGTCCCAAGAGCAATAAGCCAGACCCAAAAGGACAAATACTAAATGATTCCACTCCCACGAAGCACGTCGAGAGTCAGGTCTGGACACACGGAAAGGAGACCAGCGCGGCCAGGGGCCAGGGAAGAAGGGGAGGTGGTGGTCAATGGTGACAGTTTCAGTCTGGGGGCTGATGGAGTTCTGGAGATGAGCAGTTGGGGGTGACTGCACAGCAACGTGAATGCGCTTAGTACCCCTGAACTGCGCGCGTGAGAACGGTCACGTGGCAGACTTGGCGTATGAAGGCACACACGCACGTACACACACACACACACACTCTGGGTGGCCACGGGCTCGGCCCACTCCCGCTGCCCAGTCCAGCACGGTCCCTGCTGTCCCCGGCGTGTTGGGGTCCCCGCGCAGCAGGACCCCATTGCTTCACCCCCAGGCCGCCCCGACGGTTTGAGTGAAGCCTGAGCTGAGCTGGTTTGCTTTCAGCGGGACTCCGTCTGCAGGTGACCAGCCGCCCCCCGATCAGGGCTCCTTCCTCTGCGTGTCCTACAGCAGACTTGGGGCCAGCGTCTGGTCAGGAGCACAAACTCACGCTCCTGTTTCCATGGCATCCTGGCTCTGGCACGATTTACGATTTTCGTGCGTCGGCCACAGCGCAAGAGACACAGAGAGTGCAGACCCCATTGTCCCCTCCCGGCCCCCGCGCCCTCCGCAGACCTCCCGGTGGGTGGCGGTGACGGGGAGGCTGGAGTTTGCTGCTCAAGGACTAGATTGGCAGGCACACATCTGCTCACTGGCTGCAAAGGGCGCTTGTGGGTGTTGTTTTCGCCGAAGGAGACCTAAGTGTATCTGCTTGTTTGTTTTGGAAACAACTGTTTATCGCATCCACGGAGGGTGAAATTGTTATTTTTGCCTCCGCAGGTTTTCTCAGAGAGCAGCGTTCCCTGAACCGGGCACGGAGTTGCTCTGGATGGTGTTCTCTCTCATGAATTTCCCGGCCGCGCTGGCTTTGCGGCTCGTGTGGAGAACCAGACGGCGGCTGCCACAGCCTTTGGGGACAGGGTCTCTTTTGTCTTTCTCACTTGTACTTGGCCTTTCTTGCTCTTTCCAGAGATGCAGCTTTTCCCAGAAGACTGTATTCCTATGTGCGGCTTCTTGGGTGGCCCTTCCCCACCCCTCACCCCTCGTCCTCGAAAAAGCTGGAATGGGAAAAAGAAAGACACACCCGATCGGACGAGTTCCCTGCCTTTCCAGCCTGCCTGTGCGTGTGCTCAGCACTGCTGTCCCGCATGGCTGCCCGCCCAGCGCCGTGGCGGCCGCAGATCTGCAGGAAGGCAGGGTCCTGGCCGCCAGGTTCGCGGGAACCGGGGATGGCTGGGACCCGGGAGACCCAGGAGCAACCGCAAGTCAGGGGCACCAGGGACGCTGCTCGGAGGCCCCAGAAGACACGCGGCCCCTGGGGAAACGCAGACATGCAGTCTGTCGCGGAGAAGCTGAGCGCCTGTCTGGAGGATGCAGGTGTCAAGTCCAATTTCCAAACACAAGTGGACGACTGTCCGACTGACCGGAAGTGCAGACACACATCCCTGCCGCCCCCCGGGCCACAGCCCCCCGTCCAGAGCCCCCTTGCGGGGCCGGATTGGGAGGGACATAAGCCGAGTCACACAAGAAGTTGCTCTCCTGGCCACATTTTTCAAAAACGACACGTTTTCCAGAAAACATTTTCACTGGCATGTGTTGTCATGACAACTGTGAAGGCCACAAGCGGATGGGCTGAGGGAGGCTGAGCGAGGGCCACACACAGGCCGTGGACACTACAGAGGCTCCCGCTCCATCCTGCGGGACAGCTCACAGGTTGCTCCCCCACAGCGGGGTCCTCCAGGGTCCTGGGCCCAGCGGGAAGGGGACAGCACAGAGGACGGTCGGCTTCCTCCTGTCCGCCCCCAGTGAGCTGGGCTGCAACTCCCCTGTCCGCAGAGAGAAGGCACGCAGGGACGGGCAGGACTAAGGACTCACCTGCACTGGGCTCAGGCCTGCGGGTTCAGTAAACCCCGGGAGGCCAGGAGGCCTCCACCCGCCTCTGAAGGAGCCAGGACCCGGACTGCTGTGAGAGCATGCTGAGCCCCCTTGCAGGTGTCAGCGGGGAGTCCCCAACCTTCTGGCCCCACAGGGTCTAGCGAGCGGTCTGGGTCCCCTCAACCTAGGACATGTGCACACCAGGGACTGACCCGGGAGGGCTGCCTGGCTGGGAAGTCCCAAGCGTTCTCCTCTCCATCTCGTCTGCCCGTGGACGTGGCCCTCTCCTGTGGACATGGCAAGAAAGGAGATGCAGTGACCATAGCCCCAGGTGCAGGAAACTGACCTCCACCCTCTCCCAAGGGATGGGGTGAAGAGCACCAGCCTTGGGTGCTTAAGGTCCACAGGTCCTGGGCCTGCCTCTGGGATGCCCGAACACCCAGACCCTCTCCATGGGGCCGTGGCTACGCATGTCTTATTCCCCAGGATGAGCAGCCGGTCCCCCTGCACCGATGAACTTCCACAACACAACTAAGAGGCATAGATGAGGAGCCCGGTTCTAGAGGCCGCACTCCTTGTGTGTCCACGCTCACACCCCAGCTTAAGACAGACGAGCCACCCGGCCTTGCGGCACCATCTAACCTCGCCGCTTCAGGAACACGCTGGGCAGCGTGTAGCCAGTAAGGGGCTATGGCCTTCACCCCGCTGAAACACGGCTCCCCTCTCTGGGGCCTCCAGCTCTGTGGGATGTCCTATCGCCCTGCTCACTGTCCCTGGGGCAGAAATCCACGAGCACAGTGGCCTGCGGCCATGACCTTTCACCCCAGCCCTGGCCGGGCTGCAGGCCGAAATGTGAGCCCAAGGACTGAAGAGGCCAGGAAGGGTCCCCAGGGGGCCTCGGGGGTGAGCCGTTCTCTACTTCAAAAAAAAACCAGAAGAAAAACAAGCCTTAGCAGATCCAGTGTACTGAGTCTCACTTCTGAGGCTCAAAGCACTCGGTGTCTAAACGGAAGCCTATTCAACAGCTGATACTGAACACAGACCATTTTTCTGACACGACCCTATCTCTGGGGGCTGGCGTCCAATGTAACACAGAGAAGCTAATATGAAACTGGTCAGTAAGGGAATAACCCATTCTTGGAAATTGACCGTGACCTTGAGACCAGGTCTGTTTGTACATTTCTCGGGGGTCCGTGACATGACGGCGTGTTCTGACACCACAGGCCTAGATCCCGAGGGTAGAGCTACACCACAGTGAATGTCCCATCTAGCCTACACTACAGGTAGGAGAATAAAACTAACGATGAAAATAAGTGAATCTGTCTCCAATTTTCAGGGAGAAGAAAATGAAAGAATCCCAGGCGCTGAGGTTCCAACTGGATTGGAAAAGAACTTGGAAAACAGCAAGGCAGTTCCTCTTCTTTTCAGCTGTCCATCCATCACTCATGCATGTGCAACACCATCCACGCACCGGGACCATGGAAACGAGGAATAGGCAGAGGGCTCGCTCTCCCGAGGGGGACCGTCTGAGAGCCAGGGAGGGAGGGATGAGCACATAGACGTTTGCAATACTGAACAAAATCGTAGCGAATGCTCATTGAGCTGTAGGGTTTGCTCCCAGCTCTATCCTAAGGACTTCACTTAGAATATCTAATTTCATCCTCATAAGGTGGGAAGTATTACTAGACCCCAGTGTACAGTGAGGAACAAGGCACAGCAAGACGCAGTGACTGGACCTACACTGCATCTCCAGGAGTCCGAGGGCCTGAATTCAATCCCAGGTTGCCTGGATCCAGCACCCATGTTCTGCCCCTACCCCATCCTGCCCACGTAACAGGTGTTTCTCAATTTGATCATCTTCAGGTGATTTCTTGAGCTCTGGGTATATAAGGATGCATAAAAGAGCCATGGTCCCCTGTCTTCATTTTGCTTACAATTGTGATCTCAAGAGGGCCCCCAGAGATCAGGGCACACACCCTGAAGAGGACCCAGGCCTGCTGCCTTCACCAGAATCCCCTGTCACACTCCTGAGTCCTGCACCAAGCCTCCGATTGATGCTGCTCAGATTTAGAAGACTCGGGGTTTAGGAGAGGCTCCTATCACTCATAATTAGAGTTATCCATTTGGAGGCAAATGTGATTGGGGAAAAATTTGTCTTGGCGAAAGTGCAATTTCCCTGTAAATTCTCCTTTTGGTTCTTGCTCCAGCTCTGCTCCCAAGCCACCACAGACTCGGTCTGGTCCTTCTCTCATAGGGTAACTGTGGAAATCTTTGGGAAAAGGTCTGTATTTATTACCCACCCTTTCTCTTTCCTCTCCATGATAAACATCAGAAATGCCCTCCCTTTCTTCTAAGAACTGGTGTCAGGATTTTATCAGCCGGGCCAGCCCCTGGGGATGAGCTTGAGGTCAGTGATGTTCCCATAAAATGCAGTTATGAACTTGGTCCACGGCTACTTTGGGGAGGCAGTGAACCGCAGGGCAAATATTGCGTGCATTTGCTTATGGACATTTTCCAGGGGAGCCTTACTTAACGGGGTCCATGGCCTTTGAGAATCACTTCTCGAAAAGGAGGTAAGGATTCCATATAATCCTCCAGATGTTGCCTGATTACTGTACGGGGTTTGACCTTACACTTCCCCTAAAGAAAGCTAAGCATTAGCATTAAGCAACATTTTTAATGAGTCCAGGGCAGGCTGTGGAGTCAGATGGCCTGAGTTCAAAGCCCAGTGTGTGATTTTCAGCAGATTACTTCATCTCTCCAAGCCTGAGCCTCCTCCTTCGGAAGAATTAAATGAATTATGTGTGTGTGTTCGATGTATATATATTTTTATTGCACACACACACGCACGCTCGTACGTAACACTTGCAAAGATGCATCGTTGACAGTAAACGCTCCTCTGACATTGGCTGTTGTTATTGTAGCACAAAGTCGTTCTGAATTTTGGTCCGTTAAGGCCCCAGATCTCACTGCTTCACTGTGTTGTGTTCTGTGCATTTTCTTTTCTGACTCCACTACTCATGTCCGCACTGAATTTCACCTTGTTGGTATCATCGTGGTCTCAGTCTTTCACATTATGCTCAATCTTGATTTGTCGTTCAAGAATTGACACAGCCCGTGAAAAGTAATCTTTTCTAAATCTAAATCTTTATCTAAATATCCTGTTTCCCTGATGCTTACACGTACTTTTTCAGCTTGCAGTGTTTTGGGGAAAGGATGCATCTCATGTACAACATGGGTAGTGTTTTTCTCCTGAAAAAGGCGTATTAAGTCAGTGCTAGGTTGTACATCTAACGACATCTTATCGATGAGAAACGCAGCGAGTTATATAGCATTGAACAGGACAGTTGAAGGCTCTGTCCGACGACATCTCTCCAGAGCCTTGGTTCTCAAACTTGGCCCCACACTGGAACCACCTGGTGATTATCAGTGAAAGGGCACGGGAGCTCAGGGCCCACTCGGAGGAGATCCTGATTCGTGGGGACTGATGTTTGCGGAGCTCCCCGGGGGGTGCTGACCAGCAGCCAGAGCTGACCCTCGACTGCAGACGGAGCTGGCGCCTACCCCGCCCCCGGCCCCACTCGCTTCCCCCAGCGTCTACAGACCCCACGGGCACCTGCTGCCGGGGTCGCTGAGAGCTGGCTTCCCTTGTCCATCGCGGACAGAGACGTGTTGCCCGCACCGTGCTTTTCTCGTCCGTAGAAAGCCCTCGGTGTGTGCTCCTGGGTGACCCATGTTGATTGAACCCACTGAGCAGCGTTCTCGGTTTGCTCGCATGGATCCGCGTCCCCAGTGTCCCAGCCGTCGCGATGGCTGTAGGACTGCAAGCTCTGCTCAATTTTCACTGTATTTTGGCAGAAATGAGCAGAGGCGGCAGTGGGGGGCACTGGGAGGGGACTCAGAGCCCGGGGTCTCAACCTGGACCTGCAGCCAACCCAGGACCTTTAGGATGTCACCTGCCCTGGAGACCTCATTTGCAAGTGGGTGGGGTTCTATTACCGACAATAGTTAAAGACCCACCAGGTCCCCGTCTTTTCATTACGCGCACTCTGAGCCACGGACTGATCATCCCCTCACAGCCTTGCAGTGTGCGCAAGTCCCGCTGCTCTGTGGCCACAACAGACAAAGGCAGTGCTTCCGAATGTGGGAGCGTGCCCTCGGTGGAGCCCACCGTCATTTGCCCCAGACCAGGAAAGGCCCCGGGCAAACCCCGGGCACGCCATCCCATCAGGGAAGCCAGTCTGGTGGGAACAAAAGGCAGGCGGCCTGGGAGCCCGTTGACCCCGGCTCCCCGTTGACCCCGGCTCCCCGCCCCGCCAGCGCTGACGCAGGGCCACACACACCCGCTGCTTCAGAGAAGTGCCGGCAACAGGCTCCCCAGGGCCGAGACACAGAGGCCGGCCCGCCCGTCCCCGCAGAAGCTCCAGCTTGGCCCAGAACAGCATGCAAATGAGTTCGCGGCGCCCCGTCCGCGTGGGGTCCCGCTGGGCCGCACCTGCTGTCTCCGCCCCCCAGCGGCTTGAACGTCACCAGCAGGTGTTCAGGCCCCCGCACCGTAAGGTGTGTTGCTGTATTCCTGCCAACTCTGGGTCCGGGGACCTGCTCTAGTCTAGCCCCGATTTCTGTGAAACACGCGTCCGGCCTGTCGGGTTCTGGGACTAGGAATATAAAGGGGCAGCCAGGACCAGCGGGGTGGTGGACGGTGGAGCCTCCCCTGACCAGGTGTGACCAGAAGGTAAAGTCACAGACCCACCACATCCTCTGCTAATGGGGACTGATGCATTTAGATGCCATCTGTTACATTGGTAGGAATGTGGCTCAACACACAAAGAGGGTTTTTCCGAGTATTTCAGCTGTGTAACTGTGCAAACAGACCACAGCAAGGCCCACGGCCAGCAAGGAAGCCGTGCACCTGCTCCAGGCCCCACCGAGCTCCACCTGCGGGCACCACCTGCCCCTCTTAGGACAGTTTCACTAATTCCCCCTTCGTGAACTCCTCCAAGGGTGACTTTTTTGCTACAGTATTCAGACTTTTCCTCAGAGCAAAGATTGCAGAGAAATGATAATCTGAGTCAGAAAGATTGCTTATTACAGGTTTGATAAACCAGATTATGTTTATGAACATAATTTCTATTCAGACTTACACAGAGAGGCAGCATAGCCATCCATCCCTGTCGGGACATCCTGCAGGCCTCCCAGCGCCCATGGTCCCCTCACTTTCCACCGATAAAGAGAGCCAATTAACCTCACCCAGCTTGAACTGGAAGCCGGGTAAAGGGCCTCCCGTGCCCTCCTTTGGTAGCTCCAGGAGAGAAGTGGCAAGTTACCCTAAGTTACGCTAAGGCCTGCTTCCTCCCTCTTCCCCCTGCACGTTCGAATTCCCTGTGCCGAGCCCCAGCTCCAGAGAGCCTGCAAGAGCCCGGGAGGGGCAAGCCAGGGAGGAGCAGCTTCCCACCCGCCCCACCTTTCAGGTCCCATCCGAGTCCCGGACGGGCTTTCCTCCATCTCCTCCTCCCTAGAAAGAGCCCACACGTGGTCATAACAGGTGCCAGCTGCATGGAAGGCCGTCACACGGGTATCCACTCACTCTCGTGAGTGACAGGACTGGAGCTGTCTTATTCCCGTTACCCAGAGTGGGACACCGAGGCTCTCCTGGGCGGCAGGTTTGGGAGTCAGGATTCTGCCTGGGCCAGCGAACTCCCGAGATCTGTGTTCACCCTGTGACCCTGCACTCTTCGCCCCTGCAGCTCTCCACCGGCCTCTGCGCCCCTGCGGACTGCTCCTCCCAGGTTCCTAGCACAGCATTCTCCTGTGGGGATGAGCCCAGTTATTCATGCTTGGCTCTCTGCAGCCTTGGTCTCCTCTCCACCAACTAAAGCCTGATTGTATGTCCTTAGCGTATGAATCAAGGCTCCCATCAGAATAGTTACTTACAGGCTGGCCGCAACAGCCCTTCTGTGCGCCCCTGGACCCCGCCTCGCCCCCAGAGCCCTGGGGTCAGGCAGCAGGGACTGCCTCTTGCCTGCCGGCCTGGGGGTGGTGCCCTCCGTCCAGCATCCTGGGTCCCAGGAGGTGGGCCTGTGGCCAGGAGGCTCTGCAGGCCTGACCTTCCCATGGGTCAGGACCCACAGAGGCTTGCAACCCTGCATGATCCCAAAGAGGCTCGGGATCCACACCAACCCAGAGAAAGACGCTTTTGATGGAATTTCCAAAACCTGCAGGGGCTTGTCCCATCCCTGGCACCCTCAGATCCAAAACTAAAGAGGATGTGGGAAAGGATTTGCAGATTCACGTGGGTCGTGAGGCTGGAGAAACTTTCCTATTGAACGCAGTGCCCCTGGGGTTTCCCTTTCCTGCAAAAAATCTCATTGCTGATGCTTCTTCCTATCATTACTTGGGGAGAATAAGAAACACTCGTCTTTTGCTGTTGCCCCGTGAATACATATGCTGTGGATTATTTTTAATAAAACGCCTGAATGTGCTCTGAAGTGAAGCAAAGAGGTGCCTGCGGGGTGAGAAAGCCTCTCACTCCTTGGCAAGGAGCCTGGGCCTTCCTGAGAGTCGGTCAGCGTGAGAGGGTGTACGTTAGAAGCCATGCAAAGGCTAGCTGCGTGTCCTACGAGGTTATATTTCCTCCCACAGTCCTTCATTACCCCTCTTTTAAGAAGCAGAGAGCAGAAAGGACGGAGGGTCTTTGTGGCCGGAGGTGGGCGCTTTCTGAGGGATACCTTCTCCGGGGGGGGGACCGCTCCGCTCAAGGCTGCTAGCCATCCCGCCCCTGCTGCATCCTACGCGGACCCACAACGCACTTCAAACACCCCAGCCGGCATTTCCGGATGCATCCGCAGAACCTAAAGATGCCCAGGTAGATCAGCGAGGCCACCACCGTGAGCCCTGCAAGCACCAGATCAACTCCGGACACTGTGTCTGCTACAGAAGCAGAAAGGCCCCAGGCAGCAGCAGAGAAATCAGAATTCACGGGCCGGGTACCCCGTCTGAACGATTCGGGCAAGAGAAGCCGTGCGGTGAAGTTACCAGCGTTCCACGCCCTGCGGAATCAGAAGCCGCGTTCCACCAGCGAGGGACAGAGCCAACACTTGCAGACACGCTGTGACTTTAGCTCCTTTTCCCTACCTCCTTGCGCGCTGGCACCAGTTAATAACCTCGTAAGGAACGGACGGGCTTCTCGGACCCCAGCGGTCAAGTCCTAGTGTAACAGGGGCGCCTGGGGGTGCAGTCGGTTAAGTGTCCAACTCTTGGTTTCTCTCAGTTCAGGTCATGATCTCAGGGTTGTGAGATCCAGCCCTGCACTGGGCTCTGTGCTCAGCGTGGGGTCTGCTTGAGATTCTCTGCCTCTCTCTCTCTCTCTCCCTCTCTCTCTCATAAATAAATAAATCATAAAAAAAAAAAAAGTCCCAGTGTGATACAGCGGTTAGGAATGAGACTGCCGAGCTTGGCGGCCGGGCCGGGCTGCACCGGAGGGCAACTGGGCAGGTGCCTGGGGGCCCACGAGGAGTGAGCTATCACGGGCAAGGTCGGGGTCATGGTCTCGGGCGGGAGAGGGGCCCTGCCGCCCTGGGACCTGCCTGTTGGTTTGAGGCCACAACCACTGAAGGCTGTGTAATAGGAATGGCAGGAGAGAGATGACCGTTCGCTGAGGGCGTGCTCCGGAGCACCGTAGGGGAGAGAGCCTCAGGAAGAGAGCTCTGAAGGAGAGCTGTGATTCCAGCATTTGGCCGTCTTCGTGCTTCTGGTGGTGCAGCTCACGGAATGTGACCCCTTCACCTGGGATGCAGCTCTGGGTCTTGCAAACGGACAGGTAGGCCAGTCTGGGAAGAGCGTCCTTGAGAGAAGCAAACTCACCTGCTCGTGCAAGAATGCAGGACCGAGTTCCCCAGCGGCTGCAGGGGACACTAAGTCAGCAGCCCACACCGAGGACCAGGAGGTGAGCAAAGGCGTGGAGAGAGGGGGTGAGCTCCAGGGAGAAGGGCAGGGACCCCAGGGGCAGAAATGGGGGGAGTAACGGTAAATTTACGCCGATAACATGAAGTGGTTCTGGAGTCCTCACAGCCTCCCTGAGCACCTGCTGCGGTCCAGTCCTGCTTTAGGGGTGCTCTGGGGGGAGAAGGGAAAGGAGCAATGTCCACCTGTGACGCAGACGCACGTGGAGCCCCAGGCCCAGGTTGCTAGGACCGGGAGAAGCTGGAGGTCGGATCCGGAAGCATCTAGAAGAACATAAGTCTCCTACTGCTGCCCCCACCACCCCCTTAAAACACATAAATCCTCAGAAGTATTTGGAAGGGCACTAGTGAGCCCACAGTACTGAAGACAGGGCTCAGGCCCAAGGACTGGTTCTCCAGGACGAGTGAGCCTGCAGGCCTGGAGATGCAGGGATGCCTCCCGCGGCCTGTGCTGTGCAGACTGGCTCAGCAAGACGTCCCTCAGGGTGCTCCATCACCCCATGTCCTCGCGGTGCAGGGGGCTTTCTCTCCAGGTGCTCCCGGGAAGCCTCGGGAGGGAGCTCCCACACCGCAGCTGAGCCGTCCCGTTCAGCCCGGGGATCCCAGAGGCTGGGGAGCGCTGCAGGGGTGCATCCACAGCTCCAGCTCAGAGAAGGCAAACCGGCTCCCTCCATGCACGGCTCAGTCAGCGCCCAGAGGGAAGACGGAACACCTGACCGTTTCCCAGCGTCATGTTGTTTCTAGGTGATGATGTGATCCACACCCTGAAGATGCTCTGGGATCATTCTCATTCAATGACAAATGTAGCCCAAATCTGCCAAGTGCCTCCAAAGTTGTTTGGACAAAGAAAATTCTTAATAATTTCGTTTTATTAGATTCATGGGAAATATGGACTTGATTCACATCATTCAAAAAAGTGCTTCTGACGGGTACCAAATTCAGCACCCTTGGGAGCTGCTGTCTGAGGCGTTGCCCCAGATCAGGAGGGACTCGGGGGTGCAGTCCATCAACCCCACATACAGGGGGGTCCATCAACCCCACATACAGTGGCCAGAGCCGAGGGTCCTGTCTTCTGCTGCGGCAGCCTGGAGCCAGCCGGGATTTGCGTTGGTCAGCAGCAAACTTACAATTGGGATGTGTTCGCTCGGCCGCGTCTCAGAGAGTGAGGACAAGAGAGCCTTGTTTCTTGTTGGGCCTGGAGGTCAAGGTCCGCCACGGCGGAGTGTGGGTTTTCCCTTCTAGGACAACTCTCCCATGCAAGTTTCTTCAGCGCGCCCTCCCTCTGGGCATCGCCGTGGGCAGGGACCACGCACACGCCGTGCATCCCAGCCACGGGAGGAGGCGCTCTGGCGCTCAGCCCGCCCGCCCGGGCTCGAGGAGCAAGTCCTGTGGCCAGCCCTGCTCTCAGCCCCGTCCGCGAGTGTCTCCTGCCCCAGGACGCCTCCGAGCACGGGAAACCGGGAGTGGCACGTTGCTGTGCTAAGGGGACGCCACCGGCCACTCTAGTCCGAAACGGAACCCACCGAGTACACATCGGTCACTCCGTCCTGAGAGGGCATCCGCTCACACCAGCTGCCTGGAGGTGGAAATATAACTTTGGACCCCAGTCCCTGATGCAGTTTGAAGCATTCATGGTCGGCAAGAGAGAATCCATGGGAGAAGCGGGGACGGTCACCTCTCTGCCGCACATGTGGAAAAACCAGGAGTCAGAGAGAGCCAGGGGCCACCGACCCAAGTCCCACCACCCCGGGCACCTGCTCTTCTGAGAAAAGATCAGTTCTCATGGCAGGTAAAAGACAGCCTGGGTTCTGAAGTGTGTTGAAGCAAATGTGGCTACACACCCAAACCGTGCTCCTAAACCACACTCGCTGTTACTGCAACAGGACAGTCAGCAAAACTCATGTTTATGCTTTGGAAATAAGTGAGTCTCATTTGGGTACTCAGAATGCACCTGCCGACGTTCAGGAAGTTCTGATGAAAATTAACCCCACACCCGAAACAGTAGAAACACCTGAAAAATAGTCACTTGAATATCTTACAGGGGAGCCTGGGTGGCTCAGTTGGTTGGGTGTCTGCCTTCGGCTCCGGTCGTGACCCTGGAATCTCTGGATCGAGTCCCGAGTCAGGCTCCCTGCTCAGTGGGGAGTCTGCTTCTCCCTCTGACCCTCTTGCCTCTCATGCTCTCTCTCACTCTTTCTCTCTCAAATAAATAAATAAAATCTTTAAAAAAAAAAAGAAAAAAGAAAATCTTACAAAGAAACAGCAACCCTTCACTGAACCAAGGACAGGGTAAGCCGGGGCGTGGAGCATAGACCCTTCACCGCACCGTGGACGGGGTAAGCCGGGGCGTGGAGTGGGGGTGCGGTGTTTGTTCTCACCGAGGGTGAGTGCTTGCCACACAGCAAGGGTGGCTGTGATGACCGTGAATGGTGGACTGCTTGCCTCCATCAGACCTCGAGGGGCCACGCGGGCACCGTGAGCCCACCGTGACTGGGCTCCACCAGCGGGGGGTGTCCCCAGGCCTTCTCCCCCCCTGCCCTCGCCCCGTTCAGATCCGCGCTTGACGCGCAGCACAGGATCTGTCTCCAGGAGGACGGGAAGGCCGTGAGCTGGGGGTGAGCGCCTGGGCTCCCGGAGCATCACCGTCCCGCCGACCGTCTGCGGGTCCATCCCTCGCAGCCTGCATGCCACTGCGCTCACGCCACGGCTCTGACAAACTGCATCTTTTGTTACTGGACCTCGCGTCACGCCTCTGTGTGCCTCCCCCTCGTGCCAGGCTACACCCAGCAACTTGCTATGATTCTCTGGCTTCGTGTATTCCTGAAGGTCACACATCCCTGGCGCTCCTGGTCCTCATGCGTAGATTCTGTCTCGTGTCCCTGCCCGACCAGTCTTTCCTTCCTTCCTCTTCAACAGGACGAGGTGGGAAAGAAGGGGCCACGGGCTTCATGGGTGCTCCAGGAGCCCCAGGAAACACCTTTCCCTGGAAGTCTATTCAGCAGCAGAAGCAACCCACTCCCCTCTGACTTCCCGAGAGAGGCTCCAGAAGCACCACCCAGTACCTCGTTCTGGTCTCTCCGGAAGAATCTGCCTTCTTGAGGGCAGAGCCATAGCTTGCAGGCGGCGGCCAGTGCTGGGTTTAGTACGTGATATGTATTGTTTTGGTTGACCAGCCCCCAACGCCCACCCTTTGCCCCAGAGTCAGGCGCCCAGGAAGCCAGCGGGGCCTCCCTGCCTCGGTCCACACCCGGGACCTGGAGGACGGCAGCGTCGCACCCCTTCCCTGCATCGGTCCCTCGTGACCTTGACAGCAGGACAACCAGAAAGGGTGCAGAGAAGGGAGGCCCTCTCCACACAGCTTCACCTCACTTACTTCCGAGAGCAGGAAAGATTTCAGTCACTGATCTAGGAAATAACTGTGTGTGTGTGTGTGTGTGTGTGTATGTGTATACACGTGAGGGTGTGTGCATTCGAGTGTGTACATATGAGTGTGTTTGTGTGCAAATATGTGAGTTTCACGTGTGCATGTATGTATTCACATGTGTGCACACTGGTGTGTGCATCAAGTGTGTGCACTCATGGCTGTACGTGCAAGTGTGTGTTTGTGTGCGCACATACATGTGGGTGTCAGAGGGCACACGTGAACTCTGCCATGGGTGTACGTGCAATCATGTGTGTGCACATACATGTGTGTGTCAGGGTGCACACATGAACTCTTCCATGGGTGTACGTGCAAGCATGTGTGTGTGCACATACGTGTGGGTATCAGAGGACACACGTGAGCTCTGGCATGGGTGTATGTGCAAGCGTGTGTGTGTGCACATACGTGTGGGGGTCAGAGGGCACACGTGAGCTCTGGCATGAGTGTACATGCAAGCGTGTGTGTGCACATACATGTGGAGGTCAGAGGGCACACGTGAGCTCTGGCACGGGTGTGCGTGCAAGTGTGTGTGTGCACATACGTGTGTGTGTCAGAGGGCACACGTGAGCTCTGGCATGGGTGTGCGTGCAAGCATGTGTGTGCACATACGTGTGGGGGTCAGAGGGCACACGTGAGCTCTGGCACGGGTGTGCGTGCAAGCGTGTGTGTGCACATACGTGTGGGGGTCAGAGGGCACACGTGAGCTCTCGCGGCGCAGCTGCCCGGTTCCCCAGGACGAGAGCGGACAGTGGCCGCCAGTCTCCATTTTAACCATTGGGCTCGCTGACCGCCAGAGGAAGAGAAATTAAAGCTACACCATGTCCTGCCTTGTTGTTCGAGTTTTGCTCCAGTTTGCTGGACTTTTATTGAGATCGCTGCTTTCTTTAGTGGAGTGAGATCTGGGTCTTGTGATCACGTGTGAAGCACGTCCTCGGTGAGCAGGACAAATGCTGGCGGGTCGCAGGACCAACGCGGCCCACAGGCTCCTGGTGGGGAGGCCACCTTGAATGCCGCCAGCACAGCGGGGACCCCGCAGGGGTGGGGGGAGGGGCAGACCTTGCAGGCCGCCTCCCCGGAGAGAGCTCCGTTTCCAGGAGGAGAGAGGGGAGCCGGGAGAAAGCAGCCGATGCTGCTTTGCACTCGAAGAATCAGGAAGACGTTCAGAAAATCAGATCAGCAGTCTGGAGAGCCAGCCCAGAATGAAACACAGGGTCATGTGTGCTGACGTGTCCTGGAGACCCCACCGCTCCTGAATTTCCACTCCCAGCCCTGCGCCACCGCTAGGTAGATGCACACGTGCAGAGACCCCAGGGAGCCCTCTGCTCAGGACGCGGGACCTTCCAGAAGGAAGAGCCAGAGGAAGCAGCAGTCTGCCGCGTGGGGAGCCCCAACCCCCATGAGTGTGTCCGCGTAGAGACCGTGTCTGCACATCCAAGTGGGACAGTCTGCGTGGCTCGAGGGCACGTCCACACGGCGCGCTCACGTTGTAAGGGGGCCGCTGGTCCCTCGCTCGGTGGTGCCGGCGGACCAGAGCCTTTGCTGTCAGAGGAGGTTGGGTCTCCTCTCCCGGCTTCTGCACCCCTGGGTGGAAGGACTGGTCCCACGTCTGGAGTTTGGCTGCCGTGAGACACTCCTCTCCTACAGAGGAGGGGGACTGTGCCCGGCCAGAGCTCCACGCCACCCCTGGACCTTCTGTGAGGGACACCGTGCACAGCGGAGGCTGAGCTTGGAAACGCACATCCACTGCACGCGATCAAGTGCGGATGCTCGGGACACGCCACCGTTGTTGGGACGGAACCCTCCAAAAAGCAAAGTGGCTTTGGGCCTGGAGTTGCTGTGATCAGGAAGCACGGAGGCTCCAGGTGAGTGGGCAGCGGGCGTCCCGGCAGGTCACTCAGGACCGTCGGGCGCCGGGAGGACGAGGAGCGTGTCAGGTCCATCCGCACCTCCTCTCTCCGACACCCCTGCACCTTGTAGGATACCGTGAGTTGCTGGTCGCGAGGCTGCCTAAAAGGACGACGGAAGGCAAACAGGATTTATAGAAGAAAAGTTAGACTGTTTGTCACCTTCGTGTTGGGCACGAGGATCTAGCCAACGTGTCTCTGGTCAGTTAACGGGCACCACGCGGCCGCTTCAGGCTGCTTACTGGCCCACATCTAACCATCCTAACATTTGGTTGAGTTTCCTCGAAAGCTTTGTTTTCCCTTCATTCGGGCTCTGATCCTGAGACCTTCTCCTAATCAGAAATCAGAATTACGGAGAAATCTCCTGTTCTGGAAGAACATTTCCTCATTGGCCCAGCAGCTCCAGGAGGGTGGCTCCAGCCCTAGGAAGCCCTCCGGTGGGCAGCAGAGGCGGGTCCATCCTCATGGGGCGCCGCCTGCATCTCCATGGCAATGGGGTCGGCGTGGGCAAGTCCACGCGGGAGAACCACAGCCATTGCTCTAGACTCGTGGGTGCGCGTGAAGATCTTACAGGTAAGGAGGCCAGGCCTCTGCATCCTGCTTCCGCCAGGCTCCGGGGAGACAGGGCTGTGACCAGGCCCCGGCCGACCCGACACGCCACAGCGGGGTGGGACAGCAAGTCCGGGCAAAACCCCACAGGCTCAGGCCAACAGTCCAGGAGCAAGGAGCCACTACTCCTGCGATGTCTAAGCGTGGAGTGTCCCGTCAGTCGTGAAAGGCAGGTGGTGCTGCCCTCTGAGTCTCTGGGCGATGCGTGTAGAAATTAAGTCAGTTTCCCTGGCCTCGCTCCCCTGGAAGACGCGCAAGACTGCAGAGGCCCCGAGGGTGGGGGCAGAGCCCTCTTGCCCCACTGCGCTCAGCTGCGTGCAATCCCGTGCAGCCCCAGCTCCCGACCCCACAGGCCAGAAAACAGGAAAAGTCATTATCAGGCACCAGAAGGATTTTCCCTGTTAGTGGGATCGCTTTGCACACGCATCTCAAGGGCGTAGCTCCAGGCTCTTTGGGATTATCTACGGACATCACTGCTGCTTCGCCAGATGGGGACGTTTTTGCAAACCTGACTTTCACTGACCACTAAGCCACCCACCAGATGTCCCCGGTCAACGGTGAATAAGAGGCCTCATGTGGAAAATCGCTTGCTGTGACTTTGGAGGATATTTTGTGCAGCCGAGAGGAGGCAGAGGTGGGCACCTCTTGGAGCGCTGCTTCCTGGCCCCCACCCCGACCCTTCTTGATGTGTCTTGTGAGGTGGCGAATGGTTCGTCTGCTGTGAGTCAGCCTTGCTTCCCAGCCGCTGTGCGTGCGTCTCAGCCCAGCGCGCTCTGGGGCCTTCCCACTGTGCACGGCGGTGGGCACCATCCAGGAAGACAGTTCACGGCCCAAACCAGCCTCTCTGCCGTTTACAGGGTCATGATGTGCTCTTGAGACAGCCGTGGGCACCAAGCCGGGCGTCATCTGGGTGACGTGTCAGAT
The DNA here is from genome assembly GCF_964656455.1 of Halichoerus grypus. Taxonomy (NCBI): domain Eukaryota; kingdom Metazoa; phylum Chordata; class Mammalia; order Carnivora; family Phocidae; genus Halichoerus; species Halichoerus grypus. The sequence continues at coordinate 2,111,271 of NC_135720.1, read as the reverse complement.
GGGAGCAGCTCTGTTTTCTTACACTGAGCTTACTGCCAGTTTCTCTAAAGGCCAAAGGTCAAGTTTAAAATATCACGCTGTGCACTTGGTCTGAGAGCACCTTACCAAAATTAATTCATATTATTGTCCTTATAAAGACACTAAGGCTCAACTATTCTAAATAAATATTCTAAATACAAGTCTCAGATACAGAGAGAGGACCTCATTCCTATATATCAGCTGTCTCCCCCACGTCTGAGCTTGCGTGTTTGTTCTCAAAGCTGTGATATCTTTGGAATGGCCTTCCAACATCAGGCCAGCAAACTGTCTAACTTCAGTCAATAAAACCTTTCCCGAAGCATTAGGGCCCTAGTCCTTGGAGGCAGTAAGAAAGAGCGACCACAAGTCCACTCGCAGAAACCGACACGAGTGACCCCCGGGCAGAGACACTAAATACAAACTCCCGCAGAAAGAACCGTGAGCCGTGGGGGCTCGAGGAACCCAGACTTCTAGCACGGAGGGAGACGTCAACCTGGGGAGGGTCCCTGACGGAGGACTGAGGGGATCCCACAGAAAGCCCTGGGAGAAGGACCACACGACCCAGCTCCCCACCGCAAGGAACCCCCACAGAGAGCTGACAGAAAGCACAGCTTACAAATTAGGAATATGAAGCCTTCGGGCCGCAATTTAAGGGGACAATTCGAATATAGTCCAGGTAGATAGAAGCAGGAAAGGAGACACAACCATGACAGCCTTGGTGGGAGAACAGGCTGGAATAGAAGCTCCCCATTCAAAGGGAATGAAGGGAACGGACAATCCAGCCAGGATCCTATAAAATGTCCTGGGGAGAAAGCAGGGGTAGGGAAGGAAGCAGCCTGAGGAGGGAGCAGGGGGAGGGAAGTGAGAGGCCTGGGGAGAGAGCACGGGGGAGGGAAGGGAGAGGCCTGGGGAGGGAGCAGGGGGAGGGAAAGTAGAGGACTGGGGAGGGATTATGGGGAGGGGAGGGAGGGGCCTGGGAGGGAGCAGGGGGGAGGGAAGGGAGAGGCCTGGGGAGGGAGCAGGTGGAGGGAAAGTAGAGGACTGGGGAGGGATTATGGGGAGGGGAGGGAGGGGCCTGGGGAGGGAACAGGGGGAGGGAAGGGAGAGGCCTGGGGAGGGAGCAGGGGGAGGGAAAGTAGAGGACTGGGGAGGGATTATGGGGAGGGGAGGGAGGGGCCTGGGGAAGGAGCAGGGGGGAGGGAAGGGAGAGGCCTGGGGAGGGAGCAGGGGGAGGGAAAGTAGAGGACTGGGGAGGGATTATGGGGAGGGGAGGGAGGGGCCTGGGGAAGGAGCAGGGGGGAGGGAAGGGAGAGGCCTGGGGAGGGAGCAGGTGGAGGGAAAGTAGAGGCCTGGGGAGGGAGCAGGGGGGAGGGAAGGGAGAGGCCTGGGGAGGGAGCAGGGGGAAGGAAGGAGAGAGACGGGGGAACAAACTGGTACTAACAAACCAGGAGAAATCCGGGGGGATACAACTCAGTCCAGGAAAGAGTAGGTATTCTTAAATGAAACTGACATCTGGGCAGAAAGAAACAGAAAGAAGGGAAAAAACCAAACTGGCTTCAGATTTGTCCTGAAGACACCCAAATGGGAAGAAACGATCGGCACACAGAAATGAGGGGAAGACCACGTGAGCCACGTCAGCGTCCTTGACACGTGGGCAACAGAGTGACTCCATCAGACACCGAACCCTGGGGATGAGAGCGCTCAGGACGCCGTCCTTAAACATCTGCGTGACGTTCATGTGGCCCCGTGAAGCCTGAATGAAAACCCAGAACTCACGTCTCTCCTCTGCTCCCCTCTTCTCCCTGTTCTTTGATTTTCCTTAAAGATAATTATTCACTACCTGTCTTTCTTTCCTTTTTCTTTCTCGACACAGGGACCAGTGCCAAGAAGGCGATTGGGGCTGACGAGAAGGTTCCAGACTCATCAGGTCTTTCTGAAAGACCAGACAACATACAAGGAGTTCCGTTGTAGAAGTGACAGAGACGGCTGCCGAAACCGCACCTCCTTCTGCCCCAGTAGCAGGGCCGTAGGGGAACCACACGGCCAGGCTTGCACCCGCACACCTCGCCGCTCCGGGAGCGCACGAGCCCCGTGACCCAGTTCTCAGGGCGACACGGGACTGGTGGGTCCCGAGAGGAAAGCTCTGCCCTGGGCCTGCGCTGGGGCCCTCCCCCTGGAGGTCACATGTTGAAGGAGGCAGCCCCCCCCCCCCCCCCCCGGCTTCGCTTGACGCCTTCATGGAGCAGAGTTACTGCAGTTCTGGAACGTTCACCCGGGACTGCTAATTGAGGTGTGCACACGCTTGTTGCTGTCGCTCTTGAAGTCCTGATAGTGTTGGATACTTGGGAGATGGCAACTTAGACTTTACCCTGCACAGATGGAAAAGTCAATGCCATGAGCTACCCGTGACTTCCCTGTAATCCAAGGGAAATGCAGCCGGGAGCTTAACATGTCCCTGGGTGGGAGAGGAGCCCTCAAGGTCACCCCAAGCCAACCAGTTTCTCTATCCCCACCCACACTCACATTCTTCCTGAGAAAACCTCCTCCAGCCAACTCGGCAGACCTCGCCCCCACCCAGAAGAGTTGGCTCCCGAGTCGGAAGCACCCACAGCAAAACCCCATCACCAAAGACAATGTCTACAGAGTCGAGAAAAGGAGAATATAGGGAAGGAAAACAAAAACCCAATGACTGTATGAAATGAGAGATCAGATATAAGTGAATTAGAGAAAATCACCGAGAATGGAGCACGGAGGCCAAGAGAACATAAGAGACGTGGTAGATACGGTGGTGACCCCATCTGCGTGGAGACAGCGCAGACCCCACAGGTTAGGGGCTCAGTCCCACATGCACTGCCCCCCTCAGTGCTGCCACCTCTGCTTCCAACCAGCTGGCTGAGGACCGGCGGTTCCCACAGCCCCGGCTTGGGTTTGACTAATCTCATTCACCGGCTACAGCAGCTCACAGAACCCAGAAAACACTGCACTTGCTCGATTACTGCTTTGCTGTGAAAGGAGGCAACCAGGAACAGCCCGATGGAAGAGATGCCCAGACCAGGAGCGTCCATGGTCTCTGAGCCCATCACTCCCCCCACATCTCCGTGTCCACCAACCACACAGTCACCGTCAACCGTTAACTCCATCCCCAGCCCCCTCCCCTCTCTGGAGGCTGGGGGTGGGGCTGAAAACTCCAAGCTTCTGAACACGGCGGCTCTTTCTGGTGACCACGCCTCATCCAGGAGCCATCCAGAGTCGCCTCAATGGGACGAGAGATGCTTCCAGTGCTCCTGCCCCTTAGGGATTCACAAGGGTTTCAGGAGCTCTGGGCCACACACCAAGGTCAAAGACCAAATATTGGAACAATAGAAAAGACATACTACCACCAAAAATTCCAATAATTTAACTGACAGTGGGATTGACACCAAATTTCTCAGGAAACTGTGCTGAGCTGCACTGTTGCTCAACAGCGAGAGATAGAAAGTCATTTCCAGACAGAGACTGAGAGCTGACCACTCGTAACCCCCACCGAAATGGCCAGAGATGCTCACCCAGTGAGCGGAGAATTAGAACCAGAAGGAAAAATAGGGTCTGGTAGGAACGATGAGCCATGAGATGTATACAAATAGTGACAAATGTAATAACCGTTGATGGTGAAGATCGAGAACCATAGCAACAATACGGAATTAGACCAGCGACAAGGAGGAGGGGCCGTGGAGGCAAATGCGCAAGCGCGCCCCCGTTCTCGCATCCTCCAGAGGGGTTGATACTATTTCAGGTCTTGTTGGGTGGGACGGATTGGCTAAGATGTTTAGCGTAAGCGCTACAAGAACTGTAACTTGTAGCCTCGGGAGGGAAAGGGGGACAAGGAAAAACAGACCATTTCAATAAAAGAACACTAAATCTGGAGAAGGCAAGAAACACCATGGCAAATAGAAATATCAGAGCAGGACGGCCGCAGCGAGTCCAAACAGATGAGGAGCCCCGAAATATACAGAGTACACCCACCTGTGACACCAGACAGCAGAGTCAGAGCCCGTGTTCTCACACGGTGCCCGGAGGAATCATCGGGAAACGGGCTTCCAGAGCCTCGCCACAGATCACTGGTGGCAGATCAGACTTGAAACCTGGGAATCGGTGCCCCAGAGCTTCTAATTCAGATGGCGGTCAGAGCTTCTAATTCACGGCGCCTTCAGAGATGCCCAAAACACGGAAGAAGAGAGGACATCTCGGGTCTTGCATTTGCAGGGTCTCGTGCAGGGGAGCTCGTGCTCCAGGTACATATTCAGAAGAACGCTCCTTTCACAGGGTATTCTCCCCTGTCCTGGGAGGGTGGGCCGTGGGGAGTAGGAGTCTCCCCGATGGGGGCTGCCCGGGCGAAGCGAAGCCTTTGCTTCCTAGGAGGACCCGGAACGCTGCCCACCCCTGCATCCTCCCGTGGTGGGGGCGAGGGGGGCTTGCGGAGCCCACGGCCCCGTGGACAGTGTCTAAGATGTATTACTAAGCAAAAAAGGTAACAGAGTCACATGTATAACAGGATCCGATTCTTTTTTTAAGATTTTATTTATTTGTCAGAGAGAGAGGGGGGAACACAAGCAGGGGGCAAGAGGCAGAGGGAGAAGCAGGCTCCCCGCGGAGCAGGGAGCCCGATGCGGGACTCGATCTCAGGACCGCGGGACCATGACCTGAGCCGAAGGCAGCCGCTTAACGACTGAGCCACCCAGGCGTCCCTAACACGATCCAGTTTTCATGAGAATTCATACATGGGCTTTGTTTCCAGTTAGGCGTGGAGAAGGAGAAGCAAAACAAGAAGGTTGTTCGCCAGGCGCTGACCGTGGTTCTTGGAACGGACGTGGGCAGGGCCGTGGATATTATGGAAATGTGTATTTTCCCATCTTTTCCCACTATTGTTTCATTCTTTTTGACTAGCTTGTATGTATTGTACAGAGAGAAAAAAGCAAAACAGTGAGGGTGTTTTTTTAATGTAAAGGTTTCTTTATACGAATTTTAAAATTGCTCTTGTTCTTTTTAATAAGAAAGGATTTACCCTGACACCTCGGGCGTTGACTGGTATGTTTATCCACCCAGAATCTTCAGGATTACCTCCACTGCTACCCAGCGGAACAGCGCCAAGTTCTTGCTTCCTTTTTTATTTTGTTCTTTTGGTCTTTCTTGGGGGGAAGAGGGAGTGGGGGCTGTGCAAGACACTTGGCAAAGATTTCTCTTTGTGTTGGGAAAGAATTAGCTTTGAATATACACTACAGGGTATTTTTATTCATATAATAGCACTCAGAAATCCAAAACTGATTGGAATTTTCATAATATTTATGTACAAGTTGTTTTTACTACAATAGGGAAAACTAATGAGATCATTTTTTAACTTCTCCGTGCCCATCACAGTCTTGTGGGACATCCACCGTGTGTATTGTGTGTGTGTGTATTGAGTGGACAACAGAGGACACCCACGTGGTCATCAGCCGTCGGTACAAGGGTTCGTGCCCTTGGGCGGCCATCCTGCAGTCCCAGACCACCATCTGTTTTTCTGTGATGCCATCTGGCTGATGGATGAGCCTCCGTTCTGGGCTGTCATCCCGAGTGTGGATGGCCTTACTCCCGCTCTAGAGATGCTCTGTCTTTTTTCTCTCTTTCTTTTTTTAGGATTTAGGATTAATAGCCATTCATTTCCCACAGGCCCCGGCAATGGGTACCGACGAGCCTCCCGTGCCCGTGGCCCTCTCTGCGGGATTCCGATGCAGGCCCTCTGTCTGGAGAAGGAAGAACGGCCCTGTGTGGGGGTCATGGAAGGTCTCAAGCACGTCATAGTCACCATCGAAATCAGTGCCTACTGTGGGACTTTAAGATAATGAGTCTTTTCCAGGTCACAAAACTGAGACAGCAAGCTTCCCAAGGCCCCGGGGCCAGTCTGCGCCGGGCTGGGCTGAGCTGGGAACAAAGCTGTTTCTGGAGGCTGGCGGCGTGGGGGACAGGGTTGTGAGTGTGAGCAGTCTGGAGGGGACTAGTTCACACACACCTCCTGCAGGACAGGCTCTAACTGCCTGGCCAGATCCCTGTAGGCATCTGGTGTAAGACGCACCAGGACGTGCCAGGCGGCGACCAAGAAGGATGTGATTGGCAGGAGCCGCGGCTGGGAGAAAGGGACCGAGTCCAAGAGAGCCGGTGAGGCAGAGCAGGAAGCTGGGGTACGGTGACAAAGGACGCCCCACTCCAGGGACTTGCCGGGGCCGTCCTGGGGAAATGCCACGCAGCAGGGTCCGGCGGTGTGGAGGCAGACGTCCCCTTCCTGTCTCCGCCGCCAGAAGCTTCCCCTGCGAAGGCCACCAGCAGGTGCGAGAGAATCCCCTGGTTGCTGGGCACCCACGTCACCTGGCCCCCTTCGCTGCCAGGGGCACATCCCCCTCAGGCTCAGGAGCCCACGCTGCCTGCACCCCTGCCTCCCTGCTCCCCCGGTGTGCCGAGGGGCTGCATCATGGGAGGCGGACCCACTGGACCCGGCTTTGCAGGACGCAGGCTTTCACAAGCAGCCCTGAGGCTGGGTGGGAGGGGGGGGAGGCCACAGGAGACCCCTGCCCTGTGCCCTCTGGATCCCCAGAGCCTGCTTTCAGGAGCACCTGTCCCTTGGGCGTGAGGTGCCAGCCTCCAGGGAGCCGGTTCTCTGGTCTCCACCACTGAGAGCACAGAGGAGCCGTGCGAGCCCTCCGCCCGCCGCTCCATCATGCCTGCCTCCCCCCTGCTGACACAACTGAGGTTCTGTTCCCATTCTGTCCCCTCCTTGTCATCATAACCTTGCCCTGCTGGGGCTTCCTTTCCCGGGGCAGGAGGTAGGCTGGGCAGCCTGGGCGGGGGTCTCCACCCTGCTGTGTGTCACACCCCGCCGGGGGCTTTGGTGGGCTGGGACTCGGGGCTTCGCCCTGGGCTTGGGATCCAGGACGTCCTCCGGGCCCCTGCAGGCGCCTCATCTGGGCACAGCCCGGCTTGCTGCAGAGGATCAACGGCCCTCGGCGTCTGACAACAGGGCAAACCAGCCCCGGGAGAAAGAGCCGAGCCCAGTTAAACCACTGATTCATGGCATCCACGTCCACGCCCACCCTGCACTTCCCGTTTCCTGGTGTGTGAGCTAATACATTTCCTTTTCTCTTTTAAAGCCGTTTGAGTCAGAGTTTCTGTTTCTTGTAGCTGAAAGTACCACCTATTTCCTTTCATGGCTAAAATCCATTTACCCGTCATCCTGGAACCATAAAATCAAGTACACAAGAGCCAGACAAGGCCTTGGGGATGAACCGCCCCACCTCGCCCTGACCTTCACTGTGGCAGGAACCCAGACCAGGGCGCCTGTCCCCACTCTGCGTCACCCATGGACAGAAAACCCACGGACATCTGCTTAGACCTCAGTGTCTCTGTTTTAAAATATCTTTCTTGAGAACGATTAGCACATCGAAGTGTTATTTCTTAGGCCTGTTACAATATCCTGTCCACGATTTCTGTCTCCACGGTGTGGAGATTAGGACTGGTACAAATACAGCCCACCTCACCTTATCGAACCCCCAGCTGGGGTAAGGTAACAGTCAAACCGTGGCAAGTACTTAGAAAAAATATGTGCAAGGATAGGCAAGTTAAGATCATCTTAGTCTCTAGGGCACGGCACTGTATGCCCGAATACAACAAAGCCGTCTATAAAGAGTTTCAATTTAAGGAGAAAACTGTGATCCTCAAACCTCAAAGGCAGTCGAATTTTGATTCCTGTGTAAAGACAGGCTTGTATATTTAAAGCTTAGCCTTGTCCTTTGAATTCTTTTTAAAAATTATATTCTTGTACTTAGAATTCTTTTTTTTAAAGAGAATTTAGTTGGGGGTGCCTGCGTGGCTCAGTCGGTTAAGCGGCTGCCTTTGGCTCAGGTCATGATCTCGGGGTCCTGGGATCGAGTCCTGCTCAGCTGGGGGCCTGCGTCTCTGTCCCCCTCTGCCACTCCCCCGACTTGTGCGCTCTCCCCCCGCCCCCCATCAAATAAGCAAATAAAAATCTTAAAAATAAATAAATAAAAAAAAGAATTTAGCTAAAAGCAACAGGAATCATGTCAAATCCGTATGTGGTCCTGGGACACCCTGGGACACCCCACAGCATGTCCCCAGTCAGTGAGGACGTGGTCACCCTCCAGGACAGGACACCAGGGCGGAGGGGACCCCAGGCCAGGCCCGGGGGCGGAGCCAGGCTGGGACACGCTTGGCGTGTGGAGGCTGACACGGCACCACATGGCCCCTTGTTGCGCCTCTGGAGACAGCCCGCGGGGGCTGGGACCCCTGAGAACCCACCCCAGAAAGGCCCTCCCAGCCCCTCCCCAGACGTGTGAGGTGGGGGTGGCAGCAGCAGGGGCCTCCCGGAAGTCACCCCACAAACACGATGATGATGCAGAGGGTTCAGAGAGGGCCCTGAGGAGGGGACATTTGACCCACAAAGTGGAGGGACGTTCTTGCTCTTGGAGGAGCTTCTGGAAGTTTCCTGAGGTCTTCCTTCAGGAGCAGGAAGAGAGTGAGGCTGTGTCCGTGGGGGAGTCAGCGGTCCCACCAGGAATCCTGACGGCGGGGGTCGTGTGTCCCACGCAGCTGGCCGCCAAGTCACCTTCCAGCACAGGTGCCCTCAGCAGCTCGGGGCCTCGTCCTGGAGCCCTGCAGCGCCCAGGGGACTAAGAGACTGCCTTCAGATGCTTCCCCACACTGGGGGAGAATCCCCGCACAGCCCCGCCAACAGCACCTCGCGTTTCTGTGGCCACAATAGGCCCAGAGCCCCTGGGACTCATAAAACATCCGGACAGTCACCAGTGATGCATTTGGGGAATGCGGGCTCCGGGAATCCCCTGGAAATCTTCCCACCTTCCAGAGATGATACCTGAATGGCTGTGGCAATACCCCAGAGTCGACCCAGGCCTCTGCCCCGCTCCACCCCAGCCCCCAGCTGCTGGCCTTCACTCCCGGGGAGCACGGCACACAGCCCCCGACGCCCGGAGCACCAGCATTTTGTCCAGGTGGCACACTTCCCGGCTAACTGCTTGGAGAGCACCTGCTGGGCTTCAGTTTGATGTTACTTTCCTTCCAGGATAACAATGTCCACAACTTCTCCTGGACATTCCTTTTGTGGCTCAGCTCCAGGAACAGACCAAGGGAGAGAACACGTGGCATCTGCACAGAGGCCAAGAACAGTGTCTACTTTTCCTGCTGCCCCACAGGGCCAGGAAGTGGAGGGCAGGGCCTTCGCCTAGGTCAGTCTTGACTTTGTGTGAAGACTTGGGGAGGAAAGCAGGTCTCGGAGAAGTCGAGAAATTTGGCCAAAAGTATAGGGGCTGGGACTTAAACCAGGTCATTCTGACCCCAAAGACAGGGCTCTTCACATCAGTGAGAGAAACAAGTAAGAGGTTGGGGCGATTAGCATCAGTAACTCTGATTTTCCAGACTCTGACCTGGAGAAAATTGTGCAAATAATACCTAGGGTATCCCCCGGAACTTACTCACTCACGTTCACAGAGCGTTGCTCCGTACTTGGCGCCAAAGGGGTGTGACTGGGTGCACGAGATCATGCAGCCCCTGGTTTTAAAAGCTTGGGAGCTCATTGAGAACCTAAAACAGGCATCTCTTAAAACCACAGTAACATGAAAGCGAAGCAAACGGCAGGTGCCCAACCAGGTGGTACAGGCGTGGTGGAAATATTAGCTCATCACAAACTGGGGCACAGGGCCTCACCGAGAGCCCCTCTCCTGATGTCAGAGTTTATTCATATGAAACCTCCTTCAAAGACATACACGCTCCAGGACTGGCCTTCAGCCACAACAATGAGGTATGAGGGGGAGGGCCCGGGGGCACGGGGAGGTGATCTAGAACCCACAGGAGTAGAGCAGAGCATGGTGGGGAGGCCGGGCGTGAGGGCTCATAGGTTCTGGAGGGGAGGGACCAGAAGAGAGGACTGTGTCCCATTTTGCCCCATATTCCAAGTGGCTCATAGGGCCTCGGGCCCCCGGAGACCGCCTTATGTGTTTCTTAGGGAAACGCATTAACCGCGTGGGGTGAGGCAGAGCATGGCAGTCCTGGCACCAGGAAACACAAGGACATAGGCAGCAGACTTAAAGCCCACTGGGTCTGTGCGGCAGGGCCGTCCTTTTGGCCATCTGTCCTGAAGGCATGCTCTGGGGACAAAGTCTTGAAATGCCCCAGTAGGCTAACTCAGAACTAGTTAATGACTACCTTTTTATATATAACAAGCTTTCTTTTCTTTTTAAAAAAATTTTATTTATTTATTTATTTAGAGAGAGAGAGAGCACGCGTAAGTGGGGTGAGGGGCAGAGGGAGAAGAAGAGAGAATCTCAAGCAGACTCCACACTGAGCACGGAGCCCAATGCGGGGCTCAATCCCACAACCCTGAGATCATGACCTGAGCCGAAACCAAGAGTTGGACGCTTAACTGACTGAGCCACCCAGGTGCCCCCTCACAAGCTTTATTTTCAAAAAGAGTGTGTCGTTTGGATTAAAGGGGAGAGAAACCTTGAATCAGCCCAGGGGTTATGTGACAACTTGGCCGGGAGGCCATTAGAACTGAGCTGGACGGCCACTTCCCCAGCATGTGGGAGGTCATTCCCAGGGACCATGGAGGTCAGGAAGCCATTCCCAGGCTTGGAAGTCTGTTCCTGAAGGAACAGGTGAGTTGGAAGGCCATTCCTGGGGAAACAGGTAGGTCAGGAGGCCATTCCCGGGGGAACAGGTGGGTCAGGAGGCCATTCCCAGTGTTGAAGGCCATTCCTGAGGGAACAGGTGGGTGGGAGGGCCCTTCCCGGGGAACAGGTGGCCCACAGCAAACCTGCCCAGCCTGCAGTTCTGGCCCGTCAGGTGAGGCTTGAGGTATCCCTGTCGGCTTCCCGCTGGAGAGGCTTATGCTCAAGAGTGCGTGCCTCCCTGTGGCTCCAGTCCCATCCCATTCTCTGTCCAGCTGGAACGATGGAAGCATTCACTGGAGATTCCTCCCAACACAAGCGCTTCACAAACCCACAAGTGAGAACCGCTGAAAGGACTGCGCTCCAAAGCTCACACACTAGCACCCTTCACCTGCCCCCCCCCCGGCAGGGGCGCTGCCCCAGGGCCTTTGCACTCACGTGCTGCTAAGCTGGGGCTTCCTCGCAGACTTTGTCACCTCCTTGCACCACACTGGAGGCACGCAGCCAGCTGGCATGGAGGACGAGGAGTCTCCTTCTCCACGTTTCGAGGAAAAGCTATTAAAGGCACATGTCGAGCTCACAGAGTGCTCACCATTTGGAACTTGCATAAAACCAGGGAAGAAAGAGGGAATTCTAGAGAGCTGGTTGTAAATTTAAGTATGATGACAGGTTTCAGGGGATTTGGGTGTTGTTCTCAACTTCCATTATTGTCAGTATGACAGCATGATTGTATCCTGGAAAAAATCCACATGACACAACTGAAATTAAACAGAAAAGTCAGTTTTCAATGTGCAAACTGCATGTTGTGCACCGAGTCATGATCACTGAGATTCCCAATGAAGATGGAATATTAAATCTAATCAATACCTTCCCAAATCCAATCATTTCAAGGGAGCCTATTGCAAGAGCGGCGCCCCTGGGCTGCCCAACACAGTCTACGCGCATGAGTTCAGAAAGAGACGAGGGAGAAGAGGAGCTGACGTCACGAGACAATCAGCTGCGTGGGTCACGATCACTCTTTGCATGCAGGGCACTGTGGCACAGGACAGATGGGCATTCGTGGAGAGGGTGGGCCCCCGGCTTGGGGCCACCAGGGACTGGCCCACGGGCTCCCCGCTGTTGGGAGCCCCAGCTGACAGGGGTGGGCTGGTGGTCTCCCCTCCCGGGGGGGGTTGAGGGTGCAGACACTTCTCCCGTAACCTGCTATGCATGGATCTCCCTACTTTCTGCTTACTTTCCCAGCCTGGTGGCCTTACTGCACACAGGGGCTCGGAAAGCACATGTGACCTCAGCCGCAGAGTATCATCCTTGGGGAACAGCGGCAGGCCACCGCGGTCAGAGGAGGTCAGAGGCTCGAGTCACAGAGCTGTCACATAAACAGGAGACTTTGGGTTGGAATCCAGGCTTTTTTCTCTAACTCTGGAGCTTATTTCCATCATGACTTCCACCTGTGTTTGTAAGTGTGTGTTCATTCAGTGCCTACCTACTGTCTACTATGGGCCGGGCACAACGCTGAACAAAATAGAACAAGCCCCTCCCCCCCCGGGGTCTACACCCGTGAGAGAGACAGACACGGATGGTGACACAGCACAAGGTCTCGGTGCAGATGTGACAGTCGGTAAAGCTGGGGATGTGGGGGGCTCAGCAGGGCTGCAAGCTTACGAGTCACTGGGGGGTTGGAAGGCCATGGCCTGGAATGAACCAGAAATCCTCACAGACACCTGCAAGCCGTCCCAGGAGAGACGCGGAGGAGTGGGAAGCCCCCCCCAGGATAGAGTGGAGGGGCATCAGCATCTAGAGGGGTTTGAAGCCCCCTCTGAAGGGAGGGAGGAGTGTCCAGGTGGGCGGCCACACGGAGAGGGACTCAGGGAGGGAGTCGTCCAGTGTTCCAGATGCCCCAAAGAGGAGGCCTAGGAGTTGACCGTTACAGAAATTACCTTAAATTTTAAATTATTTACATACATTAAGGCCCCCCTGCCAAATAACCCCAGGCCACAGAACCATCAGACTGCAAAACCTCAGCGATAAGGAATAAGGAAAAACCAGTCCAAATACACAATAGTACCATCGAAAGAAGATAAGACTATAACTACATGCCATTATCTTTTTTTTTAAAGATTTATTTTGGTGGGGGCACAACCAGGAGGGGCAGAGGGAGGAGAGAGAATCCCAAGCAGACTCCACACTGAGTGCAGAGCCAGACGTGGGGCTCGATCCCAGGACCCTGAGATCATTACCTGAGCCAAAACCAAGAGTCAGATGCTCAATGGACGGCACCCCCAGGTGCCCCTCGGGCCATTATCTTTTAAAAAGTGAAGTACCACGGTGGGAGAGAGTATAGAAGCTGACAAACAGCTCTGACCCCTAAGAAACAAAATCTAAGAGAACAAGTAAGTGGACAAAATTCTGAAATTTTTCACTAATAAACCTCAATTTGAAAAGAAACTCCCAATGAACAATGCACCCGGGCTCCAAAGTGGCATCCCCCCACCACCCACTGTGCAGAGAGCAGCCTGAGACAGAGCGGACGGGGATGGGGACGCAGGGAGGGAGACCAGAGTTGGAACAAGATGACCTGCAAGAGCGGAGCCCAGGAGAAGGGGTGAGGCTCTGCCTGGGAGGGAGGCCCTGTCCTAACAGAACCTGAGGGAACCCCCTGGGGGAAGAGGCTGCGCTGGGAACTTGCTGGAATACACCATGACCCCCAGCTCCTGACACAAATGCACCCACAGGAGCAGGTTGAGCTCCACACGCCGCCTGCACTACCAGGCACGCCTTCAACGACCACGAGAGCAGCACCGAGAGAGAGGGTTCGGCGGAACCCGAGAAAACATGCTGTTTGCAAGTCTAAAAATGGTCAAAAACGGCACTTTCATGTGATTCAACTTGATACAGAGAGAAGCCAGACAGAAGGGCGATTGGTGTGTTGGAAACAAGAGTGAGCAGACAAGAAATACTTATATGGATTTGAAATGGTTTTCCTGAAGAAAACGCCATGTCTACAGATTAAAGGGATACTCTCTCTTGTTCCAGAAAAACTCAGTCACAAGCATTGGTCCCTGAGACCCATGCCAGCGATGTAATGGATTCCCAGGACTCACGCCGCCTCGTCTGAGTGTCCAGGCAGGAGGGCGGATGTCTGCGTCGGCTACCCAGGGGAAATGGGCCGGCCTCAGGCTGTCCCAGCAGCCCTGGTGCCAGAAGGTTCTGGAATAGTCCCCCCGGGTCGGGCTACCCAAGAATCACGCGGCCTCTCAACCACAGAAGACTTCAGCCAGCAGAACACCCCCAAGCCTTCTCGAAGAAAATACTTGACGTCAAAAATTCAGCCATCCAGCAATTGAATCAGAAGTGTTTTAAAACTTAGGAGTGAAAGAGCTGGAATAAAAAGTCTCTGGACCTCCTTGAATGTAGAAAGGACCAGAACTGCGTGCTGGGGCCACGGCAGGTGCAGAACACGCAAGCCTGGCATCACCCGTGAAAGCTGGGGGTGGCACGGGTGGGGGATGGCGGTGCACGTGTGCAAAGGGGCATCAGTCGGCCTTCTTAAAGTTATGATGTCCAAGTTTTTAATTTTAAAAGAGAAACTTGACCTTAACCCCAATTTCTTAGCTTCATTCTTTTGATCCTTTAGGTTTTTAAGAACTAATATCACTTATTAAGAAAAACATGTATCAACATGTATTTCCTTTCTTTTAATTTTCTTTGGTTCATTACAAGCAATATGGAATCTATTAAGTGACATATTTTAAAAATCACTGATCTTATTTCTGTAAAATGATTTCCACCTACTCTCCGACGAGAGCAGCTGCCTTGAGAAATCTCTGAAGCGCTGACCCAACATAAGCAGTGGTCAGTATGAGGCGACGAGATTTGCCATGAATTTTTGCTTTGTCATCCTTAACAGCAACCTCATAAATGCAGTAGTTACTCTGGAAAGAGAAGGCCAGGGTACGGTAATGCCGGGGCCCTGGCCTGACCGCCTTGCTTACCCGGGCCTCTCCTGCAGGCACCATCCTGCTCCTCACCGTCTTGGCCGCTGAGGGCCGTAGTCCCTGCTCCACCTGAGTTTAAACATAGCCTTGTCATCTCCGTCCAATTAAAATCATCTCAGAAGATACCTCGTAGTCAAAAATATCCTTCTGTTAAGCAAAAGATGGTCATTACCCCAGTGGGATAGTGATCAGTAGAGAGGTAGCCTGGCTAAATTATAGTGTTTAGAACAAAACAAACCAAACCAAAAAAGGGCCTCTGGTAAAGTCATCATGATCCGCCCCCAGCAGCCTGGCCCAGGAGCTTCCTGGGCCCCGTCCTCCCCTCTGCCTTCACCCAGGTAACAGGTGAAGGTAGGCCTCCCACGGTGCTTGCGTGGAGGGCACTGCTTAGAGTGGGTGATGCTGGCGTGAGCACAGTGCGTGCAGCCCGGGTTCATGCAGGCTCTGCGTCCAGCGCTGGGCACACTGAGGATCCGGGCCAGCGGCCAGACAGCGCAGATAGGCCACCGTGTGCAACACACGCACGGGCACCAGGTTCTCCTGCGGGGGCGGTCCAAGAGGAGTCCAGTGGGACGGGGGAGAGGGGATGAGGCGCAGAGAAAGGGGAGACAGCAGGGAAGAGGAGGAAGGGAGAGGCTTCGTACCTCATGCAAGTCAGGAGCTCAGTCCACGTGCCCACTACCATGAATCGAATAGCCATTCTTGTCTTCCTTGGAGTAACAGGAAGCAGAAAGGTGCCCTGTGTGAAATCGTACTCGCAGCCCCCGCAGTAAGGATCGGAGCTGTAAGAAGCTGTCTGGCGGGGCTTCCAGGAAAGCTGCCTGAAGAGGGCTGATTCAGCTGGCTGGAATGGAGACGTGATGGCCCCAGCTGCAGCTGCCATCTTGCAATCATGAGGAAATTTGCAGCAGACGGGAAAAGCCTGCATCCCTAGTAACAGGGAAACCAACTCTAGACAGCCTACCTCCAGATTTATATTATGTAATTCATGTATTTCATTTTAGATATTTTATGTGAAAGAAAAGTAAGCTTTTGTCTCTCTGACATGGGTTTTCTGCTACATGCAATCTGAATCTAATCCTAAGTGATACAGCAAAAATGCTCTTATTAAAAAGTTGGCTGTTTTTTACAGTCAACTAATGTTTGACAAGGGAGTCTACAATACTCAACGGAGAAAGGACAGTCTTGTCAATAAATGGTGCTGGGATAATTGGATATTCACATGGACAAGAATGAAACTGGACCCATATTTTTCCCCACTCACAAAAACATTAACTCAAAGTGGATTCAGGACTGGAAACCTCAAAACTCCTAGAGGAAAACAGGAATAAATCTCCTCGACGTGAGTCTTGGCGGTGATGTCTGGAGGTGACACCAAGCAACAAAATCAAAAATGAAGAAGCGGAACCACACCACCCGAGAAAGCTTCTGCACAACTACAGCAATCCTCAGTTAAGGAAAGACAACCTATGGAATAGGAAAAAATATTTGCAAGCCACATATCTGAAAGGGATTAATATCCAAAATACAAAGAGTGCATACAACTCAATAGCAAAAATAACAATAATAATGATGATGATACCCAATCCAATTACAAAATGGGCAAAGGACCCAAATAGACACTTCTCCAAAGAAGACATCCAGATGGCCAACAGGTACATGAAAAGATGTTCAACGTCACTCATCATCACGGAAACACAAATCAAAACCATGATGAGATACCACCTCACACCTGTCAGAACGGCTAAAATCAACAACCCAAGAAACAACAGGTGTTGGTGAGGAAGCAGAGAAAGGGGAACCCACATGCACTGTTCGTGGAAATGCAGACTGGGTGCAGCCACTGTGGGGAGAACAGTGAGGAGGTTCCTCAAAAAGTTAAAAATAAAACTACCCTATGATCCAGTAATTGACATACTGGGTATTTACCCAAAGGAAACACTAATTCAAAAAATTATCTGCACCCCCATGTTCACTGCAGCATTATTCACAGTAGCTAAGACGTGGGAACAACCTGTGTCCATGGATGGATGGATGGATGAAGAACGGTGGGCGTATGTGTACAGGGGAATATTACTCAGCCATAAAAACCAAAATCTTACCATTTGTGACGGTCTGGATGGGCCCGGAGGGCGTGACACCCAGAGTAAGTCAGGCTGAGAAAGACAAATACTGCGTGCTCTCTCCTGTATATGGAATCTAGAACAAAAGTCAGGAGACAAACTTCCAGGTAACAGATAAATAATTACTAGGACATCACGTTCAATATGCTGAGCGTAGGTAATGCTGCTGTAGTTCATAAGGGAAATGTGTTAAGGGAGTAAATCCTGGATTCTTACTACAAGGGAATTTTTTCC
The DNA here is from genome assembly GCF_964656455.1 of Halichoerus grypus. NCBI lineage: Eukaryota > Metazoa > Chordata > Mammalia > Carnivora > Phocidae > Halichoerus > Halichoerus grypus. Next base: position 2,094,195 of record NC_135720.1, on the reverse strand, counting down.
CTTTTTTCGTTTCTTTTTTGTTTTTGTCTTTGTATTGTTCTGTAGGAGGAGAAGGGCGTTCGCTGGACCTGCGGTGGTGATCGGGGGAATGGGGAGGAAGCCCTGCTCCTGTCTAATCGTCCTGGGGATCCTAGCCTGCTCTGTAAGAAAGCAACCGTGAGGATTGTGAGGGCAAGAGTAACTAACTCCAGATATTTGCAGACGACGTAACTTTCTAGTCAGGAAATAGGAAAGGAGCAGATCTAACACAGTATGTGTAAGAAGTCTACAGAGAAAACATCAAAATGGTGTGAAGGTAAAGAGATCTAAAGAGCTGAAGGTATTGGCGGGAGCCTCGCTTCCCGGACCACGGGACGGAGTCCCAGGAAGACCCGCGTGCTCTGCACGGCCGCGGGAAAACGGGTCCTTCTGCTGTGTTGCTGCACAACCAAGCACCCCAAAACTCAGGGCTTAAAACAAGAGAGTATTAGTCTCCTTTCCTGGAGATGGCTCCGTGGGCCAGGCTTGGCCGTGCTGGGAGAGGGGGGCGGGAGGGAGACGGCTGCCGGCTGTGCGCTCCCTCCACCCTCCTCCCCGCTGCCGAGGATCGAGAGCGAACGAGAGCCCTCCACGCGGGACAGCAGCTCCGTCTCAGGCGCACCTCACACCACGTGCTGTCCCTGAGCCCCGTCCTGCTGGCCGGAGCCACCCACAGGGCCGTGCACGCTGCTGCGTGTATTTAACGCTTCGCCGCAATCCTAGCGGAAATAACTTAAGCAACAAAAGATTTTTTTAAGATTTTTTATTTATTTGAGAGAGAGCGAGCACGAGCAGGGGAGCAGCAGAGGGAGAGGGAGAAGCAGACTCCCCACTGAGCAGGGAGCCCGATGCGGGGCTCGATCCCAGGACCCCAGGATCATGACCTGAGCTGAAGGCAGACGCTTCACCGACTGAGCCACCCAGGCGTCCCTGCAACAAAATTTGTTGTGGTCATTTATCAATCTTTCATTTCTTTGTCTTTGAGGTCTTGCTTAAGAAGGACTTTCTTTTCTTTTATTTTATTATGTTATGTTAGTCACCACACATTACATCATTAGTTTTTGATGTAGTGTTCCATGATTCATTGTTTGCGTATAACACCCAGTGCTCCATGCAGAACGTGCCCTCAACCATTGAAAATCTGTCTTTCTTGATAGGAAATGCAAAGAGAAAATCCAGGGTGATTGGCGGAGCAAATTGAAGCCCTGCTTGCCAATTCTCTTCTCATTTGCAAATATATTAGTGAGAAACCTGAGACAGGCTGGGCCAGTTTCGTGAATCCAGCCTTCCAAAGAGAGACCCTCATCCTAGAACAGAGATGGGAGATTCCAGATCTCACAGCTGTTTGTTTGGCTAGAATTTACCGTGAGTTCAAAAAAAAAAAAAAGTCACTCCTGGCTTAGGAAAGGTGATTTAACAGGACAACACCTTTCCACTTATGAAGAGACAGGACATTATTTGCCTCATCATATCAAACACCCAGATATTATTTGAGGTGAACACAGAATTCGGCCTAGGGCAGGCCCTGGTTAGGGTGGCCGGGCGTGAAAACTACCCTCTGATCTTTTGTAAGTCTGTCGTGTTTAGATCTTTCAGGTATAGATAGTAACTCCCAGAACACATGTTTAAATGGGGCCCGACTCTAAATCAGCGCAGAACCGAGGTCGGCGGCCAGGCGGGGACCGACATTCAGAAATTCCAGCAGGCCGGGTTCCAGAGCTGGTGGCAGGATGTGCGGAGGCCCAGAGAGGCCGACACGGACGCAGAAAGGAGCCCTCCCTTTCCTATTTCTTCCTCACTGTCCTCTTTCAAAGAAACAATGACGCAGAAAACATTGAAGGATGTTGCTAGTAAAGTTCATGTACGTAGTAAAGAGATGTGAGCTCCTAGTCGCTGTGGCTCCTCAGACCCTTGAGAGCCCCAGCCCTGCCGTCCCTGCCTCGTGGGCCTTGGGCCACACCCCGTGCTCCTCACTGCTGCCTCGGGCCTCCCCTCTGAGGAACTGCCCTCCTAGGGCTGCGGAATCTCAGGTGGGTCACTAGCCCGGGCTCTGCACGGGCCTCGCCCCACAGACACACTTCCTAGCTGACCTGTCCTCACCCACCCCAGGTCATCTCTGATCCCACAGAGCAGGGTCGCGCGTCACCCTCCCTGACCCCACCATGCTCCCCTCCCACGCCCACTGCTGGAACCAGAAGCCTGGGACTCACCCTCCCCCTGTCCAACCCGATCAGCATCGATTCCTTCACTGTACATCCTAATACAAACCCCGCTCACTCCCCCCCTTCTTCCTATAGCCACTGACTGGGGACAATCCACCATCTCCATTGTGCCACCTGGACCGCCTCTCACCCGCGAGGCCAGCCTCCCGGAAGCGGCCCCCGCCGGGAACCCAGTGCACACAGCGCGTCCACGGGGGAGGCGGCTCACTGGACACTCCCCTGGGCATGAGCGGCAGGTGCGCTGCTGGCTGGGCCGGAGGGCAGTGTGTGCTCGAGAGACCCCCTCGGCCTTCGGAGCCCCCTCAGACTTCGGAGGGCCTGCTGTTGATTAAGGAAGTTCCGCCGGCCTGGAGGTTCTGCCCCTCCTCTTGCTGATTCCCTCTGCGGGCCCCGCCCCCTCCCAGTGTTTGGACTGACCAAACAGTTGGTTTAAACAATGGCCTAAATTCATTCCTGGGAGACGGTTTTCCGCCTTTCTGAACTCGGCTGTGCACTGGGATCAGGTTGGACGCTGCATAACTTCCATAGGAACACACCATCCCCCTGGACGGAGAGGGGGAAACAGCCACCGCAAACCCAACCTCTCGGTGCCCGGCCCGCAACTCCCCATGCCCCTGCGCCATCTGGGTTTAATGACAGCCTTTTCAAAGACTGCTTCCCAGCCAGCCTCTGACTGCGAGGCCTGCCCTCCCCTCCTCCGGCAGGGCTGCACGTCGGATCCCGGGGAGCATAAACCAAGTGGGTGCCCTGAGCGGGCCGGGAGCCCTGGCAGTAGTCTGGGGGGCCGGCGCTCTGCGTGCAGCTGGGATAGGATGAAGGCAGCCCTCCTGGGGCCTGAGCTACAGGGAGCCCTGCCCACGCCCTGGCTTCTGGGCTGGGACCCGTGCCAGCGCCGAGGATCCCACCCACCCACCTTCCGAGGGAGGCTGGGGGTCTCCCATGAAGCAGCGCCTGACCTGGGTCCCTGGGAGAGGGGCAGGACCAGACCCTTCCCTCCGGCAGCGGCTCTGTGTGCATGCCAACAATCCCGAAGTCGGTCCTTCTGTGGTCAAGTCATTTACTCCTGAGCCTTTAATAAGCGCCTACTGTACACCAGTCACTGTGCTAACTACCAGGCAGACTCCGATGGGTAAGAGAAAGTTCTTCCTGGGGGAGTTTATTTAGCAGGAGCTAAGAGTGAGTTTCAGGTTGGTGCTGGGGGTGACATGCGGTCCCCAGGCAAGACGCCTACTTGGGGGTGCATTTCATGCCCTTCCCCTCTGTGATCACGCACACTCCTTGAATCCGTGTCTATTCGCTAAGATACTGGGGACACGTTTTCCTTGAGCCTGAAAGTTTCCCCCACGATGAAGGCGCTCTGTGACCCCGCCGTGGGGACGGAGGGACGGGCTGCAGGGACTCGGATCTTGACGCGCTGGCTCTGAGACCTGGATGACAAGGCCAAGCGCTCGGTTTACGCTAACGATCGTTCATCTACCAGAGGGGACGGCCAGGCTTTGAGGGTGAGCTGGTGTTCATCCCTTTGGTCTGATCCTCCTCAGAGTCTTCAGAAAATCGAGCTCTGTAATTTTAAGAGCCATTTCTATTTTATGGTGCTGCCCAATGTGCTTCATAGAAAGACCCAAACCCCCATCTTCTCAGCAGAAGAACAGGCATTTTCAGAAGAGCTTGTTGATGACAAGAAAACCCTCAGCAAGATTTCTCTTCACGGGGAAAACGACCTTTTAACTTTCACGGCGCATTAAAAAAAAAAGGGAAAAAACCACCGTGTGGATAGCATCTTCACTGACAGCCCAGGACGACCCCAGCGGAGCGTGAGCCCCTGGACACCACGGTCTCTGCAGAGCCCCTGCTCAGTCAGCAAGGGGGAAAACAGAAAGCGCCTACCACGTTCCAGACACTCACGAGCTCCTGTGCATCTTTGCAGCAATTAGGTGATGCAAATACGACTTCTCTCTTCCCAGGGAAAGCAGCTGAGCCGCAGAGGGATGAACCTCCGCCCAAGGTTAACACAGTCGACCCGAGCGCGAGATCCCGGCACAACCCAGGGGTTCCCAGAAGCTGGGCTCCGCCCGGAGCCTGTGTCTTGCCCTGCTCAGGCCTTCCCTGGGATTCTCGAGGACCAGCCGTGGATCTGATGAGCAAGCTCCCGGGGAGGGGCGCTAGTGTGTGCTGTGACAGCCACAAGGAGACACAGAAGCAGGCGGTCGTTCCCCAGGCAGGGGCTGCCGCAGGACAGCCGTCCTCCCTGACTCCACGGGCACACTCCCTGGAATGGACCCGGGGACTGTCTGGAGACAGGGAGGCTCAGAGTGTCGGGAGGGCCTCGCCATCCTCCCAGCAGCCCCGCTACTGACCCCGGCCTGCAGCCCTGGCCAGCCCCCAGGATCCCGCCCGCCGCCACCACCACGGCCTTCTGCGCCCAGGGCTGTCTCATGAATTCTATGCAGAGAGCGCGCTTCCGTCCTGGGCGGGGGCACCGTGCTCCACACACAATGGAAACAGGGAGAGGCCCGCCCGGCCGCCCGCCAGGACGGGACACTGAGCAGCAAGACCGGCAGTGCAGAAACACAGTCAGAGCTGTCTCCACCCGCGGCTGGAGGGCCTCCGCAGGGACCTCCTGTCCTTCCCGTGGCCTGGGGCCGGTCACCTGCCCTGCGCCGGTCCCCGCACACACAACCTCCGAGCAGGACAGAGCAGAGTTGGTCTCTGCTTCCGTGGCCCCCGGCAGCGCTGCCCGCGGGCACGGAGCCTGCCCAGCACCCTCAGTCTCAGCAGCCTCCCCTGCCTGAGCCCCCACCCTGCTCCCTCCTGCCATCCTCAGGGAGCCACACCCCCCCGCTGGCTGGCGAGGGCTGAAAACCGCCCCGGCGGGGGCACCCGGGCTCCCTCCCGTCTGTCTTTCTATGAAGGACACCAAGCCGCAGTTAAAATCTGTGTTGCAAACTTGTAATCGGTCGCACAGGGATTTTTTTTCGCTCTGTGTTAAATGGAAGAGCGCCGATACGGTGTGTACAATATACTCAGAATTTTTAGGGGAAAATATATGCCTCGAAAAGGGGCCTGAAAGTCGTGCAGCAGCAGCTGTAGCTGTCGCAGAGCTCGGGGACCCCTGCAGGGGCTCGCTCTCCTCTGTCGCAGAGCTCGGGGACCCCTGCAGGGGCTCGCTCTCCTCTGTCGCAGAGCTCGGGGACCCCTGCAGGGGCTCGCTCTCCTCTGTCTCAGAGCTCGGAGACCCCTGTAGGGGCTCGCTCTCCTCTGTCGCAGAGCTCGGGGACCCCTGCAGGGGCTCGCTCTCCTCTGTCTCAGAGCTCGGGGACCCCTGTAGGGGCTCGCTCTCCTCTGTCGCAGAGCTCGGGGACCCCTGCAGGGGCTCGCTCTCCTCTGTCGCAGAGCTCGGGGACCCCTGCAGGGGCTCGCTCTCCTCTGTCGCAGAGCTCGGGGACCCCTGCAGGGGCTCGCTCTCCTCTGTCGCAGAGCTCGGGGACCCCTGCAGGGGCTCGCTCTCCTCTGTCGCAGAGCTCGGGGACCCCTGCAGGGGCTCGCTCTCCTCTGGGTGTTTCTGTCGACGGTGATTTTGTGCCCGTCAAAGCCTGGAAACTGTCCATGAAACAAGAGGGCGACTTGACCGCGTGGCCTTCCGTCAGGACGTGCTTCGGGATGTGGACCACATCTTCATAGCCTGGGGTCTGAGGGCCCAAGGTGAGCTGCCCCAGGAGAGCTTCCAAATGTGTCCGCGAAATACGAAGAAGGGGTCTCGCCGCAGTTAACACTGGAGGAAAGTCTGGGTCTCTGGGTCCTGGCCCAGGGGCTCTCCCTGACGGGACGGCTGAGCCGCTCAGGGTTGGGGGGGGTCAGCGCGAGGAGCGTCAGAAGCTAAAACACTAATGCATTCTCTCTCTCCTTTTTCACATAAATGAAACACTGATCTTCTGTGTTCGGTGTGTGTTCCCCCTTGTACGCGCCCACACACCACCACAAAATGCACGATCCGGAGCACACTCTCCGTCCCCTTAGAGAGCTCCCTTCCGCGCCTTTCTGACAAAATCCCCGGTTCTGTCCCCATAGACCAGTGTTGCCTCTTCCGGGCTGGCGGACGTGGAACCCTCCACGGTTGGCTTCTTTACCGCCGTGTTGGAGACGGGTCGGTGCTCTGGCCGCTGTTGTCACTGTGAACAGCGTTGCGGCGTGTGAACACGGGGCGACGCGCATCTCCGTGGCTCAGTTACAGGACCTTCAGTTCCAGTCTGAGCTGTTCTACTCATCCAACAGAGTCTTTAGATAGACACATATTCTCATTCACTTGGGTAAATACCCAGATCTTAGGAAAGGCTGACCCACCTGACACGCCACGATACACCGTTCATCCCGGTGGGTGTGAAATGCATTCCACTGCGTTTGATTTGACTCTCTGCGAGGATTCACGATGTTAAGCACCTTTCCATGCTCACTACTCATGTGCACTGTTAAGTCTCGTGTTCATTTTACATTGGCTTGTTCATCTTTTACTGTTGATTCACGGGAGGACTTTACATATTCTGGACACAGCTCTTTGTCAGCAATATGTCCTGCAAATACTTTCTCCCAGTTTATGACTTGCCCATTCTTTTCTTAAAGGTAGTTTTTTATGAACAGAAAATTTTAATTCTCATGAACTTCAATTTGTCATGTATTTCTTTCTAGTTAGTGCTTTTAGCATCTTGTGCAAGAAATCTTTGCTTTCCTCAGAATCATGTGGATTTTCTCCTATATTTTCTTCTAGAAGAAGCCTTATGGTTCTAAAACTTATATTTAGATCTATGCTCCATTTAAATTAATTTATGTGTATACAGAAAGAAAGAGGTCAAGATTCTTTTTTATTTCCATACAGATACGTAGTTATTCCAACAACATTTGTTTAAAGGGATTTTGCTTTCTCCATTTGATTAACTTGGCACTAGTTGAAAATCAATCCACCTATAATCCACCTAATATATGGATTTATTTCTGGACTTTATTTTGTTGCATGATCTATGTGTCCATCTTTTTGCCAATGCCAAACTGTCTTGATAACTGTAGCTCTACAGTAAGTCATGATTCAGGTAGTGTAAATCTTCCAACTGTTCACGATGTTCTTTTTCAAAAATGTTTTGACTATTCTAGGTCCTTGGAATCTTCAAATAACATTTAGAATCACGTTGTTAATTTCTACACACACACACACACACACACACACACACATACACACAAACCCTGCTGGAATATTGATAAAGATTGCATTGAATCTGTATCAATTTGGGGAAATTAACATCTTAACAATATTCGTATTGTCTTCACAGAGGCATGCCCTGCACCTAGAACCAAGCTTGGCACATTGTTTTATTGAATAAATACTTACTGAATAAATGAATCAGTAAATGAATGAATGTATGGGTGAATGAGTAAGTGAATAAGTGAATGAAGTATTAAGTGAGTGGAATGTAAATTACCAGTTGGGACACAGGCACCTAACTGAATATATCTGAGCACCATCTGTGTGTGTGGCTGGCAATAGGAGGGGATCCGCTCTCACTGTTCAATGCAGAAGGAAGAAAGCAGACATCCAAAGGACTCAGGTTACTTTTTTTGGTTTTGGAATGCCCACGTATTTACTATTCTTAGTAAATCCCATCTGTTTCTTGCCTTCAAAAGAAAAGTTCAAATGTGTTTATCTTCATCAACAGCAAGAAAAAGAGGAAATTGCCCTATTTCACACTGTAGTGACCCACTGCAAAATGTTTGCTTCCCATCCCCACAATTTTAGGGTCTACTAGTCTAGAGGTCTTAGTTCCAGAGGGGGAAATGCTTCCCCCAGGAGATACAACAATGGTTTCATTGAACTGGAAGTTTAGGCCACCACCCGGCCACCTTGGCCCCTCCTGCCTTGACTCCACAGGCACAGAGAGGGTTCCTGTGCTGGCCAGGGGGAGTGATCCTGACCACCAAGGGGACACTGAGCCGCTATTCCATAATGGTGGTGAGGAGGGATGTGTCTGAAATACGGGAGATCCCTAAGGGTGTCTCTCTTGGGACTACTATGTCCTGAAAATCATCCCTTCAGATCGGTGGAAAACCACAAGAACTCAACTCAAGGAGGACTAGGAATGGCCAAGACCCTTCAGGAATGAACCACCAGCTGAGGTGCTTGCTGGGAGTGAAGGGAATGCAGAACGGACAGAGGAAGAAGGCAGTTGCAAACGGCACTACGACTTGGTGACTAGCGACAAGAGGACCGTCATTGTTGTGAGTTTTCATTCCTTATTTTGTTATGAATATGTTTGTATATATATTGACCGGATATTTTTGTTTTCTTCCTTACCTCCTTTTTTATCATCTGACACAGATGAACTGATCATAAATACCTTTCTGTCACAGTATAAATACGGATGTCAACGGAAGAGTAAACATCACACAAGGGTTTTCCCTCCGCTTCTGGACGAGGGGTGAGCCCGCAGGAGAGCTGTGTCATGTCAGGCATCTGGAGATTAACTACAGGCTCAGGAGACTAGATGGGTCCAAGTAGACGAAGGATGGACTGGGATGATCAGTTTTATTGTCAAGCAGGCTAGGCTACATTCGTCAGTGACTCAAACATCCATCCGTGCACGTAAATGTGATCAAGATCCCTAAGCTTGTGTGACTCTGTAAGGAACGTGACTTCAAGTCAGGAAGATCGTCCTAGGTAATCTGGGTGGGCCTCACCTAACCTGTTGAAAATCCTGAAGAGAAGAGCTAAAGCCTCCCAAACCAGGAAGAAACTCCCCGTAGACAAGGCCCTGGGCTGTGCCGAGGGTCGTGCTCCCCCACCACAGACGGCCTGGCCCAGATTCAGACTTGCCTCCACCCACAACCGCAGGCCAACTCCTCGCACTGAATCTCATAATATACGTTTCCTCCTGACCTGTTTCTCTGGCTCCACCCTGACTGACACAGATTTCAGAACCAGAAGTGTGGAGAAAAGCACACTGACCGGAAGCTGAGAACCAGGACAGAGAAGACAGGGCGACTCCAGGTCCATGGACACCTGAGAAATAGTTCTGGGGCCCTAGAGCAGAAAGGGCAGTGAGGTTCTCCCATCACAGGATGATTTTATAATAATGAGGAGTGTGGTGGCCAACAGCTCTGGCGTCAGATGGATCTGAGGACTGAGGACACCGTTAATGGTGGTTGTCACGGTCGCTGTCATTGCTTTTATCCATACTTCTTCTGTACTCTGGGACCCTCCCCCCACCCAGACCAGGATTTCAGAACATCTGCAGGTCCAAGGACAGTGGCAGGAAGACCTCCGCCGGCCGGGAAACTGGCCATAACTACACCCACATCTCCAGGAGAAAGAGGTTTGCTGAGCACACACAGCTTCACAGGGAGCCCCGCCCCCGTCAGCCCTACTCCCCAGGCAGCCTCCCAGTGGCTCCCCGCTCCTGATGCCTCCTACTTAGAGAGACATTTGAATGCAGAACTTAGTGTGTATATGCACATGCGCCTTTTTCTGGGGACAGGTTGGACAGCTTCTATCAAATCGTCAAACCAGTCTATCAAGGTGCTCCCGCCCTCAGGAGAGAAAAAAAGTTCAGAAGCACTGTTGTTTGTTCTTAGAGGAAACACGATTCACACTACCTCTCCATCAGACTGTGAATGCTCCACACTAGACCGTGGTTGCCACTTTAGGACACCAAAGTTTCTGGGCAGGTTCAGAATTTCGTGGGCATCGTAAAATCCCAAATTCTATGCATCCTGACTCTTGCGTTAGATCTAGGCTTATCCTGCAAGCAGTTCTTACTTGGGGCAACACTGTGTTCAACAGAGGTACTTTTGGGGGGCGTGGGGAGGCCATGGGAGGCCTGGCCATGTCATTTCAATGAGTCATGAGAAATGTGGCTCACGGAGATGAAAATCAAAGCCCAGAAAAGTCTCAGGATCTACACTAGGTCACACGGCAGGCCGTGGGTCTGGGATTGGAAAACAGGTCTTTCAGATCCCAGAGACTGGAGAGAGAACAGCCCAGTCTTCTTATTTTAGAAATGAGAAAAGCTGAGGATCCCAGATGCCTTAGCCACAGAGAGCCACGCAGAATGACAGCCCCCAGGCCAGTGAGCACCCCCGCCCCCGCCAGGCTGCCTCCCCACCAGGCATGTCTGAGCCCTGCCAGAGGACAGGCCCCTCAGACGGCAAATTCCAGGCATTCTGCGGGATTCCACTGACCCTCCTTATCAGAGGGTTTGTTGAGGTTACCTTATCTTTCTGTGAAGTATCAGTGAGAGCAGTCTTCCATCACCCCTGTCCTTGTGCCGTTTGGAAGGAATCCCGTGAGCATCTGGGGACATCTCCAAGGAGAGGGCGGGGGACCAGAACCTCTGGGCACTGCTGTCCCCTCACGCAGCCAGCTGTAACGCGGTGTAATACGTGTGTCTCTGAATACATGTTTTTCACATATATAAACCCATACTTAAATACTCTTTATATTTGAGCCTTAAGGCCGTGAGCACTGGGGGCAGGGCTCTGTCTCCACGTGGGCTAGTCAGTTGGCACCACCCCCCCCACCCCGCCAGGGAGCAAGGGTCCCCCCAGGCAGGGAGAATCCCCAGCTAATCACCAGGGCACCAGAACATGGGAGTTCTGGCCCCACCGCGTCACTAACGGCCTGCAGGACCTTGAGTAGGTCATTCCACGGGCCGTGGCCTCAGGCAAGTCACTCCACGGGCCGTGGCCTCGGGCTGGCGTCTGTGCAATGAGTGCGGGGCTCCGGGTGCAAGCTAGGAGCTCTATCCCACAGGCCTACGGCTGCACAGTACTTTAAAGTTAGGATATTTCATTGTAAAACTTAAAGATCTGGCTTCTCTTTAAACAAAGAAGAAGGAGGCGCTTTGGCACGCACGTGCTTCCTTCCCGCTCCGTGGGCTGTGCGGCCCAGCCCCCCACCCCTCCCACGGCCCAGCCCCCGACCCCTCCCCGGGCCCCACATTTGTGCCCCCCACCCGGGGGCTCTCGCAGGCGGCACAGGCCTGGACGCGCACCCGGGCGGTCTCCGTGACCCCGGCCAGGTGGGGATTCCGAACCACACTGCCCCACGCCCCACACAACGTTGACCCTCTGCTGGAGAAAATGTGCCCTTGGGAAGCAGAGTCGCTCAGACCCAGCCCACAGGAGAAACTCCACTTTGGGAGAAAATGTGTGTCCTATCTCTTCCTCGAGGAGTTCAACCATAAAAGCGTCTGGCCGCGCAGCTAACTCCATGGGAGCGAAGCCAGGAATTTCTTGCACGCCGCGGGCCAGGCGGGCCAACACGGACGGGCTTTGCACGCCTCCACGCCGTCCCGCTGCCAGACCGCGGTCCTGATGTCTCCCCGTGGGGCTCCAGGGTGTGCCCGAGCTCTGATCTCAGCTGCACGGGGCCACTCTGGCACCCCGGACGCGGCGGCCTGCAGGGGACCAGGCTCTGCGGACCGTGCTCTGGGCGCCAGGCCCCCGGCCCACACGGGCCCCCTGAGCTGGGGCCGGAAAGATGATACAGCTCTTTGAACCTCCGAAGGGACTCTTGGTTGTTTAGAATATTTTCATAATTGCATTTTACAGGACTTGTGCTCTGGGCTTTTTTAGTGAAGAACAACAATTTGAAGGCGAACCTTCAAAACCTCTGTATGGGAAGAAAAGGAACAGCTCTGCGAGTACATTACTTTTCCATCCGCTTGCGACCCAGTTTGGCTGGTATATTTTCTCCTCCAGTAGAAATCCCTGAGAGCACAGGGTGCCCAGGCATTTCTGACCCCAAGTCCCCCTGCATTCCGAGCCCTCAGCCCTGGCACGTTGCCCCGGCGTGAGGACGCAGCCAGATCCCCACGTTCCGGAGCCAGATGGAGCCGCCGTGTCCCTGAGCCGCCGCGTCACCACGGACTGTGCCCATCCGCAGTCGATCCCCGTGTCCTGGGGCAAAGGCCCTCTCTCTGTCCCCATCTTAATCCCTTTTGAGATTGCTCTGCAAGCTTGAAATCTTCAAGAGCTGAGTGTTTGATGTGTAGTGTTTACCGTGGACGGGGCCTGTGGGGCACGTGGAACCCTCCGGCAGCCACGGCTGTTCTCGGGGGGCTGTGGGGTCGCAGGGAAGTGCTGGGAGGGTTCCACGCAGAGGCTGACCTGCCCTCACGTCTCTGGGTGGATACTGGGAGCATATGGATTGCCCGGCGTAGCATAGTGGAAGGTGAGTCTAAGCTGGGTTTTGGTGCCTGGAGTAAAGGGAAATAATGTTCTCCAGTTGCATGCATTATTGATGGCATGTTGTAAATTTTTAAACAAAATAAATAATGTATTTGGAGAAGTGTCATTTTTATGACTGTTTACCAACTGGATGGTTTAAAGTTACCAAAACAACGTGAAAATACTTTTTTTAGAAATGAGCATACGGAAGAGACAACAAATTTTGACTTCTAAACCCCTCTTACTGTGTCATGTGTTATTGTGGTGACTCGAGTCCGAGCTCTGGAAGAAGGGGGGGCAGGGAGGAGGTGCGACCTCCTGTCCTTCATGCCTACATCCGCTTGGTGGGGATGTGTGCGCGCACGTTGGGAGGAACAGGACGTGGGTGGGAAAGAGAGGGCAGATGGTCCCGTCCCCAGGAAGGTGGCCATCTGCTTAGGTGCACAGCAACCCCACACCCATGCCTGCTCGGGAAAGACCCCAAGGCCAGGAGCATAGATCTTCTCTGTGCAGCTTTGTCCTCTGCATCCAGAGCTCTGCCAATGAAGCTGGACCCACAGCACACATTTCGCAAGGTCTCAGAATCATTTTCCGGACTTGCTGATGTCATTTGATTTGATTCGGCTCATTGACCATCGACTATGGAGGTAGCAGGGTGCTGGGCTCTGGGGACACAGAATGCCAGACAGAAGGTCTCATGCTCCGGGGTAGAGTGCTGGGCAGTGGGAAAGACAGCTGTGCGCTTCACACCACATTGGCTCCAGGGTCCCCGTGCAGTCCCAGTCTGGGTTTGAGGCTGGGACTGCAATGAGAAGGGTGCCCAGGCATTTCTGACCCCAAGTCCCCCTGCATTCCGAGCCCTCGGCCCTGGCACATTGCCCCGGCGTGAGGACGCAGCCAGATCCCCACGTTCCAGAGCCAGACGGAGCCGCCGTGTCCCTGAGCCGCCGCGTCACCACGGACTGTGCCCATCCGCAGTCGATCCCCGTGTCCTGGGGCAAAGGCCCTCTCCCCGTCCCCATTTCAGAGAGTCGGCCACCCAGAAAACGTAGACGCAGGGCAAGGGTGCCGCTGGAGCATCGGCACTGGGGGACAGACGCGGCCCCACCTGGCCCCCAGGGAGTGGCCGCTGAAGCCAGCTGTGACCGATCGCCCCCCAGGACAGTCCTTCCTCCCCCTGGAGAGACCAGCCACCTCTGGGGCAGCGGAGAAGGAGGCGCGGGGGGAGGCTGCGCTCCGGCCCCAGGAAGGGCAGACCCCGCAGAAGGCTGGACAAACGGGACGGGGTCACACATTTAGGGAAGGGGACTGGGGGTCTTGGACGGCTTTCAAAGGCGACTATAAACCTCCTGAAATCTTAGGCAAAATTATATGTTTTTGTGTTTGTGTGTGTGTGTTTCTGAGGAAAGGATCTGTGGCTTTTCATATTTTCAAAGGGCTTTGCTATCCCACAATTATGGAATATTTTCTTACATTTTATGGTAAAGGGAACTTTTTTAAAAAGTACAAGATTTCTACTCTTCATCCTAAAACCGCTTCCCTGGGCCCTTCTAACACCTGTCAGGAGTAAGTGAGCCCCACAGACAGCATCTGGGAAGCAGAGGCTTATTTTTTAAAAATCGGTCCCATCTTCTAAGATTTGAAGGAAAAAGCTCACATATTAATTGTCTTTAAAGAAAAGAAACAGAATCAGGGGTATCCATGACCAGGTGGCTTAATTTTTATCACCTTGGGACACCAAATTCATTAAAAGTTTCTATTTAGAACCGCGATCCCGTCCGCCTTACAAATCCCAGCAGCTCCCCAGTTTCCAGACTCCCACAAATCAGCTGCCTTCTAGATAATTTGTACATTTCACTACATTTAAATGAAATGCCATCTGGATGACCTGCAAAACCTGTCTCAGTACCGTTTTTATTAGAGAGGCCACATGACCCACGATACACGCATCACACCACCTGGGGACCCACTGCCTCACCGCATCGGTGTGTCTCCCTGCCTGCGTGCTGAGAATGGGGGCTGCAGCCTGCCCTGGGGTGGCCTTGAGACTGGATAGGGTGAGGCCAGCGCAGGGCCTGACACAGGCCCAGGGCTGCTGAGTCTGGTCGCCTGCCCTGCTCTCCAGGCCCCGGGACGGCAAACTGCCAGCCGGCCTCACATTTCTGTCTGCCACAGGCTGGAGTTGCAAACTCGTGTCTGAGCAGCCTCGTAGGAAGGACCCGGCCCCTGTGGGCTCTCGCTCTCGGTTTCCCAGCTGGGGAGGCGATCGGGGTGGAGCCGGTCCTGCCGCCCAGCGTGGGGGAGTGGGGTGCGGGGTGCTCCCCGACCGACCGGCCCTTCTGGAAGCACTTGGACAGAAAGGGCACACCTCCTTCCGCGAGTGTTGAGCTCACTGAGTCCCGTGGAAAGGCAGCCTAACCTGTGTGTCCACCTCCGGGGTGTGCTGTGGGGAGGCGGTGACGTGTGTCATTTCAAGGGCGAGTTACATAAGCCCAAGGCTGGTGGGAGCTCTGCAGCCGCTCCAGCACCCCGGGCCCACGCGGGGACCTTAGCCCCCAACTTCGGGGAGGATCTGTGGGAAGTGAGGACACAGAGACGCGCTCCAAAGTGCGCAGACGCCCACTGCCTGAGCGAGGTCCTCCCCACAGGGCACAACCCGCAACGCGTCACCTGCACCCTCGGTGGCCAGAGTCCCCTCCACACCCTCGTCCCCTCCTCGAGCGTCCCGTCCTGACCACCACATTGCCCACTCTGCCCTCTCCCCTCCGGGCGTCCCCGTGAAAAGCCTCACAGCCAGCTCGAGCCCAGGTGATTGAAATTTGCTAGATGGGGCCAGATCCAGGGTCCCTGACGGACCCTCCAGTTCCAGATCTGAGCGGACCACGCTGTGCTCCTGGAGCACCTCTTCTTCCTGGGACGGAGGCCTGGAGAGTTCGATCAGAGTCTGAAAGTCAGATGGGATGTTCAGTATCATGTGTTTCCATGGTTTCTGTGCATTCCCGGCTTCCCAGAGTTCTCCTCTGCACTTCTGATAAAAGCTAGATGTGTGCTTACCAGGGAGAGGCGCCACCCATGCCCAGGCCCAGCACTTCCTCAGGCTAACGGACCCCACCGAGGCGTGTGGGGCCCGGGGACGGTGTGGGCACTGGAAGGTGTGAGCGCCTTGCGGGGTCCCGGCATCTCTCTGTCATCAGCCAGCCCAGTGACCTCGGGCCTGCCCCTGCTCCCGGGACCTGTGTCTCCTCTGTAAACAGGGTCCCAACCATCCCCAGCTGTGTGTGAAAGGCCCAGCCGAGGGGACAAGGTTAGGACCCCATGGGACAGCAGAGCCTGCCACGCCCAGGCTTATGGATGTGCGGCCTGAAGGCACGACCTCCCCTCGCCCTCCTCGACCCAGTGAGTTTTCCTCTGGTGTAAACAGAGATTTTCACATTCCAGACAGTTATCACAAAGCTTTCCCAACGTTCCAGGTGACGTTAAGACAGTAGTAGGTAAACTCAATGAACACAATCACCAAAAAGCAAGGTCTGAAGGCATCAGTTGTTTCTGAAGCAAAAGATTAAAACACCAGCTTGGGGGCGCCTGGGTGGCTCAGTCGTTAAGCGTCTGCCTTCGGCTCAGGTCATGATCCCAGGGTCCTGGGATCGGGCCCCACATAGGGCTCCCTGCTCCGCGGGAAGCCTGCTTCTCCCTCTCCCACTCCCCCTGCTTGTGTTCCTGCTCTTGCTATCTCTCTCTCTCTGTCAAATAAATAAATAAAATCTTTAAAAAAAATAAAAATAAAAAAATAAAACACCAGCTTGGATTCAAACACCTGACAGTCCTTCCGTGAATGCCAGGGTCCGGTGCCGGCGGAGAATCTGGCCCAGGCTCGCTCACCGAGACGCTGCCCTGCCCTGCCCTGCCCCAGCCCCAGCCCTGGGAGAAGTGCCGTGAAGGTCAGGGCTCAGGCGGGCCACGGGCGGTCTGCCTCTGTGCGTCTTGGCCACCCCTTCCGGAACCACAGCTAACGGGCCTGAGAGAAAATATTCCTTTTTTATGGATCCTTTTTCCCATGACACGGTAGGTGACTTCAGATTGACAGGCAAGCCCTCTCCCAACACCACACTTGAAAAGGCAAAGGAATCTGGGTTAAGATCTCATTTTTTCCACCTGAATCCCTGGATTGACTTTCCACATTTCAGATTCTGCTGGCTTGTTTGGCGTGAGTGAAGTCTCGAGGCCCTTCTCTGGGATGGTAATATTTAGAGCTGTCTGGGGCTGGGGAGACGCCCGCCCCTGTGTGGAGCTGAGAGCCTCCCCTGCAGGACGCTGGGCAGGCTGGGGGTGGGGAGGGGTGGGCAGAGCGTCCAGGGAATGGGCAGCTGCTGCCACGGAGTCTCCGAGGCTTTCTCGCTGGACCCCGTCCTGGCCTTAGAGAGCTCAAGGAGTCTAAAGGATCTTCAAAGACCCTCTTTACATTTAAGGGGCCATCCTGCGGCTTTTCCAGGGCAGAAAGTTCCCAGACACAGAGAGACGGAGCTGTCCCTTTGGTGGCTGAGAAACATTCCACCAGACGAAGCCAGGTTCCTCAGCCTCACCGGTCGGCGTGGGGCCACCCTGCCTGTGTCCTCGTCACCAGATTGCTGGCCCCACCGAAGCTTATGCTGACCCACAGCCCCACAGCAGGCCCTGCACCCAATCCCAGGGAGCTTTGTCAAATGCCAAGCCCCAGGCCCACCCCAGCACTCACATCGGGCACAGCCCACCCTTGGCCCGGCCCAGGACCGTGGGGCAAGCACCTGGGTTTAGATTGAGGAAAAGTACAAATAAGATCCAAACCCATCTCAAGAATTAATTAACAAAAGGAGAAAACCCAGTGGCCAAGGCTCGTGCTCGGGCTGGGCGTCGGCCACGGTCATCGAGAACCACCCTGCCAACAATTATGCCGGCAGATGAACCGCCCAGCCTGGCTTCACCAGCCCCAGAATTTCAAAGAGAGCATGAATCATAAAACTTTAGGCTTGGGAAGACACCTCAGAAATTGAGACCGTATCTCAGAGCAGGACCTCTCAGCGTCAGTGAGCCCAGGCCCAGGGGACCACGATGTCGCAGAGTCCGAGTCGGCGGGTGGGGGCCTGGGACCACGTGTTCCCAACCAGCTGCCGGTGACTCTGGTGCCCGTGCTCCTGAGAACAGCAACACGCTCGGGAACAGTGTGGCCTGAGTGTGGGAGGGCGGTTCACGCCCCAGGACGGGAAGGTGTGGGAACTTGCGGAGCTGTGCCTTCAGATCAGGAGCTCCCGGGGACCAGGACACGCTGCAGGCTCGCCTTGTTACAGAGAGCTTCATCCCGGCGCCGGGCATGAGCCCTGCAACTCTGACTCGTGGTCAAAAATGCTGAATATTTAAAAATGACTTTAGGGTTTTTATTTACTATTATATTTTACAACTTTAAGGCAAAACTCAGGTATGTGATCAGAAGTGTTTTTTCTCGCTTTGAAGAATGTTAACAAAATGCTTCAGATAAATAAAACATTTCGTTGGGGTCAGCCCACTAGTGGAAGAGACGTGTGGTCTGTGCCACCGAGGCCCTGGGTGGCCTTGGGCCAAGCAGCCCCCTTTCTGTGTGTCGTGGGCTCACCGGCGAGCTGTAGGTGGCAGTGGGGACTTCTGGAAGGACTCGGTGAGTCATACGCTGTCACGCACTTAGCGTGAGTGACGCCCAGAAGGCCCTCATCAACCGTCAGTTGATAATATTCCTGTTATTATTTCCTCCTCCGTTGGCGCCTGGGTGGGGAGATTTACACAAACGTGTTGAAATCCTCAGCATGGGCTGTAGACTCCAGAGGTCGGAAAGTGGGTTGTTCCCTGGACTGGAATGGTGGCGAGTTCAAGGTGCGTGGCAGAGGAGAAGAAACAGGGCTTACGTGGCACCTAACTGCCCTACGGGAAGTGCCTATCGGCTCAGCCAGTGTGGCTCCCCGGCTCCGTGGGCGCCCCCACCGTGGCCCCCACGCGGGAAGGGCACTGTGCTGTGACCTAGAAAACCCCTTCCTGCTTGGGAAGATCAAAATTTCATGACTCATCGAGGCGAAGATGTCACCACCAAAGCTGCCTTCAATCTCACCTACAACTGGCTGGTTTTATGGGGCCACACCTCACCCCTTACGGGGCCCAGGAGACAGGAAGCTGACCTCAAGTTTGGGATCTCAGGATGAAAAGCAGTGTCGGAACGCTGAGTAACACTCCTGGAGGGTCACGGCATCTTCTAGAAATAGCACTTAGCACAAACCACCCCTGGGATTAACCCTTCCATTCCCAGAAGGCCTGGGCCGCCTCCACCCAAGAACCTGCCCCCTTGGCCCCTCGGCGTCTCTCGTAAGAAGGCCTCGGTGTTCCCGGGCACAGGACGCATTCATCAAGTTAATCAAGTTTCAGTCGAGTCAAGTATCTCATAAATTACTATTATCATTGCTTATTTTCATTGGGGGAACATTAATTTTTTTTTTAAATTGGTGAAGTTGTCCCATTGTTTGGCGCCTTGTAGACACACCCATGAGGATTGGCGAAGTGAAGCGCAGGAAGGGTCTTTGCCTTCATACTGGACGACAGTGCTGCCATCCCCTGAGGACGGACTCAGCTGATGCTCGGAGCCTGGCCTGCCCGCGGCTCCCCGAGCTTGTGCAGCACGCGGCTGGGGGAGGCCTGGGGCTTTCCGTGGCCTTCCATGGTCAATCTGGAGGCTGTCACTGCTCCCACAGCCCCCTGCATCCCCGTTCACCCGAGGGAGACCCTCGCCACCGACCACATCTCAGAGCCACCTGATGGAGGTGTGAGCCTTCCTGGGGACCCCGGAAGTACCCTCTCCTCAGCTAATGTTTGTCCAATCTCCCACCCTGTGCGAAGTGCCTTGATGAGTAATACACAGCTCCTTCCCTCCGGAGATGTACCATTTAGGGGAGACAGGTGGGTTAATTACTAACTTACGCAAGGCTGAGTAAAATAAACACTTTAATCACCATGTGGATGGTGCATTCTGGAGATGCCGGGCCCAGCCACCAAACTAGAGTGGCGGCGTCGGGGGTGAGGTGGCACGTGAGCGGCCTCAAAGGGCACCGTGGGCACAGACGGGCGACAGGAGTGTGACCCAGGTCGGGGGCTGCGCTGAACCTCCCACTTTCTGTTCAGGCAGATGACCGCTGACGAGGCTCAAACGTTAAAGTGAGATGTGAAGACGCGTGCGCCGCGAGTCTGCCCCCAGCGCCCCCTCGATCTGGTCCCCTCGCCCCGATGACAAACGTTTGCATCAGGTGCGTGCTCTCTCTGTGTGCATGTGAATGGAGGCAAACGCGAATACATACTCCGCTCCCCTCTTCAGACCCAGTTCCGCATGGCATCGTATTCTGAGGATCCTTCTGTCCTGGTTCCTGAAGATCTTCCTCATCCCTCTCTTCCACCTGCGGGCTTGATCTCTGGGCCGTTTCCAACCTTCCGCGCTCACAAACCCCCGCGAGGAGCGACACTATGCGTGAGTCACGTTGCAGGTGCGCTGGTGTTGATCAGATGGACGGAGCTGGCTTCTGGCCAAGATCCATGCATCTGCAATTTTGGCAGACGGTACGGATTCCCATCCACAGGGCTCGTGCCGTTGCGTTCAGCCACGGGCAGCACGTGGCGCGTCCACAGCCCTGCAGCCAAGCGTGCCCTCCAGCCTTCGGGCCGCCTGCCTGTGGTGAGAAGGGGCGTCTCCCCTCGGTTTCAACAGCATTGCTGTTACTGGAGATGATGAATAGCCATTTCAGTGCGTGTTCCTGGGAGAAAGATCATTCGGTCTTTGACTCCATATGCACCTAATATCCAGTATCAACGTTAGAAAGTCAGAAGGGAGGCCGTGCGTCGCCTCCCACTCGGTGGTGCTAGCTCATTTCCTCTCTGATACAAATTGAACTGGTGAGGGTGGAAAGCCCCGTTCAGAGACGGCGGCTCGGTCGACGGCGTATTCGGTGTCGAGCACGGAGACGTAAGAGGGCCTTGAAGCTGCCGGATGCCGCAGTCCGCCGCTAGCAAAGACTGTCGGCGGCAGCGGCCCAGGCCTGCTGGGAGCGGAGGGGTTAGTCCCAGGGGTGGTTTGTGCTAAGTGCTGTTTCCAGAAGCAAAAAAGCAAAACACCGAGGGCAGTGTGAAGAAAGGGTGGGAGCCCATCCCGGCACAGCGGGGCCTCAGGGGCTCTCTCCTCTGAGGCCCGGGTCCTCATGGGCGCCCGGCCCCCGTCATGCCCGGCTGCCTGTGGAGGGAGCCCCACTCGCCCCATATATGGACCCCGAAGCCTCAGCCCTCCGTGCTCAGGACCCGCCTCCCCTGCACACAGAGGCTCAGTCTCAGGCCTCCTCAGGACGACCTGGGGCAAGGGAAGGAAGAACGGGGGGGCTGTCTCCCATGCAGGAGGCCGTGGCTGGGTTGGAAGTCCACGATTACTTTTAATTGAATCAAAATGGTGCAACAGGGCATGGCAGTGGGGACTTGACCTCAGGTACAGTGCGGTCCGGTGGTGGCCACGTGCCAGGCCGGCCACGGAATTTCTGCGCTGGCCTTGGCGGTCGGTCTGTGACTGTCTACTGTCCCTGACGTGGCCGAGCGAGCCCAGTGAGGAGCTGAGGTCACAGCCAGCCCCCAGGCCAAGACCGCAGCCTTTCCCAGGCCCCAGTGCTCACCTGCCCAGGGGGACACCCCAGGCAGGGCTCCACAAAGGCTGATTACTCAACTACACACCCAGTGAGGGGCCCACAACAGGCCCCCAGGAATCCCTGGCCTCCCTCCCTGGGCTCCTCTCTCCCACTTCCCCTTCCTGCCACTCCAGAACATCCCTCCGAACCTGGGACAAACTCCTCCCCTGAAGAGTAACGTTCGGCTTGAACGAGTGGGCAAGCCAGTGTCCCTCCAAGCTGCTGCCCAACTCTGGAACCAAGGAGCCGATGCCGGGGAGCGATTCCGCCCACGATGGGGTCCCCACCACGGGCTCCGCACCCCCACTCATACAGATGCTGGGCTTGGGACGTGTCACCGTGAAACAGCCCTTCTTCCCCGGCTCCCTGTCCGAGCCATCAGGAGGCTGGACGCATTGTGGTTCAAGCGTGGGCTACCACTTACTGGCCCCCGACCTTGGCCCGGATAGGCCTCCCAGGCCTCTTACTTCATCCATAAAATTGAGGAAATGTCCACAGGATTTTGCAAAGATTAAATGCAATCATCTCTACAGAGAGCCGGCAAGTGACCGGCCTCCCCGATAGACTGTCAAGTGAGCCGAGTGATCAGATGGAATGTGTGGGGAGGGCAGAGTGTGCAGGATGAGTGCCCCTCACCCCCCGGAGAGGCAGGTTCACAGAGGGGTCTCAGCCCCGATCTAAGGGGAGAGGCCCAGGCTGAGAGTCTGGGGTTGGCAGAGGGGGCCGCATGGAGCTGAGCACAAAGCTGATGGTGCAGGAAGAGGTTAGTGCAGGGAGGAGGGGCAAGGGCCGAGCTCAGCCCACAGACAGTAAGAGGTCCGGGAAGGAGCCAGAAGGGGAGGCCAGAGGGAGCAGCCCAGGGAGCGGGAGGGAAGCCGGAGAGGGCTCTGGAGGAAGGGCAAGGAGCTGGGCCTAGGGCCTGACCCGGCAGTCAGGGGCCGAGGGCCAGTCTAAGGGGGGTCTGACAGAGGCAGCTTGTCAAGTTTGCAGCAGGGGTGAAGGAACGTGGGGCACCCGCAGGGCCGGCTGGATAACTTGTTCGAAACAGAGACATTTGCAGAACAGGTAGGCATGTGCCTTTTGAAAAGCTCTCCAGAGATGCTAAGAGCCATCCCCTCCCGGCCCTGCCCTGCAGCAGTCAGACTGTGGGGCGGCCAGGGGATAGCTGCTCGGAGGTCAGCGTGTGCGCAGATGCTGTTCCAGGCTTAGGCAGCGAAGGGGCAGACGTGGGGCCCCCGGGCGCTGAGGGCAGAAGCAGTCACCACCACTCATTACATGCAGGGCCCTGCTCTGTTCGTTAAGTGCAATTTTATAGCTTATTTTCCATTTTAATGTGTGGTTTATCCTTCCTATGTCCAAGCCTGCGGGAATAGTTCACTGTTGCCCCCGTGGCCCCCTGTCCACCTTTACTGCTGCTCATCTGCTTTGGGAACAGAAATCGCATCAGGCACCACGGAGAAACAAAGATCTCCAGGTCAGGGAGACCCACCCCATTGAGACGGCCTGCCACTCCGCTCCAGACCCACACGGGGTCATGCCTGGACTAAGATCTCCAGCAGACGCTGAGTGGTCCAAGCAAGCCCACTCCGTTCACTCTTGTGTCCCACAGCCCACTCTGACAAATAGAAGAGCAGGAGAGCCCTCCCTGGCCCTCATCTCTGCTCAATGGGGCCTCAGCAGGATGTCAAGTCTCCCTTCTGGAACCTTATCTGTCCCATATCCCTCCTTACATCCTGCTGAGGAAAGTTTGCCCACATCTGGGGTTAAGGGGCCCACGGTGCAGGGAAAGAAACTGAGACTCCGTTGGAGGAAGAAAGAAGGAGAAGGAGGGAATGAGACCCACGTCCCACCCACTTCCGGCAGGAGAGGCTCCCAGACTCACACCTGCCAAACCCAAACCTGAGCCCCTGGCAGGCGTCAAGACCACACGGTGCAGAGGAGGACTTTATGGAAAAAATGCTGGGGGGAGGGGAGGGCAGAGGAGGCGACAGAGCCCGGGACTGCACCCTTGCACACAGTGGGCACTTAACAAGCATCCGGGAGTGGCCCGAAAAGGACAGAAGGAGGAGCTAAGCAGAAGCGGACTGTGCTGACCTCGAGCCTCAGGACGTGCTGCGGGGGGAGACACGGGGGTCCGCGGTGGGAAGGGCAGCTGGAGCCTCTCTGAGGCT
Source organism: Halichoerus grypus (assembly GCF_964656455.1). NCBI lineage: Eukaryota > Metazoa > Chordata > Mammalia > Carnivora > Phocidae > Halichoerus > Halichoerus grypus. Next base: position 2,070,870 of record NC_135720.1, on the reverse strand, counting down.
CACTCGGGCTCCGCCAGAGAGCACGGCGCTGCAGGCTTCCTGTCGGCCTTGAAGGGCCAAGGTCAAAGGTGAGGAATGATTTTGAAACTGTGGGAAGTTTTGGCCCCCTCCTGGTTTCTCAACCCTCTGTCCAGAGTCCGTGTGATTCGCGCCCTGACCCGAGCTTGCACCGTCTGTCTGCAGCCCAGCCAGGCCACGGAAGCCAAGAAGCTGGGAAACTCTGCCCCTTGGTTAATCATGGTAATCACGATAGTCCTAAATATGCAGCAGACACTGTTCCAAGCGCTTTTCCTGTATTAACTCATTTATCCTCACAACGGCCTTGTTTTCATCCACATTTTAGAGTTGAGAAGACAGGGCAGTTTCAGAGTCCCCCAAGGCCGTGTGGTGAGCGTTCGGGGCTGTGGGCTGCAGACCCGGGGAGCGCGGCTCCACGGCCTGGCTCTCGGTCAGCGCGCTACGCCACCTCTCTCAGCCCAGGGCGCCAGGTCGTCGCGACCCCCTCCGGCTCCACCGTCCGTCCATCTATCTGCCCATCCCTCCCCCGGCTGTCCTGCCACCTGACCATAGACCTGTTGCTGACAAACCTTAGGCAGCAGTCCAAACAAGGGGGCACGTCAGGCTGCCTCTCCTGCCTGCGTGTCGGGTCGCTCCCAGTATCGACCCCTCCTCCGGGCCATCCTCACCCTCACCCCTCCTTCCATCCCCACTCCTCACACCAGCCTTACGCTCTCCCAGGAAAGCCTGTCTTCTCTTCCCCAAACTTTACCTGAGTTCAACAATGCTGCATTTTGCCAAGGCATCAACTTCATTTATGGAAGGGAACTAATAGGATTTTCTGTGATAAATTACCCAAACCAGAGTGACATAAGGAGTGGATTGTATTGATTAGTGAAACGATAACCAAGCACGTCCAGTCTTCCGCTGCCTTGGCAGCCGGCCCTGAGACAGTGACACACTCCTGGCTCCGGTGTGGATACGGGATGAACTACGAGCTATTTCTCGCTTGTGTTACGCCGGCGCAAGTACAAATGTCAGCACGCTGCCACCAGGAGATAGCGTGAGCGCCAGTACATGATGGAGTTTTGTGTGTCCATGTGGAGCAAAGAAAGGAAAAGAGCTTTGATCAATAGATCACGTGCGTGGTTGTAGGGGTTTTCAAATACATAAACACAATGTTTAAGTGGAGTTCCACAGAGCTACACTCACCGCTGCTTCCTTGTCATTGGACTCCATCTACTTTACGCTTCCGTGAAGTTGCTACCGCGGGACAGGGTTGCAGACCAAAAATAGGATGAAAATAAAGAGTAATCTTGATTCCCATTCATATTTTGCACTAACTGATAGCATCCGTGTGACATTACACACCTGATCAGCCTCCTTCTCCTTGTAGGTGAGCGCCGGCTCAGCCACATGTCTTGCTGAAGAGTAGCAGCTGATGTTCATGAAGTGTGTGATGGCGAGACTGGCCTTCCTGACCCCTCGGGGTGGTGGCGGCCACGCAGCAGGACCGGGGCCGCGGGGTGTGTACGATCTGTATGGGGCATCGAGTGGCCGGTGTGGGTCCTGCCGGTCCTTAGCGCCTTCCCCTGGCCCCTGGATTTGCCGCTCCTGGACCCAGAGGAGGAGAAGCCCAAACCAGAGGGCCCATTGGTGGCGCCCAGTGGATGCGCAGACGGCGCCCTAATAAAACTGCCTACTGTGTGCTGGGCACCGTTCAACCTTTAGCTGGAGCGACCCCTTTTGTACTCAGAGCAACCCTTGGGGCTGGTTTCACTTATTCCCAGGTGACAGACACAGAAATGGAGCACAAGCAGAGTAACACCAAATGGAACCAAAGTGTAGGACGCCCTACGTCACGATGCTTTTACTGAATAAATTGTTCTATAGAGATCAGGTTCGGGTTTGATGGCCTTAAATACTCTGTTTGGTGTTCACGGTTGCGGATAAGAGCAGCAAGATGACCTCCCCAGCTTCTTGGTTGTGCGGGGATGTGGAGCTTGAAGAAAGGCTGCGGACCAGGCGGGCTCCCCGGTGGGGTTGGTAAACTGCGCGTGCACGGAGCAGGCAGAGATGCAGCTGGGGTCTGCTGGTCACTCCGCAACATCGTGGGCTTACGGCGGCGGCGTCCCCCATGTGCCGGGTTCGGAAGATGCTGCGCACAGAGCGCGCTTCCCCCGCCGCCCACAGCCACCAGCTGCTACGAACCAGGGGGTGCAGCTGTGCTTCCGGAAACCCAAGGGTTCCACGGGGGAGACGCAAAGGAAGAGAAGTGGGGGCATGCTCCAAGCCCAGCTCCCCGGAGCACCTCTGCTTCCTGGAGTCAGGAACTGGATTTCTGTTCTCAGTCTGGTTTGAAGAAACCCTTGCTCGGCCTTGGGAAGGCTGGAAGCTGCAGGTGTAAATAGAGCCCAAGCCTTCAAATCACGCAGAGCAGGGCTGTGCTTGCACTTCACTCTCCCGCCCTGCATGACGGAATTTTGAAGACTGGTCAGCAGGTAGCCCGCGTCACCTCTCCATGTGAAAAGGAAGCAAAACGCGAGATGCCCTCTACGTCAAATCACCTAGATCAGACTTGCCCACTTAGCTTCCATTTTTCTCGCTCAGCTTTGGGCAGAGTCGAGGGGCGTGTGCTACTGACACAGAGATTTCTAGTACTATATGCTTTCCATTTGGCAGAACTCCTGGTTGGGTTTTTGCTCCATCCTGATGGATTTTGAATTCTGTATTAGTCACCTCAAATGTAGTCATCTTCAAAGAAATCCACTGGCCCCAGAAATCCGAATTAATCGTAGACTCAGTCTCTCATGGAGAAAAGCTCGTGCCCCGGGCTCTCCCTCCGGGCTCCAAACCACGGCAGAAGCACCCGGGACCGAAAACAAGGTCTAAAAAATACGCCTTGGCCTCAGTTAAGAGGAACAGTTCATGCAAGGAAACTGAGCCAAATGGGATCGGGAGTTCCTGCTGGCTTTTCCGCAGGGGCAGCAAGGTCCGCACTGGACGGGGCTTGGAACAGATAGGGTTCCAGGAGTAATGGGCTGCTCAGGTCAGAGCCTCAAGCCTTCTGGAACTCAGCCTGGGGCTCCATCGCTTCAGACGGGCCAGCTAGTGTGGGTGCATTTCTCACCAAAGCAGAAGGTGAGCGTCAAGCGCAGCAAGAACCCTAAAGACCCACAGCGAGGGCTTCTGCTGCCCTTCAGGCGTCCCCCAACGTGCTCTTGCGTCCCGCCACCCAAAGGCAGAGCCGGTCAGAAACGCGACAAGCGACTCCAGGAAGCAGCCCGAAAATCCTCCCCAAGTCTGACCCTAATCAGTGTCACTTGTTCCTCCCCAGGCGTGGGCCCAGCTCCACGGGGCGAGCTCCCGGAGCGCGTGCAGGGGCCGCCCACCCCGATGGCCGGGCAGGAGTCGACTTTTCACCCATGTAGCTGGGCTGGTGTTCTTGTACCAACAATCTGGGCCTGTTTCTCCAGGAGAGGATCCACCTGACAGCCTACAAACTAAGATCCATCAGTCACTTCCCACGAGCTCTCCCTCCTCGCCACCATCTGACCTCCGCCGGCCGCGATACATGAGTTTAGACCTGAACACACCGCTTGCTTTCCCGAGAGCCAGCGTGGAGGTCATTCTGCCCACGCCCTGAGAGCTGGGCTGGTGTTCTTCAAAGTCGGGCTGTTCCAGCCACGCAAGCCCCCAGGACCTCCAGCCTTTGCCTGCAAACTGGAAATAGCACCGCCCTCCCCACAGTGTTGTGGCCACATTTCCACGCAAAGCGGCATGAGCTACCTGTAGGCATTTTACTTATTATTACTATTTGGATTTTCTGACTGATGCACCAACAGTTTTCCCACTTGCATGCCGGAGGATCTGTAAGCCGGCAGGGATGCAACGGGCCCAGATTGTTGGTACCCGGAGGTTATCAGTGGAACGGGAGGTGGTTTGGGAAGCCTTTCCCACCTGTCGGATCCCCCTGCCAGGGCTGGGGTGTGCCACGGGCCATGGAGAGGCCAGCACACATGGGACCAGCCTGCAGGAGAAAGGTCCATTCCCTCTGGGGACTAGCGCTCCGTGTCCCCAGACCAGATCTGATTGGGTCAGTTTGTCCCAGCCAGCTCAGTTCCCAGCATGCCCCCCAAGGCAGGCGGCCTCCCTGGGGCACGAAGCCTTGGTCTGATCGGACGGCAGGGTCGGCATCATGCGTGCACAAGAGGCCGTGTCTAGCCTTCCTTTGCACGTCCCAGCCCGTCCGAGCTCCCGGGACTGCTCTCCAAAGCGGTCACTGACGGCTGCCTCTGGAGAGGCCTCTCAAACATTCAACAGACCATTGGGCGAGGTTGGGCGAGGGCTGCATGGAATCGTCCCGCGGGTGCTTTGCCCTGCCCCCCGCGCACAGCCGGCGCAGGATGGATGTGGCTTCATTCCGTTCCTGTACCCGGAGTCCTACCTCGTGACCCGCTCCCACAGCGCCTGCTACATCCCACCCAGTGCATTAAAATGGCCAAAAATGCACCTACTGTTTTTCCCGATTCCTTTCTTTTCCTCCTCAGGCTAAGTTATGACTCTATAATGAGCACTTGGTGCATTTGAAATGATCCTAGAGAGATTCTGTTGCTCTCCTTTTCTGTAAAATAGTCTTACTTCTCAAGAGATAACATCTCTGTGCATTCCACACCCTCTATGATATTAAAAATAATATGCCAAGGTTTTATTTAGTTTTGTATGGGGACCAAGTTTTAGCTGAATAAACAGAAGGAATGACCAAAGGCAGCCTAGACAAATACAGAACCGGGCTTGTTTTCTTAAAGATTTATTTATTTATTTATTGGGGGAGGGGCAGAGGGAGAGAATCTCCAGCAGGCTCCCCCATGAACACGGAGCCTGACGCGGGGCTTGATCCCATGACCCTGAGATCATGACCCGAGCCGAAATTAGGAGTCGGACGCTCAACCGACTGAGTCTCCCAGGTGCCCTATAGAACCAGGCTCTTTTTAAACAACTGGATTGTAACGTAAGAAAGAAGTCTGGTGTGGCTCCCCACACAGCATTATTCCTAAATATACCTGTGACTTATTTTCTTCCATTTCAGTGAAACATTTTACCCTAAAACAGCCAGCCCCCATGTTTTTCTCCCGATGACATCACCAAAGACCCCCACAGATACCCTCCCCAAGCCTCATGGGAAGGGCCTACGGGACAAAGAAGGAGAAAGAAAGACCTGGCTCGGTGAAAACAGAGGCAAGGAGGCTGGCCAGGAAGGGGATTCAGGTGCAAGCAGCCGGGAACAGAGAAGCAGGTCTTCACAAACCTCGCCAGGTGGCCCTGCTTCAGCGTCTCTGCTCCCTTCCTCGCCCCCTGTCCACCCGCCACAGAAAACTAACAGGAAACCGGCGAAGCCTCTGGAAGTCCCACCGGCCCGGGCAGCGTTTCCAGGGGGAAGGGAGGTCTCCAGAGCTGGTGGCCTTTCCATCCCATTAACAGGAACGCCCGACTTCAGGCGCCTTTCCCGAAACGCAGGGATCACCGCCCTGACTCAGGACATGGGTGACAGAGAACACCAGCACCAGTCCTGGTTGGAACGGAGCTCCGTGGGGGGACAACCAGGGAGGCCTGCGGCCACGCGTCTGTCCCAGCCTGTGCTCACCCCCGCCGGCGAGGCCTGAGGGGCGCCTGTCCTTCCCGCTGCAGCAGACCTGGCGAATGGCTGCTCTTCACCCAGCATGTATCCTTCATCAAGATTTTCTAGACTTTGGCCGCCAGAATTTTGTCATGTCCCCCTATGGCCATTTCTCGCAGAAGCCTCTCTGCGTTTTGTTTTCCTCGGCCTCACCTCCCACCGCCAGGCGTCGGAATCACGCAGCGGGCCTAACCCGCGGTGTCCGCACCTGCCTGCACGCTGTGCCCCACCGGGCACGCCGCAGGTGTCGTACGGGGCCCTCAGCCCCCCGCGCGGTGCCAGATACCGGTGACACTGCCCACTCCTTCCTTCTTGACTCCACCACTCTCTGGGGCTTCCGAAGACCTTTCCTCCTCCACGCGACCCTGTTCCCATCCGTCCGGGATGGCCGAAACTCTGAGTTTCCTGCTGAGCTCTCCACCCCAGCCCACCGGCTGTCCCAGCACCTCCTTTACTTGTCACCCCACACTGACTGTGAGACCAAATCCAAGCCCCCAGCTTAGGATGTAAGGCTTTCCAAGAATTCATCCTTCTCTGCCAACTCAACCCTGCAGAGCCCATCACGCCTCAGATGGCAACCCCCGCCGTCCTGTCAGCCCTGTCCGTAGGCGCCTTCTCCAAGCTGTTGCGCACGTGGCCCCAGCCGCCCCAGCACCGCCCAGATGATCGGGACCAGCCTCTGCTCTTCTCTCTGATTCCCACACCAGCTCACGCTCCACTCTACCTCAAGGCTTTGAGCATCTCAGACCAAAGTCCCCCCTCCCTCTTCATGCTCCAGGTGCCATGTCTGGGCTGTGTCATTCATTCGGCAGCCCTCACAGGCATGAACCGTATACATGAGGACATGAGCGTCTTCAGGAAAGAGGAAGACCTACCCTATAAATCGTGATAAGCCAGGCTCTGCGTCCCTGTCAATGTAGACACTCCACGCAGTGGGAAATAGTCAAAATAGTTAACAACTGCACAAATTAACACATAAATGTATGTATAAATGATAAAATATATCCCCCCTTGTTCTCTAAACCATGACTTTATTCCATAAGTGTGTTCATATATAATCATTGGCCCGGATAGATGAATTCCAGCACAAATTGCTTATCCAATCATTCTAATAATTTCCAGCTCATGGACAGCCTTGGAACATGTTGGCATGACTTCCGGTTGACAAAGGTGTTCCCAGAAGATGCCCCAGCCTGAGCCACGACTTGACATGGGGACTGCACAGTGTTTGCAACAACACCCTTACTAATTCCATAGTTGTCAGGTGACTCTAGTCTCCATGGAGAAGTTCTGTTGACGTCACTGACATTGTTCATGGTACAGAAACCTCTGTCAGCATTTGCTATATTCCAGGAGAATATTCCAGCCCAGTAACACTGTCTGACACTTTGCACGTCCTGGGTCTCCACCATTAAACCGAATCATGAACCCCGACTGTTGGATTGTCATGTTCAATTAGCTGGCTGCATTTGCTCTATCTACAGAGCCTCACATGTCCTTTGACCTAGTTTCGGAATGCCAAAAATGGGAAAACCTTAACACTTCCTTTTATTTTCTTAGCTTTTCAGATTAGAGCACGAGTGCATTTTTACATAATTTATTAGACAATGTGGTTGCATTTCCTCTTGGAATAGGTATACATGTTTCATTTCAAATTTCATATCTGATTCCTTCCCTTGAATATCAGCTTCCACTTTTCCTTCTTAGTCTCATTTGTTGTTTTATATATTCATTGACTCACAACATATTTATGAGCATCCACCAGGTGTGAGGTACCGTTCTAGGCTTGCAGGACACATCAGCCACGACTATCAGCAACAAGAATAACAAAGCTCTCTGCCCTGTGGGGGCTGACAGTATAGAGGAAAGAAAATAAAGACTGAAGTTCTGAGTGTGTCAAGGAGAGGAGTGCTGTGGGAAAGCACCTAGAGCAGGGACGGGGAATCAGGGCAGGTCTCTCCTACGAGAATAAACATGCGAAAGCTTTCTTTATCCTCGCTGTAATAGCTGAAACAAGTCTTTCCTATAACGCTAATGAAAGTACTCACTCCTCCGTTGGAGCGTCATGTTTATGAAAGCCGATCTTCAAATGTCTAACCACCCCCATCACACAGCTGTTATCAGAGAGACTGCACAGATCTGGACACCCAGCTGTACCGGGGACCCACAAGGCCCACAGATTCTTTCAATTTACATTACACATAGTATTTAGTACTCTCTGCTCTTCGCTTGATATTCAAAACAAATATAAAGCTTTTTGGGAAAAGATATAAGGTGATCAGCTTAAATATTTTATGACATCATCCAGATATAATCAAGTGTGGTCATTTTAGACAATCTAAATGAAAACATCCGGAAATTTTAATGAAAATCTGGTAGCGATGATATACTCTCTCTATATAATTAATTACAATTAAGTTACAATTACAGTGTAATTATAATTACGTGAACACTGTTTATAGATACCTGATGTGTTTTATTTGGGAAGATTTCCCACTGAAATTGCTCAAACACTAATCATAACAATCGATATGTAGCTACATGTACCCCTTCTGGACCCAGGAAATCATGAAACCAACCAACTATCTTCCAAGTCCTTGTGTTTTGCCCTTCAAATACATTTTACAATATTCTTAAGTGAAAGAAATGAAGTGTGACCAGTAATAGCTAAAATTTTGCTGCCTGGGTTTGTAAGTTTTCCCAAAAGTTGTTTTCACGTTTCAATAGATGCATATTTCCACTCAGCAGCATCAACATCTAGATCACAATGATCCACCTACATTAATGTTACTCTTTTTTTTAAGTCCTAGTAAGTGTTTCATGCCTGAAATGCCACAGAGGTGGTATTAAAGATAATGATAGTACTTTCTGAATGTTTTTCATTTGCTTTATCAATATCTTTTCATAAAAATTTTCCTAAGTTTTTATTATTTTAAATGTTTACTATATGAAACTGAATTATGATATTCTTTTAAATTTTCCCTCATTAATTATTGCAAGTGTTCTTTATGGAAACCATGAGCCTCTAGCAGAACATGATTATCTTTGTGCTGAAATATATAGATGATTAACATTTTCAAATTTTAACATTACAAATGTTGGCACCATTTGCATCTGCCTTTATACCAATATCAATAAGCCACTCATATTTTGTTGAAATAATCAAATTGTGTTTCATTCAGGAATGCAGCTTTTCTGATTCATTCTTGCATAACATCAAATCCTGTTCCAAGCTGGTCTGGTATTTACACAGTATCAGAAGACACTCCCAGCCGCAGATGTTATTACTTCTTCCTTGTTCCCCCAAGATTTGGAAGATGGGTGCCCATGAGATTTAAAGGGACCATTAACCCACTTATCCAGAGTGGTGTTTGCTTATAATATTTTATTATAAATCCTGCAGTTACTACTTACATAAGAAACAAAGCACACCACAAAAGTAAAACTATAAGTTTCTCAGGAAACAGTAAGACAGGAAGCCCGTGTATCTGTAGTCGTCATGATGGTCTATAACAATTAGCGTGACCTATGTTAGAATTCCTACGATTATGAAATAGTGCCCCTCTCCTGGCTTCAATTTTGCTACTTACCAGCCCCTATGGAGACACTGTAGTATCTTCGCGCACGGTTCTTCCTGACAGCATGTTGTTGCCTGGCGGCATCTGGATGTGCCACTGGGTCTTTGCCTCACTTGCGGGGTGCAGAGCTGAACTGAACGGAATTAAATTACCATCGTCAAGGGCTATTCTTTTCAACACGCAGATGGCTTTTACATCTAACTAAAGGAGTGAAGAGTTGGCTAGCTCCATTTGTTGCCAGCACCGCCTCCCCCAATGCCAGCACAAGCCTGGTTCACCCCGAGTGTTCCAGAGCCAGTGGGCATTGGCGTCAATGTGCTTCAATGGACCTTGCTCGCTCTGTCTCCAGGCCGGGACCAGACTGCTTGTATCGTCCTATGTCAGGATCTGCTGACGTCTCCCATGGATCTCAGGGCTGTGTTCGTCACCCTAGCATCTTAGACCAACATATTTCCTTACTGGACTAACGAACATCCTCATCACTTTACCCAGTTTCCTTCTCTGAATGTTGTGAGGATAAAGGAGAAAATGTGCACAGAGGGCCTGGTTCATCTTAAGCACCCGGTATACATTAGCTGTTCTCATCATACTGTGCTTGAACCAGACCTCTGGATATTATCTGGGTTTTCCCCCAGATGCTGTTGTCATCCATGCAGACACGAGCTCCTGCTCCCGCCCTGGGTATGTGCTTTAGGGTCAGCAGCAAACGTGCTCACGTAACCTCTTTGATTTGTCCTTTCAAGGCTTGGATTCTGTCAGTTTTCTACTAACTGGGGGTCTGATCATCCCATTTAGTTATTTTTCAATCAATGTTCTGTTTCTCTTCTTTCTTCCGCTGCTTTCATGTGGAGAATTTCCCAACATCCATACAGAAGAATAAACAGTAAAGCTGTGACCCGTTAAGTTTATAATTTGCTGACTAATCCTGCCATAGGATTGATGAACACTGCAATTCTTACACGGATTTGGAATTTCTTGCAGCCTCTCTCAACTGTCTAAATATTTAGACACATGGTATCTAAGCCATACTATGTCTCTCCCCAAGTACTCAGCTCCCAGCTTGGCCCATGAATAGAGAATGAGATAGTTTTGTTTACGGTGGAGTGGGAGAGTCTTTTTTGAGAAATACAGAAAATTAGGGTTTCCAAGCTGGGAGGGATTCCTTAGGGAAGTGGGAGAGTTGCTATAACCAGCGAGGTTCATGGCAGCGAGTGGGGAGCAAGGGTTTTATAAGCGGGAGACCTGTTTCTGCAGACCATGTGGACAGCAGTCTGGGAGCACCGTCCTCCCTCCTGCAAGAGGCCAGCCCCTCAGTGCACACCCATGAGCCCAGGAAGGGGGGAGAGAGGGCTGCGGGGTGCCAGTTCTGAGAGCCCAGGGCAAGGGAAGGCATGACTGGGGAAAGGGAAACAGGCAAACTTTAGCTTCAGGTCAAGATTTTAAAAGCATCTACCCCAAATACACGCACGTGAACGCTGTCATGAGCTGTGAGACTAACCTCCTGCCCTCCACCCATACCTGTCCATTGAGGTTCTGAGCTGGGAGAGACCTGCTCCCAGTCAGAAGCATTATCTGAACCATCCTGGTCAGATAAACCCGAGTCTCCACCAGTGGCCTTCTCTGTGGCTACCCCACCTCCCCTAATCAGGACCGCCCTGAATCCTCTTGCTTTGAGCTCTTTCTCTTCAACCTCACTTAATGTGCCGATTGATAAAACCTGGATTTACAGACCAAAAACAAGCAAACAAAGAAGTGCCAGCTTGTTTGTCTAAACTAGCCTTCATCATCATCTATGGCACAAATGAAGCATGAGCTGTGGATGAGGTGACACTAGGTGTGATGGTGAGAAGCTCACACACATCCGCGTGGCCATGCAGGAGTAACGGGACTGGACTGTCTCTGATTCTGTTCAAAAGAGTGTCAACCAAATTCCCTGGCCTCGTGGTCCACTCCTTCGAGGGGGGGCATGCTCATACTACTTGTACTGCCCACTACTACCATCATGTCCCTTGCACAAGGTCTTTCATCTCTGGCGCCCTCAGCACTGGGCAAGTAAGGGTTATGTTTAGAGGTCTGCGTGCATATCACCACCCACGGATGGCCGACAGACAGGTCCCTTACCACATCAGCCCGGTGAGACCGTCCTCCTCTGGTCCCAAGGCTGAGCTCAGCGCTGGAAACAGTGCAGTCCGCACTGTCTGTCACCACCCCAAGCACCATGGCTGCAGTTGGCTGGTTGCCTCAAGTAGGTCTCCAGCCACAGCCAGGCTGCTGCAGCCTTCTCCTCCAGCTCTGCCCCTGCTCTCGCTGCCCCCACCATCCAGGCAGATTCACAGTACTTCCTCCCAGCCCCGCCCACCTGCATCAGGGTCTCCCCCTCCCCACGCTCCTCCCCAGACATCCGTGCTCAGGCCTCCAGTGCTCAGGAATGACAGAGGCTCCTAATCACCCCACACCAGGCCACCAACTGGTTTGTCTGGTTCTGGAGACTTTCCTCCCATCTGGTCCAAGCACTCAGATGACGCTTGGCTCCTGGTGCCTCCCGTCTCCTCCTCCAGCCAAGGCTCCAGCCACTTCCTCAACCTCCATCATGCCCCCTCTCCGCGCAAAGTCTGCCATTCTCTGTGACACATGCTTTGTCTGCAGCGCTGTCCTGCCTTCCCCTCACCCCTGTCACATTCCCCACACCACAAGCCAGGGGAGAGCTGGTATCCCCGTTCTGCAGATTGGGACACACTTCAGAACAGTGGGACCCCCTGGCTGAGCAGACCCAGAGCAGGGCTCCCTGGGGCCAACCCCCCTAGCTGGAGGCTCAGTTTCCTCATCACACGCGCCCTCTTCTTCCCAGGCCTCCTGTCCAGGCTCCTGATGTGCGGGAAGGAGTTCTGGACAGTGACAGCCTGGCTGAAGAAAGCTCGTAGTAAGTCAAACAAGCGGAAGGACATAAGCAATGAAGCTGATCATGGGGAGAATGTGGGGAGTGATGAGTAGGAAGTGAGTGGCAAAGTCTGTGGGGCTCCAGAAGGAACAAGGCAAGTGTCTGAGTGTCCAAGGCCACAGGGGCCATGGGACGGGAGACTTGGAGCCACTAGGAGAGGCGGGCACCTGGTTGGGCCTTCTGCCCAGCAGTGGAGGGCCACCCCAGAGGGCAGCGTGGGGACACCGGCCTGGCTCCAGCTCTGCTTGCCCACTGTGCTGGGGGCAGGGGGGTCCTGCCCCCCAGTGGTCTCTGCAGATTTGGCCTCGAATCCCCCAGCCACACGGTGCCATCCTCCAGACACGAACATCCACAGTTCAAATGCGACCTCCTCTCCCTCGCAGTCCACATGGGTGGTGAAGGAAGGGGAGCCCGGGCAGAGCAGCGCTGGGACCTGCGGTGAGCGTCATCCTGGAGCGGCCAACGCCCTGGGGACCCTCCAGACAAGGGGCGGTTTCCAGAAGAAACATCTGACAGACATCAGTGGTTCCCTCAGAGGCAACTGAAGGACATTTCAGGACATTAGCCTGGTCACCGCGTGGTGTCGGGGGCGACCATGCTCCTGATGGTGGGCACTGTGCAGGGCGTCAGCCTGGTCACGTCACTCTGCTCTACACCTTAACTAACATGGCACCATGTGTCAACCAGGCTTTGATTAGAAAAACTGGTCAGGATTCTAGTCAGGGAAGGTCAGCCTCCTTCTACGCTTTCCTCCTGCCTCAGCCTGGGGCTTCCGGTCCGCAGGGCTCCACTCCCCCTCCTGCTAGGCTCAGGGATGGGGCTCCACCTCACAGGACCACCCCGGGCCACCCAGCTCCTCTTGAGAAGACCTGCGGACCTCCAAGGCCACCTGGAAAACTGGGGTGGCCATGTCCCCTAACCTGGCCATGAACTCCTATGGGCAGCGGGTGTAGATCTCGCGTGTCATGTTGCAGGTGCCTGGTCCACCCAGTCCGTGGCGGGCCTCAGGGACTCCGGGGGACAAATAGACAGACTCCCAGCTCTGGTTACTGTCCCTCTGGAGCAACCCAACCCTCTGTCTGCCTTAACAGAAACACACAAGCACAAACCACCCAAACCACACAAGTGTGTGTGTCTCTGCCCAACCCATTAACAGCAGAGACGGACTTCACAGTCCAGGTCATTAGTAACCAATCAATGGGACCAGATCAGCCCCTAGATTACAAAACATAAGGTAGAACCAGTCGAGAGGTCAAAACAACAGAGCAAGAAGGCCTGAACGATTCTTAAAATCTGTCCTGTGCCTGCCCTCCCCCTGAACCACTCATCTTTGCCTGGGCACTTCCCAAGGTCAAGGACGGGAAGCGGTGCAGGCACACACATCTTCATGTCCCGTGTGGCCCCAGGGGGAGCTGGAGATGCAGGTTGGCAATGACAGGTGGTTTTTAGTGAGGACATGCACGGCCTCTGAGTGCCCGCGGAGCTGGAGTACACGAGCCCGAAGCAGCCGCGATCCACACGTTCCTGATGTGATGTCATCTTCTCCACGAGGTGTGTCCTCCCCTCCATCGCACAGGTGGGGAAACCGAGCATCCACAGGCAAGCCACTCAGCCGGGGCTGAACACCCCTCACTTGGCACCCTAGACTTCGAATGTCTACACTGTAGAGCTGCTTCTCAACCCTTCATGTGAACACCAGCAGCGTGGGCAGCCCGCCATGACCTGCACTCCCAAGCTTCTCCCAGCAGCAAGGCACTCTTCACGCGCAGGGCCTTTGGACTCAGTCCCAAGACAACTCCTGCCCTTCCCTAATTCCATGACTGATCCCAGATTTTTATTCTTGTGGTTCAGTTTCATATCAGTCAAGATTCCCCAGAGAAGCAGAACCAGTAGGATATCATCTATATACAGACAGAAAGATTTTTAAGGAATTGGTTCAGGGCATCTGGGGAGCTGGCAAGTCTGAAATCCAAGGAGCAGGTGGGCAGGCTGGAGACTCAGGAAGAGGTGACACCGGCTTGAGTCTGGAGGCAGAATTCCTTCTTCTTAGGAAACCTCAGTCTTTCCTCTTAAAGCCTTCAACTGATTGGATGAGGCCCACCACATTAATGTGCTTTCCTCAGAGTTGCCCGATTTAAATGTGAATCTACACAGTACCTCTGCGTAGCATCTAGCTGGGTGTTTGAACAAATACCTGGTCATCATAGTTGACATATAAAATTAACCATCACAAAGTTTCTCGTTCTTCCTTCCCTTTATCATGGCGTCTATGCTCAAGCTTTATGTGTGCCACTGAAACAGGCCTTCCCTACAGCCCCTTCCTTCCGGCGCCCTTCCTCAGCACACCAAGGCCCCACCTAACCTGTTTCCAGCTGCAACTATGAAGAAGCCCTCCACTTGTTCTCCTCACACAATCTCGCCACATTCATCTCCTACCACATTGACACGCCCTCCCTCAAGAACCTCAAAGCCTTCCTCTTACCTAGAGTGGCAAGTCTCAAATGCTTGGGGCCCAGGACCCATTTACAATTATCGAGGACCCCAGAGAACTTTTGTTTATGTGGGTCATTTCTACAATACTGTATTTGAAATTAAAACTGAAAAGTATTCAAATTCTGCACTACTTCCTTCAAAAATAATAATGCACCCATTTCATGTTAACATAAATGACAAACTTTTATGAGAAAACATATTTCCCCAAACAAAAAATAATGGTTAAAAAAAGTACAAAAACGTGTATGTTTGCAAATACCTTTAATGTCTGGCTTCACGGAAGAAAGTTGGACCCATGTCTGCTTCTGCACTCAGTCCATTGTGATGTGTTGCTTTCGTTGAATCCAGAAAGGGAGAAGTATTTTAAGATAATTGTATTTTCAGATCATTGCAGATCTCTTCCTTTGATAATACACCAAAACTAGAGAAGTGTTTATTTCTTAAAGATTAATTGCGACATGGAATCTGAAAGTGTATCAATGAGCATTTCATACCCTCAAACTTTAAAATCCGCTGGCCTGTCTTGCACTTCGAATGGACCTTTCACTGGTGTGAGATTTTGGAATAGCAAGCAGGAGTCATTTGGAAAATTATGATTCACTGAGTTTTGCAGATCTTCCAGATGTTGACATATTTCATACAATATTAAAAAATCACGTTTGTTACTATTACCATCAATCTCTTCAAAAAGGTCCTTAAGTATTGGGAAATTGTCAAGCTCATGGTGGTGAATACAAGTTTTCCAAGATTCTAATTTTCACACAAAATTTCAAATTTTGTCCTTGCCAGGAAATATTGTCAGTTATTCCCCTCGAAGAGACAGGCTCACTTTAGTCATTTTCTGGAAAATGTCTGCCAAGGACCCAAACTATGCGGTCACTCGTTCTTCTGAGTAAAAGCGGGGCTCGGTGGGAAGTGGCGGGTTCATCTCCCAACATGAGCTGTGCGGGAGACACCCACCGCCCACCCCGTGCGCGCAGCCGAGCTTGACCATGTCTACGGACTCCAGGGTTGAGACTCACTAGAGTCAATCTTCGCTGCTTTGCATTCATAGCTGAAGCTGGCCATTTGGTCGCCACCGTCCCTTAGTGTGAGGAATCCAGTGACCACGTGCTGTCAGAGATTCTGCTCGATTTGTGCTAGCACTCAGCAGGGACACCATCACGCACGTGTCAGCATGGCCACAAAGACAGGCACAGTTTTGTTATAAATATTGTTTGTATTCAGCTTTACATTTACAATGGTATGATTATGAAACCAGTTTTGATCTTGAAGACCCCTGAGTGGGGTTCCCTAGGGAACCCCGGGCCGCACTTTGGGAACCACTGGCCTGGAGCACTGCACTCATCCAGCTCCCAACACCTTTCACAGCCCGAGCGTCCAATGTATCACTTCACATTTGAAAAAAACCAAAAAACCTTTTACGTCAGTCAGACCTGGACTACAACACTAGCTCGGTTACTAGCTGTAACCTGGTGAAAATGAACAACTCCTTATCAACTTCAGTTTTCTTCATCAGTAAAATGGGATAGTTGTGAGAATTAAATGAGTGAACGCGTGTGAAGCACCATCATCGGTGAGTATTAGCTCCCTTCCTGGTCCTCACTGTGACTAACAAGGGCTGTGATTCTCTGAAAGCTCTGATTTATATTTATATATATAAAGGGATAATCGGATTCATTTGTCCTTGAAGTGAGTGCCCAGGACTCCAAAGTTACACTTGAAACTACATCCTTCCCAAAGATGAGCTGGCTTTGAGCCACCTCTTTGAACATGTATGGCAGTGTTTTCTGAATTATTCGTTTTTAAGTGAGTCCTCTACTCATCCCGTGTTTCACAAGTGTATCTTCTACCTACAACTAAAGTCGAAGCTTCCAGAAGACAGACTCTGTAGAAGATCCTTTAGCTCCTTCACACCGGTGCCGTATTCCTGCACAGCAGATCAGCCCACAGTGCAGTGGCTTAAAAGCCACAGTGATGGCTACTGTCTCTCTTGTTGCTGTGGGTCCGGAATACAGAGGGGGCGTGGCGGGATGTTTGTCCCTGCTCCGTGATGTCTGGGGCTGCAATCATCTGAAGGCTCTTTCACCCCCATGTCTACCAGGGGACGCTGGTGTCAGCTGGGAGCCCAGCTGGTGCATCAGCCTGAGCACCCACACATGGCCTCTTCATGTGGCCAGGGCTTCCTCACCACATGGCAGCCAGGTTCCCAGGGAGAGGATCCTGACAGAGAGAGAGCGCCAGGCCCCAGCTTTCTCCTTTGCTGACTGAGCCTCCAAAGTTACAGAGCCTCACTTACACCAAAATTCACTGGTCAGCAAGTAACGAGATCCCACAGGTGCTCAAAGGGAGGAAACACTGACCCCATCCCCCGGGGGAGGAATGCCATTCATGATAAGTTCCAGGAAGAGTATGTGACAGGAGCGAAATAGACAGGTGCGGCCGTCTTTGCAAAATGGCATCCGTCACACCCTCTGACATCCTCACTAAGTGAATGCAAGCACGCACACATGAATGAATGAATGGAGAGGGTTTTCTCAACTGTAGAATGGATCGTGGCATAGCCTAGACTAAGTCACGTGAGTTATATTCTCTGCTTTACTCGTCGGATTCTCCCCCACCGGATGGTAAGTTCCTTGAAGGCGGAAACTGAGTCTTGGGTCCTCAGAGATCCCCCAGTGCCTGGCAGCTGCTCAGCAAGCGCCAGCTGGAAGGAAGGAAGGACTTAGGAGGGAAGGAGGGAAAGAGGGGAGGGTCTTCAGACCGCTGGGAACTTTAAGACCCAGTGATATGGGAGGTTCCAGCTTCAAGACCCCCGCTCTCAGTGGGGAGAGAACTAAACATGCTCTGCGACGGAAGGGAATGAACATGAATTAATTCACTGCACTATTCCCTCTCCAAGGCCCAGAGCCAGCGTTGCCTGAGGGGTGAAAAGAGTCGGTCTTTCAAAAAGCTCATCTTTGGACACATTTTGTAAATTCAGAAGGATGCCCCAGAATGTTCTGATTCAAATCAAATAAAAGCTACTGTACCAAATAGTAATTTCACCTATGTTTACTTTTTATATGCCAGGGAATTTTTGCCCCTTTAAAAAAAATAATTCATTTAAATGTCTAATGTACATTTCCTTTGAAAGCATAATGAAGAGAACAATTCAGATAGTCAGTACTTTTTAATGTCAGTGCTCAGTCAGAAAAGGGAGCTTTCTGATTTTGAAAATTAAAGTTACCATGCCTGGGTGGCTCAGTCGGTTGAGCGTCTGCCTTCGGCTCAGGTCATGATCTCAGGGTCCTGGGATCGAGCCCCGCATTGGCATCATCCATCATCGGGCTCCCTGCTCAGCGGGGTCTGCTTCTCCCTCTCCCTCTGCTTCTCCCTCTCCCTCTGCTTCTCCCCTGCTTGTGCGCTCGCGCCATCTCTCTCTCCCCCTCTCTCTCTCAAATAAATAAAATCTTAAAAAAAAAAAAGTTGATGGAAAATAAGAGTTAAATCCAATAAGACTGGAGGTTTACATAAAATCTGATAATGAAAATCAGCTTCTTTAACTACTCAAAGATTATGAAAATGGAGAATATTTTCAAATCAGTCCTGAGCTGGGAATTCTACCAAATTACTCTCTTGATATTTCTCTATGACATCATAATCATTTTTAAATGAATATGCTTTTCTCCCTAACACTCTATTCTTGCTTTCCATTTTCAAGCAGCATCTCGTGAAACCAGCATGTGTTTTGCAGCAAGCACGGTTTACCTTCCTCCTAATTTCCAGCCCCTGGGACAGAACAGAGCCTCCTCCTGGACTTTGACCTCTTAGCTTTCCCACCAGCCACTGATTTGAAATTATTCTAATCAGTGTTTTTAATGTTTCATCTCTGAATATTTAAAAATATTAATTTTAATTTAATTTCAGAATAGGTCATGGTTCATGTGATCAGACACCATCAGCTAACTTCCCAACTCCCCAGAAGGTAACCGTGGTAAACAGTAGAGTCGACCCCACACAGTGTCCCCAGCAAAGCCCACTGCTTGTCCTTGGACCTAAAGGGCAAACAAGTCAAAACTTTGGGCTTGCACAAGAAAGAGGAAAGAAAAAAACCCTTGTCTTCCTTAAAAACAAAGGGTGATTTGGGGTGAATTTTTTGGATAACCTCCTGCATCGCCCGGTGCCGTGGAGCTCAGGGTCGCCCTCAGCCACCGCTGTGGCCACGGTGGACTGACGATACTACTCAGCAGACGACCTTCATCAAGACCTCGGCAATTCCAGATCTTCTGTGGAATGTCAATTTGTAAGTGCGGAGATCCTTCTAATTACTCCCCACCTTGAAGAGATCCAGTCCAGTGGCTAAAATGGAAACTTTTAAAAGAAGAATTATGTTTGCAAAATATTTGCAGGCACTTAACTTTCAATATGCCCGTGCTAGTTACATTAACATTAATAGTGCGAGTCCTGGACTATATTCCTCCAAAACCCTGTTTGACTCAGTTTCACTACTCAAATTAGTTACTCAAAGACCACCTAAGAAAGAACATCATTTTATTAATAACTATGAAAAATTATACATAAATGTATTACGTAATTACTATATACTACATGATAATGTTATATATAATTATCATAAAGTATAAATATTATTACAATAATATATCAAATATTTAGAGAAGTCAGATAGAAAAAACAAAATGTCAGTGGGTATTTATGTGATCTTTTGATGGAAAAATCCTATCTTTTTAACAGGCAAAAGCAAAGAAATAACCCACAAGCAAAACAGTTACAGATTTTATACCTAAAATGGTAAAATGCCTAGATGTCAAAATTTTAACCAATGAAGTTAAAAGCAAATGAAAAATTAGAAGGAAACATTCGCATTATATGTGAAAAACAAAGCATTAATTCATCTAATGATTTTGATTATTTTAAAAATCGGTAACAGATAAACCCGTGAGAAAAATGGGGAAGAGCATTAACTGGCAATTCTTTAAAAGTATATAACAAACGTCAAATAATATTACACTTCTCTAGAATTCAAAGTCTATCTCAAAAAATGAGAAATCAGTTTTGTCAATGAAAAAGTTGTATTTATTTCTTTTTTATTATGTTTTGATAAGCATTTTCTCTGGACAGGATCTGTTAAACTGGACACTCTCCAACACCAGTGGAAGAATATAACTTTAGATAACTTTTCTGGAAGGAGTTTTGCCAATACTTCCCAGGAGGCTTAACAATTTCAAATGTTATGACCCATTTATTCTGGTTCTCGGAGCCTACGGAAAAATCAAGAATGAGCAAAGTTGTAGATATAAGGATATTTGTTGTAGTGTTATTAATAACCATGAAATAGTAGGCCCCAAATGTTCAAGAAAAAGAGAAGGGAGAAAATAATTGTGGGGTTTTTTCCTCTGATGGAAAACTACACAGCCATTTAGACAAACATGATTTGAAGAATACTTACTGACCTTGGAAAATGTTTATGACAATGTTAAGGGAAAACAGCAAGCTGGACACGTGTGAATAACAGAGGCTTCACCCACAGTGTGTGCGCAATGACCCACGTCTCTGCGTTTATGACAAGTTCTACTGTGGGTTTTAGGGTATGCCCTGCCTTCAGAGTCACCAATATGCTGTATTATCCCAATTCTGTTGCACAGAAAAAAGATCGAAACAAAATCCACAGAGTACTGTGGTTTTTCTCCCCTAAACTGGAGGGGAGAATGTGGAATTGGCAGGCAATTTTACTTTGGCTTAAGACATTATTTTTCCGAATTCTCCATAATGTGTATTTATTAAATTTATAATTTGGAAAGGGAGCTATTTTTAAATGTAAAATAAAATCTTTAATCTGGGATGAGATGTGCTGCTAATTTGGGGGGGGGTTATTTTAGATCTCCTTTCTTAAATCAGATTTTCCTTAGATAATTTATCTAATGCCCAAGCACAGAGCCATTTTGGTAGCGCACCAAGACCATACAACGTTTATATTTATATGTTTATTGATGATTTTCATCATTTTTTAAATAGATAAAAATTTTCCAAGTGAAAATTGAAAGTTAAATTCAATTTCTAATGTTTTTCTTACTAATTTAACATATCTTTGAGAAAATAAACACGGACTTACCTTTTAAGTTAAGAAATATGTTTTTGTTGAAAAAAATCTTAAGCAGGCCATTAACTAATTCATAATTTCTTCTCTTCCTATTTCTATTTCCAGAGGCTGAACTCAGCTAGCTGTATCATAGACCACGTTACCTTCGAAAACGTGGACAGAGCTCGCTTCCCAGAGTGGGGACAATAATCAGACAGGCTTGTTAACAACGCAAACCACGTGTTTATAAAGAGTTACCAGTAGCTTACAATCAGTCAAGCTACAATTCCTTTTAAATGATTTGTGTTCTTGTCTTTCTGTCAAAATCCAGCGCATCATTGGAAACAAAGACTGAAACTGCCCTGAGTCCGCGGTGGTAACGCGTCCTCTGCATTCTGACCGCGCACACGTCTCGGCGGCATCAGTTCCTGCACCAGCTGTCTTGCCTCCTAATCGAGTTCCTGAATAAGCTCGAGATCCGGGGGGCAAAGCCGTAGCCCCTTATACGGCCCGTCGCGTAGCTGGTGCTCAGAAATCATGCAGCTCAAATTCCTGACGGCAGCTTGCACTCAGTGGACCATGAATCCTACAAACCCCGATGTTCCAGAGGCGCTAATGTGCTCACCTCTCCGGAGCCTATGTTCGGTGCCAAAGGAACACATCCTCGGCGGTGGTTCCAAGTCAGAGCCCGCCGAGGCGGAGTCCCCACCCGGGCTGCACGTGCGTGCTGAGGCTCTGTGGGCGTCCGCGGGCCCTGGGAGCTTGCAGCCCACACCCAGCTAATGGCCCGTGACTGCGTGTCCCCGTGAGGACTGCCTGTCCCCGTGAGTTCTGCCCTCTGTGCCGTCGCGTGCGGCCTGTGGGCTTTGCCTTCATTGCCGCTCATCTCAGTAACAGGATTCCGTGCGGTCCGGCCGGGCATGCCCCCTCCCCCGGGGAACGTTCTCCGATCCTGAATGCAGAGGCTCTGCCCTGTTCTCGGCGGTGGGGGCTTCCTGATGTTAAAGGAGACCCGTGTCTTCAAAACAAAGCAAGAAACAAGCCAGAATTTGTGATCTGGGACATAATTGGCCTATCCTAGGAGAACTGTATTTTCCTGCCAGCGTGTAGCTTTCCTCCTGGTTATGATCCCCTGTGTGTGTGATCCACCTCGAGACTGGGACATCCCGGGGGGCAGAATGTGTCTCCGTTCATCCGGCACCCCCAGCCCCAGAGTAGCTGGGGTCTTGTGGCCAGAAAGTCTCTAGAGCCATGGGTGTGGATACCAGGACTTGCTGAAGGCTCCTGAAACGTTCAGAAGTTCCTGCTCAGGGGCTGCTATGGCCTGAATTGTGCGCCTCAAAGTCACTGGCTGGAGCCCTAAGTGCCAGTACGACTGTATCTGGGACTGGGGCATATAAGGGGGTACCAAGGTTAAAGGAGCTCATAAGTGTGGGGCCCCCATAGGACAGGATTGATGTCCTCGTGAGAAGCGACACCAGAGTGCTCTCCCCCTTCCCTCCCTCTCCCCTTTCTCCCTCTCCCCGTCTCTATCTCTGTTTCTCTACCCACCCACCCCCACCCTCTCCCCTGCAGCCCCACAGAGGCCCTGGGAGCGCACAGTGGGACAGCAACCCCTGCAAGCCTGGAGAAGGGGCGTCAGAAGGAGACTCCCCACTGGCACCAGCTCTGGACGTGTGCCCCCAGACTGTGAGGACGCACGCCCGTGGGACTGTGTCACGGTCATTTCAGACGCTGCAGGGATGGGTCACTGTCCTGTCCTTGTGGACGAACAAGCCCATGAAGCCGGGGCTCAGGAGAGGTGCGAGCTCACCCTCTGCCACACGTCCCTGCCCAGCGCCAGGGCGCCCGTCCAGGGCCGGCCTGCTGAGCAGGCGGGGACCCCGCCTCCCGTCCCCCTTGCTCTGCGGGAGGCACCATGGCTCCTGTCCCCTCCTGGCCTGGCCCGAGGCAGCGGGGCGCAGGTCACTGCAGGGAACGAAGACTGCTTTGACCACCCCCCTGAGTAAAAGGTCAAGGAACCCAACAGCGAAGAGTGGCCCCTCCCTCGTGTCCTCCGTGCCCCCCCCAGCCCCCTGCCTGGCACGGGCCGTGGACGCAGCAGGCCGGCCGGAGGGCACACAGACACCTAGGTCACGCTGGAGTTCAGAGAAACCGCAGAAAGTCTCTTCAATGCTCCTGCTCGTCGATTATCCCCTGTCCTACCCCTACTCCACTATGACTCACTGGATTACACCAAATATGACCGCCGGCTTATCCGCCCTTCGGACCGACCCGCGCGCACGATTCCTCTGCTCCATCTGCACCTCGGTGCCCTGGGAGGTGTGCAAGGAGCCGTCCGAGCTGGGACGGGGGCGTCACGCCAGGGAAGGAGGCACTAGTGCGCGCAGCCTGTCCCGCCTGTCCCGGCGCCAGGAGCGTCTCCCGTGGCCCATCCTCACTCCTTCCGTGGCTCCAGCTGAGCACTTCGGGGGCCGCTCAGGCGCCCGGGACACACGAACAGCAGTCTCTGTGCTCAGGGAGCTTCTGGAGGGAAGTTGCCCTCCACCGCACAGCCGAGGGGCACACGTTCTGATGCCAGCCGCCCTGGGAGCAGGAGACCCCTGTTGTCAGAGAGGGTGACCCCGACCCGCTGACGCGGAACTGGGAATGGCCGCTACCCTGCCCTCACTCCTGCCCGCCATCCCGCCCTCACCCTCACCCACCCCCCACCCACCCCACTCCTGCCATCCTGCCCTCACCCCTCACCCACCCACCACCCACCCCCGCCATCCCGCCCTCACCCACCCCCACCCCCTCCCCACCTCGTCCTGCCCTCACCCACCCCCCACCCCCTCCCCACCTCACCCCCGCCATCCTGCCCTCACCCCTCACCTACCCCCACCCCACCCCCGCCATCCTGCTCTCACCCCTCACCCACCCTCCCACCCCCTCCCCACCCAACCCCACCCCCGCCATCCTGCCCTCACCCCTCACCTACCCACCCCACCCCACCCCACCCCCCCATCCTGCCCTCACCCTCACCCACCCCCACCCCCTCCCCACCCTGTCCCACCATCCTGCCCTCACCCTCACCCACCCCCACCTCCTCCCCACCCCACCCCACCATCCTGCCCTCACCCCTCACCCACCCTCCCACCCCTTCAGCCCCCCACCCCCGCCATCCTGCCCTCACCCTTCACCCCCCCCCCGCCACCCAGTCTCCCCACCTCCACTACCCCGCCCTCAACCCCCTTCAGCTGTTTCTTGGTTACCACGGAGACTTCTATGATCATCACTTCAACAAGGTCCTTCCTATCTTGGAGTCTCAGGTTTTAAGGCTGAATCATTACAATATGATTCCTCTGGTATTTCCAGTAATGACTTGCACTCACCTGACAATACGTTGTATCTTCATCTCTACTTCGAAACAAACGTCAAGTGTTATCTCCAGTGCATTTTATAGTAAACTTAGTATAGGGAAAAAATGCAATGAAAATGTCCACAAAATCCATTTGCAAAAAGTCCAAAAATAGCGAAACAAAGCAGCCTTCCGAAGGCAGTGCTGTGGGGGCGGGGAGGCTTCTGGGGTCCCCTGTGTTCCGGTTCTAATCTGGGCTCGGATGACAAAGGTGTGCTCAGTTTGTGGAAATTCACCAAGCTGACACGTCAGTACACTTTTCTGTATGCACGTTACATCCCACAAAGAGTGAAAGCTGACCAAGATATTAATGGGAAGCAGGGCTGGGTTACAAGGCAGGAAGGTGCCTCGGCATCCAGGGGCCTCTGCGGGGCGCGCAGGGCAGGCACGGTGCCCGGCTGTGGGTCCCCTGCCCTTGTCAGAAGGCCTACATTGCATAAAACCCAGACTCCCGCACAGGTCGCAGGCCCTGTGGCCGTCCTGCCACCTTCCCGCGGCAGCGGCGTTCGGGGCCAGGACGGGGGGCAAGCTGTCCCTTGGACACAGTTTCCTGGAGCGCTCAGAGAACAAGCGTCTCAGGCAGGACTGCATATGCAGAGCTCCCGGCACCACTTGGTGCTAGAACAATGTCCTTTCCAGGCATGGACTGCACCGTCCACGTTCATGTTCCTTTAACTCTGAAGCCCAGCAACACAGGCGGCGTTCGCAACAAAAGGCGCCTGAGACAGCGTGGGAGGCGCTGAGCGGCGGACCAGCTGCAGGTGCGCGGCGCTCACGCCCGGGACGGCCTGACACCCAGCAGGGGCCGAGCACCGCAGAGGGGTGAGCCCCGCGAGCGCCCAGGTGGTTGACTGGGAGGCTAACGTTGCCATGTTTCCGCTCGGCTGGGATATTTTAAAGCGTTTTGCCAAAGCAGGCCGATGAGAAAGGTGGTCAATGAATCAGTGTTTCAAATCTCCCCACTTAGAAAATGTTAAAGCTAAATGACGTTTTTACGATATCTTTTTTTAAGTGTGGTCTGCAGGTTCTGTTTCTGCAGTGGTTTGGGGCTGATCTTCTAGGAGAGGGCTGGTGGTGTAGCCGGTCTACACAGTCCTGTTGCTCTTTCCGGAATGGCGTCGGGGCCTGTGGCCTGTTGGTGTCATTCCCTTTCATCCATCCTCTGTCGCGGGGCCTCGGGCACGGGGTCTCTGACCAGCACCTGGGAACGTGCACTCAGGATCGAGGGCTGCCGCACGAAGATTCGGGAGCCGCAAATGAAGCAGAAGGGGCAGCAGGTGCGTGAAGCCGCCCCGGAGGGAACCAGCGTCGCATCCCCACCCTGATGTCCGTGTTTTACTGCCGTTGTTCCTTTTATGACAAGTACCTAAAGTACTTCCTGATAAGAACTTAAAATCCAAAGTCCACCTCACTTTCAACATCTTGGAATTTCCAAAGGGCAGTGCTGTTGAGGTTTGGTTCAAACTCAGAAAGTTGGATTTGGTGCAATGTCACTCCCCATCACATTCTGGGGGCTTCCGCGGGAACACGCCACAGAACTCAGGACGGGACCCTCGCCCAGACTCGCTCCTTCGCTCCGAGCCTTGAAGCCGTCTACGTCCAAGGACTCCCGGAGGGACACGCTGGCCCAGGACCCCTGATGCGCTGTCGAGTAGCATTCCCCATCAGTCTCCCCCATGGCAGTCTTCCACCTTCCCCACCATCCAGGGCAGGACATGCTATTTCACGTTTATCTGGGACTCCGACCTTCAGCTCCCTCATCAACATGGACGTTCCAGGAGGGCAGGAATTTGGTTTTCCCCAGCAAAAATCACATGCAGTGCCGGATACAGTCACATGAATAAACTGTAGTTACACATTAGTGCAGGGAAGGCAAAACCCGTCCACGTCCTTCTGCAGCCCAGGACCCGGAGCAAAATCACTCTGCAGAGCCCTCAGCCAGCGCGACCTCTGCAGGCGTCCGCCGCACTCACGGCTCCTAAGAACCTGGTCCTGCAGGTGCAGAGCCCCCCACCCCGTAACCTGGAGGTTGCTCTCTCGCGTTGGGGGGGCCTGCCCTCATCCCCGGCCCGTGGGGACAGCTGTCATGGAGCAGCCCTGTGACAGGGAAGGCACCGAGACCCCACAGGTTCACGTGCCTGGGGTCCTTCGGGGCAGGCCCCCAGCAGCTGTGGTGCTTCCTGCCACGCTCAGCAAACAGTGTCCGTGCGTGTGTTCACGCACACATTTATTGCATTCACTATAACCACAGCGCGAAACAGGCAGACAGTCGCTCATGATCGGACACAAGGGCAAGGATTCTCAGAGTCAAAGTCAGATGATGGGCCGGTGGAAAGATGACCGACAGACGGACAGACGAGAGACACAGACTGAGAGGCCGTGCCTGGCTCTGAGAGACATTTATCATCACCTCTGAGACAAGTCAGAGACTCGAGCGCAGGGACAGCGTTTGGCGGTGTGCGAACGCTCACGCGTCTGTATGTTCCCGAGCCGGGAGGGAAGGGAGGCGGCGGGAGGAGAGCAGAGGCTCACCCGTGCTTCTCTCGAACAGGCGGTCCCTCGCACAGCTGCAGCGGACACTCCACCGCCATCCCCAGGCCCAGAGCGCACGGGGCCCGCCCGATCCGGGAACGGTCGATTCGGGGACAGACGCTCCCGAAACAAACCACCTGCACCGCCCTCTCCGGAGCCGAGCCCCTTCTCCGGGCCCCTCCCGGTCCCCAGCCAGAGCCCCGGGCACAGCGTGCACAGGCACCCCGCCGCTGGGCCGCCTGCATCTCTCCACTCCGCTGCGCCCGGGCTGCTCAGACGCTGGGGGAGCTCGCTGCACAAGCGCAGAGACAGCCCAAGACGATGGGGCGCCAGGAGGGAGCAGCTGGGGCTCTGCCCCAAGCTCCATCCTTTGGACGCACCCCACGCACCCAGGGCCTGCAGCAGTGACCTCAGTTAGGCTCGGTTGCCTTTCTTGTTCCTCTTTCCCTTGCCCTGTTCCCCACTCCCGCTCCCTGGGTCACCGCTCCAATTAACCCCTCGCTCTCAGAGGGACCCGGGCGAGACCCCACTTAGGGCCTCGCTTCCCACCAGGACCACACTTCCCAATGGTGCTGCTTACTGGAGGCCTGAAGTCCCTTCCTGAGAGCGTCATGGGCCACTCGGAGGTCAAAAAGGAGTAATCAGGACAAAGACGACCCAAGTCCGCGGCTGGTGCTCAGAAACCGCGCAGCTGCTCCTGCTGGAGGTCAGCGACAAGCCTGCGGGAGCCGAGCCTGGAGGCAGGTGGGGGTGCACCTCTGCGCAGCAGGTGCGCGTCTGAGCAGGGTGGTCTTCCCAGGGCAGAGGCAGCTGCCGAGCCAGCCCGGCCCGGCTCCCGCGGCCCCATGCGGCAGGACATTCAGAAGCGCGCCCGGGTGCCCGAGCCCCGTCCGGCACGCCTGGCCAGCTGCTCCGTGGGCGGGCGACCGGCCGATGGAAGTCAGCTGGCTCCCGTCCATGGCACAACGGAAGGATGCGGGCACTCCAGGCACCGAGGGCCGTGCCCGGGAGCGCCACCCGCACGTGCCTCCCGAACTTGAGCAATTCCAGGCTGGAGCAGGAATGAGCCCCCACAGCCGGCAGGAGAGACGCGTGGCCGGGAGCAGCCCCGGCCTGGGCAACAGTGGGAGCATCCGCTGGGACAGCCCTGCCCCCTCCTGACTTCTCATCCCCTCGGCGTCCTTCCCGCTGCCCCCCGCCCCCCAAGGCCAAGGATTCGGCTGCTGAAGAGAGCCCACTGGCCGGCATCGGGGAGATGTGGGGCTTCCAGGCTTCTGGCAGGAACCGGCTAGCGGTCCACGGTGAGGGCGGCGGACGTGGGTACACAGTCAGCAGGTGGGGCCCCCGCTCCAGCGATCCAGAGAGAACAGTCCTACAGGGAGCGTGCACAGTCCAGGTCAGCGCGTGTCCAGTTGTCAAGGGGAACGGAAGACGCGTTCAGTAGCCGCACCGCATGCTGCCTAAGGAAGGAGGTGATAGGGGAAGACAGTTAATCCGTCCATTCTGGAAGATTCCAGGAACTCCTGAAGAACGCAGACCCTGGCCGACTGAAACTCTAGAGGCGCTCTTCTGTCTGCAGCGACTGCGATATGTTGGGGGTACGATGCCATGGGACAGCGCTCAGGGTGGGCGTGGGTGCGAAGTAACGCTTCGGACCCACACAGAACAGCCTGGCCCCTCTCAGCGGCTCGGACACTTGAGCCAAGCGGATGTCGCCAAGTGAGCCCCTGTTGCTTTTCCAGTGGGGGAGTACCCCACTGTCACTGCCCTTCGGCGGCAGAATGGGGGCTGGGGGGCAGACATGGTCTCCGAGGTCTTCCAAACTGTTCTGCTCTGTGACACTGAACCTGGTGAAGAGGTTCTGGAATGTTCCTCAATGACAAGCATACCGTGTTTGCAGTCCTATCAGCTAGAAACAACTCAGCCTCACCGTTGCGGCGTCCTCACGCTGCTCCAGCGTGGCCTGGGCTTTAGGTGCAGAGCATCTGGGGCCAGGTCCCCGTGCCGGCTGAGAGCCTCGCAGGCCCCGGCCAACTGCACGAGCGCTCCGTACCTGAGCGCCCCATTTATAAACGGGACGCGGAGACAGGGCCTCAGGGCTGGCATCGGAGGTCCTGATGCCGGGCTGGAGAAACCGAAGGGTGCTTTGTAAAGTGCCGAGTCCTGAATGCTGGGTGTTTCCCCCTCTCAGCAGAAAGTTATAGAACAATGTGGGATTGACTAATAAGCAAAAGGATCGTATGAATTGGTAAAAAGGGAAAATGTTCTGAGATTCAATGAAATGTCCATAGGTTAAGGGATTTTTAACATCCAAGTGAAGTAGAACTCACACCTAGTGTTTGTGGCTCCAATAGGAACATGAGTCTGCTGTTGGGGCATAATCATTTCATCTTTACCCTTCATGTGACAGAACCAGCCAGCATGTAAGCTTGCTTGGGAGGGTTTGGCCTTCCTTCATCTTGGGAGCTCACTACCTGAAGCTTTGTTCCGTGCCCTAATGGCGACCTTAGGTCTTACGGAACTTCCTTGTACGACGGGCATGAGGGGGTCCTACCCGTTCAGAAGGACCCGTGAGGATGGTGGAGTCCCCGTGTGCGCGGGCCCGCACTTCCTGACACCGCCCAGCTGCCCAGAAAGACGACCAGGTGTGGTTTCTACAGCCCACTAGCTAGCCCGGCCGCCTCCGACGAGTGAAGAAGGGTCACCCATGGGAGCCCTCTGCCCTGCTGACATGGCCAGGTGTCCTCCTCGGCTCATGGAAGGGTTCTCGGCCCTCCAGGGAGCCGTGGAACAGGCAGGAGAGGCAGTGAGCTCCAGGCCAGGGAACAGATGTGGTAGCCAAAAATAGGCCAGTCCAGTCCTGTGTGGCTCAATCAACTCATGCCTTTGGGTATTAATTAGACAGCCAAAGTGTGCTGAGCACCGTGCGAGGGGTGGTGAGGACTGAGCGAAGGAGGCGTGGGCGTGGGCCTTGAAACATGGATAGTACAGACGAGAAAATAAGCCTACCAGAAATGGGAGCGAGAAAAATCAGAGCCGAGGGGACAGCCAGCCAGCCAGCAGCCCTTGGGGAAGGCAGGGCTTCCGTCTCTGCTGGGAGCTCCTGTGTCTGGTTCCACGCTCGGACCTCCTGGTCCCCGGAGGCAGAACTACCAAGATCGCCTACATTTGCCTTTAACACATTTGCCTACGTTCTTTATAGTAACCAACTGACCCAAGCTGGAAGTTCTTCAAGCTGGCCCGTCGTGGTATCAACCTGGCTTCTCAGGTGAAAACAATGAACATTCTAGTCCATTCCAAAACAAAAACAGTTTTTAAATGAGGTGGTTGGGTAGCCCAGGGAACCCCAGCGGTGCGCGCAGGCGAAGGGCAGCTTCTGGGCACGGGCCCTGCAGCCCCAAAGCGCCTGGGCTGCCGCCCCCACCCACACACCCCCACCCTGCTGCCTCCCACCCGCGCCGCGACCGCACCTCTGCAAATATGTCATTCCTTTAACGCCATCCTGGCACTTTATTTGGTTGACATTATTGGACAGTGACCTGTGACACAATTTACTTTTCTAAATAATGGAAATCTACTCCTTACTTAAAGGCCAACATTTTTTAAACCGTTTGAGATGGTTTGTAATATGTGAAACTTTTTCTTTTTTTTGCATTCTTAAACAGATGGTAATTTAACTTTGATCTGTGTGTGTGATTCAGTGCCTTTGTTACGCAAGGAAGTTTGGGGACCCTCGGGTCACCTGGAGCCCCTGAACTGAGAGGGTTCCAGGCTCCCATCACTGAAGTCCTCTGGGGCTTGGGGTTTCTGGTGGCTTCGCTTCTTCCTCCTCACACTTCTTGCTGTATTTTCC
The DNA here is from genome assembly GCF_964656455.1 of Halichoerus grypus. Taxonomy (NCBI): domain Eukaryota; kingdom Metazoa; phylum Chordata; class Mammalia; order Carnivora; family Phocidae; genus Halichoerus; species Halichoerus grypus. The sequence continues at coordinate 2,040,323 of NC_135720.1, read as the reverse complement.
TTTAACAGATTTCAAATCTTATCTTGTGGACCATGAAACACGACAGTAAGTAAGGAAAGTGAAAACAACTTCAGGACTGGGAGAGAGCCCAGGGAAGGGCAGACTGGGAACATCAGGGTCGCGGCCCCTGTGCTGTTGGTTCCCCAGCTCTGCACCCAGGACCCCCCGGCTCTGCACCCAGGCTTCCCTGGCTCCACACGCAGGCCCCCAGCTCCATGCCCAGGGCCCCCAGGCTTCCCTGGGTCCACGCCCAGGCCCCCTGACTTCCCTGGCTCCACACCCAGGCCCCCCGGTTCTGCACCCAGCCCCCCCAGCTTCTGGCTCTGCCCCCAGGCCACCCTCCGGGGCCTCTGCACCCAGGCCCCCCTGCTCTGCCTCCAGGTCCCCCCTGCTCTGCCCCCAGGACCCCCCGGCTCTGCCCCCAGGACCCCCGGGCTCCACACCCAGGATCCCCGGGCTCTGCACCCAGGCCCCCTGGCTCCGCACCCAGGACCCCCGGGCTCCGCCCCCAGGACCCCCGGCTCCACACCCAGGCCCCCCCGGGCTCTGCTCCCAGGCCTCCCTGGCTCCACATGGAGGCTCCCGGCGGCCCCGGCAAAGAGGGGAAGCAGAGCAGCGCACTGGTATTTCTGGCCTCCTTGACCTGGCCCTCCTCTACCCTGACCAGGCTCCGTCCCCAACACCAGTGTGTTTCATCCGTCCCACTCCGTGTCCTTACACCCTGTGTCCCCGGCTCTGCCGCTCTCACCAGCAAACCTCTGGACAGAGATGTGACACTTCCCGGTTCTACTTCCTCCCTCTCCTTCGCACTTCGGACAGCTGACAGGTGACTTCCGGGCCCCCCAGTAGACCCTTGCTTCCTGACGGATGAGTGCGGCCAATAGCACTGTGGGGCCTCCTCCCGAGACCCCACCCGCCCCAGCCTCCTTCCTCTCATCCCCGAGAACCGCGCTGTCTGGGCCGAATTCTCCCTCTCTGCCACTCTGTCACCCTCCTCTGCGGGCTTCTCTTCTCCCGCCTGCCCCTTAGATGCGGCCCTGGGGATCATGCACCCATGGGGAAACGCGGCAATGCAGGGCAGCCCTGGCCTGCGGGGGGTCATGCCTTTATCCACCTCCTGCGCATCTTGATTTCTCTTTCTGCAAACCCGATTCTGGCAATTGTGAGACCAGAGCTGGCCTCGGCTGTGCGGAATGCCATGGGGCAACAGGGCTGGAAAGGGCATTGGAAGAGTCTGCAGATGGAGGGAAAGGCTCTGGGGGGAGTGAGGGAGGCGGGTGGGGGGGGCTCGCAGAGGCTCTGTGGCACATTGGGGGTCTCACATTGCTCAAGAAGCGCAAGGAAAGATTGCAACTCCTGGGGTTTCTCTTCGGCCATGGGACTGAGCCACAGGGTCACCCACATTCCTGCGCTGTGAGGTCATTCTCTGTCTGCCTGATATCGCAGGTGGCAGCGGTCGGTCAGGCCTGCTCACGTCGGTCAGGCCTGCCTCTGCTTTGCTGTCTGTGTTAACGGCATGTCCCCCCCTCCCCCCGAGAGCCAGAGCGGGAGCCCTCCCCCTGCTCCAAATTACTGGGGTTCCTGCCGGAAAAGGAGGCACATGCAGGAGTTAAACCTAGGAGTCTTACGGAGGGACCGTTTCCACGGGTGTGGGCAGGGCTAGAGGACACAAAAGCAGGGTGGGCTGTTGCAGGATTTTATGTACGTGAGATTTCTCTGTGGAGACAGAAAGTGGATCTGTGGCTCTCTAGGGCTCCAGGGACTGGGCACAGTCTTAGGGCCGCTCCGGGGCGCGGGCGCCTCTTCGGGCTGAAGACAGTGTTCTGAGGGCCTGTGTGGCCACCCGTCCGCGCCTGCAAACGCACCCAGGCCACTGGTGGTACACGTTGTACGGTACGTCCATTGTGTCTGGACGGAGCTCTCATGTGTGTTTTAGTAGGGTGCGGGGCGGGGGAAGCATCTAGACATCTAGGAACTCAGCGCTGCGGGAAGCCCTCGCCGCAGACACGGGGCGGGGGCAGGCCTGGGCCACGACGAAGTGGACACACACACCTGGGTGTCCTTCACTCCTGACTGCTTCCCTCACCGATCTCGGCCGCCCCCTCAGTGTCCATCCAGTCCCTCGCTGGCCGCAATGACCCGCCCGCTCATTCCCAGCAGGGTGAGGATGAGGTCCTGGGACGTGCTGTGCTCGCTCCATCCTGCGGGTGAGCTGCCAGGCTGAAGGCCGAGGCTTCCACTCTCTCAGTCCCACATATGTCAGCCCCGAAACGTGACGTCCTCAGACCCTGGCCCTGCAGGGGGACCCCAGGCCTCCAGAGTCGCAGAGGCCCCGTGGCCTCCACTCCTCTGGACACTTGCGCAGCTAAGTCCCAGCTCAGTGACAAAAGGAAAATCGGTCAAGGGAGGGGAGGAAATAAGCAGAGCTCCTTAAACGTGGCCTTCTCCTGCTTCAGCACATCACGCACTGGACCCAGAAGTTCATGTGAGGCCAGGAAGGCGTGTGGGTCAGAAGAGCGGGCAGAAAACAAAGCTTTGGCGGCCACCGATGCGGTCCATCTGCTTGGTTCTCACTCTATCTTAGGGAGCAGGGTCACCAGCCCGCTGTTACAGGTGAGGGCACTGCGAGGTGTGGAGAGAGCGACCCGGCAACAGCCCCAGTCAGGCCACAGGAAGTGGCGACAGCAGGACTACCTGTCCCGCAGAGCTTCCTACACCAGCACCTGGCGTATCTGCAAAGCAAGCAACGTTCATACGGGATCTCAGCGCAGGGCAGGTGTGGAAGCCGTCCCCGCCCGCTTCTGTCAAGCACTTCTCATCTGTTACAGCCGGACAGCATCTGAAACCACTCTTCCTCGCCAACAAATCTGCTTTACATTTTGTGTTCCTATTGTTTATTCCCCAGCAACAAACCATAACCATCACAAATGTAAACAGGCACAGGGCAGCGGGTTTAACTGGGGAACTTTGTCACACACTGAACAGGAAGCTCACATCTTTGCCAACAAACTGAAAATCACATCCAAGGACACATCTTCTGGGAGCAGGGCTTGCGAGAAAACCTCCAGAAACACACTATAAAACCATTTTTCAATGAAACTAAATATTAAGGAGGATTTGGTGGTTTGGATGCTTTCCTTAAACAGAAGTTACTGTAAGATGTTTTGACAAAGAGGAAGTGCTATTCCATGTAGTTTAATATTTCATAATTTCCCTGTGAAATTTTACAAGAAGCTCTGGTAAGAGTTTTTAAACATTGTAAACTCTTGTAGGGGTAGTAATGTTACCATGCATGATCAATATCCAATATTGGCAGACATCCAGTGAGTGAGGGAGAGAATATAAAAGTTAAGGGGATTCTGCCCTTCCTTCAAATAGGAACTTGAAACACGAGAGAATACAACAGTATCAACGAGTCTCAGGGCAGAATTTGTCATTGAAAAATAATGCCTCATCACTAATACTGTGTCATAGTTCCATAACTCAGCAAGCCTGAGAAGCTAATTTCTATCTCTTGGTGAGAATGATAGTCGGTTAAGCATCTGACTCTTGGTTTTTCAGCTCAGGTCCTGATCTCAGGGTCATAAGATCGAGCCCCACGTCAGGCTCCCTGCTCGGTGTAGAGTCTGAGATTCTCTCTCCCTCTCCGTCTGCCCCCACCCCAAATAAATAAATCTTAAAAAAAAAAAAAAAAGAAAACACAGTAAGACAGAATTATGAGCAATGGACATTCTTTGGTAGTATTTTTTCTTAAAAACATTTCCTATACTACACAAAGCGTGCTTTTGATGGATAAAACTTTAAATGTGCCCCGATGCCAGATACTGTGGCGACCTACACGGAAGTGTGAGTTTTAGTCTATCATTTGCAAGTATCTAAATAGTTGACTTGAAAAGAGAAAAATGCAAAAAACTGCATTTAATTTTCATCTGGCTGCTTGTCCTGTAGATAGCTTCAGAAAACGCTATTTAGATATAATTACAAGTAACAAATGACCTAAAAAAAAAAAAATAATGATTGGTTGACAAATATTTACAATTTTTAGAAGTTGATGTCAGGAAGGACGTATGCTTTTGAGGGACTAGCATTTGCCAAGGCGATCCAGCACCTCTTCTAGTCCTCAGGATAACACTGACAGCAGGTGGGCGACCGGAAGCATGTGAGGGCTCACCCTTCTTGCACGTAACAGGTTAGCCTGGCACAGTGCCCAAAGATGCTGGCAGAAGACACAAGCCTCTTGGCTCAGAGACAAAGGGCTTTGTTGCTCCCAGCAAAGCAGGTAGTGTGAGTTGCACGCCCACCTCCACCCCCCTGCTCTCCCAGGCCCCTGGGGTGCTGTGGGCTCCTGGCAGATGCTGCCCGTGCAGCGGGTCTGTGCCACAGCTGAGCTGCCACGGCTCCAAGCCTAGGAACTCTCAATCTTTTACAACCTACTCTTGGCCCCCCAGGAGACATTATCTTTATTGCACAGGCCCACGAAAAAATCTGCCCCTTATAGCTAAGATAGAGGAGGACACTCTCTGTCTCCCAAGCCTGTTCACTCTATCACCACCCTGGGAAAGGTGGTTGTTAAAAAAGCTGTCAGGGCCACCACCCACAAAACATGCAGAAAGCCAGACACCCATGGAGGATTGTCTCCCAACAGCGGACGATATTCTACTTATCACAGATTCGTCAATGCAACACTTGAAATGGCAACCAACTTGCTCAAGGTCATAAAGCTTATCGAGTTGAAGAATCAGGATTCATATCTAGGTGGGTCTGATTCCAAGCTGATCTCTCCACCATGCAGCTGGATAGCATTCTCCCACATAAGAGCAGAGTTAATCAATGTATAAAAGGCACTATTACCGCAAACTCCCGAGTTTACCACGCCTATACCTGGGATGTTCAACACTTCAGTGACAGACCTATTATCGTCAACCCTTTTAACCATGTCTGACATTATCATCCTGCATTTTTCAAATGCAGAACATGAAACACAGAAGTAAACTAGCAGTAGAATCAGAATTGTAGCATGTTTAAGGCACATCTTTAGAGTGTTCAGTCCCGGCTCTGGAATGCAAGGCAAAGCAGGAACCACCTCTGTCCCCTTGATCCATCACCTCTTCAGACCACATGACTTCTAACGCCACAGTGGGTGGCACTTGAATTTGGGCAAACTGTACAGTTTTCTTTCTTGTAAAGCTAATAACATTATATTCATAAATCTTGATAATTTGGTAATCTAACATAAAAAAGTAATCTGGTTTCTGAACAAATTTTATAAGTCATTGTTATATGTGCATTTCTGCAGGGATTTTTTTTTTTAACCAGGAAACACTTTTTTTTTTGTGAAGATTTTATTTATTTGTTTGACAGAGAGAGAGAGAGAGAGAGAGCAGGAACACAAGTAGGGGCAGGGGGAGAGGGAGAAGCAGGCTCCCGCTGAGCAAGGAGCCTGATGCGGGGCTCGATCCCGGAGCCCTGAGATCAGGACCTGAGCCGAAGGCAGACACTTAACGACTGAGCCACCCAGGTGCTCCAAACACTTTTTTTTTTAAGTTGTAGTTAAACTTAAAAGAATTCTAGTTTATTTTTAGACATGAAGAAAGATTTTACACACTTGAAATGCATGGTTTTATTCCCAGTGTTGGTTACTCTGATTTACTTCTAAAATGTTTATGCTGTACATGCCCATTTTTTTTTTTAAAAGAAGCAAAATTGCCAAAATTAAATGTCTTAAAAAGGATCAGAAAGAAAAAAGTAACCAGATTTTTCCTGAATCCAACCACCTCAAGAAGTGAAAACCACAACAGGAAACCACTCCGACCAAGCACATGACATTTGCTATATATATAACATGATTTGGGTTGCAGATAAGTAGAATCTTTTTCTCTAACTTTACTGAGGTATAATTAACATACAATGAACCACACATATCCATTTAATCCTTTTTCTCCTCTCCCAGATATGTGTTTTGTAAATATTTCCTTCCAGACTTGAATAGAATCCTGGCGTCTCAATAAAACTCAAACATAAATGTTTCCAAATTAAAGCTTCTTAAATTAACTGTGAAGTTTTACATTTTTAATTTGTATAGAAAAGCAAGATAAGAAAACAAAGAAAAGCAAGATATGTTATGTTCTACTTTTAACTAAAACTTTTCAATTTAAAATTTATATCCAACAAAAATAAGTTATCTGATTTTTAAAATTATATTTAATAATTTAGTAATAACTTTTTTATTGGCTAAGAGTATATTTTAGAAATATTAATTTACAACATTATACTTGATTTCTTGTCCTTTCAGCCAAATGAACTGAGAATGTTTTAATCTATAAAATTCATTTTAATTTGCACTGTATTAAGCAGATAAGGTAGTGATAAATAAATCTATATTGTGCAACAGTAATAGTTATATTTTGATCATATAGAACATGTATGCTAATTTTTTTCATTTAGAAAAAAAAAGTTGTTCTACAACATAGATAAACCTTGAAAATATTACACAAAGTGAAAGAAGCAGTCACAAAAGACCACATATTGTATGATTCTTTTTATATGAAATGTCCAGAATGGGCATAAAAGTAGAAACAGAAAGATGACTGGTTAACTAGGGCTGCAGAGTTTGGGACAAAATGGGGAGTGACACCTAATGGGTACAGAGTTCCTTCCCAGGGTAAAGAATATGTTCTAAAATTGGATAGGATGATGGTTGCACAACTCAGAATATACTAAAATCCACTGGCTACACACCTTGAAAGGTGAACTTTATGGTATGTGAATTATATCTCAACAAAGCTGTTACTAGAAAAAGCTGTTGAACTTCCTGCAGTAGTATAGGTAAAGCCCACTTTCTACTCTAACAGTGCTCAACCAGACACCTGCCTTTTCCATAATTTCATGGCTTTCACATGGTTCATGCCAATCAATAAAACCAAGACTTGGTCCTTTGAAAAGATTAATGAAACTGAAAAACCTCAAGGCACAAATAATATCAAGAATGAAGTGAGAGACATCACTACAGGTCTCATGATGTATGAAATCTGTAGTGATGTCTCTCACTTCATGTGCACATCACGCAAATAAATTTGAAAATTTAGATGAATTGAACGTAATTTCAGAAAAAGGAAGCTTGCCAATGCTGACACAAGAAGAAATGGAAAATTTGAATAGTTCTATAACACTTAGAGGAACTACATCTATACTTAAAACTCCCCCACCCTCACCACTCCCACCCCTAAAGTGAAACTCTAGACCCTAGTAAATTCTATCAGATTTTTTGGGGGTTGGGAAACTCAGAGAAAAGAAAAAGGGGAACACTCCCCGATAATTTTTATGAGACTGGCATAACTTTGACGTCAAAATCTAACAAGGACAGTATAAGAGACAAAAATGATAGGCCAATCTTCCTCATGCATATAGATGCAAAATTTACACATAAAGTATTAGCAAATCAAATATAGCAATGTATAAAAAGGATGACATATCTCAAAATTTGGGGCTCATTCCTGGGAGTAGCATAGTAAGAATATTTTTAAAAAGAAGAAAATTAGGGGTGCCTGGGTGGCTCAGTCGTTAAGCGTCTGCCTTTGGCTCAGGTCATGATCCCCGGGTCCTGGGATCGAGCCCCATGTCGGGCTACCTGCTCAGAGGGGAGCCTGCTTCTCCCTCTCCCACTCCCCCTGCTTGTGTTCCCTCTCTTGCTGTCTCTCTGTCAAATAAATAAATAAAATCTTTAAAAAAAAAAGGAAGAAAATTATACGATCATAGAATTAATAAAGAAAAAGCATTTGAAAGAACTTAAACCCATTTACGATTAAAAAAAAAAGCTCTTAGCAACCAGGAATGGAGTGGTACTCCTTTATTATGATGAAGGGTATTTTTTTTTTTTTTTAAAGATTTTTTATTTATTTATTTGACAGAGAGAGACACAGCGAGAGAGGGAACACAAGCAGGGGGAGTGGGAGAGGGAGAAGCAGGCTTCCCACAGAGCAGGGAGCCCAATGCGGGGCTCGATCCCAGGACCCTGGGATCATGACCTGAGCCGAAGGCAGACGCTTAACGACTGAGCCACCCAGGCGCCCCTGAAGGGTATTTTTTTAAAAAGTAGGAATAGAGTAGAACATCACTGTTATGAAAAAGGGTATTAAAAAAATTAATAGTGAAATGTTGAAACCTTTCAATCTGAGATAAGGAAGTAAACAAGTTTTTGGTATCGCCACCTTTATTCATCACAGCCAATTCAATAAAGATATAAGGGTTGGAAAAGAGGTAATAAAACTGCCATTACATGCAGCTGATATGATTGTGTACATAGAAAACAAAAATTATTAGCATGAATAAGTGAGTTTAGCAATGTTGTTAAACACAAGGTTACTATTTTAAAATCAATTATGTATCTATGCATTAGCAATAAACAGTTGGAAAATGAAATACTAAAAAATATACCATTTATGGGGCACCTGGGTGGCTCAGTCAGCTGAGCATCTGCCTTCGGCTCGGGTCATGATCCCAGAGTCCTGGGATCGAGCCCCACATCGGGCTCCCTAAGGGGAGCCTGCTTCTCCCTCTCCTCCCTGCTTGTGCTCTCTGTCACTATCTCTGACTCTCTCTCCCAAATAAATAAAATCTTTAAAATAAATAAATGAATAATAAAAATAAAAATACATTTACAATAGCATAAAACATCAAATATTTAAGATTAAATCTAAAAAGAAGATTCACAAGGGCTACATAGAGAAAACTATACAACATTATTAAGAAAAATTAAAGATGGTGGGGGGGATATACCATATGCATGGATTAGAAATGCTTTTATTATAAATATATCAATTCTCCCCAAATTGATCTATAAATCCAATGCCATGTCAATAAAAATCCCAGCTGCACTTTTTTGTGGTAATTGACAATCTGATTATAAAATTTATATGGAAACACAAAGGATCAAGAAAAGCCAAGATGATCTTTAAGTGAAAAGAACAGTGGAAGGGCTTAGTCTACGAGATATCAACATTTATTATAACATTTTGGTAATTAGGGCAGTCTTTTTGTGCAGCAATAGGTCTAGGTCTACTTAGACCAAAGAAACAGAATAATTAGTTTAGAGGCAGACTCACACACATGTGGACACACAGTTTACGGCAAAGCTGGAGCAGCGGGAGGAGCTTTTTAATAATGACGCTCAGAAAACCTGGGTAATCAGCATGGAAAAATATAAAACATAACTCCTACCCTGAAACAGTACACGACAATTAATGCCAAGCCTACCATTTATCTAATGTGAAGGGTAAAACATTGAGAGACGATCATACAAGAGCAAAGCTCTATGGCTATGGGATAGAGACAATGTCCCAAATGAGACATAAAAGAGCACTCCCCATGGAAGGAAAGGGGCATGCAGTAGGCTACGTTAAAGTTGAAAACTACTCAAAAGTGAAGAATAGAAGATGCTACTGAGAGCGCAGAGCAGTCACCCACCAGGTAGAAAGTTTACACCCAGGACGACTCACTAGTTCCTACAACCAATCAAGAGAAGACGGATGACCGAACAGAAAAATAAGCAAAAGACTTCAAGAGGCACTTCACAAAGTAGGATATCCATATGGTCCATAAATATGTGACAAGAGGGTTATTCTCACAAAAACGAGAATTAAAATAATAAAACATCACTATATGGCCACCAGAATGGCTCCAGACAGAACCAACAGCAGCCCTGTCCCCGCGCTGGTGGCGCTGATCGCATGGGCTCGTGGACCCGACGACCCAGCAAGGCTGCTCCGAGGCACACACCCGACCACGGCGCGCATAAAGACGCCCACAAACTATTCAGAGCTGCACTGTTCGCAACCGTCCAAAGTTGGCAATCACCCAAAGACTCCCTAGCAGGAGAAATTATCGCCCAGTCATACAATGGGATGGTGCCCAGCAATTAATAGGAAAAAGCCACCACACACAACTAAGTTGATGAATCCTGACGCCCCCCCACCCAACACTTTGATCCTATCTTTATACACTTCAAAAACTAGACAAATTAACCTGTGATATTGGGAATCATGAGAGTGTTTAACTTTGGACAAGGAACGAAGGGGACTCCTTGAGAAGAGACATAAGTGGGGACACTGGGGTGTTAGGAATATTCCATTGTTTTATTTTATAAACTGGTATGTTTGTGTTGCGTTAACTGAGCTGGTACACTTATGTGACTTAAACATAAAAGTGACAAATACTAGTTGGGTCCTATTTGAAGAGAAACATCAACGACGTAGCAAGCATTATGTGAGTTCAGAGGAGAGAATATTACCAAGCAGAGTAGTTGGCCTGGTTTCTCGGCAAGCAAGGGGCAGAGAAACAGGCTACCAACCAGGATTCCCAATACTGTTGTATTTCTCACCTGAAGGCAGAATGCCCAGGTAAGCGTGGTCTGGGCTTTTGCTTTCATGTGGCGAAATTCCTGCTCTGTGCTCTGTGCCCTTCTCCCAGGACTAGCTGAGGATGCTTATTAATTCACCATTGTGCTTTTCCCAAAAATACATGGAACTGATACACAGCTATTGTCCATTTCCATCTAAGTAAATGCAGTTACAAACTAAAAAATAATTTAGCTTTTGTCCCTCAGCTGTCTTCCTCAGGGACCTAGTCTGGGGTTGATTCTGGATTCCAACACCTTGTTTATAAAATCCCCCAAATATGTCAGGTGCTTTCATGTTGCTGGATCTTTTGGAAGGTGTTCTGATTACAAATATCTCCAAATACTGAATTCTCATTTTGGACTAAAACACTTTCTTCTGGGATAATTATCACTGCCCTCCCAGAAAAGCTGTGAAACCTGACAACTTTCTGTTTTCAACAAGGCAAGTACAATGAAGTCAAGTCTTAACTGAGGAGAAGTGGGCACCTCCTCTTTTTTTGCTTCTGTAACTTTATCCCTGTTTATTAGCTAATACTGTCTATATCTAGACTTTAAAATTAGCATCTTGTCATGTGTCACCTCTCATTCTGATTTTCTCAACCATTTAAAAACAAAGCAGGCTGGGTCTGGCCCACAGGCTGTAGTTTGCTGATCCCTGGCTTAAAATATTAACCTTTGTTCATATTAATCCATAGTCTACATGACCTCAGAAGTAAAGGTCAGTCGTGAAAATGTGGATTTATGGTATAGAAAATCATACAAGACTGCAAGTATTTATTTATTTTTTATTTATTTATTTTAAAGATTTTATTATTTGACAGAGAGAGAGAGATAGTGAGAGCAGGAACACAAGCAGGGGGACGGGGAGAGGGAGAATCAGGCTTCCTGCCGAGCAGGGAGCCTGATGCGGGGCTCGATCCCAGGACCCTGGGATCATGACCTGAGCGGAAGGCAGACGCTTAACGACTGAGCCACTCAGGCACCCCAAGACTGGAAGTACTTAGAATATGCCTTTTTAAAGATGGAACTCACCCTGCTTTGCCACTCCTTATAATTGCCTTGCAACAAATAAACCACATTATTAAACTAAAAAAGAAAAAACAAACCATTTGTTTTTAGTCTTTGAATGGACATCTCTTCATGAACTTCTATATTTAAAGAAATCGTTTTTAGCTAGAACATAATTATCTCACCCGTAATTGGGCATACATCTGTTGGATACTTTGTTATGTATACTCTTGGCTACAGCCCCTTTAAAGATTTTATTTTTTACTCTATTGCCAGTTCACTATATTTATAAATTGAAATTCACACTATAATCTTGTCTTCTTTATTTAATGACTGTGGGGAAAATAACAGTTAAAAATTCCTCCTGGAAAAAAGTCTTGTTATTGAACCAAAAGGGTCAATTTCTGGCATCCCAATCCAAATGAAAGTATAAAATCATAGATAATTCTCTCAAAACTCGCTGCTGAGATTAATGTTTTAAAGGATGCTAATGATGTCTTAAGTTTCTCATGGAAATTGCAACCATGAATTACTGAAATTACATAGTACTTAATACTGTTTTGCTAATAATGTATTTCTAACCGCATTGAGGCTTTATGCTACTCTAGTGAAAGCATCATGGTCTCAGTACGTGTTAATATGCAATTATTTTAAAGAATTTAGTATCTAAACAACAAACTGCTTTCATCTAGTCTACAATGTAAGTTACTCTGTAATGACGGTATATTTATTCATTTCGTCCTTAATACTTACACAAATCTATATTAAACAAACAAAAAAACCCCTGAAATAAATAATTGTCATATATTTCAAAATAGACACTCAGGTCAAGGGTAATTGGAGACATTTGAATAACAAAACAATTTTACTTTATTTTTCTGACAATTGTTTTTAAATAGACTTTTCTTGTGAAAATTCCAGCGAACATTTGTTTTAGAAAGACAAGAATATTACTACATAATGATTTAACCAAATTAATTACACAGTTATGTTTTGCCTTGTTAACTACCTAAAAAAGAAATATGTATCTGTGCATTACTTTAAAAGAGATTGGGGGCACCCATGGCTCAGGACCATGCTACTCTTGATCTCAGGGTTGTGAGTTCGAGCCCCACGTTGGGTATAGAGATTACTTAAAAATCTTAAAAAAGGTTAAAAAAAAAGAGATTAGACTTTGGTGAAAATATTGAACAGAGAAATTTGTGTAGTCTTATAACTGCCCTACATATAGAAAAAAATAAATCTTATTCTCTGAAATTACTTTAAGGTTTGTGCGTTTGCAATACCAGGGAGAGAGAGATCTCACTGAAGGGTGAACATTGCAGGAATGCAGCTCACTTACTTTTGAGGATCCTGAGCAGCCTGCCAATTACGTAGATAAGAAAACTGGGTTTTAGAAAGATATCTGGCCACTAATGGCCAATGACAGTGTGACCTTCAAACTCGGCTCTATGTGACCCTAAGTCCATGCTCTTCCATCAGCTGGGGTGTGACTGCAGAGGGATGAGGTGCACGGGGGTCCCGCAGGGGTGCCCCTCCAGTTGTGGTTAGCGCACTTGCCCCACTTCAGTGTTGAGGCAAGTCATCCCATGGTAGTAAGCAGCCCCCACATTGCAGGGCTTCACACCCACTGTGGGACCCAGTGACCCTGCAGGGTTGGCTGCTGGGGAGACTGGGCTATTTCACTTTATGGCTCTCCCACTCCTACACAGACTTTGCCAGGCACTGCAGCAAGGGAAAACAGGGCTGGCCAGTCACTCACTGGCTCTTAAGTGACATAGTGCTTCTGCACCATTTCATTAACCAAAACAAGTCACAGGGCCATGCCTAACACCACAGGGGTGGAAGGTGAAATCGTGTGTGCTTAGCAGAGGAAAATCAAAACCAGTAAACAGCACGGATGTCTAGGGAGAAGGTTAGGATTTCACCTGGTGGCTATAAGAGGGGATATTCCCAGTGGAAGGAAGATGTGAGCAAAACTGGGGAGGTGAGGAGGCAGAAGCAAGTTTGTGAGATGGAGAGGCATTCACCTGTGAAAAGTAGGAAACTAAGCTACCAAGATGAGCCAGGCTGAGCTGACTGCATGTGAGGCTGTAATCAGGGGGATGGCAGCTATGATACGATTGCTGTCGTGTGTTAGGAAGTTCAGATGGGTTTGAAATAGGAGGGACAGTGCAGCAAAATCTCAGGAGAGTACTGAGGGTAAAGAGAAGTGCCAGGGTTGGGGACCAACAGGACATGCAAAGTTAGAAAGGAGGGAGTTAGAACGACCCTGAAATCAGAGCAAGGAGCCCCTAAGTTGGGCGTTTGGAGAAGGCATGTGATGGGGTGGGGGGGCGGGCTGGAGAAAGAGGGAAAAGGAGGGGACTGGCAGCAAAACACCCTTGAGTCTTGGAGATGGAAACAACTGGAAAGGTGGTTTAGTAATTTGGGAAGGATAGATGAGCACTTGTTTTCTCCCACATACAGAATTACAGTTTAAAAATTCACAGTACGTAATGTACCAAATTCATTACAGACATTGCATTGTGATGAAAACAATTATAATAATACATAGTGAAAACAACCACCACCCAGATATTTATTAAAGCATTCTATTGCTTACAACTCTCCCAAGGCTCTAGAGGCTTACTGCAATGTCTTGAACAAATGGAATTTCTAATGTAGTGTCTTTTAATAATTAAAAATATGCATAAAAAGTTAAAATTTTACAATTTTTCTTTTTTCCACATCCATAAGCATGAATACTTCTGTACTGTCTCACTCACTTTCAAGTCTGTTAAAAAAATCTTTTCTGCAACCCTACAGTACCAATGTTCAAATGAGAATGACAACATCTCTATAGCCATGGCCTCTGGGCGAGCACATTCGTGTGCCTTACTTGAATTTGAACTGTGTAACAGTTCTGTACGGTGGACAGTCGGGGAATCTGCACCGTGATGTTTATTTTTCACCAGAGGAAACCAAGTCTCAGAGAGCTGCAAGGGTCCATTCACTGCCCTATAATTAGTGTTAAGAGACAGACCTCAAACTTGAGAATTTGACCGTTGACCCTGTGCTACTTTCTCATCCCAACACTTAGGATAACACGTACAGAATAGATTCCCATGCTGGCTCTGTGACATAATGGAGACAGTCTCACTTAGGTGTGACTTCAGATGTGTGACCTTGGAAAAGTCAGTCTCAAGGTCAGAAAGGATCTAAAAGATCATCGAAGCCAGTGGTTATCAGATCTGTCAGAATCACTCAGGGAGATTCTGGATCCTGATTCAGTGTCTAGGATTGGGTTGAGGGAATATGTAGGTTTAAAAAGTCCTCTGAAATGTGAACATGGAGTTGACAGTTGATAGCTGAGGAGTAATTGTTTCCCTTCAAGTTATGATAATGGTATTAGGAAAATATGTATTTTTGACAGTCCTTGTCTTTTTTTTTTTCTTTTTTTAAGATTTGAGAGTGAGAGTGCACACGTGGATGGGTGCACGTGTGAGCAGGGGAAGGGGCCGAGGGAGAAAGAGACTCTCAAGCAGACTCCCTGCTAAGCGTGGAGCCTGACGCAGGGCTCCATCTCATGACTTGGAGATCATGACCTGAGTGGAAACCAAGAGTCGGTTGCTCAACCAACTGAGCCACCCAGGGGCCCCAACAGTGCTTGTCTTCTAAGTATTCATTGGAAACACTTAGGAATGAAATAAAATAATGTCTGACTACATTTAAAAAATAATCCAGGGATGAGCAAAGAGGGCAGAGAGTGCGTGAAACAGGCTTGTGATGAGTGTGGGAGCGGTGGAGGGTGGGAGGGGGCAGGGAGCTCTCTATACTATTATGCCCATGGATAGCATTGAAAATTTTCTATCCTAAGAAAGCTACAAAACAAGTAAAAAGCTCCCTAGGAATCTCTGATGACCACCAACTTTTGGAAATCTCAGATCTAATCCAAGCACATCACTCTAATTACAGAGGTTCCCTGTCAGCTGGGCTATTTGCACTCAGCTACATTAGAGCGGTATTGCTGAGAACTCTCCTACTTGCTTTCCCGGCCAGTAGCAGCAATCAAGAAATAGTGTTACTGAAACAGGGTGTTCAGAACACAGCTGACCCTTGATCAATGCAAGGGTTAGGGTGCCAACTCCTCAGTCAAAAACATGTGCTTTACTTCGGACTCCCCCAAAACTTAACTACTAATAGCTGCTGTTGACCAGAAGCCTTCTGATAACAAACAGTTAACCCATATTGTACATTATATGCATTATGTAAGGTATTCTTAAAGTAAGCTAGAGAAAAGTAAATGTTATTGAGAAGATCTTAAAGAAAATAGCTTTACTGTACCATACTGTAGAACACCTACGTGTGAGTGGACCATCGCAGTTCAAACCCATGTTGTTCACGGGTCAGGGGTGTAGTGAAGTAAGGTGAGTAAGAATGGCTGGACACACGTGCCCCTGTGTGAGCCTGAGTGCTCTCGCACCTGAGGTCCGTCCCTCAAAAATGGGCATGTTTTCTAGGTCCTCTCTTGGATTCTATTCCTTTCCCTTCATTCGCAGTCCATTCTCAGGTAACTACTAACATTTCCACGCTGACCTTTACCCTGCAGTTTCCCAACTCTATATCAAGTGTCGGTTTACTTTCCTTCATCCTGCTTGGATTTAGAAGCACATTTAATTTGAAGACTCATGTGTTTCTGACATTCTGGAACATTCCCAGCTTTTATTGTTTTAATTATGCTTGTCTGTCATTCCCTTCATTCCTCTGGAATTCTAATTAAATTAGATTGAACCCTTAGCCTATTGTTCTTGTCCCTCATAGGACTCCTGTCTTTAAAAATCTCTTTCCATTCTACTTTCCAGATGCGTTTCTGAGCCCGTTTCTTCTATTATGTTTATGTCAATTGCTACATTTATCATCTCTAGGATTTCTAGTTGGTTCTGTTTAAATATACGCTTGTTTTATTTCTGCCACTTCAATATTTCACAATTTCTTTTCCCTTTTTATGGGCATTATCCCATCATATATTTCTTTAAGTTTCCTAAATATTTATTTAAAGCTCTTTTCAGAATGTTTCATTATTCTTATTTTGTCTGGAGTGAATTTATCTTTTTTTAAAATTTTTATTTAAATTCAATTTAGTTAGCATATAATGTATTATTAGTTTCAGAGGTAGAGTTTAGTGACTCATCAGTTGCATATAACACCCAGTGTTCATTACATCAAGTGCCCTCCTTCATGCCCATCACCCAGTTACCCCATGCCCCCAACCCCCTCCCCTCCAGCAACCCTCAGTTTGTTCTCTATAGTTAAGAGTCCCTTATGGATTGTCTCCCTCTCTGATTTCATCTTATTTTATTTTTCCTTCCCTTCCCCTGTGTTCACCTGTTTTGTGTCTTAAATTCCACATATTAGTGAGATCATATGATAATTGTCTTTGTCTGATGATTGCCTTATTTTGCTTAGCATAATACCTTCTACCATCCATGTTGTTGCAAATGGCAAGATTTCATTCTTTTTGACGGTGGAGTAATATTCCATTGTGTGTGTGTGTGTGTGTGTGTGTGTGTGTGTATACACCACATTTTCTTTAACCATTCATCTGCTGATGGACATCATCTGGGCTTTTCCCATAGTTTGGCTATTGTGGACACTGCTGCTATAAATGTTAGGGTGCAGGTGCCCCTTTGGATCACTATTTTTGTATCCTTTGGATAAATACCTAGTAGTTCAATTGCTGGGTTGTAAGGTTCTTCTATTTTGAACTTTTTGAGGAACCTCCATACTGTTTTCCAGAGTGGCTGCACCAGTTTGCTTTCCCACCAGCAGTGTAGGAGGGTTCCCCTTTCTCCACATGCTCGCCAACATCTGTGGTTTCCTGACTTGTTAATTTTAGCCTGGAGTGAATTCATCTTTCAATTCTTGCTTTTGATGGTAACGTTAGCATTTGGTTTGTGCATGTGTTTTGGAATTTGGGGTTTCTCAACTCATCCTAGGTGGCGATTCTCTCAATCTCTCTTTCTTTCTCCCCCTCTCTCAGTGCCTCTTTGCTCACACCTCCTTCTGGCTAATGAAGGCATTGACCTGGTCCAAGTGGGGCCTTCATCCTGGAACAAGGAGTGTTGTTCTGGCAGGAGGCATCCGGATATACCAACGTATGGCTTAGCTCAGCTCCTGGTCAGAAGGCTGGATCTGTGTTTCCTCCCCTCCCCGTGGGCTCTTAGCCCCACTGCCCAACAGGACCCCACCTCCTTGTGGGATCTGCCTGCTCTGGGCCCCAAGTCCAGCAGGATGGCTTCTCTAACTCCTTCTCATCCTGTGCACTTGTGTCCAATGCGGATCCTCAGGGATGTTTGGTTGTTTCAAGTACCCTCTAATTTTACATTTTCTCTGTCCTCCATCTGTCATCAGTGTGTATTTAGAGCAGGGGCATGTGCGTGGCACCGCTACCTCGAGCACAAACACCGTCTTACCAAAGCCTCAGGCCAAGATTTTCACTTCCCACAAGATTTTGCAAACATCAGCTATTTTAAAAATGTTTAAGTTGTACTGCATTTCCAAAAGCAAACACCTATAATTTGGTATTTTTGATTTCCAGAGATGCTAGTGGATAAAGGAGAGGCCGGGGGGAAGACCTGAGATATTCCACTTTCAGGTTTCCCATGAACAACACATTTCTCAACATTTACTTCTCTTGGTTTCTCCAGTTCTTAGTGCTGGTAAAGCATTTAATAGTCCACGTTCCCTTCATCTGGTCTGTGTTTTCATTTGTTCAAATAAAATGTAATGGGAGTTTGCGTTTAAAAATATGTTTTCTAACAAAATTATATATATTCTATATAACAGCATACATTATATATATAATTTATATTACTTACGTAAATAATTATAGGACACATTTTATTTATATTTTATTTTTATAATATGTAATTATATTATAAAATTTTTTGTTTGTGTATATATATATATATATATCATACCCACTTTCTGGCAGAAAGGGGCATGAGACATAGGGAATAAAGGTTGATATATTTGTACCTTTGGTTCTTCTTAGGTCTGTTAAATTCCTGATCTTTTTCCTGACACTTTCTAGTTTCCAGAGCCTATGAAAATTGGGGCAGGAGTCAGTTCACCTTAGAACCTGGTTTTCACAATGTCTCCTGCATTCTCTTTGCTTCTGTTGAATCAATGGCAGCCAGTGGACGGAGTCATGTGCAAGCCGCTCAGTAGACCAAGATCTCTGTTGTAGGGATGAGGCAAACATGCCTTTTCCTTCCAGCCCCACTGTCTGGAACTATACTTTTTATTATCTAGAGAAAAGGTGAAAGGCTGGGTGGAAACGATCTGTGGCTTCCATGCTGTGGCATCCACCCGTGTAAAGATTACTCACTTGAGTGACGGCGCTACCGCAAGAGGGCTGGCGGCGCTGGGCTGGGGGCCGCGGACCACAGCGGCCTCCACTGCGGTCAATGATTATTCATCCAACATCAATTATAGGCAAAGCACGGTGCTGTGCACAGCGCTGGGAGTGGGGGACAGAAGCAGAGTCAGAAAGACAAGTCCTGGGCACCAAGTGGCCTTAGGTAAACTAAGGTAACATGAAGCAGTTCTCCAACACATTAAGGGTAAGTGACCGGTGTTCAGAAGGTATAATTCCCCTCTAACACCTTAAACACACACACATACACACACACACACGTGCACTTGCACGCACATGGTCTATTTCCTTTGCATTCAGTGTAAATACCTTCTTTACTTAAGATTTGCCATCTTTTTTGCAGCATTATCTTAATTTATAAAATGCTAACAAACACATTTAACCACTGATGTCTGAGTTGGTAAGCTTAATTTCCTATTTTAAGGGCTTTATGTATCTCTGCTTTCCCTTGTTTCTTGAAAATTCTAACAGGTAACCTAGAATTTAACCATTAAGAACATGGAAATATAATGCAGGAAGAATTTAAAGGTATATTCCTCCATTTATCAGTAAAGTAGCACATACCCTCCTTACTTCTGTAGACTTAATCTTTTGGAATCTCTCTCTTTTTAAAAGTTAAATTAACAACACTGACATTCCTAGCCATGGGTTCGGCAGAGGAAGAGTCTGGTTATTTAACTTTCTATAAGTAACTAGGTGAACTTCACTTGTGGAATGTAGTCTACCCCAGAAAGTTTGCTCTTTGTAACTTTATTATATCCCTTTACTTGACGTTTTATTTAAAGACCATCCTCTGAATTGATAGATCTGGCAAAAGGGCTCCTAAGATGATCTGTACAATCTTAGGATTAAAATATTTCAAAATTAACTTACTGAAATATGAAATTTATTGGTGGCTAGAAAACTAAATGACTTATAGATTAAACAGAGTTGATATATTTGTACCATTTGTTCTTCTGGAGTTGGATTAAGCTCCTAATCTTTCTCTTGGCATTTTCTGTTTTCCAAAGCTTGGGAAAATTGGGGCAGGAATAGGTTTATTACATTTGGTTGGTCTTAGAACCTGGTTTTCATTAATATTGAAAAAAATTTTTTTAAGTTCAGAGTTTAACCAGAATTTTAATAAAATATCATTACTTATTTGTTCCCATTACATTATACTTTAAGGTTTTAAGTAGATTTAAGTTTTAGACAGAGATACTTAGAAATATTTGTAGATCAATGCAGATTTAAGCAGGAGCTCTTACTCTTTTAAGCGTAACTAAAAATAATACTTTAAAGAAAGAAAACTAAAAGTTAAATACGAGGTGGAAAATAAATCTTAAAACAGAGTTATAGATGAAAAAGATTTTCTTTTTCAGCCTCACCCAGCTTTGCTCACCTTCAGCCTAGTCTCTGTTCTCACATCTTGGTTTCTTGGTCTATGAGGTGGGGCGAATAATAAATCCCGCATGAATTTATTTTTATACAGCATTTCTTGAGGAGCAGTTAAATCTGATTTCTTAAATGTATCAGAACTCAGCAGTACACTGAAAATAGAAGATTGTGTCTAATTATTTTTATAATGTGGTATCAAAATTAACACAGGGATCAGTGTATTACCTTGAGGTCTTGAACAATGACAGTTAATGAAGAACGTCAGCCTGAATATTTTCACGGCCTGAACACATATATCCTGGCTCTTCATGATTGAGAAATCATAGGTATTCTTCGGATTTCGGGTTGCTTTTAAACCTTTGTCAATAAACTAATGCTGGTTGCAATCTACTATGAGTTGTAGTTTGGATATTAATATACTACTCACATATAATATAAATGGGGATTTTTAATGAGACTCACGAAAACTACAATAATTAACATTGATTAAGAGCTGTCTGTGTGTCCTGCATCATACTGCAGGCCTTCCGTGCGTGCCAGACATTTTTCTTACAAAAACGACACTGCAGGGAGCTCATACGTACTTTCTAGCAACGCTGAATTTTCCCTAGCCGTACTGCACGTACTTACTTCGGACACCAGCAAGCTACTCACCGGCTTTGCAGACTGCGTAATTTTTCACGAGTGAAGTGGCTCCTGGTAACAGCATCATCAGGAATTAAGCTCTGACAACGAGCACTCGGCTGACACGGTGGCTGATGACTCGCGTGGCGCCCGTGGAATCTAGCCAGACAGTTCCAAGCCCTGTTACCCTGCCGTGTTCACTACAAACACAAAACAAAACAAAAAGAACAACCAACAGGAGCCTGTAAAGAAGCCCGGGAGCTTGAAGGTGTAAAGGGAGAGAATGCCAGAACGCGAAGACACCATTTACACACCTTTGCTTTTCTACAAGTCACCGCCCTCTCATTTTGAGAGCGCAGACCACAGAGCTCCTGAAGGACCCCCCCCCCCCACTGGCTCAGCACCTGGGGGCTCCTGGGCTGGAGAGCCTCCCTCCCCGCCCCTGCACCGTACAGTGCTGAGGAAAAAGCTGAGGACAAAGCCCAGTAGGGATGATCTCTTCTTTCCTACAAAAGGAAAGATCCCATTGGTGGAGAGAGAAATTATCTCCACGCTGGAAGACAAAGGAATGACGAAAATAAAGAGGTTTGGTCAAATATAACTCACTGTTTCATTCCTTAGCTCCGGCAATTCGAAGATGAAGGCTTTTGGTTACAGCACATCACAGGTAATGTAAGAAACCAGCTCCACCTGAATGGGCGCCGCACGGAGGAGAGTCTGTTGGGATGTGTTCTGTGGCCAAAAATAATTTTTGGGCCGGGGCGGGGGGGGGAAGGTAGGGGGCAATTAAAGAGAAAGCACCTAATGAAACAAACACCCCTACAATTCAGAAAGCTTGCTAGTGAAATCAATGTGAGGCCTCCACACCCACGGGACACTTGGAGGCTTTAACATCGGGGTGAGGGGGCATTTCTCCCTGCCCAAAAAATGACTCTTCCCTCTCTTGCTAGGCCCGCTCTCCACGTCTGGGGAGCTCTGCGGGTGCAGTCGGTCTGCGGGCACACAGACACAGGGAGAGCGGGGCACCCCGGCCGCACTCCGCACCGCAGGGCACACCTGCAACAGCGAAGGCTCAAGGAACGCAGGGGGGCGGAGGGGAGGGCTGCCTCCAGGACTCCGGGAGCACCGCCCAGGCCTCACCTCTGAACACACGCGGAGCGCACCGATTCCCCTCCTCAGAAGAAAGCAGCTCCAAAAGGCTTGCTCTGACTGCACCCCAACAAAAAGGGATCACCCTGGAAGGGACGCCTTAGTGACCCACACACACCCGCGGGGACCCAGGCGGGGCTGGAAGGGGAGCAGGGCACACACAGGCCCTGCTGCGGAGGTCAGCACCCGCCGCACGCCCGCGCTCGCCAACGCGCCCGCCCACGGGCATTTCTGCCCGCGCTCTGCTGTCCCCCCACCCTTGAGTGCCCACACCCATCGTCCCAGCCCGGCCCTCGGAGCCCAGCCCCGTCCGTCGGAACCCAGCGCCCTGCAGACCCAACCCCTTCGGAACCCAGCCCCACCCGGTCGAACCCAGCACCCCGCAGACCCAGCACCCGGCAAACCAGCACCTTCGGAACCCAGACCCACTCGGTCGAACCCAGCACCCCGCAGACCCAACACGGTCGGAACCCACCCCCGCCGCTCCGAACCCAGCACCGTCCGAACCCGGCGGCGTCCGAACCCGCCCCCCGTCGGAGCCCCGCCCCGCCCCGGACCCCGCCCCGGCCCCGGCGCGCGGGAGGTGAGGCGGCCCGGCGCGCGGCGGCCTGTCGGCGGCCGGCGCAGCAGCACCTAGCGGAGGCCGCCCGAGGTGCGGCGGTGCGGGCGCGCGGGGGCGGGCACGCGGGCGCGGGGGCGCGCACGGCGGGCGGGGCGGGGCGGGGCGCGCGGGCGGCGTGTGCGGGCGCTCGGGCGCACACCGGCCGGCTGGGCTGACGCGGGGCGGGCCGGCTGAGGCGGCCGAAGCGGCCGGGAGCCCGGGAGACCGGGAGCCCGAGGCGGCGGCGGAGCCCGCGGAGCCCGGGCGCAGCGCGGGGCGGCCGAGCGCGGGGAGAGCCGGGCCCGCGGACCTGTGGGCGCGCGCGGTCCCACCCGGCCCGGTCCCGACCCCCGCGGCGGCGCGGGCCGAGGAGCGCGGCCGGGAGGATGTCGGCGAGCGGCCGCGACGAGGAGCGGCGGAAGCTGGCCGACATCATCCACCACTGGAACGCCAACCGGCTGGACCTGTTCGAGATCAGCCAGCCCACCGAGGTGAGCGCGCTGCCCCTCCCTGCGCCGCCCCTCCCCCTCCGCGGAGCCCCCCTCGGGCCGCCCCTCCCGGCCCGCGGCGCTCCCGCGGGGAGCCCCCGCCGACCCCGCCCCCGGGGCCGCGCTCCGCGCCCCAGGACCCGGGGGGCCCGCGCCGGCGGACAGCGGGCGCGGCGCGGTCACCTGTGCGGCGCGGGGCCGGGGGTCGCGGGCCGGGTCGGGAGCCGGGCGCGGGGTGGCGGGCGGGAGTCGAGCGGCGGCTGGGCGGGGGTCGCGGGCCGGGGTCTGCGCCGGGAGGCCGTGCGCTGGGAGGCGGGCGTGACTTGATGGCGTTGTCCCCTGACTGCGGCGCCGGGTCCGCGTCCGCTCCGGGCTGTGGGTAGCGCGGACCTTTGTCACTCCGGCGAGCATGTGACCGGCGGTGTTTTGCTTCAGTGGGTCTGAAAACTTGGGGGGTGCCAGCCGCGAGCGCAGAGTAAATAGCAGGAAAGTTCCAGTTGTGCGCATTTGCTGATAACGCGGCCCGGAATTGAACTCCGGCGCACAGAAAGGCTTCTCCCATTCGTTGCCGGCCGCCCAGGTTGACGCCGGGGCGCCCCTCCCCCCGCCGGGCCGGCTCGGGCGTCCGCGGTGACCCGGCCGGGCGGGGGCGGGGGCGGGGCCCGGGAGGGGGCCTGGGGCGGGCGGGGGGCGGGGGGCGGGGCCCGGGAGGGGGCCTGGGGCGGGCGGGGGGCGGGGGCCGGGGGCCGTCGGGGGGGCGGGGCCCGTGCGGGGGGCCTGGGGCGGGCGGGGGGCCGGGGGCCGTCGGGGGGGCGGGGCCCGTGCGGGGGGCCTGGGGCGGGCGGGGGGCGGGGGCCGGGGGCCGTCGGGGGGGCGGGGCCCGTGCGGGGGGCCTGGGGCGGGCGGGGGGCGGGGGCCGGGGGCCGTCGGGGGGGCGGGGCCCGTGCGGGGGGCCTGGGGCGGGCGGGGGCCGGGGGCCGGGGGCCGTCGGGGAGGGCGGGGCCCGTGCGGGGGGCCTGGGGCGGGCGGGGGGCGGGGGCCGGGGGCCGTCGGGGAGGGCGGGGCCCGTGCGGGGGGCCTGGGGCCGCGCCCGCGCCGCTCCGCAGCTCCCGGGCCCGCCGGCGCGGCCTCGCCTGGGGGCGGCCAGTCCTGGGCGTGCTCCCGAGGAGAGGAGGAAATCCCACTTGCTCCTGGCCTAGGACAATGGCAGTTGTTTATGGCGAGGCTGCTCAGAGAGTTCTGAAGGGTCTTTGAGAAGATAGGTTTGAGTCCGGGTCTGTGGGCTGGGAGCGGTGACGTGGGAAAGGAGGGAGGTGAAGTCTGGCGGAGCCCTGGGGGTGGTTTCATAACAGTCAACGCCGAGAGTTGTCTCGTCCCTGAGTTGTAGTTGCGCAAACTTGGACAGCGTGCCGCGCACCTTGCACGGGAGTCAGGCGTTCTGGGGAGGTGATTATTTAATAGCACCTGGTTTTGACTGGTTCTTACAGCTAATGTGAAGTCAGTACTATTTGCTAGGGTGCCTTTATGCGCCAGTCATGTTTGCCAATTTGAACATTCTCGTGAAATTTCATCCTTTTTGTTATCATTAGCCCCCAGTCTGTATTTTTGAGTGAAGTTGGCATTTACGATTCCAGCTTCTTGGACTTGTCTGTGGTTGGAAGGATTTCTTCTGTCTGGGTGGGTAGAGCCCTGCATGTCAGTCCTTACTTGAATGCACATTGTTAGGTTTAGGTTGCCAGCTCCAGCACTGCCCAGTTGCTCCTGATTCGCAGGTCATCCTAAATGATTTTCAGCTGGGTCCTACTAAGCAAATTAATAATAGGTAGTTGCGCTCATTCATGGACTTAGCACGTCTTCTGAAAGGTGATATGCAGTAATTTAACTTTCAGCGTGACTTTGTCTTTCAGAATAATGGATTCATTTTTCTTATCTCTGGTTTAAAAAATTGGGATGTAAAATATTATCATGGTACGTGGTTGGTTTGTTTTTCTCCTTGAATGAATCCATTTATAATTGTTTTTTGAGAAATTTCCCAAGTCTGGTTGAGAAAAGGAATTTTTTTTCAATCTAGTAATAGATAATTTAGTTTTCCCTTTGGGATTTTGAATTGCGTTGGCATTTTAAAAAAGTCTAAATCAGAAACAGATTATAGTTAATTGGTCTCAAAAAATTATATTTTTAAGCACTCAATGGAAACTTTTTTTCTATTTTTCCTAGAGATACTCTAGGTATTAAAACTGGCCTGTCATTTGGAGAGCTACTTTTTACATAGTTATTCTGCAGGTGAGAAGTTGCTGTGTATGTGTCTTGAAGCAAAGCAAATTTGAAGGACTGGTTTTGAAAAGGATTATGAATTCCATTTAGTAGTTTCTCCTCTCCATTTAACACTTGATCTCTCTTTAGAAATGGTTCTCCAGAATTATTTGGGAAAGCTTGGCATAATGAAATAAACTGTTTTTTTTAAAATGTCTGATGTTATTTATATTAGTTTTTTCATTCTCTAGAACCTAGCTCACACTTAATACTATGTGTTCTGGAGAACCTTTGCATACTATTAAATTTATTCTGGTCTTGCAGGTTGAGCTTCACATTTAACAGGGTGTATTTTTCATTATGATGTAGGTAACGTTCATGTTAGTAATTCTCTAAACCAATATTTCAACGTTCAGGGTTTTACTTTGCTTTATTTAAACATGCGTCTAAAAGTGTCTACCATCTGATGATGAATTTTTATTTGGGCATCACAAATCATTTTTCTTAGCTTTCTATAAGAATGTGTGATACAGGCCTTTATTATTCTTAGCTTTCTATAAGAATGTGTGATACAGGCCTTTATTATTTTCAATAAATGTTAAGCAGATTTACTACAGAATTTGATTTGTAGAATGCGAGTTAAGCCTTATATTTAAATATTTGGATAATCTTTTTATGTATCTATACGAGAGTATAGTGGTTTTATTTTCTTTTGTTTGCTTTTGGGGGTGAGGGTACAGTAATCAGTATCTGTTATCAGATTTTATAACTACATTAATCATTTGTGTTTGGTAGCTTCAGGCAGTCTTGATAACCACTGATAATTCTGTGGTTTCTGTGTTCAGTATAAGATGATAAACTTGGCTTTTTGGATTATATTTACTTTTTAAGAAAATTAGAATATGTTCTAAAATCAACCTGGTTAAGTTTACTTTTTCCTTCATAATCACATTTATGTGTAAAAGGAGGGCTTCCAGAGGAAAAGCAGGTTATATTTTGTCATTGTCTTTTTCAACCCCTTCCTCGCTTGGGTCCTAGACTCTTTTGAAATTGTAAAATGAGAGTTGATTTAAACTTAATGTTGATATTTTATCACTGGGAGATTGATGTTAACTTGAACTAAGATCTTGATTACTGTGGAAAACTATAGCTCCTAATAAAAGCTTCTTAAAGCTTTTTAGTTCTATTGTTTTCTTAATGTTAAGGCTTTTTTTCTTTTAGGGATTTCTAATTATTATGGCAGAATGCTTGTTGCTAATCTTTACTTCCCATTACTTCCTCAGAAGAGGGCTTCTCTGATTACCCAAAGGTCTCCCTCTTGGTTTCTGGAGTTCTGTTGTTTAACTTATCCCAGTCTTGTTATTATAGCCCCTGGTTTCTGTTTCCCTCCCTGATTACATGAAAGCAAGAGCTAGAATTTTATTTTTTTAAACATTGTTATGTCTTTTACCGTGGTAGGTCCTCAATAAATATTTTGCCCAAAAAGTGTTGAATATGGCTTCCTTTCTGTATACCTTTCTTCTTCTTCTTTTTTTTTTTTTAAGATTTTATTTGTCAGAGAGCACGAGAACAGGAGAAAGCAGGGGGAGGGGCAGAGGGAGAAGCAGACTCCCTGCTGAGCGGGGAGCCTGATGCAGGACTCATCCCAGGACCCCGGGATCATGACCTGAGCCAGAGAAAGGCAGACGCTTCACCGACTGAGCCACCCAGGCGTCCCTGTGTACCTTTATTCTTGACAAAACATGGGGTATATACATATTAAGAACTTGGTGAGATTATGTTAGGCTATTAAAGGTTTATGTTTTCATGTGTTACTCCTTTGCATAAAGGTTACACCTAAATGCAAAAACTATTCTAAGTAGTTGACCATTTTGCTTTACGAGATAGTTCTTAAAGTCAGTTTTTTAGAAATAATATACTGAGTTCACTATCTTCTTTTGAAGGGAAAATATAACCTAGAGTTTGCACGTACATCCACATTGCTTTATTAAAGGTGAATATGTTATGTTTTAATATTCTGATTAATCTTCAGAAGTAATGTGGTGATTCATATTACCCAGAGGTGTGTGTAAAAAACTTCTGGTTTGTCAGCAGAGATGGAGTAGGACATTTTTATGTGAAGTAGTAATAAGTTGCATAATTTATACCTAAATCTATATTCCAGACTAGTGCTTAGGGTGTAACTATGCTTTATCACAAGATTAACTATATTTGAAACGGTTCTAAAAACAACAGTTGTGTTATTGAGCATCGATACTTCAGAAGAGCTCTTTTTCTGGTGACTAATGTATAATGATACAGGCAGGCAGTTGCCAATGATGTGTTTTTAGTATTTATAGGCATCTCTGTCTTTTTTTTTTCTTCTTTTTGATTTGAAACTCAGTGGTGGTTGTAACTTTTTTTTTAACCTTTATTTTCTGTAAGAACTGGTTAAGATTTGTTTGTATGGGTGTGAGCCTGTCAGTCTGAGGTAAACCCTTGTCCAGCACTGTTGAACATCTTAAGTTGAAACTGCATCTAGACTAGCTTGAGTTTGCTCTCCTTCTGCCAGTGAAAACTAATTTTAATTTCTGCGATTTATAGACTTAATGGAATGTAACTGTTGTAACTAGGCTTTTCTAGACTATAAAATTTGGATCGTGGTTCATAGCATGGTAGCAGAAGTGTCTCTTTCATGTTCTTGAAAAAATGAGTCACAGAAGATCAGGGTATGAACCAAATTGGTGGGAAGCTTCTGAAAAGAAGGCTTAGGGTTATGCCATTAAGGATTTATTTGAGTAGTTGTACTGTGGAAGGCATTATTCCTAGGTGTTGCTTATTCTGGTGGCATAGGTTAATTTGTTTATAAGCAGTTTTACCGGACTTAAACTTGGGTATTAATGTCAGAAAATGCTAATAAATAATAATAGCAATTATTTTGATGTAAATCTATTTTCCTTTATTATAAAATGAAATGGTTACGGGTACTGCAAATAGAACATAAAACTAAACTGATCTCTTAATTGAAAATTATTTTCAGGTTAGGTAAATTCTGTTCATTTTTGTTCAGAAGTTTGCTGTTTCTGTTATTTTCTTGGCTGATTGCATTTAGGATGTACTCATTCACCTTGAAGATGCCTAGGAGAGAGATGACAATTTGTTTGACCTACATTTACACTTGTGAGTTAGATCCTAAATCCTTTGCCAACTCTCACAGACCTTTTCACCATTTTTGGGTGTGTCCCAGTCACACAGTGTCAGTTAGCTGACACTGACAGGCTGGCAGGGCCTGCAGATCCACGGTGGGCTTCAGGTTAGTGTCCCCATATGTACGAGCTGATGGCAGATGTGGGCATATTGTCAGAGTTGGACCATCTTTATGCATGAGTTATGAATGAGCAGAAGCTTTTCTTAACATCTCCAGTCATATATCAGGACCAAATAAAGCAGGCAGAGAGCTGGTGAGGGGGATTTTGTTTGCCTATCTCAGGTCATCTGGTTGAGGTTTGGTTCTAGTAACAATAAAAATGTAAAACTTCACTCACCGTTTTGGTATATGTGATTGACCAAAATTGTGTTATAATTTAATTTAGAAAGTGAATGTATTTTATAAGGTGAAAGTAAGCACATGTAGTAGTAGTTCATATGTAAACTGGGAAAGTATTTTCCTGGTGTAAGTTGATTGCAGAAGATAAGGATAATTTGAAGTTTCATACTTGCAAGTTTACCAGTATGTGTCATGAATGAACTTATTTAGAGGAACTGAAATTGAATAGCTTACTATGACTGGAAAGTAGCCAGAATTTCTGTATTTTTACTCAAAAAAATTTTGGTGTTGAAGGAAATTAAATTGTGTGGCTTACAGAAAATGATGTGAACTTTTGTTGCACTTGTTTGTATTGTCATGTTTTTAGGTTGATTACACATAGCATGCTTTGCTGTGTGTGTGTGTGTGTGTGTGTGTGTGAGTGAAGTGTAGTTGCCATACAGTATTAGTTTCAGGTGTACAACAGAGTAATACAACATTAGTATGCATTTATATACATTAGGAAGTGGTCTCCACAATAAAGCTAGCTACCATCTGTCACTATCCAAAGTTGTTAGATGTATTAACTAAATTGTCTGTGTTGTACATTAGATCTCCAGGTCTCATTTTGTGACTGGAAGTTTGTAGCCTTTACTCCCTTCCTTCCCCATTTTGCTGCCCATCTTCCTACCACCTCTCCCCTCTGACAACTACCAGATTATTTTATGTGTCTATGAGTCTGTTTCTAGTTTTGATGTTGTTATTGGTGGTTTTTGTTGTACTTTTTAGACTTCACATAAGTGAAATCATATGGTATTTGCTTTTCTCTGACTTCACTTAGCATAATACTCTCTAGGTCCATCCATGTTGTTGTAAACATCGTGATTTCACTTTTTTTTTAATGGCTGAGTAATACTCCATTGTGTATGTATGCCACATCTTTGTTCATTCACCTATTGATGACCACTTAAGTTGCTTCCATATCTTGGCTATTGTAAATAGTGCTACAGTGAACAGAGGGGTGCCTACGCCTTTATAAATGTTTTCATTTTCTTTGGGTAAACACCCAGAAGTGCAATTGCTGGATCATAGGGTAGTTCTATTTTTAATTTCTTGAGGAACCTCCGTACTGTTTTTCATAGTAGCTGTACCATTGCATTCCCACCAATAGTGCATGAGGGTTCCCTTTTCAGTGCATCCTCGCCAACACTTGTTGTTTCTTGTCTTTTGACAGAAGCTACTCTAACAGGTGTGAGGCGTTATCTCTTGTGGTTTTGATTTGTATTTCCCTGATGACCAGTAATTTGAGCATCTTTTCATGTGCTTATTGGCCCTCTGATGTCTTTGGAAAAATGTCAGTTCACAACCTCTGCCCGTTTTTAATTTTTTTTTCTGTTGCATTATATGAATTCTTTGTTTGGATATATGTGATATGTGGTTCACAAGTATTTTCTCTCATTCCATACATTACCTTTTCATATTTTTCATGGTTTCCTTTGCTCTGTAGAAGCTTTAATTTGATGTAGTTTTATTCATTTATTTTTTGCTTTTGTTGCCCTTGCCTGAGGAGACAGATCCAAAAAGATACTGCTCAGACTGATGTCCAAGACCTTACTGCCTGAGTTTTCTTCTAGGAGTTTTTAGTCTCCCGTTTACATACAAGTCTTTATTAATCCATTTGAGTTTATTTTTGTATATGGTATAAGAAAGTGGTCCAGCTTCATTTTTTCTACATAGTTGTCCAGTTTTTCCAACACCAGTTATTGAAGGAGATGGTCTTTTCTGCATTGTATATTCTTTCTTCTTTTGTTGAAGATTAATTGACCATATAAATGTGTATTTGTTTCTGGATTCTCCGTTTTGTTCCATTGATTGATGTGTCTCTTTCTGTGGCAGTACCATACTGTTTTGTTTACTGAAGCTTTGTAAGTATAGTTTGAAATCAGGGAGCATCATACCTCCAGTTTTGTTCTTTTTCAAGATTGCTCTATTTGGAGTCCTTTGTGGTTCCATACAAATTTAAGAATTATTTGTTCTAGTTCTGTGAAAAATGCCATTGGTGTTTTGATAAGGATTGCATTGGCTCTGCAGATTGCTTTGGGTAGTATGGATGTTTTAACAGTATTCTTCTCATGGGTTGGGAGAATATTCTTCCAATCGATGAGCATGGTATATCTTTTCATTTGTTTGTGAGGTCTTCCATTTCTTTCGTCAGTGTCTATAGTTTTCAGTGTACAGGACTTTCACCTTCTTGGTTAAATTTATCCCTAGGTGTAGTATTCTTTTTGATGCAGTTGTGCATGGGATTGTTTTCTTAATCTCTCTTTCTGAAGTTCATTATTAGTGCATAGAAATACAACAGATTTTTGTGTATTAATTTTGTATCCTGCAAATTTACTGATTTTTTTTATTCCAGTAGGGTTCCAATAGTATGTTGAATAAAAATGGGGAGAGTGAGGGGCTCCTGGGCGGCTCAGTTGGTGAAGCGTGTGCCTTCTGCTCAGGTCATGTTCTCAGGGTCCTAAGATCGAGTCCCACATCGGGCTCCCTGTTCGGCTGGGAGTCTGCTTCTCCCTCCCCCTCTGATGCTCTGCCTGCTGTGCTCACCCTCTCTCTCTCTCCCTTTATTTCTCAAATAAATAAATAAAATCTTTTTTTAAAAAGTGGTGAGAGAGCATCCTTGTCTTATTCCTGATTTTAGAGGAGAAATTTCTAGCTTTTCACAGTTAAGTATGGTATTAGTTGAGGGTTTGTCATATGTGGCCTTTATTATTTTGAGGTATGATCCCTTTATACCCACCCTGTTAAGAGTTGCTTTTTCAGTGTTGTCACTGCATTATATAGTTGGGGTGAGCCATATGGAAAGCATGTGAGTGATAATTATGCCAGGACAAGAGGAAGAAACTGGCGTTGTCTCCGTAACTCCGGGTGCGAGCAAGACGAACTTGCTGAATGGTTGGTTTGTTTCTGAAGCCTCAAACTTCCTTCCGTTTACTCTTGCTGCGAGTGCCCAGGTGACCTAGGTAGAATGGACAAGACCATGTTCACAGAATATCAGATATTTTCTTTGTGTTTTTAAGACTGTCTTCCATTTGGGTAGCACAGAAGCATACTGCAAGAGGACATAGCACTGTTGAGTCTAGCTCTGCCCCCATCCGTAGTAAAAACAGTGTGACAGGTATTTTCAAATAAAGAAGTCTTGCCTTGTTTTCTGAAACTTTGTCTGAGAGTTTCACTGTTCTTTTGTAGGAGAAGAGAGTTTGACTCCTAAAATTAAGACCCGTGAAAAAATGCTCATTCGTTAGTCTTGTTTGGGTATTTATTGGTTAAGAGCAGTTCAGTGAGCTTGTAATATTCAGAATTATAGTTTTTCGTTCTCTGTTGCTTGATTTCATATATGTTTTGCTAAAGGAAAATTAGACTTTTGCCTTTTGCAAATTTAAGTTGTTGTTCCTTGCAAGAATGTACTTCCTCTTTACCCTAGTTTGCTAAGGGTGGTACTTTCCATGGTGACCTACTTATTATTCTTTGTATTTACTGATCTTTACAAGAGAACCAGCAAAATTTCTATCTTATAATTTCTTTTTGTGCCACTATTATCAGTCACAGTGTTTTGGTGCTGAGACTTCAGATTGTCAGTTTTTTCCGTTGCTTTGAACCGAGTTCCATATGTTTAGGTGCGAAAATGAAGTAGGAGCAAAAATACACACACAGTGTTGGGGCGTCCGGGTGGCTCAGTCAGTTAAGCGTTCGACTCTTGATTTCGGCTCAGATCATGATCTCAGGGTCATGGGATCCAGCCCTGCATTGGGCTCTGCACTGGGCATGGAGTCTGCTTGTCCCTGTCCCTCTGCCCCTCCCCCCACTCTCTCTTAAATAAAGTCTTTTAAAAAAAATACACACACTGTTGGACACAAATTATTTATTTATTTATTTATTTATTTATTTTTAAAGATTTTATTTATTTATTCATGAGAGACAGAGAGAGAGAGAGGCAGAGGCAGAGGGAGAAGAGCCTGATGCAGGACGCGATTGGGATCACGACCTGAGCCGAAGGCAGACGCTTAACCGACTGAGCCACCCAGGTGTCCATGGACACAAATATTTAAAAACCATTGTATTCTTAAAATGGATAAGTTCTATATACATATTTAGTATAAAGCCTATGCATTGGGAAGATGTCTTTCAAATATGTTATTTTTTGGTGGATATTGGTATTATTATCTGAGTAAATTTATGAGTGCACCAGACCTCTAGACCAATGCTTATAAAATATACCATGATTTTACATAAGTTTACAATATACCATGATTTTACATGAGCTCTCTAATGAGTTTCTAAGTTACATTACATTTCACGTTAATGAATTTTTGTGTTGGCAAAAACTTGGGGTGGTGTTGGGGTGATTATTTTTAAGAGACATTGGTAATAAAAGAATCTGTTATGTGACGGTTTTTGGGTTGAGCCTAAGTATTTTAATTTCTGCTACTAATTCTTCTTTGCAAGATCCTTTTAAATATTTTTTATGTTCTGTTACATTAGAGTTTGTCTGTCTTGTTCTTTGAATGGATTTTTTACCCATGGGTTTTTGCCATCATGCATTGACCATATAGAAAATACTGGTTCACTGAGTTATGTGGATATTCCAAATGTTGGAACATTTCTTTAAACAGTATCGAAATACTACATTTGTTAATACTACCGCTGATCAGAAAAATCTTAAGTTTTCAAAACCTGGAACTTGCTATCCAAGCTCCAGTTTTAGTACTCGCCTCACTGCCCCAGACAGCGCTCGAGGGGGATAGGCTGCTTCCTTCCTGTTTGAGGAAATGCCTGCGGGATACTGACGCCTGAATAAATGTAGCTCCTCAGTCGTTCCCTCAGGTGAAAATGGTCCTTCTTGAAAAATCGGCTCAGTCTGTTCACAAAATCAGAAGTTCACAAGAGCTTTTTCTTGAGAGCCATCAAACTGGTATGCAGCCCGTGTAGAAATTTTTCCCATTGTGGTACATAGATTATTGAACAAACATGTACTCAAGAGTCAGACTTTAATAAAATTAATACTTTTTTTCTGTTTTATCAAAGACACTCTTGAGTGAAACTGCACCCCCATTTTTTAAGTGTGGATTCGTAGCAGTGAAAAATTCATTGATTCTGAGTACAGTTTGTTGCTGCTGCCTTGGTTTGTGCTCATGTGCCATCAGTTTGGCCCATCGTTGCTTTTGAACTTTAGTATGAATGCCGACACAGTAAGAGGCTCATACTGTGTAAGTACCGGTGTGAAAAAGTTTTCACTTCACGGTTGTCTTTGGAAGCTCTGGGGGGAACCCCAGGGATTTGTGGACGATAGTTTGTGAGCTACTGCCCTAGGATACTTAGGGGTGGGTTTTAAGAATTATGGTTTGTATTTGAATTTTGGTTTATATTTGAAGGTAGGTATTCATTGTATTTTCCAACTTTGGTTATAAAATTAACATGCATATCATTTAAAATGTGAATGTAGGGCTCAATATGATAGAAGGGTAGATTTCAACATGTATTAATTTTTTACATATTATTATATATTTGATTATTTTCTATATAAGCACCTATTTTCATTTTTACTTATCAGTAATAAGATGCAAGCATTTACACTTTTGTTATTGAAGAATACTGTCCCACAACCTCACTAAAGTGGTGACCTGTGAATTTTACTACTCGGACTCACCCAGGGTGAGAGTTCAGCCACTCCTCCCCCGGGGGGCAGTTCCTAGTCTGGCGAACAGTGCTGTCTGTATTCCAAGTTTTCTGGTGGGGGGATGTGTTTGGTGTGGGCTCCATCTTCTGGCACTGTCTGTCCTTTGCTG
Source organism: Halichoerus grypus (assembly GCF_964656455.1). NCBI lineage: Eukaryota > Metazoa > Chordata > Mammalia > Carnivora > Phocidae > Halichoerus > Halichoerus grypus. The sequence goes on along the minus strand of NC_135720.1, from coordinate 2,005,659 downwards.
TTCTCCTTCCAACGTGGACACTTGCAATCAGGCCAGTCGCTGATGATGGGAGGAGGTCGTCACTGCTGTTTGCAGTTGTATTTTCCATCAGTTTTAGTGTATTTCATGAGATAACACCCAAGTACAGACAGATAATACTTATTTTCTAAAGCCTGCCTTACACAATATGGAATTTTAGTACTTCAAAGTAATATGTAAATATAGTACTTCTAAAAGTGCATGCGGTAAAAACAAAATATTAGAATACTGAATTTTACGTTGAATTTATTTACTCAGTGGCAACTTGTTTTGCAACAAATATGTTGTGTTGCTTATTTATGGTGAGGTGTACATTCATTTCGATCTTTTTGGTGACCATTTCCTCTTTATAGATAGCATCACTAAATTATTTTGATGATACACTATTTTTAACCACTTAATGAAATGTGTTAGTAAACATATTCTTTTAACTTACCAGGGTAATAAAATACAGATAAGAAATCTTACTTGCTGAATAAGCCGGTTTGTAAATGATTCCTTTTGTAGATGAACTCAGCTTCTGCTTATTCAAGAGGAGGAGCTTGCCAAGAGTACCATGGACAGTGTTTTCACATTTAACGTTTAGGACCTCAAATATTTCAAAATGTGTTTTTAATTCAAGTTTGGCAAAGGTGGCCTTGTTGAGTTCTTGGTATAGTTAACGTGTTTTTATACCAAATTTGCTGATTTCAGTTTTTAAAAATTATTTTTTTATTACCTTCAGGAAATTGTTACTTTGGGAATATTAAGGACAGTAAAATTAAGACCAGCAAATCTGGAAAAGCATTAGGAAACATTTATGATATTATTTTATGGTTTATTTTTAAGTATATTCTTGAAAATGTAGTTAGACATAGAAGGAGTTTATGCGTTTACTTCACTGTAGTGAGATGATATGCTTAAAAATATTTGTTTTTTATTATGAAAGTAATAGGTATGTTTTAGAATATTTGGGAAATGGTTGAAGTGTACGTGTATGTTTGGTTATATGTGTTTATTATTTGCATTTTTTAGTCAGTACTGAATCCTATTTCTTAACCAGCCATATGTCTGTCAAGAACCCTAGGTTATTCGGATAACTGTAATACTTAACATTTTGTGAATGCATGCTATCTACCTACCTGATATTTTATTACCCAGCTAAATTAAAACAATCTGTTTACTAATAAATGCTTTGTGTGTGTTATCTTTAGTTTCTGTAGCAATCCTATGAGGTGGGTACTTTTGCTATTCTCATTTTTGGGTGAAGAGACCAAGAGATGAAATAACTTGCTCAGGAGTATGTAGGTGTAATGAGCTGAGGAGCAATGATTTGAACCCGGATATTCTGACTCAAACCCTTAACCACTGTGTTTGTAGAATTCAAAAATTTTGTAGGAAAATAATTTATAAATAGGATAATTTAGGGGCACCTGGCTGGCTCAGTGAGAAGAGTGTGCGACTTGTTGTCTAGGTTGTGAGTTCGAACCCATGTTGGGTGTGGAGATTACTTAAAAATAAAATCTTAAAAAAATAAAAAATAAATAGGATAATTTAGAGCTTGATTTTCAGAAAGAATCACAAGTGTGATATAAGGAACCCCCCTTTCTGTTTTATTTATGTCGTGTGTTATGTACGTATATGTGTATATCTTTATATGTTATAGACATGAATGTATTGATTTTCATCTTGATTTCCTGAAACTCTGTTATATCTTTTATCTTTGAGACAGTTGATGGTATTTTTTTTAGCCAGCATGGTGCATGCCATACTGTATGCTTGGAGCAACCAAAAATTTGAGTATGAGGGAATTTTGATAGCTTCACTGATAGCTTTCCTGTGCCCGAAAGAAAGAAAGGCCAGGCCTCCCCAAGGTTCTGGCACTGCTGTGTTCACACCCTTTTGTGACAGCACGGGTGTGATTTTGAGTTTGTAGTTGTCCCTTGTTCTCTTGATCTGCTTCCTCTTAGTGCCATCCGCCTTGAGTTAGCTTTGGTGTCGCCTCAGCCCATTTCTGGTCCACGCTTCAAAGTAAACAACAAATGAAACTTGTTTGTTCTCATCACTGTTGGGGCTCAATTTAATTTCGTAAAGTTTTGTTTATATATTAACTAGCGATTTTCCCCTAGGTAATGTTTGAATTTCAACGGTTTTCTAGAGATAATTCCTTGGGGCACCTGGGTGGCTCAGTCGTTAAGCATCTGCCTTCTGCTCAGGTCATGATCCCGGGGTCCTGGGATGGAGCCCCGCATCGGGCTCCCTGCTCTGCGGGAAGCCTGCTTCTCCCTCTCCCGCTCCCCCTGCTTGTGTTCCCTCTCTCACTGTGTCTCTCTCTGTCAAATAAATAAATAAAATCTTTAAAAAAAATAGAGATAATTCCTTGATTGTTACTAACAATTCTGACATCTATTGAGCAAATATTTGCCATTCTCAAACTAGGAGGGGGAATTTCCGATAAAATGGCAGGTTTAGGGGGCAGTGTAGTGGACCTTCTCAGATCCTACAAATTCACTTCTCTGGTTATGAGCCTATGTTTTCTCACATGGAGGAAGTTTCTAGATGGGAAGTTAAGTATACTTTTATGGATCAAGGATTCTGAATAATTGATTGTAAGTTATATAATTTACATGTATACATTATGTACATACACATAATTTACGTGTTAGTATATAATTTTGTAACAGCAGCAAACTAAGCGTTGTCTCTAAACTAGTGTTACAGGGTGATTAGATGCATGCCACGCCAAGTTTTCCCTCTCTTGTATTCTAGCATAAATATAACTTAACTGTAAGAAGTAACTATTTTTTTAACCAAGTGGCACCTAAACCAACAAGTGCCACTTGTTTCTGATTTGCACAGCTTCTGAACAAGTTTCGAATGTTTCTGGAATGTTTACATTTTATTAGCATAGTGACATTTTTAGACATTTTATCTTTAGTATGTAATTACAAATGCATGTAATTGGTATTACCAGCTTGATTGTTGAGAACCATTGCAGATTTTACATCAAATACTGTGAAAATTGTTTGCTTCTGTGAATTTTTGACTGTGAGCAAAAATTTTGGGAATAGTTACGTGCCTGTATCACAGGCCCAGTGGTAGGAGAAATTGCTTCTGTGGTGTGTGTGCTTTTTCGTGGCTCTGCCCTGTTAAAACTGTGGACATCTAGACGTTCCTCTTGCATTTTTCTTAGGCTAACCCAGCACTCAGTTCTGGCCAGTATTTATCGAGTGCTTGCTGTGTTTTAGGCTTGGTCAGAGACTGGCCCTGCAGAGGTGAAGGGATGAAATGGTCTGCTGTCCAAAGAGAGAGGGACACAGACTGACCATCATGGCCCCATTGTGCTATCAGAGCAGAGCCTAAGTGGCAGCCAACAAGGCCGACTACACGTGGGGCCTGAGGTTGAGTCCTGGCTTTCCTACTCAGTAAAGGTGTCCCTCTCTGTCTCCATTTCCAAGGTTACTCATTTAGTAGTTAACTTTTATGGGCCAGTCACTGCAAGTGCTGAGTGTGCAGAACTTCGTGGACACACGCTGCTTTTCTCAGATAACTCCCATTCTGGTATGGAAGATAGATTGAAAAAAACACAGCAGTAATATGGTAAGTGCTCTGTTTGGATGGTGGGACCAGGGACATCTCCATAGACTTGAGATGAGTCTTTAGATGGCAAAAAATTTTCTGGAATTTTCTGTGTGGGTAAGGGGGAGGGCATTCCTGGCAGAGAGCATTATTGATTCAGCAAACGTGCATCATCTGGTACCTCTTGTGAAGAGATGAGCAAGAGGCATACTTGTCAGGAATGCTTTGGGGGCAGACGTGCGTGACTAAGCAGATACAGTGTTTGTAGTAAGTGCTGTGAGGAGGGAAGACCCGAGTGACCTGGGCGGCCAACCTTGCCTACTTGGCAGGTCAGCAAGTTTAACTGAGCTGTAGGAAGTGTTTCTTCTGAATCCTGAAGTATTCGTAGGACATAGATGGAGGAAAGTTGGAGAACTTGTGAGGTGCCCAGTCTGGCTGAGTCCATGTGTGCTCCTCGGTGCTCGCTGCTCCTTCCTGAATGAGGGTTGGGGGTCCTTCTTGTGTTCCCCGTGTCAGGCGTGACTGTGGCTTGCCCTGTCCAGTGACACGTGCCCCTCTGAGCCCAAGCTTTAAGTCCCGTGCCACACTGTTGTCGTTGCTTCTCCGTGAATTAGTGTGTCCCGGGCGGGGGCTAATTCTTTCAACTTTGGTACCAGAATGAAGACTACTGGGACAGTCCCAGCTAGCCACACACTGATGTGCTATCATGAGAAAGAAATGAATCTTTGTTGTAAGCCGCCGAGATGGTGTGTTCTTTTGTTTTCACAGCATAACCTGGTGACTGAAGTATAGTGTGTGTTTATGTGTGCGTCCTAGTGTGTCCAGAGCGGAGGAGTTAGTTAGTGACTTAAAAAACTGGACGTGTTAACCAGGGCCAGTTTCTTATGGGCCTTGTTAGCCAACTGAGGAATGTTCCAGGTGAAATAATATGATGAGGTTTGCCGCTCAGCAGACCTTCCTGGTAGCAGAGTGAACGGAATGTAGGGAGAGCGAGCTTGGAGGCCGGAGACTTCTGGGCTATTTGGCTGTTGTGTCTGAGATAGAGGCCTGAACTAAGGCCGCTCAGTTCACAGGGAAGGAAGAGCATAAGCTCAGGAAGTACCCCGGGGGCGTGGAGAGTGATGAGGGGAGTGTCTGAGAGAAAAGAAAGTCCAGACGAGTCCCAGGTCTGTACTTGGCTACCTAGACAGATGGTAGGACCCTGAACCAGAATTTAAAAAAAAAAAAAAAAAACTGTACATGTGGTAGAGTAGATTTGGGTGGGGAAATAGGAAGTTGTGTTTGAGATAGTTTGAATTTGAGGTGCTTGTGAATTTCCAGGTAGAAGGTCCCTATGCAGACAGCTAAAGAGGACTGGCAGCAGGGGATGAAGGGCAGTTGGGGTGGGTGGGTGGGAGGGAGCCAAGGCAGAGATGAGCCTGCTAGAAAAGAGTTGTGTGAGAGACAAGAGCCCCAGGACAGCAGGCTTGAGAACGCCCCATGTCTGGAGCGGGTGGAGGAGGGGGGAGTGGTGAAGCACAGGACAGAGTGGCTCTAGAAGGCTGATGCGGGAGAGAAGTCTTGCTGCTGTGCAGATCATGGGGGAGTTGACAGAGGGAGCCTCCCCTGCTGAGCCTTTTCCTCTGTGACCTAGAACACCTGCTAGCTAGTTCTTGCCTGGCAGCCCTATGGCCCTACTACACTGCTCTTCTCCAGGTAGCCTTGATCTTCCCATTGCCAAAATCACTTGCCCATTGTTGGACCACAAAAAGGCCTTTTTCGTTTTCTTCCTGATGGTATTAGTCTGTTTCCTTTCTTCCCTTTTCCCCTTGGTTGACTCCATTTGCTCCTCTCGGTCTCGGCAGCGTAAGTGTTTTAATACCAGGGTCTGTGCTCTACTACTTCTTTCAATTGAGGAAGGCCTGTAGTTAAGTATGGGGCTGTTCTGAGACCATGGGGGCAAGCTGATACTGTAGCTGACATGATACGCTCACTTAACATTTATTGACTTCCAACTATGCACACTCATTTAGATACTAAAAAATGTTGCTGAGAGTCCTGGTCACAGGATCCTGTGCGAGAGGGCATTACGGAGGGCCTGATCGCCTGTCTCCTGGGAGCTGCTTCTGCTGTGTCGTCTTCTGCCTTCCCCTCCTTTACCAGGATGGGATTGCGAATGTTATGGCTGTCATAGAATCTGGAGTCTGTATTTTCTAGACCAGGCAATTGAGGTGATGGCTTACCAAAATCCAGCATTGCTTTTGAGTTTGGGCTGGCGGTCAGTCGGTGACTATCCTCAGGAAGTGCCTACTAGGGCTGGTGTTCAGTCGTCCACTTCGAATGTCTTCATCGCTCTCCGGTGATGCCGTCACACACATGGGCATTTAGTCCTCCCCCATTATCCATAAATAAAGGCCTTAAAAACAGAGCAAAAACCGTGTTTATTTCGGTGGCCAATCTTAGGGAGAGGAGCTGAGGAAATGAAATAGATAAGAGTAGTAGCACAGGAGTGGAAAGGAAAATAAGTGGAATTCTGGGGAATCCAGGTAAATCAGCGCACTTGGGTAGCCGGTTCAGAGTTAAGATTTGTCTTAGAGCTCCAACAAGATCTCTCAGGTAAGTCTATATGAAAATATCCGTCCTCCTCATCGTAAACTTGTGATTGATCTTTTTGCTTCCCGTCCATTCTGTGCTCAAATGTCCAAATAATTTTCCCCAAACTCCCGCACCTCCAGGGCTCCAGATTGCCAAAATGTTGTTTTAGCAATTTCTGACCTCTCTTCCCTAGTATTTGGGAAGATGGAGTTGCTGGGGGGAATCTGCGTAAAGCCAAGAGCATGATGAATTTACTCTAGGAATTAGGTAGTAAGTATAAGAGAGCTGTTTTATTTCCAAGATTGAGGAGTAAGTCATTGATACCAAAGCGCATTGTCAAGCACTTGGGCTCTTACACTAAACTTCAGCTCTTTGAAAACAGTGAAGCATGGCTATTTACTCTGCTATCAATTTGAATTGTTTAACTTTAAACATACCAGTTAAATTTTAGAACTTTTTCATTGCTTTTTACCCTAAGAGGCTGAACTCTTGACTTCACCAAAACCTCTCCTGTCCAAGTCACCAATGACCTTCATGCTGCCAAGTCCAGTCACCATTTCATAACCCCTAGATCCTGACACATCTTCCATGGAACTCTTTTCTCCACATGCTCTCCAGGACTGGCCTTCTTTCCTTTGCTGAGTGAAGGAGACCCCAGGGTTTGACCCAGGTACTTCTTCCTCCTTATGATTTTAAGTGCTGAATTGCCCATGTTAATATCCCTAGGGTGAGTCATGGCCCCGAGGTTAACATGTCCAGAACAGAACTCTCATTTCCCACTGGCCCACTCACATCTGCTCTTAACAGTCTTTCCCGTCTTGGGAAGCATCCAGCAAGTCACTTTTATCTGTTGCGTATGCCCACGACGTTGCGATCATTCTTGATTCCTTTCTTTCTCTCAGACCTCATATTGAATCTCTCAGCAAATTCTGGCAGCTCTACCTTCAGAATATTTTCGTCATCTAACTACTTCCTGATGGTTGGCCCAGCCCACACTACCCTCATCTCATCCAGACTCTTCCAGTGACCTCTTACCTAATCTTTTTTTCTCCTTTTCCCCCCATCATTTACCTTTGCCCTCTTATCTGTTTCCTACACAGAGATAATACTTCTAAACCTTAGGTTAAATCATGTCATTTTTCTGCTCAAACTCTCAATAGCTTTTACATGGCTCAGAATGTACCTTGGCCTACAAAGCCCGGTATGATGCCATTTTCCCCACCTTCTCATTCTGCCCTAGCCATAGTGGTCTTGTTGTTTTTCAGACATGCCAGCTAGGCTGCTGTCTTGGGGGGCATTTGTACTTGCTTCCTCTGCCTGGAATGCTCTTTGCCTAGAGTTAGGGCTTTGTTCAAGTATTCCCTCCCACTTCTGTCTCCCAGTGACTTTTGGTCCCTCTGCTCTGTGTAATTCTTTTTGTGTGCCACCATCTGTCAGTACTGTGTATCTCCTCCTGCTGGATTATAACTTCCTGAAAATAGGGGCTGTTTTATTTTGTTAATCGCTCTTTTCCCGTTGCCTAGAATTAGGAGGAGGAGGAGGGGAGGAGGATGATGATAATGATTTAACTGGAAGTAAAAATGTTCTATCCCCTAGGCTTAATTTCTTCTCTAAGTCTTCCTTGACTAAATTAAAGTTTTCATTTTGTTTGAAAACATTTACTCTAGGGATGCCTGGGTGGCTCGGTTGGTTAAGCGTTTGCCTTCAGCTCAGATCAGCTCAGCTCAGGTCATGATCCCAGGGTCCTGGGATTGAGCCCCACATTGGGCTTTCTGCTAGGCGGGGAGTCTGCTTCTCCCTCTGTGCTCTCTCTCTCTCTGTCTCTCAAATAAATAAATAAAATCTTTTAAAAAAATCGTTTAAGTCATTATTCCCATATTACTGAATGTTTACATTTACTTATTTGTTGAATGTGTAATTTTTACATTTTTAATACAATTCAAAAGCATTACTGTGAAGTGAGGTTTATCTTTGAACTGATTTGTGTCTCAGCTTTGGAAATTCTGAACTCTGGTGTTGGTTTTTGTTTTTTTCCTCCCTTGTGGACCGTTCTCTCTCTTTTCCCTCTTTCTTCCATTTCTTGAGAATTATTACTGGAAAAGCGTAGAGAACCCTTGTCCTAACGGCTCTGATCAAGTAGACCCATAGTTGTGTGGCAGCCCGCCTCCTTGGGCACTTCTTTTATTGCGGGGATAGCTCCTTGGGAAACGTGAGCTTCTCCCGGGGCAGTAGGTTGTCTCTACGCCTCCTTGACTTGATGATGTATTATACACCTAGCGGTGATTTAGGTGCTGCAACCAGTCTGTTACTTCATTTAGTTCCCAGAGCAACAAGGGATGTCTTACTGTTTTTCTTTCAGTTGAATTGAGGCCCAGAAATTTTAAGGAACTAATAGTTACAGACGTAGCCTTTCCTTCTCGCTTTCTGCCTTTCCAGAGGTAACTACTAACTGGAAATTGTGGATGATAATTTAGTTATTTTAACTGTGTTGTAGTATTCCATTGTCCAAATGAGCCACAGTTGGTCTATCCCAACCCCTACCTGGAAATGATCATGTTGTTTATATTTTTCCACTCTTACGGATGTGGATTTAATGAACACCCTTGTCTGTGTTTCCTTCTATACTAATGAAAATTTTTAGCATGGACATCTAGTAATTTCTTGGTCATAGGCCATGCAGAGATTCTGGTTTACCAGGCCTGGCAAATTGATCTTTGAGATGGTTATACCAATTTGTATCCCAAATTTCAGAATTTCCTATCTCCTCAGTGTATTCAGATTTTTTTTTAAACAAGCTGGAATATATGAAATATTTATTGCTTATATATTACCCTGATTTCAGTGAATGGACATGTTTCCTTATATTTATGGTCATTCTGATTTTCTCTTTGAATTGCCTATTTATATATTTTGTATATATTTTTTCCCATGAGCTATTTGTCTTTTTCACATTGACTCATAGAAATTCTTTTAAAATCTGAATCCGGATTTTTCATGCATTATGTATTGTTTATGGTTTCTCACGTTTTACAGTGTCTTCTGTCACAGATTTTTAAAACTTCTGAAATGGAGTTGGGTTTATCTTTTTTTTTTTAAGTTTTATACTTTTTCTCATTTGATGCATATGTTCCATGTTTTATTCTGAAAGTTTTACAGTTTGGCTTTTTACAATTAGATATGTAGACCCCCTGGGATCTCTCTGCGATATGGCCGCCCACCTCCGCCTTCCCCTCTGTAGCGGGTGCCGCAATGCTGGGCATTCTGGAGCCCGTCCCGTACACCTGTTTTTCTGGCCTGCCTTCTTGGAGTTTTCTTTCTTTTTATAGATTCAGTGATATACTTTAGAGAAAGTTTATTTTGTATTATCTATCATATAAGGTAATGAATGGTTCCTGAATAGCCTACTATCTTGCTAGAACTGGGAGTTTTACAGTCTTTTACACAGCAGGGTAAGTAAGAGGCATTGTTGCTTCGTGGTTAAAAAGTATGGCGTCCTGTTTCAAAATTGCCTCAGTAGAAATTCTGGCCCACGGGTATTAGCTGTGCCATCATGGTCAAGTGACTTGGTCTTTCTCAGACCCTGTTCCTCCTTTGCAAGACAGGAAAGTAATAGTACCGGCCTCATAGGGTTGCTGTTACCACCGAAGGAGACAACGCATAAAGAGCCCTTAGCACCACATTTGGCTCCTTCAGTACTAACGAAATTTTTTTACAATGGATGCCTAGATGTGTTAGATGTTCTTATATTTGTATTATCATCATCGTTATTTGTGTTTTCTTTTTTCTTGCCCTTTCTTGTTTTGTTTGCTGTAGCAGAACATCTTCCTTGTTCATCTCAGGACAGAAATTTAGATCTGTCTGCTTGTCTTCACATCAGTTGATGTTATTTGTTGGGGAGAGGAGGTTTCCAACAACATGCTTAGGTTTGATAGTTTACATTTTAGGTTGACTCTGCATTCCATATCTTAAATTGAAAAAAAAAAGTTCTTATTTGTTGTTGTTTGTTATTGTGTGTGCAGTCATATCTAGACACAGTAGTATTGTCTTCACGAGTCTCCTTGAATGAGTTTTCGTGAGCAGTGTAATTTTATATATAAAAACACAATCAGTGATTTTTAGGTTTTCATTTCACAGAACCTAACACTTATCATATTTCTGTATCTATTGTTTTTGAGTTCCTTTCTATGACATTCCATTAATTACCTAAAGAATTTATTCCAGAATGTACTTTTTTTTTTTTTTTTTTTTTAAGATTTATTTGTTTATTTGACAGAGAAAGACACAGTGAGAGAGGGAACACAAGCAGGGGCAAAGGGAGAGGGAGAAGCAGGCCTCCCGCTGAGCAGGGAGCCCGATGTGGGGCTTGATCCCAGGACCCTGGGATCATGACCCAAGCCGAAGGCAGACACTTAACGACTGAGCCACCCAGGGGCCCCAGAATGTACTTTTTTTAGTCTATATATATGTGTGTGCGTTAGCTTGGAATGTTTAACATTTGGACGGCTTTTGGACTAGGAGGTAAAAGTATTCTAGGGAGAATATTTAGTAACATTAAACGAGAATCTATTCAGTGATTGCTTCTTTTCATGGTAATTCTCTTTTGCAGTTATATATTAAGAAGACTTCTCAATTGAACTGTGAGCTGTTATCGGTGTTACTTTGCCCCTACATAGAGGTTTTGTGTTCCTTTTCTAAATTAGTGCTTTAAAAATCCCGTTTTAAGGTAAAAACAGGACTCCTTTTCAAAGTCCCTGTGCTGATTTATGCACCTTACCTTTTTGTTTTTCTCTTGCCTGGTACTCAGTGACATTCCAATCTGCTGGGGTCATTTGATAATGCAGAGTGAAACAGGAAGTAAAGTCAGGAGGTACTGCTTGGCACCACATACGCAGTTGGGAGATCATTCCTGATACCAGGGGAGAGAATGTCAAATATGTGCACCAGCACAGTACTTACACCGAAGAGAGTGTTTGTTTAGTTTGTAAAATCCCAACTATAAGACAGTCATAGTCCACGCCACTGCTGCTGCATCCTCTGCCCAAAAATTAGTTCGTTTCTAATTTGTTCTTTTCACCTCTGTCCCAGCCCCCTCTCAAGTATCTTGTGTAAGACAAAGACGACTCAGACAATAGCCTGTGTTTTAAAATTGTGTTGCACCTGTGTTTTATGGTAGTCCTAATGCAGTACTACCAGAGATTTGAGGATATTTTTAATTAGGTAAGTTGCATGAAGTTTTTTTTATCGAAATAGGTTCAATAATACGAATTCAGTTTTTAGTCTACGATACTACTGTAGTAAAAAGATACAGATGGAAGCATTTTGACTATAGGAAGCTTCTTTGAATCAGTCACAAGAGTGTTTACTTTGATTTGAAAGTTACTCTAAGTACAGTAAATGATAGTCTACTTATTTGTGTATGCAGTTTGTATGGTGCATTACCCTTGTTCAGATTTAGAAGGTCCTTTTTATTTATTTATTTTGTTTTGTTTTTTTTGAGAGAGAGCACATGTAAGTGGGGGCGGGGCAGAGGCAGAGGGAGAGAGAATCTTCAGGCAGATTCCCCGCTGAGTGGGGAGCCCAATGTGGAGCTCCATCCCATGACCCTGAGATCATAACCTGAGCCGAAACCAGGAGTTGGACACCTAGCTGACGGAGCCACCCAGGCACCCTGAAACGCCTTTTTAATATTTCACATACTTAAAAAAGAATCTCAGTCCAGATTTAAGAAGCAGGTTATAAAAACACATTTTCTAATTTTATATTCTTGGATTTTCTTTCTTTTTTTTTTAAAGATTTTATTTATTCATGAGAGACAGAGAGGCAGAGGGAGAAGCAGGCTCCCCGCAGAGCAGGGAGCCCGATGCGGGACTCGATCCCAGGACCCTGGGATCATGACCTGAGCAGAAGGCAGACGCTTAACCGACTGAGCCACCCAGGCGTCCCGGATTTTCTTTTTGATATTATGATATTGAGGCAGAGTTCAGGAGTTTTATGTATGTTGATTTGGTTACAGTCAGATCATTGGAAATGATTTGAACTTTTGGATATTGAGTTTCAAAAGCAATTATAAATGTTGTAAAGTGTCATTTTTTTCTATAAAGCTTACTATTTTGCATTTTTCAGATACTTTTAATATGTGCCCAGTTGTTTTTGCTTTTGTATTTTGTTTTGCTAGAGATGGGATTATGTACCTTTCAAACTAGTTCTCATGTAAGTATGAACACTTGAGAATGTGCACATAGGAAGTGACATTTATCATCAAGTGCTTTATTCATAGCAGGTGCTTTTATATACCATAAATGATGTAGTAACCACAAAACCCTGTGAAATAGAGTAGCCTCTCCATTTTGTAGACAGGGAACAAGAGAACTCAGGCATCTCGCCCAGAGCTGCATGAGCGTTCAGTGAAAATACCAGAGTTTGAGCTAATGTCTGGCCATTTCCAAGGCCCAGCCTCACTTTCTCTCTTTCCTCCACACACCTGCTGCTTGTCAGTGCAAGCCATAGATGCTTGACCTCTGATGTTAGTTCATTTTATTATTTACAGAATCCAATTCCTTGAATTTTTTCTAAAGCATCTGTATTTTTATGAAAATGGGTTTATTTCATATTTAATAATTTGTAATTATAATTTACTTTTATATTAAACACTTTTATTTATTTTTAAAGATTTATTTATTTATTTGACAGAGACACAGTGAGAAAGGGAACACAAGCAGGGGGAGTGGGAGAGGGAGAAGCAGGCTCCCGCGGAGCAGGGAGCCCAATGTGGGACTTGATCCCAGGACCCCGGGACCATGACCTGAGCCGAAGGCAGACGCTTAACAACTGAGCCACCCAGGCACCCTATATTAAACACTTTTAATAAAATGTAATAGATGAAACTCATTTATATCCATCCCCAGGACTTAAAAATTTTCAAAATTTTGCTGTTTTTTTTTTTTTTAAGATTTTATTTATTTATTTGAAAGAGTAAGCGAGAGAGCATGAGGTGGGGGGGGAGGAGCAGAGGGAGAGGGAGGAGCAGGCTCCCCTCTGAGCAGGGAGCCTGATGTGGGGCTCCATCCCAGGACCCCGGGACCATGACCTGAGCTGAAGGCAGACGCTTAACAACTGAGCCACCCAGGCACCCTATATTAAACACTTTTAATAAAATGTAATAGATGAAACTCATTTATATCCATCCCCAGGACTTAAAAATTTTCAAAATTTTGCTGTTTTTTTTTTTTTTAAAGATTTTATTTATTTATTTGAAAGAGTAAGCGAGAGAGCATGAGGTGGGGGGGGGAGGAGCAGAGGGAGAGGGAGGAGCAGGCTCCCCTCTGAGCAGGGAGCCTGATGTGGGGCTCCATCCCAGGACCCTGGGATCATGACCTGAGTTGAAGGCAGACGCTTAACTGACTGAGCCACTGAACAGGCTCCCTCAAAATTTCATTGTTTTTAATTCATTAGTTTTTGTTGTTGTTTTAGCTATTTTAAAGCAATCCTGGGGCGCCTGCGTGGCTCAGTTGTTTAAGCCTTCAGCTCAGGTCATGATCCCAGGGTCCTGGGATTGAGTTCCGCATCGGGTTCCTTGTTGAGCGGGTTCCTTGTTGAGCGGGGAGCCAGCTTCTCCCTCTGCCCCTCCCCTTGCTCATGCTCGCGCTCTCTCTCTCTCTCTCTCTCTCTCTCTCCCCCCCTCCCCCTTCCCCCCGCCCCCCCCCCCCCCCCCCCCCCCGTCAAATAAGTAAATAAAATCTTTAAAGCAAATCCTGAAAGCTGACATGTTATTTTTCTTCTCCTTCGGTGTGTATCTCAAAAAATCTAACCATAATGCAGTAATCCTGCCAGCAAAGTTAACCATATTCCCTTACTGTTCTCTAATATCTAGCCCATATTAAAATTTCCCTGTCTCTCTGAAAAACTGTTTTTACGGGTAATTTATCTGAATCAGGATCCAAACAAGGTCCACACATTATATTTAGTTATCTTATGTCTCTTTTTAATCTAGAGCATTCTCACCCCTCTCCAACCGGACTTTTATTTCATGTCATAGACATGCCGGAAAAAACTGGCTAAATTTTCCTGTAGAATATCCCATACTCCACTTGCCTTTTTTGTTTGCAGGGATGGTGGTGGTATTTGACTTGTTTCCATAGCTTTAAAGCCCAGTTGGCTTCAGATCAAACTATTTGATAAGAATGCCTGGTTAAGTAGTGCTGGTTGCGGTCTGTGGCCGCCCACTGGCTGCCCAGTAGGAGGGGACCTGTGTGCCCCTGAACCTCCAGTGCAGATTTTAGCCTTTGTAGATCTGGGCCTAGTCAAGTAGGGCTTACAAAATTGTGATTTTTCTAATTCTATCATTTCTGTCACATTGAGTGGCTGGAATTTTTCTTTAAAAAAAGAAACAAATTTTCTGCATCTAATTAAGGAAAGCAGAGTTTCTGAGTTCTTTTACTTGAATTGCTTATTTACAGGCCAAGGAGTTGGTACCCTAGTTACCTGGAGTGGTGACAGTGATTATGATTTTGTTTTTGGCTTGCATGGTTTTCTTTACTATCATTAGGAATGTGAGGATTTTTTTTCATTTTTTTAAAATAAGCTTTTTATTTAAATTCCAGTATAGTTAACATACATTGTTATATTAGCTTCAGGTGTACAATATAGTGATTCAGCAGTTCTATACATTACACAGTGCTCACCATGATAAGTGTAATTTTGTTAAGATCTTACTATTTTTAAGTAATCTCTACATCCAGTGTGGGGCTCGAACTCACAACCTGGAGGCGAGGAGGCCTGTGTTCCACTGGCAGAGCCAGCCAGGTGCCCTTTCATTAGTGTCCTCGTTCCTTCACCTGCTTCCTCCGTCCCCCACCCCCTCCCCTCTGGGAACCATCAGTGTGCTCTGGAGTAAAGAGTCTGATTTTTGGTTTCTCTCTCTCTCCCGCTTTTCCTTTGCTTGTTTTGTTTCTTAAATTCCACATACAAGTGAAATCATATGGTACTTGTCTTTCTCTGACTTATTTCACTTAGCATAATACTCTGTAGATCCATCCACATCATTGCAAATGGCAAGAATTCACTCTTTTTGATGGCTGAGTAGTATTCCATTGTGCTTCCATATACCACCTCTTCTTCATCCATCAGTACGGACACCTGGGCTGTTTCCGTCGTTCGGCTACCGTTGATAATACTGCTGTAAGCATTGGGGTGCGTGTGAGGACTTTTATTTGTTCTGTGTTTCAGTCAGTTTGTAGTCATTATTTTTGCTGGCATTCAGATTTCCCCAGATTTGGCCAGGTGCACCTTTTGGTTGGCTAGAAGGTTCTTTTGAATGAGCCAGTTAGTTTTTGAGAACATCTTTTTTTTCTGGCATAACAAGATGTATCAAACTCATCTTGTCCGTTTTCTGACTGACACCTGGATTCAGCCATTTCTCCAAGGAGCTCTGACTCCTTTTAGTGGAGAGTGATATTTAGAGATCATAGTCTAGGTGCTACACGTGCTTATTTTTTGGAGCTTGTCTTTTGCTTCAAGGCCTTTGCATAGAAAGAACTAGAAGATACTTATTTGTTGTGGGGGAAAAAAAATCCATGAATTTCTTCTGATGTTACCAATTCAGGTTTGGCCTTACAGGTTTTTATTTAATTTCTTTGATTTTTGAAAAATTTTAATCTCCTTTCTCTTACATGGAAAATCTTGTTTTATAACTAAATTAACACAATTACTTGTTTGCTTTATTCTGTCATATAGTTCCAGTATTATACGTAGTAATGCCAATATTACTAAACAGGACTTCTGAAGGAAGATTAATATTTCTCTTTTTTTAAGATTTTATTTATTAATTTGAGAGAGAGAGAGAGCACAACCGGGGGGAGCGGCAGGCAGAGGGAGAAGCAGACTCCCTGCTGAGCTGGGAGCCTGATGCGGGGCTGGATCCCAGGACCCGGGGATCACGACCTGAGCTGAAGGCAGATACTTAACCATCTGAGCCACCCAGCGCCCCAGGATTAATATTTCTTAGCAAGGTATCTGTTCTTAAGAGTCTACCAGGGAGGGCGCCTGGGTGGCTCAGTTGGTTAAGCGACTGCCTTCGGCTCAGGTCATGATCCTGGAGTCCCTGGATCGAGTCCCGCATCGAGCTCCCTGCTCGGCGGAGAGCCTGCTTCTCCCTCTGACCCTCTTCCCTCTCATGCTGTCTCTCATTCTCTCCCTCAAATAAATAAATAAAATCTTTAAAAAAAAAAAAAAAAAAGAGTCTACCAGGGATGTAACGTCAAAATACTGTTTTCTAACATGACTTGAAAAAAAAATTTTTTTTCTGTATGGTAACGTAACCAAGCTGATATATTGTGAGACATTAAATTTCAGTTTGTTTTAAATTTTTAGTGATTATTTTGTGTTAAAATTTAATTTTTATTATTTAAAATAATCACATGGTTCCAAAGTTGAAACTGTGTAATCAATTGCAGTTGGGAAGGCTTTGCTTCCATGTGGTTTATTCCACTCAAGGAAGGTTTCCTTTTGCAGATGTGATCACGTGCGTTTGTGTGTTTGTGTTTCCTGCCCTTCCATGTAGAGGAGGTCTGCTGCGCGTACAGTCCCGCTCCTTGCTTTTCGCAGCCGACTGCATCTGGTGCACTGAGCTGCGTCACCGTGTGAAGAGCTGCTGCTCGTTCCTGCCACTGGCAGCGTTTTACTCCATTATCCCTTTGAAAGTACCAGAGTTGCCTCCTCCTGCGCCCTTTGCTGGGTCGTTGCCACGCTTGTGCCCTCACAGCCAGGCCTGCGGTGGGTGCTCTGCCCCAGCCTCTCGCTGTGCTGGTGCGCACCTGTGGGCAGAGCCGCGCACGTGGGACTGCTCTGTCACAGGCCCACGGGTGCCTGATTGTGCCACGTACTGCCAGATTTTGCTCCTTGAGTGTGTACCTTTTTGCCATCACCCAAAATAGAGTATGTTGTCAGAATTTCAGATTTTTACCAGTTCGATTGTTGAGAAATGGCATCTTACTGTTATCTTTATTTGAAGTCATAAGATGACTTCAAATAAACTCATGAGTGAGTTTGTTCATCCTTTTTTATATTTGAGTCATTTTTACCTCTTTTCTGAGCTGTCTGTTGCGTTTCTGGATGTTTTTTGGCTCATTTTTCAAGTGAATTATTGGTGTTTTTCTTCTCAAATTTTAGGAACTCTATTTTTATTTATTTATTGGGGGGGGAAGGCAAGGAACGGTTTATTCTCACAGCCAAGCAAAGGACGCGGCCCCCAGCCTTGGTAGCAGCTGAGACAGGCCCCTCGGGCCACAGGTGCAGCAGGTGACGGCGTGGAGCCCGGAGTGTCAGGCCGACCGGCTCCTGTTCCCCTGTGGATGGTGCTTAGTGAGGGCTGGAGTAGGGGTCTTGACTGTGAGGTAGGAGGCATCTGGAGTGGCTCAGTGGACTGGGAAGATGTGGCGGGAAATGTCCTCAGGAGCCGTTCAGTGCCAGATAGGAGGATCTCCCCGGTGCACCCGCGGGGTCTGTGGATGGAGCCCGGCTCTGAGGCCTCGAGGACGGCGTTAGAGAACAGCGCTCCGAGCGGGTCCTGTTCGTTGGCGGACCGCGGGGTTGCTCCAGCCAGGCCCCTCCTGCACGGGCTCTGGAGCTCCTGCCGGCGGCCGGCGCTGTCCCCCGCCGGGTGGGGGCCGGCTGTGCTCTTGTACCAGTTCCACCAGGAGGACCGCATGGACCGCTGGCCGCCCTCGTCCCAGGGCTTCAGCTTCAGTCCTCCGTGCTCCAGGCTTTTCGTGTTGAAGCCCAGCGTCAGGGAGGTGGTATTGATGTCTTCCCCGTTGCACTTCTTGAGGGGATGGTGGTTTTGCCGGCGTTGTCCAGGCTGAGCGTGAGCACTTGCAGCTCCCACTCTTTCTGATTCATCTTCAGAATGGTCAGAAGCCCCATGGTTCCGGTAGCCCCCCAGGAACTCTTTCTATATTGGCAGAAATCTGCCATGTTAGTTGGAAATGTTTTTTTCCCCTAGTGTGTCACTTGTCTTTAGAAAATTTGTGTAGTCAGATTTGTTCACATTTCTTTAGTTGCTGTATGATATATATTTATATTTTAGTGTGTAATTTTTTAAAATATAGATTTCCATAAAGGTGTTTGTTTATTACACAATAAAAATTTTAAAACCACTATGTGACCTGCACATGTGGACCCTGTCGAAAGGTGTACTTAAAACTCTTCATAGAAATGTTCTCCATGACTGTGGCCAGACTGCAAGGGAAACTGCCTTGGAGTTAGGGACGTTGTGTAACCCCATTCATAGGAACCATCATGGCTCAGTAGAGAGAACGATGGCATTTTGTGTGTGCCCACGTGTGAGAGAGACAGTAGGGCTACCAGGTTTGTAGATCAAGGAAATGCATCAGCCATAATGTATCCGGACTTTATCAAGGAGTTCAGCAGCGTCTTTAGTCATATTCTCGTGTTGATGATCTGGCTGTAGTACAGTTAGATGAATGAGGAAGCAGTTGTACTCCAAGGCTGATTAGTGCCAAGCTGAGAAGCGTTCCTAGTTGGTAACTAGCGTGCAAATGACTCAAGAATTTAAATTTACTGGAACCGTGTGAGAATCAACAATATTAGGTGGTAACCAAAAAGCTAATGTAGTCTTACGTTGCATTAATTACAGGTGTCCTGTTAGAAATAGCAGTGTACTTAAGAGTTGATCAGAGCTACACATTTGGAATCCTGTGATCAGTTCTGGAAATGGTGTCAGGCCGGGTGGATAGAACACTAATGTGTTCAAGAGAAAAGTACGTGGATTTGGAATTTTGTCACAGGAAAGAGAACAGTTGGAGGAACTAGAATTAGAATGCCATTCTGGAAAGGGACTAGACTTGTTCTAAATCCGCAGTTCTCCACAGGGGCAGTTTTGTCTCCTGGAGGATGTATGCAGATGTCTGGAGACGTTTTTGGTTTTCACAACTGGGGGGTTGCTACTGGCATGTAGGTTATAGAGGCCGGGGTGTTCTCGCATCCCGCCGTGCCTAGCACGCCTCCCACAGTACAGAATTCTGCAGTCCCAAATGTCACGGGGCAACTCTCACCTGTAGCAAGAAAAAGAAGTGCATTTTACCTTGTAGCCCAGGGTATACACAGGAATGACTGGAATTAAGATTTCATGAGCCAGTACTTGCCCCGTTTCCTTACCCAGAGTGCATTGTACCCAGTAGAAATTATCTATTCTATACCATTTCATTAATAAATGGGGAAAAAATCATTCATAAACCATGGTTTGAATATAGGCCTAAATAATACCAAAGGATAAAATTAAGCCCAACTGGTAAAGTCACAGGAGATGAATTTGCTTTTGTATAAAACCCTACTTTCCTGCTGTCGAGCTGTACAAGGAAGGAACGGCCTGCACGGCCAGTGAGTTTGCCATCACTGGAGTTGTCGTGGGGGTTTCTTAACTTGAGGTCTAGGAACAGACGTCATGGGGTCTTGGAACAGATGGGAAGGTCATTACATCTTTAGTTTTAGTAAATAAATTTTTGTTAACCTATACCTGAAATTTATCATTTTCTTCACTTATGAGATTATACTCATATCTACTTCAAAATTAGAGTTGTATGAATCAACTCTGGAACTTATTATGTTAGTAAAGATGCACTAATTTTTACTATATTATGGTTTTTAAAAATTATTTATTTTTTAAAATAGATTTTATTTATTTATTTGACAGAGAGAGAGTGTACAGGCCGGGGGAACGGCAGGGAGAGGGAGAGGCAGGCTCCCCACTGAGCAGGGAGCCCAATGCAGAGCTCAGTCCCATGACCCTGAGATCATGGCCTGAGCCTAAGGCAGAGGCTTAACCAACTGAGCCACCCAGGCGCCCCAGGAGGAAACTCTTAATCTGTACTCTGTAGTTATCTGAAAGGTAGTTCAATATAAAACAAACCCATTTACTTAGTTTTTACAGAAACCTCTTAAGGTACCATTTACAAGGTACTGTAATTAGAAACAAAACGGGGGGGGGGGTCGCTTAGCTGGCTCAGTGGGTAAGATCATGCAACTCTTGATCTCTGGGTTGTAAGTTAGAGCCCCACATTGGGTGTAGAGATTACTTAAAATCTTTTAAAAAGAAAAGAAAAGGGACGAATAAGCAAAGAAAAGAGACAAACAGACTCAATGCAGAGAACAAACTGGTGGTTGGGGGGGAGGGGTTGGGGGGTGAACTAGGTGAAGGGGATTAAGAGGACACTTGCGGTGATGAGCACTGAGAAATCTGTAGAATTGTTGAATTGTTATATTCTACACCTGAAACTGATACAGCACTGTATGTTAATTATACTTGATAATAAATACATAAATAATTTTTTAAAAAGAAAACATAGGGTTTCTTAGTAGCTCCCCACCCATAGGAATGGAGAGTAGGTGGGAAGGGTAGGCAAATGGCCCCATTGGGAATGAATGAGCCTGGTGAGGACATTTGACAGTTGTTACTTATTTTAAGCTTTCCTGAAATGCATATAATTTTAAAGTTTAATAAACAATGTTTATACAAGTAAGTTTCCAAAAACCCATATTCAAGTATTTCTTCCATTTTCCATCTAAATTATTAACACTCAAATGGCTGTTGTCCAGTTGATTGATTTACGTACTAATAACGTTGTGTGTGTGTGTGTTTTGAGGCACAGCTGTATTTTTTCTTAACATTTTGCACCTATTTTTGGAGGCACCAGCATTAGAAATGAATTATGTGTGTGTAATAAAGTGGTGCCCTTTCTTCCATGGGGAGTTGGATGATTCCCTGTTTCAGTTAGCGATGCTTTGCTGCACGCTAGGAAATGGCTTCACATAAATGCTGGACACAATGAGAAGAAAGATGGATTAGCACGGTCGACCGATGTAGGTTTGGAACAAATGGTTCTGAGTAGTTTGAGCAAAAGGAGATTTGGGATTGCCCTGGTGAGTTTTTACTGGTTTGGAGAGGGCCAGTTGATTATCAGTTTCATTAATTAATAAGATATTGATAAAATATTTCAAAGCTAATCTCTACCTTTAGTCCTTTGTTCTTTGCATTGGCTCTCTAGTAATTTATAATATAGCCTTCTGTGGTTTGGGGTTTTTGTTGTTGTTCTTCTTGGTCTATTCTTTCTGATAAATACTAAAATAATTTTGTTTCCAAGTTATCATTAAATCCACCCCAAGTAGTGTTCATTTCTATTGTAATAATCCTTGTGATAATATTTCTCAGGGAGAAGTTTATACAAAGGTAAATATACACCTTTAGGAAAGAAAGAAACTTGTTTTCCTTTCAGGAAAAATAACCCTTAAGGAAAGGAAAACAGGTGATACATTGTGTCTTCTGCCTCTCACTCAGATTATTGCTGTTGGCATATGGTAGTGGCCTGTGCTGATTATAGTACTTACCCCAGTTTACCGCAGTTACTGGCCTACCTGCTCCGAACACGAGTTTCTTCCTGAAAATATGCTGCCAACAAGTAGGCACTTCATTTAGGTATTGGAGGATCTACAACAGTGTTTTTAAATTTTAAATGTTGTCTCTTGGGTATTTGTGTAAGGACTTTGTTAAGGAAACATTTGTCTTTGTAAAATTGTAACTGTATTGACTGCAACACTATCAGAATATTAGCCCTGTTATTGAAACTTCAGGGCTGCTTATTACAGATTTCAGGTTTTGCTCCAGAGTCCTTATCAGTTCAGAGCAGACAAACCACAGATGGAAGAATCAGATACTGTTTTTGGAAGTTTTGACTCAAATTTGTTATTTTTATGTGCGAAGCAATGTATTAGAGACTGAAGGAGGGCCTAGAACAATGAATCAGAGACTCCCTCAGGAAAGCTACCCTCTAGTGGGAGCGCTGATTGCTAGTTCTTTATATAGTTTACTCCTCAAAACAAGCTTATTTTCATTTTATAATTAAGGAAATTGGAGCTCACATGCATATCAGAGAGCTCACTCAAAGATACAGCTATTAAGTTGAAATACCAACTTATTTCGACCCTTGCTGCAAACTCCCAGGTGTCCCTTGCACCGTGCAGTGGCCAGGCCCGTGGGCTGATAGAGGAATGAATCAGGCACTGCGTGCGGTGTGAGCCTGGCCTCCGATCCCAAAGTGAGCGTTACGATACTTAAGATCTGTCTGGGTGGTGATTCCGGCAAGTCATTGACCCCTCTCAGTGTCAGAATTCTTTCTCTTCACTGTTTTTCTGGAACTCCTCTTGTACTTGTAAAGAAAAGGAAGAAATTCATACCAGTCTTCCTCTAGATGATGCAGTGACTTGAAGAAGGGGCTGCAGAGCGTGGTGGTGTAGAAGTTGAGGTTTCGTGGGACACCTAATGCTGGCTGCTTCTCAGCCCTGCTCTTGGGCAAGCTGTCTGATCATAGTTAAAACATACTTAAAACCTCTGTGGGCCTTCTTTTGTACCCCCTGTAAAGTCGAGATGATAATAGTATCTAGTTCATGTTTGAGGAATTAAATGCTGAACTCTTAGTATCTGGCACGTAGTAGCCCTTAATATACGTTAGTTATTATTTTTTGTTAGTTTGGTCATTACACACCAAACTTTAAGGTTCAAGAACTTGATTTTACCAGTCTTTTCAGGTCTGATAAAATTCTGTGGACTTAGTCACACAGGCCAAACTTGTATTTGGCTGAATAATTAAACACAGTGCTAATGTATTAATTTATTAAGGTGTTATTCTAATAACAGCTACACTCAGGTATTGTGTGATATTGAGATAACCAGGCAAACTAAGTTAATATTTATTAACATTTATCTAGTGCGAATGAGATCAAAGGTAGTTTTAATAGGCTGCTTTGTTTAGGCTAGGTGTAGAACCTGGAGATTTGTTTCTTTAAAAACATCAACAGAAATATTATTTCTCTGTAGACACGGGTACTATTGCTTGCTGGATCTCTACCCTTGGGTTTACTCCTTTTTTTCCTTTTATCTCAACATTTTATGTGAGATCAGTACCAGAACCACATTAATAACGGAGATTTTGTATTTGTAGTTTCCTCTTAAAAACGGTAGTAATCTATACATAAGGGATTTTCATGAGGGTGACTGAGGGATCTCCTCCTTTCCATGCTTGCCTTACCAAATTCATTCTTGATCATTTCCTTTGTGTTCTTGCCAAGTTGGGCATTCCCTCCCAGATCTTTGATGTCTGGTATTTTGGAGTTTTTTGTAGACAGTTACCAGGGAGAGTGGTGCTTTCTTGTCTTTGGGATCCACAGGTACACCTGTCTTCTTATTGTCACAAATGATGTAAAATTACTCTGTTAACAAAATGATCGAGTGGGAGGTTACTTTGCCTTTTTGGTTTAACTTCATCTATAAAGCATGAGCCCTGGTGAAGCCAGGGCCAATTAATATTTGAGACCTTAGGTGTAATATAAAGGTGATGTCAGAGTGGTAGTGGTGATGATAGTATCACAATCCTGGGATAAAAGTAGGACTCCCGTAATAAACACATTTACGCAACTAAATGTGTAGAGTAATTCTTGTTTCCTATTGTGTTGTCTTAGGGTAGCCTGAGGAGGGTGGTGGATAGGGAGAGTAGAGAAGCATAGAAGGGAGGGCTGCAGGGAGGGGCCCGTGAGCAAAGGAGAGCTGGGGAAAGAAGCCCTGCAGGGGGAAGTGTTCAGACAGCTCCTGGCACCCAGGACGTACTTGGTGCCCAGGAGCTATTTGTAACACCAGTAATACTGTACTTACAGTAGTAGTAATAATAGTACTGTGCTGTACTGACATACACATTTACAGTTTAGGGGCATCTTTCACATCTGGAGGTTTCGGGGTTGCCAGACTAAAAGATAAACCTTCAAAAGGATGTTGTTTAACTTTCTTTGCTGCTTGACCTAGGCTAACAAAGAGGCAGTTTATATGATTTTGAGAGACCGGGGCAGGACTATTAACTTAACATAGCTCCCATTTTGCTAACTCATAAAGCTTTTTTCAGCCTCACCCCCATAATCAGTGGCCCTACTTCAACCCAAGATCTGTGGTTCAATGGTATTTATTTATTTATTTATTTATTTATTTATTTTTTATTTTATTTTTTTATATATATATTTTTAATATTTTTTTTATTTATTTATTTTTACACACATGCTCGCTTACTCTCTATTTTCCCTGGTGCAGTGGGAAATGGGTAGGACGGACTGACTCCCTAGTGGACAGGATCTGAGCAAGCACAGTAAAGCTTTGGGGCTAGAAATATGTCTTAATGTCTCATTTTCTGTTTTAATTTTCATATAGTTTATACAGTTAGCCACATTCTAATATCCCACAACCATTATAATTATTAAGGCATAATTATTAGTGAAGAATAAGCAAATAGATTGGGAGGAAGTAGAGAAAGCTTACTTGTGATGGGCTTTGAGCCCATAGAAAGGCCATTGCCAGGAGTAAAGCTAAGGAGTGACATCATCTGACTTACTTTTAACAAAACTTTGGATGGATTCTAGGTGTCTACTGAAGGTGGAATGACTTGACGTGCTCGCGTGGAGGGCGAGAAGTGGGAAGAACTGATGAGCCAGTGGACCTTTGGTGGTGCCGGGGGCAGTGAGGGTGGCCAAGGAGTTAGAAACACTGTTTGGAATTTCCTCGGGACCTGTGCTTTCTTTCTTCATGTTCAGGCTCTGGACCTTACACTCTCCGCTCCCCCCCCCCACCTCCCCAGGGAAAGTGTAACCCACCAAACAACCAGATTCTCTCTGATACAGTGGTTCATCTGTGGGATATGAACCACTGAGTCTTACGGTTGTAGCAGAAGGCCTGGAAGCCCACGTGAGTTTCACCTGACTGAACTGCGTTCTAATTAAAAAGGGAAACAAGCAAATAACAGGAAAGAACATCGCATAGTTACATGGGCTACAGTCTTATAGTAGGATTCCTTCACTTGTAAGACCATTGTATTTTTCTCTAGAAGTAAGGTTTTGAGAAAAATCTAAATTGTGTTCATTGATTTTGGGCAAGTAGTTCATATTAAAATTAGTTACAATTATATTCTGCAAAAGTTAAAGAGTTTCCATTTATTCACATTCATGGTAGAATTGGGGCTAACATTTCCCCTGTGGTTTTAGAATGTCTCTTTCTTCATTGAGGCTTTATATTCTCCAGGTTGGGCAGGACCTCAGGGGCTGATAAGCGTGGACTTTGGGGACCTGTGGATCTGGATTTTAACTCTGCATTTGCCATATAACTACTTGAGCAAGCAATTTAAACTTTATGTTTTAATGACCAAATCTTGAAAATAGAGTTTAGTAATAAATCTACTTAACTGGACCATTATAAAGACATAGTAAAATACTGCATGTCAAGGTGTGCTTGGTACTTGCTGAAGACTCATTAACATTAGCTGTTACTAACATCAGCTACCTCTGCAGCTGTTGTCTTAGATGTGAGATGAGTAAGCAGAAGCTGTAAATAACTTGTCCCAAGTCACATAATTAAATTTGAGGACTAAAATGCCATGTCTCTCAGTTTCTGTCTGAGATGTTTATGGTAATGAAACATTTTTAAAAAGTGGTGAATAGCCTTTTTCATTTATTATTGTTACAAAAAGTGAATCTTTTTTAGAATGTTGTTTTTCCAAAAATGTATCTTTTTGTTTTCTTTTAGGATTTGGAGTTCCATGGAGTGATGAGATTTTATTTTCAAGATAAAGCTGCTGGGAATTTTGCAACAAAATGCATTCGGGTCTCTAGTACTGCTACCACTCAAGATGTGATCGAGACGCTGGCGGAGAAATTCCGGCCTGACATGCGGATGCTGTCGTCCCCCAAGTACTCCCTCTATGAAGTGCACGTCAGCGGAGGTCCGTGCGCACACACACGGGGAGCTGGCGGGGTGTCCCCGTCTTGGATAGAGAGCTCCCAAAACACTTTTTGGTCCCCAGGGCAGCTCAGTCACAGCCCTGCTTTCCCGCAGGTCCTTCTCTTTCTGGAGGGGCTGGGGAGCATTTGACAGGCGGGCAAAATGTTTGCGTGTCTGCGAAACGTTCTTATGAGATCTTGGCACACACATCTGTGGGAAGTTAGAATGAATGTGTTAATTTAATACATGCTTATTTCTTCAGAGATAAGTAGCATGACATTTCCTCATAAAATTAGCCAGCAGTTCCAGGTGTCGTACACACACTGATGATGCAATATGCTACTTGCTTTTGGAGCAGTAGTTCATGTAACTCTTATGTGTAGAGTATAATATTACAATTAATTTTAACCCAGTTAAATATTATATGAGTTATCAGTCTTACAAAAATGAGTATTTTGTAATGTGAGATAGTATATTTTCATTATTATTTGGGAATAATTAGGGCATCTTGAGGAAATTGTCTTATGTAGTTAGTGATTTCTCCTTGTTTTTAATGTTTAAAATTTCTTAAAATATCCTATATATCTATATCAAGTAGCAATTTTAAGTTGGACTGATTAGAAATGTAGAAATTTCTAAGAATTTTTTATGAGTGCTTTGGAAGTATTGAGTCACCTATAAAAAATACAAATCTCAATTAATGCAGCAAATAAAAGATTACATACAGCCCAAACCAAAATTTAATACCTGTTAAATTCCATCCCCAAGTCCTTGAACATAAGTTATCTGTCTTAACTTCAAAATGACAGCTCTCTGTGTATATTTGAAATTGGGTGAAAAGCTTTGTATTGTGTGGAATTTGGGTATGACCACACACTTTTTTCCCCAGTAGAATATCAGATAGGTCATATTCATTTATTACTGTTAACGTTCTGAGGGTATCCCACTACACACATGATACCCACACTGGATTTGACAACAGAGGATACTTCACTTTGGATGGTTTTTCTGAGGTTGAGTTTTTCCTTTACTCAGAATCATTATAACCAGGTTATTGAGAAGAAAATACTCTCACTTCCAGACCTTTTTGTGTTTTCACTTTTTGGTCATTTGAAAACCACCAAGTGAAGTCTTTGGAATAATATGTAAGATTGGAATTTGAGATCTTAAAATGGAATGATTTTGATTTTTTTAAAAGAAACTTTTTCTTTTACATTTCCTTTAATTAAAAAGTAAACTATTTTACCTGTAAGGGGGTGAGAACAAAATGAAGGTGCGCGGAGAAGAAGGGGAAAGTCTCACCCACACCCTGAGGAGAGCGGCCAGGACATCTGGCTCTGTCCCGCACATGTCCGTGCTCACCACAGTGGGTCGCACCTGTGCCTCAGACACGGGGAGAGCCCTTGTCTGCATGTTCTCAGTTTTCAGGTCATGGAGCCCTTAGGGTGTCAGTGATTTTTCAGTGGCACCTCTGGGCTAAAGGAAATACCTAACATTTCATTTTATTCAGTAGTTCGATTCAGACAAGTTAATAAGTATTTATGCTCTAACAACTTGGTAGATGTTTGAAAAAATGGTGTACATAAAATGAAAGGAAAACTAAAATTTTCATCCCTGATGGGGTTTATGTGCCCTCATTTCCCAGTGCTGCTGGTTTTGTCCAGCACCACGGAAATCCCACCTTGATATTGACCCTGACGCTAGCAGAAGGGACGATGCAGTCCGGGGTGGACTGGGGGCTGCCTGCAGCTAGCGGTTCATGCAGCATCTGCCCGACGCAACTGGTTTCCCTGAAGATTTAAAATACTCCTCCTCAGCGAGTGTTCAGGGCACCTCCCCTCACGCTTGTGAACTGTAGGTCCAGTGCGCTGAATCCCAGGCCCCAACCCGCACTCCACCACCAGGGAGACTCCGCTCTTATCCTTCCTGTGTTTTAGGATTCCTTATGTGAAATCAACTGGGAAAATAGAAAGGATTCTGCTGTTAAAAAACAATATGAGAACCTCTAAGGCAGAAAGATATCTTAAAGTTATAAAGTTGTGGTAGCACCCTGACTGTATTTACATTTCATAGTTAGGCTCACATGCTTTAGAATACCTCACCCTTGCTTTTATTTGACTTTTACAATTTCGACTCAGTTGTTCTTAAAGTTAGTTCTCTAAAAATATACTATGAAGGATTTTGATCTAGGACAAACTTTGCAATAAGAAGAACTTGGTAATTTTGGTTTGTAGCAGGAATTTCAAACTTCATCCAGTCCCTAATTTATTGCTCTCATTTTCATTTCTCATATTTTTGGTTCATAAAATAATAAATTTGAATTTGTTATTACTGTATTATAATTAACATTGCTGTTTATATACAGTATTTACTAAAAGCCTGTATAAGTCTGTTTATCCTTTAAATTTGCCCCGTTAATTCCTGCTTCCTTTACCACCGTAGTTCTCCAGCTGGCCCCTACCTCCTGTATTTGCTATGCTCATTGTAGACATCCTATAGACAGTTACACGGATGATCTTGGCCGACTGTAGGCTTCTAATAGGTGGCCGAGCTGTGCCAGGCCCTCAGGGAGCCTGTTCCATCACATTCCTGATCAGTATGCCCTGAGGCATGTTAGATGCGTAGCAAGCAAGGAAGGAATACTCTAAACCTAACGCTGTCCTAACGAAGAGATGGGATGGTGGTTTCATGGTGGGACGTGCTGTGAGGGCTGGACCTGGTGAGTTTGGGAGATGAGAGATAGAAAGAAGAGTACAGCCGTTTTCGTGTGAGAAGGAAATCTCATAGGTCAACTGAACTCCTGTGTTATGTTAATGTTTCCTTATTTTCCAGTTGCATATATGAGATAATTTGATTTACAGAATTAGCCTGATAGCAAAGCCCTATATATATATTTTTTTCTAGTTTGTGTATTTCTCTTATTTTCCCAGTTGGATTCTAAATGTTGTAAGGGCATTATCCCTGGTCAGTGTTTGGCACTGGGTACATGGTAGTATATATTATAGTGGCAACAAAATAGTAAATAATTGAAACTAACACATAACATTTTGAATTACATTTCAGCCTGTTAGTAAGTACTTGTGGTAATAAGGTATTTATATCTACAAAATTAAACGTATTTGAGAGTGTTGTATTAGCTAGTGCCATTAAATAACCATGACTTAACTTTTTTTCATTTCATGATTTGAAGAAGAAAGAAGATTGGATATAGATGAGAAACCCCTAGTTGTTCAGTTGAATTGGAATAAAGATGATCGAGAGGGCAGATTTGTTCTTAAGAATGAGAACGATGCCGTTCCTCCTAAGGTAGGATCCCTGCGCATCCCGTGCTGATGGTGTGCCGGGCCCAGGTCTGACCAAGACGAACACGAGACTGTGATGTTAGTTAGTGTGATAGAACTCCACTCAACTTTCCCGTTTGCTGCTTTTCCTTACCCACCTCCCAGAAAAAAATTGAAAGGAGTTCTACTTATCTCTGTTTCATCCTCTGTTTCACTAACTAATCCCTAATATTGCTCTTTACTTTTGCAAAGAAGCATTATGGAAGCTTTTGTTATTAGAAGATTTAATAATCAAGTAATCAGCTCCAGGTTTTTTACCAAATTAGAAATTCAAAATATGTTTTAATAAGAATCACAACCTATTTTGTGTGACTTTTCAGATACAACTTAATAAGGCACATTTAAAACCTTTTCTGTACTCTGTGCAAGATTAGAAGTTAGCCACCTGTCTGGGTGATGTAATGCATTAGTGCCGTGATACCAGACCTTCTCCGCTGGTGGGGTGTCTGGAATTCCTGTGCCGCTGTGCTCATGTGGAACACTGTGAAATACAGATAAGATTTCAAACTATGATTTCTGTGCTAAATCAAGTGGCATCTTACACTAGAATTCATTTTGACAAGTGATAGCAAGTGCAGAGGTCAAGAATATTTTGAGAAATACCTTCTATTTATTTTCCTCAACAGATTGGGAAAAGAGTGCCGTTGTTCACTTCTGGAAACAGAAAATTTTTACTTTATTTGTGTGATGTTAGTGTGCCATGTTGAAGAGTTTTAGATACACAAAATGTGTTCTTGGCCTTGGCCTATGCTTTAGTGGCTTGGCATTTATAGCAAATACAAATACATATAAAGTAATAATGAACATCTCTCTTTTTTTTGCTCCATGTGCTATTTCATTTCTGCACCATGATTTCAGCTGTGGGCCAGAGATCCTCATTCATGTGGATCAGAGGTCTTATTAGGGTTAGGACAATGCTGACATGGCTAGCAATGAAAATGGAAATGCTAACTTAGATAAAACAGAAGGTAGTTTATTTCCCAATACAGTAACCGTTCTTCCGTGTTTTTCTTGATTCTTTACCGGTCAGCCTATTAATTATACCAAAAAAATAATGTCTGTGTCATCTGCTAGCAGGCCATGTTGTAAATTAAGAATAAACAAGCAGATAAACAAGATCTGGAAAAGAAATGAGAAGTTCTTGCACAAATAGTACTTACAATTTTGCTTCAAAAAAGCCAGTTTCTTACAGTATGCTTAACATTTCTTTTGAACTTAGAGAAAACATCTATAAAGTAGATGATGATTTAAGCAGTTATTTCCTTTTTTTCTTTTTTTTTTTTAGATTTTATTTCTTAGTGAGAGAGCAGGGGGAGGGGCAAAGGGAGAGGGAGAAGGATGAACAGATTCTGTACCAAGCACAGAGCCCAATGCGGGGCTCAGTCCCACAACCCTGAGATGATGACCCGAGCTGAAATCAGGAGTCCCACGCTCAACCGACTAAGCCACCCAGGCACCCCAGTTATTTCTGTATTTTGATTAGACTTCTTTTTTAAAAGTAACTATGTAAATTATTTGGATTTTTATATATTGAAAATCAGATTTCATGATTCCCACCCTAGTTTTCTTAGTGGGTTTGGTTTTCTGTTTGGTTGCTTTTCTGTTTGAATTGAGGTAAAATATACACACGGTGAAAGGCACAGATCTTGGATGTATAATTCATTAAGTTTTGCTAAATACACGCCTGTAACCATTAGCCCAGTCAAGGTAAAGGACATTTCCATCCCCCGGATGTAGCTGGGTGTTGGCGTTAACACGTGAAATGAAGTTAGCTAAGCCATAGAGAGCTTTCTGTGGTTCTATGTAACAACCGCCATAGTGATGATGCTACTTTTATCAGAAGGCTCAGAGCAATGGACCTGAAAAGCAGGAGAAAGAAGGTGTTATCCAGAACTTCAAGAGAACTCTCTCAAAGAAAGAAAAGAAGGAGAAAAAGAAGAGAGAAAAAGAGGCAGTGAGGCAGGCGTCTGATAAGGACGATAGGCCTTTCCAAGGGGATGACATGTAAGTAATTCTGGAAATACCTCCTATTTCCTTTTGCTCTAATAAGCTGAATGTTTCTAATGCAGCAGACCTCGTTAAATTACCAGATAAACTGTGAAGAGAACGAACATCCGTTACGAAGTTAATTTCGGTACCCTCTGGCTCTTGTATGTGGGGAAGGTGGAGGGTCTCACCTGAGCAAGGTTTACGGCCAACCATACCGGTCTCGTGGGTTTGCTAATCCCAAAGAAGCAACCTGGTGAACAGTATTGTTTTTTCTGAGTAGACCATTGATGTCCGTGTTCTCTTCATCTTTGGCCTTTCGTTCCTGGCTTTTTTGGTCCTTAAGGCAGCAGTGCTTTCCTGCAGACCCTAACTGTGCTGAACACTTATCAGAGGTGGGCAAGAACAGCGAGAGGGGCAGCTAAGGTTCGAATGCACCATCTAGTTGACTCCGGCCCCGCCGGCTCCCATTCCTTACTTCGTCACACCAGCCCCATCCGAGTTGTACTTAGCTCTCGGAAGGCATTTGAACTTCTGACCGAGTCCGGCCGTTCGTTAGGCCAGCGTGTGTTGTGCCCTCCCTCCTAGGCGCCGCCTCGCCTTGCTGGGGACGGCAGCAGAGTGTCCGCACTGTCCTTCCAGTGCTAAAGTAGCAGGCGCGCGTGTTAGGAAGCCAGAGCGTACGGATTCTCAGAAAGACAGACTAACCTGTCATCGCAGGAACCCAAAGAGAGCCGTAGGGTTTTTGTTACTGGTTTTTTAAGATTTTATTTATTTATTGGTCAGAGACAGAGCACAAGCGGGGTGAGCAGCAGCAGAGGCAGAGGGAGAAGCAGACTCCTGGCTGAGCAGGGAGCCCGACGAGGGGCTCATTCCCAGGACCCTGGGAGCATGACCTGAGCCGAAGGCAGATGCTTAATGACTGAGCCACCCAGGCGCCCCTATAGTTTGTTTTTGATACACAAATATATACTATTCATATGTTTATATAGAGTTTTTAAACAAATACAATCGTAGGCTTTTAAAACTAGAGCTTTCCACATGATATTTTTCCACTAGAACATATTCCATAAATGCATATATATTCACAAGTATTGTATTTTCACAAAAGTATGAATTTAAGCGATTATGTAGTAATCTCTCATACAGTTTTTTCAAATTTTATCTCACTGGCCCCTTTTTGTGTGCTTATAGGTAGTTCACAGGTTTTTTGGTCTTATAAGTAATACTTCTGTGACCATCCTCGTTCTCCAAGTCTGGGAGTGCTCTAGAAGACAGCTCAGGGGCAGTCTGAGGCCGCATACATCGCCAGGCTGTCCCTGGAAGTGTCTTCCGGAGCCCACGAGCCTGCTCGCGTCCTCCCACCCTGAGAACTGTCGTACACTCCCTTCTCCACAGTATATAATACCTCCAATAACTCGAATTTATTTTATCATTAACAAGGTAGATGTCTTTTTACACATTCACTAACCATTTATATCCTGTTGTAGTGACTTCTTCAAGTCTTTGTTATTTGATACAGTGTTCTGTATCTTTTGAGGACAGTTAACCATTCTTTAGTTAATGATGTTTACTTTAGAGTGGAATCAAGCCCATTTCGGATTGCATCAAAGTGGGTTTAGGTATTAATCTGTCAGGCACTGATGTCTATGTAATGAGTGTAAACTCTTGAGTAAAGTGTTCCATAGTAAGGCTCTCTTTAGCATAAATAGAACTTGTATAAATATATTGCTTATACATGAAAAATATCAAAGAAAAGGAGCATTTGAAACTTAGGCTATAGTTTGTCCTAATTATCAGTTTAGTTTATGGGGTGATATATTGTCTGTGTTTAGAAAATTAGTTAACTTAAAACGAGTTAAGTTGTTCAATTTGGTTGATTCAAAGCTTGATTTTATGTTGTTAGAAAGAAGGAGCAGGGGGCAGGGGGAGGGGCAGAGAGACAGACTCCCTGCTGAGTGCTGAGCCCAACACAGGGCTCAATCTCAGACCCTGAGATCATGACCTGAGCTGAAACCAAGAGTCAGATGCTCAACCCACTGAACCACCCAGGGGCCCCAATGCTTGATTGGTTTTTAATTAAATTATTTTTATGATTAAAAACGACATCTTTAAAGTGTATTTATCAAAATTTAGCCATCAGTCTTTCTTTAATATGCAGTCTTCAGCTCCTCATTCTCTATAGTCAACTCCTTGTCAGAAGAACTGCTGGAGCATTTCCTTTTGAAAATTTTAGCTTCAAGAAAGTGAATGTTGGTAAATCATTTAGTTGTTAAAAAATCATGCTATTTAAGCTCAAGATTTACTATAATTGTAGGAGAGATTTCTACTAAATAAAAGTATATTCGATCCTTTATTTCTTATGGTCGGAATGTTTTCTCACTCATTTGGTCTATTTTGGGAAAACACTGGTGGAAATTCCTGACATGTATAATTTATACATTTTTCTTTTAGCCTGATTAGTGAACCCACAATAATTAAGTCACATAAACTCACCATGAGATTTTAATGATAAATTTCCCTTTAGTTTAGTGTGTTGCTTGTATTGAGAGGAACTTCGTTTTGTATCTGCAGAACTCGTCAGCACGTGGTCACTTGTCTCCGCCACAACTGCGCACGGGACAGAGCAAGCCCGGGGACATCCGCCACGGGGATGTGTGTCTGATTACAGTGCAGTTCTTTCTGATATAACATTTAGAAAATACTCTCGGTGCCTTTCTTTTCTTACAGTGAGAATTCCCGACTGGCTGCTGAGGTTTACAAAGACATGCCTGAAACCAGCTTTACCCGAACGATTTCGAATCCGGAGGTGGTCATGAAGCGTCGCCGGCAGCAGAAACTAGAGAGGAGGATGCAGGAGTTCCGGAGCTCGGACGGGCGGCCTGACTCAGGTACCCGCAGCAGGCGTCCCCCGCCGCTGACACAGACCCGGGCCTGGCCGCAGTAAAGGCACCGTGCGCCTGGGGGTCTGCTCCAGGACCAGCTTTGCCTTAGGCACAGGAGTTCCAGTCACTTAGAGATAGGTTTAGTTACATATTTTTCCCCAGTGTGGCTCTTCCTTTTTTTGTTTTTATTTCTGAATTCTGGAAAATATATATGAAAGAAGACAGAAAGATACAATTCCCTGGGTACTTATTGCCCAGCTTCCATAATTAATAACTCGTGTCTCATCTCTGCTCCTACATGGATTGCTCCTGTTCCCATACTGGACTATTTTGAAGCAAATCCCAAATTTCTCAGTATTTCATCTTGTATTTCAATATATTTTCCTAGAGGTAAGGATTCTTGAAAAATAAAAACAGAAGAAACCACAGTCCCACTGTCACGTACAAAAGAATTGAAGCCAATTCCCTAATACCATCAGCTGTCCTGTTACTGTTCACGTGTTCCTGACTGCTGCAGATTATTGTCCAGTTGCGTTGAGGGCCGGGTAGAACCTGCATGCGGCACCTGCTTGGCGTGTCTGTCATTCTGGGTCCTGATCCTGTCTCTTAGCTCACCTCTAGTGTTCTTCACTGGGCGTTTGTTTGGAAAACCTAGTAGGTTGTCTTGTAGATTTTGCTGACAGCATCCGGTAGTTTACCATTTTTTCCTCCTGCTTTCTCTGTTTCCTCCATTAGGTGAAGAGGCAGGTTTAGGTTTTTGGGGGAGAGGGAGTGTGGCAGAAATACTTACCTTATTAGCATCCACAGGTGAGCAGTGTTCGTGAAATGTTTTCATGATCTCATGGAGTTAAAACTTCTCAGTATTTTTCCATCTGTTGCAGTTACTGTCCTTCTGATTCTTGAACTGTCTTTGAGACAGCGAGGATCTCTTCCACCTGGTGCCTCAGGCTTTCGCATGGCCCCAGTGGTCTTGGAGCATCTTCCTGTGTGACAGGACATCTAGGCTCACCTACTGCATTTCTTGCCCCAGGCTAGGAAGCTGCTGTTTCTTCAAGGAGTCCTTGTTCTTTTTAATGGGATAAGTATTTGATTGCTAAGAGTGCTCCTCCTTACTGGCTAGTGTTTGCTTTTAATCCTATTTAGTGGACAGAGCTAGAAATACTTTTAATCCCTTTTTTTTTTACTACCTTGATTTCAGAAAATCTGAGTATCTTTTCTCTTACTCTTCCCACCTAACACCAATAACATAATTATTTGCTTTTCCCTATGATAAATAGTAATATGAAAAAAATAATGCTATTATTAACAACAATATGATACTAAAAAAATTTTAAGCTTTTTGGGAGACTTGTCTGTGAGTATATGTAAGGATGTACTGTCGAATTACTGCGTTTTGAAATCACAGAATTGATTACTGTCTATGTAGTTATATGCTCATATTGATTTATACTTAGGTTTGTTTTATTTTGCTTTTGATTTTAGAGGTTTGCTTCTTAAAAATTTAATGTACTGTAATAGTTCCCAAGTCAAATCTACAAAACAAGGTATACGTAGAGAAGTTCAGCTTTTGTCCCTGTCAGCCCCTTTAATTAAATGGCAGCATGCTGTGTACACTTTTCCCCCACCTTGTCTTCTCCACTTACTGGCATACACTAGAGATTACTCTGTTTCTGAGGGAATACAGATTATAAAGAGAGTTAAAACAAATGACTTTACTGTTTTAGCTATAAATTGAACTTGTGTACTTTTAGCTATTTAGCTATTTGACATAAAACTTTTACTTGTAATTAACCTATAATTATATTCAGCAAAGAAAATATTAGAAACTTTAAGTTTTGCTTGTTAAAAAATGATAGCATAAATCATTTTGAGTTTCAAAAAGAAGCCTTGTATGAGAGGACTGTATCACTGATCCAGCCTTTTCTACGAATGTCTGGGCTCGCAGGACCCACCCGCTCTGCAGTCCTTCCTGGCCTTACGCTCGTGGACCTGAGAACTGCTCGTGTCGTGTTGCGTCCTCTACACCTGTTAGTTTGCTTACTCGGTTTAGGGTTTTGAATGTTGGGACTGCCAGCGTTTCTCTAACTGTGGACCCCTTCTCTTGAGTCCAAGCCTGAGTGAAAGGGTTTTAGCCCCTCCCCAGATCACGTTTGTAACTATAATCCAGTGTACCTACGTGGAGCAGGTCAGATCCGGCAGGGGGGCTGTGTTGACCCTCGTATTACGTTCATACGAACAGCGTTCTTCGCTCTCCTTAGTAAGTCTCTCTCCTCTCCATCCATGAAGTTGTCTGTGGACCATGGTTCTGATAGGATATGCTCACGTGACAGAAACTGCCGGTGAGTCCGTGTCTCCGGAACTGACACATACGGGGCACTCAGTGTAGCGTTACCACGGCCGCCGGCCCTGGTGGAAGCTCGCTCCGTCACGTGTTTACTTTGATCCTCAGCGCCCTTCTGAGTCTTAGTTACGTGCTCGTGGGAGGTGTAGTGTCAGTGATTCGAAACAGCTAGGAGCGTGGGCTACTTACTAGTTCCATAATTAATGTAACAGATTACCTCTGAGGTCCAGGTGATAGTCTGTTTCTATATATCCTGTCTTGTTTGATGAAAGATTCGAAATAACTTAGAAATATATGCACTAAGGAAAAAAAAAATGAAGAAGAGGGAAAGAAAATACAAAGATGAAGAAGAAGAAAGGTAATAAAATCTTTGAAAGAACAAGAGGAATGCTCAGAGATGCCTAACATAATGCTGACCCATCGCTTGACAGACCTGGAGGGATTCTCATAGGAAGGAGTTTGACATGATCAAATGATCATTTCCTCAGTGATTCCTTGAGGAATATTCATGTATGCTCAGGGACGTGTGAGTCATGGTAAACATAGCTAGCTGAGAGGATCCATTTATTTTTGTAAGTAACTTAATAAAATATTTTTAGAGGAAATATGCTTTTAATGTGGATTAGGATGTAACATTTATATGTATTGTTACAGGAAACTGCATGTCACTTCAGGCTGTGCCCACAGAGAACCATATTTATTGGGAAAATTTGGGAAAATTGGATGGAAAAATTGGATATGATCTGTTAATGAGCTGCTGAAGAGTTTTAAGGTGGGGATTCAGAAGGGTTTTAATTAGCCTAAGCTTCAGGTCTGGAGTGGTTACTGTGGGAGCAGAATAGAGGATGGATCTGAGGGAACTGTGGTTGGAAATGAGTGCGTGCTGCCCACGTGAGGGATGGGTTTCTGAGCACAGCCGCTGGGAGCGGCTGGTCAGACAGAAGCCGTGTACTGAAGCCTGGTGCAGACTGTAACAGCCGTTCCCAGCCAGATGCATGTTGACGGACTGCAGTGAGAGAATATTTGGGAGTGGAAGACAGGTTTTGTGGAGCTGCTGGTGTGATCCGGGGGGTGTTCTGAGCTGGTAGTTGAGTGGCTCGAGACCAGGTTCTGCTCAGCAGGGTCAGATGGAGAGAGAGATTTGGGACTAATCTGTGGTTGCCAGACAGCAGCACTGGGCATGGGTGAGATTCTTTTTGGTAGAAAGTATACAGGTAATAGAAGAATTTAAGGGAAGGCCACTGTTAAGAGGAGTAGGCAAGGACAAGAGGGAAAAAAAACCTCCAAAGAATTAGGAGGAAAACTAGCAGAACATCCAAGAAGTAGAGGTTAAAGAGATAGTTGGGAGCAGAAGGAACCTTTTTCTATATAGACTCCCAGGAAACCCTAAAAAATTAAATATTATTAGCAAAATAGCTGTTTATGGTTAATATTAAGGACGTCAAATATATTAAGTTTAGCTATTTTGTTTGTCTTTAATAAATGACTTAGAAA
This sequence comes from Halichoerus grypus, assembly GCF_964656455.1. NCBI lineage: Eukaryota > Metazoa > Chordata > Mammalia > Carnivora > Phocidae > Halichoerus > Halichoerus grypus. The sequence goes on along the minus strand of NC_135720.1, from coordinate 1,967,643 downwards.
AATATATTTTCATAACCTGTTATAGTTACTAGCTTGGCTGTTTCATTGGTAGAAAATACGGGGGACGTGGTCACATGTGGGTAAGGTTTCTGAGACTGACAGCTCAGTCTATTATTTTCCTGTCTGGTTAGCCTGAGGATTGGTTCCCTAAATTCTCATGAGCTGACTCACTACACAGCCGATCAGACTCCTAGCTTATAAGAAGCTTGGACCCTGGACTTTGTAAAACCTTTTTAACACTCGGGTATATACACTTTGTGATCCTCAAAGTGCAGTTGGCCCCGAAATGCCCTGTATATGTCAGTTAATTGGTTCGTGGCGCAATGTTTTGCCATCAGCTGTGGCCGTGGATTTCTTACTGAGACATCGTTGGCAGCAGTGTGAGGCTTTTCTAGGAACCGTTTTGGGAGAGGCAGAGCACAGTGACAGGAATCCCGTAGTTGGGGTCCTGGAGAACTGCAGGCCTTGGTGTGCCCCTCTTCAGAGCAGGGTAGCAGTCCTGCTCATTCTCAGAGCTGAAGCGTAGATTTATACAAATCAATTTCAGTCCATTGTAGGGATTTTAAATTGTTAGCTGCTCTTCTCTTCTCCTTTAGCAAATTGGGTGGTATGTATCTCTACGAGGAGGATACTGTGGTGTTAGGCTCATCGACTGAAAACCTTTTGAATTGGACTCCACACTCATTATACTAAAACCAAGTCAAGTTTTAGATATTCTAAAACATTCAGATGGTTGCTAAAAGTCATTCCATCCAGTAACTAAGTTGATTTGGCCAGTGAATATGAATCTACAGCTACCTCATCATGTGTCCTTTAGAAGTGCTGCTTAAAATCATGTTATCAAAAAAATAATAAATAAAATTATGTGATCTGTAGGAACCATACTGACTTTTTACATGATTTTCTGGTAAAACCTGACCTTAAATTTTTTCAGACCAAATAGTCTTTCATCCTCTATGATCTGTAACTTTGGGATTGTAAAGTACTTGTGTTGGCTTTTAGCAGATGCAAAGTTTTTTAGAAAAATTAAATTTCTGACCATTTGCATTTTTTTGTAGCCATCTCGTCAGCTTTCAAAACAGGTGGTCTGGTTTGCTCTTTGGTTGTCTAAAGCACACAGAGATGTTACCTCAGTCTACAAAATTGTTTTCTACTCATTCTCTTATACATGTTTTTCTTATAAATTAGTTCAAATATGCATCTGGAAGTAGAGTGTAATTAAATCAGAAGGGAATGCATTTGGTAGAGTAGGATATGTGCTTCAAAACTGGCCTCCCTGCTGGGGCTGTCGTCCCCGACTGCAGCTGTTCTTTACCTAGAAGCCGGGGCCTCTTCGAGAGCACGAGGGGTATTGTGCGCACTCCCTACACACACAGGCATGGGTTCGCTCTTTCTTGCGTGTGTGCACGCACAGAGCCAAAGCCTCCCAGTGGCTCCCACTTTACCTAGAGTCAAATCCAGACTCTCACGATCGTGGTCTGGCCTTGGCGAGTCTCACTGCGTTTCCCTCTTTTCACCTGGGGTTCATCTCTGGCCGGTGAGCCCAGCCAGACCCACGCCGGCTGTAGGCCTTAGCACCTGCTTGTCGCTCTGCCCAGGAAGCTCTTGAGGTGGCCATGAGGCTGCTGCGTGTCCCTCAGGGCTCGTGGCAGGTGTCCATCTTCATGGAAGGCTTTACAGTCCCAGGAGCTTAGGAAGCTCCTGGTCATTTTCTTTCTTACAACCCTGCTTGTGTTTTCCACAACATGACCACTATCTGATTTGTTTGTTTTCTTGTTAGTCTTTTCCTCCTGTGCCCCACAGCTACACTGTAAGCTCTTTACAGGCAGGGACACTGACCTGTTCATCGCTGTGTCCTCAGCACTGGAACATGTCCGTGTGAGTCTGTATGTGGTTAAACGTGTTGACAGGCAGCACTCTATCCAAACACTGCGGAGTTTCTTCCTTTTCTCATCCTTCACCCAGAGTGACCATCAGCTCATCATTATAAAAACTACTTGGGCTTGAAGAGAGGACAGGAAGTGTCTTTATCATACAGGATTATTCTCTATAGCAAAGTGTTGGTAGATCAACAAGTGCCTGTAAATGAATGTTGTCTAACAGGACATGAATGTAGAAGTATTACACAGATTCCATCTTTGTACTCCTTGCAACTGGAACTTAGGTGCCCTTTTTTAAAGTGATCATAGTTGTTAGCTATCTTTGTTACTGGAATAAAATAAAGTAGTGCTCAAAGGTGTCAAAATGTTTTTTTTTCAGGTGGAACATTGAGAATTTATGCAGATAGTTTAAAACCAAATATTCCCTACAAGACAATCCTGCTGTCTACCACGGATCCTGCAGACTTTGCTGTGGCTGAAGCATTAGAGAAATATGGTCTGGAAAAAGAAAATCCTAAGGATTACTGCATTGCCCGGGTAAGTAACTATCACATCAGAGCTTACCAGTATTGCACATGCTACAGCTTCACATTTAAGCGGAAAGATATTCTTTAAATCAAGTTAAATGTAGGGTAATTTTCTTCCCATGGTACCATTTAAAATGTAGTAAGTGGAAACCTTGTCTTAAATATGTATAAAAAACGAACATTGTCCTTTCCATTACAAAAGTAATAAATAAATATAAAGTAAAAAAGTATGAAAAGGTGACTTGAAGAAAATAAAAATCACCCATAATTCTAATACCAAAGGGTAACCCCTATTAACATTTATATGTATGACAACATATATATAACATTATATATATATCTCTTTAGTTCCTGTTTTGCATATATAGATAACTTAATATTTTTCAAGTGTTTTTCTAATGGTTTTACTAAGATACATCATGAAGATTCAGCTTCCAAATAAAAACTCCAGTTTGCTGTTCTAACTAGCACTTGGTGTCTACATTTCGTCATCATCCCCGTCATTTCTTGCAGATAAAGACCGTGTATCTTTCACCCAGTTCTCACAAGGACAGTGAGCTCTTCTTCCTTAGAACTGAGCGGTCTCATTAAGTAAAATCAAGCAGGTTTTCTCTTCTGAGACAGACTACCTGGACAATTCTTTTTTTTTTTTAAAGATTTTATTTATGTATTTGACAGAGACATAGCGAGAGAGGGAACACAAGCAGGGGGAGTGGGAGAGGGAGAAGCAGGCTTCTCGCTGAGCAGAGAGCCCGATGCGGGGCTCGATCCCAGGACCCTGGGATCATGACCTGAGCCGAAGGCAGACGCTTAACGACTGAGCCACCCAGGCGCCCCATACCTGGACAATTCTTAACCCTGAAGTGTGCGCGGGCTTCTTCATTACCAGGATTTCCCTGTCAGATCGCATTGGCACTGGGGTTTGACAAGAGATGTCTTCCTTTCCTCACCTTAGCAATCGATAACTAAATCATAAAACAGTGTGGTTCCTCGTGTCAGGGCCCCCCCCACACACACACACATACACACACTCAGGATTACGGAGGAACGGTTGCAGTGCGGTAAACTGCGTGTACTTACCTCTGCGGCCTCGCTAGGGCTGGTGCACCAGCCCAGGGGACACCTCGTCACCTGCAGAGTGTCCGTGTGCCTCTGTGTGATGTGTCCCTTCCTCCTCCCCCTTGCCCAGGCAGCCACTGGTTTGCTTTCTGTCACTATAAAGTACTTGGATGTTGTAGAATTTTTATGTAAGGAGCCGTATGCAGCGTGCACTCCTGTTGCTTGCTTGTACTCGGCGTGACAATTTCAGGTGTGCTTGCTTGTATCCATGCTTGTCCTTTTTGTTGCTGCGTGGTATTTCATTATATGGATATGTCCAAATTTATTCATCTCCTTACCTGTTGACGGACATTTGGGTTGTTTCCAGTTTTTGGCTGTTAGAATAAGGCTACTGTGAGCATATGTGTGCAGGTCTTCTCACAGACAGACGTTTTTCCTCGAGTAAAGTGTTTGTGCAACTGAAGAAACTTTGAAACTGTATTCCAAAGTGATTATACCATGTTCCATCTGCATCAGAAGTTTGTGAGAGCGCCATATTTGATGTGGTCAGTTACTTTAAATACCAGCCGTTTTGATAGGTCATAGTGGTATCTCGTTGTGGAAAACATTTTTAGGGGTGCCTGGGTGGCTCAGTCGTTAAGCGTCTGCCTTCGGCTCAGGTCGTGATCCCGGGATCCTGGGATCCAGCCCTGCATCGGGCTCCCTGCCCAGCGGGAGGCCTGCTTCTCCCTCTTCCCCTGCCCTTGCTCCCTGCTCATGCTCGCTCTCTCTCAAATAAATAAAATCTTTAAAAAAAATTTTTTTAATTTCCTGTTGAGAGATATATATCAAGTCCTTTGTATGATACATATGTTGTGTATATTTTTTCCTCATCTGTGACTTGTTCATTGCTGGTTTGCCTTTTCATTTTTTAAATGATGCCCTTTAGAGAACAAATTTTTTTTATTTTTGTGGAAGTCAACTTTTTTGTTTTTAGCATTCCTTTGTGTTCTATAAAAGAATGTGTCTCTTCTGAGGTTCCACATACTTTCCTCTGTCTTAATATTATTTTTTAAAATTTTATTTATTTGAGAGAGAGAGAGCAGGAGCAGAGGGGAGGGGCAGAGGGAGAGGGAGAAGCAGGCTGCCTGTTGAGCAGGGAGCCTGATGATGGATGGTGCCTGTGTCGGCTCCCTCCCAGGACCCCGGGTCATGATCTGAGAGCAGTTGGATGTTAAATGAGACACCCAGGTGCCCCTCCTCCTTTGTCTTATAGAAGTTTTATAGTTTTAGTTCTTACACTTAGGTCTGTATATTCCGTTTAAAGTTAACATTTGTGTACGGTGTGAGATTAGGGTAGATGTTCATTTTTTTCCATGCAGATACCCAGTTGATCCAGCACCATTTGTTAAAAAGGCTTTCTTTTCTCCCATTGAGTGCTTTGACACCTTTGTTGAAAATCAGTTGACCATATATATATATATGTGGCTCGATTTCAGGAATCTGTTCTGTTAATCTGTATGTCTTGTATCTTTTTGTGAGCATTAAGCTGTATTGATTACTGTAGGTTTTGTAGTAAGTCTTAAAGTTTTACTGGATAAAGTAAATCCCAGTTTTGTTGTTTATGTTTTTGATTTTAAAAATTGCTTCCGTTATTCTAGGTCATTTGTGTTTCTGAAAAAATTTCAGAATCAGCCTGTCAGGTTGTACCCAGAAGGTGCTGGCATTGTGACTGGGTTGGCGTGGGTTCTGCAGATGAGTCAGAGGCGTCCACCCTCGAAGTGTCCAGGCTGCCAGGCTGCGAGCACAGGGCGCCTCTTGTTGATGCGGCCTTACTTTGAGCGCTCAGTGTGGGTCTCAGACCTCTTCTGTTAGCTGTAGATGGAGTTAAATAAAGGGCTTGTTGAGTTTTATGAATTTTTTCTTTTTGCTGAAAAGCTAAGAAGTTTTATTCAATTAGAAAAACTATTTGGTAGATCTGCAATTTTATGAATATAGCTCAGGTTTTAGCTGAAAAGAAAACAGATTTTTTCCCCATTAAAATGACAATAAAGAAATAAAATCTGTATAAATGCACAAGAACAAAGAGAATGAAAGAAGAGATGGCAAAAGAGCAGAGTTGTGAATGAAATTCTGGAGAAGTCAATGACTGGTATCCCACTTGTTGGGCCCAAGGAAACCTGCAGAGAGAACCTAGCAGGAAGAAACTGGCCGAGCGCCCACATCACAATCCCCGCAGACAGGAACGAGGGGCTGCAGCACATGCTTCAGCAGCATTGAGGTTGGGCTAAAGTGAAATTGGGTTGAAAGTTTTCATAAGAAGTGGCAGACCCCACCAGATTCTCTTCCCCATCCCTGCTACTGTGTCATCTCTCCCTCTGAAGGCTGTGATGGAGGTGACAGGGGAGGAGGCCTTGCATTTAAGGGTAACAGGAGTAGCAGGGTATGGCAAGGGTCTTTACTGAAGATGGGAGGGTGAAGTAGAAGCGCTTCCCAGGACACTGACAGCCTGAAGATTTGAGGATTTCTCCCAGAAGGCACCCTCCCGCCAAGGGACAGAGATCTGTATGGAAACTGACCTGTGGAAGCTCAATCCGGTAACCTCACTCAGAGGGCTCCTGACAATAATCCTTGCCCCTCACCTTGAACTTTCTTTTGCCTCACTGTCGAATGTGAACTGATGGCCAAGCATCAACAGACATTTGAAACACCTTTAAAATGAAAGACAGACCAACACAAGTAGGTAAAAGAACCTGGTCTTAATTCATGGATGCGACAAGGCAGAAAGCAGGTGGAAGTGTTCAAAAAGAGAGACTCAGGGGAGAGGGAAGACCGTGCATCTGTGGAATAAGACCACAGTGCTGTCACGAGGGACACTTGGAGAAAGGAACCTTGGAAATTTAAAATAGAAGTCAGTAAGGGATAGGAGAAAAATGTCAGTAGAAGGGGTGGAAGATAAAGTTCAAGATATCTGCCCAAGTGTAGAACAGAAAGAAAAGAGAAAATATCGGAAAGGTCATCTTGTAGAATACCTAGCACTTAGCTAAATGAGGGCCAGAGAGAGAAAGCAAGAGGACATGGAGAGAGAGAGGTTATCAAGGAAATGTACTAGAATGTCTCCCAGAACTGAAGGGTTTGAGTTTCTAGCTCAAAAAGGGCCCGCTGAGTAATGGTACAGTTACTTCAAAAAAGAGCCAAACCAAGGTGTATTATTTTGAAATTGTAGAAAACTAGAGAAAAGAGAATAATGATTCCAAAGAAAAAGATTCCAGTGGCATATAAAGGATCCGGCGGAGGAGGGTGGGCAAGATTGGTGCCAGTCATTTCAGCATAACCATGGAGTCTGGAATACATGACATGACACAGTACTTTCTGATTCAGAGTGAAATGATTTCCAATCCAAACTGTCAAGTGGTAGATGGGTGGAACAAAGACATTTCAAAGCTTCCAAGGCAAAATTTACCACCCATTCAGCCTTTCTCAAAAAGGTACTGGAGGACATCCTCCAGCAAAATGATGGAGTGGGCCAAGAAGTAGAAAGGTACAGACTCCCCGAATAGGATCTAGCACAGGAGGTCATCCCGAGGGTGATGAAGAAGGATAGAGAGTCTGGAAGATGTCTGTCTGTGCAGTCATCCTACATAGCACCCACTGCACGGTGGAGAGAGTGTATGAGACTGAAAATAGTGTTTCTAATGAGGTGATAAATGTTAGTTATACTGTCTAAAACAAATGGCCAGTAAATTCCTGAGTGTGTTTCTGTGAGGATGTTTTTTCAGTTCTGTGTTACAGCAATAAATAAGACGCAAACTAAACACCCATTACTAAAGGAATGCTTATGCCACTGGATACCTGTTGCTATGAAACATTATGAATTAAATCTACACCAGTTGACTTGGGGATACATACATTTCATAAAATACCCCGGTTTTGGAAAAACAGTTACCATAAAATAAAATGGAACAACACAAGTCCTTGTCTGTGCATACATGACCGTAGAGAAAGATAGATGCCTAGGAAAAATACACAGCAGTTTACCAGTTACCTACGTGAAGGGAAGAGGGAGGAAAAGAAGACTCTGAAATACACATGTGATTCAGATGTGAGCCCTCTTAACACGAGATAGATAGACGCATAAAGATCATTACTGAACGCATGATTGTAAAAACGTCATCTCACAATGGGTTTGTTTTTTCCTTCCTTATGCTTTTCTGTATTGCAGTTTTTTATAGTGAGCCTGTATTATTTAGAACCCCCACCCTCAAAAAAAAAATACCCCAAAGCTCATTTCTTTGTGGGGTGGGGAAAGATAGGTGATCACGAGTGTTTGTTTTTTGATATGCTCTTTCATTTCCTTTGGTCTCACTAAGAGCGTAAGAAATGGTATTGATAAATTAGAAGGGAAAGTGATGCTTCCGAAATAAAAGATATATTTTATACTGGATTTCTGGAGAATAGGGTTCATAGATAAAGAAACAGTATCCTGAACTGAAATTCTACCCTACTTTGGGGGGGGGAAATTCGTGGGGTGAGGTTGGGAGAATAGGTAATCAAGTTAATCATGCATTGCCTCTGAAGGGGAAATACTTCAGATACAGGACATTCTGGTGCATTTTCCTCCTGGCGGTTAAGTACGAAGTAGAGGAGAACCCTCTTGTAATGCTGGTGAGATCGTTGCTTTTCTGTTCAGGAGGAAAACATAGTGAGCCTTACTGTATATCTGGGAAGTACACTTATGCCTCTGGAGTAATTGGGCCCGTGGAGAAGGATGGATTTGGATGCATGTTCCTTATGGTTTTTGTTAGTCATGGCTGTAAAAAGTGTTCTGGTCAGAATAAAATCAGTAAATCAGTGGTGTGCATAGGGTCTGCTTGGCTGAGCGGAAACCTGACCCTCTTCCAGCTGCGCCCCTGCTAGTCTTTGAGCACCCAGGGCAGGAACTTGGTTACCAGCACCTAGCCTTGCGTGCGAGACTTGGGATTGCTCAGCTGTTTGCCAAGGGAATGTTTTTGTATAAGTGCGTGTGAATCTATTAAATACTACTCATCAGTTCCATACAGAGTTGCATTTGATACATTGTGTGGTAATGAACTTGATCATTTTTTTCCCTTTCATTAATTTCTGCCATACTGTTACTGATGAAATTCAAACATGAAAGGACACCTTCATTGGGGTCATGAAGTTACGAAAGCCTACTTTGGGCTGTAGTGACAGGCCTTTTTAAAGTCATTTGATGTTTTCTTTTGAGGGTCTCCTTCTTTGGGTTTTTTCTGTTCTATTATGTCCTTGCAAATTCTACTTCACAAGCTTAGGGAGTACAAATCAGGAGTTGACTATTGTTTTAATCTTGAATTAGATAGTCTTCGTTCTCTTGGTTTGCCATCTTATCAATTATGTAAGAGGTAGCGCTTCTGTATTCATTCAGTGGTTATTTTAGCTATTTGTTCAGTAAATACTTAAGTTCCTCTTACTCGTTCATTACTCTCTTGGGGTACAAAAGCAAGGGCTGTCTCTGAAAGAACTTCACTAAAGGGGGACAGAGAAGCCGGGAGTGAGAAACGCAAAACAAGGAGCACTGGAGTGAGCGTGGTGGTCAGGGAAGGTTTCCTGGAGGAGCTGTTGTTGAGCTAGACATGGACGCTGGGAAACGAGCCTTTTAGGCTCAAGAGATCATGGACAAGTGGAACTCATGGCTTAGTCTGAGAGCTCTGAGTAGTGGCTGGGATCTACCAGGGTGCGTGACAAAGACTGGGGCAGGAGAGGGACAAAGGTCAGGTTTTGAACTGTGTGTGTTCTAAGCCCAAGGTACTAAATTCAATACAAAACAGTACAAGAAAAAATTAATTACTTTAGCAGGACAGGGTATTGTAATATATTTTTCTTTTTCAGGTAATTTGAAGCAGTGTAGAAAGAAATTACAGGGTTCTATACAAGAGTCTAATCCATTTGGTGTATGGATATGATGATATGTTTGGTTGGTAAGGTTTATTGAGATAACATTGTAGTGCCGTAGGTTGAAAATAATGTCCAGACGCCAGTGGCTTGGCTGCTTCTCCTGTCTTCTATAATCATGTTTTGGTTTGCTTTAATACTGAAGTAGAATGAAGGAAGGGCAAAAGTCCAGCAGGTGCATGAGATTATTGGGCTACTGTCACTAGATTCTCCCTCTGTATTACTGGGGGCTTTCCCAGATGATTAAGAAAATTGTTTGGCTACCAGAAAAACATAAAAGTTAATACAGCATTATGAGTTTTAAGAGTGTCTTTGAATGTAGTGTTTTAAAACAGATGCTTAAAAACATTTGTTGAATGAATAGCCCTGTGGTATAGCTAAATGATCTTATTAAAATTTAATCATAAAGACCGATTATCTACAAGAAAAAGAATGCTATGCTTTTTCGTTGTTAGGTGACAGTTATCCTGAGAGACCTCACATTAGATGAAACTATAAAAACAATTATTTGATGATGCAAGGAAAGTGGATTAGGGACCAGAGACTGAGCAGTAGTGGAGTGATCTTTCCTTAAAAATTACAGAAATTACTCACAGTTTGACCATTACATACCATCCTTCCCTATAAGAGTTTGTTAAAAAACAAACAAACAAAAATTACTCCACTAATTCTTTTTGGGGGCCAGAGAGGCAGGTAGATAAAAACAGCAAAGCTTTTTATTGGAAGCTGTTGTCCTTCACTTTCGTTGATTAGTTGGAGAATTGTCTGTAGTGTTTGATCAGTTTAATTTTACCGTGACTTTATTTATAATAAATTCTGGTTTGTAAATCCTGGTAATTTACTTTTTAGGTATAGCACAGTTAATTATTTTTCCCTTTCAGGTTATGCTTCCTCCTGGAGCCCAGCATTCTGATGAAAAAGGTGCTAAAGAAATTATCCTTGATGATGATGACTGTCCTTTACAAATCTTCAGGGAATGGCCAAGTGACAAAGGTAAAGGGTAATTTTATTTGTTAAAGAATTACTTATATGATACATTAAATTTCTGCCGGATATGTTAGTTGTTTAACTGTGAGGATGCTGGGGAGCGTGCGTGGCAGGATTTTTTGGTTGTGTGTGTGTGTGTGGGGGGGGGCTGTTTGCTGTATAGTTTTTTAGCTCCTTCCTAGACTTGACAGATGTTGTCCTGAGGGCCACACTCCGCTTGTGTGAGTTTGGGGTGTAGACCTGGAACAGGCTGTCCTGCCGTAGGAGGAGAACCTTGTCTGGAAGGAACAGGATGGGGGTTCCGCACTGTGTCGGCCAGTGCAAGAGCACTGTTCTCTGTCAGTGGCAGGGTCCTCTCCACCCTGAGCGCTTGTGATGGGGACGGTGACCTGCAGCCTTAGAGATTGTCCAGGAATTTAGTCATTTCAAATGAGAAATCCAGACTTTTCACCATTCAGTTTCCCCTGATTATTTCAGAGCAGTGAAGGTTGAAAGCTGTTTTGATGAAATCTAGTTTTCTTGCTTTCAGTTTCACACTGTAAGCTGTGTGTCCTTGAGTAGAGGCCTTTGCATAATGAAGACATACAAATTGATTGCCCATTCATCGTATCAGTAATGTAGACTGGTAGTTTAAATTAAAGTGTACACTTGCTTAGTCTACCTCTTTATAATATAAATTCAAATTGCTTTGAATTCTGAGTTAATTCAGTTGAGTTAAAATCAGGTCAACTAAAAATATATTTGTATATATGTATTTGTGTATGCATGTGGTGTGTGTGTGTGTGATTGTATTTATTGATCATAGGGTTACTTACCAATGTGAACGTTGATTTGTTCTTAAACTGATGCTGTGTTGTTTTCAAGCATGTAATGTGCTTTGGTAGTTGTTAATTTAAAATAATCTTTGGAAATTGCTAGTAGAATTTTTCAGAACACAAGTGACTAATACTTCCTCGACTGAGTAAAAGTATAAATTGGTTAAGCCTTCACTCAATCACTCCTTGGGAGATGTTAAATTATATTTTCTTGGTAAATCTTAGAAGAGTTGACGGTGAGTCATTTGGCCACATATGCTGATTTGAGTGTGCTTGATGATTGACAATGTGCACTGTTCTAGGGGTTTTAGTCTTTCAGTTGAAGAGGAGGCCACCAGACTATATCCCAAAGAAAACTAAGAAACATGTCGATGGGAAGCTGGTGAAGGGCAAGGAGAGAGCGGAGGGGTCGGGCTATGGCTCTGCGCTTCCGCCCGAGAAGCTGCCCTATCTAGTAGAGCTAAGCCCAGGTGAGAAATACTATCAATATACATTGTTCTATCCTCAAATGTTTATGCTTTTAATGAATTTTATTTAAGTATCCTTTCTGTTGGCTGACAACCCTTTTTTAGACCATTTATTTTTTTAAAAAGTTATTCTTATATTTAAAAAAAAACAGAACCTTAAGGTCACAGGATATGTATATTTATGCATAAAAATAGAGTTCACATGGACAAAAACGAATATTGAAAAACAAAATTTAAAATAGTGAATATGGAGAGTTTAAGGAGAAGTTTAAATGATCCACTTTTAAAATTTTTTTCCAAAAATAACCTATAAAATACTTAACCTAAAAAATGACAAACTGAAATGTACTCTTAGGGCAAATTTAATAGAAGCAAGTGTGTGTGTGTGTATTTACTATACTATTGTTTAATGTATGAACAGTGTCTGAGAAGGTATCTTTAAATTTAACAGTACATCTAAGAAATCCATCTGTAAGAGGAAGGATATTTGTTCGGTTTTAAAATAATAATAGACTAAGTTTATTTTCATGTTAGATATTTCTTTTTAGAGCTCTCTTAATTAAGCTAAAGCTGTTGTTCTAAGTTAGTCATGAGGTAGAGAGATGCGTTGACATTCCTACAGAAGTGTTTTATGCACATATCCCAATGTAGCATATAGATGTAACACACACACATACGTATATGTGTATATGACATTTTATCATTCAGCTAAGCGACATCGTTTTTGTTCATTTGGTTCAAATAGTAGTATGTAACCTATATTATGAAATGCTGTGAAGAACAGAGCATTGAGCTCTCCCGCCCAGAACTGCTTTTATTTTTTATTTTTTTGAAGATTTATTTATTTATTTTGGGGGAGAGTTGGGGGTGAGGGGCAGAGGGAGAGAATCCCAAGCAGACTCCCGCTGAGCACGGAGCCTGACACGGGGCACGATCCCAGGACCGAGATCATGATCTGAGCCGACATCATCAGTCAGACTGTCAACTGACTGAGCCACCCAGGCGCCCCCAGAAACGCTTTTAGATAAAGCTCGATTAGTAAGTACAGAAAAAGCTGGAAGCCAAAATGTAGATCATCTGTGGTTGCTTGGACAGGAATTAAGTTTTTCTCTTCTTTGATTCATGAGCGTTTATTTTTGTTGGCGAGATGATAACTAATGAATAGATGAGGTCCTACAATCTTATGGCACAAGTAGGACCTGTCGATACAGGAAAAATGGTATTGGTTTGACTAATAGTCTGTAATTTATAATCAGTGGCAATATGCTGCGGGTAGTAGTTTTTATACTTAATTATGTTTGAGGAGTTTTTTAGATTAATTAGCTGTTTGTGAGGAGTATGTTAGTGTTGCTTTGTCCCTCCGTTCTCCGGCTGAAAAATTCATTTAAACTTTCTCACTGTGGTTCGGAGACATGTCCCCGTATTGCTGTGCGGTGTGGCGTACGTGAGCGCGGGGGGCTGCTCATCTGCGGCAGTAACAGCAACTGAGGGCCAGCCATTGTGTCGGAACTTAACAAATTTTTAGGATCTTTGGGCACTGGGTCTGCTTTTTAAAATTTTGCATTACATGCTAGAAACTAATGATTGTTTTCTCTAAATCTAACTTTTTGAGGATTTAGGAATATTAGTCTAGAGAGAATTGATAATAGCAGCTGACATAGAATAATTTTCAAATGAATAATGGAGAGGTGGTTTGGATGGGTCGCAGAGACAGGATGAGAATTCAATCCTTCATCTATTTGACAAGTATTTATTGATACTTATGATGTCAGACCCTCCCCGTCCTGGGCCTTTGTGATGGAGCACCAACTGAACAGATTAAACCCGCTGACCTTGGCAACTTCCATTCTAGTGAGAATTGCTATTTTGACTGCTTATTTCATATTTTTAGTTTCCCAGCTAAAAAAATATATAGACGTTTTTGTAGGCGTGGGAAAATAACAGGCCATAGATAAAAATTAATTCTCATTAATTCTCTTAGTACTTTTCACCAAATACCGGGTTAATGCTCGTAACGCATTTCCTCCGTTCGTGGCACTCAGCATTTACTGAGCGGCTGCTTCAGGGAAAGCAGTGAGTACAAAAGTGAAGAGGGGTGTTCCTGCCTTCACGTGGCTCCCATACAAGACATCGTCGTAACCCAGTGTGTGAGGAGCCCCTCCCGAGTACTCCGGGCTGCCAGCCCATAGCCCTGCTTGTGGCTGCACAGCTGTCTGTCCTGCACCTCGGCTCCCACTGGCGCCAGGGTGAGCAGTCGCTGGTGGGCCCGGAGGCTGGGCCGGGGTCTTTCTCACACCAAAGGCACGTTCTGTTTACTAGGTCATGCTGTCTTTTTCAGTTTTCATTATTATTATTATGAGTTGAGCACAGTCAGCATGCTGAATGAAATGGATTTCTTTTTCCATTTACAAGAAAATAATACCGGTAAATGTTGATTTGTCATGAATAGATAAGTGCTGTCCGTGCACTGGACATACTACCAGCCAAGCAAGTATCCTCCCGGTTGGGCCAGGGTGCAGGAGCTGTAGATGGGAGGTTTTTGAGATGGGGGTGTATGCTTATATTGTCTTTATTGTGTTTTGGAGAGATGGGGGTAAAAAGTCATTTTATTCTTTGGTTTGGTTTTGAATGTGTTCAGCCGCGTTGGGTGGTAGTCTTCTACATGGTTAACTAACTTGCTCTCCTGCTGCTTGGTGACTCAACTGTCGTCTTGGTGTTTTCCTTAACAGTGTGCATTGGTTTCTAACACACGCTGCCTGGAGCGCTGTTGTCTTGTCCTCACAGCTCCGAAAGCTCTGGGTGAAATGTGCTTTTCATCCTTTGAAAGGGGTCCCACTGCAGCTCACCCTCTCCTGTCTCTCTCCTCCTTCCCTCTTCCGCGTGTTCTGCATGGCCTCTGTCCTGCCGCCGCTGCCTTCACCTGGGCCCCGTGCATGTGTCTCTAACCCCAGGGAGAAGGGATCGCTTTGCCTGCTACAACTATCACCCTTACGAAGGTAATGCTATGTTCATACTGCTTTTCTAACTAGAGCACTAACAGAGCCTCTTGGGCAAAATAATGTTAAGTGGCCAGACATTTTATGTATTAGTTTCTTAATTAATACAAGTAACTTTATTCTAAGAAATGTAATGTGCCATCCTTCCTTGGTTGGCGTCTTGTCAGCACTCCATGTGCAGCATTCACTTCATCTCACAGAAGCCGAGTTTGCAGAAATGTCCAGCTCCTTTACTCAGGCAAAGTCTAGAGTGAGAAATTGGACTGAAGAAGGACAGGAGCTGGGTTCCTATCCTTCCCCTCCTTCCCCCAAAAAGGTTAGGAAGAGGGGAGAAGCTGGGGGAGGAAGAGGATGGGGGAGAGTGAGGGTGGTGGGTAAGAATGCACCCAGGACCCAGCGGCGGGTGGGAGGGGCTCCGCGCTCACACACTCAGCTATAACGCTGACGGGAAGACGTGTCCCCACCACTGGCATGTGTGACAGTGTTCGGGAGGGTGAGAGGAAGACTCAGCCGTACACCTGGCGTTCACTCATATTGACCATCTTTTTTGTAGGGAACTAACGTATTACATTTGGACCAGGTTTTAGGGTGTTCCTTAGGATTCTCCTTGTTTTCCTGGTTGAAATTTGTTTCTTCTTGTTAGCAAAGATGTACCTTCTTACTTAGAACATTTTTCTCAAATTTGTCTATTTCTGTTTTTGTCATCTTCAGTAGTACAGCTAGTTTTTGGTTTTATGGAAATACTTTTTTGTTTTTATGTTTTAAATGTTATTTTTTTACATGTTGAATGTAACAGATGCTTTTCCATGCTGTATAAAGTTTACCCACCTTTTAGCGTCTTGTATTTGTTTGTTGAATTATCTCCAAACTGATAGTACAGATTTTCATTGGATGTTAACTGAACTTGGAGTTTGGAGTTTTGTTCTTTTTAAACAAATACATAAATAAGTGATATTTATCACCTATTTTGATACTCATATATGCATAGAGTCTAAGACCTGTTTTTACTGTTTTTTAATTCCTGAAAAGGACTCTTTAATGTTTTCATGTGTTTGTTAATTTCATACTGTAAAGTAATGGAAACTAGAGGGAAAATGGCATTTCCTTTTTTTTACTTGGTGTGTATAAAAAATGCATAGAATAAACTCATCAAAACTTTGACCAAAGTGCTTTTAGTTTTCCATTTGTATTTTAGGAGAGCTGGTTTATTTGTTTTTCTGAATAGAGTTTGTGAAAATATGATCTAACTAAGCTCTGTACTTCATTCAGTAAGCTTCAGAAATTAGATAGTTTCTTAACTGTTATGTAGATTCACTAAACTGTGAGCTCTGTGGGGATGTGACTGTGTGTTCAGTTTCTCCCCGTGCCTGGGACACGGGAAACTCTTGGTCAGCGCTCTTTAAATGAACGAGTCCCTCCCTGTCCCGTAAGTGGCACGGCAAAAACAACACTTAACACCACATACTAACTTCACCCGGGGTTCACCTGGGGAAGCAAGTAGAGGCAAAAGCAGAGTTGGAGGTATAGAATTGTTGTAAAAACAAAAGTACTCTTTAAAAAATGTTCTTATGCTATGTTCATAATGGTCTATTTTCCCTTAATATTTAGAATACTAAGGAAAACTTGCGGTTATATCTCAAATTAAAAAAAAAGCAAAAGCAGGAAAACGAGACACAGAACAATGTGAATAGTAATTTAGGGGTACCAGAGTTGGCAAATAAAATTCAAGACACCCAGAGGCATTAGCAGTTTTAGATAGAAAACCAATTTTTGTGTAAATCGGGTCCCAACGATTGCCCATTTGACTGGATGCCATGTATTTCATTTGTCAACCCTAAAGAGTATTCTAATGTTGGTGCAAAAAAAAAAAAAAAAGAGAAAGAAAAATACGTGTATTGAGTTGCTTAATTATATATGCATAAAACAGATTTTAAAGATTTGCTTCTGGGTAGGGAATTAACGCAGGAAAGGAAGGGTGCTTTTCATTGATTACTTCCTGTGCCTTTTAAATTTCAAACCACATGAATATTTTATATATTTTTAATTCTACATTATGACATGAAGAAAAAACCCAAAACCCCTCTGGTAGAAGCAGTGTTGTATGTGGGGGGGTTACTTAGATTTGTCTCTGCTTTTAAAAGTGCTCCAGATTTGTCATCTCTGGGGAAGGAAGGTGCGCAAGTGCTCTTGTTCAGTTGAGGAAGGGGAGAAAATACAAGGTATTGTTTTAGGCAACACTTTTCTGTGTTCATTAATGCCCATGAGATGGTCCTTGTACTCTTAATGAAGAGAAGGGAATGAGATTTTCCAAAAAGAAAGATGTTGCTTATTTGAAGATCACCTGCCTACATCTCCCCTCACTCCCCAAATCAAACCAGAGACCACTGTATCTAGTAAATTCTGTGGCCACCGTTTGGGTTATTCAAAATCTATCCATGAAGGCTTTATCTGTATTTTCTATTGCTGTGAAAGTGTAAGAAAAGAGGGACTGGGAAGGCAGCTTGCCTCTCCCCTGTGTGTGGGGAGGCTTCCAGTGTAGTGACGGGGGGAGGAAGGAAGGACTGGAGGGGAAGTTTGTATTTCCCCCTTTTTCTTTACACCTGTAAATCTGTTGATCTAGAAGAGTACATAATATCCATTTATTAGTCACAAGATACCTTTCAGAAGCACTCAAAATGCAGAGGAATATTAATGTGAATTTTTTCTTTCACCCCTAAACATGTATTTTTCATATTCTTGTATTTTTAACTTTGTTTTGATTGTTCTTCATCATTTATTTGCTTCTTCTGCTTTCTTTGTAATTCATTTGTGTGATTTCTCTGTAACCATATTGCTTTATTTTCTTCATTTTTAGCTACTAATTACTCACTGTTAATAAATCTTTGTTGAATGTGTACTGTGGACCAGACACTGTACTGAGCGCCAGAATCCAGAGATTGTTGTTTGTTTGTTTATTTTTTAATCTGGCCGCCAAGGAGCTCAGAGGTGGGATGGGGGGGCAAGTAAATGGAAATAATCCTGGAATAGGGTTAGTGATATGAAGATAAAGTAGTCCGGGGTGCTGTGGAGGATGGGAAGAACACAGAATGCTTCCTGACTGGGAGTATTTATTGGGACTGCCTGTGGTGTTTAAAGCAAGCAAAATAATCCACATTCCTGGGGCATTTGGACTCAGCAGCTCTAGAAGGGACCTGCCCACCTCTGGGAGAAGGCTCAGGTGGTTCTGATGCCTCATTTTGGATCAGGACGTGGAGGTGGAGTTGGGAGTTGAAAGGAAAACTGTTTAAAAAAAAATGCTTCCGTTGCCACCACACACGATGAGGATATTCCAGCTGTGAAGCATTGCAGATGATGAACCAGTTTTTTTCATGGATATTAGGCGTTGTGGCTTTCAAACACAGGTTACTTTCATCCAGACTTGACAGGTTTCAGAAATATTTCAGAAGTGGGAAATGTGATTAGAATGTTATTTTGTGTACTCTACGATTAACAACAATTGTAACAGAATTTTTATATTCATGGTGTGTTTTGTCTGTGAGAGTTCAGACCACACCACAGCTAAGAGATTTTAGCAGTCTGAAATCCACATACACTCCCAGTGTTTAACTTCTGAAGCTCTCACAGCTTAATTCCTGGTCCCAGTGACCAGAGATTTTAACTGGCAACTGAATAAGTGAATCAGCAAGTTATTGGTGCATTGAAGTCGGTCAGGGAGACTCTGCGTGGCCCTTTTAGGACTTTGCACACCCACGCTAGGTTGGCTCTCACAGCTGGGAGATGGGTCATGATTCACTTCACATTAGTTCTGTGAGGCATGTTTCCTTGTGTGTTCACAGCTCTGAAATCAGAATAAATCTCTGATTGACATCCTCTGTTAGGTTGAATATAGTAGGTGAGAAGTGAGGAAACATTTGGGTATGGGCGGATATCTTGGTGCTGGTTCTTCCTCCTTCTCCCCATGCCATCCCCAGCATAGAAACTCATGCACAGGGAAGTTAAACATTTCAGCAGTTCACAGAGGTATACAATGACACAAAAACAGAAAACCCAGTGTCCCTTTCTGCACCACCCCCCCCCCCCCCCCGTTCCACTCCACAAACCTAAGCACTTTTAATGGTAGTTCTTACTGGAACTTACTGTCGGGAATGGGCATTGGAATCACTTGAGATTATTCGGAAGGCATGTGTGTGGGCCTCATCCCCAGAGATTTGGGTCTGAAGGTCTGGATGAGCTATGAGATTGTACGTTGAAAACCCCCGTCTGTGATTCCGCTGCACCCCGTCAGTCCCGGATACTCTACAGGTGGCACATTTGCTGGGAGAACAGTCTGCTCTGAAGGGAAGGTCTTGTATCTGCCTCATAGAATTGCTCTTCAGAATCAGTCACAAAAATCCAGGCTGCATGGTGGAGAAGTTGCTTTTTATGTGATAGAAAATGTTGGTTATGGATGATGATGATGTTAACACCTTAAATTAGATTAAACAGAAGCTAATGTGTCTATGTCTTAATTTAAATTTTCTATATCCAGTTAATTAAATTGCATGATTTAAATATGGAGAGTTCTTTGAAATGGAACGCTGAGAATTGAGAACTGTTACTTCATTTCTAAGATAACCTTTTGTTCGCTTGCTTTGTTGGCTTGTTTGAAATAACATGACAAGAACATCAGACTTGGCAAATGAAGCTTTGCTCTTCTTTCCCGCAGATGGCTCAGATTCCAGAGATAAGCCCAAGCTTTACCGCCTTCAGTTGAGTGTCACTGAGGTCGGGACAGAGAAGTTCGATGAGAACTCCATCCAGGTGTGCAGGCAAGCCGCGGCTCTAGCACCATCTGTCCTTACATTTGGGTAGGAAGGGGCACATGGTACAGGGCCTGCGCACGGCAGCAGATACAGGCATGGACACACGTGAAGGACTTTGTTGTTTTATAACTGTGTGCTCTGGGTCACTTTCCTGTGCCTCAGCACGACCGGAGCAGGCTGTGACATTATGTCCACTCTCCACCTCTGGAAACTGGACCTGGTTGTGGAGTTCCTCCGAGACTGTTGGCTTTTCTCCAGAAGGTGGTGAAAACTTCGTGGGTCTTTTTCAGGATCAGGGGAGGTAGCCTGCCTCTGGGTCTGATGCCCATAGCAGTGGGCGTTCCCTCGGCTGTAGTTAACGATGTGAGCCAGATATGGTACTCAGGTACTCAGTGAAAACAGCATAGCGTGTTCTTTAAATGAGGAAGGCCAGGGTTCCTTACCTGACTGAACTCAGCTGACCTCCAGCAGACCGCCCTTCCTCTGTGCTGTCATCTCCCAGTTGCAAATGATGGGTCGGGTTATTTAGTGTCATTTTCAGTTCTGACATCCCTTCCTTCAGCACAACAGTAAAACAGATAAATAGAATTCGTAATCCTAATCATCTGTACAGATTTATTCTTAGTTATCTAATGTTTAAGATGACCGTGTGCTTCTCAATTCAGATTTATAGTGTGTCTTAAAGCAAGTTACTTGATGCTAAACATAATGTGTTCAATAATTCTGAGACTATTTTGACAGTGTTTATTTACTTTTATACTGGGGGGGGGGTTCTACTTAAAAAGCACCAAAAATCTAGTTTATTTTATTATATTTATCATAAAGGAGGAACTCATGGTTTTAAAATGCTGGGTTTTTGTTTTTATTTTTAAGTAGGTTCCATGCTGGGCGTGGAGCCCAGTGTGGGGCTTGAACTCATGACCTTGAGATCAAGACCTGAGCTGAGATCAAGAGTCAGCCACTTAACCAACTGAGCCACCCAGGTGCCCCAAAAATTCTGTTTTTAAATACCATGTCCTTTATGATGGAAGTTTCTTTGATTTCATTTTAGCTGTTTGGATCAGGAATTCAGCCCCATCACTGTGACCTCACAAACATGGATGGAGTTGTCACTGTCACGCCAAGAAGCATGGAGGCTGAGACTTACGTGGAAGGACTGCGCATCTCAGAGACAACCATGCTGCAGAGTGGGATGAAAGTGCAGTTTGGGACGTCACACGTGTTCAAGTTTGTGGACCCGAGCCAGGACCACGCTCTGGCAAAGAGATCTGTGGATGCAGGCCTGACTGCCAAGGGTCCCAGACACAAGCCTGGGTAATTGCTATCCCTCAGCTTGAAGAGTTTAGGGTGGCTTGATTTATGTGTAAAGGAATCTGAATTCGGCATACATGACAGGTGGTTTCATTTTTAAAATTCAAAGTACGGTTTGTTGTTCTTGTTGATTTGGGTTGGTTGCAGAGGAAAGAAGAAGAAAGGGGTCTTGGCTTTATTGTAAAATTGAAGTTGTGGGCTGGTTTTTAAATTAGTTAGGGTTAGGGTTAGGAGTAATGAGACACCTTAGGAACTCTTTAAGGAATTAAAAATAGTTTAGCTCCACCTAGTGCCTTTCTGAGGACTTGCAGTGTGGGCCTATTACCAGAGAAGACAAATCCTTACTGATCATCTAATTAAACTGCTTGACAGGCGAGGGAGTAAGACCTCCTTTTTGGTAATGGTAATTTTTTAAGAGAATACGCTGTTTAGCCCCTTTGTCATCCAGCTCGCAGGCTGCTAGGGCATGGGTCTCGGGGCAGTCGTTGCCACGGCCCTTCCCACCCGCTGTGGAGGGCAGCCAGAGAGTCCGCTGAGTACAGAGCAGCGCTCTGCCCCAACAGCACCGTGTAGAGTGTGTGGGTCGTCTTCTCCCTGCTGCCTGTCCCGTTATTCTGTTCTGTGACCTACCTTTGCTTAGCCACCCAGAGTTGATAACTCTCGGGCAGGTGCAAATTGTTAGTTTCTTCGTGTTGGTCTTTTGCCAGTTTTTCGGCATTGTAAACTCAACTGCGATCTTTCCTGGAGGGTTATTAGGTTATTCTGTATCCATCTTGAATCCTGGCCCAGAAAAGGGATAAAAGGCAGCTAGTACAAGTAAGACTTAGTATCTTTCCCAAGATGACACTTTGTGGATCATCACAAATGTTCCCCTAGGCACATGGGACGTGGGAAATGTCATGGGGTGAGACCTTCTGTTCCCAGCTGCTCACCTCCAGCTAGCTCCACGTTTCAGCCAAGGACCCGTCCGTCGGTTCCCAAGGAAAACCAGTGTGGGCCTTGACTTCTCAAGAAAGCCCATTTCTGCCTGAATAGTCTTCCAGCTTTAAACGGAATGTGTATCTAAACTCATCCTTCCGTTTTGTGTCTTGGAGGACCATTTGTTTTATATTCCCTTTTTAAGGTAGTATTTACTTATGAGCCACGTCCGCATTTCCTGCCCCTCATCGTGACCTCTGCGTGGCCCCTTTGTTTCAGCCAACAGTTCAGATGGTTTCCATTCTAATCCTCCGTTCTTCTTCAGGCCTGCATCTTTCTTTAGGCACCAGACAGGGTGACAGGCTGAGGTGTGCCTGTCCGAGAGTCTTACTTGCCACTTACCTGTAGGATGTTTGGCCAAAGAAATCATCATGTGGAATGGTTTCTTCTGGCCTGTTGCACATTGTTTTTCAAGCAGTACCTGCAGTTTTTCCCAATCATACTTCATTCCTGAGTGGTAGATCATACTTATTTTGATGGTATGTGTTGCAGTTGTAGTGATAAGACTGTCCCTGTCCCATCACTACAGTCCTTGAGTTTTGCCCGGCAGGGTTTTCTGGTTTTCTGTATGTGAGGTTCCTCCCCAGTTGTTTTTGCCATAATGGCTCCTGCTTTGGAGGCCTGCCCATGGTGTCTGTTTTCATCTTATCTCTGGCCAAAAGCAGAATCATACTAAGAACATGGCCTAGGTTTCTTTGATGGCAATGTGCTATGAAATTTTATGTTTATATTACATCTTTTCCTTACAAACCTAGTGAAAACTGCTCAGTGGTTGAATATACCAGTACTTATATGTACATCCATAAATTAGAAAGAACTTTCATTTTTTTTATAAACACTAATTTTGTTCTGTCATCAAACTATTATATGTCTAGGTAGATAACCCATGTTTTTTTTTTTTTCCACGGATGTGTGTATATATGTTTTTTTATTGAGGTATAATTGACATGTGTTAGTTTCAGGTGCAAAGCATAATGATTCAATATTTATATTTTTGCTAAATGATCACCACCATAAGTCCAGTTACCATCCATCACCATACATGGGTACTTTTTTTTTTCTTGTGATGAGAAGTTGTAAGATTAACTTTCTTACCAGCCTTCAGATACACAGTACAGTATTAGTAACTATAGTTTCCATACCATACATCACATCCCTGTGACTTACATTTATAACTGGAAGTTTTTGACCCACTTTCCCCACCCGCCACCCCTGCCTTTGGCAACTGCCAGTCTGTTCTTTATGTCTATGAGCTGAGGTTTTTTTGTTTTGTTTTAGATTCCACACGTGAGTGAGATAATACAGTATTTGTCTTTCTCTGTCTGGCTTATTTCCCTGAGCACAGTGCTCTCCAGGTCCATCCATATTGTGCAAATGGCAAACTTCCCTTCTTTCTTATGGCTGAATAACATTCCATTTTATATATGTATATAGCTAATATACATTAGTTATATATATAAACAAATATAAACATGCAAGTATATTTGTATAAGTTATATGTATGTAAATGTAAGTAAGTATATATAAATATATAACTAATATATTTTTGATGGGAGTCTTTAGGGTTTCCTATAGGTAATAACCATGTAATCTGCAAATAGTGACAGATTTATTTCTGTTTAGATGCCTCTAATTTCTTTTTCTTGCCTAATTGCTCTGGCTAGGACTTCCAATACTTCATTCCTGAGTGGTAGATCATACTTATTTTGATCAATCAAAGTGGTGAGAGTGGGCATCGTTGTCTTGCTCCTGACCTTAGAGGAAAGCCTTCAGGTCTTCATCATTGAGTATGATGTGGCTGTGGCCATGTCATAAATGGCCTTTATTATATTGAAGTACATTCTCTCTATACCTTCTTTGTTGAGAGTTCTTATTGTAAACGGATATTAAATTTTGTCAAATGCTTTTTCTGCATCTGTTGAGTTGATCATGTGATCTTTATCCTTTATTTTGTTAATGTGGTGGACCACATTGACTTATGTGTGGATATTGAACATCCTCGCATCCCTGGAATAAATCCCACTTGATCTTGGTGTGTGAGCCCTTTAATTTAATGTTGAATTTGGTTTGCTAATATTTTGTACAAGGTTTTTGCATCTCTGTTCATCAGGGATATTGGCCTGTAATTCTCTTTTCTTGTGCCCTTGTCTGGTTTTGGTATCAGGGTAATGCTGGTCTTGTAAAATTAGTTTGAAAGAGTTCCCTCCTCTTCTAGATTTTGGAGAGTTTGAGAAGGATTGGTATTCATTTTTCTTTGAACATTTGGTGGAATTCACCAGTAAAGCCATCTGGTCCAAGACTTTTGTTTGTTGGGTGATTTTTGATTAATGTTTCGATCTCCTTGCTAGTAATCTATCTGTTCAGATTCTGTCTCATCATGACTCAGTCTTGGTAGTTTGTATGTTTCTAGGACCTCATCCATTTCTTCTAGGTTGTCCAGTACCAGTTGTAAAGTCTTCTCTTTTAGTTTCTGATTTTATTTTATTTCTTTCTTTCCCTCTAGTAACCTTGGGCTTTGTTTTTTTTTTTCCTGGTTCCTTGAGGGGATACATGATGCATGTGTTCTTAATTGCAGATTTCAGGGTCTGTGTCTTCAAACCCTTAGTGAATGGTGGACCAGCAAAGTGGCACAGTTTGATGTTGATGGTCAGGGCGGGGCTTCTGTTGATGCATTTGAGGCACTCATTCACCTTTGCATGTGTGTATGCATCCAGCCTGCATTCGTGGGGCACCTGCGTCACATGTCACTGTCCTCTGGGCTGACGTGGCCGGGACATGGTTCTTACCCTCAATGGTTATACTTAGATAATGTCATTAAAGTCATCAATAAGTCATTTTGTAATCATTTACATATCCAGAATGTAGTACAAATGGGTCCATGTTAAACTTTAAAGTCTTGTTAGCTTTTGGGGAAAAAGTAAAGAGCTTTGCATGGTGTTGAGTAGATTTGTTATTTTAGGATGATAATCACGTGTGGAGTCAAGAAGGCTTTGGCTGTATTGCGTACATCAGTAACCATGGAGTTAGGGATTGGTGCGGTGTGTATGTAGCTTTGATAGATGATGGAGGGAGGTGAGCTGTCGTACTTCTGCTTGCTTTCATTATCAGAGACAAAGTAACTCAACTGAATTTCCCATTCCAACCATTAGAAACCAGGAGAACTTTCTATGTTTTGTGAATATCTTGGTGACAGAGGGTAGGTGACAAAGTGTTTAGCTTTTAGTACAAGCTTTTACTTTCTCAAGTTACTATTTTAAAGTATGATGCTGTTTTTGTATTACAAGATGATTTTATTTTCATAGTGATGCGGTAGGGGAGGAATTTGTACCTGATTTTCTAATTTGAAAAATTGTTTTGAACTTCTGCATCACTTGTGGTTTCATTCTATAGATTGGGCTTAAATACAAGTTTAAAGTTACCACAGTGCTGTGAAACTAGACTATTGTCTTTCAGATAACAAAAGAGATTGTCATTCTTTTTGATTACCTTGGGCAGAAGCCCAGGAAATTTAAGCACTTAACCCATCCTGTTCGTTTCCAGGTGTTTTTAGGGCTCTTTTTCCCCCTTTTTTGGGGCCTCTCTCTTGGTCTGGGATTAATGGATTGTATTTACCTTTATTTGTGCTGAAGAACCATAGCTTGCTTCAGGTAATTGACTCTTCAAAATGAGATTTTGTTTATTCTGAATTTTTCGTAATGATGGATTTAAAAGTTTGGTATTTTTAGATATTCTAAGAAATTGTTTAAAATAGAATAACTCTTGATCTGATTACTAACATTATACAAAAGTTCCCCATTTCTTTATTATAGCCTAAGTAGTGGTATCCATGAGCTTTTAAAAAAATCATCAGATTGGCTTTAGGAGGATGGCAGCTTCGCTCCCGTGCCTTATCCTCCGATGAACACGGTTGCCTTCCCTGGACCAGCAAGTGGGCTCATGAAACCACAGACATCTGCACTTCATTTATGTGCTGTTATGTGATGAAGCAGCTTGCTTTTTTCTTTTATGGTTCTTTTTAATTTATTGTTATTAAAGTATAGTCTTAAAAAATATGATCCTGAGAGTATTCAGTATATAGCAGTAAGAAAAGTTCATAAAGTTTTCGTTCTTTAAAGATTTTATTTATTTGAGAGAGAGAGTGTGGCAGAGGGAGAGGGGAAGCAGGCTGCCTGCTGAGCAGGAAACCGGACTTGGGGCTCCATCCCAGGACCCTGGGATCATGACCTAAGCTGAAGGCAGACGCTTAACTGACTGAGCCACCCAGGTGCCCCGAAAAGTTCATAAAGTTTTAACAGCTTTTTTATTCTGCAACTTTATACGCTGAAAATAAAGCGATTTCTTGAGGCTCTTTGAATTGGGATATTTAGCCGTTTCTTTTGTATTATTGAGAAAAAGGATGTCTTATCATTTGAGAGTTATTAATTCTATGTATTTTTTTTTTTTTATCCTAAAAGAATTGTTCAAGAGACAACTTTTGATTTAGGAGGAGATGTTCATAGTGGAACAGCGTTACCAACAAGCAAGGTAGGTAATTTACATGACCTGATAGGACTGTGTGTGGCATCATAGGACACCATGGATGAGTTATTGGTAATATACTTGTAGAACTGTTGCGAAGACAGACTTCACAGTGGTCTCTAACTGAGGGTTGTCCTAATCTCTTGTGCTGCCTCTTAGTGATACATAACAGGCCTAAGGCCAGGGAACTGTGCTTTCTCCTCCAAGCAGTGCATCCTAGGCTCATCCTCTGTCTAAGTAGCTCTTCTTGGCCAGGTGACCTCTGAAGAAAACAGACTTCCCTCTCATCCACCTGCCAGCTTACCTTCTCAGGCACTTTGCTTCCACAGTTACCCCTTATCTTGCATGATCAAGGAATTTGTGTCCTCATTTTGGTTATCTATCGCTCAGTAACAAACCACCCCAAAACTTAGTGGACTAAAATAAAACAGCACCCATTTTATTTACTGACAGTTGTGCAGTGTGGTTTGGACTCACTGGGGCTGTTTATTTGCTGGTCTTGTTGGTGGTGACCCGTGTTGCTGCATTCAGCTTCTGATGGGTTGGTTGGTGGCCTGGCGGGGCCTCCCCTCTCCCTGTCATCTCAGGTTCTCTCCCTGGGACCTCTTGCCCATCTCTCCCCGAGGGCAGCCAGATGTTTTGATGCCTCACAGAATCATGGAATTGACAGGCCTTCTTAAGCTTGGGCCAGAGCTGGTGCCCAGCTTTGATTCCCTCACCTTCCATTGGTTAAAGCCAAACACAGGCTTAGCGCAGATTCAGGGAAGGAGCTGCTCCGGGTGCGGCAGGCTGAGGCTGCCGTGCAGCGGCACCAGCCCCGACAGGCTCTAGCACCTCCTGTTCTTAGACACCCGTCCTGGGCCCTCCAGCTGTTGGCCCAGTTTCCTGCTTCTGGAGGAGGAGGTAGTCTCTGCTCCGCTTCCTGTTACTCCCTCTTCTTGCCTTGGCTCCCGTTTGGCTCCTGCCCCTTCATAGGGACTGTGTCTGTCCTGTGCTCTGCTGACATCCCGATTGCCCAGTCCAGTGCTCGTTTCCCTCCGTCGGCCTGAAGATAGGTTAGCACCATTTACTTGGGGCACTTTCTTATTTCAGCCTCAGGGTGTCGCCCTCCCGATTTCTCCCACCTCGGTGCTCAGTCCTCCTGGGTCTCATCTGTTGGTGGCACCTCCTCCACGTCTTCCTCCACTTGACTTCTCACGTTGGTTTTAGACCTAGGGCTCCGTCTCTCCTGTGTGTACGTGTTCCCGAGGTGATCTTACGCAGTCGGGGAGCTAAAGTACATCTAAATATCGATGACTCTTGACTGTGTCTTTGGCCCTGACCTCTGCAGACCCCAGAGGCTTGATCGATACAGCTGTGGTGATGTCTAAGACATATTTCAGGTTTAACGTAGCTAAAACAGAACTGATTTTCTTTCTCAAACATCTTTCTTTCGCTGATCCTTCCCCGTCTCAGTAAATGATATCCTCACCCATAGCGTTGTCCCCACAGAAGTCCATCACTGCTTATCCTGGGTTCCTTCCCTTCCCTCAGCCTCTGCATTCACTTGTTGGCAAGTTTTGTTTGCTCTTCGTCTGAAATAGTCCACAAGTGCCTGTCTTTCTCTGTTGCCGCCGTGAGTGGTCGGGCAGAGGCTCCAGGTGTCACGTGGCAGGGAATCTGCATGGCTTCTGAGTTAGCAGCCTTTCCTCTGCTGACCTGGCTTGCCGCTCTTCTCCCAGTGGCCGGGCTGGTGTTCTGAAAATAGGAATTCGATCCTCTTACTGCCCTGCCTTCACAGCCCCTTCTGACCTGGCCCACCTTTCCTCTCGGCTTAGCCTGTGCCGGCCACACTGACCACACACCTCTTTCCCGCCTGAAGGCTCGGGCATGTTTGCTCTTCCTAGAATGTTCTTCCCACTGGTTTTCATGCAGCTAGCCCCTTCCTAATGAGACCTCAGTTTACACATCACCTCCTTGAAGAAACTTCCTTGAGCATCCAGGCATAATTACACCTCACTTTAAATTCTCTGTGCCAGCCCATTCTGCCATCTCCCGTGCCAACCGTGGACTGTGAGCTCTGTGCAAGCAGGGGCCTCACCTGACGTGTTCATTGCTGTGCTGCTTGTGCTCAGAAAGCGCTCAGGGCCTTGAAGAGCCGCAGTAAAGAGCTGTTGAGTGACTGCGTGAGCAAATACTCTTGGAACCAAATGTAACTGTCTTCATAAAAAGTTGAGTTTCTTAGGGGCACCTGGGAGGCTCAGTCGATTGGGTGTCAGACTCTAATTTCAGCTCCTGTCATGATCTCGGGGTAATGGGATTGAGCCCCGCGTCGGGCTCCACGCTCAGCAGGGTGTCATCTTGAGGATTCCCTCTCCCTCTGCCCCTCCCCTCCACGCATGAATGCTTGCACACGCGCTCTCTCTCTCGTGCTCTCTCTCCAAATTAAATAAAAACTTCTGAAAGTGTATAGTTAAAACAGAAAACTTGGTAAATTAAGAAAAAATGTACAAAAATGAAAATCATTCATCCTCAATTTATAGTTGGCTATTGGTAACATTTTGATGGATCCTTCTCTGAGCTCTTTATGTTGCACATGTGTTCATTAATACACTTTGAAATAGGGGCGCCTGGGTGGCTCAGTCGTTAAGCGTCTGTCTTCGGCTCAGGTCATGATCCCAGGGTCCTGGGATCGAGCCCCGCATCGGGCTCCCTGCTCTGCCAGGAGCCTGCTTCTCCCTCTCCCACTCCGCCTGCTTGTGTTCCCTCTCTAGCTGTCTCTCTCTCTCTCTGTCAAATAAATAAAATAAAATCTTTAAAAAAAAAAAAAAAACCACTTTGAAATAATTAAATATCCCCACGCGCACACACACAAACCTTTCCTATGGCCTTTGGCTATGCTTTTGTAATCATTTTATTTGAAAACAGGCTAAAATTATTTTGTAATATGTTAGCTTATAAACATACCATAATTTATCCATTGCCTTCTTACTATTCATTTATAACAGTTTTTTGTAGTCTGTTGCCATCCATTGACCAAGCATTTTATTTCTATAAATGTGTTTTATGGAAGTAATCATTGTGTCTGAATATATATGTTTACAGACATGGTTGTCGGGACACCCTGTCCTGGTGAACATTCTAAACAATGTAATCATGGATTAGTTCAATGAACTTTGGTGAATAGACAACAAAATGTTACACAACCATTACAGTTCTGTAACATAAAAATATTGTAAGATGTTTACAACATATGAAAAAGAGTATTTATTACAAAGTAGGTTGGATAACCTCATTTATGGAAAATAAGAAAAACCGTAAAGATAAATACAGCCCAAAGTTACTCTCTGGTTGGTAAGACAAGAATGATTTCTATTATCAAGCTCAATTTCTACAAATAAACAAATACAATGAGAAATTTGACATAAAATTTTTGCTACAGTGAATTTCTTTGTATGATTTTATTGATTGTGTTCTGATTATTTTCTTACTAATACAGGTTGCTTATCTGTTTTGTCTGCCTTGGGTTGGTTAGGGATGTGCCCTGCTTGGAAGAGCTTAAATGTACCGTATTGGGCCACTCTAAGTGTGCCTTTTCTCTGTTGATGAAGGGCAAGAAATAAACCAGTTTCTGTATTCACTTCTTCATTGGGTGTTGAGCTATGATGAGTAGATTTTAAATCCTTTCTTAACAAGTAAAGCAAAGACCCTGACTTTTCATATTGTACATATTCTCTCAGCTCTCTCCTGAATTAGAACTTTTTGGAGTAGTTCCTGTTTTTACTGTACTGGTTGAGGAACCCTTGTGTATATGTACCACTTCTGCCTGTGTTTTAAAGCCCACATCTAGCTCTTTGAAAAGCAAAGTGGCTGTGTGTTTTATTGTTTTTTTGAAGACCGTGTGTTTTGGGGCGTGCCGCTGTGGACATGGCATCCCCAGCATTGCCGTGCCTTTTTCTTGTCCGTGCTCCTCCTCTGCATCCCTCTCCTGCCTTCCCCTGCCTGGCAGCCTTGCATCAGATCTTCACCTGCAAGAGTAAGTGAAAGCCTGGTTGGTTTGCTTGGTTAAATGCTGTGTCTTCCCCTGGCTTAGAGCACCACGAGGCTGGACAGCGACAGGGTGCTGTCCGCCTCCAGCACGGCGGAGCGCGGGATGGTGAAGCCAATGATCAGAGGAGAACGGCAGCAGGACTACCGCAGGCAAGAAAACAGGTAGGAGGTAGTGCTTTTTTTAATTATGAAAGAAGTGAAAGTATTCCTAGAAAGGGCTTGGGGTAAAGATGATTGAATCTACTGAGGCTTGCCTGACATTTTTAGAATGCTGTTTTCTTTCCACATCACTGCACTGGAGAGGGCTTCATGAGCAGTGGTGCTCCTTACCCCAGTGCCGCCGCGCCGTCTGTCCGGTTGAAGTGGGAGGTGCTCTGAGTTAAAAAGGTTTCTGTTTTAAATGTGCTCTTCTGTAAAATGTGGAGAAAGGAAGTTTCTCTAGGATGTTAATATTTGATAATTTTTATATTTAGATAATTTACTCATCATTTCACCCATCCGTATACAAAATCCTTCCATGTTTAAATACATGAAGCCAAACATGACTTCAGGTGGAGTTTTTAGGATTTAGCGAGTGCCACGTTACTGTGTCTTATGTTCTGCTGAGAAGGGTAGGGGTAAATATCTGTTTCTTCTGCCATTGTTCTTGCCTAGTGTTTTTGAACAGAGAACTTCTGCCTTTTGTTACTTCCTTTTCTTATGATTTTTAAGTACGTGTTACCTTAATTAGAATTCTACTTCCTTGTGACTTCTTAACATTGTTTACATATTGAAAAGTGATGTCGGTGCCGCACACACTGAAGTAACAGGTGACGAGTTCCGAATGCTGATGAGCTTCAGCCGCAGTGTGATGTGGTTCGAGTACTTGTCCAGCAGGTTTCTGAACACAGACAGCAGTCGGGCAGTAGTGCAGGAGTGCCATATCACGGACTCTCGGTACCAGCGGTGGAACTGGGGTGTCCTTCTTTTCGTGCTATTCAGATTTTTGATGAAGCCATTCTAACTGTTCTCTCTCAGATCTGGTAACTGAGGCAGGTGACTAGCCCAAGGTCATGTATCAATTTGGTGACAGGCAGCTGATGTAGCTCTTTAATTTTCCATCTTCCAGTAGAGGGTGCTGTGTGTTTTAAGTTTTTAATATCATTTATCACAGTAATTCAGTTTGTAGATTGATATGGGAATCTCGGGTTTTTCCCTTGTTTTTATCCTGCACTTTTGGTTATTATTCAAGATTTTTGTTGGCTGTGTGAATTTTTTTAGATGTAATAATAAGTCTACTTTCTGTGTCTGTACTTGTTTTTGGTGGTGTATTCTAGAATAAGATAGTCCAAATGGTAAACTAGCATCGTAAAGAGTGCCTCTATTTATTTATAAGGTGATTGAGAGCAATGTATCATAGTTCTTAGCCCATAAATATTTGAATGAGTGAATAAATCAAATGGGGGACAGGAAAGAGCAATTAGGATAATTCTTTTAGGACATGCAAAATTAATCAGTGTGTGTGTAAACTATATATATATATAGTTGGTAGGTGAATATAGTAGGTTAGTACAGTGTCAGATAGCCATCTGATGGTTCATTGTCTGTTCGGATTGATTTTATCCTGTGAGTAGAGGTTTTACTACAGGTCTTATGGGAGCTGTAGTATGTACGACTTTGTTGGTACTACAGCGGTGATGGAAACAGGTGATTCTGCTATTTTTGGTCTTTGTTTTTCACATATACAATGTGGGTGTAAGCAGTGCTTCACTTAATTGGTATATTCATAAAAATCTAAGTTGTCTTAATAAGTATGTTTAAAATACTGATGTTAGGGGCGCCTGAGTGGCTCAGTCGTTGAGCGTCTGCCTTCGGCTCAGGTCATGATCCCCGGGGTCCTGGGATCGAGCCCCGCATCGGGCTCCCTGCTCCGCGGGAGGCCTGCTTCTCCCTCTCCCGCTCCCCCTGCTTGTGTTCCTGCTCTCACTCTCTCTCTCTCTCTCTCTCTGTCAAATAAATAAATACAATCTTAAAAAAAAAAAACTACTGATGTTAGTCAAGGAAAAACATCTTTTCGAATAATGGAGTGCCTTAAGTTCTCACTGACACTTTTTTTTTTTTTTTGGTGAGAGATTAAATTCCTTATTTTTACCAGATGTGTTAAATTAAGGAAACAATTGGTAAGGTTCATCCAGTTTATTGTATAGATAGTAAATTGAAAGTAACTGCTTATCTGCAATTTTAGATGTCTATAAATACAGGAGTTAAGAGAGACATGTTAACATAATTGGGCATTTAAATTCTATTGTTTATAAGAGCCTTTTTACACCTGAATTGTTGAGTTAAATCTGAATTGTTTAATCATAGACAGGATAAGAAACTGTGAAGCATATAATTTGATGGAAAGACTTTTCTTTTTCCTTCTCACGATTAAAACAGTTTGAGGTAACTTGCTGTGTTTCTCTTTGTTGCTCCTTCAGTGCCAGGGGAGGTGGGGTGGCGGGACGGGAGCTGCTGGGGACCAGTGACTTTGGTCTGTGGCCATCACGGGCTCTTCTCCCTCTCGTCTCCTTTCTTAAAGAAGTTGTCACAGGAGCCCATGTAGTGAATGAGCGGTCACAGCAGTGACTCCAAACCCTGAAATCGGGCAGATTCGTCACCGTTTATCCAGGATTGGTAGACTTCAGTGTTCCTGCTGAAAATGGCTGTCATTTAACTCACAAATTCATGAGCACCGAGAAGGCTGTTGCCTCGCCCTTCCAGCAGATGTGAAGCTGTGTTTGAATACTGACCTCAGTTTTGTCTGAGCCCATATTTACCTCAGTAGTTCTTTCATCCCGGTGTAAGTCACTGTAGCCCCACTCTTTACTTTCCAGTTAAGTTTGTGGGAAGGCACAACACATGTTTCTTTGCTTTTGCTGTCAATTTTAATTTTCTTAATCTATTCGAAGACAGATTTTGTAAAATTTTTCCTGGTCATCTGTAAAAGCTGAGCTAAATGGTAAAGATTTAAACTCTTTAGGAATCTAATTATTTGCCAGTTTGTTTGGGGTGGGGGGTGACTTACAAATGTTATACATAAAATACAGCTAGTAGCCAACTAGCTTAGAGTAATGATTAAATTGCTTGAAATTCTAATCACGTGTCTACATGAAAGAGTAGTTAAACTGAACACCATCCATCGAGAACAGTATACATCTAAGGTAAGGAGATCTCAATTGGATTTGTAATTATTTTACACATTTTAGAAATTCTGTGCTTACTAATGGCTTTCAGATGTTGTTTGACCACAGTACACAACACAGAATCCTGTTGTATATTGTGCCCCAGTGGACACATACCTACATATGTATATATTTATAACTGAAAGAAGAATTTCACGGAACAGTGAACCTTCCACCCTACCAGTGGGGGCAGGGTGATCCACTGTTTGGAGAACTCTTTTATAGAACTAGAAATGTACCTAACCTTTGAGGTACTTTGGCCCAGAATACCTGGAAATACATAAACATTAGTACAGTGCTAATTCTTCGAAGTGTTCCAAATACTAGTTGCTCTTGGTTTATATTTCTCG
This sequence comes from Halichoerus grypus, assembly GCF_964656455.1. Lineage (NCBI taxonomy): Eukaryota > Metazoa > Chordata > Mammalia > Carnivora > Phocidae > Halichoerus > Halichoerus grypus. The sequence goes on along the minus strand of NC_135720.1, from coordinate 1,933,790 downwards.
GCAGTGCCTTGTTTTTGTAGTGTCCGGCTACATGATGAAAGGTGTCTGGAATTGATGTGACTTTAAGAAAAAGTGTGAGTAGGATTACTTCTTCTGAAGGCGGGCTTCCCTGTGAGCATCGAGGAATGGTAATACGGAGTGACTGCAGGGGCCTGCGGGGATGATCTTCTCTGAGCTCTCTCGGAAGCCAGCGGCAGCGTCTGGCTCTTAGGAACTGGTTCGTTATGTGTGAGAGCTCGGTTCCAGGCCCACGGTGGTGTAGTTTTTCTTGTGTCTCGTAGCAGTGGCTTTTCACTGTGACTCGAGCTGTTGCTGTGGCAGGTGCATGGCAGCCTGGTCGCCCTCCTCCGCACGAAACCTTCATGAATAATAGAGAATCGCGGTCAGATCAGTTCTCAGGATGGAAGCAGATACTTCAGGGAACTGACCTCTGTGAGGAGTACGGATATGATCACTCTCAGGACGCTCGTCTGAATGTTTGAACAGTTTCCATGTGAACAGGAGTCATTGGGCTGTGTATTATTTGTAAGAACCATATGGAGACTGTAAAAACAGTTGCCAAAATATGCATAGATTGTTAGTGATGTTATTAGCCACATGACCTGTTTTTAAGAGATGGCCACTTTCTTCTTTCAGAACTCAGGATGCTCCTGGGCCTGAACTGATATTGCCTGCAAGCATTGAATTCAGGGAAAGTTGTGAGTAATTTCAGATTCCATTGTTAGTGAATTATTTCTTGTTCCATTTTCCTCCATCTGATTTTCATGGGTTTTTTTTTGTTCTTTTTTTTCTTTTTCTTCTTTTTTGAAATCTTTTCACAGCTGAAGATTCATTTTTATCTGCCATTATAAATTACACTAATAGCTCTACAGTCCATTTTAAGTTGTCACCTACATACGTATTATACATGGCATGTCGGTATGTGTTGTCCTGCCAGTACAGACCGGAGGTCAGCCCCGCCGAGCGCACTCACAAAGTGATTGCGATAGTCAACAGGATGGTGAGCATGATGGAGGGGGTGATCCAGGTAAGCGTCCGCCTGCAGAGCCAGCTCAGTAAGTGTGCCCCTTGTCCTACTCCAGGAAGCCAGTGGCTTTCGTGTTCCCGCCTGGTCACATGTTGGACTTGACCTCCACAATCTTTTCTGAAATGCAAGTTCCATAAATAGCATGGACAATGGTACAGCTTTAAAAGTTGAAAAGAAATGTAAACTTGTTTTCTGTTTCTTCCTACAAATGTTAGAATACGGGAAGGTAATCTGAATGTGGGAACGTAATGATCACGGTAAAGATCCTTAAAATGGCAGTGGTTGTGAGAACGTATCGAGACTTGTGGGGATTTTTTTAGAATTAAAAACAGTAACATGTTGAGGTGAATTTCACATTAACGTAAAATTAACCATTTTAAAGTGACTCATTCAGTAGCATTTCGTACATTCACAGTGTTGTGCAGCAACCACTTGTGGTTCCGGAACATTCCCATCACTTTAAAGTAAAACCTGTGCCCATGAAGCAGTTTGTCCTCATAACCCCTCACCAGTCCCTGGCAACCACCTCCTTAGAATCTTCTCATGGTTACAAAGGTGTGCTCTTTTCTAGTGTGAGTGTATGATGTTGGTAGTAATTATGTGGATTTTTGATAGCACTCATTTAGGTGTGATGGACATCACGACATTTCTCAATGATGATGAAATGTTGAAAATCTTTAATAAAACTGTGGAAAGCTTAAGGAACTAAGAGTATTCTTTTTGTAGTATGGTTTGTTTCTCTTTAAGTACTCTTCATCTGTAGTTGGTAAAATTGGCATAGCAGTTTTCCAAACTCACAGATAATTTGAAGATTTAATCTTAAGTCCTTAAAAGTAAATGTAAAGATTTTAAGTTTTTCCAAACCACTTATCAGTGCTGTTATTCGGCCACGAAATATAAAACTCTAGTTACATATTATGAAGCAACATGATTAGATGGTTTGGTTGTTTTCCTCCTGTGAGGGTAGCTTGAGCAAACTAATCTGTTGATTCCTTCAGAATTGTTTTAAAAAGTCCAAATTTTTCAAGAACTGTTTCTTTTATGTTTGAGGGGTTAGCCTATGAATCTAATGAGCTTACAGTTCTTTTACCCAAGTGAGGAAACAGCTAAAAAGGATTGTCATTTTACTTGGATTCCATGTTTTTGTTCCTCTCTTACTAATTTATAAAGAAACAGATTTCCTTTTAGTTCAGAGCCATTGTCTGTCTTCCCTCATGTTTGCGTTTCTAAAGCCTGTTTCAGATTGTGAAACTCCTGTCATCAGACTACTGCCGATAGACTTTTTCTGATTGAATTTGAACTAGTCAGTCAGTGAGATCATCATTATCACAACAGGTCTTTTAAAACACATTTAGGGTTAGTATGTGATTGGAGGAATCTTAAAGTTTTAGGAAAGAATCGTAGTAATGAATAAATGCTTAAATTTGTAAAAACCTACTTTCAAAAACCGATTTACTCCGTTTTAGTAGAGTTATGTTTTTTATACATTAAAAAATTTTTAACTTTTATTTTTATTGTTTCTGTTGGTCTTTTCTGTCTCTTTCATCCTATTAAACCAGAGGATAGACATTATCTTACATATACCTTTAAGTAGTCAGACACACGATATCATTACAAGACGTTAAGAAGTCCTTCATTTATAAATCTTTTAAAGAGATCAGTGTGTTCCTGTGTTAATTGTCACATTCCTTTATATAAATTCTGGGAATTCCCTCCCTTACTGTGCCAGTGTTAAGAACGTAGAACTAATCCTTTATGTCATGTACTTCCAAAGCTGCTTCAGAGCCAGGAATGAATATGTAATTTGGGAATAACATAACTAAATGTCGTACCTTCATGTCGTACCTTCATGTTAGTGTTTTGATTTTTTTAAACTATCATGATTGTTTACAAGTTTCTTTCTCTCGTTCTGCTTGATTTCCCTTCGTCTGTTTTTCTCCAGGAAGTAGACCAGGTTGATCAGGTAGGACGTGCTGCTGGGAACTGGTCCTGGCTATGTCGGCTTAGCTGAGTTTCTCGCGCTGCTTCCATGTCAAACACAATACTCCAGCAACCGGACTGGACGGTTCATAACACTCATTCAGCAACTGAAACATGCAGTACTAAATCCTTTTTTGACTGTGCAACCTTTATCAGCATTTCATAATTTCTGCTTAATGCACTTCAGTGTGGATATGAAATGACAAAAGTTCTGTTTCTCCTCTCTTTCTTGTTTATCCTTGGTTCCTATTCTTTGGATCTCATCTGAAGTTGCCTGGCCTGCACATGTGGTCGGGAGATGATGTGATAGATCAGTACTTGATACCGGGTTGCTCGGCATCCGAGCCAGTGACTACGCGTATCAGGGTGGCTGTGGGTAACCATGGATAGACGCGTGTGTACTTCACAGATTACCAGATAATGCACAATCTCCAATTGGGTGTTGTAGGGTTTGATACCTCTGTTTTCGGCCCTGATTCCATACATGGTAGCTAACTGGATCCATGTGTCTGTCCATGAATCCTAAGAAGATGTTGCAGTTCCATTGCTGTGAACGTATCCAAATTCCTTTGCAAATATCTGGTATCTGTGCTAAATACCTTGGTGACAATGGGAAGGTACTGGTCTATCTCCAGCAGCTTTTCAAGAGCATTCCTTTTTTTTTTTTTTCATTCTTTTTGTTTGTCTTTGGGTCGCTTATGGAAATGTGTTCTGTCTACAGAAACAGAAGAATATTGCAGGGGCACTTGCCTTCTGGATGGCCAATGCATCTGAGCTGCTCAACTTCATTAAACAGGACCGAGATCTTAGTCGAATCACATTGGATGCCCAAGACGTTTTAGCACACTTGGTTCAAATGGCGTTTAAGTAAGGAGCACGTTTTTGGAGATTGCACTATTCTGTAGAGATTTTTTTTTAAAGGTTTTTATTTACCCTAATTAAAGATGAATAGCGAGAAGCATGAATAACTATGTGCCAAATGTGTTGATTTAAGAAATTGAATTTATTAGCTGTGTTTCAGGAATCCTGAGAGTAAAACTATTGTATTGTAAACGGAAAATATTTCTAAACAGTATAAACTATTTCACTTGTGCATGTCATGTCTGACAATAGTAGTGTGTTCTGCTGACATTATTAAAATTGCCTACGTTTTTTCAGATACCTGGTTCATTGTCTTCAATCAGAACTGAATAATTATATGCCAGCCTTTCTGGATGACCCTGAAGAGAACAGCCTACAAAGACCAAAAATAGGTTAGGATGCCCTTTTTCTCCTCCCTCCCTGTCTCTCCTCTCTCTCTCTCTCTCTCTCTGGGCTTTCCTTCTTCCCTCCTTCTGTTTAACTTCATTTTAATATTTCACATGCATAAGAAGGAGGTATTTTCAAAATAAATGAGATAACCTATTGGCTTTGGTATTCTTCAGTAAATCGTAACTGCTGTCTGTTCTCTTTCAAGAACAGCTCTGGGTTGGTGTGTCATGGTTTTTCAGAAGGTGTCTTGGGGGGAGCTGCAGTGTGTGTAGTTACCAGCCGTGTGTGGTTTCACACCTCACTGTCATCTCCTTTCTGAAGAGACTGGTGTCTCAAAAGCGACCCGGTAGGCATTCTTACCGTAACTGCCATTTTCTGAATTCACCGTTCGTTCAAAAGACTCTTGCTTTCGTCCCGCGTCTCTGACCAGATGACGTTCTGCACACGCTCACGGGAGCCATGTCTTTGCTGCGACGCTGCCGAGTCAACGCTGCCCTGACCATCCAGCTCTTCTCCCAGCTCTTCCACTTCATCAACATGTGGCTCTTCAACAGATTGGTGACCGATCCCGAGTCAGGACTGTGCTCGCACTACTGGGGGGCGATTATCCGCCAGCAGCTGGGACACGTGGAAGCGTGGGCAGAGAAGCAGGGCTTGGAGCTGGCAGCTGATTGTCACCTCAGCCGGATAGTGCAGGTGGGCTTCCCGAGTCTCACCTCCCCACCGTCCCTGGACTTCGTCATCGGTGGCTCTCATTCTTTCCGGGGTCAGAACTCGGATTCAGCCAGTTCAGTACCGCTCTGGGGTGTTGCATGTGCACAGCTAAAGAAACACTGGCGTGTTGGTTTGCCTGGGTCGCTGTGGCGGACTTCCACAAGCTCGATGCATCAGCGACAGACGGTTGTCTCCTAGTCCGGGAGGAAGGAAGTCCAAGGTCACAGTGTGGGCTGGGTGGTTCTCTGCCTTCGTTTTCACAGGTGTTCTCCCTGTGGGCATGTGTGTCTCCACACATCCACTATTTATACGGACACAAGTCATGTTAGACCTGCTGTCCTCGCTCACTTCCGTCAAGACCCTTTCTCCAAGTAAGGTCGCGTTCTGTGGTACACGGGGTTGGGACTTCTGTGTATGAATTTTAGGGGACACGGGTGAGCCCGTAGCAGGTGGTAAGCACTAGAGTAAGTGCCCTTAAAGGGTTCTTTTCTGAAACCAGTAGGTGTATTTTGTGAAGCTCCATACTGAATGGATGGATTCCAGTTTAAAACTGGGTAACACTTTGGTCGTTAGCATACAGAGCCAAGTGACCACAAAGCAAAAACCCGTAGTGGATGCACAGAAGAGAAAGAGAAAGGGGTCTAAGCATAGCTCTCGGCAGTCCTCACTTCCCAAAGGACCAGAGCAGGAGACTTGAGAAGGGGACAGAGGAGCACTCAACAGCTGTGTGCTAAGGGCTCGGCCGGTTCTCAGGGAGCCCCTACGTAGCCCACACGGGACACAGGGGTTTTACAGTCAAGGAAATAAGATCTGCAGCCTCAAACTTAGGACAGATTTTTTTTATTATTATTACAGTGTATAATTTTGCATTTTTTCTCAATTTCTTAAACTCTTTTAAAGTAATTGAGTATAGAAAGAGGCTACTATCCTCCTCCTTGGATTGTATCAGCTGGCTATAAACAAGTCATTACAATGAAACTTTATTCAGACCCCAGTAATTGGTAATCGGAATGGTTATGATGTGAATGTTTACAGTTTCTAAAAGAATTTTTAAAAATGATTTGTGGACATAAATGAATCTCATTTATATTTTTACATAAAATATAAATGTCTATACTTTAGTAAAATTAAGAAACTGGCTAAAAACCTTCACTAGACAATGCTTTTTCAGTTCAATTCAATGTTAATAGAAGTGTGTTTCCCTAAAAAACATTCTGCATTTCAAAATCAAATTAGCAAGTTACTACAGTTTTAAATGTTACATAAAGGGGAATGTTTATGAAATACTTTTGAATCATATCTCCTGTTACTTATTCTTTTGAACAGGCAACCACTTTGCTCACAATGGATAAATATGCACCTGATGATATTCCAAATATAAACAGTACCTGCTTTAAGTTAAATTCACTGCAGCTCCAAGCCTTGTTGCAGAATTACCACTGTGCGCCCGATGAGCCTTTTATCCCCACGGTGAGTGGCACACATCACCCACACAGCATGACACGTGTTTGCACAGGGAAATTTTTGGTTCAAAAAAGTGAGGGAGAGTCGACGTTTATAATTACTTTATTTCTTTAATAAAGAAGCTACTTAATCATCTCATAAGATCATTTTTCTTGTTGATATTTGAGTTTGGATTCGGTACAAGAAGTACAAAATACACAAGCATTTTAGGTAGAAAGGGATTTAATTCAGGGAATTAGGTTCTTGGGAAGTCATTGGAAGGACTGGGGGAGAGGAAGTTAAGTTGCCCTGGTTCCCAGGCTCTCCCCTGGGACCTGAGGCTCAGAGGCCCGAGAGCTCCTGCCACGGCCACAGACACCCATGTGCTGCAGACACAGAGTGCCCCCTCATATCCACCGCTCATCCTCGTGTGCCGCCAACAGCAAGCAGCGCGGCGAGGGGGCCCCCCGACCTGGGCAGGTGCAGCTGACTGGTGGGAATCGAGGTTTGGCATCATGAGCGGCCTAGTCCACAGCGTGGGCTACAGCTGCTGTGTGGAGGGCGAGGAAGGCTGCAAGTGCTTGTCGCCACCTGCGGATAAAGTCCGCTCGAGGCAGGAGTCCTGACAAGGGGAGTGCATGAGGTGCATGGGTTGACCTCTAGTCCTGACTTGGTGCCAACAAGACGTGTACGGAGTAGCCCAGGATAAGAAACCAGCAAACGCCCACCGACAGAACAGCGTGTAGAGGTCTTGTCGCCGCTGAGGTGTGAATTTGCACGGCAGATGACACGCACTGCGCCGTGTGCACAGAAGTCAGGCACGAAGTAAATAGAGCCTCCGTCTGTACGGGTTTCATGAGCAGACAGGTGGGGGCTGTGGCCGGAGAAGCCCGGGAAGCTGACCCAGGGAGGGAGACGGTGACGAGGGGCTGCTTCTCCGTCCCTTGAACCGGGGGCAGTTGAGGTGCCGTGTTCACTTCCTCAAGCTTTACAGTGAAGGTGTGGGAGCTTTCCGATTAGCTGGGAATAGGTATTTTTGTCCCGATTTTTTACATTTTCCACTGTGAGCTTTTTCTGTCATTAAAAATTCTACAAAAATAGGATTATTAACACCTGGATGTTAAAAAATTGCAGGGAAAAAAATGACTACTTTTGAAAAGGGAAACCATTTTCTTGTGATTGAATAATTTCTTTTTAAGGCTGCAGATGACTTGAGATTAATTATGACTATCTTGGTTCATATGTTTGAAGTGTGTACTTCGCAGGTGATCCGTTGCTCTGCAAAGTGACATTAACACACTGAGAAATCCGTTCCCGCTCGCAGCCTGCCTGCGTGTGTGGCCACACTGTGCACGAGGAGATCTGAGTGCCAGTCCGTTGGCATGCCGTTCTCACTGTGCGTCTGTGTTCTGACCAGGACCTGATCGAAAACGTGGTGGCCGTGGCTGAAAACACGGCTGATGAGTTGGCGCGCAGTGACGGGAGGGAGGTGCAGCTCGAAGAGGACCCCGATCTGCAGCTGCCTTTTCTTTTGCCAGAAGACGGCTACTCTTGCGATGTTGTCAGGAACATTCCAAATGGTTTACAAGAGTTTTTAGACCCTTTGTGCCAGAGAGGTGAGTCTCACCTACTGGACCTGGCGTCTGAACTATGACCCGAGCCTCGTACGTGTGTGTGTGTGTGTGTGTGTGTGTGTGTGTGTGTGTGTGTGTGGCAGTCCACACGTGTGGAGCACACACCGTGTATGTCTGGAGAAAACCGTGTTCCAGGACGTGGAAGTAAGCGTTTCGCAGTGACAGGGGGTCAGCAGTGTCCCGCAGTGTCCCGCCATGAAGTCCCTGGGGGGTGCTGTGACCGTCCCGTGGGCACTGGCTGGGCTCACCAGCTGCCACAGCCACCTTCCTGCCGGGCCCGCGAGGAAGGAGGACCTTTTGTTGCTCCTCCCTCCATTTTTTGTGGGCCCGGGAGCTTGGCTCACCCCTGGAACTGAATTGTCCGTCGTGTTGCTACCAGCAGAGTTGGGGGCAGCATGAGTGCTGCGGTCAGACCCTCCCAGCTCGGACCCCAGCTCTGTCCCCTGTGACTTCCGTCTGTAAGACGGGCACGTGGGCAGCAGGGGCTTAGGATGTGGTGAGGACCAGGCCAGCTGCCTGTGGGGCGCTTAGCCCCGGGGCGCCTGCCGTGTGTGTGTGAGCCAGACTGCAGCTGGTCCTGCTGGGGTAGGGGGAGCCCGCCCCCCCGGACTGCAGGTGCTGAGGAGTGTGAGGGCAGCGAGCCCCCCGGTCTTATCCTACACCCGTTCACATGCTCTTGTTGGACTGTGCTGATAGAAACACCACACTTAGGGGGTGCCTGGCGGCTCGGTCGGTTAAAGCGGCCGACTCTTGGTTTCGGCTCAGGTCGTGATCTCAGGGTCCTGGGACCGAGCCCCGTGTCAGGCTCCCTGCTCCGCGGGGAGTCTGCTTGACATTCGCTCTCCCCCTGTTCCTTCCCCACCAAATACCACACTTACACCTGAAGCACAAGGTTTTAAATTAGACCACAATTCAGTCCCAGTCTATGTTTTGTAATGTGGAGCTCAGATGAATAGAAAAACAGATTCAAAATTCAGGAGTTTAAACAAAAATAATAGAAAAGTTAAGGTTTTATGTTCATCTACATAAGCGTGGTGAGTGTGATTTTTCATTTCAGTGACTTTCACATGCTACAATAAATAGATTTTTATGTCTTTAAAGGTTTCGATAGTTTAAAATTTCCATTTCCCAAAGCCTTGTTGTAACAGAAGGGTAGTGTGTTAGTTCATCCACCGGCAAATGTGGCCGTAGCCAGCCGGGAACGCGGACCCCGTCTCCTGTCCACACCATCCTCCGAGCAGCGGAGCTGAGGCACGTGCGTCTTCGAGGAGCCTTGTGTGAAGGAGACGGGGGCCGGGACAGGAAGCCGGGCTCCTGTCTGGGACCAGCAGGGAGGACGGAGGTGCGGGCTGTGGTGACGTCCACGAAAGCTTCGGTCAGGCATTGGGAGCCCCCGGGTCAGGGCTGCTGTCGGGGGAACCCTCCGTCCCCGCAGAGGGGGCCTGCGCTGGTCCGTGGCACCGGCGTGTGGCCTCGGTGTGCCGAGCCCAGGGGTATCCGCTGCCGCGCGGGCACCACCACGTGTCACACCTGCAGGGCCGTGCCCGTCAGCTGTGTGTCCCCAGCACCCACGCAGCCACGTGTGGGTTACAGCGGCAGTGCTCTGGCAGGCTGCTTCCCGGACCGCCCTCCCTGCCCCCACCCTGCGAGGCCATCGGGTGCTTGGCAGCCCGTCACTGCTGGCTCTCCTGCCCGCAGCCCTGCCCCTTCAGCCCCAGGATCTGAGCGCACAGCCTCCGCTCCCAGCCTTGTCGTTCGTACTAACTGCGACTGCGCGGCCCCGTGGGCCTTTGTGCCCTCCCCCCCCGCGCGTGCCCACTGCTGCACTCACACTCGTGCCAGCTAGCCCTTTGTCTAGAAAACCTTCGCCTCCTCCTGACACTTCAGCCACTTTCCCCACAAGTGATTCTGTGTTCTTTCGGGATGTTTCTGTGACAGCACTTGAAGTACGTGTATCCATCTGTTTCTGGGGTCTAGCTGCAGTCCCGGGGGGTGGGCTCCCCCTACCCCTCAGCACCTGCAGTCCCGGGGGGTGGGCTCCCCCTACCCCTCAGCACCTGCAGTCCCGGGGGGTGGGCTCCCCCTACTCCTCAGCACCTGCAGTCCTGGGGGCGGGCTCCCCCTACTCCTCAGCACCTGCAGTCCTAGGGGTGGGCTCCCCCTACTCCTCAGCACCTGCAGTCTCGGGGGGCGGGCTCCCCCTACTCAACACCTGCAGTCCCGGGGGTGGGCTCCCCCTACTCAGCACCTGCAGTCCTGGGGGTGGGCTCCCCCTACCCCTCAGCACCTGCAGTCCCAGGGGGCGGGCTCCCCCTACTCCTCAGCACCTGCAGTCCCAGGGGCGGGCTCCTCCTATCCCTCAGCACCTGCATTTCTGGGGGGGCGTGCTCCCCCTACCCCTCAGCACCTGCAGTCCCAGGGGGCGGGCTCCTCCTACCCCTCAGCACCTGCAGTTCTGGGGGGGCGTGCTCCCCCTACCCCTCAGCACCTGCAGTCCCGGGGGCGGGCTCCCCCTACTCAGCACCTGCAGTCCCAGGGGGCGGGCTCCTCCTACCCCTCAGCACCTGCAGTCCCAGGGGGCGGGCTCCCCCTACCCCTGAGCACCTGCAGTCCCAGGGGCGGGCTCCTCCTACCCCTCAGCACCTGCAGTTCTGGGGGGGCGTGCTCCCCCTACCCCTCAGCACCTGCAGTCCCAGGGGGCGGGCTCCTCCTACTCAACACCAGCAGTCCCGGGGGCGGGCTCCCCCTACTCAGCACCTGCAGTCCCGGGGGCGGGCTCTTCCTACCCCTCAGCACCTGCAGTCCTGGGGGGGGGCAGGCTCCCCCTACTCCTCAGCACCTGCAGTCCCAGGGGGCGGGCTCCCCCTACTCAGCACCTGCAGTCCCAGAGGTGGGCTCCCCCTACCCCTCAGCACCTGCAGTCCCAGGGGGCGGGCTCCTCCTACCCCTCAGCACCTGCAGTCCCGGGGGGGGCTCCCCCTACCCCTCAGCACCTGCAGTCCCTGGGGGGGGTGGGCTCCCCCTACTCCTCAGCACCTGCAGTCCTAGGGGTGGGCTCCCCCTACTCCTCAGCACCTGCAGTCTCGGGGGGCGGGCTCCCCCTACTCAACACCTGCAGTCCCGGGGGTGGGCTCTCCCTACTCAGCACCTGCAGTCCTGGGGGTGGGCTCCCCCTACTCCTCAGCACCTGCAGTCCCAGGGGGCGGGCTCCCCCTACCCCTCAGCACCTGCAGTCCCAGGGGCGGGCTCCTCCTATCCCTCAGCACCTGCATTTCTGGGGGGGCGTGCTCCCCCTACCCCTCAGCACCTGCAGTCCCAGGGGGCGGGCTCCTCCTACTCCTCAGCATCTGCAGTCCCGGGGGGTGGGCTCCCCCTACCCCTCAGCACCTGCAGTCCCGGGGGGGGCTCCCCCTACCCCTCAGCACCTGCAGTCCCTGGGGGGGGCGGGCTCCCCCTACTCCTCAGCACCTGCAGTCCTAGGGGTGGGCTCCCCCTACTCCTCAGCACCTGCAGTCTCGGGGGGCGGGCTCCCCCTACTCAACACCTGCAGTCCCGGGGGTGGGCTCCCCCTACTCAGCACCTGCAGTCCTGGGGGTGGGCTCCCCCTACTCCTCAGCACCTGCAGTCCCAGGGGGCGGGCTCCCCCTACCCCTCAGCACCTGCAGTCCCAGGGGCGGGCTCCTCCTATCCCTCAGCACCTGCATTTCTGGGGGGGCGTGCTCCCCCTACCCCTCAGCACCTGCAGTCCCAGGGGGCGGGCTCCTCCTACCCCTCAGCACCTGCAGTTCTGGGGGGGCGTGCTCCCCCTACCCCTCAGCACCTGCAGTCCCGGGGGCGGGCTCCCCCTACTCAGCACCTGCAGTCCCAGGGGGCGGGCTCCCCCTACCCCTGAGCACCTGCAGTCCCAGGGGCGGGCTCCTCCTACCCCTCAGCACCTGCAGTTCTGGGGGGGCGTGCTCCCCCTACCCCTCAGCACCTGCAGTCCCGGGGGCGGGCTCCCCCTACCCCTCAGCACCTGCAGTCCCGGGGGCGGGCTTTTCCTACTCCTCAGCACCTGCAGTCCCAGGGGGCGGGCTCCTCCTACCCCTCAGCACCTGCAGTCCCGGGGGGGGGCTCCCCCTACCCCTCAGCACCTGCAGTCCCTGGGGGGGGGCCTCCCCCTACCCCTCAGCACCTGCAGTCCCAGGGGGCGGGCTCCTCCTACTCAACACCAGCAGTCCCGGGGGCGGGCTCCCCCTACTCAGCACCTGCAGTCCCGGGGGCGGGCTCTTCCTACCCCTCAGCACCTGCAGTCCTGGGGGGGGGCAGGCTCCCCCTACTCCTCAGCACCTGCAGTCCCAGGGGGCGGGCTCCCCCTACTCAGCACCTGCAGTCCCAGAGGTGGGCTCCCCCTACCCCTCAGCACCTGCAGTCCCAGGGGGCGGGCTCCTCCTACCCCTCAGCACCTGCAGTCCCGGGGGGGGCTCCCCCTACCCCTCAGCACCTGCAGTCCCTGGGGGGGGCCCTCCCCCTACCCCTCAGCACCTGCAGTCCCAGGGGGCGGGCTCCTCCTACCCCTCAGCACCTGCAGTCCCAGGGGGCGGGCTCCTCCTACCCCTCAGCACCTGCAGTCCTGGGGGGGGCTCCCCCTACCCCTCAGCACCTGCAGTCCCTGGGGGGGGCGGGCTCCCCCTACCCCTCAGCACCTAACGTGGGGCCGCTGGGCGTCGAGTGCTCAGCACCGAGTCCTTGTGAATGCGCACACGGGAAGACTAATTTACTAGCATTTTTCAGATCTGTGTGTGTGATTTGCGGTGTGCACACAGCTGTCAGTTTTGTAATGTGTGCCATCGAGGAGAGGCTGGCCAAGTTGGGAAGAGTGAGCTCTTGCCTCGTTGGTGAAGTTTACTCCGTGACTTCCCCTGAGGGTCCCTTGAATGATTGATTTCAGAACGTATGTGCTATTTCATCATGGTCTTGGCGTCCCCATGTTATTCCATATGTGTCAGATGGTAACACAGCCTATTACAGAGGTGCCTTTACAAGACTTACAAAGAACTGGGTGTTTTCTTGTATGACATCAGTGTTTTTAATTCTTCATGCTCAGTTCTTTGTAAGCCAAATAAAGAAGTACTATGTGTTCTCAATTTATACTCCTTTTGTTTTGTCCTGTAACACAGTCGTGTGAGAGAAGGCTATAAAACCAGCACAGACTCATACCTGATCGGAGATGCATTCCTTCACCTAAGAGAGCAGAAAATGTCTGTCTGATGTGTGATCCAGCCTTGACATTTGAAAAAAATAAGAAAATAATAAAAATTGTTCATTTCAAAATCATGATAATCACTTGAGTCCCCTCAAGTGGGGGAAAGAGAAGTTGTAGGTTGTATTTTAATGAAAATGGATTGAAACAGTGATTTAAAAAAAAAACAGGCTCTAAGTTTATATCTTTATTTTAACTGTGTTTTTGTGACGTCTCCTTTTCCCCTTACTGCAAAAAACCTCATAAGTGCCCGAAAATAATGGGCAGCCTCCCCTCACTGGTGGAATCCTAGAGTGGGAGAGTGGTGCCCAGTCCCAGTTCTGAGGACTAGCTGAGGCTGTGTGTGCTGGCGAGAGCGGTCAGTGTGACGTCGGGCACGTCCTGTGCTCCGCGTGGTTGTTTGGCTGCTAATATTAGAGCAGACTGCTTTGGAGAACATTTAAGAATTGTGCAAGGCCTGTGTGATACGACTTTGTCAAGAAATTCCCGAGAAACACAGAATAAGATCTGACAAAATGAAGAGTGACATGTTATGAATCAAAAGGCTTATTAGTTTTGTACAGATGTCATTTCTTCATGATGGGAATGTCATAGATACTCTTTAAAACATTATAAAATGATTCTGCAATTTATTTGTGTGAAATTTAAGTGACTAGTAAGGAAATTTGGACAGAGTCATCAGAAGGGGCCCATCCTCCAGGTCAGAGTCCTGCCTGAAAACCGTGGAGCCCAGGGTGTGACCTGGGCAGACGCGTGTGCTGGCAGTGGTTCTGGTCTCCGCTGTGCAAGGCATTCTGGGTACTGTTGAGCGCTTGGTCAGCAAGGAAGGAGTTACCATGCAATTCAGTGATTTCTCATAGAAGTAAGGAGAAAAGTTCTTTAAAAAAAAAAAGGGGGAGACCAATTTCACTTTTCAGCTTGCTGTTGAATTCCATTGGACGAAAACAAATAATGATTTTAAATGTCTGATAGTTCAGTTTTGAGAGGGAATGAATGTACGTAGAGCAGGAAAAATAAATGTCATCTTTAGATATTAAGCAATTGACACGTGATGCTGCTTCCCTTCTTGACGATTATGTGGCTGACATGCTGTGCTTTTCAGTTTTATAATTTGCTTGTTTTCTCCTCAGGATTTTGCAGGTTAATTCCTCATGCACGCTCACCAGGTACTTGGACAATATATTTTGAGGGTGCAGATTATGAGAGCCATCTTCTGCGTGAGAACACGGAGCTGGTAAGTATTGTGAGGGTGACAGGCCGAGTACAGACTAACCTGTATTCCTTACAGTTTGAAAATGTAACGTAAACTCCTTCTTTGATTATAGTGAGCATTGTTGTGATAAAAATATTTTAAAATCACCTTTAAACACTAATTTTATTTTTAAAAAATCTGAAACCATGATTCTAGGCCGTGTCTGTACACTTTTGTCCATAAACAAATGGTATTTTTTAAAATAAAGAATATTTCTACCCACAGCTATACCAGCCTTAATATTAATACATATTTTTTAAAAGATATTAATACGATAGCATTACGAATTTTATCAGAAAATGTTTTTCTAGGGGCGCCTGGGTGGCCTCAGTCGGTTAAGCGGCTGCCTTCCTCATGATCTCTGGGTCCTGGGATCAAGTCCCACATTGCGCTCCCTGCTCAGCAGGGTGTCTGCTTCTCCTTCTCCCTCCGCCCCTCCCCCTGCTCTCTCTCTCTCAAATAAATAAAAATTAAAAAAAAAAATTTTTTCGCTGGTAGAAATATTTTCGCCTTATAGTTGGTTTTACCTTGTTTTAAATACGTATCAAATCACTTGCTGATATTTTGTATCTTCTGGAAGAGAAGTCAATCCTAGTATTTGCTAGCTTCATACATTTTATGGAAAATTCTGCTTTGCCTCCTACAGAGAGTTTTAAACAACAGAGAATGTTTCCCTGTGCCCTAGAACGTGACAGCAGACACAGCTGTCCTGTACGACGTAGACTGCCGTATCTCCAATTAATAGAAACAGATGAAATTTTCCCTTTTTGAACTTTGTTATTGAGTTTCATTTAAATATCTTTCTATAATTGCCATTTTCATCTTTAAGCCACTTAAGGGTTTGAAGGAGCGAACAGATGTGACCGTACTTTTGTCGAGGTTCCTATGGGTCAGGGTTAGTGTGTTATGTGTGATTGATTGCATGTGGCCACTTACTCATCTGTCCACCGATTCTCAGAAGGCATGGAATTGTCCAGCACGCCTGACCCGCCAAGAGTTAGAGATTCTGGTGTGCGGAAACAGCCAGATACCTTGTGAAGCTTCAGAGACTTCCTTGTACCACCTGAAAATATTAACCAGTAGTCAGTCAAAACTGGGTGCCTGTTATGTACCTAATTTCTAAGAAAACATAGTTTGTGTAAGGTGGCAATACTTAAAGCATGTAATATGTGTTTTGTATATCAAATTCCAAGTAATTATTTGTGATGACTGAGTAGCCTGCTTTAGACTGGAGTGTGTGTCCTCCCGTCTCCAGCAGCTGAGTTAGTGGACGGGAGCTCTGTCCCATCGGAGAGCCGATGGCGTCTATCCACTGACACACCGGCAGTGTGCCTCTCGCGCTTTCTCTCGGCCTTGCGAGCTTTTTGCCGCATCCCGAGTGATAGCAGTTCCCAACTCTCAGATTTTATAGGACAGCAAGTCCCTTCGTAGATGGGATCACGCCTTCTTCATCTTCCTAGTGTATTCGGAGATCCTTCAGGAGCTTTCAAGTCTTAATTTAAAAGAAAAAAAAATGTAATGTCACCTAATCTTGCTTGTTTTCCTTAAAGCGTTCTCTCACTGACCTTGGTTCTAACTTAACAACCCACATGTATAACTACCACTTGTTGGCAGTGTGCCTTCGTACTTAACGTATCTGATTAAATTATCCCTTAGTGTGTATGCGCTGGTGATTTTCCTCTGTGGTTTTGTTTATTCTTTGGGTGAGCTGTGACGTGTCTAACATGTAGCCTCAGTGGGCAGTTCCTCATTTGCTTAGGGGTCAGTTTGAGAACTGACCTCCGCCCCTGAGCCGTGACTTTATTACCCAAAGTACTTGGAACGGTGGTGCCCGCATCCTGGGGTGGCCTGACCTCAGATGGCGCCTGCATTCTCCCAAGAGACAGATGTGTGATCATCTTTGTTACGACTCTTTTGCTGACCTCCCCATAGATGGTGGAAAATAAGTTTACATCTCTTCTTTAAAAAACACCTAGTAATTTATTTTGAAAGGTAATAAAGTAACAATTTCATTTCATTTCTATCATTGGGTTTTTCTAATCTGATAGTAATGGAAGTGTAGTTTTGTTTTCTAAATTAAGTTCTTTAACGTTTAAATAGCATTTATGACTAGTTTCATCTTCGGGGCTCTTGAGTCGAGAGTTTTGATTCTTTTCCCGGGTTACTCCATGAGCAGTATCTGTAATCCTTGCTTGTTGTCTGTTCCATTTACCACATGATTGTCTAAGCTAGAAACACTTCATTTCAGCCATAAAATAAACCTTTGTTTTTGTCCTTCAGGCTCAGCCTCTGAGGAAAGAACCTGAAATAATCACTGTGACTCTTAAAAAGCAAAATGGGATGGGCCTCAGCATCGTTGCAGCAAAGGTAGGGCACCGTGGGTGATGTGAGCTGTCACACTCCATTCCTGGACCTTGACTCAGTCAGCGCTCGGCCGAGTGTGTGGGAGCCCTTCGCTGCCCGAGGACGAAGTGCGCCTACACTTCTGTTTCTCTTGGGGGTCGGTGGTGTTACATGAAAGAGGCCACGGCGCTCAGGCCCAGGCAACGGAGGGACGGCGTGCTGCTCTGAACACAGGAGCCGTAGAGAGCGTGACCTTGATGTGGAGCCAGGGGTGCTCCTGAGGAGCAGGCGGTCAGAACTTGAGCCATGGCAGGCACAGGAGAAGAGGATCCCTTAGCCTGAGACAGGAGCTAGGTCTCACACATGCTGGGAGCGGGCACCGGACGCCTTCTCAGGTGCTAGTACGCGGACGCGTCCCCACACACTGGTTACCCCGGCGGCCTGCTGCCTCCCCTGTCCAGGCACTCTCTTCCAGGGGGTGTGCCGTGGGGCCTAGGAGGTCGCACCCTTCCCCTGGGCTGCACGTGGGCCCGCTCCGTACCGAGTGCCGCAGACCCACTTGCAGGGCGTCGGGAACGAAGTGCGTCCCGGCTAGCCTCAGAGTGAGTAGTTGGGGACAAGCAGGGATGGCACGAAGCCAGGTACAGCTAAGGGAGAGTGGAGTGAGGGAAGTGGTGCTCAAGTGATTCTGGAAACTCCTGATTGACGGCTGAGGGGTTTGCACTGTGTCTTGTAGACCCCACAGAGAAAGGAAAGGGCCATGATGGAACTGGCATTTCAGGAAGCTGTGTATGGGAAGGGCGTGGTGTGTAGGATGACTGGAGGAACCTGGGACCGCAGGTGGGATTCCAGGTGGGAATCGGCTGGCGGAGGCGAGCCTTTGTCAGGTGTGGACTCGATAGTCTGCTTCTGAAGCGCCAGGTTCTGTGGGGTTGCCCAAGATGGGCCAGAGGGTAGGTCCAGAGCCTGTTAGCCCAGCTCGTAGTCCAGAGTCCCTTACTCCTGATAAGGCTCATGCTCGTGTGCCATATTTCCAGACTATTCTAACTTAATGGACCCAGAACTCAAAATTTTGGGAGTTGTGAATGGGGAGGTATTAGATGTGGACTATTTTCTCTGCTTACCAACTGAATCAAATGCTCATTTTTAGGGGAAAAAAAAATACCAGGATGAAAAATTACCTTGCCACACTCAGATACACAGGAAAACTTTAGCTTGTGTGTTTCCTATTATGTGTTTATGTATATGGATCTTTTTTCCGGTATTCATCTTACTTGGGATTTGAAGTACTAACTTGTGGGATGGCAGGGCCACCGTTCATCAGCACCTCCGTCCTTTCCAGCTTAGAAAGTTATGCTCTCTCTCGGTACAGAAAAACCTGTTTTCTGAAGATTGAAGTCTGATTTACGTAAGCGTCTTTGATCCTTTCCTGTAACGTGTAAAGGCATGGTGTACAAAGTGAGGCTGCATGCGGGCCCCTGCCGCCCCCTCTGGCCTCTGTTCTTGCCGGGCGGCCAGGTGTCAGGGGGTGGTTAGGACAAGGAGGTGGGCTGAAGTCACAGTCACGCCTGGATTCACTCACCTATGCCTGTGGGTGAGAGGCAGAAGGGAGGGCACGGCTCCAGGCCTCCATCCTCCCCAGGAATGGTTCCTGCTAAGGGTCAGATGGCAGGCAGTGGGGAGAGTCCTCTCACTGCCAGGAAGGGTCCCTCCGCCTCCAGTCTATAGACTGGAGCAGGGGAAGGAGTGAGAAAGCAGTGAGTGAGCCTAGAGGACAGGACCTCAGCTGAGGCCCCGTTAGCGGGTCTCTGTGTGGAGGTGCTTGGGCCAGGACCAGTGAGGACAGCTGGCCCGCCTGGCCTTCGCCCACCACCGTGGCTGCTGGCCACGCGGCTGTGCTTCTGTCCTGGTGGTGGTTCCCTGCCCTTGCTCACCTCTTCCACTCCCGCCTGTGCTGACCCCCACCCCCTCCGGGCTCCCGTGCCTTCTGCGTGCATCTGCGTTCACACGAGGAAGCGTGGGGAAGACGGTGTTCTCCCTCCAGGCAGTGGGAGGTACTTCGTCATGCAAACAGAGTGACTCTGGGATCCTCGCTCTTACAGAAGTGTTTGTGACTTGTGCTAAGAAATCGTGGTAGCACGGTGACTGGCTTCCGTTAGCCTCGCGTCAGTTGGGAACACGCAGGATTTAGCTTCCGGTTGTGTAGTAGTCTTAAGAGGAGCTCTTTTGTTCCTTTCACTAATAATAGAGTAACAAACTCAATGTGCAAGTAGTAGCTCATTGTTAGGGTGCTGTTCATTCCAGGAGAGAATACCAAGTGCCTGCTGTGTAAAAATAAAGTATAATTTTCACTTTTTAACCTTGAAGTCTCTAGGTTTCTGTTGGTGGTGTTTTTTGTACTGACGCATTAAAAAAAAAAAAAAAAGATTTGGAGATAAAACTGGAAAATACCAGTGTTAGCATTTCTAATTGGGATATAGGATTATAGAATTGGGGCTTCATGGGGACTAGGAGCAACACAGGAAGTTAGGTAGAAACCTTACCGCCCGAAGCTGAGACGGAGAGCGTGGCGCCTGAGTCGCATCTACGGCAGACCGGCTGTAGCTGGTTTCTGAAAGCAGCCCGCTCGCCTTCCTGCCAGCTTCCCCCGTGGCGCCTGCCGCAGGCCTCCCGTCAGAGCCCGGGAACCCAGGACGGGGCACCTGCTCAGTGTCTTCGGCAGGCCAGCTCCTTCCTTTTCTAAACTGGGAAGGTGGCACCCTCGCCAACATTTCAGGGATTTCCACACTGTTTTTGTTTCTGGTCTTTTTAAATACTTTCCACAGTGAAAGTATAAATTTAGAAGCAGAAGAAATTTTTTGAAAAGATATTCCAGGGCACCTCGGTGGCTCAGTCGTTAAGCGTCTGCCTTTGGCTCAGGTCATGATCTCAGGGTCCTGGGATCGAGCCCTGCATCGGGCTCCCTGCTTGGCGGGAAGCCTGCTTCTCCCTCTCCCACTCCCCCTGCTTGTGTTCCCTCTCTCGCTATGTCTCTCTCTGTCAAATAAATAAATAAAATCTTTAAAAAAAAAAAAGATTTAATGCTAAGGTGGTTAATTCATCAGCTTATTAAACAGTAGATTTAATAAAAGTAAGTATGCACCTGGCTCTCGTTGTAGTTTCTCCCACCGAGAATATCTTTATCGGTACATATACCCTTGGTCATTTGAGCTGTGAGGCAGAAATAAGTAGGGGAGAGTGAATGACATCAGAGGTCATTATCCAGGGGTATTTACTGACTGTCTAAACGCCCGTGGAGAGTGGAGATAGTGAAGGCCTTCTTGAGGAAATGCCTTTTAAGCCGCAACTTGCAGGGTGCGCACGTGTTAGCCAGGTAGAGGGTGGTGGGCAGAGAACTTGAGGAGAGGGGCCGCGGGCAACGGCGCAGCCGTGTGGCTGCAGCACAGGAGCGGGGGGCAGGCCTTCCGAGGTGCGTCTGGGAGACGGGGAGCTGGGACCGCGGCTCACACAGCAGAGTCAGCGCGCTTCTCCTGCGAGGGGCCGGGTGGCAAGTGTTCTCTGCTTTGTGGGCCTTGCGGCCTCTGCTGCGGCCACAGGGCGGCGGCCAGTGCGGGAGGGTGGCTGTGCGGTCTTGACGGGGTTGTGCATGTGAGTATCGGCCAGAGAAGTAGCCGTTGAAGGGTTTCAGATAAAGGTGCGACAGGATCAGAGTGGGGTTTTGAAAGTTTATTGTTGGTCCTTCAGAGAGCACGGGTTCGAGGGGCTCAGGAGTGCAGGCAGAGCTGCAGTGGGGGTAAGCCACCAGCAGTTTGCCGATGGAAAGTGCCGGAGGCGCCGGCCCAGGAAGCGGCCGCAGAGGCAGGTGGTCGGCCGGCCGGAGGAGGGGTAGAGCAGTCGTTGAGGTCGGGCCCTCGGTCTTGCCGCTGGAGTATCGTAGGTGCCGATGCATGTTTGCGGAACAACAGCTTTCTGTGTGATGGATGAACTGGCTGTGGTGGGTGGAAGAGAGAAGTAGCAGGTTGCACCGTGCTTCTGTGCTCAGCGTGGGGCGTCTGGAAGTGGCATGCACTGAAGGTGGGGCTGGGGCAAGGAGAGAGTCAGGTGTTCAGTTTGCGCAGGCTACCTTGGAGATCTGGGATGCCGGTCTCGCTAGGGGAGTGAGGATGTTGTGGAGCAGACAGAATTTGGATGTCAGCACACCGACAGATGCTCTAGAGAAAGTAACTCAAAGAATACGGTCTGTTAAGTGCACAGTGTGCCCCTCGAAGACATGAACAGGGCGTTCATGCCTGCTCTTGAAACGGGACAGGAGTCTCGAAGTTCCCCATTGCTTCACGTAACCTGTTTTTCTCCGACTTCTTTGTAATGTCTTTGGTACTAGAAAAGGAACATTCAGCAATAAAAATCAGAAGTCATTTAATTTACACTCATTGCTAAAGCAGCGCCGTGAGGCTGATACGTCGCATAGGTCTGCATCACTTATAACAATAGAAAGAGATTTGTTTTCGGGATTTCAAGAATGTGTTTTAAGTGCCAGGCCAGCCGGCACACGGTGGGGGGGGTCAGCACGATTGGGAGCTGTCACTTCCCTCTTGCCAGGGCTCAGCTTGCTTCCTCTGCTGGTCCAATGCCACAGGATCTGCATGTGCACCTCACAGCCTTGGAGCCGAGCAGATCACGCTGGACAAGCCGCGCCGGCCGCACGGTGCCGTCTGTCATCTTGCTCTCTCCTTGCTGCCGCATGGTTGGCAAAGAAGAACCTGGAGGCCCCAGGAACTCTTACTGGTGTCTGTGTAGTTTGTGTTTTCTTTAAGCTGTTGTGGTCTTTGTATCTGGCCTAGTCTTTTTTTGATTTTTTTCCTAATTAGTGTGTGGCTAGCTGCTGTGAGCCTGGATGATGTTTTGATGTTAAGCTCCCTGACGCCCCTTCCACAATGCGGTTCAGTTTTATGAAATCCAGATGATTTGGAATAGTATGTGTGTGCAGTTTACTTTTTTAAAACATTGCTTTTGGGGAAGTTTAGTATGCTCCTTCTTACCCATCTGTGGGACAACACGATGCTTCCTGTTTAATTTGGATTTTTAAAATACAAACAATTCCCTCTTTATTTTCCTAGCTCTTTTTAAAGTTTAATAAAGTACCAAGTGAAGGCAAGTCAGAGCTGACTGGTTACGTAAGAGTCTGAGCGCGGCACTCGCTGTAGCCCGTGCTGATAAATGCCGCTCGGTGTCCTAATGTCCAGCTCGGAGCTGTGCGGATCCGGGTCCTCAAAGACCAGCTCTGTTGGTTGCTGTGGAAAACTGAGGGAAGCAGACAGTTGTTTTTTTCCTCAGTTCGAGAAGTTGCTGTAGTCCTGAGATCAGAATGTGGTTCTCTGTTGTCGGAAGAACAGGATCGGTGGTGAGTTTCTTGAGGGTGCTGTTGTGGACGTGGATGTTCTTGGGCAAACTCTTAACTGTGATCCTTCCAAGAATGCTGCTGCTTCCATTAGAACTTGTTTAAACCTGCCAATAACTAACTTGCTCATGAAGCAACCGTTTACTGTAGCTTGTAATTACACACCCAGGAGTTTGTTGCTCTGTATTTTAATGTTGCACATTCTTAAGGTTCATAAAAATAAAAGGTTCCTATATCCTTTTTGCACATACACACAAAAAAAACCCCATAAATGTACTCCTGCTGATCATAATATGGTGAAGATTGCTTAAAGTAATGCTGAGTGCCGTTGTAGAGCTTGCTGAGAAACAAGAGTGCCGTAACTTCCTGTGGACGCGTTAGGTAGCTTTGACTGTCTCTAACACCCATTTTTGCTGAAAGTGAACCTAAAAGTGACCATTTTAAAGGTACTTAGGATATTTTACTATTTTATTTAAAAATGAACAGTTGAATAGTGTCTTAAAGGTGTTCTAGTTTATACTTTTAGACTATATACTGATTCTAAGTTTTTAAATTTTAATTAGCTTGAAACACAAAAAAGATTCCTATGCCTTAGGAGAAGATGAAAACAGTGTTTATTAATATACCACCTTCTCGCTGTTTGAAGAGTAAATTCCTGACATGAACTACAATTAAGTCCTTTGAAGAATTTGAGACCTTTGTTCTCACATTCTTTAATCACATTCTTTAATGTCCTTATTGTGACCACATGGGAAAAACCTAGTCAAAAAGATGAAGTCAGGAAATTTTGGTTCCGTTTTAAAATCAGTTTCAAGGTACTCAGTGTGACTGCAGAATTTCTTCCGTGGAAGTGTCAGAAATAATTTTCCATTAAGTTGTATGAAGTGACTAGTGCCCTCCATGGCTAGTGTTCGTGAATTTGGAAATAATGTTTTATATTTTTGTTCTAAAAGCAAAATAGTAAATTATATAAAAGAATAATTTTTTACCTATTTTATAATAACAGTGTAAGCGCTAATTTCTTGGATTGATGGAATTACTGGATTTTATTATAGTATTACCGTAATAGAAACATTAAATGTTAATGCTCTAAAGCAGAACAATTTCACATGATAGGACACACGGTAAGAAATGATCTTTATGTGGCTCAGTGGGTGCAGGGGATCGGTTGTGGATCATCCCAGTCTGAGGAAGGTCCAGACTGCCTCAGCCTCGCCCACTTGCTCTCAGCCAAGGCTTGGGAGTCAGGCCTCACCCCTGCAGGGGGCACACCTGCATGAGCCGTGGACAGAAGCCAGGAGCTCGCCTGTATTGGCCGCAGTCCTTTCATTCCCAGACCACTCTGAGATCTCGGGAAAGCCCTCCACCTCTGCCGTCGTGCAGTGCACACACTGCGGGCCTCCTGCAGCCCATCTGAGAGACCCAACTTAAGAGTCCCCTATTTAGGTCATTTCCTTCATTTTATAAAGAAGGAAAGGATAGATGCAATGTGTTTTGTTTTTTGTGGTTTTTTTTTTTAAGATTTTATTTATTTATTTGACAGAGAGAGACACAGCGAGAGAGGGAACACAAGCAGGGGGAGCGGGAGAGGGAGAAGCAGGCTTCCCACTGAGCAGGGAGCCCGATGTGGGGCTCGATCCCAGGACCCTGGGGTCATGACCTGAGCCGAAGGCAGATGCTTAACGACTGAGCCACCCAGGCATCCCTGGGATGTGTTTTGTGTTCTCTGCAAAGGGTAAGCCGTGAACAGAGCTGCACCTGGAGGCTGGTTCACAGAAACCAAGCGTAGCCTCCTTTACGGCATCCCACCTGTCTGGGAGCACCTAGCTTATGCTTGCAGCACTGTTGAGGGTGGAATGTGTATCAAGAACGAGTTTTACAATCGATTGTTTCAGAATTAGGTAATTCCTACCAAGAAGAGAGAGCTTTTCAATGTTTTTAAAACCTTCTTCTGAATTTTAATAGTTTACGAATCGGAACTCCTTGTCTGATGAGAAACAAAGCCACTTTCAGACCCTGAGAAAGGAGCACGTGGGCAGAGCGCTGTACTGAACATCCTGATGAGTTTTAAATGCTGCTGGGCTCTCAGGTCCTCCCAGCCCACTGTTGTTCTGGAACCTTCAGTAAAGAGCCCAGACTGGGTCTCTAGCCCTGGAAACAATAGGCTTGACTCTCTGCTGGCGTATCTTCCTTCCTCCTCCTGCTGCCTTTTTTTTTTTTTTTTTTTTTGGGTTGTGTGCTAATGATGTTTTTATGCTGTTAGTCATACATACTCCCCCACACACTCAGCTGGTCACTGGGTGTTCGAGGAGTAGGTTCCTCTGACTGGGTTTCTGTACCCGAGGTGAGAGGACCTCACCCTCCGTCTTCCCGAAGGTGCGCCAGCGAGAGCCGGGACCAGCTGTCTGGGGGCGGCCTTTTGCCTGTAGTCGGTCCTCACGCCGCACGTAAGCAGCTAAGCCGCGAGCGCGTCTCGTCGAGTTCTAGGGAATGTATGGCGTGTGTAGCTGCTGAGTTCTTATTTCTGCCTCAATCTTTCTATTTGGGAACCTCTTCTGTTAACTTACTGCCATTCTTCTTCTGCCCTTTTCCACAAGGAAACCCCAGCACCCCAGTATACTTCTGCTAAACCTCTCCTCCCTCTGCCCTGCCCTCCTCTTCCTCAGTGATCCCACCTCCCTCTCCAGCCCCTTTTCCCTTTGAAAGGAAAGACAGGCAGATTCAAGGTGCACTAAGATCACACATGTGATCTCTGTTATTTCATTTTAATTGCTTTTCTAAGGACTGAGGATCTAGCTCTTTGCGTCTCATTTGCACGGCCTGGCTGGGGCATATTTGGTCCCCACTCTCTACTCTAGGCGTCGGGAGTGATGTTGGGGAGCACAGACACCAAAAAAGGGCAGCTCTGGCACCGTGTAACTCTCAAAGTGTCTTCGGAAGGGAAAATGTGGCTTTGATACTTAAAAATTTACTTCTCAGTAGTTTAATTAAATTCCAAAATTGTACTTAGTCATTCATAATTCCTGGTGCCTTTGAAATATATAACTGCTTTCCAGGAGACCCTTAAAAAGGAGTTTGAGGGGCGCCTGGGTTTCCTCCTTCTCCCTCTCCCTCTGCCACTCCCCCTACTTGTGCTTGCACACTCTCTCTCTCTCAAATAAATAAATAAAATCTTAAAAAATAAGAAAAAAAAGAATTTGATTTGTTAAATGGGGAATGAATAAATCTGAATGTTTCTGATTAATCTTTTAATTTTACAAATAAAAGACTAAAAATACAGAAATATCTTCAAATACCAGCTTAGGTAGTAGCTTTAAACAAGTAATCCTTAAAATTATTTAGCCTTTCCATTTTAATGATTATGGTTACTCTTCCCATGGTTGGAAATCAGGGTGCATAATGTTATTTATGATATATATTATATTGTGATAAAGTCTTGCTTTTACCCAGTTATCTGTATAATTATAAATTTATTGCTAGTACCTGTGGTTACTAATAACATATAGTATGAAAAGTCTGTAGTTTTAGAATAGTGTTGTCCAATAGAATGTGTGAGCCACAAAGGTAATTTTAAATGTTCTATTAGCTGCATTAAAAAAAAAACCCTGAAATTAATTTTAATAATGTATTTTATTTTACACAGTATATCCAAAATGTTATTGATTCCAGCATATAGTGAATGTAAGTCATTAGTGATATATTTAGATTCTTTTTTCCATACAAAGCTCTGATATCTGTGTATGTTGTATACTTAGTACACATTTCGGTTTGGACTAGCCACATTCCCACATTCTGAGTGCTCAGTAAAGCCACGTGTGGTCTGTGGCCACCATACCGGACAGCACAGTCTTCATAGTATCTAATGCCATTGCACCAACATTTGGTTAATGTTTATATAGCTCACATTTACATTCTTTTACTGACAGATAATGTTACATTGGTATGTAGCAGCAAAAACTTCCTGGACCCCATTTTCCTTTCTTAATTGGAAAAGGAATGGACTTGGGGCGCCTGGGTGGCTCAGTCAGTTAAGTGTCTGCTTTCGGCTCAGGTCATGATCCCAGAGTCCTGGGATCGAGCCCCACGTCAGGCTCCCTGCTTGAAGGGGAATCTGCTTCTCCCTCTCCTTCTGCCCCTCCCCTCCCCTCATGTGCTCTCTCTCAAATAAGTAAATAAAACCTTTTAAAAAAAGAAAAGGAATGGACTTGCCGTACAAAGTTCAGTCTTCCTAGGCTAGGTTAGTGTGTGCATTATTATTCAGAAAGAAGACATAAGTGGCTTAATGCTTCTGAAATAATTTTGCTTTATACAGTTTTTATCATAGTGTATAATCTTATTTTTATTCAGATGAAGTGGGGCAGGTAGTGAAAGCTTCGTAAAGTTAAGGAGTTATTGCCGCCTGACGGGTGGTAAGTTTGCCTCGGTGCTGAGCTGTTCCCAGTCCAACTGGCATTAGCAGGGAGGAAGCAGCACCTACATGCTCCTCTGTCCAGCCTGTCAAGGTGGACATTCCAGACCAGGGCTGCTGCAGCCAGGTGGAGACATTGGGTCCCCTTGGAGTTGGCCAGAGATTGTGGTGTTCTGGGTTGAAAGTAACTACCCATGTTGATTTTATGTATATACACACATATGTGTATGTGTGTGTATAGTTAGAAAATTCCTTAGACTTCTGGGGTGCCTGGGTGGCTCAGTCGGTTAAGCGTCCGCCTTCAGCTCAGGTCATGATCTCGGGGTCCTGGGATCAAGCCCCAAGTCAGGCTCCCTGCTCAGCGGAGAGTCTGCTTTCCCTCTCCCTTTGCTGCTCCCCCTGCTCGTGCTCGCTCTCTGTCAAACAAATAACATCTTTAAAAATAAATTCCTTAGACTTCTTTGATTTCTGAGTATCCATCTGTAGATTTGTTTTTCTAAAATAATAACCAGTGGAACTGGTCATTTCTCTGTACAACAATTGTACTGCAGTTTTTTATGTCCAGATTATAACAGTGAGCTGCACATGAAGTATAGATAGGATTCAAATAAGCAGAGGTGGGAGGGGGCCAGAATGGGAGGATGGAAGGAAGTTCCAGTGGAGTAGATCTGCTAAAGGGACCATGTCTTCAGGAGAAGGTTAAAGGTTAGCAGAATGGCAACATGTTTACAGAAATGTAAGCAGTGGGTCTGTTAAATAAAGAGTATTTCTAGGTAAGTAGTGCAAGGTTGAGACCACATTAGTAAGATTCAGATGCTAACCAAAGCTTGGATACCTCTTTAGAATATTCTAGATCCACATTCTTCACTTGTGTATCACCCTCCCCCAAGAGTATTTTTTTTTTTTTATGTATTTCATCATGCACTGTCAGTGACTTAATTATTAAGTCTGTTTTTATGACCAACCTTAAAAGGACCTTTTAGAAGCCTACTGGGTCTTTGCAATTGAGGTCTCTAAGAATCATTGTCTCGTAATTCCTCAGGTGAAGATGTCCTTTTCTGAGTAGCAGATACACTGATAAATTAAACTTGGAATTAACGTGATTGTAGCTTAGAACTTAGATAAATTCCCATCGTCCATTACCCAACAACAGTAATGGAAGATAGCTTCTTTGGACACAGTATGTGTGGTGCCATAGTCAGAAATGCTTAGGGCTCCTACTTGTTAAACTAGGAACGTCCCAGTGTTACCAGCTCAGTCTGTGATAGGTGCATCAGCTGCTTCCTAACCCACGAATATGATACTGATGTACTCATTCAGTGGCTTCTGGACTGCCTCGTGTCAGGGCTTGAGAGGACGCTGTCGACAACATGGTAGGAGGAGAGGAGGCAGCAACCGGGAGAGCGGGCGGGGGAGAGCCGTCTGTGCTGTCAGCTGGAATACAGGACAGGGGAGCTGTTCCAGGAACATAGCACATAGGTGAGAGAGAGCTTGTATCCGTCCTGAGGTTGGGAAGGTATGTGGCTTGGTGAATAGTGGCAGGTGAGCCCGGGAATCGAATGACGAAAGCGTTTTGGCAGACAGATTGCATCAGACGTTCTGTGTGGAAAGTACAACGTAAACAAAGGCAGGAACACGGAAACAGGATGGAATGGGGGCACGTGAAAGAGCATCTGGATCAGGCCTAGCGTGTGGTGAGAGGGGCGAGAACCTGACCTGGGGTTCAGGGGGCGTGGTGCTGTGCATGGGCGGGCAGCTGCGCTGGTCTTGGGTCAGGAGCCCCGCAGGGCATGCTTCAGGAAGGGGTTCCTGCGGCAGGTGGCACGGAGGGGACCAGCAGGACAGTGACAAGGAGGGCTTGGTCAGGACTGTTGGGAGATTTATGCTGGAAACTTCTGCCTGAATTTAAAGATGTGACGGTCATGATTCTGTCCAGTATCTATATTACATGGTCAGTTTTACTTGAATGTTTGAATGTAGACTTCATAAACCTCACATCGCATGTCGGATCCTAAACTGCCTCTCGAGAGGCGCTGCGGGGTTTCCGGTAATTTACATAGTACTTGCAGTTCATGCAGAGTCTCCCACGTGGAAGCCTGGATCGGTTGTGCAAAATGGAACGTGGGGCCTGGTAGCTCCCCTCAGGGTGTGAGTCCTGGTCTGAACAAGAGGCTGAAGGCAGAACGGGGTATTGCAGTGCAGCTTCCGTTCATGCTGAATGTGGAGCTCCCCTGCCCAGAGTGAGGATGGTGACAAAGGAGCTGCTGGCCGGGCAGCAGAGGCTGTGTGAGCAGGGCCTTGACGGAGGGAGAAGCAACAGTCTTTTTCTCTTGTTCTTTTCTCATTCCATTTTGTGATTTTTAGACAGAGTCCTCTTACAGTTTGTCTAAATAAATGTTATTTGTTTCATTATTAATAATTTTTCTTATAAAGAGTACCAGAAATGGGGGAGGTCAATAAGTTTTGAAATGTATATATTTGGGGGGCGCCTGGGTGGCTCCATCCGTGAAGCGTCTGCCTTCAGCTCAGGTCATGATCTCAGGGTCCTGGGATTGAGTCCTGCGTCGGGCTCCCCGCTGGGAGCCTGCTTCTCCCTCTGCCTCTGTGTGCTGCTTCCCCTGCTTATGCTCTCTCTCTGTGTCAAATAACTAAAATCTTTTTAAAAATTTAAAAATTTTTATAAAAATGTATTTGGTATTTTATTATTTATATCACTGTTACTAAAAATATGCTATTAGTATTACTAGTAAACATTTTTCTTTCCAAGATGGTAGTAATTAAGCATCTTCTTAAAAGGACAATTTTTACGGTCTATACTACATCATGAAGATGTAAGTGCCCACCCATTCACACTAAAACTGTATCCTGAAATGCTGTGAGCATTGCTTTGCTCTTGGTCAGACAGAGAACACAGGAAACAGGTAGTTATGCTTAGAACCTTTGAGAAACAGTCTGGCCTCAGGTATTAGCTGTAAGGAAATGCCCTGCAGCATTTGCAGAAAAGGAAAAGAAGGGGATTTTCAGTGCCCCAGCCAAAATTATTAGCCACAGGGAAGACTACTGTGGAATATAAGCTTCATGAGGGCAGGGGTGTTTGTCTGCTTTGTTCACGGATGTGTGTGCAGAGCTTAGGATAGTATAAGGAAGCATTCAGTGAATATTTGTTGAAGGAGTAAAATTGTCATTTAAATAGCTGAGTTGTTGAATTAAGCAGTCAATCGCAGATTACATAAAAGTATGGAATATATTGGGGAAAAATCATTTAAGTAGATGACATGAGAAGGAATACCCTATGTCATAATAACAGATGGGGTTGGGATGGGGCTGGTTTAGAAGTAATTCCCCCGATTGCATGTTAGGTCCCTAGGTTCAGGGAAACCCAGGATTGGCCTGGGCGGAGTCAGGTAAAAGGTGTATCTATTGCTCTATTTCTCTCTCGCTAAGTGACATGCTAAAATTCAGGAAGTTGCCATTTATTGAGTGCCTACTATATGTATTTTTTATTGTGGAATTTCAAACTTAAAAAAAGTACAAGCTTTGCCAACTATCTCAGTGCTGTGTCTGGGGGAGGGTGGTGGGGAGCAGAAGGACCAGGCAGAGGTGTCAGCGTGCACTTGGTTATCCTGTCGTACTGGAAGTGCTGGATGATTTGTAAGGGGCGTGCGTCTGTCTGGTAGGCAGTCGGGTGTCTGGGGCTGGGCAGGAGATGTGCAGCGAGGGGATATGGAACGGACAGACGCCGAGGAACATTTGGAGGTGAACAGGTGGGAAAACCTAGACCAGAGGGTGGGGAGCTGCAAAGAGAGGACTTGATTTTTTACCTTGTATAGAACTTTTATAAACTCAGCCCGCAGGTAATGTAACCACACGAAACTTGAAACACACGGTTTCCCAAAATTGAGTTGTTTTGTTAAATTGAGACATTCTATGCCATTTTCATAATGAGATACGTAATAGATGGTTTTAGGCTCATGAAACAGTGGCATGCTACATGCTGGATTTTCCCTGAGGGGAGAGCTCCCCAGTCAGACTTAGTCTCCAAACCGGCTCTCTCAGCGAAAGGGAGGAATGAAGAGTTTTCCGGTGGGAATTATGTACTTCCAGAGTGTTGTAGAACATTTGTTTCAGTAAGTCATTTATTGAAATCACTGTATCTACAACTCTCTGGGATACCGTTTATATTTTTTATTTATGACCCAGTACTTCATAACTATTGAAATTACCCTGAGCTAAGACCCGTATCCTTGGTTGTGGAACATGGGCAGTGCTATCCAGGTGAGATTTCACGCATGCGATTGCTTCCTGCGGTCATTCCAATAAGTTATCCATAATGGACTTTTATGTCCTGGTTGGAATGTCCAAGTAGAATGTTGGTGATTCTGTACAAGAGTTGGATGTGTTCCTGAAGCCTGTTTCACAGAAGCTGTTTGTCCTGATGTGCATTCCGTGTGGATCGGGGCTCCTAGCTCCATATTCATCTAGAGTTAGAATACATGATCCTTCAGTTGAAACGATGCACAGGATTTTCTACAGAATCCTCCCTTACTACCTAAGTCCCCCTTCCTGGATGCCACAAGAAGTTTTTTCTTGTTTTAAAATACAGCTTTGGAAATAATAAGGGGATATAGGCAAATATTGGAATATAAAAATACTATAGTAAATTGCTTTTGTATGTAAGTGATTAATAGTATATGTCATGAGGGTAGCTTTAGCTCACTTAAACTTAGCCATCTCATCAACTGGTTTATTAATCGATTTTTCCAGAGTAAGTACTCTTTGATTTAGGAAGATAAAATAGGTACATTTCCTGTTTGTTCCTTTATATTTACCAGATAGAGTGTTAATTTTATTAGTACTAATTTTCATGTAAAAGCAAGAACCAGGACTTTTGTTGCAATTATCTATGTACTAGTTTTATTTTTTTAATTTTGGTTTTATTTTACTGAGTATTGTATTTTTTACTGTGTATTTTCAAGCAGTGTTGCCTTGTTTTTGTTTAGGGCGCTGGCCAAGACAAACTTGGAATCTATGTCAAGTCTGTTGTAAAAGGAGGTGCTGCTGATGGGGTTAGTGTCATTTTTAAAGATGTAAGTTCTCAGTACGTCCTCGTCAGCAAATGACCTGCTATGACCCACTGATGTGTGTTGTTATAAAACACCATGTAGACTGTTTGCTGAAAAAACAAATGTGAGCTTCCTTGCCATTGACTTTCCTCTTCCTCCTCTTGCCCTTGGCTGTCCCCACCGCCCAAAACACATGCTTTTGGGTGTGCACAGGATGGACGCCTGGCTGCGGGAGACCAGCTCCTCAGTGTGGACGGACGAAGTCTGGTAGGACTCTCTCAAGAAAGGTATCATTTATGTATTTGTTTAAAGCTGAATATTAACGTGTTTAAGGATGTTTCACGTTTGGAATTAGAAGACAAAAAATAATGCTAGAAAGCTGTGCCCTTACTCTTCACCTTTCTAAATGTAAACCAGTGTACATGACACCTCATTTGTTAGCAGATTATAAATATGTATTTTGGTTTGGAGCAGTTTCTTTGAAGCTTAAAAAAAAACATATTCTTGGCACGTCCTGGGAATGTCTGAGTATCATCTTACTGTTCTTAATATGACAATAGGAGATGTGTGCTTAGGTAATCTTTAAAGGAAGGGAATGGGCAGTAGGTCATCTGTCTGAAGGTCAGAACTGTTACTCAAAATAGCCGTCGGTTGCTCTGATCACAGGCTGTCGTTGTGACATTTTCTTTATGTTTGTGCTACTCTCTTTTTCCTAGGGCGGCAGAACTCATGACAAGAACAAGTTCTGTCGTAACACTAGAAGTCGCAAAGCAGGGAGCAATTTATCACGGCCTCGCCACCCTGCTCAATCAGCCGTCCCCAATGATGCAAAGAAGTAAGAGCTCATTGTGGAGAACTGCATGCCGTCTCTTCCTTTGACCACTGCCAATAATAGCTGGCTTGTATTGATCACTTACCGCATGCCAGGCATTTTACTGTCCTGACCTTATCTTCGTAGCCACAAAAACTCTAGATTAGGTGCTACTGCTTTCACCATCCCAGCTGGGGATGCAGGCACTTCGGCAAGATGCCCGGGAAAAGTAGCCAAGGGCAGCGTTCAGTGTCTGGCCACGTGGTGATACACTATCTTCCCGCCCTCCAGGAACCCCCATGGGACTGGCTGGCTGCTGGAGGGTTTCCGTCCATCCTGCACTAGGCACTTAGTCGTAGTCAGCGGGTGATGCGGGATATAAAGTCTTCAAAGAACAAGCAGGATTCTCTACTGAAACAACGTATATGAGTGTGTGTATGAATAGTATATTCAGTCCTGTGTGTGCAGGACATGATTATCCTGTTACATGTAGTTCACTTTAAATTAAAAGCTCAATTATTCGGATAAAGTAATCTGTTGGTGGGAACCATGATTTTGTACCTACATCAAAAATCTCAGAATAAAACCAATATAAATTTAAGGCTTTTTAAAAAGGATTAGTTCAGAAATCACAGAGAAAAACCCATTAGGACTCACATTATCTTTTTAAATCATTATATACTTTGCATTTACTTTGTTAACTTTGTGCACAGCCGCTCGGTCTGGCCTTGGTGGAGCTCCCTTCTTCATCAGTCAGTGATCCGGGAGCTTCCAAGTCCAGGACCTGAAGTCGACCTAAGGGTAGCACAGCGACAGCAACCAAAGCTTCTGAGAACCTGGGTCTGCTGTTTACTGGAATAAACAGCGTATCTTCACACAACCATGTGTTGTAGTATAGACCTCAACTCAGCATATTTCTTACTTTTTTCAGGACAGTACGACATGGGTGGTCTAATGTCACAGCTTAGGGTCATTTCCGAGAAGCAAACCAGACCATGAGTTAGAAGTCAGAGGGAAGGGCGCCTGGGTGGCTCAGTTGGTTAAGCGACTGCCTTCGGCTCAGGTCATGATCCTGGAGTCCTGGGATCGAGTCCCACATCAGGCTCCCGGCTCAGCGGGGAGCCTGCTTCTCCCTCTGACCCTATCCCCTCTCATGCTGTTTCTCTCTCTCTCTCTCTCTCTCAAATAAATAAATAAAATCTTTAAAAAAAAAAAAAAAAGAAGTCAGAGGGAAGCTGTTAGAGCAGAGAACACTGCCGCACAGGGAGACGTGAAAGCCAGAAGCAGAGCGTGGACGGTCACGCCAGCTGACGGCAGTGCCAGCTGTGTGTTTTAGAAAGGGAGGGAAGTACGTCTTTTAAAAAGTTACTTTAAAAGTAGCCTTGTGACTTAACAGGTGGAGTTCATGAGAAAATAAGGTTGGAAAGAGCACCTTTTCCCATCAGTGCCAGTTAAATGTTGCTTTTAAGGTTCTTGAGAAAGATTTTACTCTTAGATAAAAAAAATTACCTTATTTCTTCGCTAAAAATAAGGTCTTACAAAATTTTAAATCTTTATAGATTCATCTTTCTTTAAAGACTAAATAGGGTGTTTAAAATCTTGAATAAATGAGGAGAGCCTGAATGCACTTTGATTTCAGTTTCAGATCGTCGTGGCTCAGGTAAACCCCGACCAAAGAGTGAAGGTTTTGAGCTCTACAATAATTCAGCTCCAAACGGGTCACCTGAGAGCCCTCAGCTGCCTTGGGCAGAATACAGCGAACCTAAGAAATTGCCAGGTGACGACAGACTGATGAAGAACCGGGCTGATCACCGCTCCAGCCCCAACGTGGCAAGTAAGAAGGGTCACTGTGCTTGTCCTTCCCTGGCCTGGACATGCTCAGTCACCGTCAGTGTTGGGGGGACACCCCGTGCTTGCTTAGTTATCAAAGCAGTAGGATTACCTGCATATCCTGGCTAACGGAAATGTGCTTTTCGTGAGAGATATCAAAAGTAATGTTCTTCCGATAGAAAATGAAAACGAGGTTCGAACACTCTGATTCAGTGGATGCTCTAGAGAGCCATTGATCCTGTCGCTAGCAGGAGTTGGCAGGCTGCCAGCAGGAGCTCAGATGGTTTTTATACTTTTAAAGGGTTGTTAACAACAAGAAGAATCAATAGAAGGATATACAACACATACAAGGTTTGCAGCACCTAAAATATTTATTGTCTGTCCCATTGCCAGAAATGTTTGCCAGTCCCTGGTCTGTCGATGAAGCTTGGTAGCTCTGGGCTCTGATTATTCAGGAGAGAGGAGAGGGTGTGATGAGCCCTGATCTGTCCCGTGGCCCCTAGCGGTCTCTGCTGACTCCTCACTGGCAGTTTGAAGATGCGGGACACATGGTCACTGCCCTTAAAGAGCTCTTGTCACGTGACATGGAATAAACATTGTGATACTTGAAAAAAAAAACAAAAAACTTGCTTTTCACTGTCTCTTTCCAACAGATCAGCCTCCTAGCCCTGGAGGGAAGAGCACATATGCCCCCGGAACAACAGCTAAGATAACATCTGTCTCCACCGGGAACCTCTGCACTGAGGTGTGAGAGTGAAGCGAACATCCTCACTACAGCCAAAACTCAGGCCTCCCGCAGAATCCCTAAACTGTCTCCTCATGCATTTCCTCTGCACATCAGCAGTGTTTAGAATTCCTGGGGGCTTCTTCATTTTTAACATAATAAGGAAATTAGCTTTAAGTTAAGAAGTCAGGGCAAAATAAAAGGTTTTTCATTATTCTCCGTATAGGATCAAACACTTTTAATTTTTAACACAGTTTTAAATGTATCTACTGTATTTTAAAACAGATCTTTGGAAATTAAATTAGTTTATGTACAAATTGCCAAAAGCTCACTTTTCTTTCTTCTTCCCATTTTACAGGAACAGACCCCTCCACCGAGACCTGAGGCCTACCCCATCCCCACTCAGACGTACACCAGAGAGTATTTCACCTTCCCAGCTTCCAAATCCCAGGACCGGATGGCTCCTCCTCAGAACCAGTGGCCAAATTACGAGGAGAAGCCACACATGCACGCAGACAGTAATCATTCCAGTATTGCAATTCAGGTTAGAGAGAAGGAGTCCATGAACATTCGCAGCCGTCAAAGATAAACCAGTTTGACAGGGTAAAATCTGGATGATTTCAGAGATACAGTCGATATTCTCTGTAGGACAGCACTGAGACTGGTACCTTTTTTTTCTTTCCTGGTTTCCTGGTTAATTGAGGAAGAGTGGATAGGAAGGAATACTAAATATGAAAAGGAATGCTTTATTCCCTTGGTATTTGATTAGTGAAGGGTTAGTAACAGTACACCTTCATTACAGTTCGTGAGGCAGGATTCCTGATCCAAGGAGTGAGAAATGAGTGATGTGTGTTTTTCTTTGCACCAGAAGCTGTTCGGGCACTGGGATGCAGACATAACCGTGGTCCCCGCCAGTGAAACTAATGATGTGTTAGGAAATGAGACAGATAAAGTCAGTATAGTGTAGTAAGTCCTGCTGGAGATCTGGGTCCCCACTGAGAGGCAGAGCTACCTTTCAGTCTCGGTGTGACTAGCACCCGGGCTTCCGCATTATATTACAGCTCTCTGAACAGAAGAGCTTTTCAGACCACAGAGATGTGCCGCTGAGCAGGAACCAGGCTCGGGGCAGGGGGCAGTGGCAGGCCTTTGCAGCCTGGAACCATACAGCAAGGGCTTGAAGTGATGAGCTGCAGAATTGGGGTTTTATCCAAGTTAGAGAGGGGAGCATCAGTCTTGAGTCGTTGAGCTGGGGAACATTATCAGATGTGTTTTTCTGTTTGGAAAGATAACGTTGCATTGTGGAAGACTGGGAGAAGACGTCAGACGTATGCGTAGAGATAGGCACAGTCTAGGATATGTAACAAATACGGATCCTGGATAGTGAATTCTGGATGTGGTGCTTTAGTTGAGGTGGTCGGAGGAGCCCAGCGATGGAGGCGCAGCTGAGCTGAGCCGGGAAGGCCGGGAGAACAGAGGAGGGCTCACAGGCACGGGGAACGGCACGAGTAGCCGTGAGGAAGAGCCACATTCTCTGAGGGCAAGAAGTTATCCTGAGGTCACAGATGTTGTCATCTTGTCCCCGGGGCCCTCCTGCCTGTTTCCTAGGGAGGCCTGATCACTCCTTCCCCCCTCCCCCCAAATCTATCTGGGACCATTGGATGCCTGGCTGGAGTTGGCGGAGAAGGTCTTCCTCCAGATTTCTCTTTCACAGTGAAGTACTTGTGTGCCCTGCTTCCTCTAGCGTATTTTGTTAGCCCTTAGGAAAATCTCCTTCCCCTGTGTCAAGAGCATCTACACATTTTCTCCTATTTGACGGGAATACCATTATTAAGCCTCTAGGTTCATAGTGTATGTCTGCTGTTTGCTTCTCCCTCACCTCGGAGATAAATGAGCCAGAAGGGGAAGTCAGGATGCTGAGAGGTCAGCGTGTCGATGGGTTACTTATGTGGATCTTGACATGACTGAGCCTCAGGGCAGGACTTAGCAGGGGAGACATGGAGAAATGCAACGAGGGCACCAGGGGGCTCGTGAAGTCAGGAAGAGCAGGGCAGTGATCCAGGAGGCTCGGTGTGGCAGCAGCAGGAGAAGCTGGTGGAGAGTCTGAGGCGGGACCGCTGACATCTTGTATCTTAATAGAAGTATCTGTTCCTACAAATAGTAGGAAATTGAATGATGCTGTTGGCCTGAGCAGCATCGGTTGACCTGCTCGTGTCCATCTTACGCCCGTGTTCTTCAGTGCAGTGCTGTAAATGTATGTTCTCATCCTGATGGTTTTCTTAACGATGTCTTCTCTTCTGTAGTTGAGTGTGTTGTAAGAATAGTGTATAATAAGACATACCAAATACTTGGTGATCAACTGTTGATGTTTCCGTAAGGCTTCCAGTCAGCAGTAGGCTGTTAGTAGTTAAGTTTTGGGGAGTCAGAAGTTGTGTGTGGGGTTTTGACCACCCAGGGTTCGGTGCCTCTAACCCCCGCCTTGTTCGAGGGTCTGGACTCGGCCCAGCGAGCAAGAAACTGTTTCTGTGGGCACAGTACAGCTGTAGCGAAACGTGGGCAGTAAGTACTCCATTCTTCTCGCAGGCTGCTGTTTTCTTCAAGTGATAGTTCATTTTTTTGTTGTTGGCTTATTTTTTAAGGAAAGGAAACAGCTTATTTTCCAGATTTGCATCTTCATTTTCTATTTTGCATATTAAAAGGATAGGAAAAAATGTTTGACATCATAGTGAATCCATTTCTATCAATTGAAACAATTTTTAGACATGCCATTGTGCAGAGACTAGCCCTTTGGAAGAGTGTTCATGTTGGTCTCTTCCACACATGCACACTGTTTTGTACCTTTCTGAGACGGGGACAGAGACACGCGGGTGCCGGCTCGTCCTGGCGTGTGCCCAGCCCTGTCGGAGTGTTCCCAAAGCCCGTCGTCAGCTGGTGGAGCCGTGGCTGGTGTGCTTAAGATTGGATCCTGACTCTTACTCAGAATTTTACTACGGGAGCATAAATCTTGTTGCTCCTCGTGTAATTACACTAAACACATTCATCCTCTCAAAGTCAGCTGCGGGAGGAACCCCTTTGCAGATGCGTGCGAGGGCCCACGGACGGCTGGGGGGGCCACGCGTGTCCACGAAGCACCTGCATGTATGTGCCTTGTATGTTTGCCAGGGATGCAGGTGGGACGTACAGCTCCTTCCTGTTTGTAACAGATAAATTCCCTGGGAGAGCACTGACCCCACCCCCACCCCCGGACATGGTGCCCCCCCCGCCCCAAGTCGTGCGTCCCGCAGAGCTACGGAGCTGGACGGTCTCAACCTCTGTTCAGCACTCTCTTAACAATTTCCCCACAGTGTTTTCTCCCCAACGATAAAACATTTACGCGTTTTTAGTAATTTTTTTCTAAGCGGCTGAAATAGAACAGTTTTCCTTTTTCCTTTTTCCAGCGTGTTACCCGTTCCCAAGAGGAACTTCGGGAGGATAAAGCGTACCAGCTAGAGCGGCATCGGATCGAGGCAGTCTTGGATCGCAAGTCTGATAGTGATATGTGGATCCATCAGAGCTCCTCCGTGGGCTCCAGCACCTCCAGCCAGGAGCACCTGGACCACTCCTCCAAGTCAGGCACCCCCGCGTCCACTCTGACCAAAAGCGGCCCTGGGCGCTGGAAGACGCCAGCTGCCGTGCAGCCCGTGCCAGCGGCTGTCTCCCAGCCTGTGCAGACAGACCTGCCCCCGCCGCCCCCGCCGCCCCCCACGCACTATGCTGGAGACTTCGACGGAATCCCCATGGACTTGCCTCTCCCTCCGCCTCCTGCCGGCCAGACCGGACCTGCATCTGCTCAGGCAGCGGCTGCAGAGCGGAGGAAGCGGGAGGAGCACCAGCGGTGGTATGAGAAGGAGAAGGCCCGTCTAGAAGAGGAGCGGGACAGGAAGCGCAGGGAGCAGGAGCGGAAGCTGGGCCAGATGCGCTCCCAGTCCCTGAACCCGGCCCCATTTTCTCCTGTGACCGTCCCACACGTGAAGCCAGAAAAGCCTTCTACGCTCCAGAGGCCCCAAGAGACGGTCATTCGGGAGCTGCAGCCCCAGCAGCAGCCCCGCACGATCGAGCGCAGAGACCTGCAGTACATTACAGTCAGCCAAGAGGAGCTGTCGTCCGGAGACAGTCTGTCCCCAGACCCGTGGAAGCGGGATGCCCGGGAGAAGCTGGAGAAGCAACAGCAGATGCACATCGTGGATATGTTGAGCAGGGAGATCCAAGAGCTCCAGAACAAGCCTGAGCGCAGTGCAGAGGAGAACGACCGTCTGCGGAAACTCATGCTGGAATGGCAGTTCCAGAAGAGACTCCAGGAGTCCAAACAGAAGGACGAGGATGACGAGGAGGAGGAGGACGATGACGTGGATACCATGCTGATCATGCAGCGCCTCGAGGCTGAGCGGAGAGCAAGGGTAAAGGGGAGAAGTGCTGTGGGCGTGCGTACCTGTGCGTGTCGCTCGTGGGGGTGGCCACGCCCAGGCTCCCGGAGGGTTGGCAAGGGCCCTGGCCTGTCGCGTGTTGCTGTACCTACCGCTGCTAGCTGGCGTCCTGCAGGGTGAGCCAGGGTTAGAGGCTTAGACGTTGAAAAGTAAATATCATCCACATGGAACTTTGCTGTTTTAATTAGCAAACTCGTAGTTGTCCTCATTAACACTTCAGTAGAGAAAACAAGTTAATAACTACTAATTTGTTAGTAACCAGTAATAATCCTCATCAGGGGTTGGCAAAACTTTTTCTTAAATGGCCAGGAAGTGAGTATCGGAGGCTGTGTGGGCCATACGGGCTGTTTTAACGGCGCAGCTCCGTGGTCAAACGACACGAGCCGCCTCAGACGGTACCCGAGCAGCGAGGGTGCGCCCCGAAACGTCCTTCACAGGTGGCAGGACGTCTGCTGACCCCTGGTCTCGATGATCAGCGAGGGATGGTGGGTAACAAAGAAGACTTGAGAACTTCAGAGTTACGGGTTTAATGTCATTACCAGAAAGAGCACTCTGCAGAGTGCTCATTTGGTTGATGAGGCAGATACTTATCAAATTAAACAACTATATTTCAATGGTGTAAGTATAAAGATTACTGAGAATTTAGGATTTTATTCCGATTTCTCCATTTGATAAAAGTAACTTATTCCTTTGTATCAAAATAAGTGAAATTTATGTTAGTTGAACGCAATAGATCATTAAAGTGCCAAATTTAAGATTCTGTGTTACCCTGTCAAGAGAACTGTTGAGGGAGAGGCATTTGACCGCAGCATGTTAATGAGTTCTCTACAGTGCAGGCTTCTGGGGAGAGACAGCCTGGAGCACGACTTTCGGATTTTGTGTCTAACTGCAACTTTGATTTGTTGCTGTCTACTAGAGATCTAAACAAATTAACTATTAGGGCAGACATTTCGGCCTTGCCACGTCGTGATGCAGCTTAACCTTAGATAATTATTAGTACATAAAGCCAGCAGTCTGATCCCTTTTCGAGTTTGCCCTGTGAATTAATTTTCCTGAAACATGTCACACACTTCTTATTCACATATTCTCAGCAAAAGGTATATGGAACTCGGCCACAAATTCAGCTGGAACACTGAGGTATCTTAAACAAAGGCCCAAATCTTAACTGTGACATGATTTTATCAGTATTATCCGAGTCACCAGGAATAAACGTCCTTAAAAACAGCTCTGCTTACCATCAGTATTGTTATATTTGAAAGAGCAACTGGTGGATCAGTAACGGGTCACTTACAGGGTTAGGATTCTTTGCGCAGTTTCCACTCTGGGGTCAGGACCCCAGGCCCCCGTGTACCCAGTGGCTGAGTGCTCAGTGCAGGGTCCTCTGCTTTGGCCCATGCCCCTAGTGACAGGGGTGTCGTCCCAGGAGCTGCGTGTGCTCCCGGCCTCAGATCTCTCACCCCCAAAACAGGAGAGCGTGCCATTCGCTGCCGTCCACGCTGAGTGTGAAGCCGAGGTCTCTGGTAAGTCAGCAGACATCATGAACCTCCATTGTGGTAACTGCGTCCCAGAGTGGGACGTTAGCATCTGCATTGTGACATGGCTGCATTTATTCTTTACAGTGGATTTTTATTAAGGGTCTGTCAGATTTTCCAGGTTGTTCAAACAGTGACTATTTCAAAGCCTTTTAGTATGAATTATGACATTTGGAAAGTTTTTTATGATAATTTAGTTAGAAAAGTATCTGTGTATTTATCACTAATCATATTTAAGATTAATATCTTAGTCTCCCAAGTAATGAGCTCAGGGAAATTATACTTTTTAAAGTTTCTTCCACGTATCTTAATAATGAAACTCAAGTGTTTAATACGTTTGTGGACCTTTTCCTATTTCTGAGTTCGGGAAGCTGGTCTGTAGCGTTTACTGTTCTCGTTGGGTTGTCCTTCAGACGCAGATGAAATGCGGGAGCAGCCGACGCGCCGGTGGTGGTGGAATACAGGTCTAAACTTGACTTTTTTTCACACTTCATCTTTCTTTTTTTTCCTCTCTGTTACCTGCAGCAGACTGCTCTGCCAGCAATCTCTGTTCTAGATTTGGTATGTTCTCATTTCTTTCCTTTGGTACTTTTTTCCTGTCTTGATTTTCTTTTTTTCTCTCAGTGGTGGTGGTTTTGTGTTTCTAGTAGACCAGTTCCTAGGGGTGTCCTAGTGCAGGATAGTTCGTGCCTCTCAAGAAGCATGCCTGCAGTGTGTTTAGATTTAGTTCCTCTTTGCTTTTCCCCCTTAATTTTAAGTGTTACTGTTTGTTTATGGTTTTTGACCTTTTCTCAGTCATAAAGTTGATTCTGTGTATTCTTACGTAGTCATAAATACATGAGCAAATGAAAGAACTTTTGCAATGACTAATCTATTTCATTATTATTACCTTGGTAATAGATTTTGAATAATCAACTATTAGAAACTCAATTGAATTGGTATTCACATTGTTTTGCCAATTAAGATGTAACTGTCTAGGATATTAGTTTATTGGTAGAATAAGAAAGCTTTTCGGTAAACATTTATTCTTTGTTTTCTTTAATAATTTCACATGGACTTCAGTTTAGTTTATCAGCCGTACCAGTTTACTGTCTGCCGAAAAATGCCAGGGTCCTTTTCTGTTGTAACTTCAGTGGGTTTGACGTCAGTAGTGGGAAATCTGGTTGGTCATTCAGTATCTGCGGTGCGCAGGTGCTATTATTACCTGTGTCATTGGCCAGAGAATTACAGACTGGTTGATGTATCTGTTATATTAACGAGGGCATTTTTTGTTAGTCGGCTTCCAAATGCATATGGGCAGCATCAGACACCAGGACTGTGGACAGTCCCTGAGTCCAGGTCTGACTTCGCTGGCCTTTTCAGCAAACAACAGCCCTTTTTCTTCCTCCTTTAAACAGTGTGGCGGCACTGTCGCTCCAGGGAGAAGCCTCTCGTGCACGCAGCTCCTTGACGGCCGAAGGGCAGATTATTTTAGCTTTCCTTTTTTTTTTTTTTTTTTAATAGACAAAGATAAAATATATATGTTCTCTCCATGCTTCTGTGTGGTAAGGTGTACCTATGGCAGGGGGTTTCTTTGTGTCAGGTGCTCATTCAGCACACGCTCCTGGGGGGTCCGTTACCCCCGGGTGCTGACCCGACGCACTGGCTGGCTGTAAGGGGTTCCCCAGCTCTGTGGGCCCGGCCAGAACCCACTACGCAGATGACGTGACAGGTGAATGATACCTAAGGAGAAAGGATTACACGACGATTCGTATTTTAAAGACACAGTTCAGAGTTTTTATT
Organism: Halichoerus grypus; assembly: GCF_964656455.1. Taxonomy (NCBI): domain Eukaryota; kingdom Metazoa; phylum Chordata; class Mammalia; order Carnivora; family Phocidae; genus Halichoerus; species Halichoerus grypus. The sequence continues at coordinate 1,890,896 of NC_135720.1, read as the reverse complement.
TCTTTAAAAGGTAATTATTTTGAGTATTAATACTGACTTTTTAACCACCACATTTCTGAGCATTTCTTAGCCTGATTCCCCTGCGAATATTAATGTTACTGGCAGCAGTCAGTATCTGGAGAGTCCTTTTGTCAGAATGGGCAGGCTGTGTGGAGGGACCTCCGCTGCTAGGTGTCAGTCCTCTCCCTGAGATGAAGGGTGGTGGCGGCTGTGACCGGACGGGTAGGAAGCGCATGCCGTGCAGTTTTTACAGCGTGCCCTTCGTACGGAACGCCACGGGATGTTTGTGGGGATGACTGGGCTCAGCGGAGCAGGTCTTCTGCTCCGGAGCAGCCCCGTCTCAGCAGGCTTGGCTCTGCTCGCCCTCTGCTCTTTCAGTGGGCCGCCTCCCGATCCAGGATGCCCATTTACATTTCTAGCCCGAGCCCTCTCGGAGCAAAGACCTGTACACAGTTGGCCATGTAACACCTCCACTGGCAGTCAGATAAGACTTTGCAAACCCCAGCGTGTTCCACCCGAAACGCCTTCTCTCCCCACCCCCGCCCACCGTGCTGTTCATCTCCTCTGCCTTCAGCCTTCCCCACTTCAGTAGACTCTCCTAATTGCCCCCATCTATGAACCTTAGGAACCATAACCCCCCTTCCTCTCCGTTGAGAAATTCTCCTGTCCTTACTTTCTCAGAATCTGACCCCTGGACACCACACTGGCCCGAGCCACTGCCATTCCCTCAAGTCCCTTTTCCACCTTTGTTCCCATACAGGCTGTTCTCAGCACAGCAGCTACAGGGACCCTAGTTAAAAACGTATGACTCAGGAGTGCTCAGAACCCAGCAGTGGCTCCCCGTCCCTTAGAGAAGCGTCCTCAGTCTTCCTATGGCCACGGAGTGCTGTCGTTCCATCCGTGCCTTCCCCCGCCCCAGCCTACCCTCCCTGTCGCACCTGCGCTGTGGGGTGGGTGCTGTCAGCCTCCCGGCTGAGGGCTAAGGGCCACCGGTCCTTCTACCCAGTGACGGGGTGTGCAGCACGTCATACCTCTGTTGCCCTAGGCTGCCAGTTAATTACATACATGACTCTCTTGTTCCCTCATGACAGCCCTGTGATGTGGGTGGAACAGAGGGGCAAGGCCGGTGTGGAAGAGATCCACCTTACGCCATAGAGACAGTCAGGATCCTAACCAGAGTTTTCTCCCTTTATGGTTATTTTAAAGTCTGCTGCACAAAAATGTCTCCTGCTCACGAAACTCTTGCTAGGAACCATCTTTCAACTAGTGACAGTCTCGGTTGGCTGGTCTCAGGCTTTGTCTTGGTACCGTTGCAATGGCTCATCCGCTGACTCAGATGACCTGACAGCTCAAGGGGAAAATTCTTCTACCTTGGGGTAGTGCCAGCGAAGGGACGTTTTCAAGGATTTCGGTGGCTCTCCTGTTTTCCTCCAGGCTAGATCTGCCCTCGTCCCCTGCCCTCCTGTCTGGTCTTCATGTGGGACGGTAGGAATTGGGCAGACCCGAGCAACCTGGGCATAGAAGGGGCTGGACTGAAAGCAAGAGTCATTCGGAAACCCAGTTGCAAGGTACCCTTTCAGAGAGGTGGGCTGCTCACTGCCTTTTCACAGGGGAGTGCCTGGCTGCAGGAGCGGGCAGTGGGAGCCGAACGATGGGCCGTCCTCCCAGCAGTGAGGAGGAGAGTGTGTTCGTAGTCAAACCAACTTGCCCATGTTGTCGAGTAGAACACAAAATTCACATGCTTGTGTCAGATATGACAGTTGCGCAAAGAGAACTGTGGGTGCACATCGTGGGCCCTTTGAGCCGCACGGCCTCCTTGGGGGTGACTTCCTGTCTCTGCCGCTGTTGGAGCAGCTAAGCTGTAGGTCCTACAGCTCCTGGCAGAGTTGTCCTTCTCCTTACACTGCAAAGGCAGAGGCACGGGCCGCGCTCAGGGAAGGGAGCTCGCCCACTGATGGAGTGCCCGACATTGTGCGGACGGCTCTCCTAAGGACGGCGCCCCGTCCTCAACGCCCCCGGCGTGGGGCTGCCAGCTAGCTGAGGACTTGCTCTGGACCCGAGTCGGGCCAGCGCCCAGCGGTAGTAAGGGGCCTGATCATAGTGGTTCCTCATGGGTGGGTATTAAAATTTTTAGGGTGTTTTTAATGGGTGGGAACATAGGCAGAAAGGTCTTGCCCAAGTTCTTAAGGACAATCTGCTCAACAGACTTTTAGTGATATTTTCAGTGAAAATGTCAAAAAGTAAGGGACACCTTGGTCCTCTTTTGTATTCCGATTATCTCGGTGTGATTGTCTCCCTTAATGGGGCTTTTACTATAAATTTAAGATACAGTTTAGGGTCTTGTGGTATAAAGTCATAAACACATAGATTTCAACATGATTTTTTTTTTTTTTTTTACCTGAAAATGTCTTTTTTAGAAATAGGGACCACCAATGTAGCAAAACTGGTTCAGGCTTAGAGGACTGGCTTTTGAAATCCCAGCTTAAGTTCTTGGTTTAGAATAGCTTTAGTCTGGGCTGCCTTGTGTTCATTCTGTAAGAATTCTCCTTCTGTCTACTCAGATCTGTTCCCCTGAATATAAGTTCCTACCAGACGTCTTTGATACATGTCACTTGGCATTCCTTTCCTGTAAAACAGTGAGCTCATCTCTATTCATTTAACTCCAGTGTTAACATAGTTTGTCATCGGATCTCAGCCATGAAATTTGTAACAAGTTGAGCTGCCCCTTAACTGGTAATGACTGTCAGCTCAGTGTACCATTCTGAGCTATTATTTGGAGTAAATTAAGTGATTGGATTCTCTTTTCTGTCTTTAATGGTTTTGGGGGAGGAGGGTAGAGTAAAGCAGCATACATACGAAGAACAAAACAGTCTGTGTTTTGAAGATGAGAGGGCATGAAGCAGCTTACCCCCGCAGTGGGGAGAGGCTGCCCTGGTCCTGACTGCACCGGCTCATTGGTCGACTTTAAAAACAGGCACTAATGAACCCAACCCAAGAGATGTCTCCTTGCTTACCCCATCCAGATTTAGAAGGATGAAGGCTTTTAAGAGAAAGAGTCTGTTTACCGATTCATAAGGTGTAGCATTCTGTGCCTGTAATTATGAGAATTGTAACCGTTCTCATTTCTTAAAATCATACTCCTCTTTAATTTAAAAGAATGAGTAGGCTGTTTCAGTGGATACTGGTTTTCTTGCTCAGACTTGTTTTCAATTAGGTCTAGAAAGTATAACATGATGAATTAGTTTGTGCTTTATTGGGTAACAAAAACTTCTTTCACTAATGCAGTTTTACATTCTTCCATAAGTTGCTCTTCTGTAGAGTATTTACTGTTCTCAGTGGCTGTTTATTTTGACTATTTCTCATAACTTGGACTGATGACTATAACATGCTTGATCAGTCTTCACGCTGCTGGCTGTGAGCCCTCCGTGGGGGACTCTCCCCAGGGCAGGACGCTGGACAGTTCTCAGGAAGGAGCACCTGCCCCTGCTCCAGAAGCCACCCTGCCCTCCCTCCTGGCCTATTTCTAGATTGTACTGAAAGAGGAAGTTAAGTAAATTTGTCTTCTTGACGAGGCAGTTTTCATTTTTTTTCTAAGGAGTCTTAATATTGCTTGCTGACATGAGAAAGTCTAGTGACACAAGTTAATTTGTTACTTTCCACCAGATGCAGTGTTTTATTCCAGAGAAATCAGGCAAGAGTGAAGTCGTTACGTTTTTGTTTAAAAAAATAAACATAAATGCAATTTAAGTCCAGTTCAGTTTCTATTTTTTGCTATGAACAATTTATACAATAACTAGTAATTCTGTAAATACTGAAACGTACCGTGAGCGATTTTATGTAAGGGATTCCTGCAGTGGTTTTAGCAGTTAAACGAGGTGGCGTTGAGTTACATTTTCATTTTTTACATTTTGAATCCACTGCTCTTGATGCCAAGGGTGATGCAGGGCTGTGGGCACTGCTCCAGGCCGGCTCTGTCGCAGACGACAGCAACGGAGAAGCAAGCTTCCAGAGTTACCTTTGTCCTGGCCTGTAACAGCAGAAGGGCATTCTCTGTTCTGTTCTGGTCAAAGGGACCCTGAAGCCGTAGTACTTAGAGAAATCTGACCAGAAGGATAAAGGAGCCGGAAACCAAAACAGGCTACATCGTAGATTTTTGAAGATACCCTGAAGCATTTGGATGGTGTGAAGGAAAGATAATAAATTTGTTTTGTGTTGTTTCAAAAAGGCAAAACCTGAATGATGAAAAATAGAAAGCAAACCATCAAGTGATGAATTTTAGACCCACAGAAGAACTTTTTGACTAGTAGTTACCTGAAAATAGAATACCCTGTCTCGGGGAGGTAGGCAGCAGGTTCCCAGACACCAGAGTTATTCAGACAGAGTGGATAATTACTTGGCAGAGATGTAGCAGGAGGGAGGTAGAGTAAGGTTCCTTCCAGATTTTAGGTTCAGATTCTCTGACTCAGTTTGGGGGTATTCCCGGGCTGAGAAGGAATTCTCAAAGTCCAGGATGGGGTCCAGAGAGAGCGGATGGCCACGGGCCGGCGTGCTGGAAGCTTGGTGCCCAGGCAGAGGCGGGCTGCTCTGCACGGGGCTCTCCGCAGACCCACGTCCCGCTGCAGTCGTGAGCTGGGGCCTGCACCCCGCCCCGGGGAGGCCAGCATCTGCGTGCCACAGCTCACAGGAGCGCGGCCAGGAAGCACAGGGGGTTGAGTGGGTTCCAGAGTTCCATCAGTTGAGGGTTTTGTCTGTTGCTGGAGTCTGCTGATTTACAGGAGCTGGTTAAACTTCTATTTATTCTAATACAAGAATGATGCTTGTTTAATGTGTGAATGCATGAGACAGAGTCCTCCTCCTTTGAGCCACAGTTAATGGGGAAATTAACGGACCTGTGGGGACCACGCTTTTAGGAAACTTATTTTTGAACTACAGAGCTCTAAGGTGTGTGTTTTACTGTCTTTCAGCAGTGCTTCTAGCCTGGTATCTTGTATTTGACTGTGTGTGCCTGTGTCCGCATGTGCCCGGTACGCCTCGTGCAGGTGGGTGAGCAGAGCGGAGCTTCAAGGCGCTGTGTTGTTAGTTACAGGATGAGGAGCGGAGGCGTCAGCAGCAGCTGGAGGAGATGCGCAGGCGGGAGGCGGAAGATCGCGCCAGGCAGGAAGAGGAGCGGCGCCGCCAGGACGAGGAGAGAGCGAAGCGAGATGCTGAAGAAAAGGTTATGGTCCTCTAGGGGCAGCTAGCACTTTACCAGATTAGCCTGAACCCGTCGATGGGCTGGGGAGAGGGGCTAGACCTGACCTGTATCCTAAGATGTACAAGACAGAACAGGGCCTGGATCCCCACCTGTGTTATCGGACCCAACACTTGAGCCTGACCCGGCCTACCTACCTCTCTTCCGAACTGTGTCCAGACTCTCTTACCCTCTGAGTCTTGTCTCTCTCCCACTTTTGAACTCATAGGCCTGGTTATGATGAGTGAGCCTCTTCGCAGCCTGCCCGCGTACTCCGGGCTCTTCCTTTCCTGGACGTGGTCCAGCTGGTTACTGTGAGGGGGATGCTTGTGCGCTAGGCGGGCAGAGGGAGTGCGAGCCGTGGGAGGCGCCAGGAACGTAGTAACACAGTCCGTTCACACTCCGCACTTGAGATTGTTCACTGACATCACTCACTGCTGGTTGATGGCTTATGAAAAACACGATTCAAGGAGAATTCAACTAGGATCTAATCTGATAAGTATCCTGAGTTACTACTTGGTTTCCATACGTGGATTTTTTTTTTTTTTTTTTTTTATGAAAGTGATCTTTTAAGTTGAATTTTAAAATGACAACTGATTTGACCTATTCCGCCTGTGGCCTGTGGCCTCCTGCTGTGTGTGCCGCCCGGGCCCTCCCGCAGGGCTCGCCGTGCTGGATGCGGCCCGGGAGAAGCGCATCTCACTGCTGCTTCCCTTCTGTGAAGGCGGAGGCCGGGAGCGCCACAGCTGCTGATGGGGAGAAGTTCAGTTCTTACTCATCACTCCTCCTCTGATAATCCAGTGAACTGTATTCATAGAGCACCCTCCTCCTCCCCCAAAAACAGAACTTTAAGGAAGCTTTTTGTAGCAATAGAATCTTTGCGGATATATAACAAATGAAAAGCAAGATTGACAGAAACGATGTGACTCATTTCAATGAAAGTAGAGTAAATAACGCTAGCACACGAACCTGTATGGAAATTAGCGACTTCTGCGTCTTCTAGACCTTCACCATTCCTTAAAGTTGTCATCGTATTATCTTCAAAAGCTGTGTCCCAGTAGATTTGCAGTTTTCTGAAGGAGTCTGAGCTTTCAGGGTTAGGTCTCCCTTGACTCTTTACTTTGTGTCATGATGAGTCAGAATCAAAATCAGTTTTCTGAAACGTGAGCCATGCGGGTCCCCCTTGGGGTGCGTGTTGTCTTGCTGTTCCTTGGCTGTGTGCAGCCTCTGCGTGCCCGGGCGGCCCGCACAGAGCCACCGCCGTGCGCGGGAGCGGGAGCGGGAACGGCCCTGCCGCCTGAGCAGCGCGCCTTCTGTGGGGACGCTCGGGCACTACTCGGGTTTTCCAGCGTGTGTGCTCACAACTCACGATTTTGTCAAATACGCTTGTGTCTTAGGAACTGCTTTCTAGAATTGAGTGCGCACTGTAAAAAGAAGCTGAATAACCTATTTTTTATACAGAATGTCCACAGTTGTTGGGCTTGCTTTGTTATAGAAAATGTGCCATTCATTTGTGGTAGAATAATTGTGGGGTCATGTACTTGTATCTGCTCTCCATGTAACTAAAGGGTATTTTGGTTTCCTCCTAAAATGTTCTCCATGTCACACTAAGATTCCTGACAACTTGATGTAAAGGCCACAGGGATCGTTCTGAATTGGATTCCCCAACCCCAAGCAAACACTTACTTTGTGTAGAAAATAAGGTGCAAAATGTCTTTCCTTCAGGATGTCTCCACACAGAGTGAGAAGATCAAGTGAGGAGTCGGTGTAGGGCCGTGCCCGGGGCCGGCACTGGTCCTTGCAGTTTCCTCCCTCAGAAGGGGAAGCGCTGAGCACCGTTGTCCGGTGCATGCGTGCTCCGGAGGGAGCAGGGAGGAAACACGAGCGTACGTGGTAAAACGGGGACTCGAAACTTGTATCTTCATGCCAGCAAGGGCCCCAAAATGAGTTTTCGTGTGGTTGAATGGATTGAGAATTCCCTCCGTTCTGCAGCACCACACACCCAGGTTGAGGCACGTCCTTCTGTCTGCTCTTGGAACCCCTTTCTTACACTCACTCTTCCCATGTGTTCTAGAACTTTTGTCAATCTTTAACAGAACCGTGCTGTTACCTTTTTTAATGTGACAATAATTTCAGCTCTGTCAGCTGCAGTCTGTGCGGATGTATGTCGGAAGAAAATGTACCGTGTGTGTCCAAATATATCCGAATATCGTGTTGCTGCTGTTATTAACGCCTGGCTCTCTAATTTTCTGTCTGTCAGGGAGTCTGTTAAGATTTGAACTATAAATTAAGAACTGTGGAAAGCATATTTGTTAGATTGTTCCCTTGGGAAAATGAGTAATTTTTTTTTTTACAGTTGTTGGTTTCTGTTAACTTCCCTCTGAATAACTGGAAATAAACCAGGTGACTTAATCGTCCTTCTGGTCGAGGAAGGGGAAGGGCTGCTCCCTGGACTCCCGGGGTCAGTGAAAAAGCATGCGTGCCAGGTTGCTGTTCTTGCAAGTACCAGCTGTAGAAAGCCAGTTAGAGCCTGTTTGGGTTTCGTTTTGTCTTTAAACCGAGCAGGCACAGGTAAGTTAATACTCTACAAGAGCAGAAGGAGAGCGAGACAGAGGAGCAGCAGGGAATTAAGGGTCTGGAGGGATAATTGAATGGGGACAGTGGTGTCGTAACGGGAAGCTGGAGCCTGCGAGGACCTAGAGCGCACTGGTTCGGTGCTTTGGAGCAGTTTCGTGCCAGAAACCCCCCGATAGGACGAACGTGCCCGGGAGTCTCCAGACTGTCTCCAGGCGGATCTGCCCGTTTCTGTCGTAGACTGTTACGTTGAAACTTTGCTGTCCCCTGGACTCGTGATCAGTGTGGAGACGGGGGGCAGAGGGTAAATGCGCCCTTTCGTGCACCCGGAAGGCCCCCCCTGACTCTGACCTTTGCGCTTTTGTCTGTTCCACGTGCAGAGGCGACAGGAAGAAGGGTATTACAGCCGCCTGGAAGCCGAGAGGCGCAGACAGCACGCAGAGGCCGAGCGCAGGTTGCTGGAGCCGGAGGAGCCGGGTCTGTGCAGACCCCCGCTTCCGCGGGGCTACGAGCTCCCGTCCCCGTCCCCTCCGGCCGCCGCTCCTCCTCCCCCGCCTCAGCGGACCGCCTCCTCCCTCCAGGCCCAGACCCTGTCCCCAGACTCTCTGTACACCGCCAGGCTCGTCTCGTACCACGAGGGGGAGGAGGAGGAGGAGGACTGCAGTCTGGCAGGTCAGGATAAGCGCTCTTGCACGAGGAAGCCCCACGGGCACTTTCTTCTTCCCGCCGCCGTTAAGCCACAGCAGCCCCCCTGCCCGCCACGCCCGGCCTCCGACGGCACCTTCCTCTCCAACTCATTCCAGCCACCCTCGGCCCGTGCCAACAGTACTGCTCCCAAAACAGGCCAGCCCCCGCCCCTTCCAAAAAAACCAGGCTTCTACCAGCCCAGCCACTCGAAAGGTAGAGGTAAAATGTGGGATTGCAAATCAAGCCCTCTTTTATCTTCCTGATTGGAATCGGGACCCTGCACCCTGCTGCTCTGTGGGCCCCCTCAGTCAGCACTCGCTTTGGAATTTGATTTCGCCTGATCACTAGTCTCAGTGTGGTGATCTCCCCCTACCTCCAATTGTCCTGTCTGTGCTAAGAGTCGTTTTGGCAAGTACACCAGCTCCCCAGTTGCTTTCTACCTGCAGGGTTCTGTCCCTCGGACCTGCCAGCGGTGGCTGGCCCTCCGGGACCCCCCAGTCACTTGAAGTACTGTTGGTCTTGGCCTCCATTCTCTGCCTCTTCAAATAACTCTTATTAAGTTTGGTTGAACACATGCTTTTTTCACACATCTTGGTGTCTGAAGATGAGAGTAAGACATTCTTCCCAGCAGTGTCAGGGTCACATGCTAAGTTCTGTTCTCCAACATGAGTAGAACTTTCTGTTCTGGCTTACGCACCACATGGCAGTGGTTTACCAGATGACCCCTACTTTCCGTGGTAGTTTGGGTGGAGTAGTTGGCGCTATGCTGAGTTGATGGTCCTGCTGTAATGTGAGCTGCCTCACGCCAGGGACATAGAACCCAGTCGTTGTGAAATGACTCCTTTTCCCTCTTGCTGGTTTCGTTCCTTCCTGTTAACAGACGTTCCCGGCATGTCACAGTCCTGGTACCTAGACCCTGACAGGCACGCAGTTGCCTTGAGTTAATACGAGCTCTGACGTGACGGTGGTCCTGCCCACAGGCGCAGCCGCCGTAACCAGTGTCCAAGACTGCACTGGAAGGGATGTTTACAATATTCAAACTCCAAGTTCCTCTTAAAATCTTAATATTAGAATGCTGGCAATAAACACTGTCAGATTTAGTGGTCTTCATGGGCACAAGGGTCTTCTAAAATGCTCCTGGTGCAATGCCCGGGACTCAGAATTCTAAAAGAAGATGAATGATCAAAAACACACGTGACCTTCGCTCTTCCAGAACAAATGAGTTCTGCCAGGTTCTCTTCCCATTGACGTCAGAGCTTTGATCCACCCCGAAGGCTCAGCATATGATACTGAGACTGAGTCACTCAGAAGTCAAAATTAAATCTTTTTATAAAATATCTGTTGTCGGTGTCTAGAAAGACTTTTCTGGGACAACAGTAGTTTTCGAAGTGAGATGGCCTCAGTCTCCTTGCATCATGTTACAAGCTGCAAACTTGAGGGGTTGTGTGTCGTGACACAGACGAGATTTGCTAACGCGATGTTGGGCTAGGTTTTCATTTCTGACCACCTTGGCTTTCACTCATACCACTAACCCTTATTTTATTTCACACCGAAAAGACCACATAGGAGCAGGTTATATCCTGCGTCTGATGGCTCGTGCCTCTTTGAAGACTTCCTTCGTAAAGTACAAAGCTGTCTGCACCAAATGCAGAGCATTTCTGACCTCCTCACCGCCATCCCACTAACACGGCCGCACCCCCGGGTTCAGCTCACGTTTCTTGTGTCGTGAGCACTCCGCATGCGTCTGCGGGTGGGCTGGTTTCTTCCACTGGGTGCCTGAGGAGGAGGAAACGGGTACGAATTGGAATAAACAGTGTCTCATTCTAGCATAGCAAGGTATTTTTAAAAAAAAAAAAAAAGGTTCTTTAACTGGAGCTCTTTGAAAATTACTTGAGATGTGCAGTATTAATTCATATAGTCCACTGAAAGTATTTAATATTCTGATTAACTTTGAAAACTTTGAAGAATTGATTTTTACCAGTGGAAGAAGCAAGTATCATTCTTACAACAAAACTCAAAAGATAAAATGCAACATTTTCTAAAACAGCGAAAATTTAGAATTAAAATAGAAAAAAATTCTACTCTGCCGATAATTGCTGTGGAGGCCTGCTCTGGGTTGCTCCACGTTGGAGATAGGGGTCTGTTTCATCTTTTGAGTCTTTGTGGAGGATGACTTCCCACGTGGCGATCACGGGGACCCTGGCAAAGGACCGGGAATGATGCAGTGCCCCGAGGAGCCCCAGCCAGCCCTGCGCTGCGTCTCAGCCAAACAGCTAGGTCTGCACAGCATGTTCCTGCATCCAGAGAAGAAGCTAGAAATCATTTTTATGCTGCTGTCTAAAAAGGAAAATTCTACTGTTGAGATATTGTAGTGATTTTGTGGCCTGTCTAATCCAATACCCATGCTGTCCCCGTTTGCTGAGTATTTTGAGCATTTATTGCTCCAGCTTGTATCATTGTAAGCAAAACGCTCTTCAAGCATGAAATTTTTTTTCTTGCTGATGTTACAATTAACAATATATGAGTGCTGACATAATGCACTATGGTTTTAATAATATATCATTAGTGGTAATATTTGGATGCATTTTAAAATTTTTATCTGTGTCATCTTTTTTGATCTTTAACACTGGCTAGAGAGGGCGGTGCTGTTCCCAGGCTGGCTGCCGTCAGTCACCCCAGGCGTTGGGCCAGGCGCAGGCCGAGCCAGGGACCCAGGCTGGGCATCCCACAGACTCACGCACTCCTCCTCTACACTGCTTTGGGTCTGGTTTTGAGTGAGTTTGTATTTACAGCATTTATATCAAACACTAGGGCTTTTTCTGTAACTCATTTGTTTAAAAAGTTTTGTTTTAGTAATTATAGCCATTTATGTAGCAAAAAAATTCAGGAGCTGCCCTGAAAAGAGAAACTCGAGGCATGTGATCACTGCTTACTGTTTGGGTTACATTTGCTCTCAGTTAGTTTGTAAGGAAACCCTTTGCGTCAGGAGCATCTGACAGTCTCATTTGAATTAGTCTTCTGGGGATTTTTCATATGAATTCATGGTAATTATGCATCTTCACTGATTTGAACCTTTTGGCTGTCGCTCCCTGAGGACATGGCTGGCGTGGCTGGCTTGGGGCACCGTGCACCTGCGCGGCCTGGTGATTGGGTTACTCGGGCCACTGAGAGACGCGAGCTTCAGACCCACGGGGCTCCTGTCAGATTTTCAGTACTCCTCCGTGGGCACTGCATCTTGATCATGAGTAAAGTTTTGGAAATTGTGCAGGCACTTTAACTTTGATTTTTTTTCTTTTATGGAAAAGGACCAAACTCTTACATGGGATCGGCTGGGACAGCTGTTGGTGCCCATGATGCTTATCGGGATCCGAGAGAGAGACTGTCTAAAAGGTATTTACAGCTGTGCTAGTTCTGTAGGAGGCTGGAGTGGAATTTTAGAGACTTCATTATCATCTCAGACGTTTCTCATTGCACAAGTGTGTGAGCCTAGAGGCTCTTTTATTTTGCATTGTGTTTCAGACAGTGATGTAGGTTTCAGGCTTAGTGGTCAGAACTCCAGAAGGAGGGGGGCATGATGCTGTCTGCTTCCGCCGACGAGGGTGGAAGATTCTAGGGCAGTGTCCAGACATCCTGTTAGACTGCCTAAGGCCAACCCTGACGATGCACAAACAGTAAATGGGCGTCGTGTCTCCACCGAGCACCCTCACCTAGGCCGTAGTCCAGATGGTTCTTAGAACACGGACATTGAGCTCATCGAGAGAATCTTTAGTATCTTACACTAACTCGTTAAGGTAGGTATACTGACAGATGCCTCTCGGGTCCATGTGGACTCATTAAAATTACATGTTTTTAAGCTGTACCTCTTCAGCTAGCTCACCTATTAAGAATCCCCGGCCTGCTAATATTGAAGTGACTGGCGTTTTGAGAGTTGGACGTGGCTGGAGAAAGTTAACAGTTTAGTCAGGAGAACGTTCTGCCCTTTTTGCTGCCTAGCGACAACCCCAGTGATTGTATTCATGGGAAGGATTATGGCAAATTTAACAAGGAATGAGTCTCCCTCATGGAAGAATGTACTTAATTGTCCATTGTGTCAGGTCACCTCACTTTGAATGGCATTGGTGTTGACAGCTTAGTTCCATGTGACCAGTGATGTTTGCATTTGCTCTGCTGCAGCCACGATGCCGATGTACCTGGAAGTTCAGGAGCCCCTGAAAACTTGACATTCAAAGAGCGTCAGCGTCTGTTTTCACAAGGTCAAGATGTGTCCAACAAAGTAAAAGCCTCTCGTAAATTAACAGAACTGGAAAATGAGCTGAACACAAAATGAGACGGGGCCGAGGTGCCCGTGCGCCCCAGGGGCCTGTCGGCGCGGCTCTGGAGGACGGGCTCGGGGCAGGGGCCGCGCGCGGCCTGTCCGCGTCCCAGAAGCACCGTTGCTGAGACGGCCGGGATCCAGAGATGGTCCCGTTCCAAGACGCTCTTTTCATTCACCAGGAGATGATCATTTATACAATGTAAACGCTGTCTAATTTCTTAATCTGACTCACATGAAGATAAGTTTTTTGTTTCCTTTTTTAGCGTCTGAGTGGCAGAGGGGAGAATGCAGGGCAGGAGAGCACAGTGGGGACACGTCTTCGCCCTCGCCCGGCGTGGCGCAGAGAGGCTGTATGGCGCTGTGGCGACTGGGCAGGGAACCGCCTGACCTGCCCAGACCTTGTTTGTGCTATTGAGTAGCAGCTGCAGACCGTGTCCCCTGAGGGCGAGGTGTCCCCTTCCAGGAGAGAGAACACCTGAGCGTACCCTGCACGGGGGCTCAGTGCAGAGCCCGCCCCCCGCCTTGCTCACTTGTCTCCCCCCCGGGGAGGGGGGTCCCAAGGCAGCTCAGACCCACGCGGCCCAGAAGGGAGGTGGTGCCTGTCAGGACCCTGCCCTGCCCCCTCTGCTTCCATCCAGGGACAGCCCTCCTGCTATATTCTAAATAGGTAATTTAAAAAAAAATTCTCCAAGAAGAAAATTTTGAGGATTTAAGCTTAGGATATTTTATTTTTATAAATGCCAGATTATTGTTAGACTAATAAATCATTGGTGATTTTGAAGATGGCAGTTCAGTTAGGGAGTTCACTAAGTATCTCGACTATTCAAGAGAATCTATAAAAGAGGATCTGTTTAGCTGGGCCGTGTTGATGTGGAGAGATGCGGAAGTATGAGAGGGATGGGAGGTTAGTAGTGACGCTTGACACGGCTGGGGCTCAGGGATTCTACCTTCGAGGAAGGACCAGTTCCATCCACGTGTTGTCTGGGAAGGAAGGCTCGTGGCTAGCAACGTCACACACCTCGGACTGCAGTTTAAGCGATTTTCTTACATCGAATAGAGTTATTTAATTTTCATTTTTGAGTCATTGGGCATCGCAGTTGTTTCTTCAGCTGTGACCGTGTGGCTGATGCTGGGGAGATGGATCTCATGTCGATTTCTACTGTGTGCCGTGGAAGTGCTAACTTACTTTGTGATTATGAGCAAATTTTCTACTTGACAAAACCCTGCTGTGGGGTCTCGATGATTCTTCTGTACCAGATTGTTCTCTTACAAATATATACGTTAGAAAAATACACACACTTTCAAATAGAAGAGGGAGAGGCTTTTTAGCCTGAGAAATCACTTTAATGAGAGCTGTATGATAAATCATTGAAATGCGAGTGTAAATATTTTTACGTCTATCAGGGTTCTTATTTGGAAGTGTGCTCTCACCGTTCCCCTTGTTTAAGAGAGTCACATGGTTCTAAGTGTTTATGAAGGATGTGGGTGTTTGCTCTGGAGGTTCCAGGAAAAGCAGGCCCCTCCCAGATAGCTCGAGAACACTGGCCGCCTTATAGGGACTAAATTCACACTTTCTTCCATGAAAAGATGCAGATGAATTACTTTTCTGTTAATATATAGAGAAACAGCAACTACGCGTAAGTACATGCAAATACATGTAAATACTGACATGCAGGGCTATTTGTGTGTGTGGTCATCAGGCCCGTGGGCAGGTGGGCTGGGCCACCCTTGGGTGATGAGGTCAAATGTGAACACGTGCTTTTCATAACTGCGTCGCTGGGGACACCACAACTGCTGTACTTTCCTGTTTCTACTGTACTTCATTTGCAATCTATTTTTAATAAACTTTGTATGTATTTAAGTGTGTTTGCTGTTACTGCAGTCGTGCGGGCAGAATTACATCTGTGATCTGCACCTTTGCCTCCCGTCCCCTTCTGCCTGTGACGTCATTCACGAGAGGTGCCCCGAGGGTCCCGTCTGTGTCAGGCGCTCGTTCTGGTTTGTCCTGATCGTGCAGGCTGTCGGACAGAGGCCGCGGGCCACTCTTGCCGCGGTCCCCACGCTCCCCTGCCCAGCCCGGCTCCACGACCTGCTGGGCGCGTCAGCCGACCCCTGGTCACACAGACTCACACGGTCCCTTCATTGCCTCTTGGATTCTTAAGCACACCCGAACTTACTAAGCTGTGTGGATCGGATGTGCTGGCGGTGCATCAGCAGCGAAGACCCACCCGACGTGGCTCATGGGAGGCGGTCACGAAAGCACACAGGTGGCGCGAGAAGGGAGCCGGCGCTCTGGCTGCACCTGGGGGGGCCTGCCTCTCCCCGGTGCTGACTCCCGTGTTCCCTGTGCCCAGTCCGCCTTCCTTTGTGGCCCCGGAGCAGGCGTGCTGGGTGAAGGAGCGGCCCCAGGAGTTCGAGAAGGGCTTTCCTGAAGGAGGGAATGTCTTAGGACTGCAGAAGCTCAGGGAGGCCTTTGGGTAGGACCAGCTGCTTATGTACTGGAATGAGGATATTCGCTGGTAATGTATTTTTAATGCCCAAAAAGGTGCTTTAGAGTTTAGGAGGACAGAAACTTAGAGACTGACTCAGGTTGTCTCAAGGACCGCAGTTGTGTTGCTCCTCGTGGAAGTAAGGAGTCTGCCCTAGCGAGGCTTTCTGTGGTGGACGTCACAGCAGCAGGCCCTGCAGGGTTTTCTAGCGTGTGCCATGGGAAAATGATCGCCGCTCTGTTGCTCGGGGAGCTGACTTGGTTTTGGGGGGGAGGGGCAGAGGGACAGTCTAAGCTCCACCCCCAGCTCGGGGCCCCGTCTGGAGATTGTGACCCCAGCAGAAATCAGGAGGTGGCCACTTAACCGACTGAGCCACGGCGGTGCCCTGTGTGGGAAGCCGAGTCGTACCTTCAGGGTCTCCATGCCCCTGTCGCCTGCAGCAGGGAGTCTCCCAGGAGAGGAGATGCCGAGTGACCGGTGTCCGTGCACAGCTATTCATCGTTTGTTCAAAGTCATGGCGCCGCAAAAGATGCGAGAACAACTCCAAACATAAAAGTCCATTTCTCTCCCACTTTATTTCACAAACACAACTCATGAGTGCCTGCTCTGTGTCAGCCAGTGGGGACGCGGGTTCCAAGTGTCCCACAGCCGATGCGGGAAGGCAGGCGTCCACAGTTACGTGAGCACAGTTCCTCTCTCGGTTTGTACACAGCAGGTGCACTGGGCACTCTGCCCAGGAGGACCCCATCTAACTCCTGCTGGCACGCCCTCTGCGGAAATGGCTTCCCTCCTGAGAGGAGGGGCTGTCGCAGGCGGAGGAGACCCCTGGGCAGAGAGGCTGCCGCCCGCAGACGGCAGGAGACCTCGGCACGGCTCGCGGGAGCCAAGGGCACCGGGGAGGAGGGCCTCACGCTTTGGAGGAACATTCACGGCTTGGTCGGCGGGGAGAGAGCGTGGGAAGGGGTGGGAGGCCAGCCTCGGGGGCATCACGGGACCGCAACACAGCACTTAGGCCAGCCGCTAACCAACCCCCGCTTCATCCCCTGGAACCGCTCTCCACATTCTCCCCGTAAAGGCGATGGTCCAGCGCCCCTAATCACTTAGGACACTCCGTTCTTGAGCAGCCGCGTTGGAAGAGAAAAGGCAAACGGGAAGTAAATTTCAGCATATTCATACTCAGCCCAGATGTCCGAAAACTACCCTGGCACTATGCGGTCGGCACAAACCGTGCACACACGGTAGTCCGCATCCTTTTTCCTAGGAAGCCTTTGAAACCCAGCGTGTCGTTTCCCCGCGGCCCGCAGCTGGAGTCAGCCTCAGGGAGGACTAGGCTCTGCCCGCAGCTGCGACCCACCGTGCTGAAGGCGCCAGTTCGGAGGAAGGCCGGTGGATGTGGCACCAGCAGATGTCCTGAGACGTGCCTCGGGCAGGTGCAGTGGTGGGAGGGGCATGGCGGGCCGGCGGGCAGCACCCTGCCATCCGGCCAGTGCGGCCGGCCTGTCCCCGTGCCCAGGCCCCCCAGGGCGTCTGTTCTAGCAGTGGTCACGCTGTATCCGTGTGCACAGCACACACACGTCCCACATGGTGCATCACATGTGTGCATCACCGGTGCGCTGGAGCTCCCCGCGCGGGGCCCCTCCCCGCCGTGGCCTTGCCAGCCCCCAGCAGCACAGAAGGAGGCCTCGCACCTCCCGGCTGCCCAGCGAGCCCCAACTCCGCGCCTGTCTTTGTCATTTCTGTTTCAGCAGCTTCGGAGGAGTGCGCTGTCGGGGAGGATGCGGCTTATTCGCAGCGCCGCGGCGCCTTGCCCTGCCTGTTCCTTCAGATCCGTTCAGTGAGGCAGCAGACGCTGACTTGAGTTCCTGTGTGTGGACCCCACAGATGAACGTTCCTATGGGAAAGGAAGCCATAGTCACTTGGCAGATGTAAAAAGGGAAGGACAGAAGTTAAGTTCGTACCACCCAAGAGGCTTGTCGTTTATATGGGATTTGGAACACCCACAATATTTCGGAAAGGGTCTTCAAATGCAGCCGCTCGCTCCCCTCCCCACGCCTCCCTCCTCCCCCGGCATTCCCCTGACCCTGTCGCCGTGGAAACCACGGGGCGCAAACTGCCCACCCACGCGGATTCTGTGGCTGAGACTGGGCCTGGTGATGCCCGTGCAGGGCCGCCGCTGGGGGCGCTTCTTGGAGCAGCGGGCCAGGCAGCTGCAGCGCCAGGTGCAGGTGAGCAGGGGCAGCTGAGCGCAGCTGAGGCCACACCTGCAGCCCCCCTGGCCGGGTTGACCGCCCCCTCCCGCCTGGGAGCCTTGGGGGTGTGGCCAGCGTGGGAGGGTTGGGGTGATGGCGCCGGAAGACTGCGTTGGGGTTAGAGGCCCCATCATCTTCTACCTTCTGCTCTATAGGGTGCGAGGTCCTCATCTGTAGTCCCCCTTGGACCTCACCCCACCCCCACCCACACCTGAGACCTCATGCCCCTCATCTGAGCACCTGTGTCATCCGCCCAGGGCCCTCCCGTTACTTACTGGGCGTTTACTATTTACTGTGCTAAATTTTGGAATGCAATGGTTAAGCAACAACCCTGCTCTCTTGGAGTATAGCCTTGAATAAAGGAATAAATAGTCACAATAAATGTAAGCCATCAAAGTGGCCCCAAGATGATGCTACGGTACATGGTCTTATTAGGGTCTGTAGTGCAACAGGTCTGGTTGAATCCCAGTCGAGGACTTCCCCTGGGGGCAGAAGTGGAGCTGAGTTCCGCTGGGATGGGAGGCTGCCATGTGGCAGTGGGGTTGAGGGTTAAGGACAGAATAGCCTTATCATGGTGTGTGTGTGGCGGGCGGGGCTGGCCTTGGGAGACTGGCAGAGCACAGGAGAGAGCGGATAGTGGAGGCTGAGAGGCGGGAGGAAGGCAGCCCACGCAGGGTCAAGCCGGACTAAGGATGTTTTTCTTTGTCTTGAGGGCCAGGAAAGGCTATTGAAGAGATCTTAAGAGGGGGATGATACAGTTAGATCCGCATTTTGAAAATGTCACTCGTAGCAAGTCCTACTTGAAGGACAAGCATGAAGATGTAGGGTGGAGTTAGAAGGTGCAGGGCAGGACTGCTGGGATGGCAAGATGAGGACCTCTGTGAACCTGCTCCCAAGCAAAACAAGCACATCTGGGGAATATTGTAGAAAAATGGTGTAAAGCCCCTAGAAATGGCCCTAAGGGCATACATCACATGAAGAAACATTTATGCAAGAAATCTGCTAAAAATCTCTGTAAGAACAGTGAAAACCTGTGGCTCCTTCCCTCCCACCAGCTGAGCTCAGCTCGACAGAAGGTCCTCTCTGGGTGTGTGTATCCAAGATGGGGCTCCCCCTCTCCTCAGCTTCTGACTTAGGGTCACTGTATCTCACCAGCACGCAGCGGAAGAGGCTAAATTACCAGTGGGTGGGGTGGAGGCTTAGGGGTTCATGTGGTTCCCCACTCGTATGACAGAGGCCTCACCCCAGAACAGAGGTCAGGAATACTGGGATCCCAATTGCTCTTTCCGCCCTTGATCAGCACAAAGGTTTCATAGTGAGAGAGCCAGCCAACAGACCGGAGGCCACAGCCCTGCCCAGTGCCCAGAGTGGGGATTTAGCCCAGGGGGAGAGGCAGCCCATAAGAAGAGAGAGCTCTGAAGCTCTTCGCAAAGGAACTTCCTCCAAACACACTGTGGGGAAGTTCAGAAACAAGAGTTCTCCTTCATTAAGAGCAGTTATTAACGTGTGCTTGGGCAGTGTAACAGAGCAGCACAGAAACATGTTCTTCTCAGTTCTGGAGACTGGAAATCTGGGACCAAGTTATAGGCAGGGGTGGTTTCTCCTACGGCCTCAGCCCTTGGCCTGTGTGTGGCTGCCTTCTTGTGGCGCACTCACGTGGTCTTTCCTCTGTGTGTGGGTATCTCTGGAGTGCCCTCTGTGTCCTGATCTTCTCATAAGGACACCAGTCAGGTTGGATTAGAGCCCTTTCTAGTGGCCTCATTTTAACTTAATCACCCCTTTAAAGGCCTTGTCTCCAAATACAATCACATTCTGAGGTCCTGGACTTGGGACTTCAACAAGTGAATTGTGTGTGCGGGGGTGCGGGATACAGCCCATAATTAGCCACAAGCTAATAGGCCACCTAGTTCACTCAAGGCTAAGAAGAGCCTGGGGTTAGGGCAAATATCAAAGACTGGCTTCCAAAAGTAGCCCTGCCCCAGTTTAACTGGACCAGACAGTGGAGAAATTTATGGCCCAGGCCATTATTGAAAACAATAAGGCAATCAATAATCAGTGGGGTGGTTGTGATACCAAGGGAGACAGAGTAACAGAGATCGGGGAGAGGCGGTTAAAAAGAGCCCTGCTTAAACTGCAGTCTCCCAGTGCCTGTGTGCATGCCCGCGGCTGTGTCCTTCCCTCAGGGGTTGGGCAGACTTCCCTGGAAGAGGCGAGCTAAATCACTCAACAAAGCACACAAGTAGCAACAAAAAACAAAAAACAACAACAAGAACAACAACAAAAACTGCAGGTGGGGGAAAGGCATCACTATTTAAAGTTTCTACAATATATTTCCTAAAATGTCCAGTTTTCAACAAAAAATTGTAAGACATGAAAGAAACAGGAAAGTGAGACTCATCCACAGCAGGGAAACAGACAACAGGAACTGCCCATGAGAATGCCTGATGTTGAAATTAGTAAGTCAAAGCAGTCATTATAAATATGTTCAAAGAACTAAAGGAAATTGCATTATAGAAGTGAAGGAAAATATGTTAATTTCTCATCAGATAGAAAATATCAAGAAATACCTAGAAATTATTTTTTTAATTATAATCTTAGAGTTGAAAATAACTGAAATGGGAACATTCTCTAGAGGACTCAAGAATAGATTTGAATAGACAAAAAAGGAATCAGCAAACTCTTAGATTGGTAGAAATTATGCAATCTTAAAAACAGAAAAATAGAAGAAAAATGAATAGAACCTCTGGAAAAGGTGTGAAACCTGTAAGCACACCAGCATATCTGTCATGGGAGCACCAGGAGAGGAGAGCAAGAAAGCAGGAAAAATATTCAAAGAAACAATTACCCAAACTCCCCAAATTTGTTGGAAGTTTAGGTACACATAAAAGAAGCTTAATGAATTCCAATGAGGATAAATACAAAGAGATCCACATCCACCTGCATCTTTGTAAAAATAAAGAGAAAAGCAGAGAGAGAAGAACGACTTGTCGTGTCAGTTCACCATGACTGTCAGCAGACTCTCATCAGTGTCTGTGGAGGTCGGGGCAGTGGGTGACGTGTTCAAAGTGCTGAAAGACGAAAATTCTGTCAACCAAAAATCTTACATCCAGCAAAACTGTCTTAAAAAATGAAGGCAAAATAAAGGCATTCCCAAATAAACAAAATCGGAGAAAATGTGTTGCTAGCAGGCCTGCCTTTTAAGAGATACCAAAGGAAGTTCCTACATGGAAACACAAATCCACAAAGAATGCCAGTAAAGACCGTCAGGTAATTATAAAACACAGAAGAAAGGTGTAGTTCTCTTTGTTTCCTTCACTGACTTAGAAAGCAATTATGTAAAACATATGTATAACTGTGTTGTTGAAACTATAACATCTAGAAATGTAATGTATTTGAGAAAAGTAGCACAAAGGAGGTGGGTGGAGGCAGTTTTGTGGGAGTAAGAATGACACCCGATGGTAGCTTGAATGCACAGGACCAAGTGAGCAGAAGTCAAAATGGTGAAGAGGGCCGGCAGAGCAAACCCTATAAATACATGCTTACTGTCCCTTCTCTTCTCAGACTCTTTAATGAACATGAAATTATGTGAAGTACCAGTGATTGCACGGGATTTTTACATCTGTAACACACACGGACATGATGTGTAACGGTACCAGCACGTCAGCCACAACAGGAATGTTTCTGCATCTCACTGGAATCGGACTGTAAATGTGAAGTAGACTGTTCCAGGTTCAAAGTACAGGTGAGCCCTTGAGCAACCACGGAGAAAATTATTCAAAAACTAGTGGAAAAGGTCATCAAAGAAGTTAAGATTTCACCCCAGAAAATATCCACTTAATGCAAAAGAAGACAGTAAATGAGGAACCAACAGGACACGAGACACGTAGAAAACAAAAGTGAAATGTTGGGCATAAAGCCACCTCAGTGACATTCAGTGTGAGTGGACAAACCGTCGGTCAAAAGGTAGGTGCTGCCAGACGGGGTAAGAGGCCACATCTACCACATGCTGTCTCTATAGGGGACATGTTTTAGATGCAGAGATACAAGTAGTTGTAAGCAGAAGGGTGGGAAAAGACATCATGCCACCATCAGCTTCAAGCAGACTGAGTGACTGTACTAATACCAGACAAAATAGACTTCCAGAGGAAAACAGTGTTACTACAGATAAAGAAGGACCTTTGCTCATGACAGAAGTATCACTCCATCAGGAAGATAGGAAAATTATATGTGCATCTAACAACATGGCCCCAAAATTGGCAGGATCTAAGAGAGAAAAAGGCAACTCAAAAATGATAGCAACAGACATCCACCCTCCCGACTCTCAGTAATGGACAGACTGGACAGAGGACCAGCAGGAAGACAGACAGCTTGAACAACGCCCCTGAACCAACCCGAGCAGGCAGACATGCACAGAACATCCCTCCCACGTAGCAGGAGGACACACTCTTCTCACATGACTAAGACGCGCTCTCTGGGTTAGACAACCTGCCGGCCGCAGAGGAAGCCTGAACACATGGAAAAGGATAAAGAGCATATCAAGTATATTCTCCAGTAACAAGAGAGGGGGGTTAGAAATTAATAACAAAAATAAATTTGGGAAATTCACAAATAGGTGAAAATTAAATAAGACAGTCCTAAATAATCAGTGGATGAAAGAAGAAATCACAAAGGAGGTCAGGGAATATTTTGAGAGGAATGAAAATGAGGATGCCACATAGCCAAGTTTATGGGATGCAGCTAAAGCAGCACCCGAAGGAGCATTCATAGACGTAAACACCTACTTTAAACAAGAAGATAGTTCTCAGATCAACACCCTAAACTTCCACCTGAAGACACTGGATGAAGCCGTGAAGCAAGACTGAAAGCCAGCAAAATAAAAGCACGACAGAGACTAGAACAGAAACAAGTGCAACAGAGCCTGGAAAAACTATACAGAAAATCAACAGAACCAGAAGGGGGCTCTGAAAAGATGAACCAAACTGACAGACCCTTAGTTTGACTAAATAAAATTAATAAAATCAAGAATAGAAGAGAGGGCATTACTACCAACTTCACAGAAATAAAAAGGGAGACACAAGAAAACAGCATGAATATAGATGTAAAAATCTTCAAAAAATACTGGCAAACTGAATCCAGTGGTATATAAAAAGGATTATAGCCATGACCAAGTGGGAGTCATCCCTCAAATGGTCTAGCATCCCAGTCAGTTAATGTGCTAGACCGTATCAATAAAAGAAAGGACAAACCCCATGATCATTTCGATAGATCCAGAAAATTGCATTGGACAAAACTTAACTCCACTTCATGATGAAAACACTCAACCAACTAGGAACAGATGGTGACTCCTGAAGCTGATAAAGGGATGTCCATGAAACCCCTCAGCTGACACGCATAAGGTGAAAGGAACAAGATGAACAGCCCCACTCTCATCACGTCCATTCACCATCTTCCTGGACGTGCTCGTCTGTGTGGTTAGGCAAGATGACAGAAGGAAAAGGTATCTATATCAGAAAGGAGGAAAGAAGGCTATTCCTATTTGCAGATGACATGATCTCATATATGGAAAATCCTAAGAAATCCACCAAAAACCCTATTAGCCCTAGTAAGTGATTTCAGCAAGGTTGAAGGATACAAGATCCAGGTGCAAAAATCTGTATTTCTACTTCATAGGAATGAAAAAAAAAAAAGAAATTAAAAACAACAATTCCATTATCATCAAAGATAATAAAATGCTTTGGAAGAAATTTAAGGATTGCATGACTTGCACATTGAAAATGATGGTCAGCATTAGCCATCAGGGCAATGCAGATGAAATCACAATGACACGCCACTTCCTACCCACTCGGACAGCCGTGCTCAGAGAGACAGATGGGGAGTTTTGGCGAGGGTGTGGACGGCTTGGAACTGTCACGCACTGCAGGTGGGAGTGTGCAGTTAGTTCCTCAGATGCTAACCAGGGGTACCGCACACGGTTCCCATCCTAGGACTACACCCAGGCAAAAGGGAAACGTGTGTCCCACAAAAACTCGTTCAGGAATGTCATAGCCGCACTACTCAGAATAACAAAAACTGGAAACAGCCCGAATGTCCTTCAGTTGATGGATGGGTAAATATATGTGGCACAGCTCTACAGTCGAATATGATCAGGCAATGGGAGGAAATAAAATTCTGGAAGGACGCCACGACTCGGTTGAGCCTTGAGAACAAGGTGCCCAGTGAAGGAAGCCGCTCACAAGGGGCTACATATCCTGTGATTCCGTTGATCCAAAATGTCCAATGGCAAATCTATAGAGACAGAGAGTAGATCAGTGGTTTCCTCGGGCTGGGTTGGGGGTCGTCAGGGGTGGGGTTTCCTGTTGGGGAGACGGAAATATTCTCAGACTACTTTCGGTGATGGTGGCACCACCGTGAGGATACCAAAGCCGCCGACCTGCGCACGTGGGCCGGTGAGTTGCCTGCAAGTGACTCACAGCTCCATAGCGCTGCAGTCAGGGGCGCCATCTTGCTGGATGCCCAAAGTGGACTTCTGCGGAAATATTCGAGGTTTGTTTTTTTTTTTTTAAGAGGTAAAATTGACTGAACATGGTAACAGAAAATCCAGATGACAGCCAGGTTTCTGGTTTTATAACCAATCACAAAGAGATTGTCCCGAAATGATCACAGTTCTCTGAGAGCTGCACATCAGCGGGCTTGGGGAGGGACTCCCTGCAGAAAGGACGGCCCCTGGGCCACCTTCCCAGAAACCCGTGCTTTCCTGTCCACCGAGACCTCCAGGGGCTGGCTTGCTCAGCGTTTACTGTAAATAGCTCATATTTAAACTCCTCTGCTTAAAACCCTGCAGATAACACTCCCTTCTTCCCTGTCGTCCCTCCTCCCAGATCCCAGCCTCCTCCCCAGAGTCTCACCTTCTCTGCGCCTCAACTCAGCAAACTCATTCCTGCCTCAGGGCCTTTGCATGGGCTTGTCCCTTTCCTCTGGTTTCCTCGCTGGCCTGCCAGCCCTCCTCACCCTTGGGCAGCCGCCCTGCCTCTGAACCCATATCACTGATTTAACTTAGGCATCCCCTCCCCAGCTCACTTACCCCACGCACTGGCTCTTCCACGTCTCCCCATGAGGATGGGAACCCTGCACCTGATCATTCACGCCTGTGTCCACAGCACCCAGACAAGTGCCTGGCACATGACAGATTTCTAACAGATAGTTTTTGAATATGAGTTAATTCAAGGAAAGAAATGCTGATTTTGGTGCATTCCAGATTTTAACTTGCATATAGGTCACCTGGAGCTCTCGCTAAAATGCAGACTCTGGTAGATTTGGGGTGGGACTTTTTCAGCAGCTTGATTGGGGTATAATTTATGTGCCATAATGCAGGATTCTGCATTTCCAACAAGCCCCCAGATGCTGCTGCTGGGGACCACCGTTGGAGTAAGGGTTGTAGACGCGGGGCAGGGGGGTGCCCACCCGCGTCAGAAGCCGCCCCCACTCCAGCTGACTCCCCTGCAGCTTGTCCCTGATGCCAGTGCTGGCTTCCCTCTGAGGATGGAATGCTTACTGATGAGTATCAGTTATGGTGATAACGTCCCTTTTTTGTCCTTGGCTGTAGGCCAAAGAAGAGCGGATAGTTGAACTGGAAACGGAAAATGCTGTTCTTCACCTGAGACTGGCCCAGGTAGCGCCCCCACGCGTCTGGGAGATGGAGCTGGACTGAGCCCTGCCCGGCTCAGGGCTGCAGCCCGTCCCTTCCCTTTCTCCCGTCCACTGCGGTGGCCACAAGCCCCAATCCCCATGCTCACGAGTATCTAGTGAGTCGGGAATTAGTGTGGTGCCTGCCCTTCACTGAGGTCGAACTTATGAACACGACTTCCCCCCAGTTGAAGCATACAAGTGGACGTTCAGTCCACTCATGGTTGCCCGGCCATCGTGACACCCCCGGCACCTGCCCCCCAAAGACCCTCATGCCACTCAGATTCATCCCCTGCCCTCCCCCACTTCCAGACCAGTTCTGGCGTCCTGGCACAGACGCTCGCGTGATTCGGCCCAGATCAGCTGTCCACCTCGAAGGAAGGGTGCGCGGAGGAGAGCGCCAGGTGGGAGCCTGTCCACTCTGGTCTCGCACGGCCAGCCGCTGCAGCCCCCAGAAGACTCGGGTGGGCCCTGCGTGCCACGGCAGTCCCTGCAGGAGGCGAAGGCCATGTGAAGACGGCGCAGGGGCCATCCGCAGAGGCGCAGACGCAGCCACGGCCAGGGCGCCCGGTGGCCACGGGAGCTGGAGTGGTGGGCGGACCTGCCCCGAAGCCTTTGGGTTCCGACGCTGGCCTCCGGAACCGCGAGCGGATGCCCTTGTGTTGTCCCAAGACTCCCAGGCGGTGGTCATTTGTTTGGAAAGCTACGCACATCTGAGTTCCTCATCTTTAAATTGTGAACCCTGCAGATCTCTCCTGAGGGCCTCACAGCAGAACCCAGTCTTCAAGCTCTTGTCACTCCTCGAACAACCCTGTCCAAGTTTCACTGAACCAAACTTAGTTGCACTAAATTGTAGATTAAGTTAGGGCTGTTCGTACTGCTTCCTAAATTAAGTATTCATTTATTGGTTCGTTTTGCCGGTGCTTCTGGCCAGAGCCCTGGCCAGGAGCACATCTCCCCTGCGTTGCACCAGAACCTTCCCACAGCGCTTCCGAGGGGCACGGATGGTCGGCGGCAGATGTGGCAGGTGTCTGGGTCGGCCGCAGGAACCCCGGAGCCAACGGCCAGCCCGCGCGCCGCGGTCCTGCCCCCGCCCCCGCTGCAGGGCTAGAGGCACAGGGCCGGTGGGATCGCGGAGTTCACAACCCTCCGTCGGTGAGGGCTGCCGCAAAGCTCCGGTAGTGTTTCCGAACACCCTCAAGATGAAATTAAAAACATTTTCTTTCACATTTAAGATCATTAGGCATAGCCTGAAACATTTTTGGCATTTGTATGCTAAGTCCCTCTAAGTCATTTCTGATGATTATGAAGTAGAACATCTTCATTCTGGGGCCCACGCCTCCCGCCCGCCCGTGTGCCTGGGATGGAGACGGGCAGCCCGCAGGGCTCTGCCGAGAGCTGCCGTCCACCGGCCTCTCTGCGCAGAGTGGCCGGTCACGGCTCCGCTGCGGCCCCTCCGACCCTCGGACACTGTCCCTGTTCCGGTGTCTCTCCCAGAGCGCGTCCGAGCGCCTCCCCAGAGCCATGTGCTCATGCTTACGCAGCTTTGCTGCCCACTCTCGCTGGACGCCCGCGGCTCTCTGCCCGTTTCTGCCAAACCAGCCCGGCCCCGGAAGCCAGGCAGCCCCACGTCCCGTGTGCCGGACTCGGTCGCTCTTACCTCATTTCCCTCTGAGTTCCTGTTGGACCTACGGTCAGCACCGGAGCCTTCGGAATACAGGTCTGGATATTTATATGTACATTATTTTTTTTCCGGAGAGAATCTGAGCCTTCTGAGTTGAGGGCCTTCATTTTGCTTCAGTTTTGTCTTTAGCCGCCTGAGGGGTGGAGGCAGTGAACTGCATGATGTCCCTGAGCTCTAGTCCGTCTACAAGTCCGTGCCCACGTGGCTCCCAGCACCTGCTGTGCCGCGTGTTCTCTGTCGTCTTTATCATCCCGCGGATGAGCGGGTTCTCCTGAGCTTCCCTGTCGTGTCGGTTCTCCTAAGTGTGAAGGTTTCCCATCAAGAAGTACTAGATTCTCCAGCCTCACCAGGGGGCCCTTCCCACCTGCCACCTCTGTGTCCGGTTCACTGTAGCTCGGGCGTCCACCCTGGTCCTGGTGCGGAAAGAATTTGCTTGATGTGGTTTCATGAGCATTACAGTCAAAAGCTTTGACTGAAAGAAAACACCCAGCCTCACAGTTTGGAGTCTAGGGAAGACGTTGGTTTCAACAACCATGCGAGCCGGCGTGAAGCCTCGGCGCCAGGGGTGGAGGAATGTGGGCTCAGCTGCACTGGGACAGCGCAGACCCCTGGCCATTCAGGCAGGTCTGGCCCATGAGGCACAAACATGCCCCCTCTCTCCTCTCTGGCATTTAGCGGACTTCTCCGGTCCTGCAGCACCAGTGAAAGAAGGGAATGGAATGCTGCTCAAAGTGCACAGAACTCTCCGTCCCCCTCCGCGGCTCCCTCGTCAGGTAGTTTTGACAGAATTCATTTACCATCATGGTGCTTTCCTACTTTCAAGGTGTTGAGTGGAATTCAGTCCGAAGCTCCCGAGCAAATGAGCCTAATTACATGAACTTGCTAGCTGGTTTATTTTATTTCCTGTCACCAGAGGCGTGACCCAGGCCTGCATGACTGTCAGCCAGGAGCAGGGCCTTGAGCCTCCGGGTCGTGTTCCTTCCGAGCTCACCTCCGTGAGATAAGGACTGTCCCGCAGTCGTGGGCACGGCGGCAGTGGGATGGGCCGCAGCATGCGGAGCCGTGGATCTACGGGGCTGGCTTCCCGCCCGGCGCGGAGGGGGGCCAGCCCTGCCCAGCTGACGGCAGCCTCGCCTCTGTTCCCTGCTGTAGAGGAAGCGTAGTGAGGAACAAACACCCAGAAACTCACGTGTGGCAGCCGGGCGGGGCCCCCTGACCCCTGATGCTCAGGCGGCGCCGGTCCTCAGGGTGCTTCACCCCACGCCCTGGCCTGGCCTCCGCAGCAGCTCCTGTTCCAGGCATGCCCGTCTCCGAGGCTGGCGTCCCTGCCACTCTCCGTGTCATTCCCCATCAGGCACAGACACTCGGGAGAGCCCCGTACCCGTCAGGCCTCCTCCTCGCTGCAGGGCCCTGCGTCGGAGACCAGTGTGTCCCACACTGACCCCACCGTGTGGGGAGGCCTGCGTCCTCCGCCTCTGTGCTCCTCCCGAAGAGAAGCCGGTTCCTGCTCGTGAAGTGAGCACGTGCGCCCTGCAGCTTCGGAGCCGTGCACCTTCATGTCAGGATGCGCGGTCAGTGCATGGAAAGTCGGTCTTACTGAGCAGCGGCGGCAACGATGCGGCGCTCGGCTGTTACTCAGCCGTGTGTTTTCACCGAATGGGAAGGCATGGCTGCGTGCGGAGGGGGAGACCATCTGCCGTTATTTACGAGCTGCAAGGACACAGCGTGAAAGCATCGACACTCAAACACCGTGGAGAACAAACCAAAACGAAGCAAAAACCCAAACACATCACCTTTTCCTTGGGACCTGAGTTATGGCCCCTCCGCAGCTGGCCACGCAGTCCAGGGACCTGGGAGCTGCAGTGGCCCCTGTCTCGTCCCACCGCGTCACCTCCCAGACGTGCCAAGGTTGTCCCTGAATGTGTCCCGACTCAGCCCCTTCTCCCCCGAGGTCCCAGAGCCATCATCCTGAACAAGTATCTGTCCTGAAAATCTTCGCTCGCTTGGCTTTGCCCTGAAGAAAACACCCAGGCAGTGACCTTATCATTGACGAGGCCCATGGCCTCCCCGTCATCCCCGTCCCCTTCACTGTTCTCTCCTTTGTTGCATCGGCCAGACGAACTGGGCCCTTAAGCACCTGCCAACGCGGATGCCTTCAGCCTCGGCCACCCTGCACCCGCCGTCCATACAGCCCTACCTGTGCCCCCGTCCCCGTGCCCCCCCGCGCCCCAGTCCCCGTCCCTGTGCCCCCCCGCGCCCCCGTCCCTGTGCTGCGCCCCCCCGTGCCCCCGTCCCCGTGCCTGTGTCCCCCCGCGCCCCCGTCCCTGTGCTGCGCCCCCCCATGCCCCCGTCCCCGTGCCTGTGTCCCCCCGCGCCCCAGTCCCCGTCCCTGTGCCCCCCCGCGCCCCCGTCCCTGTGCTGCGCCCCCCCCGTGCCCCCGTCCCCGTGCCACACCCCCCGTGCCCCGGTCCCGTGCCGCCCCCCACCCCGTGTGGGCCCTGCATGCGGGTGGGGCTCAGCGGACAATGGGTGAATAGTCTCCCCTCAGAGAAAGTGCACCTGCTCTGAGGTGTTGAGACTTTGGTCTTTTATTCTCTTCTGCACAACAGTACCGAGGAATGACTGGAAAGGGCGGCAGCGCGGCCGCCGGGCTCTGCTCCCGGTGCCGAGACCGGGACCCGCCGCGGAGAAGCGCAGCCCCGGCCGCACCCCAGCTCCGCTGCCAAGTTCAGGTAGGAGCAGCTCTATTTACACGGCAGACGCTCGTGTCCGTAACTCACAGCGCTGGTTTTCTGGTGAGACTGTGGACCTTATGCCCGTGAGGACGGACCTACGCTTAAGGGGTTACAAGGAGCCTGATGTAAGGAGGCAAAGCTCCTCGGTTAGCAGTAGTGGCTCTTCCAGCACAGTTGACCCACGTGGCCTTCTCTTTTTTTTAATTTTTTGTTTTTAATTATTTATCTGTCAGAGAGAGAGAGAGAGAGAGAGAGAGAGAGCACCAGCAGGGGGAGGGGCAGAGGGAGAAGCAGACTCCCCGCGGAGCAGGGAGCCCGACAACATGGGGCTCGAGCACAGGACCCCGGGATCATGACCGAGCCAAAGCAGACGCCCAACGCGTCTCACTGGTGCCCACGGCGGGAGCTCGCCTCCTTTGCGGCACCTGCTGAACAGGAGGCCTGGGGTCCTGAGCCCACGCGGGAGGGAGAAGCTCCGTGTGGCCGTGGCCGGGCCGTGTGACACAGCTCTGCTCCCGATACACTGGGAGGCAGGGTGGTCCTCTTCTTTATTCCAGTATCAAATGGTAGAAGACGGCTTTATGCAGGTCAGGTTAACCAGGACGCACGCCACCGCGGTCACCGGGGAGCAGGTCCTGGTGACCTGCCGGGCCGTCTGGAAAGAAAAGTCGGAAGCGGCGTGGCCGTGGCCCTAGCACTCCTGGCAGTGCTCCAGGGCCACGTGGTGCAGGGGTATTTTTATACCATCGTGTGATTAGGAGCATTGTTCACCTTTTGTTGCAAACAATGTGACCAGGGCAGAAATTAGAAGGGAAAAAAAAGATCATTATGACAACAGCAAAAACGCCATCTGTAAACATGATTAGTCTGCCCTGAGAGGCTTGTTTTTCCTCCCCACGAACTGCGGGAATGTGTGTAGAATCAATTTACGGAGGATTAATCCTTTGTCCTCTTACAGCTCAGTGGAAGGGGTCCATCTCTGACGGAAGTGTGGGACTTTATCTGCATCCCATGTACTAAAGATACTGTAATTCAATTCCGTATGGACATTTTATCAGAATGTTTCCAAAACATACGGAAACGGTCTCCGTTTTACAGAAAAGAAAGACTTAAGAATCCAAGGACATGTATCTCAGATCAGCTGGGGTTTCGTGATTCGCTTGCTAGATGTCAGACCACAGGACGTCAGCTCCTTCCTTCTGGGCCTCTTGTCTGCTGGTGCCAAACAGCGTCCCAGAAGGGAAGAGCCCCTGACGTGGGGGATACCGCTTATCGGCTCCATTGTCCCCAGAGTTCCCTAAATGCTCTCGCAGGTGCACCTGGACATGGGTCACACGCGCACAGGGGCCATCATGGCTCTGGCCATGTGCTCAGGACAGTGTGGCCCCGAGGGCAGTCAGGACAAGAGACCAGAGCCCTGTTCCTGCATGCGGAGGGCGGCGTGCGGACTGGGGCCCGGCCGGCCTCACGAGGAAGTCCGCAGCGGACAGAAAGCTGTCCTCCCTCTAACGTTTAAGAGCTTCAGCTCTAAATGGATTTAGTTCATGGGAGATTCGTGCATGGTTGTGTCATCCACGTGGCTGTGTTCTTATTTTATAGACGCTTACATGACTATTCCATATGGTGCGATGTGATCAATAACATCATCTCGGTTGTGTGTTCTTGTGGTCCAGAACCTGAAGCGAGACATGAAGGCGCTGCGAGCCTCTTCTCTGGAGGTTTTCAGAACTTACCGGGAGCACCTGCAGGATGGTCTTTCCGCAGTGGTGGCGGCCGTCCAGAGGGCACAGCTCTGCCACGAGGCTCTGCTGGGTAAGCTGAGGCCCTAGCCCAACGGCAGCCCGGCCCATTGTGCGGACACAGAGACTGCCAGGGATTGGAGTTGGCATCTGCTGTGGCTTTGTGCCCCCACCTGGGTGCAGACATGAGCAAACCCCGAGGCACGGGCTGGCCATCGCGGGGCTACAGTCCCGGTGGCCACGCCCCTCAGGGAGGTCCCTGTCCTCTGGGGACAGCGAGAGCCTCTCTCTGATGCCGGCCCTGCGCTGGGGCTGTGTCCCTGCTGAGCCTCCCGTGTCATGTCCCTGAAGTGCAGTGTGATGGTCCCTTCTGTCCATTCAGCTCTTTCTCAGGCTCGGTCACTACTGGGTGGAGACGGGGATGTTCTCGTCACCGACCAGACTTACAGCCCGGGGAGCAAGGTGCTTTGACCGTGGGGCTGTAAGTCCTCACCCCAGAAGCACCGTAGAAATGAAGGCATGCTCCTTGGGTAGGTTCCGCTCAGGGACCCTCCTGCAGGGTCTCCGGCCAGGTGACAGGTGTGCACGTGCGTGTGCGCCTGTGGTCCTCCATGTCACGTGCTCCAGGAAAGGGGACAGCATGGTTATCTAATGGGCATAGTGTGCCTCTGACAAAGAGGGGTGCTTTACAGAGAACTGGGAGAAGAGGGGGAAGAGCCATGAATTTCCCTCAGGACGCGAAAGTCTCCTGCAGGTAGGGCAGGTCATGGGGAGTGGTTTGAAGATCCTCTCCTGAAAACCTCACTCGCACCTGCGGTAAAATTGTCCCCGCAGCCTGGCAGGCGAAGGCGGGTCACCTGGAGCAGTCCTTGCAGGAAGTAAGCACGCGGTATGAGCTGGAGAAGCAGAAGAGGAAGATGCTTCACAATCGTTTGGTGGTGAGCTCCACTCAGGGTTCCCGTTCCGAGGAGGGTGGTGGGAAAGGTGACCTCATTGAAAGGTAGGGGTGGGGGTCTGGGTGGACAGCCAAGGAGGTGTGGCCAACAGGGAGGTGTGGCCCGCGGGGAGGCGTGGCTCATGGGGAGGCGTGGCCCGCGGGGAGGCGTGGCCCGTGCCAGAGGCGTGGCCCGAGGGGAGGTGTGGCCCGCGGGCGAGGAGGCGGTGGGGCTGAGCCGCCCCAGGGTGGGGTGGGGTGGGGTGGGACGGGACCAGTCCCTGAGGCCTGCAGGTGGGGGGTCAGACACCTGGCCGAGTGCGAGGGCGGGGGCCGGGCAGGGGCACGCGTGTGCCCAGGGGTCTGCGGAGGGCGCGCCCGGAATGCGTGAGCCGGGATCCTCAGAGCTCAGCCTCCCCGGCCAGCGTGGCTCCAGCTTTCTTCGCCGTCAGCAGGACACCGAGGATGGCCCGCCTTCCTCTCTTATGCAGTGTGAGGCCTGAGGCCCAGGAAGTGTGAAGACTCGGGTTTCCATTTCTGCACACGATGAGGCCGGAGTTGATGGTTTGTTGGATGAACTTTGCTCCGAGAGATTTGCTGGCGTGCTGCAGCCCCGGCCAGCTCACAGTCCCACTGAGCCTGTGCTTGGCGACTCCCCGGCCCCCGGCTCCCCCAGAGGTTAGGAGTGGCTCTCCTGTCCGCTCGCTGTCTCCCCATGTGGTTCGGGCTCTGTGCGCTTCCTGCTGACCAGGCACTCTGTAAGCGCCTCCGTGCACGTTCATGCCTGGTCTTGACAGCAGCATCGCCCTGGGTCCAAAGGGGCCAGGCGGGCCCTCGGGCGGGAACCAGGTCCAGGGTGGGACGAGGCTTGGCGCTCTGGCTGCCGCATTCTGCGACCTGGAAGACACACCGACAGACCGTAAATCAGCGGGTGTGCGTCACCTACTCAGTGTTCAGGAAGTAAAAGCAGCTGTGCTTCACGACTAGTTGAATCAACCAGCTGTGAGTCCAGGGTACGATTCAGAACGGATCTCCAGAGAATGCTTTCTGAACACTTAGAGGGAAAACGAGTTGCTCACGGAACCAGCAGGAGTGTATGAGAATGACAGTGTTCTCGTCCTTTCCAGGTATCACATCAAGAAAAGAGGAGAGATGTAGAGTATCTGGTCTTCAGCCAGGCATTTGCAAAAGTATGACATGAAATATTAATAAACAGAACGTCAGCATAAGAGCTGCAAGCCATCCTTCACAGGCCAGCGCCCCCACCCCAGGTTTTTGGCGTCTGTGGAGGCCGCGCAGTGAGGGAGGGGCAGGCCTGCCCAGCCAGGGACCTGGGCCCAGATGACGGCCAGGAGAGGAGCTGTGTAGGGATGTCCTCTGGGCTCTGTCCAGACTCTTTGGATCCTAATTCTTGCTGACATGATGGAGACAGAAAAGCATATTATTGTATTTGAGAATATGAATTTGAAAGGGATTTATAGCAAACACATTGAATGGCAAAGAGTATCCCAAAATATTTCCACAGGCTAGAGCACTAGGCTCAAGCAGAGCAAACAGGCTATGGAATGCCAAGTACGCAGGTGCCGGCTGATGAGGAAATGGGATAAGAGCAGGTGCCTGGGAGAGGTGCACAAGGACAGGTGACCGCACGCAACAGCATCGCCTTGTGAGCTAAGATCAGTTTTTAAATAGAAAAACATGTTGGAACTCACAGCACCATCATCATCGTCGTGGTTGTTAGCAGGAGTCCCTCTCCCTGCCACAGGAGCTCGGACTGCAGCAGGCTCAGTCTGGGGACCTGGTCCCTCACCCCAGGCTCCTCGGACCACACCAGGCTGTGCCGATGGATGCCCTGGTGCGCATGGAGTGGAGGTGACCGTCCCTTTCTGTGGGTAACACTTCTTTACTCACGGATGCAGCCGCCTCTTAGATCACCTGACACTGCCCTTCACCTGCCATCTCCCAGTTTCTCCGGCCTGGCCCTCCTCCTCCTTCCACGTGGTCTTTCCTGTCTTGTGATACGGTGTGGCTTGGTTCCCAAGGCCACGTATTCTCCCACGGAATGCTGGATTCTGGCAGAGCTGCAGCCATGCCAGTCCCCATGCTTCCCCATGGATGCGTCGTCTCTCATCTGGGGGCTGGGGAGGAGCGGCTGGCCGCCTTCGGGTGGATGCAGAATTCCTGGTTTTAGATGATGATCCCAAGCACAGAATAGGTCGTTCGTGTCCGGAGCTGCCAAGTAAGCTGGTGGTTGCTCGGCTGCGGAACAGAAGAATATCAGAACGTCAGAGGCCGCTGGAGATGGGTTCTCATTGTGGACGCAGCACTTCAGGAGCCATAAGGACGGACTCCGCTGCTTTAGCCATTTGGGGACTGCGGAGGCAGCCACGCGCCCGGGGGCTGGTGAGAGTGAGTGGGGAAGGGTGGTTTCCAGAGGACACGGCGCCAGAGTTTGTGTTTCTGACATGCTGTCCTGTGGAGGAGGCACAGAGGTCTTCATTATGGTCCCAAGGTTGCGCAAGGACCGGTGGGCAAACGAGGCCGGCACGGTGCCAGGGAGAGCGGTGGGCGCGGAGCCAGTGTCCCCCAGGAGCTGGTGGACCCTGCGTGGCTCGCGGCGTCTGAGCGCGGATGTGCCCGATGCTGTGCTCCCGCCGAGCGGACCCGTCTCCGGCCGCAGCGCCCTTCCTCCGGCGGGCACGTGAGGAGCTGTTACCAGGCTGCCCAGTTTGTCCTTCTCACTCTTTGTTTTGGTCTCCGCGATATCACAGCCTGCCGCGATTCAGACGAACGCTTTGCAGGGTCTGGAAAAGTAGCAGAAGTACCAGGTTTCAGAAACTTCCCCTCAAATGCCTCACAGATTGGATGCAGGTGGCCTTTGAGAGGTGTTTTCTTGATGCTTCTCACCACACCACACGATGATCGTTTGCCAAGTGAACACATTTACGTGGGGATTTTGAAAAGCTGTAAAGGAGCACCGACCGGCAGTGTTCCTTCCTGGGGACTCGTTCAGAGGCCGGGGTGCGGGTGGGCAATCCAAGGCTCCTGTCCTGGGGAAACGGTACGGGGCGCCTTCTCTGAGGGAACAGTGTCTCCGCTCATGGGTGCAAACTCTGTTGTTGTAGGAGCTGAAAGGGAACATCAGAGTCCACTGTCGGATCCGTCCTCCGTTGCCTTTCGACAAGGAGTTTGATGATCCAGCCTCACAGGACGGGTAATTTGCTTTTGCACTGGGGCGGGGTGTGTGTGCAAGTGTGTGCGTGTGTGTGTGCGTGTGTGTGCATGCATGCATGCGTGTGTGTGTGTCTGTTTTAAGGAAAAAGAAAGTGCGGCCATTTCCTGTGTCTCCTGTGTTCCTACCCCGGCCCCAAAGCAGGATTTCTCATGCTCTGGGTGAGGGTTGTTTTATGGAAGGAGCTGAGCAGTTAGCAGGCTGCTGGAATGTGGCTTGAACGTGGCCAGAATTTCTGAGCGAGCTCCGTGTGTGTCGTAGGGGTTCTGCTGCCCGATGGGGTCAGGCTTCTTTCAGCGACTGGCAGGGCCAAGCTCTGGCTGGTCCTTTCTCTGTATGTTAGTGCATCATAGGGGAGAGGTGTCCTTCTTTGTTTACTCCGGAGACCCCTCAGGGGTGCAAGAAGGTTACTAGTGTTGCTGGTATTTGTGACTTGGAGTTCTGATGGTATTACTGAATAACACAGAATTATCGGAAATGGTTTTAGTTGGCTGTTTACTTGAAAACCATACTCAGTAGGACTTTCCCTTCTTCCCCGGATGAAACAAAGCCGCGTGGAAAGGTCCACCCCGTTGCCTGCAGAATGGATTCCACATTCCGGGCCCTCCGACCACGCGATGCCGCACACTAGCCCCCTGCTTCCCTTAGGTCAGTCTCCTCGGCTCTGCGGCCGGCAGGCACTCACCTCTGCCCTGCAGGTTGGCTCATGTCAGGGTCCTCCCCTTCTCCGCCCAAATCTTGCTCTCCTGGAAGGGCCTCCCTTGCGCCTCACTGATGTTTCAATCATACAGTCTAGCCCGTGACTTTGGAAGGTCTTCCGAAGGCCCTGGGTCAGCCCCGCAGTATGAAACACAGTTTGTACCTCTTTGACAGCGACTGAGCGCTGTTTCCACCAACGCTTTTGTTTTGCGAGCTTAGTCCTTCCTGCGCCGTGCTGGCCGGGGCCGCAGCCCGTGTCAAAGGGCCTGAGAGCGTCGGGAACGCGTGCTAACACCGCCCCTGGCCGGCCTGCGCGCCGCGCGCCCTGTGGCCTGAGCGACCCTTCAGCCGCTGGGGCCGGGCTGTTTCCATCACGGCACGAAGGCCTGCTGGACAGTGTTGCTCCCACTGTTCAGCTTCTCAGCGCTCACCAGAGGCCTCGTGAACTTTCGTTTGTGCTCCTACCTCGCTTACGTTCATTTGACGTTTGCTCTGAAGCACGTTGCATTTTTCCAGGTTCCCGATTGCCCCCAAACACTCGAGAGACTGTGCCGTAGGGTTTCTTGTCCATCGGTTACCCCCGAGACTCGGGGTCGAGATGCTATATCACTGCTATGGCCCACAGGGACTATGGAATAAAGCAGGGGCGTGAGAGAAAACATTTCCAGAGGACGTGAAAAGGAAGGAGGAGAGGGGAAACTGAGGAACGGGGCGAAAATCAGAGACGTTGATACGAGGGGTATGAGGCACAGAGACCGAGCCAGAGGCAAGGAGGGGACCAGTGGGGAGGACCAGAAAGGGAAAACAAAAGGAGGGCTCAGCAGAAATACGAGTGTTGAAGAGTTTTGGGGTGCCTGGGGGGCTTCAGTCAGTTAAGCGGCCAACTCCTGATTTCGGCTTAGGTCACGATCTCAGGGTCCTGGGATCGAGCCCCACATTGGGCTCCATGCTCAGCACAAAGTCTACTTGAGATTCTTTCTCCCTCCCCCTCTGCGCCTTCCCCTCACCCTGCATGCTGGCTCTCTCTCTCTTATGAAGGAAGGAAGGAAGGAAGGAAGGAAGGAAGGAAGGAAGGAAGGAAGGAAGGAGTGTGAAAGTTTGGATGGTGAGGAAGCAGACGGAAACTCCACGGTGATGCGTATTTTCACTGTCCTCCTCCCCCCAGCTCGGTGCCTGCAGGAGTGGTCCACGCCGTTGATGACGTGAGTGACATCCCCAACACAGTCTTTGGAGAAGCTTCCTGTGTGATGGTTCACAGAGTGCCCAGATATTTCCACCCTGAGAGTAATTCAGAGAGCCTCCTGGATAATGCAGATGGGTTCTGTTGCTTGATTTCCCCGGGAGCGAGAAATTAACGAGGCTCGGGGGCACTTCCCTCGTGTGAAGCCACAAGCTCCTAACTGTGGATGTGTGTGAGGAAAGTCACTTCGCCTACGTTTTACGTTGGTTTCCCAGCTCCCAAATCAGTCAGCACGTGTACGAGCGGGACCTGAAGTTTAGAGCATAAGGAAGGAAACACAGGCCTAGAACCGACGCAGCCGAGCATGACCTGTGTGTTCTAAATTTATGCGATGGCCGTATTTACTACGAGCTCAGGGTTTGTGTTCTCTTCAGAACCTGTGTGTTTCTTAGCTTTCTGTACCCAGAAGGCCTGGAAGTAACAGCAGGAACCCCAGCTCCCAGCCTGGCTTCCACGTGCGGGGAAGTGGGGCTCCTCAGGGACCGTGGGTGCAGCGTGCTGGAACATCATCAGTCTATTATTCTAAAAAGTCACAAAGAGGTAGACATTTATGATACCTTTCCAGGATGAAATGCATTTCAGGGTAAACAAATAGGGAAAGCTTTTCTTTGTAGAAGAGTCTACTTAACACATTCAGAGTCAGTGATAAAGTTAGAAGTCGGCACTTGGAAGTCCTGATGGCTCTGGAGGACAGTCTTCAGTGGGTGCTAGACCGTTAGGGGTCAGCAGGATCTTCACCACAGAAGGTTCCAGAATCCCTCAGAACCCAGAGCCCTCGAAGCCCTCGAAGTTTCCCTGAAAGCAAGGTGCTCAGACATTAGGAAGTGGTGATGAGATGCGGAGGGGTACACAGCCCCACGGTGGAGACTGGGCCTCCCAGCTGAGCCTGTGTCTAACGGGGCCTCAGGGTCTGTCATTCTGAACAGGAGGAAAACAATCAGCCCAGTCAGAATGTGAGACACTTCGCGGGACGACTCACCCGACTTCTCTGAGAAATCGGGAACACCAAGAAGGGAGACAGGACCAGAAGGAGAGACACACCAGGCTCGCGATCACAGCACCTGAACAAGCCAGCTGTAAGCCACACGTTCTGGGGACAGCCAGAGAAACTGGAGTACATATGGGGTCATGTTAACTTCAGACAGTGAGATTAGTAACGTGTGGTGGGCGTGCGGAAAAAAGAGTCCTCATGGGTTGAATCCAGTGATGATGCTGTCCGATATTTTATTTAAAATATGCCAGAGAACTGGCAGGTGGGTTGAGCACGTGTGTAAAACCAGATGGACCATGTGTCAGCGAGGCTGGGGACGGCCCGATATCCTATTGCCCCCTGTTTTGTGCGCGTTTGAGAGTCTCCATCAATGAAAGTTAAAAATCTGCTGGGCTTCTGCGTCCAAGCAGCGCGTCCTGACCGTGGCGGCATGATCGTAGGAAGCACGCGGGATGTGAACTCTCAGTGGCCTCTAGACGTGGGCCGTGTGGAGGCCGCGCGTGGCTGCCCCCCCCCCCCGGCCGCCGCCACGAGGTGGGCCGTTGGCATGCGTCCTGTGCTGGTCGCCTGCCGTAACCTGCAAGGACTCTTCAGTCTGCGGATTGACGGCTTCATTTTCTACAGAGAGGCCCGGGGAACGGCTGGAGCCCTAAACACTCCGACGGGCGACGGAAGTAAGCACTCTAGAAAGTCCTTGTTTTTAGTTATTTTTTCACCTATCATGGATGCATTGTGTGTTGCCTGAAACACCAGGAGACAAATTAAATTCTCATTCTTAGGAAGTTGAGTTAAAAGGAGCCCTCGTGATCATCCTGTTAATCGCTTTTCATAGGAGAAGACGCTGAGTTGTGGTGGTTAAGTTCTGACCTTTTCTACCCTTCGCGTGGTCTCCGGGCGCCCTGGTGGACCTTCAGGAGTTATTTTTCATTAGGAACACGTCTCCTGAGCTGGGGGCCTGGCCCCCGCGTGCTGAGGACCTGCTGTGCCCCCATCCCGTGTTATTGCTGCTCTTTGCCCTACAGTCATCCTTGTGACTGTCCCCTCCGGTCCCTGTCCGGGTCCCACTGAAGTTTCAAATTCAGAAGTTGGAGGGTTTTGTGTTTTTTTCCATCTTACCCATCAAGATAAGATAACATTGCTTTTCACTGGGTGATTTTGGTTTTTGTTTAAAGAAATCGGTGGGCTCCGAGATGTTTTCTAGCCTAACAGAGCCGCTTGTTCGCGGACGTGGGGTCGCTGACTCTGCAGACGGGGCCGCGTGGCCGGTGCCGTGGCCCGAGGCGGGCTCTCATTTCCAGAGTGGGAAGAGGCTGTGAGTTTGTGTTGGATTTCCTTGCAGGCTGCCGTCGAATTCAACACTGAAGAGTTTTGGATTCGACCTGTAAATAGAATCCGTGTCAGACGAACAGCCGCCTGGCCCCTCGCCCGGCTCTCACTGGCTCGTGGGACACTGGGCTCTGCAAGCGCAGGTCGCCGGCTCCGTCTCCTCGTCTGCGGCTCTCCCTTACTCTTCACTCTTACTAAACCGGTCAGTCCGACCATCAGGGACTTGAGTTTCTGAAGGCAGCTGAACAAAGCCTATGGGTCAAAGGATTCTTATGCAAATACCTGCAGCTGAGGTCAAAACTATTTTTGAGAGGTGCTTACAAAGACTGCTGTTTTTAATGATCGAAGTTCTGTGCGGTCCTTAACAGGTGCCTTGTCCTTTCCCTGGGGTTCACCTGGTCCTCGCAGGGTGGCTGGCGCCCTCTGCTGCAGCTTCTGGAGGAAGCGGAGACGTGCGGACTCGCCGCAGGAACTCTGGAGTCTGCCCCCCGGGAACGCCCCAGCTCTGCTGAGATGAGGGGAAAAGCAGCTCTCCCGTTTGCGTCCCTGCTCCAGACAGCCCTGAGTCTCAGAACCGATATTCGGGATGGCTCGCATGATCTCCAACCAGAACATCCAAAACCGAGCTCTTGGTTTCCCTTTGGATGGACTCGTCTTCCCGTCTCCCTGTCTTTGCAGGTGGTAACTCCGTCCACTCGGTTTCTAATGCCCGAAATGGAGGCACCATCGACTCTCGCCCTGTCAGCGCTCAGCAGATCCTGGTTCTGCAGGAAACCCCTCCCTGGGTCTCACTTACTCCATTCCCATCGTCTTTGCACTCAGGGCCGCGCTCCCCTCCCTGGAGCTGGCTGACCTGTTCCTCTGTCACCTGCCTGTGTCCGAGCCACTCCGTAGCTGGGAGCAGTCCCTGAAGATGCAGTGGGATCAGATACATGGCCTCCTGGCTCGGAACTCCTCCATGAAGTCACAAGAATCTAAGGACAAAGTTGAAAACTCCTGATTCTGACCTCTGTTTTCCCGTCCTTCTGTGCCACCAGCCCCTTTATGCACCATTTCTGCCACGCTGGCCTTGACCGGGCCCAGCCCTGTGCTGCCTGCCGGACTCTGTGCTCACTTCTCCGGCCAGAACCCCTCCCGTGCTCTGGGCCAGCCCACCCTCCTCACCTCTGAGCTCAGTATGGACACCACTGCCTGCAAAGGCCCTGCTGGGGGTCCCGGTCTGAAATGCACCGTCTACGCACCTCCTGCATCTGTTCACTTCTTCGGGGTTCTTGGTGGAATTTATCTGCGATTTGTCTGCATCACCCCATGCCGACTTGGCCTCTGTGTTTACCACGAGACCCGGTTCGGGACTGGGTACAGCCTCTCTCCATGCACACGAGGGTATGGAACACACACTTCCAGTTCATTCCAGGGCACGGGGGGCTTCCTTATGCATAGCGGGACCGACCAGCGATGGTGGATATCAGAAGGCCCGAGTCACAGGTGAAGGGTGCGGCCTCGGCCGTCGCTCGGCTGCACGAGGCCTGTGACCACCTGCTCTTTCCTGCAGTAAAATTGTGCATCTCACGGGGGTTTTCTAGAATCAAGATTTAGTTCCTCAAATATGAACCAAGTCTGAAGAATTGAAATTTGTTGTAACCGCACGTGTGACTTTTACAGACTTGTGGTCAGAGGAAGACGTTTGGATTTTTAAAGAGCTACCAGGATTTGAGGGAGAAATTCTCTTTGTCTTCCCATCAGTTTACTTCAAATTCATGTTCTCCTATTTCGTATTGTGAATCCGGATTCTCAAAGGGTTTGTCCCCCATCCGGTCTTGGGCGTGCGCGCCGTCCCGGGAAAGGACATACCGCCCTGTGGGAGGACGCGTCCGCTGCGCCCGAGGGGCTGCCCCGTGGGGGCGTCCGAAGAGCAGCCGGTATCCGAAGATGACCCTCCTCCACAGTATCTACTCCACGAAAGCTCCTAATGTTTCCTTCTTTGATGAACGACGAATTTGGTCTGAAGTTTAGAACTGTGGGCCCCTGAGGTGCCGCTGGGCCTGACTCCGCTGCCAACACCTTATACAGACGGCAGGAAATGGGACTTTGAAAGGAAAATGAGCCCCCAGGGTCACACGAGTTGTAGCAGAGTCAGAATTAGCTAGTAGGTTCTGTATTAGTTGTAAAGACCGCTGCGCCTGCTTCTCACCAAAGACCCCGAAGAACCGCGGAGCCTCTGGGCGTCGTGGTCCCGGAGGCCTGGGCAGGGTCCGCCGACAGGCGAGGGGAAGCTGGATGCCCCCGCCAGGCGCTCATGCGTGATGTCCTCTCCCCTCTCCGCCATGTGGAAACTTGCCAGCCCCTCGCCTCGATGCGCCCACATGCCCGTGTGCCTGTGTGAGGGGCCGCCCTCCCGGACCGTGTTCCTGATCTCGGAGGGGAACGCATGGCCAGAATGCCTGCAAGTGTAGGGACATTCAGCCCAGCCCGATCGGTCACCAGCACGCTGTGAATGGGGAAGGAAGCAGCAGCTACTTAATAATATTTATTAGCAACACACAAACATAATAAATATATTCTTCCCGCTGTTTTTGAGGAAAAGTAATGCCAACAGGACATGAACACCCTCCTTTGTGTCCTCATCGGGGTCGCGGTAAAACAGCATAACCTACTACCGCTGTGTAAGCCACGGTAACTGACACACAAGTTGGCTGCTTCCCGTCTGTGAGCACAGTGTGCGGGGTCCTTGGAACTCCCCTTCTCGGTTACCGGCGTCTCTACCCTTAAGTCATCATAAAGAATGTATGACACATCGTTTGGCACTTGGTGTTGGGTACACGACCTGTGGTCTTTGACTCCTGGACGAGACACCAGTGAGCAGGGGGTAGATTTGGGTGGGCGGGGAACAGATGTCGTGTTCCGGGGATGAGGGGGCAGCCGTGGGTGGAAGGGGGGCTGGGCGGCACCCCGCAGACCAGCTGTAGGGGACGGGCCCTGAGGGATCAGCATTGGCTGGTGTTCCCAGTGATAAGAACCAGGGAAGGAAATAGGGATGCTTAGGGGGGAATTTGCAAACAAAAGGGGCATCTTTGAACTTGTCAGAGGCAGAAAGGTGGGGCGCCCACCTGCGGGCTGACAGTCTCTCGGAGCTGAGCTCAGCGTGCACGAAGAAACAGCCAGATTTGAGCTCAGTCTGTCGCCCATGGGAATGTAGAGCCCAGACGAGAGAGTGGGTTTTCCTGAAGACTTTCATGAGATGCATCAAACACTCCTACAAACCAAGACAAACAATCCACTGGGAACACGCTGAGGCTGTGAGCAGATGGTCCGAGAACACCAGCTGGGCCCTTCTGTCTCTGCACCTCTTTCCAGCCCTGCCCCCTCTGCCGTGCTTACAGGTCCTGGTCCCCATATCAGCCTCTGTGGCCCGGAGGGAGGCCCCCAGGCCTCAGGGCACTTGGAATGCGGCTCGGGCACTCCCCATAGTGAGGGAGTCAGGTGCTCCCTGAATGACCACATGGGAGCAAGATGACAGATGAGACACAGATCTGGCCTTCCTGTTCTTACCAGGAAGGTGTGGGTGACCTTGTACCAGCCACCAAATTTCCCTGGCCCCCTTTCCTCATCTGTGGACCTTGCTGGAATCACCTGGTTTCTTTTTCTTTTTTTTATAGTTTAGAGCACCTTCCCTTGGCTGTTGGGCCACTGGTGCCCGAGGACCTGGGGAGTTTCTCACCATCTGCATCTCTTTGGTGCAGCTCATTGTGTTCCCTTGTCCTCTGCATGTCCTGTGGAGAGGCAGGAGGACCCAGAGGCTTGGCCAGACCCGGGTTCCA
This sequence comes from Halichoerus grypus, assembly GCF_964656455.1. Lineage (NCBI taxonomy): Eukaryota > Metazoa > Chordata > Mammalia > Carnivora > Phocidae > Halichoerus > Halichoerus grypus. The sequence continues at coordinate 1,847,271 of NC_135720.1, read as the reverse complement.
TCCCTGAGGCAGGAAGGGGATGAGTTCTTTATTGGGAGGTGCTTCTCTGTGAAGTGAGCAATGGTAAAGCTCATTCATGTCACCAGGTTGCAAAATGGTGTTAATCTAGCTCTGTCATTCCTTCTTCCTTTACTCCTGGAAACTTTTAAAGAGATGCTTCCTCCATGTCCTTGCTGTTATCCAGAGGGACAGTCCATGGGGGTGCTCTGCCCTTTCCCCTTTACTTATTAGCTTTGAAATAATGAAGGGTTCCCTGGCTTCCTGCCCAGGTGACCAGTGAAGGTTTGGGTAAGTGTCATGATGATGGGTTTAGTCCCCTGCATCACTGTCTGCAGCCCAGAGGCCAGGCTCCAGAGTCAGGGAGACCCTGGGGGCCTCCTGACCTCAGCTCTGTCTATGCGTCCTCACTCCCCCATATTTTGCAGTTCAGAGGGAAACCTGCCACTTTATAGTAAATGTCCATGGGGTTTGTTTTGTTATCTGGTTGTGCTGTCTGGTTTTTTTTTTTTTTTAAGTGCAGGACTTAGGGTGATTCAGAATCCATGCCTGCTTGTTTATTTTACTAGCATACAAACCTCTATGAATCTATCACCAGTGTGGGAACTGGACATAGCAATGACCCCCCCACCTTAGGTCCCCATCTGAGGCCATCACTACATCAAATCTCATTTGAGCTGTCTTGCATTAAACAGATACTCTAACTATAGATGCTAATAAAACCTATAAATTATACAATATTTATACTTACAATACTTATAAATTAGGTATAAAAATTTACCTAAATTATACTTACAAATAAAACTGTATACACTATAGATAGTTATATGTATATAAATTTTCCTTTCTATATTTGCTCCTAAAAAGTCATTGGTGAGTTTTGGTTGTATTTCGGGGGACTGGGTTTTTCAACTCAACATGATTTTTTTTTTTATAGACAGGTTCTCTGTTTTTTTAAAAAATATTTTATTTATTTATTTGAGAGAGAGAGAAAGAGACAGAGAGAACACAAGCAGAGGGAGCGGCAGGCTCCCCGCTGAGCAGGGAGCCCGACGCGAGACTCAATCCCAGGGCTCGGGGATCATGACCTGAGCTGAAGGCAGACGCTTCACCCACTGAACCACCCAGGCGCCCCAAACTCAACATGAATTTGCTGAGATTTATCCGTCTCGATGAAGGTAGTGACTCAGAGGCAACTAGTAAAGACCTGTTGACCACAGCGATGACCGTCTTTAACTGTTTTAGCTCTTTGGGCCATGGAACCCAAACATCTCCTCCTGGGAGAGGATCGTTGCCTTATGTTTGCAAAGCTCACGGCCCATCCAGCAGGTTTCTCGGAATAAGGAGGTGATACTCCCTGAAGATGGTGTTGAGTGCCCGCCTCCCGAGAAGAGAGAACTCAGATATTTGTGGTGGAATCACAGTGCGTCTGACCCTGGCCTCCACTCTCCCCAGCGGAGGTGAGCAAGCTCCCTGTGGTCAGCGTGGAGAAGGCCAAGGACCAGGAAGGAACACCGAAGGGCAGGGCCTTCCATTCTGAATGCCCTTCACTTAGCTCCTCCTGGTCTGAGCATGCGGCAGTTGGATTAAAATTGACTTCTAGTTTCAAAGTGTGAATGGCTGAGTTGATGGCAAAGAGTTGTATGCCCTGAATGCTTTTGACAGCTGTCTGAGGGGATTGGATACAGATATGGAAGCAGCTCAGTGTCGGGAGAATGACTTTGTCCATTACCGGCTCTGAGCTGGGCACCTGCCACATGGCGCCCGTGGAGCCTTGGGATTCCACGAGCAAGTGTGTCTGCGCCACAGGGGAGCCCCGAGGGTCTGCCTCCACCACTTAACACATCCGGGCCATTCCCCTCCGGAAGGGAAGGGTGTCGTAGGGCAAGAGCTTGACATTTTGGATGAAAGGATATTATCTTAAAAGGTCGAGGGCATGGATCTTACTTGTGAGGAGAAGGGATGTTTAGCAGTATGAACGAGGAGGTATTTGTTTGGATAGGCAAGAAAGAACACTTAAGCTGTGTTTGGGAAAATGAAACTTTGCTCTTGGAATCATTTCAGATGTTTAAGATCTAGTGATCACACTGTAGGACGACATTCTAAATAGCTATGGGGAGCTTTTGGACTCAGGCTTGTTTTTATGGCTTTTTATGTTCCTTATATGGTGTCTCTTGAGCTTTTGGGTGAGACATTGTGAATCTTAGCATTTTTCATTTGTTTTTCTTTATGGTTAAAACTTCAGCGTTGGAAAACATCAGTAAAACACTTTGGGGTGTGTGTTCATCCTGAGGCACTGTGGTTACGTCTTGGCATAATATTAAAGGAATGCCACCACGATCAGGCAACAGAAAAAGGAAAATATGCCGCTGGGAGGGAGCGAGGGACCGAGGCTGGTGGTCAGATTCTGGGTCTGGGAGCCAGGAATCTGGGCTCTGCTCTGAAAACCGTGTCTGTGCCTTTGTCCTGGGGGGTGTCCGAGAGCTCGTTCTTGCATCTTCTTTCAGAGTTTGGGAGTGGAAAAGATTGAAGAGCTACTTGTGCATGGAGGATGTTACCATTGTTACATAATATCGCTGTTACCGTGTGGGGGTAGACAGCCCCTGAAACCGCCCCGGCACACAGTCGTGCTCAGTAGGTACTCAGCAAGCAATGAACTCTCCATTAGCGACTCCCCTGCGGATGAAACCTCCTTCTTGAAAGCTGGGCTGGGACGCGGCCGCACACAAGTCTCCGTGTATTGACCAGATGAGGCGTCTCGGCAGAGGCCCCGGCTCCTTGCTGGCGAGGCCACCTGGACGGGGCTCCAGCCCACGGGCTCTGCTGAACCCTCCGTTACGGGAGCACGCGGCCTCCTCCCCGGGCAGGTGCGACTGACGGCTGGAAGTCAGGACCTGAGTGACCCCCACGTGCGCCCCCGCCGCAGCCTGGCGCCCCGCACACGCTTCTCGTGGTTACACTCTCCTCATCCCCTTCCTGTGTCGTTTACGTTTCGGGAAGATTTCTGAGGCAGTGACAGGAAGAGTGAACTGGAAGGACACCAGGCTGGGGACGGAGAGGCCGGCTCGGGGGAGGGCCGGGGGCCACCCGGTTAGCCGAGGCAGCAGTGGCCGCGGGTGTCGGCAAGGGGAGAGGGACGCGAGACGCCTGACTGAGTGTGCGGTGACGTGCTCACAACCTGACTTCCCCGGAGGCCCGCCTGTGGTTCTGTAGCATCTCACCCTCGACTGTGAAGACAGCCAAGGCTCAGCTCTCTGGCGAGATCAGTGAGGGAGCCAGGAGGCTTTGCACAGTCCACAGGGCACGGCCCCGACCGAGCGGCTGGCAGAAAGTAGGTGACAACCAACCGCGTGTGGCACAGCTACCGGGTCCCGCAGCTTGTGTCTTCAACGCCTCAACAGGCCGCTTTTTGGACATGCGTTTCTGTTTGCAGATGGATCTCTCTGTCTCTGTCTCTGTCTCTGTGTCTCTCAAAGCTCCAGTAAGAAGACGGGAACCACATCCTCCAACAGCTGTCATGGAAAAATCAAACGTCTACGGGTTATTCACTGCTGCAATTGTTGGTTTGTTTTTTTACTTCTTTCTATACGCCTGTCTTTTCATGAATTTGCATTTCGTTTTAGAATTGGAACCCCTTCAGAATATTTATTTTTTCTTTGCCTAAGGACAAGTGACCTAGAACTGCGTTTCTTGCTAAAGACAGCTTTCCCTTCTCTCCACACACGACGGCACTGAAGATGGTTTAGCAAGAGCAAAAGTGATGTGTTTGAAACAAAGAAAACTTTTAGCGCCTGCAGTTATAATTAAATCATAGCATGTCTGAGATGGGACTTCTTGAGTCCCGGGTGGGCGAGTCTTACACCTGCCTTGAGGTGCCCCGAGAGTCGGCGTCCTGGGCGGCTGTGCTTCTTAGAGAAGGAGCCCGCTGTGCGATCCTCCGCAGAGGCGGCTTTCTTCTGCCATCTGCGCTTGGCCCACCATTCCCCTGGAGGGGAAGGAAGTGTCACAGTCTTTGAGGACCGTATGGTCTCTGTCTTGTTACTCAATTGTGTGGTCGAGTAAAATGCATCCGTAGACGATCTGTAACCCAGGGTTGGCTGTACTCCACTAAAACTCCGTTTACGAAAACAAGCGACAGGCTGGATGGGCCCAAGGGCGGTGGTTTGCCGGCCTCTGTCCAGTGTTATCAGCACGGCCCCGGCTGAGTCCTGACGCCTTGTTTCCTCTTTTTTTATTAGGAAACCGTCCTGGTGAAATGTGATCGGCCTGCTCACCCTTTGATTAATAAGACATATAATTTCGAGAGGTAAGTGCTTTGATGCCTAAAGCGACGTTACACAAACACGAATTGTGCGTTAGCATTTGGCTCACGAGATTCACAACACGTCCTGCCGTTTGCACTAATTGCCCAGAAGCAAAGACCGTTTTGCGGAGCGAGCGAGTCTTCCCAGCCAGTGGTGCTGGAGCCGCGGGGCGACCCCTGCAGACGGGAAGTGACCCCTGATGTGTGTACCACACCTTTTGCAAAAAGGAAGTGAAATGGAATCTAGACCTAGATATGAAGCATAAAACCGTAGAACACAGGAGCTTGAGAAACGCCACTAAAAGCGTGATCTGTACACAAAAAAGATCTGCCGGACTTGACCACAATGAAACCGTTCGCTCCGTGTGCGACCTTGTTAGGGGGACGAGCCAGCAAGCCCCACGCCAGAGAAACCTCGGGAAATCAGAGCTCCCCGAGCACGGGTACCCAGCAAACAGAACAAACCAGCCGCCTCAGCAGGTGGGCAGAGTGTCGGGACAGAGGCTCCCCCAGAGCGAGGTGCTGACAATGAGTTTCCCGCGAAGGTCAGCTGAGAGCCCGGAGAGCCGCCCGCCCCCTGCGTCAGGACGGCCAACCCGTCAGACTGACCGGACCAAGTCCTGGTGGCCTGACATGAAACACATGCTGAGCCTACGACCCAGCCATTCCGGAAGAGACTAATCCAGCGGGGAGGAGAGCGGGTGAGAGTCTGTCCGGAGCCAGGAGGCTGGGGAGGGATTGTCACCTGAGAGGCCACATGAGGGAGTCTCCGGGGAGAGCTGTTCTCCGGGGTGGCGTATGCTGTGCGTCTGTCGAGACCCACAGACCTGTCGCCTCAAAAAGTGAAGTCTTCTCTACGTAGATTTTAAAAATACAACCAATTTTTCAAAGAGACTTTAGGAGACCAAAGAAGCAGTTGTGATGTGTGCATCCTGATCAGTCAGTAAACTACGCTGTGTTTTACAAGACGGCTGACATGGCCGTGCGCGTTTCCGGTACAGAGCACTGCCGCGGGTCGTCATGCTAACGGGGCCAGTCAGTACCAGACGGACCAGTCTTCGTGTGATGCCGGAGACTCAGGGTCAGTGACGCCAACACCAGTGGGGCCCCAGGGAGAGAGAAGCAGACCCCTAAGTTTGGTCAGAGACCCCACCTGTGTCGGCGACAGACAGAACCAGAATCCAGTGGTCGTGAGCAGAGGCCTCTGGAGCCTGTGTATTTGATCCTGCAAAGTAGAAGTTAACCAGTTTGTCTGTCTTCCCCCAAGATGACGGGAGGACCTTGGAAGGCTCAGGCTTGCACCTTGCAGCCACCTGGTCAGACGCAGAGACCCCCGGGCCATGGGCTCCCCACTGGGCTCAGGGCCCCGGAGCTCCATCACTCCCCGCCGAGGTGCTGACCACGTCCGTGAGGACTGGGATGTGGAAGAGGACACGGAGGGGAAGTGTCGCCCCTGGGCCGGCTCTGTGACTGCTGGTGACCCTGCCCGGGAGGTCCGTGCCCTTCACCGCTGGCTGCCACCGCCTCCACGTCCTCTCTGGGGACACGTGCTCTCGGGGCCCTGGTGCCGGCGAGGACACAGGAGGGCTCCGGCCGCCAGCCGTCCTGCCACCCCGCTGTGCCAGACGCGGGGTCCCAGGCTTCTCGGCCCCGGAGGGACCCCAGTGGACCAGGAGGGGCAGGCCCGTCCACGCAGGGTTCTGGCCCAGGAGGGAAGTCAGACGTGCAGATGCCCACCCTTCAGACCTTCCTGTCACTGCTGTGCTGGCATGAGGGCGCGGGGTCTCGGTCGGACACACCGGCCGGCCGCCTGCGCGCCAGGATCTGCGCCCCGGCGTCTTGTCTGTGTCCCTGAAGCACGTGGTCCCGGGGGATGGTCTGTGAGGTGCACACTCTGGAGTCTTTGTCTTGAACGATCTCATCCGGGCCGAGAGGCTCAGCATGGTGCTTCCCTCCGCACGTGGGAGCTTTTCCGCCGCCGTCCCCCGGCTTCCACTGCTGCTGGCCCGGAGCTTGGCGGTCCTTTTGTCGGATGAACACGTCCAGACCTTGTGTGAAGAGACTTTACCCGGAGAGCTGGTCCGGCCAGGGAAGGGATTCCCAGCTCAGGGCCGGAGCTGTCGCCTGGCGTGCCTCTGGCCTCGAGGGCTGCCAGCCCCCCGGGTCAGGAGAAGGGCTTCCGTTTACAGAAGCAGAGTGGGGGGCTGCCTCGGGGGGGCACTGGTCTCACCCTGAGGCCAGCCGGTTCTCGGGGGGGGAGGGCTGGAAGGAGCCCCCCAGATTCTGATCCGGTCTTTATGGGACCGCTCCACCTGGGGATTTCCCCACCCAGGGCCGCTATCCATATCCCCGTGACCTGCAGGTTTGTAGTTGTGACTCCTCCTGGAGGCCCCCCCACCCCATCTGGAGCCCACAGCACCCTCTCTACCATCTCTGTTTATCAGGACCCGCCCTTCAGGCCTCACCCCTGCAGAGGGCCCGGGCCCCCTGTCCCTGTGTGTCGCCCCTCGGAGGGGCGGGCCCAGCCTGCAGCCCTCCTCCTTGGCTCAGTCTGCCGCCCAGCAGGACAGCGCCAGGTTCTCCGCGGTCCGGCGGCCTCTCCGCGTGCTGCTGGAATGTTCCCCTCCCTCCGTCCATCCAGGCTGTGTTCTGTATGGCGTTTCTGGTTACGTGTCTTCAGTGTTCGGTGATGTGGAGGGGGGAGGTGGCCACACCTCCCGAGCCCACCCTGCCACGAGGCAGGTCTTTAATCCACCTCACGTTTACGTGGCCCCTCAGATTGTTCCAAGCCTGTTTGTGCAAATCAAGTCCCTCGACCTTCTCAGGAACACCTGGGCAGGTGCCACAGGTGAGGAAACCAAGGCCCAGCTGGTCACACACCTTTCTGGAGCCAAGTCTGGCCAGCTACCACCTGCAGGAACCGAGAAGGGCTGGCAAGGGCGCTGGGGTGGGGACGCGTCGGCCGGCCGTCACCGGGACCTTGTTTTGGGGGGTAGGGAGGAGGGGTGCCCACACCTCACTCAGATGCCGGGATTCGGGGATGCTTGGCGGCAGTGGTCAGAACACGCTGGGGTTTGGACAGACGGGGAAGATCTCGATTGTGCCGTTTGAACAAAAGAAGAAATGAAGGAATGTGCACAAGTCACTGTATATCTAGGTTAAGAAGCAAGAATTTAAATTTAAATCTCCATGGGAATTTGTTCCAGGGAGATACTGTTTTGGTGCTCAGGACTATCTCCCTTCATAAACAGTAGGGCATGCGGGGCTTATGAAACCAGGCCACTGCCTATTTTATAACAGCTTTTTATGGAACTAATAAATATCACAATATTTTATTTCAGTTCTGAAAGAAAATCTCAACAGTTTCAGTACTTAACCCCTTTTTAAAAATAAATGTGTGTCAAAGGAAAATACACTCCTTACTATTCAGGAAAAATATGAATGGGCCCAGAGTCAGAGGATAGTTGCTGCCTTCTAAGAGGAATAAAAATATGTTATTATTTGTTAAAATGGCAAACTAAAAGTAACAGCCATTGACCCAAAATGCCGTAAGAAGAATACTAAGTAATTTTATTGTCTCAAGTCTAATTTATGTATCGGGTGGACGAAGGTGGCTGTGTTTTCTCCTTACGTGCATTTAGGCCATCGTTGGACCCGAGGTGTGTTCATATTGAGTCCCCTGTGGTCGCGAGTTCGAGGCTTCCCCAGCCTCCCACTACATGCAGGCAGAGGGCTATGGGTGAGCCGAAGGCATCCGAACCCAGTCCTGACAACTCAGTTCACCAGGATACAAAATGGTCAAAGGCATAGAGAAAGAAGAGGGTCAGGGACCCCCGGATGCCTCCAGTGGGTCTGGGCGTGGATTGGAGCCGGTGGGGGGTGCTGGCTCTGCGGAATGAACGCCCTCCACATGGCCTGGCCTTCCCCCTGCACCTGCAGCTGCAGCTTTTCGCCAGGACACGTTAGCACCTGGGGCTGCAGCCGCCGTGGCCGAAATGTCACCTGCGCCTGGCTTCTCTCGCGGGGGCTGGATGTCTTGTCAGGTGGCTGAGGGCCATGCACGGTCCTTCCCTGTGAGCGCTCAAGTCTCTAGACACTGTTCTCCAAAGAGAGAGAAAAAGGATTTCTAATATAAAGAGAAATATTAGGAGCATATTTCTACAATAGAAGGAAATGTTAAAGTTTAATACAGAGAGGATTGGCCTTTTTCTTCTCTATTTTTAGGGTGTTAATCTTTTATCTGTGATTTAAGTTGCAACATTTTTCCAAGTTTGTATTCTTTTCCTGAAATCTCTTAGCCATGCAAAAGCTTTCTCCCCTTTAACTTAAGTATAGTTACAAAGGTCACCAGGTTAGAGAAAAATATACCCAGGTGTTCTAGTAATCATGTGCTTTATTTTTGACATTAAACTTGTGATCCATTTGGGATGTATCCTAGAATAATTAATGTCTAAGGAATGGATCCAATTTCACCTTTTTCCATGTACCTCCCCAGTTACAGGGACAGCACTTAGGGAAACAATCTTTCCGTGCTAATCTGAGACGTCTCCTTTATCCTACAACTGCCAGGCACAGTTGGGTCTAGTTCTGCATTTGTCTTGGACACCCTCGGGTGCTAGCAGGTGCAAGCGGGTGCGGGCTGCACAGCCCTCCCCCACCCCCGTCTTATGGAACGAGTTGCTTCATTGTGTCCAACTGCTGACCTCCTGAGTGATGACTCAATACAATGTTACCAAGTGTGGGTGGCAGGACCTTTGACCTTGGCTTCATGTTGGTGGGAAAGACCTGAGTGTTTTTTAAGTAAGACGCTCATCACCAAGCCTAAACTATTTACTATTTAGGAAAACTTTGCCGACCCCTGCAGTAGATTAGAAATTTAGAAGACATTCGGCCAGCAGCCACAGGAATGCCGTGTTTGAATCATGAGTTTTAAAAACTGACAGGAAAAGTAAGCTTACCAGAGAACTGGAGAAATGTCAGAGAACACGGACTGACTTTGGGGGATGATGTTGAGGAATTACCGTTAATTTTTTTAAATGTGGTAATGGTAGCATCATGATGTTTTCTGGAAGTCTTCATCCTTTTCAGATACATACTGAAACATTTTTGAGGTCAGCTTCTCCAGGCTCCAAATGGAGGGCTGCGGGCTTGCGCCAAGTAGCAGGCCGTGGGAATTCGGTGATAAGTTAAAAAAAAAGATTCAAGGGGCCCCTGGGTGGCTCAGTCTATTAAGTGTCTGACTCTTGGTTTCGGCTCAGGTCATGATCTCAGGGTCGTGGGATCGAGCCCCACATTCAATGGACATTCTGCTGAGCGCAGAGCCTGCCTGAGATTCTCTCTTCCCTCTGCTCCTGCCCACACCCCTGCTCTCTCCCAAATAATAAATAAATCTTCAAAAAAAAAAAAAGGATTCAAGGGGCGCCTGGGTGGCTTAGTTGGTTAAGCATCCGACTCTTGGTTTCGGCTCAGGTCATGATCTCAGGGTTGTGAGATCATTATAGCCCTGTTTCCGCCCGTGGCGCCCCAGCACCTAAAGCACATTGTGTGCACCCGAAAGGCACAGGATGTGACAGGTCGGGTCCCTGTGGGAACCCCATGCTTCCCTGCTGCACACACAGACTTGCACTGGGCTCCACACTCAGCAGGGAGTCTGCTGGAGATGCTTTCTCTCCCTCTGCCCCCCATTCCCCTGCGTGTTCTCTATCTCTCTCACAAGTAAATACATAAATAAAAATTAAAAAAAAAAAAAAGATTCAAGAGCTCAGCATCACACCACTTGCCCCAAATGCCCTCCTGATCATGCATAATAAGCAACATTTTATACGTTTAAAATTACTCCTGCTTCTAGAAATACTATGGATCAATTGGACATTATGACACATTCTGAAAATGAAAGAAGAGAAACATTTGGTACCAGCTAAATAAAAGCCTGTATTTCAGGCATCTAAGCTTAAATGCAAAGCACATTGGATTCAATACAACTGACCAGTAGTGCTTATTTCATATATTTGGTAGTCTGGCACAAATCCTGCTCTTCAGCTGCATTCCAATCTTGTTTCAAACTGTGCAGTGAGCTGCATTTTTTAGAAGTTCCTTCCTACTTAGCTGTATTTGTGTGTGCTTATAAACACAGAACCACATCGGATTCCCCTTTCCATAGCAGACATTCCAGTCCCATGACGCATATGGACATTCTACTGAACTAACCTGGGGCCTAGGAAAACAATGCTTTGGAGAGCTTGAAAATAAAAATTAAATATTACATATCCGATGTTGCCCAGAGTATGATTTTTACATTATTCTTGTTGGACCCACTTAAGTGGAGCTAATTGAGTCCCAGGATAATTACATGGTATCCTTTCTTTTTTTCTTGCTGGCTTGCTTTTTCTTTCTGCTTTGCAAGCATTCATAATTGTGTTTTTATAACAGAGGAGACATTTCTTCAGTCTTCCTTAACCTCTGTTAGCCTGAAAGGTAATGGGATCGATCTCCAATTGTTACAAAGATGGATCTTGACTGTGTTGGGGGCTTAGATGGGAAGTGGATAAGGCTCTGGTTATTAGCAGGGTTTCATATTTGGTTACTAATGTATATCTCTTGTTCTTCCAATAATGCGTCATTTTTCCCTTTGCCTCTCAGAGTTTATGGCCCAGCAGAATCTCAGCAAGTGGTATTTGGGGATGTGTGCCCGCTGCTTACATCTCTCTTAGATGGGTGAGTTAAAATATCTTCAAGGCCAGGGATCACAGTTACGAGTAACTGTAAGTAGATCTCATTCATGCTACATGATGAATGTGTGACATAACAGTCTGAATATGATGGCAGAGCAAACCCGTAGCCCCATGTCGATTAGTGTCCATGGGGGTCAGGGGAGTAGGTCTGTGTGCCAGGAAGAGGGCCACCCAGGACTTGAGGAACGGCTGTCATGGACACCTACTCTCTGGTTCTAGTGACACGTGAAGGTGTGAGCAGTTGTCCTTGTGCTCTCTGGGACTTTTTCTGCATTTTAGAATTTTCAGAAAGTCTGTGGAGTGTGTTAACACTGGACTGAGGAACTTGTGATCCCTTTGGGACGGAGCCTCTGGCCCCGGACCCGTGACCACCGATTCCCAAGGTCACATCTTCTGAGTAAAGATCGCGTCTTTAGCAACAAATGGAACCAGATTCGTGTGGCTGAGACACAATACGCCAAGCCTTCCTACTTCGGGGTGCTGGGAAGGACCCCAGTTTGGTGGAGGAGCCTGCGTTCAGCGTCCTGAAGAAGGCATATTCGTGTTTGCCCAGCAAAGCTCCTGCACAGCCCAAGTCCACAAACTAGAGGCTGTCGTCATAGCCCTGTTCCTGCCCGTGGCGCCCCCGCACCTAAAGCACATTGTGGGTGCCCGAAAGGCGCAGGATGTGACAGGTCAGGTCCCCGTGGGAACCCCATGCCTCCTGCTTCAGACTCCTGCAGGGCCGAGCCTCCCACAATGATGCAGTTTCTCCTTGCACCCTTCTTCTGGAATGCTGGGGCTTTTAGACCCATCCAAAAAAAGTTCTTCCATGGAAAATGATAGGAGGGCTCTTGTTCTTTTTTTAAGTAGGCCTCTTTTAAGTAAGCAGATTCCAGAAATAAAAAAGGCATAGTGGTTAAATGATCTTTGCCAGAGTTGCCTTTCCATTTTAAATGTGAAACAGATGGCATTATTTTGAGTCCTGAGCTGCTTTCTTCAAGAGGCTTCTTTCCTCTCTGCATTCCTCAAGGGCTCGTAAGGTCCCCGTAAGAGCTGGTGACCCGCTGAGACCAAGGTATTCCTGCCGGAGAAGTGCACCATCATCTCCTCAGGGAAGGTCTGAGATACAGAATGCAGTGAGGTTTTTGTTGTAAAGACCTTGAGACTTTTCAATTCCGGAAGACAAACAATGGGGGGTGGTAACTCTGAGGTCCTGGATCGGTCTTTGCCCTAATACGCTTCCTGCTGGCCTAGAACAGTCGGTCCTGGAGGGAGGCGTGCCGGTCAGCCGGAGCGCTCCTCACAGTCCTGGCATCCTTCATGGCCTCGCTGGTGTCACTTGCCGGGGTGCCTCAGGCTAAATAGCCCGTCTGCTTAAAGGTCGATCCATGAAATCAGAGTCTTGAGGTGGGGCCTGCGTGGGGACGGTCTCGTCCCCTCTGTGACGCAAAGGGGGGTTTAGGCCTTAGCATTCAGTCCCTGTAGGTCTGGATCACCTGCACCTTCATGGCCAAGATTATACATTTATATCATTTATATATTTGTATCATAAATCTATACCCTATCATATAAATTTATATCCATTTTCAAATGTTGTTTCGATGTTCCGATCTTCCCATTGACATCTTGGGCTGAAGAAACAGCTGGAAGGGAATGCAGGGAGCCAGCAACCATCCCTGTCCTCTGTGACGTGACCCCGAGCTGTGGGGAGCAGGGGCAGTGCACCTGTCCCGGAGACCGTGTTGGTGCGTTCTGGCTGACTGCGGAGGCGGAGTCCCCGCGTCCCCTGGAATGCCGAAGTCTCAGAATATGTAACAAATGGTAGCCGTGCTCGCCGTCCTATATGTGATGGGGAAATATCTGTAGAAAACCACAGGGAAGTGTCACATGCATTAGGAGAAGCCCCAGTTTAGCAAGATGAGCTTGCTTTGGGCGACCCCAGCTCCGCACTGACGGAGTGGACGGGGCGGACGGGGGGTCTTGTTCAGGGTGGGACCCCCGCGTGGACCTTGAGCGCAGGGCGCCAGCAGTGGGCGCCCAGAGGAGATGTCGAATCACCGAGGAGAAGCAGGTGCCAACAAGGAGCGTGTTAAGCGCGTGTAAAGGTGAGTGTGGTTCAGCCCAATGCTGTGTAATCAAACAACAGCAGGGACTCTGCAAACACAGCTCCAGTCCTATGAAAGCCTGCTTTGTAAGGGCTGGAGTAACAGGAATGCAGAGCGACACGTACCAAAGTTTCCATCCGAGGGAACGTTGTTCGTAGAACCCAGTTACGGCAGGAGACCTCTGTGCGGGTTGCAGCGCTCACATCTGTGTTGGGTTTCAGGTACAACGTCTGCGTTCTGGCTTACGGACAGACAGGATGTGGCAAGAGCTACACCATGTTGGGTCCACATTCTAAGGAGGCGCGCATCCCCCCGTGGGGCCCGCACAGCGACCTCGGAATCATGCCCAGGGCTGCTGGAGAGCTCTTCAGGTACCTGGGGCAGTGGGCAGAGGCCCAGAGCAGCAGGGAGTGTGGGAGGCCAGCAGCACCGGGAAGGGGCGCGGCGGACGGCTCCCGTTTGCGGAGACCACGCCTCACGCTCCTGTCGGAACCCACTACGGTCCAGCGTTTAAATACTCCGGGCCTCCGCACCACAAACACTAGAAATTCTTATGGCACATTCATGTTGGAATTCTGTCGTTAAGACAAAACTTTTTTTTTTTAAGGGTTGCTTTTTTTCTTTTTTTAAGATTTTATTATTTGTTTTGGGGGGAGGGGCAGAGGGAGAGAGAGAACCTCAAGCAGATTCCCAGCTGAGCATAGAGCCTGACTCAAGGCTTGATCCCACGACCCTGAGATCATGACCTGAGCCGAAATCAAGAGTTGGACTCTTAACCAACTGAGCCCCCCTGGCGCTCCAAATCGAAACTTTTTGAAAGAGATCCCTAGCTGGACAATTTCCCTGTTCAAGAGAGGATGGAGCATGGAGGTTTTCTGTCCTAGAATGGGACGGGGACAGCGGGAGACCCCCGTTGTCTTTTCCTTGCCTCCTGGCCCTGGAAAGAGCCGACACATCTGGTTTTCTTCTTCGGAGTTACAGCAAGCTGGGCATGTTGAAGATGCTTCTGTTCTGGGAAAACATCCCTGGAAGAGACTCACTGCATTTTCATGATTTTACCAATACAATTACTCCTGGAAAAAATTAGTAACAAGTTGTCCTTGGCAGCCCAAGTTACCGGGGGATCCTGGAATAAAGCCATGACATTCCATCCTCTAGGCCTGGACACAGACCGTCCCTGCCTCCAGGGGCCTCCGGGAGGTCTCCAGGGGAGCCGGGGGCCTTCCGTGCTGCCCACCCCTGGATTCGGTTTCTCGCTCTGTCTCCTTGCTGAGCCTTTTCATGTCTTAAAATCGCGGCCAGACAAAGACATAAGAACTCCCACACAGCCTAACGTTTTGGAGCCTCTTCAAACCAATATTCCTTAAGTATTAGTACACGGAGAGAATGCATCTATTAAGTTTACTTGTACTAACTGCTTCTGAAGAGGACCTGTCAGGGCAGGTGAGGCTGGGCTGTGTAACAACCATTCTAGAAATCTCAGTGGCCACGAGGCCGGTGTGGGGTGCCGCGCGGGGCCGCCACTCCCAAGTGCGTGCTTGTGGGTTGTCGGAGGTGGGGGAGGAGGTCTGGGGCGTGTGGCCAGCCTGCAGACTTCTCCTGGGAGGAACACGTCAACCCTGCCTCATTGCCTCAGCCCAAGGAGGCGCGTGGCCGCGGGCCGCCTCGGGGGTCCCTGGGGCGGGGCTGGGGATCTCGGGTCCCAGAGCTCTCCCTCTGGGGACATGGCACTGCATCGGGTGTTTGCTCTGGTTCCAGAATCTCAAGGGGCTGGGACTGCAGTGTGAGTCCCAGACGTGCTCTGCAGGGCCGGTGCTGGTGGGAGAGCCGTGTGCCCCCTCCGGGGAGACCTCATCGGACCACGCAGCAGCCACATTGGCGGGAAGCTAAGCAGCGGCCACGTGAGACCACGGCAGAGCTGCAGCAGCTCTGGGCTTTCCTGGGGGTCACGTGGAAGGAGGGGCCCCGGAGAGACCAGGGGTCAGGAGAAGAGCTTGCAGGGTCTGCCGCGCAGAAGGGCCCTGGGGGCCGCTGCTGTTCCAGGCTCTGGGGCCCTGGCGGGAGCCTGCCGACCACCCTTCCAGCGCCCTGTGCTCATTGGCACCCTTGGCGTCGTGAAGGTGCCTGGCTCCTTCCAGCCCAGTGACACCACAGCCTTTGTGGCAGATCTCGGCTTATCAGCAGACGTGAGGCGCTTTCTACCTGCCAGGCTGAACGAACAAGGAGTCCAGAGAATGCGTGTGATCATTTCCAGCCCTCAAAAAGCCCAGAACGAACACAGAGAGGATCCAGGAGGATGCGCAGGACCAGGGGCGGCCCTCCCACCCGCCCTGCCTCGGGCCTCCCCCTTTGTAACCTCGCAGGAGCCCACACGTATTTTTTGTGTAAAACGCGCTCCAGCAGGCGTCCTGCCCGCTAAACACTCGGCTTCTTCACGGCAAAGACTGAAGAGCACGTTCAACACCGTTTGCAGCGTCTAGCAAACTACCGAACACCAGAGAGACAAATGAACCAATGCATGGAGCAGATCAAGTACTTAAGTAAATGGGAGGAAATCTTCAAATCAGCTCCCTGGTATTATGTAGATAAGAAATTTCGAATTCGGGTTTTGTGACGCCCAAAGACGCGGCCGTTCACATGAGGGGATGGAGCCACACGCCGAGGTCAGGTTTGCGTGAGCGTGTTCTCGAGAGCGGCGGGGGGGACGCCCAGCCCCCAGCTCAGCTGACCCAGCTCTTCGCTCTTCCCACAGTATTTAACTTCTTAGAGTCTTCTCTGCAGACCCCAGCGCGGAGGACGATCCAAATCTGAACTCTGTGCCGAAAATTATTTTCACTGGAGAATTTATTTTTTTCTTTCATCTTAGTCTTTCTCGTTTCCTTGACTGTATCACCAGAAGACATTAATTGCTCATTTTATCTTGGCTCTCCGTAGCTCCTCGGTAAACTCCATCTATCCATGCTCGCATAAGACACACCAGGCTGTGTATTTTCTCGGCAGACACCCTCCTCCCATGCTGGACTTCCAGCCCCGCATCCAGAATTTCTTTGTGGACAAGAAAGCACCGTACTCAGACTCAGACTGGTCTCACTGAGCACATGTCAGACGGGCAACGATCCCCAGAAGGCAGGGGCGGCCTCCGTGGGCTGTGGGAGTTTTGTGGAAAGGCACTAGCAGGGGTGCGGGCGGGAGGAGCCGGGCTGATGGTCACTCTTGCCCTGACTAGGGTTATAGGGTTTTTCTCTAAGCGGGTAGTATCTGTATTTTTAAACCTTTCCATGGTCAGCACATAGCACTTTACAAGATGAAACAGAAGAAGACGTGCAGTGGTTTCTAAGAGGCTGGGTGGGCTGTCAGGAGGTCCCGGCAGTCCTTGGCTGGCGGTCTGGGCGCGAGCCGGGCTGGGGCGGGAGCCGGCACCCCGTCCTCCCTGGAACAGAGCAAACCCCAGCCCCGGGAAGGTGCTGAGCCCTCCTGTCCTGGCAGCCGGCTTTGGGCTTCTGTGCGGTGATGAGACTCGGCCGAGGGGCTTTCTGCATGGAGGCTGCGTGCTCTCCCTGCGCCCTCCCCTCGTGGGCCTGGGATCCTAAGGGTCCCTACCGATGGCTGAAATCATTGATTCAGATACAGCTCCCAAGACAGTTGCTTACCCTGCGGTTCAAAGAGAATTCGCTTTCTTCCCGCTGGTGGTAAGACGCTGCCCAGTACTCGCGGGCTGGGGGTCTCGCTGCGTGTCCCGGACGGCAGCCTGTCCTATGAGAGTGGGTCCCCTACAGCTTTCTTCACGGGGCCGCCCCAGTTCCCGTGGTGGCTGATCCCTCGTGTTCCCACCCCCCAGGCTTATTTCAGAAAACCCATCAAAGAGCCTGAAGGTTGACGTGTCCATAGTGGAAGTGTATAATAACGACATTCTTGACCTTCTGGCCAAAGAGCGCCGCATGGAGGTGTCTGGGCCCAAGCGTGACGTGCCGACAAGCAAGGCAGCAGAGCGGGAGGTCTCTCCGCCAACCCGGCAGTGAGTGTTCAGCCGTGGCCCGGCTCCTCCGAGCGGCCGGCAGCCTCACCGGGACCCCTTCATCGCTGAAAGGGTTTGCGGTGTTGTTGCACTTAGGATGTGTCATGCGTTTTTCCATTTGCTTTAGAAATTATCTTTTTAAAATCACAGTTAAAACAGACACGTTAATTAACCTTTTAAAATATCTTGATGACAAATGTGTGGCACAGGTCCCATCCTCATATTCCAGATGAGGGAGCGAGCTTGGAGAAGTGGACTTCCCCGCGGTCCCGCCATTAAGTATAGACGTCCTCATTTCCGCTTGTACATGCCAATATTGGATAGAATACAGTAATTATTCATCTTGTACATAGGGAAGGCTCCTCATATTTTTAAAAATATTTTATTTATTTATTTGACAGAGACACAGTGAGAGAGGGAACACAAGCAGGGGGAGTGGGAGAGGGAGAAGCAGGCTTCCCACGGAGCAGGGAGCCCGATGTGGGGCTCGATCCCGGGACCCTGGGATCATGACCTGAGCCGAAAGCAGACGCTTAACGACTGAGCCACCCAGGCACCCCAAAGTCTCCTCATATTGGTTAAAGACACTCCTCAAAGTTGCCTGTTCCCTGAGTCCACATCTGGGTATCCGGTTTGCTCGCGGGGGGCGGGGGAAGGCTGTCTCCCCTTGTTTGATGAGGGTTAGGGTAGCGAGCCTGTCCTGGGATCTCAGAGTCAGTAAGGGAAGGGTCTGCAGCTGTTTCTAGCATCTGAAAAAAACCTACAGGATGGTACACTGAACCATAAGTTTGCACAAGGTAACCAGAACTCTCAGCTTTTGACTAATAAGACTCAGAACAACATAGGTCCCGCTGATGGGAATTTCTGATTAGCTGTCATCTCTCACTAAAATAGGGAAATGGACTTTTATTGGAGTCCATGGGGTGTCCTGAAATAGTTGATTATTCCAGAGTAAAGCAGTTCATGACACGTCAGTCAGGCCTCAGAAAAGGAAGGCGTTTGATTTGCTGTTTTATTTTGTCTAAGGTGTGCTTCAGTCCGCTTTCCTACAACATGTCCCCTTGGTCTGGGTGAGAGGGTGGGGGGCGTCCCTTGCCGCCACCCCGGGCGCGCTCCCCATCACTCGGGCTCTCTGCCAGGCCTGTCCACAGTGCGGAGGACTTCATCGCACTCGCCGCCGGAAGCCTGCAGCTCAGGGCGCAGCTCGCCACCCAAGTGCACGCCCATTCTTCTAGATCCCACCTGATAATAACGGCCACTCTCACCGCAGCCTCCCCCTGCGACAGCCCCGGTAAGTGGCCGTGTGCGCCTGGGCAGGGGCATGGAAGAGAAGTTGCACGGAGCCCGGGGTGGGAATTGCAAACACTCCTTTGGAGGGTCTGGAACCCAGGCTGAGAAGAGAGGGGATCAGGGTGAGGGACGGAGGAAAGGCTTTGTTAAATAGGATATAACACGAGGAGAATGGGCATATTTGTATCTGGGAATACGATGCCCGAGTCGTGAGTGTGATTTGGGTTTAGAAAGTCACAAACCAGTATATACAATGGTGCCAGTTATGTAAGAAAAGTAAGGCATGGGTTGCAAGGGTCTGGACGTCCCAGTCGGTGAAGACTGGGCCAGCACACAGGGTCGTCTGTGGGACTCGCGAAGCCCAAGGCCCCCAGGCTGGGATGGACGGGCCGAGGACCCGAATTTCTGTAGGCTCCCGGTGCCAGGGTCCACGGGCAGAGGATGGCTGGTCCAGGGCCTACTTCACATGCGGTCATACAGATGCCTGGTCCCGGGGGGGGCGACACGCCCCTGACCCTGTGGCCGCCGAGGTGGTCCAGGCAAGGGAGGACGGGGGGTTGGGGGGTCAGTGCAGAGATTCCTGACTGCCCTGCGCCCCCCAAACTCGGCCCGATGAGTCCCAGGACCGGGCGCACCTGCTGGGAGGGCGGGGCCGTGGGTGGGCAGGTGCTGTCCAGGGAGCCCACGGCCGCTAGCCACACGGGAGAAGGCCGTGGAGACCAGAGTGGATTTTATGTTGTTCTTTTTTTTTTTTTTTTGTAAATTATGTGTATTTTTTATGCTTTCCACAGTGAGTATATTATTTAGGTTTAAAAAAATCCCTTTAGGAAGTCTGTTTAAGAATAACGCTCGATGAAATGGACACACACGGCAAAATGAAGACCAGTTTTGTCAGGATTTCTGTGGGGGCCTAGGAAACAAGGGTGGAGTTTACCTCTGTCAGGGCCCATCGGGTATTAATCTGTGTCATTACCGAGTATTTCTGGGAACGTCATTTGGTGCTCATGAGACTACATGGGCACTGGCCTCCCTTTCCCTGTTTTACCCAGAGAAGCCCCTCCCCTTGGCCAGCCCCCCACCCCCGGAGTGTGGTCCTTCGGGATGAGGGCCCACTCTTCGGCGCTGCGGGAAGCTGAGGGAGGCTTTGTGGATGTCACTCCCGGGTACATGTCACCCCCTTGCAGCTGACCGGCAGTCACCTGGACCACCACTCGAGGGGCGGCCGGCCTGGGGCAGAGCCTCGCCCGGGTCCCCGGGGGCCCAGCGACCCGCGGAACAGGTGCATGCCAAGCTGCAGCTCGTGGACCTGGCGGGCAGCGAGTGTGTGGGTGAGCGCAGAGCGGAAGCCTCTGTCTGGGGCGAGCGGGGATGTGGGGCGTCCTGAGCATGGCCCCCCTCTGCAGTGAGCTCACAGCTGCTCCTCCCAGTGGGCAGCTGTCTTTCCATGGCCACCAGACGTGCTCGTCCCAGAGCGATGCCCCCTCCACGGCTCTGCAGCGGCCAGCCCGTTCCCAGTCGAGGCCATGCAGGGGGTCAGAGGAGGATGCCGATGGGACTGAGGGGCTCCCCACTCAGTGCTCCCTTCCTGAGAAGCGACAGTTTTGCTTTCCCTCGTTCATTTCTTGGTGTTGCCAGAGAATTCATTGCCCATGCTAACCACGTGGCTGGGTCTTCGCACTTTCCCAGGTGTGTCTGGAGTGACAGGATCGGCCCTGAGGGAGACTTCGTTCATAAACCGGAGCCTGGCGGCCCTCGCGGACGTCCTGGGGGCCCTGTCGGAGCGCAGAGCCCACATCCCATACCGCAACAGCCAGCTCACCCACTTTCTCCAGGACGTTCTTGGTAACGTAAGGGCCCCCCAGAGGCCCCAGACCACAGGACCCCCAGAGGGTGCCACGGCACACTCCCTCCCCTGGGGGGCTCGCTCCTCCTGGCCATACCTCTTTGGGGGACTTCCTGGGCCCCCAGGTCACTGTTGTCCCCTCCCAGAGTATTTTCAGCGCTGTTCTCCGTGTCGCCGTGCACTGGGTTGGTTGGTTTGCACGTGCCTGGCCAGCCCTCCAAGTAGGTCCTCGGCTCCTCGCAGGGCTGCCTCCGCGTCCTGTGTCCCATCCTGTCGGGCGCGTGGTGGGCTGCAGCTCACCCTGAGGATAGCTGGGGTAGAATGTTCTAGGCCTTCTATGCGTCTCATCCTGGCGTCTCCTCTGTCTCACTGCAGATGGACTTTCTCCACAGGAAGAGGCAGGGCTGCATCCAGGGTTCATGTGTCGGCTTCTCCCTCTAGGAGGGCCCCTGATGTGCGAGGCTGGATGCGGGGCGGCGGGGCCCACGGGAGACACACGCAGCCCTTGCCGTGGCCTCCCAGTGTCTGCGTGGTTTGCCTCCCCGTCCTTCCGTCCTTCCCTCTCCCTTGTCCCTGGGTTTGCTTTTTCTCCCAGGCCGCTCAGCACCCCCTGTTGTCCAACAGGCTGGGGAGCCCTGGGTGCTCTGGCTGGGGGACCCTGCCATCACGCACCCTCATCAGGAGCGACCCATGCCCAGGCCCGCGCCCCCGAAGCCGGCGTCCGACTCCACGTGGGCTCCGCAGTAGCTTAGCCATGCCAGGTTTCTCTTGGGATCTTTCACCTGCCTTTGCTTCTTATTTTAAAGGAGGTGACGCAAAGCTCCTGGTGATTCTGTGCGTGTCCCCCTGCCGGACGCACGTGGCAGAAACGCTGCGGTGCCTGGGGTTTGGGGCCCGGGTGAGGCAAGTGCAGCGAGGCCAAGCTGGAGGGGGCAGTGCGGCCCCCCGGAAACCCAGGTGAAGCAGGAGCCGTGGGCGGGTTGCCCCTGTTAATGGGCTTTGTGCCCTTACGATGAGTTTCCTGTCATTCCTTGACAATGTATGTGCCCTAACACAAGCTCATCGACTTTGGACTTCATAAGCCTGTTGTTTTCCAAGGAACCAGTGACACGCTGACCCGTCATCAAGGAGCAGGAGACGCCCAGCAAGAAGCGGGGGGCGGGGACGTGGCGGCCGAGCGGAAGGAGCTGTGTCTGCCGACCAGCAGGGAAGGTGCGAAGACCAGACGATCCGGGGTCGGAGTGCGGTTCCAGAACCACAGCCCCGGGCTCTCGTGCCGGCCGCCTGACCCGGACACTTTCCTCAGCCCGTAAAGCCCCGTTCCCCCGTCTGTAACACGCTGGGTGTGCACAAACACGCCACCAAGAGCAGATGTTTCATGTTATTGCTCCTCCTCGTAATGACCCGTCGTCCCAAGCCGACGTCGCAGCGCTGGCCATGACGCATGACATGTGGCGGGCCACAGGCTCTCAGCGTGGGGGCCGTGCGTGGGATCCAGGGGCCCCGGGAACTCGGATGCGGCGCGAGCACCCGCCCCGACCGGGGGCCACGCGCGGATGCGGTGCGCGTCTCGGTGTCAGCCCGGCAGCGCAGATCCTTGGGTGGAAGCCGCTCTGAGCTGCGCCCACGGGCGTGCGGGCCTCGCAGACCAACAGGACACGCGGCCGTGCCCTCGCCACGCGTGCGGCTCTGGAAGTGAGGCTCAGACGCAGGTCCCCGCTGATGCTTCCGGAGCACGAGTGGCTTAAGTGTGAGGAAAACCCGTTCAGACCTCAGCCTGTTTTATGTAAGAGTGAGCAAAATGTGTTTTCTAGCGATTAGCACGAACCCAGCAGGCCTGCTCCGCGCGTGTGTCTCCGGGGACGGTGTGCGTGGCCCTGAGGGAGGCACGAGGACCCACGCCTGCCTCAGTCCCCCCGGGGTGCATCCAGGGCCTCGCTCCTCACCAGCGTTCCCGTTCCTTCCCGCACCGCCCGGGACCCAGTTCCTGCCGGGCTCCGGGACGCGGGGTGCGAGGCTGGGGCCGCTGCAGGTCACGGGACGGGGGTGCCCTGCGGGAGAAGGACGCCGCAGAGGGCGGGGCAGGGCCGGGTCATGTGGACGATGGGGAGGGTGACAGATTGGTCGGCTGCTGGAGGACAGACCGCGGTGAGCGCTCCTGGGCATGTGCGCGCCCCTGAGCGGGACGGAGACCGCAGCACGTGGACACAGTGTTCCAGTCCTGACGCAAACGTCAGCAGCATGGCTGCCGGGGACACGATTTCCCAAAAAGCTGAAAACTCAGCAAAGTTACAGACAGATCCGTTTTAGAGGCTCTGACATGGAGAGACTCCCCACCGCGGAGTCGGGTGACGGGGACAGAACCCACCCCCTGTCCGCGAGGGCGGCCCCAGAGCGGGTGTGCGTCCGGGAGCCCCTCCACTCCCAGCCTGTGCGGGACGCGTCGCTGCCATCCCAAGGCAGGTAGGGGACCGCCAGGGCCGGCTGGAGAGTGACTGCGCGGGTCCTCGGCCACTCACTGGGGCACGGCCCGCTGCCCGCCGAGAACAGTCTTTCTTCCTTGCACGCGCAGCGAGTGGCCAGCTCTGCACCGTCCACGCCCCTGCAGCCCAGCGTCCTGCGCCCGCCGCCCCGGACGCCCCCTCAGGACGGTCCCGCGAGACGGTCACGGGCCTCTGGAAGCTGAGGCAGTCACGGCCGACAGGGCAGGGACGGGGCATTTGGGGCAGGCGGAGAGCGTGCACACAGGCTCACCGCCTGGATGCGCGCTCAGGGCCCCGTCTGCACGTGGCCGTGGCCGTGTGAGCCCCCAGGCCTCGGGTGGCCGAGCGCCGGCCTCAGAGCCGCCGCTCCGTGTTGGCGTGATGACCGTGCAAGCCTCGCCCCCGACTGGGCGTGTTCGGCAGAGGCGGAGAACACTTCGTCTGTGGGGAGGTGGGAACTGAGCGCGGCCTCGCGGCCCGTGTCACCGTCGGGACGCCAGAGCGCGTCCCAGGGCTTCAGGGCCTCACGGATTCCCGGACCTCCCCTGCCGCCCGCGCACAGCCTGCCTCTGTCTCCGCCGCCCCGGGGCCTGTGGCTCCCAGAGGTGGGGGCCCGCGTGTGGAGGAGGGGGAGCATGTGGAGCCTGGGGCCTTTGGCCCCATCGCTGGCACGCAGAGAAGCCCTGTCCCACGCGCCCTGACAACACGAGGCGCTCCGGGAAGGTGCCTCCCAGCCCTGCCCCTCCCGTCACCAGCCGAGCGGCCCACCCTGTGCCCCCCACGTCCTCCTGCCCCCCGGCTCCCTTCTCCTGGCTGCCCCTGCCCTGGGACAGAGCGGCCCGACCTTCCTCAGACAGTTCAAGCCGCTGTGCCGAGGACGCGCTGTCGCGGGCTCCTGGGTCCGCGTGCACAGGTCGCCCCGCGCCCCTCGGGGCTTGCCTCCCGCATTCTTGGGACTGGCTCGGTGCCCCCACCCCCCAGGGTATTTCGGGGATGCTGAACAACCAATACCAGGCACATCCCCCCTCAATGCGCATTTTCCGCTTGCGCAGCGGCCTGAACGCTTGGCCCTGAGCCGCTGGGTCCGTGGCAACAGCGTAGGAAGGCCCGGAGCTGCAGGGAGCGAGGACCGTGGGGCGTCAGCGGGCGGGGTCCGCGGCACACTGTCTGGGAGCAGCAGCTGAGGGTGAGGGTGAGCGCGGGGCCAGGGCGGGGACAGCCGGGGGTCTCCTGCGGGAGACAGCGAGGTGACCCATTGCTGTGAGGTAAGTACTTGGATAAAAAAGCATCCGGTCAGAACTTTTAAAAAGTGTGAAGAGTACAAAGGGTCCCGAGACCCCAAGCACTGAACTCACCCTCCCTCACCCCCTGCACTGAACTCCAGGCTGAATTCGGGGTGAGGCCCCCGGCGCTCTTCCGCCTCCCAGCAGGCCTGCCTTGGCCTTCCTTCGCCACGTCCTGGAAGCCACTCTGTCCCCACCCGGGGAGGCGGTAACCTGTGAACCACCGCCCTCCCAAACCCGACCCGCGTGCCCCTTGGGGCAAGGGAGCCAACCCTTGCTGGCGAGTCAGTGGGTTTTAACCACTTACGGTTAAAAACATCTTCATTCTGCAAATTTTAGAAAACCACATAGTCACGTGCGGATGGGGCCCAAAGCCGGACACTGATGGGCCTCATGGTCCCCCTGCTCCCCTCCTGGAGCCCCTGGCCACTGTGCCTGGGGCCCGGCTCCTCTCTAAGAGCCCCAGGTCTCCTGGACGGACGCCCTGGTCCCCGGTCAACCCTCTCTTCTCCTCTGCCGAGCCTCCAAGCCCACGCAGCGGCTCTGGGGCGGCCGGCCACGGAGTGAGTAGGCTTTTCTGGAGAAAGGACGTCCTGTGCTCTAGATTCTGTCTCCCAAGGAGGTGGGCCTAGGTGACCCAAGGGCCACAGGGCAGAGTTCACCAAACCAAAGTGAAGGTTAGACATGCCCTCTAGACTCCTGGGTCCATGACTTCGATGGGCTGTGGGTCCCCGAGGGCCACAAGCCCCTTGCACTGGCAGCCGGCCCAAACAGAACTGCCCCAGGTCCACTTGTGACGTCCTGCATCCCAGCAGGGTGGCAGCTGTGCTCCCCAGCGCGCACCCGACTCCCCCGGCCTCACCCCAGGGCAGGAGGGGTCGCAGCGAGACCAGGCAGTTGGCCCAGGGAACTGCAACAAAACAGCCCTCGGGGTTTCTGTGCCTCTAGACCTGGTGACTCGGCCTCTGGCCTCCACCCAAACCTGGCCCAGGCCTGGCCTCCACTTTCCTGAGCCGTCTGCCCACTCCTGGGGCCCGGAGGGAACCTGGCTGGGCTTCCTTTCAGCCCCGCGGCTGTGCTGCCGGACCTGTGCCCGGGCCCACCACACCCCTGGGGCCACACGACCCTCCCCACTGGTGGTCACCATGGTCTCGGAGAGTAGATGAGTCAGCCTACTTAGGAGCCCCACGCGGGCCCTGACCTGTGTCTTCTCGCAAACCATGCGTCCCTACTACTTAAGACCCATTTTCCAGGAAAACATCTGTTTTGCCTGAAAGAAAAAGTCCTAGTCTGCACAAAGGAGAAGCTGGTATTTCTGACTTTCCGGCCACTCTTGCCTCCACCGTGTGTGTCAGGCTTTCACTTTTTCTGGGTGGGCAGGAGTGGGGAGGGCTGGAGATCACTGCCCCGGGCCCCTCTTGGCCTCTAATTGTGCTCCCCGCTCACCCAGCAACCCAAGATTACCCGGTGGTTAACAGACACTTGGCATAATTTTCCTTGTCTGTCCATGGGGCCTGGAGGAAGGATAGAAATAGGAGCCCCTCCCGGGTTCTGGTGGTTTCTCGGGGTCAGCCAGCGGTCCCTGCTGCCCCATCTGCCAAGGACGCAGGGCAGGGCCCTGGCCTCCCTCTGGACCCGGCCATCCTCAAGTTACGGATGGGTGGGATCAGGGGTGATGGGAGACGGAGTCTGGGTGTGAGCCCCGACTTGCACCAAGAGGAGCCCGTCAGAACCACAT
Organism: Halichoerus grypus; assembly: GCF_964656455.1. Lineage (NCBI taxonomy): Eukaryota > Metazoa > Chordata > Mammalia > Carnivora > Phocidae > Halichoerus > Halichoerus grypus. Next base: position 1,821,501 of record NC_135720.1, on the reverse strand, counting down.
GGCCCTGAGCACGCCAGGCTGGTCCTGCCCAGGCCCGCCCCCCACATGCCCTCCCGGACACCCGGGCCTGGGGCGGTGCTGGGCAGAGGCTCACGGCGTGTGTCCAGCGCCCTCTTGTGGCAGCTGGGGAGAGGTGCGGCGTCCCCCAGGGCCGGCCGCCAAGCCCTGTCCATTCACCAGGTCCGCTCACCCTCGTGTGTGCACGCGTGGGCCTGTGTGCGGGGGCCGGCCCCGCAGGCTCATTTCTGCCCCACCCAACACCTTCTTTGCGCAGTAGCCAGTCAGTCCGCGGGGCTGAGCTCTTGTGCCCACATTTTCTTTGTAGGAAAATAATCTCCATAGACCTCAGGTCAGAGCAAACACAACCCCGTTTGTTACTATGGGGACTGGTGTTAGTACGACTTTGGAAAATCACGGGAAGCAGGAGCCCAGACAGCTCTGGACGCCCTCCTCCCATCCTTCAGGCCCCGACCTCCTGCTGCCTGGCTCAGGGGCCCTCCCTCAAGAGTTTTCTCTTGTGGCCGCTAGGCTGGGTGCCCTCGGTAGCCCGGGGCCCGGGTACTTCCTGCACAGGGACCAGACGGGCAGCCAGCGAGCCTGCCCCACCACCCTGACCCCGGCCGGCACCTGCCCAGGGCTGGCCCGTGACGTCTGTCTACAGGGAGCCTGGGTGCCCACAGGGACCCCTGCTATCCGCCCCCGCCCCGTCCATCCCTCATGGCAGAATTGCCCCTTCAGCAACTCCAGGCCACAGAGGAGGGGGGTAGAGCAGCCTTGCTTCTCTCTAAGGAGCACATTTGGTAAATATGAGCTCCAGGGGGCATGAGTGGCCCCCCACGGCCCCGTCCGGGCGGTACCAGCACGCGGCACGCAGGAGAAGCCCTCAGCCTCCTGGCCCGCCCAGCGCAGGCTGGTCCAAGCGTCCGAGGCAGGTGTGGATTTAGGTCTTTATTACACGTGCGCGCTGTGTACACACACAAGATGTCCTTTCACAGAAAGGATCAAGGGGCAGCAGGTGCGCGGGTGCGGATCCTGTGCAGGGGAGAGGCCAGAGGGGCCCAGGTAGAATGAGCCGGACCACAACCGGATGCCCATTAAGAGCCTCAGGCTCGGGGCTGGTTACGACCGTCTCATATCCCACCTGCTCAGAGCAGCCTCTCTCGGGGTCTCTGGAAGGGATGCAGGGCCCAGCTCGGGTTAGGAGCCAGTGAGATCGGCACAAGCCCTGCTCTTCCACCTGGGGGCGCTGGCGCTAGTCTGCTAACACGCACCCCTGCACCGGCGGGCTCAGCCCAGCGACCCTGCACCATCCAGGTGGCGGCCGGCTCCAGGAAGGCCACCTGCAAGCGGGGCCTGGAGGTGGGTGGGGGCAGCGTGCCTCGGCCTAGGGAGGCCACCCTGCCTTTGCAAGGCAAGCACAGCCGTTAATCACGGGGAGTCGTCCCAGCCTGCAGCTGCAGCCGCAGCGCTCCTGAGCCACGCGGTCCAACCGCAAGCTGGCCGCTGGGGCCATGCGCCTGCCGCACATGCTGCCTTCCCTGGCCTCTGAGTGCACCGATGTACCTGAGTGAAGGTCAGCTGTCCCTCAAAAGCACACTTTTCCAGAACTTGCTACCGCGTGTAAAACCACCTGGCTGTTAAGGTGGTGTGAAGCTGGGAAGAACCTCTCCAACCCCAGACGTGGAGGATGGGTCAGGTGCAGAGCGTGGGGCTGGGGCTGGTCCCTGCTCCGCCCCATCTCACCTGCAGTCTTCTGAGCCCTAACGGTGACCAGCGCTGTCCCAGGCCGGGAGCCCTGGCTGCTCCCCTGTGACCTGTGATGGGAAACGACCGGGACACGGGCTCTGTCTTGGGGCGCAGAGTGAGGAATATTCAGAATCTAGATCGCGGCTTCACTGGTTGGCCTAGTTGCCTCTCTGGCTTTACGGGCTCCGCAGGGACCAGGAGTCCAGGTGATCCTACGGCTCCAGCCATGGTGCTTCCCGTGGTGTCCGCACCCTGTGGGTGGCGGACACGTCTGGACACGTCTGGGGCGACAGCTGGGCCCACAACTCACAGAGAGGGATTGCAAACAGAGTGGTCTAGCGGAAGCCTGTGGCCAGTGCAATGACAAGTGACCATGCCCTGGGTCACAGACTCCCAGAAGGCTGTGCACTTAGTCCGACCATCCATCAGGGTCAGTGCGGAGAGAACCCAAAGGGAATAGCTAACATACCTTCCTTTCCAGAACAGATGGGGCAGGGCTACCCGAGGGGCCCGCACGGCCCGCCCCTCAAGCCTGAAGACCGCATGGTCAAGAAGACTTGACTTCTGCCCCCTGGTGACCCAGATGGTGGAGCTGGGACCCGTCATGGTTGGCACGAGAGTGGGATCTACTCATCCCCTCCAGGCCCGACCTGAGAACCTGCTCCACACACTGACAGGTGAACACACGGGGGAAGGGGCTGGGTGGGGGCGGACCTCGGTCAGCCAGGCGGTGGCAGGAGCTCCAGAGCAGGAGGGGTGAGGGCCGGAGGCCGTCCTGATGTGGGAGGCTGCCGAGGTGTGGATGAGGCGTGGGCGCAGTCCTGCTGGGTGGACAGAGCCCCATGTGGATGGGGCTTGCCGTGCGGATGAGCCATGCTGTGTAGATGCAGCCAGGCTGTGTAGACGGAGCCCGGGGCGGACGAGCTGTGTCTTGTGGATGCAGCGGTGCCGGGTGGACAAGCTGTGCGGCGTGGATGAGCCCCAAGTGGGCAGAGCCACATCTGCAGTTGTCCACACCGCAGACTCCTCTGGGGGCTGGTCGCCCCTGCTCACTGCACAGGTTCCCGACGGAGCGTGGTCCAGGCTGCCGTGGTGTGGGCCTGCCTCTGGTAGGGGGCAGTGTGCGTGCACCCTGCCTCTCCACCTCCGGCCACCCCCCACTTCTGTCCTCCCTGAGCACACACACCAGCACCCCCGGCTGGGGATGTCCACACGACCCCTTCTGCCCCCGGCCCCCAGAGTCCCTCATCCAGAGGCTCCCGCCCTGCCCTGTCCTCACTGCACCTGCTGGGCCCACTGTCTACACGGCCCCCTTCTCCTGTCCCCCCCGTGCCCCCGAGGCCACAAGCTGTGTGGGCAGGAGTGGGGCATAGGCCGTGGCCCCCGTCCTCAGCCAGGACAGCTCAGGGAGGGAGCGGCTCCTGCGTGGGCTCCTCCCCCCTCTCCTCTCCTGGAGGTGCCTCCTACAGCTGGTGCCTGGGTCCCCTCTGGGGCCCTGACGCAGAGCCCACCCCGTCCCGAGGGGCTGCTGGATGGGGGGCTCACAGCCCTGGGCTGTTCTCTTCCTTTGAACTTGTCGGACTTGGTTACTATTGGATAGATTTTAGGAATAAGATCTGGAAGCATCCTCGGAAGTCAAGAATAGCTTCCCACCCCCATTTCCTGGGTGAGGAAGCCTGTCCGGTGCTGGGGCTCAGAGGCGGCCGCCCCGGGTCCTGCCAGGTGGGGGCCCAGCTAGCACCCACTCCTTCGCATCCCGCAGGGTGAGCTCACCGCTGCAGAGGGGCCACGCGGGGCCGGTGGGTACAGGCTGTCTCGTCGCCCTTTTGGGGGCACGTCCTGTCTGCCGTCTCTGGGCCGTGAGCCCCCAGCTGCACTGGGAGCTGACCCTGCCCAGGCACTGTGGCTTCTCTCCCCCTCCCTGGTCTAGCTTCGTCCCTCTCTGGGAGTCACATCAGAGCCTAATATTCTCTCTGTCCAGGGCACCACCCCCAGGTCAGGCCCAGCAAGGCGGGGAACCCCCAGCCCATAACCATTGGCATCGGTCCCTCCTCCTGCCCCTGGGGGGCCTGGAGCAGCCCCGGGAGTGCTCACTACCTGGGGATGGTGGCCTCTGACCCCAACGAGCACCCAACCAGGAAGGTGGAGGCCCAGGGGAGCCATTCCCGCCCTGCCTTGTCCCCCAGAAGCCTCCCACTCCCCCACTGCCTGACTGCGGGTCCAGGGGTCCCTACCCGGGGGCCCCCGGTGGGCCTGGGTGGACTAAGAAAACAGGTGCTGGAGCCCGGCCTGGGGCTGCCCAGCCTGTGGGCACATACCTGATACAGGGCCTCAGCACTCCTGCCCCTCATCCTGATGAGCGTGACCTGCACGACTGCCGAGGGCCCCGGGCCAGAGGCTGTGAGAAGGAAGGAGGTGTGAGCAGAGCCGGGTGCCCACCCTTCTCCCTCCTCCCCTGGGGACTCTGACTTGGGCCCGGGAGCCTCCATGCACCCCTCGTCCAGGGGCCTTGACCTGCAGGGGTGGTGAGGAGAAGGTTGTCTGCAATCATCCACTGGGTCCCTCGTGCTCCCCAGGCTCAGACCCTTCCACACAGCACACGCCCCCATCCCTTCCTCCCCACCCATCTGCCACTGGCCCACCTGCAGGAGCCCAGGGAATTCCCGGGGTCGCCGGCCCCGCTCACCGGCCCCTGTTCTGGGAGTCACTCAGGTCCCTGGAGGGGCCTGGGGAGCTCTGTGTTATCCTACAAGCTCTGGGGCAGATCTCTCAAGAAAGCAGCTCCCACAACCCAGGAAGAAGCCCGCCAGGGGCGCCTGCCCAGTGACCCTTCCCAGCCAGGTGCAGACGCCCGCGGTGGGGGGGCTGCTGAGAGTGAGATCTTCAGACCTCCCCACCCCTGCAAGGACAAATCCGCCCCAGAGAGCGAAACTTCGGGTGTGGGAAGGACGCGCACTCACAGCACACGTCAGTGAAGAAGAATGGCCGCCCCGCAGCGGTGAGGTCGCGCCCGTCCCACCACCTGGTTTCCGCGCTGGGTGTTCTCCGTCCCACAGAGTGTCCCCTGACGTCAGCGAGTTACCTGAGGAGCCTTCCGGTCCCCGCGTAGTACTGCACCCCGAGGAAGGCGGCGACGGGGTGCGGGGCCGCCCACCGCCCTGCAGGGGAGAAGCAGGGCGAGAAGACCAGAGCCCGGGAGCTGGCGGGGGGCAGGCCCCCGACGCCGGTTCAGCTCGGCTCCCCGCTTGGGCCGCGGTGGCCACGGCTGGGGCCATTTTCTGGCTTCCGTGATGTTGTCTTACTTCTGAGAGCGAGACGCCCTGGCATGTCGTCTGCACACTCAGGGGCGCCCCCCGCCCCCCGCGGCCGACCCTGCACGCGGCAGCCCTGGGGCAGCGCGGGCGGCTCCGGGGACACGCGGACGCCGGCTCTCAGGCTCCGGGGACGGGCCCGCCGCCCGCGGTCTGACCTACTTTGCGCCCTTCCCGCTGCCAGGCCTTGAGAAGGACTTGCTGAGCTTCTGCCCCAAATCCGTAAACATGTACTTGTCTGTCCGCGAGCCCCAGCGCCCGCCTCCCGTGTGCTCACAGGCACCCCCAACGCTCGCGGCTTCTGGGGTTGGCGATCGAGGGAGCGTGTCACTCGTGTGCGGCCCTCCCGGGGGGGGGGTGTGAGCGGCCGCGTGGGCATCCCACCCTCAGCCCGGGGGCTCCTCGCCCGGCCGCCGGCTGCGTCCTTCCCAGCCAGAAACACCTGTGTGTCGTCGGGGGCCACTCACCAACCGGGAGTCCGCAGCGCCTGTCTCTGTCTCTGTCTGCCTGTCTTTGTGTCTGTCTCTCTGTCTGTCTCTGTCTCTGTCTGCCTGTCTTTGTCTCTGTCTCTGTTTCTGTCTGTCTGTCTCTGTCTCTATCTGTCTCTGTGTGTCTCTGTCTCTCTTTGTCTCCATCTGTCTCTCTGTCTCTGTCTGCCTGTCTCTGTCTGTCTCTCTGTCTCTGTCTCTATCTGTCTCTGTCTGTCTGTCTCTGTCTGTCTCTGTCTCTCTGTCAGTCTCTGTCTCTGTCTGTCTCTGTCTCTGTCTGTCTCTGTCTGCCTGTCTTTGTCTCTGTCTCTGTCTCTGTCTCTCTGTCTCTGTCTCTATCTGTCTCTGTCTGTCTCTGTCTCTCTTTGTCTCCATCTGTCTGTCTCTCTGTCTCTGTCTCTGTCTGTCTCTCTGTCTCTGTCTCTATCTGTCTCTGTCTCTCTGTCTCTGTCTGTCTCTCTGTCAGTCTCTGTCAGTCTCTGTCTCTGTCTCTCTCTGTCTGTCTCTCTGTCTCTGTCTCTGTCCCAGCCCCTGGGCTGCATGCAGAGGTCTCCTGCCTTGATTTTGGCTATAGACCTCAGTCCCAAACATGTGCCCTCCTCACAACCACGGTGTCACTGGAGCAGGACCTTCCATGACTTTCCCACCTGAGAGGCCCAGATCCCCGAAGGAAGGGCTCGATCCCCGAAGGAAGGGCTCCAGCCCCGAGACCAGGAGGGTCTGCCGCGGTCCAGCCGCCCCTCGGCTGGCGGCTCAGCTCAAAGGACAGGCCACGCTGGGCGTGCACTGGGGGCTCTCAGCGGGTGGGGCAGCTCTGGCCTGTCCCCCCTTGCAGAGAAGGAGTCCCGGGCATAGGGGTGACCCCAAATTCCTTCCTGAACCTGCCCACCCGCTTGTTCTCAGCATGGCCATCTCAGATGTCCTGACTCAAAGGAGCTAGACAGAAAGAGCCGCTTGGCAGGAGCTGCAGATCCTCTCTGGGAACCCCCTGCTGAGTAAATGCACCTCCTCCAGGAAGACCACCAACAGTCCCCCTCTGTGCAGCAATCCCGGGGGGCTCTTCTCGGCCAGCCCCCAGCCCCTGCCGGTCCTGCGGGGCCCCCCAACTCCTGCCTGTCCCCTGGCTGGTCGGTTTGCATGCTGTCCGCACCGGGTGCAGCGTCCGTGGGTATGTGCACACACGCGCACACAGGTCACAGTTCAGAGCGCTGATGTGGTTCCCTGCCTGGGTTCCAATTCCCCAGCATCCTCATTCAGGGATTCGAGTTCAAATTCCTCAGCCTGAAGGCTGGGACGCTGAGCCACCAGGCACTGATCCGCAAGCTCCTGGGACTCCTGGGGCCTCTGCTGTGATGTGTGGGGGTCACCTCCGCCTGCTGAGGGCATCATCCCTTTTTGTGCGGACCCCAGCCCAGACATGGTCCCCATCCCACTTTCAGGAACTGCCCCCCGACCCGCTGCTCCATTGAGTCTTCACGAGGCCTTATTGGCCGCAGGGACCCCCAAGGGACCATCCGCTTGTCTGGCACGTGCAGGGAGGAATCTCAGGGCTGCCTTAGCCCATCACATCCACGGAAAGGGGGCACTTGGTGCTTCCCCCTGACTAACGAGAGCAAGGTGGTCTCAACGCAGAAAACCTAGAGCGCACAGAAAACAGCACGGAGCAGAAACCAGCCTCCCTCCATCCTAAGACGACCGTTCCAACACCTGGCTCACGTCCTTTACCAGCGGTTTCCAATGTGCCCCTAAAGCTACTCTAAACCCTCAAATACCAGATGCTGCCAAGAGCAGAGGGAACATGTCCTCCCCCACTTCCTGCAGACTCTGTCCTCTGTTCTTGAGACCACGGAGGGGTGACCGCAACCACAGAACCCAGGACAGAAACCAGCTCCCTGGAGCGAGCATCCCAGGAACACAACCTCTGCTCATCTGGGGAACAGGTAGAAGGAAGAGCATCTGCAGCTCCCCGTCCTACACCCGCCCAGCATCCCCAGGGAGCACCGGGTCTCTGGGGGACAAGCCCTGGACCCTGCATAGCCTGGCCAAGCATCCGAACAATGGGGGCCTGCAGCTGTTTCTTCATTCCTGCATTGGAAGTCTACCCACCGCCGGAGTCCAGAGCACTCCCCGCATGCCCACCACGCATGGGCCACACCCAGAACCCCAGCGGGGCCGCGGTGGGCCAGGCGGTGGTAGCCCGTAGTCTCAAGCCCTGGCCTGCTGGCAGACGCAGGCAGACCGAGGGGCTGGAGGCCAGAGAGGCTGCGACTGCAAACTCCCCCGCGGACACGGGCTCTAAGTGGTGCGGCTCAGGGAGGGGACAGCCCCTCGGCCCCGACTGCCGCCCCGAGATCCAGGCACTGAGGGCTGCACCCACCCTGGGCCTTTATGAATTCATCGCGCATCCCTGAGCCCCTCTCCGCAAGGGGAGCTCCAGGGCTCGGCCCCGCGCGTCCTGGAAGATGAGGTGTGCGTCCGGGGCCATGGGGCCCACCAGGAAGTCGGGGGGCAGCGTGATGAACTCCGTCCCATGAACTAGGAATAATTCCATTTACGAAGCATAAAAACCCAACCCCTGGCGCCCCCCAAATAAATCGGGCTTCTATGGAAATACCTATTTCCTTTGATGTATCACCACGTGGAACACTGAGCAGCAGCGACAAACGATTAAAGGGGGCTGTGGACGTAAACTTTAAATTGGGGGCAAAGCTACCCATTAACTTAGCTTTCTGTGCAGATTGGGAAAGTCCAGCAATGTTAAGATTTAACAGCAAAGCCACAGCCCCGCCGTGCTGTCTGTCTGCCTGCAGCTCCGTCCATCCATCCAGGCCTGGGACGGGAGGTGCTGCCCAGCAAACAGCGAGCAGGGGGCCGGCCAGGGGCTCACCCCCCAAGCCTGGGCAGCTGACACAGGATGCCCTGAGGCCACCCCAGGGGGGGCACTGGAGGGTCAGGGGGCCCTGAGCATGGAGTTTCTCTGCAGCCAGGGGCGAGGACAAGGACACTGGAAGAAGACCCTGCACGCCACGTCGGGGCTGCGGCAGGGGCGTGTCCTGGAGTCTGTGGGGCAAAGCCACGGCCAAGGGCTGTGGGCGGGGCTGGGTCCTCGGGGCCCTGTGTTCCCTTGGGATCTCCCCTTGTCACCCACTGCCCTCCCGATCCTGGACCTGGAGAGTAGGGGTGGGGCGGGTGCTGGTAGACAAAGACCTCCCTGGAGGTGCACGGTGGGCCTGGGGTGTGGACCCCCGGGGACGTCCCCTCCAACTTTGCCCCGTCAGTGCCCCCTCGGTCACGGCATTTAAGGGGGGAGAAGCAAGACATCTTCCTCATTCCACCCCGCCCCTCCATTTCGGGGGGAGTCCCTGTGGACAGTGGCCCTTGTCACCCTCCGGGGCCCTCCCACACAGGACACCAGAACTGGGGGTCACCGGGGTCAGCCAGAGGGTGGCAGCAGTGGACAGTGTTTGGTGTGCATGGCAGGGATCCCACGCTGTGGGGTCCCTGGGGGGGGCTGGCAGGAGTCCCACCGAGGGCCCCTCACCCGGGACAGGTGGCGACTAGCGCCAGGACGTCATCCCTGCCGTGAGGCGGAGATGAGAGGACCAGGCTCCCAAGCTGGGTCCCGGCTGAAGGCCGCCGCCGCCGTCCGCATGGGGCACGTGGTGGGACAGCACTGGTGCCCTCGGGTCACCCCAGCCGAGCCCTGACGCTCGCGCCCTCGGCCACAGGGAAGGGCAGGGAAGGGCGGGCTGCAGCAGGGGGCTGGAAGAGCAGGAGCGGGGTTGGCAGCCCTGCCGCAGGTTCTTAGCACTCTCTCCCTGCACGCCTCCTCCCTGCGCACAAACACTAGCCAGCTGAACCCCGCCGCCTCAGCTAGGCACCTAGGGCTTAAAGGGTCGCTGTGATGTGCGGCGGGGGCGGGAGGCCTGGGGGAGCTGTGCGGACAGACAGACACACAGACAGGCTGAGCCTCGGAGCTCCGAGCTCCCTCCCACCCCTCACCCTTCAACCCCCGTTAGTTACTGGGACAGAAGTGCCTGTGATTTCCTTGTCTGTCTGTCTGCCGGGTGGCTCATTCCCACCCCTCGCGTGGTGATGGTAAAAAGCAGACTGGCTTTTCGTGCACTTTATTGTTGTTTGTACATCCTGCCGCCTGTGCCAGAGCAGACCCTCTGCCGCCTCTGGGGCCCCAGACGTCCCGGAGGGCACCTTGCAGGCAGAGGGGGGCAACTCTGCTTTAGACCAAGGTGCCGCTGGGGTCCGGTGCGGGAGCAGGGGTCTGCCACTAGAGGAGGAGAAGACCTCACACAGCTGGAGCCTGGGCGGGCGGCGGGCAGCGCTGGCCGGGGCCACAGCCCTCGGCAGGGGCCCTTCGTCATTTATTTAGGGGACCCGTGCTGAGCCCACTGACGGGCGGCCAGAGGCGCCGTTGTCCTCACTGAGAAGCAAAGGCAACTGCCTCCTCAGCAATGACGTTCCATCCCTCCTGCTGCTTGGGACACAAAACTGGGGGTCACCTCCTTTCTTTCTCCCCTCAACTCCAAGTCCAGACAGTAGCAAATCCTGATGGTTTTCCCTTCGAAACACCCCCTCACTTACCTGCCCACGTATCCCCGTCCACCCCCTGCTCCACACCTCTCTCGTCTCGCCCCCTGGACTATGACAATGGGCTCCCAAAGTCTCCGCTTCCAGACTTGCCCACCATACCCAACACCTCAGCCTCCAGAATCTTGCTGATCAGGGGGCAAATCACCACACTCCTGCCCAAAGTCCAAAAATGACTCTCACCTCCCTCAAAGAAGCCAGAGCCTGAAAGTTAACTCCAAGGGCTGGCCCTGTTTGCTCTCTGGCCTCCCTGCCTTCCTGCCCCAGGACCTTTGCATGTGCTGTTCTTCTGCATGGAAGGCTCTGTCCTGTACATCTGCCTGGCTTTCAGAAATCAGCTCACATGTCTCCTTGTTGGGGAGGCCCGTCCTGACTCCCAGCGCACACTGTCCTTCACAGCTGAGTGTAACTGGACACGTTTTTCTATTGTCTCTCTCCCCCCGCTGGAAGGAAGCTCCCTAAAGTCTTATTCACTGCTGCAGCCCCACTGTATGTACTCAACAAATATGTGTTGGGCTAAAAAAAAAAAGCCACTACCTGCCTAAAATATTTGCCAATTTGATTCAGTGATCCTCTTAGGTGGGCTATTGATGCCATTGTGCAGATTTGCAAACTGAGGCTCACAGACTGGCTCTGGAATCCAGGCCTTGGGCTTCCACCCATGGCTTTCCTACCAATTTCACTTCTGGCCTGCTTGCTGGAGCACAGGGTTGTCGAGAGGCCCTTTCCTGCCTGGTCTGCCAACTCCCACAGGCCCCAGAGGGAGCTGCAGCTTCTCCCAGGCGCAGGTGGGGTCCCTGGGTCCATCTCTTCATTGCCTTGGGCTCAGTAGGAAAAAGGTGTCCTGTGAACTCTAAGGTGTTGTCATCACCGATGTGTGCTGCCAACTTTCCAAGGACTTGATGGAAGAAGACTAAGGACATCCCAAATCTTTCCTGGTTATTAAGACAACTTCTCAGAAACTAATATGTTATCGCAAAGCCACGCACCCGACATCAGAGCTGTGGGGCGGCAGAGACCCTGGGGCAGGCGGCCTGAAGGCCCAGTGCTTCCAGACTCATCACCATGTTTCTGTTAACCCCCAACATGCAACGGGACTGCGATGGCTCTCCTAGTGTCTTGTGGATTACCTGCCTTGCTCACTGACCAGCTCCCCACAGCACAGTGTGTGTGTCCTGGCGGCTGTGTCCCCATGGCCATGACAAATGTCTGGGCTAAAGTAAGTTCTCAGTAATGACCCACTCAATGGATGGACACCTGGCCCAGGTAGAAGGCCACCACTAGGGTGACCCCACGGCAGCTGTCCGATGAGGCAGACCGGCCAAAGAAGAGACAAACAAAGGCAGCCTTGACGTGTATGGAGCACACAACATCCAGTCCGGGAAGATGGTTTTTAGGACCTAAAGCTGTTAGAACTCAATATCGCAGTCTTCACACGTGCTCCCCCACCTCAGAGCTCATGGTCACGGTCATCATATGTGCTCCTCCACCTCAGAGCTCAAGGTCATGGTCATGTGTTCCTCCACCTCAGAGCTCAAGGTCATGGTCTTCACATGTGCTCTCATACCTCAGAGCTCATGGTCATGGTCATCATATGTGCTCCCCCACCTCACAACTCAAGGTCACGGTCATCATATGTGCTCCCCCACCTCACAACTCAAGGTCACAGTCATCATATGTGCTCCCCCACCTCAGAACTCAAGGTCATGGTCTTCACACATGCTCCCCCACCTCAGAGCTCAAGGTCATGGTCTTCACACATGCTCCCCCCACTTCAGAGCTCAAGGTCATGGTCTTCACATGTGCTCTCGTACCTCAAAACTCAAGGTCCTGGTCTTCACATGTGCTCCCCCACCTCAGAGCTCAAGGTCATGGTCATGTGTTCTCCCACCTCAGAGCTCAAGGTCATGGTCTTCACACGTGCTCCCCCACTTCAGAGCTCAAGGTCATGGTCTTCACATGTGCTCTCCTACCTCAGAACTCAAGGTCCTGGTCTTCACATGTGCTCCCCCACCTCAGAGCTCAAGGTCATGGTCTTCACACATGCTCCCCCACTTCAGAGCCCAAGGTCACAGTCATCATATGTGTTCCCCCACTTCAGAACTCAAGGTCACAGTCATACATGCTCCCCCACCTCAGAGCTCAGGGTCGAGATCATCACTCATGCACTCCCCCTTCTAGCCTGTCAACTGCAGTGAACCAACTCCAGGGTTTTCACTTGCTCAAGGTGGTAGCTGTATCCCACAAACGTCAACCAAGACAAACTCACAGTCTTTTTACAGAACCTCCGATGAGGTTCTTAGATCTTTGCAGCAAACAAACATGGGATTTAGAGGCCGAGTCTTTGGAACTCTTCAGAGACTCTGCATTTGTTTGGAGTAAAATAAATGTAATCTAGACCTCCATGGTTAGACTCTCTGAACAGCCACCTGGAGAGCTGCTTCATAACGATCCAGAACCTTCTGCTCCTCACTTAGGAAACTGAGTTCAGGTGCACGTAAACCGGAACTGAAGAGGCAAACAAACCCCTTTTGTTAGAGGGTAAAATGAAAAGGTTTTTGGCTTCGTTGTGTTTCCTGTCCCATCTGTCGAGCAGCATGGTGCTGCGTCGTCATGGTAAACAGTGATCCTCGGCGCCTGCTGTTCAGCCGGGTCCCTCTTAAGAGATGCGTGTGTTGTACAGGTGGCCCGGGTCCCTGCCAGCCACTTTTTAGCAGGTGGCCTTGGAGAGTTAGCTTTCCCAGGCTGGCGGCCGGGAGTCCCCTGCCCCCTTCTCAGCTGCGGTTTCACCGCCAGAGAGCCTGGCTAACACCTGACACCTGTACTTTATATTTTATTTAAATATATATTTATGCTTTAAACTTTCCCAAATGCCTTCATATACACAGGCCCATGAGACTGACCTGGAGGGAACCAAGTCCAACGGGGATAGGAGAATGGCTCAAGAACAGATCAATGAGGCTAGGAGCAAACTACGGGTGGTGCTACTTCTGCCCTGCCCGGTGTGCTCCCAGGCCTGATGCATTCCCAGGGCCTACAGACCAGAGCTGCCCTGGGGCAGACCTTCCAGCCTACAGCCGCAAAGATCACTCCCGTGATCCCACAGAGAATGAGCAGAGGAGTCTGATGCAAGGGGACAGTGCCTGGGTGTTCTGGATTTACAAACCAGGGTCAAAACCACAGACAAGGAAACGGAGCAGCAGAGAATGTGTCCCTTCAGCCCCCACGAGACCAAGTGCTAACACAGGGCCACCAGCACAGGGCCACCCGCTGCCCAGGTCAGTCCCTCCCCGGCGCCTGCGCATTCTGGGAAGGGACATCTTTGGGGGCAGCACTGTCCTCTGCTTGCTGCCCAGCTTTTGAAAAGCTAGCTCCCTGCTGGGCACTGGGACTGAGTCACGGAAAATAAACTGTAAACTGGGCTTTCTAGAAGTCAGGGGCTCACACCTGGGACAGCCTGGTATGGAAGGAATGCTGAACCGGCGGTCAGCCTGGCCCAAGCTCAAAGCCACGTCTCCGTCCTTCCCAGTGAGCATGGACAGAGCGAGTCCCCTGGCACAGGCAGGCTGGCAATAAGGAGGGTACCCCCAGCACGTCCCCAGGCCCTGACACCAGGATGCCCTGATCCACCTTCCTCTGCGGAGAAAGCGTGTGTGGCTCAGCAAGCCCAGACAGAGGCCCCCTCCCCCCGTGGCAGCGACCTGGGCCTGGCCGTGTGTCTGTTCTGACCCTCGTGACAGACTCACAGCCATGCTCCATGCCCAGTGACCCCGCAGACAAGGAAAACAGCCCTGACGCGAGCCCTCTGCATCCAGCATCTTCAGAGACTACTGATCCAAATTGTTGCTGATGGCAAAGAAGAACAACTTAAAATATATACGAACTTCAAGCAGTGATACAAAGCTCATGTTTTAAACACGCACCCATAGCACCATTCATGAAATGCTGTTAGTTTCAGCAACAAAGTCTGCCCTGGCGTGGCCTGGCAGGCATGGCCATGTTCCTCAAGTCGCTCTGATCCTGTTTCCCAGGGTGCAGAGCTGGTTTCTTTCTTTCTTTTCTTTTTTTTTTTTAAAGATTTTATTTATTTATTTGGGAGAGAGAGGGTGTGAGAGAGAGAAAGAGAGAGAGCAGGAGCAGAGGGAGGATTAGAGGGAGAAGCAGGCTTCCCACTGAGCAGGGAGCCCGATGTGGGGCTTGATCCCAGGACCCTGGGACCATGACCTGAGACGAGGGCAGACTCCCAGTCGACTGAGCCACCCAGGCGCCCGCAGAGCTGGTTTCTGCCAACACTGGATGTTTTCCGAGGACCCTCCACGTCCTGGCACAAATGCCCGCCGGGAGCCTGGCTCAGGTCCAGCACCGACATGCGCATCCTCTCTTTCTCAAGGAACTCAGGGAGAACAGTGTCAGCAAACTCTCCGAGTGACAGAGGTCAGCCCATTAAGGTGCATGTGGGTGAAGGGACGCTGGCCTCCGGAGGGCAGGTGGCCCAAGGATCGACCCAGGCCTGAGGCGGGAGGGAGTAGGGGGAGAGGAGGTCCCGGGGCCAGTGGAGCCTAGGGGAGCACGGGAGCACCTCTTACCAGGGACTGGTTTACCCAGTTCACTAGCTGGTCACCTGGCAAGACCCCTGGGAGTGGATGGAGCAGGCTCGGGGAAGAGGGGCAAACGCTGGGGCGGGGGCTGCAGGGGCCAGCTGGCTGTGCGGCCTGGGGAGGGGAGGGCCCTGGGCTGGGGCCACGTGCGCTGGGTGGGAGGCTATCGCCTTCAAGGCTCCTAGACTTTGCTTATCCCCTTTCTCAGGGGACAGAGTCCCCTGGGGGTGGGGCTCTGCTCCGGTCAAGGACCCAGATTCTGCTGAGAGGGGCGTTTGCTGCCCATCCGCACCCTCTGCTGGAGGGCGGACACCCCGACTTCTGATCTCTGATTCGCTCATTCAGAAGCACACTTGGTTGCTGCCCTGGGGCCCTCAAGTCCCTGGGCAGAGGATGATTCAGGGCACGTCCATGTAAGCAGTGACCCTCCCATGCCCAAGGTGGGGTGGGGCAGGAAACGTCCCCACAGAGTAGAGGCTCCTCACAGGGGGACCCCCAAACGGTCTCAGGTCCTACTGTGTGGACCAGACGACTGGTTTCTGATTCTACTGTAATCCTGCAAGGCTGCGGGAGGCTGGGGACAAGGTGCGGGGGTACTGGGCAAGCTGCCCGGAGTCCCACCGAGTCACGCCCTGCGTGCTGAGCCCCGGAGTGCCTGGCTGCGTTCCAGCGGCTGTTCCGACGTGCTTGATGGCAGCCCTTAGTGGAAGAGTTTGTACGGTGCTCTGGAGCACACGCACCTGTGGGCAGACCCCTGCAGGACCGGTGAGGCCACCAGCTTCCCCTCACCCTGTCCCACGCCCTCACCAGGGGCTCCTGGGCCACTAAGCGTTGGGACCTGCAGTGGTGTGCGGGGGGGGGGTCTTCAGGAGGGCCTGACCCACGAGCTGGACGCAGCATTTGGAGGCCCCATCCCGCTCCCCTGCCCGGTGGGAGATGTTCCAAGGACTCAGCCTGGGGAGAGTGGGTGCTGTTGAGACCACCTGGACAGTAGACGTGACTGATCCCCGTGAAGGCTTCTATATAAACTTTTAAGATCCTGGCAGGCAGGCGCAGGGAGCTCTGCGTCTTGAGGTCGCCCACGACAAGCCTTGTCCGTAAATTCCCTTGCTTGTTAAGACAGCCACCTGCCAATCTGGAGGTGCCTGCCTCTTTCTTCAGTTGCTCCTGGCCCTCTGTATACGGGGCCCCATTTTGAATTTAACCCAGGAAGCTCCCGGGGTTTCAAACCAACAAATGGCAAAGCTTGGATGAAGACACAGTGAATGTGCTCCATTAAACTCTTGCCCCTGTTTTCAGAGGGTGAGCAGAGCATGGTGGAAACCTTCATTTATCAGGGCTCATAGCCACAGATGTTGGCTGGCCTCCCCTGGGACCTGAAGGGGGCTGGCAGGGCTGTGCCCAGTGGTGAGAGCCATGCACTGCCTTGCCCCGCAGAGCCCCGGGGACTGTCAGCTTATGTGTCCACGCTGCCAGGCCACAGTGCCCAGGGGCGTGGTCAAACCATCTGAATGCCGCTGTGAAGGTGTTTGTAGGTGAGATTAATCTCGATGTGAGCAGACCCTGAGCCTCCTCCATCTTGTGTGGGCCACATCCAATCAGTTGAAGGTGTCAAAAGAAAAGTCTGAGGGCCGCCAAGGAGGGGTTCTCCTCCGAGGGCGTCCGGCTGCGAGCGGCAGCCTCAGCTCTACCCGCGTCTCCAGCCCCACAAGCCCGTGAGCGAAATGCTGCAAACCTCCCGTCTCCCCCAGTCTCCCCTGCACGTACATCCTGTGGGTTCCATCTCCATTGCATGGAGAACGCTGACTACTACTCCCCAGATCCCACACCCACTCTCCTCATCTACGCACGCGGTCCGGAGGGCGAGGCCCCCGGCGGAGCGCGTGGGAGCTGCCTGCGTCCTCCTACACTCGTCCTGGACCCCGGGGCCCAGCTGCCCTGTCTGCTCGACCGCCCCGGGATGCCTTTTCCTTCCCCTCTCTCCCCACTGGCCATGCACCTGCTGCCGGAAAGCCACCGCTCCCGTCACTCTGACGCTTTCCTCCGCTCCTCTGTCCCCCCGCGGTCCCTTGCTGGGGCCCCCGGGGCAGCCTGCTCACCCTGACAGCCTCCATCCTCCCTTCGCCTCTCCACACAGGGGCCCGGGCATCCGGACACTATGAAGGGACAACATGAGGGCCCCACTGTCCCTCGGCCCCTCTAACCCTGGCCGTGGTGGGCCGCCCTCCCCTTCCCCCCTGCCCTCCCCCTGCCCTCTCCTGGTCTGGAATGCCCCAAGCCCCCCACCGGGACCTTCCGTCCCAGCGTCCCTCCACCTGCAAAGTGCTACCTCAGACCCCAGCTCCTTCCCACCACCTGCCCCGAACCCGAGACGCCCGGGCTGATGGCCACACAGACAGTTCTGCCACCGAATCTGTGGGTGTCCTCACGCTGTGACCCTCGCCTCTCGGGGCAGGTCCCCAGGGCCCTGCAGACGTGCGAGACCAGCAATGCTGAGGTGCTCTCCTCAGAGCACCAGCCCCACCGTGGCACCACCTTTCCCTGTGATGCAGTGAGGGTCTCTGGGGCTTCCTGGACGGGAGCAGCGTGGAGGCCTGTGCGTCCTGCCGTCAGCCTGACTCCCAGCACGCAGCAGGTGCCCCACGAACATCGGGTCAAAGAAAGAACGGATTTCAGTGATTTCAACAGTGCCTCCCTCACCCCCCATTAAGCCTCTTCCTGGGCCCCACGCGGCAGTCCCAGCCAGGCCAGCAGGCAAGGGGAACCTAGGAGAACAGGGCCTGTCCCCGGTGGCCTTGAGCCGGCGCAGCAGGCGCAGGGCAGGGTGGGCCAGGCCTCGGGGCTCAGTGGGCTCATCTAAGCAGACTCTCAGCCTCCTTCTTGGGGGTCCCACAGTGACCGTTGGGGTCACGCCTGCGCTGTCCCAAGAGCAGGATTTGGTGTCCTGGGTATCCACGGACACTCCATAAACATCCACTCCTTCCTCCTCCATGAAACTGCCGGTGGAAGTAACCCGGGTCTTGACCCCCTCGCGGATCACTGTGCTACTTCTCAACATCGCAGAGTGTGGGCCATGTCCGGGGAGCCAGCCCTCACCGGCGCCACCACCCCCCGTCCCTCCGAGAGCTCCCAGAGGAGGGGGGTGTTGAGGCAGGGTCCTGGCCAGGTGCCATCGGCAGGACAGTGAGAGCCCAGGGTCACGCGGGCAGCTGGAGAAGCTCAGGCCAGAATTAAGGGGCCGACACCCCGCAGCACTGAGTGGGTGCTGGTCCGTAGCCGGCCGCAGTCATCACGGAACGCCGGTGTTGCAAGTGGGCTGGCTCCTCTGGGACAAGCTCACACCAGCCTCCCGGCCGGGCTCCCCGGCTCCAACACGAGCGGGCACACACACAGGCCGCCGAGCCGGGGGTGCAAGGGAAAGGCTGGGAGTGTCACTGGCCGCCTAGGCCCACCGTGCTGCCCCTGCCCCCCCACCCCTGCCCTGGGTGCCCAGGGTCACATCACGTGTTCAACGGGATGGCAGAAGAGCTAAGATCAGGTGACCACAGCACCGTTGCGGTGAGAGCTCTGCTCGACAACAGGGGTCATCTGACAGTCCCCAGGCCTGGGGTCGGGCCCCGAGAGCGGAGACCAGAGCTGCTCTTCAAAACCCCGTCCTTTTAAAAACAGAACGCACAATTCCTGTCCCATACAAAGTGCACGGTCTGAGCCTTAGGATGGTACTTCAAACAAAAATTTAAGCAAGGGATTCTGGGTGGGAAAGATCTCTGGAAACCACTGTCTTAAGAATCCTGAGACTTCAAAACAAACGTGGACACCTACAAGTAAAGAAATGGTTCTGTCACTCGCTAAACAAAGAAAGCATTTGTACAAGAGCAGACAAGCTGCACTGCAATTAACACCTCCCCACCGGGTTCTCAGCCCCATGCACCCGTGTGAGACCTCTTGCCGGGATTAAGTAAAGGAACACGAAATGTGCCAGAAAAGCTGCGGATTTACTCACATCCTATACGTTATCCGTAGACGGTTTAACCCACTGCAAGAGCAAAATGCCTCCGTTAGCCAAAGCTGACCATCAAAGTTCCTCAGAATTTACAGCAATTTCTAGAAGAAACAGGATGCAGACCTTCTCCGGGACCGTCAGGAGGGCCGAGTGCATGGCTGAGCAGATGGGACAAAACGGACAGCTCAGGGCAGACCAGTCTGGCTATGGGGGGCCAGGTGAGGGGGCCAGGTAAGCAGGCAGTACCCCCCGGCCTGGACAGCTGGACACCCCCCCCCCCACGGCCATGGCCACGGCCTGCTGAAAAGCACACCAGAGCGCTAGGGTCCCTGCCTTCCTTGGTCTTCTAAGGGCTGAGGGTTTCCTGAGGTTGGACCCCACATCTCTCGTTCACCGCAGGGGTCTGGTGCTACACCTGAGCCCCAAGAGGATTTCACTGTGTTTAACCAAGCCAGGCCTGCAGGTGCCCTGGGGCCCCACGATCCCGGTCACCAGAAAATCTGCACCGCCCGAAAGAACGAGTTGGACACAACTTACAGAGCCTCCTCCTGTCGGCACACCCCTGCTCCAGAGGTAAACATCAACCAGGCCCTGGGTGACCCTCCTCCGGGCTTCCTTCTGCCTGTCTCTTCTAAGACAGGCTGGATCCAGTGGGCGGGTGTGGGACCCAGTTCACTTTCTGCTAACACTTAATTGTTGGGGGCTGGGGTCCCACAGAGAAGGGGGATGGGCCTGTGTCGGGCCACCCGGCTGGCAGCAACCTTCCCACAGTTTGCTTCAAAGGTGCACTCAGGTGGGAACATGCCCGCACTCACGCACTGACTCCTCGGACCGCGACCCCCGTGGTCACCTCCGACCCCACACGCATAGACCCATCCCACCTCCCCAACCACTGTCTGCTCACTTTCGCCCCAGCCTTATTTCCAGGAGCTTTAGAGGGCCTCCTGGAACAAAGGAAACGTCCCCCACTTTGTGATTAAATGCTAAGATGTCATTTTGTCACCTCCCACCCCACGCACCCCTACACAAACGACCCAAACCACCTAAGCCTGCCCACCCGGCAGGGGGTCCTGCACCCCTGGGGTCTGTACCCCTCCCCCCCACCCTTAGGAGCAGGGAAGTGACCCCCTCCTGTGTTTCCCTCAATGCTTCCCACCAAGGCCACAACAAGGCTGCAGGCCCGGAAGACCCAAGTCCCCGCCAGCCTCCTCCAAGTCTGTTTAGGCACTTTTGACTCCAGCCGCTCCAAACAAGCTCAGGAAACCTAAATTTCAGGCCACACCAGGGTCGAGGGTGGGGCCAGGAGACTGAAGACCCCACGCACCCTGCGCACCTGCCTCGGGGTCCAGGAGGAAATGGCGGACGGGTGCAGAGGGGAAGAGGCGGAGGGGGAGAGGGACGGTGGGAGAGGCAGGGTGGTGGGCCAAAGGGCCTGGGAGCAGGGACCCCCATCCAGCCTCTAGGTCAGAAGCCACCTAGGGGGCAGCAGGGGGGGCCCAGGGGAGGGCCCTGGGCCCTCTGCTCTGGACTTCGGGGCGCAAACTCCCAAAGGCGGACGGCGGCGGCGAGGTGACAGCCCGTCCTGCCGGGTGCCCGCGGCCCCCAGTTGCCCGTCCGTGGGAGGGGTCACGGGGAGGGGACGGACGCGCTCACCTGCGGAGGTCGCAGTCCTGGTGAGGGTTGGGCTCACGGTTCCGGGTCGGGGTCGGGGAATGGGCGGGGGTCAGGCTCCGCCGGGTCTGGAGTGGGGTCCGGGGTAGGGTCCGGCTCTGGGTCGGGGTCTGGGTCGGGGTCTGGGTCCGGGTCGGGGTCTGGGTCCGGGTCGGGGTGAGGGTCCGGGTCGGGGTCAGGGTCGGGATCGGGGTCCGGGTCGGGGTTGGGATCCAGGTCGCGACCGGAGTGCAGCAGCGTGAACGCAGCCGCCGCTTTTCCCGATCTCGGCTGAGCCCCGGAGAGGCGGCGGTTGGGGGCGATCGGAGGGGGCGCGTCCGAACTGCGGATTGGCCGGCGCTTCGCCCCGCTCCGCCCGGCCCCGCCCCTGCCCCGCCCCTCCCGTCCCAGCCCCGCCCCCGTCCTCTCCCCTCCCTATCCCGCCTCTCCCCTCCCTCCCTGCCCCGCCCCGCCCCGCCCGGCCCCGCCCCTGCCCCGCCCCTCCCGTCCCAGCCCCGCCCCCGTCCTCTCCCCTCCCTATCCCGCCTCTCCCCTCCCTCCCTCCCCGCCCCGCCCCGCCCGGCCCCGCCCCTGCCCCGCCCCTCCCGTCCCAGCCCCGCACCCGTCCTCTCCCCTCCCTATCCCGCCTCTCCCCTCCCTCCCCGCCCCGCCCCGCCCCGCCCCGCCCGGCCCCGCCATCTCCCTTTCCGCCCTCCGGCCCCGCCCCTGCCATCCTGGGCCCGTCCCGTCCTCTCAGCTACCCTACCTTCCAGCCCCTGTCTCCCCCGTCCCGGTCCAGCCCCTCCCCCGTACTCTCCCCTCCCCCTCCCTGCCCCGCCTCTCTCCGCTCCGCCCCGCCCCCTCCCGTCCCAGCCCCTCCCCCGTTCTCTCCCTCCCTGCCCCGCCTCTCTCCGCTCCGCCCCGCCCCCTCCCGTCCCAGCCCCTCCCCCGTTCTCTCCCTCCCTGCCCCGCCTCTCTCCGCTCCGCCCCGCCGGGTCCCTGGCCCTTGCCCGGTCCCCACTCCTCGCCAGAGGGGAGGGGCGCGGCTCGTCTGACTTGCAGGGGGTAGAGTTGCCCGTCCCAGGGTTATCAGTCCGGGGGTCGCAGCATGCCGAGGTCACATGGATCCGGGGTCGCATTGTTCAGCGTTCGGCCTGTCCCGGGATTGCGCACCTTCCCAGGGCTACAGCATCCTGGGCTTGCAGCCTCCCGGGGTCGCCCGTCCGGGGGTCGTCCTGGACGCGGAGAGGTGAGCGCGTGGCCTCCGAGAAGGCCCTGCACCGTCGCACTCCCGGCTCTGGAAGCGAGCTGAACCCCGTTTGCCGGGGCTCCGAGTCCCCCCACTGCCCCGGACTCCCGGCCTGCGCAGCCGACTGTGAACGTCCGCTCCCCCCCCCGCCCCGCGCGCGCCCCCACTCGCGTTGCAGGCGCTGCGCAGAAGGCGGGGACCCCCAGAGGGAAGGTCTGCCCCGGAGGCGCGGGGAGAGTCCGGTGTTATGTGGGGTGCTGGGCACAGGTTCCATTGCCGTGGGCACGAAGCTGTTGCCATCGCGGGGGCCCCAAGGAGGGATGTTTCCTCCAAGGAAGGACTGAGATTGTCCGCAGACAAAAAAGCAGCTCCTGGGCGGTGGGAGGGCCTGGGAGTGAGGGGTCCTGAAAGTTAAACTTCCCTGGGATTAACATCCAGGGGATTTGTCACGCTCTCTGACCTAGTGACATTCCTGCAGAAACCTTTAGGGGTAGGGGCCGATGGGCCCAAATCTTGGAATAGCACGCACAGACCCCCAGGCCTGTGGGGTGGGGTGGGGCTGGGAATTGGCTCAGGACCCTCGCTGTAGACCCAGCTGCAAGGTGCCCCGCTTCAGTGCTCCCTGGGCTCCAGGTGCCAGGGTCCCAGCCGCAGTCTCTGGGAGGCTGCTTCCACCTCTCCTTCAAATCCCGACTTCTCATCCCCACCTGCCCCCACGCCTGGCTATTCCCAGCTTTGGTTTCCTTCACACTTGTCATCTTCTAGTACATCACCGTATGTCCGGCCTCCCCCAGTTCCAGCGTGAGCCCCAGTACCTCACATAGTTCTGTCTGTTTTGCTTCCTGCTGAAATCCATACACCCAGAAGGGTTGTTCATCTACCAGGACCACACTCAGAAGTAACACCTCAGGCAGAGCTCTTCCCAGCTCCAGTTAGTCGCTCTTCCTCTGGACTCTGAAACCTCAGCTCAACTGTTTGTCAACAATGCCAGCCCTGGACCCTGTAACCAACCTTCCCATTTGACAGAGGAGGACACTGAGGCTCAGAGAGGATCCCAGCAAGGTGGTGTGGTTAGACAAGCAGGAAACAGTCTTCCCAGTTCCGGAGCCTGGAGAACATCCGTCATACCCTGCCGTCTGCATCTGCTGTTCCCTGTTGCACTCGACACTTAGTGAGCGAGCTCCTTAGTCAGCCAGCGGAAGCTTGTGGAATAAATGAATATGTTAGCAAACCATTATAAAGTCTACCATTACATCTATTATTTAACTTTTATACCCGTCGAAACAGTCCTTTCCACTAACTCATGGGATCAGTCCGAGGGAAAAATGGACAAGGGAACTACCGGTAGCCAGCAGCTGAGCACATGGATTCTGGAGCCTGACTTTTGAGGTCCAAAGCCTGACTGTCACCTTCTTGCTGTGTGATCTTAGGTACCTTAACCTCTCTCTGCCTTTGTTTCTCTATCTGTAAAATGGGGTTAGTAATAGTACTTACTTACAGGGGTGTCTGAGGATTAATTGAGCCAATATTTATAAAACATTCAGAAACTGCTTGGCACTGTAAGGGCTGTGCGAGTTTTAGCCTTTCTACTTTTTTCTGCACTGCAAAACGACACGCCGCAGTGCAATTGAACAGTATAAATACCGTGCAAAGCACCAGGTGCTTCACCTTACAGCAGGGCGCTCCTGTGGGTCTTATTTTACTTTCCCCTTTCTACTCCCTTTTAGCTACAGCGATGACAGAGCAGTGACCCACTGGAACAAAGGTGGCCCGTGCCATCTGTGAGCTGGCACAAGAAGGACAAATGGATCGCAAAGGCCTTGGTGCTGGGGATGGGTTGTCACAGACCCGCTGCTACACAGCTCAGAGCTTCCTCGGGCGACATTCGCAAGACCTCAAGAAAGGCTATGGTCCAGGTGTCATGATGCCCGGAGGGTATGTGTGGTCCGCTCCTGGGGGTTTTTTGTTCTTTGTGGTTGTTCATAAGCCTGGAGGAGAGCATTGCCAACTCCCCACTTACCCATACCCCTGCCTGGAATCCCCAGCTTGCCATCTGAAGCTGCCCTGTTACAGCTCACGCCGATGGCCAGGAGGCCCCGCCCCAGCTCTTTCCTGGGTCTGTCCTCAGGCGAGATGGGGCTGCAGGGAATCTGTTCCCCCCGTACTCTGTCAAGTGCTGGAAGTCGGCAGTGGTGGTTCTACTGGTCTGCAGGAAGATGTGTGGAGGTCCTTCCACAGAACCTGTGAATGAGACCTTATTTGGAAATCGGTCTTTGCTGCCCTATCAAGTTAAGAGGAGGTCCTGTGGGGGTCGGGGGAGCCCCGACCCAATATGACTGGTGTCCTTATACAAAGAGGAGAAGAGACACAGAGACAGGGAGGAGAAGGCCATGTGACGATGGAGGCAGAGACGGGGCGAGGCGTCTGTAAACTGAGGCATGCCAAGGTAGACTGGTGCCACCAGGGCAATGATGGAGCAGGAAGGGACCCCCCCCAGAGCCCTCGGGGGGAGCACAGCCCTGCCAACCTCAGGTCTTGGCCTTTTGGTCACCAGGACTGTGAGAGAACAGATTTTACTGCTGGAAGCCGGTCTGGGCTCCTTTGTGACGTCGGCTCCAGGATGCCAACACAGACCATGTTGCCCGTGGCCGTGGTGCGTGGCCCAGATCTGGACAGCTCAGCGGCGTGTGCGTGTGTGAGCGGCATCGGCACTGAACCAGAGGGGCGTTCTGTTGGGACCAGAGTCCGAGGTTTCACTGAACTTGGAAAACCAGCCAACAGCAACCCGCCTCTGTCCTTCTACCCAGAGCTCAGGTCACATGCCGCATGCTTGGGAAACGAGTGGCCGAGGCAGAGATGCCCACACGTACTCAGCCTCTAAAACACGGAACTTTAAAAATGCTGTTTATTATAGTTGGGTATCTTAGTGAAATACGTGCTAGTATCTTTCTGCCTACCTAAATCGCACACTTACCACACTGAAACTTTTTTTTTTTATTAATGTGGCTGATTTTTCATGCATTTGCTATGTTGCATAGTGATGTTTTCAGGGATGAATACGGCGTCTTGCACGGAGGGCACCTGCTCCAGGGGCCCAGGGCGGCCACATCACTCTAAAATTTGTTTTTCCCTGGAGCGCCTGGCTGGCTCAGTCTGCTGAGCGTCTGACTCTTGGTTTCGGCTCAGGTCATGATCTCACAGTCTTGAGATCAAGCCCCACGTCAGGCTCCATGCTCAGTGGGGAGTCTGCTTGAGAACCTCTCGCTCTCCCTTTGTCCCTCCCTCCATCGCCCTATCCCAAATTTAAAAAAATTGTCTTTCATTTTATCTATTTTAACTTTTCTTTCTCTCTGTTACTAATCATCTGTCGGTTATCACTTCTGTGTAATCAGTCTTTCTCCTGTCACCCCTTCATTTCCCTTCTCTGATCTGCGATGGCACAGCCATGCGGCGGAAGAGGGTGGGAATCAGGCCTGGGACCACAGTGAGTTGGCCTCCTGGAAATAGCCCAGATATCCTTAGGTGAGTACAATGAGCGCCCCTGTACCTAAACTTTGGGGATTTTCTTTAAATCATTCGCAGAGATCTTGTTGGTCTATCTCTCCATTCTTGGTTGTGATTTGGACAGCTGAGTTTATCAGTGACTTTCCGGCAGAACAGACATTGTTATAGTTGGTAAAGAAGGGTGTGTGTGTTGTTACTGCCAACAGGAGAGAAAACAGGGTGACTTTTAGGATGATTTTAAGCGCCTTCCACTCATATCCCATGTCCGATTAATCCGATCAACAGTATCTACTGAGTGCTCACTGTTTGCCCCAGCGGAAGGGGCAAACACTCACGGACCCAGAGTAAGTACCCCGGCGGGTAAGTACTGCACCGCAGTGGGGAGTAAGTACCTGGCAGGGAGTAAGTACCCTGGCTCAGAGGAAGTGCCCCAGCGGGTGGTAAGAACCCCAGGCAGGGAGGACGTGGCCCGGAAGGTCGGCAGGAAATCGCCCCCCAGTGCACCACGGACAGTTAGAGTGCGAGAAGACTGTAGGATCTAGGATGGACCCCACTTGGATTCGTTGTGGAAAAGGAGCTCACTGCCTTAGCGAATGCATTCGTGAATCCCGGGGCTCTTCTGTCGAAGGGGCTCCGAGCCCCGCGGTTTCTCCCAGCTGGCCTCTAGCGGCCACGCAGCCGCAGCCGGCCCACGAGGGGCCGGAGCCCCGCACCCGCTGAGGGTGCCGAGCGGACGACACAGGCGGAGTGGAGGCGGCCGCGGGGGCGGGGGCAGGATGTGTTGGGACGCTGGCCGGCTGGCCCAGACTGAGCTAGACGCAGCTCGCCGCGCCCCTCGGCAAACTTACTGAGGTTAGTGACACACGGACTCCCAGCCTCCGCAAGGCTGCAGGATTTAGCGCACTGTTGACTGTGTTGTTCAGGACTGAGCCGGCATGTAGCTCATATTTAAAGAATGTATTTATGTATGTGTTTGAGAGAGGGCGCGAGAAGCGACCCTCGTGCAGCCAGCTGGAGCCGGAGGAGGAGCAAAGGGAGCGAGAGAGGACCCCAGGCTGATTCCTCGCCAAGTGGGGAGCCAGGCCCAGGACCCTGCGATCATGACCTGAGTGAAAATCAAGAGTCAGTCGCTCAACCGACCGAGTCACCCAGGCGCCCCTGAACTAGCATAGTATTTCAAATAAAATTAGTGTGATAGCAAACGAAAACACCCATGTGCACCCCCACGTTCACTGCAGCATTGTTCACAATAACCAAGATGTGGAAACAACCTAGGTGTCCATTGATGGATGATGGATAAAGAGATTGTGGTGTGTGTGTGTGTGTGTGCATGTGTGGGTGTGTTTGTGTGTGTGTGTGTGTGTGTGCATGTGTGGGTGTGTTTGTGTGTGGGTGTGTGTGCATGTGTGGGTATGTTTGGGTGTGGGTGTGTTTGTATGTGTGTCTGTGTGTGTGTGCATGTGTGGGTGTGTTTGTGTGTGGGTGTGTTTGTATGTGTGTCTGTGTGTGTGTGCGTGTGTGGGTGTGTGGGCGGGTTTGGGGGGCGACCCCCTACTCAGCAATGCTGGGCAGCAACTAAGGCCCCTACAATCCAACTCGGTTCTGACCCCGTCTACCTGGAGACAGACCCCACAGGTTAGGGGCTCAGATCCACACACTCCGCCCCCCTCCGACTGTCAGCTGTGCTCCGCCCAACAGACTGTAAATAGGAGGTTTCCAGCACCCCCCCTTTGGGTTTGATTAATTTGCTAGAGTGGCTCACAGCGCTGGTCAACCAGTTAAACTGGTTCGACCCCTTAAACTCAAGGAACTCCGGAGATCACCAGTATTTTTGGAAGGAATAGACTCAGGAATGGCCAGATGGGAGAGACACACAAAGGGCAGGTATGGGAGAGGGTTTGGGGTCCCCGCGACCTTTCCAGGTGCCCCACTCTCCCCAAATTCTTACGTGTTCACAGACCAGAAGCTCTCCAAACCCGACTTGTGGGTTTTCATGGAGGCTTCCTTACACTGGCCATTGGTGATTGAATCCCAACTTTAGCCCCCTCACCTCCCCCAGGGCAGGGGGTGGGACTGAAAGCTCGGAGACTCTGGTCCTGTGATTGGTTCCCCTGGCAACCTGCCTCCACCCTGGGGGCGGCTTTCCAAAAGTCACCTCCTTAACACAAAAAAAGATATGTTTATCATTCTCAGCACTTGGGAAATTCCAAGGATTTTAGGTGCTCTGTGCTGGAAATCGGGACAAAGACTTAATATATATATATTTCTTATTATAAGTCACAACATCACAGGTGGATACGTACAGGATAGATTGATGAAGTAGAGCATCAGATGGAGGTAACGATCAGGAGTCCGCAGGAAAGAAGGAAGAAAAGAAAGTCTACAAGAAAAGTAAAGGACACCAAGGGTAAAACTGGAAATGCCAGCTATAATAATCTCTCCAGACCAAGTTATAGGAATCCCAGAAAGATCCTTAATAGGAGAACTACTGGGGGAAGAAAAAGCTGAGCGGCCCCAGCTCTGCAGCCCCAGGGCAAAGCCAGAGGGAAGGGAGGCACCAGAGGGGTCTCCTGGGGCAGCCTCTGTCAGGCAGGGCAGCGTTTCTGGAGGGAGAGCTCAGCCAGGTGCCCAGAGTGTGCAGGGCCGGGTCCCGCGGGGTCATTTCCATACAATATGTAAAATGAAGTCATCAAAAGAACACTTGTACACCTTGAATTTACACAATGTTCTATGCCAAGCATAGTCCATAAAAAATGACATATACAAAGATGCTCATCAAATTTACATTTCTAAGAGGGAAGTGGTTAATTAAATTTATAACAATGGAAATATACTGGAGGGATAAGTAGCAATAGCATATTATATGGTGGCTAAAATTGAAATAGGAGGATCATCACAGCGTATGAAAATTATAAAGAGATGGCCAGAGAAAAGGGCAGGTCCAAATTTTGCACATACCTCTTTGTTATTAGAATCATGTGAAAAATTTGTAGAGAGGAGAAAAAAGATCTGAAGTGTCCAAAGCTGAATAATAATTTTTGAAAATGTTGCAGCTTTTCTTTTTTCAAAATTTCTTTTTAGTTTAAAAAAGTTTTAATAGGGCGCCTGGGTGGCTCAGTCGTTAAGCGTCTGCCTTCGGCTCAGGTCATGGTCCCAGGGTCCTGGGATCGAGCCCCACATCGGGCTCCCTGCTCGGCGGGAAGCCTGCTTCTCCCTCTCCCACTCCCCCTGCTTGTGTTCCTGCTCTAGCTATCTCTTTCTCTGTCAAATAAATAAATAAAATCTTTAAAAAAATAAAAAATAAAAAAAAATAAAAAAGTTTTAATATGTGAAAATACTTCTTTAAAGGAGAGGAAAAAGCTAAGGGCACAGTGCTACTCAGGGAGTTCCTTGAGCAGGGCCACTCCTGTGTTCTGCTAAGCACACGTGTGTACAAACATGTGCACACGCACACACACCTGCTGCAGACCCTCCCCCCTCACGGCAACAGATGTGACGGTCTTACATGAAGTTCTTTTAATATATAAAAAAGTAAGAAGCCATGACCATCCTGGGATTGCCTGTGTAACCGAATACGGGGAAATACATCATCATAACACGTTACTTTGAGATGGCACAGGATTACGGTTACATGGTAATTTGACAATTGCTCTAAAGTTATTTCTCAGACTTCCAGATATTTTCTTGGTAAATATTTGGTCGAGTGGAATAGAAATACACTTTTTTAAACAGATGAGTCTCTTTACCAACTGAGATCCTTCTTGGCAGTGAGACACTAGATATATACCTGCTGGAATTAAAACAGGTGTCTCTACTATTACCTACTACATATTGCATTGTTCTGGAACTTCTAGAAATGCTATAAAATATGAAGAGGAAGTAATTGGCACCATGTTAGTAAGGAAGACACAAAATTATAATTAGTCATAGATGATACAATCATTTTGAAATAGACAAATACTGTAAAGAGTTTCTTTGTAAAATTCATTTATAAAAGTACAGCATTTATAATAAAATATTCCAGTGCATTTAAAAATGTTTTGACAAAGAACAAATGTGTGAGAATAGTCAAGAAAAGTTTGGAGGAAATGGGGAATGAGCAGGACGTAGTCACGCTGTGCTATCGAGTGAAGCTGCACTAATTCCAAGAGCGAGAGCAGGGTAGGAGGGAGAGGACAGGCAGATGGGTGTAGCGTGTCCGTGCGGATGGACACGGACGCTGGAATGGGCGCCGATGCACCTCGTCACAGGACAGCGTCGGTCAGGAAGGGGGGCCGTTCAGTAAGCAGTGCGAGGGGCACCACTCGAACATCGGGGGAGTTTAAATTATTTCAGACCATACACTAACGCAAGTTCTATGTTAATCGATGAGTTAGCTGTAAACATGCAGCATGTATTGTCCTGTCAATGCTGACGTCATCTTGTGACTGGGAATTCATGTGGATGGAGCCATGATGAAAGTTGGTTTGCGCTGGGCACTGAGCCTTCGGGGGCATCGTGGAAGCACCAGCGGCTGATGCTTTTGGCTCCTCTGCGGCCAGAGCCCATGCTGGCGACGTCTCCCTGCAGCTGGCTCCTGTCCCTCCGCGGGCCCCCTCCTTCCCCACCAGCACCCAGCTCATGCTTCCTTCTTTGTGCCCAACAAGGGGAGGGACCCAAGAGCAGGGCATGCGTTTGCTCCCTGTGGGTTCTCCCCTCACCCCAGAGACCCACAGATGGAGATGGACTTGGTGGGCTTCGTGCCCCATCGGCAGCCTTTCCAGAGGATTCCTCAGGTCCGCAGAGCATGGCTGGTCAGCAAGAAAGGACGGTGGCTTTTCATCTGAGCAGTAATCGGAGGCTCTGGATTTATGCTGGGCTCCCACCTCAGGTACCGTCTCTTTGGGAGACTGGCGGCTGATGCCGAGAACCAGCTGGTTGGTCCCCTCCAGAAACGAAGGTGTGCGGCCAGCCGCCAGCCCAGCTCTCCCCGCTCGGTCACCAGGGCTCCGACAGCTCTGGAGCCGGACGACCTGGAGGGGCTATCTGCTGCCCCCTCATCCCCTCGCCCACCAGGGACGCTCCCAGACCTGCTGCACCCTGAGAGGACACAGGGTGGGCAGGTAATCAGATGAGAAGCTTGTACCTGACGTTGGTCCGTATGGATTTTCACAAGGATGTCTTTCTCTTCAAAGTCTCAGATTTGCACCGATGTGCTCAAAGCAGAAAGAGCTCCAAAATCAAGAAAGCTTGGCCCTCTCATGCAAACTTTTGAAATTGTTATTGCTTACTTCACAGGAATTTATGTATTGATTGTGCACGTGTGCTGCGTGTGCACCATGTACGTGTCCTGTATGCATTTGCCGTGTGTGTACCATGTGCCGTGTGCGTGTACGTGTGCGTTTGCCATGTGTGTGTGCCGTGTACATTTACCGTGTGCGTGTGTCATGTTAATGTGCCATGTGCGTTGGATCCTCAGACCTGGACAAGTATCTGTTGACACGATTGCCCATCGACCATACAAAAAAAGAACAATGAGAAAAGAACCTTGTTTGTAGCCCACCCAGCACTGCCCACCCTGGTGCTTGTAGAACCTTCTGGCTCTCTTCATGGTCACATGCACACGTATATAAATGCACGCATATACACATGTATGTGATTTTGTTTCAAGAACAGGATCGGGTAATGTACAGCTTATCTCCTCACCTGCTCATTAGCAAATATAGAGTAGTGATGTCATTATGGTGGATACAAAGTATCCCATCTCCTGGATATCCTATGATTTAGTTAACGGATTCTCCACCATTGGATATTTCAGTGATGTCTGATCTTCCTCCATCCCAAAAGGCTGTTTGAACATCCTTGCATTTAAGTCTGGGCTACCGAGCTGCCTTCTCTTGGGCCGGATGGCTAGAAGCTGAATTTCTGGGTCTTTAAAGCTTTCCACATATTTCTGGACTGGCCTCCAGAATCCTGCCAATTTGCAGTCTCTCACCGCCTCGGCAATATCAAATAGATATCATTCTAAACTATCTCCATCGATCCAACATGTGAAAGTCTTTGAAAACTCTAAAAAGCCCCTAAAAACTCTCGCTTTGGTGTGTTTGTTGGTCACTGGGAGGTGGAGCTTTGGGACACGTCTAGGACACTCATGCCTCTGCTGTTGGGGGTTTCCGTCCATCCCGCTTCTGTGGCAGCCGCCGACCCCACGGCACAACCATGCAGTGGGCCAGAGGAGGTGCCCCAGTGCACAGGGTCCTGGCGGTTTGGGCTCCCCCGGGGGCCCTTGGGTGGGAGTCCTCCGAGGCTGCCCCTCCCACAGAGGTGGCTCCCTCACTGGGCTTGCAGAGGTTGTGGGGGGAGATGCCTCCTAAAGGGAACGATGCTCCTGCTGGAAGGGGACGTTGCAGGGCCCAGCGAAGGGCCCCAGGGCGTGAGCCTATGTTTTTATCAAATTTGCAGAAGTAGATGTTTTCATAAAAGCACAGCTTCTTCCTGTTTCAACTCCCTCAGAGCTAGCCCGTGGCACACGGGGTGTCCGGGGGTCTCGCTGGGCGTTCTGGAGAGTAAAGGCGGTCCCCGTGCTTTGGCCCGGCCTGGCAGGTGTGTGGGTCCCTCGTCCGCAGGCTCCTCCAGATGACGGTGCTCATGGCAACCTGGGCTGGGCCCGCGCTGGCCATGGTGCTGACCCGGAGACCTGCCCTGTGTGTGTGTGTGTGTGTGTGTGTGTAGTCGGAATTTGTAGTTTGGCCTAAGAACAGTCTCAGGAGATTTCTGTTTTCTCCTCAGCACTGACTAGTGTCAGAAAACAGAAGACAAATTCTAGGACACACACAATTCCTTGACCCCAGCTCATCCAGGCCCTCAGGTCTGCAGGTGAAATGTGGCGCCCAGACCCCAGTGCCTTCCAAGGGGCGGGGCGGGGGGCACCAGTCAGGAACGGGCTGGAGTAATCGTGACTTTCCACAATCAGTGTCCACATGGCAGGTCCGTCGGGTGCTGCGGAAGAGAGCGTGTCCCACCCTGGTGCCTCCATGCTGGGCGGGCCGGCTGCATGCTCGTGCGTGTCCCTCCCAGCAGCTTCGGTGCCCGCCCCGGGCCCAGGCTCCGAGCTGAGAAGGAGGCCGTGGTGAGGGGGGCACTGGGCCCCAGCGGGCAAGGCCTCCAGCCCCGTGAGCCCCCGTGAGCCTGCCCTGGTGGATCCTGAGGTCAGCTCCCCCAGGACTCGGACAGAAAGGCGGCGCGGCAGCCCGTACGTCCCTTCCGGGCTCTTTGCTCCACAGCCAGCTCCCCCAGGACTCGGACAGAAAGG
Source organism: Halichoerus grypus (assembly GCF_964656455.1). Lineage (NCBI taxonomy): Eukaryota > Metazoa > Chordata > Mammalia > Carnivora > Phocidae > Halichoerus > Halichoerus grypus. The sequence continues at coordinate 1,789,056 of NC_135720.1, read as the reverse complement.
CGGCGCGGCAGCCCGTACGTCCCTTCCGGGCTCTTTGCTCCACAGCCAGCTCCCCCAGGACTCGGACAGAAAGGCGGCGCGGCAGCCCGTACGTCCCTTCCGGGCTCTTTGCTCCACAGCCAGCTCCCCCAGGACTCGGACAGAAAGGCGGCGCGGCAGCCCGTACGTCCCTTCCGGGCTCTTTGCTCCACAGCCAGCTCCCCCAGGACTCGGACAGAAAGGCGGCGCGGCAGCCCGTACGTCCCTTCCGGGCTCTTTGCTCCACAGCCAGCTCCCCCAGGACTCGGACAGAAAGGCGGCGCGGCAGCCCGTACGTCCCTTCCGGGCTCTTTGCTCCACAGCCAGAAGTAGCTCCAGCAGGGCAGGTGTGAAGCCCCACGAGGCTCGGAACCCACCACACGCACATCCAGGCTGCACCCTGACACTAATTCTGGTGCTGGTTCTCCTGCTTTCACTGGCCTGAACTCACGCCACCAGGAGGTCCGAGAGCTGGGACCTGGAGGTGCATGGTGCCTTCCCCACGGGGCGTTTGCAGAAATGGTGACACGGCCCCATCGGCGTCCTGGAGCAGATCAGTGGGGGTGGAGGCCGTGGGCGGTTGGTAAGTCAGAGCCGGGTGGCCGTGGAGAGCTCGCACACGTGAATTCAGTGAGGACAGCTTGTCCGCGTCACTCCCTGCCTCGTGTCGCCCATGCGGGTTACCCTTTGCATTCTGCTCTCGTGTCCCCAGCTCTCTGGGACAGGCTTTCTCTGCCTCTCTCTCCCCCCTACAGCATCGCTCGGTGGCGTGTGGGTGACGGCCAGGTGCCTGGCAGGACTGGTCTGTGCGCGCTGGGATGACAAGCCCGGGAACGCGCCTGCCGGCCGGCCTCACAACACACCACCCTGCTCGGCCAGCCTGTCTGGGAGTGCAGACGGTTTCACATCCTGTTTCCTGTGGGATTGGTGAAGGGAGGGTGGAGGTCACTCTGAACCACGTGCAGAAGCCACTCGGTCCTCCAAAAGGGCAGAGGTCACCCGTGTGAGTAAGCATCCCCCATCACCCAAGCGTATCTGGTTTTTATGACCACAGGCTACGGTAAGACAGAAAACAACACATATGAATGTCCACGGGCAGAACATAGAACTAAAGTATATTTTGTTGACTTGAAATGAAGACAGGTTGAGGGTCTGAGAGAAAGTGACTGGAAGTAAAACACAAATTGCAATTGACCAAAAATCAGATTGACAAGGTCAAGTGTATTTTGATCTAATGTTATAAATGTATGTTTTTAAAAAGTCAGCTCTACCGTATGGAATTACGGGATTTTGATACAAACCTGTGTTATATCGAGTTGAAAACAACTATGTTGTAAATAGCCAGTCACACAGAAGAATTACACTTTAATTTTGCAAGTTACCCAGACCAGGCACGCTGCCATCTGGTGGCAGCGTATGGAGCGGTCCGCTGTGGTTTTCGACTTCTCTCGAGGTGACGCCCCTGTGCTAAGAGCCCTCTTCCTTCTCTCCGCAACTCATAGTTGGGCCATTTTCTGCTGCGCGGTAGCATTCTTTTGACTATGCATACCCCACATCCTCTCGTGCAGAATGCCTGAACCAAGAGAAAGGAAAATTGCTTCGAAAAGAAATGAGCTACATACACCAAGTCAATGTGCTGAGACTCTGCGGCCTCAACACACCCATGTCCCTTTGAGATGTCCCGTCTCCTAGAGCTCATCTCAGCGCTCCTGACCCCCTTCCTAACCTGCAGAATAAGCGACCATTTCGCTATCTATATTTTTTCCTCGTTTCAATACTAACATTATTGTAACATCAGTTTCCACTTTAAATTGCCTTGCATATTAAGTAGGTGTCTGTACATTAGCGTAAGACTAAAACCACATCTCTACATCCATTTTATGGGAATGTGCTTCAACAGTCACTTCCAGTATTCTCAGGCCTGTTGATGTGCACGCTATTCTACAGCCTCATGGTTTTGTTGGTGAGGCTTGGTGTCTGCCCGGGAATGTTTCCATCCCCATCCAAAGCCTGCCTGAGAAGACCCATGTGCGTGCTATCTTGATCTACACTGTTCAAAGTCAACAAAATCGTCCTCTCCAATTCGAGTGGCCCTTCAGATGCACCCAGCCCGCCAGCTGTACTTGAGATGGCAGGATAAACATCCCGCTGCGTGGGAGGCATTTGTCTGGGCTGTTTCTCACCGGTAATGCCAAGGGTTCAGAAATTCCACAAGTGCCCTCTGATGGAGCTCTTTGTTTTGTTTACCAAGCTTATCACTGTGTAGGTGACTTTACATTCCAGCTGATAGACAGAGCTCTGCTTCTTGGTCCAGACATTTTCTCTCCTAATATTTCATGTTTGTGGAAAAGTTCAGTATTGTTCTCATGCTGCTGGACAGTTCACCTAGTAGTACAGAGTGCCTTACGGCAGCCACCAGCTTCCCCTTCAAAACTGTCACCACCATCACCATCATCATTACCATCCCTACCATCCCCACTCTCACCATCATCATCACCACCACCATCATCACCATCATCATTACCATCCCTACCATCTCCACTCTCACCATCATCACAATCATCAGCATCATCATCGCCATCATATCATCATCACCATCACCACCATCACCACTATCATCATCATCTTCCTTATCACCATCATCACCACCATCACCACCATCATCATCACCACCATCATCATCACCTCCATCATCACCACAATCATCACCAACATCATCACCACCATCATCACCATCACCACCATCATCACCACCATCACCACTATCATTACCACCATCATCACCATCATCATCACCATCATCACCACCATCATCACCACCATCATCACCACCATCATCATCACTGCATTATCATCATCACCACTGACATATAAACTACTCTATCTAAGGCCAAAATCTTATGAGTGGTGGAGTTTGGAATGACTCCAGAGAGTACATTCTTGCTCACTGCACTCTATTGTACTAACTTTATCTTCATCTATAAACTGTAGATAATAATAGTACCTTCCTGATGAAGGTTTTGTGTAGATAAAATGGTCCAATGTATATAAAGGGCTTAGCATGGCACCCGATATGCATCCAATAAATGTTAGTTTGTGGACCAGGGTGATGTGTTTGCTAAATCCTCTCTGAAATCATGTGTTATTTATTCACTAAATAACTTAGCTTCTGCTAAGTTCAGGGGGAGAATGATTTGACAGTGGAAAGACCACTGACTGGCAACCCCTTATTTCACTGACTCTCAGTGACTGTGGCCATAGTGGCCACCATCTTGGTTGGGTGCCCCAGTGACTTTGATGCAATGAACCTGAGCTATGGGGAAATGTGTGTCCCCCTCACCTGCCAAAGGCAAGAGGATGCTAGCATGGGCACAGCTTCCTTTTCTCTTCTGGCCCAGACCTGGCTTCCCCTCCCAGAAGCCCTGGAGTGCTTCTCTCCTGCCATCTGTGGATGCTCACAGCTGTGACTACAACCAGGCATGGAGAACTCTGCTTCAGAGCAGTCCGCATGCTCACCGTGTTTCAACTCCAACAACTGCACAGACCCAGAATCATTAACTCCTGGGTAAACGTCCGCACAGGGGGTGCTGGAGGGAGAGAGCGAGGGGCTTGCTCTGGTGGGACCCCCACAGCCCCCTGGCTCTTCTGGCCATGCCGTGGTCATCCTGTTCCTCGGTGGGAACTTTCCATGGTGGGCATCGCACTGGGCAGAGAGCCCCTGCGGGGCTCCGTCCATGCTGCCTGCCTTCACTCATTCACCAAATGGCTGTGGAGCATCTGCCAGGTGCTAGACGCCCGTGCACTGGGCAAACGAAGCACCTTGAGCCGGCATGAACGGAGACTGCTTGCAGACCCTGGGCTCCAGCCTGGTCCCGAGTGCGATTCTCCTCTGGCTACCGGGACAGATTAGCACAAACTTCAGGCTCACAGGGAGCAGACAGAGCGGCTTACTGAGGCTGGCTATGGAACTGTAACCCTCACACGCTGGAAGGGGTTGGGGGGGCGGGCGCGAAGTTTCAAACGTCTTCCCTGATGGAGAACAGTGTGTTCCTCCTGCTAAGCGCAGAAGTGTAAACATCTTTTGTATTTGGTTTGGGGATGCATTCTGCAGTTTTTCTCCCTTTGACAAAGTAGCTTCCAAAATGTGCTAGTTGGGCCAAATTTGAAACATCCGTTATTCCGTGGTTCACACGGCTGTAGAAAGTGCACATGGTCCCAGAATGAAATTTTGCAGAAGAGGATGGCCCATTTCAGCCGGTGACCCTATAAGCTTCTCGGTTCCCTTATGTGGCTTCCTCGTCTGTAAAGTGAAGACAGCCCTAGGACCACCTCCTCCTTGGCATCTTGAGAGGTTTAGACGATGTAATGTGTGTCTGCTGGTTGGCACCACCCTCCCCATCACTGTCACCGTCTCTGCCACCCCCACGGACGAAATCTCAAGTAGAGGGGGGAGGCTTGCCGGGAAGGTTGTAAATTATTCTGTACGTATATGATGGCGTCTCCCTAGGTGACAAGGTTTACTCGAACATCAATTTCCTCATCAACATTTTCATTTCCCAGTGGGTTCCCTGGGTTCTTAGACATGGTGTTATGTTAAATGACAGGGTTGCAAAAAGCATCTGAGCTCTGAGCCGACATCCCCCATCTGACCTGGGATCCTCCATCTGACCCACCTCGCAGCTGTTGTGAGAGAGTTTCTGCCATGGCGCCCCGCACATGATAGGTTTCCAAAATCAAAAGGTGCTTATTATTTCTGCCTACAGTAAAAGGTTCTTCTCTAGGCAAAACCTGCTTTTTGCTTTTGTTTTATTTGGTTTTGCCTATACATCCAGCAGGTGGCAATCTGAGCCTGCTGCTAATGCGGGATGCAGGGCTGAGCTCCTGCCGGGTTTGTGGGGAGACGGATGTGTGGAGCCAGGTCCCCCCAGGCGGGTGGGTCCTGTAATGTGCGCCATCATTCCCGGGACGGTTTGTAGGCGGGATTCTCCTTCAGCGGAAGGATAGAATTGTTCACTGTTTTCGGAGTTAGTTATAAGGGACAATCTATGATGATATAAAATCTGTAGCTTTGGTTTTTTAAAACTTTGCGTCTCTCCTGACAGTCTAACGCCGCAGGGAGCGCATGCGGTATTAGGTTTGAAGATGCCGCTCGCTCCTGGCGCCGGCCACGAGGTCCAGAGGGCTCCCCGCTACCTTTAACGCAGAAACCATGACATACTAGAGGGGAAAGGGAAAATGTATTCATAATGTTGGGGCAGGGGGGCATGGCCCAAATCCCAAAAGACAGAAGGGACAAAAACGGACAGCATGTGCTCGTAAAAATAGAAATGTCTGAGCAGGAAGAAGCACTCGGACAAAGTCAAACACAAGCATCACAGTAGGATGAGATATTTCCCACTCATGTGACAAAAGGCTTGTGATTCTAATACACACACATACCCGTGGGGGACGAAACATTGAAGAATAGGCAAAAGATGCCTAGGAAAAGCACCGATGGCCGGTAATCCTCGGGAACCAGGCTGAGGCCCGCGCGACCCAGGGCTGCTCCCCAAGGCGAGGCCGTGTCTGTTTTCACTCAGCTACCCCTGAAGACCAGAACCTTGGCTCTGCCGACGGGTGCTCTCACCCACCTTGGTGGCCTATAAATTGGCCTACTTTTTGGAGGTCAAGTGGCAATATCTGTTGAAATTACAAATGCCTCTGCTTGTTGGCCAGAAACTCAGCCTCTGTGCCAACATGTTTATTGAAGAACTTGTTTGAAATAACAACAAAATATTAAGAAATCCACACGTTCTGAACTGAATAAAGTTGGCTAAGTAAAATAGGGGATGAAACATTCTGTATGCCATTAAAAACAACAGGAATGTTATATTTGTGCAGATGGGTATAGATGCCTAGATTTATGTGAATGAAAAAGTTGCCAAACAGTATGTGTGTGTTGTATGTGCATGTGTGTGCACAAATATGTTTATATATACGCATAGATATAAATTTTATATGTTAATATATGCAGGAGGAAATTCACTATCTGGAAGGTGACATACAAAACTTGGAACTGCAGTTACGAGTGAGCCATCCGAAAGCGTGGCGTGCTCTCCAGCAGCAGGGACCCCCACTCCAACGGGCCTCTGTTTGTCTTCGGCCGTCCACACTGTCTGTTCAAGCAGGCTGAAAGCTCTCTGTGTGTTTTGTTGGATGTCAGGAATACCATCCATTTGCTTCTATTCTACAATTTGTGTGTGGAGAGTTCGGAGTCTTTTCCCCCGCAGGTACACCCTGAGAACAGGGGAGCGGTGGAGAGCACGGAGGGTCTTTGCGGTTCGCCCTGGTTTGATCCCTGCTCCTCCCCTTCTTAGGGGTGCATCCCTGGGAACCCAGTATGTGTTCTATCCCACTTTCTCCAACTATCACAGGGGGGCTATAATGCTGCTTTTGTGGAAACAGGCTAGTGCACACAGAATAATTAGCACAGGGTCTGGGCCGATCGAAAATAATGACAAATGGCAGCTGTTTCTAAAGTCACTTCTGAGGGCTGGACACTCAGGGTTGAGGACTGAGGAAGATGGGCAGGGGACTGCTTCCTTCTCTGCAGATGGACAAGGGGAGGCAGGGAGCGTCACCTCTCTCCTGTCCTGTTTCTTTGGTGAGAGCTCCCACACACATCAGAATGGGGGCAGTAAGGACCAGGACCAGTGTTCTGGGGTCTGGACCATGAAGGGTAACTGTGGGTGCCTCCTTTCACTAGAACGCCCCGGCCACTGACTCTCTCTGGGCTCCAGCTACCAGCGTGGCAGGAACCCACAAAGCCACATGGGGTCCCACCTGAGACAGACCTAATGCGTCCCGAGCCCTTGGAGTGGGTCAGGTGCTAAACATGATAAACATCCGTCCTGCCCCCAAGGTTTAGGGGAGGGAGCAAACATTTACATCCTGCTGAGTCCCACATCCTGGTTGATGGAGCGCTTGCCCTGCAAGCCTGATTTTCCCTGAGTTCTGCTTGTGCCCCTTGCTTGGGCCGCGTTCCCGCTGGATTGTTTAAATTAACGTCCCTTTCTGGTAGGAGGCTGGGATGGAAGCCGGCAGGCCGAGGTCTCCGCGCACTGGGTTCCGGGCACTGTGGTGTGGCGGGGGGCACTGGTGCTGGTGCCCAGGGTTGCTTGCTAATCCCTTTGCTTTCGTGTGTGTGAACTCTGCTCCCCTCCAGGTCAGTCCTCCTGACCCAGAAGAGCAGACATCTCTGCATTACTCACCGTTCTCAGCACGTCCTCCTGAAATCCCAGGGTTTACATTCCAGCTTTGCTGTCAGAAGTCTAAGCTCTCCTTTATGCCTTTGTGCTGATTGGCATTTAGCAAATCGCAGGCGGGTGGGGCTGCTGTCGGCTTCCCCCAGGGGAGGGTGGTCCCCCTCCCGCCCTGTGGTCCCTGGCCCTCACCTGCAGGGCCGCGCAGCCCAGGAACATCCTGGGACAGCATCCGGTCTTCCCCAGGGAGCCTGGGATGCATTTCTCCTGTCATCCTTTCTGTGCTTACGGATTTGCCCACATTCCGTCAAGGTGTGTTCCTATCTCCCTCTCCATCTTGGACAGATAAGCAAGGAAAACCAAAGATTGCCAACAGTAATCTGTTGAATCAAAGCTGCTAGAAAACTCCAGAAAGAGGTCTTTCTTAAAGGCAGGTGGCAGAATATATTTAAGAAAATATGTGTCTGTGGCTGTAGGAGCCTGGGTGAACCTGGAAAGAAAGGGTCTGATTTCCAAGTTAACAGAGCCCTCCCCTGGGCATTCTTCATTCTAGCTGAAATTTTATAAAGCCCCTGACTGTAATGTCGAGTCTGTAAGTGGGCTAACCCCCGTCCCCGTCTCCTGCAAGCCATCAAGACATTTTGAAACTCCCAAACTCATGAAACACGATTTGCAGAGCTTAGTCCTCCTGCTTGAGGAGCAGCCTGCAGCCGGAGAGGGATGAGCTGGCCACGGAGCAGGGTCCCCAGGACCCGCGGGGGCGCTGCCACTGATGTCGGTGATGCTGGGGACTGGTTAAGGGGTCTACAGCGTCTGCAGCTAAACAACCCTCCCGCGGAACCAGGCCTCTGGAGTGGTGTCCAGCGCTGGCAGGAGAGGAAAGCAACGGCCACGCCGAGTCCCAGCCCTTCTGAAGGGGAAAAATAAATTGGCATGGACGTGAGACAGATTCTGCTGCCCAGCGAGATGCCAAGTGATTCAGTAACGGACTTGTCTCTGCCTCTGATGAGCCAGTTTCCCACAAAGGCGGCTAATCCTCTCGCATCACTGCCGAGCCTCCGCGTGGCAGAGGGAGTCGCTGGACAGGGCGCACAGGAGGCGTGGCCGTCAGAGGTGACGTGCTGCGGACGGCACGAACTGTGGGGCTTCTCGCTTTGTGCGGCCGCAGCTCGGGAGCCGCGGGCGTGGGTCTCTCCTTCCTGCCCCCGAGCCGCGTAGGAACCCCTGGAAGGGGGTCCCGCTCCGAGCACCGTGGTCGAAGGCAACACTGCGCTTTGAAAAAGCGAATGTCTTTCAGCTGCAGAGTTCACAGCAAAAGCAACGTTTTGCCCCCTGCTTTCTGTGGTTGTGAGGCCCAGCGTGATGTTGACAAGGCTTTTGGCACCCAACCGCGAGCAGTGCAAGCCTCTCTCCTTCCCCTCCTGCCGCGTGTGGGTCGAGCGCTGGCCGCTTGATCCGGAGGTGCCCGAGGACAGGGGCTGTGTGTCCCCCAGGACCTGGGAAGAGCACCTGCTTCTGGGCTGTGAGGCTGGAGGCCTGCTTCCCGGGCCCCAGCTCGGCCGCCTGGACGTGAGGCAATGCATCTGCTTTGTGACTGTGACCACGTGACTGAGGTCCCCGTGCGTCCGCATCCTCGTCCGGAACACCAGGGATCACTGGAACCTCCTCAGCTCGTTCTGTCGGTGCTGGGCGCTGTTATGATAAGGGATGTGCGTTTGGTTCAAACCCTTCACCTGTCCTCCTGTTTCCACCCTTGTGATTTTTATTGGCACCTCTTCTCTACTCCGAGAGGACATTTAGGGAAAGTGGTGTGATTTGGAAAATCTGAAGAGGACAAGTCTGCTATTCCTCAAGCCCTAAATTGCTTGGGTCGCTGGAGTGAGCCCATCACACCATCGTCTGAACCCAAGAACCCCTGGAAGAAAGAGGGACACCACTGTTTCCTGCTTCGTTACAAAAAGGTGATGCCAATTCACCTTGGAATCAAAGCTTTCTTCCCACTCAGAGATTTTTTAATGTTATTTCAGACTAATTCAGGCAAATGGTGTCACGTGTCACTCTTGTGAATATGTAACAAGGAGAGAGCAAATGAAACAAGTAGGCTTCTCTAGGCCACACGCAGAGCCCACGTTTCTGTCCTTAGTCCTTGATGACTGGCCACCCAAGCACCCTGGTTTGGTTGGGACTTCGGTGCCAAGCCGATGGCTGGTCCCCCAGCATGAGGAGCGCTGTCTTCACGGGGTCGTCTCTGTGCCCTGGGGGCCGGGATCACACGCGCCTCTTCTCCAGGCCCCAACACCCACTCTTCCAGTGCTGATGTCGGCGTGTCCTTGATCCTACCAGATGGCGGGCACTGTTTTCAGGCAAAAATCAGGACTCACATTTGTATTCAACCGAACCTTCTGAGGATTACTGGCTGGAACCCGAGGGGTGGCAGCTGTCTGGTTACAGAGTGACAGGAATAACACCCCTCGCCTTACTCCCAGCTCCAGAGAGAGAGCTCTGAACGCCAAGTGTTACGCCCTCTGAGAGTGGCCTGGCTGTGGGCCTCCTCTGTGTCTCCGCCCTGATCTGTGGGAAGGTCTCCTTCATGGGCTTTTCGGTGAGATCCCTTCCCCTGCGGGAGCCCCCCGCTTGCTGGAAGGGACAGTGCATCACCAGGTTCATGCAGGAGGAGGCAGGGAGGCCCAGGGTAACAGGCCCCTGGCCGGCCCTTCCGACCGGTCTGGTCTTCCTCCCTGCTCCCCGCCTGGCTCCTCCTCGTGCCCCATCTGACACGTTCCCATGACCCACCTGCTCCAACCCATGGGGCGTGGGGGGGCATGTCCTAGACGATTTGGTGACATTTGGACTTTAACCAAATATTTTACGATTGCTTTCTAAAGTAAGTATTGTTAATCCTATTCAAAGGAAAAGTGAGCAATCAAAATTAAACTACAAATCATTGGATAAATAAAAATGGACCAATTTTAAATAAGGCATGTAGCTTTTCCTTAACAAAGTACTTGAATTTTGTCTGTTCAGCTGTATTAGTACAGCTTTTCTTTCTATATGTTTTTCAACTCCCTCGAATACAATGACCTGGGTGATAATACTGGAAACAAATGGAAATGGTAACATTAATACTACCAAGTACTTGCCAAGTATCGAGCATCATTCCAAGCATGAACTCATGTACTCACGATCTAATACTACTATTATCCCCACTTACAGATGTAGAAACTGAGGCACAGAGAATGTTCCCGGAAAGCGGCTAGGCCGGGGGTGGAAGTCAGGCAGGGAGCCTTCAGGGCACACCCAGCTGCTACATTAAAATAGGAGACATTCTCACAACTGAAACATCCCCCTGCACCCGGCACTGGGTCTGTCCCTGTGTTTGCTCCTGGGGTCTAGCACAGTGCTGGGCGCACCACAGTGATCTCAGGGATTAACTGAGGGAGGGAATGTTCACACGGCACGTACCACGTAAGTTCTCGAGAGTCTGGGGCGACATGTACAAAAACGTAACTTGGAAAATTAATAAGGGTGCATTTTGATGGCTAAGGCAGCAATTAAGCAACTTTGTGTTATGGATGCTCAGTAGGACTTGGCATTTTGAGGATTTGGTCTTATGTTCTCAGACCTGAGAGAGAGTAACTATATTCTCTTTCTCTCCCCGCGGTCAGTTGGCTCCACAACTTTATGCTTGGAGGGTATGAAAGGCTGTGTGTCTCATCTGGGTGAATGTGGAAATACTGACTTCCTGGGACGTTGGCTTCTCCATAGAAGCTTCAGGATCAGTTTGCCGATGTCCATAAAATAACCTGCTGAGGTCTGATTGGGGTTGCACTGAATCCATAGATCAAGCTGGGAAGAACTGCTATCTTGACAGCAGTCTTGCTATCTACGAACAAGGAACGTCTCTCCATTTATTGATATTTGATTTCTTCTGTTGGAGTTTTGTTCTCCTCATATAGATCTTGTACGTGTTTTGTTAACCTTGTGCCTACGTTTTTTTGGGGGGGTGCTAATGTAAGTGGTATTGCATTTTTATTTTCCAGTTTTGCCTGTGCATGGCTGGAAGCATCGACTTTCTACTAATTATTTTTCCACCTTTCACCTCCTGTCATACTTGCTAACGAGGCCATCCTCGTAGCAATGCTTAATTAAAAGGTGGATTGCATAGGCTAGGAGGGTGTGCTAACGCCTCCCAGAGCGTGCTGAAGAACGGAAGGAGCTTACATCTCTGAAGCCACCAGGACCACGGAATGCATGACTTCACCGCTCCATCTCCATCATCACGCGCTGCTGCCGCACCCGCGGGAATGGCCTGGCCTAGACACGGTCTGCCCTGAGAACTGACCTCACTGCTGAAGTTGTCCTCCTCCCTGGGTGGGGCGCATACTCCACCACACATCATTTTTGGAAGGAAAAGCTTGGAGAATGGTTCTGAACACTTGGGGGATGTAGGATGTGGAAATGACGGACACACAGAGACACACTCTCGGGGTTGTTGTTGCTTAGAGAGCTGCATCAGCGCTTTTATGTTCCTAGGGTGTTGGAATGTTCTGGATGTGCTGTGGCGGTTTCCAGGAGGAAAAAAGAAAAGAAAAGAATACTTAAGCATTTAAGAAACATCTAAGGTACTTGAATAAAAGCGATTTGAAATTAGTTAAGCATGATTTAATTATGGGATGCTGTGATTATGTGGCTCGACTATTTTCTTTCCATTTTTGAAGCTCAGCCAACAGCAATCCGCATCTTCCCCTAACGTGTGTGGAAAGAAGAATCCGGGCGTCTGCATGTCCCCCACGTTTCCCAACTAAGAGTTCTGGCATCTACTCTCTCTGGGCCTTATTTTCGCCCCTGTCACGTGCGGGACGGAAGAGAAGGTGACACGGTCTCTGGTCCCCGTCAGCAGGAACGCTTTATAATCCTGTCTTCCTCCTCATATTGAGTGCCACCGTTAGCCCGAAGGATGCCTCCCTGTGAGTTAGCAAAAGCGACCCTTCCGCCAGATGTTTACGTCCACCTGACAGAAGACGGTTGATGGGAAGGTTGCAACAGGTGGATTTCAAGCTACCACATGCTCGAGAACACCGCCACGTTTCTCTCAACAAAGAGCTGAGGGCAGCAGGCCCAGGAGGTTCTACTGCTTCACTGATCTCTTCGCTGCTCCTCAGACCCTCAGCAGACCTGCATTCAGAAAGATGTGTCTCACTGAGGCAAGGCGTCTCCCAGCATAATTCCCTACAACAGCCCCGAGGTCAAGGACCCTTGAATGTGCAAGTTAGTGTGAGACATTTAAGCTGCGGAATGGAAAGAACTCGGTTATTTTCTCGTGGCCTTTCTGAAAGGTCTGGGGCACAGTCACAAAACCGACAGAAGCCTCACTCGAGGTCACGACACGGGCTTCTCCGTTTAATACTCTCTGTGAAGAGACAGGGCCCTAGACAGAGCAGCCAAGGGTTGGTGACCCCTGGACGATTACATAAGACAAGGTGAGAGCGTTCCTGGGCTGCACATCAGTGACCACGATGGGCTCAAGACGCGTTTGTTTTTCAACAAAATGGCTGTGGAGTAAGGGACCTGCTGAGTTGGCGTTCTGAGGAGTAACTCCGGGAGATCGGCGAGGTCACAGGTGCGTCCGCCCACAGAGACCGTGCCCACCTTTTCAGGCTCCCCAGCTCCTCCTCCAATCGCTGGCATTTCTTTCTTTCTTTTTATTTATTTATATATTTTTAAATAAACTCTGCGCCCAACGTGGGGCTCAAACTCACGCCCCGAGATCAAGTCGCACGCTCCACCGACTGAACCAGCCGGGTGCCCCTCTAGCACCTCTTAGTAATGGTAAATTATGGGGTGAAAGTCTCTTCTTCATTTGTGATCTGACTTGAAAGTGAGGTAACTCTGCTCTCCTTTCTCCTGGAGCCACGACGTGACTACCAACAGAGTCTGGGGCTAGGAACGCTCTCATTCATAAGTAAAAGGCATTTGTTAATCTCTTTTAGAAAGTTTAAATACAAGGGTCTTCTTCTGGGCACCTGACGTGTGAACACTGATTTGGGCTCACGGAGCATATTCGGGGCGAAGGGCGGCCATGAGGCTGGTGGTGCTGCCATTCCCTTTTGGTGGGTGCGAGAAGTAGAAAGGAAGACTTCTCCGTGTCCCCCGCGATCTCTGAGGACAGCTCTGCTTGTGTCTGGGGACCATGTGAACCGTGAGAAGAAGGGACAGTCTTCAGTTTGATGTTGGTTGAAACTGGATCCCTTCTTGATTGGAACTGGTATGTATGTTTATTTCACTGATCTCTCTCCCCAGCATTGACGCACACGTACCACAGAATGAACGTGGCAACGTATTTGCACGCGGACGGCAGCAAGGTGACAGGTGGAGGGCGACAGACTTGGAACAGACTAGATCACTCGCGGACACACAGTGTTTGTGGTTGAGAAAGGAACTGCCTAGAGGTCTAGGCTCCAGGAATAAGAGGGATGCTTTCTCAAAACTCATGGTAACCAAACTGAGCCATGTCATGGGGGCGGGGGCAGTCACCGTGGACATGTGGTCTTACTGAGGGTCTTCACTGTGCAGGAAGTGACTCCTCGGGGCTGCAAGCCAGGCTCCGTGCTGATGGTATCGAGGATGGTTTCTACTTCCAAGGTCCAGTATTTTTCCTTATTTACAGTGGCCCACGGGAGGGGTTGGGGATGCGCCCCTGGGGAGAGTCAGGATGACCTCGCTGAGAAATGTCTCTGAGCAAGGCCACCCAGGGGCCGTGGGAGTCGGCCCGAGGACTTTAACCTGCCGCCCAGCTCTGCCTGTGACAGAGGAAGCCCAGGTCCTTGGGACCAGCGAGGGTTCCTTTGAAGAATGCTGACCTGCTAATAAGGACATTCCCTCCTGTCCTCGTGGGAAGGCTTTCATGGAGATTGGACCAGATGTTTCACGACCTGAAATGAGACTGCATTCAGGATGTGGGAGCGACAGGAGAAGCAGAGAGTCTGCCCCAGGGCCGTCCAGAGCCAGGGGTGCAGGAACCGCTGGGTGGGGAAAGCATGGGGTCCCCGTGAGCGTGCCCACAGGGCCCAGGCCTGTCTGCGGGCACAGAAGTGACAGCCTGCTCTCTCCCAGGGCCCGTTCTCGGTGCTGCAGCTGTAGGAGTGAAGAAAACACACCAAGTCCTCGCCCTCACGAACTCTCAGGCTGGTGGCCAAACACAAGTGATTTTGTCCTAAGACAGGTGGTGAGCAATGGAGAGGAGGAAATCCAGGTGAGTGTAAAGCAGATCCCAGGAACAGGAGACAGAAGGAAGGTCTTTGAGAAGCTGGCCAAGTGTGGGCCGAGCCAAGCAGAAGGCAGGCGGAGGGCGCTCCAGATGCGAGCAGGCACCTGCTGGGGGCACGGAGGTCAGTGCGGCTGGGATGCAGTCGTCAGGGGCCACAGGACCCTCTGGCTCCTTCTCTGAAGCAGAGCAGAGCAGAGGAGGGAGGGCGGAGACTCGGCCCTTGGACCAGCCGCCTGGGGCAGGACGCGATGCCCCAGCCCGGCTGTGATGTGGGAGTTGTCCAGGTGAAGGGGTGGGGGCAGTGTGACTGGAGGGCGGGCCGCCAGAGCTGCCCCTGGCTTGAACAGGGTGCAAGACAGCGGGCGGGAGCCGCAGGGCCTTCGCCCTTGACCGGCGAGTCACGCAGCAGAGATGTGCTCGGGGGCGGTGTCCGGGGCCCTCGGAGTGGGTGGAGGCAGGAGTCTGGGGTCCAGGAGCTACAGATCCGGGAGCCGAGGGCCTGGGGGAGGTCGCCTGGAGTGGGTGTGGACCCGACAAGGCCAGACCCAGATGGCCAGCACCAAGGCCACTGTGGGTCCCCTGACTATCCGGTCATGGGGTGAGGACGCGCTGGGGGCAGGCGATGTCGGACACGGAGAGGAGGCGGAGCAGTGGGCCCCCTTCCCCAGGTGACAGAAAGTCTGGGACACACTGTCCTCCGGGCAGTGCCCTGTGCCCGCCCAGTGCACACGCTCGCGTGCCAATGACCTGCAGCTCTCGCAGTGGGATCCTTCGCAGGAGAGGGGCTGGCAGAAAGGAAACCTGCTTTTCTGTTCCCAAGCATATTCTGTTCTTTGTTTCTACCAGAGAAACTTTCCCCAGGCTGCCTTTTACTTTTAAAACTAAGCTGCTCTTTAGAAAAACAAAGCCCACATATGAAAACAGGCTAAATATGGAAAACCTCCCAAAGAGAATCAAGAAAGCTCCCCCCATTGCTACTTATAAAGCTGACTTTATTTGAGAAAGTATCAAGAGGAAAGGTTTGCGAAATTCTTGTTTTTCCTCATTGCCTGGGGGGGGCGGCCCAAAGGGTGCACAGTGCAGGCTGGGAGGGGCAGCAGGGGAGGCGGGGGAGGGGCGGGGGGGGGCAGCCGGGGTGGGGGAGGGACGGGGAGGGGCAGCAGGGGAGGCGGGGGAGGGGCGGGGAGGGGGGGCAGCCGGGGTGGGGGAGGGACGGGGAGGGGCAGCAGGGGAGGCGGGGGAGGGGCAGGGAGGGGGAGGGGCAGCCGGGGTGGGGGAGGGACGGGGAGGGGCAGCAGGGGAGGTGGGGGAGGGGCAGGGAGGGGCAGCAGGGGAGGCGGGGGAGGGGCAGGGAGGGGGGACAGCCGGGGTGGGGGAGGGACGGGGAGGGGCAGCAGGGGAGGCGGGGGAGGGTCAGGGAGGGGGGGCAGCCGGGGTGGGGGAGGGACGGGGAGGGGCAGCAGGGGAGGCGGGGGAGGGGCAGGGAGGGGGGGGCAGCCGGGGTGGGGGAGGGACGGGGAGGGGCAGCAGGGGAGGCGGGGGAGGGGCAGGGAGGGGGGGGGGCAGCCGGGGTGGGGGAGGGACGGGGAGGGGCAGCAGGGGAGGCGGGGGAGGGGCAGGGAGGGGGGGGCAGCCGGGGTGGGGGAGGGACGGGGAGGGGCAGCAGGGGAGGCGGGGGAGGGGCAGGGAGGGGGGGGCAGCCGGGGTGGGGGAGGGACGGGGAGGGGCAGCAGGGGAGGCGGGGGAGGGGCAGGGAGGGGGGGGGCAGCCGGGGTGGGGGAGGGACGGGGAGGGGCAGCAGGGGAGGCGGGGGAGGGGCAGGGAGGGGGGGGCAGCCGGGGTGGGGGAGGGACGGGGAGGGGCAGCAGGGGAGGCGGGGGAGGGGCAGGGAGGGGGGGCAGCCGGGGAGGCGGGGGAGGGGCAGGGAGGGGGGGGCAGCCGGGGTGGGGGAGGGACGGGAAGGGGCAGCCGGGGAGGCGGGGGAGGGGCAGGGAGGGGGGGCAGCCGGGGTGGGGGAGGGACAGGGAGGGGCAGCAGGGGAGGCGGGGGAGGGGCAGGGAGGGGGGGCAGCCGGGGTGGGGGAGGGACGGGGAGGGGCAGCAGGGGAGGCGGGGCACAGGGCTTGGAGCACCAGTGACCGCAGCAGAAACACTTGGAGTTTTGAGTTTCCCACTTGCAGGTTCTGTGCCTCAGGGCAAATCCCCAAATTCCCGTCTCTTGGCTCCTCATCCCAAGATTGGGGTTCCTACCTGTGGGAGGGACCGTTGAGAGGGTGGAGTGGGTCCCGTGATGTGGGTGGGGCACCTGCGCAAAGAAGCCGCTCAGTAAGTGTTAAGTGTGGTCCAAGGCGGCTGCTACAGGAAAAGTTTGCTCTAAGAAACAGTCTCCCTGGGATGACTCACACACCATACAGTTCATGCATATGAAGTGTACGGTTCCGTGGATCTTGGTGTCGTCACAGCACTGGGCAACCATCGCCACAATAAATGCTAGACTATTTTTATCACCCCAAAAGAAACTCTGAACCCCGCGTGGTCACGCTCACCCCCATCCTCCAGCACTAGGCAGCCACAATCTACTTGTGTTTCTACAGATTTGCCTATTCTGGATATTTCATTTAAATGGAATCGTGCGATACGCGGGCCTTTGTGACTAATAATAGGTTTTTTGAGCTCACTTGGTGCCAGTAAAGATCCAATAAGATGAAGTGTGAGTGAGAAGACAGTCTCTGTTACTAAACTTTGATCATTTTGCCTGGGTTTTGTCTCACTGTTAGTGCTCGTTGCTTCTGATAACCATGTCCTTTGATCTGTCCCCATAACAACAATTGGTTAAAAATAAATCAACACCTAACAGCCTACTGAAAATTGTTTGATGGGTTGCCCCCCCAAACATGCAATAAATGTCCTCTCATTTTGGTGTAATTTGGTTAAAGAATCAGGGATGGAGAGGCATGGTGGGGTGCGGGCAAGGGAGGGCTTCTGGGTTCCGGAGGCTACCCCGAACGTGGCTGCCCTCAGGCTGGGGGACGTGGGTGAGGAGTTTAGTCTCTGAGTCCAGACTGAGCATGTGGTTCACATTTCCCACTTTTGGTGTCTGCTACATTCCAAGTCTGGGATGGGGCAGGGCCTGGACTGCCACCAGGAAAACGCAAATATAATGTAAATAATAGAACTGCAGAGGGCGTTAAAAACAGTGCAGAGCATTTTTGCAATGTTGATGACGGTCTTTACAACCGTGTAGAAAAGATGGAATTACCCCCATTGCACAGAAGGGAAACTGAGCCTGGGTTAATGATCTATTTCATCTATCAAGATAAAGTCCAGACCCTCCAACTGGTCCCTAATATTGTTGTTGTGTCAACTTTGGGGGGGTTGAACTGTAGCCCCCAAGTTCCCATGTTGGAGTCCTACCCCCAGGACCTTAGAATGATGATCTAATTTGAAGATTGGGTTTTTACAGAGGTGATCAACTTCAGTGAGGTCATTAGGGTAGCCCTCGTGCAATATGACTAAGTGCCCTGATTAAGAGGGAAGTTTGGACAGAGATGTGGAAAGGACAGGTGGCCATCTACAAGCCACAGAGAGGGGTCTCAGGAGGAAGCAGCCCTGGGGACACCTGGACACTGGACATCTAGCCTCCAGACTGAGAGAGGAGATGTCCTTGCGTGAGTCACCCAGGCTGTGGTGTCTGTCACGGCAGCCCGAGCAGACGAACGTGAACTTGTCTCCCTGAGCCCCATGTGTGCTTGGCAGCGGGGTGCCTCCTGAGGACTGTGGCTTTGTAAATCCCAGTGGGAGGCCCCTTGCCCATGTCCCGAGCAGCCTCAGGTCTCCTCCCAGGCTGCGTCTACACAGGAGAAGGAAAGGAGCAGAGAACGAGGACGTGTGTGGGCTCAGCCGGTGGGGCGTCCATGGCCCCTTACCTGACCAACTTTCTCCTTGAACCGTTCCAAGGTAGCGTCTCCACTAGGCTGGAGCGACGGGTCCAGGTAGAGCAGGTCTGACAGAGCAGCGGGAGGGAGGCTGGGGCAGGCTGCTTGCACTCCCTCTGCTAGCGGGGTGCAAGGTCCCATGAAGGAACACCTGTGCAACCCCCAAGACGCCAGGGCGAAGCTAGGCGGGACCGACAGCGCTAGAATGACCGCAGACACGTGCAGTCTTGTCGCCCCAGGTGACCGCCACTCGGAGTGGACACTGCCTTTACACCCGGGGTGAGTGGCAAAGCAGTCCCGCTGCGCTCCTGGCCACCAGCACGGGCTTGACCATCCGGTGGTCGGGACGGAGTCATAGTGTTTGTGTCCTCACTGTCCCCTGCCTGGCCCCAGAGGCGCTGACCACACCGAGTCAGGCACACACAGCCACCCAGATGCTGACCGAGCCCTTCCTATGGGCCACAGGGATGCCAGGGGTGCGGGCTGAGTTCCTGCCCTGGGGCGGGGGAGCCGACCAGCCAGTGTGAGGAGCAGCCCCCCACCCAGTTCAGCGCCATCATGGCCCTCGGGTCATCACACCTTGTCCTGGCCCTGCTCTGGCCCGGGTCCCACCACCACCGACCCCTCTGGCTGAGGTCAGGAGGCTGCAGTCTGTGTCTCTCAGACTCTGCTGGTCCACTTGGCAGCCCTGACCCCAGCTCTCAGCCAGTCTCTGGGGTCAGGGATCAAGGGCCCCTTTCTTTCCGCCCTTTGCAAACTGTGTGGCCTGGGCAGGTCACTCCAGAAGTCTGTCTCCTTGTCCGGAGAATGGGTCCGACCTCAGGTGGCTCTTGTGAGGGTCATTAGGGGTGATGCACATAAGGTGTCACCGGCGTCCTCCACATTATCCTGGTTGTCCCTATTCTCCTTGTCTACTGTTGTATCTCCCGCGTCAGGCCCGTTCATGGGAATATCTGTCAGCAGGGCTGCTCCGTTTCCCCAGCCCCACACCCAATATATCCGGTTGCCTCTGTGCATTTTGCTGGGATGTTCTCTGCGCCGGTCAGAACCTGCCTGCCTCACCTGGAGTCTATTCTTTCCCGTCCTCTCTTACTACTTCCTCCCCCCCACCAAAACCCCCCTGCTCCTCTTTTTATAGTTGATACCTCGACAACAGACGCAATTCCCCCATGCGGCCAAAGCCTCAGTTTGCAGATCAGCTGGACCTTCTCCTTCACTTCTCGTCCGTTGAGTCCCCAAGTGATCGGAGTCCTACCCGCAATGCTTCGCTGGTCCTGTCCTTCTCTTCCCTCCGCACCGCGGCCCCACCAGGCCCTCCTCCCTGCCATCATGGGTTTCCAAGTTGGCTTCCGCTCTGCAAGGGCACATGAGGGTCCTCGCAGGTGACACCGGCTTCCAAAAGGCAAGGCTGTTCCTGACAGTGGACGAGCATGTGTCCCCTCCCCGGTCACCGGGACGAAGTACCCTTGGGAGGACTTGCCCAGTGAGGAGGGAGCCTCCCAGGGATGCCTGGCAGCACACGGTGTGGTCTCTTTGGAGCAGAGTCCTGGGGGCCAAACACGGAGACTCCGCTCAGCCTCAGCTGTGACCCCACATCAGGGTTAGGGGATGGGCTTGGGGAGAAAGGGCCTTTTTGAGGCTAAGGAATTACTTCGTTAGGTTCATCGGATCCATCTAAATCCTAATTACCAGCCAGCAATTTTATCCAGACAAGGCAGCCGAAGCTCTGAGAGGCTGGTAAACTGGTCTGTGACCCCACAGACAGTGAAGCTAGGCCCTAACTAGAGTTTTCTGACTTCAAAGCTCTATTCCCCCTATACCATGTTAAGTGTGGCTGGAGGGGTCCTAGTGGGAAAGGCAAGAGCTCTGTCTCTTCGAGCGCAGACTCCCATCCCTTCCCTGTGGGTCCCCTCTCCCCAAGCACCTGCTTCTCCCATGGAGTCCCCGTCATCTGGCCCCAGCTGGTTACTTGTCCCTTTGCCTCCTCCCAATGCCCTGGGAGCCGGGGGCCAAATGTGACAGATCGCACCTGCTGACAGCTGTATCTTCGGGTTTTCCTGTTGAGTTATTTACAGTGCCCTGGAATTTCCTCTCTTAGTCCAATCCCCACGTCCTGGCAATGGGATGACGTCTCTGAACACAGAGGTGTCTCTTTTACAAGCCTTACGAGTTCAGAGGCTCGAGTAGAGCAAGTCTGGAAGCAGCCGCTTGGACTCAGGAAGCGATTGGTTAACACCAGGATCAGGTGGTGACAAGTGACAGACGTCTGGGCAGGAGCAGGTTTTCCCCTCAGAGGACACTAATGGGGTCTTTGGATCGAGCTCCATGCGCCCCCCGCTCTGAGGCAGGATGACGGCGCTCCACGTGGGAGAGACAGATTGCCCTGGAAGTGGATCCAGTTTCTCATTAGTAATAAAGTATCCGTTTAATGGTCTTTCCCAACAATAATTTTGTCTTTCACATGTTTTATGAATGCTCCAAATGTCCCAGGGCATTTTAAGTGGGAGGGAAACTGACACCATCCCTGAGCGAGACGCTGGACTCGCACACGTGCCAACCACCTGCACGTACAATGCCTTTGACCTGTGGAAGAGGCGCCCGGTGCACGTGCGTCGGGACGATCGTTGGGCCCGCGTCCAGGACTCTGTCCCCTGCCTCCTACATGGGGACTCATTCTGTTCGCATTCTCCACCCTAGTTCAAATCCCTGTACTCTCGTCTGTCCCAGTCACGAAAAGAAAAGAGGAAGCTGCGGGAATGGGGGTGCCCAGGGGACACCGGTGACGGGACTCCGGCCGCTCTCCGTGGGAAAGGCAGGTGGGCGGGGGGCAGCCCACAGGGTGCGTGCTGGGGACCCTGGCGCTCTGGATGTGCACGGCATGGTTTGAGGCCCCCGTGCCAGGAAGGGCTCCAGTTGGGGACTTCCGAATCAGGGTGTGTGTGCCTCACTCGCTGGGACTCGAGAATCCCGAGGTTCCCTCACCGTGCTGGGGTGGGGACAGCCAGCTCGGCCAGTTATGCCCTGGGCCGGGCCCCCGCCGCAGTCAGGCTTGGATCTACTCCCCCACACGTAGCAGTGGTGACGCCGCACCTTTTATGTCCTGAGGTTAAAAGAACACGTGTTAACACGTAGGCATCTGTGGTAGAAGTGTGCGCAGCGTCACCCCAGTGATGTAGGAGCATGACCCCTGCGCTCTGAGGTCGGGACAAGCCACCCACCAGGTCTTGGCTGACGGGGACTCCTGGCCCTGTCTTCCCGGGCTTTTTTCTGAGAAACAGACAATGTCTCCCTTCCCTGCTGCTCTCACCCGGCCCCCGGGAGCACCTGCATCTCTCAAGGCCTCGGAGGGAATCGCAGCCAACATGCACTGACCACGTGTGGCAAGCACCGTGCTTAGTGACTCACGTGCACCTTCCTGTTCAAGCCTCAGAGTCACGTTAGGACCTACATTCTGTTTCTTCTCACTCCATGTTAATAAATATTTAATAAAATTTAAAAAATGCCTCAACAGATGAACGGTCCTGCCGGAGGTGCTGATAGGCGTGGAGAGCTGGGGTTTGAAGGCGGACGCGTTGACCCCGCATGCGTGATTTCTCCTCCTGCGTCTCTGCCCTGTCACGGAGGAGGGGCAAAGACAACAGGGCAGCAAAGCTTTGGGTCACCTTTCTGGTACAGTACTCTCCCCTAATGTGGAAACTGAGCGGGGAACACTCTCCACCAGCTCCTAAAGTCCTCCCAGGTAGTTACCGTCACGAGTGCCCGAGGGCTGTGTGGGGCTCGGTGGGAACACGCCCCACGTCCCTCCGGGGCCACCCCCAGGCCAGCCTGAAATGAGGGCACCGGTGGCTGACGAAGCCTGGATCTGCCCAAAGTCACTGGCCTCACCTCTCAAGGCAGAGTGGCTCTAGGACGCGTGAGATTTGGGCAGTCACCTGACTGAGCCAACCAGAGTATCTGAAGAAAGAACGCTACCTGAAGCTGAGAGGTGGTCACGGAAGTATGTGCAGAAACAGGGGAGCGTAGAGGTGGGGTCCCTGGCTCTCCCCGCAGCTCGCCAGGACACAGCGCCCCTGTGCCGCCAGCCAGGGTGTGCCTGTTGGGGTTCAGTGCGTCGGGCCAGCCCAGCCTACGGTCGTGGTGAAACCTTCTCAGGTAAACTGCTTGCAAGGATGTGCTAAATTGTCCTTTCAAACTTACTGAAACAATTTTTTTTTAAATAATTACAAATGTTTTTTGGGGAGAAGAGATTTGGTTGGGTGAGTGTGGCTGGATGATGTTTTGAAATAATCACAAGAAAGGGATTTTTGGTCAACAGTCTGGTTGTCTCTGAGGGGCAGGGGCAGCTGAAGGGCCATGATGGGACATCAGAAAGTGGCTCAGACAGTCTTGTAGGAAGCCACCCCTGTCCCAGAGGGGGCCCTAACTCAGCAGCCCAGTTCTCCTCCTCCCCCTTTGCTTAGGTCGGAGGGGATTTGTTTCTTATTTCTAAACATTTAAGTCACATAACTTTCCGCCCAGCTCTGAGCGGTGCCGGGTCTCAGCGCGGCGCTGCCACTGTCCGCCCTCAGTGAAGGTGGCTGTCTCATCCCTCGGGGGGTGGATGGGTCATCGGGAGTTGAGTCGTCACCCCAGCTCGAGCACTAGGCTAACATGCCTCTGCCTTTGGAGGAAACCAGCCCCTGGCCGGGGGAACTCTCCAGGGGACCCATGAGGCTTGCATGCAAACATCTTGTTGGCAGTTTCCTTCAACATCCCATAAAAAACGTGGGACTATTTTCTGGCTTCAGCCCTCTGAGTTGAGGCGATCGATGTTCACCGAGCAGTCTGCGCAGACACACGGATAAGGAAGTGGCATTTACATCAATTGCTCCAGTACGCGTCACCAAATCCCCCTCTGTGCTGCTCCCGTGAGCCCTCCCAGCCCGCAAGGGACAACTCACTTCCGCCGGGCCCGAAGCACCGCTTTTTACATGAGTGTGCGATTAAACTGAGCAGTTCCCTAACTAGCCATGCTACAGAGCGTCTGGGTCAATGCAGAGCCAATTAGTGGGCGATCCTGCCAGTACGTCCCCAGGAGCAGCAAGGGCCCGACCTGCGTGACCACCATCCACATCTTCCCTGGCGGCGACGGGCCCACTTGACCTCAGGATGCATTTTCATTTCCAAAAGTCAGTCATGCATTTCCTATTTACTCATGGATTTCCAAGTGAGATTGGAAAAGAGATGAGACATGTTCATTTTGTTGTCTGTGAAATAAGCAAGGAAATAGGTGACAAGTTATTGCATGGAGCAACACTTTTTTTTTTTGGCAAGGAAATTGGCTATTTTGCTTTTTATAAGTTCCTTACTATTTCATACCTTATTGTTTTTCTTCTTCAAATGAAAATCTTTGGAGGAAATAAATCTCCTTTGCTTTTTGTTCAACTTCTTGTAAAGATCTATGTATCACTAGCTTTCCTGTACAAAGGGATGTTAGCTATGTAAAAAATATATATTTATGTATTATGCATTTTTATAAGTATTAAGGTTCTAAATTAACCTGCAAAAAAGATACTAGCTATTATTAGTCGATGACATTCTTGGTTATTTCGAAGTATCTGTCTCTGGGATTTATGGAATATTACATCACACTTAACACATTTTAAACTTAATTCACTCCACGAGTCTTGTTGGGCACCTGTTGCGTGCCAGGAGCGTGGCTGGGCGCTGAGGGGCGGAGCCCACCTCTGAGGAAGGCCCCCTCCACTCACACCTGGTATGCCGCCAGGGTGCACAGCACCTGGGAGTCAGAGCATTCCAGCCGAGCGAGGGGCTGGGTGGGGAAGGCATGTGACTGGTCTGAAGAAGGAGGGGCGGTGGGTGGGCTGGGTGGGCTGGGTAGTGGGAGAAGGGACTGGGGACAGGAGAGGCCGTGCTGGGTGGAGGGAAGAACGATAAAGTGCGAGGAGGCCCAGGAAATATTCCAGAGTCAGGCTAAGAGATGCAGCAGTAGATTTAATCTCTTGGAATCGGGGGGCTCGTCCCCGCCTTGCGCCCGTGACTTTGCAGGCTCTGGGGGTGGTGCTGGGGGATGTCACTCAGCTTGTTTAGAAAGTGACCCTGACAGGCCCAGACGCGACTGGACCCCAGCACGGGATGACCTCTCCCAGGGCGCTGTGCTGCAGTCAGTGATGTGCGAATTCAGAAGATCAGGTCTTCCCTAACAACTGATTTCAACAAGGAAAATATCAGACACTTTCCTGGTGGGAGGGTGGCCTGATGAATTGAAGGAGTAAATGATGTAATTTGGGGAACAATCAAAAAGCTCAAAATTTACACCGAGGGCTTGTCAGATTCTCCCAGTTGAGGATCTGTTCGGTCTAGCGTGTTACGCTGGAACTGCCTACGTGGTCTCAAGGTCCCCAGCTGTGAGCACCAGCTCATAAACAAACAAGATCTCGGGGGCTTTGACCTGACACACGCGTCCTGCCCCAGCTCTTGCCCCCCGCTGGGGCCACCATTCTCTCTGACTGTGATCTGTGACCCCATCAGCCAGACTTCTGTCTCACGGATCAAGGGAGCCTGACTCAGGTCTCTGCTCTCTCACTACGAGCTCAGTAAGTCTAGATTCGACCACCCCCAGCCAGATGATGACCCAGCAGAGAGCCCTGCCCTCGACAGAGGCACGGACACATCGCGACTCCACAGGGGGCACTGGGGCTCTCGGCGGCAGGCTGTTCTCAGACTACCTCCGGACACACTCATGGAGCACGTCCTTGTGTCTGGGGGTGCTTGCTGCCATGTCACGTGTCGGGACTGATTTCTTCTCAGACCGCTCACAGCCGAGCGGGGACAGACATCCAGAGTGCAGTGTGAATGGGGTGGTGCTGGGGGCAAAGGGCACGGCCCCCTCAGGGGAGCCCTTGCAGAGAAGGCCCTGCTCCATGGCTCTGCTCCGTGGCTCCATGGACCTTAGCGACAGATCTCAGGAGAGAAGCAGGAAACTAAGATCGTGCTTGGCTAGGGTGGGGACGTCATGTGTGCAAAGGACACAGTGACCTTGATCTTGACCTTGCCCTGGGCAGTGTTGCTGTAGAGAGGATGTGATGCTGCAGACAGGGGCTCAGGGAGAGAGGACCGTGATATCAGGAGGAGGGGCTTTGTTGTCTGTCTGGATTGGATCTGGCCCGCTGCTGGGAACAGGGGGCAGGGACCACGTTCTGGGTTAGGGGCCCAGGGTGGGCTTGGAACACTGCCCATGAACTCAGGTGGCCTCCGTCCTGTGGACCTACTAACGTGCGTGGGAACTCTTTGGGGAAGGACTGTGGTTCAGGAGGCTGGCGGCCACCAGCACTCACACTGGCCCCAAGCGGGACTGTTTCCAGATCCTCTCCCAGGGGCACCTGAGTTCAAGGTTCCATGGCCACCTGCTGACTCTGAGTCCCCTTGCTCAACCCTGCCCCCTCCCTGAGCCACCTTAGGACTTTGCATCCCACAGTCGAGCCGTGATGTGTCCACCGTTGTGTTTCTCCTGTGTTATGCTGATCGATATTTGCTGGATGCCCATTCTTCCTACCTCCTCCTTGAAGGCTGGGACTGGGCTGCTTTTGTCTCTGGACATTCAGCACCCAGTGTGGTATGAGGCACATGGTGGGTGCTCAATACGCATGAGTTCAATGGCACGGGAAGTGGGTCGGGTGTAGACACGGAGTTTCTGGTTTGGAGGGTTGGCAGTATACAACTGTCCATCAGGAAGGGGAACTGAAGGGATGCGGGTAGGGAGACAGGGCCAGGCTTCTGGCAGTCTGGGAGGTCATGTCATAAAAGGCTTCAGTGCGGAGGTGATACATGAGCTGGGCCTCGAGGCCTTTGGTATCCACTCAGCAGTAGGCGTTCAATAAATGCTAAGAATAGAACTGCTAGTATTTGTCGAGTGCTTGGTATTTGCCTGGTGCCTTGCTCTGCAGGAAGACACGGAGCCCCAGCTTCAGATGGCCTGACGTGGGCCACACCGGCAGGACCCCCAAACCACAGGCCCCCACCCTGCTGGCTGCTGGAGTGGAGCAGCAGGAGGGGCTGTTGGGGTGAGAGAGCATGGCCAGCGTGGTGTAAATGGTTTTGTCTAAGGCGCTGGTTTTAAAACCCTATGACATCCTGCAAACATTGTCCTGGGCTGACTTTTGCGCCCCGATCCTGCCCCTTTCTGGGGAGGGAGGCTGACAGCTCACGGAATGGCTGCCTGGTCCTCCAGTCTGGCGACCGGGACTGCCACAAACCAGCTCTTCGGGGGCCCTGGAACGCTTTGTAGTTTAGGCCCTGGGCCCACTGAGGGAGGGAGTGGGTGTGGGCATGGCGGCCCGATTCACTGGTGGAGGATTCCAGGTCTGTGGGAAGCGGAGCTGTGGAGGGTGGGGGGCACAGGACGCGAGGGTGAGCTGGACGTAGGCATCTACCTACCGAATGGCTTTCTCCAAGTGGGGCGACCTGACGGCCAGGCCCTCGCCAGGGTGTGCGGCCGGGCGCCCCGCAGGGCGGGTGTTCTGGGCTCACACCTTGCACGCCCCAAAGCCCGTGGTGGGAGTCTGCCCTTTGAAGTCTCCCAGGTGTGGTTATCACTCACCCTTCAGACAGGTGTGTCCTGCTTTTTCTTTCTTGCTCTTTTTTTTTTGAGAATAAAATACACACTTGCTCTCTTTTCCACTGAACCATCCCCAGCACCCGGCGGTGAGCTGCCCTGCGGCCAGTGCTCAGTGAGTCCCTGTGTGTTCCTGTCCTGTGACTTTGATTTAATATTGTATCTCCCACGACATTAACTTCCGATGTGGGTAGGTGATTCGTGTAGACATCCTGGGCACACCGAATCTGATGGAACCGCCTCTTCGCCGTCCAGACCCTTCCCTCCCGCGGACCGAGCGCCCCGAGGCTGGCTGAACCGCAGGCCCCCAGCACCCTGTGTCCGCGGGCGTCGACGTGGGCCACCCAGTCGCGTCCGCCCCCAAAGAGCAGGGCCGTCCCTGGGCTTCTGGGCGCCGCCACGACTGACTCCCCGTCTTCTCTGTTTAAACCATGAACACGTTGAGGTTTCCAGCGCCCCTCCTTGGGCTCTGCGCCCTGTGCTGGCTCAGTCGGGCATCTGGCCGCAGGGACCCCACACCCATGCACCCTGGCCGCGGTGCGGGTGAGGCACGGCGGTTTTCTCTCCCCCACCGGATCCCACTAGGAGCAAACCTTTTGTTGGGTGGGCTCAGGCGATCATCCGACATGAAATCGTTTTTAAGCACTTAAGCCCATCCACACCCCTTTCCCTGCACCAGGGCTGCGTGGGACCCCCAGACTTCTTTCCTTACAGGCACATGGGGAGACACCAACACCTCACCCCGGTTTCTTCTCTTAGGACCAAACTCGATTTCTTCAAGCTAAGCCAGGAACGCAGGTTAGTACTTACTCCATCGGCATGGAAAGGAATCGGGGCGTCCTGTCACCGCGCTGCTGTGGGTCACCCGTCCTGTCCGTGAAGCCCCAGGGCCAGGACCACCATCTCTTCATGGTTCCTTATTCGTGGGAGGGAAGGGTCTGGACGGCGAAGAGGCGGTTCCGTCAGATACGGTGTACCCAGGACGTCTACACGAATCACCTACCCACATCGGAAGTTAATGTCGTGGGAGATACAATATTAAATCAAAGTCACAGGACAGGAACACACAGGGACTCACTGAGCACTGGCTGCAGGGCAGCTCACCGCCGGGTGCTGGGGGTCTCGGGGGGCAGTGAGCAAGCACTCCAGGGCGGTAAGGACCATGCAGGGCAGGCCGTGGGGGCCCTGGGGGCTCTGGGGGACGGGATGGGAGGGCAGACAGAGCTGCAGAGGGTGGGGGTGCGTGCAGGGCCCGCGGAGGACAGGTCTGGGGCAGCAGATGCAGGCGATGTGCGGGCTCCCAGGCACCCCACAGGCTCCGTCAGCTAGAAAATGGGGAACCTCCGGGGCCAAGTGACTCCGGGGCCAAGCGTCGGGATCTGCCCCCATCCCACAAAAGGAGGCAAGGGAGGAGGATGGGAAGGACGCAGTCTGGACACCCTGGGCTCGAGGGGCCACTTGGCTGTAGACAAACTTGGAAGGAGGCAGGGTCTGTGGAGAACTGGTGTCCCCAGTGTCAGGACCTGAGCCCCGACAGGGAAGGGAAGGTGGATGAGAAGAGCCGCTAGAGAAGGTGGACGGGCCGGTACAGGTGGAGGAAGAGCCTCCCGTGGGCGCTCAGGTCGGGGCGGGGGGAGCTGGGGCCGGGGCCGGTGCAGGAGGGACAGGAGACGGGCAGCGGCCGGCGTTTCTGCTCACCCCTGCAGCCGCGCCGAGGGGCCCCACATTCGTCTGCGCTGTGACCCCCAGGCGAGGACGCGGCTGTTGGCGAGGGGTGCGAGGCTGGAGAGACAGGTGTGCCCCCATCATATGATGAGCATGCGTTGCCCGGGGACTGAGGGTCCACCAGCCAGCACCGGTGGGAATGCTTCCCTCAGGCGCCAAAGGGCAGGCAGGGCGCCGAGGGGCCAGAGTCCCCACCTCACGGCCCCGTTTTCTCCAAGAATTAGAAGCTGCAGGGAATTCTGAGATCCTGGGCAGCAGGGCAGGGCCCAGTGGCTGGAGCAATGGAGGAGGCCTGAGGCTGAGGACCAGCTGGTTGGAAAGTGTCCGTTCTCCACAGTCGTGGTCAGCTGGTCACTGGATTGTCTGCAGCAGACCGACAGGCCAGCCCGGGGCTCAGGGACGGGGCCAGCCCGGGGCAGAGAGACGGGCCAGCTCGGGGCAGGGAGACGGGCCAGCCCAGGGCAGGGAGACGGGCCCAGCCCAGGGCAGGGAGACGGGGCCAGCCAGGAGCAGGGAGATGGGCAGGGAGACGGGGCCAGCCGGGAGCAGGGAGATGGGGCCAGCCCGGAGCTGGCCAGGCGCAGCATTCTGAGCCGCTGGGGGGCGGGGGTCTCCCGTGGCTCCCATCCCCTCTCCTCCCTGCGGACAGCCCCAGGCCCCCATCATCGCTGTGCTACCCCTTCCTGCCCACACGGCCTCCCTCGCTGCCAAGCCGGTGGGGGGCGCTGCCGGTCGGGCCCTGGCTCGCGGTCGGTGGCCGGTACGTGCCTCACAGCCGCCTCGTGCCCTTTGCCAGTTGTCCTGTGTCTGGGGCAGCCCTGGTTGGAAGCCACCAGGGGTCAGGGACTGCCGACACTTCACGAGGTCACTTCCCAAAGCTGGACTCCGTAGGTCGTGGGACCATGCGCCCCTGGCCCCAGGCCCTGCGGGCTCCTGAGGAGTGGGTCAAGTCGGCCTCGGGTCCCCGACCGCCAAGTCAGACCTCCTGTTCCTCTTAACCTTGCCGTCACTTAGCGCTAACACGAACGTCTGTGGGCGACACGTGAGATAAACCGCTCTGCGTCATTGTTTCATGCGCGACTCTGCCCTAGGATGCCAGCCTCGGGGCCAGGAGCCGCGTCCGACCGTCCTCCTTGTGTCCCCGGCCCGGGAGGCGCCCGGTGTTTGTTGACGGAGCTGGCGGCCTTGTGGTGGCGTTTGACAAGCCTGGGGCCTAGGGGAGCTGCGCCTCGCCTTGACTCTGCCATTAGCAGTCCCTGACCCGGAGCACGTGGACCCTGGTCCATAAGGAGGTCACACGAGGTGATGCCGGGACGCTTCCTTGGCACCCTCGGAGCTCGGGCTTCTGGCTGCCTGACGGACGGGGCTTGCATGGTGGGCGTTGGTGGAGGAAAAGGCCTCTCAAACCCCGGTCCTCTGCGTGTGTGTGTGCGTGTGCGCGTGTGCATGTGTGTGTGCGTCTCTCTGTATGTGCTTTCTTGTTTTCTTTCCTGGAAACAGGGTCTGGTGCTTTCATCAGATTCTCAGGCTGGTCCCCAGGTTGGGGGCTGCCGCTCGGGGGCTCCCCAAAGCCCAGCACACATGTCGGGTACCACCGCTTTCCTCCGTGAAAACCTCGAAAAGGAGGCACTCACTGAGTTCCTTGTCGATTCTGAGCCTGTGGGGGGACTTTGAGCCAGGTCACGGCCCCTCTCTCTGTCCCACAGACCTGGGAGGCCCAGGGCCAGACGCTCAGCGAGGCTGGGGCTGAAATCCACGTCTTCTGGGTGTTCTCATGCCTTCCTTGTGCCCTCACAGCACTGGCTGCTGACAGACACAGAAATACAGTCATGTGATGGAAACGTTCTTATAAAAGCTTGTTACTAGTTCTTTAGTGTAAAATGTGACCTGTTTCCTTAAACTCTTCACCATGATTTTTCAGTGGGTTCCCGTCTTGCTGCCCCCGAACGGCACCAGCCTCCCGAGGACTTAACGGGACAGACAACCGTCACACCAGGCTTACATAACCATGGGCCTGTGCATTCAGATTTCCAGAGGTTTTCTTTCTGCAGAGACAGGACGTGCTATCACGTAGAATTTCAGCTCAATGGCTCATTCTGCCCAGAAGACCCAGAGGGCTTTCAGTTCCCTGGGGGTTGGGTCAGGTGAGGTTGCAAGGCCCCAATGTAAACAACCGTGAGTTTACCCGGCACAAAGAATCAAAGCTTGCCTGTTAACTTCCTTAGCAGTCATCCCAAATAAAAGCCAGAACCAGAGCCAAGAGATCGGCTTACAATATCACAATGCAAGTTTTTGGTTGGTAAAATAAAATACTAGACTTTCCATTGTGTTATAATACAAAGAACAATATGCCCCAAACTTTGTTCCGGAGAACTTCCCCGCTGAGTAGAAAGCTGTCTGCTTCCTCAGATTAGTTCCAGGGCCACGACTGAGCAGGTATGACCAACCCATCCCTCCTCTGAATGCTGGAACTCCCTCCCCACTGCCTGGTCTAATTGCCAGCCAGACGCTCAGGAACTTGGAATTAGTAAAATTCAAATACTGAAAATGAACAGGCTTTTAAAAAGTCAGGGCTAGACCCACCCTGGGAACTCAGGCTGGGGGCCAGTCCTGGGTTTCTCCTGTGAGGTTCAGTGCTGCTGGGGACCAGGTGACGCGTGCTGGGGAAGCCTTGCTGGGGGCAGAGTAACTGTAAGGGGACGGAGGCGGGAGCGAGGGCCAAGGACGGGTGGCATCCAGCAGGCCCGAGCTGGAGGGGCAGTGGGTTGTGGTGTCCGGAGGGCAGGTGGCAGGGCTGGGAGCCCAGAGGCATCAGAGGGCCACAAGGTGCGTGTGGGTCTATGGTGGCCCCTCTTCCTTCCCAAAGCCCCTCCCCCCGTATGCAGAGGCTGCTGTGGGGTGTAGGGCGGGGGGAAGGGATGGTACTCAGCAAGGCTGAGCGTTTACCTGAAGACCCGGTTACCTAAGCAGGTCTAGCGGATTCTACTGGCCTGTGTGGAGGGACTGGACCAAAGCTGCTCCTCACCACCATCCCTGGGGATGGGGCCATGGGAGAAAGACACCAACAGTTACAGGAGATGAGAATGACGTTTTCTCGGCCCCTGCCCGTGGTCGGAGCGGCTGACCTGTGCACCGCCCGGACCCCCCTCCCCATATTTGTCAACAGAGGCCACTCCTTGGGCAGGGCTGCTGGGAGCAGGGAGGGCAGGGGGATCCAGAGCTGCTGCCCACCCTGCTCAGTGCAGGGACCGCGGAACGGATCAGCACTTGTGGACGTGATGTGCGTGCATTCCAGAGATGTCACCGGCTCTGGGGACAACGTGGG
This sequence comes from Halichoerus grypus, assembly GCF_964656455.1. Classification (NCBI taxonomy): domain Eukaryota; kingdom Metazoa; phylum Chordata; class Mammalia; order Carnivora; family Phocidae; genus Halichoerus; species Halichoerus grypus. Next base: position 1,756,932 of record NC_135720.1, on the reverse strand, counting down.
GGTCAGCAGTGTCCAAGCAAGTCACACCATCGAACAGGCCTTTGTCCCCATCCTCTTCTCTTCTTACAAACCATTTCTGTGACAGATTCAACTCATTTCATCTTCAAACCTGTGTTCCTGGAATGGAACCGTCCAGAAGTGTGAGGAAGAATGAGATTTCACTTGTGTTGCATTTCCTCCAGAAGACAGGCCGCCTCTGCCGTCCTCCCTCGTGCGTGAGCCCGTCTAGACACAGCGACGTCAGTGATGGCCAGCGCCCCCCGAGCACTGTGTTGGGCGGGACGGGCCCTGTCGTCCGGCTCCAGTTGCAGATGAGGACACCCAGGCACTCGGCTGCGCTGGAAACTGCCACGAGCCTGCACGCTCCATGGCCTGAGAAACACTGAATCCTCGTGCTCCGATTCCTGAGCCTTGCTTGGATTCTTGCCTCCTGCCACTCCCATGCCCTGGGTCCGTCCTCCTGGACCCATCCTGCCTCCTCCCTGGTCTCTGCCGTGGTGCTCCTCCTCCCAGACTACCCTCCGCAGGCCTCCAGAGCGGCGCTCCTAACACAGGGCCGCCAGAAACACCTCCACCTTCCGCGGCTGCTTGCCCAGGGCACAAAATTCGTAGCATGGTGTGAGAAGCTCTTCACAGCACTCCCTCCCCGAGTTTCCGGGCCCCACAGCCCCTGCGCTCTAGCTCAGACCCCTCGCCGTCCCTTTGGCATGGTTCACTTGCATAGCTGGCTGGGGCTTGAAGATGTCACTCCTTCCGCCTGGAATGTGCTCACGTTCTGTCAGCCCCCGAGAGCCCCCCGTCACGCGCAGCCTTCCACGCAGCTCTGTTCCATGCTTCTTTAAAAACTGTAGAGTACATGTAGTGTAAATGAACCATTAACCATTTTAGAGTGAACGCTTCAGTGTCATTCAGCTCATTCAAATGTTGTGCGACCATCACCTTTATCTTATTCCCAGACACTCCAGGCTGAGCACAGAGCCTGACGTGGGGTTCCATCCCATGACACTGAGATCATGACCTGAGCTGACTGCGCCTCCCAGGTGCCCCAGGTCTGACCCATCTTGAGTGAGCTCTGTACACCGGGGGGTAAGGACAGGATGGCACTCTTGCCCGTGTGCGCGTCCACGGCCCCAGCACCATGTGTCCTGTTGGTTTCCCACTGAACAGTTGTAGCACCTTGTTGAAAATCAATTGGCCATAGAGGTGCAGGTTTATTTCTGGACTTTCACTTCTATTCCATTAATTTATATGCTATTGTTTTATTAGTTATATTTATACTGATTTATATGTCTTTCTCCAATACCACGCTATTTTCATTACTGTAGCATTGTACTAAGTTTTGAACTTGGGAACTGTGAGTCCTCCAAGTTTGTTTTTCTCTTTTAGGACTATTTTGGCTTTGGGGGTCCCTTCAAATCCCATATGAATTTCAGGTCTGGCTTCTCCATTTCTGCAAATGTAGAATCATTTTGTTGATTGTAGTTCATTTTGGACAATATTGTCATCTTTATAATAGGAAGTATGCAGCCGATGAACACAGAGTGTCCTTCCATTTACTGTGGTCTTTAGGTCTTTCCACCGCAGCTCCTGTCGCTGCCCGCCCTTGCCACGCTAGTCTTTCTCCGTAGCACCAACACAGTGCACGTGTGTGTGCGCGCATGCGGATACACACCTGTGCGTGCGTGTGTGTGTGTTCTCTCTCCCAGCTCGATGGGACCGAGGGACGTTCTCCCGTGCCCTGGCCACATCGGTAGTCACAGCACATGTGTGAATTAAACGTTTTACTCAGTTTCTCTCATAGACACTGAGATAGAGCAGAGCAAAGATGCCTGTGATTCCTGCCCTCACGTGGCTGACAGTCCGCTGCTGACCCTTGAACAACACAGGCTTGAATTGCCCAGGTCCACTTGTAGGTGGAGTTTTTTTGTGTGGTTTTTTTGGTAAATACAGGACCATTCTGTAAATTATTTTCTCTTCCTGATGATTCCTCGATAACATTTTCTTTTCTCTGGCTTACTGTATTGCAAGAATACAGTGTATAATACGTATGTCTTATAAAATGTGTTAATCTATTGTTCATGTTATTGGTAAGTCTTCTGGTCAACACTAGGCTGTTAGTTACGTTTTGGGGGGAGCTAAAAGACATATGTGGATTTTTGACTATGCAGGGGGTCAGCACCCCTAACCCTTGTGCTGTTCAAGGGCCAAGTGTAACAGGAAAATGGTGAATAGATTTAATAATTCTGCACTGAGCGCCATGCTAGGAAGTTCTGAGTGCTGAGAGACGGTGACTGGAAAACCTCAGAGTTGAGGCCAGACAGAGTTTTCGGACTATTTTTGCCTGCAACAAATTTCCTGAATGCAGGAAATTCAGCTCTTAAAAGATATAATTTTTATCATAGTAATTCTTGTAAGGAATTTATACTCTATGATAAGGGAATGTTGTAGGGTTATCTATGATATTGGAACAGCCTAAGGTCCAGCCATAACAGACGGAATCACGCCTACTATCACACCTGTGATACGTGTGAGGAGTACACACAGCTTCCGAAGTCACAGTGTGAGGTGTTCTTCAGGACGCCAGGCTGCACACACAAACACCATGACTTCATCTTCTGTGTCCACAAAAGCCTACGCGTCTGTTCATCACTCACACACATGTGTGCACACCTTCTGCTTGTACCAAAATGTTACCGTTTTGTAAATGTATCCCAGTGAGGGGATCGGAGGTGATTTTTACTTTCCTCATAGTCTTCAGTGTCTTACAACTTTTATTGGGAATATTCACTGATTTTGTCACAAAATAAAATCAACAAACTCTTTCTAGAAACAAATATAAACACAGGATTTTGCTGTGTCCAGTTGTTACATCCCTGTGTGAATGGACATGATATTTGGAAAGGTAAAACTTCATGGCCCAGAGACCGACCTCATGGCCCGGAGCTTTATAAATGGTCTCCCCTCTCCTTGTATTTCCCTCTTTCTTCAGAATGTTATTGGCTGGAGCTCTGCCCGGAGGCCCAAGACTTTCTAGCTCTTTCCCTCTCAAGGCCAACTTTCTTCTGTTCCCGTGCGGTGCGGCCGAGCTCACACACGGCTGGCTGCCCTTCGATGGACTTCGTGACTGAGGTGTTGGCTGTTGCCCCTGCAGGAGCGAGGCCAGCCCTGATAGGCAGGACGGCCAGCAGGAAATTCCTCCCCCTGGCCGGGCTCATTCTTGAGCAGAATGTCAGAATCCTATCGGAAGCGGTCTCGTGGACGATAGAGGTGCGTTCCCAGGGACCAGACGGATCGTTCTCCCCGCCTCTCTGTCGCTGTACGAAAGAGCGGCCGGCCACAGAATGAGGACAGCAGCCCAGCGCATGCATCCTTGCACACACACAACACGTGCACATGAGCACACACGCGGATGAGCCACAGCTTCCTGCATTTCAGAAAACACCACTTTGCTCGGGGTGTGGGCGGAAGGACGGGTGACCTGAGGCAGGCGTGAGCCTCGCAGGCCCTGGTCTCTGAGGCTCGTGCGTGGCTCCCCGTGCGGACAGCCGGCCGTACTCACCGTGTTCCTGTCCAGCCTGAGGACAGAACACACGGTGCTGCCCTTGAAAGATCCCTCCGGAACACGGTTAAGCCTCCACAATTGTTCAAACTACAAGGCTGGGGTATTTTGATGGAAAGATATTTAAAACAAAGAGCCAAAATGTAAAATGACTTAGAAACAAGGTATCTACGCATCACCTTTCTTGATCACAGGGATACAAACTACTGAGTTCTGAACTATACTAAGGTATTTCTGACTCTATTTTCCTTTATTTTTATGAAGCTGAAGACCCTGAAGGTAAAATAAATGTATTGTTTACACACATGACTTAGTAGCGCCTCAAATACGCCTCCTTTCCTCATTAAAGTATTAAGCCAGGACCCCGAATTTCCTTTCATCCGGGCATATAATTTTACACCACACACGCACGCACACATGCACACGCACGCCTACGCACACGTCACACACTCACCACGCCAGGGCGGGTGTGCTCCAGGAGCAGGGGTCTGAGCTCGGGGGCCTTGGCTGGAGCTCGGCTCCGCCCCTCCCCTGCCGGGTGCCCTTGGCCGGCTGCACAGCGTTTCTGAGTCTGGTTCCTGCTGTGTAACTCGCGGTGAAACGGAAGGTTTCTGGTGCAGGTGCATGAACGTCCGTGAAGAGCCCCACGGTCCGCAGGCCTGCAGTGATGTGCGGCGGCCGCGGGGGAGTGACTTCGGGGGGAATTTATCCGTGTTTCATCGTCCAGCTCTGTGCTAGCATCCCAACTCTTCCGAGGTGCCGCCAGAGCAGCCACTGGGGGTGGAGGGGGGAGGAATGCCGTCCCCCCACGTCTCCGTCCGAGTGACAGAGAAGGAAGACACCGACGAACACGCATTAGCGCCGGATGCATCCTCGACGCCCCGCACGAGCCCCGGCGGGGTGTGGCTCTGAACCTGAGCCCCTGGGTCCCGCCGGAGTGATGGGGTGAGGGTGGCGGGGGGACGGGGCAATCCATGCGCGGAGTGTGGGCAGCCGCAGGCCTTGCTCAGGTTCACGTGAAAAGCAAGGCCTCGGGCGGGCTCCCTGCCGTCACGCTGCTCCCCAAGTGCATCTCCAGACGCCGGGCAGGCGGCTGCGTGGCTTCAGACCCTTTGGGACAGGCCTCAGAGAGTTCCTGACCGGTCCGACCCACAGTCAACCTCCTTGGTGCCCTGGCGGGGGTCCAGGCCTGAAGGTGATTAATGTTCCACTGTTGCTGGGAGGTCGAAGGGGAAATTACCAGGAGCCAGGGATCTTGCCTTCTTTGGGGGAGGGGGGAAGCAAGGAAGGAATTTAATTTCCAGGGCAATTAATCAAGCACCTTTGGGGGGTTTCATCAATAACTCAAGAGCTGCTTCCTGTGACCTGATCAAAGCCCTTGGGCAGGATTGCCATCCCCACTGCCGCCTGATCCTCAGGGCCAGGCATGCACCTAATAAGTTACTCATTAAACACGCCCATGGCCCTGCTGACAAAGAACCTTGCAGAAGGCTTGGGGACCGGACCCCAGCAGGAAGTGAGCACTTTCAGAATGAGTTGGAGTGATGGGCCGTGGCTCATCTTGGTTCCTGGAGTGAGAACATGAAAAGCAGGCTTCCAGGGAGGTGCACCTGTCAGGCAGGGTGGCCCCCGCCCCGGGTACCGGGCAAGGCTTTGGGGCGAGGAATGCATCGCAGCCCTCGTGCTTTTCCACGGGGCTCATCAAGAAAGATTTAGATCAGAAGTGTCCGCCGTTCTTTTCCCACAAGTATGTGCTTCTGGAGGGCACAGCTGTATGTCAGCTTGTCTCCCACAGAGCGACTTGCCCGTGACCTTACATGGTTAGGACACGTAGGATCTTGTAACTTATAAGAAATATGCATTTGTCATTCAGGTGGCCTAAGTCTGTTCCTCAGATCTGTTTGGTCCACATCCGTCTAGTTCAGCCACAGCTCCTGACCTCAGCTCCCAAACCCTGGGATTGTCTGGGTGACAAGACAGGGAGCATCTTTTGTCCTATCACTCATCTCCTGTCCTCAGTTCCTGAAACGGCCGCGCAGTCATGAAGGTGGAGTGAGTGTCTTGTTCTTTGAATCCAGCCCTTTCCTCCACAACAGGGTTTGTGCTAATGGGGTGGGGGCTGGTTGCCAGGGGAACCAGAGGTGAACCTGACCTGGGGGAGGGGCAGGGACTGGGCTAGAGGTTGAATCAGCCAGTGGGCAATGATTTAGCCAATCCTGCGAATGTAATGAAGCCCCCAGGGGACCCAGCAGGACAGGGTGCAGAGAACTTCCAAGCTGAGGAACCAGTGAGTATTCACGTGCACCGAGGGGCCCCCAAACTCCACGGGGACAGAAGCTCCTTTGTTCAGGACTTCGCCCCATGTATCTCTTCATCTGGCTGTTGATTTCTATCCTTTAATATTCTTTGTAATAAACCGGTAATTTAGTGACTAAACTGGTTTCCTGAGATCTGTGAGCCAATCTCGCAAATTAATCGAGCCCAAGGAGGGGGGCGTGGGAACCTCTGATTTACAGCCAGCTGGTCCGAGCACAGGGGACAGGCTGGACCTGGTTTTGGTGTCTGAAGTGAGGGGCCGTCTGTGGGACCGTGGGGGCTGCGCCATCCCCAGGCAGACGGTGTCAGAACTGAGTTGTAGGACCCCCCCCCCACCGATGGTGCAGAATTGTTTGCTGGGGGGGGGCAGGGGGAGGCCCGCCCCCATGTTGGAATTTGATCCAGAATCCATTGAACAGGATTTAACAAAAATCCCAGGTATTAGGTTTCAGGCCAAAAGTAACCCCAATCATTTCTTCACCTGGCAGACATTTTTTTTTCTTAATTCAGGATTTAAACCCTTCCCAGGGACCAGACATGTCCAAAAAAAATTAAAGCATATCTCCCTTCCTTCCTCTCTCCCTCCTTCTCTTCTTCCCTTCTTTCCTCCCTCCCTCCCTTCCTGCCTTTCCTCCCTCCCTTCCTTTCCTCCCTCCCTCTTTTCCTTTCCTTCCTTCCTTCTTTCCTTCCTTCCTTCCTTTCCTCCCTCCCTTCCTTCCTCCTTTCCCTTCCTCCCTCTTTTCCCTTCCTTCCTTCCTTCCTTCCCTCCCTCCCTCCCTCCTTTTCCTTCTTTCCTTATCTTCTTCCCTTCTTTCCTTCCCTCCTTCTCTTCTTTCTTTCCTTTCCTCTCTCCCTTTCTCCCTTTCCTCCCTCCCTCCTTTCCCTTCCTCCCTCTTTTTCCTTCCTTCTTTCCTTCCTTCTCTCCCTCCTTCCTTTCTTTTTTCCCTCTTCCCTTCCTTTTCTTTTTCCTATGCTTTATTTACACTTAGTATAACTGGCGCTCCCCCCACCAAGAGATATTTGGAACGGACTGCGTACATCTGGGGTGGTCCACATTGCAGGCAGGGGTTCCTGGAGCTGTAAATCCGGTTGCCCGAGGATCACGAGTGCAGAGGGAGCCGGGGAGTCAGGACTAAGGGCTTGCAGGTGCAGGGGCATGCTCGGGGGGCACGTACCCCAGGGCTCACAGGTGCAGAGGCACACTCAGGGGATGGGGGGACTCATGCCTGGGGGCTCGCAGGTGCAGGGGGGGCTCGGTGGGGGGGCACGTGCTCTGGAGCTGTAGACACACGGCCGTTTTTCTCAGTTTGCTGTGGGGACTTTGGTCAACAAGTATAAAATGTCTGTTTTCTAACTCCTGTTGGTCTGTATGAGATGTTGTCCCAAATGTAGACTCAAAAGTCTCTTCCTTAAAAAAGAAAGATAATCAAAATGTAACTGCATGAATCCTATAACAGGACCAGAAATAAGACATGTGGGCACCTGGCCCAGGGTAGCATCCCGAAATAATAGATAAAGAAGATACTCAAAGGATTATAAAACTATATATGCCCTGATATATATGAGCCATGGGACCGGTAAGTATGATTGAGCATGATGATCTTAACATAACAGCTTAAACAGTGAGCCATTTACATCAGTGATCGGGAAGTTGGAAACGGGTCTTGGGTCATAACTGACACCTTCTACACTCAAACTGTGATGGTGCTTAAGTGACAATTTCTGAACCCATCACAGAAACATATCAGTCACCAACAGTTAGCACTGGGAAGACATTCCTGATGACCTGGCAAAGCTGCTCAAGGGGGATGATGCTGTTTCCTGTGAAGCATTATCGATGGGAATCAACTGCTGCCACGTGGGTACGAGCTGCCCTTGGGACTGGGTGTGGAGGGGCCCTCACTTCCCTCTATTCACACAGCCGGCCAGCAACACAGCACTGGGCTTTCTAGGAGACTGGACAAAATACACTCTCATTCTTTTCCTCCTTTTGAATGGATCTCTATGACCGCCATTCATGGGGCTATCCAACTCCTGGCAAAGGCAACCGTTATGCTCTCAGTTCTGGGCCCCATGCTCCAAACCCCAAACAGGAAATGAAAGGAAGAAGGGGGTCGTCACAGGCAAGGGAGTCAGGCGAGGAGAGGCGCCTCACAGGAAAACCTCTCTGTGGTCCCGGGTGGAGATGACCGTGCTGGGTCCGACCCTGCTGCCTTCCATCGCGAGAGGCAGCGTGCCATCAACCGTGGCCCCCCGGGGACCCCAGCGTGGACGTCCGGCTGTAGCTGGTTGCCCTGCGTCCCCTCCACGACAGTGTGGCAGGCAAGGCTATCTATCTGCTCCCAGGTGCACGGTTCTAACAATAGCTCTTTGACGGCAGCCGGTTTCCAGGGCTCAGATCACAGACCGCAATCACGTTCCATTAAGGTCCTTGCAGCACAAAGTGGAGTAGGAGCTGTCAGTTTTATCTGCGAATGGGGAAAGTGAGTTACAGATGCCCACGCGGGCTGTAACGTAGAGCTCCCAGCACCCTGCTCTTCTGAGTCCTGAGCATGCCCGTGTCTGCACCTCACACTCCCCTGCCTTCCCCAGCCTGCATGAAGAGCGCGCGTCCACTGGGAAAGCCGTCGTTCCGGGAAACCGCCAATGTTGACACGCCGGTGTCACGAGGACTCTTTTTTGTTGCAAGAACAGAGACCCACCCCGGGAGCCCCGTAGGTGAAAGGGGTTTCACGACAAACTAGTTCTCGTGTTGTCCAAGCACGAGGACAGAGCAGCTTGCAGGGTGCAACGAGCTGGGGATGAACTCGGGGGGCGAGAGTCTGTCCTCCGCCCTCACGGACGCTCGCTGTTCTTCCCTGTGCTCCTCTCCCCAGCTGGGTGACTCCGGGGCCTCCAGCTTGCCCTTCGCTCAGAATCACTATTCCGCCTTGCATGAGCTCCTGGTCAGCCCCAGTGCCTCTTCAAGACCCGCATCTCCGCTGGAATGTGGCTACTGCCCACCACCATTCAGTGGCGCCTCCCAGGACAGATGCCGGTCCACCGTCCCAGTTCATCATAGCCCGAGCTATCTGGAGGATTGATGGAAATATTGACCTACCAAATCAATTGAGACCATTATACTTTTCCCTCTTGCCCCTAACTTATAGACAGGTGTCTTCTACTTCCCTAAATAGACACATTCCTGAAATAAAATTGTGGAAATCATATTTGCATTCTTCAAGTCCTATTCTAAATCTTCTGGAAGTTCGGTAATAAAATAACAGAAATTCTTGGCCAATTGTTCAATTCTTTTTCTTAAAATGAAGATCAATCAATAATCTTTGAAACATAAGGAGAGTGAAATCTATGCTTCAAATTGTCAAACAAGATTTTCTGGTGTCAGTTGGATATTTCTGAAGGTAATATTAGATTTCTAAATTCGGAGGGCAGCTGGTCGGATGGTGGTATTCTTGTCCTGCCCCGAGCGGGCCCTGTGCGGGTGATGGAGAGGGAGTCTCTTCCCCGTTCTCGGGGACTCACAAGGGAGCACCTGTCCTTACAGGTGCCGAGACACCATCAGCCCCGATTAGGGCAGTCCAGCTACCAGGAACTACTGGGATGTTAGTGACATACGGCCTTGTCTCCGATGTGTTTCTGTGATGCTTCATGATTCACCCGGGAGCTGTGTGGTGATAAAGCCACTGGCCCAGAGCTCCCGCTCACACCTGCTCTGCAAATCTGCAAACAGGCCCGGCATTTTGATGCCGTACCTGGAAATGCGTGCACTCCTTTGCTAAATGCATTGACCTCAATTGACTTGTTGACCACAAACAACGAGTGAGTCAGTTTTCTCATTTGTAAAAAGAAGACAATACGAGTAATTATGGTTTCACTGATTTATTGTGGGGAGTGAGTGGCCCGACTCCGCATTGTGAGTTACGCATCCACATCGTACATAATGGTCGGTGCTCAGAACACAGAAGCCTCTCGCTAGTTACCGAGTGAGCACTTTCATGTTTATCTAGCTAGCTTTTGTGTTGTGTTCTGATTCCATCGGTGATGAGTAAGGACGCTACCTCCCAATCTTGACCTCGAAGGTGAGTCTCGCTGTCCTCGATGAGATGGCCGCAGGTGGTAAGAGTGGGGTCTTCCTTAGTGACTGCGTGGTCTTCACGGCCAGAGAAGCGGCCCAAAGATCACCTGGCAGCACCCATGTCATCTCTCAGGACGTACTGTCCTAGGATTCCCAACAAATCTTTACAACAAGACGAATCTGATTTTTGTTCATTATGATGAATAAAATGCCATCATGCTGGAATATCAGAGTTTGGGTTCGGAGGGAGAGAGAGAGGGTGTCAGGTGCACACATGTGAACATCAAGACTGCTGGTGGTTCAAAACCCCCCAGACTGTACTTGAGAGCTGAGCTCTGAGAATCTTGCTATGTGGGATGGGGTTAAACGGCACCCCAAATGGTTCCCTCATGAGCATTCCTCCCCTGGTGGCCGCTGTGTTCTGGCTGAGCTCCCTGCGACCCTGTGAGCCCAGGAGTGACCCCCATGGAAAAGAGTGGAAAAGAGTCTTCTGGGTGTGCAAAACGGTGTGGCCGATGGCTGCCAGTCACTGTGAGGGAGGAGGGGAAGCCCCCGCAGCAGGGCTCCAGCCATCCCCACGCCTATCCTGTCCCCAGCATCTCCCCTGGGATTCCAGCCCCGTTCCCCATTACCTGTGTGCTCCAACTCGACAACCCTGGTCACGTGCTCATCTTCTCTGGGTTCCCCTTTGCCCAGGGGCACAGACCCAGCCCTGAGGAAAGACAGTGGGCAGGTGGGGGGCGTGAGGACCCATGGGGGCGAGCGGCATCCTCCCAGGGAGGGCCCAACTTGAGAAGGGAGGCACGGTCTTGAAGACACAAAGAGAGTCCTGGTCTGGGATCCCAGTCTGAGCCAGTTGTCATAGAAGGAGCAGCCGTCCTCAGAAGGCAGAGCTGGCCCCTGCCCGGGGGTGGGGGTGGGGAGCTGCTAGACGAGTCAGCTCAGTCTCTGACACCTCTGCTCTTGCTAAGCGGTCATTGCTTGAGTGATGCTTTTGTTGCTTTTCTGATGAAAATAATAATACAGCTTACACAGTGCTAGAAACTATTAACAAAACAATTGCTTAGCTGGCTTTGCAGCAATGAATTATAAAGATAGAGTAGCCATTCAGCTGGGTTCTGTCAATACCAGGAGGGATGGATAACTGATACACGTAACAAACACAGGCAGGCGCCTGGGTCACAGAAAGAGAAACAAAGTATAAAAGAAGTGTTTAGGTGTGGTGCGGGCACACATGTATGAACTGCCCACACAGACACACCTACATTCCAGGCACACACACACTTGTTAAAGATGTTGGGTTTAATCAGGTACAGGGATCAGTCAGCTGCAGCTTTATCTGCACTGTTCTTTGCCTGAATCTTCTCAGCGGTAGTGAACACAGAGCGAGGAGAAACTGGGGAAGAAATGACCGTTTATGGATTCGATGGGGATTTTCAGGGCAATGCGCTCGGCCCACTTGTGTGCACTGCCATGGTGACTCCCCAGGCCAAGAGGTGACAGATGGCAGGGCAGTGGACAAAGTTGATGTGCAGGCTGGAGAGCCCCCCCCGCCATGGTGTGTGACCGAAGCCAGGTTGCAAAGGGGAGGGTTGAAGACTGGGAGCTGGGAGCTGTATCCTCAGGACAGTGCAGGACCGTATCCTCTGCCTTCAGCTCGCCAGCCTGAGAGTCCAGCTCTCATGTGGTTTTCTCGATGGTTCTGAAGGCTTGTGTGTCACCATAGCAGGGACAGCCTGCGTTTGCCTCTGGAGGGTGCGTGCGTGCATGGGTGTGTGCGTGTGTGTATGTGTGTGCACACGCCCGCTTGTGCGCGTGTGTGGTGTGTGCGTGTGCACGTATGCAGTGTGCATGGGTGTGTGCGCGTGTGTGTGCACATGCCCGCTTGTGCATGCGCGTGTGGTGTGTGCATGTGTGTGTGCACGTATGCGGTGTGCATGCGCGTGTGGTGTGTGCATGTGTGTGTGCACGTATGCGGTGTGCATGTGTGTGGTGTGTGCGTGTGCGCATGTGCACGTATGCGGTGTGCATGGGTGTGTGTGTGTGTGTGTGGTGTGTGCGTGTGCACATGCCCGCTTGTGCATGTGTGTGTGGTGTGTGCATGTGTGTGTGCACGTATGCGGTGTGCATGGGTGTGTGCGTGTGTGTGTGTGCACGTGCGCGTGTGTACATATGGGATCGCGTAGCCGACGTGGCAGGAACAGGGTTGAGCCAAGTTGCTGAGGAAGACGAGGCTCTGCTCTGGCGCGAGGCCCGAGTTCCGTCTGCTCTGGATCGCCTCTTCCAGGCAGCACGGGCTTGGCTGGATCTCTGCCGTTCACATGCTTTCCTCGTAGCTGTGCACACAGAGCCCTGCGTTCCTCTTCGGGCTCCCGCCGCAGCCGACGGCGGCTACGGCAGCTGGTCTGTGAGTCCGTGAACTTGTCTGAGCCCCAGACAAAGAATCGTGAGCAGCGCACCAGGGCCTTGCTGCTCTTGCTGCGGGCCCGGTGGATATCTCTCCATCACGTTTTGGCATCTGTTTGAATTCCGGATTCTGAAGTTTCCAAGTCCTTACATGTAAGACAAATAAAATCACGAACTCTCCTCCGTAGACACACACACCCCTGAGCTTGCTCCAGCCTGGGCGAGGAGAACCACAAGTGTGTCAAGTGATTTCAACCTGCTGGTTCTTGCTCTGGGGAGACAAGTTTTCCAGATGCAGATCTTGCAGGGCAGGGACTTCAAAGCCTTCCCTTCCCTGTCCTGCCCACACCCCGTCCCAGCAAACACTGGCAGGTGTAGGCACGTGAGAAGGTGCTGGGGTTCCGAATCCAGCCTTGGGAAGGGGGGCTGGTGCCTAGACCCTGAGCTTTGCACCTGTAGCCCGGGGAGGGGTTGCTCCGGAGCAGACGGCGAGCGTCAGGGTATTGCCCTGGGTCCTGTTGGGCGCTGCTGGTCCCAGCCTTGTTGCCCGGAGTGGAGGCCAGCGGGGCCTGTGCCGCCGGCAAGCCCACACGGGGGACCCAAGATGTCCTTTTCCCCAATTTGTGAAGCTGAACCAAGAAGGCTAGTAAACGTTCGCCTGACAGTTTCCCGTCCAAAGTGAAGCATGTAAGTTATTCTGATTCAGGAGGGTCCTGGCCGCCTGGCGAGGTTGCAGGACCCTAAACATTTTTGGTCACCAAGTCCATTTCCTTCTTCCTCACTGCTCACTCCCATGCGTCTGCGCAGCAAGGCCCTGGTGCGCTGCTCACGATTCTTTGTCTGGGGCTCAGACAAGTTCACGGACTCGCAGACCAGCTGCCGTAGCCGCCGTCGGCTGCGGCGGGAGCCCGAAGAGGAGCGCAGGGCTCTGTGTGCACAGCTACGAGGAAAGCATGTGAACGGCGGAGATCCAGCCAAGCCCGTGCTGCCTGGAAGAGGCGATCCCGAGCAGACGGAACTCAGGCCTCGCCGCCAGAGCAGAGCTTCGTCTTCCTCGGTAACTTGGCTCAACCCTGTTCCTGCCACGTCGGCTACGCGATCTCATTTAAATCTGCCACCACCACCTATAAAGGACACAGAGACCTGCGCGCGCGAAGCAGCTTGGTCACAGTCCCAGCTGCTAAAGAGAGGGTGGGGATTTGAACGCAGGTCCCCGTGACCCCAAGTGGGGCGCTTCCCACACCACGCTCCGCCCTGCGGGGGCTTAGTAAGAGTCACGGAGCTGGGTGGAAATTCAAGGTTTTGTCTAGTGTGCAAGGTTGAGACAAGGGGGCAGTGTGTGCGTATGACTGTGTGCACACGTGTGTGTGCACACATGCATGTGCACACATGTGTGCACACGTGCACTCTCATAAAAAGGAAGTGTATATACAAAGGTAGACCAAGGAAATGCACACCCGTGGACAGCGATGACCACCAGCTGGAGACTTGCAGACCACCTCTTATTATTACTTTTCCACTTCCGAAAGCATCGGCTGACACAACACTCTACCTTCCTAGATGTTTGCCGTCGTCGTCCCAGTTTCACTTAATCTTAACCATTTGTTAGACTCCCATCTGCGAGAGTCACTGGTGCGCAGTGGACACTCTCGTGGTGCGGGCCTGTTCCATGGGGAATCCACGCGCGACGGGCACTGTGGACCCTGCAGACAGAGCTTGGGAGACGGAGGAACTGGATTTTTTTATTGTATTTATTTTTACTTAATTTTAAAGTTGAATTCAAAGACCCACACGTGGCTCCCGGTTGCACAACCAGCAACAGGGATGTTTCCAAACAAACATTTAAACAAACCAGCGTATCCATGTTTTCATGAATTTACCCACTGGAAAAATTTAAAGCATACAAAAGTCGAAACTGTGTCTAAATCCTCAGGCGACACACCTGCCAAGCTGTGGGGGGGGGGGGGAGAATTCAGGTAACCGTGGGAAGCGTCCAAGTCGTGGCTCTGGGGCCTGGAGCCCATGTCTCGGGTCCATGTGGTGGCGGGGGCACACATCACAGAACCACGTGCAGATCGGTCGCCCGGGTCTACGTCGGGAGCCCTCCCTCAGCGCTGCTCTCATCTCGTCAGGGGCCACGCTCCTGCCTCGGGCCCGACTCCTCCAGGGCCTGCCAGATCCTTCCCGGCGGCGGACCAGACTGCAGCTCGCGGCAGGCCCAGCCCGTGGGTCTGGACATGAGCTTCTTTGACCCGCCAGTGCTGCGGAGCCGACGAGTCACCCAGGGCCAAGAGCTTCTCCGACTGCCTGCACCCAAGAATGCCCGCGGAGGCGGAGAACTCCGCACGTGCCCGACGCCCCCGATTCTGCCGCCTGGACCACAGCCCCCGCCCACCCGCTCGAACGGGCTCTGGCGCCGCGGTTCTCAGCCCGGGCTGTCCCCCGAAAATCACCCAGGGAGTGTCGTTGTTATCGAGCGCCCGAGGGGCTCCAGTGGATGTGAAGTTTATGTCCATGTTTACCATACCAGAAGTTAAAACAGAAATCTATTAATATGTATTGCAATTCATTTAAAAATAATAAATGCACATGTGTTACCATAAATAGCATATTTTTATTAAAGCTAACCATGTTTTCCAAAAGAGAAAAGAAATTAATGAGAAGACGTTTGTGTAAACCTCTGTCTGGCTTAACAGAGGGCGGCCGGGCTCTCCTGTGGCTTCTGCGCCCCGTTGGTCCCCGCGCACGGTCTGTGGGACCTGGGCAGAGGTCGGGCACCCACACGCGCATGCACACGCACACACGTGTGTAGTGGGAGGCGGGAGGGACATGCTAGTGACCTTTTCAGATTATTATGGGTGTTCTTCTTTTAATCCACACAAACACTTGACACATTGTACTTTCTTAAAGATGAATGGAAATGTCGAATGTGAAACCTTATCAGTGAACTTTTCACACTCCCGCACATTAAACATCATTTGTGTATCTTGCACCCTGACCGGATCCTCTAGCATGTCCAATTTCGCAATCTCATGCATTAGTCTTTGGAAAATATTGGTTTACTGGTTTTTCTCCGTGTTGCTACTTTTGGGAGACCTCATATAGAAGTGGCCGGTGGCCAGACCACGTCCAGATGTTGGGCTGAGCCGCAGCTGCTGCAGCCCGCTTGGAGGCCCCGCTTGGAGGCCCACAGTGAGGGCCCGGGCAGCCAGCCTGCTGCAGGTCGGCTGTGCAGGAAGCCAGACCCCCATCTCCAGTGACAGTCCAGGAGGTCAAATGTGGCCGGGCTTGGTGGATGATGGCAACAGTCCTCATTTCCACCCCCCGGCCCTTCCAGCTTAGGAGCGACCAGAGAAAGCCCAGTGTGTCTCCTGACTGACCACACGGGACGCCCAATCCCAGTAACCCCACCCGCATCCCCAGGCCCAGGCCTCCCCCGCGGCACACCTGGGCCGTCCCATCCTCCACCTGCCTCTGTGGCGGCCGACTCCCTTGCTATCGTGAGCCCAGAATAAATACAGTCATCCTTCTCAGTTGGATGGTCCGAATTTATTTCCACTTTCATGTTATGCTCCCCAAAAATCACACTTGTTTATTGCTACCCGTGTCACCGGAAAGTCTTTAAATATTGTGAAACTGTCAAGGTCACAGTGGGGGATAGAAGTGTTTCAAAATTCTAGTTTTCACCTGAAATCTCCAGGCTAATCATCAGCAATACTACGGGTTCTTTTCCTTGGATGACGGCCAGTACTCAAGTTGAACCGCACAGTCGGCCCCTCAGGTGTTTGCCAGGTAAACACTGTGTCCATTAAAACCAAACCTAAGTAGGCAGTTCAGCTCATGACTCCAAGGGTAGGTGGGAGCTGGTTCCGAAGTCGGCAGTCACTTCGACGTGCGGCCAAAGCCGAGGGGACACTTCCTCCAGCACACGGGAAGTCAAAACGACGCGCGCACCGGGGGGTCAAATGAACCTAATTTTCACTGCTTCAGGAAGGCCATTCTTAAGGGCAGCTGGTTTTATGTTTCCTGCAAGAGGTGGAGACAAACAGCACGGGACCGGGGCCGCTGCCTGTCTGCCGTGGGCGGAGGACCCGGTGGTGTTACTCACAGCTGCTGCGCACCGGCGATCGTCCGCACGGTCAGAGAACGTCACGGTGCCGTGATGGAAGCAGCCCTGCCCTCGTGGACGCCCTGCAGGGGCTCAGGGACCCCGGCGTCTACACAGCAGACTGAGGAGCTGGTGAGTGACCAGCCTCCTAGGATGGCAAAGTGTCCCAGAAGTTCACGCACGGCTTTAGGCTGGAAATACTTCTCTTCAATTTTTGGCTTTTTGTGTGTGTGTGTAGAAAATACATGACTAATTTGTGGGGAGTGTGGTGAGAGATGGTAGCTGGCCTTGTCCGTGGTTCCACATTAGATACGTGTACCTACCATTACTGTGCACAGCTGGAGCTAATATAACTTTATGTATCAGTTACACCTCAATAAAAAATGCCCCAAATTCCACAGGAGGCACCTGAGACTTGTGACAGATGAAGGAGAAAGCAGGTAGAAGGTCGTCTGTTTAGGATGGAGTCTCAGAAAGCGCAGGGTGAGCTCTGCAAGGTGATCAGGAGGCGGACAGACCGGCTCTGGGGTTCACCTCTGGCACTAGCGGAACTCTGTCCAGCCAGCACTTTCTAGGATTCCATGCCCTGGTTTCCTCTCCCAGCCCACACAACCCCAGTGCAAGGCCGACTCGTGAGCACTCAGGAACGCCGAGAGGAACTTCGGACCGTATGAAAGTCCACATTCAAACTGTGATTTATGACACGGGAGCCCTCACAGACCATCCTCACTGCAGAAAACGCAGATGTGTATCCGTTAATGTATTGGGTTGAAAGAGGAGACGTTTAGCTTATCTGGTATTCTAATAAAACCTTAGAATGGGTGGAATTAGGGATTGTTGCTAGTTTTTTGGTCATGAACTGAAATATCCTGCAGGAAACAGCCCAGCGGGAGAGCCCAGCAGGTGCATTTCTTTCTGGGGGGTCAGTTCTGGGAAGCTGACGCCGAGCCCCAAACTCCCACTTACCACATTGCCCGAAGCCTCCACCTCCCTCCGGATTCTGCACGTCAGGCTTGGTCTTCAGAACAAAAAGAAAGGCACGTTCACACCTTGTCCTCTCCAAGTCTCCATTTAAGCATTCGGTTTTAAGAGTTCTCGAGAAGGTGGAACGGAGAAAGCTCGCAGGGGGACCACAGGCCAGTGGCTGATGGGCGGGGAGAAGGCAGCCTGCACAGAGCGGGTCCGCGTGGGGCCGGGCCCCTCCATGCCTCTCCCCGCGCCGGCTGCGGGCGCCTGGGGTCAGCGGCCTGTTGACCTTCCAGCGAGCGGCCCTCGCCAGGGGCAGGACGGTCACCGCCACCCGACACAAATGCTGTCGTAGGATCCCTGTGGATTTCCTCGCGGGTCAGTGCGGAAAGCCACACCTGTAAAGGTTCTTTGTAAGACACGGAGTGCCGTCAGCTGACACAACTGCTTTCCAGGATGGTGCATTCCACAGAGAGCTGTGTTTAGGTGAATGCGTGTCCCGCTGCGGGCTCACCCGCCCGCAGCTTCTGGACCTCACACGACAGCACTTGTTCTCGTGGACAGACGTGGGGAAGGTCCCCGCCCCAGGTGCTCGGCCCTCAACGGCCATTCCAGGCTCCTCCCTCCCTCGGTAGCTGACGTGTCCCCGAGGTGCCCCTGGGGGCTGCCTTCCTGGATGGCGGGATGGGCCGAGGGGGGCTCTCTGGCGGGGTCCAGCATGAGCATCCACACACAAAGGAGCTCCTCTCCCGCCCCTGGTGGAGTGCTAGCGCCAGGGGCTCGGATTCTAGCATCTCTAATGTGATGACTGAGGAAGAAGCCGATGAGCCCAGAAATGGAGGATTTCCCACGTAGCATCAGGAGTAATTTTATTTTTCCAAATTCATTACCCTTCCCCCACATTTATACTGGTTTCAAGTATCTGGAGAGTTGAGGAAAGAAATGGGTTTATATGACTGAGTAGTCTAGAAATTGGCATCTATCGAGAGGGAGTTACGTCTGGTTTTCTCCCGTCAACCTGAGGATCAGGGTACCGAGTGGTCCTTGAAATAACAACCAATTTCACAATCAGGTCAATTTCACTAACATCCAGAAAAGCAGAATCTCTGAAATGTTGAGTATATCCTGGAACAAATCATAGCTTTGCGTCCGTTCACAATACCCTGACTTATTCAGGGCTTGCCATCGATGTCCAGGAACCTGGCACACCAACGGCTGTGAATTTTGTGTGGGACTTGGAGGGCATTCTCACCAATGCCAGGGACCGAATTCCAGAAACAATACTCTAAAGCCTTTGGATTGAATTGGACTTTAAAATCTTAACAACAAAGATGTGCGTGTAATAGAAGTACTGGGCAGGATGTGAGTGGCATTTAAAGGCAATTGCATTTTTTTCTTCCAAAGCTAATAATGAATTTCAACTCTACAAGACTTCTTCTTGACACTATTTTTTTATTTAACACGTGAGACCAATCTATACACAATGGCCTACTTTATTGGTCTTCTGACCCGCTAAATCTGCAGCCTGAGTTTTTAATTTAGCCATTAATGTTTGAAATTGAGCATGGACCTTACATGTATGTAATATTAGTTGGATCAATAATTTCTTAGCACTCAAAACACAAGACAATAGGGGAAAAAGTGAACCAGAGAATGCTCTTGAAATCTGGACACAGATCCCTTGTTTCCAAATTAATAGACACCAGTTAAATGTGCCACATCCATCTGGCGTGGCGGGAGGCGCTCTACTGACCAAGCTGCCCGCAGCTGTGTCCAGGGCCCCCACTCTGCCCTGCTGCCTGCTGGCCATTCCACGCACTGCCTTTTGGAAAGCTGGTAATCTACCCCTACAAGGATCGTAAACTACCACCAACTATGAGGGACCCAGGACCTCTGGTGGGAGAATCTCCTTCCTCGCTGAAAGCGGGTGGGAGGGCCCTGGGGCAGTTCCGTCAGGCGGGCGGCTGCCTCTTGGGGGATTTGGGCACCGCTGACTTAGAACTGTAGATGGAACTCGTTTTATTAGACTTTCACTGGAGGCACATCAGGAAGAGACACCATGGGGGACAGGCCCCTTTACTAAGGGCCTCACCAGCATCCCCCGTCGCCATGGGTGCGGGAGGAGGCTCTCATCAAGGGTGTGCGGCAGGGAGCTGGCAGGGCGAGGGAAGCAGTGGGTGAAGCACCTTCCACCTGCTTCCTGACCCTGGCAGGTGTCGGCCGGTGGCGGGGGGGGGTGCTCACGTCTCTGCTGAAGGTGCTGTGCTCATCCTCTGCCACAGACACGGACGGGTGGGGACCCAGGGACCAGGCCGCTTCCACCCCTTTCCTTCCACTTGTCAGAGTGCGCTGGTTCTTGCTCATGCCCACAGCGAGGAGCAGCAGAACCCAGGGAACCAGTGCGCGAACACACGGACCACGTCCCACTTTTCCACGTGGCTCCTAGGAGTCATATTTTACAGAGATTTTGAGAAAGTCAAGGTTACGAAGTGTTTTTTCATGAAGGTGCCTGCACTGAGGGGAGAGGGGCTGGACCATAGACTCCCCCCCACCCAAGTCCTAGGAAGAACTGGACAAAGAAAGGGACAGAAGCCAAGGCAGAAGGGGGTGCAGAGCTAGCCGAGGGCAACTGAAGCCAGGACAGCCCTGCTCCAGCCAGGCCCAGCGGGACTGAGGAGGCTGAGAGGTCTGGGCAGTCCTGGAGGAGCCCAGCATCCCTCCTGGCCACCTCAGCTCCTCTGGGGTGCGCAAGTGCAGGGGCAGCCAGGGGTCCTTCCTTGGCCCTTGAGGCAAGGAGAAGACCAGAGAACCCAGAATAGATTGCTTGGGGCAGGATCCTCATGAGCTGGGAGGGGAAGTGCAGAGAAGGGGGGTGATCAGCAGGGGGCCTGTGACCAGCAGGGGGGCTCTGACCAGCAGGGGGCTTGTGACCAGCAGGGCTCTGTGACCAGCAGGGGGGCTGTGACCAGCAGGGGGGCTGTGACTAGCAGGGGGCCTGTGACCAGCAGAGGTCTGTGACCACCAGGGGCCTGTGACCAGCAGGGGTCTGTGACCAGCAGGGGGGCTGTGACTAGCAGGGGTCTGTGACCAGCAGAGGTCTGTGACCACCAGGGGCCTGTGACCAGCAGGGGTCTGTGACCAGCAGGGGGGCGGTCACCAGCAGGGGGGCGGTGACCAGCAGGGGGGCGGTGACCAGCAGGGGGATGGTGACCAGCCGGGGGGATGGTGACCAGCAGGGGTGACTTAGCAGCTGGACAGGCCGGCCCAAGCATGGCATCTGGGGTCATTTGTGCAGGAGTTCCCAGTTCTTGGTGTGGGAGCTCAGCCTAGAGGGTGGGCGTGGGCCCTGGTGGTCCGTCCCTTGCCTGTGGGGAGCGGGCAGTTGGAGGAAGTCTGGGGGGCCCCTGTGCAGCGCCCGGGGCAGGGCTATCAGCCAGGGCTGGCTCCAGGTCCCCGGACCCCTCCTGCCGTGGAGCCCTGGCTCTCCAGCTGTCTACACTGGGCGTGGGAAGGCAGCCCTCAGTCCGCCAGTGGTCTTTCCCTCTGCCTCCTGTGCAGGCTGGCCTCCCCCCTGCACCCAGCTCCACCCCTGCATCCTGGAGCAGTCCGGGGGTGAAACGCTGTGTGGAGGAAGAGGGTCAAGGTTGTTGTGCCCCAGCTCCCGCGGAGAGCCCTGGAAAGCATCTCAGGGGAACGAGGCTGGGTGAACGGCTGCCTTTTCTGGCCACACGCAGAACTGGCTGTAGGACCTGCCTCTGCCCGCAGGTCACACAGGTCACGTTCCTCGCCTGCCTGGGAGCCGGGAGCCGAGTCCTGTCCCAGCTGGGGCCCCCAGCGCCGCCGCCAGAGGCAAACCACGGCTATGGGAACAGCTCCGGGAGCACGAGGGAATCACCCAGAAGCCTGAGCGCCAGGCACAAAGAGGGAAAACAGACACAGGAAAGGAGTGAGAGCAGGTTGGATGAGGATGGGAGGAGAGGCGAAGGCCCTCACCTCCCCGAGGATGGCCACCGACCAAGGTGCCTGTCATCCCTCTGCCCAGAGCAGACACTTCATCAGGAGGCAGCTTCCTGCGTCTCCCTCGGCCCAGGCTTACCCTCCGTCCACGTTAACACCTAGAAGCAAACGACGAAGACCAATGGCATTAATGAAAAGGATAGAAACCGTGGAAGTGCCACAGTCTTCCCACGAAGGTGGTGGGTGGTCGCCCGAATTGGAGCCTCCCTAGCCTCTGGAAGGTGAAGCTGAGAGTCTAACCCCTTCACCTCCCAGAAAAAGTCGCCCCCCTATGGCTGAAAGCAGGCGCGGGGCCACCTGCCCCACCCCTGCTGCGCCCTCGTCCCTGCCCCCGAGGAGGGGACCCCTGCTTCCCGCCCCCCCTTACGCGGACCCAGCACTGTCACCTTGTCCTGTTTCTACCCCCATCCCACCCAGCAACACAAATTGCCCTGTTATTGTGACTCTGTCCTCAGAGGCCGATTTTGGGCAAAAGCTTACGTTGGTTGGCTGAGTGAGATTGGGAGAAGGGCTTAGTTAATTCCAGGTTTGGAGGGATTTTCGGGGAAGAAGTGAGTGCAGGGCGCTGTCTGCCCTGAGACACCTGCAGCTGGGTTTCTGATTTTGGAGTGAACACGTGTTCTAAAGGAATAGGCTGTACTTCTGATTCTGGATGGTTGGCATGCAAGCAAATACAGCAGTGTACGACCACAGCATGAACCCAGTTTTCCTCGTGTAACTGCAGAGACCTTCTAGACGGCGACTCCCGGCTCAGAGACCCCCGCTGCCCCGGGGCCCGGAGCGGCTCACGGCACCAGCCCTTCTTGCCTCACCGCAAGACTAACTGAGCTACGGGAACGGGGACACCCGGCGTGTGTATGCTCAGCAGTGCCGGCGTTTTGGGGTGGCTTCTTGATGAATAAGCACCGCCCCATTCACGTCCCTCAAAGCCTCGCGTGGGCGGGGAGGGCTCAGAGGACGAGCACGGGCCCTCTTGCCATCCTTCAGCTGGTCCTCATCCTGAGCCCAGGCCCACAATTCCGTGACTTTCTCGGAGCTTCGGCCTTTTTGCAGGCGGGGATGTCCTGCCTCACCAGGCCTGTGGGGCTCCAGACACGGAAACCGCTGCTCGTGCCCTGAGAGTGGTTTGCACGGCTTGAAAAACGCAGTCAAGCTTGAAAACAAAAGCGTGCCTGGGACACGCCCGCCGACCGACAATACTGGCCTCGGGGTGGAGGGACCGCGGGGCCCTTCAAAGCCGCAAGGCTTTGAGCAGAAACGCACGACTCATAGAAGCCTAACACGAACCCAGTTCACTCAGAGAAGCCCAACCAAGAGGCAGCTGGTGGTCAGACTCACCTGCATGAGGAAGCAAGCGCCTGCAGAAGGCGACTCTCAGGATTGTGAGTCCCTAGGAATAACCCCTGGGGTGGCAGGGAGAGCACATTAAAAAACCACACAGCTGGAAGCGAACGGAATTTTTATCATTGCTCCCATGGGGTGAGTCTGACGTGCCCCAAACTGCTCTTCTCTGCGCACCGCACGCCCGAGGGGTGGGAAACACGGCTGACCAGGGCGGTCGTCCTGCGCGCACCAGGGCGGCTGAAAGCCGTCGGCAGCCTCGCGGACGCGGGAGGGCTTTCCTGCGGGCGGGACGACCCCAGGCCGTGGCTCGTCGGCTGTGCGCCCACAGACACAGGACGCACCCCTTTGTCGAGCATTCACGAAGCCAGCGCACCGCCCCGGTGCAGGCCGAGGTTTGGCGCCCTCTGCAAGCCTGAAAACGGGGGGGTGGGGGGCGCGTCCTGTCTCCCGGGACCAGCTGGCCACGTGCGGTCCCCGGCGCGAGCTTCACAGAGGAGAAACCTGAGATTCAGGGAGTCCGCGGTGACGGAGGACCGAATCCACGACCAGACGCCTACAAAGTCTGGGTTATCGCCCAGGGAAACAGCCCACTTCGAGGACGATGATTATTCTCATGCACAAACAGGACGGTCTCTCCGACGCCATCACCTCCGTGTGCGAGGCAGCAGGTGCCCACGTGCAGGAACTCACACGCCAGCATGGAAGGGGGCGGGTGTGCGTCGAATGTCCCTGCGGTGTCCCGCGAGCTTCGAGCAGAGTGTGTGAGGGGACGGGTGCTGCGGTATCCTTCCGAGGGAGCGTAAGTAGAGTAAGACGTTCCAGGCGGTGAGGTCTGTTAATGGACACTAAGATTTTATCATTCATTTGTGGGAAAGAAATGTCACCGGAGGGGCCAAATATTCTACTGAATTTGCAAGTGTCCCTGGGAAAATGATCGATCCCTGGAATGTCGGTGGTCTGAAAAGCAACGAGCCCCTGGCAGGTACCAACCCGGGTCAGGTTTCGATTCCTTCATTTATCAAGACAGAGTCACGGTTGAGCCAGGACTAACTTCTGTTACGGTGGTCGAGCTGTAACTGCGGTCAGAGGGCGAGGCCACGGGGCCAGAAAGACTGGTCTCTCTTTCCTACCCACTGGTCGGCGAAAGCTCTCTGTCATTCGTTTAATGGGGGTTTCCTGCACTGTTTACGTTACGTGCTGGATTTATGACGAGCTCTGCATAATTTGGATCCACCTTAATGGCTCTCAGAGGAAGGAGGTGTCCTGGTCTCCCAGGGCAAATGGAGGGACGGGGGCAGGAGGTGAAGCGGCTCTTGCACGGCTCGCTTCTGGGCAAGGTCAGGAAGTTACGTCTGGGGCCGCGGCTTTATTCAGTCATCCACACTGGGGCCGGAGTCACTGCCTGCCCGCGGGGGTTACATTTCAAAGAGAAGTTACAGTGCGTTCGAGGCCGCCAACGGACTGATTAAAGCTGTTATTATTCGGGCGAACGGTGAGATCACCGTTGACCGTGGGCACGGCCGCGCGCTCGCAGAGACCCTGATGGCTGAAGGTGGGACTCAGACCCCCTGTCAGGGTGCTCCGCGCATCCTGGCCCAGTGCCATCAGAGGACCACAGGCACCTAGTGCCCGCAGCCCTAAATGCGGTCACCCGGCTGAAAAGCAGCTCCTGGTCCCCTCAGACGCCGGCATGCACCTGCTATTCCATGGTCATGTCAGTAATAATCGCAAATAAAGTGCGTTGAGTATATTTTGTGTTAAAAATATAAAGTTTGAAAAATGTTATGCCATTTGGGAAATAAATCGAGGAAGCAGCAAATAGAGACATTCATGTGCAGGGCAGAGTCATAAATCTCTACACAACAATTTATGGGCTGGAACCCTCATGTAGTTATGTTAGAAGCAAGCCTCACACGGTCTGGGGCCTGTGGATAGAAATAATCATTAGCTTTTTCTTTGAAAGAACTCAAACAAACCTACTTGGAAGCCCGGCCAGCACAGAGCCGAGTGAGTACTTGAGACGTCAGGCCCGAGTGTTTGCTGACTGTCAGTGGCCCCACGGCCATCGACCGTGCCGCCTGGTGTCCGCCTATGGACGGCTGCCCCACGTTTTCTGTTGTTCTCCCGCCTGCCGACCTTGTCTCATGAACACACACCGAGGAGCCGTGTGCCTGGCCCTGCTCTGCCCTGCAAAGCTTATTGATTTCGAACTAGCTTCTTTGATAAGAGGCAGGTTTGCCTGAGGCTGTGTGGTGACCTTTGGAGGGATGGTTATTGACTTGCTGGAGAAGGATTTTAACATTGTTTTCTCCGTAGGTGAAGTTTGTGTAAAGAAAAGAAAGGAATGCACAGATACTGCTTTGTAGAATGAAGCCCTCTCCCTACCACTCAGATTCTAAACCCGCCTGATTATTGAGTTACTACAAATGTATGGACATAATTTCATTATCTTATTAATTCATGTGTTCCGTAGGCACCGATCGAGCATCTGCCACAGGCCAGGTGTGTGCTAGGTGGGTCAGGTGTGTGCTGGGGGCAGGTGTGTGCTGGGGGCAGGTGTGCGCTGGGGTCAGGTGTGTATTGGGGGCAGGTGTGCGCTGGGGTCAGGTGTGCGCTGGGGGGCAGGTGTGTGCTGGGGGCAGGTGTGCGCTGGGGTCAGGTGTGTATTGGGGGCAGGTGTGCGCTGGGGTCAGGTGTGCGCTGGGGGGCAGGTGTGTGCTGGGGGCAGGTGTGTGCTGGGGGCAGGTGTGTGCTGGGGGGCAGGTGTGTGCTGGGGTCAGGTGTGCACTGGGGGGCAGGTGTGCGCTGGGGTCAGGTGTGTGCTGGGGGCAGGTGTGTATTGGGGGCAGGTGTGCGCTGGGGTCAGGTGTACGCTGGGGGGCAGGTGTGTGCTGGGGTCAGGTGTGTGCTGGGGGCAGGTGTGTGCTGGGGTCAGGTGTGCACTGGGGGGCAGGTGTGCGCTGGGGTCAGGTGTGTGCTGGGGGCAGGTGTGTATTGGGGGCAGGTGTGCGCTGGGGTCAGGTGTGCGCTGGGGGGCAGGTGTGTGCTGGGGTCAGGTGTGTGCTGGGGGCAGGTGTGTATTGGGGGCAGGTGTGCGCTGGGGTCAGGTGTGCGCTGGGGGGCAGGTGTGTGCTGGGGTCAGGTGTGTGCTGGGGTCAGGTGTGTGCTGGGGGCAGGTGTGTATTGGGGGCAGGTGTGCGCTGGGGTCAGGTGTGCGCTGGGGGGCAGGTGTGTGCTGGGGTCAGGTGTGTGCTGGGGGCAGGTGTGCGCTGGGGGGGCAGGTGTGTGCTGGGGGGCAGGTGTGTGGTACTAGGGGGTCAGGTGTGTGCTGGGGGGGTAGGTGTGTGCTGGGTGCAGGTGTGTGCTGGGGTCAGGTGTGTGCTGGGGGGGCAGGTGTGTGCTGGGGGCAGGTGTGTGCTGGGGTCAGGTGTGTGCTGGGGGGGCAGGTGTGTGCTGGGGGCAGGTGTGTGCTGGTGTCAGGTGTGCTGGGGGGGCAGGTGTGTGCTGGGGGCAGGTGTGTGCTGGGGTCAGGTGTGTGCTGGGGGCAGGTGTGTGCTGGGGGGGCAGGTGTGTGCTGGGGGCAGGTGTGTGGTACTAGGGGGTCAGGTGTGTGCTGGGGGGGTAGGTGTGTGCTGGGTGCAGGTGTGTGCTGGGGTCAGGTGTGTGCTGGGGGGGCAGGTGTGTGCTGGGGGCAGGTGTGTGCTGGGGTCAGGTGTGCTGGGGGGGCAGGTGTGTGCTGGGGGCAGGTGTGTGCTGGGGTCAGGTGTGTGGTACTAGGGGGTCAGGTGTGTGCTGGGGGGGTAGGTGTGTGCTGGGTGCAGGTGTGTGCTGGGGTCAGGTGTGTGCTGGGGGGGCAGGTGTGTGCTGGGGGCAGGTGTGCGCTGGGGGCAGGTGTGTGCTGGGGGCAGGTGTGTGGTACTAGGGGGTCAGGTGTGTGCTGGGGGGGTAGGTGTGTGCTGGGTGCAGGTGTGTGCTGGGGTCAGGTGTGTGCTGGGGGCAGGTGTGTATTGGGGGCAGGTGTGCGCTGGGGTCAGGTGTGCTGGGGGGGCAGGTGTGTGCTGGGGGCAGGTGTGCGCTGGGGTCAGGTGTGCGCTGGGGGGCAGGTGTGTGCTGGGGTCAGGTGTGTGCTGGGGTCAGGTGTGTGCTGGGGGCAGGTGTGTATTGGGGGCAGGTGTGCGCTGGGGTCAGGTGTGCGCTGGGGGGCAGGTGTGTGCTGGGGTCAGGTGTGTGCTGGGGGCAGGTGTGCGCTGGGGGGGCAGGTGTGTGCTGGGGGGCAGGTGTGTGGTACTAGGGGGTCAGGTGTGTGCTGGGGGGGTAGGTGTGTGCTGGGTGCAGGTGTGTGCTGGGGTCAGGTGTGTGCTGGGGGGGTAGGTGTGTGCTGGCTGCAGGTGTGTGCTGGGGTCAGGTGTGCTGGGGGGGCAGGTGTGTGCTGGGGGCAGGTGTGCGCTGGGGTCAGGTGTGCGCTGGGGGGCAGGTGTGTGCTGGGGTCAGGTGTGTGCTGGGGTCAGGTGTGTGCTGGGGGCAGGTGTGTATTGGGGGCAGGTGTGCGCTGGGGTCAGGTGTGCGCTGGGGGGCAGGTGTGTGCTGGGTGCAGGTGTGTGCTGGGGTCAGGTGTGTGCTGGGGGGGCAGGTGTGTGCTGGGGGCAGGTGTGTGCTGGGGTCAGGTGTGTGCTGGGGGGGCAGGTGTGTGCTGGGGGCAGGTGTGTGCTGGGGTCAGGTGTGTGCTGGGGGCAGGTGTGTGCTGGGGGGGCAGGTGTGTGCTGGGGGCAGGTGTGTGGTACTAGGGGGTCAGGTGTGTGCTGGGGGGGTAGGTGTGTGCTGGGTGCAGGTGTGTGCTGGGGTCAGGTGTGTGCTGGGGGGGCAGGTGTGTGCTGGGGTCAGGTGTGTGCTGGGGTCAGGTGTGCTGGGGGGGCAGGTGTGTGCTGGGGGCAGGTGTGTGCTGGGGTCAGGTGTGTGGTACTAGGGGGTCAGGTGTGTGCTGGGGGGGTAGGTGTGTGCTGGGTGCAGGTGTGTGCTGGGGTCAGGTGTGTGCTGGGGGGGCAGGTGTGTGCTGGGGGCAGGTGTGCGCTGGGGGCAGGTGTGTGCTGGGGGCAGGTGTGTGGTACTAGGGGGTCAGGTGTGTGCTGGGGGGGTAGGTGTGTGCTGGGTGCAGGTGTGTGCTGGGGGGCCGGTGTGTGCTGGGGTCAGGTGTGTGCTGGGGTCAGGTGTGTGCTGGGGGCAGGTGTGTGCTGGGGGCAGGTGTGTGCTTGGGATAGATGTGTGCTGGGGGGCAGGTGTGTGGTACTAGGGGGTCAGGTGTGTGCTGAGGATATGGCTCCGCCCACAGAGAGTTTGCATTCTCGGTGACACTGATACTGCAGGACAGTGCAGGTCCCAGGCGCCCAGCTCCGCACGTAGGGGCCTCCTGCCGCGCTGAGGCCCGGCCACTCCACTTCCCTATTTCCAGGTGCCTGCATCCTACTCCGCACCTGGCAGCTTCCCAGGACAGGAGGTTTGGCCAGATCTGCTGGATTAGGCTAGTGCAGCATGTTGTGCTTCTCAGGGTAAATGACTTTAGTGAATAAACAAATGGATTAAATGACATACAGCTGCAAAGATGTATCTGATTTTGCGTTTTTATTTTCGAGCAGGAGAGGGGCCGAAAACGAGGAGTCTTACGTCACCCAGTGTAGTGGTAGGAAGTTGACCCCCGCAAACATCATGAGGTGTTCGTGTGGAAATAGTGGTGACAGGGACGTTTGCAAAGCTCACCCATATGGGGCGAGAGGAGAGCAAAGCTGCTCCCCCCCAGCTCTCGGCGGGCTCTCTCCAGAGGGGCACGTGCCCCCGGGGCAGGGCCAGCGGGGTGCCTGCCGTCCCCCAGCACTGAGGGAACCGGGATTGTTTTCCTCCCGGAACCTGCCCTACCCACGTGCTCTGTACAGCTCAGGGACTTTCTCAGACTGAGCACCAGACTCAAGGTCGAGGAACACTTAGGGGCAGAGATTAGGAAGACCTCTGGGCTGGTTCACAGTCCTGGTGGTTGAGGGAAAGAACCTTCGGCAACAGGGGAGTTGGCTGCCTTTGAAGCTTTAATGGGTCATAGCTTCATTCAGTAAACGCCCCTGAGTACCTTCGGGCACCCCAGCGGGGAGGGAGGCCGGCAAGTGAGCAGCCGGTGGGCAGGGTGAGGGGGACCTGCAGCCGCACCCCGGCCCCGGAGATGCTCATTCCCTGCCACACACAACCAGTCCCCTGGGCCCTTTGGATGGAAACACAGACTCCGTTTTAGAGGCAAAGACGTGTGAGTCTAGAAACAAGTACCTCTAGTTTCATGGCCAGAACGTGGCAACACGTAGTTTGGGGGTTTTCAGATTTATCAAGGAGGGGGATAAAACGGTCTGCTTGCGGATGCAGTGCGCTGGCAAGGATCAGAGGAGCGAGTCTCTGATACGCAGCAGGAACGGGAGGATCTGCCCTTTCTGCCCTCCCAGTCCTGGGGCACAGACCCAGGGCTCTCTGGCACCAAGCGAGGCGGGTCTTCCCCCGCCCGGATCTGGCTGCACCGCCAGCCTCCTCCTGGACCCCTGACCTCAGAGCCACAGCTTGCCCAGGACACGGGACTCCGTTCAGGAATTCCTGACCCGAGCAGCCACAAAGTCACCCCCAGGAAAGCCACGGGGACCGTGCCTGCTTCCTGCAAAAGACATTGTGTTGAGAGAAGTGTCTGCCTGCTCTAGGTTTCGGGGACACCTGCTTGCTCTGAACCATCATAAAGGACTTAAACTGCTGCCAGTAAATACTTCTGAACGGAGGTGCCCAGAATGGCAGTATTCTTCGTTTGGTCAGTTGAGTTTTAAAGAGTCATGTAGGCATTCCTGAAGCCTATCCTGACCTGACAGAAAAGGGAAATTATACATCACAGCTGTCCCTACAGACCAGACAAACCCCAGCTCTTCCTTTGTTTACCGGAAGCGTATTTCTAGGATTTCTGGTTTGTCCAGGCTCCTCCTCAGAGGGGATCATACCGCTGATCACCTTGGGTTCTATTATCTCCCATTGCCTGATGTGATAGGGTTAGGTAGTTGGAAAATGCACAAAAATGCCCTGAAACACATGATAAGCACTTGTGTTTTTTGTCACCTACAAGCTCAAATCTCCTGGAGTATGTTTAAATCAAAGAACGTGTCCTCTCGGGCTGGAAATCGTCCAGCAGGCAGAACGTCACTGCAGACCTTCCAGGTGTCCCCCTGGCACGGGGCTGACCTTTCCACCTCTCCGAGCGGCCCCACTGGGGGCGACAGCATTCTGCTCTGAGTGCTTCTCTAGAAAAGTGTTCCCAGCTGTGTGCAGACGGTGACCTAAGCCCCGCGCGAGCCGGGAGGGCGCTCTGGGAGGCCATGAGTGATGTTGGGAGGGGTGGGGGGGCAGCAGGAGCGATGGAGAGAAGGATCCCCCCTGAGCAGTCATAGATGGAGTTCCTCCGAGCACCAGGAGTACCACCAAATACTTACAGGTGGGGCATCTCGGTGGGGAGCAACGTTCTTTCCATGAAATGCAGAGCATCAGGGGCGCCTGGGTGGCTCAGTTGGTTAAGCAACTGCCTTCGGTTCAGGTCATGATCCTGGAGTCCCGGGATCGAGTCCCACATCGGGCTCCCGGCTCGGCAGGAAGCCTGCTTCTCCCTTTCCCACTCCCCCTGCTTGTGTTCCCTCTCTCGCTGTCTCTCTCTCTGTCAAATAAATAAATAAAATCTTAAAAAAAAAAAAAAAAAAAAAAAAAAGAAATGCAGAGCATCAGCTATGATGTAAGCTCTCTTTATGCAAAACAAATGACCTTTCGCTCTGGAGAATTTCCACCCTGTGGAGAGATGAGCTCACGGCAGGGCGAATTGCTCTGTGAATCAGAGAGCAATGACCTCCGTCACCCAGGCCCTCAGGACAACCAGCTCCCCCAGCCGCACCCAGGGCCCTGACTTGGGCGTGGATGCATCCCCTCCCGACAGCGTGCCCAGCGAGAGAGCCTCTCCCACACTGATGACCCCACGCAGCTCCCCTGAAACTGGAGGGAAAACCAACACAGAAAGTAAAAATTAGCCAATATGAATGCCAAAGTGTCATGAGGACACACGCAAAGGTATGAGATGAATTTTAAGTTAAAATGTTTCAGGCCTCAATGCGTGAGCCCTTTGATTCTCCGAGGTCATCGCAAGTGTGCGCACCAAGTTACCGAATGCTCACAGGTGATAGGCCCCCAGGTTGAAGGTAAGTGCATCCTAAGCAGTGAGAGACCAGGTCATCTTCAGGCCACACTTTTTAAGCAGCCATCACACGGTGAGCGTTCCCCACGCACCAAGCTCGGCCTGCGCACGCGGGGTGTGGACGCTTCTGCTCACACGTCGTCCTCGAGGAGCTTACCGGCACGAACCCGTTCACAATTAGCACGTTCAGGTAGCCGGCCACAGTGCTGAGATTGCTAACTCCTTCCCACGCTCTGGAACCGCTTTTCTGCTGGGGAGGAGAGAGGATTTTGTTATAGACCGAGAGAGACACAAGAACAGAAGTCAGATGACGTGATGACATTTTTCAAGTCATGTGTAACCATTTAATTACATCTGCTCCCAATGTGTTCTTTGGCCTAACGCATGGTTATTTATATGTTTACGTTATGTAGGTTTATGGGCAACGTGGAGCTCCTCTTATGTTTTCCAGAGAAACATATGTAAGGATACATACAAGGAGATTAGTTGATTGGTTGATTTTATTTTCAATTAGCCAGCGTATAGTACATCATTCATTTTTGATGTAGTGTTCCATGATTCATCAGTTGCCTATAACACCCAGTGCTCATCACCACACGAGGAGATCTATTACAGGAATTGGCTCACGGTTACGGAGGCCGAGAAGTGCCATGATCTGCCCCCTGCCCGTGGTGGGATCCAGTCTGAGCCCCAGCACCTGAGAACGGGGGGGGGTGGGGGGGGACACACGGTGTCTGTGCTGGCCTGAGTCGGGAGGCCAGGCGGTCAGGGCAGGAGAAGTGGACGTCTCAGCTCAAGCAGAGAGACGTCACTCTTCCTCTGTCTTTTGTTCTATTCGCCCCCTCAAAAGATTGGCTGAGGTCCATGGACACGGATGCGCACCCTCTTCCTTACTCAGTCGACCAATTCCAGTACTAATCTTTTCCAGAAACATCCTCACAGAGACACTGATCTTTTACTGGCCATCTGGGCATCCTTTGGCTCAGTCAAGTGGATGCAACATTACCCATCACAATTCCATATTGATACTTTATTAACTTCCAATATTGGTGATTTAAAAAATAAACTGAAATGTGATTTTCATCTAAGGCGTCCTAGATGTACAACCAACCAGGATGTTGAATTTCCATTCCTGCGGGCGGGCTGTGGGTAGGAGGGTGAGACCCCCTCCAGGGTCTGGTGCACGTGCCCCGTGGCCCCTGTCTCGGGAGATCACGGAGGGCTGGCTCGGACCATTAAATTCTCACCCAGCCTCACCAGGCTGGGACTCTATCTTATAATAATTTGACGCATTTAAAATTGCTCCTCTAGTCTAAACAAGATTAACAATTAATAACGTCCTTCCAGTGCACCTATTTTGTCTGATACGTCAGTATTTGTGGAATACTTTTCCCAGAGTTTCTTGCCGCAAACAGCCCATGTCCAATAGCATCTCTTGCCCACTAACTTGGTTAGATGGCGGGAGGTCCTTCCATCCTGATTGCCCACCTGCCTGTCACTCATCTCAGGGCCAAACGCTGACGGGACCGACCAGGTTCTCTCCAGAGATTCTGCCCTGGGAGGCACAGGGAAGCTGTCAGTGGGCGGATGACGCAGGTCAGGTCGTGTGGAGAGGGGGCTGCCGGTGCTGTCTCGGACAAGGGGAGAAGGGGGCAGGAAGGGGAGACGTCATCAGCACAGGGGGAGATCCTGCAGCCGAGCCGGGGGAGCAGCCCGTGTTCCCTGCCCCCACGCCTGCAAGGCCGGTGCTTCTTCCCGGGGATCCGTCACCGCGGTGGGAGCCCGTCGCCTGTCCTGCAGACCCTCTCCTTCCCCCTCACTCTGGCTGGGCCTGCACTCTGACTGGTTAGACTGACGTCTGTGCTGGGGGCGTGCAGGGGCCCGAGGAGATGGGATGCGGACAGGAGCAGGTCCTGGCGCGGCCTTACCCCGGAGGGGCCGGGGGCTCTCTGCGCCTTGCTGAAAGTCGTTACAAGTGGCCGTGAGCTCCGGGGGCTTCCCCATCCACGGAACCATCTGTGACAGTCGTCCCCTCGTCTGCTCTTGGTCCCCGCATAGACACGGATTTCATCTTCATACATGTTATGTAAAACTGTCCTTCACTAGAAATTTCATTTCACTGTTTCTACTTATACTAAAAAATACTAAATAATTTCGTGTTCTTAGGGACGTTTATAAAAACACATAGAGATCTCTGTCAGAAAGGGCCTATGGCTTTAATTTACAGATAGCAAAACTCCAAAAGCAGGGAAAGGGTTTGAATAAAGTTGCTGTTTTTCCTCCTGGGTCTGAGGAGCTCCGCAGGAAGTGTGAACAGGGCACGGACCACGGAGCCTTGTGGGCCAGCGCCTGGAACCGTCCGGTCCCCAGGGGAGCAGGCTCTCTGGTCTGGGAAGGGCCGCCTCCGCGCCGGCTCAGGTCAGGAGGGCCGCTCCGTTGGACCCCGAGATGGGCGAGGGGTGCGCGCCCGGCCTGCCCGGAGCATCAGGACCACGGCTCTCGCTGCGGCGGGAGAGGCCGAGACACCGGGACAGGACATGGGCCACGGTGAAGTCGCTGCCACGCCAAGGATGTCCTCGGACAGAGGCTGGGGCTGCAGGGAGACGGGGCGGGAGGCTTGGGGGCACTTAGAAATCGCAGCCCCAACGGCACAAGGCATTTCAAACATGCAGGTAATGTCTTCTAACATAAGACGTGAGGCTGAATTTAAATAAATTACCCTACAATTGGGAGTCTGTTCTCCCCTTAAAAAAATCAAGCTTCCTTTTTAAAATTGTCCTTTTCCGTCTTCTTCAAGGAAATTCTCTCTCGAGAAAGCAGTCCGTGCGTCCACACGTGGCCTGTTGCGGAGACTGGCTCATTAGCTCCCGTCTCCCAGCCCTGATGAAGTCTGGAGCGGCCCTGAGCTGCTGAATAAACTGTAAGAAAAAGGCTAATTGGTCCCCAGATGGAGGCATATGGCTGCTTTCAGGATCTTTGACTTTTAAAATATTTATTTAGAACAAATTTGCAGGCCCCATGAAGGGCTTTTCCCTGCTTCCTCTTGACCTTCAGTGACCTCCCTCCAGGGCACATTGCTTTCTCCCCAGGGGATGATTAAAACTCAAGAAGCTTTTATTCCTCCGGAGTCTTTTAGAGTTCACATGAGTCTTAAAAATTAACCTGGGCCCAGAGCGGCGGGATATGCCCTGCCGAGCCAGCTGCCACTCGGGCTAGGCTACTCGGGCTAGCGAGTCACAGGTCTGCCGTCACCAGGTGGGGGCAAGCCCTCTCCCATCCCTGAGACTTATTAACACCTTCCAGCCCCACGGCACTTCCCATGTTTGTAAGTATAAGCTTATTAGTTCATCCCAAGAGGCCTCGGGGTGAGTAAAGCACAGGCCTGTCAGTGCCTAATGCTCGGCTCATGCGTGGACTCCGCGCTGTCGTGCAACTCTCTAAGGTGCAAATGTGTCCTGTGAGGTGTAGGGTAAAAATGAAAATCTCCTAAGAAATGTCTTGAGCAAATTATCGTGCCGTGATGTGGGCCTCAATTTCCTTACACTGAAAAGCATTTCAGGGACACACAGGGCTGGGCCACCAACATGGGAGAAATAGCCCAGATACCGAACTCTCACGGCTTCCCAAACAACGGAAGTTCCTATGATTAAAGCCGAGTTGTGCCAGCATCGTCCGGACCCTGTGTTCCTGTTTGGTCCTCGCCGTCTCCAGCTTTGGGGCCTGACCGGCTTCACGCAGCCCCTGGGAGGGTCCATCTCCAGCTGCACACGACGGGCAGGCGGGTGAGCTGCGGGCCGGCAGCTCTGGGTCTGTCACCAGCGCCCCTCCCCCCGTGCAGAGCCCTGGGGGCTTCAGGCGCCCCCCCCCACCACAGGGAATCCCCGGCTCGAGGGCACCTTCGCCCTGGGGTGAAGCTCGATCTCCTGCTGTGATTCCTAGAAACTTCTGCGTTCACAGCCCACAGGGAATGCGAACGTGCGCCCTCGGCCCAGGATGCCAGGGAAGGCAGGTGTGGGTTTAAAAGCGCTGGGGTGAGGGGTAGAGCAGAAGTGGACAGGCTGTCCAGACGGCACACGCCAGCCACGCCCACGCAGGAGTGGGACAACGTTGGGGCTGGCCTATTTTCCTCTTCTGGGTATTATCTCAGTCCGTCCACGGTTTTGGGGACGCACGGGAGTCCAGACGTGGCTCTCTGTTGCACTAAGCATCCCCAGGGTCTTGAAGCCTCTCGGTTCCAAAGCGTAGAAGGTGCAGGCCTGTAGGGACTTGTCTGTGGAAACCATCTAGAACTTGCCACCTCAAGTGAATGGGAAAATACCCACGTGATGAAGCAGTTTGGGGTTTTCGTCTTAATTCTCCCAGCTACTATGCCCTCCCAGCTTACTCAGACCCTGGTAGATCTGTTAGCTGCAAGGACTGCTACATTTCCCCAGATGCTGTGGGATGGGAAGCTTCTGGAAGGACCCTGGGCAGGAAGGCCTGCGCTCTTCTCCCCAGGGCTCCTCCTGGGCGCAGGCTTACCCGAGGCAGGCAAGGACCCGGTGGTGAGCCCTGCGTCCATCTTCGAGTGACGGCAAGTGGAAGAGGGTAAATACCGGGCTCACGTTCTTTCCCAAATATCTCCTCTGTTAAACACCCACAACCTCCCTGCACTTTAAGAAAAATGTGTTCTGTGCTTTGTTGCTTCTCTAGGTCCCTCTTTTTGGAGGCAGAGAGTTCTCCTTCGTTGAAACTCTGGAAGGATCCTCACTTCCTGATACACGAGACGCCACCGACCTCAGGGGCCGCGGGGGGAGAGCATCAGGTCGGTGGCCGTGGCGCGGCGTGGGAGTCACGGGTCCCTGTGTTGTGGGAGGGGCGTTCGCTGCAGCTGCTAACTCCTTCGTGGATGGCGGTATGGACCCGAGAAAATGCTGGACACAGCCCGCCCTCAGGAAAGCCTCTGGGCTCTACCATCGGAAAGGGTCCAAACAGCCAATAAATATGTGAAAAAGCACCCAACTTGATTAATCATTAGGGAGTTGCAAATTGAAACCAAACAAGAGGGCACTTCACACCTACCAGAGTGTCTAACAGTAAAAAGACCCATGATAGTGTCGGCCAAGGTGTGGAAGCACCTGCCGTGTGGAGTATAGCCGACGGGAGGGCCCTGGGGGCCCAGCGCTGGGGCCAGAAAGGGGGTGCGGGCGGGGGCTGGGGTGAGGGGGCCTGTCCCCACACAGCCCTCTCTCCGTGCTGATGCTCGGCTTAGGGACACTCTCACCCGAGACGCCGCGGACGGACAGGCAAGAAGACGGCCGGGGAGTCGGGTGGTGGGGGGGGAGGGCGCACGGGGGAGGCAGAGGGTGACATCAGGAGCACCCACAGGGGCTTCTGTGTCGAGGAGGAGGGACCAAACGCCTGCTCTCCTGCTCTTCGCCCCCAGGCTTGGCCTTCTGCAGGTGAGGATTATTGTGTTAACACTTTCTTAGGGCCGCGCCAGGGTGTGTGTGTGAGTCGCCCCCCGGGGCGCAGTTCTGAGCTGGGGGGACCACTCTGCTTCCTTCGGAAGCCGCCGGTTGTCTTCCTCGGCTGGTAGTCTTCCTCGGCTGGTACTTCACTGTTCTGGAGAAGGTTCATCCTCGCCTGGGGTCGAAAGCCACAGAAACTAGCTTGTTCGTCAACTTCCCCCGCCGGGCTGAGAAGAGACCCAGCTACGAAGGGCCGCTGTGCTTGCTGCTGAAACACGGAGTCTTTCAGGGGACAGAACCTGCTCAGCGGCGGGGACGGCCCGAGATCAGGGTGGGAGTGCGTGTGGCCTGTACCCTCAGCCCTTTCTGCCACGAAAATGTCCTACGGATCGTGTACATGTGCTGTTAGAAGCCCTCCCGAGGCACAAAGCTCAACTCACCTTCACCGTCTAGTGTCTCAGGTGAGATTTGATATTTATTACAAGCCGACTGGAGTAGGGTGATGGGAAATTTCAGGTTGAATTTCTGGAAAAGCTGCGGCCGGTTAAGAAGTGTGTAATAAGCCTCCCGACGAGGCTTTCCTGTCAAATTAGCAAGTCTGTGCAGCTTCTTCAGAGGAAGAAGATAGTTCCTGGAAATGCCTTATTTATATAATAACAGCTCAGACATTTCTGCAATTACAATCCTTTGCCCGTGTGCAACCGCTGGGCGCGCGCGTGATCCACAGGACACTGGCTCTATTTGTTCTCATCTTGCTCCCCAAACTATTTAACCAATATCCACCCTCTTTTGTCTGAATGAATACTCCCTGGGGATGGATTTTGCAGCCATAAAAGGTGAGCTGTGCCCTGCTGAGCTGCTCTGGGCGGATGCCTGGGGCCTGTGCCTGGGGCTGGGGGACCCCCCACCTTGGTTCTGGAATAGGGAAGTCCCACTGCTGCTTCTCCAAGGGTTCAGGCTGTGTGCGTTTTATAACAGGTGCTCTTTCTTCTCCCACCCGGAGAAATAAGAGTAAAAATTTTCTTCTTTGATGCCCCACATGCGGTCCCCACTCGGTGTCGCCAGGCCTCGGCCCTGGTTGGGTGGGGCATCAGGATGCAGCGGGGATTACAGCCCTGGGATCCTGGCCCTGGGGCCCCTGCTGCTGGCCTTCCCCCTCTCCTGGCGTCCTTCAGCATGGAACTCGCTCTCTCAGATTTTATTTTCCTCGGTCTCTGCGAGTCCAAAGGGAGAAGAAACTCTGGACCATCGGGTCGCTCTCTGTCCCCTCCGTTGATGGCCATCAGGTCGCTCTCTGTCCCCTCCGTTGATGGCCATCGGGTCGCTCTCTGTCCCCTCCGTTGATGGCCATCAGGTCGCTCCCTCTCCCCTCCGTTGATGGCCATCGGGTCGCTCTCTCTCCCCTCCGTTGATGGTCTCAGCTGCTCACCCTGGTCCTGGGCTGCAGGGGAGGCACTCTGGGGGTGGACTCTCCAGGAGGGCTCTCAGCTCGTGCCGTCTCCCGGCCGGCACCCCGGGTGGTGAAGGAGTCTGGTCCGGGCACAGAGCAGGTCAGCCCTCCCGGCTCTGGGGGCTGAGCAGCATGCAGAGCAGAGAACCAGGACATTCTCACGTCGAGGCCCCGGGGAGAGTGCCCCTGCCCTCCCCAACATCCAGGGCGAAGAAGCCAGGCCTGTCCCTGTCCCTGTCTTCTGGGAGTGGACAGGATGGCCGGCAGCATGCGGGCACCCTGCTGGGAGCGTGGAAGCCTCCCCCACTGTGTGGCCAATGGCTCCCCACAGAATGTTCGATCTGCTAGGTCTGGTTTAATCTTTAACCTACACCATGGGCTGAACCCAATCCTGCTCAATCGACTGTTTAACTTTAGAAATCTTAATCTCTGCGAGAGTCGGAATCGGCAGGGCCTGCAAACAGGTGCTCCTGGCTAGGCTTGGGACCCCGAGCTGAAGCCCCCTTCCCACAAGTTACTTCTACAATAGCTGACTCCGCCTTGCTGATGGTGTTTGCCCCCGAGGGCCTCAGACCCGCCCGGCTGCATTTACACCACACGTGCCCGGAACCACCTCTACTGTGGGAGCAGGCCACCGCGGGTCGGGGAGGGGCAATGTGCTTGGGACACAAGGACAGCCTGGATTTCGGAGGACAGGCTGATGCTGCGGAAGTTGATGGCTGGCTTCACGAGTGAACTTTCTTTTCCTTACAGTGTGGTTTAACTGTAGACACTCCAAGGATAAGGGGCTCTCACAGCTGCTCCAGTCCTAGGGTCCCCACGGTCCCTGGGGTCCCCTATGATACAGTCTCTGGGTCCCCACAGTCCCTGAGTCTCCCATACTGCAGACCTGGGCTCCCTACAATACAGTTCAGGGGCCCCTATAATACCGTCTTGGGGTCCCCACGGTCCCTGGGGGCCCTATAATACAGACCCTGGGTCTCCACAGTCCCCAGGTCCCTATAATGTAGTCCCAGGGTCCCCACAGTCCCAGGGTCCCCCACTTGCTCTCTGTGACTGTGGTTAGACCTCAGGGGTCACTATAGGAAGAACCGCTGGATGTTTTCCTTCTGTTCAAGACCCTGAAGGGCCGGGGGTAACGAGGGGATGTGAAGTCAGTGGGCACATGACATGAGGGGCTGACATGGGTCAAGGTTAGTGGGGGCTTTCCTGTGTCCAAATGGCAGAAAATTTGGAGACATTTCAAAGCGTTTTGCCATGATATCATGAGCCCCTAATTTTGAGGAAAGGCATGCAGTCAGGGTTAATGCACACTTGATAGGTTGCAATAAAGTAAATCCAGCAGTGAATCGAGCTCCTCAACTGACCGTTCACACTGGCTTTTCTCCACCCTTGAACGTCAGAACAATTTCCAAAGATCTGTGTCATGTTATGTCCTCTAGAAGCTTCCAAAATAATATTGACTTTGCTTTTAAAACCACCAGTAGGAGCCGTGTAAGGAAATGAAGATTCTATCCACTTACTGCTGGGTTTTAGCAGGTGAATCTCCATTACACTGTTACTTCCTATATTTGCCGTCCTAGCTGAACGAACTTCGTAAGGTCCGAGTCGTCTGGGTGTCCATGTCACACTGAGGCCAAGCCTGTTGCCTTGTTGGTTACACGGGGCATCCGTGGCACATTTCACTGGTCTCTATGTTAATTTAAATTCCTAACATCTCATAACCTTACCTGAAATGTGTGCTGATATTCATCTTGCTAGGTTTCTTTGTCTTGGTAAGGCCCACAAATCGGAGGTGATAGAGCAGAACACCTCTTGTGTTGGGTCGCTTGCTGGGGCCCACGTCCTGGGGAGGCCCGTGTGACCAGCCACGCCCGGGTCACGCGTCCAGCCCCTCTGTCCTCCTCACAGCAGATGGCACTGCCCATAAACACCACCCCTCCAGCGGGGTCCCCAGAGTGTGTGGAGGGGGAGACGCGGGATGACCAGAAAAGGGATGGATGTTCATCACAGAGCCCACTGCCTGGGGCCCCAACACTGAACAAGAACCGAGGTCTCAGCCGACTGGACGGGATGGTTCAGTGTCTGTGGAGAAAGTCCCAGAGATCCAGCATCTCTTTGGCCATGTGTAGAAATGCGAACTAAGCATGGGATTCAGTTTGCTGGGTTTTCCCTGGGATGAGAGAACATCCTGAAGGGTGGCTTCATCACACATAAGAAATGTTGTGTTTTTGTGGAGACAGATGATGTCCATCCCCCAAGGAGAGGTGCTACAGAGAATGAAAACAAGCTGCATCAGCTTGGGGCTGGTATTAACGTCTCACGTCCTTCAGTGCCTCCCCCGGAGGAAACCGTTTCTCCTGACCATTTTGAATTAGTTAGAAAGTGAAATCAGGCAGGCCTACCGATTCTCGGCACCGTATCTAGACAGATCTCTTTCCCAGCCGGCTCTGAAAACAGCCAGACAGAACACAAGCAGGCCTTTCAGACGCCCCCTGCACTTCAAAAGCTCCGTGCACAGACCAGGACGGCGGGACAGCACCCGCCCGGCGCATGTTGCGAAGGACGCACGAGGACGCCTTCCCCTACAAACAGGCACCTGATTGTTGATTGATTAGGAAGGACGAGGCATTGGTTTCTAAAACCTCATCAGTGTCTTTGACTCAACACTGGAAACCTTCGTTGTTGTGGAGGGTAAACCGCCTTGTGAGCATTTCGCTATTTTTGGTGTACAAACGTAGAAATCTGGCAGAACACTTGTACACGTGGACCTGGGTTGAACATGACGGCCAGGGTGCGGGATAACCGCTCATCATTCCTGGACGACAGGTGCGCTGTCCTTTAACAGTTCTCTCAGAACCGCGCAGCTCCCAGGGCAGCGTCCAGGCTGGTGGTCCCCTTCTCTTCGACCCCTCCTGGTTGGGCTCACCTGCCCGTCCCTCACGGGCGGGGGTCATGCATGCGAGCTGGGCTCTGGCCCCCTCCTTCCTGAGGCTGATACCACCTCTGATACCTATGTTCCGCCCGGAGTTTTAAAGTCCTGCCCCGGAAGTTACCAGCGAGGCCTCTGGCCGAGGGTGAGGCTGGTGCGGAAGGCAGCTGGGGAGAGAAAAGCACATGAATATACTTGAGCAGGGGACCTTAGCTCCAGAGCACGCCACGAGTCTTACTGTGCAGAGAATCACCGCCAGGAGATGTTTTTCTTAAAACATCATACATTTGGCTTAACAGAACTTGTTTTTGTAAGTGCTGTAGGTGGGTCCCTGGCGCAGCCTTGCACACGGCTGTCGGCCGCTGGAGCCGCCCCTGGCCGTTGGAGGAATGACCCGGAGACGACCCGGGACACAGGTACCCGGGCTGCCAGGCCGTGTGTCCCAGCCGCCCCCCGGCCCCAGTGCCCAGCCCGTCCCCTGCCTCGTGTCCTGTACATCCTCCCTCTGCAGGGACGTTTCTTCTTAAAGAGGGACACCCAATGCTGCTTTCTCCCTGGCCCCAGGTCAGCGACT
The DNA here is from genome assembly GCF_964656455.1 of Halichoerus grypus. Lineage (NCBI taxonomy): Eukaryota > Metazoa > Chordata > Mammalia > Carnivora > Phocidae > Halichoerus > Halichoerus grypus. The sequence goes on along the minus strand of NC_135720.1, from coordinate 1,715,496 downwards.
GCGGGGAGGAGGACAGCCTCGTGTCTCCCAGCCTGAGGCCCGCGGAGTGCAGACGGGCGTCCGAATCCTGGCCTTCCCATACGGGCTCGCCCAGGAGGGCTCCCAGGACAGATGGTGGGAAGGGAGCATAGGGACGGGGAGGGTCACCACAGGGAGGGGCCTTGATGAAATCCGCTTCGCAGCTGTGACCTCCACCCGCAGGGGAGGAGGGGTTGGGTGGTGGGTAAACACATCCATCATCCCCCTGCTCTTGGTTCCCATCCTCTGTTTACCTTAAACACAGCTTCCCAGGAGATGCACGCGGTTAGGGAGCCGGGCGGCTCGCCCACGGTGGCCTTTGAACGGCGGGGCTTGGGCTGGTCGACCTCAGGGAAGGTCTCCAGCGGCGTATCAACACTCTGGCCTGCCTGATCGAGGACGTTAGAGACAGAGGCTCGTAGGTAGACACACAGGTAGAGATGGTAAGTGCCTTCACACTTGTTTTCCATTTGTTTCCTGCTTGATTTTAGCTGTAACGTGCTTACTCATCCTGAACTAATTTCTGCTTATCTTAACCTTGATTTGGATGCATCTGGTAGATCAGCAAATGCTTTTCCCTGTTTGCAGATCGAAATGCCAGCCTGCAAACGAGTGACGCTAACCTCCAGAAAGCCGGTCCCTCCGCACCGACCTCTGGCTCACGTGGTGCGTGGCCGTGGCCGTGGTTGCATCCGGCCCTCCGTGCCTCTTCTGTGGAGGCGGACGGCAGGATGGAGGCTCTCCGAGGTTCTGTGTCCCAGAGTATGACCCCGCTGCATGATGTGGCCGGGGTTCAAACGTGGACGAAGTGGGAGGAAACCTAACAGCACAACCAGGACAGTCGCCCCACAAAGTCCTTGTTACGGGCGGAAAATGTTCTCAGAGGAATTAGGGGGGAAGAAGACATTTGAAAATGTGTTTTACTTTGATCTCTCACTCCCTGTTTTTGGAAACTGGAAACTTCTCGTCATGAGCAGAAGGCAGGGACGTCGAAAGCCAAGGGAAGCTCCATCTCTGAAAATGTTCTTCCCACGAATGGATTCTGCACACGAGTATGGCCCGTGTCAGCACCGGAGACGCACACTGAACGCGCACTAAGTAAGAGCATCCTTGACAGGACGGCGACTTATTCCCGGGAGTCCCTGCGCAGGACGTGGGCTGCATCACGGCACAAGGGCCCTGCTTCCACGAGTGCAGAACGTGATCGTCCCTGCCGTGGCTTCAGTGCCGTGGACCTTCGGGTGAGTCTGCCCCCTGAGAAGGCCAGCTGTCGGAGGGTAGTAGCTTCTAGGAACAAGGGCCAGGGATGCTGCGGGACATCACGAAACGCACAACACGGCCCTCCACCGCAAAGAATCATCCAGCCCCGAATTTCATCCGTGCCCAAGTTGAGACACGTGGCCAGTTCAATATAGTAACGTTCTTGCAAGAGGCAGAATGAGCCAAAGGACCTTTCTGCTGCAAACACAAGATTATGTTGGGAAAACATTTTATAAATTTAAATATATAGCAGAGATCTTAGGAAAATATGAAGGTGTGGGAAGAATGAAAGGAAGGAAGGAAGGAAGGAAAAGGAAAGAAATCTTTACAAAGAGGAGAGAGAGGGAGGGAGAGATTCTAGAATGGAAAGACAGGCCAGACACAGACTGCTTGTCAGGAAAGCCACGTTCCATCAAGGCTGAGAAACGCTATCATTTTACACAGTTATAAGATGCTTTCGATTGGAAGACATGTTCACCTGTAACGTGAGACAAAGGAGCTGTGACCATGGAGACCGGGAGGCCGGGAGACGCCGCCATCCGCCCGAGGCTCTTCCCAGGCAAGGCACCATTTCAGGGCGACCACGAAATAAAGATAATTTCAGGCAGAGAGCGAGACCATGAGCCCTCCCTGGAAGAACTTCTAAAAGTTGTTCTTTAGGAAGAAGAAAAATGAAACCAAAAGAAAAGAGGAGAGAGAGTCTCAGAAGCAACGTTGGTCACAGAAGTTGTAAACGCGTTTCCAGAGATGACCACGAAGGACACAGCGGCGATCATGACCCCTGACCGAGGCGGTTTCAACAAGGTGCAGCTACGTACAGGACAAAGCACACGGCCAACTGGACAAAGGACACGGAGCGGAAGTGTTCTGCGGTACACGCCTCACAGGGGAGGAGAAAGTAGTTGGTAAATTCAAACTTCCTTCTCTGTATCAGAGTATGAGGAACGACCAGTGAAATAAGAGAAATTGTATTTTAAAATCTATACCTTCCAATGAGTACACAGAATGAAAGGAAATTTCAAAAAGTAAAGTCACACTATTACGGGGTAAAATAAAGAAAAAGTATAGCAATTAGCAAACATGGAATAAGCTATTGGAAACAAATTCAAATAAGCTCAATAACTGCAAATGAATCTAACTATCCATCACATGTGAGGACGAGAACACACCTAAAATATCCTATCAGAGTCAGAGAGGGGTGGAAAGTGAAGGATGTAAATAGATCCGTGAGGAAAGGGCAAACACAACGGGCTCGTGACGACGCAACAGGCCGCTCAGATTGTAGACAAAGAGGTGTCACTGCGGACGCAAGTCTCCAACGAGTGATGCTGAAGAGAACCAGCCACCAGGAGAGTAAGCGCTCCTGACGTGTAGACCTGACCAGACCGTCTTCAGCTGCCCACGGCAGCAAGAACCACGGGTCGGCAAACCCAGTCTGCGCGAGACCCTCCTCACGGCTCCGCCAGAGACCGAGGGTGTTAATGTGGCAAGACCATTCCGAGGTCTCAGTTCCTCATGGACACAGGTGCAACCCTGCTGATGAGAAGCACCCAAAAACTGACCCAAGGAGGTCTTGACGAATCTAAACAAACAGGAAGTGCGAACAGCAAAACTAAAATAATCGTCCACACTTAGTCTAGATTCTTCGACCTCACAGTGAATTAGGAATGAACAACTAGAAAACTTTTTCTGTAAACACAATTGCCTTGTTCAGTTTTGTTGTAAACTGACTGACCCTAAGATGGACTGTATTGCGTGTAGTTTTTTGCTGAAAACTTTTTCTGTAAACACAATTGCCTTGTTCAGTTTTGTTGTAAACTGACTGACCCTAAGATGGACTGTATTGCGTGTAGTTTTTTGCTGAAAACTTTTTCTGTAAACACAATTGCCTTGTTCAGTTTTGTTGTAAACTGACTGACCCTAAGATGGACTGTATTGCGTGTAGTTTTTTGCTGAAAACTTTTTCTGTAAACACAATTGCCTTGTTCAGTTTTGTTGTAAACTGACTGACCCTAAGATGGACTGTATTGCGTGTAGTTTGTTGTAAACTGACTGACCCTAGGAATGAACAACTAAACACAAGACCCCCTTCTGTTTGGAAGTTTTTACAGACCTAAATCGCTCACAAGTTCATAAAGAAAGAATACCGGAAACGGCAAACATTTACCACTTAGCGCCCACAGAACACTGCAGATCCAGGCTGTAGGGCTTTGCTAACAGGGTCGAAAGACTGAGAGCCTGTCCACTGAGCACACCACTGGGAGCCACGGCATGACCCCAAAGGAGACAAAAGGAAGAGAATTACAGACCTGAGAGTGGACATGGATGAAGTGGGGTAGGAAGGAACTTTAGGAGCACAGGGCTTTGGAAATTTGAATCATATTAATATTCCTCCGGTGACATTGGCCAGACAACAAAATTAAAAAGAAAAACTGTATTTGGTAAAATGAGTTACATTGCTACACTTCCAGCCAGGCTGACCAGGGATAAAAACCAGGGAGAGCAGGATAAGCCATAACACAATGAGACCATGCAACCACATACACAGCAATTATATGTCAAAGCCTAAGGGGAGATTATGAACACTTTACATAACCAAGCTTTAAAACTCAGAGGCAAACAAAAATGTCCTAGCAGAATACGGTTGGCAAGATGGCTCAAAAAGTTATGGAAATATGATGAGGCTTACAAGTATTAAGGAAAAAGAATAAGTTGTTCACAATCCACAAAACCCCCTACGCCAGACGGTTAAATGGTAGGGTTTCTACCGAACCTTTAACAAACAGGTGATTCCCGACTTTTACACTTTGTTATGAGAATCTAACAAGAGGAAAACCTTCATAGCACCTTCTATCAGCCGGAAGAGATCTGGTAAGAAAGCCAGATAGGCCTCGTTTAGGAAGAGAAGTTTATAGACCAATCCCTTTTATGACCATAAGATACAATCTTAAATAGAATATTAGCAAGCTGATTCCAGCAATGCATTAAAGAAATCATAACCATTTCATGTGTAAACTTTGCAAAACCCCCTGATCTGGGTGGCGGGGGGAATGAGGGTCCGGGCAGAGAAGAGGAGGGTCATGAACTGACATGGGTTGAAACAGTGTGACGGGCATTTCAGAAGTGTTGTGTCTAAAAATTTCCACAATAAAATGATTTGAAGAGTGAACTTTAAAAAACTTCATCACCGATATTATTCATTCCATGAATGTGTGCTTGGTTTAGCAGTAAACATGTTATTATTGTGATTCATTGTATTAACAAATTAAATTAGAGGAAAACAACAATTAAATTAGAGAAAAAGCATTAAAATTTCACACCATTTTGGAGCAGCGTGTGTGTATATGCAAGTGAGAATAGAACATTTTCTTAACCTAAAAATAGCATATCTACTAAAAGTCACACAACAGTTATGAGATGTTAGGACTTTCTTTAAAATGGGACACAAGTGCTGCCTGACTTCTTTGTTCTGTGTCTGGTTGCTGATTTCGTGGAGCTGGAGCTCCCAGAAAGTTCAGTGATGCTGGGAAAGCACACCCCAAACGCAAGATTAGGGTCTGTACTCAGTATTTATTAGGGAGGCACCTTGTCTCTTTTATAAGAACTTCTTCTCCAATTCCCCCTGAAAGCCTTTCCTTCCACCCAGTAGGAACTCTGTTACCTAACGCTCCTTTCTTCATACCCCTCTGTGGCCCCAGGCCCGGCCCCGCTTCGGGAGGCCACCACAGAGGCGACTGGTGAGGCCGGAGCCAGGACCCCCTCACGGGCACGTGGCCTGTCTGCTGCTGTGTCGGGATGCTTCAGTGTCGTCCGTCCGCGGCCTTGCGCTCAGTCCACGGGGCCGTGGCGCGTGTGCGGGCAGAGGAGGCTCGCCGTGGGTCTGCTCTGCTCCTGGCCTCCCCCTGCACACGGAGCGATCGCGACGCCCCAAGAGCACAGGATCGGGGCGCCCGCGGTGGTGGGAGTTCAGGGTAAGGAGCTCCGGCTCTGGCCCAAGAGAGGGGGTGTAGGCAGCTGCTCCCCCGAGAGGCCAGCCTTCCTCTCCGCGCCCTGGCGGCTCTCGTTACTCCCCTGGGCCGGCCGTGTGTTTGCCCTGAGAACGAGGACACGGGGGAGGGAACGACGGGGGCCCCGCAGCACCCCTTCCTTCCGTCGGTGCTGCTGGCCTGTGCCAGAGGGGCAGTGGGGCCAGAGCAGGGGAGTCCTTCCCGTGCACGTTCACTGTTCTGGTGAGAACGAAACACCCATGTGTGCGTAAGCTACCAAACACACATTGGATAACTTCAGTGATTTCCTGTACAAGTTAAATATTCTTCTATTTACCTTTAAAACTGGAGTTGTACAGAATGAATGGTAAAACTTATCCTAGGAATTTGCAATTTAAATTTTTCTAGACTTAGAGTGACCTTAAAAAGCAAGTAAACATCATGACCAGTTGGAGGGAGATGGTGGACATGCACGAGGGCTTTGCATTGTTTTGCACGGGACCCCGAACCACGCCATGGCCCTGGCTATCTATCACGCCCTCCTTTGTGTGGGCAGCTGGGCCCGTCCAGTGCATATGCGGTCTCCATCTCCGGCTGATCATTAGGTGGGCAGATATGCTGACTTGGGGGTCATAAGTGGGAAGCCCACTTGTCTGAAGATACAATATTGCCTCTAATACTAGCATTTCCTCAAACAGAGCTGATATTATAACCTTTGGCTGCTTGGATTTTGACTTATTTTTCAGTTGCTTCAGAACCTGGGTAAGGAAGAGAAGCAATATTTGGGGCTTAAACAAACTCTTGGACTGGTTTGGTTGTGTCTGCTGGAAACCCCAGAGAAGCCACAGACAGACTCTTAAAACTAATATGAGAGTTCAATAAGGTTGCTCAATATAAAACAAACACATGTGGACACACACATATACACAAATGCACATACACACCAGCATTAAATAATTAGAAAATACAAGTTAAAATTCCAATTTCATTTATAATACAAATTAAGTATGTAGGGAGAAAAGTAACCAAAATTGCTCTAAACATGGCAAGGAAATTTAAAAATTTACCGAGACACATAAAATAGACCTAAATATTAACTGATGAGAAGCCTATCATAAAGATGGCAGTTCCCCCCAGATTAACCTATAAATTTAAATGCAATACTATTAAAATCCATAAGAAGTTTTTTTTTTAAGATTTTATTTATTTATTTGAGAGAGAGAGAGAGCATGAGCAGGGGGAGAGGGAGAAGCAGACTCCCTGCAAAACAGGGAGCCCGATGCAGGGCTCCATCCAGGACCCTGGGATAGTGACCTGAGCCGAAGGCAGATGCTTAACTGATGGAGCCACCCAGGAGCCCAAAATCCGTAAGTTTTGCCCAGAACTTGACAAGGTGATCCTGTGTGATCCACATGCAAGTATAAGGAGCCCAAGTGACAAGAGAACTTTGAAGAATAAAAGTTGGGATATTTGACCCATAGAGGAATCAAGACTGACCTAGAGCTGTTGAATTTATTTATAGCCCTGGCAGGATGGAGAACGAACAGTGAAACAGGACAGGTATTCCTCCAGACAGAGTCCGACATGTGTGGGTGCTCAGGCAGAGTACAGAGAAGTGGTTTCTTCCGTGATGGGTGAAGACAACCACGGAAGAAAGACGGGCAAAGATGTAAGGGAGGTTCTTCCTCACACTCGCAGATATAAACACCAATGGACTGAAGACCTATGTTGGAAATCCAAAATTTAACTTTTAAAAATATAAAGAATATCTTTACAATAGTACACTGAAGAATTCTATGAGTAAGATTCTTAAAAATTTTTCAATGGTTGTTTTTAAAACAAACCATAAATTAAAAGATCCATAAATGTGACTGCTTTGACAGAAAACCTCATGTGCAACGAAAACATTATAAACAAGTTACAGACAAGCCTTAGCTAGGGAGTGATAATTGCAACACCTGCAACTTACCATTGACCAAGAATTGGTCTCCAAATTGTAAAGACTCCTGTACATCAATGAAAAACTTAGAAAAATGAGGTGAAACGATGCATACAGTGAATTCACAAAAGAAACTTGGAAGGCTGATAAAAATAGGAAAAGATGTTCAATTTCATTTGTAAACAGAGAAATGCAAATTAAAACCATAATCAAACACCCTTTTATATCCATCAGATTCACAGACATTATAAAGCCTGATACAAGTATTTCCCACTTTTCAAAAGCTCACCATATACCACCTCACTGTTATTTCTTTTTTAAAAGATTTTATTTATTTATCTGTCAGAGAGAGAGAGAGCACAAGCAGGGGGAGCGGCAGGCAGAGCGGGGAGCAGACTCCCCGCTGAGCAGGGAGCCCGACATGGGACTCGATCCCAGGACCCTGGGATCATGACCTGAGCCGAAGGCAGACTCCCAACCTACTGAGCCACCCAGGCGTCCCCACCACTTCACTCTTATGAAAGACCTACATTACTACTTGTTTTCACTTGCTGAAAAGAAATCTGAAGAGGATTTTTGCTTTTACGAGAAAAGGCAAAAGAAGGAAAAGACCATTTGGCGTTGGTCGGCAGCGGGCTCACCAGCAGGCACGGAGGCCACGCTCACCGAGCACGAGCTCCCGCCCCGGGGACCCAGCACCATCTCCGCTCCAGCCCCAGAGCGCCAGGCAGAGTCTGTGAGCATCCGGGCTTTATCTCCATGGATTTTGTGTGTCTATTATTAAGATGTGTCCTCAGGTATTAGGAAGGCCTAAGAGAGGTGATTTTTGAGTCTGGAAACACTCAAAAAAATGTCCATATAGATTAACGGTAATCGCTGCTTTGCTTAAGGCCATTCTGACTAATGAGAGTTTTCTATAGGAATGCTGTGTTTTCAGATAGCGGGGAAACCTGTAATACCAAATCTTGGCAAGAAGTGAGAAAATAGGAAGTCTTAGGCACCGGAGCGAAACCTGGTCTAATCTCTGTGGTCGACAGAATGATGGTCCCCAAAGACGTTCATGTGCGATCCCCAGAAGCTGTGAATATGTTAACTATTCAGGTTCTGGGGTGGGGGTGCCCCGTACCATTGACAGGCCATTCTCCAGATCCCAGCTGGGGGTCCTACAATTCCAAGTGTGAAAATGAGTGAAGGACACCTCACCTGAAACTCCGGAGGGGGGCTCTCATGCCAGGCCAATCGCAGCAGCCCGCCAACCAGCAGGCAGAAGGAGGGTAATTCTTACCTTGGGAGGACACTTTTTACATAGGAATGCATCTCCACTTCTGAGAAAACACAGAAGCTCTCTCCCTGAGCAACAACAACATACTTACTACCACCCGCAGCCAGCAAGAAACCACCACAACCTCAGACTCTTGTTCTTCTCCAGTGAAATTTTGTTTTAAAACAACCTTCCCCAATTTCCTCCTAAAACCTGAAAAAAAAGCTGACCTTCTCTTTGTCTCTTTGGACTTGCCTATGGTCCATCATAGTTTGCTTGTCCCGAGTTGCAATCCCTCTGCTATTCCTGAATAAACCCATTTTGCTAATAATGTAACTTTTAAAGATTGACTAAAACTCAGTTCTGACATTACTACCCTGAGAAAGCATCAGCCCCCACGGGTTAGGGGCTCCATCCCACTGGACTGTCCCCCACTGGAGATGCCAATCTCAAGTGCCGGGGGCCACCTGTGTTTCTGACCCCATCAACTATAGATCAGAAGTCCCCACAACCTTCTTGGGTTCAGTTTGCTAGAGAGGCTCACAGAACTCAGAGAAGCCGCTGGTTTCTTATGAAAGAACACGACTCAGGAACAGCCGGACGGGAGACACACGGAGGGCAGGTATGAGGAAGGAGCGTCCACATCCTCTCCGGGGGCACCACTCTCCCCCAATCCCCACGTGTGTGCAGACCAGAAGCTCTCCAAACCCCAGACTTGTGGGTTTTCATGGAGGCTTAATTACATAGGCCTGATGGATGAACTCATTGACCATTGGTGATTGAACCCTACCTCCAACCCCCTCTCCTCCTCCCAAGGTCAGGGGGTGGTACTCTGATCATGTGATTGGTTCCCCTGACAATCTGTCCCCCCAGGGGTTTTCCAAAAGTCGCCTCCTTGACACAACAAAAGATGTGTCTGTCACCCTCAGCATTTAGGAAATTCCAAGGGTTTTAGGAGCTCCGTGCAGGAAATGGGGAGTTACTGTTTGCAGAGGAAGTTAAGGTTGCTAGTCAGCTGGCCTGAGATGGGGAGATTATCCTGGATTACCTGATGGGCCAAGGTCATCACAGGGATGCACATGCGTGGAAGAAGGGGCCCAAGTGAGAAAACTAGAGAAACGCAGAGAGAAAGACTCCCCCTGATGGTGCTGGCTCTGTGCACAGAGGACAGGTCTGGACCAGGGACTGCCCGCAGCCTCGAGAAGCTGGAAGGCAAGGGGACAGTCCTCCCCTGGAGCCACCGGAAGGAGCCAGCCTTGCTGACACCTGCGTTGAGCCCCGCGAGACCCATTCTAGACTCCAACCTTCCTAATGGTAAGATGGAAAATCTGTGGAGTCTCGCTGCAGCCCCTGGAAGCAGCTTATGGCCCACTTGGGAGAGATACACATGGTGATGTCTAGAGAGAAGCGCTCCCCACCTGCCCTGGAAGATGGAAAGCTGCTCAGCTGGCTCTCGCCCACTGGATGGCCCATTGGCACAACCCAACGCCCATTGTTCCGGGAGGGCCCGGTCAGCAGGGAGCACAGGCAGGACGGGCTCCGTGTGGCAGCTACTGGGGGCGGGTGTGCTCCTCGCGCGTCTAGAGGTCACCGGAGGTTGGCTTAGTGCTCCCCATGGTGACGTATCCTGTCTCAGCCTCAGTGAGTGAGTAGGAAGGAAATACTGCAGCCTGTTAACCTGTGTTAGATCCAGACGGTGAGCACACGAGGGACGGGGGCAGGACTTCTGAACTTTTTGCAGGTTTGAAACGCTTCTAAATTTAAAATGTTTTTAAATAAGAAAAAGGCAACGAACCAACAGAAACCAAGAGATACAGTACACGCACCTGGAGTCCAATGTTCAGAGTTTGGTGGTAGCATAAGGTCTGATCCTGACACGCGCCGGGTTTATTTTAACAACCAAGGAAAGCTGTGCTGGACCCGAAATCCGTTCGGGAGGGCAGAGGCCGGGGCAGGCCTACGCCTCGTGGCTCCCCTCTGCAGGCTGATCGAGACCCAGGACCGGAGCTCCTTCCTGAAACGGGAGCCTTCCGCTCACTCATGGAGCCCCAGGGTCGCCGGGGAGGCAGCCCATGTGACTGCAGAGTTCACACGGCGGCTCTGAGCCGGGACCACGGACGACAGGGCTGGTTTGCAGCCACGAGGCCCCACCTTCGCCTCAGGCAAGTCCCTACACTGGTAATCCACTTATTAATTTTCCTGGAGTGCCTTTAGCTTTCAGAGATAGAATGGAGACGAGTGTCTCCCTTATCTACCTCGCAGAACCCTCCTGAGCGTCAGAAGGTTTCTGTGGAAGCACTTTGTGAGATGTGCTCAGTGAACATTAACCATTAATCCCCATAGACGCTTGTTAAAAATAAATAGTAAATAATGAATGTCAGCCATTCCCAGCTACGCCGTAAATCTCAGAGTTAATTAATACCTCTCTCAACCCAAAGAGTTGACATCCTCTCCACCGTGGGCCTCTGACAATCCTTTGATAAATGATCTTTTCTCCGAAATTAGATGTAAAAGTACAATCTTCACATTAAATGGGTTTCTAATGTTGCTCAGCCGCTCAGGTGGCTGGTCGGGCTGGTCGCAGCCCGACGTGACTCGTCCTGGAGATGCGTGCGCGAAGAAGTGATGTTCCTTTTACGTGTTCCCATCGGGCCTCCACTCACAGCTCCGGTCTTTCTGAGATGCACTTACCACGGCTCCGTACTCACAGGGGTAAAGACAAACGGACTCTGCGGACCTGCCCAACTCCAGGTCCTAAAATGCCCACTGTTTCAAACAGTTTGAACTTCGGTAAATGAAAAAGATATTTGACAGGAAATAAAACATATAAGTAAAATGTAAATGAAGTTCAACTACAGGAACGACTGTTCTCATCCCGTGGCGTTTGCGGCTCGTCGCGTGAGGTGAGGCGCTTCCCCCAAAGCCGAGCACGCGTCCCCACCAAGTTGGGCCTCTCGGCTACGGACTCGAGCAAATCACAAAGACCGGTCATCCCAGGTGCAGATGCTTCTGGAGGGCCCCCTGGTGACTTGGCTCCACGCATGGTCAGCCCACAGACGCGCCTGGGCAGCCCCCGTGAGGCGCTGTGTCCCCGCTCTGATGTCATACGCGTCCTGAAGGCTGCATCTTGATGGTCTCACAATAGCTTGTTTCTACGCGGGACATAGACCTGCCACTGAAGGGCGTCCCCATGGCGCCAACCCGCTTCAAAGACAGGCAGTGGAGGCCGGGGCAGGACGGGCCGGCTCCCAGGACTGCTAGGGCGGCGCAGAGGTAATTCGTGGTGGGGCAGTACTTCAACTGCAGGACGCAGCGGGCTGGGGGCTGGCCTCTGGCCGGAGCTCCGAGAGCCGCGGTCTGGCGTGTTTTCCAAAGCCGACACCCTGGGAGCGCCAGGCTTTCTGAGAACTGCTGACTGTCTGCTTCCTCCTTCTGGACGACCGGTCGGAGCCAGACCTCTTCGAGCCAGGGCGGGAATCCTCATGGTCGCCGAGGACCAGCCTGAGCGCCTCGTACTTAGCAAGCAAGATCAGCGGTGCAGAGCCGAGCCTCACGGAGGGCTTAGAGATGACTCTCCTCCTCACAGACAGCCTGCAGAACGCTCCCGATTCATCAGGATCAGCAGAAAGATCCTTCCCCCCGAGCACCGGCTGGCAGCCGCTTCGGGGGCTCCCCGCAGAGCGCCCGCACACGCCCCCCACCGCTCATCCAGATCTCAGGGCAGACGCCGTCCGTCCCCCTCCTTCACCTTCAGCATGAGTGTCCGTCAGCGCGGGCCGGCTCTGGGATGAGCCAGATCGTGGTGGCGGCGGGCATGCTGCTGTCCCAGGTCCCAGACGAGACGCGGCCACCACCGCGGGTCACCCGGGGGGAGCGTGGCTCAGGGACCCAAATCTGAGATGGACCCTGTGACCCCAAATGGGACAGCAGGTGGAGATGGGGGAAAATAAGGAAGGTGAGGCTGAAGCTCACCGAAGTAAGTGGTGTGCAGTGAATTTTATCCTCAGTTAGGCGGTCAGGGCTGCAAAGAACCTAACAGTGGAAACAAGATGGAATAAAAAAATGAAAGAGAAGGACAAAACATCTTAAGATGGAAACAGAAATGCCGGTTCTTATTTCTGGGAGGACGGACACACTCCTGCTTCAGCAAGAGTTCAGAGTTCTCCCTGGGGACGAGTGAGGGACATTGGACGTGCCCCTGGTCTCTCTCGTCTGCATCGCTGTTGTGCGGGGTCTTCTGCGGGAGACGGAGGGCTCCGCCCACAGACCCGCCAGCCGTTGTGTGTCTGGTCCCGCGCGTGGCACCTCCGCGACCCCTCCCTCGGCGCTGGCCCCAGCGCACGCCCCTGGCGGGGGCCCTTCGCGTCCTCGCGGGCCCCTTCCTGCCCAGGTCAGTGCAGCTCGGTAATGGGCCTCTCCGGACACGAGCCTCCCGTGTTCTCCGCGGCCGTACACGTGGACGGTGGCACGGCTGGTGTCCCGATGGAGCTCCGCCCCGCAGCCCGCCGCGGCCCGCCCGGAAACCGGCGTGGAGGCCAGCTGCCTCCTCAGACCGCGGGGAGTCGGCGGCTGTCCGCACTGACCCTTCGGGAGGCTGGACCGTAGTTTCCGTAGCAAACCGCCCCAAGTGGCAGCTGCCCTGTGGCTTCTGTCCCTGCTCCCGCGTCAGAGCCAACCAGAGAAACCCACGGGCGCTCCCCACCCGATCACACGGAGCCCCCTCCTTGCGCCTGCTGGCGTCCCCAGGCCTCCCCGCTGAGCCCCTTCTGCACCGGGGTCCCTGCTGCCCGCCTGCCCTGGGTCTCTGCCCCAGGACCCCCTTCTGCTGCAGCCCCGGCCTGCTCCCGCCTCGGAGTCCTCTCCGCATGCTGGGCCGCCCTGAGGGCCCCCCGGGTCCTGCCAGCCTCCCTTCCCCCCAGCTCCATCGGTCTGCGGGGTAAATCTCCGCTCTGCCTCGTGTCCCCTCCACGCTGCCCGGCCCAGGGAAGCCTGTGAGTGCATCGCCCCCCCGCCGTCAGTCCCCGAGAGCCCTCCCTCGGTCGTGCCTGTTTCCCCCAAGGAGACACAGCTCCCAGAGCTGACCGTCCCCTCCCCCCACACAGCAGCCACTTCCCATATACAGTAGGTACTCCGTAAATGCGCTTGGCTGGCTGACTGAAGACTCGGACTCTGGTTGGTCCCCGCTACCCTCCTGATCACAAGAGAGATATTTAGGATGTGTAAGTGTCTTTAGCCCGAGTGCTGAGAGCTCTCCCCGCTCCCCACTTTCTGCCTGAGTGAGCGGAGGGGCGGCCGTGAGGACACACAGACTCTCCTTCTCCCACAGGCCGAGGCCGGGGTCCTGCTCCAGGGGCCCCAGGGCTGGTTTCTCCGGCCGGCAGGTGCTGCCACCTCGGGGTGTGCTCGCCTGACCTCCTCCCCCCAGCCCGCACCCCCCCAGGCCCCTCCAAGCTCGGGCACACCACGGGGCAGACGTTCAGTCCACAATAAAAGGCAAACCTTCTGTTTCCTCAGATGACACAATATGCGGAAATATAGTGGGGCATTTTCTCTGACGTAATTACACTTTTTTCTAATTTTTATAAATAATTAACGACTCTCACATATCCAATTTCTACCTTAGCTTGACTTTAATCCTTAGAATCTAGTTTATTTTTTGGTTTTGGCTAAAGTATTTGTATTTTAATCATGGTAGAAGTTACAAATGATTTCTAATGATCTAAAATGTCAAACTGTATTGTCCTTTTTAAGAAATGCTTTAGGGAAAGGGAAATAGCTCATCTGTCTTCGATGCGCACGGCCCCCCCCAAGTGCCCCCCGAGTGCTGCAGGCCATGCTCTTTGCAGGCGGGCTCTCCTGCTTCACTTCCCCTCCCGGGCAGTTCCGACCGCAGTGCTAGAAATAAACAGTACCAGGCAGGTAAGGGGCTTGCCAGAGCGTCTGCCGCGGTGGGTCCTCAGGTCCGCACGCGGAGTGCTGGGCCGTCTGCCTCGCTGAGCGCCCTCCTCCGAATTTGTAGAGGCTCTGCTTGCAGTGTAGGCTCGGGGGCGGCTCACACTGGTCCTTATCAGCGACTCTCTGAGTGGTAACTGTGTGTTAAAGTACTTCCCCAGAGCGCCGCGTCCCCTGGGGGTCGCTCGTGGAAGGGGCCAGAGACCACGTAGGCTCCTCACCCTGGAGGGGGGCACCTGCTCTGCCCTCTCCTGCCCAAAGCCTTCACCCGACCGCCCAGCTGTGGGGCAGCTCTGCAGACAGGACCCCGGCATGGTGAGCCCACGTGGCCAGGCCCCTGTTCAGCACGGTCGGTTTGCCCCTCAAGCCAAACCCCGAGGGACTAAGGAGGAAGCAAGCCCGGGGAGGTCACGAAAACAGCTGGGGCCTTGCAGCCGCTAACAGTGCAGCCGGGCTGTGTTCCCAGGGTCCTCAAGGCGTTTGGGCCCCAGGAGGACAAGGCTTCTCGGATTATGTCTCTTGACTCCAAACCTGCCTGAGAGTAAATGCAAGCACCCCAGCAAGCAGGTAGCTTGTGGCCTTGGGCAGACTGAGGTGTGTGTCTACGTCTCTCCAGGTGAGAGAGAGGGCGGGGCAGAGACAGAGGGGGAGACGGGGCGGGGGGGGCGGGGCAGAGACAGAGACAGAGGGAGAGACAGGGAGGGCGGGGCAGAGACAGAGGGGGAGACGGGGGGGCGGGGCAGAGACAGAGGGGGAGACGGGGGGCGGGGCAGAGACAGAGGGGGGACAGGGAGGGAGGGGCAGAGACAGAGGGGGGACAGGGAGGGAGGGGCAGAGACAGAGGGAGAGGCAGGAGAGACGAGAGACAGAGGGAGGGAGGGAGAGAGAGACTGACCTGTGATTGCGAGGACCCTCTGCACCACTGAGGCCACAGCCACAGGGTGTTTGGAGCCCGTTAGGACCAGATGGTCACCAGCAGTGGGAGAGACGAAGCTGACCACCGGTCAGCACCAAATCAGCAGTTTTCTCTTTGTCATCGAAATCACAGAATTACATCTTCCTGCTTTCTCATAAAAACCCCTTGCTCTCCCAACACAAGTGGGACCCGTTTCTGGCCCCATGCTCCCCGAGCTGCTGCCTGACACCCCAAATAAAGGCCTTTGTTCTCTTCAGTGTCACCTCCTGTCTTGGGTTAACAGCCCCAGGGGTCCCGGACCCACGGCATCCCCTTCATCGTGGAGTCCAGGTGTCCCGGCAGGAGGCACACGGCCTGGCAGTCCTGTCCCTGCAGTGCCAGGATGGGTGGGACTGCGGAGGACAGGAGAGAAGTCTGCCATTGCCAGCTAGTGATTCCGAAGCCGCTGGGGTGTGCAAAGCTCCAACACATGCCAGGGATGACATCGGGGAGCGGAGTGCGCCCCATGGACGGAAGCCCACGGCTATCTCTCCAGAACGGCCTGCTCGGATGCCCAGGCACACCATGGGGACGGATGGGAACCCTGTCCCCAGAGCCCCACCCACCAGGAATCCTGGCAAACCCGTGTTCCCATCCCCCCGTGTGCCACGTGGCTAAGAATTAGACCGCTTTTAGAGTGTCCTGGGTAACATCGCATCAGGGGTGGGTTTGAGTTCTACTGCAGAAGCAGTTTCTAAAAAGCTTAGGAAGACCCTCTCTCCTGTTCGTAAGCTGATTCCATGAAGCACGAGTGGGAATTCCACCCAGACTCGGGAAATGCCTCATTTCTGTCTTTTTGAAATACCTGCGTCGCCCAGGTTCTGCACAAGGCAGGCCCTGCGTCCTGCTCCGCGTCACCGCCCCGACGGGCCAGCCTTTGTTCTAAAATGCCAATCGCTTTTTAAAATGTTTAGCTCTTTAAACTGCATCCTGAAACTGGCCTCTTGTTACATGAATGTCCATAAATCTACAAACATTTTGGCTGGTTTTCTTTTTTTTTTTTTTAAAGATTTTATTTATTTATTTGAGAGAGAGAGAGAATGAGAGACAGAGAGCATGAGAGGGGGGAGGATCAGAGAGAGAAGCAGACTCCCTGCCAAGCAGGGAGCCCGATGCGGGACTCGATCCCAGGACTCCAGGATCATGACCTGAGCTGAAGGCAGTCGCTTAACCAACTGAGCCACCCAGGCGCCCTTGGCTGGTTTTCTTACTGTTTTTCCTTCCCAAGTTCTGGGTAGATGATTAGCTCAGCTCCCCATTCTGGCCAAACGTGCATTTAGCCCCGGGGAGGGGCTGAGGTCCCCAGCCACCCAGGCTCCACGGTGTAGATGCCCCCACTTGTTCTTTTGGCCCCAGGCCCAGGGAAGCACTTTGGGGCAGCTGGGAGGGATTCAAGATAGACCTGCTTCAGGAATTAAAAATGTTGCAATACTCAGCAGGCAGCTTCCCTGAAAACCCTGGAAAAGTTGAGGGGCAGTTTCAATAAACACCAAAAAAGGTTATTTTTTCAAAAACACTTTTTTTTTAAAGATTTTATTTTTAAGTAATCTCTACAGCCAACGCGGGGCTCGAACTCACAACCCCGAGATCAAGAGGCGCATGGTCCACAGACTGAGCCAGCCGGGCACCCCTTCAAAAACACTTTTATGCTGTTTTGTGTATTGGACCCAGAGTTTGGGCTGCACGCATGGGAAATGCATCTTCCCACCGCCGGTGAGGGCGCCCACGTGGTGGGGAGTCAGGCTTGACCGAAGGCCTACTGTGTGCGAGCAGGAAGGAGCCGGCAGCTCACGAGGAGACGGGCTAGTGAAGACAAGGGCGTGATCTGCGTATTTATTCATGGGGAGGGCTTACCGTGGGATTCACACCCTGATTTCTCGAGGACTGTCCTCCAACTGGCCCTTTAGGAGAATGCTTTTTGGGAGTCATGGTTTAGAAGGACTGGGGGTGACCACGGTGCCCAACCCACGCAGAACAGGGCCGGGGGCCAGGGGATGGTGGGGGTGGGGGGACCACCAGGACCACAAGGCAGACACCCCGGAAGCCTGGTGGGACGCCCGCCCCGGGAGACGCTGACACAGAGGCAGTGGGTGGGCGGGACTGCAGTCTCTACCAGTCTCCGCTGGGGCCAACGCTCGCCAGACCACTGCGGTCCACGGGGCGAGCCCGGGGGACCCACTTCACCCCCTCTTCTGAGTGATTAGCAAGACGACACACAAACCCACATCCACATCCTGAACAGCCAATGACGTGAGAGCCTGGTCCTTAGCCAGGGAAGGGCCTGTCTGTGCTGGTCACACGCTCACCCGCGGGTCCTCAGGAGGACGGCTTCCCCTGGGACCCTCGTCCCTTGCGCAGCCGGGGAGGCGCTCAGCCGATTCCCATGGGCCTCACACCATGGTCATGACCCTGAGCGCCGCCGGCTGGAACCTTCGGATCTTTCTCTTCAGGGCCTTGGAGGCCTTGATGCGGCACAGTTTGGGCACGGGGGGTAGGGGTGGCCTGCGGGCGCCTGGGGCCCTCGAGGGCTGCGGGGGACACGCCTGAGGCCAGGCCCCGGCCTCCGAGTCACTGCTGCTGGACTCCCGGTCCCCAAAGCGGCTGGTGGTGCGGTCGCTCGCCCCGTCCTCGCTGCTCTCGGCCACAGTGGAGTGGAGCAGGGAGGCGCCCTCGGCTGACCGCTCAGAGCCCTCCGACTCGCTCTCGACCCGGGCGTCCTGGCGGGGCAGCTTGGGCCTGGCGCGGGCACACACCGGCCGTGGGCCCCCCGCTCCGCTCGCCGCCGGCCTGTGGGGCCCCAGGCTGCCTGAGATCTCCACGGAGGACAGCCACCTGCGCTGCTTCTTCCGCACCTGCCCCCCAGCCGCTGCCAGAGCAGCTGCTTCCAAGGGGAACGAGGCCTGGGCGGGGGCCCGGTGACCCTCCCGTCGGGCCACTAGCAGGGGCACCAGGAGGGGCACGGGGTAGAGTCTGGGCTCAGAGCAGGACCGGCTGGGCGCCATCCCCGCCAGGGTGGGCCTCCTCCTGAGACCCTCCCCCCACTCGGGGGGCAACAGGGGGGTTGCGAGGGCCCCCCCGGGGAATGGCTGCCCCCCAAACCGCAGCACCTTGTCACTGGACCCTCTCTTGGTCTTCACAGACTTTGTCTTGGGGTGGCCTGTTTTCAGCCCCGGGGGGGACGCTCCGCTGTCAGCAAATGGGGGCCTGGCACAGCGCCCTGGGGCCAGCGCGGGGCTCTCCCTGCCCCCCCTTCTGGTGGGCAACAGGACTGTGCTGTCCTGGAAGCTGAGAGCCTGCTGCTGAGCCTGGGGGCAGGGAGAGGGGGCTGGCCCATGCCCCGACTG
This sequence comes from Halichoerus grypus, assembly GCF_964656455.1. Taxonomy (NCBI): domain Eukaryota; kingdom Metazoa; phylum Chordata; class Mammalia; order Carnivora; family Phocidae; genus Halichoerus; species Halichoerus grypus. The sequence goes on along the minus strand of NC_135720.1, from coordinate 1,696,781 downwards.
ACGGGAGCCCTGCATGGTCTCCCCACGGATGCGGTCACTCGGGGGTTTGGGTCCCTCCTCTGGAAGGCTGCTGGGGTGTGGGGTGGCTGCGAGGGGCGCAGGTCCCTGCTGCTTGAGGCTGTCCCTGCTGCTGTCCCCACTCTGAGACATCCCACCTGTCCCTGCTCTCCCTGGGGCGCACACCAGCTTCTCCAGGCCACCTTCACCGTCCGCTCTCTGGCCACCACGCACCTGCGGGGACGGGGGCGCCTCACGTCTTGAGGGTCCCTGCTCACCCACACTGCCCCTTGGGGGGGTCCCTCGGGCCCGCAGCCTCAGCAGCCTGTCTGTAGAGGCTGCAGCTGGACCAGCCTCAAGGACAGGTCCAGTCTGGATGGGGCCCAGGGCCGCGGGGCTGGGGAGGGGCTCCCTAGAGGGCGAGTGGCCATGACCCTGCAGGGCCTCCTTGTGCAGAGCAAACAGAGGGCTCTGCAGCGCCACAGCGTGCAGGGGGCTGGGGTACGGGTACACCTCCCTGCCGCCCTTGGACACCAGGTCACGCTGGTATTTGGGGTCCATCCCGTGGCAGAGAACGGAAGTGGACTTGGGGTGTGTGTTGGGTTTCTGGAGCACCACCTCAGACGGCAGGACTCTTTCCAGATCACCTGGGAATGAGAAAAATGAGCAACAGGTGAACCGTGGAGACCCAAGTGCGGTCCCAGTGTCACCTTCCACGCAGCGCCACGAGGGTGCAGTGCCCTGTGCAGGTGTTGGGGGGAGGCCGGCAGGAACAGCGGCCCACTGTGCACGCCGACGCCGGGACTCGAGCTTGCGGAGGGGGCTTGCTTGCACGCTAACGCCAACACCTGCCCTGGTCTCCCCTCTCTGCCGCAGCTGGAAGGTAAAGCCTGGACTCAAAGTCTATCATTTCAATGCCCTCATTCACCCAAGGTCTGGGTCACTCTGGGTGCTGTGTCCATTCCAATTATAGACAGGTACCCGTCAGGGTGTGTAAGGGCTCTGGAAGGGTTTTTAAAATAACTTTCTGATGTCCACTTAAATCATAAGAAAAAATGCTTTTAATCACAACAGACTTGTAATGAATAGAAGTACTCCTGTCTCCATCCAAAAACCAAAAAAAGCCTATAGAGTACCTGTGGGACCAGCACCAGATGCACACGGGGCTTTGCCGCTCTGTGCTCGGTGGTGAACAGCCGCCCCCAGCCGCCCCCACCACCTGGATGGGACGTCCCACCCTTCCCGGCTCTCCTTTACCTGTAGACACGGGCCTGGGCTGGGACATGCCCTCCTCCGTGGCCTGGGGGCCCCAGGCGGGCGGGGGCGCTCCATGCACGGTGGTCTCATCAGCCGACCGGGGCCGGCAGTCCCCCGCGTCGGGCCTGGCCGTGGGGTCAGCTGGCGGCAAAGTGCCCAAGGAGGAGGACATGCGGTCACTACACACGGATGTGCAGGAGGCGGACAGGGAGCAGAAGCCTCCGTCGCTCAGCTCGTAGAAGCCTAGACGGGGTGAGCGGAGGTGGTCAGCGACCCCGGCACAGCGGCCCCTTTCCTGCCTGAGCAGGTCCCGGTGCTCAGGGGGGCTCCGGATCTCAGCAAGGCGGGCACTGGAGACGTTGGCCAGGGGCTCCCCGTTACTGTCCACTGTCGCCCTGTGAACACGGTCGTGGGAGCCCCCTTTGCCCATGTCCCCCCACCGGCGTGCCCCCCTCCCGGGCAAGTGGCTTCCCTCTCCCTACGGGGCCAGGCCTCTGGCGTCCTTGTCCCTCCCTCCCTGGTGCCTGCAGCTCAGAGGAAGGGCAGCGCGCTGCGGGCCTTTAGCCCGGACCCCGACACACGCATCGCACACCCAGACCAGGCCGTGGTTTCGCAAATTTACAGAAAGAGAAACACAAACAACGCCGTCCGCGGTCTCCTGGGGTGGCCGCGCACCAGGCTCTGGCCAGGCGGGATGACGTGCCCTGAACCAGGAGGGTCGGAACGGCTCCAGAACGATCTCCTCGCAGCTCTAGGGCAAGGGACACACGGGCAGCGGGCAAGGGGACAGTGTCCTGACCCCCTTCTCTGACAGATTATGCAGAACTGAGACTGGATACACCTGCAGACTGTGGTCTCATAACACAGTTCTTCACAACCTCCCTGTTAATCCAACCTGAACACGGCCCCGAATCTGTGTCAGCCCAGACAGAGGTGAGACACTCATGGCGGCTTCGTCCATCAGGAAGTCTCTCCACGAACACACCCTACGTGCACATACCCCTTTTCCCGAAGCACATTTAGGGAGAAGGAGGGAAGGGGTGCATTTCCAGTACTCCTCGGGAACGGGTTCTCCAGGCCGGGGCCGCCCTCACTGAGCTGGGCCCGGGAGCCTGGGCGGCCCCGCCACGCCGGCCCCGCACGTGTGCGGTCCCCAGGGCGCAGGCTACCTGAGCTGGGCCTGCTGTCGCTGTCGGCCGCCTCGCTGCAGGGTCGGCGCACGTCCAGCTGCAGCTCACCCATCCGCCGGTCCAGCTGCTCCCAGCAGGTCTTCAGGCCTGCGTCCTGGCGTCGTAAGCGGCTCTAGGAAGGGAGAGCGTGAGAAGTAACGCTGTCCGAGGGCAGAACGCAAGCTCCACACCCCACGGGACGTCGGCACTGGGCCTGCGACATAAACTCCTCAATCCACAGGCTCCAGCAACTCTGTACCCACCCCCCCGAACCAATTCCCCTGCCCTCCGGTCACCCCTCCCCTGCCAACCGGTTTCCCACCCGCAACTGCAGACTTTTGGAAAAATCAGCACTTCTCAACTACGTATTTCTTTATAAGGAGACTGATCAGCCTCTGAGCATAAGCTCAGGATCCAAAGCACCTGCTCTTGCACGTGGCACAGACGACGCGTTCAGCCGCTGTTCCCTGAGTTTTATGTAAGAACCTACTTTCCCACGCTCCTGTGCCATATTCTCTTACTCAGCAGGCCCTGGGTGACCCCCGGACTTTTCAAGGGCCTAGGAAATTCCCCAGGAGAGAAAAAGGCCCCTTCTGCGTATCCCCCCCTTTACAGCTGGCTCTTCTAGGAGAAGCCCTCAGGGACAGGGCAGAGGCCCGGCAGGAGCGGACAGGGCCTGCACCCAGCGAGCCTCAGAAATCTGCCCGAGAATCTTCCGGGTGTAGAGGTTCACATCTTAGCTCTGCCCTGAGGCTCTACCCTCTCCAGGCTTCAGCCGTAAATGGGTTATTAGGAGCATTAGCCGAACATATGTGTGTGTAATTATCTAATGCACATAAAACATGTGTATGCGGTTAATGCTCAGAATACGTATTCGCACACATTCCCACACGTAAATAATATAGAAGTATGGCAACTAGCACTGAGTGCTTCATAAATATTGATTTTCTTCTTTCCATTATAAAACAACACCGTTTTCAAGGTGTGCTGCATAAATTTCTTATTTTCATCAACAATTAAGTTTAAGGAAAATAATGAATGAATGTAATTATGTGGTTCACCCTGTTTAAGAAAATGATTAGTTGTGTTTCAAATTTAATACAGAAAGTGAGGAATTCCCCTGAGCCTCATAATTACTTCAGTAATCTCAGTACTATGAGGATGCAGTCCAAGGGGGAAGCAGGTCGCAGTAATTTCTGATTCTTACGAGGAAGTCACGTGGGCACAGCGACCAGATAGTAGCCCAGGTGAGGTGAAGCGGGTGAGAAGCCCAGGGCCTGACACAGTGCCTGGTGCACGCCAGGCCACCTTCCCTGGGCCACCATGCCCGGGCCACCTCCCCGGGTCACCGTGCCCGGGCCACCTCCCCGGGTCACCGTGCCCAACTCCCCTCTGCTCCAGGACCCCATCCAGGGCTCTGAGAGCAAGCTCCACGTGTTACAGCAACAGAGTCTCGAAGCCACAACACCATCTGTAAACATATCACAGCAAAAACCAGTCCTGACTTTAATAAAAACTTTATAATCCCCGAACCATCCAGTCCAGCCTAAACATCTGGCTTCTTACTCTGAATATTTTCACAAAGGAAAACATTACCCAGGTGAAGAGCAGAGAGAGAGGTATGCAAAGATGGGCTTCTGCGAACGACCCTCCCCGTAAAGAACACTCGATTCAGGCAAAGGGGACTTGTGCCTTTCCACTGCAACTGACTTTTCTCTTCCTGTCATAGAGTAAGGCCACTGTGCCAACAGAAAAGTCAGTTCCTCTGTTAGGTCACACCTCGATGCTTACAAACCGATCTGACCTCTTCTCTTCCAAATCACGATGTTCTCGTCCTTCTGAAGGAAGAGGGCACCTCTGATACCCCAGTTCGCGTCCTTCCTTCCACAAAAAAGAGTCACCTCTGTGTGTTGGTGCTGAGACTAACTGCTTGGTGATTAATGTTTGGCCAGCCAGGCCTTTGGTGGGTGGTTTCTGATTAATATCCAGAGGCCACAGGCACACGGGCTGTCGGGGTTTTGCAGATGATTTACCGCATCCTCAGGACCTGCCCGCTCGTCGTCCACAGGGCTTCGCCACCCAGGATTTACACTGTCCTCGTTAACCCTTCCCCCCGTCCCTCCCTTGGGGTTGTACGTCTCTGCTCTTCATTAACTCCTTCTTGGCATCTAACTTTGTGCTAATCGTCTTAAGTTCGGTCTGTGACCAGGACAGAGCATAATCCACAGCAACCCAGCCACAGAGCATCTCTCTCCACATATTTCTTCTGCAGAGAAAATGTTACAGACACGTCAGTGCTGGGTGAATGGGACCACGGCAGCCACATGCATCCCCGTCAGAGCCAGCAAGTTTGGGGGGCCCCCTCCTCCCCACCTCTGTCCCCAGCATCCAGGCTCACTATCAGGGCAGCAAACGGTGTCAGAATCCCCCCAGCCTGTGTAAGGGGCCAAGGGGGGAAGGGAGCGCACACTTCCCCAGAAGGTGGGACCGCCTGAGCGTAAATGCAGATTCCTGGGATCCCGGACACACCTGGGAGCCTGCATCTGGACAAGCCTCCCAGGGAAGGCAAAGGGTTCTCACAGAGGCAAGAAGCTTGAGAACGGCAATCCAGGGAATGCCATTAAAAACAAAGACTCAGCTTAACCCTCTCTCTGAAATGTTTACTTTATGTACCATAAGAGAATCATCTGATTTCCACTTGTCTTTGGTTTCCATCCACGACTCAGCATTCTGGTCTCCTCAAACCTTTAGGGCAGACCCAAAGGACAAAAAGGAAAAATGCCCTCAAGTTCAGGATACACCCATGGCGTCTAAACCTGAACCTTTTTTCTTTCCTCAAAAGCTGAGAGTATGCAAAGGAAACGGGACAGACATGACTGCCGTGTCTACCCCCGGGCCCTGTATGCGGGCAAACATTACCACCAGGCTGCAAAAGAGGTCCACCAATCAATAGCAAAGGCCCCAGGGGCACAGATCAGCCTCGCGAGTACCGGACGGAGGCCTGGCACAGTCCTGGGGATGCCCTGCCCTCACTGGTGACCTTGAGCAAGTTCACGCCCCTGTGAGTTCAGGAAGCAAGCACGGCCAGTCCAGGGAACACAGCCGACCTCATGCTAACCGCTGCGGAGGCAGCCTGCTCTTGCAGGATTTAATGCCAGACCCTGCCAGTGAGAAGCAATCACCGCACGCTGTCACTCTTAGGACAAGTCATAACCAGCCAAGTCAGCTCCTGGGAAATTCTGCAGGGTAAGATTTCACCGCGGGGTCCCCAGAACCCTTCTTCACTTGCACCTCAGGGCACCTCTCCCATGGCACCTCCTGCTGGGAGGTGGAGCTTCCAGCCTCCTCTGGGGCATCACAGGCCATGGCCGTGTCGCCGGGCACCTGACTCCTAGGAAACGGGGACAGTGGCCACTTCTCAGGGATGGTCCATCTCCCTGGAGTTACCACCAGAAGCACAGGGCTGGCCACGGAGAAGCAGCTGCCCCGCTCAGAGGGCACAGGGGCATCACTGGCTCAGAAATCTAGACCAGGGAGACGGTAAACGTTCTCTTCTGTTAGAGCAACGGAAGTCGCGCCTTTATTTGCTCACCAAATACTTATTAAGCACCTACTGCATGTTCCTTTGTGACTTTAGGTGCAGCCCATTTGGGCAAGTGTTAACGTGCTAACTCTGCTAAGTTCCTAATTGCAGTTTAAATCCCCAGAAACGCTCAGGCTCATTCTCACGGGCGAACTCCTGCAGGACAAAGCTGCCCAGGGGCAGATCCAAGCCCTTCCTGTCTTCACACCTGAATGCTGACGCTCGCTCCGCGCCAGCGCGGGACTGGGAGGGGCCCTGAGTGAGCGGGCGCTGCGAGGCTGCAACTGCGCTGCGGATGAAAGGCTTTTGATTATACTCTTCATCACGGAACTAGTATTACTCCTATTTTTTTCCCTGCAAGAAAAATGTTAAGTGTTAAGCCCTAGCTGATGTCACACAAATTCAATTATTCTTCTCTTTTGATCACATAATCCACGCCAAGAACAAAGTTTGAAGACAAAGTCTGCGTGTTCCTTCTGGTCCCCACATAAAAAAAAAAAAAAAAAAAAAATTAAACAAAAAAACCTGTTTGATCTCTTCCAAAGGCTACTTGTAATTAGAGGCTGAGGACTCGCAAGTCTGATTTGTGTATTACTTAAGTCAAGTTAATCGCCAGCTGTGCTCCGGCCCCGCTGAGGACCATTCAGGCCAGCATCTCAGCAGCTCCTGGCCCTTCCCCGGGAGCCACGCATCTCTGTAGGCAGCTCTGTGCCGCGGAGCTCGAGGTGCGGACACGCGGGGAACCGGGGCAGACCACTAAGGGCGGTAAAACACGGGTGACGGTCCCCCTCCAGAGCCGGCTCCTGCCCTCTGTGGGGCAGCTCAATCACAGGCAGAGGGGAGGTTGCATAGTCAGGGCCCAGGTTCTTCTCCCTCCACCTTCCGCCTGCTTTTTGCAATATGGGTCCGGAGTCCTGGGAGGCATCTTCCAGATTCTGGAATCCAGAAACACCCAACAAGCCGGTAACCGGAGGGAGCTAAGCTGATAGCAAGGCTGCAGAATCATCGGGCTGCTTTGTGAAGACAGCCAGCAGCTTTTAAACGGAACAGATTTGAATTTCTAAATTTAAAAAATTCCACTTTAAGAGGACTAGAATTAACTGCATCAGATAGGAATGTTTCCATATAGCCTTTTCATTTTTCCTTTAAAACATACTGCAATACTGGAAAAACTCTGAGTTTTTTTCCAATACACGAAGAGAAAGCCTGCAGCAGATTACAAAGGGAGGAGCAACCATCTGAGTGTCTTCAACCCTGTAACAAGGTGCTGGCATTTGGAGGAGGCCAGGTAGCCAGGAGACACAAAGGTGAAGCAATCCTAGGAGGGTCCCCGGTATCATGGCCTCTGGGACTCAGAGGCCACGCGTCATTTTACAGGTTAGGTGACAATTTGAAGTTGAAGAAGCTTTCGTGGGATACATGCTTTGCTCACTGTTTTGTTCAATGACCGGACCCCATTTAACCTGAGCACGTTCTGGGGACAATTCGGGCTGCGCCGAGCCCGCGGGCAATGTTCCTGAGCCTGCGCAGCAGGGCCACCTGTGTCCCGGGCCTGACACCAGAGTCCCAGGTAAGCCCCCAGCAGGAGAAACCGACTCCTGCGCTCTTATGCGAGCGGCGCCGGAAGTCCCCCAGGAACGCCCGCTGAGCGCCCGCCCGCGCGGGGAGGCGGCAGCGCCGGGGTGCAGCCCCCGTGCGCCTTGCAGAATCGGGATCCTTACCCTCGGGCCTCCGCGGCCGTCTCGTCGGAGCCCAAACTGCGTCCCCTGAAATCCCAAGGGGTGCCCCTCAGTCAGTCGGACCGCCCAGCCGCCCCCCGCGCGCCCCGGCACCCCCGGGCCCCGCGCCCCTTACCAGCCGCTCCTGCAGCGCCTCCAGGGCCGCCTCCAGCCGCAGCTCGTGCGCGCGGGGGCCGCGGGGGGCGGCGGGGCCCGGCGGGGGCTGCATGGCCAGGGCGCCCCGCACGCGCGCCTGCTGAGTGGCGCGCAGCCCCTGCAGCTCCTGCAGCCCGGCGAGCGCGGCGCGCAGCCGGGCGCCCACCCTGCGGCGGTCCCAGCCTGCGGGCCCCTGCGGGCCGCTCGGCGCCCACATCCCGCGCCCGGCCTCCCCCGCGCCCGCCCGGCCTCCCCGGCCTCCCGGAGCCGCCTCCGCGCACCCGGCCGCGCGCGCGGCCTCCGGCGCCGCTTCTCCCCGCCCCCGCCCCGCAGGTCTCCCAGGTGGGGTGCGACCTATCGGTGGCCGCGGAGGGCGGTGTTTGCACACGCCCCGAGGGCACAGCGGCCGCCCCCGGGCCCGCCCCGCAGTCGGAGCCCCGCGCCCTTGGGGGCCCTGGGACCCAAGTCCTGCGGTGAGTCTGGAGGGGACCAACGGAGAGGGAGGACCCCAGCGGGAGAGTCGGAAGGGGCCAAAAGGGGAACAAACGCGGTGAAAGGTTAACTTTTTTAAAGAAATTAAGACAGGGGCGCCTGGGTGGCTCAGTTGGTTAAGCGACTGCCTTCGGCTCAGGTCATGATCCTGGAGTCCCTGGATCGAGTCCCTGGATCGAGTCCCTGGATCGAGTCCCTGGATCGAGTCCCTGGATCGAGTCCCGCATCGGGCTCCCTGCTCGGTGGGAAGCCTGCTTCTCCCTCTGACCCTCCTCCCTCTCGTGCTCTCTGTCTCTCATTGTCTCTCTCACAAATAAATAAAATCTTAAAAAAAAAAAAAAAGAAATTAAGATAAAGTCTTGGGACAGTACCACATTGTAAGGACCATGTTACCATTTTAAGCTTGTTATAGATTTGAAAAACGTATTATCCACTTTACCTAATGTATATCTGCAGTGGGAACCCCCCCATTTTTTTTTTTTTTTTGGTAGTAATAGCTTTATTGAGATGCAATGCATGTATCATTACAATGCACCTATTTAAAGTGTACAATTCAGTGGTTCCGCCTACATTCACAACCATCACAAGGTTGTGCAACTATCACCACGATCAATTTTAGAACATTTTCACCACTCCCAGAAGAAACCATCTACCCATTAGCCTGACTCTCCATTTCCCCTCTACATCCCCATCCTGAGGAACCACTAATGTGCCTGTTCTGGAAATTTCCAATAGGTAGAATCATACCTTACATAGTCCTTTGTGACTGGCTTCTTTCCTGTTGGGTTGGTTCCTCCAGGCTGTAGTGTTCCTCCGTCCTTCATTCCTTTCTACTGGTAGCTAATATTCCATTGTATGGACCACTTTTATTTATCCAGTCATTTCTTGGTGGACATTTGGGGTGTTTCCACTTTTTGGCTACTATGAATAATCTGCTATGGACATTCAGGTGCTAACTTTTAGCTGGAAGTATACTTTCACTTCCCTGGGGTATAGACCTCGGAGTAGGGAACTACTCTGTTAGATCTTTTGAAGGCCTAACAGACTGCTTTTATTTATTTATTTGTTTATTTATTTTTATTAGTTTCAGAGGTAGGATTTAGTGATTCATCAGTTGCATATAAAACCCAGTGCTCATTACATCACGTGCCCTCCTTAATGCCCATCACCCAATTATCCCATCCCCCCACCCACCTGCCCTCCAGCAACCCTCAGTTTGTTCCCTATAGTTAAGAGTCTCTTATGATTTGCCTCCCTCTCTGTTTTGTCTTATTTTATTTTTCCTTCCTTTCCCCTATGTTCATCTGTTTTGTTTTATATGGTATCTGTCTTTCTCTGACTGACTTATTTCGCTTAGCATAATACCCTCTAGATCCATCCATATCCTTTCAAATGGCAAGATTTCATTCTTTTTGATGGCTGAGTCATATTCCATTCCACCACATTTTCTTTATCCATTCCTCTGTCGATGGACATTTCTTACACTGTTGGTGGGAATGCAAACTGGTGCAGCCACTCTGGAGAACAGTATGGAGGTTCCTCAAGAAGTTAAAAATAGAGCTACCCAGGACCCAGCCATTGTACTACTTGGTATTTATCCAAAGGATACAAACACAGTGATCTGAAGGGGCACCTGCACCCCAGTGTTTATAGCAGCAATGTCCACAATAGCCAAACTGTGGACAGACTGTTACGTTCTCAGCAGCGCCGTATGGAGGACCCAGTATCACCACGCCCATGCGAGCATTCGTCCTTCTGCTTGTAACCATCTTAGTACGTGTGAAGTGGTATCTCACTGTGATTTTGAGTTGCATCTCCCTATGGCTAGTGACGTGAAGCATATTTTCATGTACGTATTGGCCATTTGTGTATCTTCTTTGGACAAATGTGTATTTACATCCTTTACCGTTTTTAAAATTGGGTTGTCCTTTCATTATTGAGATGTAAGTATTCTTTATGTATTCTAGACACAATTTCATTATCAGATATAAGATTTACAAATATCTTTTCCCTTTTGTGGAGGAATATTTCACTTTCTTGATCGTGTACAAAAACGTACACTTTTTGCAGCAAAATTGTTTTTAATTTTGTTGCAGTACAGCTTATCGATTTTTTCTTTTGTTGCCTGTGTTCTGGGTGTCATATCTAAGACACATTGTCCAACCAAAGGCCAGAGATCACATCTGTGCTTTTTTCTAAGAATTTTTATGGTTTTCGTGCTCGCATTTAAGTCTTTGATCCATTTTGAGTAATTTTTTTGTGTGTGAGATGAGGTGGGCATCCAACTCCATTCTTTTGCATGTGGATGTCCAGTTGTCCTGTTACCATTTGTTGGAAAGTCAATTCTTTCCCCATTAAATTGTCTTGAGACTGTTGTTGATAATCAGTTGATCCAGGAAACCAGTTTTTGGATTCTCTGTTCTGTTATAGTGGTGTATATATCCTTCTTATGCCAATTCCACAGTGTTCTGAATACTGTAGCTTTGTCGTAAGGTTTAAAGTCGGGAAGTGTAAGTCATCCAACTTTGTTCTTTTTCAAGATTGTTTCAGCTATTCTGGGTCCCTTGCATTTCCATATGGATTTTAGGATCAGCTGGTCAATTTCTGCAAAGAAGTTGGCTGGGATTTTGATGGAGATTGCATGGAATCTGTTGATTGATTGAAGAAGTATTGCTACGTTAAGGTTAAGTCTTCTGAACCATAAACATGGGACGTCTTTCCATATATTTAGGTCTTCTTTAACTTCTTTCGACAGTGTTCTGTAGTTTTCAGTGTGCAAGTCTTGTATTTCTTTTGCTAAATTTATTTCTAAATAAAAATATTTACAAAATTCTTTTTTGGTACTATTGTAAGTGGGAATGTTTTCTAATTTAATTTTCAGAATGTTCATTGCTAATTTATAGAAGTAAGCTGTTGAATTTTGTGTACTGATCCCAGCAAACTTGCTGAATTTGTTTATTAGTTCTAGTAGATGTTTAGTGGATTCCCTTGCATTTTTTAAATTTACAAGATCATGTTGTCTGGAAATAGAAATAGTTTCACTCTTTTCCTTTCATATTTGGATGCCTTTTAATTTCTTTTTCTTGCCTTATTGCCTGGAACTTCCAATACAATGTCAGACAGGATTGGTGCCAACAGGTATCCTTGTCTTGTTCCTAATTTTGGGAAGACATTCAGTCTTACCCCTGGGTCTGATGTTAGCTGCAGGTTTTTCTTAGGTGCCTTTTTATCAGGAAGAGAAAATTCCCTTTGATTCCTAGTTTCTTGAGTATTTTTATTGTTGAGTTTTTCAGGTTATCTTATGATTTGTTGCTGTTGTTGTTTTCTCAGTTCTGTGTGCTTATCTTGTCTAGTAGTGGAGAAACAGCATTAGAGTGGAACTTATGAGACCTCAGCTCCATGACCCCTTGCCTCCAGTTTGCTCAGCTGTATAATGAGTGTAGTGAATAAGGTCCTGGATGCTAGTTTTCTTTATAAAAAAATTCATGATTCTTCCTTTACATTTTCTTCAGAAGAGAGAGACCGACAGAGGGTTAGACTGGATATGAGCCCTTGTTCAGTTATCTGTCTTCTTTCCGTCTGTGGACTCTCTTAATGGTGTCTTTTGGAGAACAGAAACTCTTCATTTTTCTGTATTGTTATTTATCATTGATTCTTTTTGTGCCATTTTAAAGAAATTTTTGCTCATCCAGGCTCTTCAAGATATTATTTAATGCTGCTTCTAGAAACTGTATGATTTCACTTTTTTTTAAATTTAGATCTACAGTCCACCTACAATGGTTTTTATGTATTGTATGAGGTAGGAGGAATTACTGTTTTTTCTCAAACACATATCCTAGTGCAGTATTTGTTGGAAAAAAAAGAACAGTCCTTTTTGAACTGTGATGCAGTACCTCCTTTGTCATAAGTATATTTAGGTCTGTTCTGGGTTCCCTTTTCTATTTGATTAGTTTGCCTATCCTGGCACTTGTCCTAATTATTGTGGCTTTTTATGACGTGGTGATACCCAGTAGAGCATGTTCACCCACCTTGTTCTTCAAGGGTGTCTTGAGTATTCTTGGCACTTGACAATATTAAGTAAATTTTAGAATCAACAGGTAGATCTCTACAAAAAGCCTATTCGTATTTTGATGGGGGTCACATTAACTCTGTAGTTACATTTGGAAAGAAATGGTGTCTTTATAATATTTCTCCTAATCCATGGACATGGAATACCCCATTATTTATAAAGATTTTTTCAATGTCTCTAAATAATGTTTTATAATTTAGTGTGTAAAAATCTTGCACATCTTTCATGAGGTTTATCCCTTCTTTCTTAGTGTTTTTTTTTCTTATACTATTATAAATGTTATCTTTTAAAAATTTATTTTATTTTTTTGATGATATATGGAAATACCAGGAAGGTCTCTAACAACTTTGCTAAACTCATTTATTCACTTGAATAATTTATCTATAGATTTTTAAAGATTTTTTTCCATATACATTCATATCATATGTGACTAATGGAAGTTTTAATTTTTTCTTTCTCATCGTTATACTATCTATCTATCTATCTATCTATCTATCTATCTATCTGTCTATCATGTATCTATTTATTTGGCTTCATTGCAGTGGCTAGGACCTTCAGTACAATGTCAAAACAGTGATGATGTCAAGCATCCTTGTATCATTTCCAAGGGCAGTGGGAATGTTTTCTACATTTCACCATTAAAAATGATATTTGCTGTATGTGTTTTGTAGATACTCTTTATCAGATTAAGGAAATTGTCTTCTATTTCTAGAATGGATATTGAATTTTGCCAACTGTATTTTCTACTATTGAAGTGATTATATTATTTTTTCTTTTTTTTCTATTAATATGAATTATGTTAATCAGTTTACAAATGCAAAGCTAACTTTGCATTTCTGGGTAAACCAATTTGATCATGATGTATTTACCCCGTTTATATATTGCTGGATTTAGTTTGATAGTATTTTGTTTTAGAGTTTTCATGAGTGAGGTCAGCCCGTCCTTCTTTCTTGTGAATTTTTTCTCAGGTTTTCAGAATCAGTGCTATATGCTGGCCTCACAGACTGAGTGAAAATATTCCTTCTTGATATTCCATGTAAGGGTTTGTGTAAGATTAAGATAATTTCATTCCTAAATGTTTGGTAGAACATTAATGAAGCCATATATGCCTGGGTTTTTTGGTGTAAAAGTTTTAAATTATGAGCCAAAGTCCTTGAATAGCTGTGTAATTACTCAGACTTTCTGTTTCTTCTTGTGTCAGTTTGTTGCAGATGTATTGTTCCAGATTTTTCTCATTGTGTCCATATTTTCAATTGTGTTGACATAAGTGTTGTATAATATTGTCTATAAATATGTATCAAATATGTGTACTCCATGCCCAGCTTTTTTCCTATCATTTGGCTATTTGTGCTTCCTCTCCTCCCACCCCTCCCTCCGCCTTGATCAGCCTTAGCAATGGTTTAACAGTTTTATCAGTTTTTTCAAAGCACCAACTTTTAACTTTGCTGATCCTCTCTGTTTTTGTTTGTTTTGTCATCCATCAGTCTATTTTCCTCATTATTTGCTTCAGTCTATTTATTCTGGGTATAATTTACTAGATTACTTTTTCTATCTTGAAATGGACTCTTTACTCATTGACCTCTCCTTCCTCCATTGCTCAGTTTAATGTTTGTCCGGCATTGCTCAGACCTCATTTGTGGTGGACAAGAACTTGTTACTGGGAAAATACTGGGTCCTGCCCCATCTTAGATTGTGTTTGTAGTCTTGACCTTCAGAACAAATTGTGGGTTCACCTCGCCTGCTTGGGCTACATCTGAATTTGGAGCTTTCTGCAGAGGAGAATGAGGACAGCTCTCATGTGGAATGGCGTTAGAGAGGAAAAGTCATGCATGGAATCTCAGGTTGTTCTAGAATGTGAGAAATAAAGGGGATTTTAGTGTCTTGTACCTCTTTCTTCTGCCATTGTCTCCTGTCCCTAGTGTCATGTGGAAAGGGGGTCTAGAAAAGTTAGTTTTCACTTGTTTAAGGCAACCCTCTCCCCATCGCTCTTTGTTAAATCACAGCAGCAGTGGACTCTGCTCTCTCTCTCTCTCACACACAAGAAAAAGGTGGTATCCTCCATCACAAGTGACCCCGAGAATGGGTTTGAGCCCAGGGAACAGTTGTGGGCCCCCAGCAGAGAACTGGATTTGTACCAAGGCCCCAGGCTCCCTTGAAGATGGTCAGTATTTTTTTCCGGCTTTCCACCTTTCACTTCATTCCTGTTTCATTGGTCCTATCCTTTATTTTCCATGAACTTGGAATCCTTGTCTATTTTTGAGGAGCTTTATCTTTCTTTGTTTACACCCACAGAGAACACCACTTCTTGGGCCTTAGAGAGCCAGCCAGAACCTGGGTGTGCATGTCAGGAATCCAGCCTCCTGAGCCAATGCCTCTGATTCCCAAACAGCAAATCTGCTGCTACCTGTTACCGTTCACTACATAACTACCAGCCTCCAGATTTTGTTACATAAGGACATAGAAGGTCTGAGAAGAAAGAGCGCTTTTGAGTTTTATCCTTTTCTCACCTCTTCTTAATCACACTGTCTAAACTATTAGTGTTTACATACTGTGCTATAAAGATATGTATCCATCAAATTAAAAAGATTGATGGACCTTATTTTCTGGATTGTTTTTATGTCATACCATTTTTATTTTGTGGATACAGTAGCTTCTTGAATATCTCTATGGATACTGATTTTCTGTTTGTTTTTAATTACCTCTGTTTTGCATGGTGTCAGCTTTTCTGTTTACCTTTGACTCTCCCTGTTGTGACTGAGGATTCCTGGATGCCGTTCGCCTGTGAGGCAATGGGAAGGTGTACGTGGTACTTGAGTTTGGTTCCATGGTAGAGTGAGAGAATGTAGAGCTGGCTGGGGTGCTGTGCACACCCCAGCGTCAGATGTGAAGGACCATATTTGTGACACAAGCACCATGCCTCCCTAGATAGGTATTTTAATTCACTTACCTAGGTTGTAGGTGTAGATTATACTTTTTTTTTTTCACTATCATTTTCATCTGGTTTTGGTAGGAAGACTTGTGCTCCTTACACTATTTTATATGAGAATCCACTAGAAATTTTTGCCTTTAAACAAAGTTTTTGCAAGTCTCAAGCTTATGAAAAGTTATATGTACAGTATAAAGAACTTTCTCCTGTTTTCCCAGAGCCATTGAGAATGCATTGATGACCTGTTGCCCTATCACCATTAATACCTTAGTACCTTAGTGTATGTTTTCTACACACAAAGGCATTATCCTAAATAAGCAAAGATTAATAAAATCAGGAAGTTGATGTTGATTCATGATCACCATCTAATATTTAATTCAGATTTCACCAGTTATCCTGTCAATGTCCTTCAGGTCAGAACAATCCCATCCAGACTAATGCATTTACCTGTCCCATTCCATCTCTGTCAGGCTGGAGCAGGGGTTCAAACTGTTCTTGACTTATGACTGTACTTTTGAGGATTATGGACGAGTTATTTTGTTGGATGCTCCTTGGTTTCATTTTGTTAAGGTTTCCTCCTGGTTCAGGTTATGCATCTGAGGCGGGAATATCACAGAAGTGATGCTGTGCTCTTGTCATGCTTCCTACTGAGGGGCATACACTTTCAACATGCCTACTCCTGACACTTCCCACCTTGATAACTTCATCTCTGTCACCTGTCTGCCAATCTATCCATCCATCCAGGTATCCACACACCCACTCACCCATCCACCTATCCACCATCCATCCATCCATCCACTTGTCCATCCACCCACCATCCATCCATCCATCCACCCACCATCCATCCATCCATCCACCCACCATCCATCCACCATCCATCCATCCATCCACCATCCACCCATCCATCCATTCACCCACCATCCATCCATCCATCATATCTATCTATCTTTCTGTCCATCTATCTCTTTATCTATCATTTATCATCTGTCTGTCATCTCTCTACTGTCTGTCTGTGTATCCACCTCTCCCTCCCTCTGTCCATCCATCATCTGCCTCATCCCTTCAGTTCTTACGCTACACACGTTACTCTATAGCTTCATCAGCAACCAACTCTTTTTTTTTTTTTTACTTTAAAATGGGCTATTTATTTTTCTCTCCATTTGTAAAAGTAATATATTACCACAACAGAGAACTTAGAAAACACAACAATCCACCAAGGAAAACCACCACAGTCGCCCCTTCCCCACCCCCTGGCCCATCCCACCGGCGAGGGAGGCCCGCTGCTGGCCTCGGTGGCCGCGGGATCGGGCTGCGGGCAGGCGCTGTCTGCGGCCGTGAGCATGCCAGCTCCCACGAGCTCGGGCGGCCGAGGCCAGGGCTGTGCTCGGGGACGCACACGCCAGCGGCGGCGTGGCAGGGTCAAGCCCCGGTCTCTCCCTCAGCACACTGGCCAGGGGAACCGGACAAGAGGGAAGCAAACACCCACACCCACTCCTGCGGGGCCCCCAGCCCTGAGTCTCCCGGCGGGCTCTCAGGGCCACCTGGCGGGCTCTCAGGGCCACCCCGGCGGGCTCTCAGGGCCACCAGCTTGGGCAGCACAGCAACAACCGCTAAGACAATCCAGGATGATGTTAAAAACTGGAACAGATTCCCGGTTACCCCTTTATTCGTCTCACGCATGACTTTCAGACACGCTGCCTCGGACGGGAGCAGGCGGGACCTGCCAGCGATGCTGGGGGCGCCCCCCTGGAGGGGGCGCAAGGGGACGGGCAGAGAGATGCTCAAGAACCACTGACGGAACCTCCTACAGCCCCCAGTACCTCCCCGTGGATACAGATGCCTGCGAAGTACGGGCAGAAGACGAGAGATGTCGTATTACAGGAGATACGCAGTGTCCTCAACGCACGGCTCCCAAACTCTGCAGAGATGGCAGCAGCCCAACATTCAGTCTTTAGCCTAAAGAGTTTCCCGCCTTAACCATTTTAATGCTGCAAAGCCCCACCCCCATCTGGAAACAGTGTGAAGAGCATGTCCAGGCTCCCTCTGAAGCCCCTCTCAGCCAGATGCCGTGTCACCTGGCCACAGTGACTCCCTGTGGCTCCACGAAGCAGAGTGGGGACCCGCGCACCCTGGGCCTGAAGTCAGCAACCAACTCTTAACAGATAAACCCTGTTGCACTATATGGACACATTTAATCATTCTGCTGTTGATGAACATTCGGTGGTTTCATCCCTTCCTACCGTGGCAGTCTTTCAGGAAGCGCTCTCATACGTGTAGCCTTACTATCGTTGCTTTTATTCCCGAAGGCTGTGTTCTCAGGAGTGGAATTAGGTCTGAGAGCATCTGTGTTTTTATCGTAACATGTCAAGATTTTCTCTCAGAAAGATCGTAGCAATAACCAGCAATGTGTTAGTGAAAACTCCAAACCCACGTCATTGCCGATACTGAATGTCTTCCTTTTGAAAACTTTTTTTGAGTGGTGAAAATATAGTGTCTCAGTGTTTATTTGGTGAACAATGCTGTGACTCCTAGTGCGTGTGAGCATCTCTTTGTGTGTTTATTAAGAGCTTTTACTTCTTACCACTGGGCCTGCTTGCTCATATCTTCACCTGTTTGTCTTCATCTTATTTGTCGGTAGGAACTTCTTGCATATTCTGGCTGTTATTTGTCGTATGTGTTGGACGTGTTCTCCCCCCATCCCAATCTATTGTTTTTCTCCAACTTTCTGGTATTCTCGACATATCAGTACTTAATATGTTCTTCTTTTTTTCCTTTTATGATGTCTTTTATGATTATTGTCTTACTTAAAAATTCTTCCTTATTTTGGGGCACCTGGGTGGCTCAGTTGGTTAAGCGTCTGCCTTCGGCTCAGGTCATGATCCCAGGGTCCTGGGATCGAGCCCCGCATCAGGGTCCCTGCTCGGCGGGAAGCCTGCTTCTCCCTCTCCTGCTCCCCCTGCTTGTGTTCCCTCTCTCATTGTGTCTCTCTCTGTCAAATAAATAAATAAAATCTTTTAAAAAGATTCTTCCTTATTTCAACATGAAGTCAGTATTTTGGCAAACTTTATTCTTTTTTAAAAAAAGATTTATTTATTTTAGAGAAAGAGAAGGGGGAGGGGCAGAGGGAGAGGGAGAGGGAATCTCGAGCAGACTCCACGCTGAGTGTGTAGCCCGACACAGGGCTCGATCTCATGACCCTGAGACCATGACCTGAGCTGAAACCGAGAGTCAGATGCTCAACCGACTGTACCACCCAGGTACCCCTTCACGTCACCTTTTCTTTTCTTTCTTTCTTTTTTTTAAATGTATTTATTTGACAGAGAGAGAGAGCACACACAAGCAGGGGGAGCGGGAGAGGGAGAAGCAGGCTTCCCGCAGAGCAGGGAGCCCGATGCAGGGCTCGATCCCAGCACCCTGGGATCATGACCTGAGCTGAAGGCAGACGCTTAACGACTGAGCCACCCAGGTGCCCCTTATATCACCTTTTCTTAAACAAACTCCCTTTTTGCACTGAATTAAAATGCTGTCTCTATTAAATATCACTCCTACACCTGGAGCTAGTCCTTCTTCTGACCTATTTGTCTGTCCTGATGCTCATCACTTTCTATTGAATCTGAGGGTGAAATTCACTGCAGTAAATGTGAGTAAATTACTGACATGGAAAAATGTTCATGATATATTATTAAGACAAACACCAGATGATAAAACACTGTGGCTCCCTCAAGAATATGTGTGTGTGTATTTCATACACAGAGGAATGTGAAAGGCTGTCCACTTGAAATGTTAAAAGTTCTAGTTGGGTAAAGGGATTGTAGGTGACTTGATTTCTTTTCTTCCTGTATTTATATATTGATTTTAAATTTTATTTTATATATATTTTTTATTGTGGGGGAGGGGTGGAGGGGGAGAGAAAATCTCAAGCAGGCTCCATGCCCATCACGGAGCCTGACTCAAGGCTCCACCTCCCAATCCTGAGATCATGATCTGAGCTGAAATCAAGAGTAAGACACCACCCATTTTTATTTTTCTAGAAGCATGACCCGTGTAACTAAATAAAAAGTTAAAAATTTAGTGACTCCTTGACTTATAAATTAAAGCTACCAGCTTAATTTTGTCTTCAAGCCTCTCTTGAAGCTATGATATGACCACGTTTGTGTAGTAGTCAAAGGAAATTTTCAAGTGAGGACAATTATAGATATTTCTCACCAAGTACTCAATAAAGACTGTAACAGCTTATTTATTTTGATTGAAGGGAATAACACATTAACAAAGTTGTAGCAAATACACACCAGCTTCTATGCATGCAAACCAACCATATTAAATTAATAATTATATTCTTGCCAAAGGCAAGTGGGGATTATGCAATTAGGTGCTGCTTCAGTGCATCAATCAGCAGATGGATTTTTCTTTATAAAATAATCTCATAAAAAATGATTGGAACCTCATGATTTTGCCCCCAACCAGACTTGTTGGTAGGACTTGCGTGCGTCTACGGGTCAGGGACTGGAAGTTCCTTTTGCTCGGTCGCACGTCCATGCGGTTCCTGTGCGTGGAGCCCCGTTGCGTGCAGGGATGGGAGCCTCCCGCCTGGGGAAGGGCTGTGGAACACCCAGCTCCAAACAATCCCATCTGTTTAAGAAGGGGAATGGCAGTCCGCCGTCGAGGCAGGGTTATGTCAGCGGGGCAAATGCACGAACACACGCAGGGACAGCCACGGAGCCACGTGGCTCCGGATATCGGAGGGACTCGATCAGCATTGCGCTTCTCTCCCAGCAGGAAGGGGTGATGGCCGTCGTCTGAGAGGCTCCCCTTCGTGGTGATGGGGTTTGTTATATGATGATGCTTCAGTTGGTTTCAAAAAACTAAAAGGATGATGTACGAAGTCTGAATTCACATTCGTATAAGTTTTCAATGTTCTTGATGTTCATGAGGTGCCTTGAGAATTCTCTGTATTTTGGCTTTTCCACGTAAACTGTGCGTTATTTGGAAGCAGTGCTAGCTGTCCTTGTGTCTTGATGGGCAGCACGAAGGCAGGAAGCCGCTCGGAACTTCGGAGAAGCTTTTCCCCAAGAAGGGGCTCCCCGGGTGCAAACCACAGAGAAGGTGCTGCTCTGTGTGTTGGAATAAGTAAGGAAGAGCCGTCGGAACTGAAACTTCCCTGTTGTATTTTGCCTAAAGCCACTATATAAACTCATAAAATGATAACAGTCTTTCAGACTCAGGTGTTTTGACTTGACTTGGCATGGCTTGATTTGCAAAATCATAGTGAATTTCTACGACATGGAAAGCAGGTACCAGGTAGCCAAGTGAATGCGCTGACATACGGCCAGGAGTGTTCCTAGTTATTAAAAATGAAGTCCTACCTTAATTCCTTTTATTTCTTCATTGTTTTCTGTTCCTGTGCTCATGAATTTATAGTGTTATTTCAGTAATACTTTTTTCTTAATTCCTTTCCTGATGACCTCCTGGGGGGTGAGTTTACTGCCCCAGGATTTTTGAGATGGTAGATAATCTGTGATAAAGGCTCTGGGTGTCTGGTTTGCCCTTACATTGACATGTGGTAGTGTAGACCTGGATGGCAAAGTGTAATTTATTTGTGTGTATGTGACCCCTGCTAAAAACCAAAAGGATGCACTGTGTTCATAGTCGATTAGTAATGCGTGGTCATTTTTTAAAGATTTTTTTTATTTATTTGACAGAGAGAGAGAGAGCACGAGCAGGGAGAGCGGCAAGCTGAGGGAGAAGCAGGCTTCCCGCCGAGCAGGGAGCCCGATGTGGGGCTCCATCCCAGGACCCGGGGATCATGACCTGAGTGAAAGGCAGATGCTTAACCGACTGAGCCACCCAGGCGCCCCTTGAACATCTTTTTTGACGTATGTAAAATATTTGTATGCCTTCCTTGTTCAAGTCTTTTGTCAAAAATTTAATTGGGATATTTATTATGGGGGTGTAAGAGCTCTATATTAGAGATGTGAGGAGATGTTGTCAAAAATACAGTAAAATAGGAGAAATCTGGGACCACTTAATGTAGACAACAGCTCGGTAACGTGTGGAGCTGTTGGCAACACAATAAAAACAATAAAAAATTGTTCAGCACGGGACCCTAACTGATTGAAAGGCAATTAATTATAGTAGCTATGTTTTCTTTAAGTAGGAATTACGTATTTTAGAAAGAAGTGTATTGAAATTATTGAAAATACAGTGGGGTGTTAGTGCTCTGGCCAGGATGACGGCTGCTGACACCCGCCTTCCTGACCGTGTGTTTGAATCCGTCATTCCTTTACAGACACACACCCACCACTTGGGAGTCCCGAAAAGTACCGCACACGCGTCCACAGTTACTATTTTCTAGAAACGACTACATCATTCACAATCAAACACTTAAAAGTGAGGACACACTTTTATCTTTGAGAAATAGGAAACTTAAGGGCAAGTTTCTGTATCAGACATGTTTGTGAAACAGTTTTGCATTGGATTAAATTAAATGATTGTTTAATTGTTGGCAGAGACATGGTGTGTTGATTATTGTCATGCACTTTAGCTCATATAATTACAGGAAGCACTTAGAGCCAATTTTTTCTACCCGCAAATGAAGTGACTTAGAAAGAGGCTCGGCTTAGAGTCACGGGCGTCTCGGCTCCGAAGACCCTGTTCCCAGGGGCGTCGGCCGCCGTCCATGAGTGCGCTGGTCCACATGGCTCCTGCTGAGCCTGAGGGGCTGTCCTGAGGTCAAGCCCGGCTTCTGCGTTCAGCCCGCACTGAGGATAGGAGATGGTGAGAGATGAAGGGACCTGTAGTTACACCACGAAGTTAGTGGCTAGCTCCTTGCTAATCTTCTATTTTAGGGGGATGTGTGCAGCCCTGGGTCCCCGAGGCCACCACGATTCCCCGCGCCGGAGCTGCTCATGCCCGCCGCCTGCCCCCATTGCACACCCTCAGCCGCGGTGCTGGGCTGCCGGTGAGCAGGCAGAGAGCGGGCCCACGGTTGCGGTCAAAGCCTTCCTCCCCATCACGGCCGCGGGGCTGTTGTCTCTGCTTTCATTTTATGCGGAGTTGGGGAAACGCAGCCGCTTTCTGATGGAGCGCTGGGCTTGGTTCACCGGCTCATGGCTTCCTCTGAGGACACTGGGGGCCCCAAGTCTCTCTGGGAGCTGACGCCTCACACAGTCCTGCTCCTTCGACAGAAGAGATGGTCTTGTAGGTGGGCGGCCCTCGGTGCCCCGCGCCCCAGACCTGTGGGCTGGCTCCTGCATGGCGAGCGCCACAGACTCCGGGCGTGGGACTTGCTCACGGTGACTCTGCAGGTCGTTGACCCGTGCTGAGGACTTGTGCTCAGAGACATGTTTTAGCTCCCTCAGCAGGCACACTGAGTGGGTCGTTAAACTGCCAATGTGCTCCTTCGTTTCGGTCTGAAAGTGTTGTGCAAGCCCAGAGGCTTTCTAGCAAAGGGAGTGTTACCTTATTCATCAAATAACAGACTCAGACTGGGGCAGGTTCTCTTCAGAGGGCGTTTCCCCACAACCCTGGCTTAGGGCTCAGCTTCCTTGTGAAGTTGTTGATTGAATGTCAGGCCTCCCTTTGCATAACAGAAGACAGCAGAGACGGAGCCTTCTGGGTTTTGACAGTTCTTGGCCCTGCCACCTTGGCGCCCCACTTGCCACTTATGGGAGAGTTTGAATTCCTGGGCTGACATTTAAAGCTGCACCAAGGGCTTAGAAGACTTCAGGTTTCTTAGGGTTATTATAAATGATGATAATCTGCTTCCTCCATCTCCAAGAATATGAAGAAATCGTTTTAAGAGCCACAAAGGACTGAGTCCACAGTCTTTGTTACGAACCAGCCACAAGCACTGATTGGGTTAAGGTCTCAGCTCACGTTCGAGCTGGGGGAGGTCAGGCCCTCCATGCTGCAGTCTCTACATCTGCAAACTGGCCCCCAAAACGAGCCCACCTGCCGGAGTGGGTGTGAGAGGAAGTGACTTAAAACACGGGCGTCCTGAGAACAAGGCCGAGCAGGTTGCAAGGTCCCACCAGACAGCAGCCGCTATCCAGCAGGCTTGGAAGAGTAGAGCATGGCCTTGTCTGGGTGAGGTGGTGAGAGAAAGAGCCACTGGCGGTTTACTCCGCGCCAGTCAGCAGGCCCACTCTCGGTGGGAACGGGGCGCCCGAACCAGCACCAGCACAGGCGCGGAGACCCAGCTGCGGGATCCCCACGCGGCCCGCAGGAGCACAGAGAGGAGGAGGTGGTCTTGGCTCTTCCCAGCAGGCGCGCTCGGTCTGGAGGGGGGCCCGCCTGCCGGTGTGAACACGGGAGGTGTGGGAGGCGGCTCCCTTGGAGGGAGGAGGGAGCTCGGGTGTGGCGTCTGCTGGGGGCCCCAGTGTTGAGTGACATCTCTTGGGCAGGGAGGGTGTGGGGTCAAGGGTGGGACGGCACACCTCTTTCCCACCTCCAAGGGTGGGACTTGAGCTCAGGCCCAGCAAGAGCTCCCCCTGACTTTGGACAGGTTACCTCGGCACCTCTGTTAATCGGCTTCAGGGTGAGGACACGCCGAAGAGAGGCGGGGAGTGACCAAGGAGATGGCGCCCCACTGGGGTGTCTACAGGGCGCTGGCTGCCCTCAGGCCAGGCCCACGGAGAAGGACGCATCTGCCAAGCGCAGGGCACCTCCAGGTCAGATGGAGCCCAGCCGCACAGAGGCCTCCCTGCCCTCGGCACCAGCTCCTGCCTGCCTGCTCCGTCTGGGCTGCAGCGGCCCTTAGGGTCCCCTGCGAGCAGGAGGCTTCCTACGGGCCCCGAGCTGGGGTCGCCCCTTTAAAGGAGGGCCTCCAAGGGGACGCTGATAGTGTGTGCCAAGGACCAATGGAAAAAGCGGTGGGAGAAAAAATTCAAGTTGAGACAATTCTTCCTTCTCCTGACAACTGGAAACAACAAAACAAAACAAACGTAGCGTCATTATTAGATTTTATCACAATATCTCATTCTGTTTGAAAGAATGTGACCCCAGAGCGGCACCAGATCATCTCGGGATTCCGCCCAGTGTTGGAGGAAAAAGCATCTGCAGAACGAGGACACCAGTCTACTTTGTGTCCATCCGACTTATTTTTCTGCAGTCCCTCCCCCCACACCCAGCCCGTCCGGCCCATGTCCTGCCGCCCGGGGCTCCTCGAGAGCAGCACGCCCCGCAAGGGACCGAGGGAGCCGCTCCCCCACACCGCAGGGTGGGGGCCGGGGCTGCCAGGGGTGGGGTGGGCCGCTACCTCCGCGGTCTTCCTGCGGGGGATTCATCCCCATGGGAAGGCAGCAGCCCGGGGGGGGGGGGGCTCCGCACCTGCACAGATGGACGCGTGGGGGCAAACTCACTGATGAGGAGTCAGAGCGCAAGTGCTGTCCTCTGGGCGGATGACAGGAGACAAAATCGAGGGTGTGCTGTAGGTCCTCAGACGGCCAGAGGGACAGCAAATTTCCACCTGGCTATGGGCGTTGGAAGTTCATGTCATTTCCACATGTCACGAAACAGCGTTTTTCCTTGATTGTTCTTCATCCTCTGCACGAGGGCTCAAAGCCGTTCAGCGCTCAGGGGCTGTCCAAAACGGCTGGGAGGCTGCGGTGCCCACGGGCTGCTGACCGTGGCCGGACCTGCAGGTGCAGGGGAGCTGTGCAGGGTGAGCTCGCACAGGGCGGGGGCGCTGGGCCTCTGAAGGCCGCTGCTGGCCTCCCACACGGAGCTCTGTGCCGCTCTCAGCCCACGGCTGTGGGCCTGCACACGATCAACTTTCGCCTTCAGAATTCTTGTTTATAAAGAAATTGTCTTTATAAGTTGATTACTCTATTTTTTTTTTTTTTTTTTGGTTGCAAACCGTAGTTAAAAAACATTAATAGCACTGAATCAAAACTGGGCAGTCCTCTGGAATGTGTAAAGGCTTTGGGGAAGAAACGGTGTCTCATCCGGCTTCACGTCCCCAGCGCTGAGCTCGATGCCCGATGCTCAGTATGTTTGATGAGATGAAGAAATGCTTGGTGAATAAATGAGTCAGTACTTGTCACCCGGAGGGGAAAGTGTCCTCACATCCATTGCTTGTGCTATTCTCTGTAACGATCATTTATAGGAGAGGGTTAACATGAATCATTTCATTTAAAGCCTTACAGAGCCCTACGAAGCCTGGGGTGTTCTCGCCCGCACTCTACCGATGCAGAAACCCACGCAAAGGCACTTAATGAGCATCTTTATGTATCGTGCTTATTCCGGTTAGGACTTTCCCCGGGGGCTAGGGTCTTCAGAGTGGGTGGTCAGGCATGCCCTGTGAGGCCGCTTTCCAAAACCAGCTGAGAAAGCACTGACCTCAGGACCTCGGGGCCGAGAACGGCAGCTTGGCTGTGCCCAGGCCCAGAGAATATTCTGCAGTTTTTTCCAGCATTTTCTTAATGTAAGACTGAGATGTTCTGGATGCAAACTCTGTCTTTCTTGCTTGATTTCTTGCTTGAATGTTGGGTTCAGAGCAAAGAGACGGGCCAGGAATCTCACCCAGGGTGATCCTCGGGGCTGCGCCCCCCCCACCCCAGCCCAGGGCCATCTCTTCTCCTCTGGAAGGGCCCCCGGGGGGCTCACTCCGGGATCCTGCAGCGGCCGCTGGTTCTGAGCTCAGACTTTGGACAAGCGCCCGACAGGCTCGTTCTGAAAACCGGAGCACACAGAAACTGTTCATGCTTTGAAATCAGGCAAAATCTCACCTCTGGGTAGGCCGTGGCTCTTCCTTCCAGATGACGTCCCCGCGCTGCCAGCTCGGCTCAGCGTGGACACGGCGCCCCCTGGTGAGCATGCGGGAGGCTGCGGGGCGCCTGCTCCGCGGGGAGGAGGGATGTGGAGAATTCTCCTAGTGCAGTCAGACGCAGTCCGTCCCTGCGGGCTCCTGTGGCGTCTCTGGAGAGGCCACCTGCTGCCCCGGCCGGCCCCCGCCTCCCTTCCTGTCTTTGCTCTACTCCCTCCTTCCCCTGCAGGTTGGGACCCAGAACCGGGACTCGAGCTCAGGCCCAGCAAGAGCTCCCCCTGACTGTGGACAGGTTACCTCGGCACCTCTGGCTTCCTGCTCTCGCCCGTGAGGCAAGCATCAGAAGCGTCTGCCCCACAGCCCTGCTGAGGCCATCCAGCGTGCTAACGCAACACTCAGCCTGGCTCGGGGCCTGGAGAAGTCGCTGTGCATCACCCATACTTTACCCCATGCTCCACATACTGTCCACCTCTTTAGGGACCCCCGCGCATGGGAGGGGTGGGGCGCCCGGCTGGGGCAGCCTGCAGGTGACAGCCACGGAGCCCCACACCCCCCAGCCCGTGGTGGGTCAGCTGGCCTGCAGGATGCGGGCCTGGGGCGGGGCTGGGGGCAGCCCCTTGGAGTCACCCCGGGGGTCATTCCTATGACTGGCTGCTTAGAGCGCAAACGACAACTGCAGGCATTTTAGGGCGTGCGATGTGGCCTCCGTGGCTCCTCCTCATCCCTATAGCCGACTGCCTTGGCTTCATGATAATTCAGCTATGAGTAGGTTCGTTCAGGTGGAAGAACAAGCATGAAAGACGATTGATGATGACTGCTGGTTCTGAACCCAGCACGCCCCATCGTGCCTGCAGCGGCCGTCCAGCTCATGAGCGCAGCGGGGACTTGGTGGTCGCTCCCAATGCTCCTTCCCTGGCCGTCCAGCTCGTGAGTGCGGTGGGGACCTGGTGGTTGCTCCAGATGCTCCTTCCCTGGCCGTCCAGCTTGTGAGTGCGGCGGGGACCTGGGTGGTCGCTCCCGACACTCCTTCCCTGGTTCTCATGTCCCCTAACTGTCACTCTCCACAGGCGGTGGACCCATGCGCTCTGTGCACCAGCTCGTGCTCCGGGTTCTGGAGATGGGGAAGAGCCGGCCCCAGCCATGGGCAGGCTTGTGAAGCCCTCACAGATGGCAGGCCAGTGGCACCGTGTATGTCACACCGGAGGGGAAGCTGTGCCTGGGAGTTTGGACTTCACTTTGTGTAATGGGGTTGTTTGGTGATAAGACGACCCCAAGACCCTGGGGGGCTTGGCTTTCTGTGGGGGGAGGGTGCAGCCAAGGGAGGCAGAGGGGAGCTCATGGTGATTGCTAGGATGACAGCAGGAGGGTGAGGGTGTGACTGGAGCATGGGGAAGGGTGAGGGAGCAGGGGAAGAGCCAGCCTCCTATGAGGTGCAGGGGGCGGCCTGTGCGACTGGCCGGATGTGGATCTCTAGCTTCTGCGGTGGTGGCTGGTGAAACTGGCAATCAGGGTCAAGAATACTAGGGGAACCCTCCTACACTGTTCGTGGGAATGCAAGCTGGTGCAGCCACTCTGGAAAACAGTATGGACGTTCCTCAAAAAGTTGAAAGTAGAGCTACCATACGATCCAGCAATTGCACTACTGGGTATTTACCCCAAAGATACAAATGTAGGGATCTGAAGGGGTACGTGCACCCCAATGTTTATAGCAGCAATGTCCACAATAGCCAAACTGTGGAAAGAGCCAAGATGTCCATCAAGAGATGAATGGATAAAGAAGATGTGGTCCATATATACAATGGAATATTATGCAGCCATCAAAAGGAATGAGATCTTGCCATTTGCAACGACGTGGATGGAACTGGAGAGTGTTATGTTGAGTGAAATAAGTCAATCAGAGAAAGACATGTATCATATGAGCTCACTGATATGAGGAATTCTTAATCTCAGGAAACAAACTGAGGGTTGCTGGAGTGGGGGGTGGGGTGGGAGGGATGGGGTGGCTGGGTGATAGACACTGGGGAGGGTATGTGCTCTGGTAAGCGCTGTGAATTGTGCAAGACTTGAATCTCAGATCTGTACCTCTGAAACAAATAATGCAATATATGTTAAGAAAGAAAAAAAGAAGAAGAAGAATGTAGCAGGAGGGGAAGAATGAAGGGGGGGAAATCGGAGGGGGAGAAGAACCATGAGAGACGATGGACTCTGAAAAACAAACTGAGGGTTCTAGAGGGGAGGGGGGTGGGGGGATGGGTTAGCCTGGTGATGGGTATTGAGGAGGGCACGTTCTGCATGGAGCACTGGGTGTTATGCACAAACAATGAATCATGGAACACTACATCTAAAACTAATGATGTAATGTATGGGGATTAACATAACAATAAAAAATTAAAAAAAAAAAAAAAGAATACCAGCGTCCGAGAAGGTTGGAGGGAGAGAGTACGGAGTGTGCCCTGGGAGGTGCCGGTGTGGGGTGCGGATGCAGATGCCCGGCCAGCGCGTGGCTGTGGGGCGTGGCTCGAGAGCGGGGGTGCAGACAGATCACTGCTCTGAGCCCGTCAGCCCAGAGCACGCCTGGCTCCGCGTTGGTGCTCACAGCAGGAATAGGCCGGAATGCAGGAGATGCTGAGGACCCCAGCGTGCGAGGGGCAGCTGGGGAGGGCGGTGAAGAAAGCGAGTCTGCCCCACAAGGAAGAGGGGAGAGATCGGAGGGAGCTGGGGGTCAGTGCGTTGGAGGAGGCAAAGAGGCCAGCGAACAAGGCCAGTGGCACTGGGTCACCACACTCAGCAGCAGAGGCCCCCAGCCACCTTAGGGAGAGCACTGTCTGTGGGGAGAGACCAGACAGCAGTGGGCGAAGGACTGGGCCGTAAAACATACAGACGTAGAACGCAACAGCGAAGGCAGGACACTACTGAGGAAGCCGTGTGGTCCAGGGACAGTTTCCTTTTCCAGCGGGCAGGGCTCCAGCACGGTAGTGGGCCCAGGACACGCCCGGTAGGAGGGGCTCCCCAGGGGAGCGGCGGGGGCGGGCAGCAGACGAGACCCACGGCAGGTGCAGGTTCCACCTTGGGGAAGAGCCAAGGGTCTGCCCCGGAGCACAGGGTGCTGGCAGAGGCAGGCCGGGGGGCCGGGAGCTGGGACCAGGGAGCTCTAGGTGGCTTGTTGTTCCTTTCCGAACACAAAATCGTATTTCGAAAATCTCAGTTTTACCTTTGGCCCACATCCTACTGAAATCTAGAGTCTTCACCCTCGGTGGTGCTTTACCACGCAGCAAGTCTAGGAACCCGGCGGGACGAGGTCCTGGCCCCACCGTCTTCGAGGCTCACGCCCTCCTGGCAGCGCGCGCCTTCTCAAGGTGCTTCTAACGGGGCTGCCCTTTTATCACGTGTCCCCAGCGTGGGGAGCGCGGCTGCCTGAAGTGCACACCGTTCTCTGTGTGAAGTGGGCGCCGCGTGAGAACACACTTGGAAAATGGCAACGCTCCGAGCAGATCGCAGGCGTCACCGTTAACGCTCGAGTGATGTGATGTTTTCTAGGCGTCTCCTGTCCCAGTATAAAAACTCAGCAACTGCCTAGTAACTCAGTCAATATCAATGGCCAATGTGCGCAAACCGGATGCCAAAACTTTACGCAAAAGGAGAGTATTGTGATTTAATTCAGTGATAACCTGAATTACCTACTTCAGTTTGCCTCTGTTTATATAATCAGGTAATCACAGATACATGTTTTTTTTTTAAATCTAGTTTTTAAATGTTATTGCTATTCAGTTGCTTGTGTATTCTAGACAACAAATAGCATATTATTAATGAAAACAGATTTCTTCCTTATGATAGTAGTTGTCTACTTTACAAAATTATTTCTTGTGCAGAATTTAAAGAGGCCCTTTTATTGCGAAACTGGTGGAAGTGGTGGAAGCGGCAGGTGGGAGAGCGTCTGATTCGTGGAGCAGAGTTCCCATCGGCGGGCGTTTCCAACCTGCGCGGCTGGCGAACGGACCTTCTCTGTGCATTGATGGGGCGGCAGGGGTTATGGTTAAACTGCTCATCGTAAGGTCTGAGTGGCTGATGGCACCTCAGGGCAGATACCTACATTTTAAAAATAGCTGTTTTTTTAATGCTCACAAGGGGCCTTTCAGTGACTTCCACGTGATGTCCCAGCTGCCCTCAGGAAGGACTTCTGTCTGGGCGCTTGCATCGCGCCTGCCCCCTGCGGTCCCGCGACACCCTCCGTGTCAGAGGGGGGCTCTCAGCGCTTCCCTTGTGCCCAGAGGATGTTGGAAGGAGCCAGCCCAAAATGGGAAAGAGGAATTACTATTTGAACCTGCTCCCGGACATCAGGACTTGAGAAAAGTAAGGGGAGAAATGACATGACAGTTTAACCAGGGTGTACGTGGGGCTGAGCACAGGAGGCTCGGGCGGAGAGGCGTTGTGAGCAGACACGCGAACCCACAGAAATGCCCCTCTGTCTTCTGTTTCTGGACAAGAGAGTTGACAGGCTCCCTTCTAGAACAGAAGGGGGCCGCACTCAGAAATCCCAGCCTTTTGGAAGAATAGAATGAACTGGCTTTTTTAAAAACCCTGTTTGTTTTTCAAATAATGACAAACTTACAGGAAAGTTGGAAGTATCATAGAAAGAACTGTTCGTTCCTGAAAACAAAAAGGAGTGCGTTGCCAGCCTGACCACCCCCCCCACCAGATGTTTTTGTGATTTCCCGTCATCCCGGATGCGCTCCCGTGTCGCCAGGTTCTGGCCGGCACCAAGCGATCGCCATCTCCTGAGCCACGGCCCCGGACGAGCTCCGCCTACGGCCCCTATAATGTCTTTTCCAGCAGAGGGATCCAGGCCCAAGCAACTAGGGTTGGCTTGCCATTTTTCCGAGTCTCCCCTTCGGTCTGGAACGGTTCTGGAGTCTGTCTTTGATTTCTGACTTTGGCACTTGCGAGGATCATGCCATGGATGCTCCCCAGTCCAGGCTGGCTCAGGCCTCAGGGTAGGAGCGGTGCCGCCGCGTTCCTGCCGCGCCCCCGCCGCGCCCTGACAGGCGCACACGGTTTCCCCGTCTCACTGCAGATGTTGTTTGCTTTTATCACTTGATGACAGTGTGTCAGCCAGGATTCTCTCTGTAAACTTTCTCCTTTCCTGTTTGCAACTGGTTAGTAACTTAGATGTTAGTGAAGTAAAAGGAAAAAAAAAAAAAGAACCTAGGATTTTTACTTCTCTTCATTGCTATTTATATTTGTATATCTCTTTTCTGCAAAAAATATTGGTTTCTAACAAGATGAACAGGATTACATTTTGTTTTATCCTACAATCTACCTATATTTGTTTCAAAATCGCAGTACCAATAATTTTCTAGCAATATGATTACTGAGTGAGTTTAGACAAAATAGTTAGTGATAAATATGATGGATCATGTGAAAAACCTACACAATTAAAACTATCAAAGATCGCTGAGGGAAATCAAAGGCAATCTGAATGAACAGAGATATAGATCTTGTTCCTGGGTCAGAAGACTCAATATCATTAAAATGTCAACTCTCTCCAAATTATCTATGGCTTTAATGCAATTCCAGTCAAAACCTCTGCAGGTCTTTTTTTGGTAGAAATGGACAAGCTGATCCTAAAGTTCATTTGGAAATCCAAAGGATCTTGAACAACAAAACAAATTTGAAAAAGAAAAACAAAACTGAGAACTAATGCTACCTGATTTCAAGACTTGTTATGAAGCTACAGTGATTAGAGCACAATGCTATGGCCAGAGAGGTGGACAGACGGATCAGCAGGACGGAGTCAAGGATGTGGATGTAGATCATGCATATAGGGACATTTGATGTTTGAAAAGTGTTTAAAGGCTATTCAGTGGAATAAGGAGAATCTTTTCAATCAATAGTGCTGGAAAAACTGTATATCCATATGCCAAAAACAAACAAGAAATCGTTGATCCATGCCTTGCACAACATACAAAAATTAACTCCAAAGGGATCAGAGAGAGAGAAATGGAAAACCTGATACTATAAACTCCCAGAGGAAAACAGAAGATCTCTGTGCTGTCCAGGTAAGCACAGGTTTCTTAGATAGGGTACCACAGGGTGATCTCAAACAGAACGAAATAAAATACACAAACACACCACACTCAGGTTGATAAACTGAACTTCTTTAAAAATAAGAAACTTCTGCTTTTTGAAAGATGCTGTTGGGAGAAGGAAATATTTGCAAATCTCGTATCTGGTAATGGACTTGAATCTCGAGAGCGTTTAAGGGGATCTTGATGCTCAGTAAGAAACAAACAACCCATTGAAAAGTCGGGCAAAAATTGTGAGCAGACACTTCTCCAAAGAAGATGTATGGATGGCAGAGAAGCACATAAAAAGATGCTCATCATCATTAATGGTTAGGTTTCCATAAATGGAAACCACGAAGGGACACCATGACACATGTCTTAGAGAGGCAAACATCAGCAAAAACGACCATACCCAGTGTTGAGGGCAGTGTGGAAAGGACCTGCACATGGGACTCGCACACACTGGTGGGGATGCAGGATGGTGCAACCACACAACGTGGTTGCTGTTTTCTCAAAGTTAAAGACCCCTACCACACAATTTAGCAATTCCCTTCCTTAGTGTTCACCTAAGAGGAAAGGAGGCAGGTATCTATACCAAGACTGGATGCAGAGAGTGTAGCAGCTTTATTCGTAAGGGTGAACAATGGGAAACATCCCAAATCCTTATCAGAGGGTAGAATGGATAAAAAGCAAGTTGTGGAATGTTGAGAAAATGGGATACTATCAGCAATCCATGAAACTATCAATCCGAGAACCAACATGGATGGACCTCAGGATAACCACACTGAGCGAAAGGAGCCAGACCCAAACAGAGCACTGACGGCACGACCGTGTAGATGAAAGTCCAGAAAATGTGATCTCCTCTTGGGTGAGACATGGCAGGTCAGTCCTGTCTGGGGGACCCCCAAGGGACAGGGGAATCTTTTGAGTGTGGCACATGTTTATTATCTTGACCACGTCGATGGGTGTACAAGTGTACAATTTGGTGAGTGGGTCCGCGCATCCAAACTCACCAAATTGTACACTTTGAATGTGCAGTTTATGGTATGTTAATTGTACCCCAATAAAGTGGTCAAGAAAACAAAGTTCCCTGTGGTAATTTCCCATATTTATGCTCCCAACGTGGACTAGAATCAGTTTCATTTGTTTTCAGCTTTGAGAACTGCTAGTTTTTGATTCCATGTTATATATACAAATGTCTATACTTCTCAGGTTGGAACCACAAGCAGGGAAAACTCAGGGAAGTCCCACTTCTACCCAGTCCCTTCCACCCGGCTCCTTCCCTGCACCTAAAGGGAACCTTTTTTTCTCTTAAATAGTTTCCATTTATTTTCCCATTGATTCTTCTTGGAACTAATGGTGAACGTGTATGTCCACGTGCGCGTGCACACACACACACACACTCACGGTGCGCCCCCCTTCTCCTCCCGAGCAGGGCAGTGGTCTGGCGGGGCCGTCTTCCTGGAGCCTGCACCTCTGGTCTTGGTGCTGCGTCCAGACCATGGAAGGAGGGGCTGGCTAGGGATCTGTAAGGTGCTGTTAAGTTGGAGTCTCCCTGCGACCCCAGGCTCAGCTTGTCTGCGTGGTTTAGGAGCGCAGAGATTGATGCTCTCCCCCGGCTGATCCAGTCACCCAGCAGGTTTCCCTCCGGACTGGTGGGGTGTGGAGAGCCCCCTGGAAACCGGGCTCGGCCTCCACCGACTCCAAGACCCCGTGCCTGTCTCGGTGACTCCCAAACCGAGATCATTTGTGTCCTGTGCGGCTGCTCCTCGAGGGCTCTCGGCCTCAGTGACTGGTCCTGCGGTGCTGTCTCCTTCAGAGGGACCCCGTCTGCACCCGCAGGCCCCTGCGTCCACCGCGGGGCTTTGCGGCTCTCTTGTCGGGGCTCTGCGCTGGTGGCCTGGGAAGACGTGAGGACAGGAGAAGGAATTCCCTTCTCTAAAGGAAAACATGCGTTGTTGCCCTGGGGGCCGCGGGCTGCAGACACCAGCACGTTCCCGTCCATGAGCTTCAGGAGAGCTGGTGCCAGTGAGAAGGCCCAGTGCGCCATCTCAGAGCTGTCACATCATGTCATTCACATGAGCCCCGTGGGATGGAGCAGCGCCCGCGTGACTTCATGTCACTTCGTGTACTCGAGAGAGTTCAGCGCATCCTCATATGCTTTCAAAGAGTGCTTTATTGCTTAAGATCCGTGCTTTAGAAGTGTGTTTCTAAATGTGCATAATATTAAAAGACATTCTTTGAGGACAATCAAGAACCACCCCACTCCCCAGGGTGAAAAAAAATAAAACTTTTTTTATTTACAAAGTTGATGGTTCAAATTTTAACCAATATTGGAAATGGGATGCAGGCGTTGGTGACGGCAGGCCCGACACTTTCTTGAACAGGCTCTTTATTTCTGTAATAGAAATATGTTTTGTTTGTCAGACATGCTCTGGCATGTGAAGTCGAGCTTTGCTGAGCGAGGTTGCTGGTGTTGAAAAGCAGTCTGGCTTCTAGCGAGGCGCTGGGCTGTGGCGGGCAGAGCAGCCTTGGCCTGGACGGAGAGGCGGGGTGGGGGTGGTTCGCGCAGGTAGGGCAGGGGAGCTGGCCGGGCGAGGCGGTCTCCAGGGGCAGGGGTGAAGGAGAGGGGTCCCCAGCACCTTCCACCATGGTCGTCTTCGAAACGTGACTGACAAGTCGGGTTGAATCAGAAGACACGTTCGCGGCCTCCCACCGGGGAGGCAGTAGCCACTACTGTAGGAGACGTCCACTGCGGTACTGTGACCAGACCGGAAGCAGCACGATCACCTCCAGCAGGGGAGTCATCCTACTCCACTAGAAACAACTGAATGAAGATACACGGGAAACAGAAAGGACCCGTGAAATGTGGTCCTACCTGTGAAATGACTATCAGAAGTGGTCCTGGGGAGGTGGTCCTGGGGGTGATCCTGGGGGGTGGTCCTGGGGGGTGGTCCTGGAGAGTTGGTCCTGGGGGGTGGCCCTGGGAGTGGTCCTGGGGAGATGATCCTGGGGGGTGGTCATTGGGGGTGGTCCTAGGGGTGGCCCTGTTGGGTGGTGCTGGGGCATGGTCCTTTGGGGTGGTCCTGGAGGGATGGTGCTGGGGAGATGGTCCTGGGGGATGGTCCTGGAGAGGTTGTCCTGGGGGATGGTGCTGGGGAGATGGTCCTTGGGGTGGTCCTGGGGGATGGTCCTGGGGAGATGGTCCTTGGGGTGGTCCTGGGGAGATGGTCCTGGGGGTAGTCCTGGAAGGTGGTCCTGGGGGGTGGTCCTGGAGGTGGTCCTATGGGGTGGTCCTGGGGGGATGGTCCTGAGGGTGGTCGTGGGGTTGGTCCTGGGGAGATGGTCCTGGGGGGTGGTCTTGGGGGATGGTGCTGGGGAGGTGGTCCTGAGTGTGGCTGTGGGGATGGTCCTGGGGCATTGTCCTGGGGAGATGGTCCTGGGGAGATGGTCCTGGGGGTGGTCCTGGGGAGATGGTCCTGGGGCGGGTCCTGGGGAGATGGTCCTGGGGGGTGGTCCTTGGGGGTGGTCCTGGGGGTGGTCCTGTCGGGTGGTCCTGGGGTGTGGTCCTGGGAGGTGTTCCTGGGGAGATGGTCCTTGGGAGATGGTCCTGGGGGGTGGTCCTGCACTCAGAGGGTGAGTGTCCTCCCCAAATCTGGTTTGATGGTTTCCGTGTTGAAAGGATGAATGGGGTGGATCTGGCCCACGTCTGGCTGGAGGGCGACCACAGGGAAGGCACACGGGGAGGAGTGTGGGGTGTGTCTCAGCAGGAAGGTGCTCCTCTTTATGGAGGGACCTACCCATGGCCTCCTTCAGCCATCCTGGTGTAAGCAAGCTCCTACTTCTTCCTCGGGAAGTCTGGAGCCTGTGAGGTGTCCTCAGGGGGATTCTTCCGGCTGACATGGTGACGATTCTGTTGGGGGAGATCTGACGTGTTTCCTCTGGTTTGGGTCAGAGACAGGGAGACGAGCCTAGGATTCAACGAGGAGGAATTTCTTTCCTAGGGAAGGTGGCGAGCCTCCCAGATGCGGTGGCAGGCCTGGCCCGAAGAGGGGCTGACAGCAGGTGGTCCCTACGAGGGTGCAGTCACCTGCTGACTGGCACTCAGTTTCTCCTGGCGAATTATTCCCTCTGTCCCCAAGGCTTCCATCTACTTCCCTGTGCAAGTGGGCTTCCTGCCTCTGATAAGGAGTCCTTGTCCTGCGTGGATGACTTTAGGGCAGCTAGGAGCAGGCATCCGGAATGACACCATGACCTCAGGCCGGGCTGGGGCCTGCTGTCACTCCGAGGGGCTTCTCAGAGAGCACTCGTGCGGACGGGGCCAGGGCGAGCAGGTCGGGCATCGCAGGCAGAGGGCCAGCTCCACGGGGCATGCTGGGTTATATGGTTTCTTTCTCTTGAGTCCGAGCTGGGCTCCCTGCTGAGACTCACGGCCCCCGTGGCACTTTCATTCTGCCTTCCTGAAAGGAGGGGCCCAGGAAGACCCCAAAGGCACCGCATGACACTCCCCCGTGGGCCTGTGTGGACTGCGAGGCAGCCTGGACAGACTCCGCTCCGAGGCCCAGCCCAGAGGGCGTCTGGAAGTGCAGGAGCCGCCCCCTGGGGCCGACCACTGGATAGCAGAGGGAGGCTGGCAGGAGAGAGGGGTGGCCTTGGGGGGGGGGAGCGGGGGCAGGCTGGAGTGTCCCAGTCTTTCCACAGGACAGAAGGATGGTCAGCCGGACGGTGGGACGGTAAGCCGAAGCTCCGTGGCTGCTGACGGAACTCACAGCGCCCCTCGGTCCACACGCCTCCTGACAGCTGAACGCGGTGCGGCTCCCAGCCAGGGCCTCTGCCGCTGCCCCCCAGCCGGCCTGCCCCTCGTCTTTGCTCGATGCCGTGCATGCCTGGCCCAGGACTGTGGGCAAACCCCCCAGCGCAGACTCCTCTGGAGGAGCACTGGATGCTCTCCTTGACTGTTGAGCCCTATGAAAAGGAAATACAGAAGTTGTACATCTGACAACAGAACCTTCTACCTCCCCTGACAGAAGTCGTGGGCCTGGGAAGCAGTCTCTTGTGAGCGGAAGGTCCTGGCGCCCCGGAGTCTGAGTCTGTCCTCCCCGGAGCGCCTGAAGCCCCCTCTTCAATGATGGACTAAAATCAATGACCCAGTGCGCACCTGTTTGCGCACACCTGGGGCCAAGTGCGCAGAGCCTAGATCCCTCCCTGGGGCTTCCTTCCATGACCCCGTCGGTCTAGGAACGGTAAGACAGGTAAGTGAACAGGACGCGGAGGCCTGGGGGGTGGGCGTCGGTGTGTGCGCCCCGACACTCCACGGGACCGCCACCACCCACACAGGCCACGTCTCGGGCCACGTCTCGGGCCACCTGCGTTTGCTGCACCCTAACAGCCTGCGAGTCCCGGGGTCGCGGATGAGATTCGGAGGGACAGAGAATGGTGGCAACCGTTGGCCACACCTGGTGGCCTTCCTCCCCCTTCCAAGTTCCGAGCCGGAGACACTTGTCCAGGATGCAAAGGACTGGTTAGAGACCTCACTACCCAGCCTGCAAGCAGCCGCTCAAGGGTGATGGACATGCCTGAGGGGAGTATCCTTAGGTCAATCAAGCTGGCCACGAAAAGAATGTATATTATCCCCTGGATTTGGGTGGAAACGTGTATAATAACAGACTTGGCCACATTGTGGGGCTTTAGGGTATTTCCCCCTTTCCTTTACACTTTCTCTATTGACTACATTTGTTGCAAAACATATATATCTATTTTGTACATGGAGAAGAAACAAAGTACCTTTAACATTTAAGATACATTAGAGCCCTGCTCCGTGAATGTTATTTTAGGAAAAGTGCGCTGCTCCAGATCTGCGGGGAGTGGGAACCAGGAGGGAGGCTGAAGCGCAAGCCCTGTTTGGGGACACCCTCCGACCTGCCTCAGAAGGCTGCCTCCGAAGGCACCCTGTGCAGAAGCGCCCCTGGGGCAGACACCCTCACACACGCCAGGAAGCGTCTGGGGGGCTCTGGGGAGCTGGGAGTCTCTGCGTGCTCGGGAGCCGGTGGGCTGCCGGGTGGGAGCCGTGGTGCTTGGTCACCCCCTGCCCCCCCACAATCTGCGGGTCCTCACGCAGTCTCTGCCCCTGCCCCTGGGAGCCGTGCTCAGCACAGGAGGAGGCCCGGAAGTGCGGCCACTCTGCGGGAGATGGAGATGGGGAGCAGGATTCCCATTCAGGTTTGGCCTGACCCCTGTCTCACCATGGGACAGACGCCATGGGACAGACAGTCTCACTCCTTCCATTCAGCCGCCTCTTTGATGGATCTTGGCGCCTTTGAACGCTATGCCTTCCACGCAGGGGCGCAGGGAGCCTCTGCCAAGATGACGGGTATGAACGTGGTCTCCGAAACTGGAAAGAACTAGGTCAGGTTACTAATACCCTTTACCAGGTTTATGCTGTTAGGGGCCCAAGATGAGCCTGACACTGCAAATTAAAATTCTGTTCTTCGTCCGGGCCTCTAGGTGCAAACTGGACCTTACGAAGTCAAATCCCATCCCTACTCAAAGTAATACTATTTTCATTTTCATCTTGAAAATTATTTGCAGACTTGCTGGCT
The DNA here is from genome assembly GCF_964656455.1 of Halichoerus grypus. NCBI lineage: Eukaryota > Metazoa > Chordata > Mammalia > Carnivora > Phocidae > Halichoerus > Halichoerus grypus. The sequence goes on along the minus strand of NC_135720.1, from coordinate 1,657,988 downwards.
CACAGTGAATCTCCAAGTATTTTGCAATTCTGCTTTACTTATTTATTTTTGGGGGCAAGTTTCCGGCCACCGCTGTGAAAACTGAGGAGGGAGTGTGGGGTTGGAGTGACCAGTGTTTTGCAAGAGAGGCTCTGAGACCCGGATGCAGAAAGCAGTGTGGTTACCCATCGGCTGGACGTGATCGAGCCTGTTCTTGCCCCTTCCATGTTAGAAGAAGAATTTGTCATCCATTTGTCTTTTCTAGCTCCTTTTGAACTTCAAAGTAGAGTTGGAGAAACAGGAATCATTCAGGGGTTTTTATTCTCAGCGCACAAAGCGCTTCTTCCCTGCAGAGCGGCATAGTGTTCCTGCAGGTGCGAGAAGCCAGGTGGCTGCATGGTGTCTGTCCAGCAGGGGCTTCAGGGGATGGAGGCCACTCCCGGCCCCCGCTGTCCGGGCACCAGGGGCCACAGAAGCTGTCTGTGCTGAAGGAAAGCAAAGGCCCCGTGTTCCTCTGTTCAAGCTGGTGGGGCGGAACGCCTTCCCCAGGGTCCGTTCAGGGGCACCGTCCCCCCACTTCCGATGAGGGCTCCTCCTGGCCCGCCGCTCCCTCCGCCACAGTGGAGGTGCCTTCTCCTGCCGTCCAGCAGGGGGCCGCCTGCCCACTCTGCCCAGACCCCTGCCCTGTCCCCCGCAGGCTGTCCGTGGCTCCAGTCCTGCCCCCACACTGTGCAGGAGGAGAGGCCCTGCCCTCTGCCCCTTACCATCCCCCCCGTGCCTGGAACAGCCTGGCCGTGCGGCACTCAGGTTCTTCTGTAGATGAACCCACCCTTTTAGCTCAGTTCATGTTGCTGAAGCTCTTCCAAGGCCTCCTTGGGGACTTACATCAGGAGAGGTGTGTAGGGGGTCTCTTGTTTGCACTTTCAAAGCCCGGGGAATGTGTGCATCTTTCTACAGGTGGGAGGTGGTATCTCATTGTGGTTTTGATTTCATTTCCCTGGTGATGAGTGATGTTGAGCATCTTTTCATGTGTCTGTTGGCCGTCTGCATGTCTTCTTTGGAGAAGTGTCTGTTCATGCCTTCTGCCCATTTTTTCATTGAATTGTTTGTTTGTTTTGGTGTTGAGTTGTTTTTGAAAAGTTGTTTTAAAAGGCATCCCTATGCTTATTGGAGCATTATTCACAATAGTCAAGATGTGGAAACAGCCCAAGTGTCCATCAATAGATGGATGGATAAGTAAGGTGTGGTGTACACACAATGGAATATTATGTAGCCACAAAAGGGATGAGACTGTGCCGTTTACAGCAACGTGGATGGAGCTAGAGGGTACCAGGCCAAATGAAATCCGTCAGTCCGAGAAACACAGACACCATGTGATTTCACATATACATGAAGTCTACAGAACAAAACAAATGCATAAACAAAAATCAGGGTCACACCTATAAAGACACAGAACAAAGGGATGGTTGCCGGAGCGAAGGGGGTGAGGGGATGAGGGAAAATGGGTGGTGGGGGGTGGGAGGCACAGGCTTCTAGTTAGAGAGAGAACAAGGCACAGCACGGGGAATATAGACGAGGATACTGTAGCAGTGTGTATGGGGACAGGTGGTGGCCACACTTGCGGTGAGCGTGGGATAACGTATAAACTTGTCGAGTTTTTGTGTCTACACCCAAAACTCATGTCACACCGTGTGTCCACTAGGCCCAAGTCTTTAAACACCGCAGGGTTCGTGCGCGGGGTCGTGCAGAGCCGCGGCCAGCCGCCAGGGGGCAGCCTCAGACCGAGGGCTGGGACCTGCGCGCAGCACGTGGTGGACCCTCCCTGCAAACCCCGCTGAATCCAGCTGGAAATCGCCCCACAGCAAACTACGGCCAAGCCCCTCAGGCAGCGGGAAGATCCGGATGCGCGCGAGGCCCGCGGCGGGGCAGGCGCCCACAGAAGGGACGCTGGGACTCTAGCAGTTCCTGGGGCTGGTGGGGGCTTCCCAAGGTCTCCGGGGCGGGGGGCGGGGGGGCAGCTGGGGCTTCTCACAGGACCTGCAGGACCTGGACACGGGAGCCCCACAGGAACCGTGTTTTAGAAGACGCCCTGCAAATGAAGCTGGTTTGCGGGGCTGGCTGGCTATGAATACTCAGGCCAGAGAAAGCAAGCGGCCTAGACCCCCTCTCTGTCCCGGGCAAGGAGGACAAGCAGAAGCCCCAGCTGACCCCACGTGTGCCCAGGCTGGAAGGCGGAGCGTAGGCCGCAGCAGGAGAGCACACACACCAGCATGGAGCCGGGGATTCTGCGGGAAAGCTAATCCGAAGGCCACACCGCCCGACGCCTGCCCAGCAGCCGGCCCGTGGAAAGCACCCACCCCTGAGTCCGATCACCGAGTTCATGGGGTCAGCTCACTGCCCGCAGGGTCAGGCCTGGAACCTCGGACGACCCTCCAAATTGCTGATGGACCTGCTTTTCAGAGGAGCATCATGTGACCAGTCCCAGGCTGACTTTGGCCACATTTCTACTTTGGGAAAAGCCACGTGCCCCTTATTGCCAAGGTGACGGATCATTGTTTACAGGGTGTGATGGGAAAATCACCTGCGTTAAAAATTTCAATGTAAGTGCTTGTGTTCCACCTTGGGGTTCCAGCCCCAAACTCTACTGTCATGTAACTTGATCTGAAGTGGACGAAGGGGTCACAGGGGATGATGTTGCTCCCACACCCGAAGATCCTACACACTTTCCCGTGAGCTCCGTGAAGTATGCACCTGGACACGGGAGCTGCGCAGGAACCGTGGGGTGGCAGACCACCAGGCTCCGCGGTGGCCGTGAAGTCCCGCACAGAGCCCGTGTGGCTGCAGCCCCACTGGGCGCAGGGGTGTCCTGCCGCACTGCGATCCTCCCTCCTGGCCCCGGGGGTGCGCACGCTGCTGGCAGGGAGCGGGGACGGGCCTCTGCGGGCGGCGTGGTGGCCTTGAGTGCACAGGCCGGTCACTGACCACAAGGGCCAAGATGCACCCTCCCCCGACTTATTCAGGTTGCCATTTCTGACTGGCAAAGACGAGTGGCACCGTTTGTTCGTAAATTCATGGGGGCCTGGTCAGCAGGGCCACCTGAGACAGAAAGAAACCAGCCGTCCTGGTCCTGGGTTGACTCGGAGTCTTGCTCAGCACGGATTTCCGCGTCAGTTCCGACTGTGAGACACTGTTTTAAGCATCCTCCGTCCTGACGACTGTGTTCCATGCCCCGCTCTCCTCAGTCTGGCCCTGGCTCCGTGTGGGGCTGTAGCGGTTCAGAAACCATTCCTTCTTTGGAAGGATGGATGGAAGCAGAGCTGGTGTCCACCTTCCAGCGCGATGACACACTCACAAGGAGATGCAGGACCGGACGTTCCGGAGACTTTGGGGAGCTTGCTGTTGGCGGTGGGGCTGCTCCCCAGCTGTGGATGGGCCCCACTCGGGGCGCCATGCCCGGGGCTCGGCTTTGGTCCCTACGCGCACTGTGCGCCCAGGCCACCGAGCTGTGAGCCGCGGCGCTCCACCCGCTGTCCACCGTCCACCTGCCGTGTTCCTGGGGCCAGGTCCCTCGCGCACCCTGGGGCCTCGTCCTCCCTTCTCTGCGCACACCCGGCTTCCGCTGCTGGCCTCCTCTTCCCCCGGGCAAGCTTCCTGCGCAAGAGCGCAGCCTCCCGGCTCTGGAGGTGGGGGCCCAGCATCCAGCGGCTCCAGGGAGGGTCCCTCTGGCTGCCTGCAGCCCCACGGGGCCCCAGGGTCCCTGGCTTGTGGCCACACTCCTTGTCTCCCACATGGCCTCTCCCGGCTGTGTCTGTCTGCGCCTTTCCTGGAGGGACACTGGTCACTGGACTGGGGTGCACCCTCCTCTACGATGGCCCCGTCTTCGCTTGGTAACGTCTGCACAAATACAGTCACATTATTATTCACAAATAAAGGGCACCGTGCTGGGACCTGGGCACCTCTCCCTGGGGACACGGTTCTCCCCGTCACAAGAGGCCAGGCTGTGTGGACGCGGGAGGCCGGCGTGTGCGTCCTTCCCCCACCCCAGGGGCGACACCGCTCAGACTACGTTTTAGGGTCAGACCCTGGGGAGGCCCCGCAGGGGGAGTCGGCACCAGATGGCACTGTTGTCCAGGATTGTGTGGCAGGTGCCCCGGTGCCCACGCTGTCCTCCTCTGGGGAAACGGGTCCCAGGAGAGGCTGCACTGCCCACCGCCCCGCTGACCTCAGCTTCCAGCCGCTGGCTTGTGGCTGGAAGGCCCACCTCCCCTCCGTCAGCTCGGAGGGGCCCAGGGGTGCGAGCCGATGCTCCGTGCAGGCCCCGTGCGGCCATCGGCTCACTGAGCAAGTGGGCCGGCCAGGGTGCAGGGAGACTCCGCTCCCCAGCAGCAGCCCGGGGCAGAGCGGCAGGGACCGGGCTGCGGACGATGACCGCTCTGAAGACACAGCAGCCGAGCAGTCCGAAGACACGGGGGCTATGGAGATGGACAACGGCACTCACACACACGCGTGTGCACACACCACACCTGCATGCCCGTGTGCATCGGGAGCGAACCCCAGCCGGGGGCACACCACAGTGTGGACCATCTGCACAGCACAGTGTGGACTGTCTGAGGCACACCACAGTGTGGACCCTCTGAGGCACACCACAGTGTGGACCATCTGAGGCACAGCACAGTGTGGACCATCTGCACAGCACAGTGTGGACTGTCTGAGGCACACCACAGTGTGGACCATCTGCACAGCACAGTGTGGACTGTCTGAGGCACACCACAGTGTGGACCCTCTGAGGCACACCACAGTGTGGACCCTCTGAGGCTCACCCCAGCGTGGACCCTCTGAGGCACAGCACAGTGTGGACCATCTGAGGCACACCACAGTGTGGACCCTCTGAGGCACAGCACAGTGTGGACCATCTGAGGCACACCACAGTGTGGACCCTCAGAGGCACAGCACAGTGTGGACCATCTGCACACCACAGTGTGGACCCTCTGAGGCACAGCACAGTGTGGACCATCTGCACACCACAGTGTGGACCCTCTGAGGCACACCACAGTGTGGACCCTCTGAGGCACACCACAGTGTGGACCCTCTGAGGCACAGCACAGTGTGGACCGTCTGAGGCACAGCACAGTGTGGACCATCTGAGGCACACCACAGTGTGGACCCTCTGAGGCACAGCACAGTGTGGACCATCTGAGGCACACCACAGTGTGGACCCTCTGAGGCACAGCACAGTGTGGACCATCTGCACACCACAGTGTGGACCCTCTGAGGCACAGCACAGTGTGGACCGTCTGAGGCACAGCACAGTGTGGACCGTCTGAGGCACAGCACAGTGTGGACCATCTGAGGCACACCACAGTGTGGACCCTCTGAGGCACAGCACAGTGTGGACCATCTGAGGCACACCACAGTGTGGACCCTCTGAGGCACAGCACAGTGTGGACTGTCTGAGGCACACCACAGTGTGGACCCTCTGAGGCACAGCACAGTGTGGACCATCTGCACACCACAGTGTGGACCCTCTGAGGCACAGCACAGTGTGGACCATCTGCACACCACAGTGTGGACCCTCTGAGGCACACCACAGTGTGGACCCTCTGAGGCACACCACAGTGTGGACCCTCTGAGGCACAGCACAGTGTGGACCGTCTGAGGCACAGCACAGTGTGGACCATCTGAGGCACACCACAGTGTGGACCCTCTGAGGCACAGCACAGTGTGGACCCTCTGAGGCACAGCACAGTGTGGACCATCTGCACACCACAGTGTGGACCCTCTGAGGCACACCACAGTGTGGACCCTCTGAGGCACACCACAGTGTGGACCCTCTGAGGCACAGCACAGTGTGGACCGTCTGAGGCACAGCACAGTGTGGACCATCTGAGGCACACCACAGTGTGGACCCTCTGAGGCACAGCACAGTGTGGACCATCTGAGGCACAGCACAGTGTGGACCGTCTGAGGCACAGCACAGTGTGGACCCTCTGAGGCACAGCACAGTGTGGACCCTCTGAGGCACAGCACAGTGTGGACCATCTGCACACCACAGTGTGGACCCTCTGAGGCACAGCACAGTGTGGACTGTCTGAGGCACACCACAGTGTGGACCCTCTGAGGCACACCACAGTGTGGACCTTCTGAGGCACAGCACAGTGTGGACCGTCTGAGGCACACCACAGTGTGGACCCTCTGAGGCACACCACAGTGTGGACCCTCTGAGGCACAGCACAGTGTGGACCGTCTGAGGCACAGCACAGTGTGGACCATCTGAGGCACACCACAGTGTGGACCATCTGAGGCACACCACAGTGTGGACCCTCTGAGGCACACCACAGTGTGGACCCTCTGAGGCACAGCACAGTGTGGACCCTCTGAGGCACAGCACAGTGTGGACCCTCTGAGGCACAGCACAGTGTGGACTGTCTGAGGCACACCACAGTGTGGACCCTCTGAGGCACACCACAGTGTGGACCCTCTGAGGCACAGCACAGTGTGGACCGTCTGAGGCACAGCACAGTGTGGACCGTCTGAGGCACAGCACAGTGTGGACCCTCTGAGGCACAGCACAGTGTGGACTGTCTGAGGCACACCACAGTGTGGACCCTCTGAGGCACAGCACAGTGTGGACCCTCTGAGGCACACCACAGTGTGGACCCTCTGAGGCACAGCACAGTGTGGACTGTCTGAGGCACACCACAGTGTGGACCCTCTGAGGCACACCACAGTGTGGACCCTCTGAGGCACAGCACAGTGTGGACCGTCTGAGGCACAGCACAGTGTGGACCGTCTGAGGCACAGCACAGTGTGGACCGTCTGAGGCACAGCACAGTGTGGACCGTCTGAGGCACAGCACAGTGTGGACCCTCTGAGGCACAGCACAGTGTGGACCGTCTGAGGCACAGCACAGTGTGGACCCTCTGAGGCACAGCACAGTGTGGACTGTCTGAGGCACACCACAGTGTGGACCCTCTGAGGCACAGCACAGTGTGGACCCTCTGAGGCACACCACAGTGTGGACCCTCTGAGGCACAGCACAGTGTGGACTGTCTGAGGCACACCACAGTGTGGACCCTCTGAGGCACACCACAGTGTGGACCCTCTGAGGCACAGCACAGTGTGGACCGTCTGAGGCACAGCACAGTGTGGACCGTCTGAGGCACAGCACAGTGTGGACCGTCTGAGGCACAGCACAGTGTGGACCGTCTGAGGCACACCCCAGTGTGGACCATCTGAGGCACAGCACAGTGTGGACCCTCTGAGGCACAGCACAGTGTGGACCGTCTGAGGCACAGCACAGTGTGGACCGTCTGAGGCACAGCACAGTGTGGACCGTCTGAGGCACAGCACAGTGTGGACCGTCTGAGGCACACCCCAGTGTGGACCCTCAGAGGCACAGCACAGTGTGGACCCTCTGAGGCACAGCACAGTGTGGACTGTCTGAGGCACACCACAGTGTGGACCCTCTGAGGCACAGCACAGTGTGGACCCTCTGAGGCACAGCACAGTGTGGACCGTCTGAGGCACAGCACAGTGTGGACCGTCTGAGGCACAGCACAGTGTGGACCGTCTGAGGCACACCACAGTGTGGACCGTCTGAGGCACAGCACAGTGTGGACTGTCTGAGGCACAGCACAGTGTGGACCGTCTGAGGCACACCACAGTGTGGACCGTCTGAGGCACACCCCAGTGTGGACCCTCTGAGGCACAGCACAGTGTGGACTGTCTGAGGCACAGCACAGTGTGGACCCTCTGAGGCACAGCACAGTGTGGACCCTCTGAGGCACAGCACAGTGTGGACCCTCTGAGGCACAGCACAGTGTGGACTGTCTGAGGCTCACCCCAGCGTGGACCGTCTGAGGCACACCCCAGCGTGGACCGTCTGAGGGACACCCCAGCGTGGACCGTCTGAGGGACACCCCAGCGTGGACCGTCTGAGGCTCACCCCAGCGTGGACCGTCTGAGGGACACCCCAGCGTGGACCGTCTGAGGCACACCACAGTGTGGACTGTCTTAGGCACACCCCAGTGTGGACTGTCTTAGGCACACCACAGTGTGGACTGTCCCCAGGCCTATGGGACCCGGAGGTGGGAGGAGGCCTGAGGCCAGGGTGACTCCGGGGTCTCGCGTCGGTGGTGGGCGGTTCTGGAACTCTCCGGTCCCCGCCCGCTGCCATGCGTGAGCCCCTTCCGCAGAGAGGCTAGCTGGAAGTCCCCGGCTGACACCGGCCGCCTGACAGGTGACAAAGCCCCATTCACCCCCTTGCATTCACTTTTATGGTTCGCTTTATGGCAGCGCTTCCCACCACCGTTTATTGGTCTACAGGTGCCGGCGGCCAGGATAAGCCGCTGGGCGGGCGGTTATTGATAAGGAGGCTTAATACCTCGGAGCGCCAGGCGCGCTTCCTGCCCGGCCAGACGGGGCGCGGGCCTGCGGGGGGGCTGAGCCGCAGGGGAAGGTTGGCTCTGACGGAAGAGAAAACAGCCCCCACCTGCCTCCTGCAATTACAGAGCACCTGTGTTGACTTGTTCCCGCGCAGCATTCATCTTTCCAGAAACGCGATGTTTTATTTACCCAGAAAGACCGGTATCTGCAGCTGCCCCTTCATCAGAAAACTGACAGCCTCAAAAGAAGATAACTCTTTTCCCCCCCCTTTTTAATTCAGGAACGTGGAGGAAGGTGCCCTTCAAGGGAAACGGCTTGGGGTGTGGCTCCGTTCAGCCGTCGTGGCCCAGATGGGGCATTAGGGGCCGAGCTCTGGAGGAAGGGGTGCGGGCGCGGCCCGCGGTCTCCTGTGCGCTTCGGTACGGAGACCGGAACCTGCGCCCGGGCGCCTCTGTCTCTGCCCTCGGGTCGCCAAGCCTGCGCGCGGCCCCGGGCCTCTCCTGCCTGCGCGAGGACGCACGGCTAGCTGGCCGGTCAAGCGCTTCTCCCTACCTCGTTAATATGCTCTTTGAGTGAACTTAACCCACGCTAAGAATGGAAGCAACAGAAACTCAACGCTCCTAAACCACTGCAGACCGTAAACTAGGCGAATGTTTTCATAGAAGTGGTTTAAGTTGTTCTTTCTCACACACTTGTTCAAGACCAGAGAGGATGTGGCTCTCCGTGGGGGTGCGGGGCGTCCGCAGGGGGGAAGGGACCGAGCCGCCCATGCCTGAGTCACGGGACAGCAGTGGAAAGCCAGGGACAGAGCCACGAAGGTCCACCTGCTCTGGGCCTGGATTGGCGGGCACTGGACGTGGGCGGTTGGGAACGTGACACGGAGGGTTATGGTTCTTGGCTCATCCTGTGGTCACTCCCTCCAGCGGTTCCAGCCCCAGGACACACTCTGCAGATGCACCTTCATCACCTCTTCCCCAGAAGCCGCTCGGGCCGAACAGAAGGGAGAAAGGAGCCGCTGGCTTGAACCCAGGCCTGAAGCGGGAACTGAGCCAAACACCGGCCTTGAGAGCAGGGTGCTCCAGATAAGTGGAACTCGAGAGAAACTCGACTCCTTCCCACGGACTGCCCTGTCCTTCCAGCTGCATGAGCTGCCCTGCGTCCCACTTCCTGTGGCCTCTGGGCCGGGGCTCAGGTCCAGGGTGTGGCACCCGGAGCCAGGGGACAGAGCCGCCAAGGGGGACTCCAGGCCCTGGGATGCCCACAGGGAGTGGACGTCTCCCCCTCCCCTTGCAGAGGCTGCCATGGGAGGGATTTTGTGGAAAGGGGGTCCGTCTGGAGCCTGCAGTCGCTGAAGGTCCCCCGTGTCCCCACTCCTCTGTGCCCGAGGTGGGGTTGGGTTGCCTGCTGGAGAACCTCCTCCTTCACTCCTGCTCAGGGGACGTGGGGCACGTCTCTCCACGGGCCAGGTGTGAGCACAGAACCCTGGGCATGTCGCTTCTCTGTCCTGCCCTGTACCACACGCCAAATCCACACCCTCTAGGCGGCGGCTGAGAGGCCAAACTGCCGTTCGAGCCCCAGGGCGGAGGTTTCCTAGCTGCGTCCCTCTGAACGTCTGGATTTCCCAGAGTGTCTCAGGCGGGACTCCCGGGAGAGGTCTGGCCGTGCCCCCAACCAGACCAGCGCGCCCAACAAGATCTCTCTGCTCCTGCCTGTTATTTTGGGATTTCGAAGAATAATGTTTGCCCAAGAGGATCTGGTGCCGGGACCCTGTGAGCCGGGGGTGGACGGGCTCCTGCATCATAGGAAGGAAAGCCTGTCGCTCACCCACAGAACCCTGGGGTAGGAGGGAGCCCCGGGCGGCCCCTCCGGCCAGCCGAGCAAAGCCACCAGTTTCGCTGGGAGAGCAGACACGGCCTCAGACTGTCCGCTAGCCCACGCGAGCCCACGCTGTGGGTCAAAGCCACCGTCCCGCACAGGTCACCGGGCCAGGGGATGGCACTCAGGTGCGGGGTCAGACCAGGTGAATTTGAATCTCGGTGCTGTTGCTTTGTAGTTTCGGGAACTTGGACAATCACCCGACCTCGGGAGGGTTCAGTTTTCTTATCTGCAGACTGAGTGTAATAGCGGGTCCTTCACGGAACTGTGCCGATTAGAGAGAGTGAGTTTCCCTAAACACCTCGCAGGTGCTGGGGTGATAAGGGTTATACGGGCCAGGTGTCCACAGCCCCCGAGGCCTCACTCAGGAAGCCTTGAGCCTGCTTCCCCGCTCAGTCTCCTGAAGCAAACAGCCCCCAGGGGCCCCCTGCCCCTGCTCCTACTGCCCTCCCCTACGTCCTGGACGCGGGGCACCTGTGTTTCTGCTGAGGCCGGCGGGCACGGGGAGCCGGGGTGACCTCTCCGTTCAGCACTGAGCTGTGTCTAGGGGAAGCCCGTCACGGCAGGGAATGTTGATGGCGGCGCAGCGCGGCGTTATTTTGCGTCGAAGCCAGAGCTTGCGTGTGGAGAGGAGCTAGAGAAGCCAAGTGAGTCCCCCAGCCAGACGTTGCGCCTGCATGCTCGGCGCAAGAGCGAGGACTCTTACTTGAAAATGTCCTGTGGATATTTAGTGATGGGATTCAGTCGTGAATCAGGTTTTGCATCTTAAAAGCCAGGCTAACCACATTTCATCGTGAGCCGCCTTTTAAAATTCTCAAGGAGGAGCTGTTCCGGGGTGGGGTGACCACCCAGACGGGACCCAGACTGGGTCGCGCCAGGTGTGGACTCGCCTGCCTCGCCTGGCCCGCGAGCGCGACTGGTTCTCTCTGCCACGTGCCATCACCCCACACAGCGATGCGGGGTGGACATTTATCGCCCCAGTTCAGGAGCCACGTGGCAGGTTTGATGCCACATCCCGATCTTGGCCCCTCTGGCCCTATAAGCAGGTCTGTGTCATTGAAGCAACCGAAACAAGTGGTTTTCCCTCCTTCTAAAAATCCTGCTATGTCTATTTGTAAACATCTTACGTTTATCAAGTAATGGCGTCCATGCCCTGATGATGTAGGATATCTAAGCTAATCTATCTTTTTCCTGGGGCCTCCTCAAATCTGATGTTATAATCTTCCTGTAGTTACAATTTAAACATGAAAGGCTGGTGCCACCAAGGTAGCCCTGGTATGTGTGCAGATGGTTAAATACATTTTTTTTAAAATAAAGGTGTCTCTCGGGGTTTTTTGTTGTTGTTGGTTTTATGTTTTCATACCACATGATGCTAAGTAATCTGTTGAATTTAGTAAGGTACCCATTTAATCCCCAAAGAAAACTCTCAGAGGGCTCGTGTAAAAAGCAGCATGGGTGTGGGGCTGAATTAGAAACGAAGACCCCCCCCCCCAGGCCCTCTGCCCTCCCCTCGGGGGTGGGGACAGTGGCGAGCCCCTGGTGCTTTGTGCGGAAGATGCAGCAACAGGGCTCCTGGCTCCCGGATGGCCAGGAAGCCCCGTGATCCAGGAGGGGCGGAGGCACACAAGTCAAGGTCCCTCAGAACACGTGGGATTACTCCACGTTTGTCCTCAGTATTTTCTGTTCTTTCTGCCAAACTTCAGCTGCAAATTGAAGAGGAAGAAATCAGTGAGTTCTTAAATACGACGTTTGCATGTCCACTTAACAACGCCTTTGTATGCTCTGGGATTCTGCCACTGAGACACTGTGGTGCCTGCCCGGGGCGGTGCTGGGGAGACGGGCTCTCCGACATTTCTCACGTCCAGGCCACTCCGCGAACACTCATCTGCATGCTGTGTTTATCTAGCAGAACCTGTGTCTGCATGGCTTTCACCCCTGAGAATGCATCCCCAGGCCACACGGCTGGAAAATGTCCCATTGGTGGAGAGGGTCCCTGAGGCATTCGGGGCCCGCACCCTAACCAGGCTGTGGGCTTGTATTCTGTGGACGGAGGGGTGAGCACTCTCTGCCCAGCTGTCCAGTCTGATAAGCGCACCTTTCAGACTTTCTCTTGTCCTTGAAATGCGCCTACTCATGTTCAACTGGCCAGAGTTGCCAAATCCTGCCAGGACTTGGGGAGTTGAGCCACCTCTCATGGGGGGTTTGTTCCATCTGTGACCCTTGGCCATCGGGGACCCCAGGGCGCCCCAGGGCAAGGACGAGGACACCTGCCGGCCCCCCAGGGCCATGAGGACCCGTCATGCATGTCCTCTTAGACAAGTCCACTTCGCCCTGCCTGGCAGACCAGCGTCGGAACCAGAGCCACCGCTGAGGGGAAGAACCGTGCTCTGTGACAGGCCTGCTCCACAGCCATCCCGACGTCTCCATCCCGACAGGACGTGGGATTTGCTCAGGCAGCCCTGGAGTACAAGCATGTCTCAGAGGAAGCTGACCCAGCTCCAGACTGGCCCGAGGCAACATGAGCTTGTGCGCAGGACATCCTCCTTGCGGGGCGTGCGGTGTAGTTCGTTCAGCGGCACCCTGGCCCGTCCACCCTCTCCCCTGGGGGCAGCGCGGACCCGGCTGAGAGCCCCGTCCAAGCCGACCATGACCAGACCTCTCTGAACGTGCCTGTGATCCCTGCCAGACAATGACATGTGAAGAAAGTTCGCCAGGGAGTGACCGAGAAGGATTTTTTGCTCTTCGAAAAGATATACAGGGAAATTCTCCCTCTGCCCCCTGAATTTTGTCTGATTTTGTGCTGGAACAGAACAGCACAGATGTGTTCCCTTACAGTCCTGGAGGTCAGCTGTCTGCAACCTGCCTCCTGTGAAACAGATGAATTAGAAGCGGTCCCCCATCTTCTCTGCCCATTTGGGTCTCATCGTCCCGGGCTGCATGCACTTGCTCTGTGATGTTACTAATTTCCAACACTCTGTTAGGTAACGTCTCCAAGGATTATTGTAGATGTTTAAAAGTACTGTTTGGAGATCTGACTCCAACCCAGGGGCCTGTGTCAGATCCTGGCCATGTCGGGCCTCTGAGCTCCCCATGAGGAGTTTGCTGCCCAGTTATTTTTGATGGTGCTGTTCTCTCCTCCCAGAATTGTGACAGTCTGTCCATCCTCCGAGGAGCCTCCGCTCTTAAAGACTCTCGATCGCTCCCTCTCCATTAGCAGGAAGGCCCCTTCAGCACGACTCAGGGCTGACAGTGGTCGCCCAGCACTCCAGGCCTTGGGGTAGTTCCCGGGTGGTGCTCTGGGCACCACGCCTCCCCCCTTCACCCAGATGATGTCAGACCATGCCTCAGGCTCGAGGAAAGTCTCACCTCCTTCTGCGCACATCTCTGAGCCCCGCGAACACCACTCATCACGTCCCTCCACAGATGGTGCGCTCCAAGAGTACAGTGCCTTTTCCCCTTTGCAGCCCCAGGGCAGGCACCTGGCTCCCAGGAAGCGTTCAGTGAAGGTAGGTTGAATAAATGGGTCTCGAAAGGAGACAGCTGACCCGCAATCTCCTCTATGGGCTTTTTTCTCCTAAGCTTGTCTAGCACTCCTCCCCCCGACGTGTCTGCTCCCTCCTGTAAGATTTCAGAACACTTCCCTTGTTCCTCCCCCTCCCCTGGTTGGGCGGCACATTTCAGGGCATGTTTCCTTGTGCATCTTAGCCCCACTGGAAGCTCCTTGAAGGAGAAATATGTCTTAGTTTTCCCATAACCCCTGGGCCCAGAGCATTCTTGGCCACAGTAGACGTTGGGTGGGTGGTTCTGGAACAGACAGGGAAGGAACGAATGCAAGAGTGAGTGGGTGCTTTGATCAGAGGCTAAGTAAAGTTTGACAGTCAGCCTGCATTCTCCATGTGCGTGTGCACAGGGCACGTATGTGCATATACATGTATGGATGCCACTAGTTTTTGGAGCAAAATTCATGTTAACACACTAAATATGATGGAAGAGAAATCTGGCATTATAGTGGAATGGCACAACTTTCTGTCCTAAGTTCCCTGCTAATGGGGACATGTGGGGTGGGAGATGGGCTTACATGGCTCCCCACCCACCTGTGGGTTCCCTACTTCTCTGCCTCCAGGAATGAATCTGTGAACTCGTCTCAGAATTACTTTATTCTCAAAGCCATGAGCAAAGGTCAAAGTCCACAAGCCTGCCGAGTGGGTGTGCAGTAGTAAAATGGGGGAGAAAATTCTAGAAGGGAGTTCACCTGAGGTCCGTGAACTCAGCCATGTGGGAACTGCCTCTATCACACGGACCATGACGGACCCCAAGTCATATTCTGCGTGCTGGCAGCTGTGGGAGGCCCCTCTGCAGGGGCGGCTGGTCCGGACAAGCCTGACCTCTCCTCAGATGTGCCCTGTGGGGACTCTGTCAGGCCAGGCATGCAGAAACAGGACACTGAGCACTGGTGGGAGGGAGGTTTTAGGAGACAGAGGCCATAATCCACATAGAGTGGGCACCCACTGGATACCAGGAACCCTGTCGTCTACCCTGCATTCATTATCCTGCTGAATTTAATAATTAAGAGCTGTGAGTAGGTGTTAGGGACCCCGTTTTACAAATGAAGAGAGACACTTCATAGCGCGAAAGTCACTTGTTGATACCACAAACCTGTGAGTCCTGTAGTGGGGTTTAAGACCAGGTTTGCCCCAGCCCCAGCCTCCCTCTTCCTCAGCTCCCGGTGCAGTGGCCGGGACCAATGTCCATCTGAGTGGGCCTGGCCCCTCTGAAAACGTCAGAGGAGCCTCCCCTGAACAATGTATTTTTCAGCATCCCTGCCTCCTGCCACTTTGCCGCCAACGTCTGCTGAAGGCCATCACCTGGCAGTCAGGTAGGATGACCTTCCCTTGATGGGAAGGTCAGTGTGTTGGAGGACAGAGGGTCCCAGCCCCTAGCACCTGAGTCGAGCTCTCCAGGAAAGGCACCGGTGGGTTTCTCCGGGATTGAACCAACTATTTGCCTCTAAGGATAAGAAATAACCCAGCAGGTGGAGTTTGGACCTGGAATATTGGGAGCAGTGGGACATCGAGGTGATTTTCACGTGGGCGTAACAGCACAGAATGGTACACTTATCAAACCCGTGACCAAGACAGTGGTGGATCATTTCCCAAAATATGCACATGTTCAAATAATGGCAAGGGATGGTTCTCCTGGGGACTTGGGGGGCGATGTTCATGGGAAGTCTGGGAGGTAGCTCCCGCGGTCCAGGAGCAAGGCCATCAGGATGAGACAGCTGAGTGTGGAAGTGGGGGCCCCTCTCGGGAATGGGGTGACCCCCTTGTCAGGAGCTCTGGGCACACAGTGCCTTCACTGCCTGGGGTTTTCCTGGCCCCGACCCTCACCTTGAAGGAGAGCCAACCCCAAGGGACAGGGGGTGATGGAGGACCCAGCACTGGGGACCCTGGCAGCACGCCCTTGGTCGACCACAGCCGCAGCCTCTGGGGAGAGGACGGCCCTCCCGGCACAAAACCCTCACCCAGCAGCGGGTGCTGAGGCACTCCACTCACTTCAGTGTTTTCGGTAAAAGTTCACCTCCTTCTTCTTCTTCCTGGTGAGCAGGTGTTACCTGAGGGGACACCTCCTTGGGGAGGCGACGGCCGCGGGGCGTGGGGCGCGGGGCGCACGCCTCCCCACATGCTTCTGTCAGACCTGAGCTTTCTGTCAGGGTGGAGAAAACATGCTGTTCCAAGTCGAAACCCCTCGAAAATCAGGGGTTCGGTGTTCCAACAATAACAATTCGGTCCCGTTCAGATTTGGGAGACGTGCTGGCCCTCCCGGCACGTCCTCCGGCCTCTGTGCGTGGTCAGCGCGCCCCCGGGCAGGACGGCCGCCCGGTGTCCCCCCAGTGCCCCGGGTGCGGCGGCCGGGTCGCTTCAAGGACTCAGGGCCGGCCCCGGGCACCCGCAGCAACCCCCGCCCGCCGGCAGCCCGCGCGATGAACAATGAGTGAATCAGATGCAAGGCTTGTATTTCCCTTAAAATAAATATATGCTAAAAAATTAGAGGGAAAGGCGGTTGGCCAAACACATCTGGGGTTTTAATCAAACCGAAGTTATGTGAAAAACATGCGAAATACTCGAGGAGCGGAGGCCGCAGAGGAGCCGCGGGCGGGCTGCATGCGCGCTGGTGCCCGGGGGCGCTGGGGGCGCTGGGGGCGCTGGGGCGCGGCCTGGGCTGCCCCCTCCCTGGGGCCTGGGGCCTGCGCCCGGAGGCGGCGGAGACAAGTTTATAATTCTGCATCGGAAGTCAACACACCCCTAATAAAAGTGGCTGTTTCCCCCCATTCTCCCTCTTCAGAGGGCCCCCCACAATCCTGCACCAGCGGCGGACAGAGCCCACCCCGGGGCCTGGGACGGCCACGCAGCCCATCCCACGGGTGGAAGGGCGCTGGGACGGCCACGGAAAGGCGGCCCATGGGGACGGCTCGTCGAACGTTTCGGGGCTCGCACCGAGGTCGTCCTGGGCGCACAGCACAGCTGTGGGGAAACCCCCGGCGCGTGGCGCCCCTCGTGCTGCGGGACGACCCCAGCAGTTCTCGCGAGCAGAGCCCACGCCAGACCCGGTCTGCGTCTCCCGTGGTCCCTGCGGGCCCGACAGTCTGCAGCCCGGGCACCAGCCCAGGGAGAGCCACACAGGTCCCTTGATTCGGGTTGGGAGAGGGAAGACCCTTCCTACGGGAGGATCATTTAAACCCACCCTCCCAGCAGGCAGGGAACACCTCTGGCTGTGGTCGCTCCCACCCGAGAGGTGGGTGGGGGGGTGGGCCCCCTCGCCCCCGCAGGCCCCGCCCCGCCCCCAGGCCCGGCCCCGCCCCCAGGCCCCGCCCCGCCCCAGGCCCGGCCCCGCCCCCAGGCCCCGCCCCGCCCCCAGGCCCGCCCCCGCCCCCAGGCCCGGCCCCGCCCCAGGCCCGCCCCCGCCCCCAGGCCCGGCCCCGCCCCAGGCCCGGCCCCGCCCCCAGGCCCCGCCCCGCCCCCAGGCCCGCCCTGCGGTGAGGTGGGCGTGCCAGGCCAGGTGTGCGCGCGTCTGGCCCCGCCCCCGTGCCAGAACCCCCGCCCCCCAGGCCCCAGAACTGGGGAACCGGGAGCTCACCCCCTCCGGAGCAGGGGCGGTGGTTCTGCGGGAGACGCCGTGTCCGCTCCGGTGCGCGAGAGCGGAGCCCAGGGCACACGCGTCCCCTCAGAAACCGGCGGAGTTCTCACTTCCAGGTCACACGAGACCCCACCCTTGGTGTGGCGGGGGCGCGGGCTGCCAGCATCCGGCCAGTTGGCTGGCAGAGTCCTACCCTGCTCGGGCGCCCTCGGAGGCTGGCCGGCCTGGGAGCACACCTGCGCCGACTGATGGCCGCGACTGGGAGCCGCGCTGGAGCCTCGGTTTTCCTCTCGTTTGAGGGCGGAGGAGGCCAGGAGAAAAGAAGGGTTTGATTTAAAACCAGGTGAACTTTCTGCATTTCTTTGATTCCCAGAATCCAAAAGTATTTCCAAGGATACAAACACGTAATTAAGCCAAACCGAGAGAAAAAGGGGCGCAGAGACAGACCCCGAGCGGCCCTCCACCCCGCAGAGAATGGCTCCGTTGTTGTATCTGCGGAGCCCTGGGCGCCTGGCTCCGGGCCTCCGGGCCTCGCGGGGCGGCTCAGCCGCAGGCGCTCTCGGTCCAGCTGTAACTTGTCGTAGGCACTTTGCAGAGGGCAGGACCGCAGGCCTACCCTGGCCTCCCACCACCCGTGAGCGCCGAGGCCTGGCTGTGCCTCCCATCGATGCCCTCTCCCCCCACGCCCTCCTGGCTGCGCCACTAGGGTGTCCCGGAAGGTTCCTGGGCACAGCAGCGTGACTTCAAGTGTGGTTTTAAACGTGTGTTACGTAACAGTGGCCTGGAACAAAGGTGGCCGGTCCCGAGCGTGTCTCCTTTAATCCACAAGTCGTTGGTGAGTGCCTGAGGCACGACGGGTGTCCCGCTGCCGGCTGTTGATGGAAGGACGGAGGGACAGCTCCCTGCCCTCCCAGAGCTGCAGGGGACAGAAAGGCGTGCGGGCAAATATCGGGCACCTTCCCTTTTCTGTTCGCCGTGGCTCACAGGCAGCGGGCGGGCGGCCACGGAGGACAGGACGCCCCGGGGGAGGAGGCGGCTCCTGGGCTGGTTAGTGCGGCCCCAGCAGGCGCTCGCAGAGCCTGTGTCCGCACCCGCACGGCCCCTCCAAGCCCTGGACGTCCCCGGGAGAGTGTCTGGGCCTCCTGCACCACCACGAGGGGCTGTCCTACTTGCTCTGTTCCATGTGTTTACATTTCTGGGTGAGATTTCTTTTGAAGAAAGGAATCTGAATCTGAGGCTAAAAAAATGTCTGGAAACCCCTACTTTAGCTTCACATGGCTGTGTATACTTACTGCGCTAAAATAGATGCTCTTTGCCCCATCGTGTCTCAGCGGCACAGACAGCAGCTGACCGCTCAGTCCCCTGACAGCTGCTGGGCTTCTGGGAGGTTGTGTTCATGCGGCGGCTGCCAGGCCTGGCCGCCTGGGGCCTGCGGGACGGCTCGGCGTGGCCTCACGATGCTGCTCAGGAAGTGACTTCTGAGCTGAGAAACCCAAGCTGGAAGGCCAGTGTAAATCTGAGACGTTATAGACGGAACATGCTCGAGCCACGTCCAGGGATAAGCAAAGGCCTGGCACATCCCACTAACCTACTTTTTAGAAAACACCCATCGCATTCAAGCTCTGCTGGCCTCGCAAATCAAAAACAGGTTTGGTCCCTGCCCTTGAAATAAGATAGATTAAAATACTATTCTGTTCTTCCAAGTATTTTAATCTCCTATCCTGGGTGCATCTGCAAAGTAAGTTACTGCCAGCGATTATTACACGGTAGTCTTCTTCGTGGGGAGGCTTCTCCCTGCTGAGTGCCCTTGCTTACGGGGTGCTCTGCAGCGGTCGTGTTGGGGGCGGGCGCACCCTCCTGGGAGGCTGCTCGCCCCGCTGGGCACCGGCCCCGGGAACGCCCGAGGGGCGGGCAGAGGTCTGTGAATCTCTGTCCACGCACCCTGCGTGGGGTAGCTCGCGGGGCACCTTCCATCCTGCTCCCAGGGGCCCCAGCACCACATCCCTTCCTGCTCCACGTGTGTTCACCCAGCACCCCTGTGTTTCCCCAGCGCCCACTCCCAAGTTAACCTCTTGCCCCCAAACCCTGGTTTCTGGGTCTACTTCCGGCAAACTAAACTAAGACACGTAGGCTCAGAAAGCCGAGTGAACACGGAGCCTTCCGTTGCGTGCACGGGTGAACCACGCGTGGGGACAAAGCCAGCCTCTGCAGGGGGTCGTGGCCGGGCAGCTCAGGGCGGAGGCCGCCTCCAGGCCCTGCTCACGGGGCTGAAGATGCCGTGTCCCACTTCAGAGTGGGTTCTGGAGCAGCGTGAAGTCCTGGGATGCATCCAGTTGGACTGTGGAGGGCAGTGGGCCCCCGGGGCTCTTGCTCTGACACTTCCCAGTGGGATGAAATGCCAGCCACTGTCAACAGCTCCGGGATTTCAGGATGTGTCTGCAGCCCCCTCACCTGACCTAGGGGAGATCGTGTTCCTGGCAGCCTTCATCCCTTGCGTCTGGGGGAGACTCCTCAGTGCTCACAGGGTCAGCGAGAGAACCCAGATCTCTGTGCTGTCACGCCCACGGAATTCTCCAGGATGAGGTCTGAGCTAATGCCCCTGGGATGCAGGAGCCAAGCAGGGACCACTCCCCTCCCGGCCAACCAGGCTCCCTCACTGTGGGGCCAAGAATTAAAGACCATCATCAGCCTCCCTTGTGTCTGATGACAAAAGCAATGTGTGTTTCTGTAAGAAAAGGAAAAGTTAACACAGGGCAGGAAGGAGGGAAGGAAGGAAGGAAGGAGAGAAAGAAGAATGTAAGGGAGACAGGAAGGCAGGGAGGGGGAGGAGGGAAGAAGGAGGGAGGGAGGAAGGGAGGAGGGAGGAAGAAGGGAGGAAGAGTGGGAGGAGGGAGGAGGGAGGTAGGGAGGCCCTTTGGTAATTCTGACACCCAAGACTCGAAGTTTATTCCATTTGCTACCACACATGCACACACGCACTCACACACACACACGCACACACACGCACTCACACACACACATGCACACACGCACTCACACACACACACGCACACACACGCACTCACACACACACATGCACACACGCACTCACACACACACACGCACACACACGCACTCACACACACACATGCACACACGCACTCACACACACACACGCACACACACGCACTCACACACACACATGCACACACGCACTCACGCACATACGGGTGCAAACACACACTCACACACATCTCATGGTCAAAGAAGCTGAACTGAAGGCTCGGAGGGAAGTGCACTTTATGGCTCCGTGGCTCGCTCTGAAGATGGGGTGAAATTAATAGTAAGAACCCACCGCGTTGTGAGATCAGAAGTGTAAGGAAAACAGGCAGGGTTGCGCGGGGTCTGTGCACAGTGAGGTGCAAGTGCTCACATGCACGTGTGTTGTGTAAACACGCCTAACAAAACAACATGGAGACCACGCTTTTTCTCATCACTGTATTTTGGAAGTTTTTCTGCCCTGCTTGCATGGGGATTTATTTAACCAATCCCCTATTGTTAGGACAACTTCTACATTTTCTTTTGTAAGCGAAGCTCCGGAGCTTCTCTGAAAGCCCTCCTAGCGAGCCACTGTGCATTCTCTGGCAGTTTCCTCAGGCGCTCATTCACATCCATACAGTGTGGTGGCCGCGGAAGGCGGATTTCAGATGCACGTGTTCTGGTGACACTTCGGGTGGCAGCAATGTCCCTGCATCTCCCTGCCGCTCTGGGGAGGATGTGCCGACCACACACTTCTCCACCCCTGCTGTCCTCTCCCTCTGTCAGCCCTCCCCTCCTCCCCTGGGGTCCGGCAGGTGCAGGGGCTTCAGAACAGAGCAGGGGGTCTTGTTAATCCTAGAGGGGCGATGGGAAGCTGAAGACAAGATGAGGCAGCTTCACTGAGCTGAGCTTCTGGATGGGCAGGGAGCATGGACAGAGCAGTCACCCAGTTAGCTTTGAAACTGAATTTAGTTTGTTTTTTTGTGTGCATGTCCCTGTGAGTGAGCATGTGTGATTGTGTACCTGTGTGTGCACATGTGAGCATGGGCATGCGTGCATGTATGTGCATTGAGTGTGTGTGTGAACATGCTTGTGTGCCTAGGTGTGTGTGCACAAGTGTATGCATGTGCATGCACCTCTGTGAACATGTGAGTGTGTGCCCGTGTGAGCATGTGTGTGGGCATGTGCACGTGAATGTGTGTGTGTGCACGCACCTGTGTGAACATGCGAGTGTGTGCCCGTGTGAGTATGTGTGTGGGCATGTGCACGTGAATGTGTGTGTGTGCACGCACCTGTGTGAACATGCGAGCGTGTGCCCGTGTGAGCATGTGTGTGGGCATGTGCACGTGAATGTGTGTGTGTGTGCACGCACCTGTGTGAACATGCGAGTGTGTGTCCATGTGAGCATGTGTGTGGGCATGTGCACGAGAATGTGTGTGTGTGCACACACCTGTGTGAACATGTGAGTGTCTGTGGTGAGCTCCGCACATCAGGAAAGCCCGGTGGCTCTTAGCAAGGTGAGCAGCCAGGACTGTGTGTGTCCTGCACCCCACGGGCATGGGTGGGAAATTGGAACCAGGGAAACACTTGCCACATTTACAATCTCTCTTGATCATTGCAGACTTAGGATTTAGGGCCAAACTTGGACTTTTTCGATGTTTTGCGTTTGTTCATACCAGGCAAATCACAACTTCTGCTTTTAAGAGAGAAGTATTAAAAGGTCGTTAAGCACCCTCATTGACCTTAAAGAGCTTTAATATTTCAAGGAGGTAAATGCAAATAAATCAGAATCAGATGCGAGGCTTCGATCAGATCTGCCGTTTTCAACGTTTAAGGGCCGAGCACACAGCACGATGCCCGCAGAGGTGTCGAGTCCACCGAGGAAAATCGGAATTTACACCATTCCTATCAAAGTGTGACACAAGTCGGCCGTTCTCATGAGATGCCTGTTCTCTGCAGGTCTGCACAGCATTTTCTGTACGCGGCCCTGGGGCAGCGACCCGCCAGTCCCTGCAGAGCCCAGGGCAGCCCTGCCGCCGACCCGGGCGGCCACACGCACACCAGCCTCTGCCCCATCCCCTTCACCACCCCCCGGGCGAGGCCGTCACCCCTCTCATCAGGGAAATGAGATTTTCAGTTTTGGAGCAGATTGAACACTTTCTCTTTGAATGTTCCTAGTTTGTAATATTACTATTCAGAAGTTAGTTTTTAAAAAATATGACAAATTTTCGGCAGAAAGAAGCTGATCGTGGAGGGTAAGGCAGCCCGCTATTGGATCCTGGGTCCCGAGTCTTGGAGTCCCTCATCGGGGCTCCTCAGAGAGTGGTCCCCACACCATCTGCCTCCACCCTGCCCGAGGCTTCGTCAGAGGGACCTCTCAGCCCCCTGCCCACTCCCCGCCCACTCTCAGAGTCGGGGGGCGTCCCAGAAACACCATCTTTAAACAGGTTTCTTGGGTGGCAGACCCAATCAAGTTTAAGAGCTGCGGCCCTAAAGGGTACTTGTTTTAGGGGTAGCTCTGTGCTCAAGGAGGCAAGAAAGTGTGGGGCTCCCAGATGTCTTTGAGTCCTTGAGGACTTGAGCTAGTTGGAGGAGAGGTCAGGCTCACCCAGGACATTTTTCCTTTTGTTGGATTCACCCAATTAGGGACCTAGTCAGAGGAGTGACATCCACCCTGTTTGTAGGTTTTGTCCTCATGCAAGCAGAGGGCCTTATCCAAGAGTGAGGCTTGCTGTGCCCACCTTAGATCTCCCACCACACTCAGCCCAGATGGTGTCCACATGAGGCAGTTTGTTTGAATGAATGAAGGAGAGAATCAATGATAGTTGTCAAGTGCCCAGTGCCCACCGGACCTCCCATCCCTCACCGGCCCCACATCCACAGACCTCCCGCCCCTCACCTGCCCCACACCCACAGACCCCCCGCCCTTCACCTGCCCCACACCCACAGACCCCCACCCCTCACCTGCCCCGCACCACAGTCCACCTGCCCTTCACCCGCCTGGTCACCTGTCTTCACCCTCACCTCACCTTGCTGGGTTCACCTCCTGCTCAAATCTTGTCATCGGAGTCGAGCTGTTAAAATGCTTTCACAACCGGGATGGCGGGGGCCAAACTCCATCTAAGCTGAAGGCAGCCACCTCTCCACAGTATCAGGGGTGGGTTCCCCAGGGGACCACTGGATCCTGCAGGCGGTTCTCTGCAGGGGCTGGGGGTGGGCAACAGTGCTGTCTGGTCCAGAGCCTCTGCTCTGCCCTCACCTCGGCCACACGCCCCTCATCCCCTTGCTTCCCACCGGTGCCCAAGCTCTCCACCTTTCCTCCATAAACCGAGGAGGTCCTCCCTTTACTGTGGCACTGGCCTCCCTCACGTGACAGATTTGGATCAGGCACACACAGCGGGGCTGGTGTGACCACGCCGGGAAGACAGCATTTTAACTGGAGCGCGGACGAATAGCTACATGCTTGGAAAATGAGGGTCTGAACACAGAAGACCCAAAGGACCACTCCAGGCTGACGGTCGGTGGGACCGGGGCAGACAAGCCAGCAGGGCTGGACCCGTGTTAGGAGCACCCAGCTATGGCTTTGTCCAAACCCTCCACTGTCCCCTTTACCAGAAACATCCAGGGGGCTGCTGGAGGACACACTGTTGCAGGACTCCGTGGGCAATCCCTCTTCAGGTAGCAGATACACTAGGCAGGTTTTGAGGGCCTTTTAAGTCCAAGACCTTAGACTTATAGGAAGCCACCCTAGAAAGGCCCTGATGCTCTGACCCACAGTGCAGGTGGCTCATCCCCTTCATCCCCCCGCCTCATCTTCTGCAGGAACAGAGCCTTGGGCAATATGTCCACTTAAACTGCGGCCTTACTCGGCCTGCCCTGCAGCCAGTCCAGTCATATGACTAAGCTCCAAGGAATCAGCTGTGAGCATGGTATTGTGTGGACTGTCAGGATACTGCCCTTTGCCAGTTTCCTCTTGCTTCAAACCTGAAACACAGATGTGATGGCTGGAGTTTCAGCAGCCATCCTGGGTCATGAGATAACTTGAGGATAGACAAAAATCCTAAGGGAGGAGACAACATGGATTGCCTGCTTTAATGTGTGTGTGTGTGTGTGTGTGTGTGTGAGTGTGTGAGATAGAGAGAGAGAAAGACAGAAATACACTTGGATCTTATCTCTTTTTGTTTGGAGGAGAATAAGGACTTCTTGTTCTATGCAGCCAAACAAAATCCTAACTGATTTTTGATACATTTTTATTTCATCTAGAGTCATCATAGAAATAAAACCTTAACCTAAAACATAAACTTAGATTTCACATTTTACTAGCTTAGAGAGGCCAATATTTGGGGACATGGAGGCGTTTCCTACCCTTCTAATCTCACCCTTAGGCAGTCTGTGAAGGAAAAGATGGGGTGCTGCAGGGAAGGAGGTTGGTGTGAAGGCTTCTCTCTCATCTCCTCTACTCTGGCCTCTTGCTTTGAGAAAACTTATCCCTTCCCTGCCTACTCTCTCATCTATCACATTAGGGTTGTGTCATATATTTCCAAAGCTCCGTGCTCCACTCACTCTCTGTGGTTTGAGTGTTGTCCTGCAAACCGGGGACATGGCAGCCCGGATGGGGCACAGGGCTCTCCCTCTCTCCCTGAGCTCTTTCTTGCTGGCCTCAAACGAGTCTCCCCTTGAGCTGTGCCAGAAGCAAGCGTAGGAGTGGGAGTGTTCAGGCAGGAGGGGCCTCGAGGTGGTCCTGTCCACCAGTCCACCAGTCCTGGTGAGGCACAGGTCTCGGAAGTCTGGAGAGAGTGCCTTGCGGGGGCCCAGCCCTGCCTTTCGTCCTGGGCTCCCTTGCACCCTGAAGCCTAGATGTGGCATTTGTGAGGGACACCCACATCTGGGGGCCGGGGCTCAGCGTGGCTGGGTCAACGGCCGGCCCTGGGTCTTCCATAGCTGCCTAAGGCCCCCGTAGTTGCACTATGATCCTGGCAAGCCTACGTCTTTGGGGCTTGACTGTGTCTCTTTGTGGGGTCGCCCTGAGAATCAGCGAGTGTGCGGGGGCCGCATGGAGCACCTGCCCCACGTGGAGCGTGGCAAGAGCCCACACATGAGCAGGTGCACCACCATGCAGCCCTCAGATGCTGTCCGCTCCCAGAAATGACAGATTGTGATGCTCAGTTACATTTAAGGGGTCCGCTCTGGAGGATCTACGTGTGGTTGCCCCAAACCTGTCCATTCTCTCTCCTTGCGGCCTCAGGTCCAATCGGGCTCTTCCAAGAGGCTCCCCTGGGCCATGTAGACTCCCCAGTCTCTCTTCCACGTGACCTCTCCCTTCAGGTCAGCACAACTCAGACCTTCCAGCTCGCGGCGTGGGGCCCAAACCTCAAACCTTCCAGGGTGCTGGGTGGCCTCACCCACTGGGCACAAAACCCATCTGCCTGAGCAAGAAGTAACTGTCCCCCAAATTCATGTGTACAAGTCTGAGCCCCCAGCCCTGCGATCATGGCCTGACTGGGAAAAAGGGCCATTTCAGATACAACTGGATAAGAAGAGATAGGTGGTGTAGAGTGTCCTTACGAGGTGAAGAGTCCCAGAGACACCGGCCGGGAA
This sequence comes from Halichoerus grypus, assembly GCF_964656455.1. Taxonomy (NCBI): domain Eukaryota; kingdom Metazoa; phylum Chordata; class Mammalia; order Carnivora; family Phocidae; genus Halichoerus; species Halichoerus grypus. Next base: position 1,631,999 of record NC_135720.1, on the reverse strand, counting down.
GACGCTGCGGGAACTTGGAGAAGGGGGGGCGTGCGGGGCTGATGCTCTAGCAGCGGAGCATGGCCAGCAGACCAGCCGACGTCGGACCCTGCCCCCCACACATAGAAGGAGCCGTCTGCGCACCTCGATCTCGCACCCCCAGCCTCCAGACCAGGAGGCAGGAGAGTCCTGCTGTTTAAGGAGCTTTGTTCCGCGCTATTTCTCATCCGCTCCACGGGTCGAGCGTCAGATTACTGTCCGTGACCTTCTGGACGCGGCTGGGGACTTGCCTCCTGCTCATCTCTAGATTTTCCTCTTCGTTCTCTCCACCGGTTAGCATCGTGCATCCTCAAAGCCTCGTCCACGGATTTACGAGGTCTGATCCCAGTTCTCTGGGCAGGTAACTCTCCTTTCATTCCCTCCACGACTTTTTGCCTCACTCTTGGGCTGAAGCCTAATTTTGTAATTATGAAGGTGCTTCTCTTCCTCTCAATTCCTTACCCCGACTCCTTGTCATATCGCCTGACAGACAAGCTCCGGTCACAGAAGAGCCTCTGCTCTCGAGTCCTGCATTGTGGACCATGCATCTTCAACCTAGGACAACTGAGGCAGGCACAGGGAGCAGCCCCCCCAGCCCCTGTGCCCAGCCCCAGAGGGCCTCCCCTCTCCTTCAGCTCGACCGCCCCCGCTGCTCCCGCTTTGGAGAACAGGCAGACGCGTCGGCGCGTGTGGTGGTGAGCTCCAGGGCCAGAGTGAAGCCTGGACGTCCAGCCAGAAGGCCCAGTACGGGCCTGGACGGGGCGGTCCCCAGGGGCCAGCAGCTTTTGCCGTCGGGGGGGGACTCCCTCAGAGCAGCGTGGGCGACGGTGCCGCATGAGGCATGGGTGCGAGGACGTGGGAAAAAGCCAGCAGCCAAGGTCATCGTCCCAAGAAGGTGATCAGGATGAGTGAGCACGCTCGAGCCATCGTGTCTGAATCCCACGCTGCCCCTCAACAATGTGGGGCCTTGTACGCGTCTGCTTGGTCAAATATAACGACACACCGCAGAGTGAACGATGGAGATGCACCCTCTCACTGTTCCGGAGGCTGCAAGTCTGCGGTCCGGGTGCGGGCAGGGCCGTGCTCCCTGCAGGCTCAGGGAGCGGCATCCAGGGCCTCAGTCCCTGGCCGAGCTCGGCTCGCAGCCCAACCCCTCACCCCTCCTCTCTCCAGATGGTGCCCCCCGCGTGTTCGTCTGAGCACACCATTCGTATCGGATAGGGCCTCCAATGGCCTCGTGGTCACTTGATCACCTTTTTAAAGGCCTTATCTCCAAATAAGGTCACATTCAGGGAGATATATGAAGGTCAGGACTCCAGTGCATCTTATGGGGGGTCACAGTTCAACCCACAACATCCTCGAATCCTCCGTGTCCTCCTCTGAAAGGGTAAGTGACAGTCTCTAACTCATACAATTGTTATAAGCATTTAATTAGATAATGGACATAAAGTGCTTAATTCTGTTCTGAACACCAAGAATATTAGCTGTTTTCTTCGAGACATGCTCAGATCAGGCCTGTGCTTGTCCACACAGAGCAGTGGAGGCCACGTGACTGGTTTTCTACCACGAAGACCCAAGGCTAAGGCGCCGAAGCCTGATCAAGCTGCGACCAGAAGTGAACTCAGAGAAACTCCTTTAACTTAATGTCCACAAACTGGACTCTCCATGTCCTCCTCAGGGGATTTCTGCGTAAGAAAGTCTTGAGAATGTAATTATTCCCAGATAGTACAGTCATGGACATAAAAATTTAATCACGGGCTAGGACTCGTACATAAGGATAAACAGATTGGAGGGGACACATGCGTCATTACCTCGAGGTGGATATTCTGAACAATAGAGGTGTGTGACGAGCCAGAGAAGGTAAACAGACTTTCTTTTGTAAATGGCACATTTAAAGGTCCTTCCGATAGTTTGCAGAGCGTCGGCGTGGGAAAATTTCCAAGTGACTTTTTATCCAGGCCTGTTGAGGTCAGGCGCTGCATATTTCCTGTTAAATAAAAACCCTGAGATGAGCAAGTGATTTAGTCAGAGCAAACGAAAGATGTTTCTGAAGCTGATAACTAATTCTCTGAAGGCTGCGTCTCTGACGAGATGGAATTTCTGACTGAGTGAGGTCCAGCACCGGCCAGCAGGGCTCCGAGCTCAGGGTCGGTGCCAGAGGAGGGCAGATACCGCCGTGGATGACACTCTCCTTACAACTCTCCACGCACATCTCCCAGCAGGTGTTTTTAGGGCATTTGCCTGATGTCAGTAGCCTGGGCAACGAAATATGTATTGGCACAAAAGTATTCTGACGACACCCGCCAATAAATGCAGCCATTCTGCGAGTCACAAACAAGCGTGTTCTAGTTACGCTGACACAGACTCATCTCCAAACCGCTAGGAGCCTCATGGGTTTTTCCAACGGCAGGAATGGATAAATTAATCTATCTTTATTTTCTCAACTTAGGTCTCTTACGATCAGTAAAGTGTATTTTCCAGGTGACTGATTGGGGTCAGAAGTGTCAGCTGGGGAACAGAGGGAATCCATCCATTCTTCTACAATGCGTTCAAGATGTTGCAGGAAATGAGTAAATGCTGGTTCGCCTACTCAAAACAACAGATACTCACTTTTATACTCTAACCAAGGAACAGACTGACAAACTTGCTGTGGAATGCCGTAACGTGCATTTCCAGAGAGAAGGGAGAACACTCGCGCCCCCAGCCTTTGAATCCCTTTCTCTAGATTAAACCGAGGTGTGGCATTTCTAATTTGTTCACTCTGGGCCACCTTCCGGCTCATGTTTCAGCCAACTGACCAATCGAGCTGTCAGAGTCCTTTCCACTCTCCAAGCTGTACCGTTAATTGCCCTCTCTGCTCCAGGAGCACACATCCATGAATTTGGCCTGATCTAACTTTATGTTCCTTCCACCCCATCCCATGTGTTCCCTGGATCTCTGTCGGTATAATTAGAAAACTCAAGGAGGGAGGAAGTGGGATGAGAGAGAGAGAGAGAGAGAGACAGAGGCAGAGACAGCTCATGGGAGGGTAGAGGCTGAGAACTCTCAAGATCTGGGTGATAAGCTGGAGACCCAGGAGAGCTGATGTTTCAGTTGGGGTCTGAAGGCAGGAAAGATTGCTGTTTGCTGTCCCAGCTCAAGGCAGTCCGGTAGGTGGACTTCTCTCTTACTTGAGGGACTGTCCACCTTTTTGTTTTACTCATTCCTTCAACTGATTGGATGGAGCCCACCCACATTAGGAGACAGTCTATGTTACTCAGTGTACCAATTCAGAGGTTACTCTCATTAAAACATCCTCACAGACACACTCAGAATGTTTGACCAAATATCTGGGCTCCCCGTGACCCAGTCAAGTTTACTTATAAAATTAACCATCACAGTGACCTCATCCAGCCTCTTGGCTTTAAATATCACTGGATATTTAAACTCCCAAATTTATATTTCTAGCCCAGACCTCACTCAGCTCTAAATTACAAATTCATGTATTCAACTGATTGCTCAACATTTCTCCCTGCATGTCTAATAGGCCCAACCCATGATCCCCTTCACCCTGCATGCTCCTCCTCCCATGGGCTAACCTACGCCATCAGTGGACAGCTCCATCATCCATGGACAGATTCATTGCCCATGGGCAGATCTGTTGTACATGGACAGATCCATTTTCCATGGACAGATCCATTGTCCATGGGCAGATCTGTTGTCCATGGACAGATCCATTTTCCACGGACAGATCCATTGTCCATGGGCAGATCTGTTGTCCTTGGGCAGCTCATTGTCCACGGGCATATCTGTCATCCATAGGCAGCTCTATCATCAGTGAAAGGCTCCATCATCAGAGCACAGGTCCATTGTCAGTGGGTCACTCCATCCAGTGGACAGCTCCATCCTTTCAGTTCTTTAGGTCAAAAATCTGTTATCCATGATTCCTTGCTTTGTCGTATATTCCACATTCCATCAGTTAGGATGTGCTCTTCGCTCTGCCTTTAAAATGTATCCAGGCTCCAACCAATCTCACACCCTCACTGCCACATCGACTGGAGCCACCATCAATCTGTTTGGGACACTGTGGCTCGTCCTGCTTCCTCCCTCACCCATGTTCCATGCCCGCGCTGCTGGCCTTCCATGCACCAACTTTGTTGTCTACACAGAAAACAGAATGATCTTTTAAAAACGTAAGTCCCATAATGTCAGTCCCCTGGTCAAAGCACTCCAGGGACTCTCAGCACTATTAGAATAAAACCTAAAAACCTTAGCATGACTTATGCAAGACTGAGTGGTCTGCATCCTGGCCACAGCTTACCACATCTCCTTCTGCCCCTCTGCAGCGTCCATTCCAGCCACGGTGGTCATCTCGCACTCTGTTAGCAGTGGGAAGACTCTTGCCTCAGCCCCTTTGCCATTTCGGACCCAGGGGCTGGAAAGCTCTTTGCCTTGCTGTCCAAATGGCTCTTTTCCTTCACCATCATCTTCAAGTCTCTGCTCAGATGCCACCTTTCAGGTGAGACCTTCTTGGCTTCCTACTCAACAAGCAATGCTCTTGCCTCTGGCAGTTTCTTACTCCTTCTTCCGCATTTCCCTCCACCTGACTGCTGTGTGTGTCTGTGAATCCCAACTGAAATACAAGCCCCAAGGGGGTGTTGTATCTGTTGCTTCCAGCACACCCAGCTCTGGCTCACTGAAAATCCTCAATTACTACTTGTTGAGTGAATAGGTGAGTGCATAAAGCAAGCTACAGTTCAACGTGATTTTGTGAGGTAGGAAGAGTATAAGGAAGGAATGCCCATTTAGCCTTGATAGCAGAAGCATTAACTTGTAAACAGTCTAGTTGTTTGAGTCAAGCTGCTTGATCCTGCAGTGAATAAGTTGTATAAAATGATAAAATACAGAAGACTCATATTTTTCAATGTTTAGAATCATTAGGGCATAGAAAAGGATGCCATGATTACAACCTGATCATATAGAAGGAAGGATCTAAGTGACAGATGCTGGAAGGTGGGAAGGGAGGAAAGATGGGGAGTCCAGATTAGCTCATTCCCTCAGATTTAAAAGTGGGGAATCAATTTATAGAGTCTACATTCACAGCATCAGACATAGAAATTATCGAAAACTGCTAAGTGATGATGAAGAGGAAATGGGGGTATGATGTAAATGTGTTAAATTCCTTAACTTTCCTAAGTCTGCAGACAGCTGGGTCAACTGGATATGTCAGTAAGCAGATGCACTCATTCCTTTCAGGGGCTGTTTAGAGCACCGTCCAGCAAGCTACAGGTGCATGTCCATGGCCTCCACCTGATAACCCTCCCTTGTGGCATTTGTCCTGTGTCCCTACATCACGTCCTACGATGTGCAGACAGCATCTGCAGGCACCCGGACTCCAGGAGCGAGGGACTGGCCGGGTCAACCGCCAGGCCGCGGTGTGCTCTGGAACTGTTCAACAAAGAAGGGATGTTTCCAGGCATCAGTATGGAAAGTTTCGCAAGGCCAACTGTTCAGTAAAAAAACAAGGTCGTGACAGTAGACACGTTACAGTATTTTTCGTATAAAAAAGGCTGAAAATAGGAATCCACATGTGGATTTGTCTATTTGTGCATAAAGAAACTCTGGAAAAACACACAAAAGACCCTGAGGCATACTTACCTATGAGGGTGGGAGCCGGGTGATGGGTTCACGATAGGAGGGAAATGCTCACAGTGTAAGTACAAGTAATCAGGCCTTTAAAATGTGTTGACATACCACCTGTGAAAAAATGAGACAGAAATTACTGGCATCTGCATATTTGTGATATCTAAGAGTTATTTGCAATGATGGAGGTAGAAGAACGTGGGTCCGCAGCAGACGGGTGAGAGGCACGACACTTACTTTCTGTTTGGTGTCTTTTTGCACTCACTGAACTGTCTTGCTGCAAGCTCATTATTGCTTTTATAAATGCTTTCATAATTTACAAAATCAGAGTTTCAAAAGAACAAGGCTGATACAACATTTGTCTCCTGCATTGTGGAACCTAATCCTATGACCCAAGAAACCTCACTGAAGACCTACTGTGTGCAAAATCTCTGCCTCTGTGGCTGTTTTCAGAGAGAGCTCAGGAAGGTAATATGACGACTTAAGACCAAGGGAGGCCTGGGGGAGGTGAGTGGGCTGGGGACCAGCCTCAGGGTTCAGAGAATCCTCCGTGGGGCTCGGGAGTGGGCCACCCCCGTGCACGTGGGCCTCAGGGGCACGGCCCAGGATTACGGATGCCAAGGACTCCTCCGAGCCTCCCTGGGTCCTTCGGAGGGAGGACATGCCCTCACTTTACTCCCTAAGAGGTGAGGCCCGTGTGGGGAGGTAGATTTGCTACATAGTGAATCAGACTAGAATTAAGTGGTATATTTTTGGTTGTATACAATAGAAAAATTGTTTTTCATTTCCTTCAAAGAAAACAAATTTGTGGCTGACCACTTAGCAGAGCCTGCCCCGCATGGCCCCGGAGTGAGGCCGTGTTTATGCTTGGGGAGGGGGGGCCCTGCCTGCCGGCTCCGCAGACGGTCACCCGCATGTTTCCTCGGACATAGGGCTCCAAACCCCTTTGGGGCCAGGGTTTATGGAGCCTGACGGGCACGCGGACGCTCTGTGAAAGGGAAGGCTTCTTCGGGCCCTCAGTGGACAGCCGGCCACGCCTCTGGGAGAAGTCCTTGGTTGACGTCTGCGGCCGCAGGCAGGTCACGGGCTCCTCACCGAAATATCCCCTCCTGCACTCGACAACAGTAAGCACTCCTGAGCCCCTGCGGGCACTGGCCGCCTGCCCTTCCTGCCCGCGCTCCAGGCCAGCTCGGCGAAGCGGCTCAAACTGCCAAGGTGGCTCTCGCGGTTTGCCAGGTGACACCAGGCCGGGGACCCGGGCAGCCGGATGGCCTGGGTTCGAATCTCTCTGTGAATCGGGCAGGTGTGTTGTCATCCCTCACAGGGAACCATGCAATTCATTCATAGTGATTCTTTTCTGAGAATGAAATGAATTTTGATGCACAGAGAAGGCTCAGGACAGTTGCAGCCCTGGCCCGCCCGCGGCAATACGGGCTTTGGGGGTTCAGAGGGCCGGGGAGGTGCCTGGCTGAGCGCGCCCACTAACGCTTCCCCGGGCACGGGGGGCGGACAGAGAGGCCCCGTCACAGAACACACACGGTGAGACATTGTTGGTCAGCGGCCAGTCGGATGGCAGGCCACGGGGACACGTTGCTGGTCCGGGAGCCGGGCGGGGTGGCTGTGGCCAGGGCGCCTGCTTTGGCCCCTACTGGCCTTCCTCAAAGGGGGACAAGGAGGCCACGCCGGCTCTCCCTGAACTGAGCGTGCATCTGAAGGATTGTGAGCCTCGAGTCAGCTTGGCGACGTGCAGCGGCTGCGCTTGAAATGGGGTCACTGGGGAGCAAACTGGGAAACTGGAGGAAAACACATGTACCCCTAACTTCTCCTTGTAGTTTTGTAGAAAAAGTTATCACCCAGTGAACTGCAGAGGACAACAGTGACACCTGTGGGGACTGCAGAGGGAGGACAGCAGTACTGGGGGATGGCAGAGGGGGGACAGCAGTACTGGGGGACGGCAGAGGGGGGACAGCGGTACTGGGGGACAGCAGAGGGGGGACAGTGGTACTGAGGGACAACAGAGGGAGGACAGTGGTACTGGGGGACAGCAGAGGGGGGACAGTGGTACTGGGGGACAGCAGAGGGGGGACAGTGGTACTGGGGGACGGCAGAGGGAGGACAGTGGTACTGGGGGATGGCAGAGGGGGGACAGCGGTACTGGGGGATGGCAGAGGGAGGACAGCGGTACTGGGGGACGGCAGAGGGAGGACAGTGGTACTGGGGGACGGCAGAGGGGGGACAGCAGTCCTGGGGGACGGCAGAGGGAGGACAGTAGTACTGGGGGACGGCAGAGGGAGGACAGCAGTCCTGGGGGACCGCAGAGGGAGGACAGCAGTACTGGGGGATGGCTGAGGGAGGACAGCAGTACTGGGGGACAGCAGAGGGAGGACAGCAGTCCTGGGGGACGGCAGAGGGAGGACAGTAGTACTGGGGGACGGCAGATGGGGGACAGCAGTCCTGGGGGACAGCAGAGGGGGGACAGTGGTCCTGGGGGATGGCAGAGGGAGGACAGTGGTACTGGGGGACAGCAGAGGGGGACAGTAGTACTGGGGGACAGCAGAGGGAGGCCGCGGTGTGCAATGCAGTAGAGCAGGTGGGCAGCAGAGGGAGGAGGGTCTCACCAGGCTTGGTGCAAGGTGACAAGGTGCATCGTCTGCCCCGTCCGGGGTGAGATTAGTGATTTCAAGGGCTGGGGCTGGTCTCTCTATTTCAGGGATGGCTCCTGATAATACCTGAAAGTTCTCTTTTCGATCCTGAAACTATTAAAAACTAACCGATTCACAAGGACGTACTGAACCATAATTATGGAATGAATCATAGGCAATTTAATAAAAATTTAACTCACGTATTTATAAGAAAAGCTAAAAATGCTCCCGTTGCTGCAGCATGGTTCTGTGCGTGGGCCAGGCTGGTGCCCCAAGAAATGTCCGTCTCGCGCGGGGGTGCGTGGCAGCTGACGTGCTTGTGTGTGTCCGGGGCGGGAAGGCCCCAGGCCCCCGGGCTCCGTAGCACTGACCTTCCTCCCGTCAGACCTGAGGGGGGGCTCACAGGGAACCCTGCGGCTCCGGGCTGTGGCTGGGTGTAGGTCAGACCGGCAGGTGCGTGTCCTGTCACAGATGACATTTCTCAATCTTAGTTATTTGTGTCTTCGTATGTGTTACATGGAGAACACTTTCTCTCTGGGAAGGGTCTGGTTTAAAGGGCTTTCTGATATGTGCATGCAGTGGGATGAGGTTCTACGGCTTCCCTGGATTTTGACTAAAGAGGGCATCTTCCCAGATAAATGATTCTAAAGCAATCTCTCTTCTTCTTTATAAGCAAATACCTTATCATTTTACGGATCGTCATTTGGAAATGCATGGATGTGGGGCTGATGAGGGCTGATTCCCGTAAGGACGGAGGAGGCGGCATGGGTCCCGCGGTCCTGTGCATGCTGGGGCCTCCTGGGCGACAGGTGCTAAATCGGGTCTGGGGCCTGCGGCAGTTTCAGGCTCTGGAGCGCGGGCGAAGTGTTGCTAGAGCGTCGTGGTCAGGGCATTAAGTATCTATAAAATGCGGGGCATCTTCAGGGCTCGACCCTGAGCCAGGTGCCGGACAATTTGGCGGAAACGTGGACAGAGAGAGGTGAGCTAGTCTGTTTTTCCTGTGCGTCAGCTCACCCCCGACCGCACTCCACAGACCGCAGACCGTGGCTTCAACAGTATGACTTATTCTGTCCCAGCCCCGGAGGCTGGTCCCTGGGCCAGCAGACACCCCAGTCCTTGGTACGGGGCACAGCGGGGAGGGCCCTGCGGCCCCCCTGCTGGGAAGGACACCAGTCCCCTGCAGTAGCATCAGGGCCCACCCTCACGACGTCACCCGACCTTCCTGCCTCCTTAAAGGTCCCATCTCCAGTCCCGTCGGGGGTTAGGCCTTCAAGGTGGGAATTTGGGGGACATAATTTGGTCCGTGACAAGGGCATTAGGCTGAAATGATGTCCTCATTTTTGCCAGGTGGGGTAACAAGTGGCCCAGCCCAGCCTGCTCAGTGGACTCTGCGGGAGACACGCCGTGGGTGGGGCCCTGTCCCCCAGGAGGTCCCCTCCTTGGGCTTCCCCCCAACTCCTCCCCTCCACTCCCCACCCCCTCCCCTTTCCCTTCCTTCCCCCCCCCCCCCTTTCTTCCCTCCACTCCCCTCCTCCTCCCCCTCCTTCCCTGGGCCCCCCTCCCCCTCCCTCCCCTCCCCTCCCCTGCCCACACCTGAGCGCTGTCTCCTCCTTCCTGACTGACTCCCCAGTCTGGGTAGAGGGTCACCCGAGAAATCACCCAAAGGAAGTAACTGTTTGGGGATCATTGTGCCTTTATTGTGGATGCACACTCTGTCTGGTACAGGGTTCCAGGGGGAAGTCATTCTCCGCCAGGTATTTGAAGCCATGTCCCTATTTCCCTTTCCTGACTGTAGGGACAGCTGTGGCTCTTCTGAATCCTGGTGTCTCCTACGGGCTCTGCTTCCTTTTTCCTTTTTCCTTTTTAATTATGGTAAAAAAAAAAAACAAACCCACAACATGAAATTCATCATCTCACCCGTGTTAGAGTGTGCGGTTCCGATTCCGTAGTTGAGTACGTGTGCGTGGTTGCACCACACGCCCCCTTTCCGAACAAGCCCACGGGGTTTGTGGGCAGGAGCTGCTGTAGCCGCCGTTTTCTCAAGCCCTAAACCCTGGTCCCAGAGCGAGGAGCCCGGACCTGGGTCCTGCCGCCCGTCAGGCGATCTCCTGGTCCATGGGGGTCCCACCTCCACTCTCCTCCTCTGCAGTCCCCAACGTTGCAGACTCCGTCCCAGACACTGCTGTCTCTTCACGGGGTCACAGTCACCTGCCTCCCACCCATGCTCGCCGGGGATGCCAGGGACGCTGGGGACGCCAGATTCGGAGCCAACCTGCAGAGTCGTCCGGGAACACCCTCGGGCATGCACGCTGTCGTGGAGGCAGCAGCCCTTCAGGAAAGGACTTCCAAACGAGACCTTCGATGTCCAGTTCAGCTCTTCTTTTGCTGTCACGAGGCATCTTCACCTGTGAACTCCAAAAGGCTTGGACATCTGAGGAACGTCGTCCGCGTCTGGGGGCAAGGCGTGCGAGCTGCAGCCCTTGGGTGGACACCAGGGAGGCCGTGCCGCAAGGACATTGGGCCACAGCAGGAGTGGCCCAGACATTCCTCAGAAGCACACGGAATCTACCCATTTGTCTCCACCACGTAGAAATTACATTGGAGAGCAAAGAAGACTTTTTTAAAACACTCTCATGACTCAAAAATAAAACACAATTTTGTTCCGTCTTAAACATTCACACAAAATCACCTCTTTGGGGGAAAAAAAACAAGACTAAATAGTCTCAGCCAAAAAGTTTTCAGAGAGTTATGAGTCACTGACTATAGGATCATAACGAGGGTCTGTGAGCAAACCCGGTGAAGCACAGTCGTCTATTCTGTGTGCGGGAGTCGCGCAAGCAGGGAGGACGGCGAGACTATGAACCCACTGTGCAGGGGTTATATTTACCTTGGCACGTCCTGCATTCTCAGCCTGGCCTTGCCGACCGGTGTCTGCCGCTTGAAGACCCAGCTCGAAATCCAGCCCTTCCCCAGCCTTCCCAGGCTAGCCAGCCTCTTACCCGGTGGAACATGCTGTCACGAGAACGTTCATCATGCAGATTCTCTCTGGTGTCTCCGGGTCCCTGTCCCCGGTGCCGGGGACGCTGCCCTGCTGGGTAGGCACGTGGGCCTCCCAATTATCTAACAGACTGGGCCAACTGCGGGCTAGGGTAGCTGCGGGCACAGAGCGTCCGGGATCTCACAGCAGGCCCCGCGTGGGCAGGAGCGCGGGAGGGGCGCCCGGAGGCTGCGGGTCCGCCGAGAGCCCAGAGCCTGCAGCCAGAGAGGGTAAACACGTGTCCCCAGGATGCCCCTGCACATGGGGGACCCCAGCCTGCTCCCCCCCGGGAGGCAGGGAGCACCTGGGCGGGGTCGAGGGTTCCAAGGATAACGCCCTGAGAGGGGACCCGTGTGCCAGGGTGGGAGCCCCCAAGCAAAGACCAGGAAATCCTGCTTCTGTACACAGGATGGTACGAGCCCCACGGTGAGCGGTGTCCACAGGTGGGAAGTCCAGTTGCGCTTCCCACCTTGACCGCGCTCTCTGTCCTTCCCCCGGGGCTTTGGCCTGTGCGTGTGTGCGGGTCAGCCTTGCGCCTGGTTCTCTGGGGGTGGCCCCCAGCTTTTCCGTGAGCGCGCAGCTGCGAGGGGGCAGAAAGAAGGTGGGGAGTCAGAGCCAGATGCCACCTCCCTGAAGGGAAAGGGCCCCGTGCTGGGGGGAGACTCATGCTCATCAGGGAAGCAGGGATTTACTGAGCAGTGACTGTGCTCCCAAGACTCCTGGGATCCACGGCATCCTCACCAGGACCCTCCAGGTAGGTGCAGGCATCCTTATTCTATGAGGGAAACCGAGTCTTGGCTTGGTCAAATGCAAGCATCGAACCTGCGTCAAGATATAGCACAGGCTGCCTGCCCCTCCCGGGGACCTCCCCATTCGCCCGCCGCTCCAACCGGACCCTCTGAGGCTGAGGCTGGCTCTCTCTGTCATCCTTCCCGGAGGGGAAGTGGAGGCTGGTGGTGGCAGCCACGTGGCCACGGAGCTCCACGCCCACGCTGCAGGACTCTCCGTCAGCGAGCCCCCACGGGCCGCCTCTCCCCTCCTGCCCCTTGCCTTCCTCCCTGCGCTGACTGAGCATCTGACCCTGATGCCCTCCCTGCGTTTGGAGCAGCTCCTGGCCCTGGCGCCGTTTCTGCCAGACCACCTGGCACCTAGAGGCTGCACGCATCGGAACCCGGGCTTGGAATCGTGCTCCAAGCTCCTAGCAAAACAGAAATGCATCTTTATAATGAAAATACTGTTTCTCTGGCCCATGAACTCTTCATTAGATATTTATCAGATATTTTAAAAGTTGGGCTTGAAGCAATGCATGATTTCCCACGAAGCTTCCTCACCTACAGATGAAAGGAAGAACTTTGGAGGCCGTTTGGGGTGACTTGCCCCGATTTCCCTCATGGCTGGCAACCAGCTGACACCCACGCGCGGTCTCCCCGAGGAGGGTGAGGGGGCTCCGCAGGGGCTGCTGCGTGCACATGGGCGTCCGTGTGTCCGCCTCGGGTGTGTCCGGCCTCACCCCTGGCTGGAAGAGTGCGGGCGCAGTGCGCGTCCCACGTGTGTGCGGGACCCTCTCTAACAGCAAGGACCCAGTGCAGTGTCACATGCCAAATAATTCAGCAAAAAGAACAGCGAAGTGCAGACGTGAATTAGACACATTAAAATACAGTTCTACCATTTAAGTAGATTTTCCCATTTTGCCTCTCTCTCTCTGTTTCTCTCTCTCACACACACACACACACAGCTTATCTACCTATCTTTAGAGAGAGATGTTACCCAATGCTGGGGGATAATTCAACATTTCTTTCTGAAAGGCACTATGAAAACAGGGAGACTGGGGGTTGCCAAAGACGCTGAGCAAGATTCCTTGAGGCCTCCATTAGAGACTCCAGCCGCCGGGGGCACCGTGGCTCTGCCTTCACATGGTGCAGAATCAAAGGCTCGCGACGGAGCATTCCAGAACCTGAGAGGCCCCGCAGTGGAGACAGCAGGCCTGGCGTGTCTCCAGGCTCCGGGTTCAGCTGTGTGGACGGACGCGGGAGCTCCGGGCACATAACAAGCTGTCATGAGTCCCGTGGTTCTCCCCCTAAATTCCCGTCAGTGTTGCAAAGCAAACTTTCTTTAAGACATGTCAAAAGCTGTACACGTCCCAGGTGGGCCAAAGAAGAGGCAGAATTGGTGTAAAAGGAGCCAAGAATTTTCATTTGCTGATGAAAGGTAAAATTACCCACCTGGCGCTCTCTGCGTGGCCGAGCCAGCGAGGAGGCGGTTTTCTCGCGCCTTCCTCGGAACGCATTGGCTCTGCTGGGCTTGAACAGAAACGCTATTCACTCCGGCCATCCAGACCTTGTTTCCACTTTCCCTGGACGCGCTCCGAGCCCGGGCTGAAGGCGCAGGTCCCCACGGGCCCGTGCTCCCATTCTGACGAGATTGCTAATGCTTTAGGAGGGAGTGAACATCTGAAGTCTCTTGTCACCTACAGCCAAGAAGTGCACCTGAGTGTCCTGAGAGCACGACCACAGGCAAGGGAGGCCGAGCGGGGCAGCAGGCCGCGGGGGAAGGGAAGGCGCGGGCGGCCCCGTGGCCGCCGAAACACAAGGTCTCCCCGAGAAGCCCCGTTGGCAGGGAAGGGGACTGCATGTCCAGGAGTCCCCTCCCTGAGTTACCGGGAGCTCTGCTGGGCCCGTGTTAGGGGTGACAGTTCCTCGGGGCTCGGGGCTGGCGGAAGCTTTCCTGCCTTGTGTTTGACGAGGAGCTCCGGAAAATTCCCGAAAATGTTGCTCTCAGCCGCACAGGCGAGGCAGGTCCTGCGGCATCCGAGCCACCGCGTGGGCGGCTCTCAAGGACGAGGACAAGGACGCAGCGGGAGGTAGTGATCAGGGAGGCCCTGGGGAGGAACTCGGGTGTTGGCTCTGCCGCGGGAGTGAGACGGACTTGGTTAAGGAGCGGCTGACGATAGCCCCACGGCGGAGCGGACCCAAGTGGGTTCCCCCACTTCCCAGCAAACTCCCAGGGGCTGGGGACAGCGCAGGGGTTGGAAATGAGCCACTGGAAGTGCCAGACACAGGACAGGAAGCGGCCATGGTCCCTCGGGGTCATCAGCTGTCATCAGGCGGGAAGTGGGGCTGGCTCCTAACACAGAGCGCGTCCCATCAGACGGCCTGAAGAGCGGACATTCCTTCTCGCGGTTCTGAGGCCAGAGTCCAAGGCCAAGGCGCCGGCAGAGCCCGTGTGTGGTGAGAACCCGCTTGTCCGTTCACAGACACCGTCTTCTCCTGTGCCCTGAGGGACGGGCCCAGGGGCTCTCTGGGGTCTCCCACGGGTGCCGATCCCATGCCTGGGGCTCCACCCCAGGACCTCACCACCTCCCACAGGATTTCAGTGTGAATGCTGGGGACACGGGGCCTTAACAGAGGCCAGCGTAACATTAAAAGCAGCAGCACACATGTTCCTCCCGTGACATTTGGGGAAATGGAAGTACTTGATTTCGTAATTTACGATGAACCTGCCATCAGACTGGGGACCCTGTCGCCTTACGGGCAGCCCTCAGCCCCCGCCATGGGTCCACGTGACAGGATCCCACCCGAAGCTGAGGCCTTCCAAATACGGCCACGGACAGGACTGGGGCTTGGCTGTTGCCTGGGCAGGTGGGGCCTTAAATGTCCAGGGCTGGGGGCAGCAGGGGGCAAGGGGGCCGGTCAGAGGGCAAGGAAACCTACCAGCCAACTGAGCTGAGTCAAAAAGTCTTCAGTCCTCAGGAAACATTTGAACAGGAAAATCACTGACTCCTGCATCACAATTGGATGTAAAATTAATTTATTTTTATTTTCGAATCGATAATAACATACCCAGAACAAGTATGAAAGAGGCACTGTGGGTAAACCGTGGCAGCGAGGCTCTTTCCCGTAGTGTGCCTGGTGCAGTGTGTTTGGGGCGGCCTCTGGGCTCTCTCCACGGCTGCGGGCACCTGAAGGCAGCCTGGGGCCTCGGTGGATGAGAGGCGGCCGGGCCCAGAGAAGGGGGCACCGGGCAGTGGGCGCAGCATGGACGCCGGTGCAGATAGAGATGCTGACATAGGAGACGATTTGGGCAGAACAAGTTCCCCCGTGCAGCCAAGTAGGGTACAAGTAGTGAGCCCAAAAGGACAAGTCAGAGGAAAGGAAAGTGTGGGGAGGGCGCTGCGTTTCCACGCGCTGACCCGTCGGAGCCGCAGACCATCCAGGGGGACGTGGAGAGTTGAACCAGATGAGGGGATCATTCAAGATGCTCAGGAGACAGGAATTTCAGGTTTGGTCGCTGTGCCCTGCAGAGCTTGGGTGGAGAGATGAGTGGGTCGCGGCTGCCATGGTCACACTGGTCTGGGGACTGCCTGCACCGAGAGGGCAGTTCCTCCAGCCCTGGTCACTGCCGCCGTGGACTTTTCATCCTTTCTGATGGTGCCCTGATGGCTGCCCGCAGTGTCAGGTGGCATTTCCCCCGTGTCTAATGACGCTGGACATCTCTCCCTGCACTTATTTGCATGGGTGTATTTTCTTTGGTGAAATATCTATGCATGTATTTTGCCCGCTTTTAATTGGATTTTTTTTTAACTGTCGAGTATTGCAAGTTCTTTGTGTATTCTGGTTATAAGCCCTTTCCTTTGCCAGATACGTGATCCGTGGATATTTTTGGGGTCCACTTAATTTTATTATGCTCTGTGATGAATCGCCACCAGGGCAACATCCTGTTCACTATACGTTTCCAAAGAGAAACCTCAAATGCTCAACAAAACTTCGGTTGGTGAACAGAAATGAATGAAAGTCTTTAGGAATGTCATCCATACGGTGTGGCTCTCTGGAACGGTCTACCCTGTAGTCGTGGATGTAAAACCCTCACGCTAGCTGTGAATGGCTCTTAGTCCTCTAGCTCAATCCACGGGAGGCTTTCGGACAGTGCCGGGTATTTACTGGGGCCAGGAACCCAAAGCCTGGGGGGGGGGATTTAAGTGAGAGGCAGTGCTTCATCCCAGCATGAACATTCAGCTGGAAGTAAAGTGAGCCTGCCCACAAGCAGTTTCCAGATGGAGAAACACAGCACCCCACCCCTGAGAGCCACCTCCTGTCCCGCTCCTTCCCTCTGCCTGGGAGCAGGCCTGGCTGGTCAGCACAGCCTTGTTTTTCTCTGAATGTGTCCTCACGTGGCACAGTGTAGCTTCATGGCCTTGACCTTCACGCTGGTACTTAGATTCACTGTCCTTTGCTACTACGGCACACTTACCGAGTGTTACCAAGGGACGCAGGCCTGCTGGAGGGCAGGTGCTAAGGCCAATAATGGCCAGTTCTGTCTTCCTTATCTGGGCCGGCTCATCGCTGGACATCCAGAGAGGACCCACCATGGTGCCGCCTTCCTGAAGTCCGTCACTCTTTGTGCTCTGTCCTCCGAGCTCCTAGGGAACAGGAAACATCAGGAGAGGACAAAGCAGGTGATTTACCAAGTGAGCTGTCCTCTCCAGCTTGTCCTGACATAGCATCTCTGCCTTGTCTTCCCTCGGAAGGCAGGCTCCCCGGCCCAGCAAGGACCTAGTGTGGCTCTCCCACTGAGAGCCCCCGCTGCCGTGCGTCCGCTCTGACATGTGTGGGGACGTCACTTCCAACTCAGGAGCACACAGTGACTGAGCTGGCTGACTGCACGGGTCCACTTGGCCGGGCCACATGCCTGGGTGTTCAGCCAAACACCCCTCTAGACGCTGCTGTGAAGCTATTTCTAGATGAGACTGGCATTTAAATCAGTCGACTCTGAGTAAGGTAGGTGACCTTCCATAATGTGGTGGGCCTTGTCCAATCGCTTGAAGGCCCGAAGAGAAGTCTGAGGTTCCCCGAGGAGGAAGGGCTTCTCCTGCAGACGGCCTTACTCAAGCTTCAGCATCTCTCTCCCTGGGGTGGCAGCCGTGGCCTGCCCAGCGGATTTCCAATGTGCCAAGTCCCTATAGTCAAACTCTCTCCCTTTTTTAAAAAAATTTTTTTAAAGATTTTTTGCGAGAGAGAGAGTGAGAGCAAAAGAGAGAGAGAGCGAGAGCGAGCGAGAGCAAGAGCAAACCAGAACAGAAGCAGGGGGAGGGGCAGAGGGAGAGGCAGACTCCCCGCCAAGCAGGGAGCCCGACGTGGGACTTGATCCCAGGACCCCGGGACCATGACCTGAGCTGAAGGCAGACGCTTAACGACTGACTAAGCCACCCAGGTGCCCACAACCCCTCTCTCGATAGATAGATGATAGATAGATAGATAGATGATAGGTAGATCGGTCTGTTTCTCCGGAGAACCCTGGCTAATACAGCCACTCTCTACTGCTCGCCATAAAACCAGAATTTTCCCGACAGTAGGAGGCTCAGCGCAGTGGCGTCTGAGCTAACACCCGGGCGCACCGACTACCTCTACACAACCACGTCCCCTCTGCTCATACGCATCTTCTTTGCTTCTACACCAGCTGTCTTCCTGCAGATGGAAAGTCTCCAGTCCCCTTTTCCTACTGAAATCCTGTCTTCTGAGAGTCTGTTGAAGCCCCACATCCTCTGTGATTACCTCTGACTCAAGCCACAGGGACATCTACCTCCCAGCGCTCTAGTTCTGATTCAGTCGCCATTCCCAGAGAGCACATGTCCCCGAGAGCATGGGCCCAGCCCCGGGGAACCCCGGGACCCAGCGTCTGCCGTGGGATGTCACAGCACGGAAGGAAGCTGGGAGGCAGAGTCCCACTTGTCGTAACAAGGTCTGACCCAGCAGCAGGTGGGAGGAGGTGAAAAGATGCATTGCCCCAGAGGGTGGGTGCTCCATCCAAGGCAGTAGACTCATGGGACCAGCTCAAGGAACCAGCATAGCAGACGTGTTAGTCAGAGAGGCTCAGGAGCCAAATTCTGGGGAAACCCAGCCAGGTCTCGATTTCGACGAGTGCCCAGACAACTCAACAACAAACAGTGTGGTCTTTGGCCTGGGGGGCCAAGGACCCTTTCCCCAGAGCCAGAGTGGGCTGAGGAGTGGAGGTGAGCCAGCAGGGGGAATACTGGACACCAGCAAGGAGGCCCATCATTGTGAGCTGGGTGCAGACAAGAACTTGAGGGCCAGAAGCCCAAGCCCAGGAGGGAAGTTTAAACTCTAGATGTGTGCCAAACTGCCAGGGAGATTTTACCGAGGGCTTATCTCAGCAACGGATCACTCGCCCCTGCATCTCCATCCTGCCGGCTGGCTGCTGGGCCTTCCAGAGGCCTGCGGGCCGAGCCCCGGCAAACACGTGCCTGGTGCGGGACCAGGACGACACCCATAGCTGGGGCTGGGGACTTCACAGGACAAACGTCTGGGGTGCAGACTGCACCCTGCTCTCCCTCATGGCCCTCCAGGGGAGCGGAGGAAGTTTGTTCACAAGCACGAGCAGTCCTTTGAGGACGTGAGCAGTGCTGTGGGGCTGTAAGAAGGGAGACTGGTTTTGGGAAAGAAGGGGAGTGCCCTGTGGGGCCGGGGATGAGGGAAGGAGGCCCGCACTGCCGCCTCCCTGCAGCTGGGCTTGGGCTGAACACGCGGCACGCCGTGGCATGTTAATCCCGCTGGGACCCCTGTGTTCCTCTCCTCCCCAGTCCCCTGCAGAGGACCGACTGACTGGTGATTTCATTCTGCGCCGAGCATCAGCCCGTCTTGTTTCGAGCCGGCTGCTCTCCACTGTGTCCGTAATTGGGTGGAAAATTATTTAAAACTTGGTTTTTTTCCTGAAACTTGTGACCAGCTAGATGGACCCCTCTCATGTTTGCATTCCTGGGTCCTGAGCAGGTGGTGTCTTTGACAGGGGTGCACGGGGCGAGGGCAGACCCTGGCCAGACGCAGAGGGGCAGCCGCACTGGGATGGAGTCCGGCACTCTGGCCACAGGACTTTCTCAGAGGATTGAGTTGAAAGGAATTTGGAGGGTATGCGTGTGCTTGCATGCGTGTGTGCATGTGCATGTGCGCAGGTGTGTACGTGTCTGCACGCATACACACGTGTGGACATGCACACCCACATGTGTTTTGTGTGCACATATGTGTATGTGAACGCACACGTGTCCTTGCGTGCATGCGTACATGTGTGCATGTGTTTGTGTGCAGGTGTGTGTATGCACGTGTGCTGTGTGGCACACATGTGTATGTTTGTGTGCTCGTGTGCACACGTGTGCAAGTGCATATATGTGTGCATATGCGTGCGCGTGCATGTATGTCTGCATGTTTATGTGCGTTTATGCACATGTGTATGTGTGCTCGTGTGAATGTGGCTGTGCACACGTACACTTGTGTGTATACACACGTGTGTTGTGTATGTGTACCTGTGGGCACTCATGTGTGTGCGTCTGTGTCCCGGGCGTGTGCGTGTGTCCTCCATCTCTCCTGCCCTGGGAAGGCTGAGACCGCCCCAACCCCTGCTCTGTGGATAACGTCTCCTTCGCTCGGGGCCGTTAGGAGGGCTGTCTGTGCTGTCCTGGCCTGCTGGCTCCTGAGGCTGGGCCTCGAGTTCACACTGTTTGCCTTCATTCTTCTGAGCGCTGGAGGCCCATTCCGTCTCAAAACATGTTGTCCCCGTTTGGGAATGTTCTGGAGTTGTTTTGTTGGGGGTTTTCTCTGTGCTAGGTAGGTGGCCTCTAGGAGAAGCGACTTCGATGCCCATGGTTCGGGGTCTTGGCTGGGAGGCCCTCCCGGCCAGCACGGCTGGACCCAGAGACGGGCTCTGGATGAGTGGAGAGCCCAGAAAGGGCAAGTTTCACTTTGAGATCCGGCTGTGCAGGGGCCCTGCTTGCCCTCGGGGGTCACAAGGGACGCTGGTGGCTCCTGGCCGCGCATCCTGGGGAATGCTGAAGTCTTCAACGAGCTCTCCCTGGGGTTTGGGCCCTGCGGCTGCAGGTGAAGGCCCGTCAGCGGGAAGGTCAGTAGAGCGCGCCACCAGCTGGGGAGGGTGGCAGAAAGCGCCCACCATGTTCATGGTCTCGAGAGCGTTTCTCCCCTTGATCCTCTGTGTCTTAGGAACGGGGTGTTCAGTTCAAGCGGGGACGGGACATGGGTGTGAGGCTCTCTGGCTTAGGTGCTGGAATTCGCTTCCATTTGCTTAGAAGTCTGGGGCAGAGGCGTTGCTTCTCCTGAGCCCCGCTGCTGCAGGGGCTTGTCCTGGAGGGGTCCCCCCAGCCCCTCCCCGCCTCCCTCTGCACCTGCCACAGCACTGCCCTGAGTGCACCTTCCCCTCCCTCTGCCCGAGCGCCCCCTGCACGGGTCTGGTGATAGTGAGGCTGACGGAGGGGTTACTTCATAACAGTGTGTTTGATGGTGACGACCCGCTTTTCCCCATCAGTGTCAGGAGCCTAATTTTATGTCTATAGAGTAGCAAGCAAACCAGACTGGGGTGTGTGACTTATTGAGGTATAATATAACCCCTATATAATAATATAACCCCTGTGAGTGCAAAAGGGTCTCACGGGAGAGGCGAGAGTGCTTGGAGGAGAAGCACCTGGGGTCCACCTGCCCTCCCTGGAGGCTGGAGGAGGGGGGCCCCATTCTACCCTTCTGTGCCTTGTTTGGAGGGATAGGGAAACGGGGGTGCCTTTCAGCTCCTGGCCTCGGAGCTCCTGTCTTTCCCCAGATCTTGGTTGGGGGTGGTCCCAGGAAACCTCCTTCCCAGAGCTGGCCTGTCCTTGAAAGCTGTCCCTCAGGACGGCTGTGACAGAAGACGTGGCTTACTCTCCACTGTGGCCACACTGGCTCCCTTCTTGGCGGGCAAGGAAGCAGGTTTCCTAGCACCTGGCCCACCTGTTGGACCTTGGGATTGAGGGACAATGTCCATCTGAGAATCGGTCAGGGAGCCTGGGGGGACGCTTGGTCCTGTCCCAGGTGGCTCTGCCCGTGGCTGTTTCTTTGCGCCACGTTCCTCAAGGCCAGACTGGGCTTGTGCACAGGTGGGGAGGGGGGTGGGCAAGGGGAGGGAGGTCCTCCCGGGCCTGCTTCCTCTCCCCTTCCCAAGGGCCCGTTCCTGGGGGAGGCTATGTTCTCCCCACGTGGGGCTCTGATCTCCCCTGGTTTTCTCTCCTGGTTTTCAGGGCAGTGGGGTTTTGCTGTGTTTTCTTCACTTTTCCCTTCAGCCATTGCACCGTATTTTCCATCTCTGCTAAGAGATTATTTATTTACCTTTTCCTATTTGCAGTTACTTTGAAAAGAACCAAAAGCAGCCAGTTCTTGCTTGTTGGATGTGTAGATTCCTCAGAGGCATGTATCAGAATATGGCCCAAGAACCCCACGCCGGCCTCTCTCCTGCAGGTGTCAGCTTCTTGGGCTGGCTTTGGGCTCAGTTTCTCCGAGGACAGTCTTCCCTCCCCTGCCTCGTGGTTCCTGCTGTCCGCTCATATTGTGCATGAGACATTAGTCATAGTCTGGTGGTTCTGAGTGTGTGTGGCTGGCCTGCTCCCTGTCTCTCCAGGGAGACCCCACGGTCAGGATCGCCTAGTCTTCCCTGTGCACCACTGGCCACCCTGGAGAAGATTCTTCCAGACCCCTTCCCGGTGGGTACAGGCCTGCCTGCGGTGCCCCGGGGAGCGAGCGGGCTCACTCCTCCGGCATCTGTCACAGGGCCCTGCCTACCACCTGCACATGCATCTCTGGGCCTTGCCCTGGGCGGTCACAGGTGTCCAGCAGTCCCGGGGCCTGGCACTGGCTTCTCTCTCCGCTCTGTGGGACAAGGACAGAGGCCATCCTGGGGCTGCATCCGTCTGACAGTCTGACGTGGGTCTGACGGTTCCCTAACGGGGTCAGCTTGCCTTCTCTCTACAGCCACCTGCCCCTCTGCTTTGTAGCTTCTGCGGTTTTCCTGCACTTGGTCACCTCTTGCTGTTCTCTTTCTCCTTATGGATTTATGGCTTTAAAAACTCCACTACTCTTGCTTTGAAGGTATTTCTGGAGAAAGCAGGAGAAAATATGTGCATTCCTACCACGGTCACTAATTGGAGAACTCTTGGTGTCGTCTGAATTCTTCTTTTCTTTCTTTTTCTTTTGCTCTGATGCATATGTATGGATCTTACTTTGAATAAAAATAATAAACCAAAGTACAGACCATGCCCATTGCTAGCTAGCACCATTGTTCCCTCAGCAGAGAGCAGACAAACGGAGTTTATACGTGAACACATGCTCTTTGCCCCATACTGGGGCATCTCTGAGGGGCACAGACCCTACGCCACTTGTAAGACAGTGACTGACAAAATAGTGGCGTGTTTCCAATGATAGTGTTTTCTGTATTCTATACAGGTGGAAATAAATTAAAAATATAAAAAATGCCAAAATATAAAAAAATGCCAAAGTGTCATAAAATAACCTGACAAATTCTTAAAATGACAAAAAAAATCCTAAAAATAAAGGACTGAAATAATAAATAATAAATAAATAATGAAATTCGAGTTTTTTGGGTTTTTGTTTTTTTTTTTTTTTTTGGCCAAAAGCTTCAACCACTCATGCTGATCAGCGTTCCAAACTACCATATATTGATCTTGAATCCTGCAACTTCACTGAATTCATTTATCAGTTCTAACAGTTTTTTGATGGAGTCTTTAGGGTTCCCTATAGGTAATAACCATGTAATCTGCAAATAGTGACAGATTTATTTCTCCCTTTCCAATTTGGATGCCTCTAATTTATTTTTCTTGCCTAATTGCTCTGGCTAGGACTTCCAATACTGTGTTGAATCAAAGTGGTGAGAGTGGGCATCGTTGTCTTGCTCCTGATCTTAGAGGAAAAGCCTTCAGGTCTTCATCATTGAGTATGATGTGGCTGTGGCCATGTCATAAATGGCCTTTATTATATTGAAGTACATTCTCTCTATACCCTCTTTGTTGAGAGTTCTTATTGTAAACGGATATTAAATTTTGTCAAATGCTTTTTCTGCATCTGTTGAGTTGATCATGTGATCTTTATCCTTTATTTTGTTAATATGGTGGACCACATTGACCTATGTGTGGATGTTGAACATCCTTGCATCCCTGGAATAAATCCCACTTGATCTTGGTGTGTGATCCCTTTAATTTAATGTTGAATTCGGTTTGCTAATATTTTGTTCAAGATATTTGCATCTCTGTTCATCAGGGATATTGGCCTGTAATTCTCTTTTCTTGTGCCCTTGTCTGGTTTTGGTATCAGGGTAATGCTGGTCTTGTAAAATTAATTTGAAAGAGTTCCCTCCTCTTCTAGATTTTGGAGAGTTTGAGAAGGATTGGTATTCATTCTTCTTTGAACATTTGGTGGAATTCACCAGTAAACCCATCTGGTCCACGACTTTTGTTTGTTGGGTGATTTTTGATTAATGATTCGATCTCCTTGCTAGTAATCCATCTGTTCAGATTCTCTGTCTCATCATGACTCAGTCTTGGTAGTTTGTATGTTTCTAGGACCTCATCCATTTTTTCTAGGTTGTCCAGTTTGTTGGTGTAAAATTATTCATAATAATCTCTTATGATTTCTGTGGCAGAGATGTAATGTCTCCTCTTTCATGATGTTATTTATTCAAGCCCTCTCTTTTTTTTCTTGGTGAGTCCAGCTTAAGACCTGCCCATTTTGTTTATCTTTTTAAAGAACCAGCATAGTTTCAGCTATCGTTTCTATTGTCTTTTTAGTATCTATTTCATTTATTTCTGCTCTAATCATTGTTATTTCCTTCCTTCTACTAAGTTTGGGCAGATGCATTTTAATGTTCTGCTTAGAGCTGCCGCAGAACACGGGGTGTGGTGGGATGCCATCCTGGCGTGTGTGCTGGGCCAGGGAAGGGGGAGGGGTGTTGAAGGTAATTGAAAGGTTTCTTTATTGGGGTATCTTCTTACACTGCTTTCTGTCGGTATAACTCACATCTGTGTGGTCCACACGCTGCAGAGTGTTTCTGGCAAGCCGTATTTCTGTTGCCATTTAAAAACTTTTTTTCCCCCTAAAGGCAGTTCTCATGTGAAGAGAGGAGGAAGGGACTCCTAGACTGTGGTTAATAAGGAGGAAGAACCCAAAGGCAGTTTCGGTCATCTGGAGCCATTAACTGGCTCTAGGCCTCTCCACGCTCACATTTCGCACCTTCATTAGTCTTGATAGTGATGGGCTTTTAAAACGATCATTATTTTTAGCTCTGTAAGTGATACATTCTGTAAGTTTCGTGTACTGATATATGTAGTTTCACGAACGGCAAAAACAGCTTCTGGATATTATGGAAACAAATAGATTTCAATAAGCTTGTGCTGTGTCTGCCGGTGGTAGCAGCGTGTTGGGACCTGATGGTAGATCGGTTGGGTAGATTGAGCAGATCTCTGGCAGCAGGAATCCTGCTTTTCAAACGGCTCAGGCATCTCCTGTCAACTTTAGAGGGAATGTTCTCGCCATAAAAGTAGCAGTTTTGCATTTGGCTTTGTAGCAAATTTGTCTTTCTTTGGAAACATTAAATCTTACTTTTGGAACACATTCTAGTTAAAGTCTTACCAATAAATCAAGAAGGACTGTAATGTGCTTTTTTCCACTTGTTTGGTGGTGGATCTTAAACAATGTGCAAAACAGTGCAAGCCACTGACTGTGCATCTGAGCTCTCACACACGCAGGGGTGCCAACTGATGTGGAAGAAAGATCCTAGACCGTGGGTGAAGGCTGAGTTCTGCTCCTACCTCTTACTAGTTGTGCAAACGGGGGCAGGTCCTGTAGTCTCCCTGGGCCGCCTCATTACCATCTGGAAAATAATCGCTTTGCAGAGTTTCTGCAAGAGTTAATTAGATAATGTGTATAAAACACCCAGTATATTTCAATTTATTTAAAATTTCCATAAAGTGCCTGAAAAGTGTTGTCATAAAACTTGTTATAAAGCATCTTGAGAAGGAAGGATAAACCTATCTACATGATTTTATTGAGAACAAAGACAAATTCAAATGATCTGTCACTTAAATGCATAAAAATAGGGGGAGAACCTCTGCGTTCGGCAAAGGGCTCCCCCACACGCTGCGACCCTGATGCTGCTCACGCCTGGCGGTCCCTGCAGAGGCCAGCCTACCCAGCACTGTGCGTCTGCCGGACCAGTCAGCTCAGACTCTCCGCAACTCTTTGTTTTGACACAGGTTTCTGGAGTTGGGGATTGGATGAAGAGCCGAGGACCGAGGCAAGGGACTGCCAGGTGAGATCACAAGCACTCAGAATCTCTCTAAGGGAAACTGAGTGAACTGGGAAGATTCTTCTTGCCAGGCTTAAGTAGAAGCTGGGAGAAGTGTTCATAAAGGAAGTGAGTGGAGGTGGCTGGTGACGTGGGGTGTGCTCTCGGCAGCTGACGGGCAGAAGGCTGACCCTGAGGATCGGCAGACCTTGCGTTAGATGTCCCACATCTGCATGTGCAGGTGGAAAAGGGAGCGGACTGAAAGTGTTCTGGCCAAACACAAGTTACCCAGAATAATAATTAAATTATATCATAAGAATAAAGTCCTACTGCAGTGTTAGCATAGTCAAAGAAATAAACAAAGTAAGCTGGTGTGCCTGATAAAGGGTTTTGTTAACGGCCTAAGTAGGTTATAAATCTAAGCCCGGCGGGAATACTAGGTCTTTAGTTTCTCGGACTCTTCTTTACTGTAACCTTCCTCAGTGACAGGAACTTAAATTCTGGATCCAGAAGGCATGTTTTAGAATGACCTCTCACCATTTATTACTTTTGAAAATCCCACATTTCCAAGAGAAGGGAACTTCTTCTACAGACTTGTCTGTCCTATAGGAACTGTTTGGAAAATATTGAGTTATTTCCTGTCTTATTTTTGAAATATTTATATCCGTGTCCTTACTCATGGGAGGCGATTATCTGGTATTCATGCCAGTCATAACTTTCTGGAGACTTAAGAGTGACAGACATAACTATGACCTAGTGTTTTAAATAAACGTATTGTTTGTCTCCATAAAAATGGAAACTGACCATGTCTCCAGACCCCACCACAAATATCTCTAAGAACGTGACACTTGGCATCCAGCGCCCACTGGCTCTTCTAGTTGTTAGGGAGTCTGTGAAGGATCCAGCCCTGACTCATCTGTCAGAGACTTAGACAAACCCATTGCATTTATCTTTCGGGAATTCCCGGAGGGTCTGCAGGTGATGTGTGATGGATATGCTGACACATCTTTCTTGAATAAGAGGCTTTGAGAGCCAAGTTCTCTTCTGCCCCCGTTGGGCCCCCACGCCTCCGAAGGAAAGGAAGTAGACTTGCCAGTACTACAGGGTTTGGCATCTGGGTCTGGTCCTGATCTTGCTGCCTGTGAGATCTGGCTAAGGCATTTGGCCTCTTTGCTTTTATTTCTCATCTGTAAAGTGGGGATCATTAAGTCTCCTTGTCTGCCATCCTTGAAGTCAATGAGGGTGAATGAGTGGACATGTGTCCAAGTCTTCTGAGTTCTATGGAGAAGTGCACAATATCAAATCAACATTTCAACTATCAGCAGTCCTCTAACTAAAGTAGAAAGTAAACATAAAATTTTTAGTAGGAAGTGCTTTTTAAAAGATTCATGTCAGCCCTGACTGTAAATTTTCTTCTTTGGATGGTCTTACAATTCATGGTATGCAGTATTTACTTCTTTATTTTTACCTTAATTTTTATTAACATTTCCTAATGGCATTCCTTATTTACGTAATCATTTGCAGCTGCTTTGCTCACCTGTTCCTCAGGGCCCAGGAGTTTTATTATAATTTCCTTCTGAGCCCTCAAGCCAGGAGGAATGTGTTTAAGTACTCAACAGATTCTCAGGGCTCTGGGATCTGAAGGAGACATAGTAGTGGCTTTCAGGAAGATACATTTCTTCCGCATCTTCCCTGATCCTGTGTCCATCACTTTCCTGTTGGATGTGGGAAGACCTCTCCATAGTGTGGGGCCCTGTGGTTGGAATAACACTGCTTTTGTCTCAGTAACCAGTCATGGGATTTGCTGATGCAGCCCTGAGATTCATTCCCCCCCCCCACCCTGTCCTTTCTAGCCAAAGCTTCAGATTAAACATCGATTAAAAATCAGATTTGGATTTTCTGTTTTGTTCTTTTTCCCAGTGCCCCTGACAAGTCAATTGAGGCATTGTTCTTGAAAATCCTCGCTCTTGGGTTTTCTGTGTGAGCCAGAATTAGTCTATTTTTTTTTTCCCCCTGTAAAGTTGTAAGCCAAGGCTAAACTATTTCAGCAATGTCGTCTGCAATGGATACTATCCAGAGACTGGGTGTGCAAAATTCTCTTGGTTTCCAACCAGTCCCCACTGCGGAGTTTGCACCCTTTACACCACTGTGCTTCCTGCGTAAACACCTGAGCCACCTTGACAGAGCAGCTCTAGAAACAGCCACATTCCCGCCAGACTTGTCCCCTGTCACTGCGGTCAGATCATGAATCTCTAGTCCAAAATTCGTCCCCAAATGCATTAATCTGCTAAAAAATGGCAAAGGCGAGCCGCCCTCCGGGCATTTTCTGGACCAAGTGGTGTTGATGGCTTCTTTTGCTGGAAAGCCAGCTAATCAATCAGCAAATATGAGAGGCGACGTTCTGGGCTGGATGAGGTAGCATCAGAAACTGGAGGTCTATGGGGCTCCTGGGTGGCTCAGTTGGTTAAGCAACTGCCTTCGGCTCAGGTCATGATCCTGGAGTCCCGGGATCGAGTCCCGCATCGGACTCCCTGCTCAGCGGGGAGTCTGCTTCTCCCTCTGATCCTCCCCCTTTCATGCTCTCTGTCTCCCATTCTCTCTCTCAGATAAATAAAAAAAAAAAAAAAAAAGAAACTGGAGGTCTAGGGAACTCTGGGGACTGGGGATGGACCTAGGCGTAAAGTGGTGGGTTAACCGCATGGTCTGTCTTGCACCCAGCGGGTCGGTGCCCTGGGACACCAGAAGGGCTCCGCGCACCTTGCGGTTGTGCCTGGGACTCTCCTAGGATGCGCACGCGTGTGTGTGTGTGCACGCGTGTGTGTGTGCGCGTGTACACGCGCGCCGGCGCAGGGACGCGGGCACGCACGCAGCACTGACCCGCCGCGCAGCCCTGGTGGCCCCTCTCCAGCTCCCGCTCCCGCAGACCCGCGCCCAGGGCGCCCCGGCCGAAGCGCGCAGCCGAGCCGAGCCGAGCCGAGCGGGGCGCGGAGGCGGCGGCGCGGGGGTGGGGCTGGAGGAGGAGGAGGGGGAGGGAGCGAGCGGCCGGGAGGAGGATCCGGGAAGCTCTGCAGTTACTTGACAGCAGCCGGCGAAGCCGCACGGGACGCCGAGGGCCGCTGGTGGAGTCCGGCGCCCGGAGCGCGGGGTGAGGACCGCGAGGCCGCTGCGCCCCTGCCACCGTGCGGCGCGCGTCACCATGCTGCTCCCGCAGCTCTGCTGGCTGCCCCTGCTCGCCGGGCTGCTCCCGCCCGCGCCCGCGCAGAAGTTCTCGGCGCTCACGGTGAGTCGTCCCGCGGGGACCCGGCCGCCTCGCCCCCGCTCGGCCCCCGCCTGCCCCTCTTGCCTGAGCGCCCGGGCGCGGGAAGCAGGTGACCCTCGGGAACCGGCGCCGCCTCCCGCCTGCGGGGTCCGAGCAGGTGGGGTCCGGGCCGGTGTCCAGGCGGCTGCGTGGGCTTCTGGGGTCTTACCACCGCGTGGGGGTGCTCTCGGGGTCCTGCGCTTCCAGCTGACGGGTGCGCAGGGCCAGGCGCGGCCACAAGGCTGGGGACGCCTGCGCCGCCCCGCGGACCGTCCGAGGGCCGCCCCAGCGGGGGTCCGGTTGCCCACTCACCGCTGTCCCTCAGGCCCGGAGCGCGCTCGGCCTTGCGTCCCTCCATCGCTCCGGCCCTCGGTGGGCACCGCGCGGACCGGCGGCCGCTTGCTGCGGGAAGGAGGGGCCCGTCGTGGTTCCTGCTCCTGAGCCCCCTTTGGTTCGCCTGCCTGTCCCAGAGACCCTCCCCAAGTGAATCTAGGAGGAAGCAGATGACGTTAAAATAAATACTGTTTTCACTCGTGTAGCAGGCAGAGGTTGAGGGACGAGGCGTCTCCACGTCCTGCCGTCCCCTTTCCCGGGTCCTCTCTTGGTCGGGGTGCTGCGCAGGCAGGCGCGCTCCGGAGCTCGTGGGTCACCGCGGTTGACCGCTGTGTGTTTTTCTTTCTTAGCTGAAACTTCTCTGCAACAGCCTTGGCCGGGGGAGCGCAGGGCCAAGCCCGGAGCTCTGTGCAGGGTGCGAGCCAAGCCGCCGGCCGCCGGCCCAGGCGGGGTGTCTGCAGCCCCCAGCTCGGGCAGACCTCACGGGCTTGCAGTGTTTGCAAACCCATAATTAATGCAATCTGCAGAAACGAAAACATTCCACTTAAATGTGTTTTTGAACAAGTGCTTGAGAAA
This sequence comes from Halichoerus grypus, assembly GCF_964656455.1. Taxonomy (NCBI): domain Eukaryota; kingdom Metazoa; phylum Chordata; class Mammalia; order Carnivora; family Phocidae; genus Halichoerus; species Halichoerus grypus. The sequence goes on along the minus strand of NC_135720.1, from coordinate 1,602,355 downwards.
ACACGAAGGTAGAGAGAACACCTCTGGTGGAGAGATGCTTTTAAGTAGTGGGACTTGTCCTGAAGGGGTTTATTGTATCGAAAATACCTAAGGTTTGAAAGGAGCTCTGGTCCGGTTGGTTCTGCTTTTCAGCAAATTTGAAGCAGTCCTGTGAGCCTTTTTCTTTCTTTCTTTCTTTCTTTCTTTCTTTCTTTCTTTCTTTCTTTCTTCTTTCTTTCTTTCTTTCTTTCTTTCTTCTTCTTTTCTTTTCTTTTCTTTTTTCTTTTCTTTTCTTTCTTTTTCTTTTTTTTTCAAGCAGTACAGGGGGGAAAGAAGTTAGTGAGTTCACTGTTCATACCTAAAATTCTTCTGGAGCAGTCCTTGGGTCCCTGCCTTGTGTCTTGCAAATGACTTGTAGATTAGAAACTGCTCCCTGGAAGCTCTAAGGAGGTTTCCACAGGCTCAGCTTTCCTGCAGAACTTTTATCACCCCAGAGAGGCCATCAAACTCTACTTCCTGTGTGTCTACATCCACAGTACATCTACGCACAGGTACACGGGCATGTAACAGGAGACGCCTCCCACCCAGAGCACGCTGAAGTCCACAGAGGAGCAGAGCAATTCTCAAAAGAAGACACTGGCATTTTCTCCCAGAGCTGGAGCTTTCCTGCCCTTGCCACGGATTTTCTGAACGTGGAAAATGTAGACTCCCGTGTGCCCGCTTTCCGGGAGCGCCTGGGTCTGTTGGTACCTCCCTGGAAAAGCAGAAGTGAGATGGTTAGTTATTAAATCTCTGTAGGTTCTCGTCTCTTCCCTCCCGGCCACTCTTCAGTGCAAGTCTTACTCTGGAGCCCTTGTCCTTTGCAGATTTTTTTTATTTAGTTATTTGACAGAGAGAGACACAGCGAGAGGGAACACAAACAGGGGGAGTGGGAGAGGGAGAAGCAGGCTTCCTGCTGAGCAGTGAGCCCGATGTGGGGCTTGATGCGGGGCTTGATGCGGGGCTCGATCCCAGGACCCTGGGATCATGACCTGAGCCAAAGGCAAGTGCTTAACGACTGAGCCACCCAGGTACCCCTTGTCCTTTGCTTCTTAGGATGCTCTGTGTCTTTCCTGGCTTCAGAGACCCCTGCCTGCCTGCCTGGGGATTCCAGTGTGGGAGCAATGTCCTGTACTGTACTGCAATATTTTCAGAAGACCTTTGCCTTAAATCTACATTTGCAAATACAATGCATGATGCTTTCGCATCCAGAAGAAAATTTTAAAGCCCTCAAGTGTTTTAGCATATTCCTCCCTGTCCCACCCCACGATCTACGAATTCAGCAAGTTGGCTGAGGGGTCACGAGGAAGTGTTAGATGTGCTGGATCTCCTGCGGTGATCATCTCTTTTCAGATCACTTCTAGTGTTTGGGGATCTTTCATTTCCTCTCCAAGATTTACGTCTGATCTTCAATCAGTCAGAAAGGCAGCGGCCGCCCATGGGAGCCTGGGCGTCTTCTAGATGTGTGACTGACTCTCGACACATTATTTAACTTTCTTTATCTCCAGGTTCCTTATCGGTGAAGTGGGGATAAAGTAATGTCTGCTTAGCATGCTGTGAGGATTAAAGATAAGGCTTTTAATATGCCCAGTATATGTTAGTTCTCCAATTAGCATTATTTTTGATGGACCCATGCCCTTGGTCCATACGAGGTAGTTTTGAATAGTGTAATCATCAGCTCTGTTGCTGTGTCCTTCGGGTGAGAGCCTATGGGGTTCATGGTGTTGTCACCCATCACAGATGCTTCCAGCACACCGCTTTGCTCTGGGCGCGCCCATGGGCTTAGTTGGGGTCAGTTGTGCAGGGCTCGACGGGCAGAGGAGAGAACACGGGTTCCTCTCTGCCTCCTTCTATCCCACCTTCTGTTCTCACCTAGGAACAGGGATAGTCCTCCACCTCTGTGGGTTAGAAGCTTGTCACACCTGGCTTCCTCCCTCCTGACACCAGATGGTCTTTGTCTGGGGTGGCGCTGTCGGACTGGCCCTGGGTTTGATCGCCGCTACTACTTGGTGTTCAAGACTAAGAGCATCTGCTTTGCTGGAAAATTATCTTTTTTTTTTTTTTTCCACCAAAGTCATTCTTTAGAAATGGCACCATAAGGCCCTTTTGTATTTTTCTTATGACCTTTTGCTGGCTTTGCATGATCTCCTGGTCATCAGTCAGACTTTGGGGTTATTGCCAATCAACAGATGGTGTTGTTAAGTATGTTTGGTCTGCCCTAATTGAGTCCTCATCTCTTTCTCCCTTTAAGAAGTAGGTTTCTAAGGCCAGATCATGTCCATTTTTCATGGGAATGCTTGACTTTTTTTTTTCTTTTCAGTTCTTTTCTTTTTTAAAAAAAATTAAAGATTTTATTTATTTATTTAATTATTTGAGAGAGCAGGAGGAGGATAGGAGGGGGAGGGAGAGGAGGGGGATAGAATCTCAAACAGACTCCGACACGTATCTGACGGGGTGCCACCTAGGCGCCCCTCTTTTTATTTCTGTGAATGGCTCAGACTGTGGAATAATTTGCAGTAGAAGTCATCTGGGTGCACAGAACTCTGTTCTCCAGATTGTGCACCTGTGATCACCGTTCCTTCACTTTTCGCTTTGTCGCAGGTGTAGTTGTATGGGTTTCGGCAGATGGACGGTAAACCTACACCTGAGTGTTTTCTTCAGGGGCAGTGATGTTCCCTGACCCCCTTCCCACAGTACTTGAGATTGAGCCAGTGGATTCCTTTTAGAACCGACTAAGTGGTATTTGGCCCCTAGTTCAGAGGCAGACGCCTCGCCTTTTCCTGTGACCGGCAGATGATGCCACTGCCCCGGGCTCGTATCCGGGACTTGGGTGATCACGCTGAGCTGCACACTCTGCAAGGGGCCGCTCGTGTGTTCTGCTCGTGCAGCGCTCACCACAACCCATCCACAGATGTCCTGCTGCACCCACGTTCGAGACACAAGGGCACTGCCCCTGGGCCCTGAGCCCATCTGGCCATTTCCACATTCAACCTGGATTTGTTGTTCTTCCTTTGGGGGTTGGGCGTTCCCTGCGCTAATTTCTGTGTCACCTTCAGGGACGTTGTCATCCCTCCGCTGGGGAGGGAACGTACTCAGGACTCACTGGTCAGGGGGATGTGTGAGGACAGAGTCGAAACAGCTGTTTTCTGCCCCTGTAAGTATCTCTTTGCTTTGGAAGATAAGGAAGGAAACAGAAAGACAGTATTTGCTCATCTATAAATTTTAAAACATTTCATCATTAACACGCCCATGGGAGGGTCTGATATTGATGTTACGGGAACATCAGCACCAAAATGCTCCTGCGTTTCTGGCCACTGAGGCTGAAACGGGCACCATACGGTTTTGATTCTGTGCCCACTCAGGGTCAGATTCTTCAGGCAATGATCCTGGGTGTTTGTTCTCTTCCCACTGCAGATGCCCTGAGCACGTGTGATGCTCTGGGAAGGCTGTGTTTCCTTCGTCAGCAGAAGACCGACCACAGAGGTGGTCAGGGAGGAGGAAAGCAAACACAACTGGCGGTTTCCAACCAGAAGCCCCTTTATGGCAACTGAACCCCAACATCTGGAGGGTCACTTTAGTTCTGATTTGAAATCAAGACCATAAATAAAACTATAAGCAACTTCAGGCCCTAAAGGGGCCAGGATTGAGCAGTAAATGGGCATTGATGTGACAACAGTTCAGGACAGAGCAGATTTCTAGCTAATTCTGTATCACAAGAAGCCTTCATAAGCCTCCAGGATTAGGAAGGGGGGCTGTTGTTGGGATCAGCAGAGCACTGGGATAGAGAGCAAGGTCACATTTACGTATTTTTGAATTAAAACTATACCATTCTCCACATAACAGACACAGACTAAAAACAATGGACTTCCAGTGAGATTTTGAAATTTAAGAAGAAAAAAATTGAGAAATAGCATTCTGAGTTCATTTATAGAAAACTAGAATAGTCGCTTTCTGTTTTGCTAATTGGTGGTGTCGGTAATGGGGTGGGATCCCACTATTAATATTTGTACGTGCTTAGAGTTTGAATAACATTTGATGCATTAAATATTTAACTGAAGCCCACAAGAGGAAAGAATTCAGAAAATAAAATCCTAATTTTATGTGGGCTGAGAAGAAATTATTCTAAAAGTATTAATAACGGTCTTATGTGGTTTTTGTAGTCCCAGGCTGAAAATCAAAGAGCAAAGATTCGTAAACACAAGAAAACTGGAGCCACGTAAAATGTTAATGCATTTATATTGTCAGAATTAAAAAAAAAAAGAAATTATAAATGGAAGCTTGCGTACTGTAATATCTGGCTAAATTTAATTAGAAGTTTTGACATGAGGGCAGTCTCAGAATGCCTACTAAAACCACAATTATGTTCAGATTTTATTGTGTATGACATAATGCGGCGTGTAACCCATGAGGCTGGCACTTAAGACAAGGTAAAACGTCCATACAGTAAGTGAGTTCTTCCTACCTCCAGTATGTGTCTTCCTTTGTTTTACTTTCTTTTCCCTGGTGGTCTTTGTCCTTTCTCCTTCTGCCCAAATCACAGTGAATCCCCTTCGCTTCAAGATACCTGCCATCGGTGAGGCTTTTGTTTCTATTTTCGCAGAGGCTTCTGAGTGTCCATCCCTCACGTTCTCCCCCTGTGAGTGCGGGGCGTCCCCTCTGCTCCGCCCTGGCGCTCAGCGGTCACTCTGCTGCGGGGGGCGGGCCTTCGCTGTCACTCTATCCCCAGCATCTTGTTACTGACCCAGCCGTTAGCAAGGCCCACGTCTGGGGCAGAGTGTTTTTGCGGGGGTGGGGGGTGAGCCAATTCTTAAGGTTTGAGGTTGCTGGCAAAGTCTCTGCCGATAATAATGAAGTTTCAGAAAGCATGAAGAGTTTTAGGTAAACACAATAATCTGCGGTGTGTTTGATCACGGGTTCAGAACACTTGAGTGTGGCCCAGGCTATGAGGCCCCGTTCCATTTTGGATGTTCTCAGATTTGTTAGACTTTAGTCACTTAAAGAACCAGTTCATCAGTTTGGTGGCAAAACGACGCTGAGGTACACAGGCTGGCCTTGCCCGAGTGGGGCTGTTTTGTGCATTTGTCTTCTGCTCTTTTCAGTAATCAAGGCACCAGGAACAAAGGAATCTGTCCTACGAGATGTCTGCATCATAGACAGCTGACTTCCTTCCTGGGATTTGGGGAGCCTGTCTGACTTCCCAAGACTCGGTCCATCCCATCCCAGCCCGCAAGGGGCAGACAAGATGATAGACATTTCCCTGGACCAGGCCAAGGCGCTCCGTGCTGTGGGGGAGGGGTAGCACTCTGGAGCGATGCTGAGGCTGTGTGCGGTGACCGAGGCTCTCTTGGGCCCTCCCCCCAAGACTGCCTTGGGACGCTGTCAGGGTGGGCTCCCCTCGGCCCCAGCCCCCTTCTGGGCGGCAGGGGAGGGCACAGTGCCCCATGGAGCCCGAGGAGGAGACTTTCCGGCTCTGGTGGCCCCAGACCGTGAGGGCCATCAGACAGCTAGCGTGCTTCAGTGGACAGTGGCTGAGAGAGGTTTGCACACACTCTGAGGGGTGATGGGAAGAGCATCCCCGAGTGCGCCGACCGAGGGTTCTAATTTCTGAGGGAACGTCCTCAGCTTTAGTGTGGCCCCGTTCGTGATGAGCTCGTTGACCTATGGGCCTGGGCAGGAGCCTTTCCCCAAGACTCTCGCAGTTGCAGCAGAGCTGTGAGGGCTTGGGGGCCGCTGTGGCCCCCATGGCCCAGGCCTAACCCCGGTCCCCATCCATTTACACCCAGATGCCTTTTTCTCCCTCTCTCCACTCCTTTCTCACCACTTTGTTTGGCCTGTCGCGAGAAGAACCGAAGGGAGACTTGCCCTTTCTCCACATCTCTGGTTAGCTCCGTGCACACGGTTAGTTGTCCCCGCGCACCTGTCACAGACTTGCGCTCTCCTACCCTGCCGCCAGCTGTCCTGTGACACCGGGAAAAGTGCACAAAGAACAGAGTTATCCCAGAGGCACCCTCAAAGCTTCGCCGCCACACGTTAGACATCAGTCGAGGTAGAGCCTTCATAGGGTTACAGTCGCCCCATTGAGAGGAGCCAACCACTTGGAAACATGAAATGGAAATTACAAAAGAAGATGATAAATTCCATGAATGCCTGTAATTTTAAAAACGACTTGTGAGATTTGAATGAAGGTTTCAGAGCAGAATTTAGTGCATTGTTTGTCTTCTGTGGTGTATTGATTCTTTCCACAGGGGAACTGGGCATGTGTAATCACAAAATTATTTAAAGTACATTTAAAATTAATTAAAAAAGATAGATCTTTGGAAGCCAGAAGTTAGTGTCCTGCCGTTCTGTGTGTCTGGCAGGGTTGAGATGGCCCCACGAATGATCTTGTGGGGGTTCCCAGCCAACTGGGGTTAGGGCTCCAGACAGCGCGTCACCTGCTGGGGCAGAGGTCCCCCTGGCACCCTTTCTGTGGCACATCATTACCTTCGGTAGAGGGTAGAGTGTAGGTCATGCTCTCCCATCCTACTTTCTGCTCAGAGATCCGTCACGTTAAGTGCTCTACTAAACTGTTACGTTCTTCGCTGTTAGACAGCTGAGCCCGAACAGGCCAGCACCATAGCCATCCAGCCGGGCTCCATGCGGGGCAGGGCTCACCTCCCCACGCCTCCGCCCCGGGCCGGGCACGGCAGCTGCCCGAGGACGTGCCGGCTGGAGGAGGATGGAGGAGGAGAGGAGGGAGAGATGGAAGGGGACGGAGGAGGCCCCTGTCTCCTGTGGAAACAACTGAGTGCTAGGACATCATGGCCAGAGAGTCCTTCGTTTTGGGGAAACCGACACACACAAAGTTTTAAACACTGAAAAGAGATAATACAAACATCCTGGTGCCTTGATCCAGTGCCATTCATCAGGGAATACAATCTGTCATCGGGAGGATTCTCTTGGACCTGTAGCAACTCTGGAAGGAGTTTGGTTTTAATACAGGCTGAGAATCAATCATGTAAGCTTTAAAAATTCATCTATGACCGAATCAGCAAGAACTTACATCGTCTGTTTTCCATGGGCCACTCATGTAGGTGTTTATAGAAGATGACTAGGTCTTCTGGAGGCCAGACGCCTTTCCTCCTGTCCCCCGACCCCTTGCTTCTCCCGCCTGGGCTCTCTCTCCAGCACTTGGAGGACTCTGTAGATAAAGGGAGTTGTCCACGTGCCCCAGGCGACCGCTAAGCATCGCTCTGTGTCTGCCATTGTCCCTTCTACGGGGGTCCTGATGGCCCGAGGCTCCCGGTTTCCTTTCTGAACAGGCTCCGTTTTGAGCTCTGGTTGATCAGTATCCTTCAGGAATGTGGCGGTCGGTCTAGATAGAAGACTGTAGAAGCAGTTGGTCATTAGGCAGCAAAGCATAACCTCGTAAGAGGCGCCAGTGGGTGCTTGGCTAACTTTTCTATGTAACTTTCTAAATTTGAGATTCTGTTTAGCCAGTGTCCCCCTGTAGCTGCTTTTTTTTTTTTTTTTTTTAATTTGTAAGTGGTATCTTATATGTTATTCCTATTACAACCAGATTTGCATCCTGATCCCCCTTATCCTAGACTGGGACTGTCCCCTCTGGCTCATGCAAATTTGTTGAGCACTGCTCTGTCTTCCTGTAAGAGGTTGTTGGCCTCGATGCACCTGAGGGACAGGCCAGGACTCACTCCCACAAGATGAGACACAGAGCGTATGTCCGTTTGCTGCACTGATTCACTGTTCCAGGGAAAAAGCCCTGGGAGATGTGGGTATTTCTTTCCCCTCCTTGACCCCCCTTCAGAATCAATGACTTAAAAATCAGGAAAACACTACATTGGACTTCCAAGTACACGTTCCTGTGAACCTTACTCTAAAAAGCTTGTGCTAATCCGATAATTGACACTTGAATTGAATAAGGTCATTCAACCAGCTCCCAATAGTCCTGACTCTTCCACACCCTATTCTAGCACCTTGTCCACAGGGTATCTCCTGGAAACGCGGGCATGTTCTTCTAAGCATTAGGGTGACCGCCTCTGCTAGGTGGGGTTGGGGCTTCTGTGTGGTGCGTTGTTGTGACACTCCCAAGAGAGCCCCCTTTCTGTGCTCTTACCGTAGTATCTCATTTGTCCTTGTAATATCCTTGCCAAGACGCTATACATACTTCGTGGGTGTATATATTTTAGATTTTTGTAAATGCCTCAGGGTAAGGAAAGTGAGTAACAGCTCTGACCTGAACATACACGTTTGCTAAGTCGTAGCTTCGCCGGATCTGTGGATGTGTGCTCATGATAATCAATTCTTCATTCTTAAAAGATTTATCTTTTGGAGGGAGTTGCCACAGATGGATCATTCTTTTCATTCAGAGATATAATCCAGGTGGAGTCATGGATCTCTTCTCCTCCGGCACCCTTGGCGCCTGGGCTCCTTTTCACACCCTGCTTGAAGGACAGGGACCGCCACCCCGCTGCTTGGTAGGCAGCAGGTTCTGACGTTCCCGGAATCCGCCACCGGAGGGAGCCCAAGAGCAGCCTGGCTCCTGCGCTGGGGGGCTCCTGGGTGGGCTTTGGGGTTCGACCACCAGCAAAGCCTCTGCCACCTTGACAACAAAAAGACCTCACGGGCTGCTGCCACTTCGTGTGAGTTTGGGCCCCACATCCACCTTTCCAGTTCTAGAGATTTGAGTCATGAGGCAGAGATGCTAAATCAGGGAATCAAGCAACAGGGACAGTTTTTATCTGATGTTTCTGGCAGTTGTATTTAAGTCTGGGATAAGCATGTTAAATGCAGGGCTGTTACTGGGCCATCGCGCAGGAGTGCTGTGTTGCAGGGGTACAAGAGGGGCTCCCGAGCAGAGCTGCCTGTGCCCCAGCTGCCCGCGGCTGCAGGACCCCCTCACTCAGCGAGTCGGGTATCACCCACCTGCTAAATCCGTAGGCTACCCCACCGTGCTCCGGGGACGGAAGCTCTCCAGCGTGCCAGCTCACGACGCGTCCTGACCTCAGAGCACAGCAGTGCAGCAGGTCCAGCCCCTCCCCGCGAGGTGTCGGGGGCGCCCTCGTGCCTCCGGACTCCCGCTGACCTCTCACGGCAGCAGGCTCAGAAAGCACTCACATTTCTTTGTACCCCAAACTCTGAAGGAAGTTCAGAGAAGTCATTATTGGCCGTACTCACATCTCCGCTTCCTCCCCTTTCTTCATTTTGGGCTCTTCTTTCTGGCTCCTTCTGCTGCGGCTACAGTCGCCCACAGACTGTTTCCGGAGGCCATCAGGAGGATGGCTGCGCCCGCCGTCCTGGGGTGTCCCTTCCCCAGGCTGGACCTCGACAGAGCTGGGGCTCATTTCCAGGCTCCTGCGGGGCCCGGGTAGCCCTGCCACTTGCTGCTGGGTCGGAGGGGCCGCCCCCGGGCTCCGGGGGTCCTGGGCTGTGGCCCAGGCCACGAGGGGCTCTGGCGTCTTGTCTCCCGCCGCGTCGGAAATGTTTGTAAAGAGGCTCGGCTGGGCGCAGTCAGGTACCAGTTCTCATAGGCTCACAGCACACATCCATCTCGAGGCTGTGTCCTTGGGCGACTTCTGGGGGGGTCAGGACGGGGAGGGTGAGCAGCCTCCCAGAGCCCGGGCCCAGCCCTAGGTCAACCGGTGGTCATGTTCCCCTGACGAGCTTCCCCGGCAGGTGCACCTCCACCCGTGTGTGCTGATGTCGGCCTCAGGAAGGCTGGTGGGGCGGGAGGACGCGTCCAGAGAGCAGCCCGGACTGCAACCTGTGCATCCTTCCTCCCGGGGCAGCCTGGCCTGTCAGCCCTTTTCCCGAAACCTCATCCTTGCTCTTCTTACCTAACCCCCAAATTTAACAAAAAATAACAAAACAATTTAATTGGCAAAGCAAAGGTAGAGTTAGAGGTTACTCTCTGTCTCTGTCTCTCCCTCAGTCTCTCTCTTTAAAGCTCTTGGTCTTTCTGTCTCTCTATTTCTGTCTCCATCTCTGTCTCTGTCTCTTTCTATCTCTGTGTCTCTCTCTATCTCTGTCTGTATTTCTGTCTCTCTCTGCCCTTGGGTTTCCTGCAGTCTGCCCAGAGTGCATGGAGTCGTGCCCTGCCATCCTCGTCCTCCTCGCTGCGGCCCTGGCTACCACCTGCAGCCCCGCCGGCCCGGGCCCCAGCCTCGCTCCCTCTTCCCCCACCAGGGCGGCCCGTTCACCTGTTCCCCGCAGGGAGGATGGAAAAGCCTGTATGTCATCGGGCTCCGTGAACTGAAATGTCCGAGAAGAACACATGAACCAACCCAGAGCTTGACTCAGCCAAATTCTAACCAGGCTTTGTTTTAAAAAAATCACTGGTTTTTTTTTTTTTTTTTTTGACCTTTTCTTCTTTACTTTCTGGGTTTCTCAGTTTCACTGGGAACTGTAAGTTTAGGGCTGTGAGAGCTAGGCTCTTAGGCCTGGCACCCCTGCTGTCTGGGTGTCCCCAAGGGCGAGCGTGGCGGAGCTGGTCCAGTCTTGGCTCTGCGGGCGGGGAGGCAGGTGCCCATCTGGGCGCGAGGGTGGGCAGTGCATGTGAGCGAGGGGCCCTGCGGGCCGGCACCCCGTCCCCGTGCTGGTGGGCTGCTCTGAGCGCGTGTTCCGTGGATCGGAGGGCACTCTGGAGGAGGAGAAGGAAGGGCGGCCCAGTGAAGCGTATGAGTGAGGTGGCACAGCACGCTCCGTGTCTGGATGTGCCCCACGGGCCACGGTGTGTGACAGACGTGAAGTCCCCCCTGGGTGCCTGTTGTCGGCTCGAGACGATGGGGACAAACAGGTCACTGTCCAGCCAGGACAGGAGGGCAAACAGGACAGTGTCCCGCAGACAAGACAGTTGTGCGTCACGCGATCTGTGCCCCTGCTGGAGCCGTGGACAGTGGGCTGGGGCTCCGGGAAGGGGTCGTCGCTGTCAGAAACGCTGCCCAGGAGGTGGCTCTCCCCCAAGTCCTGAGGGTCTGGGTGGCAGCCAGTGCTGGGAGTGTTCTATGCACAGAGGAGCCTGGACACGTGAGGAGGCCTCGTGAGGGTCCCCCACAGGGCGCAGGGGTCGGGGAAGAGCAGGAGGTGCTCTGAGAGGGGGGGCTGAGAGCTAAGGGGGCCCTCCCAGGGTGTCAGAGCAGGGGTGCAGGCAGGTGGTGCAGCCCGTGGTGCTGGGGGCAGGGGTGCAGCCATGGTGCTGGGGGGGTGCTGGGGGCAGGGGTGCAGCCATGGTGCTGCAAGGGGTGCTGGGGGCAGGGGTGCAGCCATGGTGCTGGGGGGGTGCTGGGGGCAGGGGTGCAGCCATGGTGCTGCGGGGGGTGCTGGGGGCAGGGGTGCAGCCATGGTGCTGGGGGCAGGGGTGCAGCCATGGTGCTGGGGGGGTGCTGGGGGTGGGGGTGCAGCCATGGTGCTGGGGGCAGGGGTGCAGCCATGGTGCTGGGGGCAGGGGTGCAGCCATGGTGCTGGGGGGGTGCTGGGGGCAGGGGTGCAGCCATGGTGCTGGGGGGGTGCTGGGGGCAGGGGTGCAGCCATGGTGCTGGGGGGGTGCTGGGGGCAGGGGTGCAGCCATGGTGCTGGGGGGGGTGCTGGGGGCAGGGGTGCAGCCATGGTACTGGGGACAGGGGTGCAGCCATGGTGCTCCGGGGGGTGCCGGGGCGGGGGCTGCACCCTGTGAGGTGAGGCAGGGGTCCCTGGTTCTGGCTCTTCAGCTGTCCCCTCGTTAGGGCAGGAACCCTCTCTGCTGCTTCAGCCCGACCCTAGACGGGGCCGGGGCAGGACGGCTGACGTCGGGCTGGCTCTAGTGTGTGAGCTGTGGAATCCGCAGAGCTTGTAACAGCCTGGCCACGTCCGCCTGCTGCCTTCTGTCCTAACAGTCGTCTCCTCTGAGCAGAGCCAGAAATGAGGGGTTCACGGGGGGAGGCGGGCAGGTCATGGCTCCGTGGTGCCATGCCCAGGGTGGCCTCTGGGGCCAGGCACTGGGGGGCTGCGCTGGGTTTCCCCACCGTGAGAGGCTGGCTTCTTCTCTCTCCTCCTGGCCTCTATTTGGAAATGTTCCTGCTCGTCCTCTCTCCTCCCCTCCTTCAAATTCACTTTCTCAAGACTGAGACTCACTCACCTTATGGAGGTTACATGACACAAGCAGGTAAAAAATGCAGAACAAAGTACACAAATGTCATCATTACCCCTGGGCTGACTCAAAGTCGCTGGTGTCCCATGTCCGGCAGGGCCGTCGGGTCAGTGGTTAAGTCGTGGGGACCACGAACACCACAGGGAAGGGAGTTAGAGAACCCCAAAGGCCATCCTGACGTCACACAGGCGATGCCCGACGTGCATTCCCAGCGCTGCAGCTTGGTGGCTGCAGGGGCGCTCGGGGGTGCGTACTGTGCCCTGCCCCCAGCCGGGTGTCTGCAGGGGCGCACGGGAGTGCGTTCTGTGCCCCGCCCCCAGCCGGGTGTCTGCAGGGCGCACGGGGGTGCGTTCTGTGCCCCGCCCCCCAATCGGGTGTCTGCAGGGGCGCACGGGGGTGCGTTCTGTGCCCCGCCCCCAGCCGGGTGGCTGCAGGGGCACACGGGGGTGCGTTCTGGGCCCCGCCCCCAGCCGGGTGTCTGCAGGGGCGCTCGGGGGTGCGTTCTGGGCCCCGCCCCCAGCCGGGTGTCTGCAGGGGCGCTCGGGGGTGCGTTCTGTGCCCCGCCCCCCAGCCGGGTGGCTGCAGGGGCGCTCGGGGGTGCGTTCTGTGCCCCGCCCCCAGCCGGGTGTCTGCAGGGGCGCTCGGGGGTGCGTTCTGTGCCCCGCCCCCAGCCGGGTGTCTGCAGGGGCGCACGGGGGTGCGTTCTGTGCCCCGCCCCCCAGCCGGGTGGCTGCAGGGGCGCTCGGGGGTGCGTTCTGTGCCCCGCCCCCAGCCGGGTGTCTGCAGGGGCGCTCGGGGGTGCGTTCTGTGCCCCGCCCCCAGCCGGGTGTCTGCAGGGGCGCTCGGGGGTGCGTTCTGGGCCCCGCCCCCAGCCGGGTGTCTGCAGGGGCGCACGGGGGTGCGTTCTGTGCCCCGCCCCCCAGCCGGGTGTCTGCAGGGGCGCTCGGGGGTGCGTTCTGTGCCCCGCCCCCAGCCGGGTGTCTGCAGGGGGGCTCGGGGGTGCGTTCTGTGCCCCGCCCCCAGCCGGGTGTCTGCAGGGGCGCTCGGGGGTGCGTTCTGTGCCCCGCCCCCAGCCGGGTGTCTGCAGGGGCGCTCGGGGGTGCGTTCTGTGCCCCGCCCCCAGCCGGGTGTCTGCAGGGGGGCTCGGGGGTGCGTTCTGTGCCCCGCCCCCAGCCGGGTGTCTGCAGGGGCGCTCGGGGGTGCGTTCTGTGCCCCGCCCCCAGCCGGGTGTCTGCAGGGGCCTCGGGGGTGCGTTCTGTGCCCCGCCCCCAGCCGGGTGTCTGCAGGGGCGCTCGGGGGTGCGTTCTGTGCCCCGCCCCCAGCCGGGTATCTGCAGGGGCGCTCGGGGGTGCGTTCTGTGCCCCGCCCCCAGCCGGGTGTCTGCAGGGGCGCACGGGGGTGCGTTCTGTGCCCCGCCCCCAGCCGGGTGTCTGCAGGGGCGCACGGGGTGCGTTCTGTGCCCCGCCCCCAGCCGGGTGTCTGCAGGGGTGCACGGGGGTGCGTTCTGTGCCCCGCCCCCAGCCGGGTGTCTGCAGGGCGCACGGGGGTGCGTTCTGTGCCCCGCCCCCAGCCGGGTGTCCGCAGGAGCCGCACGTGGCTTTCTGAACTGTGAAGCGCTGGCAGCGCCCTGGCCCGGCCCTGAGGGCGCCGATCCCTGTGCGGCACGACCCCGGAGGGCAGTGGGGTGGGACCTGAATGTGGGCACGCGGGCCGCGCTGGGAAGGACTCGGTTTCTCTTCGGGGTGTCAGCAAGTGAGGGCTGGTTTCTGGGCGCTGCTAAGCCACCGCGCTGTCTGAAAGCTGGTCCCACACATCACCCTTGAATGACGACATGGTCATTTGTGGCCTGGACATGGTCACACTTGTGACTGGGGAGGAGACCCTGTGTGTGGGCCCTGGGAGGCGGGTTGTGGGCGGGGCTTGCATGGGGGGCGGGGTGTGGGTGTGGGCGGGGCGTGAGGAGGCAGGGGCGGGGAGTGGGTGGGGTGGGGGGAGGCGGGGCTGGGAGAGTAGGTGGGGGCATGGTATGGCGGAGGACTGGTGGGCGTGGTGTGGGTGTGGCATGGGCGGGGCACGGGAGGCGGGGATGTGGGCGGGGCGCAGGGGAGATGGGGCGGGGAGTGGGTGGGACATAGTGTGGGCGGAGGTGGGATGGGTGTGGTGTGGGCGTGGTGTGGGCGGGGCACGGGGGCGGGGCATGGTGTGCGCGGAGGCGGGGTGGGTGTGGGGGGGTGGGGCATGGGAGGTGGAAGGGTGTGTGGGCGGGGCATGGGGGGACGGGGCAGGGAGAGGGTGGGGCATGGTGTGGGTGGAGGCGGGATGGGTGGGGTATGGAGGGAGGCCGGGGTGGGGAGGTGGCATGGGATTGGAGGGGTCTAGAGAGGAGTGGTGGGCGGGGCGTGGGGAGGCGGGGCGGGGCGTGGAGGGGAGGGGCCTCCGGGCGGAGGCCACTGGTGGGCGGTCCCAGGGGATGGTCCTTCCCTGGTGTTAACCTGCTCTGGGTGGCTGGTCGGGTTTGCAGCAAAGCCGGGCGGCGTGGCGGGGCTCGGAGGAACCACCTGCCGATAAGCAGCAGCCGGAGTGTAGCCGTGTCTACGGGGTTGAGCTGAAGCTGTCAGCGCCCCAGGGGCGGCCGAGGTGACGTGGCCAGCCTGCTGTGTGAGCGCTGGCCGCTGTCGGGGCGAGGACTCCTGGCCTGTCTCTCAGGACGATCCCAGCGGGACAGAGGACAGTAGGCCCACCAGAGGGAAAGCTCTGGATTTTCCAGAAGTTTTTCTTCTCGCTCTCTTTCCTTCTGTTTAGGAACATTTTGAATCGTCTAATAGGGACATTCCTACTCCATTTCCTCTGGATCGTCAGTCATTTCGTGGCTAACTCACCTCGTGTTTGCAGTCTCTTCTTTGGCGACGCTCAGGGCACAACATATAGCCGATCCTTTTCACCTGCCACGAAAGTGGACACAGACTGGACTCGTGCTGGAGGGACGCTGTGAGGACGAAATCCGGCTGGCGGCGCCTCACTGGGCACCTACGGACTGGGCAACAGAGGGTGGGAGGACTCAGTCTGGCTGGCGCCCTGGGTTGTCGCTGGTGGTGGGTGGGGCCAGCTACTGAGCTCGGTCCTCCACGGGGCAAGATGTCACCGTGCCCTGGGCTGGCTGTCCCTGTCAACATGCACTTCTTTCACTGCCCTGGCCTAGAGTCCAGCTCTTGGAAGGGAGTTGAGCCTCCTGGGTGCGGCCATCCCCCTCCACATGCTGGTCTCCTGCCCAGCTGTTTTCAGTCCTGCACGCTGAGTACTCGCTCTTCCCCCACCTGCCGGGCCTGCTGGACACCCTGTGTTTTGTTGTGTGCTTACTTCGGCCTCCTCACTGTCTACAAACAGCAGCTCTTCCTCCAGGAAGCCTTCCTGACCCTTGAGGGTCAGGTCTACTGCCAACTCCGTGTGGAAGCTGCAGAAAAGCTGGGGCATTCAGTTAGGCATATTGCTATTATTGCTCTCATTTTATAATAATTAAAAGCTAATTTATTAATTATATCTTGGAAACCAGCATAATCTTGCAGTTTAATTTAGCAGAAGTTGCAAAGTGCCCCCCTCGCTGTGACTGATGCATTAGAAATACGAGTCAGCGGGATGCTTACTGTATTCAGGGCCGTGCACTCACTCCCCTGTTCCATCCGGTGGGCGTGCTAACTGTTCCACTTTGCGGTGAGGAAGTGGGGCACAGAAGGATTGAGTGCCAAGCCCTGGGTCACACAGCTAATAGTCACGGGCCAGGGTGAGTCCCTGGTGCAGTGGATTTGCTGGGAAGCAGGTTTGCAGACGAGGGTCTTAGAGCCAAGGGCTAGAGCTGTGTTGACCATGAAGTGTTCCTCAGACTCACTGCTGTCGAGGTCAGAGTCCACTGGTTTTTTGGACAAAGAATCTGGGGCAGAGGCAGGAAGCGTGCTGCAGCATCTGGGCTAAACTCTCCACACAGGTGCCAGAGGAGAACTCTCCATGGTGCCCTGCGGGAGGCTCCGGATCCGCAGCGGCATCGTGGGTGGGGGGCTGTGGCCGTCTGGGAGCCAGGTTGTCGTGGTGGGGACAATCCCGAGTCCCTGTGGGGCTTCTCCCTGTCTCTCCCCATCTCGTCTCCTCACACGTGTCCCCCAAGTGGTGGTGCTGACTTCCGAAGGCTTCATGGGTTCATGTTTCTCTTGCTGCAAGTTTGAACCCTATGGAGTCCCCTGGAAGTCTTACCTTCTGATGTGTAAACGTAGCGTAATTAGGTGGAGTTTGCTTTGACAGACTGATGTGCCAAAAGATTTCCCAGGGGTGCTACATTTGCCTCAAACTGCAGTGGATGTGCTCACATGACCAGTGAGCACACATTTAAACAGCTAGAGGATGCCCCAAACCACAGTCCTCTGAGACGTTCTCTAGGAAGGCATGATGGGGCGTCCTTCTTAGGAGATTAGAAGAAATTCTGGAAGCAACATAATGACATAACAGCTATCTTGAGAAATAACACTGCCCACCCACATGGTGCCACCCAACACATCTGCTCTGTGTTGCTGTGTCCTCTTCAAGACTTTCCCACATGGTTTTGAAAAACACGGTTATGATGAGAATTTTTAATGTCTTTACTTGGTAGCGTTGAGGGGTGGGGAAGGCGAGGTTGAAAGTGAGTCATCTCAGCAGCCTGGGAGTTGGAAGGGGTTAGAGGCGTGCTCACCAGCCACCATTTTATAATGAGCAGCCCGAGTCTGGGCACCTGGGGCACCTGGGGCAGCACAAGTGTGTGGGCTCAGCTTTGCCAACTTTCTGCCGCCCTCTTTGCGGGCTTGATGTTTAAAGGGAAACCTAATGCCAAATTTTAACAAAAATGATTTCAGCACCCAAACCCTCGTGGCATATCGCATTCATAAAAATGAAGGACTTATTTTGGTGGAAATGTGTTAGTAGAGTCTATTTTTAAAATTAAGGATGCAAAATTATGTGAATGCCATTGTGGTTTTCTTTGCTGTAAATGCTTGTTGCATGAGGGTGAGAGATGATCGGTGCACTGGGTGAGCACAGGAAGGGCCGCGGTTGACCCTGGGGGCCCTGACATCTGTCTGTAAGATGCCCATGCTTACATAGTATTTTGGTTGAAAGGATAAGGAAAATCTAACCTCCTTCCCCTGTGGTGTTGGGCATACTCTAAGTTCAAGTGAATCACTTGTAAATCTTTTGGGGTATTTTTTGGAGACTACTAAAATGGGAAGGATACCTTTTAGGGGCTCACCCTTACTCTTAAAGCAACCTGAGTAAGGTTTCATCTTCTAGTGGCTTTTTGTTCCACTATCATATTGGTTTTTCTCTGAATATTTATTGAGAGCCTGGTGTTGAATTTTGATGCAGTTTAAAGCATTTTGGATGTAAACTCAAATCTCTGTTAGCACATTTAACAAGGTGGAGCCCATGCAGACAGACAGTTCTCGTAATCGAACCTGGTAAATCAGCAAGTGAAGGCGCGCCCGGCGGGGAGTGAGGCCGCTCCCTGGAAACACCGCTCCTCACCCCTCTGGTGTTGACTCTCCACGAGCGGCAAACGTTCTAGTTTCTTTCGGGGCACTGTTACCTAATGCACAGTGTTCTAGATCAACACTGCGATGCGGATAAACGGAGTCCCTTGGCGGGGAGATGGCACGTGGCACCTCCTCACCCCACCTGGCTATCCTTCCCTCACCTCCCCTAACTTTTGACACTTTTGGCTGCCTGAGTGACTGGGGTCAGCAGAGCCCGTCACTTGAGCCTGCTTCTTGGGTAACTTTGGGATTCCAAGTCGGTCAAGTACAACGAAGACTGTTCCCATATTTTGAAGTTCATGCTGAGCTCTGACAGAGGGGCCTTGGGGAGATTTCGTGTTTGCAGTGGGGTGGAAAATGCATGGGGCTTAGAACTGCCCAGTGTCTGCAGACTACGTGGTCCTTTCCAGGCTGGTATGCGGCCTCCATGTTCCAGGGCCCTCCCCCACCCCCCCGGCCTTTGTGCTGAGGATTTCGGGCTCCTCTGAGCTCTCTGCTGGCTGGGGTCACCTGTCCTCCTCCCTCGGTTTGGAGCCCCGACCTCTCATGGTGTTGGACGCACATGTGAGGCTCTCATCTCGTGATTTCCAAAGGTAGATTCTGGTGACTGACGTGGAATCACACAGTTAGGACATTCAGTGGACATGTAGACCGCATTGATGCAGAGATGTTTAGGGAGGGAATGGAGGTGAATTTAGAGGTCGCAGGGAGAGAAAAAGCTCGGGTGATGGGGTACATCAGCTTAGGAAATGACCTGACCTCAGGAGCTCCCAGCATACGTTGTGCATTCTGCCCGCTGCTCTGTGTGCGGGGACCCGGCGAGACTGAAAGGGGGTGTGTCCCTGGCAAGACGGCTAAGTGGGTGAGAGAAACTACTCTTCCTACAGTTTCCAAAATTCGGATGACCTTCGGCCATGTTGGTAGTGATCCATAATACCGAAGCAGGTGTCTCATTTGGAGGTCCCCACCTTTATCTGAGGACACTGTTGGGGTCTGGCCCTGCTGGGCATGACTCTCACGGGCTCCCTCCAAGTCCCTGCCCCTCCCTCACCCATCCAGCTCTCAGGTGCTCTGTTCCTAAAACATGCTTCTGACCCAAACTCGAGAAACAGAAACTCATAAAATGCAGGATGAGCATTACCTGCTTAATATAGAGTAATATACATTTTCCCTCTACATTTACCTTAAGGATAAGCTCATTTTAGTAAATAGGAACATTAGTCATAAAGAAATCAAAGCTTGAGGCAGTTCACAGTTAGTAAGTTATAACGAAGCAATTTCAGTTGGTACCTGTCGGCCATACTGGGTTCTCACGTACGTGAAGATTGTTCTCTAATCACATAAAGGGGAAAGCACTTATTTTGAGTGGTTTGAGAGGATCCTCAAATCTGATAGTTTGACTTTTTCATTTAATGCATGTGGTGCTTGAAGGGATTTGGTATCAGAATGTGAAGGGATGTGAAGTTGGGGAGAGAGATCGCAGCCTGCAGAAGTGAGGCGCATGTGACGCAGGAGGTGTCTGGGGTCGCAGAAGGAAGGGGAAGGTGCTTCTGGGTAATGTCCCGTGCTTGCAGCAAGCACCAACCTGGGAAAGTTCCTCTAGCCTAGCACTTCTCGGGTGATCTTGGGGGACATCCGCGCGGGGGACCCAGGGCATTGCCAGGGTGTGGTGGTCGGAGGGGCAGCTGTGTCTGCAGGGAAGGGGTTTCCGTGGAGAGAGGCTGGCTAGAATGGAGTAGAATGGTGCTGGGGTCGGGGTCTGCATCTCTAGGACTTGAACCCCAGGTTCCTGGGGGCAGCAGCTGTGGGGGCTGGCCCCGTGGTGATTGCGGACAGTGACTAGCGGGCAGTCAGGCAGCCAGAGGCCGCTGGAGGAGCAGCTTGTCCCGTGCTCCCTCTGGGGGCATTATGCTCACTGGGGAAGAGTACACGAGTGCCCCCAGGACGGAAACCATGTGGGGACTGTTAGCGGGTGACGGGCCCAGCTCTGCCCGGCTTCGCGGGTGTTGGGTCGGTTTATGCCATGTCTCCCTCACCTTCCCGCTGCACCTGCAGGTCAGAGGCCAGTGTGAGATCCCACTCTGATGACAGTCCCACAGACCACAAACAGACAAACCTGAAGACAGTGTGTGCCACGGACTTTAAACCTTTATTATTGAACTTGTAAGTAGTAGTATTCTCCAAGTTTCCGGATTTCCGCCAGGATTGTACTAGTGAGCTTTATTCTGCTGCTGCAGAAACAGATCTCTCTGGGACCGTATCGTGTTCAAGAAAACCGCCGGAGAGAGGAATAGAAAGGCCGAGGTACCAGGGAAGGGAGCTCCGACTGCAGAGTGTGCACAGAAGTGCTCGGGGAGCCTCCTGCCACCAAGACGCGCGGGGCAACGGGGTCACAGGTGGGCTGAAGCCCGGCGGGGCGGGGCGGGGCGGGGCGGGGCGGGGCCCCCAGGGGCTGGGCTACTTGGTTCTGGTCTATCTGCCCCCAGACCAGACCGCAGGCGTCGGAGCTGAGCCCTGCCTCAGGGAGGAGCCTGGCCAGCCTTTAAGGGTCTTGCTGCTTCATTTAATCTGCCACTTCTTGCCAAAGCTTCAACACATTCTTTCTGTTCTATTTTTTAATAAAAAGTGGATTTCCGTGTTGCTTTATATACTCTTTACTCAGCAACATGTAGTCGGCGATCCTGCAGCTGCCGTTTTGTGTAGGTTTTTTAAATTTAGTATTTTATATTTTAAGTTCTTGGCTGTAGATAGAACAGCGTTTGCTCGACTTCTTGGCAGCGAGAGAGCAAGCTCAGAGGCCCTTCATCTTTCCCCAGAACTTCCGAGAGCCCCTCAGCTGGGCTGGGTTGGGTCAGGAGGGTGACCCGAGCTGATGGTGACCCGGGCTGATGGTGACCGAGGCTGATGGTGACTGGGGCTGATGGTGACCCGGGCTGATGGTGGCCAGGGCTGATGGTGACCCAAGCTGATGGTGACCCGGGCTGATGGTGACCAGGGCTGATGGTGACTGGGGCTGATGGTGACCCGGGCTGATGGTGACCGGGGCTGCTGGTGTCCAGGGCTGCTGGTAACCTGGGCTGCTGGTGTCCAGGGCTGCTGGTGACCGGGGCTGATGGTGGCGGGGCTGCTGGTGACCGGGGCTGATGGTGGCGGGGCTGCTGGTGCAGTCCGTAGGCAAGGAAGGGACTTCCGCTGGAGGCGGTTTCCAGAAGTCTCAAGAAGAAAGCATACTTCTCATAGTATTTGTCCCACAGGACAAATTCTGGAAACCCTGCTGGCTCAGGGTGCACCTGCAGTGTGTTTGTGTCCCTGTCGGCCAGGGCTGGGCGTGGGAAGGAAGCCGGTGCGGGGAGGCCGGATGCAAAGTCGTCCTCCTGGCTGGGCCTCCCCGCAGGTGCTGGGTGGCGCCGGGCAGAGGTGAGCGGTGCGGCCGGCTTGGGGCCTGGCTGCTGTCGCCACCCTCTTAGGAAGGGGGGTCTCTGGTGGGGAATTGTCTCAGCCAATCGCTCGAGGCCCCCGCACCGCGGGGTGGGTCACTGAGCACCTGGGTCGTGTCTCTGGGGGTCCTGCAGCTCCAGCTACCCCTGGAGGCCGTGTGGCCTGAACTGAACCAACCCCCCAAACCCATGCACTCGGACTGAAATGAAAACTCTCTTGTCCACATGAACTTTATTATGTGTGGAACGTATCTCAACAAAGCTGTGAAAATTGTATTTTACTTTCAGTGTCTTACTGTTTATTCAGACACTGTTGCTATCGATCAAGGATATTCTCCTTTTGACAGCTCTGCCGTGGATGGTTCTCTTTCAGACTTTTCTTAAATTCTGTGTAGTGCCTATGTGAGAAGATAGACGACATATGGAATGAAACTACAGCAACCAGTTGCAGACTCATCTATATTCTGAGAAAGCAACGATTGCGTTTTTTGCTTAAATAACAGATGCATTTCATTAATAACTGCCCCTTAAGAGTAACTCCAGGAAGCTGTCAGGTGTGCACCTCTGCTCTTCCTTGGTTCAATGAGCACATGCTCGGTCGATCAGTACCAACACTGAACAAAATCAGAAGCCGGA
This sequence comes from Halichoerus grypus, assembly GCF_964656455.1. Taxonomy (NCBI): domain Eukaryota; kingdom Metazoa; phylum Chordata; class Mammalia; order Carnivora; family Phocidae; genus Halichoerus; species Halichoerus grypus. The sequence continues at coordinate 1,580,591 of NC_135720.1, read as the reverse complement.
GACAAAATGCCGGGACGTTGACCCAGGGTTGTGTCCAGGCCCAGGAATGGAAGCCTGCAGGCTTCCCCTTTGCCGTAGTGATTGGAGCAGGTAAGGCGTGCGTGAGGTGGGCCTCTCGGCCGGCCCTGCCTGCTTCTGCACGCACACGCTCACCAGTGTGTGGCTGTTCGGGTTAGTGACTTTCAAGGCTCTCCTCTAAAGTGCGTAGATGCTCTGTGGAGACCTAGAACCACCCCCACCTTTCCCCGCTGTGCGGATGGAGCGCCGCTTCACAAGGACTCTGGAGTTCCCCACGCACCGAGCTCACTTGTGCAGCGCCTGGTACGTGTTTGGGAGCCGCCGCATCCATAGCCGAACGGCTGAGCGGGCTCGTGGGTGGCCCTGCTTTCCCGTGGTCTCACAGGAAGCCGGAGCCGTGGTATAAGCCCCCGTAACAATCAGGTCTGGCCGCCCTGCCCTGACGGGTCCCGGGGTTCCACTCACGGCAGCTGTCTTGTGCCCCTCGGGGACCGAGGCCAGGGGTGGCCAGGACAGCGCTGCCCCCTGTGGGCAGCCACGGCCCCAGCTGTGGGTGGGGTCTTCCGTGGCCCCCGACTGGTAAGCGAGTCTTCATCCCATCCCACGTAAGGCCACACCTTCCAGGGTGTTGTGTCCGGCCCTCGCAGGGACATCAAGGGAAGTGACTTCAGCAGTGCCTTTTGAAATCTCCATTTCTCTGGAAATTCCTAAACAGTGCCTTCCCTGGTGAGGAAAAGTTTGGCAAAGCTACAGCGGGTGGGCTTCGCTGGGGGCGACTGAGTATGTTTTGTAAACAGATGCGTGCTGGTTTGCATAAACACTAGGGCTGGGCTGGTGGAGCGCAGGGGAGCCCTAGAATTCAAAGGGTCAGGGTTTGGAGACAGAAGCGATTTTCTAAATCTTTCTGTTTGTAAACGGTGTCCTGAAATCAACAAACGTTAGCAGTTCAGAGCACCGTGCAAATTCAGGCCTGCACCAAAACCCCAATCACATGCCTTTGTAGTAAAAATAAGCAGAGCATTAGGCTCCCTCCCAACGTAGCTGGTCCGTGAGATGACATTTAGGAAGACAAAGAGCATCTACCACATTGTGAGCACTGCCAAGATTCCTGGCCTGCAGTCTCATTGCAAATGTTTTCTCATCCCTTCAAGAAAATTGAATGGAAATTTCCAGGCCATTCAAGGAAATTGTGCATGTGTCTTTTTCCTTGTCTCTGGGCTGGAGGGCTAACTGAGACAATAATGTCCCCTAAGCTCGATGTGCTCACGGAAAAGACACAAAACTGTATGTGCTTTCATTTCCTCAAAACTGGCCCGCGCGACCACGTGTAGGATCTCGTGCAGAATCCCTCACAGTGTGGGCGAGGGCTGACACCCACCAGCACTGCCCACTGTGTGCACTGAAATGCCCGTCTACACCCACCCTGGGTCCCCGAAACAGGATCCACTGGCTGGAGCCAGAACATGCTCTTTTCAGGTGGGATCTCCTGGGGATCCTTACAACTTAATGTTAGTCTTCCTACACAGTGTCTTTCAGAAATAAGGCTCTCATCTTCCCTTTATGGGCATCTGTTCCTTTTCATGAGAAGGACCTGCCCGTGAACCCACTTTGCCACATGGATAGTTTATTGTTTTAAAAAAAATCCAATTTTTAAACTTGGCCACCTGTGACATGTTTGCTCTGTGTTCAAAGTTTTGAAAACTATTTCTGTTCCAGGATCCCACAAAGCGTTTCTCTGACATTCTATTTTTCAATGAAGTCATATTAAATGCATCTAAGGCCACAAATCCCAAGACACTGAAGATTAGCAAGAAGTCTGGCTTCTCTCCATGGCCTTTTGAGGTACTTCCAGGATAATTTTTACCAAAACATAAAATAGGGAAGAAATATCAAATGCGAGATGCTCAGAGCTTCTTCTATACGCACCCCGCTGTACCTATTTAATCTTATGTTAATGCGGAGATTTCTGTCTGCGCAAATCATTTTTTTAAAGTGCTCCTCTCAGAAACAGAAGGGCGCCGATGTGAATGGCGGGATGGGCCGGAGGCCCCACCTTGAGTTCTGGGAGCGGCTGCTGAAGGCAACCGTCTCTCTCATGTATTTCGGTGAAACTTTCCACATTGCTATGAGAGCAGATCCCTGTTGTCTGTGGCGTCTTGATTTGCCAGTAACCGTATGATTAAGACTTCTGCCAAATTAGGTTATAGATGTCATCCTTTGTGCAGACAGATGGAAATGCAGGCTCTTTCCGTCCAAGGCATGGACGAGGCCACACTGCAGGAAGAGGTTGCTTTCTTAGGAACAGAACCCTTTTTTGTGTGTTTCACTTTTCAGCTAACGCTGGAGGGCAGATGGGGGACTTCTCACATCTCACTGGAATACGTGTGACGTGTTGGAAAGCTGTCCCCCCCCCCGCTGTTGGCCCCACCCAGTCCTCTCTCTCCTTCGAGGGTCCCCAACCGCAATGGCAGGCACCTGGGGCAGGTTACGGCTCGTGCATGCAGGCACCCGTCGCCTCTCCCCTGGCTGTTACCCAGGACTACAAATCCTCTGTCCCCTGCTGCGTCAGGTGTCTGGTCTGGTCCGCACACCTCAGCATGATGAAGCTCAGGTGCTGCCCTCAGTTCTGATGGGAAGGGCTGGAGAAAGGCCAAGGCCACCGCGGCCCACCTGCGAGGGATGCAGGCGGGGAGGTGGCCACACTGTGCAGACCTTCCCCATCTTACCTGGGTTCAGTGCTGCCAGAAGCTATGAAATGGCACCTTCAACAGTCTGGGCCCTCCAGGTACAGCAGGACAGGTGTGCTCCCAGGTGCCCCTTCTGATCCACACCGCTGGGCTTCCTCTCTTGTATCCACTGCCCAGATTTGTTACCTTGGCTGCCCTTCAGTGCGTCTGGTGCCCTCACTGCCAACTTTCTCCCTCCTCCCGCCTGGAGGTGTGTGAGTGTAAGCATGTGTGTGTGGGGTGAGCACATGTCTGGGTGTGAGTGTGAGTGTGTCTGGGTGTGAACATGAGTCTGGGTTTGAGGGTGTCTGGGTGAGTGAGCCTGTGTCTGGGTGAGTGAATGTGTGTCTGGGTGTGAGCTTGTCTGGGTATGAGTGTAAGCATGTGCCTGGTGTGACTGTGAGTGTGTATCTGGGTGTGAGCATGTGTCTGGGTCTGAATGTGAGCATGTATATGGGTGTGAGTGTGAGCATGTGGGTGTGAATGTGTCTGGATGTGAGTGTGAGCATGTTTCTGGTGTGTGTGTGTGAGCATGTGGGTGTGAGCATGTGTCCAGGTGTATGAGTAAGCGTGTGTCTGGGTGTGAGTGTGGGTGTGAGTATGTGGCGGTTTGAGTGTGTCTGGGTGAGTGCGTGTGTGTCTGAGTGAACGTGTGTCTAGGTATGAGCATGTGTCCAGGGGTACGAGTAAGCGTGTATCTGGGTATGAGTCTGAGCATGTGTCTGGGTGTAAGCATGCATCTGGTGTGAGTGTGAGTGTGTGTCTGGGTGTGAGCATGTGTCTGGGTGTGAGTGTGAGTGTGTCTGGGTGTGAACATGAGTCTGGGTTTGAGGGTGTCTGGGTGAGTGAGCCTGTGTCTGGGTGAGTGAATGTGTGTCTGGGTGTGAGCTTGTCTGGGTATGAGTGTAAGCATGTGCCTGGTGTGACTGTGAGTGTGTATCTGGGTGTGAGCATGTGTCTGGGTCTGAATGTGAGCATGTATATGGGTGTGAGTGTGAGCATGTGGGTGTGAATGTGTCTGGATGTGAGTGTGAGCATGTTTCTGGTGTGTGTGTGTGAGCATGTGGGTGTGAGCATGTGTCCAGGTGTATGAGTAAGCGTGTGTCTGGGTGTGAGTGTGGGTGTGAGTATGTGGTGGTTTGAGTGTGTCTGGGTGAGTGCGTGTGTGTCTGAGTGAACGTGTGTCTAGGTATGAGCATGTGTCCAGGGGTACGAGTAAGCGTGTATCTGGGTATGAGTCTGAGCATGTGTCTGGGTGTAAGCATGCATCTGGTGTGAGTGTGAGTGTGTGTCTGGGTGTGAGCATGTGTCTGGGTGTGAATGTGAGCATGTATCTGGGTGTGAGTGTGAGCATGTGCATGTGAGTGTGTCTGGATGTGAGTGTGAGTGTGTCTGGTGTGTGAACATGTGAGCGTGAGCATGTGGGTGTGAGCATGTGTCTGGGTGTGAATGTGAGCATGTATCTGGGTGTGAGTGTGAGCATGTGCATGTGAGTGTGTCTGGATGTGAGTGTGAGTGTGTCTGGTGTGTGAGCATGTGAGCGTGAGCATGTGGGTGTGAGCATGTGTCTGGGTGTGAGTGTGAGCGTGCAAGTGTGAGCGTGTGTCTGGGTGAGTCCCTCTGCACTCTTGCTATGACGCAACAACACAAGCACACGCACCGTCAGACCGGGTGTTGGGTCACCGGCAAACTGGCCCCTGCTGGCTGGGTGGCTCCTTCCCTCAGCACATGAGCACCTCCCAGTTGGGGGATGGCTGGTGAAGAAGAAGCGCAGCCGTGGCCGACCTTCCTGCAGGTTTGTACGTGGACAGCCAACTCCTGATCATCCGCTCTGTTTGTGCACAAGGGGAGGGCGATGCTAACTGCCCACCTGGACCCCATGTCATGGGAGGTGAGGCTGAGGCTTTGGGGTAAGTTGAATGAACTCATGGCTTCCTCGTTTTGAAGTTTCCCCTGGGCCCTGCGGTCGCCGCCCACTCCTGGATTTGTTCCGGTGCTGACTGGTCCTCCTGTCCAGGCACCCTGTCCCGCACTGAGCCCTCTCTGTCCTCTGTCTGGTGCTTGGTCCTGGCCCCTTTGCCCTCTGCACACCCTATGTTTTGGTAATGCCACTATGTCCTAGTCTTTAAACACCATTTGCAATCTGATGATTTCCAAATTTATCCATCCAGCCAAACTCCAGATGCACCCGCAACTGCCTCTGCGAGAGCTCCACAGCCAAGAGCACTGTGTACAGCTGCCCAGGCTGCACACTGCACAACTCCGGGGGGGTCATTCACGTGCACAGTAAAGCACAGTAACCAGCTTAGGCTAAGTAACCAACTTAGGCTAAGCTGCTGCTATTTAATTTAGAAAACCTGGAACAAATGACCAAGTTATCAGCTAAGCATCTCCTCAGCTTTCTGAGCATTTAACATTTTCCAAACATTTGGATACGGAGGTGCGTGAGGTGGTTCCGAGGTTAAACCATGGTTTCCTCGTTATTGGGATGTATTACCGGGTCATTTCACTTTTAAATAATACCACATTGCTAACTACATAGAAAACTAATTTCAAGTCCTATGAGTAAGGATTCAGATACACTTCTAAATAGATTTTTTTAAAAAGGAAGTAAAGGATGTAAGGTAGATTTGGCTGTAATTTCAGATTAGACGACTTTGAGTGTTGCAGACTCACGTCAGATCGTTCTTATTGTAGAAACTCGTGGAGATGGGAGATGTGGAATCAGAAAGACACGGGCTCTAACCCTGTTAGCTTCTAAAATTCTTGGTCCCCTCACAGCATGCTGCTCTCAGGGTTTGGAGACAACGCCTACGAAGGGTCGTTGACCTCGTGTGTAAACAGCACAGTTTTATGCCTCCCTTCCTCCTCCCTGTGGAAGCAGATTGGGCTCACTTGCTTACTTATTTATTTCTGAGACATTTGTGGAATGGCTGCGCGTGCCAGGCCCAGGCAGAAATGCCCAGTGAAGAACGCAGTGCTCATCCCCTCTGCATCCCACTCCGCTCTGTGAGTCACGAGGAGAGCGAGTCGGATGTGCAGACGAGGTCAGTTCCGTAAAAACCTGTGGAAGCCTTGGGAGAAGAGCAGGAGATGAGGTCCAGCCTGGGAAGGTGGGGTGTGTCCTGAGGGTGATGGACGGGAGGCTGAAGTTAGCTTGGGGATGGAGAGGACCAGCACCCCAGCTGGCCGGATGCCCGCGGCCCAGGCGGGGGTTCATTGCAGGAAGGACACTTGTCCAGTAGGAGAAGATGAAGTCCTGGGCAGAGGGGAGGGTGGGCTTGGGATGGAGGGCTGCAGGTGGCAGGGAGCCGGGCTCCCTCCAAGCGCTGGGACGTCACAGGAGGGTGGGGCTGGTGCCCTAGACCAGATAGGACAGGCGGGAGCAGGAGGTGTCTGGGACCACGTGACTGTGGGGGGTCTTGGGGTGTGATGACTAGTGTCTGTGGTATGACACTGGGTGCCAGGCTCTTCGCGTGTTCTGTGTCCCTCGACCCCCCGGCAGAGCCGCGGGGAGGGATCTGTTACTCCAGTTCATGGACACAGAGGAGCTCGTGGGTGCAGAGGACCAAAATAGGGCTTGACCAAAGAGTTGGCTGCATTTCCGATTTGGGGAGTCAGTCCAGCTCTGGTGGTGATAGGGATGCGTGTTGACTGAAGTGTTCATCGTATGCAACCGACCACTTGTTAGATGAGAATCCGAACGTATTGCACCAGGCACAGAATATGTGCCTTCGATGTGTCGATGGATGTTTGGGGTATTTATTTTTTGCTATTGCTTTTAATAACTCATGCTTTTGTCTTCCTTTACTACCAGTATGTGTCCGCTGGGTGATGGGCATATCGTTACATATTTTCCCAGGTTGGAAGTATTTTATAGGTTAAAAATAACATGTATTAAAAATGTTTTTTGGGGGGGTGCCTGGGTGGCTCAGATGGTTAAGCATCTGCCTTCGGCTCAGGTCATGATCTCAGGGTCCCGGGATCGAGTCCCGCATCGGGCTCCCTACTCCTTGGGAACCTGCTTCTCCCTCTGCCTCTCTCTCTCTCTCTCTCTCTCTGTCTCTCATGAATAAATAAATAAAATTTTTAAAAAATTTGTTTTTAAAAAAGAACAGTCGCTGAGATCCACTGTGGGAATTTGGAAACAGAAGAGTGTCAATCTCCCGTTTTATCACTCCCCAGAGACTACACATGATAAAACTTTGCGGGACTGATAGTTTGTGGTCTTTAGTGTATGTGTGCATGTGTGTGTTGGATATGTGTATATGTGTGTGTGTGTTTATGTGTAGTGTATGTAGCCTTGGGATCTGTTCTACACTTTTTAAAATTTGTAGTTTAAAATTTTAAATATTTTTTGTTTGGAAATAGTTTCTATACCTTTTACATGATTTTTGATGGATTATTATATTACATTTCTGATGTACGGGTTTATAGTAATTTATTTATCTAAGCCTCTGTGGTTGGATATTTAATTCTTTCAGATTTACTTTGCTATTAGAAATAAGATTGCAATGAGCAATACTGTGCATAATGTGTGCTTTTCTGATTTTTTTCTTCACATGTATTTGGGGTATGGACTTGTGCATCAACATTTTAAAGGCTTCTAATACACACTTAGAATTAGTCAGGGTGTCTGAGTCTGTGAAACTCTTGAAGCTTTTGGAACTACTTGGAACAAGTCACCGCTTACAGCTCAGAATCAGCAAATCTGCTTTTCTTGGTTTTTGATCTAAGAATCTGGACTCCAGATCACTGTTATTCAGCTGTTCAATCGCAGAGCGTGAAAATGTATACTTTGGACTCATTGTGTGGTACTTTGTCATGCAGTGTGCATTTAGATGGACTTCCAATCATTGATTTCTCTTTTATGAGTATTTTTATAACCTCTTTTCTCTACCAAGTGAGTTGAAGAGGACAGTTGGAAGTGACGGACCTGTAACTGAGCCCTTTCTCTTTGTTCTGTGTCCGTCTCTGGGCCCAGCAGGAAGAGGAAATGAAGGAACAAGATGCACATGTGCTGAAGATGTTATAGTTCACCACAGTCCGCCTGGCTGTCTGTGGCGGGTTCGGCAGCTCGCTGGGAGAGCGTGTGTGTGCACGTGCGTGTGCATGCAACATGCACATGTGTGCGTGCGGGCACGTGTGTGCACACGCACACGCACGCACATGTGTGCACGAGCATGCATGTGTGTGCGTGTGAGTGTGTGTGCATGCATTTGTGCGTATGCACGTGTGTGCGTGCGAGCCTGTGCACATGTGAGTGTGTGTGTACACACATGTGCATGTGCACGTGCACGAGGGAGGGTGGGATGTTCTCAAGAGCTCTCCCCGAATATGTTTGCTGTTTGGGGATGAGATGAAAACTGAAACACGGAACACAACTGTGTCACACTTCTCCAGCGTTGTGTACTCTACAAAGAGTTGTCATGCTTCACAGACTGCTTGGTTCTCCTGGGCCTGGCTTCTCCGTGAGGAAGTTGCTCCTAGACACTCCCCCTGGGCCCACCCCTCTCGTTTCCTCCCCCAGAGGAACAGCACAGCACGAGGACATTCACTATTCTTCGGTATAAGGATTCCTGGCCAGTAGCATCTGTGAAGCAAAGTGGGTCTACGTCATTGGTGTGCCTTACACCTGCTGGGCGCCCACCGCTCGGTGTCAGGAGCGATGCACGGGGCGCGCTCACCCCCGGATGACGTCGGCAGTCAGGAGCGATGCACGGGGCGCGCTCACCCCCGGACGACGTCGGCAGTCAGGAGCGATGCACGGGGCACGCTCACCGGTGGACGTTAGGAAAGGTGCCCGGAGTCATAAATCACAGCTCCTGGCCTTGGAGACCTTCCGTCTTATAGGGAACAAAGACATAAAGACCTGGAATAAAAAGAGAACAGTCTGGACTTCCTCTTTGTCTTGAGGCAGTTAGGACGTCAATGGTTGAAGGCATTTGGATAAAGGAAGGGTGACTGTGGTTGGGTTGGTGAGCCATTGCATAGGGGACCCAGAGAGTTAGCTGAGTCCTCAGAGATGGGACTCCTCCCCGTAGCGGAGGTCGGCGTGCGTAGGCCAGGAGCAGGGGGTGGGTAGGAGAGTGTTTCTAGAGAACCAGATGGAGGTGACCCGCTGGAACGGAGTGTCCTTATGCCCGGTGTGGCAACAGGTTGACAGGAATGGGGTTCATCTGAGGCAGACAGCTTTCTGCTCAGCCCTCCAGCTGTCCTTCGAGTTTCAAGTGCTGTCTGCGGGACAGAGGGTGGTCGTGCAGGGTGTCTGAGCTCCGAGAGAGAGCGGGCACGTCTATGCTGGGGACCTCTGGTTTTGAACCACTCAGGTTTACAGGGAAGGATTCTGCCATTGATTAGTGACTAAAGACACAGTCCTTGATTTATATTTGTGAGTCCTGGCAAGATCGTCATGTGTGGTCGGTCATTGATAAATATGTTACAAAGTGTTTATAAACTACATTGAGGAGGCAGCTCTGCTCCCCAGACTAAAGGGAATCAGGAAACGGAAAATGGTAGTAGGTTCTGTGTATTAATAATAAAATTCAGGACTTTCCCTCTAGGTTCCTGTGGCTTTTCATCAAATTTGAAAGTACTTCACATAATAGGTTAATTTTGTAATATTCTGAGTAATTCTTAGCACCTATGAACTAAGCCACAGAACGTCTGGGAACCAAGACAAGACTTAGGAGGGTGCTCCCCATTCCTCCTCAAGGGGCTCGCGCTGTGCCATTAAGCTCCTGTCTTCTCCCCATCTCGCTGTGGGCTCCCCGGTCCAGCCCGGGTCCAGCCCAAGAGGCCGCTCAGTGTTCACCGGAGGGATACGGCCACAGGAATGGGTTCCGTTTCCAGAGCCGCTGAAGAAGTCTGAGGGCAGAACAGGGAGATCAGGTCCCAGCCGCGGACTCTGAAAGTGGCATTTCATCTTCGCCCACGACAGCTCCGACCCGTGACCCACATGTGCGCCCCTCAGTTCATGCACTGCCGTGTCACTTGAGGGGAGCCCGGCCACTACGTCGGGGGGGGGACACACAGCCGGGGAGAGGAGCTGCATCGTGCTGTCTCCTGCCGCCGCGGCATGAAGACCGCGGGGAACAGTGCCGCAAGGTTGGGGTCCGCGCGGGCTTTCATCTGCACGAGGTGCTCCGAGGGCTTCGTTGCCCAGAGCCGCAAGGACATCCAAACCCATCGTGAGTCACCAATGAATCAGGGACAGAGCGCTCGGAGGCCCGGCTGCGAAAACCTGACTCCCTGCTTAGTTTGCTCCGATTCTGTTGCGGTCTGCAGAGTCTTACCAAACCAGTGCTCCTGGCTCCGACTCTGCCCTCCAAGTCCACATCTGGTAACTTTTCATTACAGAGCAGGAGTCCTGGGCGAGCCCTCAGCCTTCACAGTGGCCTTTCGTGTAAGAGTCACAAACGCCAGCCTCACGGTATCAGCCTGTGGGTGCAGCGCGCACGGGGCGCGTTCTAGCGTGTTCGGGGCCTCCGTAAACGTCTGCGGTCGCCATATCCAGGCCAGGCCAGAGTGGGCTTGTGGTTTTGTTGTGTTTCAGTGAACGAATTCATTCATTTCTGGGCCACATGTGAGTGGACAGAAGGCAGCCGCTGGGCGCGGGGGCAGGGAGCATGTGCGCATTCTGACGAGGAGGCCCCAGCAGGTCCGCAGACCCGCACGACCGCCGCCTGCAGAGACCCGGTTTGTGCACCTGCTGGCCAGGGCAGGGTGCTCCCGAAGAAACAGCAAGCGCCCGCCATGGCATTCACTGCCCCTGTCCACCGTGACCGTGGTCCACGGCGCCCCAGCCCCCTTCTTCCTCCACATCACTGCTCACCTCCTTCAGCCACACAGAGTGGACCTTTTGCCCTTTGTCTCAGTTTCTCCTCTTCTCCCTGATGGAGCCGTCAGAGGTGCCTGTCCTCGGAGTCACACTCTCCCCGGTAACAGGCGAGGCTGGTCCTCTGGCCGCCCTCCTCTCGGTGTGCACCTCCGGGGTTTGCAGCTGCTCTGCCCCCTCGGGCACCAGGGGGGGCCGCCCGGCTCCCAGTGCCTGTCACCCTCCAGGACCCCCTCTCCTCAGCAGTCTGTTCCCGCTGGGCATCGGGCACAGGTGCCGTTTAGAGTTGCTGTTGGCAAACACGCGTGGCCCATCTCTGGCTTCTAACCCATTCAGCCCACTACCTCCCCTCGGGCCTGCAAACATCTGTACTTTAGAAAGTACAATACGCAGGAAAGATCTGGGAAGCTCGGTTCTGCACGGGGAGGCATTTTAGCGTTTATTGGGCTACCCAGGCACCTGGCAGTGTAATACCTACAAAGGAGGTAAACACAGCCTGAATATAGGAACAACCATTGATCAAAGAAGATGCATATACATGGCACTAAATCTACATATAGATGCAGCTCTCTTTCCTCTTTTGAGTGTTTTTTAAAGGATTTTATTCATTTATTTGACAGAGAGAGACACAGCGAGAGAGGGAACACAAGCAGGGGGAGTGGGAGAGGGAGAAGCAGGCTTCCCGCCGAGCAGGGAGCCCGATGTGGGACTCGATCTCAGGACCCCCGGGATCATGACCTGAGCCGAAGGCAGATGCCTAACGACTGAGCCACCCAGGAGCCTCGCCCTTTTGAGCATTTTTGGGGTAATCTGTGCATCTCTTATATGTAAAGCAGTAAATTTTCCCAATCATTTTGATTGGGGCATTTTTCATTGCAGTGACATCAACACAGTTCTGTTACTTCACTCCTTGGTTGTTACCAGGTTGCCTGTCTGTTAGTGTCCCCAGGTTGCTGTGACACACGACCGTGGACTACAGACGTCTGTTCTCTCCCCGTTCCGAGGCTGAAGTCAGAGAGCGAGGTGTCTGCAGGGGGGTTCTTCTGAGGCTGGGAGGGAGAATCTGCCCCAGGCCCCTGCCCGGCCTCTCGTGTCCGTGCGCGGTCGTTCATCTTCCCACGACGTTCTCCCCGTGTGCGTGTGTGTGTCCAGATTTCTCTGTTTTACAGGACGACAGTCCTATCAGAGTGAAGGCTTATCTTCCTTTAACATGATTCAATTTAACTTAACTGCTTACATCTGTAACAGCTATTTCCAAGCAAGGCCACATTCTGGGGTGGTGGGAGTTAGGACTTCACATATGGATTTTGGGGGACAGAATTCAACCCCTAACACCAGCAATTGGATGCAGGGGCCACCCTAGTTGAGTGTAACCTCATCATCAATTGATCATGTCAGCAAACACTCTATTTCCAGATATGGTCACATTCACGGGCACTGGGGCTAAGATGGAATGTTTCTGGAGGGGGACACCGCTCAGCCCACAGCAGTGTCTACAAACCCGATTCCGTCTGTTGCCTTCTGACCTGCAGCCTTGCTTTTGCGGGTCTGGGGCGAGTCCATGTGCGTCAGGCAGTGAGGGGACAGCCTGATTTCTGAGTGCTCTGGTAGGGGGAGGCGAAGGGGACCCAGCCCCTCAGTCAGCGGCTCCAGGTTCTCCGGCACACAGCTCCATCTCCAGGAGGGAAGAGGGACGCGTCCTCGGAAGGGGCCAGTACCCTGCATGGTGTACAAAATGTTGTGTGCCAGGGGGAGGTGGCTGCAGAGGGGGTGAGAGTCCCTGAGCGGGGCTGACGACACCTAACAAGTGTAGAGCGCATGGCTCCCGCCCAAGGGGCGCCTGCCCACCTCCCTCTGAAGCACACCGCGGGACTCTGAGACAAGTGGTCGGCGGAAAGAGGTTCCCGATTTTAAAACTTTGTGGGACCTGAGAAATCCTCTCATGCCCCCCATTTATTTTTATTTGGTTTTGAGAGAGAGCATGCACACAAGTGGGGAGGGGCAGAGGGAGAAGGAGAGCAGATCCCCAAGCAGCCTCTGCACCCAGCATGAAGCCGGACATGGGGCTTGATCCCAGGACCCTGAGATCATGATCTGAGCTGAGATCAAGAATCGGGAGCTTAACCGACTGAGCCACCCAGGCGCCCTCATGCTCCGGTTTTATAAATGATGAAGTCTGCCTCAAATTGGGGTAGAGCCGTCCCAGGGGCAGCTCAGGCACCGGCCCGGGAGGCTTTGGGATGGCAGGTGGCAAACTCAGATCCTGAGCCACGGGTGTGTAGTGGCCCAGCTGGGGAGCCACACGCTTCTCACGTGGCACGTGTCCCCTTCGGCGCCCTTGCCGTGGCCACACACCCATGGCAGCCGGGGCCGATGGGGTCTGGGGTTTGCAGTCCCCACTCACACTGGGGCAGGATGTGGAGGGGAGCCTCCTGCATCTGCTGGAGTGTGCTCACATGTCACTTAAACAGGGCAGGGGACGTGTCTCCCTCAGGAAGGGTGACCCTGCATAACTCCGGGTGGTCGCTCCTGACAACGGGAAATATTTCTGTATCATCCGGTAGAATTCATGGTGGGTCAGCTCAGGTCATGGCAAATAGTTTCCCTATCTGTCTCTGAGCAGGGCCGCGCTCTTGGTCCGGGTCCAGCTAAGGCTGGAGGAGGACGAGTGATGAAGCCAGAGATGCACGATGCTCAACACAAAACTGACTTTATTTTAACAAAGTCACAACGTAATTTGTCTATGTGAAATTATCGATGCTAAGACAGTTTCCCTAGCACGTGAGAACTGGCTTGGGAGTCCAGGGCAAGAAGGGTGTCTCTTTCAGAACCAGCATGTGGGGCCAGGGAGCCCAGAAATCCTCCTGAGTGATGCCCGATGGAGTCAGGCCGCACGTGTGTGTCTGAAGACCTAAATTGTTATTCCTGCTAATAAAGTATTCATGAAATCTTGAACCAAAACACTGATTGGATAGTGGAGTTAAAATGTCTGCACATATGAGCCGTAGGGATGTTCTGATCTTACCGGACACGGATGCAGAAAAGCCGTTTGGGTTTACGTAATTTTACTTTGGTATTTTCAAAGAACAACTGCCCTGTTGGCTGTATTAGCGAGACTAAAAACAGGTGGTTTTACAAACCCGGGGAGAGCGAGCTGTGTTGTTCGGCGTCTTTGGTCTTTTCTGGAGCAAATCTTGATGCTGCTAAGTACAGAGCAATACCAGCGTGGCCGTCGGAGGACCAGGCGCCCATCCCGCATCCCCTCTCCTTCAGGGAACCACTGTCCTCATGCCAGAAGCCAGTCTTCCAATTTATTAAATTCCTTCAATTAATTAATCTCTTTGTATTTTAGTTCATTCTAATATTGAATTTGCTTCTGGAATTACCGATGAATTTATTCAAACAGAATAACGTCTCCTCATCTTTTACTTGTGCGTGAAAAATTGCAGGTTGTAGTTGAAGGGGAATTCCTTTTGGAGGCAAAAAAGGCCCTTTCTACCTCGAGTGGAAATGCCCACTGTGTTTCGAATGGCAGTTTTAGCTTGCCATTCAGGGAGTCCTCGTGGCCTGGCCCCCGTCCTCTTGGAGATATGCCACGCACACACTCAAGCGTGAAGTTGATTTGGCTCGAAGACTGTCATTTGTCCCTCCATCTGCCCCCTTCTAGTCCCCTTAGGTTTTAGAGCCAGACTCTCCCGGAGGCTGGAAGGAAGAGCCGCCCGCTCCCACACAGACGCCTGGTTTTCACAGCTGCTGCTGCTCAGATCTGGTTCGTGGGAAGCCGGCCGGTTCCCCCTTCAGGGACAGTCCAGGGCTGGAGGGGAGACGGTGAGGCTGGAGGGGCCGTGTGAGCGCCCGAGGCACCACGAGACGAAGGGACCATCATTCCAAATCACGTAAGGTCGGTTGAGCCGGACAGGCTTCTCTCCGGGCTCGGGGACGACAGCGGTCGCGGGTCAGCCACGCTTGGAGAGACCACATGCAGACAGCGGCGAGAGGCGCATGCGTGTGGCGGACTGGTCCCCCCCACGGAATAGCGCCTCCACCCCGAGCGTGGCCCCCGGCTCTCCACCAGCACCATTGGCACACTGGGGGGCATTTCTCCCGTTCCCCGTGCCGTGCCCGGCTTGCTGGGTTAAACCAGATTCTATAGGAGGAAATTTGGTGTCACCCGGCACGTTTTCTTGAGTCTTTCATAAATTGTGGGAAGGTAGTTCCCAAGGAAGACCTTGAAAATTGAAATAAAGACGAAACTGATGGAATGTTTAGATGCTCAGAAGTGATCTCTGTGAAGGACACTGGCTGGAACATTGATCTTCACCAGCAGAGATTTGTTAAAAACTCAATTCCCATCACTTTGTGCAAGATGTTGTGTAGCTTTGCAAATGGTGGAGGCAAATGTTTTATGAATGGGATGCAACTCCAACGTGCATAACAGGCTTCCAGAACCAAAGGGAAACTTCAGGAAATGACGTTCAAAGTATAAAGACATCTTCAGAATGGACACCACTGTGATAAGATTTGGCCCTATAATAGTATCATCACCTAAAATTATATTAGTTTGATATATTAATATCAAAATTTTAGGTATATTACACCCTGGTTGGTTAAAATTAATTATAGATGAGCAAGTTGATAATGCAGATATATTTCTTTTTTCAGAAAAGTGTATAAATCCTGGTTTTCTTTCCCCAGTTAAATGGCAGCTGAGAAAACCTATTCCATCGGCCACGCGTTCTAGTTTTTAAGCACCTCTGTTGTTGCTGGGGTCCTCCCTGGTTTTTGCCGTCCAGGATTACTTGACGCGAGCTCCTAATGGAGGAGTCACCCAGAAAACGTAACTGGTCTCCACGCAGCGGCCACTTCTCTGAGCTTTGCACGTCAATAGCCGTGGATACCAAGTGTTATGAGTGTGGAACCATTCTGATGCTTTTGGAACAATCCTAAATTAAAGTGTGTCTCTGTTTCCATTATAAACCTCACTGTTTTCTTGGTTTGACGAGATTCCAAGCATATCGGCCCAAATCTTGGCGAGGCTGTTAAATAGTCCTAGCAGATGCTGCTCAGAGTAGCTTCCCCTCTTAGGCGGTCCCAGTGGATTTACTCTTGGTGCGATGGCAGAGCGCGGCATCTGGGGCCAGTAGGCTGGACCCTGGGGCGGGCACCGTTGCAATCCTGTCTTTCATCCTGATTAGGAGACTTGCAGGGATATAAGAGTCTTCTCTTCCTCCCTCTCCTGTTTTCCCGAATTTAACACCTAGCATTTTTTAGGACTTCCGCTGAAATGCTTTACTCCAGGGAAAGAACCCATCAAAATCTTCTTGGATAAATGAACCTTCACTAGAAATATTTCCTGGACACGTCGTCACTGCTAAGAAGATGGGAAAAACTTGATAAGGATGTTGGAACTTAGCAGTGCTCTGACTTGGGATGTGACTGATTCTCTGGGGCAGGAAGCCCCAGCCCTTGGAGCAGACATCATCTGAGGGTGTAGTTCTCCTAACATTGCTGTTCTGTGCTTCTTCCCCCCAAAGCCAGCCCAGCCCCTGCTGGAGCAGCCCAGTCCCTGAGCCACGCCACCAAGGGTGCAGCTGCTGATTTGCCCTGACCCTGACCAGGGGTTTGGGGGTTCTGGGAATCGCAGGTGTCCATTGGCCCGGCTGGATCAGAGCACTGGTTCCTGACCCCCAAGTTCCAAGGCTAATCAGCCAGGGTGTGTCTGAGGATGTGGAGAGCCCATGCGTGGATGTGGACTCCACTCTCTAAATGAGTCACGGAATTAGGGGCTCTGCACATCCAGGAAGCTCCCCCACTCCCAGCCCTCGGGACTCTGGGGTGCACTTCCCCCGACTGGAGGCTGTGGGCTCTGGGACACCCACGATGGCAAGTTCGATTCTTTCATGCGCTCGTCTGGCGCCGCCAGA
This sequence comes from Halichoerus grypus, assembly GCF_964656455.1. Lineage (NCBI taxonomy): Eukaryota > Metazoa > Chordata > Mammalia > Carnivora > Phocidae > Halichoerus > Halichoerus grypus. The sequence goes on along the minus strand of NC_135720.1, from coordinate 1,564,086 downwards.
CGTTAACCCAGGGCCATCTGTGCCGATTCCAGGCAACGCTGTGGGGCTTGCTTCCAGACTTCTGACATTTTCCTCGGAAAAACCCAAAGTTTTCTCTGTGTCTCTTCGGGACATTTAATTGGTCTGTAAAGTGCGGGTGGCGTGTGTGCGATGCTTTGGGTGCCTTGTGGACAGAGAAGATGCCTGGTTGGCAGCGACCCCAGGAGCGCGAGTGAAGCCGCGGTTTGGAGCAGCCCGTGGACTCTGGGCGTGTGTCCCCGTGTGTCCCCGTGCTCACTCAGACCACACAGGGCCCCCGCTGCCCGAGTCACAGCGTCCTCTCCCACTGCAGCCGCTCTGGGCTTGCTGTCCCCGCATGTCCCCGCGGCTCCCCAGGGAAGAGTTTCCTCCCCTTCCCACGGGCCCCCGGCTGCCCCTCGCTCTGCTCGCCACTCCTGCTCTTTCCCTGCAGCCCTGCAGTGGCCGGTGACGGCCTCAGAAACCTCTCTAGCCCCTCTGCAGGGATCGTCCACTTCCTCTTCCCTGTAAGTAAGGCATTTCTCTTTCCTCTGTACTTAAAGTTGTGGAATTTCAACATAACTTTTTCAAAAGAAGATTCTTTTCTCAGCATTTTGGATTTGTTTCATTATTAATATAGCCACGGAATTGATTTTTATTTGTCCTTTTGCAACTGTTCTAAAAACTTGAGCTTTAGGGAGCTAGATGAGGGATTGACGCCCCTTTACTCCCTGCTTGCCGACGGCAGTGTTGAAAAGAGCCGTCCTCAGGGAGGCAAACAGCATCATCCGCTGTCGGCCCCACACACAGGTGGCTCTGGGAACTCAGAGCAGCTGTGCGAAGGAAAACTGGAATTTTATTTTATTTTTTAATTTATTTAAATACAATTAATTAACACATAGTGTATTCTTAGTTTCAGAGGTAGAGTTTAGTGATTCATCAGTTGCATAGAACACCCAGTGCTCTTTCTATCACGTGCCCTCCTTCATGCCCATCACCCAGTTACCCCATCCCCCTACCCGAGTCTCCTATGGCTTAAGAATCTCTTACGGTTTTCTCCCTCTGATTTTGTCTTGTTTTCTTTTTCCCTCCCTTCCCCTATGAGGAGCACCTGAATTTTAAGTCTCATCTAATCTGGTTAATTTCAATAATAATGGCTGCACATGGCTAACAGTTTCTGTATTGGACTGCACAGCTCGAGATGAGAGTACGCTACGTGTTCCGAAGGTTTCGGTGGAAGGCAGACTCATGCTTTCCAGGCTTCAGATTCTACTGAAACACTTTTTGCTTGTTTGAAGCATGCAGATTAGAGCAGAGAGCGGGTTCTTCCCATGTTGGCACCTGGGGAAGGTGGTGTGGGGACGGTATTGTATGAAGCATGCAGATTAGAGCAGAGAGCGGGTCCTTCCCGCGTTGGCACCTGGGGAAGGTGGTGTGGGGACGGTGTTGTATGAAGCATGCAGATTAGAGCAGAGAGCGGGTCCTTCCCGCGTTGGCACCTGGGGAAGGTGGTGTGGGGACGGTGTTGTATGAAGCATGCAGATTAGAGCAGAGAGCGGGTTCTTCCCGCGTTGGCACCTGGGGAAGGTGGTGTGGGGACGGTATTGTATGAAGCATGCAGATTAGAGCAGAGAGCGGGTCCTTCCCGCGTTGGCACCTGGGGAAGGTGTGGGGACGGTATTGTATGAAGCATGCAGATTAGAGCAGAGAGCGGGTCCTTCCCGCGTTGGCACCTGGGGAAGGTGGTGTGGGGACGGTGTTGTATGAAGCATGCAGATTAGAGCAGAGAGCGGGTTCTTCCTGCGTTGGCACCTGGGGGAGGTGGTGTGGGGACGGTATTGTATGAAGCATGCAGATTAGAGCAGAGAGCGGGTCCTTCCCGCGTTGGCACCTGGGGGAGGGCGATGCAGACGCTCCAGCGAGAGGTGTCAGATGATGGACTACAGAAGCAGCCAGCTTTTAGTGAATGTGGGGCTTCCAGAACCATTTTCACCTATCTCAGAGATTGTACTTATGCATTCAATAATGATGATAATTTTGGATGGTGGCATGACTGCATTAGAGGTTTCAGATGCTACATTTCAAAGAACTGTGAAGAGAATTCCCTTGGAAGGATCTCATGCCTTGGCTATCTCATAACATAAACCAAGACTGTTAAAAAATGTGAAGAATCTGATTTAATGTGTAAACCAAGGTGAGAGGGGGAATAAGCTATTTTCCACTTCTGATGATGCCAAACACAAGCCAGCACTGAATGCCCTTCAAGACAGAAGAAGATGAAAACAGGAGAGGGGGACGGGAAGGCAGCCCCTCTTCCATGCATCCCCCCCTGAGGCTTCTTTTAGAAAATTGGTCCTGTGTTTTGGGTGAATACTGCAGCCCTGGGGTCAGGGCCTGGAGAAGGACGACCCAGCCCTGGCGCCCTCGGGTTGAGGACCCTGCCATGAGTGCTTGGGGTGGAGAGTAGTGGCCTGGGGGCAGAGTCCTTGGTGTGGTTCTTGTTGTGTCACAGACTAGTTGGGTGACCTCCTCTGGGACCCTCCGTCTCTTCATTGGTCGCATGAGGTACCTGTGCATGGTGTCCCCTGAGGGCCTTGGTCTCTTCACCTGTGTTCCCGAGAGCTCCCCACCTAGCCTCCAGACCCTGACAGCATTCCATCCACACTGGCCCCTGGATGTGAGCACAGGGCATTTGGTTCTGTTTATCACAGAGAAAGGGACTCAGACTTTTGCATCGGTTTCTTTCACCTTGGGGTATGGTATTTGTGTTGGTTGGTGGAGATGAGTATGGGAGAGATGAAGGTCTTCTCTTGTCCCCTCTTTTCCTCCAAGAAGTCCCCTCTGCATTGTTGAGCACTCACCTCCCTCAGGATTTTTGGTGTTCTGCACACAAACGGTCTATCTCAGGAACGTCCCATTGTCCGGCTCATTCACATGGCAAATCCTTGTTAGAACCTGCTTTGTGCGCGGACTTATCAGGAAAACCCTATAGGAAGCAGACCCACGGCAATCTTGAGCCCCGTGACCCTTGTTAGCAGGGAAGCATCCCTACTTTCAGAATCCCTGTTGGGCATTCGTCTTGTCTGAGAAAGAGTGAGATCACAAGCCCAGGGAGAAATAGGAATGCAGATGGGATTTTGGACGCCGTGTGGGTCTCGCTGGTGTTTAGATGCGGACCCAGAACTGGGCCCTGCTTGGTCTTCATTCAGAGAGCGGAGTCCCTGGCCCTGACATGAGGTATTCATTCTCTAACAATTAAAGAATGCAAACATGGTCATAAGCATCCCTGAGGCTTCCTGGCACTTCCTGTTTCTCGTGCCTGCTTCTGGGTGCTGTGCTGATCTCCCCGCGGCAGCGTGAGCTGGTTGCTTCCAGCAAGGCTTGTGTCCTGGTTCCTGATTCCGCCTCATGGTGCCTGCAGTGGGAATGATTTCCCTGCAGAGCACGTGGTCCCCACTGAGGTCTGGCCAGGGAACAAATGATCTGGTATCTCTGCTTCTGGATGCATTCCCCGGCTTCGCAGGTTACTCTCTAACATGTGTTTTAGTGTAATTTGTTCTAAATGCTTCGAAATGAGCAGGAGCCTCAAAACAGGAACTCCGGCCTGAATGCCTTTGAAAATGTCATTTTATCAATGAAATGCATTTGATAGTCTAAGGAAAGTGAGGACTCCAAGAGAAAGAGCAACCATCTGTTGCTCCTTTCACTGCTTCAGAAAGCGTGGGGGCTCCCGGGGAAGTGACAAGTCACGTGGCCCCCCCCGGAACACGGGGGCTTGGCCGTCACAGCCAGCAGCGGCCACCACCACCTGGCCGGGTGCCAGCCGTGCTGACGGTGGGCGCCTCCTGCGCGGCCACGTGACCTGCTTATCAGTCGTGGACTTCCCAGGTTCCACCCCAGGTCTGCAAATCAGGGGCCCTGCGGGGGAGGCCGGGGGGTCTGCGTGGTGAGCCAGCTGCCGGCGGTGGGGATCCCTGTGTGCAGACCGGGGTGTTTAAGAAGTGGAGTCTGGCAGCGGCTTAATCCCTTTTATTGTTACTTTCAGACACTTCTCATGTAAACTTTCATCCTGTCACTGGGAATGGCTCTCCAGGTAGGATGTTTGTTTTTGCTGCCCCTGAAGGGCAGAGCTGAGGTCCGAGCTTTTGCGTGCCAGGGTCCGGAGATGCCTGGGATGCCTGCCAAATAAGGCGTGTGCCACGGAGGGTGGCGGACAGACGGCCGGACTGTCCGGTCGGAGAGCAGGCTGTTTGTTCTAACGCAGTCACGGCAGCGAGCACCGGCCGTGGCTTCCTCCTGAGCTTACGTGTCTGTCCACGGCCTCGGCTCGCTCTCATTCCCGCATCCCTGCATCAGTGTGCTCAAACACCTTCTCTTTCCCCTGCCGTCTGCCCTAGCCATTCCGGAGTGAGTCCCACAGAGTTACGATATACAAACATTATTGAGCACAGCTGTCGACCAGACCCCATGTGGGGTTGCCAAGGCCACATGGATGAACGTACATCCTCTGTAGCCTGTAAAGGTGGTGTCCCGTGGGTTCCCGACTGTTGGTTGAGTGTCCACTATAATGTTCTCCACGTGCCAGCCTTGTGCTGTTTCCTGAGGCTGTAGCCCGAGAAGAACATGTAAATTGTGATATATGCATTTGGCATATTCCTTGATTCTTCCTGGGATTCTGGATAAGAGAGTGGCACTTGGTTGTCCCTTGAACTAATAGAGATAGCACCCAAGGTCCAGTGAGCCCTCTGTAAATGCTTTGACATGAAGGAAATCTGCTGAGACCCTCAGGTAGGTGTGTGACCCCTGGGACTGGAAATTCCCTCCACGCAGTCTTCTATAGGGAATCAGAGTCAAAGTCTGCCGTGTGCAGACAAGTCAATTCTGATACCGGGGAACAATGGTGAGTGTTGACTAACGTGATTTTTTTTGTTTTTGCCAAAGATCCTTCTTGTATTAAGGTAATACCATCCATATGATTTTTTGTTAAGAAGGATTTTATGATACCCAAGTTCTCACTGAATCTCAAATTAACATGAACTGGGAAAATTAATAACCCAAGAGATTTCTTGACTTATCTCCAAGAAGTGCTAACAAAAAGCAAAAAATACAAGAATATTGAAATTAATGTTGATGTGGAAGCAGGTGAGGAAAACAAACAAGAAAGAAGTGTTTGGGGAAAGGGGAAGAGATACGCAGAGCAGGCAGAACAGCACAGCACATGCCCATCCTCAGTTGTGGGCTGGGACCAAAGCCTCACCGTGCAGAAGGGGATGTCCACAGAGAGCTAGAAGAGTCCATGAAACAACGGGTCAGGGGACCAAAGGCCAGCAAGGACTCTGTAAGAGCACTCCACCATGCCAGCGGTGACGGCAGCACGGCAAATAGAGAGAAAAATGGCAGTTTCTAGGCTCCTGCTTTCCTCACAGTGAGTCTGGACTGTCCATGTCACTACTGACCGTAAGAAGCATCCAGAACCTTCATCCCTGAGCGTCTCCTCGAAGGTCGGGACTGCGTTTCTCCCAGAGGCTTTCAAGCCCTGAGAGCTCTGTCTTGGTTCCCCACTCAAAGTAGACAAGCTTCCTGGGGTTCGGTACTCAGAGCAATACTGTCACCCCGTCCCACACCTGTTGCCCCATCTAGTGGGTCCTCCTGTCACAGGCACCCTCTCAGCATTGACCCTGAGAGAAGGGCTGACCCTTCCTCTGCTTCCTGCATGTTCCTTAAAAAACCTGCTACCTCCTCTTGACCTGGTGATCATGGGTGGTCCCAGATGACCTGGTGATCCTCTGTGGTCCCAGGTGACATGCTGATCCTCTGTGGTCCCAGATGACCTGGTGATCCTCTGTGGTCCCAGGTGACACGGTGATCCTCTGTGGTCCCAGGTGACGTGGTGATCCTCTGTGGTCCCAAATGACATGGTGATCCTCTGTGGTCCCAGATCACCTGGTGATCCTCTGTGGAACCAGGTGACATGGTGATCCTCTGTGGGCCCAGGTGACATGGTGATCTTCTGTGGTCCCAAGTGACATGGTGATCCTCTGTAGGCCCAGGTGACATGGTGATCCTCTGTGGCCCCAGATGACCTGGTGATCATCCATGGTCCCAGATTTGTTGCCCCTTAAATCGTAAGCTCCACAAGGGCAGGCCCTCCTTTGGATCCCACTGTCCTGGAGACAAGAGGAGGTAGAGAGCAGTCACTCAATAATTATTTAATAAGTTCAGTTGAAGCTGGATCTGACTTGACTTGTACTTCTTCTAGCGCGTGGCGTGAGTGAGGGATTGCAAAGGCGGTCTCACTGGGAGAAGCACCCTGCAGCAAGTACCCTCTGGCTTCACTTTATCCTCTAAGTGCAGGTTGTAGACGGATAAGATCTCTATGTTGGCATCGTCAATTTCAGTTCCCTGGTTTACTAAAAAAGCAGGGAATTCTTTCCTGGAATCTGAGAAAGCTCAGAGCTTAAAGGGAGACATTGCTCCTTCGAACAGGCTTGCATTTGTGACCGTGCTCATACCTGTCCTTCGGGTGCTTTCATAATTATTCCCTCTTACATCCCAGCAGGTGTGCACACTTCACCGATGCCCTCGCCGTGTGTCTGTTCCCCCGAACCCCAGGGTGAGCCTCATCTGCAGATTAAGCAAACACACTTAGAAGCTATACTCACTTTCCAGTGGTCTCTGATTTAGAAAGTTCTTGCTTTTGTGAATCCTACAGCTGCAGAACTATGTATTTCTTAATGCTATCTCGTAGCATAAACAGTAAAAAAAAAAAAAAGTCTTAAATCAGTATCACTGTGGGAAAATCCATCCACATGAATATTTAAAGAGTGTGTTTTAACCCGTTTCTTCAATGTTTGGGTCTTGTTCTAACTTTCCCTCTGGCTTACACCCTTGCTTTTTAGTAAGCAAAATATAGACCGTGTTTTTGATCGTTTGCATCGGACCTACCTATTTTCCACGCAGGATTGCGCGGGCGCCCTCTGCAGCTTCCTCCCGCCACTGTCCTTGCATATGGCACACAGCACAGCCTTGTCAAGATAAAAGACACGGGGACCCCTGGCACTCTGAGGTCTGTCTTCGTGTCACTCAATGTCTGATTTCTTTCTAAATTTGGCAAATTACCTTTTATCTTAACGAGTTTGAAGACCCTCAACCAAGTTCTTTTAATAAACTGTGAATTCTTTAAAATAGGGCTGTTTTATTTTCCTTTAACAGGCTTTGTTGGTTAAAGAGTACAGCCGAGTAAAAGCTCATTTTCTTCTGTGCACCGTCTGCCTTGGAACGTAACTGCTGTTCAAAGTGAGGGGGGGGGAGGAGAAACGTGCGTAAAGCGTGTGTTCTCTTATTTCTGACAAAGAAAAGCTCCATTGTTAGTTCTACACCATTAAATTATAAAGAATTGTGGTCAAATTCCAAATGCCTGAATGCTAGGCCTTCTTTTTTTTTTATTGCAAGATGTAGAAGCTGTCTCTCTCTTTAGAGAAAATGATAATTACAATGTCTTACCATAAGTAATCTGCATTTCCTAACTCAGGTTTAGGAAATGCAAACAGACCACCTCTTACACATCGAACTTAGTGGGATTTGGGTGACTGCACCTTTCCACTGAAACAGGGATGGGCGTGGCTTATGGGGCGGGGCTGGTCCTGAGCACCTCACAGCCTCAGGTGGGCTCCTTGCTTCACATGCGCTCTGTCTCCCATCTCTGTCCGTCTGTCTGTCTCTTTCTGTCTCTGTCTCTGTCTTTGTCTCTGCTCTGTCTGTCTCTGAATGTCTGTCTCCTCTCTCTGTCTCCCCTCTCTGTCTCTGTTTCTCTGTCTTTCTGTCTCTCTTTCTCTCTGTGTATCTCTGTCTCTGTCTGTCTTTTTGTCCGTCCCTCTGTCTGTCTCTATGTCTCTCTCCTGCATGATGCTGTTTTCAGAGGAGGTCTATCAAACCCCCCAGAGCTTTGCGGGAAGAATAAGGCAAGGGGGGGAAACCTCCACAAAACTGGAAGCGACATGTCAGTGGACGCACTTCCTAATTTCACTACGCTGAAGCGTCAGCATCTCCCAGGAACTGGGCGGCCCCCAGGGGCACACCTCTGTGGCTGGAAAGTTAGAACACATTTGGGGCAAAGTGAAAAAACCAGGCCTTAAAACTCTATAGAGACAGAATTCAATCAGGCGTTTTTATGGGCTTGCTTTGCCCATTTTTAAGTAAAAGAACAACGTTTTGTACAACCGTGAGAAAGCAATGATCTGTCTTCACTTGCCTCTTGGCTAAAATAAGCACAGATCATTTTAGCAAGTCAGCTTATTCTCAGGACACATTAGGGCGTGCTGCTTGAGCTGCAGCAAGTTAGAACAGCGTGTCCCTGCCGTGGCCCCAGGCCCCACTGAGGGGAGACCCCACTGCCTCCAGCTGCCGTCACCTGTCTCCTGACTGGAGCCTTCATCCAGACGTCGGAGACATGACCACCTTCCCCAGCCCCCTCCTGGCCGGTGCACTCGGCCCTTCCCTCCCAGGACCCCGGTCAGGGGCGCGAGGCCTGGCCCGGACTCCCTGTGGGGTCCGTCCCAGCTTCGGTCCTCCTTCCCTCCGCGCTGTCTCAGGGTCAGCTTTGGGTTACTCTGTTAACAGTGCCTGCAAGGACCCACAGAGCTTCATGGGGGAAGTACGGTACCTTTTAAGGAATGAAGTATCTTAAATTTGAGAATTTCCTGTTTTTCTTGTACTGATGAGGGAACAAGTGGATGAGGGTCCCTGAGCTTCTGAACCCCATTCCTACTTTTCCCCCAGCTTGGACTCTGAGACCGAACAGGCTGTTCTGAGCATGGCTCTCTCTACCTCCATAAATATTACTGGGACTAACGTGCCAAATAAACCTATTCAATACACACAGTACTCAGAGAGCCAAACACCACCGTGCGGTACTCGGTCATGGCCACAGTCCTCGGGCGCCGGGGGGGGCTCCGTCGGTGAAGCGTCTGCCTTCAGCTCAGGTCATGATCCCAGGGTTCTGGGATCGAGCCCCGCGTCGGGCTCCCCGCTCAGCAGGAAGCCTGCTTCTCTCTCTGACAAATAAATAAAATCTTAAAAAAAAAAAAAAAATAACCACAGCTCTCAGTTTCCTACTTTTCCCTTCCTTTCTTTCCTTTAATGAATTGCTAATGCTCCATAAATCAGAGAAAACGCCTCGGGGCAGGGGATACCTCCATCAGTGACCACAGTTGCGTGGAGACCCCATTTATCCTGCAGTACAAAGCCTTCCCAAGTGTCTTCTGAGACCCGGCTGCATGCTCACTGCTCCGCCGGTGTGTGCGGACTGGACAGGTCAGAGTGGCATTGTCCACCAAGGGCAGGGGTGCGGGCAGACGGGCCCCTGGAAGACACAGCTGGCTCTGCAGTGGAGTGTCAGGGCATCAGGAGGAGCCAAGGCAAGGATGGGGACCCTGGAGCAGGCGAGGGGGAGCGCGGGCAGCCGCACAGGGGCTGCTGGGCCATCTCAGGGGCTCCTTCACGTGGGCCTGTGCTCGCATGCACCTGCAGCGCTGGGTGAGGGCAGGCCCCTGACCTCTGTGCCCACTTGACGCTGGGGCGATGCATGCAGGCATGGGGTGCAGTGCTGCTAGGCACGTCACGGAAACCAGCAGCCGCCCCCGGGCCCGGGCGTTGATTCAGAAGACGGTAAGCTAGTTCAAGCAAGGACGCAAGAAGGGGTTAGCCCGCCCCCAGTCCTCTCCGTGGACTCCTGACTCTCGGGAGTAACTTCCAGGGTGGCAGTAAGACACGGAGCATGCAGGAGGGGACTCGCAAGCGAATTTACAAACGGAAGGGCAAATATTGACGGCCAAACAGAATTCCTGCACATCCCACTGCAGATATTCACGGTTTTGTGCACCACTTAGTGTAGCTGGCTTGGAGAGGATCGGTTCTCGAGATCCCCGACTGCCCGGGGCTCAGATTCTTCAGGGATTCCCGCCGTGGCCTCAGGCAGACTTCTGTTTTCTGCGGCTCTGCAGGACGCCTCTTTACGTTTGTCTGGCTTCTTTTTTTTTTTTTTCTCCCCCAAGTTTTTGCGAGTCGATCAAGATAAAGACAAGGATTGCAGCTTGGATTGTGGGGGCTCCTCGCAGAAGCCCCTCTGTGCGTCGGACGGCAGGACCTTCCTGTCTCGCTGCGAGTTCCAGCGCGCCAAATGCAAAGACCCTCAGCTAGAAATTGCTTATCGAGGAAACTGCAGAGGTAAGCTGGGTGCCATCAGCCGTTAACATGGAAGGCCATGTATGTTATTTTCATCTTTGCTAATTTTTATATGTAAAAGCTCAAGGGTTTTAGGTTTGTTTTTTTTTTTTTTCAGAATGTATAAGGAAGAAGAGTAATTTCTATGAGTCTCAGGAGCAGAGGCATCTTTTAAAGTTGTTTAATGCTCTTTCCTTGGGATATTTTATCAGGACATACATTTATCTGAGTCTTCAGAAAGGATTCTCACCAGAGTCAGTACTGCTTCCTTCCACCCCGTCTTGTTTCTCTGCAAACGGGACGTGCATACGGCACCTGCTCCGACTGTCAGTGATTTTCCTTCCCGTTGATTTTACACGTGTAATTTCTGATGATCCTGATTTAAGAATCAGATTTAGATTTAGCTAACATGCTTAGAGCAAAACATTGAAATACTTCCTATGTTAATGAAGGCTTTGACTCAACAAAGCACGCTGATGTTTCAAGCACAAACAGTCGCGTTCAGAAAGAGATTTACCTTCTTTTTGCTGTTATCTTAAGAGAAAAGACCACACAGAGTAAAATCGCCTTTGAGAGGAGGCTCCGCTCGGTCTCGCTGTTGGCCCAGCAATCCCACAGCAAGGCGAAACTCCGTCGGCCACGGTGGTCCGTGTCTCGGCTCCAAATTGGCCACGTTCTGAATAACCTGCTCTTCCTTCTTTCATAATACGATATATCCGAGGTGAACACGTTTGAGTCACTTCTGCCCGTGAGTGAGTCGGCACCTTGCCTGCTCCCGCTGACCCCCGGGGGCGCTCTGCCGGCAGACCCAGGCTCCCCACAGCGACCCACACCTGCGCCCACGCTGGGGCCGTGGGCTCGCCCGGGACAGGTCCGTGTCCGCACGCACTGCACGTGGGTACGTGTGTGTTGCCCATGACCGATGGTCACACATTCACGAAGGCTTTCTTTCCACCATCGTGGTTGGTTCAGAGTCTAAGTATTTTAGACCCTTAGGATTTAAAGGCCACAGAGAGGCCTGGACGTGAGCTGATGCGAGTGGGACGCCCTCCGGCTGGGGAAGCTGGGAAGGTCCTCTCTGTGAGGGGACAGCAGAGCACTGCACACCGAGTCCCTTTCTTATCCTGTGGTCAGATGCAGCTCCCCGAGTGGGAATCACACAGAAGGAGTGTTTCCTCCTTTTCGTTAAGGGGCCATGACCTCAGCGCTGAGGCCGAGCAGAGACATCAGGAGGGGTGGGAGACAAGGGGTTGATCTCACTATGGAGACCTAGAGTATCAGGTGTTGGAGTTTTTCCTTAGGGGGAAATGGGAAGCCAAAGGGAGCTGAGGCAGAAGAGGGACAGAGGTAAGCTGACTTGCGCTGAGACCGCGTCCCTCGCCGTACCGCGCCACCCGGCTCCTTCGTGGCTGCGCTGCGCCTTTGCCGGGTGCGCAGGCTCTGGGCTCCCCCAGGCGTCGGCCACGACGAGCGTCCTCCTGGACCTGCTCTCAGAGGGATGCCCGAGGTGAAGGAAGCAGCTGTTGCCAGAGGGGAAGCGTGGTTTTAATTCAGTTTCAGTAAGTTACTGAGTTTATGAAAATGCAGGGAACAAAGTATTTGATTCATACCTGAAATGGAGGTGCTGCGGTGGGGTGTCCTACCAGAGTCCGGAGACGCCGGGGATCTGATGCTGCAGCCCACCGGGCGCACAGGAAGGCGCTTCTTCCAACTCCGGCCCAAGCAGAAAACAGTGCATTCAAAGTAAAGACCTGTAATTTTTGTTCAACAGAACCCATATGGTTCACAAATTAAATTTTACTTTTGTAGGGAAAAATAGTTTTTAAAATGTTAAAGCACAGATATGAAATATCCTTCTATAGAAAAATTCCATAAAAGTTGAGATAATTCGAATTAGCAGCCTTTGAAATTATTTAATTGAATTATATATCCTTGTGTGTACCATCCACAATAAAAGCTATCTTGGAAGGGTCACATGCAGAGGAAGCTGGATTCCTGGTGTAGCCAGGCTTGCTCTGCCTTTCTTCGTGGGATGGAAGAAAGCAGAACATACCTTTAAAAAAAGATTTTTGTAAATGAAAAATGATTTTTTTCTCCTTAAATATCCATTCCCACTTGTAGAAAACAGTAGAATATAATTTATCAAATCCCATCCACCTGAGTCTCCAGCGTTCTGAACCCTATTTTGTCCTTGTACCTGTTTTCTCGGTGGCCGTTAGGTTTCGGTAAACTATATGCTGTTTCTCATTCCTTCGGAGAAAACTTGAGTGAAAAACCTCAGATACACCTGATGGCGATACAGACACACACGAAAACTTCATTCACTCAAGCAAACAATCGATACTCTTGAGGCAGCTTCATTCTGTGTGATTCTAAAGTTAAATCATCGCTTAGCACCAGCCTGAGATTTTCCAATAGATTCTGAAGTTACTCGGTGTGGGCGCGCCTCAGAGAACGGCGGGCTGGGCTCCCCACCACCGAGCGCAGTGAGTATCCCGATAAAACGAGGCCGATCAATGTTTTGGTATCCCAGTGCACACATGAGTTCTGTCTACACTATCCTGCAGTCTACTAAGTGTGTAAAAGCATTTTGTCTAACTAAACAACATGCATACCTTACTTACAAAGTACTTTATTGTTAAAAAATGACAACCCTTATCTGAGCTTTCAGTAATTTGTAATCACTGAGCACAGATCGCCAAACAAATACAATAATAATGAAAAGGTTTTGAAATATTGCGAGAAGCACGGAAATGTGACTCAGAGACAGGAAGTGAACAAATGCTGTTGGAGACATGGCGCTGGCTGACTTCCCGATGCTGGTTTGCCACCAGCCTTCGGTTGGCAGAGTATCTGCCTGATAAAGGGAGATGAGGTATGGCTGCATGAGTACATTTGGTAAACTAACGTTCCTTGTTAAGAATGGCTCCCTGGACGTCCCGCATCGGGCTCCCTGCTCAGCGGGAAGCCTGCTTCTCCCTCTCCCACCCCCACCCCCGCTTGTGTTCCCTCTCTCGCTGTGTCTCTCTCTGTCAAATAAATAAATAAAATCTTTAAAAAGAAAAAAAGAATGGCTCCCTGGATGAGCGTGAGCGGACTTCACCTGTTACATGACCGCCAGGCTCTCTCCCTGCCTTTGATTGACTTCTAGTTCCTAGGCACTCAGGGGCTCTGTAAGAACCTTCAGTTCACGATGACATCATCTAGACTGTGGATGGCCTCCTCCATGCTCTAAAATGGCCCGTGTGAGACTCTCCAGAACCCCAGATGTTCCCACCACCCGGCTCTCCTCCGACGATCTCTCACATGGGTTTCAGGAACCTGCAGTGACCAGACAGCTTGCACCTCATGAGGCAAAGTGAGACAAGAGGTCTCCTGGGCCCAGAGGGCAGCTCACCCATCATGGGGGCCATGAAAACAGGACACCCAAAGCCCCCAAAACTGCACCCCCTAACACTAGAAATTTGTTTACTGTGTCCTCAACAAAGACTGAGTTAGCCTAGATATCTGGAGATGAAATATTTTTTGAAGAAGCAATATTTAAACCGAAGGACTTCTGCTCATCAGAAACCACCATTCCTGGTTTGTTCTACTTTGCTTTTCAACACAGACCACCCTTGGAGTTCTCACACATTTTACTAAGAAGGATGGTGTGCCCGGACAGTTGTCTGGGGATTAAAATGATTTGTATTTTTCTGGATATGTCTCCTGAGGCAAGGGAAACAAAAGCAAAAATAAACTACTGGGATTTCATCAAAATAAAAAGCTTCTATACAGTGAAGGAAATAATCAATAAAACTCAAAGGCAACCTACTGAATGGGAGAAGATATTTGCAAATGACATATCCAATAAGGGATTAGTATCCAAATATATAAAGAACTTCTGCAACTCAATACCCAAACCCCCAAATAATCCAATTAAAAATGGACAGAAGATATGAACAGACATTTCTCCAAAAAAGACATCCAGATGGCCAACAGACACATGAACAGATGCTAAACATCAGTGATCATCAGCTAAATACAAATCAAAACCACAATGAGATATCATCTCATGCTGGTCAGAATGGCTAAAATTAACAACACACAAAATGACAGGTGTTGCCAAGGATGTGAAAAAAGGGAAACCCTTCTACACTGTTGGTGGGAATGCAAGCTGGTGCATCCACTCTGGAAAACAGTATGGAGATTCCTCAAAAAGTAAAAATAGAACTACCCTATGATCTAGCAATTGCAGTACTAGGTATTTACCCAAAAAAATACAAAAACACTAATTTGAAGGGATACATGCACCCCGATGTTTATAACAGCAATGTCCACAATAGTCAAATTATGGAAGCAGCCCAAGTGTCCATCGACTGATGAATGGATAAAGAAGTGATATATATTTATATATATTGGAATGGAATATTACTCAGACATAAAAATGAATGAAATCTTGTCATTTGCAATGACATGGATGGATGTAGAGGGTATTATGCTAAGCAAAATAATTCAGTCAGAGAAAGACAAATACCATATGATCTCACTCATGTGTGGAATTTAAGAAATTAGACAAATGAGCAAAGTAAAAAATGAGAGAGTCAAACCAAGAAGCAGACTCTTAACTCTAGAGAACACACTGCTGGTGACCAGAGGGGAGGTGGGTTGGGGATGGGGGAAATAGCGGATGAGGATTAGGGTGACTTACCCTGATGAGCACTGAGTAATGTGCAGAATTGGTGAATCATTAGATTGTCCACCTGTAACTGCCTGTTAACTATCCTGGAATTTAAAGAAATGATTTGCAGTGGGCCTCAGCATGGAAGCAGCAGGATCATGGCTTCAAAGTGGCATCCAAGAAGAAGCTTCCATGTAAGGACTTCTCTTCCTTTCCGTTCTGTGTCTAGTTTGTGTGTCCTTATTCTAAACACATCAATCTGAGAAAAATTCGGATGCCTTGATTGTAGTTTTGCACCTCAGTTATCTGTGCTGAGACTAGAGAAGTGATTTAAGAATAAATTCAAATATCAGATGCTCTAATCTTCAGAGAAGTTTCTAGAAGCAATCACCCAGGCTGGCATCGCTTGTGGCAATGTGCTGTGGAGGTGGTGGTAACATTTGAGTTAACGTTCCTTTCTCCGCCACGTTCCTTTAGACAACCCCAATGAGCTGTTGTCTTGGAAGGCCATGAGGAAGTGCCAGGTGAAGCCTCTGCATTAGCGCTCATGCTGTGGGCACCTGTGCTGGGTCAGGTAGACCAAGGCCAGAGGACCTCGTCCTCTCTGGGTGGAAACCCGACTCAGAGCTTGGCTGTGCCCGCTGTGGGGTCCACGCTGGATTGCTTCTTGATAACGTCCTTGTTCGCTTCTTTGTGTTTGGACCCAGCCTACTTGCTCTGGCTAATTCTCCTGGGTGGGATTCTCATTCAGCTCACTGAACAAATGTCGTCCCATAAATTTGTGACACAGAAAATGTGTGAAGGGAAGTGGGTAGAACTAAAACTCACCTCACAAAAGCTGGTTCAATTAAATCAAAAGGGTAAAAATAAAAAGAATGTACAGATGCCCATAGATTTCAAAATCATGTTTACTTGGTGCTTTAGCGAACAAGGGTAGCAAATATTAAAGTTACTTTAGAGGGACATTGTTAGCCACATGTTTATTTTAAAATAACTGGGTGGGGCGCCTGGGTGGCTCAGTCGGCTAAGCGTCTGACTCTTGAGCTCAGCTCAGGTCTGGATCTCAGGGTCGTGAGATCGAGCCCTGCGTTGGGTTCTGTGCTGGGTGCGGAGCCTACATAATAAACAAAATAAACTATCAGGGCATTGTGCACCTCTGCTGTGGTGGATTCAGGGCACAGGGCGGGGGCTCTGAAGCCTCCCCTTACAGCCCTCATCTTGTGAGTGACATGAATCTGTGCCACGCGGGGGGCGCCCTGAAAGCGGGCTTCCAGTCCACAATCCAACATTTCCTGCACAAGCACCTTTGGCCTGGGTCCTGGCTCATGGCGGGAGGCGGGCCTCTTCCGAGGATGGGCTCCTTTGCACTGGCTGGCGTCTTTTGCTAGCCGCTTACCAGCCATGTCCTGACGTCCAGCAGGCAACACCCCCAGCCTGTCCAGGTGCCAACGGGGAGGAAGTGGTTCCTGGGGATGGGAGGAGGTAAAGTGAGCCGGGGTGTGGGTGGGGCCCAGAGACAGGGATCCCGCGGCCGCAGGGCAGATTAGGCTGTGACCCTCCTCTGTCCTCTGTGGGCACAAATACGGCAGATTCGACGACACAGCCAGGTCAAAAGCTTGCTTCCCTGAGTGGGAAGGAGGGAGCACAAGACCGAGTGTCCCCTTACACCACTTCACGTGATACTGATAACCATCTGGATTTTTCCTCTAAATTATTCCTGATGTTGGAATAAGCTAGTGCACAATAGTGTCAATTTGACAAATGGGAAACTGCATATTTTGAGGGCATTTTCATGGTCTGTGGGTGGAGGGTGACAGTCCTATAGGCCTATTTTTTTTTTTAAGATTTTATTTATTTATGTGAGAGAGAGACAATGAGAGAGAGAGAGAGAGCACATGAGGGGGGGAGGGTCAGAGGGAGAAGCAGGTTTCCCGCCGAGCAGGGAACTCGATGTGGGACTTGATCCCGGGACCCTGGGATCATGACCTGAGCCAAAGGCAGTCGCTTCACCAACTGAGCCACCCAGGCGCCCTAGGCCTGTCTATTTTGAATATACTAGTTTGAAAACAACCGTTAAAATATTTTAGTCCATAGTTAATTAAGTTGGATAAAAATATTTTATGAATTGGATGTTACGATCTAACTGTTGACCTTGAATAGAAATGCAGTGGTTTACGCTGATAGATTTTTCTTAGAAATCTGTGGAGTTTGTGTTTTCAGAACTTAGCGAACACATTAATACTTTTCTTTTGATCTGAGACCATTGGAGCTGTCTTTCTTTTCAACAAAATTTCTGGCATTGAATAAAAAAACAAAAAACAAAAAACAAAAAAAAGGAAGAAGAAGAACAGTTAAATGCCAGGAGGCATTAGACCTACTTTGAGATTTCTGGAAACAAAGTGATCACGGATATCTGTCGGAAAACAGCCGTCTTGGGGATTCCCAGGACCGAAGAAAGGAGCATAGTTACAAAGTGCTCCTGGTTTCCCTCCCCCTAGTGGGCTGCCAGCGTCTTGGGGTCCTTGTTGTGACCACCTGAGCAAGGCTGCAGTCTCCGTGAGCCACAAGAGCCCCCACCCCCAAGTGGTCCCCTGGCGAGCTCTGGTGGGCACACAGCGAACACACGGCGGGCACATGCGAGCCCCGGTGGGTCCCCAGTGAGCTTCGGCGAGCACACGGTGAGCACACGGCGAGCACACGGTAAGCACACGGCTAGCACACGGTGAACACACAGCGAGCACTTGGTGAGCCCCTGGCGAGCACACAGCACTTGGGCCAGGACACGCGGTGTCAGCTTGGAGGCAGATTGTGTCCTAACAACAGGGACCGATGAGTGGTTCTTATTCATAATAACTGCTACGTTGGATGAGCTTCAGCGTCTTGTTCTCTCCCTTCGAGAGCCCTGAGTGACACATACATGGTTTTCTCCAGATAAACCACGATCACTAGTGCAGAAGGCCGCACACGTGTCATCCCTGAAATCAGCCAGGCTTTCGAGCGGGGTTTCTGTGTGTCACCCCCCATTGGGTTGGGTGTTGCCATCTCTAAATGTCCTCTATTTTTTCATTAATTTTATTAAAAATGTGGTGTATGCCCAGCAGCAGTAAGTGCCCTGCAGCCTCTGACTCCTGTGTCTGCTCTGCTCTCTCCCTGGTTCTCCGCTGCTCAGAGCCCCGCGCTGCTGGGTTGGGCTCAGGGAGGGGAGGTGCCAGCGCCCGCAGCTGCAGGCTTTCTAGCGCCCTGCCGCCCCCTCCAGTGCGAGAATCACAGACCCGCGTGAGGGCTGCTGAGCCGGGGCACCTGCGAGTTTCTCTCACCGACCGGCCCCGGTCTGCACCAGCCTTCTCGTCTGTAAAACAGGGCGGTGGGATCAGATGAACACCAAGAATTCCTCCTAATGAGCCTTGATTTACGTGTGGAGAGTCAAGAAACCGGCTGGGAAGCTCCCTCGCCTGCCATTTCCTTAGGCTTCTGGTGGCATTATCTTTGGGAAGCCGGAGCAACCTGGGTGTCTGCCGCGGCTTCACCAGGAACTTTGTGAACCCACAGAAAGCGTCGGTCTCAGGGTGTGTTTTGGTTACTATAAATCAATTGTTAGCCTGCTGTTATTTTCTTCATTAAAACAGATATTTCCATAAAAGAAGTCTATGCAGGATATAGGCGTGTGTGTGTGCATGAATATCCCTTTGTGCGTGTACACGTGCGTACGCCTGTGCATGTATATCCCCGTGTGCACATGTGTATGTATCTGTGTACATGTGTGTGCACACATGCGTATCTCCGTGCATGTGTATCCCCATGTGCACATGTGTATGTATGTATGTATGTATGTATCTGTGTGCGTACATGTGTGTGCACACATGCGTATCTCTGTGCATGTGTATCCCCATGTGCACATGTGTATGTATGTATGTGTGTATCTGTGTGCGTACATGTGTGTGCACACATGCGTATCTCCATGCATGTGTATCTCCATGTGCACATCTGTATGTATGTATGTGTGTATCTGTGTGCGTACATGTGTGTGCACACATGCGTATCTCCGTGCATGTATATCACCATGTGCACATGTGTATGTATGTATATGTGTATCTGTGTGCATACGTGTGTGTGCACACATGCGTACGCCTGTGCATGTATATCCCCATGTGCACATGTGTATGTATGTATGTGTGTATCTGTGTGCGTACATGTGTGTGCACACATGCATATCTCCGTGCATGTGTATCTCATGTACGTGTGCACGTGTGTATGTATGTACATTTGTGCACACGTGTATCTGTGTGTGCGTGTGCGTGTAGCTGTGCACACGTGTATCTCTGTGCGTGTGTACACGTGTGTATGTGAGCATGTGCACACGTGTCTGTGTACACGTGTATCTCATGTGTACATACGTGTATGTGTGTGCGCAATGCTCATGTATGTATGTGTGCATGTGTGTGCATGTAGCTGCGTGCATGTATGTATCTGTGTGTGCGTGCACGCCATGTGCACGTGTGTGTACAGGTATGTGCACATGCCCATGTATCTGTGCGTGTACATGTGTGCGTAGTGACTCTCCTGTCCGGTCTTTAGGCTGGGTCCTTGTCAGTGCCACCTGCCGCGTCGAAGCTACACCTCTTCCTGCCCACAGCGGGCTTTCTGAGATAGCCATGACATCAGGTGGTGTTCGAGGACTTTTTAATCATATCGGTGTTTGTCTCTTGCTGAAACCCTACACAGATCATGTCTGCCTTAACTCCTTTATGGTGTTCTAGTAAGTCTGATGTTAGAAACGTCCTTCCTTATGGACTAAAGTTGACACAAGAGGTAGTACCATCACTTTCACGTTCAAGCTGCAATCAGAAACACGACAGAACTTTTTGGAATTATACGTGAAAAAAAAAATCTTCCCTCTGCTTTAGCAATACCTACATTCTCAGAGTGTTAGTTCATCAGCAGAACCGGGAGAATCTCAGCACAGTGTCGGCCTGTCTGTCCTTGGAAGGTTGCACTCAGACTTGGTTAAAGGAGAGTTGGTGACGGTTTTGCAGGGGTCTGTTTCGATGCGTGGATGCTCATGGTTATCAATTACCGTACAGATGGTTGTCATCAGTCTTTTTCCGTATAAATGTTGTAAAACCTGTCTGAATACTTTACTATATTCTTGCAAGAGTTTGCAGTGTATCTAATTTTTTTCCTGTATGACTTGGCAAGCCCAATTATGGACTAAAGGTTTTCCTATTACAATTTGTTTCTGTCTCTCTGCATTTAAACTGATAATAGTCATTTAAAAAGGAAACTCTGTTCCTTTCCCCTCTAGCCCTGGAGTGCTATGGTCAAGGGATGGTTCTGGCGGACGTACGGCCCTGCTGTCCTCCCTGCCTGGAGGAGGAGGGTGGATGGGTCACCTTGCCCATTCTGCTGGCCTTTTATCACAGCACAGCCACCTATATTAGGGAGGGAAAGAACGTTCTATTTATGCGAAGAGATTTGTAGCACAGAATCCTTAATTTTTCTCATAGTCTGGCCTTCAAAATTATGGGTGGATAAAATATTACAACCTTTGAAACACAGTGTCTGCCTTCACTGGATGCCAATACACATAAAAGGCATGTCACGCATAGGACCAGCATTTCTGTGGCCACCGCCCCAGGAGAGTGTGTCTCCTTTGTCTGGTAGCCTCTGCTCGTCCAGCTCCCCCGTTCGGAGGCAAACTGAGAATTTAATCTTCCATCAAAGATGAGAGCTGCCTGTTTGAGGACTAGCTGATCAGAAGTAAGTAGAGAGTCTTTGAAGGAAGGCATCCAAGCCAGGAACAAGGTCCACGAGTTGTTTGGAAAATTTATGCTATTTTGGCACGTTCCATGATAGCTCAAATATTAGAAATGATTTGTAATTCCATCTGTACCCTGGTGGAGACCTCGCAAGCTGGAAGTCATATCACTTTTCCTTTTAGACAGTCAAACCACAGGTTCTACTAAAAAAACGACAGAAGTCCAGCAAAGCAGTGATTTGTCCTCAGCTAAAACACAGAGTGCACTAAAACCACATGTTGCCAAGTGCTGGCCGGCCAGGCCAAACTGTAGATGAGGGCCTGAGCACCGCGCCTGCGTGAAAGGCTGTTCTCGGCAGTGTGTGGAGCAGCCTGCAAGCCAGGGTCCCACCGAAGCCCAGGACGAGTCTGTTCAGAGGCAGAGTCTATATTCAGCACGCGGAGGCCGCTGGAGCTGTGGCCGCGGCCCAGGGCCCTGGAGCGGGTGCCCAGATAGCATGCGGTCCGACCCAGCAGTTTCAACTACCAGGCAATCAAAAGTCACCATCTAAAGATCTTGGCCAGTGGACACGTTTGAAGAAGTTATCTCTCGGAGTCCAGAGGGCCTTTAAGATCTCGACAACTTGTTATTTAAATCTGGAAACACTTTAGAAAAATTGGGATAGCCATTCTTTTCAAGTCTGAAGGCTCCGATGAGAGACCTCGAATGGCGGCCGAGGAAGGGAACGTGAGCTTGTGGAGGCGTCCTGGGGCGCGCGGCCGTGCACGGTGCACGTGGGTGCGCTCTGCTACACCCTCCGTGCTGGGGGGCTGGGGGCTCACACCTCCGCGCGTCACTGGACGGCGGGCGCTCACAGCAGGAATTACGACACCTTCTGGTCCCAGAGGTTGCACGCAGGCTGCTGCAGGCTGTGGGGATGAAGAGGGGACTCACTCCGAGGCCAGCGCGTCCCTCGCACACACGCGTCTCCGTGTTTGGTTTGAGGGTCTGTCTCCAAACCTCCGGTGTCCAGAGAGAGAGTAGACACACTCCAGTGTGTTTAGACTCTCCCTTTTTTGTGAACTTATTGGGACCCAGGTGATCACTCCTTGAGGAGCAGGAGGAACGTGGCACTTTTTATTGAATTATGTTATAGTGATGTTAACCCAAAAGCCTGAAAATATGGGACAGAGTGGAGGGAGGGCTAAGGATGTTTGACTTTTTATCTGACTTACTGTCAGATTTTCCACTTGCAGTTTTGGGGGGACAGGACCTCAGTATGGCTTTGAGACCCTGGGGCAGCATGACAGACAGGAGGGTCACTGTCCTTTCCTGGCCCAGGCGGGCTTCAGACCTTGCGGCTGAGGGCCAGGGCGTTGGGTCTGGTCTTAGCAGGGCTTCTAGCCCTGGTGCACAGTGTGTCCTGGAGCTGGTGAGCTCACACACCTCCTCGGACCCACAGACGCCTGTCTGCGGCTGGCCAGACCACAGGGGGACGTCTTCACCTTCGGGCAGCAAAGTCCACCTTGTACGGGATAAGCAGGGCGGCCGTCTCTGAGCCTCAGTGTCTGCTCCTTAAGAGCAGAGAGCACCCCGCCCTTCTTACCGTGCAGGCCTGTGGTCCTTCCTCGGGGGACCCTCTGCCCTGCCCCCCCACCGGCCGCGGTGACTCATGCATCTGCATCTCCCAGTTCTGTGACACCTCTGCCCTTCTGCTCGGCTCCTTCCTGCAGATGTGTCCAGGTGTGTGGCCGAGAGGAAGTACACCCAGGAGCAGGCCCGCAAGGAGCTGCAGCAGGTGTTCATCCCGGAATGCAACGATGACGGCACCTACAGCCAGGTGACCAGCTCGCCCTGCAGCTTCTGCACCTGAGCAGCGGGGCGGGGGCTGCGGGAAGGAGGGCCCGGGGCTCCAGGGGGACAACTCGCTGCCCATGTTGGAAGTGAGTGAATGACAGGGCTGACTTTCACGGACAGTTGTGCGAGCCCATTCACTTATGCCTTTCCAGGCGCAGGTTCTCTGTTGGGGCCACGCTGTCCACCTGTGTCACTCACTGTGTCCTGGTCTGGCACGGCTCCCTCCGTGAGGCGGGTCAGCCCCTGTGCCCCCAGCTCATCTCTGAGGATCCAGTCTCAGTTTAATTCTGAGGGTGAAGCCCGTGCTGGACGGATGCCGGGGACACCCTGGGGGCGGAGGGATGCCTGAGAGACCCTGGGGTGGGGCGGGGTGGGAGGGATGCCGGGGGCACCCCTGGGGGGGTGGGAGGGATGCCGGGGGCACCCCTGGGGGGGTGGGAGGGATGCCGGGGAGACCCCTGGGGGGTAGGAGGGATGCCAGGGACACCCTGGGGGCAGAGGGATGCCTGAGAGATGCGGGTGGGGTGGGGGGGTGGGGGGGTGGGGGGGTGGGAGGGATGCCTGAGAGACCTCGGGGGTGGGAGGGATGCAGGGGACACCCTGGGGGCAGAGGGATGCCTGAGAGATGGGGGTGGGGTGGGAGGGATGCCTGAGAGACCTCGGGGGTGGGAGGGATGCAGGGGACACCCTGGGGGCAGAGGGATGCCTGAGACCCGGGGGGGGGTGGGAGGGATGCCGGGGACACCCCTGGGGGGGGTGGGATGCCCGAGAGACCCCGGGGGGGGAGTGGTGGGATGCCTGAGTGACCCTGGGGGGTGGGAGGGATGCCGGGGACACCCTGGGGGCAGAGGGATGCCTGAGAGACCCGGGGGGGGTGGGAGGGATGCCGGGACACCCCTGGGGGGGGGTGGGAGGGATGCTGGGGACACCCTGGGGGCAGAGGGATGCCTGAGAGACCCGGGGGGGTGGGAGGGATGCCGGGGACACCCCTGGGGGGGGTGGGAGGGATGCCGGGGAGACCCCTGGGGGGTAGGAGGGATGCCAGGGACACCTTGGGGGCAGAGGGATGCCTGAGAGATGGGGGTGGGGTGGGAGGGTGGGGGGGTGAGAGGGATGCCTGAGAGACCTCGGGGGTGGGAGGGATGCAGGGGACACCCTGGGGGCAGAGGGATGCCTGAGACCCGGGGGGGGGGTGGGAGGGATGCCGGGGACACCCCTGGGGGGGGTGGGATGCCCGAGAGACCCCGGGGGGGGAGTGGTGGGATGCCTGAGTGACCCTGGGGGGTGGGAGGGATGCCGGGGACACCCTGGGGGCAGAGGGATGCCTGAGAGACCCGGGGGGGATGGGAGGGATGCCGGGGACACCCCTGGGGGGGGTGGGAGGGATGCAGGGGACACCCTGGGGGCAGAGGGATGCCTGAGAGACCCGGGGGGGGTGGGAGGGATGCCGGGACACCCCTGGGGGGGGTGGGAGGGATGCCGGGGACACCCTGGGGGCAGAGGGATGCCTGAGAGACCCCGGGGTGGGGGAGGGATGCCTGAGAGACCCAGGGGGGTGGTGGGAGGGATGCCTGAGAGACCCCGGGGCGGGGGGAGAGATGCCTGAGAGATTCCAGGGGGTGGGGGGGTGGGATGCCTGAGAGACCTCGGGGGGGTGGGAGGGATGCTGGGGACACCCTGGGGGCAGAGGGATGCCTGAGAGACCCGGGGGGGGGGGGTGGGAAGGATGCCTGAGAGACCCCGGGGCAGGGGGGAGAGATGCCTGAGAGACCCCAGGGGGTGGGGGGGTGGGATGCCTGAGAGACCTCGGGGGGGTGGGCGGGATGCCGGGGAGACCCTGGGGTGGGGGCAGAGCAGGAGGGACGCCAGGGACGGGGGCGGGGAGGGATGCCGCCCCCTCCGCACGTCTGCCGCGGTGCAGCGGGGAGCGGCCGAGCGTGTCCCCGACGCCCTGGGGCCCAGCTGCCCGGCGGCGGCACGAGGCGCGGCTGCAGCTCGAGGGCGGGCGTCCCGCACAGCCGAGCAGCCCGCGCCCTGGCACGCAGCCGCACTCGGGCCGCGGTCGCGGGGCGCGCTCGCTACTTCCGGGCGCGGGGCCGGGGGTCCTCGCGGACGTGCGTGCGCGGCGGGGAAGCGCGTCCGGGCGGCGCTGACCCCCCGTCCCCCCGTCCCCCCGTCCCGCCGCAGGTGCAGTGCCACAGCTACACCGGATACTGCTGGTGCGTCACGCCCAACGGGAGGCCCGTCAGCGGCACGGCCGTGGCCCGCAAGACGCCGCGGTGCCCGGGTAGGTCCGCGGGGAGCCCCTGCCGAGCCCCGCGCGTCGGCCGCTCACCCGCCCGCGTCTGCGCGCAGGGCCCGGGGAACCCGCAGGCGGCCGCGAGGAGGCCGGGAACCGGGGTCCGTGTCGGGACGAAGCCCCGGGCCTGGCGGACACTGTTCCTGAGACGGGGGTCTGGGCGAGCTCTGACGGGCTTTGGTTCCCGGCTCTGGGGTTTGGGAATGACCCCGAGGGCTGCAGGCAGCAGGGGAACGACCACATGTTTTCTTTGGCAAAAAAAAAAAAAGAAAGAAAGGAAAAGAAAAGTTCTGGTTTTACATGTATATGTTTGCAAAGAAAAAGAGGGTCATTCTGTGTGAGTCCATTTCCAGATGGTTGGTGTTGTTCCTCATAGAGGGCCTGAGGCACGGAGGCGTTAACGCTGCCGGGATATAACCTGCGAAATAGTCTGTTTGCCTTTAATATTTTACCAAAAATGATGTAAATGGAGAAAGTTTTACAGCTTGAGTTGGGATTAATTGGCCGGGGCTGGGGGATCATCGGACTGCCTCTGACGGGAGTCCTGAGCTTTGCCCCAAGGCTCCTGGACTAGACGAGTTAACTGTCGAAGCAGCCACGGTGATAAGAGAGCGCAGAGCATGTTCCTGATTTTTCATGTAAAATACTGAAACATTTGCATTTAGGATTTACTTTTAGACTTATTTTTTTTAAAGGTCAGACATCTTATAATTAGGAATTCTGTTCGTGACTCAGACGTTTACACCAGGAGCCAAGGCACAGGCCAGAACTCATAACTGTTTCAGCGTGATGACATCTGTAATTAACAGTAACGTGAAACCTAATATTTCCAGTGACTGGTCATCACTTAAAAGCCACGGGGTGTGCATCATGTGAAATTAAAATATATTTATTTAAAAAAAAACTTTGGTAATTCAAGAGCTAAAAATTGCTGACAAATATTTTTAGTGAGCTAACATTTGCACCTAATAATTCTTTTATGAACTCATTGAGTAAGTGAAAGAAAGAGGAAAATGAACACACGCCCTCTCTGTGTGTCCCTCACTCTGGGAGATACTGTCATATACGCATTTTATTTTGGGCATGCGGCACCACTAGGCACCCAGCCTTATTTTACGAAGGAGAAAGCCGGGGGGGTGCCCGTTTCTGTGATTTTAGCAATACTGTTAGAAAATTAAGTTGTGTCTGAAAGATCTTTATTGGAAAGCCATGTACAAAACTGGCTGCATTTCTTACATTCTCCAAATAGTACTTTGTTTTGGGAATCAAACCACTGTACTGTCCACTTACACATTATTTTTTCAACCAGGTACCAGAAATTATAATTATGGAAATTATAATTTGACTATATAGAAATGCTGCAGTCCGTGTGGACTTTTTGGTCCCACGTGATGGATTATGGAAAACAGTGTGCTTAAAATTAAGTCTGGTATTTCTTGTGTGGGGACTGTGGGCAAGGCTCAGTGGGTCAGGTCAGACTTGCGGTGAAGGCTGGGGGCTCTGCTCTCAGACTCGCTGTCTCTTCTCAGTCCTGGGCGGCAGTTCGGGGCTGGGTCACCTCACAGCTGCTCATTCTAGACACGCTCGGTAACGCCAGCGCACTGTGGAAATGGTCTGCCAACCCCCCGCTGCATCACGCTTTTATTCTGCAGGAATGTGGGTGTGGGAGAGCAGGTGCCTGTGCTCAGAAACTCTGCAGAGTTTGGGGAATTGTTGAGAATGTCTGAGGCCGGGGAGAGTTTCGGGACGAGTACGCTCACACACGCGTGCACAATGCACACACAAACTCATAGTGCTCAGTCACACACACACCCCCACACAGTCTCTCACACACACAAACATGCAGGAACACTTTATGCCAGACTTTTGCATAATGTACTTTAACTTCTTCCCAGATGTTGTCAGAGCCTCAGAAATAACGCAGCAGAGCAGGGCGATAGGGCATGACTCTGCATGGGGTCGTGCTGCTGACATCACCGCGGATGACCACGTTTTTCATCTGCAAACAGCCCGGCGCTTGTTCTCTAGGTACATCCTCGTCTCTTCACTGGTGCATGAGCGGGTGCGTCCTCTGGCTAGTGCACACTACCCACTCACTGTAAACGATGGCAGTGGTTTTCATCCGTTTTATTAAAATCAGGTAAGCCTCAGGGTTCAACAATTATCTTTTGCCCTGGAGTTCACACCAAGCTTACCCTATAAATACACGCTATAAAAATGTGACAAGAGATTTAAAATGTGGCTATAAACAATAGCTATCACTTAGAACATGCACGTGTGTGTTTATTATGAACATGTGCAAACACACGGTGAGGCAAGCCGTGGGGAGGAAAGCAGACATCCATGTGTTAGCGAGGTGTCCGATCTCCTGCCCCCAAATACTCCACCTTCTTGCTTCTCCCAGAAGGCCCTTCAAAAGGGGGAGTATTCCTTTATTCCATAATTATGTATTCTTAAGCCATTAATACAAAATACCCAAATTCCTACTAAATTGATAAGGAGAATTAGATGAGATACTCTAGCAGAAAAATGGTCAAAACTCCTGAACAGACAGAGTTTTATAAAGGAGGAAACCCTAACGACCCGTGAACACAGGAGAAAGTGGGTAGGCTCATTAGTACCAGGGAAGTGCAAATGAACTTTGCAGTGAGATTCCCCTCCACACACCCCCCACCCTGATTGGCAGCAACGAAAAAGTGATGTGTGGTGTGCTGGTGAGGACACGGATGCGCAGACCCTCCCCCGCTGGGGGCGCCGCGGGTGCAGAATCTGCTTGCCCCCCACGCGTGGGTGACGGGGTGCGCCGTGGCTCCGGAGACATGCACTCATGTTTGCAGCAGGAGACACGCACGGAACGTCCAGAGCCACGTTTGTGCTGACAACCGGATCTGGGGAACGGTTGGATGCCACGGTACCCGAATGCATGGACCACGTGGTTTGCTCGGTCTGTGAGGACCCACGGCTCCGGCGGGGTCCTGAGCAGAAGCACCACAGCACAGAACACAACACACGAGTCCATTTAAAATTCAAAACCAGACAAAGCTCAACTCCCGCACTTAGAGAAACATCTTTGGGTAGAGAGCCACGAAGACAGTGAGGAAGGGGTTATGGTAGGATCAGGTCAGCAGTTGCAGGTGGGAAGGGAGGATTTTGACTGGAGAGGGGGTGGGGCACGGCGACTCCTGCCCTGGAAGCTTCTTCTCTGGATCTTTGACAATAGTTTATCGGGCTGTGCGTGCATGTCTATGGGTAGGAGTGCAGAAGTCCACAGATTTAAAGAGATTTAAAGAGTTAAAAATGCAGATGTCCCTGGAGGAAGTAGCACACTGACTTGAATCCTTCCCAAAGTTATGCATCAACCTGAGGGTATGGATGGAGGGAAAGGGGTGGGGAAGAAAGGATGCACCATGGCTGCATGGGGGGGGACGGGGTGGAAGAGGCCTAGGTGAGGATTTGGGGGCGACCGGCATTCCCGTCTGCCGTCCGCCATGTTCTGGAGGAGTGGGGGTGGTGGCTTGCTGTCCCCTGTCAGTGTCACCACTCTGCCCGCGCGCGAGGGGACCCGCCAGGCGTCGGGAGTCACAGCAGCTCGGATAGGAAGTGCTATTACTTTCCAGTTTACAGGTGGGGACTCTGCCCAAGGCCTCCGTGCTTGTAAGCAACAGAGCTAAGACTTAAAACTCTCTCTTTTTGTCTCCATAGCCCACATTTTCTGCCAAATCCAATAATGTAAATTCATGGGCCGTGAACTCCTTACTTAGAATATGTATAGCTCCGGGTGTGAGATCCACGAGCACATGGAGGTTTTGTCCGGCCCCTGCAAGGTACTTAGAGGACAGGAAGCTACGTGCTGCTCCCCACCCAGCACATCAGCTCCTCGGTGCTGCTGAAAACCCACCACTGGCTTTAATCCACACGAATCAAGGACTGTCCCTTGGGCTGAGTGCTCTGCTCAGATTTTCACAGCTAGTGAGTCATCAGCCTTGTCTTTCCAGCCATGGCCACGGAGTGAGTGGTGCTCAGGCGGGGAGAGGCAGAGGCTTCCGTGGAGGGGCAAGTTTGGGGGTGGCAGATCCTGCCCTCCCGAGACCCCTGTTGACACACACTTTCCAGTGACTGAATGGCCTAACATGGTGATCCCTTAACGAGTCATGAGATTCTGCTTTAGTAAATCATAGTGTATGTGGCCCGTTCACTAGAAACTCACGGAGAGCATCCAACGTTACCTTCCTCCCAAGGAATCACTCGTCTTTCCTTCTGATTAATCTATTGAGCATCTGCCAGGCAAGGCGCCCTTGGTCTGTTGAGGGCCCTGCAGACATACATGTCATGGGCTGGGAGAGGTTGGCTTGCTGCCTGAGGATGTGAACAGGTGAGGACAGTTCTGAAAAAGAGGGACACGTTGGCCTGGCATAACAATGGGGCAGAACTATCTTGTTCCCACATTTATTCTTGAGAGTGTGGCTCCTTGCTTCCCTCCTTGCTGTGCTTGCTCCTGAGGCAAGCACGGAAGGTGAGCGTGGAGGATGGTAGGAGCTTTCTCCCTTCTGGGGGAAGGCGCTTATGTCCATGGCAAACAGCACATTGCCTTGAGAAATATTTAGGACCAAGAAGCTGCTCTTTGACCTGCCTCCAAAGGCACTCCAGGCTTTGCCCTGCCTCAAAGCAGGTGTTTCTTGCTCATGGCTTGGAGATTTATATGCTCACCAAGCCCTGTTGATTTAGACCCCTGGGTCTGCAGATGGCTTTCTGCTCAGGGTCTTCTCTTGCATGGGAGATCTCTCGGGGGATGAAGGAAATGATAGGGAGCCCACCGAGCATTTCCCCATCCCTGGTGCTGGTAAGGGGCCAGGTCAACATGCCTCTGTCTGTGCACCACTGATTTATATTTATTCTATAAGGATTTTTTTCTTTTTCTTTTCTTCTTCTAAAGATTTGAAGACTAACATTGCTGGGGGTGGAGTAGAACTCAGAAACAAAGGACTTTTCTCCAAGGGAGGATTTTTGTAGCTCGCCTATTCGCTATTATTTGGAAATAGCTTTAGGGTTTTTAATCTCATCTCCCTTCTGTAACTATGCACCGTGGCCAAGAGCTTATTCTTGGCATGAGTACAAAGCAGTTTGAGACACTGTAAGCTGAACCTACATGCAAGAATTCTTCGTATTACAATATCCCCAGAATCTTCGTATGTAGCTCAGCTTGAGGTATGTGTTTGAAGTCAGCTACAGACGTGGGGATACAGAGCAGAGGAGGGGAGAAGTCCTGCGTCCATGACTGAGGCCCGCCTGAGAGCTGCCCCCCCACCCCCTTCTTAAACCAGGGCCGGTTATGGGGAGAGTTGTCCCGAGCAGGACGGAGATCCTGCTCAACCTGACAGCTCCACTCCCCGCGTTCCAGCGCCTTCTCGTGGTGCGGGACAGAAAGCCAGCTCTCCGGCCCTGCTCGTTTCCTGGCAAGCTTTATAACGTCAAGTGTTCTCTCTCCTTCGGTGTCCATTACTGGAGGCGTTGCATTTCTGTGGACAGGAATGAGCAGGTTAGCGGTCCTTTCCTGGGGCTGATTGCTTATCTGAGCAACTTCTCGGTTGGGTTTGGGAAGGTCCAGCATGAATGACAGAGGACTTGGGGTTAGATTGGACCGCCTCTCAGTACATCGTCTATGTGAGTTTAACTGTGATCCTCGAACTTGCCCACGATGCCTGCAGTTCTGGCCTCTCCCGGAAACGGGGGCGCTTCACGTTTGTATGAATATCCTAATCATTTCTGAAAATGTTCACTTGATAGAGAGAAGCTAACTATTTTTTTCATTTTTCACTAATGAATTTCCCTGGTGCTAAGTGAAGGAACCTGTGCAGCTGAGGAATTTGAAAGAAACACCCAGAACAACTGAATTTCCAGGTATTGAAATCAACAACACGGCCGCACCTGGCTTCTAAAGTCTCTGGAGCATTTCTTTGTACAAATTATTGAAATGCAAATTCAGAGTTGCTGTGTGTGAACTGCAGGGTTACCAATCAGAAGGAGCCCTTTTTTCCCTCAAATTGGCTTTCATTTAGGCTTAACAATTCTCTTCCTGAAAAGTGATAGTAAAGTAAAATATTTCAGTGCATACTGGCAAGGGAATAAAAACAGACAGCTTTAGCGAGAGTAGAAGGTGCACGCGGACGGAGCCTGTGGGCCGTGGGGGTGAGAACCAGCGTGGGTTACTGTGGCTGCGGGGCTGCAGTGTAGACGTCACTCGCCGAGATTTGCTCTCGAGAAAAATACAAATCATCAGGGACGACTGTGACAATTTTTGAAGTACTGAGAAAATTCATTTTACATCCCTAATGAGATAAAATAAGAATTTGGTATAGCCAACACGGGGTATGTAAAATTTCGGATAAAATTTCCAGACGGTGGATGCACGTGCAATCACACACACACGCACACGCACATGCACACGAGAGTGGGGGGGGAGGAGGGGCAGAGGCAGAGGGAGAGAGAGAATCCCAAGCAGGCTCCATGCCCAGCAACATGACTTGAGCCCAAATCAAGAGTCAGATGCTTAACTGAGCCACCCAGGCTCCCCTCTCTGTGAATCTTTTAAAGCCAGGATTCCTCAGACACTTAACAGAAATCTCATCCTCAGACACTTAACAGAAATCTCACGCTCAGTGTTTCTGCCCTCACTCTCCACCACTGGGCCCGTTTGCTGCTGGGAGGGTCAGCAGACCTGAGATCAGAGGGGCCACTGGAGCTGGCAGAGGTTGGGTCAGCCTTCACAGGTCACGCTCGGGCATCCTGACTCTGAGTCAGGGTCTTCCATACATGGGCACCATGCTAGATTCTGCGGAGGCCAAGATGATAGGAAAGTCCCCATGTGGGGAGGTATGTCCTCGTAAACAGAGGATGTGCACAGAATAAGGGGGACTAGTAGCTTGCAGAGCACACTTGTGGAGTATTCTCTTGGACGTGCCATGCCCCACCGCACTGCTGGCCTCGCTCTTGACTCACGCTGCTATCCCCTCCCAAGGGCCTATTCTCCCCTCCATCTTCTTCAGGGGCCTGCCTGTCTGCTCAGCTCCCCCAAGGGCTAACGGTGCAGACTTAGATCCTGGCTCTGCCACTTGCTGGCTAGGTGACCTGGGGCCAGTTAGTCACCTGCCCAGATCTCAGTCTCCTCATCTGTATAATGGGCATAATGATGGTACCTACTTTATAGGGTTGTTGTCAGCAGTAAATGACTTCATGGATGTGAAGTACTTAGAACAATGCCCAACACGCAGTAAGAACTGTATGGATAGCTGTGTGCACGACTGTAGTGTACATCGTTTCAGTAATTTCCATCTCACACTTATCTCCGCAAAGTAGATGAAACTTTTTAGTGCTTTATCTCTTGCATTGTTTGTCGGCCACACACAGTGAGCGTGTGTTGAATGAATGAATGAACGTGGTCACGGAGAGAGGGTGACCTCACCCGGGCTCCCTGGTGCCCTGCCTGACCGCTTACTGTGAGTGGACACAGCATTGGTGTGTGTCATGCGCAGACCCTGTCACCGCCTCTGCATGTAAAATGCTCCTGTGTGAAGACAGCGGCCACAGGTGGAATAGACCACGGACGGGTGACGGAGCGCCTGAGGTGTTTCGGGTGAGCGTTCATTGTGTGCCTCTCACCTGTTGGTGTCTCTGCCGTTTCCTTCAACCAGTGAGCAGATACTCCTGACACTGCCCATTTTGCAGATGAGGGAATGGAGGTTGGGGCAGGTGAAGCCGCCTGGCATGTAGTGAATTTGTTCTCTGGCCCAGGTTCTGCCCTTCTCCCTGCCCCGCTAGGCCTTGTGGTGTTTGCGGGATCGTTCATGGCACTGCAGGCCGTTCTGACCAGGGAATGAGGGGCAGACACAACCAGCCAGGGCCTGAGAAAAGCCCGCTGGCTTGTCCCGCGGCGGGAGGAAAGGCCTGGAGGGGGCGGTGAGCATGCTTTCAGAGAGCACAGCACCAACTGGGTCACTCAGAGTTCCAGCAAAGAGATGCGTGTCCAGAAGATGCAGGGGGAACAGAGCCCCGTTCCTTGTATTCCTTTTCTCTGTCTATTTTCCCCCCATTGTGTGTCTCTTTTTTTTCTGAAGCAAAGCCATGTGGTGTAGTAAATCTGCATTTGAATGTGCGATTTCCAGAAATGGATGAATCACTGTGGCTTTTTTAACTGGGCCCCGAAGGAGCCATCCATTCTGCATATTGGACCTGTGCTCGCCTGCAGTGGGCGACGTCATTAACCCTCTCCCTTCTGCCCCGGCCACACACACCTTCATTGGTTCTAAAGCTGGGGAAGGAGCTTGCCGAGACCACCAACGCTCAGCAAGACATGGCACACTCCGGCGGGGCTGTTCCGGCAACAAGTTGAGATGCCTGAGTGTAGCTGGATTTGAACCAGGTGCTCGGAACTACAGCTCACATGATTTCCCCGTGAACCGCAGGTGTTGATCCCCCCACATTGTGTTTTTGTGGTTTCCTTCACTGGTAACACATACCCTAATTGCTAAAAAAGCCACCTCTTAAAATAGCATTTAAAAGGGTTGAGATCTCACCAATGGAGGGAATTCAACGGTGTCCTTTGAGAGATGACTCAGGAGCGGTGTTTCTGTCCATGAGCAGGGATCAGGTCTCGAAGGTGCACCCGACCAGCCCGTGGCTTACAAAGCTGTTCACCGTCTCCCAGGTCCCCCCTTTTGAAGCCCTTTTCCACACCTACATCCTAGAATCTCACCTGTCCCAAATTCTTGGGAATTCTTCAGCAAATCCTTCAGAAAACTGTAAGGAAAGAGTAAGAGCTGCTTTCTGGTTTGGGGTTCATGGATTCTAGTTGGCATAGCAGTTTTGCTGTGTGGAGAGTGATGTTCAGCTTTCTTCTACATTCCTGGGGACAGGACATTGCAGGGAAGGAGGTGAGGTTTGAGGGAGGCTTTTTGTCCAGAGGAAGATGAAATAAAGAGCACATCTGGATCTTCTTTAAATTCTGTTGCAAAATACTTGAATCATGGAGCAGCTTACCAAGGACACTTGACTCTGCTTTAAAATCACTTCATACTATTAAGAACAAGATGGAATTATTTTTGTGTGGACTGGTTTGAGTAAATACCAAGTGAATTTCAGGGGCTGGTGAGAGAGCTCAGTGGTGGTTGTTCTGGGAGAAAGCATGCCCGAGGGTGCAGGGAGACGCTGTCCGAATGCCCCCAGGGCCTTGGCCTCAGCCTGCGAATCCACAGCTTGTGGTCCTCAAACCTTTGATTACAAAATACTGCTTTAATTCAGTGGAGAGGCTCTCTCATGTGGGGCATCGAACGACTATGTGGGATATTTACATTTAGCTCAGAATATTAAAACCTGAATAGTCACATTCAGAAATATTACTGAAATATTATCATTTCCAGTCCAAAGTAGAAAACATTTTTTGACTCATTGCAGAAACACATGATAACAGTAAGCTGACGACTAAGGACAGTTAAGCTCTTTAAGAAATCTGGATTTGTGGAGAGAGGCTCGAAGGGAAAAGCAAGCAAAGTAGGGCCCCAAAAGCTTTAAGAGAAGGCCACACACTGGGGCCCTTTTTCTATGCCAGGGGGTTCTTAGCCGAGGTAGAATCCTGTGTTTTGAAGCCTGGAGGCCATGGGTCGTTCCCCCAGGGGCAGAAGGAACAGCTGGGAAGTGGGCACACCGCGTCCTTCCCGTCCACTGGAGGAATGAAACTTCCAAATGCGCGTCACTCAGTTGATTCTTAGACTCACAGCAGGAGGAGTGGGGGCGTTTCCTCCCGAGCTGGGTGGGAGGTCCACGGTGGACCCACTGCTGGAGAACGGTTTATTGTGTGTGCATTTTGTTCCTTGAAGTAAACCTGCTGACTTAATTTTGGGAAAAGATGTGAGAACCTGTCACCTTCATGTGATTTCCACCAGTATTTCGAGAGAATGAATGGTCTGTGCAAGGTTGTGTTAACTTCTCTCTCCTGTGAGATCCTTTCCTATGATGAACTGCTGCTGCATTTCCTATTATATTACTGTTAAATTCCAAGAAACAGGATAAACATTCTTAAATGTCATGCAGTTTATATCTTTGGCATAAATGTTGGTTTGTATTTCAACGTCACATTCAAAATTATAAAACAAGTTAATGGGTTTCACGTTCTGTGTCGTGAGATGTTTTTGCTAAGGAGTGCACCCCAGCATGAGACTGTGGTAATTCTAAGTGAATCCTGCATGGACGATTCTGAACACAATCAGCAGGTAAACTCCAAACTCATTCTGAACAGAATTTTCTTTTTTTTTATTCCTTCGAGTAGGTGTAATAATGGCGAGGGAAACAGTGCTTGTTGCAGTTTTGAGCTAATGGGGAAGAGAGAGCCACACCTCACATTTGTAATGCAAACCTCTCAGTTTAACATAAATGTTAGACGTGCTCTCCTGAATTATTTCGACACCCTTCATGTTTTTCCTGCATTCTTCCACAAAAAGGCAGTTCCTCAGTTTTCTTTCCTGTAGGACGAAATCCAGCTGAAACCAGGGTTTTATTTATCTTTGGTCGCATAACTTTTTATTATTTTAAAAATGTTTCCCTTTTTAAATCTAATTCATTCTGCTGCCTCAATATGGCAATGTATGTTAAGGGGATTAGGACAATTTTCAAGTGAAGAAACTATGATATATTGCATATTAGAGTGTATGTCCTCATATACAAGGCCAACTAGTTAGCAGCAGAAGTAGGAACTGATCTTCGGTTTGCTAGTTGAAGGCCTATGACTGCAGATGACGTTGTCACCTCAGGGTACTACATGGCTCGTGTAATTCAACTAGGAAATGACAAGCACTGTGAACTAATCAAAGTGGAACCCAATATTTGCATAACAACTACTGATGACCATGTGAGGGCCAAAAATAATTTATTCCTTATTTTCCCCCTTTAGGTTCCGTAAATGAAAAGGTACCCCAACGGGAAGGCACAGGAAAAACAGGTAACTATCTTAAAATGAATTTCTATGATGATAATATATAACAGCTAATTCCATCAATGCCTTAAGTTAAAATTTAAATGTGGACTACGTGATAGGGAGAGCTGACACAGTTAATTACTTATTCATTCAACACACATGTATTTGTCCCTTTGGATGGCCAGGGGTCTGCAGGTGCTGGGCAGGTAACCCCCGCACCCCGCGTGAGGGCCTCTCAGGCGTGGCTTGTGCCGGGACCCCCGGTGCTGGCAGGTGCCTCCTGGAGTCTGTACCTGTGGGGCGGGCTCCCGCGGGATGTTCTGCATGTGACTGTGGAGCACGGCACTCACTGCGGGCCGCCGAGAAAGACCTCTCAAAGCTTCCTCATGAGAAAGAGGGGTATGCTTTCCCGCCTGTGACCGTCACCTGCTCTGGGACTGGGGCCAGCAAGAACCAGGTAGAGCAGCTAGCCGTCTGCTTCTGGAACCACTCCGTAGCACCTGTCCAGCTCACGCGGGCTGTGGCGCACCCCCGGGGCCTTCCACGAGCCCCACGTTTTCTCTTCGCCCTTCCCGCGGTCATCGTCCTGTGGACCCAGGGATGTGTTTTCTGCCTTTATCTTATATCAACCTTTAAAGTCAGAAGTCGCTTTCAAGACAAAATAAAACATTTTTAGTACCAAAATTTTAGGCAATTCTATTTTTTCTGACGTAGGTTATAGTATATGACCCAGTAATAAAGGAAAGTGATATAAAGCCAAGGAGCCCTGAGTTTCACTCAAGTCCATTCCCACAAGCATGCACTGAGGCTGTGGCAAACACGGTCCCTTCCTCGGAGGACAGTGGGGTCCCTTAAGTCATGAAGATCAACACGGGATGGGCACCTGGGACAGCGTCAGCCTGTGAGGACGGTGTGTGAGGGGGCGTGGTGGGAGCGTGGGCAGAGCAGTCTCATGAAAGGGGAGGCGGTGGGTGGGCGTGGAGGGTGTGGACGTGGGGGCGGGTATGATGTGGGGTAGAGCAACCTCATAATTGGGGAAGATAGCCTGTTTTCTAGGGGAAAGACAGTTGCAGGCAGAGTCAGAATGCTGGCCGGAGTGAGGGTTTACATTTGGAAAAGAATGCTAAATGAACAGCTTGGATTTGGGTCTGTAAGGTCCCATGGTGGGCATGTCAGTATTTTCTAGAGAGGAGGAAGGGACAATATTCATGATTACAAACATCAGTCAGATGCTCAAGGGCAGAGCTGACAAAGGAAACGCTTCTTCAGACGCGGTTTCCTGATGCAGGGCCTTGCAGCACATTGTTGAACCTGCTGTGGAAGTTAAAAAAAAACAAATCCCTAGGGAATTGGTGTGTGGGCACAGGAATTGGTATGTGGGCAGGAATACATTCCTTTTGCTGAAGGCTCTTGATCTACAGACATGTACACAACAGAGAAAAATGCCTGAAATTCAGCCACACATCTGGCTTATGGATAAAAACGAGGCCTTTGCAAACTCTAGTAGGGAAAACAGAAAGCACACAGCTCTCCACAGTTTTGTTTCATTTTCTTGAGGCTGAGTTCAGTAGGTGCTGGTGCGTTTGTTACATTGGGACAGAACTACACACAGGCCCCGAGCGTGGACAGTGGTGGAGGGGGTTCATGCTGACAGCAGGGGTAGGGCCAGGGCAGAGACATGAGGGCCCCTGGTGCTGGAGTTGGGGGCTGAGGGAGGCCTGTGGCAGCTCCCTCAGCATCATCCTCCCCACGGTGCCCTGAGCCTCGCCCGCTGTGAGTGAGCTGGGCTGAGTTTTTAGGTTGGCTCGGACCCAGGGATTTTGGGAACAGGCTGGTGGCCCCACAGTGGTGACCTGCCTAGGCCTCAGTAAATATGTCCAACACTAATAATGTGCTTGATTGATGTCATTTCAAAGGACTTCTAAATATGTTAAGTATACTGTAGCTATGTCCCCCATTTAATTTTAGTTTCTGGAAGGAGATTACAAAATGGTCAATGGGTTTACAGTTACTATCAGTATTAGAACTTGGGTTTCTCAAATAGGCAACATTACTTTTTGTTTTCAGTGTTCTGATAGAAAGGAAACATTTTTTCCCCAAAAGATTGTTCTGTGTTAAAGTTTTTAAAAAAGGCTTTTTGGTTTTCCCCCAAAAAGAATTTATGAGAAACTTCATTTTTATTCTTCAGACATCTGGGAAAGTCATGAATCACAGATAAGCCTTATGGCTGGTCCTTATCTCTCCCACTGTTTATTGTATTTTAATCCTGAAATTATTATATAACAAAATCACATGAGCAAGCTTGAGTGAAAAGCACCAGACTGGCTCTTGGGAGCCCCACAAAGTGCCTTGTGACTGCACCCCTGGCAGGGGCCCCGCTCATCCAGAGCCGACTGCCAGCAGCTCATTCTCCTTGTCTTCCTGCTATGTCTCAGAACTCTCTAGAACTTTATGCCCTACCAGGGAACCCACAGTCAGTTTTTCTACAAATTAAATAAAGATTATCCACTGGGATCTATGCCTCCAAAGAAATGATACAGAGTGATATTCTAACCCACGCCTGTCCCCAGCTCTGTGACGTTGACTCTGGTCCCTCCATGGGTTCCTTCCTCCAGCTCCTGCAGGGGTGACGGAGGGCCTGATGGTGCAGGGCTGCGCAGGGCAGCAAGTCAGTTATGATTATTTGATCCTTGCCTTGCACTTGGGAAAATGGGGCAGGGGGCAGAGCAACGATATCTGGCTTCCCCAGCCCGCCCCATCCCGTCCCTCTGGTCACCCCAACTCACTGACTCTGCCGACGTGAGCCCCCTCCCATGCTATGTTCCCTGGCTTATGTTATTTCTGCGTCTTCCTCACCTGTCTGAGCTGCTCCAGCTCCCAGGGACTGGCCCAGCACTTCCCTTAGGGGCCCGGTTCCCAGCCTGCACTCCCTTTATGTGGCAGCTCACCGAGGCTGCTGTGCGGTTTCAGGGAGCCCCTGCCCTCCGCTTACCTGTGCACCTTGGGGGGGTGGTTTTTGTTGATGTGTGGGGTGTATGCAAGCCCTCAGCTTCCATCCTGTATGCACACTTACTGAACTTACTCTCATAATTGTAGTCTCCTTGCAAATCTTTTCCGTTCTGAATTCAGATGATGCCACAGCTCCAGCGCTGGAGACTCAACCTCAAGGAGATGAAGAAGGTGAGCCCGGGACAGAACAGGCTCTGGCTGGGGGAGGACGGTGGGTGTGCAGCGGGGCAGGCATGGGCCTGGGAAGTGCGGGCGAGTCACGCTGCTGGGAGTCCACTCAAAGTGGACTGGATTTGGCCACTTGCAACTTTATGAGGGCTCCTGCTGTCTTTCCTCTGACTTTGGAGCAGGCTCGTGAGTGTGGCCATGGTGCTTTCATATAGCACAACCCAAAGGTCTTTTTTTTGAATCGAAATTTGAGTTGAAATTGTATAATTTGGATAACATAAAGTATTTTATTTCAAAAGGGTGTAACACATACATCATGTTCCCTGTTCATATATCATGTCTTTCCCATCATGTGTTCACCACAATGCGGTGCATGAGACGAGATGTGTGAGGTCACATGCATGCATGTGTTTTAAAGGGTTTTTGAACTTTGTAATCATGGCAAGGATGGATTTCCTATTCTTAGCCTTTCATAAATCGTCTTCGGTATTTGCCAATGGGTCACAGATTCTCAGTTTGAAAGGAATGAGGGTTTGAAGACAAAGTGTAAGGAATGCACATGATAAATAAATCAGAGATTGAAAGGTAGAATTACATGGTGCTCTGTAGAGAACAGGAATAGGAAAGGCTCACATCTGCGACATGTGTCATTAGCTCACGGAGTCCTCAGATGCCGCTTCACAGACAAGAACACTGATGTCACGGGTCTGAGGTCACAGGCTCAGAGCCGCAGAGGACGGCCCTGCCGCAGGTTCTCAGGCCCTCAGTGTGACTGATGCACACGCTAACCCTCAGGGGTTTGCTCAATGGTATTGCAGAAAAGGATGTGTTCCTGAAACGTTTTGTGCAGAATTATATCTTCCACGTTGTAGTTTGTACTGAATCTTCCCTGAGCAAAACCTCCTGTGTTGCATGAATACCCATCTTTACTGCATGAGGGTCTGTTTCTGTCAGGGCTTTTCTCTGAAACCCACTTCTTTTCAGTGGAGCCAGTCTGGATCCATATAACTTTTATTTACACTTCCGGATGAAGAAAGGGGAAAAAAACATGCTCAACTTTTAAAAACGTGTATTATTCTTTCCTTTTATCTCACATACATAATCATTTTAAGGGTTTCTTTAAAAATGTACGATATGTATTTATTGAGCACACTGACTTTTTGGCTTTTAGGTTACCTACTGAGATCTTTAATTAAGAGACTGTGTTTTCATGATGCATTAAAAATAATTATCATTTTGTTTTGGTTTATTAGATATCGCATCACGTTACCCCACACTTTGGACTGAACAAGTTAAAAGTCGGCAGAACAAAACCAATAAGAATTCAGGTAAAAGGGGGCCCAATGTCACTTTGTGAGGAGTGCTTTAATAGACGTAGGAAGTGGTTTTGTTTTCTGGAAGTTAAGCATGTAGTCCTTCTTTTTCTGCAGTTTTCAGTGAGTCATGCAAATAATTCTTGTGACTTGACCACCAAAATATAGTTCAGATTTTAGTGCTTTTATTAAATGTTCTGAGTTCTTTAAAAGGGTTCTTTGAAAATGTCAAGCAAATGATAGCTTCAGGAATAAAAATAGAAGTATTTGATAATAGGTGTTTGTTTTTGACCTAATTTCAGAGATGTCCGAACACTTGGCTAATTTAGTTCAAAATTCTCAAAACTATGTGGATTGATTTGCTACAAAGGAGTGTTTGGCAGACTTTTACGTTTTAAAGCCGTTTTGACGTTTGGAGAGGTGATGGGTTGCCTCCTGTCTGGTTTGCGACTTTTGCTGGTTTTGCGAAAGCAGACTCCTTCTGTGATCTTTGTGCTTAGTGGATTGTGTGTGTTTCCTCTGGCCTTTTCAAATGATTTTTTTGTATAAATACTTACTGAAAGAAAGTGTCCTTCCAGGTTTAAAGTATCCAGCTGCCAAGGGACCACAGACTCTGTAATAACAGGAATGTTCTGTGATGGGCCTCAGGTAAAAGCCATTAGCATTCACAAAAGCAGCCTTAGAACCACAGCTTGGCTACCTGTGGTTACATGTTTTCCTTTCAAGAGTGTTTTAATGCCCATTTACAGAAAAAAAAATTCAAAAGGTTTCTCAAAGTTCAGGATACCAAGAATAGTTTGATTCTCTTCCCCTACTGTGCCCTTATGCGCACCCTGGGGACTCCTGATGGGAAGCCCCAAGTCTTGCTATTTTGCAGCCACCTGGAAGCCCCAGGGCAGACTCTCTATGGTGGGAATGGTCACTGACTCACCACCCAGAAGGCAACACGGAGAATGGGCCGCAGAGGCACAATTGGAGGGTGGGCGCGGAACATGTCCGATGCGTTCTTCTTGTGCGGCTTCTGCCCATGACGTTCCCTTTCACTGCCTCACTACCTCCAGCC
Organism: Halichoerus grypus; assembly: GCF_964656455.1. Taxonomy (NCBI): domain Eukaryota; kingdom Metazoa; phylum Chordata; class Mammalia; order Carnivora; family Phocidae; genus Halichoerus; species Halichoerus grypus. The sequence continues at coordinate 1,522,801 of NC_135720.1, read as the reverse complement.
CCACATCTTTTTGTTTTTTCTTTTTATTTATTTATTTTTTATTGTTATGTTAATCCCCATACATTACATCATTAGTTTTTGATGTAGTGTTCCATGATTCATTGTTTGTACATAACACCCAGTGCTCCATGCAGAACGTGCCCTCTTTAATACCCATCACCAGGCTAACCCATCCTCCCACCCTCTCCTCTAGAACCCTCAGTTTGTTTCTCAGAGTCCATCATCTCTCATGGTTCGTTTCCCCCTCTGATTTTCCCCCCTTCATTCTTCCCTTCCTGCTGTCTTCTTCTTTTTTTAACATATAATGTATTATTTGTTTCAGAGGTACAGGTCTGAGATTCAACAGTCTTGCACAATTCACAGCGCTCACCATAGCACATACCCTCCCCAGTGTCTATCACCCAGCCACCCCATCCCTCCCACCCCACCCCCCACTCCAGCAACCCTCAGTTTGTTTCCTGAGATTAAGAATTCCTCATATCAGTGAGGTCATATGATACATGTCTTTCTCTGTTTGACTTATTTCGCTCAGCATAACACCCTCCAGTTCCATCCACGTCGTTGCAAATGGCAAGATCTCATTCCTTTTGATGGCTGCATAATATTCCATTGTATATATATACCACATCTTCTTTATCCATTCATCTGTTGATGGACATCTTGGCTCTTTCCACAGTTTGGCTATCGTGGACATTGCTGGTATAAACATCGGGGTGCACGTACCCCTTCGGATTCCTACATTTGTATCTTTGGGGTAAATACCCAGTGGTGCAATTGCTGGATTGTATGGTAGCTCTATTTTCAACTTTTTGAGGAACCTCCATACTGTTTTCCAGAGTGCCGGCCCCACATCTTAACGCTCAGCTACGTTGTTACTGCCCAGGACGTGACCCGCACCCCTTCCAGCTACAGGTCCTGCAGGGCTGAGATGAGAGGGGGAAAAATCCAAAGGTTTGACTATCAGATACATGTGTACAAATGGCAGGGAAATCTAAATCATATTTCTAGAATTCGACTTTTTTTTCTCAGAAGTGATTGGGAAAAGATTTTCCTATTGTATAAAGATATCAACATGCATCCTTCTCTTATGAATTGTAGAAATGGGCAGTTAGTTTTGTTCAATCTTGTCACCCTAATTCCAAAAGTGATCTCATTAGGTTTGCCCTGTGGCGTGTGATTAGCACATGGGGAATGAACAAAACGTTGTATGTTTTCCGTGGATCTTGGAAGCTTCTCATGGGTGAAGCAATGTGGCATTCCCCAAGCTTAACTTGAAGAACACATGTAAAATTATTCTGAATAATGTCCCCAGTAATGTGCGTTTTTCTATAAAAGCCATTTGAGTTGTCAGAGGACATGATTTCAGGTTTTGACAGAGTAAGTTGCTTGTGAGCTCATGGAGCAAGCACGTCTCTGGGTTTCACTCATCACGGGCTCTTTTCAGGCCAACAGCAGGCCAGGCTGCCGATGCGTGGTGGGGCTGAAAATGATGTTTCAGGAAATGCCAGTTTACCTAAGTCACCCTATACTGTAATTTGATTTAGGTCAGCCTAAATGAGCAGAACACAAAAAGATGACATTCAATTGACTTATGGACATGAGGCATGAAATTACTGGATTCTGTCAGTTTTCTAGATATAAGTTCTTTCTGAGGGTCCAAAAAAAGATGAAATTGGTATTTTACAATATTAAAATAGTATTTCATTAATTAAGTCTAACAGTGAAACAGCAAACAACCATAAGGTTTGGATAACAACCACTGTTCTTGAGGTTTCAAATGTAAAACGAGCTTCATTTGTATTTAATTTTAATTTTTTATTTCTTTAATTTTTAATTTTTTTATTTTGAAAGAGAGGGAGAGAGAATCTCAAGCAGGCTCCATGCGGGTTCCATCCCAGGTTCCTGAGACCATGACCTGAGCCAAAATCAAAAGTCAGAGGCTTAACCGACTGAGCCACCCAGGCGTCCCTAATTTTTATTTTTAAAAGATACTTTTACTAATGATCTTCTATGATAGAAGTAGGCACATTTATTTAATAAAGCACAAATAATTTGTGTTTTATTATTCTGTATTCTTTTTAAAAATTAGCTGTTTGTCCTTACTTATTCATGCTCTTTCACGGAAGAGGCCAGACTGGGAGTGTATTTCTCTTGCTCCGATGTTTCTTTATCAATTAAAAGTCCCTCTGTTTTTTTCCCCGTGAGTTTGTGCTAAAATAATAGAATATTACTTCTGCTACTAAATACGTAGAATATGATTGTGTAGTGAGTGTGTATTGTGGGCCTGTAGTTAGTGCGCCTTGGAGCGTTCGGTGAAGGAGTTCACCAGGAGGGACCTTTCCTGCAGAGGACAATGTAGTACTCTTGTCTTTGAACATGTGCACATAGTAGGTACTCAAGGAGTGTTTATTAAATTAGTAAAGAGTTTTACCATCAGAGGTTCCATTGGCTCTCTGATGGTATCATTACATTTTTTCCTAAAACAAACTAAATGAAGCAAACAACAACAACAACAACAAAACCAGATAAATAACTAGAAAAGAGAATTAATTTAAGTTCAGTTTGACCACTGTACTTTTATTAATCAAAATTCAATATAAATATAAATGAAATAGTCTCTTGGTGATTCATTTAGCAAGAAGAGCATTGCTCCCATTATGTGAATCATTATACATCAATGAGTAAAACGTAAAATTGTGTTTTAGTTAAGAATGTATTGAGCACCTGGGTGGCTCAGTCAGTTAGGCATCTGCCTTCAGCTCAGGTCATGATCTCAGGGTCCTGGGATGGAGCCCCGCGTCGGGCTCCCTGCTCAGTGGGGAGTCTGCTTCTCCATCTCCCACTACTGCTCCCCCTGCTTGTGTTCTCTCGTGCTCTCTCTCAAATAAATAAATAAAATCTTTTTAAAAAAAGGAATGTATTACTCAGTTTTCCCTTTCAATATAAAATTGAGAGTTTCAACTACTTTCTTGAATCATTTTATCATATTTTATTTCTATCCAATAAGATATAAAACTTGATCACAACATTTTACCACAGAAGAGGTTTTGTAACATATGGTCTTTGAATCATGTAAAATTCATTTATAGAATGTGAAAGGAGTAAGAGGTTTCTGAACAAGAAACCTCTGTAAATATGCTCTCATACTAGAGAACAGAAAGTCAGTATTGTTTGCAATATTGATCAGAACTGAACAGGAGTTCCGGGAAAACGGGTCGATTTGGAGGCTGCAGATCATGTATCTCTGAGCTAGAAGGGACGGTCGTGCCCTGTAGCCCAGCCCCCTCATTTTATGAATTAAAGGAAAAGGAAAAAAACAATTCTCAGAAAAATGGAGAGACTTAGTGCCGTTTCTGGGATTTCTTCAACTTACTGAGTACATTTCATGGAGAAGCCAAGCTTTCGGAAATGCCTTGCACAATGGATGGGCTTTAGTGCAGTTACGGAATCTTACAGCTAATAAGGCGCAGAGATCATCTCATTCAACCCATTTAATGTAACGATCGAAGAAATGGACCTCAAGACAGACACGTAATTCACTCCAGGCAGACCAGGTGGATATGTGTTTTTTTTTAATGTGCTGTCCTGTAAGAAGAAGCCAAGTTGCATGGACATAAGCGTCTCCGCTCGGAATGTTCCAGTGATCTGTGAGGCTTACTGAGAGGACGAAAGCCCCACAAGGCTGAGGCGAGTGCAGGTGCACGCTTGACGCTTGGGCCGGGGGTGAGGCTGTGCGGTCCCCTCCATCAGTCCTGCCTGTGGCTGCCCCTCGGGTGTGCCCACTGCTCCTCGGGACTCCTGCCTTCCTTCACGCTGAGCTCTGCCCCCTCAGTCTGCGTTCCTCTGGGGACATCGGTGCTGCTGGCCCTGGATCGCCCCCGCCTCCTGAGCCCTCCTTACCTTCCCACATAATCGACACATTATGGCTCTCCTGTCTTGTCGAGTCACGGCTCTGGGTTCCTTACGGTTTTTAACAGTACTTTGGTTCCTTGTGTATGAGCAGATCCACGAACCTACCCTGAGCCCTCCAACAACCCCATCACCCAGCGGCCCCACGGTCTCGCCGCCGTCCGCACCCTCGTGCTCTGGCCTCCAAGCAGCGCGTGCACATGCGGGGCCCCCCACCTTCAGGACAGGCTCGGTCTGGGGGGAGACGGGCTGACTTGGCCACGTCCCTCTTTGAGCTTGCAGACACTGTCTTTCTTGCTTGAACGTAGGTGTTAATTTTAGATATTTACCTCGGGTCTTTTTCTGAACGTATTTTCACCAAAGTAAGTAAAATCTTATCGACCCCGGAGATGACTGTGATTGAGTTAGGACTGCCATGGCCATCCTCCTCCCAGTGTCGTATTTGGCTCTGGGACGTCAGAGCGATCCTCTCTGGACCCCGAACGCACGCGCGCGGAAGGGCTCTGTGGGTCAGTGTGACGCGCTGGAGGTTTGGGGGCGTCGGCAGACGTCCACTCACCGCTTCCCGCCGGTCCTTCCCTCCTTCGAGCAGGGGAGCTGTGTGCGAGTCCCTCGTGTGCACTCTTGCCCTGTCCGCTTGGCCCTCAGAACAGGCCAGGGGGGCTGGGGCTCAAAGGGGAGTGGGCCTGCACTGGGCACGGGGGTGGACGGAACTCTGGGGAGCGCAGAGCACCCTCTCCCCGGGAGGGGCTGCGCAGGGGCAACAGGCGGGTTTTAATTTGAGAACCCGGAGGGTTGTATCCGCTGATCCCGGCGAGGCTCCAGCTCCCCTCAAGCTTCCCACCTCCAGCAGGGCCTGGCTGCCCGGCTGCACAAGAGTTCCTGGGTGAAGCAGAGACGGGCGAGGGGGGCTACGGGGACTGAGAGACGCAGGCGGCCCAGGGCGGCATCTGTTTCCAGGGTGTCGGTGTCGGGGGCCGTCACGCGGAGCGTCCAGGAGCTGAGACAAGGGGAGGACCCCCGGCGAACAGCATCCAGCTGGCTGCAGCCGTCAGCCTCTGGAAGGAGGACAGGGTCTGGGGAGGCTGGAGGCCCCGGCCTGGGGTGCGGCTCGCACTGCCCTTGCCTGGAGGAGCAGGAAGGCAGCTCCGGGCTGCAATCTGTGGCTTCGGCTGCGTGAGAGCAGAGTGAGGAGCAGGACCTGGACCCGCGGCGGGAAGGCCCCCGGCAGGCTCGTTCTGCTGGCGGGCGAGCTCTGTGTGACTGGGGCCTGCACCTTCGCTGTTACCGTGGGCCCGGCCCCCGCCGGTTGCCCCGAGGGTGTTCTGTCTGGTGGGAGACCTTACGCCTACTTCTCCTCTGAGTTCTGTCGTTTTGGGGCCTGCTGGTGGATTCTGCAGTCGTCCACCTGGGCCTGGGCGCTGTCGCCTCTGCCCTGAGTCAGCCTCGTGGCGCAGCGGGTACGCGCTCCCTTGGGCAGCGGCTCCACTGGGCTCCATTACCACACAGTCCGCGGAGAACAAAGCAAAAGCAGAGCCCAGGGGGGGACAGAGACGGACTTGGTGGCCTGAGTTGTCTGCACAGTGATGTGGCTCAGGCCCCGCCCGGCGCCCCCGCCCTCCTGCCTCAGCTCCTGCCCTCGGCCCGGCCTGCGAGGCCTCTGTCCTTCAGGCCTCCGGCGTTCCCTGCCTTGGTGACGGTCCCGCTTCCAGGGACCTGTGATCACTGGCCAGGGAGACAAGAGACCAAGTGGCTAGTGGTTCTGCAAGTTGGAGAGGAAAGAATTATACGCTGGGAGCTGTTAAACCCATCAGGAAACCCAGCCTGAGCTCTGTGCCCACCAGGCTGGTCCAGTCCAGGGTTCCTGAGCTGGGGGCTGCCAGGACACGTGGGCCCCAGAGCTCACACTCCCCTGTCACGGCAACTGCCCCATCCCCCTCTCCGGCACAGGAGGAGGTCCCTGGGGGTCCGTCATACCAGCACCTCAGGACAGAATTCCTGCGACCGAAGCCCCACTAGCCGCCTCCACGCAGTCCCGGGCCTGCCCCTGTGACCGGAGCCTGAATGTGGAGCCCAGCTGCACCCCCAAATCTCCCAATCGCCAGGGCCCAGCAGCTTCTGACTGACGTGGAGCCCAGCTGCCTGGCCACACCCTAGATATTTCTGAGTGGTATTTTGTAGATGAACATTTAAATCGGCCGGCTCCGAGTGAAGCAGGTTGCCCTCAAAATTCAGTGGGCTTCTCCCAGCAGGACGGGGGAGCCTCACATGTCAAGTGCAGGCGTGGCATGGGGGCGGGGGTGACCTCCGCATCGCCAGGCAAATGACGCGGTTGCCCTCTCAGGGAAGACCGAGGGAACCCTGCCGCTACTTGCTTGGGGCCCCCACGTTCCAGTTAAGTCCCTCCCCGAATGTGGACACTGACTTGTGCCCGGGGGCAAGCGGGACTCAGGCCCACAGTGTGTCACGTCCGGGTGGTCAGTCGGAGGGTGTGGGCCCAGCATCAGGGGTGTGCCCGCTGCCCTGCTCGGGGAAGGTGAGGGGTCGTGACCTTTCTCTGTGTTGGGGCAATAGGCTGACCTTTCTGGCCACTGCCTTTAATGACCTGGGGCTGCTGGTGGATTGAGCCGCGCCCGCCATGGGACGTGCCCCGTGGGAGACAGTGTTGCTGCCCACGGCCGTGAGCACAGAGGCAGCCTGGCCCCTGGAGCTGTGAGCACCCGTGCGGGTCCCAGATGGCTGAGCTCTGCTCTCGGGGCCCAGGTCACAGCGCTCTGCTTAGCCCTAGTGGGGCGCCGACCCAGGGCGCCGTCCAACCCTGGGGGCCATGGGCCTCGGGACGCCGGCAGCCTCTTGGAGCAGCTCCGAGGGAGGGTCCACGGGGCAGACTCCGTGGCACTTGGTGGTCTGTCACTGTTTTGCATCCGAAGTCGGCGGTGCAGTGTGTCTTTTCTCTCTCGGCCTGTGGCTCTTCCAAAAGCCGGGCACCGAGATGGCCCTTTGGAGACCCCAGGGGGGAGCGCAGCCTGGGGCCGGGTGGGCAGCCTTGAGAAGCCTCTGGTTTCACTGGTCTTTTCAAGTAGTGCCTGTGGGCGGGAGGAAACGTGGGGCCCGTTTCGTCCTCTCTGACGTCCTCCTCCCACTCGGGAGAAAAATGTTTCCTCCCTCCTGAACTCTTAAAAACGGCTCTGTTTTACATCCAGGGGATGTCCGTGATGCCCACGATGTTCCACGGTTTTATGGGACCCCCTCAGTGGAAACATTCTTCTGCTTTCTTCAGAGTTGATAATTTTTGTTTTATTGCACATATTAAAATTAGTGCCAGAAGATAATTATCTTTTGATTCTGCTTTAAATCATGGTAAATTGCATTCCCTTGGGAAAAAGTAATACCCATTATGTTTTCTTTATCGTTCCTAAGTTTTAAAGTATTCGTTCTCCCATTTTCCTTTTTATTCTGTTTTTCAAACACAGGATTGCAGTAACATCAAGATACCAACTAGATTCTTAAGTGATAAAATCTCGGTTATTTGCAGAGATTTAAGTATTAAAATAAATCCAGTAACTTCTTTTAAATGTGGACTGTAGAAGTATATTATTTTAAAAAATATTAATTAATGTACCCAAAAGTGTGCATAACTGAATTTATTCAATTTTTCCAATTGTAAAGGGGAGTTTTAATTTGAATCATGTGTAATTCTTAGATTTCAGTATCCAAACTGTGGTTAAATAACCGGGATGCAGCATTTCAGTGTGAGTGCAGGAAATAGTAATGAGAACAAGCACATCACACCCAAGCTGCTTGAAAACACGTGCCGGCCGTGTGTTTATCCAAGCTTCATGCTCTCACCATGTAAAGATGTGCATCTACTTCTCCATTGAATTGATGAGGTCTGGTACTAAATAGAACCATAGCTACAATTTAGAGAAAGCTATGCATCTGGCAAAGTGTCATGTGTTTTAATGGATAATGTAATCTAATTCGTGTCTCCAAAATCCCTAAGTAGCAGATGCTTGGATTTAGCCCAGATTTGGGGTTCCAGATTTCCTACCGCTGCATTGCAGATCAGACAGGTGTGTTTGGTTTCAAAGCCAGTGGGCTTGCCATGGAATGACTTTGGTCCCATTCTCTGGAAGTTGTCCCTGTGCTTGAGAGCAGACTGGGCTGCCTGGCCGTGGTGCATCTGCTGTGAGCTCTTGACCGGGTGCAGGCCTGGACTCTGGGGGAGGGGGGCGGCCAGTGAAGTGACGTGATGGGAAGTAGCACTGGGCAGAAGCAGGTGTCAGGCCAGTGGACGGGCCACAGGTGTGAGGACGAGGAAGGTGTCAGCGTCTTCACTCTGGAAACTGAAAGCAGAGCTGCCCCTTCCTTGCCATTTACGGGGTAAGGGATGCCCTGGGCGAGCGGAGGCGCCTGCAGAGAGGCAGGTGCGCTGCGTGCCGTGAAGGGCTCTGGGGCGCCATGCACACACATGGTGTGCGTGGGAACACTGCAAACAGAGCAGGTGACTGTCCCTTCTCTGGGTGGCTGCGAGTTAGCTGTGGCCTTTCTTCCAGCAGAATCTCAGCTGCTGCGAGAGCCTCCCTTGGCCTCTGTGATGATCTGAGGGCACAGAAGGTCACTGGTGCTGGTTTGGGGTTCCCTCTACGTGACCCTCATCAGCTCATCTCTCTCTGTGTGTCAGCATCTCATCTTCAAAGCGTAGTGTGGAGACCGACCAGGCAGGAGTCGGACCATGGGTGTGAAAGCCCTGCCGGCCAGTGGGGTCATCCGTGTCAGCAGTCCCAGGATGGACTAGTTCCCAGTGGCTCACATCTCAGGTCAGCCTCAGACTTTGCAAATAACAAGAGGATGCTCCTTGGGAATCCTGTGCATGTGTGTTCATTGTAAAGTTACTAGAGACCCATGCTGAGAAATCAGGAGCGAGAAATTGTAAGGACAGGACAAATAACAGATGCCCCGAGAGAGGGTTTGCTGGTTGCAATGAAATTCATGGGTTGTCTTGAATCCTGGTGTGGTTTGAAGGATGAACTTGAATGAAATGTCTCTCCTTGTTTTTCATGCTTAGGAATAGAAATTTGACAGAACAGATAACCATGATCTGTCTCTATGGTCTTCCCATCAGTTAGATTAAAGACTAAATCAGAATCAGTTCAGCTCATGAGCAAGAGAGGGTCTTCTTGGAAATGACTCACAGTTAAACGAGATTAGATTTCCTGCCTTCGCCCACAGGGAGAGCAGAGGGGGCCTTCTGTCCATGGCTGTCCTCATCGAGTGCGTCCGCCTGTGCCCTCTCCCTGCCTAGCTGTGTGCAATTATTTGTGTTGGGTGAGTAGTATAGAGCTTTGCTAGCCCTACACTATTTCTACCAGCAAATCTTTCTTCAAGATGGGACAAAGTTGAAGTTTTTGGTAGAGTCTCTGGGTTGTGCAGCTATCACCATCTAATTTTAGAACATTTTCATCATTCCAACTAAACCCCAAGCCCCATATCCACTAGCAGTCACTCCCCTTGGCCACCCCAAGCCCCGGGTAACACTAATCTACTTCTGTCCCTGTAGATGTGCTCACCCTGTGCATTCACGCAGATGGAGTCAGGCAGGGTGTGGTCTCTCGAGCCTGGCTTCCTTCCCTCAGCGTGCTGGTCATGAGGCTCACCCGAGCTCTAGCAGGTGTCTCCATGCCATCCCTGGTCATGCCTGAATAATGTTCCATGGAGTGGTGACCCACATTTTATGCTTCCCTTCATCAGCTGATGGACATTGGGTTGCTTCCGCTTTTTGGCCAATGAACAAGGTTGCTCTGAACATCTGCGTGTGCATTGTTGGGTGAACGTAGTTTTCCCTTCCTTCGAGTGCCTAGCTGAGAGTAGAATTGCTAGGCCGTACGGTGACTCTGGACTGAACGTCTGTGGGAACTGCCAGAGTCAGTGTATTGATTTGGATCCTCAGGAACGCAGGAGGGTTCCAGTTTCTCCTCATCCTCTCCAATACTTGTTACTTTCCATTTTTTAAGACAATTACAGCCGTCTGGTGATGTGTGCTGTCTCGTACTATTACAGTTTTGACTCACATTTCCATAGTAACTAAAGACGGACCCTTTCATGTGCTTGTTGGCTACTTGCGTATCTTCCTTGGAGAAACGTGTATTCAAATCCTGTGTGCATTTTAAATATTTGGTTATTGGCCATTTTATCACTGAGTTGTTAGACTTCTTTATGTTTTCTTGATTCAAGTTTCTTATCAGATACCTGATTTGCAAATATTTTATCCTGTTCTGTGACTTCTTTCTCGATGGGCTCCTTTGAATCACGAGGGCTTTTATTTCTGATGAAGTCCAGTTCATCTGTTTTTCTTCTGTTGGTCGTGCTTTGGTCCTGCCCTTAGGAAACCATAGGAGTTGAGCCCCGTCCGGGGAAGAGAGCAAGCTGCAGCTACCCCGGGGCTCCCGGGAGACGCCCCCCACCCTGATGTGGCTGCGGGAGCAGCACGCCTCACATGTGCGCCACATGCCCGCACATCTTCCTCTTACCTGAGATTAACCCGAACCTTGAGGTTAATCCCGCTGGATAATTTCCTCCCTTCGCTGTGAACAACTTCTTCTTCTCCTCCCCTTCTTCTTCCTCCCCCTCCTCCTCCTCCTCCTCCTCCTCCTTCTTATTTAAAGTAAGTGAATCTGGTTAGAAGTTACACCAACAGGAACTCTGAATAAGGGAAGAGTAAGAGGAAATGCTATAAAAGAAAAAAAAAACATTAAGTTTTGCATGGTACAAACTTACCCTAATTCACATTTAACCTGCTATTGCACATGTGATCTGTCCACCTTCCCTCAGTAAATACACTTTCCTGGGCTCGGCCGTCGTGTAGCTCACCTTAGTGGAGAAAGTTTCCTTGGGCTTTGTTCAACAATCAGATGTTAACACAGTGTGTTTGTCTGCGAGGCCTGTCATAACGAAACCCCACAGAGTTTCTCTCTGTCCCGGAGGCTGGGAGTCAGGTGCAGCAGAGTGGGCTCCCCACGAGGCTCTCCTCCTGGGCGTGCAGACGGCCACCTTCCCTCTGGTGCTCGTGTGGCTTTTCCTCTGCAAGTGCATGCTCATGGGGTCCCTTCCTCTTCTTGTGAGGACCCCAGCCGGATCACGGCAGGGCCCCACCCCCATGGCCTCCTTTAACCTCAATCAAAACCTCCTTAGAAGGTGATTATATTAGAAACCCTATCTCTAAATATAGTCACATTGGGGAGTGGTTGGGGCTTTAACATATGAATTTTGGGGGGACACAACTCAGTCCAAAACATATAGAATTATTTTAGTGTGACTTGCATTTGGATGTTTTGCACCAAAAGCAAAACCTATCGGTAAAAAGGCTCAGCGTGGAGGTAAAATTCACCCCTGGATTGTCTCCTGTTGATGTACATCTTCAACCACACCTCTTCATCCTTCTCTCTGTGGTCACCCTAGATGCTTAGTGTCTTTCTGTGAAGAAGTTCCTTTACAACAGGAATGACTTTGTGGTCTGTAAAGGAGTATTCTAACAATCGTGCACCTGGGTACGAGCGTCCTCTTTGAGCTACAGTGACATGGATGAAGACAAAGTTGACAATTTCCCCCAAATTTAGCTTTTGCTTTCATCCCCACAAATATTTTGTATAAAATAGGTATTTTCAATTGGTGATCCCCCCCCGATTTTTGTGAAAACCAACCAAGTACAGTTCACGTCAACTAAGAAGAAGTTCACGTATTTTATGAAGCTACTGAAATGTGTCGGCCACTTAAGCCAGTGGGGACTTTCTCCAGATGCTCCCGTATCCCCACACTGGCCCTTGATGTGGGAGCTGTTGACGACTCACAACTTCGGTGCAATTCTCAGTAAGACCTGCTGTGGGTGAAATGCAGCCTCTGAGATTTTATCACAGATCCTTGTAATAGATAACCAGCCTTTACTTCGTACATTTGTGGGTTTAATCACTGAATAATTGTGCGTTTAATTTTAGTTTCAGAAATGAAATTTCTAGTTCAGCTAAAGGTGTGAAAGGAATTGCCAGCTTTACCGTCAGTCCTCGACTCGGCCGGTGCAGAGCGAGACCGCCCAGGACGCGGGGCGGTACGCGGGGTCGGTCCTGCCAGAAGGCGCACCTGCTGGGCGCGTGTTGGGGAGATGTGGGGAAGAGGCTGGCGACACACAGCAGAGTCTTCATTCCCACGTAGGACTCGACAAAGAATGGAAAGAGAAGGAGCTCCCTCTAACCACATTCCTGCTACTCACCACTGTTTGACCTTAGCTTGGGAAGCGAGGTTTCCAAGATTCATCCTGGCCAGTGGCCGTGTTTTCTCTCTTGCCTGGAAACTTGGAAATAAGTTTGTTTTCATGTTTTGTGTTACCCTGCCACAAGAGAAAGGAGGATGTTTTCTTCATTTTGGAAGTTAGTTTTTGAAACAAACAAAAAAAAAAAAAAGAAAAGAAAAAAGAAAACATTTTCTCTAAAATGCTTGGTTGGGAAGAGAGTTTTTTATTAGCTCAAGATTTTTTTTTAATTTGAAGCATTTTTCAGTCGTGATGTGTTCTCATGATTGCTGAGGTATTGTATCTAAAGCCATTGCTTCAAGTTTTGAAATAACCGCTTGTTACGACAAAGCTGCACAGGAAGTGGGGTTATGGGAAGCAGCACCTGTCAGTAGATCACTTTGAACAAACACTTTTTCATGTGCTTATTTGACTGCTGGGTGTCTTTTCTCTGGTGGGGTGTCTGTTCAGGGCTTTTGCCCATTTTTTCAAGTTGTCTTCTTATTGTTGAGTTTTAAGTGTTCTTTATGTCTTTTGGACACAGTCTTTTATCCGATATATGTTTTGCACGTATTTTATCTCTGTGGCTTGTCTCTTCATTCTGCCAACAGTGTCGTTTGCAGGACAGACGGTGTCTGTCCTGACGAAGTCCAGGCTATCAGTCGTCTCTTTCATGGCTCACAACTCTGTCTCATCCAGAGTCTTCACCAAGCCCAAGGTCATCCAGACTCGCTCTGTGCTATCTCCCAGAAATTCTATAGCTTTACATTTTACATTTCGTCTGTGATGCATTTTGAGCTCATTTTTGTGAAGGGTGGAAGGTCTGTGTCTAGACTCATTTTTTGCCTGTGGACGTCCAGTTGTGTCTTTGTTGAAAAGACGGTCCTGATCCCCTCACATTGTCTTTGCTGCTTTTTCACACTTCAGTTAGGTGTATTTGTGGGCGTCTACTTCTGGCCTCCAGAACAGTGCTGAGACATAAAAATGTTGAGAAACCGGCAACGGGGTGAGTAGTTGGCTGGGAATGGGATTGATGGTGAGTAAAGGCCTCAGAAGCAAGGATGGGGAGGTTACTTGTTGAACAGGAAGGTGCTGTGGAGATGCAAGCTCTTGGCCATGCTCTCTCCTGAATAAGCTGAAAAATCCTGACGGAGGGGTCCCAGTGGGTCCCAGGATGCTCCCCGCTCCCCACGACTCACAGCTTTGCTGCCCACGTTCAGTCGTGGTCTTTGCTAGAGGAAGCCCACCCTCCCCAGCGTCCCTGATGGGCTGCCGGCTGTGCTTCTGCTCCTCGGCGATGTGCCCCATGTTGCAGGGAGAAGAAGCGCTGAAATACGTTCTGTGGCGTGAGGTGGGGCGGCACTTACAATGGGCATTGTTCCCATCAGGACATGTAGGGTGTTTGCAAACCTGGCAGAAGGGCTCCATGTGACTCCAGAAAGAATAATTTGAAAAGAACATTTGAGGCGAGGAGACAATTGAAGATAACATAATTCTAGTTAGTACTTTAAACACTCTGTCGTAGATGGAAAATGTAACATTGCTATTTTTGGTGGGAACATTTCTAATGCTTCCTTGCATTTACTTCTGCCTTATTTACATATTCTTGGCAGGGTATTCTTTTGGAAATCTTTCTTCTTTTCTCTCTTCATGCCTTCATCTTTCCCAAGAGCATCTTGCTTGTGGGGACGTTCACCCCCCACTTTGGTGTGTCTCTGAATGGGGGGCAGGGAAGTTCAGGGCATGAAGCAGAACCCCTGTAGCAACTCGTTTTTGTTGGCAGACCCCACATGGGCTGCTCTTTACTTCACCTGCAAGTGGGCTCTGCCTGGGAGCATCTGGGCCTGTGTTTAGACTCGCAGTTGGAAACATTTCTTGCTTACTACAAAATTTTCAAGTGTTTAGTATAGGAAATATTGGCACAGAGGAAAATAAAACAAAATAACTTGTGAATTCCTAATCCAGTGATAACTGGGGGGTACAGCATCCTCATCTGCATGTGCCATGCTTGGACTTCGCAGGTGACACTGAGCATTTTCCGCGCCCCCACGCATCGTTCCGCCGTGGGACTGCTTACGGTCCAGCCACAGCCGTCCCTGTGAGCGGGGAGACGCAGGCCTCGGGGCTGGTCTGCTGAGTCTGCATCTTGCGGGTCCAGGAATCTGAGGCTTTATAACGTTCTCCAGATGATGGTTTTGCACAGTAATACTTGGGAGATGCTTTTCCACAGTATTATTTTCATGGCTTTATTCCACATCGTTGTATGATGTGACACAGTTTACTGAATCCATTTCTCAAGAGAAGATTCTTATACTGATGTTAATATTTTGGTATTATTAACAATTCTTTAAGGAACAAATTTCTTTTTTAAAAAGATTTTATTCATTTGAGAGACAGAGAGCACAAGCGGGGGCGGGGCAGAGGGAGAAGCAGGCTCCCCGCTGAGCAGGGAGCCCCAGGATCATGACCTGAGCCGAAGGCAGACGCCTAATTGACTGAGCCCCCCAGGCGCCCCAGGAACAAATTTCTTGATCCATTGTCTGCACATTTGTGATTATGTGCGTGGGAGATACTTCCTGAGGATTCCTCACGCTCTGGCTGAAGGAGACGCATGTTTTCCGAGCTCTGGATGCCCGTAGCACGGCCTCTGGACCATTTACTCCTGCGTAAACGCTGCGTAAACCCTGGTGTGCAGGAGCGGTACCTGGAATCACATCAGAGTACAGTTTCTGGTTCGCTGTGGGGGTGGGGGCCTGCATCCCTGGCGGGCCCCCAGGGGACGCCCGCGCCCCCGGTGCTGGGACCCCAGTTGGCGTGGTCAGGCTGGGGAGGCAGCAAAGAGGGTGACTGTTTGTCTCACTGCTTCAGCAGCGAGCACTGACGTACAAAGAGGCAGTGTGGACCGTTTGCTGCATGTCCTGGTTTCCAGCTCAAGGGGCTTCGGGCTCACTCCAGGTTGTGGGGCCCTTGCCCCCTCCCCGTCTCTGCACCTGCTTCATTATCAAGCAGCCGTTCTCCATGTGTGGGCTCTGGTGGCTCCAGGGTTTTTTCGACCATACTTCCAGAGATCTAGTGGATTTTTTTTTTTTAATGGAAGTCCCAGAAATTATTTTCAACTGACAATCTTGGGTCATCTGTCCAGCCCCGAACCAGCCTCGGGTGGAGGGATAGGGCATGCTCACTGGCTGTGCTGGGGTCCCTTGCCGGAGGCGGGGAGAGGGTAGCTGTGGGTGCCCACTACACGGGCTGACTGCTGGGGGAGTGGTCCCCTCACCCTACAAGACTAGGACGGGGTGCCTGGAAAGGAAGCAGCCATCACCAGGGGCTCTGGGGCCTCTTCTCTGAAGACAAGCTGCTTCTGTGGGGTGACCACTGTGCCCCCCACACCCTGCAGCTGAGAACCGGCCCAGGCTGGGGAAGCGGTGCTGGGGGTCACGGGGCTCACGGCAGGATGGGTGGGGGGAGAGTGGGATAGGTGACTGCAGGCCTAAGTGTCAGCAGGACAGTTTGGGCAGCAGGGAGGGGACAGGAGACATAAGCGTGCAGGATTACGGCGTGAGGAGGTGACGCGTGCCCTGTGCACTCAGACTCCCTCAAACCGCAGGACTCAAAAGAGTGGGAGCACTCCGGAGCGTGCGGGTCAGCGACGTGCAGCCCTGGGCACGGGCAGATGAAGGGGACAGATGTGTTCTGGAATGTTCCAGCTGAGTGTTTAGAGCTCAGGTTTGCTCCTGAGCGCGTCAGACTCTGTGCCCCTCACTCAGGGAAATAGTCTGTGTGGCGGCCCGGGGACGAGAGGCAGAGTGCAGCTCTCACCGCTGGTCCTGGCTTCCCTGACCGCCGTGAGGCTGCGCTCCGTGGTCTGTCGCTGCAGATGCCAGGGGGGCTCTGCTTTCCTAACCACCCAGGCGCCCCGGGCGCGATGCGCGTGTGAAGGCGGCCAGGAGGCCGGCGGCTGCCCTTTGCATCCCCTGGAGCAAACGTTGCCTTATTAGGGGCCTCGGTGCCAGACTTGCCATTTCCTGTGCACTGGGATCTGCAGAAGTTAAATATTTAGACTCAGCTCTGTTTGAACACTTCTGCCAAAACGTGTTTTTAGGTTCTCTCCCCTTGTCAGGGAGAGCGCGAGTGCATGGTCCTCCGGCCTCGCTGGAGGGTGAGCGTCTGGGGGAGGTGAGTAGAGGGGCTGGGTGGGGGGGCAGGCCCGGCCGTGACCCCCGGGGGCCAGCCCAGCAGGGTCAGTCGTCACGAGGATGGGATGGGTGGTCCACGAGCTCCCTAATTCTTCGGCTTCACGTCTAAACACAGTTGTTCTGTGACTGAAAATGAATGTAGATATCAGGTCACAAAATGAACATCAGATGTGTGTTTTCGATTCGCCTTTGATGATCGTCTTTCCCTCCTCGGTTCCGAGCGTGTCTGCTAAGGTCCCCACACTTGGGGCATGGCTGGGGTGAGGGGGCAGAGCTGCCTCTGCTGGGACGTGGGGACCCTCCCCACAGCAGCGGGAGGACCGCATGGACCCGCGAAGACCTGCCGTTCATTGCCCCTGACGAGGAAGATGGAGAAGCCCGTCGGAGGCTGGGTGTCTTCACAAAGAAGGCAGAGCCAAGCCGACGGCCTGGCTTCGCTGAGGAGAGCAAAACACAGGCAGAACGATCTGAACCAGCCATAAACATTGAAAAATGAACTCTGCTGGGCAGTGTGAGGCCTTCCCTATGGCCGAGGGAAACCTGCCCGGGCGTTGGGCCGGCTCCCCTGGCTGCTGCCTGTTTGGGGACACACAGCTCGATAATCCGGCTCGTCCTCGGCGACCTCCAGAACTACCCGCCTCCCTCTTCGGGATGGCGGCCCTCCTGCGAGGCTGCCCCGTCCCGTCTCCAGCTTGTGGTTCTGTCCAGGGACTGCACTCGAGCGCTGTGACCTCACTGATCTCAGCTCTCCAGGGCCTGACACAGCCAGACCTTCGACGCCTGGGGGCCGCGCGCCCACGGACCAGCCAGGCAGCAGGTGCGGGGCTCCCCCGCGTGGCCCGCGTGTGGGTCAGGCTGAAGCTCTCAGACTGTCCTGTGGGGGGACAGTGGTCTCCACATACACGGCTGTGCTGAGCAGCCAGGCGGGTGCGTGGAGCAGGCCTGGCTGGTCCCAAACATTCCACAGATTCACCGTTATTAGAAGAGTCCATAGACACATACCCAGCGCAAGGGTCTTCTCCTCAAATAATTTAAATTGGTGGGCTGATGCAGCATTCTCAAACTTTTTAGCGCAAGAACCTGTGCATTCTTAAACCTTATTGGAGACCTCAAAGAGCTTTTCTTAACCTGGGTTGTAGCTACAAGTATTTATGGTCGGTGTTAAAGCTGACAAGTGTTTACTACCTGAGGACACAGCCTGTCTGTGTCATCACAAGTCACTTGCGAGAATCAAAAAGCAAAGGACACGTTGATATTTTACAGAAACGGTTCTGACCCCATGGATCCCCGGGGGGCCCTGGGGCCACATTTTGAGAACCGCTGCTCTAGAGTAGGGACAAGACGTGGACACATCACAGGCAAACAGAGGAGTCGTGTCTGTGTGGAGAACACGCGGACAAGCTGAGTGCAGTGGGAGGTCAGACAACACAAGTCCCTTGCTGGTGCAGAGAATTAGGGGAGTTCCCCTGAGGACGTGGGGCAGAAGTGAAAGAAGGGACTCATCAGCCTGAGGCCCATCTTGGACCCACACGTGTAAGCTTCCAGCCCTAATGAGAATTCTTGGCTCCTCGCCCCGAACGTCTACATTCAGGCCATTTAGATGCTTCTCCAAAAGCAAGTAGGGGGATGCACGTTATGTGCAGAGCCGGAAGGGCCCTTTCTTAAGGTTTCCGAGAACAAAGAAACCCTGAAAAGGAGATTCCAGCCACCGTATCCTTGGAGATACTTGTGTTGAAATGGCCATTTGCCCTTTCAAATCTGTCCATGTTTAAAAAAATATCTTGGGGCCAAAGTCCAGTTAGGGCGTCTTACTCGATCTGAGCGCCTCTGTTTCCATCTCCTCAAGAGCTTGCTGGCACTTAAACTTCATGACGTTTAGTTTTCTCCCCTCTTGCCCCAGTTACATAAATGCTTCTGGTTTCAATTGCATTAGCTGTCTTGGGTCCAGTGAATAGAAAAGTGACTGAAGAATGTCAGAATTTCTCACGGAGCCAGTCTCAGAGGGGAGGACCTGATACATGTGTCCTGGCCTCCCTGAGGTTGCCAGTGGGTGGGAGGCATCGCTGTCCTGCCCCTGGCCCTGGCATGCCTGCCAGCCACCCTGGCAGTCATCAGCTGGTTGTCACAGCATGAATGGTGTTCAGATCTAGCTCAGGGTCAGGTGCACCTATGCAACAAGGCCATGGACAGAAAGTTGGACCAGGGCACAGACGTGATGACACAGTAGTGCACTGTGGATGGAGGGGATCACTGCCTGTCCTGTGAGCTGAGCCCAGGACTGAGAGGCCAGCTTCTGGGAGACCACAGCTGACTCCACTGGCTCAGTCTTTTTAACCACATTTTGGGCTCCTGAGAAAGTGGAAGTACATCGCCTCGGGATTAACAACTTGGCTTGTGTCCTGCTTCCACCATGACTTGTTGCACAGCCTCGGGAAGCCACTGAACTTCCCTGCACCTGTGTCCATGAGGGGAACTCATGAGGGGTTTCAGTGCTTATTGCACAGGTGGTTAGGACGGAGGGAAATTACCAGGTGCTGCTGGTGGCTGTGCTCTGGGTAGAATGTGTGATCCGTGTGCCAGCAGTGCTTGAGTGGAGCTGAGGGGGCCTGGGCGAGTTATGAGGATCCTCACCTATAAGGTGGAACGAGAACAGTTTCTGAACTGAGTACCCATGAGTATCTATGACCATGTATGAGCGTTCATGAGTATCCATGAGTATCTGTGAATATGTGTGAGTGTTCATCAGTATCTGGGATTATCCGTGAGTACTCATGACTATCTGAGTATCTGTGAGTACCCATGAGTATCTATGACCGGGTATGAGCATTCACGAGTATCCATGAGTATCCATGAGTATCTGTGAATATGTGTGAGTGTTCATCAGTATCTGGGATTATCTGTGAGTACTCATGACTATCTGAGTATCTGTGAGGACCCATGAGTATCTATGACCAGGTATGAGCGTTCATGAGTATCCATGAGTATCTGTGAATATGTGTGAGTGTTCATCAGTATCTGGGATTATCCGTGAGTACTCATGATTATCTTTGAGTATTTGTGAGTACCCATGAGTATCTATGACCATGTATGAGCGTTCATGAGTATCCATGAGTATCTGTGAATATGTATGAGTGTTCATCAGTATCTGGGAGTATCCGTGAGTACTCATGATTATCTTTGAGTATCTGTGAGTACCCACTCCGCAGGAAGCCTGCTTCTCCCTCTCCCACTCCCCCTGCTTGTGTTCCCTCTCTCGCTGTGTCTGCCTGTCAAATAAATAAATAAAATCTTAAAAAAAAAAAAAAAAAGAAAACTTTGAGGTTGCCTTTCACTGTGGATGAACCCTCCGAAGACACTGGGGACACAGGGAAGATAGAGAGCGGTCAGATGGGAAGGGGTGTGATTGAGGATCGTTCAGCATCAGGGGGCTCTGAGAGCCAGCTGAGGCAGCTTGTCCTTGTCGTGGCTTCCGGGGCTGTGCTTTCCTCCTCTCTCAGGGGCCTTCGCCTCATGTTTCAGATTGGGAATGACTTCTAGATCTACAGTTACTCAAGTCTGGGTCTGTTGCTATGGGAAATAAATATGGGAAAAATAATCGGGATGGACACCTGTGGTTACTATTTTCTTTCCAAAGAAACCAGATCCATGAATTGCATCCAAATCTTTATTTTTTTGGAAACATGAGTTTGGCTGTGGGCTTCCCATATTGTCTGTTTACTGTTGGCATTTCTAGAGAGGGCAGCGAGAGGTGGGGGCACTGTGGTTGGTGTGTGGGTTTATGGGCCATAGCCTGAGTATGGATTCCCACTCAGCTTTTCCTAGCTTTGCCATCTTGAGTAAGCCATAAACCTTTTCAGAACCTCCCTTTGTTTTGTTGGTAAAATACATGATGGGAATATATATCCCTCATTCTGTTATTACTAGGATTCCAGGAGAATACGCAGAAGCTGAGTTCCATGCCTGCAATGTCTGTAAATATTAAGGCAATGATCCTGGATTAAAAGCTAATCTGAAAAACCTTCCTTTGGAATTAAATAGCATGACTGGTCACAAATACATGTTGCTCATGAGCAAAGCCTTAGCATTGTGACTCCCATTTGGTATCTTCCTGAAAGTGGACCTGTGGGTAATTATACTCCATTCGTACTGTAAGTTTCAAGGTCTCCCTTGGCCCAATCTGCCATTTCTAGAAAATCAAATTGTAAGGGTGCATTTCTTTTTATTCTATTTTTTTTATTTTTTGCCTTCTTTGATCAACTGTGTTGTATAATTAAAACGAAAACCACAAAAATTCCATGACTGATGAAGACAGTATGAGTAAAGAGCAGGGATTCAATTCTAAGAAAATATGGAAACCACTCTGATGACATCTGTGACAGATGAAAATATATGCCTGTTTTAGCATTATCTGGTAACTTGTCAGAAATGCAAATCACTCAGCTCACCCCAGACCAGCACTTTGGGGTCCTGATGGCTTGGTTCCAGTCCAGTCTCAGCCACTCGTTACCTAGACTGGGAAAATGATTTATCTTCTCTGATTCAGTCACTGAATTTGTAAAATGATGACAATAATCCCGCCTCATAGAATTAACATGTAACTAAGGAAGTTAATACATGAAAAATTCGTAGTCCTACATATCCACTAAATGTTATCAACTATCAATCTCCAGTCTCTGCTCATGTGCAAAATTCACATGGTTTTTATAAGTGGGATTCTACTGAACAAACTGCTTATTATTTTATCTCTGAAATACTTGTATATGTGAAGTCCTTTTTAAACTTCAAAATACTTCACAGACCTCCCTTTATGTAGCAGTGAAACTTGCAATATCCACAAGTTAGACCATACATATTCACACAAAGCAGTGTGTATGCAGTATTATGGAGAGTACCTTACATTTTATGAGCCCCAGTGGCACTTATATACACTTTAAAACAATAGAACAGAGGTGAGAGGCTCACTGATCCAGTGTACTGACCGGATCAGTGTGTATGTACACCTGAGTGCTTCAGGAGGTAAAGTGGGGTATCCTTGGCCTTCCAAAGAACAGTGGTCTAGACACACCTTTAATTGGGCCTTAGTCATTTACTGCATTTTTGCTAAATCATCTCTGTATTTTTATCTGGGCTTACTAATATTTGCAGGGTTTACTACTTCACCCCACATGTATCTTGTAGCCTCAGATTGTAAGGCCTCATTATCTCTTGTAGGTAAGGAAATGTAAGATAGTCTTAAGTTGGTCCTCTATCGAAGAGCTTGCCACCAGCGTTCTTAAAGCACAAATATGACCATAGCAGTCTTTAAAATTCTTATAAGGCTTTCCATGCTTGTGGAAGTCCCTCAACTTGGCTCAGGAGCCCCCCCCAGGTGAGGTCTCTGCTGCCTTCCATGTCCACTTGCTGCCGTGGACCCTCCCTCTGTGGTCACGTATCGTCACGTGTAGCTCAGTGCCCCCTATACTGTGTTTGCTGAGCACAGGTCTGCTCAGTGAGCATGTCATTAACTGTGTGCACATTAAAAGCAAGGGTCATGAACTAACAAGGGAATGTGACAAAATGCTTGGAGTAAAATATTTGGTATCTTAATTAGGAATATTTTTTGAGAGAATTCTGAATATGGAGGAGATGCAAAAAAAAATGGGAGATACTGGTTTTGGAAGCTTACACTGGAATGACTATTGTATAGAGAGCTAGTGGTTCATGACAAATAACCCCAGGATGTTTGTGGCAATCAATGATCAGTGTTTGTTTCTCATGCACCTGCTGATCTTGGCTGGGCTCTGCTCCACATGTCTCATCCTCCTTGCTTGAGTGGGAAAATGGGAATGTTCTTCTTGGAGCAAGAGCTAGGAAAGCAGGTCCAAACGCACACACCTGCCAAGCCCCAGCTTGCTTGATGCTTACGGACATCCCACAAGCCAGGTAGTTCACAGAGTAGAAGGCTCCCTGCCAGTGTGGAAAAGCTGCAGAAACTCTGCTGATAGGGAGGGAGGAAGGATGGGCCAGCAAGGCCATCTATTGATTCCTGAAGTTAGTGTGCAATTATCCTGAGTGGGAGACCCTGGAGGAGCTGAGACACCATCAGGGATGAGTGTGGGAATCGGCTGAGGAAACAATGCCTTCCCAGCCTCCCAGGCTGTGGTTGAAGTGGTAACTGGGACTTGGCAGAGCTTTCAGAGGTAAACAAGCACGTCCATGCACGTCAGAGCAGTGCTGCAGGCCTGTGAACACTTGGGAGTTGGGCCAACCAATAATAATGAGATTGCGGGCCAGCAGAGGACACTTACAGACGACACCGAGGACCATACGGGGGAAGTGAGGCGGAGGGGTCGATGCAGGGGTTGTTTATGTGACACATCGGACCAGACAGGAAAATTGCTTCTAACTGGGGGGCTCTTACAGAACAGATTCACACCAAAGTTAATCAGGGTCCTTTGGACATGAGACCCAACAGAGTTTCTGCTGGTCTTATTCATGCTTTTAATGGAAACTCTCTTTAACCAAGTAAGTCAGTACTTGGAGGCCCAAGGGTTATTATGGACAAAGTTAACACTACAGGTCTAGAGTCCCACTCAGCCTGTAGATGCTCACGTCCTGTTCTTTATGCCATATTTCATGCTAAGAGTTCTTTGTTTTGTAGCATGTATAGATAATGGGACACCAAGTCCTACTGGAAAAAGAAGGAAAAGACTAAACACTCATTAAGCACCACTTCCTGGGGACTGGCTGTGGGCTTTCACATGTATTTTCTACATCACTGATTCAAGCCATTATCCATCATAAGACAGACCAAAAAAAGGAAGAACATGCTGCCATTTAAATTGTGACCAATATTTTCTCATATCTTAGAATTCTTATTTTATTCTTATTTTAAAAACTTTTTTTTACTTAAAAACTCATTTAAGTATTGTTTTGTTTATTGAGGAAATTATATATAGTGAGATGCACAGACCAGTGAGATGTGTTCAGTGAGATGAGCTTTTACAAGTGGGAATGCCCATGTAACTCATACTCCATTAAGACCAAGATGGTCTCCATCACATGGACAAGCTCCCTCAGGCCTTTCTGGTCAGTGCCTTCTCAGAGGTAACTCCTGTTTTGAATTCCATTATTCCATTATTCTGTGTTACTTTTACCTGGGCTAGAGTTTCATATAAATAGCATAATGTACTATGTATCCCCTTGTTTCTTTTTTTTAAACATTTTATTTATTTGTTCATGAGAAACAGAGAGGCAGAGGCAGAGGGAGAAGCAGGCTCCTTGGGACTTGATCCCAGGACCCTGGGATCATGATGTGAGCTGAAGGCAGATGCTTAACTGACTGAGCCACCCAGGGGCCCAAAGCTTCCCAGGACTTTGATAGAAATTGTGTTGAAACCACAGAGCAATTTGGGAAGAATGAACATTATAACATCACTGAGTCTTCTGACCCATGAACATGGTACATCTCTTTCCATTTGTGTTGGCTTCCTTTCATTTTCCTCATCAGCGCTTTTTCAATGTCTTGCACATCTTTTCATAAATTTATTTCATGTTTTTGATGTTATTGGAAATGCCATTTAAAAATTTTATCTTCTAGTTATTCATTGCTACTACATAGAGTTACAGGTGATTTTGTATATTGACATTATACATTGAGACTTCACTATATTCACTTATTAAATCTAGCAGTTTTTTTCTTTGTAGAGATTTTAGATCCTTCTTACATGCATAATTCTATCTCATGTGATTAAAGAAGGTTCTACATTTTTATTTCCAATCTTTCTGTGTTTCTATTTCTTACCTTTAATGCCTTGCCTAGGGTACCCAGTGTAATGATAAATAGAAGTGGTGAGACTATTTCCAGTCTTAGAATGAAAACGTTCAGTCTTTTATTATTAAATCTGATGTTAGCTGTGGGTTTTTAAAATATATGCTTTTTAGCAGATAGAGAAGGTTTTCTTCTAATACCAGTTTTCTGGGAGTTTTGCCATTTAATTGACAAAGTGGTTCACCTTAATAAAAGTGAACACCTAAATTTTCTTTGCCTAAAAATGGATAGTTTTACTATAACTGAAAACATTTTAATGTAGGGCATAATGTTATTAAAATATCTGAAAGTTACTGAGTATTATTTCTAGTATTTTAAATAGTCCCTTCAATTTTGCAAGACACCTTATCCTTCTTTCTAAATACACTCATATATTATTCCATTAGCTCCCCTGACCATCTTATGAGGAGTTACACTGGTATGATACCATTTGGCAAATGATTCCTGTAATTCACATGACTTCCCTAAAGCTGTAGGCCAGATCAGACTAAATGGAGTCTTGACTCTGTGTTTCTCCTTATCTTGTTTAATCTTCTCCATTTCATGTTACGCAGCCTGCCATATTTTCGGAAGGATTACCAGAGATTTAAGTAACAATGCTGACTTTGAATCTTAAATTTGCTGAATTGCCTCTTCATTTATAGAAATAAATTAGATGAGAGTAAATAGAATATAGAATCTGTCAGTATAAATTAGATATGAGTTAATGTAAATACAATGAGCAAGAACGATTAGGGTAATGGATAGGCACACTTTCAATACCTGCAAATAGCTTCTGAAGAACTCTAAGGGTATTGGTTACTATTAAATAACAATTTTATGGAATTCTTTAATAACAAGGTATATCTTAGAAAACAAAATGTTCCAAGAGCAGATTATTGTATGGATAGAGGGGCACAGCATCCCTTAACAAAAAACAACAGTACCAACCAACCAACCAGCCAACAGCTGGGCAGCACTCTCCCCAACAACACAAACAATAGCAACTCCGTTGTGGAGGATTTGGGACCAGGAGTGGAGTCCTTGCAAAGTGTACAGATAACTAAGAATGGAACAAGGGGGAAACAGAGTCAAGAAGAAGTAACTAGAACCTCGTGATGAGCTGCGGGTGTCAGAATTCCGTGTCTATGGTGGTGGACTTGCGGACGGGCAAAGACATAGTTTCAAGTATCTTAGCTTTTTAAGGAGCTTTTCAGGATTCTGTGCCTGTTGGAAAGTGAACAATGGAACCCTAAATATTAATGTGAAACTCTTAGGAGGTGAGCTAGGCGAAAGAACTTGACATACGCAGCCTGCGTATTCTTGAAATGTAGCCAAACCCAAAGGTCTCTTTTTTGTTTTTTGTTTGTTTGTTTGTTTTGTTTTGTTTTTAGAATGGATGTGATTTTTTAAAAATGCTTTGGGCATCATCATACTAAAATCAAGTGGTATACAGTTAGTGAGATCATCAATTAAGAGGTTTTTTCTCCCTTTAAGTTCATAAATGTCCTGGAGCTGTTTGTTATAATCTCATTTGCCTTTGGTTGTCAGATTACTTGAACACACTGTCAGACACATTTTAAATCACCAAAATCTATTGCTAGTTTGGGAAATAAAATAATTTTTAAAATTAACTAATTTTTTCAATCCAACCGAATTTACAGAGGTAGTTTTCTAAAATTACAGAGTTGTTATATGATTGTAGAAATTAAAATTTGTAGAAACAAATTAGGATTGTACTCATGTTTCTAGTTTAATATTTTAATGGAAAACTATTGAGGCAGACTATCTCCAAAGTGCTAATTACCTCTCAGGAGTCTGCTCAGAACGGAGTGTGTGGCCCAGCAGGTCATGTGTCTGAGCCACACACATAGCAAGCTCGAAGAGCCAGAGAGAGCACGACTGCTCAGAACCATACGGCAGTAAGTGGGGTGAGCTAGGGAAGAAGTTCAATGCAATTATTGCAGTTGTGTTGGAGAGCTAACGCCTTCCCACACGGGCTCAAAGGATCAGCGAGGCAGCCGATGAAGTTATTGCAAGAGCAGAACCATCTAGATTGCTGAAAACCAGTGGCCTGGATGAGAACAGATCTGATAAACTGAATGGAAGGCTGCTCTTCTGTAGAGAATGTTGGGATTTCGCGGCATGATGAATTGTGCGTGTAATGTTGAGAGCTGAGGAGTTTCCTCTATGACCAGACACAGACACAGAAAGTGCAGAACATGAGCAGAAATACCTTCAGCTGTTTCAACTCTTATCAATAACTTGAGGCTTCTTTATATATCATTACTGGGTGTGCCAGGTCATTAGTAGGATAATGTCATGTGAACGTGGGCATTGATGAATCCACCAATTATAGAAATATCTAGTATTTCACCATTCTGATGCTGGTATATGTGATTTTAAAAATATCTACATGCATGATATTGAATGCATCTAAATTTTCTTTTGGGCTATGAGTCTTGTTCTTCTTAACCTTTGTGTCTCTATGCCTTGTGGGTTATGTAAATCTTGCACTCAATATTGGTAACACTTTAAGTTCATATGGAACCTATCACTTTGTATGCATCACCACGCTCAGTCACAGTCATCCTGGGAGACAGTCAGGATGGGCGTAAATGAGGACGTGGGATTCGATTTTTGCTGAAATTGGTCAGACGAGAGACTGTGGGACCCAGAAATGCTGGGAGCCTGACTCCGACTCCAAAACCTGACCTTTTCCCTGATGACACTGCAGGGCTCAGAACCGCCTTCCTGTCCTGTCCCCATCCCCCCACAGCTGCACTGGGAAGCTTCTACTCCCTTTCTAATTCTGCAGGAACAGGAACCTCACTTATCCCCAAGGCTCTTTTCCCCACCTCTTTAATTAGAAAAGTATCCATTCAACCCAATCATCAGTTCTAAATAACATCTCAACTTTTCTCCTTCCCGTGGCATATTTCCCAAATGGGGACTCTCTTTGGGCAGTTTCTCTTGGACAGATTCAGTGACTTCTGACACACCATACCTTCCTTGGCCCTTTCTATGACCTCACATTAAAATTCCTTCTATTCGTTTTTTTTTTTTTCTTTTTCAATCTGTCTTCCTTTATACATTAACTCTTCAACATTTAGTGTAAGAGAAAATTATAGCAATAAAGCCCTGCTGAATAGGAAAGAAAACTGAAATATTTGTGTCTATTGTATTAAACTGGATATTATACTTTGAATTTTGTATGCGTTAATTATTTTATTTTCTTGCTGAGTTATTTTCCAGAATCCCAAACTTTATTTTTCTCCATTGATGGACATTACTTGGAATGGATTAAGTCTAACCTCTAATACTACCATTATTTTAAAACCCCAACTTTGGCGGCCTCTGTCACCTGACGGATCCGGCCAGCTGCAGACGTTGACACCCCCATGTCATGTTTTACGGCGTTCCCCTGCTCACCACATTCCGCGGGCCAGGCTCTCCTTCTGAGTTTCCTTGTTTCCATCCTCACTGCTCTGTTCTCTCAGAAAAGGCCCCTCTTCCCTGTGTCCTTTTCTAATGCTTTGTGGGGTCTTATCGACATGTTTCTGGACCTTCCTCAAGACCTGTCTCTTTGGGTCCCTTTTGAAGCTGTTCTCCTGTGTGTCTCAGTGATTGAAAGCTTCCGGAATTGTGGTGAAATATTACTTACACTGCTTTGCTCCCCATTTACCTCCATTTGTAAGTGCTTGATGTCCCTCATGGCACAAGGGGTGATTGTGCCATCTTCTTGTGGCCCCAACGTGAGCTGGTGTAGAACCAGTGGTCAGGTTCCCTGGGGCTGGGGCCATCTTGGTGAAGGCCAACTGTCCAATGCAGAAATCATGCTTCTGTTTAGCCTCTGTTCCCAAGGGTCGTCAGTAGTTTGTCTAAAGAAGATCTTCTTCCTCCATTATGGCCTTCACCAACAGAAAACATAACTGCATTGCCCTAAGTTTGAATTCCCCATGTGGAACCAGATTTACCAAATAAAATGGCTTCAGTTAACGTTTCTGACCAACCAAGATGTTTATGCAAACAAGCACGAACTTCCTTCTGACTCAGCTGTACTATCTTCTATATTTTACATTCTTGGCAAATTTTAAGAGATTGTTGACTTAATCAGTCTTATTTTGCTTATATGAATCTGCAAACATGAAATGAAATACTCAAAAGGGACATTTCAAGAATTTCCCTAAACCATTTCTATAAGTACAGTATGTCCTTGGATGGAGCATGAAAAGTATTTTGTGCCCAGATAATCACACCATAAATTCTGTTCATTAATAAAATTTCCGAAAAGGAACCAAGCGCATGCTATAGTGAGTGGTGCATTTTCCCAGGGGTGCCAGCTAGAAAAGCAGTCCTCAGCACTGGCTGATTCTCCCGAGGATGTAAGTCCATCTAGTCTTGGGCTAACTACTCTGCAGGTTTCTGAAAAGCAACACCTAGTTGCCTCTGAGATGTGGCTCAACTCTGCTTTCCTTGGTGACTTCTCATGACCGATGGTGACTTACTGGACAACGCAGCAAGAAATCAAAGCACCGTCATTTTCTTCTTGACAATTTCCAAGTTGGAGTCGGATTGAAAGCTTCTTTACAATAACCATGTAACGCATGGTTGGATTTTATTTAGGTATCTACATATTTGATGAACAAAATCTAGAGTGTACAGAATAGGACAGAACTCAAAAGGAATAAATTAAAATTTTAAAAGAATCAGGTGATGGTGTCATAAGACATGGAGTGGCCACGAATTGTTTTTGTGTATTTAGAGGTCGCCTGCATGGGCTGTCTCGCCAGCACCTGGAACAGTGCCTGGCACAGAGAGGGTCTTCCAGCGTGTGTCGGACACACTGATCATTAGTGTTACTTCAGAAATCGAAACCAAATGCCAGCCCTAAGGTCGGTCTGTTCAAGGATCAAAACTTTGTTGTTTAAGTTCTTAACTTACAGGTAAAAGAATCTGATTCTGGCTAACTAAAGCTACAGGGAATTTATTGGAAATACTTGGAGGCCTCGCAGAGTGCAGGGCAGCTCAGACAGCTGCTCCCCGGGGTTCCGGAGTGGGTTCCGTGGTCTGGACTGCCCCAGAGACCATACAGCAGCCTCCTCGATACTCACATGCCAGGCAGACAGCGCCCGAGTGGGCACGGCTGGACCCAGCGCAGGACCCTGCAGACCAGCCTCAGGGTGCACCGGCTGCCCGGTACCGGGCTGGAGCCCTGGCCGCTGGGACGGCTCTCCATACCAGGCTTTCTGTACCGCGACCAGAGCATGCACCGCTAGGAATGCGAGCTGGGCTGAGCGCCCAAGGGCCAATTTCTTCCTTCTCTCTCTTATCCATGAAAATGATTTTGGCACCTACTGTGACATTTGGATGATTCATGGGTTCTGTGATTATCCTACAAAATGTGGATCTGGACAGGTATGGTGATTAATTAAGCTTCAGTCTCACTCATCCGCATTTTCAGGAGGCTGTGTTCAGTCTAGGAGGCCATGGGAGGGAACACACTTTTCGAGTAGGAACATGGAGGAGGATCTAAGAGGCAACATTTCTGTGTTTTTCTAGTACATATACAGAAATATATATGGTTTAAAAAAATCTAATAGCATTCGTAAAGTCAGTAAGGGACTAATCACAAAATTCCATGTACGATTACCCACATATAGTACATGGAGCTGCTAGAGAAGCTAAAATCTGGATAGTTTTCCAACTATTAAAATCATAACCAGGTTTATTATCTAAAAAGAAATTTACTGAGTGCCTGTTCTAGGTCAGACACTCTTTTAGTATTGGGGGAGTAGTGGAAATATTAGCTAACGCTTCTGAAACACGGTCTGTGGTCATGCTGTGCACGTCTCACTCTCGACCTTGTGGCGGGGCTGGAAGCAGGTGCTCGTCCTCCGCCGGAGTGCAGCCCTGCTTCCAGGCTCCAGCCTCCTGGCACAGGAACATGCTCTTTCCCAGCCCCTCAGTGGTTTCCACCTGACTGATGTCACATTTACAGTCATAAAATCCCTGTAAATTGTAGCTAGCTGGTTCCTAAGCAGACTAAAGCATAATTTATGGAAAATCACTTCATAAGCAGAAAAGTGCTATAGAGATTTTTATATCAAATACATTCACTCAGTGCCTCATTCTATTTTATTTTCCTTTGTAAGGAGAAACGTCAAAGCAAAAGAATGTCGTTTCTAGACGCCACAGGACAGCTCCGGGTGAGGGCAGGTGCGCTCTTGGGTGTGCGGGCCCTGGGGTGGAGAGCCGCTCTGTGGTTAGCCGTGTGCGTGACCGTGGACTCAGGGCTCGGTTCTCGGCAGCTCCTCTGTGACTGGGAGGCCCGACCAGTCCCGCCTCCGAGACATGGCAGCTCTGTGACTAGCTTTGACCTCAAGCCCCCTGGGGTCAGAGGGCAAGTGGCCGTGCCTCCGGATGCTCGTTCGACCCGCTTCCTGCTCAGTGGTCCAGAGGCCACACCTGGAGAAACCCCACTCCAAAGACAAACCTGACACACATGCCCACATTTTCTTTAAAATGTATGAGAAGGGTGATTTAATTTGCCAGTGTTAATGTTTATTGTCATGTATTTAGGCTGGAAGGATCCAGAAGAGGAACATTTGGAATATGTGGATTATTTCTAAATTATATTTTAAACCACATGTGACTTTATAGTGAAGGATAAAGTATTCTCCATGTTTTGCTTTGTTTGACTCAAACTCATTACCATCGGAGGAATACTGAGTAGATAGGACTCACTTTGTTGTGATGCTAGAGTGTGAATACCCCATGAGGTACACTCACTTTTAGAACTTTCTTTTTTTTCTCCAAATTTTAACTTAAATTCCAGTTAGTTAACATACAGTGTTACATTAGTTTCAGGTGTACAATATAGGGATTCATCACTTCCATACGTCACCTGGTGCTCACCATGACAAGTGCCCTCCTTCATCCCATCACTTATTTCCCCCAATGCCCCACCCACCTCCCCTGTGGTGACCATCGGTGTGTTCTCTATAGTTAAGAGTCTGCTTCTCGGTTTTTCTCTCTCTCTTTCCCCCCCATGTTCATTTGTTTTGTTTCTTAAATTCAACATGTGAGTGAGATCATAAGGTATTTGTCTTTCTCTGACTGACTTCTTTCATTTAGCATCATACTCTCTAGCCCCATCCCCATCATTGCAAATGCAGCAAAAAGATTTCATTCTTTTTTATGGCTGAATAATATTCCATTGTGTATATACCACGTCTTCTTTACCATTCATCAGTCAGTGGACATTGGGCTCTCCCCATAGTTTGGCTATTGTTGATAACACTGCTATAAACATCGGGGTGCAGGTGTCCTTGAATTAGTGTTTTCATATCCTTTGGGTAAACACCCGGAAGTGCAATTGCTGGGTCGGGTAGTTCTGTATTTAACTTTTTGAGGAACCTCCGTACTGTTTTGCAGATGGCTTATTTAAGTCAGTGTTACACAGACGGTGTGAGACTTCCATCTTCCCAGAGGCAGTGGGCCGCCGGCTGGCGGAGCAATCAGACCGTGTGCTTCTGAGTTCGACGGGCTGGATCTGCGTTCTGGGCCAGCCCCTCCCTGACTGCTTGGCCTTCCCCACATGACTTGTGCATTCCTCTGTTTTCTCACCTACCAAGGGGCTAAATGAGAAAACCCATGAAATGAATGAGGGCAGTTCTAGTGCATGGAAAACTCTTGCAGCTGTTTTGTTACATGAGTGTTAGATGCTGTTAGAATAACAGCAAGTGTTTCCACTGTCATTTCTAGGATTCGCTGTGCTACCTACACACTGGGGCTGTTTCCGCCACGTGTGGCCCTGGGCTCACCGTCTGCTGAGACGGGGTTCCACTGTGCTCAGAAATAAGCCGGGCGCATAGGCTTTCACTCCCTCTGCTTCAGCATCATCTTAAATAAAAGTTGGTGACAACATTGAAAGAAGTAGAAAATGATTCTAGGTCTAGCACTGATTGCAAAAGAGTGTTTGAAAATGCTTACAAATGGCCTCAGCGCTTACAACCCAGACTGAGACCCGGATGCCGGCTGATGTCGTCCTGATTTTCATGCAGTCCAGTCGTGCGTCCAGAACCTGTAACGGGAATGGCCACAGGGGCGCATGGGCCCGCCGCGCCCTGCCTGCCTCCTGAGCTGTCTGCCCCTCCGACTGGCCAGCCCCTGCCCCCGCCTTCCCGCTTCCCCGCAGCTTTCTGGTCGCACCCTCAGGGGCTCCGCGTGGGACTGCCTGTGCGCTGCGTGCTCACACCCTGCCTGTCCTCCTGCAGCGTCCTCGTGCGACCAGGAGCAGCAGTCGGCCCTGGAAGAGGCCAGGCAGCCCAAGAACGACAATGTGGTGATCCCCGAGTGCGCCCACGGCGGCCTCTACAAGCCAGTGCAGTGTCACCCCTCCACCGGCTACTGCTGGTGCGTCCTGGTGGACACTGGACGCCCCATCCCCGGCACATCCACCAGGTAAAGCTGCGCCCATGGGCCGGGGAGGGCGGAGACGGGGAAGGCAGGCCCCTGCGGGTGCCGCTGACGTGGAGGCCCGGCGCCCAGACCTCGCCTGGCCGCTGGGCCGTGCTGGCCGTGTGCTCGCTCCCCTGCACGGGGGGCCTGCGGGAACTGGCGGCCCTGCCCATCAGAAGCTGGGGGAGACCGTCTGTGACGGCCGCCGGGAGCTCCTGTGTGAACGACAGCAGGGAGCCTGCAGGCTGAGGTCTTTACAACAGGTTTGCTGCTGTCGTTTCTCCCGCAGGCCGGGGTTGTGAAGGCCGCTCGCGGATCCGGCGTGGCGGGCTCTCGCACATCACCTGCAGCTTCCTGGAGCTTCTGGTTTTGGCCAAGGGAGCCGAGCACCACACAGGCTGGAATGGCTTTCGGTAGCATAAAGATAAAGACAGTGTGCTAAGGCGAGAGCAGCAGTCGCTGTCAGGGTCGGATCCAAAAATCTGTTCACTCCTATTTTGTGTGAGTTTGAGCAAACAGTTGCATGATCACACCCGAAGCACACGAACTACTCACGGATTGGTAAAAACATGGGTGAAGATGTGTTTGCAGTTCTTCGTTATATGAATTGATCTTTGAATGTTCATAGATTTATATAAAATAATTTACAAATGTACAAAAATATTATCTCTCAAAAGTTATCAAATTTAGCTACTGGTTTCATCTCCAGCACCTAGGCACGGGCATTCTGGCACTTTCTACGTTATTTTCGCCAATTTTTCAAGTGTGACCATGAGACATTTCAAGGAGGAGACACTCCATCCATCCATCCATCCATCATTCGCCAACGCTTCCTTCCTTCCTTCCTCTTCCCTTCCTTCCTCCTTCCTTCCTTCCTTCCTTCCTTCCTTCCTTCCTCCTTCCTTCTTCCTTCCTTCCTTCCTTCCTTCCTCCTTCCTTCCTTCCTTCCTTCTTCCTTCCTTCCTCCTCCCTTCCTTCCTCCTCCCTTCCTTCCTTGCTTCTTCCTTCCTTCCTTCCTTCCTCCTTCCTTCCTTCTTTCCTTCTTCCTTCCTTCCTTTCTTCCTCCTTCCTTCCTTCCTTCCTTCCTCCTTCCTTCCTTCCTTCCTTCCTTCTTCCTTCCTTCCTCCTTCCTTCTTCCTTCCTTCCTTCCTTCCTCCTTCCTTCCTTCCTTCCTTCCTTCTTCCTTCCTTCCTCCTTCCTTCTTCCTTCTTTCCTTCCTTCCTTCCTTCCTTCCTTCCTTCTTCCTTCCTTCCTCCTCCCTTCCTTCCTCCTCCCTTCCTTCCTCCTCCCTTCCTTCCTCCTTCCTTCCTTCCTTCCTTCCTTCCTTGCTTCTTCCTTCCTTCCTTCCTTCCTCCTTCCTTCCTTCTTTCCTTCTTCCTTCCTTCCTTCCTTTCTTCCTCCTTCCTTCCTTCCTTCCTCCTTCCTTCCTTCCTTCCTTCTTCCTTCCTTCCTTCCTTCCTTCCTTCCTTCTTTCCTTCCTTCCTCCTTCCTTCCTTCCTTCCTTCTTCCTTCCTTCCTTCCTTCCTTCCTTCCTTCCTTCCTTCCTTCCTTCCATCCCGAATGCTAATGGTCAGCAATAGCCCATAACTATTCCAGGGACTGAGGAAAGAGCACTGGCCAACAGAGCAGGTCTCCTCTCTCAGGGACGTTCTCTCCCCTCAAGTCTTAACAACTCACACACCTCAAAGGTGAAGGGAAGTTCGGACTATCTCAGCAGCTCAAGGGTATCCTTCAGTAAGCCATTTTTTATTCTCCCTGCTCTGCCATCTTTGACTTACTGGCTTGCTTTGTGGCTTATCCCTGACAGGGTTTCTAGAAGCATCATCCAACATAGTTGGTGCTTCTTTCTGACAGCGAGGACAGCCCTCCCCACAGACCCTCAGGGGGCCTCCCCCCACTTGAATTGGTCAGACTATCACCCCCAGACCAGGCCTACTGCTGATGGAGGAAGGGCCATTGAGGCCATCATTTGGCACCAGGCCTGGGACAGGGCCACCAGCCCAGTGCCCTCACTGTTGTGCACACTGTTCTGGGGGTGGGGGATGTACAGGAAACAAAATGGACAAAAATCCATGCTTCCATAGGGCTTATGTTCCAATGGAAGGAAACAGACTGTAGGTAAAGCACATAAGTAGATGCACCAGATATAAGTAAATATGCTGGTGAATGACAAGTGTTCTGAGGAAAATAAACCATAAATAGGAGAGGGAATGCTGGGCGGGGGGGGGGCGGTCAACTTGAATTGAATGGCCAGGGGCACTCCCTGGAAAGCATGTTGGAGTCAAGTCCTGAAGGTGCTGGGGGCAATCTGACGATGTCTGTGGGAGCACAGTCCAGGCAGAGGGAGTGAGCACTGCCCCACACAGTGGAGGGCCCTGAGCCAGAATCCAGTTGTTTTGGCCCAAAGGTAGGGTGTATCAATTAGGAAGTTTTTCATTTGTAATAGTGGTAAATCTGACAAGGAGGCATAAACAAGGGACTCTATTACCTCAGGTAAGAATTACAGAGATGGAGAAAACTCCATTTCAGTTGACACTGTGATTTGGTGATGTCACTTGAGGACACAGTGATGTTTGCCCTTGGACAGACTCTTCTCGTGGTCACAGGATGGCTGCAGAGCTCTGGGCATCTCATCTAGACACCACAGTGCTCAGAGGATATAGCGCCCACCTCTCTCTTTCTTAGGAAGCCAAACAACCTTCCCTAAAAGCCCCCTGGCAAATTTAATGCATGGATTATTGGCCAGAATCGGATCATATGACCATGACTAAACCCATCACTGGCAAGAAAAATGGAATTAGTTTAAATTGATCTCTAGGGAGACATGGATGTTGGGAAATCAGTCAAAATTATCAACATTAAGGGCTGTCTGGTAAGCTGCTGGTCAGCTTCACCAACCCACTCCTACCGCTGGTTCTCTGCGACCGGCCAGAACAGTCGCGGGAAGTCCTCCGCACTCCTGCCTAAATACCCTCTGTTGTATTCATGCTACTTTCTTATGATTTCCTGAAATAAGCAGTTCAAGGGAGATACTTTATAGTTTTGCTTTATATTTGGGTAGACGATTCAGATTTTCTCCCTCAATTATCCTATTTATATGTGCAAATGGGGAAGAATAATATAAAAATCCAAGACAGAAGCTATAAATATAAAATGCATTGTCATTATAAGCCAGCTCCCTTTTCCTCATGTCACCAAGCAAGATTATTTATTTATTTATTTATTTAAGATTTTAATTTATTTATTTGACAGAGAGAGACACAGCGAAAGAGGGAACACAAGCAGGGGGAGAGGGAGAGGGAGAAGCAGACTCCCCGCCGAGCAGGGAGGCTGATGTGGGGCTCGATCCCAGGACCCTGGGATCATGACCTGAGCCGAAGGCAGATGCTTAACGACCCAGGCGCCCCTACCAAGCAAGATAATTTAAATGCATGGATTTTGTTGTAGGCTGTGCTGAGGACAATAAACGTGTGCTGTTTGCCGGCCCAGGTAGACAGCAGCTTCCTTCTAACAGTCTCTAGTTGGGATAATCACCTGGGTAGAAACATGAGTTGGACCAGGGGCAGAAGTGCATCCTGGTCCTCCTGCTTTTTGGTGTCAAAATTAACATCTTGGCCGCGGTGTACAGACTGCCTGTGGGCTAGGGCCCAGGTACCTGGACGAGCCCCTGCCGTGCCTGGCACAATAGGATCTGGGAGGAGAGGGGCAGGTTCCAGCCCGGCTGCTGCTGGGTCATGGGGAGAGCTGGAATGGGCTGTCAGGCTAAGCATGGAGCAAGCTGGTTGCTAGCTACTGCATTCGCTCCCAGAACGGAGAGATTCCTCTTTCACCATCTTGATGGCCGAGAAAGGGCTCACCACCTGCTGCCGGCTTCAGGCTGTTCTTACCTCGCCTCGGGGCTGCCCCGTCCCCTGACTCCACAGACCGCCTCTCTCACTGGTCGAGTGCACATGGCCATGTGAGTGTGACGTCGCATTTCTCCCTGGCAGAAAGCCTGGCATCTGATGGGCAAGCAGATAGTCATGGGGTGTTCATTGTTTTCATACAAATAAGTTAAACACTATTGAAAAGAATGTGATGGATGTCAACACTAAATTTGGATTTCTTTTATTTGAGACTTCAAAGGCATTAGTTCTATTTCTTGAGATTGCCATTTCTGCAAGTTAAGGCATTTCCCAGTATTCTTTAAAAGAGGCAGAATACTGTCATTTAAATGTACATTTTTCATGTCAGCATAGTGCTGGGATCCTTAAGGCATCTCCAGGTTAAGTTTGGAACAGAACCAGAATGACCAGTGTGGCTAGCTTCCAGGTTGCTGCAAAGTTAAAGATTCAGAATGGGGGTTTAGGAACGATATGGCCTCTTATCACCCAGGTGAAGGATGCCAGTGCTGACTTCTAGCGTTTTGGAGGCTCCGCACAGAGTTCCTGTTACTAGTTCAGCTTCTAACCCAACAGAGTAGCCCGTGGCCATCCCCGAGGTGCACTGTGATACTCCTGCAAACAGGACGTCCCCAAGAATGGCCGGGCGCTTGAGTTTCCACGTTATCCATCAGGAGCTGGGGCACCTGCTTGTCTTTTTACAGCTCACGTTTCGCGGGCCTTCAGCTGTGAAGATGCCAGCTAACGTAGGTGCCAGTCGGACCTGTTCCAACCCCACAGACGCTGGCCCAGAGCCTGAAACTGTGAGCGTTCTCCAGATTTAGCATGTGTCCCTGGACATGAGCGACCCTCCGTGAGCGTGCTGCTTTTGCTCATTTTCTCGTGGCGAATGCTCGGCTCTCATCGATGTCCCTGCGGGGAGAGGAGCCGCCCTGGTCAGGGAGGCGTGGGTCCCCTCACCCCTTACATTCTCATGACTGTGGTTCCCTCTGCCGTCTGTGCTGAACCCCGCTGCATTTCAAAAGAATATGAGCTAATGGCTACTGGTTAAAACGTGACAGCTTAGCTATTTGCTGGAGTGTGTCAGGGACTCTTTAATTTCAAAAACAGCATTTCAAAAAGACATATTAGGTTTGCAGGAGTGGGTGTTACGTTCTCTGGCATCCAAGAGGCTATTCCGGGTGGGGGGGCCGGAGGGGCATGGGGGCCCCTGGCTCCGTTTCAGCCACAGCCGGCCAGCCCTGCCAGGACTGGCCACCAGGGCAAGGACACTCACAGTGTGTCCCTCGGGGAGACATTTCATTCTCCTTTATTTCCCGTGATGGGAAAACAAAGAGTAAGGAAAAATAAGAATCTGAAATGATTCCTATGAAGTAAATATGAGCTCCCAGCCCTTTCTTGGGGAGTGAGAAAGGAAGATGGGGCAGAGTGGGTGGGGAGGAGCCAATGAACCTTGTTCACATCCTGGAAATCAGCAGGCCTTCAGTCCAGAACATTCCACCTGCAGCCCTGCCCACTGGCTCACACTGTCCACCCGTCAGACTACATGGGGAGCTGGGGGCGGCGGGTTCTCTCTGTCAGTGTCCCCACTGGACGGGGGCGGTTCTCCACGTGGCCCGGGTCTCCCTGTCTGTGGTACCCAGTGCCCAGACCATGGGCGTTTCCGAAGAGCCGCCCAAGAGCACCCGCTGTTGCCCTGGGCCTGCATGGGAAGCCCGTGAGGGAGAGGGGCCCTGGGTCCCGTCTGCTCCAGAATCACCACGGAGCCGCTCTCGTGAGGGGGGCGTCCGCAGCACCCACACCTCCTGCCCCCATGTCAGGACCCACCTGTCAAGCTTTCTCTGCAGTTTCTGTTCACTGGACGTGGGGCGCCACGCAGCACTCTCTCTCGCTCTCTCCCCTCCCCTCCCCTCCCCTTCCTTTCCCCTTAATACAGGGACAACATTTTGTAGCTTCATTAATCAGTTTAAGATTTAGCTGGTCTTTCAGTAATACATAAATCTAAACTTCTGAGACTTTGCCTTCTTTCCGGGGCCGCACCCGCTGGCCTCCTCTCCCCCCGGCCCCTCCTCTCTGAACCCTGTCGGATCCTGGAACAGGTAGAGCTGCGGAGGTGGGGTGTTCGGCAGCCCCTGTGTAAGATTTGTTTCAGAAACTGGATGCAGAGGCAGAGCCCTGTGCGGTGTGCTCCTTCCTACTGACTGTGAGAAATAAGCTTATTATAGTAAATTGTCACAGAGGTCGAAAACGGTCCTCAGTCGGGGGAAGCCGACGCCACACGTGTGCATCGACCCGAGGGCGGCTGCCCTTGCTTGAGCGCCTGAGCAGCGGAGGAAAGCATCCTCTTCCAAGTGTCAAACCCGTTTTCCCTTTCTTCCCCTCCTCACAGGTACGAGCAGCCGAAATGCGATAACACAGCCAGGGCTCACCCAACCAAAACAAGGGATTTGTACAAGGGCCGCCAGCTCCAAGGTGAGTGGAGACATCTACCCCCGCTCTGAGCTTTCTTGCAGGTTTAGAACGAGAAAGAATTTCTCCAGCTCTGTTCCCGGTGGGGAGGGCGGTGGCCTCAGAGCCGTCGACCAGGGACCTCCTCCCCAGGGGCCTGCGGTCAGCAGACGTGCGAGGGCCCCGGGGAGCACGCACAGGGCACGCGCAGGTCGGCGGCACCCATGGCCAGCAACGCTCGAGTGCCAAGTCTAAGACCCAGGGAAGCAAACAATGTCCCCTGAAATCAGAACTTCTAAACCAAAGGATCCTTTAATTCTTTTCCCTAAAAAAAAGCAATAATTCAAATGTCATTTTCTGGCATTCCTTTTGAATAGAATCAACAGTTCAAGAAGCTGAAGTTTAGGTTTTAATAAAACATGAGCTCAGTCTTTGTATCAAGTGAGTTCAATTACAAAGAAGTATTTCAAATTAAACAGAGGCAGTGAGTTTAATCTTATAATTATTAAAAATACGTTCACAGAAAATGTTTTATGGATGTTATCTTTCATCAAAAAGCACAAAAGTGTTTATGATGCACCAAAAATGATGATGATTTTAGTAGTTAAACCTAAAGCCTTTGTTGGACCCCGAGTCCCTCCAGGAATGTACGTGGGATTAAGAGTGGCGGCGGTGAGTGAGGTGGCCCGGCCCGCCCGGCAGGCGAGCGTCCCGCAGTTTGGCTCATCTCATGAGATCAAGGAGTTTAGAGACACAGCTCTGACATCATGGGGTGAATTTGATGGCATCTGTAAGATGCTTCAAAGCTAGTCGCTATTTTATTTCATTTTGGTTCTCTTTTTTTTTTTCTTTTAAATATCTCCAGATATTTAAAAGAAAATTGGTTCTTTTTTTTTTCTTTTAAATATCTCCAGATTGTGTGTGTTTAGCCAATGTCTCAGAGACTGTGAAAACCATTCTCTGATGTCCTTAGTTCAGAGCACATGTTTGGTCTTGGTCTTATACCAAGTCCGGATAAATTCCACTAGAAAAGTGGGTTCTTGCTTTATTTGCACTAGTATCAGTAAAGAGGGTTTTCAGTTCTGAGTAAAGATGTTTATGGACGAAGGTAGAAATGACTAGACTATCACCCAGACCTGTCCCAATCTGTTCAGCAACACTGGGAATGAAAGTAGCTAAGACAG
This sequence comes from Halichoerus grypus, assembly GCF_964656455.1. NCBI lineage: Eukaryota > Metazoa > Chordata > Mammalia > Carnivora > Phocidae > Halichoerus > Halichoerus grypus. The sequence continues at coordinate 1,482,653 of NC_135720.1, read as the reverse complement.
AGGAAGAGGAGGGGCGGGACGAAGGCTGCTTTCCTACCTGAAGACGACTCTGCCCGTCGCCCTTTGCTGCTTCTGAGACGTTCCCGTGCCGGGCCGTCTCCTGGCCATGGGTCTCTCCAGTGACTTCCTTCTGATGCAGGTTCAAGGAGCCTGTGATTTTTTATTTTTCTGATTTTTGTCCCACCGTGTTTCTCTCTGTGGTCAGTGTGTGTGCGTCTCACGGATCAGGCTCCTTCCTGCATCTGGGGATGGGGAGAGAGGGAGACAGAGATCACAAAGGAGCAACTGCAAGCACCCATGCGGATTCCTAGTTAAGCACCTTTTGTATACGTGATGTCTTACCCTTGGAAGGAGCTCAGTGAACAGCTGGATTGCATGCTCCCTGATGTTCTCAGACCAGAAGGAGTTCTCCCCCTCCGTCATCTGCTGTAATCTCTTGCCTCTGAAGTCAGGCCTTATGAGTGGGTAGACGAGATTTTTCTTCACAGGAAACAATGAATCTAGCAGGCGTCTGGTGCATGGAGAGCCCTCATTGAATGTTTGCTGGTTTTAGCTGGTCTTAATCATGTTGCACGAGTATCAGACAATCTGTTCTTTGGCTCTAAGGGTCCAAGACTCTTACCGGTTTCTTTTTGATAAAGAATCAGAAATCGAGCTGTGGGTGGTTTTTGCACATACGATATGAAACCCAGTCCATTTACGAACGTCCAGTCTAGCTTTGCTGTCTGTTAGTAAAAGGTGCTGGGACAAGAGGCAGTTCTCCTGTTCCCTCCTAGCAGTGACGTGCTCGCCAGGAAGCTCTTTTCACGGTGGACCCAGCACATTAAACACCAGACCGGGCTCTTGATTTGAGGACGGGCATGGTGGTGGCTTGTGGGAGCAGCTGCTCGTCCAACTGAGAAACGCAAGGGGCGTCTCACTGGCTGGTCTGTCAGGAGTGCGGTCCGGGTGTCCGGGAGCTCGTGGTGAGGAGGCGTCCCCAGAGCAGGAAAGCCGGCCCCTGGCCGAGTGGGAGCAGGATTATTAGGCTGTCCTGGCAGAGACGCCCCTCCTCGCCCATACCTTAAATAAAAACCAGAGTCTCCAGGCACACAAGCCGCTTTATGCAAACCGTGTAATGGTCAGCTCGGTACCGCTCATGACCACTTCATCATTTTGGAGATAATTATCCTTATTAGGGAAAAAAACAAGTAGGTCTTGGAAGGACTCCAGGAGAGAGGCTGTTCTTGGTGGAGAGGAAACTGTTTCAGAAGAGCACCGTGGCAGCTCCGTGGGCACACACGTGAGCCACATTTAGGCAGATGCGTTTTCTTCTTAAAAGGTGCAGTGTTCATTTTCAGGGGCTAAGTCCCAGCCAGCGAGGGTCCTTTATTTTCCAAGCCGAGCTGATAACCTTCTCCCACGTGGCCCACTTGTTTCGAGGGTTTGTTGACTGTCAGATGCTTATTCCCGCCGTCTCTGGGGTAGTTAGGACCTTCCACAGCTCTCACCCAGGGACGGGCAGCATCTCGCTATAGAGGAAGGTCGACATCCAGCCCATGTGCTCCAGCCTGCCCACCCCCTCGCCTCTGCAGGAGCGCAGGAGCCAGATGTGGGCCTCTCCGAGCCCAGGCCTGCTCGGGTCCCTCCCCCGGGGCTGCTCCTTCACCGACCCACTGTCCCCGTGTGGCCTCCAGGACGCAGCTTCTTAGGGAGGCTGTCCTGGGCTCCTGTCCATGGGGCACGGCCCACCGTACAAGTCCCCGAGGCACCCGGGGTCCGCGGGCTGTGTGCGGTGTCGCACACCCTCGTGGCCTCCGAGAGGGGGCGCTGAGCCGCCGGGGGCCCCGCCAGCCGGCGCAGCAGGGAGCATGCGGGAGACGGCTCGCGGGAAGAGTTTGTCGGGAGGACACTCGGCCGTGATTCTTCTCCTGCTCGAAGCCTTGGGCTGTTCTGTACTGAGTGGCACTGGGTGGTTTTGCTGATTGGAGGGGTGCGCAGTGTGAGTCTCGGGGGCCCGGGGGCTCTAACGCGGGGGGAGGACGGCCTGATGGGTAAGAGCCCGTCGTTCCTGCTGGGCCTCCGCGTGCTTGCCGCCAGGTGGACGGAGGAAGGGCATGTGCTCCCCCCCCCCCCGCCCGTTCTGGGCGGCACCTGCAGCTTCATGACGAGACTGACGGCCGTGGCCCCAGGCCCCCGAGGTCACACAGGCACCGACTGCAGGCCCGAGGTGCAGGGGAGCAGGAGCCAGCTGGGATGCACACCTGCCAGCGACGGGGACCCTCCCCCGCCACGGCACAGCGTCTGTTCGAGTCTACAGACACAAAAGGCTCCTCTCTTAAGGCCCCCAGTGACTGCGGGTGTAGAGGAATCTTCGGTTCTGTGAGAAACCCTAAAAGCACCCCTGCGTTTTCCAAGTCATATTTTAGCACTATTCTAATTTTTTTCAAAGTTAATTATGATTTTCTGAGGTAGCATAAAATGATCCTTACCTTGCCCTGAGCATAGCTTAAGATATTTTTCCAAAGGTAATTAGACTGTCTAGGTCTATCCATGTCGCAAATGGCAAGAGATCATCCTTTTTGTGGCTGAGTAACACTCCGCTCCGTGTGTGTGTGTTTGCCCGTGCGCGCACGCCTCTTCTTCATCCGTGTGCCTGTGGGTGGACACTGGGGCTGCATCCATGTCTTGGCTGTTGTAGATAATGGCAATAAACATAGGGGTGCATGTACCTTTTCAAATTAGTGTTTTAGTGTTTTCATTTTGTTTGGGTAAATACCCAGTAGTGCAATTGCTGTGTCGTAGGGTAGCTCTATTTTCAACTTTTTGAGGAACCTCCATACGGTTTCCAGAGTGGCTGCACCAGCTTGCATTCCCACCAACAGTGTAGGAGGGTTCCCTTTCTCCACATCCTCGCCAGCACTTGGGCATCTTTCCATGTGTCTGCTGGCCATCTGTATGTCTTCTTTGGAAAAAGGTCTGTTTAGGTCCTTTGCCCATTTTTAATCAGATTATTTGTTTTTCTGGTGTTAACTTGTGTAAGTTCTTTATATATTTATGATGTTAAGTGAAATAAGTCAGAGAATGACATATACCATATGATTTTACTCATATGTGTGATTTACTCGTATGTGTGAGACAAACAAAAAACCAGACTTACTACAGAGAACCATCTGGTCAGCAGAGCAGAGGTGAGCGGGGATGGGTGAAGGAGATAAAGGGATTAAGAGGCACAAACTTCCAATACAAAACAAATAAGTCACGGGGATGAAAAGTCCAGCACAGGGAGTGTGGTCAGTAATTCTGTGCTAGTGTTTACTGACAGCTGGTGACCACACCGACGTGGGGAGCACCGAGAGATGTGGGGAGCACCGAGAGATGTGGGGAGCTGTGGGATGACGGTATCCTACGCCTGAAGCCAATACAACACTATGGTGGTTGTACTCCACTGAACAAAAGGGCACCCGGACCCTGAGCCTAGCCCCTTCGCAGGGACTGCAGGGCCCCGGGAAACCCCCGTGTTTACCTTTCTTCCACAGAGGACCCCGCAGCCTTCAAGGCTCTTTCAAGGATAATATGAGATGTCAATATTTCACCCATTAAAAACGTCAACTTCTACGATTTTTGTGTCAAATCAAATACCAAATTCACAGACATGCGTCTCCCAAATTTTATCTGAAACAAAGTCTTTCATTTTAGACGGGCAGCCTTCTACCCGGCAGACAGGGTGAGCTCAGGGTCGCCACACGTGCTCTGTGTCCATGGGGCTCGTGGCCCAGCACCGTCCACGCTCAGCGGCTGCTCAGAGAGGCTTCCTGCCACCTGCCTGCTAAGAGGCCGGGCCAGGACAGAGCAGGGGGTGCTGGGTGTGAGACAGGATTTGGTTTTGCTATTAAGAGCTGTCTGATGGCATCACAGTGAACAATTCATGCTTGTCAACTCAGGTGAGAAGTTTGGGTTTGGATTTCTGGATGTGGCCAGGGACTGAGTCGCAATGCTTGGGAGAGAGACCGGAGCTACTTTATTTTGGTTTTTTTTTGACCAGTGAGCTTGATGATTAAATGTGAAATGACATTTGTAGGTGAACAGGATTACTAAACCTTCAAAAGCAAATTGCATTCTGTAGGATGTATGATGAAGAAATGGGCCCTTAAATCCAGGTTTAGGAGAGGATGCCATGAGCGAAAACTCCGTTATAATCCCACATGTATTTTCCATGTGAGGCAGGAACCCCAGGACAAGGGGTGGGGGGCAGTGGTTGAGAAGACGCGACCGTCAGGCATGGTATCTGTGGGGACATCCGGAGATGCTGCTTCCATCTCCCAGGTGTGTTCAGAGAATTACCCACAAGGCCCTGAAGGACACAGGGACATGTCTTCAATGAGACCTTTATTTAGTTCTGTTTTGCCTACCACCTGAAAGCAGGGCGTCTCGGTGAAATCTCCTGTAAGACTAAATGGTGTAAAGAAGTCATTACTATTAATTTATGTGGAAGAATTTCTGAGTGTTCCCAGACCCCAAAACTCACCTGTCTTAGGCTTTTCTGACTGATACCTGAGGATACATCTTGCTAAAAGACACAAAATAGGTGGAGATAAAGCCCGGATGCTCACAGACTCTGCCCGGCGCTCTGGGGCTGGGGCGGAGATGCTGCTGCGTCCCCGGGGCGGGAGCCTGTGCTCGGTGAGCGCGGCCTCCGTGCCCGCTGGTGAGCCCGCTGCCGACCAACGGTGGGCGCCGCGGGCGCGTCTCTCTGTTTTTTCATCTCACCGTCTGCAGATCGCCTTCCATTAGTGAAAACAGCTTCTAAGGTGGGTCTTTCCTGAAAGCGAAGAGGCGTGTTGCAAACTTGTGAAAAGCGGGATGCTTGCGCTGTTTCTTAGGAGAGCAGATAGGATGCTGGATGTGGCAGGAGGCGTGTGTGAGGCAGGAACTACACGGTCTTAATTGTGTCACACTTGGCAGAATTCTTAGTGAGATTTTTATTAGGATATTTATTTAGTTCAGTTGATTTTTTTCCTCCATTTTTAAGAAGATGAGGAGACACTGGAGGAGGCTTGGTGGAAAATTGTGGGAATTACTCATTCACAATAAAATAAGAACGAATAAAGACAAGTTAAAAAAGCAAAGGCTTTTTTTTTTTTTTTTCGGCCTTACCACGCAGAGGAAAGACTCATAAAGGTCAGCTGGAAATTTGAAGTTACTTACAAGGAGGTGTTGGGCACTTTTTCCGTTTATTTATACTTCGACAGCTGAATGAGAAGAAGTGAGTGTGAGGGCTGTTTCTTGGCTAAGCCACAGAATGTGAAGAGGGGCTTCCTGGGCGCCGGGCTGTGCCCGCAAGCAAGTAGAAAGGTCTAGCTCATGAAAACCTGTGCATAAAAATGGAGTTTACGGAGTGCAGGGGGCTGGGGAGACTGTGTCTTTCCTATCCTTTCAGATCGACTTTCATGACTCATTGATTAGAAGCCGCGCTCACTCTTGTCCTGAGCCTAACAGCTACTTCGATGTGGCCCTTGTATTCAATGGCGCATCCTCTCACGTCTCACCCTCTGCGTTCAGCTTCCTTCCCTGGCCAGGTCTCCAAGTGGCCTCCCAGCGGGTTTCCGATCCCTGGGTCACAGCTGCTGGCGTGGACCCACCATGCGCCGCTGCTGGGGACAGGGGCCCCTTGCTACCAGAAGAAGCCAAAGCTGCATGCGTGTCCTGGAGGCGAGGCCCGCCGTGGCCAACCCCACAACTTCCCTCTTCTCCCTGCCAAGAGCCCCGTATCTCTCTCTTACTGAACCTCTGCTCCAGGAAAGGAGGCACATGAGTCTCGAAGCCGATGTGCGACGTCGTGAGGGTCTGCCCTCCACTGCGTCCCATGAGGCCGGCCTTCACCTGCTGGCCACCCTCTCCCAGCTGCCAGGTGAACGGGGTCCCCCAGAGCGTGAATCATCTGACATCTGTGGGCAGGTAAGAAGATGGACAGGTTTGCCTCCTGTCCAAGAAGATGGACAGGTTTCCTGGCCCTGGTTGGTTGGGACGTAAATATTTATGGAAGTATTTCATTAGCAGCAGGGCTGGCTTCCTGGGAGCGGCCTGGGCAGCTTCCCCGTCTGCGTGTGGTTTAACCGCTCTCTGCTGCCAACTCGAGCTTCCTCAGGGTTTTGAACACGAGGGCCCGCGTTTTCAGGATTGCACTGGGCCCTGCCAGTGAGCTGGGTGTGGCCTGTGCTGACACTTCGTCCTGCGCCCGGTCACAAGGAGCCAGGTTGGGAGTGCGTGGCGCCAGCGGACACGGCAGCGGGTTAGGAAGGCCACCCGGAGGGCGAGGGAAGACGTGGACACGGTTCAGGGTCGTCCGCAGACAGTCTGAGGGGTCAGGAATACTCCTGCTCCACTCCAGGGGACATGGGGCTCTCCCCTGCGGCCCCCTGGGCTGGCACACGGCCGAGGCCGTGGTAGGACCACTGAAAACTCACCTGAGCCGTGGCTAGACCCGCACTGGTGACCTAGGATTCCTGAAATACAATCACACCAACCGATGGTTAAAAAGAGGTTCGCTGTTTCTTTTTAAGTTTTAAATTTCTAAAATGCAGTGTCCAAGCTGACTTCTCGTTCCCCAGTGTAACAGCATAGAAGTACCTTCATTTCCAAACGTCCAGGCGTTTGCCGTCACCGCAGAGCCCCGGGTGTTGGCAGACCCCCACCTGCCGCCGCGGGAAAGCTCAGGGCGCACCAGCTCACAGAGACGCCCGGGGCTCAGCACCACGCTCCCACGGTTCTTCCAGAAGAAATCTGAGCTTAATCTGATTAAAAAATTCTCTCAGATGGTAGGGGAGTTCTATCAACAACATTAGTACATAGAATCCTGGTTGATCTGCTCCTTTGAAAGTCATGATTCGGCAGAGGGGAGAGGGAATAAGGTTAAATGTACGTTAATCATGGGAAAGCATCTGCCAGATTGACTAATGGTGTAAGCAACGTTTCAGAGACAGTTTGAATAACTGAGGAGGACAGACTGTCCTCAAACACCATTAAGTAAGTTAAATTTGTTGTTAAACAACTGCTATTCTACGATAAGCAGTTTTGTCCCAAATAACCACTTTAAAAACCTTCCAAGTATAGGGTACACTGGAAAATAACAAATTCGCTCTTAACTGGCCTACAACTCCCTTTTATTGACGTCGGCGTCCCTCGTACGCGTCTGACTTTATCGAGCCCCTGCCGTGAGCAGATCACGAGCTGCTGTGACACACTCACTTCAGTAATGTGCTGGGGTACACGGTGCAGGCCCGGCACCCAGAGCGGGGGTCTCAGCGCCCCGGGCTGTGACCTGGCGTCGGCCGCAGCTGGAGAATTCCTTGTGCCACAGCTACAGCTCTGCTCCCCCACGTTCTGCATCTTTAGTCGTCTTGTGGGAAGGGCCGGCCATCGGCACTGCTCCCCACACTCCCTTCCCGAGCGCAGCCCGAGCATTCCTCCTGTGGGTCTGGGCCGCGGGCTCGGCGAGGCCGGGTCCCGGGCGCCCGGCGTGCAGGCCTGGAATGAAGGGCTGCCGTGTGCCCCTGCTCGTCCCTCTTCACCAGGGAAGCTGTGCAGATGCCTTCAGCTCGGCTGTCTTCCTCCCAGCCCTTCACCGGGTCTCCCATACAGTTTTCCCTTATCCTCTTGGTTCTCCTGTTTTTAAACCCAGAACCGGTCAGAGCCCCAAAACTGTGCTGGGCCTTCTCTGTTTTATATTCTTATATAACTGAGAGTTCCTTTCTTTGCTAGCTTTGTGAGCAAATGTTCGTGGGTGGCAATCCTATTGTGCAGATGGCCCCGGGCCGGAGACACTTAAGACCCAGTCTCTATGGTCTGGGAGCCAAGATTGCAGTTTTATGTTCCCGGGACCGATGCTCTTAAACAAGACAGCAACATTTTACGCAATTAGGAAAATTAAGGAAATAGAGAGATTGGTGCACGATAAAATTTCCCTTTAATGCCTGAAAATGTCCTGGAATCATCATTCTTAAAAGCCCTGTTCCAGGTTTTGTGTCCAGGTCAGGAACACTTCGCCCTCACCCCAGGTAGTGCTCCTGGAGTCAGGACTGTCTGGGGAGCATCATCGAGCCGACACCGAGCAGGGCTGGGGGGTCGGAGTGAAAAATCGCTTCTCTTCCAGAAATCCCAAAGGGAATGGACACAGGCAAAATCCAATCAAAGCTGGAGATTGGCCAGAGCACAGGGTGATTACTTTTAGAATGCAGGCCCAACTAATGAAAATGGCATGGCTGACGGTAGAAATTGAGTTGCATTCTTCCTGATAACTTAATTCTTTAAGAATTTCAGTGGACAAACCGAGACCACAGTGCTCAAATACATAAGCTCTGTGTCTAGCTACTTGGACACTCCCAGATGACCAGCGATGGTAGGAAACTTTCAAAACCTGGTTTATAATGAATAACAGCAGGCCATGGAAACTTCTAGAATACTTTCCCTGACACGATGATTTAATTTTATTCTCAGCTCTCTCCTGACTTGTCAAATCAAGAACAATTTTTCAGAAAAATCAGTGGTTTCTCCCTCTGACAGAAAAGGATAAATGGACTGTCCCTTGGTTGTTAGGTAACTTTCAGAAATGCCTGAGATGAATTTTTCGAGAGTGATTTTCAGTAGACTAGTTTTAGAGCTTTGGGTTCTCATCCTGTCTTTTCTCTGCACTTTTGCTTATTAAATTAAGTAAATTCTTTGGCGTGTATAATGCCCTGCTCCCAGTGGGGAAACTGAGGCCCCTCTCTCTGCTCAGAGTCAGACATGTCAGAATCTGGCAGATTATACAGAATGGCATTGCCGTCAGAGATTCCTTAAATTCAGGAAGTCCTAGATTTCTGACTTTTTTTTTTTAATCTCCAGAGATACATGCATTGTCTGCTATGAAATACCGCTCTTGGTAGCACCATTTGATGGGCCCCTAGAAGTCCACTGAAGTCAATGTTTTATTTAACGCTTCACACTGTTAAATAATAACCGCTTGTTACCTACGCAGGCTAAATTTGTTAATTCAAATGCAAGGGAATAGCAATCTTTTCTTCGTAATTTCTCTAATGGAGAAATTATTTTTGAAGCAAAGAGAGGAATACAATGGGTCACATAGACACCTGTGCATATCCCCGTTTCTTGTGACCCTCCCCTCTTTTTCTAGTCACGGCACGTGACATGTTATTTGTTGACATCGCTTTTTATTGCCAAGTGAACCAACTCTTCTGGCACATGCTATTTTCCCAGAATGTGCCAGCCCTGGAGTCCACTTCTGCCTGACTTCTGACCACTTCACCTCAACTCAGTAGAAGTGAGGTGGTTGCCCTGTGTCGAGGGAGCCGACCAAGAGTAGAGCTGTGACTGCAATCCTGTGTTCCTGCTATTAACTCAAAGTCCCTTCTGCTTTATGGCGTTGTTTCTGATGTCAGCGCCCCTATACAGAGTCTCCTTCTAAAGGAGCAGCTGATATACAAAATGCTTTACAGAAGAAGCAGATTGCTTTTGCACCTGGGACACGTGGCCCATAAAGAGGGAAGTCAGGATGTGGAAGGCCATTATTCTGGGGCTCATGAGAGCGCTTCTCCCCTCCAAGCACAGGACAACTCCAGAAAGCAGGAACCGCTCAGGTTCTGAGCAAGAATGAGTGTCCTGGCAGCCAGCCTTAGTAAACACTAGAAAGAGCAATCTTTTTGGAAGCCCTCTCTACAGACAAGGTTTTAATTTTCATAACGTATGTATCTGGACAGTGACTTAGCTCAATTTTTACATAAATGAATATGGATTAAATGAGCCCTTTCATGATCTGCTGGCTCCTACATCTGGGGCATTCCTATGGAATTCCTTAAATATATGAAGCCAGAGAAGCTGGATTCATGAAGCAAACCGAGGTCACCATGTGATACTCTAAAAGGAGAAACAGGCTGGAGGTTTGGCAGGATTCAAATCAGGTCCTATTAAGGAATTTGGACTGTATCCTGGACAAGTTTTGTATAATTAATTTTTTATTAAAAAAATCACTGACAGAGTTGTGGATGGTGAGTCAGAGGTGCCCAAGACAAAACAGCAATAGCACCAAAAACCAAACAGCATCCGTGCTCGTGAATATTGACTGAGAACTCAGAGGGCATCAGTGCAGAAGCTCTATGTATATTAATTCACTCAATCTTCACAGCAGCCACTTTATCTGTTCTTTGTAGATGAATACAGTGTCATGAAATATCCCAAATCTGTATAACTGAGACCTCACCACAGTAGTATAGTGAGCTACCTATTATAGCTCATGTGGAAGCTGATCAGAGCTACACACACACACGCACACATGCACACACGCACACACATGGAACAAAATTCTCTGTAGTATGGCACTTACAATAAGGTGGGCTATATTGAATGCCTTATGTGATGTATTATTAAAGGAACCAAAATAAAACTATAATAAAGTTGTTGTCCCACACCATGGAACACACACACACACCAACATCACTACCCCACCATCACCATCATCACCATCTTCACCACCACCATCATCATCATCACCATCATCATCATCACCATCACCATCATCATCATCACCATCATCATCACCATCATCATCATCATCATCACCATCATCAACATCATCATCACCATCATCATCATCACCATCACCATCAACATCATCATTCAACATCATCATCATCACCATCACCACCATCATCAACATCATCACCGTCACCACCATCACCATCATCACCACCATCACCACCATCACCATCAACATCATCATCACCATCACCATCATCACCGTCACCACCATCACCACCATCACCATTATCACCATCACCACCATCACCATCACCATCAATCACCACCACCATCATCATCACCATCACCCTCACCATCATCACCACCATCATCACTACAAATACTATCAATGTCCAATTTGAATGAGGCTCAACTTACCAAAATCAGTACAAATGATCTGCACCTTCCTCCCTGTCCTCCCACTTTTCTTCCCTGGGGCTCCTGTGTAGGGTTTGCTGCTAGACATAGCAAGATACCTGGGGCTCCCAGGCCACCGAGAATGCTGAGCATCCTTGGCTGAGCTGGGATCTTGCTCTGGCTCTGGCTTATGATGAGTATATTTTTGGGAGGATGATCTTGGAGGGCAATAGGCCAGGAGACCCACCTTCCCTTATGCCCATTCGGGTTCCACCCAGCAGAAATTATGGGATGCTAGCACAGGGTGTTGGCCTGGGTAACTGCCAGTCCAGGCACTGCTCTGAGGTGAGGACCTTGAGATCCAGAGAGGTCAGGTGACTTGCGCGAGGTCACCAGCAAGTGTGGGGTGCCTCTTGAACTAGAATCCTGCTCTCGTCTGTGTTATCGGTCTTCTAGTTTCCTTTCGTCACGGCATTTGGTTTCATGGTTGTATTTTTCCTGCTTTTTCTTCTTTACCTATTAAAAGTAAATGGCACAGGCTCAGATGTAGGAAGCAATGAGCTGGCCTTCAGTTTGCCACTTGGATTCGCGTGCCACCTCCTGGGAAGCTTCCTTTCCCTTTGAGTGTTGAGGGTGTACACACAGCAAAGGCGGGCCGAGAGCTGAGCCCTCCGTAACCCCAGGCCCTGGGGCAGGCGAATGTGACCCGCTTGCCAAGCGCCCTCCTCCCTCTGCAAGGTGCAGCGGTGCGCCCATTGCAGCTCCTTGGTCGGGGACGCCAGCTCGTGGGTGCAGAGAACGCAGACAGGCGAGCCCTGGGTTTTCTCACCGCAGAAGGCAAGCAGCCCTCTGAGGAGAAAGTGAATTCTGTGTTTACACGTGTAATAGCCTGTCACACCCTTCTTGGACGCTGGAGTGAAGACATCGCTCTGGCTTTCATAGTCTGCGGGCACTGTCGAGATAAGAGCTGCCTCGCTAGGAACAGTAAAAATCAACAGTCTGCGACGTTGCTCATTGGAGAAATCATCCAAACAGCCTGACCAGAGACAAGATTCCAGTACAGGGGATGAAGCCCCGTCGCATTCAAGAGGTGCGTTCCTCCAGCTGGTCAGGAAGAGAAGTCTAGCTCTGGAGGGAAAATCCCCTCAAGCGTAAGTGAGACGAGCCGGGGTCAGTCAGCGCGGGCCTGCCTCGCTCCCGGTGGTGCTCTGGGGCCGGTGTCGGGCCAGCCACGTCCACCCCAGCGATGGAGGCCGCTGCTGCGCGGGGCTCGAGGAAGGGACTCAGAAAATCAGAATTCTTATTTAGCCTCCGCTTTTCCCTCTTCGGAAATAATTGGCCATTTGTGAGAGATTTCTGCAGGCACCGCTCAGATTACTCGAGGGAGTTCAGGGAAGTCTGGGGCACAGCTGCACTTTTATACACATTCTATTAAAGAATCAGAATAGACACATTTAATAGGACCTGGCCATAACGTTTGCACAAACGTGCCTGTGGCCACTTGGGTTTTGTCTTTGTTGGCTGCAACTTTCTACGACAGTCTGCACCTTTCGGGGCCATAAAAGGCAATGGTCCCTACTCTCTAATTATCGCCCACAAAGAAGGGCTATAGGTCAGTAATCCTAAAACTAAACATTAGCCTTTACTGGTATCTGGTTAGCAGCCAACCTCGTTCTGTTACCCACACGTGTGTCTCACAGCCATCGTGGACAGTTCCCCCGGAAGCTGCACCACCCAGGACCAGCGTCTTCACTAGGAATTTTAGTCATGGCTGAAGGACCCCTTTGGCTACACCTGCTCACAGGCTCTTTTAGGCTGGAAATACCGCCCTAGAGACTCAGGATCTGGATCACCCAGTTCTGTGTGCTTGAGTGGGCCCCAGACGGCTTTTTGGGAACTTTGGCCTGCCACCGCTGTAAGTAAGGAACATTCTTCTATCCAGTGTGTTATGGTTAGACTCCTAATTGATGTGATTCTCAAAGCAAACAGTTCCTCATTTAACCAACTTCAGAGAAGAGATGCATTCCAGGCCCCTAACATCTGGAGGAGAGCAGTATTTATCAAAATCTGAGAAAACATAACAAATGTGCATGAGAGAAATAGACACTATTCTTGATCTTTTTGCACAGGAACCTTGGGCAAGCAGGGAGGGGAGTGTATGCGCAGCCGAGTCTCCTCTAGTAAGATTAGTAAGATCTGGGGCCTCGCTCTAAGCTGCAGGGGGCACACCCTTCGGAAGCCCTGTCCTTGGTCGCGATATCGGCAGGTCTGCGGCCGGCCTCACGACGCAGCTCATGCGTTGGCCACAGGAAAGATTTCCTCTCTTGCTTCAGTATCAGCAGGTGGCATTTTCTCTCCCTGCTGTCCGATTCATGCTGCGTTTCCTTCCCTCTTTGTGTCAGCTCTGGACTCGATCCACAGCAAATGTGCCTTCCGTATATTAACCTGACTCTAGTTTCCACCAACTTTCGGTAGCCTTGCGTTCTCCCTGTGTTGATGTCCTCCTCGTTCATTTTAAATTGACTTGTACTGTGGTCCGGTGCCTGTGCCCTGGCAAGCTGAACATAACTCCCTGGAGTCAGAGTGAATGCTCGCACAGGTCAATGCCTACCTTTCAAACCACGTTTCATCTGCAGGTCCTGCCGAAAGCTATAGCCTTCATCTGCTGGCATTATTACATTTTAAAAGAGTAAAGGTGTAAAGGGTACACAATGAGATTGCAGTGAAGTCATGAGAAAGTCTCCCCGGGATGTGCTGGTTGTGTTATGATCTGTGGGCAGAGTGTCGAGGAGGGAAACGTGTTTCTTACTGCAAAGTACAGGATCGGCTGCTGCTGGTTGTCGTTCAATGTGATTGAATCTAAGCAAGGAGTTCGGATAAGATGGATTCCCGCCAAGCTGATGGATGGCCCTGTCGCTGTGCGGGTTCACGGGGGGCTCTGGCTCAAGGTCTGAGGTCCTGGCCCGAGGGGAGGGCAGCCGGGGGCATCCAGTGGGCGTCACCGTGCCTGCCGGTGGGGCTGTGACGAGCTGCCCCCCGAGGGGCCTCCTGCGCGGCCGTGAGGCGGTTTGCACGCGGCCCGTTCAACCTCTGGCACGGTTATATTGGGGAAACAAAGTGCCTACAAAAGTTCTTGGAAACAGAACAATAAAATCCAGTTACCCTCCAGGGAGAACAGTTAGCCATTCTGTGGCTACCTCCCAAATAAAAATATTGGATTGTAGAAAATAGTTCTGCCTTAAATTAATATACCCTGAACAAATATAAATAAACATTGAAGCATTGAGTGAAAGCATTTCATTCCAAAATGAAACAGGATTTCTGTTTCTCCATGTCGGCAACAGTTTGTGACCATCTGTTTAGAAGGGCCAGCCCATGGAAAATCTGTAGGGAGATAATAAACACATGCAGTTTCAACATTAAGAAATGACTTGAGTGTGTAATTTAGAGAAACAGTGTAAGTCTGAAAATGTGAAACTCGTGGTGTGGATCCAATATAAATTATCCTTGAACCATATTCCTTTTCATAAGTGCTCACTTCCTCACTGTGTTTATTCATTTAGTCGGGCTTCTAGAAGGTTCACCATCAGACCAGCTTCAGGCACATCCCGGGGAGACTTTCTCATGACTTCACTGCAATCTCATTGTGTACCCTTTACACCTTTACTCTTTTAAAATGTAATAATGCCAGCAGATGAAGGCTATAGCTTTCGGCAGGACCATGCAGATGAAACGTGGTTTGAAAGGTAGGCATTGACCTGGGATCACGCTGTCTGGTGCTGTCTGTCCTTCGTAAATACCCGCCGAGCTCTCTGACCTGGTTCTCTGGCCGCGCTGTCCCGCGTGGCGTGCCCGCCGGGGAGGGTGTTCATCCAGGCTCATCCAGCGCGTTCAGACGGCTGGGAGGAGCAGAGCGCTAGCTTCCCGACCCGGTGCGGTGGGGCTGCAGGTGGGAAGCAGGCCCGTCATTGAGGTGCCCTGAGGTCACCAGGGCCCCAGGGAGAGTCCTTGAAGGTCTCCACCTTGGCTGGGGGGGGTGGGGGCGGCCATGTCTGCAGCTTTTCTCCTGGGACCAGGTGCTCGGTCTTGCAGGGCCTGGTGCTGTGCACGCAGCCTGTGACCTCGCTCACACTGCAGATTCCGGATGTCAGGGTGGGGGTGCACCCCTGTTCTCGGGCACTGCCTTCTCTTCATTTCTTCCGTCTGAAAATTGAGATGGGAGGGGCCTGGAGATTGCTCCCCCGGGCTGTGCTCCTCAGAAGGGCTCTGGGCAGGGGTCCTCAGAGGTGTCAGCTCATCTGGGGTGTGTGGGCTCCCTGAGCGCTGGTTTCTGAAGAGGTGATTAAATCCATGTTTGTTACCTGGGAAATTGTAATGCAGCTGGGACTACGATACACAAGTCATTCAGCTGGAGTTTCTCTAAGTGGGGACCCCTGTCGGGGCACATCGCCTTCTGTGTATAAGACTCGGGTGCTACATCCCCGGGGACCCCGGGAGTCCTCAAGAGGCAGAGATGATTGCTCACACTGCTGGGTGGGCCGCTACACGTGTGCGTGGGGCAGGGGCGGAGCAGAGGGCGTGAGTCAGACCGGGAGCTGTTTTCTTGTGTTCTGCGGCTTGATGCGGTGATTTTTAAAACTCTCCTGAAGTGTAGGTGTTTCCAGCATTCATGAAGCTGGCCCACACAGATCCTGTTCCCTTTCAAAGCGCAATCGTTTGCTCGAAACCAGCAGGTGACTTGGTGGCGGTCGGCTTTTGGGAAGCCGTGAGTCGGTGCCTCTCCTGTGGTTGGTCCGCGTCGAAACCTCATGGCTCAGCGTCCTTTGGCTCAGGCATCTGGATAAACTGTGTGTCGGTGGGGTGTCCTTTTCACATCCAGCTCAGGCTGTTTCCTTCAAGAGCCCCGCCTCGTCAGAGATTTGTAGGGTAGAAAGAATCCAAACACACATAGCTTGATTTTCCAAACTCAACACAAAGCCATCCCAGCAAAACCGACCTGTAAAGCACGGGAATGCGTGAAGCATTTGGCACCCAGCTTGGTCCCAGTAGGTGTACGGCTGCTGCTGACATCGGGAATTTGCAGGAGAAGACGGGTCATGTCAGCTGAACTAGGCAGTAAGTGTCCCTGGAGAAAAACAGCTTTCAGCTACTTTATTAAAAATGGGAGAGAATTGAGTAGGGCAGTGAATACACTGTGTTCGGGGGGGGGGGGTGGTGAGCTCCTTGAGCAGCGAAGCACAAGTGTAAACACAGGTTCACAATTAATTCACCTAAGAACGTGTCTGGGAAGAGCTTATATTCAAGGAAGACAGAAACCGTGTGGTTTCCTAATTTTCTTTTCATATCCCATTGTACTATTAGGTTTTTTTTTTTCCTATGGAAGATAATATTTCCAGTTGCAGTCATTGATTGTGGGGCCAAGTGAAAAGCATATATGTAATCTTTTCTTCAAGGATTCTGCCCTTTACCAGAAATCCTGTGCTGGAACACAGCCTCCCGACCCAGGCTCATAACGGCTGGCTCGGGGGTGATGATGATGATGATGGCAGAGCAGGAGGACAGAGCTGCTCTCTAACCAGCTACCAAAACAGACTCTGGATCACAAACAGTTTTAAGAGATCGATGTGAATCGTAAGAGCCATGAGTGAACACCTTTCCCCTCTCAGCATCTCCAGACCGGATGCTTTCTAAATATGAAGTAAAATAATCATTCCAGAATCTTAAAACATCGTTGTCTGAATCCTTGAAATGATAGGAGACTTTGTGGCACCTGGTTGGTGAGTGGTTGGTTGAGTTGGTTAATAGTGACTTAACTCAGGCACACAAGAAGTAATATCCCATATTAATATTCCATCCCAATAGCCAGTACTCCCTTAACTAGATCGATTCCTAAAAACTGCCCTCTATGCACGAGAACAGATTGTCCGCAAGGCAGCTGTGCCAGATGTCAGTAACGTCAATCCCTGACAATTTATTTGTGAGATACTCTTTTCAAAAGTACGAAACTGAAAGTCAGGCATAGAAATGATCTCTCATTTCTCGTGCTCTCCCTTTGTTCCTTGCTGAATGGAATGCTCTTCCGTGCGGGCTGGTGGGTAAGACGGTAGGGTTGTGTAGACATTTGCCTTTTACTGAACGTTTTAAAATCAGTGATTGTCAGTTGTCTCAAACACCGTACGTCCCGCATTTGCGCGGTCAAACCGCAAGGCTTCCACTTTGTCATGTTTTGTTTGGTGTTGACTCCATGTCCAGACACCATGATAGTTTTGAATCAGGATTTTAATAATTCTCCTGTCTAGCCTATTACAGCCCATCCTCGTTTTTTGCACTTCCAAGTTTGATACGCAGAACATTCGTGTCTTTCTCCATTCATGCCTTTGCAAGGGTTTTTGAAAATGAGAAAGCTAAAGGCAGGGTCTTGGGGCGCCCCCCACAGAGCTCACAGACATTGACTCTAGTCCACTGACTTAACGCCTTGACCCCAAAGCGGCAAGTCACTGACCTCTTTCACTTGAGCAGAGTAAGTTACCTTATCTTCATTGGAAATGAGAAAAAGTGGCCCAAAGCGAAGCCTGGAGGGGCCGACCTTTCAGTTCCAGCTTCCCCTTGGAACGGAGGCCGCTCGGAACCATGAGGAGCTCTCTCTCTGTTTTATTCTGAGCGTGTTGGTGAGCAACCAGGCCAATCCAATTCCCGCTGCTCTTTGGAGAACCTAAGTCGGAATGATGTCATTTGTCTTCTTTGGAGAGTTTTCCCTTGTGTGTCTGTTCTCTGTGGGCATCGGAGGGTGTCGTGACGTGGGAAATGGGCTCTGGGACACGTGCTGTGTTCAGATAATCATTTGGACATTGAGGAATGCAGACATAGGAAGTCTTCTGATATTTGAAAACTTGAGAAACCATCTCACACATGCCCCGGAGAGTTTGATCCATGTCTTCATTTCTGGGGACAAACCACACATCTCAGAAGCAACAGGAAGGCGAACCCCAGAAGGAGGTCCTTGGTTAAGTGGTCTGTGCACCGCTGCTCTGAGGCGTGGCCTCGGGGTCACAGTGACACAGACACAGGGCCCTCGTCCGCATGCACGTGGACTCTGTTAAGGAAAGGGAACAACCAAATGTGATAGATTCAGTAATAGTTTAAGAACGACCCCAAACCAGAGACGGTGCCCAGGATGCTAGAGCAGGAGCGCCTGGCCGCTTGCATGGAAGCCAGTGGGAGGCGAATCCGTGCCAGGACGGCAGCCTGACCCCGTGCACGAGGTGGACGCAGGGCAGCTGGGTGAAGCAAGCAGCCAGGGCCAAGGTGCGGGAACGAGTTCCCAGATCTGCGACGCCCTCGGGTCGGGGCTGCGTAGAGCTTCTGTGTGAAGGGAGAACAGCGGTTCGAGCCACAGGCTCTGCAGGCAGGCCGGGGGTTCGGAGCCCTATTTGCCCCCCACCCGCTCCTGCTGAGCCGGGGGTCTGAGCCTGGTGTGTCCCCCACCCGCTCCTGCTGAGCCGGGGTTCTGAGCCCGGTGTGCCCCCCACCCGCTCCTGCTGAGCCGGGGGTCCGGAGCCCAGTGTGCCCCCCACCCGCTCCTGTGGGGCCGGGGGTCTGAGCCCGGTGTGCCCCCCACCCGCTCCTGCTGGGGCCGTGGGTCTGAGCCTGGTGTGCCCCCCACCCGCTCCTGTGGGGCCGGGGGTCTGAGCCCGGTGTGCCCCCCACCCGCTCCTGCTGGGGCCGTGGGTCTGAGCCTGGTGTGCCCCCTACCCGCTCCTGCTGGGGCTGTCTGCTCGTTACTGCGAAGGGAATGAGGGGGTGCCCCCACACCTCAGGGTTCTTGCGAGGTTCGCGATAACGCGTCTGTCCCCTGGCTCAGCAGGTGCTCAGGGCGTGGGGTGACCGCGCATCACGTGTGGGCGGTGATGACGCTGGCAGGTGGGTGGCCGCGGGGACTGGGAGATTCTCAGCGGGGCTCTCAGAGCGCTGCCCCTCACCTCGTTCTGGAAGGGAGGGCGGCCGGTTTCCTGAGGCCCCGGGGAAGGTCTCCCGCGCAGCCTGTCAGAGCGGCGCCCTCGTGGGCTGAGCCTCCCGGAGTTCCAGGCACCGGTCGGCCTCGCTTCTGCTTTCCTTCACCTCTTTAAGAAGTGTGTGTGGCTTTCAGTTGGTTTCCGAGCATTATTTGAACGTGACTCTATTGTGGTTTTACAGAACGGGCCCTGTCGTGTTTGAGCTCAAAGGCTGTGGGGCGGCCACGGCTCTGTTGCTTGTTTCGGAGACAGGAAACGCCCCGATGCTGCTGCGCCCCAGGAAGCCGGGAGAAGCGCCGAGTCTGGCGACCTCACCTGCAGTCACCCACACACAGCCCGGCTCCCCTGCCAGTTATCACGGAGGTGGCTGGGGTCATCTGTCCCCAGACATTATGTTAGGAGTTGAGTGACCGGGAACTCTATCTGCAATCCAGTCAAGGTCATTGGTGCTGTAAAATATAAATTACAAGCACATCATAGGTTGGAAGCTTATTTTTTATGACAGTGAAGGAAGAGTTTGCACAGGTTTCGATTTTAAAATATATGGGCTGTGTATCCTGTTGTCAAGCCTGTGTTCCTTCTTAAATTCCTCACGATGGATATGGAAGCGGTAACACTGTAGAGCGAACTATTGGAAGTAAAATTAAAGGAGCTAGTAGTTTGAAAGGAAGTTTTCTCTGTATGAATGGAAAGCATTCCTTAAATTGCATCTGTTAAAAAAAGGAAAGCGAGCCTGTTCCTGAACCCCTGGATAGAGTCCATCTGTTCCTGGACTGTCCACGAGGTGCACGTTTGTCCTGTTGCTGAGCCCGGAGCGAGCTGCTTGCTCCTTCCCTCCAGCCCCGGACCAGGAGGATGCCAGGCTTTCAGAGGGGGACGGCTGCCTCTCAGAATGGCAGCTAGCTGGGGGGTGCGTGCCCTGCTCGGGGAGCAAACAAAGCGGACCCATCCCACACCCCGGGTCACCCTCCTCCTGGCCCGGCCTCTGCCCGGTTGAGTAGCCCCAGAAGGGCACGTCACTCTTCACCCAGAGGGCATCGTGTTTGAGCGCGTTGGACGGGTCGCAGTACATGATCTGAGGGTGCTGTCCGCCGTGCGGAAGCTCAGACCCGCGGCTGCTGTTACCTCCGGGTCTGTAGTAGTAATAGTGGACCTCAAGGCTTTTCTAATTCACAGCTACGTTTATGGCGACAAGCATGGCTTAGCTCCTAGAGGAAGGCAGTGTTATCTCCAGAAATATTTCAGAAGTAGTCTTAGAAATGCAAGCCAGGGTATGCGATCCATTCATGGAGGGTGTGACAGTGAATGAGATCAGAGTCAAACGCAGGATGCTTCTGCACACAGTAGAGTATCAAAATCGTTTCCCGTGGACACGCATTATGCTTATTCACAAGGGACCACGGTTTCCAAAGGGCATATGAGCCTTGGGCGTGTGGTTGGAGTTCGTTCTGGTTGGACGTTGACTCCGTGTTGATTCTGAGCGTCTCTTTCTCAGTTGCCTTATCTTTGAACAAAGGCGTGCTCTCTCCGTTGAGGCTTTGTCATTTTAAGGAACTGGGGCTAAGGGGGGCCATTATGTGATGTCGGGTCACATGCCCACAAGGGTGAGGATGGCTTCCTGAAGTCCGTAGGGATTCAAAGGCTTTGAGAGTAAACATTGGACAGTTACTTATTTTTAGTGGTCTTAAAAATGTTGTTGTCAGTTTGGGAACATCAACAAATTTTTGCTCAGGAAAAAATTCAACCAAAAGCAGTTGTTTTGTTCTCCTGAGTGACACGGGGAGAGAGAATAGCATGCCTTCAACCAGGAAAGCCTCTAAAGGACAATAAAGATAATCCTAAGACTTGGTGAAAATATTTATCAGACATTGAAACATAGAAACAGACGCATCCAGTTCCACGGCAGGTGGTGGGGCCATCCCCTGAAGGTAGGACTATGGAAATGGTGTGCACCTTATTACTCAGGCCACCGAGAACCCCCGTGTGTGCTCGCCCACACTTCGTTTTATGAGCTTCTTGAGGGTAAAGACGGCACTTGGCACCAAACATATGGTTAGCAGACAGTGATTGAGTGAACGGTGACATAGCGCTGTCCTCAAGAAATGTAGGAAGATTTGGGAACCGTAAACATTTGTCTTTAAGATAAATATTCGTAATTAACTTATCAACTACTTCAAATTCCTAGTGCACATTATAGACTCAGATGACCTAACCAAGAGAGAATTAAAATCAGAGGCCAAGAATTTCTGGAAGGTCACAGGCCGAGGGACCCCCAGGGCCTCCGCAGCCCAGCCCTTTAATGGCGAGGATGGGATGGGGAGGGCCCCTAGTGGGTGGTGGCTCTCTGCGCATCTTCACGGGAGTGATTCCAGAGTCCCGCGGGCCCTGGCTTCCAATCCAACGCTGATTTCTGACGTGTGTTACTGTTAACTGATCAGAGCCCAGTCGCAAGCCTATGAGCCTCTCTGTTTAGAATAATGAAAAATGTTGAAAGTAAGGAAATATGGAAATAAGTATATAAAATATGTAAATACAGGAAAGATAGAAAAACTAAAGTCAGTACACTACAGTTGAGATTTTGTTTTTATCTTAAAATTGCAAAGTTTCCTGCTTTTTCCTGAAGGCTTTTATTGGAGTGTGGACCCTCACTGAGAGTCTCCAGTATGGGTTCTAGAAACTGAGTAGGCTGTGAGCCTCACAAGAGGCTTAAGGAGGACGTGCTTCTTGGGGGCGGGAGCCCCAGGCCTCTGACTCCGTCATCTCGAAGGGGCACTCAGACCGCGAGCCAGCTTGGACTGTGGCTTCCTCCTGCGGCTGCAGGGCAGAGGGCAGAGGCCCTCCACCACGGTGGGCTTCGAGGAGTGAACGGAAGCCCGCGTCTTGCAGAGGACGCTCTCTGTGTACTTGCTGTGTTGGGGCCTGATTTAACCCAGGCTGGAAACCCCCAGAGTGCTGCGTCCTCCCCGATTCCCCCTGAGCTCGTCCCCAGAGGCCTCCGCGGCCCCACGCCCTATCTGTCTCAGGAAGCCCGTCGCTGGACCACAGGGGGAGCCTAGCTCCCTTGGGCCTCCACAGTGCTCACAGGACACTCAGAGACCGGAAGTCAGATTGTGTCATCCTACAGATCCCCCCAAGCTTCTTCCTGTGGCTCCCGGCACCCCGCAAGTCTCGGGGGATCCGCACCCGTCCTACCCTGCTCTGGGTCGCTGCTTTGTTGCAGACGCTCGGGCTCCCGCCGCGACCTGGGCTGTGCGCAAGAAGGGTGCGGTGTTTGTCATCGGCGCAGTGCCGTGGATTCAGAGCGTCTCTGCTCTCACATCTTCTCCGTGTCTCAGATGGTTTTACTTCAGCAGCCGTGTTGTTTGGCTGCTCTAGATGTTTCCTTCTTCTCTCTGCCAGATTTTGTGTTTTCAACGAGTATCAAAGCAACCTAATATTTCTTGTTTTTATAAATGATCACCTGCATCCATTCCCTTGCATGTGAAATAACAAACCTGCAACCAGGCAGCCAAAACTTTATAGATGCTTGAAAGCTGATTAGTTAGTGTCGGTGCCCCTGACCCCCACCCCACGAGGCCACTTACACTGAAATGCAGGACCCAAGCGCGAGGCCTGGCCCCCTTCCCATTTCCGTGGCCGGGGAGCCCACGTGATCACCTGTGGGTCAGTGGTCGGACCACACCCGTGGGTCAGTGTTGGTGGACATGGGTCCTCAAATATGGGTTATCTCCACATAATGCTTCCTTTTGATGGAAGTCTGAGGAAACGGCCTTCATTCGCCACTCGGCGGCCATCCCGAGCGTGCCAGGTGACAGGAAGGAAGGGGACGCTGGCTTTGATTCAGAGAGCGGTTCTCTGATGTGATTGTGGGAGAAGTCCTGAAGATGCATCAATGTCTGTTTGAAGGAAAAAGGGAAAAGAAGAAACTGTAATTTCTAGACAAAAAGCTTCTGTTTTTAAAAATAAGGACGTTTCATAGAAAGTGAGAAACACGTTCATCTTGAAAGACAGCTAGTAAAATGGTTTTTTAAATGTCCCAATCTACAGCAGTCTCCTGAGAGCCCGTGGCACGTGGGGAGGGCGGGGCGGCCGGCTGAGCCCGTCCACAGCCTGGGTGCCCGGCCGCCCGGGAGACCAGTGACGGCGGCCGCTGGACAGTCTGGCGTCCTCACTGCGTCCCCAAACCAGGATTAGTGCTCAAGCGTTTTCGTGGAAATCTAATTGGGTGCCAAGGGTTTTACTTGGATTCTGCAGATAAATGAGATCAACAGAGCATCTTCAGGCTAAGTGGCATGCTTGATTTTGCCACAGACTTGTAAATAAACTGGCGTAGTAATTCTGCTTGTAGCTTTGGCAAGGGCAGTCTGGTTTCCTCTCTCCCTACGTGTGCGTCTCCAAGTGGCTGTGAGGTTCGCCGTGCCTGAGTTCCTGGGGGGCTCCCCCTGTGCCGTGCCCCCCGGGCCGAGGCTTGGCTGGAGAGCGCACTCTGCGGACAGCTGTCCCCACATAACAGTGACTTGGTGTTACGTTGGAGCCTGTGGGCTGTGCTTTTAACAACACGAGCTTTAGGGGGAGCCACCCTGGGGGCAGCTGTGCAGGGAGAGAAGGAGGAGAGCCATGCAGTGAGGGCCCTGCGTCGTCGTCGGGCAGCCGTCCTGTCGGCATGCGGCCCCCCCTAGGCCCCAGAGGCCTGGGTGAACAAGCAGGTCTGCAGGCTCCGAGAACGTCTCTCTGCCCCCCGAGCAGTGGCCAATGGGACGGAGGCGGGGATGTGGGAGAAGCCCCCGTGGCTTGGGGGCGGGCTCCCTCCTGCCCAGGCCTGGGGCTGCTTTTGTACGTTTTCAAGACCTTGTCCGTGTCACGGTATTTCTGTCACTTCCCATGGGGTGAAAAGTCCCTCAAAGAGTTCTGAACTTTTTTCTTCTGATTTCTTTTCATTTTACATTTTCATTTGCCTTTTTGTCTCGGAAATAGCTTTGAGCTACAGTCCGCATCGTGCAGGGACGAAGAGCACTCCAGGGTGAATAGAACGAGGAATCTTCTCTCCATCCAGGAGGAGAGTCCTCTCAAACGTCGTCACTGAACATGGTGGCGGAGACTGGACAGGGACACTCAACAGAGGCCGGGCCCCTCTCCCCGGCTGCCTCCCCACTCCCGCCCCTCAGGCCAACTGACCTGTAGACCCACCCGACCCTTGACGTGCAGGGCCTGTGGGACTCTGTTCCCTGGACCCTGGTGGCGACAAGCCCCACCTTCCCCACTGATTTGGACATGGCACCCCCATCCTTGCATCCTTAGCATAATCCTTAGAGCAGTAGCCATGGTGCTCCCAAAGTCCGGGGTAAATCAGGATCCCGTGGTCCCGCCAGGGCAGGCCAGGACTCGGGACGCTGGCCCCGTCTGGTTTGATTGGGCCCAGCACCTTCGCCGGGGTCTCAACAACCCTCTGTGAGGCGAGCGCCGTGGTGTGGCCAGAACGCCCCCCGCGAGGGGACCTGTGTGTGCGGTCCCTGCTAATGCCAACCCACGGGGGAGATGCAGATGGGGGACGGAATTCGCCTTGAGGAAGGCCTTGCAGGGGAGGTGGCTTTGTCTGTCTGAGACGAACTCAGTTTTGATTTATTTTCTTTATTTAAAAGGAAGTTCGATGTCTTTCCACATAAAAATGGAAAGTGTTCTTTTTTGGACCAAAGAGCGTCTCAATGGCAAAATACAGTCCTTACCTATGCAGGAAGATCAGTGCAACTCAGTCTGTTTTATGGAACAGAAAGAAAGCTCTTTAGCAGGATTGATTTAATATTTCTTGTTTTAGAAGTAAATTAAGCTTTTATGTTAACCCCTTTGTGCATTAAAGAATTCTAAAGCTTCCGCATGCCCTCAGTCCTGTTTCCTGACAGTAGGTGTCATTTCCAATTAGAAACCGTGCACTGCTTTACTTCATTTACAGGATATGGTTAGGTCAGCAGCAAAACAACGACCTGGCTGTGTCCCCACCGAGGTCATGCTCTCCACGCAGAATATATGCACCATGCTCCGTGCTGAGCACGATTCAACATGCCAGGCTTTTCCCAGAAACCCAGGATCTTCTTCACCCCCAGCTCATCCCTCCCTGGGTGTCTTGAGGCTAATGGGCCCTAGGGATCCCAGGGACCCACCTCTGTGGGCCCCGGGGACATTGGGGCCGGTCGGTCGTGCACACGCCCCGGATGCTCCTGCCCGTGGATGCCTGTCTGGGCTGGAGGGGTTCCCCCGTGCAGCAGGCCCCCCTCACGCTCCTGGGCAGGGAGCCCGGTCTGCCGGTCCTCTGTGTTCTGACAGCCGCCGGTCCTGCTGCTCGCAGAGTCGCTGCCCCTGCCGGCCTCTGTTGAGGCCGCCGTCTTCTCCCAGCCAGAGCGCGGGCGGCTGCAGGAGCTTCCCCAGGTTTCGGGATCACGAGCGACGCTCCCGCAGCCTCCCCGAGGGAAGAGCTAAGTAGACCATTGTTTTTTCTTAAAAAGTAACATTCTCCCAATAGTGTGCATTTTCCCCATAGAGCAGAATCCACCTTTTCAGCTGGATCAGAGGGGAAGACACAGCTTTGTTTCACCATTCTTCCTGTCCCCAGTGAGGACTCGCATCTGTTTTCTGACATGTGTACTTAATGAAGTGGGAACCGACGTAAATAGATTC
Source organism: Halichoerus grypus (assembly GCF_964656455.1). Taxonomy (NCBI): domain Eukaryota; kingdom Metazoa; phylum Chordata; class Mammalia; order Carnivora; family Phocidae; genus Halichoerus; species Halichoerus grypus. The sequence continues at coordinate 1,457,064 of NC_135720.1, read as the reverse complement.
CTGCTATCGGCAGCTAACAAGTACTTGCATAATAATAACAAAAACTCAAGTGTCAGAAGGAAATTGATGAAACCAGAGCATATGTGACCATGTAGCATGTTGGTATCTGAATGACCAGCCTGCCGTAACAGGGCACCACCGTCCCCCCAGGCCCTGTCCTCCCGAGTCCAGAGAAGACAGCCCTGCTCCTGCCCTTCTTGTCCTTCTCCTGAAACGGGATGGGGAATAGCATTCGCGGTGTGGAGTTTGGGGCATCCCGGCGGCGTGTGTGTGGGAAAGAGGGGTTGCCAGCCAGGTGGTGTCTTGCAGGTAAAGTATGTTGTAGGAAGCTGAGCTTCCCATGAACTCAGATACTCTTGAGCCCTGGACTCTGGCTCACCTGGAGAGGACTCAGCCTCATCCTGCTCCAGCAGTGTGACCTCGGGGCGCCTCCTGATGCTTCCAAGTGCCAGGACCTCAGATGTAACGTTGGCTAGTTGTAGCACCCCCCAGAAACCACTGCTCTGATGATTAGCGCCTGCGAATCTCTTCGTCCCGTGTTGATGTATTGAGTGTTAGGTCCTGTCATTTACAGTAATTATGATCCAAAAGGGGCGCCTGGTGGCTCAATTGGTTAAGCTCCGACTCTTGGTTTTGGCTCAGGTCATGATCTCATGGGTCATGAGATCGAGGCTGGGCTCTGCGCTCAGCGGGAAGTCTGCTTGGGGACTCTCTCCCTCTCCCTCTGCCCTTCCCCGCACTCGCATGCCTACGCGCGCGCTCTCTCTTTCTCTCAAATAAATAAATAAATCTTTAAAAAAATTATGATCCAAATCTATATGTGTATTACAATGTGCTCAAATGACCATTCACCTGAGCTCACTCAGGTGTCCCAGCACACTAACTTCCAAATATTAAACATTTCTTTTCGTTACAGAGAAAGATCTCTCTTACCCTGCGGGTTTTGTGAAATATGAAAAAAAAATATATGTACTTTATTTTTTTAGGTTGTCCTGGTGCCAAAAAGAATGAGTTTCTGACGAGCATTTTGGATGCGCTGTCCACGGACATGGTCCACGCAGTCTCCGACCCCGCTTCCTCTGGCAGGTGCGTTACATTTGACGACAGAGCGAGGAGCCGAGAAGAAGCCCCAAGGGTCTGAAAGCTGGAAGTGGGTGTAGCTGTTAGGGCATCCCAGGCAGTTCAGCTTCTCAGGGCGCTCAGGGCTCTGGGAAAGGGGTCCCCTCCCAGAACCTCACAGTGCTCCATGCGTTTGGAGGTGGTTTGTCCAGCAGCTTTTCCCTGTGATGCAGTTAATCCGCCAAGGGCCATGTCACCGTGGGAGGAGCCGGATCCTGGGATTCCCAGCGTCCCGTCAGGCGGTGACGGGCCAGCAGGAGGCAGGCGAGGAACAGAATGTGGGGCCCTCGTTCCAATTGCTTCGAGCCTTAGAATTGCATTTTAGAGCTATCGAGTAGATTTTAATACTTGGATTTAAAGTGTTTGATTTCAGGTTTTAAACATACTATGTATTTATTGTAGAAAAACCCATATAACATAAGATTTACATCTTAAGATTCAAATGCACAATCAGTGGCATTATTTACACGGACACTGCTCAGAGGGTGACTCCTGAAACTCTGGAAGCGGGGCAGATGTGCTACGTGGCGTAGGTCTGGGGTTTTGAGCTGAGCTCCTGTAAGTTCCCCAAAACTCTTCTGTTCTGTAGCTACCTGCAGGTGGGAGGGTGCTCCCAGCTTTGCTGGGCGTGGCATGGCGAGCCCTGGACCCCCTGAGAATTAGCAGTAGTTTATGCCTTTCTTCCAAGAGGCTTTTTCAGAGGGAGGATCTTCCTATTTCCTTAGAGCGCTGGCCTTCCTCCCCACTCTGCCTGCAAAGCCTTGATGGTCTCGTCTCTTCTGCATGATCTAAAGCTCCCTAGTCTCCTCAGCTAAAGGCTGTCTCTCTACCTCTGTCCTTAAGAGTAAGATTGAAGGAGAGAAGAAAGGCGATGCTAACAGAACATGTCACAGTCAAGCAGTAGATCAAGCTTAATAAAGCAAAAAAAAAAAAAAATGACCTACATTTCAAGTTGACATATTCTTGGAAAGATTGCTCTACTCTGAAGGCAATGAATGAATGGCTGTCTCAGAAGCTCCTCTGAAAGTCTGGACATACTCAGTCGCGTCAGGACGCCTCAGACCTGTTAGGTTTTCACACTCGGGGAGCACATTCTGCTCCGCGCCTCTAGAATCTAGACGTGGGCGTCAGTGGAGGGGGGGCCAGCAGATGCGCGCATGCGTTCATCTTCCACTTAGTGCGAAGGCACGTTTTAACACGTGGGACATTTTCAAAGATTTGACTCAAAGCAGACCTTCTAGGAGAGTTTTTATTTGTTTATATCTTAAAATATCAAACTTTTTATTTTTAATCCAAGGGAAAATGTCTAGTTACCACTTTAAGATGTATTTTTATTTGCATCTTTCTGTACCCCTACGGTATAAAATGGTATGCCAGTGAATCCTGTTTAAAGGAGTTGAGAACCTTGGGGTCCCAGAGTTTAGTAGGGGGCGTTGATGTGCAAGTTGACCTGCCAACTCCATGGAGCACAGAACCTGGGACAAGGGGGCTTCTGTCCTTAAAGACTTGGCCAACACCAGTGTGTAATAAGCACGTGAAATTCATTGTGCCATTTGCAATTTTGAAACCAACTTGAAATATTCTTACTAAATTCCTTTCTCTAAGTTATTTTTTAAAATCACTGTATGGATGGTGAACCAGCACAGGCTTAGGCATCAGCATCGCAGGAGTGACGAGCGGGGCGCCCCGTCTGGGAGCGCTGGAGGGCACGTGTGCCTTCCGTAGATGGACAGGGGCCGGGGAAGGCGGCGGCTGGCCCGTGTGACTGACGACCTTGTGTGCTCTTCCAGGCTCTCTGAACCCAACCCCAGCCACACACTAGAGGAGAGAGTGGTCCACTGGTACTTCAAACTACTGGATAAAAACTCCAGTGGGGACATTGGCAAGAAGGAGATTAAGCCCTTCAAGAGATTCCTTCGGAAAAAATCAAAACCCAAAAAATGTGTGAAGAAGTTTGTCGAATACTGTGATGTGAATAACGACAAATCCATCTCCGTGCAAGAGCTGATGGGCTGCCTCGGGGTGACGAAAGAAGAAGGTAAAGCAAACGCAAAGAAGCGCCCTAGTAAGAGCCTTTCTCGTTGTTTTGCGCTTTGCAGTGCGTCAGGTCTTGACACCTGCTCGACTGGCTGAGTAGATCGTCCTTTTGGTCGGAGGGTGCTGCTTACTTGTAGGTCATTTGTCCATAGAAGTAATAACAGACCGTCGGTAACCTGTCGGAAGGAAGCCGGTTCATAGGGAGGAGCTGAGTGTTGTCTGAGGCAAGTCCTCTTTGCTCTGACCACGGTGGCCGACTTTGCAAACACTTTCTGCCGTCCCCATGTCTGAAGTGCAAATCTGGGAACCACTGGGAGTCACTCGAGAACCCTGTGTGTGGACTCCATCCGAACGTCCGGGCCTGTTTCTAGGCAGTTAAATAATTCCTGTTATCCCAACCAGCCACGTTGATGGCTGAAAACATTGTTTTAGCTGATTTACCAGTTGAGTGCATCTTTTTAAGGTGGGCATGGCCCAACAAACCAGCTGTTGTCGAGAGAAACCCTACAACAGCGGGACCCCAACATCCTCCACAGGCAGCATGCATGCGTCTGCTGGACTCGGTTTCCTCATTTGTGCAGTGGGTGCTGGGGAGGGTTTGCAGAGGTCCCTGGTATCACCGGTATTTTATGATTCCATTCTTCTGTTACCAATTTTGGTGACACCACCTCTGAAATAGAAACCCGGTTAGAGTAGACTCTGGGGCATTGGTTCATCGTGCTCAGCGTGGCCGTCCGTGTCCGCCGCTCGGCTGTGGAACACGGAGCCCCGAGCTCTGGCCCACGTGGCCAGTTCCTTCTGACTTGTCCCGCGTCCCCAGTTCTTGTCATAATGGTCACTCAGCACCATCCAGCTCAGTGGGTTCCAGGCTGGATCTGTGTGATTGTGAGATGCTCCTTGCCAATGTCTCCGTGAGAAGTCAATCTTAGAAAACTTAGGCTTTATTTGGAAGACTTGTGTGCAGGATCTCGGAGACCACCTGCACTTCCTGCCGTCCTGGAAGTTTCTAGAGGCCAGTGGCAAAAATACGGGGCCGCCCGCGTGCCTCCCCGTGCAGGCCTTACAGCTTACAGGACAGGAGCCCGAGCACGACTCGGGGTGTGACGGTTTGTGCAAGTGTGGCCCTGGGACCGGGGGGACAGCACTGGGCTCTGGCTGAGGAGCTCAGCCGAGGTCTCAGCGGGAGTGACATCCCAGTACAGCCCTCAGGATGTCAGGAGGGAGACCAGGCGGGCGTTGTGGCCAGCACTGGGGACACTGTGCTCCCTCAGGCCCCTCCGGCACCTAAGAATCCAGCGGTTTAACCCCGCTCCACTGGAGAAAGCGGCGGCCTGACCGACACCGTAGCTGTGTGGTGTCCCAGAGAACAGCCTCGTTTGGGCAAACACATATTGTTGTAAGGGGGGCTAGCTGTCCGGTCCCTGCTCGGGGGTGATGAGGGCAGGGGGCTAGCTGTCTGGTCCCTGCTCGGGGTGATGAGGGCAGGGGGCTAGCTGTCTGGTCCATGCTCGGGGTGATGAGGGCGGGGGGCTAGCTGTCTGGTCCCTGCTCTGGGGTGATGAGGGCAGAGGGCTAGCTGTCTGGTCCCTGCTCTGGGGTGATGAGGGCGGGGGGCTAGCTGTCTGGTCCCTGCTCTGGGGTGATGAGGGCAGAGGGCTAGCTGTCTGGTCCCTGCTCTGGGGTGATGAGGGCGGGGGGCTGGCTGTCTGGTCCCTGCTCTGGGGTGATGAGGGCGGGGGGCTAGCTGTCTGGTCCCTGCTCTGGGGTGATGAGGGTGGGGGGCTGGCTGGTCACTGCTCTGGGGTGATGAGGGTGGGGGCTAGCTGTCTGGTCCGTGCTCTGTGGGTGATGAGGGCGGGGGGCTAGCTGTCTGGTCCCTGCTCTGGGGTGATGAGGACAGAGGGCTAGCTGTCTGGTCCCTGCTCTGGGGTGATGAGGGCGGGGGGCTGGCTGTCTGGTCCCTGCTCTGGGGTGATGAGGGCGGGGGGCTAGCTGTCTGGTCCCTGCTCTGGGGTGATGAGGGTGGGGGGCTGGCTGGTCACTGCTCTGGGGTGATGAGGGTGGGGGCTAGCTGTCTGGTCCGTGCTCTGTGGGTGATGAGGGCAGGGGGCTAGTGGCCCAGAGTGGGAGAACCCCACAGAGGGGGTTGAGTGTGGGGCTGTGGGTGGGCTGCTTTGCTCCTGGCTGAGTGTTCCTGTCTGTAGGAAGTGGCTTGCCCTGACAGGGGCAGTCACTCCGGGGTCAGTAAGGCCGCTGCTGGGAAAGCATCAGAAAGTAAAAGCATGATTGATGTACCTCCTCTGGGGAGAACCGGCCCGTGACTGGATTCACCAGGATAGACAGGCCCTTTCCCGACAAGTCGACCTCCTTGGTTACTCGGGAGGCGTTCTGCACAGCTGTGGACAATAGAAGCTCTTCACTGTGATGTTTGGACTTGGCTCCTCCCCGGTGGCCCGGGCTGACATGGAGCAGAAGCTCGAACGTGGAGACTGCGCAGGTTCAGATTCCACAGGAAACAGCAGGCTGCGCGGTGGCTGGGCTGACGTCGGACCCCGCTGCCCATCCTCCAGGGCCGTGCGTCTCCTGTGGCTCAGGGGTCAGGCAGGCTGCGGGCCGGGACCGTCCTGCTCCAGGCTGGAGGCTGGCTGCCCCGCTGGGTGGGTCTGCGGAGAAGCCCGTCTGGGACGTGCGTGTTGGCACAGAGGCTGAGCGACCCGCCCACTCGCAGGCGGCAGGTGTTCAGGCAGTGCAGCTGGTCCGCGGCTGGCCGTGTCTTGGGAGGGTCCAGGGCACGTCTGTGCACCGGGCCGGCATAGGGAGTGGGCGGGAGTGCGTCCCCTGTGCCCAGGAGGGGTCTCCCTTGACACCTCGACACTAGAAACATCCATCACTTAGGTTCCTCAGGTGGCTCTACGCCAACGGATGTATCTGAGTTTTACAGTCACATTAGCAACAAGGAGAGCTCGTGAACCCCCTTCCAAAAAAAAAAAAAAAAAGCCAGCTAAAATTTGGTAGAAGTGGCAGTTTGGTCAAAAATGAGCATTGGGGATTTGGATTCATAATTAGTGGATTTTGCAACTCTTATTTTCCTGGAGGAATTTCTCTGTTTTCCTACTGACATTTTCCTTTTCAATTTTCAATTCGTTCCTTCGTCCTGCCTTGTGTACTTTGAAATTGCTTTTGAAAAGCCAGAAAAACCTCAGTACTCAGGAGAGGGTTAGTTTGGGTGCTCTAAATATGCAGACTGTTACCAGCGCCTTTCATTTCCTTCATCTTTACTCACTACTTAGCAGTACACGTTTTATTCTAAAAAAAGTCAGAAATTAAATAGAAAACAGATCACATGTGACTTTTTTCTTAGACATAATGAGACCCAAGTCTATCTTCCCCTGAAATGTTTGTGTGCGTGTACGCGAGTATGTGCGTGTGTTATGACGTTTCACTACAAGATGGGGTCATAACCCATGTACTTTCTTTTTTTTATTTTAATTTTATTTTATTGTGTTATGTTAGTCGCCATACAATCCATTATTAGTTTTTGATGGAGTCACCCATGTATTTTCTAATCACACTTAATTTATGATATTACAAAAGATTTTCCGTTGAAAGTATTGCAACTAAGATATATTATTGGAAAATTTGATCTAAATTTTCACTATTACAAAAAAAAGCAGAAAAGAAAAAAAATAACTGGAACCATGGAGAAATGATACAACCAGGAAAGGAAATATTTCTGAAAAAAACATTCATAGACCATTACATCATTCCCTCATGATTCTCCAAAATGACCATTACACAGAAACTCAGCAATTAAGAAATACTCATTTTTGACCAAATTCTCTCTTTCAACAAAATTGCCACGCTTGCTGCGTCCCTTCCAGACATACTGCCTGATGGACGCACTGTTGTCCGTGGGGTCGCCTGAACACTCAGTATGCGTTGTTACCAATGGCATAAACACTCCCGACGGTCCGGGAACACCACACCATGCGCGTGGCTGAGAAACACTCACTCCTTTCCCCTCTGTGTTTGTCTCCTTCTTCTACTGATGTGGCCTTGCCTCGCGTGGCCCCGTGTTGCTGGGGTGGTGCTCTGTGCGGGCAGGAAGGGACGGAGGAGCCGGGGGGAAGAGGGGGGGGGCTCCAGCGAGGAAGGCAGGTGCCGCGTGGCTGGGCCCCGGCAGTGCCCGCGGGAGGCTGCTCTTCTACCACATGCCACATGGCGAGGCCACGGGGCAAGGCCACGGGGCAAGGCCACAGGGCAAACACCATGCATCTCACGCATCTCCCTCCACCTTCCATTTCCCTCAAGGATTTGGAAAAATTACTTTGAGTCACACATGTTAGTTTCTCGTGATTTAAATAAAAAACCCAAAGATGTCGAAGAACCAAGGTAGCACATTGCCCAGGGCCTCCTGTCCCCAGGGGGAGTTCCGCGTGGGTGAGACAGGTCTCTGGTTCGTAGACAGTGCTCTGCAAGTTTTGGTAAAAGAAAACATTCTTCTGTAGTTGGATGCGAGCATTTGTACTGTTAGGAAGTGCGGACATCGTGGCAGAAGCCGCTGCTGGGAATCCGTGCTGTTTCCCTGTGTGTGTGTTTTCTCACGTCAGTAAGGTTGCCGGTTGATGAGGCTTCCCTAAAGTGGTTTTGGTCCCTTCCTGAAAAATTGTATTGAGACTTTCATTAGCTGAAGAGTATTTGGTTTTTAATAGTGTCTTTTTTTTGTTTCCCTGTTAGCCCCTAGAGCTAATGCTGAAAGTGCCTCTAATAGACAGGTGAGTATTCTAGTTTGTATCTTAGCATTAATAATTTGCCGGTTTAATTATAGGCAATGAAAACTCAGTGTCTTGTAGAATTGGTAAGTAAAGTACCTTCCCCAAAAAGAAACCATCCAGGAGAAGCAACCTGTCATACATACATCCCTGTGAGACCAAGAAGAGTCTTGCAAAATTCCATCAAAATCATCAACTTGAAGATTTTGTCTTTTTTTTTATACCATTTGAAATTTCAATCATTCTGTTATTTTTAGAAAAAATTTCAAGTCCTGTTGTTTTGTGGAAAATTTTTTTTAAAACAATTATCCAGGGATTTACAATTTATTTTTTATAATTTGTTAAGGAGATTGCAGGGACAGGAGATCCTCTGGGCATTCAGGTGAACATTTTCTTTTCATCTCGGGATCTTAATGAGACAAATCTTCTGCTCCAAAAGGGATTTCCAGTTTCCTGCCATGTGTGTTTACAAACATATTTCTGTGTTTCTGACTCTCGTATCATTGCATGTGCAATTAAAATAGATAATTATGCTGTCTCTCCCCAGCACCCCATGCCACACCCATCCAAAGTCGAGAATGTTTTCCAGAGGATAAACAGGAGTGGATGCGTTGCTCCCTCCCTCAAAGCCAAGGCAAAATCCTCCCTTCTTAGGACCACTTGCCAATTTGTACTTTATTTTGTCTGCACCTGTTTGATGTCAGGTCGACATTTCCTAAGGCGAGCCCTGTGTTTGTTGTAGGGTTTAAGTAGAGACCTCCAAAGCACACGTTGGATGTAATTTAAAACCATTTCATTAGGAACAATGTGTGATAGGGTTTTCTTTGTTTAGCACGTGTTTACAGTTTTAACTTTTAAGTCCTACCACAAATCACTTACACTTTAGAACAGGGCAGGTCTGAAAGCCATTACCCCAGCTGAGGTGCCCGCAGGTGGTTGTCATTACGCGGTGGTGACGATCACCACCCGGGCTCTCGACCGTAAGTAAACTCTGTTCAAGACACGAGCCTCCCTTGTCAGCTGTTTCCCAGAAAAGGGAGCCAGACAGTTTCTCCAGCTCTTTTTATGGTGTGTGGATGGATGGACTGACTTCCCAGCCGTTACTGTAACTGTGACCCCGGGATTCGGTCCCTCACGAAAGCAGCTGTGGCTTGCACGGGATGAAATAATGGAGGCTGTGGATGTTTCTTTCTTTCTTTCTTTCTTTTTATGTCCATTAGTCAGTGTATAGTCCATCACTAGTGCTCCATGTCGTGCTCAACGATTCATTATTTGCTAACCCCAGTGCTCATCACAACACGTGCCCTCCTTAATATGTGGATGTGTCTTTGAAGAGTCAAACATAGTACCAAGCACTGAAATCTTTCACTATATGAATAACCAGACAAGAAACGTTGAAAAAGGGAAGCTAGGAGGGCCCAGGAGCTGGTACTGATTCAGAGAGCGAGCTGTCTTTCTTGAGGTCTCTCTTTCCTGGCAGGACTCAGACGGGACCAGAGCAGTGCCCCCACGCCGACGTGGATGTGGGCTAAAAGTCAGCCCCGTCTCCTCCAACTGTTCTTTTTTTTTTAAGATTTTATTTATTTATTTGACAGAGAGAGGTGAGAGACAGCATGAACTGGGGGGACGGACAGAGGCAGAGGGAGAAGCAGACTCACCCCTGAACAGGGAGCCCTACATGGGGCTCAATCGCAGGACCCCAGGTCATGACCTGAGTGGAAGGCAGACATATAACCCACTGAGCCACCCAGGCGCCCCTCCTCCAACAGTTCTGATGTGCTTCCAGAACTTCCAGGAATATGCTGATAGCTTATCTTTATCCATAACAAATCAAAACAGAACTTCCCATTAGCTCAATGCAGGAGATACGCTCCTTTCTCTTCTGAGCACCTACTAGTATCTTTATCAGGGGAGGAGAGCAAGCCCAGAAGCCTCCTAAAGGTTTAAGTGTTATTTTAAATACTGAAGCAAAAGCAGGGATCAATTTATATCATAGGAATCGGTATACTTGGGAAAATAGATCTAGAAGATTGTAGATGGCTTTTCCTTTTCATTCCAAATTACTTTTAATTGGCAGTCAGGGTGCAGAATTCCAGTATTTAGCAAACTTTTCAAGTTTCTCTTCTTCCTAGAGAGAGAGAGACTTGTAAATGGAATGGATGAAAAGAAAAATTAAAAATCAATGATGCCTTTGTCAAACTTGAAGCATAAATTAGATTATTAAGATTATTTTGTATAACAAATCCAAGGTGATGGGAGACTGCACAGAACATTTGATGTACTGAATCTATTTAAAATATTTAAAGCAAATGCTAATTTTCTCAGCCAGTATGTTTTTCCTGATATTCCTGATCACTGAGACGGAGGCAAGTGTTGGAAGTTGATGTTTGCATTGTGTTTTTATTAATCCTCACGACCCAGATTATCAAACCAGCATTCTTTCTTTTTATGTCTTTTTAAAAATATTGCTTTTGCCCTGTTGACAACAGGTAGGCTTATGTCATCCCCAGAAGGCAAGCCTCGGTCTTCACAGATGCGGTGTGGAAACGTCCTAATGATGTCTCTGTTTCTTTCTTTTTTTTCAGCCAAGGAAGCAAGGATAGCGGCTCACATATCCAAGGCGGTCCTGGACATGTGGGAGACTCCCTCACCAAAAACCAATTAAAAAAAAACAAAAAACAAAAAACAAAAACACATAGTCTTTGCACTTTGTACTTTAAATGTAAATTCACTTTGTAGAAATGAGATATTTAAACAGACTGCTTTAATCTGTGAAATGGAAGGGCTTCAGAAAACTAATCACATACAATGTATGTGTCCTCTTTTGACCTTGGAAATCGGCATTTGGTGGAGATGTGTTTTGAATGGCTTTAAGCTTAATTTCTGTATCCTACACATGTTGACATAGTAGAACTCTTAGCCACGGGCCCCGTGGTCCCAACCCTGTGCCTTCCTCCCCACCCAGGGCAGTCACTCCTCGTCATGCCACATTCGCTCCCCTTTGAGATCCGCTGTGCCCGCGGCATTTTTGAATCTACGTCGGAAGCTTCCATCGAAGTTTGCCACCTGTTGCGGTCCTCATCATGCCGCTAACAAGTGCATGGGTTTGTTTGTTTCTTGGGATTTTGTGTTAGTGTGTTTTGTTTTGCTGTCCAGAGATCTTGTTCACGCCATGAGTCACCACTAAGCCATCTGGTAACTGGTAGGAAAGACCATTTGTCCACCTATCTTTGATGTGCAGCTTTTCTTTTCCAAGCTTCTGTTTGAGCTCTGGCCTGGGCTCGGATTAATCACGCCGTAAAGTTCTAGAGAATTACCCCGGCTGTCCAGAGGCAGCGTAACCAGGCAGTAGATTTAGTCCTAGTGTGACCATGCCCGTGCTTGTCTGCCCTGCTGCTTCTCTTACATGTGACCATTACCCGTCCTACCCCGGTCCACTCTGGGGCCTACTGGAAGGTCAAACGATCCCCTGAACCAATTTGGGATATCCTCCTTAGAGAAGGCTCAGCCCGCATAAGCTGTGCGCTGGACGCTGGTCTTGGCGGCCGAGGACAAGTGCCTGCAGGCCCCAAGTTTCCTTCTCTCCCGGCCTCAGGAAATTTCGCCCGAGTGGTGCTTGTGAGAGCAGGGTCGGAGCCGACTGCCCACACTGTGAGCAGCAGGACTGGCCCGTAGGCACAACCAGTGGGCACCAGCGAGCGTCCCCTGGCTCGATGGAGCCATTTGGAGGGCGGGCCGAGGGCTGTGTGGGCCAAGTAGTGATGCTATTTCAGCTCCAACTTTTGGTTGGAAAAATAACCTTCATGGCCCCAAATTCCCTAACACACGTCATGTAAAATGATCTCTGTGCATATGCATGAAGATATTTTATGAGGCTTCTTACTTATTTAAACTGTGCGAAAGTAAAGCCCGAAACCTTGGAGCCACAAAACCAGCTTAAGTGTGTGTTATCATTGTTTAAGCAACAGTTATGATCCTAAATTTATTGGATAATCCTTTATATTTCTGAACTTTGAATTTAATCATTTTTCTTAGATTCAAATAAAATATGCTATCAAAACTCTGCTTACTGTTTTCTTTCCAGCAAAAGACAGCCTCTTAGAATTGCTGAATCTTCAAGCTGTCTACGTCACGAGGCAAAGGGCTGGAGTGAGTGAATCCTGGCTCTGCTCCTCGGCTGTGTGACTTGGGACAAGCCACTTCCACTTTCTGTGCTTTAGTCCTGCTCCGTAAAACAGGGAGGGTGGCGGCAGCACCTCCGGGTGAGGATTATGCGCGTGGGTTTGTGCGGTGCTGAGGGCCTGGCACTCAGGGTGTAGTTTTGGGCCCTGTCATGGGAAGCAGTCCCTCACTCCCTCACCGAGTACTGACTGAGCACTGACTACTGACCGAGTACTGACTCACTCACCTCCTACTGCCAGGTGCTGCGGCAGACGGCAGACGGCAGACGACATAAGGAACAAAGAAGGTCCTTATTCAGAGCCATTGCTCCTCACAGTCCCACAACCAGAACCCTGACGGCTGTCAGCCCTCCCTTTCTCTCCGGTCCCAGTGTCCAGTCCTAGGCCAGGCTCTTACGTTTTAGTTGGACCATTGCAGGAGTGTCTTAAGCAGTCATGCTTCCTTTAGAATTCTCTCCTCCCTTCTGATAAGTTTTTACTCTTGCACATTTTTCTCTACTCAGAAAAGAGTCATCTTTTAAAACTCAATCTTAGCAAGTGAGTTGTGCAGTAAAGACCACACTGGGAATGGAGCTAGGGGAAACACAGCCCTCGGGAAATGCCTGTGGGTGGGGTGGGGCCTGGACCAGGTTCTGGAGCAGGGAGGCGAGGATAAGGGGTTTACGGGAGCTGAAAGAGCTCACATAAAGGCAGACAAGCAGGAGAGTCAAGGTGGGCCCAGAGGGTAGCGAGCCGGTGAGTGTGGGCTGGAGCAGATGGTTCTTACTGTAGAGCATCAAGATTTCAAAATCTAAAACAGGAATCTCTTTCCTTCACAGACCTAGTGCGGCTGCTTTTAGCGATAGATGCCTCCCTCCCCAGCTCTGCTCATGTTTAAAAATGGTCTCCTGCATCCTTGTCAAAAACTTCCAAGTTAGAGATTTTTTAGAAGTGTACTGACCGACTTACAAATCAGGCCTATGAATGTTACACCTGGAATTTTTTAAAGTTATCAGGTGAAAGGCATCAGCTTTTTTTTAATCAATGTGCAGAAATGACTGACATAATCATAAACTGCCAAGGGGACAGAGACATCATGCAAGCAACAAAACTGCCCCAGAATGTACGAATGGGGCCTTATGGTGGTGATGGTGGTGGTGGTGATGATGATGATGTGATGATGGTGATGATGGTGATGATGATGATGGTGATGATGGTGATGATGATGATGATGATGATGGTGATGATGATGGTGATGGTAGTGATGGTGGTGGTGATGGTGATGATGGTGATGATGGTGATGATGATGATGGTGATGGTGATGATGGTGATGATGGTGATAATGGTGATGATGATGATGGTGATGATGATGGTGATGGTAGTGATGGTGGTGATGATGGTGATGATGATGATGGTGATGATGATGGTGATGGTAGTGATGGTGGTGATGATGGTGATGATGATGATGGTGATGATGATGGTGATGGTAGTGATGGTGGTGATGATGGTGATGATGATGGTGGTGATGATGGTGGTGATGGTAGTGATGGTGGTGATGATGGTGATGATGATGATGGTGATGGTGGTGATGATGGTGATGATGATGATGGTGATGGTGGTGATGATGATGGTGATGATGATGGTGATGATGGTGATGATGATGGTGATGATGTTTTCTCCCTAATCACACAATACTACATAAACCGAAATTGTAAAAAGCATTTTTAACTAATTAGATATTTAGCCATTTTTGGTATTGCTTCACTCTAAAAAGTTATTTTAGCCATCTTTACTGATATGCTGTGAGCAAGCCACTCTAAAACTCAGGGCTTAAAACAGCCCCTGTTTATTCCTGTGCACACTTTTCGTGTTGGCTGGGGTTGGCAGTCCAGTCTGGGCTCAGCTTGACTCTCCTGCGTGCATCACACTTGGTGCAGGTCTGCTTCATTCCCTCACCTTCTGTGGGCTAGTCGGTCATCGGGGGCACGTTCCTGCATGGTTGTGCGTGAAGCAAAATAAACCCAACCACACAAATGCATTCAGGCCTTAGTTTGTGACCTGTCTGCCCAAGTCTACACACCAGCACCCATCCCATGGCTCAGAGCGAGTCACAAGGCAGGGAAAGGCATGCTGCCCACCAGGAGGCCATGGCAGGGTGTGGATATGGGGCCCTACTTATGTAGGGAAGACCGGCCACCTGGACCGCAGTCCAGCACACAAGTGGACCTGCACCTCTTGCTAGCAGTGCTCAGCGTCCAGTGGTGCAGCCGAACAGCAGCGGCAGAAGGGGATGCGCGTTAGTGTGCCGCATCGGACCGAGAGAGCACAGACCGCACTGCACCAACAGAACGGAACGCTTCAGCATTTACCGGCAATGTGACCTGTTTGGTGTAAAACAGGCGTCCAGGTGATGGCATTATGAACTCAAACGTGTGTCAGGACTGTTTTGTATCAAGGCGTTCTGAATCTCCCCCTCAGAAAAGCATCAAGGACAGGGAAACTTGAACCTGAAACCCCGAGCAACGCTTATCGGGGTAAACATGGCAGGTCATTCCTACAGAGGGAAACTCCCTCAGGACGGAAATATGGGAATTTTATCCTTGGGGATTGACTTCATTTATAAGAAACGGAATAGAAAGCCAGGTCACGGTGGTGCAGGAGGCATTTTCCTCCTGTCGCGAGCAGACAGACCGACTCCGCACGGGCCAGCCCCCTCAGGGTCGTGCTGCCATCCCAGCGTGAGGCTGGTCCGGGCACGTTACCGCCGGGCCCCCGCGTCTGTGTGCGTGCCAGTGGACACAGCGGGGGCGGAGGGCACAGGCAGAGGCTTGTGCCCGCTGAATGCAGCATTCACAGCTCCCTGGGCCCATCCAGTAGACTTCCCATGAGTGTCCTTCCGCCGACATCTGTCCTCGGCATCCCTGGCTTCAGACTTCTAGTCGTGCATTTGCCGCCGGGGACAAAAAGGGAGTTCTACTGGAAACGCCGAGGGGGAAGGCGTCAGCAATGTTTGCCTCAGCCACCCTCTGATATTTAATGGTACACCCATAATAACCTTTATTCTCTCTTATATACTTTACGTGAAATAAATACCTTCTTTTTTGCCTATTTTCTCTGGACGTCTGGAGGTTAAGTACTGATAAAGTTGACAACTTAATTCAATTCATGTGTGTTTCCTAGCAGAAAGGTTTTATACTTCTTGTTATTAATTTTTTAACTTCAGAACAAATATTCTGTTTCCCTGAATTAAAGTGGAAATTATGCTCAGTGACTATATTGTTTCTTTGTTGAAAAGATGGAATTTTTATATTCCCTACCAGCCTGTGTTTATATCGCCTTTTCAATTAACTGTGGCTACTGTAGTTAAGAGGAAAGGTGCCTTTTTATTGCTTCTAAGGATCTTGTAAGTGTGCCTTGGGGTAAGACTCTGAATGTTTTAGTTTAAAGGTACATATTCATGATTCTTTGAGTATTATAGTAGAAGAACTCAGTTTTATTACATAAAATTCGGTGAGCATTTTACTTTTTCATCGAAGAAAATGGTCTTTCTAATTCGGCTAGTAATTTTATTAACTGAGCCTTGCTCTAATAAAAGAAACATATTTCTAAAAAGTAAGATAAAATAAGCAATTTAAATGTGTTTTAAGATGGAGTTGGGATTTGGTTTCATAGTCGATTTTTCTTTTAATGTTGAAAGAAATAGCACCGAGGAGATTAAGAGTCCATATATGGTGATGACACTGAGTAATGTGTAGATTTGCGGGATAGTTATACCGTATGCCTGAAAGTAATATGACACTGGTGTGTTATTACACTGAAATAAAAAACAATTTAAAAAAGAAAACAGCATTTCTGATTGCCAGTCCCGCTCTGATCAGTGGCATCTGCACTGGACATCCCTCCCTTGTTGCATCTGAAGAGTCTCTGCAGACAGCAGCTTCCGGACGTTCTGACATCGGACTGCATACTCACTGAGCCTCCCGTTAAACTCCTTCTCCAGTTGGGGAAAGAGGGATAAAATAGAAGCAGGATGTGCCCATTGCAATCTTCAAGCCTGCACTGGAAGGCCGTTCTTCCTGGGAGCCCCGCTCACGTACCAGCTTTTAACTGGAGCCAACCAGAAACACCGAAGCCCGGGGATGGCGTCCGTCCCGAGCACGCCACGATGTCTTGTCAGGTCCTCCAAGCAGGGCCCGTACTCCAACACTTACCATTCCTCAAAGCACGCAATAATCACATGAAAGAAGCTCTCAGAAACTACTCTGTGGACGGATCAAGATGGCCCCAGGATTCCACCAACATTTTCAGTAATAAATGTAAGACTACGTCGTCTGCTTCATCCCTGTCTGCCGGTATTTAGTGTAGTTATCTTTGATTTTTCCAAATATATGTGCCCGGAAAATAGGTCTATTGAGTGAAACATTTAGAAATAAATTCTAAATTAATTACAATGTAATTAATGTCATTAATTACAATGATCAAGATATGTTCCAGAGACAGGAAAATAGTAGTAACAGAAGATTGGAAACTCTGGAGAGGAAGCTGCTCCGTGAGCACGAGCCACTGAAGTCCCAGCCCGGCGAGAGGGGCGTGGCGGCTTCCTGCCGCGGGTCACCCCCCCAAGGTCGGTCGCACCGCATCGTCACAGAGTCACATCTTGTGACACCATTCCCACCTCGCAACAGCTCTCCACATTCGTCGGTCACTTTGATTTTTGTTTCACCAAATTTTGAACAATCTCACCCGTTTTTCATTTCTAGAAGTTGCTATTTTTGTGTTTTTGTCTGGATTGTCTGCAACGTGTTGCTGGGGCTCAGGTGTAATTCACTAGATGCCCGTAAGGGCCTTTGGGAATTCCTCATGTGTAAGATTTGCTAAGAATTCATCCACCCATGATTTCTTCCTTTAAGTCCAAGAATCCACATGCCAAGTGTGTCTGTAAAGGATATACTTCTAAAACCGTACATCACACTTTTAGCAAACACCAATTATGTCATTAAATTAGGTCATGATTATGTCACCATTTCAAAAAGTTAGATTTACCAAAGAATTTTCTGTATTTTCAGGGCTCACATCAAATAAATACCTTCTTCATAATTAAATCCATATATTTTCTTCCCAACAAGTTTATTTTCATTATCTTCAGGTGTATCTTAGTTAACAACAACTTTTTCTTTTGGTTTTCGTATTTTTCATATGCTTAACCTGACACAGAAAGGGCATTTGATAAATTTGCAGCGGGCATGCTATTTTTCATGTTCTTTAGTCTCTCACGCTTGAAAAAAATGTAGGAGAACTTATCTTTTCATTTAATGCTAAACACACCCCCGTTTTGCAGAGCCGGCTTCTTTGGAGACTGGGGCACGGGGCTGTATCCCATCTTGTTGATGAAATGCACATTGAGTATTAAAAGCAAAACCATTCATGTAAACAGAACTTGGAAAGGAGGAGCTTTTAACAATCCCAGATGGCTACCTTTAGGGTGTAGAAAAGCCCCATAGATTAATACCCTCTGGCAGAGAGCCCAAAGTACTCTTATTTGATTATAAGTTGGATGCATTTTCAATCAATTAGAGACAGACTAACATGTGCTGATCGGGCAGTGGACCCCAATCACACAAACTCTGGGCACCTCTTCTGGTTATCATTCCAAGGGCTTACTGCCAACGTTCCCAGGAGCGTACCAAGGACACTGGGTATACTCCTGGCTATCTTTCTCTTTTACAGCCACAGAATTCTCTCCTTGGTAACTTCTCGTAGAGCAACGTGGCTCAGGCTCACCTTTGCTGAAAGCTGATCGACGATTGATTCCATTTTCAAAGAGAAGGTAGTAGAAGTTGTTTGCAATCCTTCCCGCAGGTGGGCAGTTGATTTGAGGAGGGCAGTGTGTGACCCTGTGGAATGCTCTAGTAGTCGGTGAGCTTGGGCAGGATATTAGCCTCTCTGGACTTCAGTTCCCCCCCTTGAAAATGAGAACATTAATGTCCGTCTCACGGATTACAGATAAGCCGGTTCCAGTGGGGAAGTCAGGGCTGTCCCGGCTTCTTACAGCCTCCACACCCCACCCCTCCTCCTCACAGGAGCGCTCCTGAGGACCCCACCTCTGGTTCCCCGCTGTCTGCCCCAGCGTGGTGCCCATGTCATCCCGGGCTCTCACTCACTCCCATTGACTACTTTAGCGCCTGGCTCACAGCTTCACTCCGCCAACGCCGGGTCCCTACTAGTTTCTGCCGTGAGTCCTTCCTCCTCCATAGTGGTCATCCTCCTCGAGACACAGGGGAGACAGCTCTCACCCTCACCCCTAGATCCAGGCACCGTATGTCCCTGGTTCCCAGAAATGCCCCTCAGCCCCCTGAAAATATCCTGCAGATTCATCTCACCCCTCTGCCGCTTGCGACCTGACGTTCCGCCCTCCATGGCTTGTCCTTAGACTCACCCCTCTGCGAATGTCCTCAACCCGATGACAGCATTCTGCCTTTGTCGGGCAAAGCTCCAGCACTGAGTGAACCCAGGAATCGAGGTCCTCTGCTCTCACACCCGCGCAATAGAGCACGGTTGGAGAAAAATCACAAAAATTATGCCAATTCATGTCGCCGTTTGGTTATACTGGGTTGTTCTGTCTTGACTTTGTCTCTCATTTACGCCAGGATGATGCCACATCTTCTCCTGGGTCCCCAGCCACTCCCTTCACTTTCCCGTCTCCTTCTCTGGCTCCCAGCCCCCACCCTGAACACCTTCAGCTGCTCAGCCTCTCACCTCACGGCTGCAGGCACAGTTTCCCCCTTCCCCATCACACAGATCTCTGGGTCCACATCCCTCCCCTCCCTCCCCGTGGTTCAGTGGACGGGATGTGCCTTTTCCTCTCTTTTAGCAGGTGACACTCTCTGTGCAACATCCCTCCCCTCCATGGACCCCGCTGACTCTCAGCATCCTTCCTCCTCTGATCCTGGTGTCCCCCTGTCACCTGCACTAAGCACTCAGTCTGGGCTTCCACTTATGGATCTTGGGGGGACACAGTTCAGTCCATGATAGGTTCTCCATATGGACTACTTGGATGTAAATGCATTCAAGAAGTGAGAAGTTTCAAGTAAACTTCGGAGGGCCAGGTGAGACCCTTGAGTAACATACTGTAAAGAAGTGAATACAAGTTGGAGGAGGAGGTGAATGGTGTTTGCACTCCGCAGCGCTGATGGATAATAGGGCCAGGTGTGGAGGTTGGAGAGGGGCCAGACGAGTGAGGAGGGTCGAACACAGACAACACAGGGTTGAATGTGTGGAGAGAACCCGCTTCCTTATGAAGTCCTTCAGGCGTTCCTGGAGACTTTTCCTCTCCTCCACGTGTGCGTCTGACTCTCACTCGCCTTCATAGTGACATACCGTCTGTAGTGAAGACCAGCTCCTAGTCCCCACGAGATGCACGCAGCCTAGGTGACATTTAATGAAAAATTAAAGGAGAAACCAACATACATTTCCAAATTAATAGCAGATCTCAGCAGAATGAGGAAATCTGAACCACAACAGAGATGAATTTCTCTTTGTAAGTTTTATATATTAAGACTTTAAACAAAACTTAATTCCATAATATTTTTTTTCTTTTATTCTCTATACCAGGAGATCCTTTGAAGATTTGGCTGATAGAATACATTTTACTTATTTATTTAGCAAACACATTGATGGTGAAGGAAATAGCAAAGTGTTCACTTTTTTTCTTTTTGGTGGTGGTTGAAAGATTTTGGTGTGCTGTAGCTAAGAAAAATAAATATTTCTTAAAATAAAGCAGAAGTTCCTGCATAACTCACTTTTATGGCAGAGATAGCCTGGGCGGGCTTTGCGGAAGCCAACAGCGGGTGAACGGCCACACAACTGAGAGCTTGCTCTGCTGGAGGCTCTCGGCACTGAGGCTTGGGGACCCTGTGAGCAAGACATTATCTATGTCAGTGGTCTTTCCCTGCCAATACCAAACCCAAAGGCTCCTTCAGCTCCCGAGAAGCTCCATCCCTTTCTGGAGCCCTCTGCTCCAGGAGGCCGAGCCTCAGCTTCTGCATCTGCAAACTGCGCCCAGATTGGTGCGGCCCGGGTGGATTCAATGGGACGTGATGCAGACGGTGCTTGGGAAAATAAAGGGCCCCCCATAACTACACAAATACAAACAGCTGTGATGATTTATGCCCGCTGCCTGCTGACTGACCACTCGATATTCAAAACCTCATGATGAACTTGCACTTCGGGCATATGGGGACGCTGGGGTCAGGGTGTGGGGCCCATGGCTTCCACGGCTCACATGGCGAGGCCAGACGGCAGAACTTGAGCTCAAGTCCAGTCTGTCTGACAGAAAAGTCCATGAAGTGTTAGGATCTTGCCAGCAGCATCAGGGGAAAACTAAGACATGAAGAAAGAGCCCGTCTTTGGGGAGCCTGCACCTCACTGTGCAGAGAGCGGGGGTAACCCGCTAACCAGCACTCAGCCACTGCAGGAGGGGTCCCGAGGCCACGTTAACTGCAAGGCCAAGCGGAAGAGACTCGGTTTCTCGCACGCTTCCGCAAGCCCCCGAGGCTCAGAGCTGACGGGATCTGCACCCAAGCAGGCAACGAATGGACTCCCTGGACGGTGGCCCTAGCCCTCGGAGCTGCCTCCTGCCCTCACGCAGCTGCCGAGGTGCACCTGCTGTTCCCATCCGGAGCTTAGCGGCTGGTTCTTTGATTCAAGCACATGCCTTAGGACTACAATAGAAACAGTTAAAGATTAAGACACTTTTGTGTTTAATTAGAAAACTCTTCTGAAAAAAAGGATTTTTATTGTGTAAGCCATTAACTCAGCCTTGCCTTATCCCTGTTTCCCATGGGTCCCTCCTACCGTTTCCAGTCTCTGGACTATGTTTGAATGGTTGTCAATTATTCATATTTTCTAATAAAGTGAAATGTGCTTCCTGGTGAAACTCCTGTTACATCACTATATTTTTTATTTTTCTTAACTTGAGGAATAGGGCAGGTCCTGCCTGGTTTCATCTCCCTGAAGTGTTTACAAACGGGGAGCATTGCCACATAGGAGAAGTTTCGCCAGAGAAGCAGAAAGTGTAAGACGTTTTCCGATGAGAATGGCCCAAGTTCCAAGAAGACAGGAGCACCTCCTCCCAGTGTGTTCATGAGCCATGAAGCCCGCGTGCCCGCCATCTGCAGTGTCCTTGGTACGCGGGCCCCACAGCCAGGGACACCAGCCCCGCTGCCTCCCCTGGCCACTCAGCCTTCAAGTGCGCTTCAAGCTCCACCTTCGCAGTTGCTCTCTGCGCAGCAGGCTGCGTGTAGCCTGGCATCTTGCATGGGGATCTGTTAGCACCCGGCTGAGTTGAGTGGATCCGTCTGTCCCTGGTAAAATGGGAAGACCATCAAGACTATCATCTTGTTATGGATTTCTAACAGTGTGTTCCTTTCCTCCCCTCTGGACACAGTGACCAGGTTCAGGCTTTCCCATTCTTATTGTTCCCAGAAACGTCCCTCAATGTAAGTCCACTGGGTTTCCATAATATCTCTAACTAAAAACAACCAATTGAACACAAGGCTGAAGGAAGCACAAGTCATACAAAGCGCAAATACTCTTGAGGGTTCTATCAAAAGCTGCCCCTTATTATGGGATCACAAGAGAAAAGACAATGAGTTCCATATTTCTCTGCCCTGGAATTCCTTAAAACATGCAAATGTAGAATGAGTGCTCATTGACAGCTGCGATTGTTTTAAATGTAACTTTGTTTTTGGTTGACATCAATCCTCCATGTACAACGTGAAGCATACGGCTTGAATTATCACATGAGCATTAATGCGTGCTTCTCTTAGGTCTATTTTTATGTTTAAATGCTCTCCGAAAACCTCATGTGCTGCTAAAGATCCAGAGGTGAACTAATAATAATGGTCTCCCTATTGTCTTGAGATTTTATCGAAACATTTAATCGGGAGGGGTAGCAGAATTGTAAAAAAAGGTCAGGCGGCCTCCGCTCAGCTAAGCTAAAACATTCAGATTTTCACTGGCTTTCTTCTGCAGATGCTACACGCTTGGGATATGGGATTCCCATCAGAGGGCAAGAGTCAAGGTTACAATTACTTTCTTTTAAATGGATGAAAGAAATTAGTGATGGGAAGGGTTTATTAGTAATTTCATTGTTTCTTCTGTTGAGCTGGTGTTTAGCCATGAAGAATGTCTTGGATCTGCCCTTTACTTAAGCCAGGGTTGGGATAAATGTGGTTAAGTGTGATGTGTTATGTATAGTCAAATTCTGTATTCATCAGAAGAGTGCGTTTAGGGGCCTCTGGGTGGCTCAGTGGGTTGAGCATCCGACTCTTGGTTTTGGCTCAGGTCATGATCTCAGGGTCGTGAGATCAAGCCCCCCATTGGGCTCTGCACTCAGCGTGCAGTCTGCTTAAGATTCTCTCTCTCCCTCCCCCTCTGTCTCTTCTGCTCATGCTCTCTGTATCTCTCATAAATAAATAAATCTTAAAAAAAAAAAAAAAAAAAAGAGAGAGAGTGTGTTCAAAATTACAGGGACAGAATAACTTCAAAGGTCCCTGTGAGTGTAGGAGGGAGACGGGCATCTGCTGTCCATGAGCTATGAGACCCTCTCTGCCCCAGACGCCATCAGCTTGGGGGAGAGGAGAGCAATATTCGGGGCCTCAGACCCCTTCAAGGGTGCATAGCAACTGCCCCTGTCACCCGAGTCTCTCGTCACTTACAGGTTGGGAAAAGTCCACGTCTGGGCCCGGATCTCTGATTGCATGCATGGCCTGCTGCGTGGGACTGCTCTGTGTCTTTGTGTCACGTTATTCCATGGTTTGGAGAAGGGGTTTTATGTGGACACATCTGGTGATAGGCTCTCACAGGTCAGCAGGGCAGTGACCGCAGACAGCTGCCCCGGTCCCAGGACCCCTTGGCCCAGTGCTGAGGTTGCCGAGGTGGGCTGGTTCCCACGAACACAGCTCCACACACCAAGGACAGGTCCTCTGTGCCTCTCTGTCACGGGAACGTCCCCACCTACTAGAGGCGGGACCTGGGGCTTCTGGGTAACCCTGAAGCCATCAAGGGCGGGAGCAGGTGGATAAACGGCCAGTTGCCTCAACATAAAGTGGAGTAATTCTGAGGACACAATTTCACAAGATTACCCAGGGGTCCTCAGAATTCACACACTGTGGCCTCCCTCCCTTCCCTTTGCCACTTTCCCCACTTGTCACTTGGTTATGGGGATCCCTCCTCCACTCTTGGCAGATTACTCCCGTCATTTTAGCTTCCCTGCCTTCTTTGGCTCAGACGAGCTCATCTTCCCCAGGGGACCGGGGGTCCTCACCCTTGGTCCCCACCCAGTGCGTCTCAGCATTCATGCAGCAGAGATGGTGCAGGAGCAAAATAGGAAGGGGATATACTCCTCAAGGAAACAAGTCTGAATTTGGGGGAGGGGTGGATTTTCTTCCTCCAAACCGCCTTTAAGGCTGTTGTAGAGAGAGATTGTTTTTAGAGCAGAAGTACGGTCAATAGGTTGTGCGATCACAGACATGTCCTCTGTGGGCGTGATGTCGACACGTTAGGGATCATGCTGCAAAGACGTCCTTCCAGCCGAACATAGAAACTCAAGAAAAAAGGACTTAAGGACTCTAAAATGCACCATCAGTCCCAAATGCTTCCCGGGACTCATATGTGAACATCATCGTTGGGAACACGCCGGCCCCAGGCTGGCATGTTCTCCATGACTGTTTTAGTTACGAACATGATGTTGTCCCCAAAGCGGACTCTGCAGCCGGGCTGGCCTTGCACCGCATCTAGTGCAGGACAGGTTGGTCAGCGCCCATTCAGAGAGCAACACAGAAGCTCCTCATAAAATGAGAACGTCACCCAGTTGCCCTGATCCTTCCAGTTTTGACTCTGGTGTATCTTCAGAGGCTCTTTCAAAGCCCTGAAGGGGGTCTAGATGGTGGGTGAGGTCTTGGGACAAGTGAAACAAACCCTCATAAATACTTGATAAACATGAGCTACTTCATCCCGCTGACAAGAGGTGTTGTGCATCATGAAGAGAAAGCCTGTGTACCAGTCTCTCCTGCTCCCAGTGTGAACCGGGCTCCTCATGCTTATTCATGTAAGAAGAATTTTAATTGTCACTTGGAAGCTAAACTGCATCTGAAATGTCAAATTCCGGTGCTTTATTAAGGTTTGCATTGCTTCTCAGAGACTGTGGCTGGGCTGTGATGCCACCTTGATTGAACCTTCTGGTCGACCTCATTGATCCTTGGTCTTGTACGATTGCCACCCAGGTTCCGAGCGAGGTGCAGAGCATATCCCAGGGAGTTTGCCCTCGTGACTCCGCTAGGGGAGGGGCACCCAGACGTCTTTGTCCTGGGAGTCCAGGGATGTCTCCGGGGAAGTGCCTAGCAGGTGGATAGCGGCTGGTTCAGCCACAGTGGTGGGCGGGGACATCACACGCAAAGGGTCTCTGCCTAGAGCTGCACTAATTCAACAGCCGCCAAGCACCTGTTGCCATCTTGCTGGGGAGGGCCTGACACAGTGCCTGAGAACGGCTCACAGAACCCGTGAGGAAAAGTGTCTGTCGAGCACAGATCGTGCCATATGTTGCCACTGAAGCTCTGATGGGGTGCCCAGGGGACCCCCGGCCACCTCCAGTCCGATGGGATGCCGTTGGTGGGCAGGAGAGCGGGGCCCGGGAGGAGGTGGGGAGGCCACAGCCCAGACGACAGAAATAACACATAACTTGGTATTTGTGGAGTGCTTGGGTCTATTACTTCCTTTTTCAAGTACTCTCATCCAATTCAATGGTGAAGCAGATGGTGTATTATTATTTGCATTTTTCAAATGAAGAGATTCAGGGCTTGTTAAGTTTGATTTATTTGTCCAAGGTCCTGGAGTTAAAAATCGGGGCATCTAGGACTCAACCCCAAGTGTTCTGTCTTGAGATCTTCCGCGTCTGGGCGTCCAGGTTAATATGGGCACCACAGCCTGGGGGGCTGGGTCTCAACTTCGCTCTCTCCATGTCTGCGGATGCTTCCAGAGCTCCTCAGCAGTGCAGACACACACGTTACTAAGGACAGAATTTGCAGTGGAGAGCACCGCAGAACTCTAACAGGAAACCCCCTGGGGATCAGAGACATAAACTCACTAGAGTTTATTTGGAATAAAAATCCCTTTTTTTTGCAAAAGAGATGAAAAGGAAGAGAAAAAGCACCTCTGTCTGTGTGAGGCACCTTCATCTACGTGATGTATTACATTGATTTCTGCTCCTCAGCCCACTTGTCCCTGGGGGATCGTTGTTTCTTGCCCACCAGGCCACACAGAAAACTGGAATTCGATGATGGAATTCTCAGCTATTTGTGGAGAATGCCATCCGCTTGCGCACAAAAGTCGTTTCAAACCTCATGAGTTCAGAGTTGAAATATGCAGGGTTTTGAGCTAATTGTTTTTCTGAGCATAAGGTCCTGACTTGGGGAAAACAGTTGAAAGTTCAAAAACTTTCAGACATCAGAAAACCATTACAAAGCAACGTTAGATAAGTTTCAGTAAGAATAAGAGAATTAGAAACATATGAGTCATACTTTCCTTTAAAGCCCTCTTGCATGGAAAGAACCTACTGAATCCAAACTATGTGAAGTGACATTTAGGGAGAAAAATAGTGACCACCCGTCCTCGGCTCCACGTGGGCCACGCAAACAGCAGTGTTTGGAGAGCGCCTACCAGTCGTCCCGGAGCCAAGGTGACTCAGCTCAGGCCGAAGTGGGTCGGCGGGGTTGGTGTAGACACGCACTACCTCTCCGCGACTTCCCGAACTTCCAGCCAGAAAAGATACCTTGCGATTCTCAGAGGCGCTGACGGAGGGTGCCGATAGCTACCGAACGAGAAGCGCGTGCCGGCTCGCCGTCGCCCTGACGCATTATGCAGCCCACTGAGGTTTAACGACTTCTTTGGGTGCTTTTCTTTCTGTCAAAGGCACAAATATGTTTTCTCAGTCGATGGCAGTCCCATATAAAATTGCTCCACAGCTCACAAAACATATTTAGAACAGCGGAATGAAAATAAATAAGTCAGGAAATGGTGCAGATAGAACATACATTTAAAAGCAGCAAAAGCCTAGGATGAGGTTGGGGAGCTGCGCGTGTGCGGGAAGGCGGCTGCAGCCTGCTCTTTCCATGGAGGCGACACACGCTTCTCTGTGCCCGGAGGGAACCGCCAACCCCAGCCCCGCACAGCGGGTCAGCGGGGAGCCCTGCACCCAGGCCGAGCCCGGAGCCGGACGCCCCGTGAGCTCACTCACTTTCTTCTCGTCCGGTACGTGCCCCGACGGCCACTCGCCCCTGGAGTGACCTGGTGCTGCATCACACTAATCTTGATAACTCGCGGTTCCTCAACCACTCGGGTGCAAGTATTGTGCAACGGGGTCTGAGCGGATGGTCAACACAGGAGCGCGCCGTCTGGCTCCCAAGCGCGGGCACGGTGATGCTCACGTTGACCCGAGCCGTTCCGCTGCTGAGGGCAAACGCAGCATGTACGTAGAACCGCCTTGGACGTCGTCAGGACCTCCTTTCTGCCCGGGTCTTTCTCTTCTTCCTTTTGACATTCGTGTTTATTTTGCATTTTACCTGATTATTTTTTATTTTGAAATAACTTCTAACGGGAAAGTTGAGAGAGCAGCACATAGAACACTCCCCCCCCCCAGGTGCTTCAGTGCAATTCTTCAGTTGTTAACTCTTTTCCACGTTTGTCTTATCTGGCTCATCGCCCTCCTACACACACACACACACACACACGTGTGCACTCATGCATGCACACACAACACGTATGTGCGCGCACTCACACCCTTGAGCGAAGGCTGCAGACGTGATGTCCCAGCGCTCCTACGCACTCACTCCACGTTGCCCGAACAAGGACACTCACCCACCGTCAGACCACCTACAAGCTGACACCAGTCAGGCCACCACGTAACCCACGGGCCCCACTCAAATTCTGCAGGTGGTGGGTGGTTCCAGCGGGTCCAGCCAAGCAGAAGAACAACAGAAGGACTCCTTTCTGTCCGTGCGCTGCCCCCGCCCGGGTTTCCTTCTGTCTGGAGCAGGTCCTGCGTCCCTTTTCTTCCAGGACCTTGGACTTCTGCCGACGTCCCCAGCAAGGGGTGTATTGAAGGAGCTCGTTTCTCGTTCGCCTTTCATCCTGAGGCTTGGTCTCCCCCCTGCTCTGGCGTGGCCACTGTCACCGCGAGCCGCGCCCATGTGTCCTCCCTCCCGCGGCCGCCCCCTCCCGCTCGCCGCTGCAGCGGCCCCTCTGTCTGTGTGACCTCCGCTCCGCGCCACGGCCGCTGCTCACACCTCCGGAGCCCGCTGGGAGGCGGGATGTGCTCGGCCTGCTCTTCCCCGCTCTCCTCTCTGCAAGGAGTGTGTCGCTCCCTTCGGCTTCCCAGGGCTGCCGTGACAGAGCTCCAGGACCTGGTGGCACCGAGCAGCCTGCACTCTGGGAGCCGCGGGAGGCCCGGCGCGGGCTCCGGGGAGCACGGGCTTGGGGGAGCCGGGGCTGCAGGCCCCCCGGCCGGTCTTCACCTGGAGCCCCTGGTGTCTTCGCAGCGTCCTCCCTCCCTGCCTATGTCTGCAAACCCTGTTCTCAGGAGGGTACCAGTCACAGGAGATCGGGGCCCACCCTAATCATTTCTGTAAGAACCTTATTTCCAAATAACAAAATACATGCAAATAATAGTAAAAAAAACCTTTCCACATTATGAGGTCCTGGGGGTTAGGATTTCAACATATGTTTTTTGGGGAGGGACACAATTCAACCTATAAAACCCTCCTTATCCACTTAGCATTTTTGCCATATATTTTACTTTATCAGATATTATTGTTGTATCAGAGTTGTGGTTTTCCTTCCTCTTAGTTTCAAATTATTTTGTGTTTCCTTATCTTAACACTGTCTCTAATAAGCAGCATGAAGCTGGAGATTTAAATTCAAATTCTTTAAAAATTTAATTCAATTTTTCAATTCAATTTTTTTCTCTGTTGTATGAGGTAAGACACTTATCTTTATTGTCACTACTGATGCAATAAAAATAACTTTATTTTGCATTTTATACCTTCTTTTCTTCTGTTCCTCATCCTCCTGGCTTGTGTTGGAACGGGAGGGTCCCATTTCTCCAGACCCCCCTGCCTGTCCCCCTGTTGGTTCCAGTATTCACAGGTAGTGTTCACATCCCATTGATGGCTACTTAAACGTGTTTAGTATATTTGATTTCATTGCAAATGGCAAGTTTTGAGCTATTCAGTATCTCCACCTTCTTTTCAGAAAGGGGTTCAATCAGCCTCTAAGATGCCTCCCCAGTCGTCCGTGCTCACGATGCCTTAAGTTCCCCTTTCAACATAAACACGGCATCACTCTGTCAGGCGGTGCCGATGACTTTGCTCAGAACCGCGTCCCTGCGATCTCTCTCACTCCTTCCGGTGTCTTCGTGCTCTGCTCACGTGCGTGCGCTTGTGATTCTTCCTCAGGGCTTTCTTTGCAAGCAGTAAGTTCAGTTTCCCCCTCTGTCACCATGCTGTCATCTGATCTCCTCACTGGGAGGTATTTTAGGCTGAGGACATCTTTCCTGAGAACTGTGGAAATATTATTCCCCTGCCCTGGGACAAATACGTCCTTTATCGCCGCCTAGACGTTGACATGTTCTCCTTCCCTCATGACGTCCTGCTCTTCCTACCAGATCTCGTTGAGGATTTTAAACATACATATTTTTAAAAGCCTTTCCAGATCATTTCTTTTATTTCTGTAACTTCTGCATGAATGACGAGGTATTCACTTTTTATGTGGACCACCATGAAGTCATCGTGAACACCTGTCACTCCCCCCGACCCCCGTCACCACGCAGCCCAGCCTCACATCGGTGGCCCGAGGACCGCTGTGTCTGAAGGCGAGCTCCCCGGTCCTCGGTGCGCGTGCTGCTTCCTGAGCGCTCAGCCGAGTCTGCTGGCCCCGGGGCCCCGGGCACGCGGCTCCTGCCCTTCCCGAGCCCCTGCCCAGGTCATCGGCCTGGCTGCACCCACGGTCCCCCCGAGCTTTGGGGAGGGGCCCAGCCGGTCTGTGGGGGAGGGGGGTCTTAGGTTGTGAGTGGCGAGGGGCTCTCTAAAGTTACTGTGTATGGGAACGTGCCTGCGGGTTCTCCGAAAGCACACGCAGGGCGAGGAGCCCCTCCACGCTCAGCACGCGGCCTCCCTTCCACACGATGGACTTCTCCCCTCCCCCGACGTAAGATGCAGGCTTGTTTTTGTGTTTTAAATAAAGAATTTTCAGGAACACAAAAATTGACTTGAGGGGAGAATAGGGGAGGTGGGTTTTTTTTTTTTTTTTAAGTTTTTAAAAGAATGAACATGTTTGCAACCAGAGGAGAAAGTCAGTATATTTATATATATACATATAGAGTGATTTTAAAGTGATGTTAACCCCTTTTGTCCTCTGGTTTTAGAAATGTTCTTTTTGAACCCTTTCATAAAGTGAGGAAAATAGGGAAAGATGTCAATCATCTGCACCAATAAATAATAACTATTAATACTAATATTTTGATTAATTAAAACAACGGTAAGGCCTATGTGAAGTGTATAACAGGAGCATGGAGCTGGCTTCCCAGACAAGGAGGGAACATTGCCTGTTTGCCTTTTACTTAGTTGCCATCAGTCACAATATAGTTTTTTTTTAATTTTTTAAATTTTATTTTAAAGATATTTATCAAAAATCACTTCAAAAAGATGAGTGATTCCACAGACATTAACACTTATTAACCCATTTTTTAGTCTTTAGCTCACATACCTCAAAAGTTCTTTTAATGTACGCATGCATTTTCTTTTCTTTATTTTGCTTTTTCTTCATTTCTTAAGACGTCTGTTCTCCATGTAAATTCATAGAATTAGAGAGCAGACTTGTAAAGTCTTTGAGATAATGAAAAGAAGGGGAAAGTTATTGATGGATTTGGTATGATGAAATAGCGCTAGTTAGATGCAGTTAGCAAACTTCCTAAATTGTTGTCTTTACACTGAATGTTCAGAATCGGAAAGAGGCCTAATTCCCGAAGAATCTTCTGGGTATTAGTCTGCGTCAGATGTGGCAAATGCAGTGAATGAGAACCAGGGCTGAACTGTGCCCTGCACCGACACACTGCATTTGCACGTCCTGTGGGAGCTTACCCGTCGATGACAGGAACCTTCCCAATGACCCCCATTGTCCGGCGAGGGGCCTGTGGTGGGCATCATCCTCGAGCCCAGGGCTCTGAACAGATCACCAGCTGGGCTCAGACAGGAATGTCTTCTTTCCTTCCAGATGGCATTTCATAGGGTCCGGGTGCGGTGTGGAATGCGCCGGCCGTGCTCAGAGGCGTCAGGTGGCAGAATTCTTATCTTAGGAGTGGAGCGCTCTGACATTTTATATTTCCTCTCTGGGGTCCTTCATTTCCCTGTAGCTTCTCCCCTCACTCCCAGACCCTCTCTTCCACCTGACACCACCCCCTCAAATTGTACATACACACACGTGGGTAAAGAGTAAAGAAATGGAGTTTAATGCTGAAGAGTAAAAGGGAACGAAAAAGACCAATTAATGGTGGTAATGTTGGGAACATTTTGGATGGAATTTAAAATGAACTTCATTACAAGCCTATTAAGAGCCGCTACAGAGTTTCTATTTATTAATATGAAGTTTAATAAATAATTTACATCTTTAAAATGATTTTATTCTGTGGGCCTGCAAAAATTATTTTTTAAATACATTTTTCTTCTCTCCATGTTTTCACTGAAGCTCTGTAGCTAGCCTAAAGCCCACATGCAGAATATATCGCAGAGGAAGATAAAGTATGGAGAAAGTTGTCCGGTCTCATTTGTGCCACTAATTAATTTACTAATT
This sequence comes from Halichoerus grypus, assembly GCF_964656455.1. NCBI lineage: Eukaryota > Metazoa > Chordata > Mammalia > Carnivora > Phocidae > Halichoerus > Halichoerus grypus. The sequence goes on along the minus strand of NC_135720.1, from coordinate 1,426,076 downwards.
TACTAATTGACCTGGAACAAGACACTCTATTGATCTAGCCTCACTCTGAAAAATAAAATAATGTCTCCTGTGTGTACTCAATGCTCAAAATGCTGTAATCACAAGCTCACGTGCCTGGGGGAAGAATGCGCCTAAGACAGTCCGTATCTTCTCCTGCAGGTGAGTACTAGCTTGGATCGTCCTCGAGTGTGCTCGGTAGGGTTTTGGAAGGAGAAAGAGAGTGCTGGGACCTTGAAGAAGAGCTAGGCAAGATTTTCGGCTAAATTAAAAACCATGCGTACACAAATGGACAAATGGCTACTCAACTCACTGAAGGACAAAATATAATAAGTGGCTAAGTCAGAAATCTAACAAAATGACAAGAAAACCTTCCACGCAGCCAGGCAAAACATGCAACCTTCAGATCCCGCCCGATAGGAGCCAGCTTTCAGAACTCAAAAACAACGGTCAGCCTCTGGGGACCTGGAGCCGCGGTGGGGTGCAAACTCGGGGTGCGGCGGGAGGGAGGGGCTCTCACCCTGGGATGGGGACGCCGCACCTCCTGGTCTGCAGAGCAAGCCAGCTTCCCTCATGAGCCAATACTGTAGACAAACTCTGTCAGCCTTTGTGTCCTTCTGGAACATTCCAGGAGAGGCAACATTCAGAGCATAGGATGACTTTCTGTTGAAAACGCCCACGCAGAGCAAATTTGCTGACAGAAGGTGCTGTGCGTTCTCAGTGAGGCTGATGCTCTTTTCCACCCACGGCGTTCCAAATTCCGTGTGGAAGGTATCCTTCCGTTCCATAAGTGCTTTGCTTTCTTCTTTACTGAATTTTAATATTTTTACCTCATATCAAAAAAATGCTTATTTTAGGTTAGGTAATATCAGGTGCGTGAAGAAGTTACACATCTTTTCCTTCCTTCTGTTCCTTCCTCTCTCTGTTGTCCTACGAATCTGCTCAGGCACTTTCCCTTCTCACGTGGGGTCAGACCTGTGCGTTACCCTGAGACGTCTTCGCCTTGATGTCTCCTTACTTCAAAAATACAGACACAACCCACCTGAAGATTAGCTGTGTTCTTTGTTGCAGTGGAAAAGTTCTGTACCTTGATCATGGCGGTGTTGATGTGAATCCACACATGTGATAAAATGTTGCAGAATTACACACAAAATACATCCATGCAGAAAAGAACACTTGCAAAAACGGGAGAATTCGGGTAAGGATGGTAGTCTAGCTAAACGTATTGTGCGGAGTTCAATGCCCTGGTCTTTCCAGCGCACTTGAGTCACATGGGACGTAACCACCAGAGGAGTCCTCTGCGTCCTGTGTGTCTGTGATTAGTTCAAAATTTCAAAATTATAAAAAGCAGCGGCGTGGTGTTTTATAATATGGTGCATCACAACGTACTCAATCTCTCAGTTATAGAAAGACGTTTATTGCCACTTCCCTCTAGTCTGAGCCCCTTGGGCTTGCTCTTCAGTGACCCCTATTGGTGTGTTTTGTCCGTTGTTCTGGGGCAGTCTCTTCTCACCTCATTCTAGGCCCCCCGCCCCCACGACGTGGGGAATGAGCTCCGTTGGCCATGCGGAGCGCTAGCCCCCACTATATCATTTCCAATTTTACTTTGAGTGTAGTTTCTTTTTCCGAATAAACATTGTTGTTTATTTTATGACAGGATTTCCTAAAATACAGCTTGCTTCTTCCCCTCGAGGGAGTCTGCTCACCTGGTTGACCCAGGCAGACACTCACCAGTGATTGTGACGGCGCTTAGAGACATCACATGATTTAGTTGGTAACTGCAAGGGGTTGTAATTTTTGGATACAGTTCCTTATGTTTATCTTTAACACCACTGTCTAGTTGAAACCTGAGATCCATCACTCACCACTTGTGCGACTTTGAGTAACGTACTTAACCTGGGACGTCAGGTCTCATTAGGAATGTGGGCACCATCCCCATGTGATGGGCATCATGCTATTGGAATGAAACGTACAAGGAGTATGGATGTTCCTGAAACAATGACTACTATCGCGGTTACCTGATTACTAGGAGTGCCTTCCCCTTTTTAGGAAGCAAAGCCTGGTACTTTCTATTATGGAAGCCTGGCCCTATATTTCCAAAGACCCCTGCAGGGGCTGGCCTTGGGTGTCTGCTGGGCTCCTGATGCACCAGGCCCCTCTGAGGAGAGCTCTGTGAAGTGACCTCACCCCGCCGGCCTGCACCACACAGGGGAGTCAGGGTAACAGACCGTTCTCTTCCGTGGGGAAGTGGTTCCAGGCCGCTGCAGTGGGCTGACCACGCTGAGTCCACGCTCCAGAATCCAGGCCATGTCCACGTGGGCCTTTTGTTTGGGAGAGGTCATCCCACTCCTCAAACCTGCTGTCAGTATGTGAGGGACAAAGTGATGTTCCATAGGCCGACTGGGTCGTCCTCCTCTGTCCTGGGGGTCAGAGCCCTGACCCCCAGGAGCCAGGGGCCACCAGCCCAGGAGATGACTCTGACCACCGACTGCTGGCTGGGGCTGTGGGTCATGGGCTCTCGGGGCGGGCTGATCTCAGCAGGTCCCCTGCTGCACGGGCTTGCAGGGCACCCCAGGCATCTTTCCAGCGCCCTGCACCTCTGCCCCATCTAAGACGGACCGGAGCGGCCAAATGCCATCTCACTTGTGTGTTTGCTCAGCTGACTGACGGATATGAAGAAAACAAGGCAAATCTCATGGAGAAGACTATGCTTTTCTGTTCCCAAATGCAGTTATTTCATAAAAACAGCAAAGACACCACATATTCAGTCAGTGGTCAGTTCACTCTAAGCACTGGTCACCTCTTCAGTTTAATCCGGGGCAGTCATTCCTACGCCCCCACCAGGCGTGATTTCCCACGGCCGCTGCTCTGCACACACTAGGTGAGTAGGGTCTAGGGTTTCCATAGGAGCTCGCAACTTGGGGACTATTAGGCCTAATTAGGGCTTGAAGATTTCCCAAGAATGTGAATGCACTTGACTTTCACGAAGCGTTTATTTATCTGACTCTGGAGGCCCTGGGGGCCAACGTTCTCCAGGGCAGGAGCTGGTGGGGGTCCAGGTGGCGCGAGCTGTTCTGAGCAGACAGCCTCCTTGGACATCCTGTCAGAGCTGAGCGTGAGTGAATGCACCTTTTTGTGCCGCTCTTGGCTGTCAGAGATCCTGAGGACATCACCTCTCACTGTGCTCCTTGGTTTTCAGGGAGACGGCTTTTCTTTGGAGCTCCCTGAGAACACTGAAGCTTCTCAGCCTCCAAATGAGAACCACATGCTGGAGCCCGACGGCCTGGAGAGCCGCGGCCCGGTTCTCGCCGCCTTGGCTTGGCGGCTGGCGCGGGCGGCTCTCCCGGGGGAGCTCGGGGGAAGGGAAAAGTCAGAGTGGCAGCGATCTGGCCACAGAGACACCGTCAGGACTGGTGGAAGAGACTGCTGGGATGCCACGAAGGAAGCGGGGTTTTTCTTATGCTTTCTCGTTGTTATTAAAAACAATTTAAGACAGTATTTTAAAAATTCATATTAAAAGAGAAATGAAAATTCCAACAATTTTCAGTTTTTAATGGGAACTATAATTCTATCCGCCAAGGAGGGAAAAACAAACAATTCATAAACATGTGACTGGAAAAATTTGCTACATCATAGTATTTAATCCCTCTATATTTAGTTTGGAGAACTTATTAGGATGTAAGTCGCAAACACGCTGAGGGCAGGACAGCTGGGAGGCCCGGGGAGGGCGCTGGGACGCTGGCACAACGAGGGCGCTCGGTAGGCCGGCTGATCAGGCGTGTCCGCGTGCAGGAAACCTAACCCCACGGGGCAGGGGGACGACCTGGTCGTTGGGATCTGCGCGGGTAAGAGACTGTCCACCTCCAGCCCCAATCCCGCGACCTACAGACTTTGTCCGGAACCTGCCACCTTTGCATCTGGGTGGAAAGTCAGTTGCCGCTTCCTCTGGGGGCAGCCCCCGGTCTCAGGGGTGGCGGGGTGGGGGCACAGCGGCATGAGTCCCATACTCTGTCCCCCCCAGGACAGCACTTCTCTCCTTCGTCCCCATCCCATCCCGCTGAGCCTGGAGCAGGGATGCCATGTGGCCCACAGCCTCCGTCACAGTGGGCTGCGCGGGCACGTCCAGCGCTGGACCGGTGTCCACCGTGTCCAGGCACAGGGAGCAGTTTGCAGAGGACGTGCGCACTGACGCGGGGGGAGCAGAGGTGACAGGCCTGCTGGAGCAGGTGGTGCAGACGCCACCCCGCTGCTGACGTCCAGTGACAGCGCCGACAGCCCGGGCCCTGGCGTCCGAGGGACCGCTGACCTGGACACCCCCACTGCCTCTCCGGGCGTGCATCGTGCCTCCGAAGCATCGATTTGCTAGAATCGAGAGAGAACCGACCCATCTTTCACGCGTTCTGAATGACTCCAACCGCTCCCTGTCTTACCTCGGCACGTCCCCCTACGATTCCCAAACCCTGCCGGCCACGAGCCCAGTTGCAGGCGTGGGATGACCGAGGGCCCAGTTGAATGTAAAATTAGTATTGTTCTCCCCAAATCTGGAGGAGTGATGTTCCCCATTCTCCTGGTTCGAGGGCCTTCCAGCAAACCTTGTAACCCTCCCTTCATGTTGCCATCCCAGTCTTGCATGTTTGGGTGAGACTTTTGTACTCTTTGTATGTACTGTTTATAGATTTGTGTCTCCCAGAAGACAAATTCCGTAGGGCAGGGCCTGTCTTTTTCAGGTGTATATTGCCAAGAACTAGTCAAGTTACTGATAAATATGTATGTAACTGATGAGGCTAGTTCATCCCCGGCCCATCGCCAATGTAGTATGCAGGTTGGTTTTAGCAAAATTTTAGGAACTCTAGAGGTAATTAGTCATTCTTCAGGCCTTACAATGGGGGAGATCAAGTCTCTGGGCTCAGAAACATCTCCTTTGAATCACAGAGACCCGTAATACAGTCCTGCTGTGGAGCAAAGGGGAGGACCCGCATCCAGGCCTGTGTCCAGGGGTGGGGTCAGGTCAGGATCATGGCCCCCGGCGGAGGGCACCTCCCTCGGGAGCCCGTGTTTCCCCGATGGTGCCCAACCCACGGCAGGCTCGGGCCGGGAAAAATCAGTCCGGTTGAGCTCAGATCTGCACTCACACTTGGTGCGTTCTGAACGTACAACTGCAGTTTTAACTTCTGTTTCAACTCGTGTGGCTGAATAAAAATGTTTGCCTCATGTTTTGGCTCAAAAACACACATTTTTTCCTCTGTGGGTATATTTTATATATACATATATTTAGAAGAAGGGAAGGAATAATTTGTTTCCCTGGGGTGGTAAGTGTTTGTAGATAAATATATACATACATATATTCCCCCCCCCACTCTTACCAAGGGCACATTCCCCTGATGGATTTTGGACTGAAAGGAGCACAACCCAAGAAGTCTGTTTTCAGTGAAAGGCAACTGAAAATGCAGGCATAGGAAGGTCACACTTTAGTGGCCCCAAGAATGAAGCCAGGCGCCGTGTACCCCAGGGGTGAGCAGAGGACGAGGAAGAGGCAAGAAGTATCAGGATCGTCAACCACAAAGGTCTGAGGTGTTGGGGTACCAAGTACGATCTGGACACAAAAGGCACGGGCTTCAGTGTTGGAAAGCTACTCCAAGTGGAGACTTACACAGGGAAATGCAGTCCAGCCAACTTCTCGAAGAAGGAAGAATGTCAGCCCCTCCGGGGACCACTTCTCCCTTGACCAGCAGGCCGAGGGGGCGGGTAGCTGGCAGGTCATCTGCTCTGCGTCTGATACTTTCCTGGCTGGAAAAGACAAGTCCTACTGGTTTCTCCCGCAGCTTCCTGTCCCAGCACTCAGCGTAGACGGGGCTCTGCCTATCAGTACCAGTGAGCTAGGACGTGTTGGGTCATGAGGTGATTTGGAAATATATTATTCCTTCAAAAAGACAGAGGGAATCATTTAAGAAGCTGAAGGAGGTCTGACTTCAAGTACTGATCTTAATAGAACCTGAAATCTAAATCTTCGCAGCTCTGTTCTAAGGTTTTACACATCCTTTCTCTATTTTATGTTAACAACATCTTTTCATAGATTTTCTATGCTCTATGACGCGATAGGTTTCCAAATCCCCAAGTCGAACCATATTTCATTTTATTTTGGAACATGAAAATTATCTTTCTTTTTTTCATTACTTCTCTGGCAATCAAAACTGAATCGGTTTCCTTCAAATTCCAAAGATATAGGTGATGGGGCTCAGCAGACCCATTTGCCTGAACTCTTAGCTCTTGTTCTCAGTTCATTTCTGCAATGTTAAGTATAGTTACTTCTTCACCTTGGTGTAAGTTTCCTTAGAGAATGCATAGCTGATTTACATTATCAGGTTATGAGAAATTAAAGCACAGTTTTTCTTTCTGAAAACAGTATGTTTCCCTTACTGGTAAATATTTATGTATAGATTCTCATCTTTGTTTTGAAGATACAATTCCATTTAATAAAGCATAAAAGAGATTTCTGAAGGAATATTTTTAGGAATTAATAAACCTCAATACTGTAACTAGTTCATATTTTCAATTAATTCTATTACGTGATGCAATTATCTTGCTGACAATTACTCATTAAGGCTGGCTTGCCATTAGATGAGTAAATAAGACAAACCCATGACCTAAGAAGACACACAAATGCTGAGGTTTGATCCCTGCACGATTTGTTGGAAACTGAATTTTGAGTGTCCCCTGAATAATTCTGTCCCAGACCACAATTGTGCTGCTATTAATCCAATGAAAATAGTTCGGATGGCCAGTCTTGTACCCACACGACCTCCTTCTGTGCCACAGGTCACAGCCTGCTCCACCGTGTGTGACTTGTGTCACCTTTAAAAGTCTATTTTGAGAAGTAGTAAAACTATAATATTTTAACAGACTGGTGGATTAATTACTTGGATTGCAGGACATTTTCTTTATGTGAGAAGAGACAGCAATTCCTGCACTCTAAAATCAACATCAAGTCACTTATTCTTGTGATAAATTTTGGCTGCTGCTGCTGATGTCCTTACTTGCTTTTAGGGCATGAGTCTAGGGAGTGAAGGTGGAGGGCATACCTTTGAAAGTCAAAGTATTTCTTATTGAGAATTATCATGTTTCTTTACCAGAACTGGTAAAGACACTCACTAGAAGCACGAGAAGCAGCTAACTCTTAAGTCAATGCTGAATGAGCAAGCTTAATTTTTGACCTGTAAACATACTGGGAACTTCTCAAGTTGTGAAATGTTAAGAGATAGTGAATGTTTACTGCTAACATACAAGAGTATTTAAAAATACCCAAGGAGACCACTGACCTCTGTAGGTGTGAATGTGTGTGCATATGTGCGGATGGGAGATGTAAAGTGGGTGTGGCATTGATGACTAAGTGGGTATGACCCTGACTCTACGTGGCTTTGCAGTCTTTTATTTGATTTTTGAAAGAATTTTTCTTTCTTTTTTTTTTTTTTTAAGATTTTATTTATTTGACACACAGAGAGAGAGAACACACACAAGTAGGGGGAGCATCAGAGGGAGAGGGAGAAGCAGGCTCCCGCTGAGCAGAGAGCTCGATGCGGGACTCAATCCCAGGACCCTGAGACCATGACCTGAGCTGAAGGCAGACGCTTAACCAACTGAGGCACCCAGGCTCCCCAAGAATTTTTCTTTCTTAAATATATTTTGCATCAGTTAAACTAGTCATCACCTTCCCAAAGTAAACATTAGTCAGCACATACCGTAGAAAATCACTGAGAAAATCCTACATGAAACGTCTCTTAAAGAGAGAAAATTTAAAAAATGAAACTCTCCTTATTATGTTAGAACCAAGAACCAAGAGGGTAGGTGGAAAATTAGCATTCGTGCTGGTTGGTTCCTTCTTGTCCCATTTTTGTCCTCTGCTCTCACATAGAAATATGGCTTATTGTCCATCTGAAATCACCGAACCAGGCCGGCGTTTGGGACCTCTGTCGCAGATGGAGCGGGTTGTTGGCTGTCTGCCCTCACCCGTGTGTAACGTGGTGCAGACTGCAGAGCGTCACTCCCGTGTTTGCGGGGCAGGGGCAGCTCGGTTATGTCGTCCTCTGGTCCTCAGTGCTGATGAGAGGCGACTGTGCAGCCCAGTGTTCGTTCAGATGAGATCCCATGTCTTTCCAGGCCTTCGTCGGATTTCCTGTGGTAATTGCCGTTTGTTATGAAAGCACATGTTAGTGTGAATGTTATTTCCTCACTAAAGAGGCAGGCTCGGGTATGGCATGAGGCTTATTTACTTTTTCTTCCTGAGAATAAAGATCAGAGTGAATGAATGCCGACACTAGGGCTCAACTGAGCTGGAGGCCGTCACAGATTCAGATGAGGAAGCAAAGGAGGGTGGGAACTCCCAGCAAGTAGACAAGGGCCGTGAGACAGGTAATAGCACTAACCAGCCAACTCTGGAGAAAAAGACAGAAAAAAGGCAAAAAAACAACAAAAAAAGGAATTTCAATTGAAGTCAATAGTCAGAAAAAATTATATTGTACTATGGAGAGAAGAAAATCAGGTGGGAAGTAAAGCAATCATTTTTAAGATGCCTGTAAAAGAAATGAGAGCATGTGGGAATACCTGTTCCATGCAGCAATTAAGAAAATAAGGGCAGCATTGTCTTTAAAAACGGTCAGGGGCACTGGGCTCCAATCAGCAGTGAGGAGCTCTGCAGAACCCTACCGTGTAAGTCATGTACTGCGACTAGAAAGCTGACACCATCACAACTTGGTGACATCTGCCAAAGAGAACATGGCTCCTGTGTATGGGTGGTTGGTGGGATAGCTCGGCTGACCTCAGCGGGCGTGCTCACACATCTGGGGTGTCCGACTACGTGCTGATGGAGGGCGCCGCTACGAGGATCACTAGAGCACTCTGGCTCTGCTCCACACGTCTCATCCCCCAGCAGGCTAACATGCGTGCATTCTCCCGGCAGTGGAAGAAGAGAGAGCCCCGTGAACAAGCGCCTTTGAGACCTCGGCTGTGTCACTCCTGCTAAGACAGTGTTGGCCAAACAGGGCCCAGTGCCAGGCCTGCAGTGGGGTGTCTTCCCTCCTAAGTGAAGGACACTGCAGGTGGATGGAAAATACCCCAGGAATGATAAAGGAGCAGATGTCGCTGCAATCGGCCACACCTACTCATCTATACTCACTCCCAAAGAGAATGGGTCTTGGAATAGCGCCAATCAATTGGGGTCACTTAGTGCTCTTTTATCCACAACGAAGATGGTCATATTAAAATAGGGTAAAATAATTTAGGTTTGAGATAATTATTTTTATCTCTAAAATGGTTTGGTAATAAAGTATAAGGCATTAATCTTTAGTTTAAAATCAATAGTCCAAACCTCTCCTAAAGTCCACAGTTATGCAATCCTCATACTGTGAGACCATGAGGACACGAGGGCTTTCCACATGGCATAAACAAAAGTACACATTTCTAAGGCTGGTCATGATGTGGGGTACAAGCAGTGGGGCTGGTAAATGTTTAACTACAGGCATTCTCCACACGCACCAGGAAGAAGAAGAAAAAAAGAAAACAGGCTGAGAGCATGAGCTGGGAGTCTGTGTTGGGTGTGAGGTGGGCTGTGAGGTGGGGGTGTGAGGTGGGGGTGTGAGGAGGGGGTGTGAGGTGGGGGTGTGAGGTGGGGGTGTGAGGTGGGGTGTGAGGTGTGAGTGTGAGGTGGGGGTGTGAGGTGGGGGTGTGAGGAGGGGGTGTGAGGTGGGGATGTGAGGAGGGGGTGTGAGGTGGGAGTGTGAGGTGGGGGTGTGAGGTGGGGGTGTGAGGAGGGGGTGTGAGGTGGGGGTGTGAGGTGGGGGTGTGAGGTGTGAGTGTGAGGAGGGGGTGTGAGGTGGGGGTGTGAGGAGGGGGTGTGAGGTGGGGATGTGAGGAGGGGGTGTGAGGTGGGAGTGTGAGGTGGGGGTGTGAGGTGGGGGTGTGAGGAGGGGGTGTGAGGTGGGGGTGTGAGGTGTGAGTGTGAGGAGGGGGTGTGAGGTGGGGGTGTGAGGTGGGCTGTGAGGTGGTGGTGTGAGGTGGGGGTGTGAGGTGTGAGTGTGAGGAGGGGGTGTGAGGTAGGGGTGTGAGGTGGGGGTGTGAGGTGTGAGTGTGAGGAGGGGCTGTGAGGTGGGGGTGTGAGGTGGGCTGTGAGGTGTGAGTGTGAGGTGGGGGTGTGAGGTGGGGGTGTGAGGTGGGGGTGTGAGGAGGGGGTGTGAGGTGGGAGTGTGAAGTGGGGGTGTGAGGTGGGCTGTGAGGTGGGGGTGTGAGGGGGGTGTGAAGTGGAATGTGGTGTGGGGGTGTGAGGTGGGAGTGTGAGGTGGGAGTGTGAGGTGGGGTGTGAAGTGGAGATGTGGTGTGGGGGTGTGAAGTGGAATGTGAGGTGGGAGTGTGAGGGGGGTGTGAAGTGGAATGTGAGGTGGGGGTGTGAAGTGGGGTGTGAAGTTGATGTATGAGGTAGTGATCTTCACGAGGAAGGAAAACTGGTTTTAAGGATTCCCTCAATCAACGGCTTTTTTGCGGAGGACCCTTAGAGAAGCCCCCACAGGCTCTACGATGGGTCCCTGTTTTAAGGCACTCGCCTCCCCCCAAACTGCGGAACAGTGACGCCCCCCCAGGCACGCAGCACTGACATTGAAGGACACGCGGCTGATTGTCTCAGATGCCCTGGGCGCCTCTAGAATGGGTATGATTCTCTGTATTTTGCAGATGAGAAAACTATAAGAAGCTGTAAGCAACGGGAATTTCCATCATGCCGCAGGCAGTGGAGGATCCCCCGATCTTCAAACGCAAGTGGGCTGACCGTGGAGGGCCTGCTTGGCGCCCCTCATCTAGGCCCTCTGGCTCCGTGGACGGTCAGGCTGCCCCCGTGTTGCCGTGGGAGACACCACCTGCCGCCTGCCTCGGCTTGGAGAGCCGCGGCTGGGAACAGACTGCTTTCTTCTGACCGTAATTAGTTTTTAAAAGGTGCATGTTAACCAACCCTAACTACAGACAAAGAATAGCATCGCCGAGCGGTCCCGGGGCATTTCCGTGGCCACTTAGTGGCCCGTCGCGGCGGTGGCGGAACACCGATATGGGCAGCGGGAGCTCTAGCGTAGAGCGGCCTGGCTTGGGTGGGGTCCTGGCTCTTACCACCACCGCTGGGCCCTGGCTGGTTCCTTCCATGCCCCCTCCTGCAGATGACAGCGCTAATTCTTCACGCAGCTGTAGGAAGCTGACCGGGCACGGGAGCATCGAGTGCAGGGCTGGTGAAGTTTTTACATCATTGTTCCGGGGAAGACTCTGCTGCTTGAGGAACGGACCGTATCCGCGCAGCTCTGGGGGATTTGGGGTCTCTTAACTCTCTCTGTGCCTTTGACTACAGAGTGGAGAATATCTATTCACCTGACTTGTCCTAGAGCCTCAGCAAAGAGGAGCTCTACGGCGAACATGGATTAAGAGCTAAAACGCCATCTTGTTTTGCAAATTGCTTTGGGTGCACGTGGTCAAGGCCCGTGGTGATCTCACCCACTGTGACCCAGCAGGACGCTCCTTGGGGACACATAGTGGCAAGTCTGGCAATGAGACATGGAACAAACGGCTCTTATTCCTCCCAAAATGTGCTTCCGGACCCACTGAATGGCCTGGGCCATCCTTTCCTCCTGCCCAGTTTGTGGAGGATGAAGAGGCCCGGGTGGGACCTTGAGAAAAGTTCTTCGTGTACATGTGCTGGGACCCTCGTTCCGCGAGGCCAAAGTGGCTCCTTGGTGAGGAGCGGGCAGGCCCAGGAGCCACACTCTCCTAACCCCGGCGCCGAGCTGGCCTGTGACGAGCGGTCAGCGTCTGGAAGCAGGACTCGGCCTGGCCAGGTGCCCGTGGGGCCGCACCCCCCAGCCCCCCCGCGCCCCTGAGTGCTGGGGTCGCCGCCCTCCATGGGACCCGCCCGCACAGCTCTCGATGTGCCCCCCTCCAAAGCAGCCCTTCCTCCTCTTCGCCGAGTCTGCCCTCGCCTCCCGGACCTGCGAGCCCAAACCTGGAGCACTCTCCGCAGACACGGCCGAGGCGAGCACGTCTCCAGTGATTCATGAGGCTTCCTGAGCTTACATTCCTGGGCTCCGCGGCTGGCCGCGGGCGAAGGCTTTCTGACAGGTTATTATGGAAACAGCGTTTCTATTAGAAGCTGTTGTTTTACTTTCTGAGACATGAAGCAGGGGTTTCATCGAGGGCTTTTATTCGATCTTTGTGATTTTTACATCTGCTTCGGTTGCATGTGCACATGGAACTTTGTAAATATAAAGGGAATTCCATATTTGTCATTTAAACAATGGCCCGTGTGCAGATCCGAGTGGGATGACACGGCTGACGTGTATGCGCACGCCCTCGCACGGGGGTTTGTGGGCTTCCTTTGAAGAGTCGGGGAGCCTCAGTCAGGACGCAGCTGCGTTCTCACGGCTCACACGTTTAGGCGACACGGCCCACGGGCGAGGGGCTGGCGGGGGTTCACTATGGATGCGCCTGCTCCCATCTGTCCTGCCCTAGAGGGAGAGGTCCAGGATCAAGGATACAGATTTAACCCTTTCACGCCCTCCAGGGCCAGGATTTCAGAAACGAAATATGCTGGCAGGCTTCCTCCTCTGAGGAGCGCGGGTCTGAGCACAAGGGCCTCCAGGGGGCTGTGGTTTGCTTCCGCCCTGGACAGGATCCTGTCTGGTCCCCAGGAAAGGACTTAATGGGAAGTAAAACAGACAGGTGCAAGAAGACGCTCGAACGCTGTCCCTTCTTGTGTGAAACATTACTTCTAAGCTCGCCCTTAAGTCATCACAAAACACGATGGAGGGAGATCCAAAGGAACACGACACAAAATCATGAGAGGATTTCACAGGCCCTACCTCTTTCCAGGACGAATTTCTGGTTTTGAGGAAACCATGGTGGATACTAAAGTTTGCACTTTGCTTACCTCTTGGCAATGACTTTGGGGGAGAAGTCTTCCCTGTATCATTGTGACTTATTATAATGGCATGATCATTTTAACAAAATAAGGAAGTTATTTAAAAAAAAAGACTTTGTGTTATGCACTTTTCTGGAAATTTCTCTTTTTTTGTCGCCCCTTTGACTCAGTGACTAAATGCTGTAACGGTCTGGGTGATTGTGAGGAAAGGTGGAGCGTTGGGCGTTGGGCACAGAGTGCGAGGACATGGTGGCGACTCGGCCAGGGAAAATGCACCAGCAACCGTGCAGCTGCAGTGCAAACCGAGCCTACTCCACAGGCTCGTGGGAACACCACATTTTTAATAAATAAAATTTAAAATTTAATATTAAAAATTTAATCGATTAAGTAGTTCATAGAACTCAGAAGAGTGCCAGAATAGTTTAAGTGTGTTAACAAATGTAAGGAAGGCCTTATGATTGTGGTTATTAAAATATTGACTTGTAAAAATTACAGCACACATTGTATCTACTCTTTAATTCTAAATCTTTCAGTATCTAAAGTATTAACACATCCCCAGGTGTAAGTTCGGTGAGAAACTTACTGAACCCATCAGTTAACTCCATCATAGCATCCGTACTTAACCGAACCGCCCTTTAACTCACTGGGGCTTCCTGTTTATTTATCGTGCACCCCTCTGGAGTCCTATCTATGATTTGGTATTTCTGTTGTGAGAAGGAAGTCATGGCGGTCAACGGAGGGCCATCTGAAGAACTCTAAAAACAGTATTTATGATGAACACAGGTCAGCAAGACAAGGCTGTTGCATTATTTTGACTAGAACATGGACCACAGCAGGGCTTTTGGAATTATGAAGTGACATTACTACGTGCCTTGTTCTTTGCGTTATCTTTTTTGACATTTATTAGGATAGCGGACCTGTGCTTGACATCATTATTTTGAAAGTCTAGGCTTATTATTTTGTAACATAAATAAGAATGAATGCTCTTTCAAGAAAATGAAATGTAATCAGTTCATAATCAGAATGTGAAGAAGGTTCCCTGGAGGACAGATGAGGCCGAGTGTGGACTAGAGGCCGGAGCTGACAGGACAGAGAGGTGTGTGCAGTGACCGGTCACCAGGACGCCTGGACTGGGGGTGGCAGCCTCAGGGAGACATGCAGGGGACCGGATGCAGGAAAGAGGGTGTGGGTCCTGAATCCCCATGTTAAAACCTCAACCCCGACGTGACGGTGTGAGGAGGTGGGGCTTGTTGGGGGGGGCAGGTCACGAGGTGGGGCCCTCATGAGTGGGATCAGGGCCTTTATAAATGACCCAGGAGAGCTCCTTTGCCCTTCCCCCTCATGAGGACGTGGCGGGCAAGAAGATGGCTCTCTGCGCCAGAACCGTGCCCAGACCAGACCCTGACTCCGCCGGCCCTCTGGTCTGGGCCTTCCGGCCTCAGCAGTGGGAACAGGGAGTGTCTGGCCAGCTGTGGTGTTGCACTCCGGCAGCCCGACCGGCTGGAGGTGCCAGGGGAGGGCCGGGCAGGTGGGGGCAAACGCTGTGGGGACCACCCATTTTCATGGAAAACAGGGACGCAGAGAAGTTGGATAAGGGGCCTTGTGCCGCGGCGGGGGCAGGGCAGGCTGCTCTGCTGAGCTCTGGCCGTGCGTGGCCTGTGACCATGAGTGCGTTCCCGTCTCCAAACACAGCTCTGTCCTCTTGCAGCTTCGTCGGAAGGACAGCAGCTGGTGCCCCCCGCATCTGGTCCACAGCTGGACCAGTGGGAATCATTATCCCAAAAGGACTTGTCAGTGTTGTCAAATGCCACCTGGATGCTGATGGGGACGACCAAAACCTATGACGGGGTGTTTCTGAACTGGGAGCAGCCCCTGGATGACCTGAAGAGAAGGGTGTTGGTGGTGGTGCCCTCAGAGAGGCCCTGCTTTCTCGGCGTCTATCAGCCGGCACGCTGGCTCACGGAGACTAAACCATCACAGGGCACATCTTCGTGCACACTCACCCCGACGTCTGCTGCCCCACAGAGCATCGCTCATGGCCAACATGTTCGGTCTCCTGGAGGGGCTTTTCTTTGTGCACGCCTGTCTGAGTGTCCCTGAGCTCTCGCATCCTTGTCCCCCCAACGCAAACTGGCTCTGCAGTTGGCCTTCTGCTCCCTGCCATGGCACAGCACAAGTTAAAGAAAATGTTTAAAGGTTTTATTTATTTATTTGAGAGAGAGAGAGAGGGAGAGAGCACGAGCAGGGGGAGCAGCAGTGGGAGAGGGAGAAGCAGGCCCCCCCCTGAGCAGGGAGCCCAATGCAGGGCTCGATCCCAGGACCCTGAGACCATGACCTGAGCCGAAGGCAGACGCTTAACGACTGAGCCACCCCGGCGCCCTGGCATGAGTTAGATTTTGCATTTGGTTTGACAGTAACATCCTGCTGGAGTCTGTGCCAGCGCATGATGCAAGTTTACGGGGCCCCCGACTCCCCTGAAGCTGGACAGTCGACTCTCTCGCCTGCTGAGGAGAACAGCACGTAACGTGACTTACTTTTCACTCAGTGTCAAGGAAACATTCTTGCTTGCTCTTCTTCACATAAGGATGGAATTCCTGAGAGCGCAGAACAGGAATGGGAGGACCAGCAGGAAGGTCTTAGCTGGAAACGGAGACTTAGCTGGAAACGAGATTTCTAGGGCGTGAAGGGATCGTTTCTGAGTTCAGGGAGAAAGAGCAAAGCAGACAGACCGGCACACTGGGAAGGGCATGAGCTTGAGTCTTGCCAGAGTGTGAGATCTTAGGGGATTCTTCCCAAGGCTTCAGGGGCACAGCGGGGTGGGGGCGCCCCAAGGAGGAGCTGAGAGAGTACCAGAATTCGTAACCTAAACGTAAGATTCATAGAGCTTCTCCTCCCGTAATTAGGCCACACCCCTGCCTCGGTGGCTAGAACACACTGTCCCGATCCCTGCATAGTGTGGACATCTCCTCACTCACTAACTCAAGTAACCGGTGTCCAAATCCACCTTTCTCACTCTGGGATCATAGACCTAAAAAGCGTGCAGCAATTTCAAGGTGTGAACAGGGTCTCATGTGTCCGGGCGGTCACTGTTTTCATAGCGAGCCTGAGCTGGGCTATGTGCACAGAAGATCCAGATTGTGATCCAAGTTCCATTTGCTCACAGGAACGGCCAAACTCAGTGTAATAATCGGAGGTGAGCTTTCCAACGAGCTTTTGCCTTTGGAAAGCATGTGCCCAACTATCCTGGAAACAGTGTCGGAGTGCTTGTGCCCCCATTGTCTGTCCTCCCCTTCCGAGGGAGCTGGGCCAGCCGGGCATGGCCCGAGGCTCTGGGCGGACAGCGTTGGTGCGGCGGGTGCTCCGGCTGGGTCTGGAAATCCTGCCTGCTGGGTTTTCATACTTCCCGGAACATTTATTAAAGATAATTTTCTGTAATCTCACGACTGGGGCCGTGTTGCAGCCCGGGGTGGGCCGCCTTTCTAGAAAGGGCATCCCGGGCAGCAGCGAGTCGGGCTGGGGCTGTGGGACGCAGCCCCACGGCCCCCACACACGGGCTGGCGCGGCCTCCAAACCCTTCATTTGGCCTCCAGTGCAGCTCTTGTCTTAATTGGCATGGTTTTGACTAAAGTCATATGGCTGTGCTGAAGCCTAGAACAGAATCAGTGGATTCCATCTGACATTATTGCATCTAGGTTCATGAGGTTTTGTGGTTTCTTCATCAAACATGTAGTTAAATGTTACAAAATGAAACCATAAAAACCTTGTCTAGGAAAAATTCATGTCTCTCCAGAGGCGCCAAATGTGCTTTAAGGCTAAACTGTTGGAGAAAGCTGGAAAACACTGCTCTGAAATTCAGTAAACTCGCTCCGATGAGACATTAAATCTAGGAATTAAATTGTTTTTAATAATTTTAAATTTTGAATAAAAATAAACTTTAAGAAGAGGGCTCGTACAAAACAACAGTGACCTTCTGAATATTCCAGGTGCTCCAGAGGTCGGATGCCGAATATGAGCTTTGAGCAACGTCCATGGAATCCTTTGACATTAAAGAAATCAGTCAGCCCTCCCCCCCAGAGGTGCCGAGGCTGGAGGCACCGGGGCGGCCGGGTCCCGTTCCCAGCTCCGCTCGCTGGCCGCCCCGCCAGACTCCGATCCTTCCTCTCCAACGGCACCCTGCCACCATGAGAACTTTGTGCTCATTACCCCGTGTCCACAGCAGGGTGCCCAGCGCCTGTCAGTCCCGGGAGCTGTGTCTCTCCACGGCCCATCTTCCGTAGCTAATGTTTCTGGACACGGTGCAGGCGGAGGCCTGTCCGCCCCAGCAGCCGGTCGGAGCCCAGTGCGCACAGTGACCGACCGTGGCCACCTACTCATTTCTAGTCTCGCTGCAATTTGCATTTCTAAGCTCTTTTCATTAAAAAGTACACCTTTTAGTTTCAAAGACCATCTGAAGCCTTCCATTTTCTACCCGCAGTTTCTTTGAAGGGAAACGTGGATTTCTGCCCCGTAGGTTTATTTGGGGGGACTGTCCCTCTCTGTGTGTCTTTGGGGATGCTGGGTGCCCAGCGTAGATGCCCTTCATGGCGGCTCGGTGACAAAGGGACAGAGTGGACACTTGTGGTTGGAAAACAATAAATCCTTGACGGTGAGTATCTAAGAAACCACCTACAAGATGGTCAAATCCCAGGATGAAATGCAACCTTAAAGATCATCAGCCCCAATGCTTTTCAGACATCTCTGCCATGACATCCCTTCTCCAAACTCAATTCTGTGAAGAAGCCCAGGGTGTGAGGCGCGGGTCGCCGGTGGCGCTGCTTGGGGGAGGGGGGCACGTGAAAAATGGTGGGAGTGCATGGAGTCCGACTTCCACCCCGAGGGCCGTAGCGAAAGGGTTTGAACGGCAAATATATTTTGGTAGACCCCTGCCCCCTGGCCCCTAGAACCCCAACTCTGGGACCCAAAGTCTCAGAAAAACACCTTTCTCTTACGAAATCCTGATAACAAGCCTGGAACTCGAAACATCTCAGATTTTATTTGTTCATGTTTTTAAAAGAACTGGATCAGATGTGCCCAACCTCTAGTGGCTCTGAGTGTGGACGTTTCCATGTTGCAGGGTGACGGGTACGGCCCGGAGGGCTCGCCGTCACCCCGACCCCAGTGTCCCATCGCCCCCGCCAGTCCCAGGTCTGGCCAGCCCGCGTGCGGGAGGCTCAGCAGGTGCGGTAAGGAGCAAGCATCGTGCATCGGCTGTGTCGGCCGCGGACCTCGGCAAGCATCGATCGACGCCTCTCAAGACCCCCAAACTGTTGAGTGTTCACGCCGGTGGGACAGGCGTCTCATCCTGCAGACGTGAGGAGGTGACAAGCTCGTCTCAACACCAGCGACACAGACTTCTTTGTTACAAAGGGTTTCTCAGGAGGGGAAGGCCGAGGGGGTTGGTCCTCAGGGAACGTGACAACACTCCGCCTTGGGCACCTGGGGCGCAAGCCAGGCTGTCGCCCCGGACGCTCTGAGCGAGACTCCAGGCCGCCGGCTCTCAGGGAAGCTCGGGCTTCTCCCTGAAGCAGAAGGTCTGCAGGTGTCTGCGGCCTCGGAATAACACCCAGGCTCATAACCACGTAAGTTTTCAAATACAATGAACTGTTTCCCAAAACCAGGATTGAAGAAGTCCCTTCTGGTTTTAAAAGTTCTTCCCTAATAACAGCACTTGACAGTTTTCAGACTAATGCAGATGAAGTTCAAATGCACTGATGGGGAGCTGAGCTGCGGAGAGCAGAGCAGGGCGGCGGCAGGATGGCGGGGACGCAGAGTCCGCGAGGAAGCCTGGCCCCCAGGTATTGGTCTTCATCTTCCTATTGGGTCGTCCCTCCCTCCTCCCTCCTCCCTCGTTCCTCCGCCTCCCCCCACCCAAACAAGCATCTCCCACCCAGCCAGGCCAAGCTCTCCTCTAGGAGCTGGAGACCCCGCGGCACACGCCCCAGACATCTCCGACCTTAAGGAATTGGCGTTACAGAGGAAAGAGACAAAAACCACCCAGACACACAAATGGACCTACGTGGGAGAGTGTCAGTGCTGTAATGGGAAACGGGAAACAGGAGGACAGTGGGGCCGGGACTAATGGGCGGCGGGGGAGATTTCAGGGTCATCAGGAAGGGCCTCTGTGAGGAGGTGACTTTTGGCCTGAATTCGAGGAAGATGGGATCGGTATGGAATTAGGAAGTCGTGCCAGGCAGAGGTTCGAGCAGGCACCAAGGCCACACAGTGGGACGAGCGTATGGGGGGCCGGGGGCCGGGGTGCAGGAGGGGAAGGGCCCTGCCATGGCACGAAGAGAGGGCTGGGGCCACAGAACTCAAGCTCCCGCAGCTTGAGCTTGGCAGTCACAGCATGTGTTCAAACACAGCTGCTTGGGGACTGTCTGGGAGACGCACCCACCGCTCGGGAAGGAGCCCAGGACTCCTGCTGCTGGGGCCGCCTGGGGGGTGCGTGGCGGCCATTCCCGGAGGCTTGCGTGCGGAGTGGAGAGGTGTCCGGAGCGGTTCTGCTGGTGAGCTTGGTGTGGGCGGGGGGGATGGGGTGAATCTCAAGGAGGACTGTCAGGCTTTTCTTTAGGAACTGGGTGGAGAATATGGTGATGGTGATCAAGAGTGAACACTTAGGTAGCACTCACTGTATGCCGGGCACAGTGCCCGGGGCTTTCAGCGTAAGGACTCAGTGTATACTCAAGACGGCTCCGGGAAATCCCGTCGTCCTGATTCAGCGTCAGGACTCGGAGAACAGGCGATGCTCCTCTGTGACCCCGTCCGTGCAGCTTGGGAGGCGCGGGGTGGGTGCAGCTCGAAATCCAGGCCCGAAGCCAACCCCCAGGCCCAGGAGAGGCGGACGTGGAGGAGGGGGACAGCGCGCCATTCGGAGACTCGCTATCTGGGTGGAGGTAGCGGGGCGGCGGCTGGTAGACAGTCTGGGACTTGGGGCACAGTCAGGGCTGGGGATACAAGCGTGAGAGCCGTGGGCGAGGAGACAGGTTTGAGCCGCTTGGACCAGCACTGGTGCGAGGCCCTGGGAAGAACTGGGGGCAAGGCGGGCCCCGGGGTCTTGTGTGCCACCCACCCAGAGGGGAGCCAGGGAGGACCGTGCCTGAGGAGGGAGGGTGAGGGGGCCCTTGCTTCAGGGCCCCCGTGAGGATGGAGATGAAGCGGCCGAAGGAAGTAGAAGCCGCCAGGCTCCCCCCAGTTCTGTTGTCAAGGGGAGGCAGCAGGGGAGCAGGGCCCACCATTATTTTAAGGTGAGAGCTTCTGTTGGCACCGAAAGAAGGACTTCAGGTGTGTTCCATGCTGACTTGCCAAGGCCCTGGGTGGACGGCGGGAGCCCTCGCTGCAGAGAGACAGGGCGCCGCGGGGACGGCTCTCGACGGGACCATTAGGTCTCCTCATCCGCAGTCCGCGTCCCCCAGGGGAGGCTGCTGTTGAGATCAGAGAGAGAGGGGCATCTGTGGGGTGGGCTTGGGGGCGCCTGGTGCCCCTGGTGCCGGGAAGAGGAAAGGCCATGGGCTGAGGACTTTGGTCCCGGAGGGCGTCTGGGGCTGAGCGGCCGGGGGCTGGCGTGCAGCGACCCCAGGAGCGTGGCCGGAAGAGCCGCATGCGCCCGCGTCCTGGAGGAGCGCGGGGACGGTGCCCACTTGGAGAAGCGCACATGTGGCCCACGGCATCCGGAGGCAGGTAGGTCCTACGGCACCACGGCATTAAAATGTTTATTTCTGAGATACACGCAGCCGGAAAATGGATCAGTTACACGCATTATCACATCTGCCACATAATGCATCATTGTCCCTCACACCCCCACGGACTCATTTTGCTCAAGTAACATTTTAAAACATAAAAGGTAAGTGTTTCAAGATGGCCCCAGAGTCCCTATTTTTTTTTTTTTTTCACTGATTTTTCTCAACTTGCCTTGCTCTGCGCATTTTCGGAGGCTTTCAATCCCCGGGCACTCACACAATGTGCTTGTTAAGAAGAACCATCAGAAGCCAAAATTGTACTGATTGCCTCCCCTTTTTTTGTGGCTGTCAGAAAATAACCTGTATTTATTTTGAAATAATGCTTCCTGCCTTTTTGTTCTATATAAATATAATTTATATTTACTGTCGAGAATTAAGAAAATACAAGAGAGTATACAGAAGAAATCTAAATGACTCCTATTTCTGCCACCCAGAGCGAACTACTGTTAACATTTGGATGTATTTTCTTTCAGGCTTTTTATACATATATTTGTATAATTGAGGTCATTCTGTATCCACATGCTCAGACTCTGTTTTTCTCCAGGCGGTACGACACCGAGGCTGTCCCATCGCGAAGTGGCCCTTTCCTCTTATCGAACTTGTGAATAACTTATTATTTCATAAAACTACAAGGAATGTAGTGGCAAAGTCTCACATGCCTTTACCTGATTGATGGACATTTTCTTGAATCCTAGAGTTTTATGGGGTCAAAGTTCACAAATATTAGGTTCTTGTGCAGAAGTTTGGACTCATGACATCGGCTCACAGGAAATGATGCTAAAATTCACATTTTAGCTCCTTCGTGTGATTTTTTAGTTTATTAAGGTAAAAAGTTACAGAAAAATATGGGCTTTCTTCTGGAGTATTCTTCTTTGCTTTGTTTTGATTTTAGGGATCTCTGAGAGAGCAGCGACAGACACTGGGGAAGACACAGGTCTGCTTGCCTGAAACCGCCCCCGAAGGCAGGACTGTGAGGGCATCGCCGTGAGGGGACGCCTGGCCCCAGGACCTGGCCATGGGACCCTATGTGGAAACAGGGTCTTTGCAGATGTGCTCAAGTTAAGATGAGATTGTTGGGGTGGCCCTGGTCCAGCAAGACTGTTGTGCTTATAAGTGGGAAGTCTGGGCCCAGACGCGCACACGGTGGAAGTCCTGTGTGGAGGAGGCAGAGACGGCGTGAAGCGTCCTCAAGCCCAGGAACGCCAGGGATTGCCCCCAGGGCTCGAAAGGCAAGGAGGGAATCTACACAGAGTTTCCGACACTTGGTCTCAGACTCCTGGCCTCCACATCTGTGGGAGAACAAATTTCTGTTGTTTTAACCCACACGGTTGACCTTGCCTGGTTACGGCCCCAGCCGCGATGCGGCGAGGCCACGGTCACCCCCTCGGTCCCCCTGTCGGAGGTCCCTCCTGGGAGAGACAGCCCAGAACAGGTTTGAGTGTGTCCTGATTCACACTGATGGTAACAATAAGCCCCTAACCTAGCGTCCTCCTTACGGAATGCATCCTCAAATGTCTGCTTCACAGCACCGTGGTCACCTTAAGGCGACAGGTGTGCTGTGGGAGGTAGGGTTGTTCTCCAAGAATGAAAAGTCATTGAGAAGCTTCAGAGAAGAAAAGAGCCAATTGTTTTCAAATGTCACTTGCATTCCTTCCAGACACCTCGCAGGTGCACGACTGCCTCAGGGGAGAAAGGAGTGCGGCAGACGGTCCCCAGGTGTGCAGGCAGGAGCTCACGTGCGCCACGTTCCCAGGTGTGGCCGCGCAGCAGGTGCAGGAGGCCGGGAGGAGCTCCCGCGGGCGGGGGATGAGAAGCAAGAGCAACAAGGAGGGATGGGAGCGTCCTTCCAGAACTGCGACAGGAATGCCACATGTCCGAAATCACACGGTGCTTCCTCTGACAGAATCTGGTTCTGATCAGTGACAAAGCCCGTGAGGTCCAGAGGAAGAATCCGTAGAACCTAGTGGACAAGCATCGGTGCTCATGTGTACGATACTCTCTTGGTACCTTGGTGGTGGGTTTCTGTTTAGAGGATTCTGGGGATGGCGGCTGAACAGGCTGCTCAGACACTTGCTTTCTATCTGTCATGTTGCTTTGGCCTTTGGAGAGCTGCGCGGGGTGAGGCAGGCTGTCCCAGCCCGGCTAAAGGTCATGGCTGGAGGCGTTCAGTAAACCAAATGGGGTAACCGTATTTTCTTTTCTGAGGAGGAGGATGGACTGGGAGCCATCTGACTGGATCACTGCGCTGGTCGTTTTCACAGATAAAGGCCTACCTGTTTGGGGCCAGGGGCCAGGTGTTCAGGATTCTTTACCCCTGCTCCCCCCCACCCCCGCAGCTCTGGGCTTCCTGAGGTGGGGCCACGTGCTTTGTCACCAGACTAACATGAATTAACACGTGATAACATGCCAGCTGTCTCAGTGCGGACTGGTTTACCGTGTTCATCCACTTGTGGTTACCTGTCAAAGAGTGAAGCGTTCACAGGTTAACTTCGGGGAGGGGAGAATGAGTGAGACCGAGATGCCGGTGCTCCTGGAAAGCAGCGCGAGTGCGTCCTTGGGCAGGCCCGGCCCCTCCTGTCTCGCAGTTCAGTTCCCTGCAGAGGAGGAAACCTGTGGACCTGTCCTCTCCTTGTCCTTCTCCTCCTTCCCATGGTTAGTAGTCCTGCGTCGCCGGTCTGCCGACAGGTGTGGGCAGGGGGATGTCCTCGGCTCTCCGACCCTGACAGCGCGCTTGCGCACCCATAATGGGCGTGCACTGTTGGTGCGCCCTCAGGGCGCCCTCCGAAGGCCAGCAGAGCTGATCACAGCCCAAGCCCCCGCGAACCGCTCGCTGCCTGGCTGGCTGTGTCCCCCCAGCGGCGGCCGCGCCCCGGGGTCCTTGTGCGGCTTATACAGACACTCCCGGCACTGCCCAGACCTCGGGGCCAGAAGGAGCTTTCCTTGTCAGGTTGGAGCTTGAAGAGCCTCCACCGTGAGCGGTCCACGAGTGCACAGCGCGAGTCTCAGGCGCAGGAACACGGGCAGCGAGGCTGGTGCCCCAGGTTGGGAGCCTGGTTCTGTGTGCGCACAGGACACACGTGCGGCCTGTGGCATCCAGGAGCGGGCAGGGCCTGTCACAACAAGGGGGTCGCTATCATCCTCAGCAGGCTCGGTCGCCTCAGCGGAGGGTATTCCACAAACACTCTGACCCTCGGTTCTTCCCCGGGGAAATAGAGCCTTACCTGGGCCCCCCGTTCATGTGTTGGAGTCCTGACCCCCAGAACCTCAGAACGTGACCTTGTTGGGATGGTGGCTACGTTAAGACGAGGTCATTAGGGTGGGCTCTTACGCAGTGTGACTGAGTCCTTATGGGCAGGAGACATCTGGACGCGGACACAGACCTGCCCAGAGGCAGATGGCTGAAGGCACGCGGGGAGAAGAGTCACGCGCCTGGAGGGACGGGTCCACAAGCCAAGGGACAGCGTGACTGCTGGTGCGCCAGACGCGGAAGAGGCAGGTAAGCGTCTTCACCGGAGGCTTCAGAGAGGACATGTGTCCCCACACCTGGATTTGGGGCTTTGGGCCTCCAGAGCTGCAAGACAGCATATCTGTCGTGTGAAGCTGCCCGGTTTTCAGTGCTTGGCGCGGCAGCCCCGGGAAGCTCCCAGGCCGCCACCTCCCACGGGGCAGCGAGCACACGCAGGGGCCGCCGCGTGGCCCTCGGTGGGCGACCAGCTCTCGGGGACCATCACCCCAACCCCACAGTTCCAAAACGGCTGAGTGCCGAGTAGTGACCAGGAGGATGGGGTCTGTGGGAATACAACAGACGGCATTTTTTAAATTCAGAGCCCGTATAGACCTTTCATAGAGAAAGTTCTCTAGAACCCCTGAGAGTATGTAAGAAGCTTAAGGTTAGCCTGTGTTAATATATATATATATTTATTTTTTTATTTGAGTATAGTTGACACACAATGCTATATTAGTTTCAGATGCACAACCCAGGGACTGACAAGTTCACAGCTTATGATGTGCCCACCCTGAGTGTGTCCACCTCCTGTCCCCACACTCACCCCTACAGTGTCCTCGTCTATATTCCCCACACCGTGACTCCTTCAGTCCATAGCTGGAAGCCTGCGTCTCCCACTCTTCTCTACCCACTTTGCCCAAAGAAAACAAAATACCAATTCAAAGGGGTACATGCACCCCAATATTTACAGCAACATTATCTACAGTAGCCAACTTATGGAAGCAGCCCAAGTGTCCATCGACTGACGAATGGATGAAGAAGACATGGTTCATATATACGATGGACTATTACGCAGCCGTCAGAAAGAATGACATCTTGCCATTTGCAGACTTGGATGGAGCCAGAGAGTATGATGCTGAGTGAGGTAAGTCAGTCAGAGAAAGGCAAATACCGTATGATTTCACTCATATATTTTTAAATGCAAATTACCACTGCAGAAAAAAAGTTTTATCTTTATAACTAATAAAAATAATTTGCTATAGATTAGCACCAATTTGAAATGACAACACTTAAAATTTCTCCAGGAATGTGAGTCTTTTAGAAACACTGTAAACTCGGGTTTGAAGCACAAGGGGCTGGCATTTTCCCACTTCTGTTGGGCAGAGACAAGGGGAAGCTGCAAGCCTGAAAGAAAGAAGGAGAGGGCTCCCCAGTTCGTAACAGGACGTCGGGCACCTCCTTTCGAGTTGAAGCTGAACAGTGAGGAATTCACAGGACCCGGGGGGCTGAGGAAATGCCCCTGTGCGGGCTCCAGCTCTCTCCCTCTGACCCCGGCTGGGCTCAGCGGAGGGCACTCCGAGGTCCGAGGGTCCTGGTGCGGGCCCGCTCTAGCCTCTCAGCCCATGACGCGGCTCAAGGCTGCCCCTCCCTCAGGGACGCCCCCAGCCGCCATGCAGCGCCGCACACCTTTGAGAACATTCCTCACAGACCCTTTGGTCTGTGATGGGCTTTAAAGGTCCAGGACTGACCCTCGGGCTAAAAACAGCACGCCTCCTGTGCCCAGCTTCCATCCCGTCAACAAATACTCAGGTGGTGAAGGATCAAGAGCCACAGCAAACGGCCCCGGGGTTACGCGCTCCTGTTGGCGCACACTCCCCCGGACTGACCGAGGCTGGAGCGCTTCGGGGCCACGGGGGACAGAAGCCAGAACACGACTGTGCCTCTTCCACGGCACACCTGCTTTGACCCAAAGCGCCCCCACCGGTGAGCCCGTCGGGAGCACAGACAGCACAGTCCCCTGGAGGGCACGTCCTGCAGCGGCTGGGGGAGCCCAGAGGCTTGCCCGAGCCCAGCGTGCGGCCTGCCCTCCCCGCGCCCCGGCGGCCCAGGAAGAAACGTAGTTCAATCACCAAGACGCATGGAGGAAAGAATGGCTCTGAAGTTGAGGTGCTCCTCTCTTTCCAATTCTGCTTCTTAACCGACTTAGTGTATGTTTCCAGTATCTGTTCCTAAACCCATCTGTGAGAGGTTCAGCCACATGGACGTGGCTTTGACCACTGGGGCCTCTCTCCTGGTTAAACACCTCTGTGCCCTCCCTCTGAATGCCACTGGGGAAAGCAAGTGCTCTTACAGGACACCCAGCAGCTGAGGAGACCAGACCTTCGCCCCCCTTCTCGCCACTGTTGACCAAGATGGCACCCCGGTACGCGAGGGGGTTTCAAAGTCTGGAGTCCCTGTTTCCTTCTCTCTGCTATTTTATCCTTGGCATCACTCCTACCCGGTTTTGGCAAGCTCCTACCAGAAAGGCAGGCCATCGCCTATATTCAAAGAGTTTTGTAGAAATAACTTTCGTCCTAAGAACAGCACAAAGTTTTCTGGGACAATGTGTTTCCCACCTCACAAAGCCTGGAGTCACCTGTCAGATGCGTCCGGGCAGCCCTCCATCCAGAGGCCGCAGGGTCAACTCCTCCGAGAACGCACCCCGGCAGCATCGTCTGCGACAGAAACAAATCACGTGTGCCATTCGGGAGCCGGTGCGCTGACGACACGGGGACATTGTGGCGCCTGAGCCCTGACCGCCAGGCTACCCTTCCATCCGCCGAGCGTGTTTGAAAACTGGCACCGGCAGCCTGGATAAAGCTCTGGGAGGCACCTGTCCACGGCGGGCCTGCACACACGGGGCGTCCTGTGGCTCGGGCCTTGACCGGCACGTTCCCCATGAGGCTGGTGCTCCCGGTGCCGTCCACACGTGGCCAGTGCAGGTCGGACACCTGACTGTCCCGCCTCAGCGCGCTGCCCCCAGGCAGGCTCGGGACAAAAGCACAACCCCCGCACCCGCGCGTCTTAGGAGGGGTGGAGGCCCGCCTGGCACCCTCGGTGGCGGGGACTGGCCCGCGTTGCGCTTTGGGCCCGTGTGGACTCGGGGGCCCCGCACAGGTGTGTTTCCTACGAGAAGCCCGTGCCCAGCCCAGGCGGCCGGCCTCAGCAAAAGCGTGGAGGGACGGGGACAGGGCAGGTCTGTGTCTGCGGCAGGAGCCCGGGGAGGGGTCCCAGCCCCCCACAGACGCAGCAGACTCATCGGACCGGGTCCTTGGTGCACACAGCGCAGGACAGCATTCCCTTTGCCTGATTAAAGGAATTTTCTTTTGTGAATTAAACCACACTACATAAACCCCAAATCGTCCCGGTACCAACCACACATGCAGCCAGTCTCAGAATGCTGGGGGCCACGAGGCCAGGGCCCAGACCACCCGGGTTCCTGCAGCTTCTGGGCCTCCGTGGGGAGCACCAGTTCCTGTGTGCGGTGGAAGCGTTTCGGCGAATCAGGGGAACAGTTACAAGAAAAGCTCGTTTCCCTGCTGTTTCCCATAATTGCTCTTTCTCAGCCCAATATGATTGAAATGGAAAAAGCAAACACATCCATTTTGGTCGGCGTTTTTCTCCTCCCCCTTAATATTTCTCCTTTTGTTTAGAGTCAATAAGGGCAGCTGTGGCTTGCGCCTGGCGTGGAGGCCCCGCGCACCTGGGGTCCAGGCGCAAGGCTGGGGGGCCGCGGCGGGCACGAGGGGTGCTGAGGTCCGCTGTGTGTGAACGTGGAGCTGGCTTCCCACCTCTGCTCCGTCCACAGCGACACGGGGAGCGTCCACCTGCTCAACAACACCGTCCGCTCAAGTCGTGCGGTTCCCGCCTGCGGAGGAAGAGACACCAGCAACAGACTCCATGCCCGGCCCCTCCTTCCTCGCCGAGCCAGACCCTGATCCCAAGTGGGGCTCCAGGTGACCTTGGGGAGGTCAGGGGGCCAGCTCCGAACACAGACACGAAGGCCTGGGACGAGAAGGGTCTTTCCAGCGCTCTCTGGCGTCGAAGCAGGCTGACTCTTCCCAGGAAGTAACGGGAGTGACAGGATCGACCTGGCCGTGGTATTTCCCATTTCACACCAGACTAGTGGTGCCGGGCGCTGGACGCGGGCCCCCCCGCAACAGGCCACGCGCCCTAAATGAGCTCAGAAGGTGCCACAGGGAGGCCGATCCTGGGGTCCTGTGGGGCGATTTGCATTGTTCAGAACAGGCGGGGAGGACGGTGGGCGGGACGCCGTGCTGTGGAGGTGGCGGGGGCCACTCGGAGCAGCCCGTGAGGGTGTCACCTGCTGAGGCCCCAGGACAGGCTTCCCCGGCCGTGAAGGCGCTCGGGGCTGGGAGGACGCCAGAGGCGGTGCTGGCTCAGGGGGAGGGGCCATGTTCTCGTGCCTGGGGGGGGGGGGGCCGAGAAGAGCAACGTTCCAGACACGGTCCGCGGGCCCCACACAGCGTGCCTTCCATCCTCCGCCGCACGGGCTCGAACAGCGTGATGCGCAGGCTGCTCTCTGTCTCTGTCTCTTGCTCCCTGTCTCTCTCTGTCTCTGTCTCTGTCTCTCTGTCACCCACAAAGCGAGCGTCACGTTTCTTCCACGACCACCGTGAGGAGCAGCGGGTGCCATGTGCTGTGGGGAGGAGAGCAGGGTGGCCGCGGCCACACTTCCAGAAGGACGAGGCGGGCTGAGCCCCAGCCCCAGCTGACCACTCTCCCTGCACACCGTTATTTATACTTCAGCTCCGTCTACTCCTGAAAGCTGTAATTAGGAAGGACACTTATAATTTATGGTCACCTGTGGTCACCGCCAAGTTTGCGCTGGCCAGTGGGGGGCCTCCTGGGCCGCACGTGTCTGCCGGGGCCCCCGTCAGTGTGGTCACGGCTCTGGGACGGTCCTCGGCAGTGCTGACCACGTGTGGCAGGACGGGGAGGCCAGAGGAACTCACAGCTCCCTCCCTCCTTCGTGACGGTCTCCGGGCAGCTCGACCTGGTACAGGTGTGAGCTGCAAAGTGTGGTCTGAAACAACCGACATCTGTTCTCTTAAGCTCGTTCAGGGGGCCAGAGGTCCGGCGGGAGCCAACAGGTCACAGGTCATGCCCCTTTCCGAGCCCCTGGGGAGGCTCCTTCCTGCAGCCTCCTGCTCCCGGGGGCTGAGGGTAGCTGGCCGGGCCGCGCCCCTGACCTCTGTCTCCCCCTGTACCAGGGTCCTCATCTCCTCTTCCCGGAGGGACCCCGGTCATGTTGGTTCAGGGTCCAGATGAGCCCATCCTAACTTGACCACATCTGCAAAGATTCTGTTTCCAAATGCGATCATATTCACAGTGGCTGGGGTTAATGCCCCAGTGTGCCTTCTGCAGACACGACTCCCCCAGAACACGCAAAGTCTGTGTCCGCCCCTCCTGACGGCTTCCGCCATCAGCCCAGACGCTCGGATCCCAAGAGCCAGGCAAGTGGCAGCCTGGGGGCTCCCCTGTGCGGCTGGTCCTACTGCACACAGAGCAAGCGACAAGAGGGGGCAGAGCCCCTCACGGCGAGCATGTGAGGACAGCAGGCCCGTGGGTCCCCTCCTGCCCATCACAGGGCCACCAGCTACCCCACACCCCTCCCCAGCCACTCAGAATGGGAGGGGGATTGGCTCCCAGCTTCACAGACTGCGATTGCCCAGAGCCCCCGTCTCCTTCCCGGGTCTCTGCCTCCACATCCCCCGGGTCAGACAGACGACACCCCCCCCCCCCGCAGAGCTCAACCTCTCCCCTGCTTTGCATCCAGTAAAAAAGCCCCCTGCCAGCCTTGTGGGGCAAGGTTTTCCAGGTGTCGGGAAGCAGTCCTATCTAGAAGCCTGTGCATCCTGCCTTCCCCAGCCTTCGCTGGTTCTGTCTCCCCCTCTTCTCCCTCCTGCGTCCTCTCCCCTTGCCCAGCATCCCCACACACAGCCGCAGCTTCACCTCTCCCAGAGCCTGGGCCCAGGCACGTGCCCGCCCGACATGGCATCCGCTGCCGGCAGATGAAGGATGCACGACTCTGCGCAGGCTCGGAAAGACCCGTGTTAGGAAAACAACTCGGTTACACTCTCGGAGCGAGGGCGTCGATCCGTCTAGCTACGTGACCTCCATGTGCAGGTTTCTCACGGAAGGAATAGAAAAATCACGGCACGGGGAAGACAGCCTAGGGTCGTGAACATAAGGTGGGTGAGGAGAAATGATGAAACCTCCAGGAGGTAAAGCCTGTTTAAACATTTATAGTTGGGAAGCATTCCCGATGAGCCCTTTGCTGATGATTCCAATAAAATCATATTCGCCTTAACCACAAATATTTTCCAGTTCAACCTAAATTCCATAGAAGACCAAAAGCAAAATTGATGTGGCTGAATGGAAATGAGTAAGATTGGGGGGGGGGGGAAATGAACATTTAATTCAGTTTTCCATTTTTATTTTTTTATTTTTATTTTTTTAAAGATTTTATTTATTTACCTGAGAGAGAGAATGGGAGACAGAGAGCATGAGAGGGGGAGGATCAGAGGGAGAAGCAGACTCCCTGCTGAGCAGGGAGCCCGATGTGGGACTCGATCCCGGGACTCCAGGATCATGACCTGAGCCGAAGGCAGTTGCTCAACCAACTGAGCCACCCAGGCGCCCAAGTCTTCCATTTTTAAACCAAAACGTTGCTTGTGTGTATCCTTGGAAACCTCAGAGGCTTTATCACGGGTGGGAGGTTCCGTTTTTGATGAGTTACAGCGAACAGGGCAAGGCCCCCCGAGCCGAGCAGACCCCCAGACACCTCCCTGGGTCCCTCAGGCCCGTCCTGCCCACGGCCAGGGCGCCTTCCAAGCTGTGCCATCCCCGCCAGGGCCGGATTGGAATCAGCGTTCGCGGACTCTGCTCTGAAGTGAAAAAGTACTCGCGTAAATCATTCTAGAATTTTCTCTCACTTGAGACTCTCCAGATTTTCTCCGTGCCTGTCCTGGTTTTGCAGCTGCTGTAACAGAGAGAGCTACACAGCCCCGGCGCCGTCTGCGTGGAGCCTGAGGACCGTGGCCCCGGCGGCCCCACCGGGATCAGCGCCCAGGCCACAGCGCCCGCCACCAGGCCGGCCCGTCACCTCTCCTGCCGCTGGGAGAAAGGGGCTTTGTCACCGAGGAGAAAGACTGCACTTTTCTCACACTTTAAAGGAATAGGGCGAAAAGTCAAGATTACAAAGCTAATAATATTCTGATTCAAAAACTTACCAAAATGGTCTTCTAGGAAAAAAAAAAAATATGTTTTTGTATGAATCAATGATCTTATTAAAAATTTTAAAAAAATGGATTTAGTATCTTGATCTTCTGATTAGGAATTTCAGTGGTTGCCCGACGTTTTTAAAGCAGAGAGGGCGGTTCTACCAAGAAAGTACAAGAAAGTAGTAATTATTTTTTGTAGCTAAAAATATTTTCCTGCAAAATATGATTGTGGTTTTAAGCCAATGCCGTGTTTTTGAGCTCTTTCTCTAGAGACTTTTGAAGACTATTTCATATTCCAAGAGTGTAGTTTTGGGGTGGCATTCTAAATCTCTGACTCATAGTACCAAAGTAGGTATGAATAGTCTTTTTTTAAACACACAGAATACAATGGAAGAAATAATTATCACATTTGCATTCCGATTGAACTAAAAAAGCCTGTTGTCGATTGAGATAGATCTTAGTTAGAGATAGCTTATATCACGAGCATAAGACATGGGCAGCTCCTTAAAGTTGAGATCTTAGACATTCAGAATTGCCTAATAAATTGGAAGACCAACACATGGTTTTTGTTTCATATTTGTATTTATTTACTGATTAGACATTATAAAGAAATGCAATCTATTATTATCCTTATTTCATTTGAAAGGGAAAAAATAATCCAAAAAGGAGAAAGTATAAATTTTAAGTATCAATAATTTTTTTACACTGAGTAAATTTAGCATTCCTTTGCTTTATTTTGCCACAGAACAATTAAAATATCACGTATGTGTTCAAGTCAGTGAATTTGAATTTGGGGTATTCACTGTGAATCTTGGTCCATTGGTCCATTTATTAACTAATATGAACTGGGGCTTGTTACTGAATGTCTCTGAGTTTCATTTTGCCTCAAAGATTCAGTTTGGAAATTAATCGTAGAAATGTGTTAACGTGATCGGCACTGGCAGGTCTTACTCATTTCCTCCCCTCTTATTTGCCTGGAGTCCTGTGAGCTCTGCAGCCCGTGGCCCTTACAGCAAGTGTCTCAGGGGCCTCATCATGATCCCATCCTATCTCTGTTCTCACACCTATGACCTGGAAAGTTTTCTGAGCAGTAAGTGCCCCTCCCATGTTAGCAAATCAAATTAGAATTTTGTAATTTTTTAATGCTAATCTATTTAATTTTTGTCTTCTGTTATAAAATATAATCATTTTACTTTTGAAAAAAGAAACCAAAGAGTGGGACATTGAAGGCATCCACCCAGGAGTCCCATGTGCTTTCTGATAACAGAATCAAACGTTTCACTTGGGTGGTAGAGCATCTCTAAATTTTCTATGAAATTATGCAAACACTTTTCCTCTTCGGGGAATAAGAACATTTCAAATTCACCTGCAAGAGATCAAATGAAACAAAACAGTACTTTGTTCCCTAGAAACTAGGTTTGTACAGGGCAGATATTTTGTTCCATGACGCAAAGAACATGGATGATCTATCAAATATCATCAATACTAGTTTTACTTTTTTAAAAACAGATCTTTTGGGGCGTCTGGGTGACTCAGTCAGTTAAGTCTAATTCTCGATCTCAGCTGAGGTTTGATCTCAGGTCATGAATTCAAGCCCCATGCTTGACTCCACACTGGGTGTGGAACCTACTTAAAAAACAAAAAAGGCAGATCTTTCATAAAAACAGAAGTCAGAGTGCAAAATCAACACGAGCAAAGGAAGATCTGTGTAGGGTCCTGTGATGATAAGTAAACCACACCAAGCCATTGTTTCTCATAAAAAGGGTACTTATTCTAAGTAACAAACTCCAACAACATTTATTTTATTTAATATTCTTAGAATCAAGAAGATCTCGAAACACACCATTGTTGATGGCACGTTTTGTTGGGTAGAAGTTTATCTGCCAAACAGTCAGTACTCAGGGACTCAGGGTTGACTCTTCCGGGTGAGTTTTGTGAGAAACATCTGTATAAAAGCATTCACAGTGAATCTGTAAATCCATTGTACAGACCAAGAGTACGGCTTTGCAAAAGCAGAAAGCAAACAAATAAAAAGGATTGAAGTGTTATTGTAATTCAACAAGGAGGACACTGGCCTGAGGTGGCGTGGGTGCCCTGGTGGCCCATGTAAGCAAACCAAAATCGAAGCCTGTAAATGCCTCAAGGTCACAAAATCAAAATGTAAGGACAACCCATCACTGACAGCCAACTGGGCTTTCAGCGGCAGCCCATCCATCAGTCCCTCGCTTGGCTTCCGCCCGTGAGCGGAGCATTACTAACCACTTCCGGTTGGGCGCTGCCCCGTTAGAATTGATTTTTAATAAATAAACTCTTAATTTCTTTAATGTACCCTAGTTTACCTTGTTACAGAAGTCGTTATAGGCAAACCTGACAATTTGTTCTATGACGGTTTTAATTTATTTTCACAGAAATGACTGATTTCACTGAAGCAATTAATTGTTGTCCTGTGGACATAGCTGTATTGAACTAAATAAACACCTTACTCTGTGATGTTCAGTAAATACTTTGGGAGAGGTATAGAGTTGATTAAAGGCATGTGTTGTGACAGTTAAAAATCTATCCTGTCCTCAGTTTCCGTTTTGGTTTTTATAACCTCAGGATCTGCTCCGCTGTGTGTGGTGGACAGGCTCCCAGCACCGTCCTCGGAGGGGCCAGTCACGGGCCTCTTAGAAACAGACGCACGAACAAAGACAAAGACAAGGAGGGGTCCCTGTGCGGCATCTACGCAAAGCAAACGCTATGATCGCCCGTAGTCTTTGTACTGAGTTACGTTATCACTTCAGAAAGGATTTTTACAAACCTCCTCATTGGATGTGTATTTGGGTGATGCTTCTGGACAGAGCTTTGCATTTTCTCCTTCTCCTTGTACGTCTGACTGCAGCTAAGACCCCTTCGGCAGGCAGACTGGGAGCACCCTGCGGTCCGCGCGAGAGCAGAGCGAGGCATCGGTCTATTTTGCAATGCTGCTTTGTAAGCATTCTCAATGTAAACGGGAATGAGAGACAATAACCCTTCTTGGCTGAAAAGAGAAGCACCTCACGTATGCCTAGGACCCCTCACTGGTCGCTCAGGTGACAAGCCGTACAGCCCTTTGCTAATATTAAAGTCAGTGTAGTAATTGTCACAAGGGGAAACTCTGCCCTGAGCAACCCCAGGCCCCGACTTGCTGGCAGTGCACAAGGGAAGGTCTCTCTAACGAAGTTTTGTGTCTTTGGTGACACTCACTTTCACACATGTGTGGTAATGTATGTTGTCTATTCAAGCACCTTATATGTGCATCTCTTTATATCCCACGTGGCAGGTCAAAGGGCATCTCGTGGACTCTCACAACCCCACGGTCAGATAGGAGGCTGGGGGTTATCACCTACTTCCCCCGAATGAGCAAACTGAAACTCTGAGGGGCTGTGGGTCCCCAGGCCGTCTGGTCTCTTTGAATGGGGAGCAGGCTCACGATGCAGCACGGCACATACTGACCACATGCCACGGAACCCGTGAGCACAGACGGGCTTCCTTTTTATCTGTATTTTCATATGAGAGGAAGAAACTCAGATTTTGCTTGGTTTGACTTCCTCATTCAGGGTGACAATACTCTCATCCTTTTTATACCAGATAGAGAAGGAGAGAGAGCGTGTCATTGGATCTCCTTTACCCCCCAAAACGTCAAATGTTTTTCTTCCTCCCTCCTCCCTCTCTATTTCTTTTCCTTCCTTCCTTCCTTCCTTCCTTCCTTCCTTCCTTCCTTCCTTCCTTCTTCCTTCCTTCCTTCCTTCCTTCCTTTCTCCCTTCCTTCCTGTCTTCCCACAGTCTAACTGTAGTTCATAATCAATATATAGATACAGCATGAGAGGTTTAGAATATGAGAAAAAATACTTGTGGTGTTGCCCAGGCAGCAAACCCTGCAGCCTGCCTCTCCTACTAATTATAAAAACAAAACAAAACACCAAAAAAACCCGAAACAAAACAAAAAACAAACCCAAACACCCCACTAATTAAAACTGTCAAGAAAGAAACAACAGGCCCCAAATGGAGTCACTCGTGTTAAGTCCTACATCAGCAAACCAAGACTTAACCCCCAACCTAACTGCAGGGTCAGCCCTCACCGAACGTCCATGTGGCGTCCCCTTGTCAGTGCTAGTGAGGTCACCAGCCTGCTAGACCCCTTCTGTCCCTGTAGGAAGGTGACCTTGACTGAACCAATCCACTCTTAGTAACAAATGTCTTTTTCCTGCCTCCTTCTGCCTACGAAAGATGTTCATTGTGTATCACTCTTAGGAACTCCTTTCTGTTTGCTAGATGGGATGCTGCCCAGTGCATGAATTGTTTAATAAAGCCAATAAGATGTACCAATTTTACTCAGTTAATTTTGTTTTTTAACAAATCCAAAAGCAATTACCCAAGGACTCTGAATGTTCATTAACAGTTATATTATGGAGGGCAGTCACAGTTCAAGAAGCCTCACTGGTTGACTTCCCTTTTTTATGTCCCAGCTTTGATGTGAGGACCTCCTAGTCAGGAGCAACACGCAGACACAGATAGCAAAGTCTTGAGATTTACCATCTACCTGTCTGAGGACCGGGACTGGGGTCAAGAGACGGAGAAGCTAAGAGTATGGGAGGAAATCATTTATTTTCTTGTTTTCCCTTTTCTTTCCTTTTTTGGCTGCGTCTTTTCCCTACTGGCCCTGTCCTGTGGCAGCTCAAGCCCCAGGCTCCCTGAAGCAGTGACAATAGGAGAACCCAAAACCCTAAGAGAAAACTTGTCTTTCTGGCCAGATGCATTACACTGGGTAAGAGGCCCCAATAGTGTAAGATTTATTGTTTCTTCTCTTGTCTCCGCTGCACCAAGTGGCTGTACACAGCCGCCTCCCACCCCGAGGGGAGACCCCAAGGGCTGTGAGGGCTGGGGGCAGTGTCAGAGGACACACCTTGGCAAGGGAACCTCCCAAGTCCATGTCCGAACAGACACAAATCCTAGGCTGGCCTCCAAACTACATGTGTGCAGAAGAGACCCACACGCTGCAGTAAAGCACTGAACTTTGAGCACTGAACCACACCAGAGACCGTAGCCCACATCCTGGACAAACCCCTGAGAGGCCAGTGCGCAGGACACATCCACTCCGCACAGCAAGATGGTCAGGTGGTGAGACTGGAATTCTGCCCATAAAACTGAGGCTGTCCCAGCCTAACAGGGTTGATTGCCTGTTAAAACAAAACCCATGAAATTTAACATTTTCCAGAGGATTTCAACAGGAGCCAGAAATTTTAAAATATAATATTAAAGAATAACCAGGATAGAACCCAAATTTATTTGACATACAAAGAGTCACAAAATGATAACCAGTATTCAAGGGAAAAGACAATCAACAGAGGCTGATCCCAAGATGACCCAGATATTGAAATTATCTAAGACTTTAAGGCAACTACCTATCATAACTACACTCCTTGAGATCAGGGTAGATACTGAATAGAAAGTCAGAAGCTCTCAGGAAAGAAGGAGAAACTATGAAAAAGAACCAAACAGAAATTTCAGAACTGAAACTTAGAGTAGGTGAAATAAAACAATTCCCTGGATGAGCTCACGCGTGGAATGCAGACAATGGAAAGTTCGTGAATTTGAAGATAGACCCATAGCAATTATCCAACGTGCATCACAGAGAGGACAGACAACTGAAACAGTGGCAGAACCGTAGGACCCCTGGGGACAATATCCAAAGTCTAACACCCACATCCCTGGTATGCCCAGATTGGCAGGGGGAGAGGGTCCCAGGCTTGGAGAGCAATTATTTGAATTAGTGGATTATTTATGTATGCTGGAAGTCAAACCATGTCCTTGTGAAACCTCCCCAAATATGGTACAAGACAACATTTTACAGATTCAAGAAGTCAGTGATCCACAAACAGGATAAACTAAAAAAAAAAAAAAAAAAAATTTGTGTAGACACATCCTACTTATAATGCTAAAAATGAGGCTTAAGGAAAATATTTGAAAAGGTGAGAAAAATAAAGTGTTTTCACTCGGCACGAATGAACAACAGTGTCCTCATTTTAAGAAGTCCATCTGTGACTGTCTCCCTCTGCAGAAGACATTTAAACCAACAAATAAAGTGGAGCGAGGGGCATTGTGGTTCTGGAAAAGGATGTGCAAAACATGAAGTAAAATAAAAATTAGTGGGCAAGTTATGTAAATATTTGGAACCTCAAACAAATATTTGGTTTGATTTTGAGGCAAATAAATGAGTCGGTTGCTTCTTTTTTTATCCCCTCTGGCTCATCATCTGTGGTAATGACCAACAAACGAAAACATTGTAAGGTGAGTAAATATAAGCAGGGGGGGCTGAAGCCGTTGCCCGTTCCGCCTCTGAAAGCCAGGGGACCTTAGAAGCTTATTTAAAAGGCATTATAACATCAACTGCTTCATTCTCCAGCTTACTTGATAAAAATGACATTTCTCAATTGAGGTTCTTCTATCGGCGTCCTGGGATGACATTAAGGCCTGATATGTGGCCACGTGGAAAACCTGTACACCCTGCCTCGGGCCTGAGGGGCCCCCACCCCAGCCTCCCATCACACGGGGTGTCCTACATACAAACAACCTCGTTTCTTAGGAACCACAAGTAGCGATGGTGAGATGGCAAGTGATTCAGAGGCACAGTCCCACATGTATCTGAATGTGCACAAATCCCCTACATGCTCAGAGTAGAGCTCTTGACTGCACAAAATGAGCTCCCTTCGTAATCAGAGGCATTTTCTTAACACATATTCTTTATGCCTTTGAAACTCCAGTTTCCAAATTCCCCAAACTTATCACAAAAGAGAAAAGCACTATAAAGACAAAATATGCAGGGAAATTGAAAGAGAAATTGGACGAGAACCTTCCGTGCTGACACATGGGTACGATGGAGTTTAACTGTGTCTCCAGGTACAGCACGCTCCCTTGAGTCTTGACCTTGACCTACGGGCACGGGAGCGTCTGCAGATCTGTCTGCACACGGCCCCTCGCTGCCCCAGCTCACGTTTGAGAAGGGCAGGGTTGGCCTTCTAACACATGTGAATCTGAAGGAAATGAAGCAGGTTATAACCAAGGTTTCCTTTCACCTGGAGAAGAAAGAACAGGTAATTTGTGATCTGCTAAATACAGGCTGAGAAGGAAGAGCAAATGATTTTTGTGATCAGAATGCAGTTCATGTGTGTCCTCATCACATCAGACTGAAAGATATTTGTTCCTAGCTGGGAGAGTGAGAGAGAGCACTTGGCTATTTTACAACCCCATGTGCTATTTTAATGGTATTTTAATAATAAAAATTGCAACTGGGTATACTCATGAATTTTAAATGTTTTTATCCTTATATTTTTCCTTTTTAATTCTTTTACTGAGAACATCTGAATAAGGACTTTGTGATTACCATTTAATAGGAAAAACTAATAGGATTTCAGGTTTTTTATTTTGAGGAAGGCAAGAATTACTGCCGAGTCTGATCTTCAGTGTGGTTTGGCTTCTGTCCACCACGGAGGACAGAGGATGACGTGGTCCCCGCTCAGTGTTTTGCATCACACTGCTGGAAATAAACACAAAAAGCCCTATTTTGAAATGTTTATGCATTGCTATGTTTATTTTAGAAACTGTGAAATTTATGCCAGTTAGTTATTAAAGAATGCTCATGGTACTTATTTTTCTCTTTTCCCACAGCCCAGAACCAATATATGTACAAGAACCCGGCCCCCAGTGCCGCACCCGTGATGCAGGACAGAGTGGGACGAGGCACAGGTCTCTCTGCACTTGGTTTTCTAATTCAGTGTAAATACATTTCACACATTTTACTTATGTTATTCATTTTTAAATTCTGAGAAGTCATCTGAGCCCTGTAATCACTGTCTACATTAAATAAAAGATGGGTTTTTTATATGTTAATATCTTAAACTTGCAAACCTATAAAGACATAAGGCAAAATAACTAGCCTGATACATTTGATAAAAATTGATTATGATTTTGATAAGTTTATTATGAAAGAAATCAGAAGATTTTTATCTTTGTAGTTACAGATATGTATGAATCTATATGTTTTTGGTTCTCACAGCCAATGCTGATCTGTCTGCATTTTTTAAGGTAAAACAGATTCTCAATACAGAAAATGATGGGTAAAATCGTGAAAAATATGTAGAATGCAAAGTAATGCTGTTATTTATGAATTTAAAACCCATATTAAGGTATTCATAATAATTTGCTTTGTTAAATCTCTTCACACCATAATTAACCTTGTGTCTTGAATCCCATTTGAAATATTTCTTCTGTCTAAACTGGGGAAATACCCAAAGAAAAGCAGAACGGATCCCTCAACTGTGAGAATTTCCAGGCAGGGATAGGGGCCATCAGATACTCTCCTGGTGTAGGAGAATTACAAAAATTGCTGTTTAATCCATAGGCCAGAATTATTCTACATGATTATAAGAATAATAGCTATCTTGCAAATATGCTTCCAATGAGGTCAGTAATAAAAGGCGCATCTAGCTCGTGAGCGGGGGCCTGATCGCGCTCACACACCGACCGCACTTTCTTCCCTGGTACCCCACCCGCCCACCGCCATGCTGTTCTCGTGGCGGGCCCCTGGCCTGCGGGGTCTCCGGAAGCATCATGTGAAGGCAGGATGCGATGCAGCCTCTACGTCTCAGACTCGGGTTCGTTCGAGCTCCGACACAGGCTCCTGCAGATTGGGTAGGAACAACTTTAATTTGCAAGAGCCTTGCATTTTGGGCTCAAGCAGTTAATCCAGGAATAAAGCTGAGCACAGTGTATGTCATGAAGGCTGCAAAGGGTTAGAAGAGGAGCCAGACTGCTCTGCTCTCACAGACTGGATGGGCATTTTCCCACAAGGGAGAAGGGGAGTGCGGGAGGGACGGCGCAGACCAGTGTGAGTCCCGAGCAGTGGCCCTGTCCCCTCTGCCCTGTCCCCAACACTCCAAATAGTTGAGTCCTTGCTTGGAGGAAGTGACAAGAACTGTCTAGGTTGGGACAGGGGAGTTAAGTTTGAGGGGACCTGTCCTCTCCTTGGGTGAAGTGCAGCAAGAAGCAACCCTTAAATAGCTCTGTCCCCTTGGTGTGGTGGCCACAGAACAGAAGTGGCAATGAGGGGGGCCTCACCAGGGACTGGGCAGGTTCTACTACAGTGACCCACAGCCCCTCAGAGAGGGGCTGGGGAGTGGGAGACAGAGATGGTCTGCTGGACAGCACAGGAGTCCACGTGACCTGGGTGGACCCATGCCCACGCCTGCAGGGGCACCATGGGCATTTTGCAGCTTTGGCAGAAGTGGATGCTAATGACCAAAGGCCAGACAGTGTGAATTTCTCTCAGCAACCCCAGGGGATGCCCAGGAGTGCAGCAGACCAGACGTTTCTTCCCACTGTAAACACGGGAGACACCCAGACATCACGCTGGGAGGAAATCAGGAGCCAGCCTCTGAATCAGCTAAGTTCCAATGGAAATGACTCACGGTCCAATGACTGGACAGTTTTTACTTGGAAGTGAGTAGGTGAAATTTTTGCCACAGGAGGTATTGTGACTTAATTGAAAATTAAACTCAGATTTAAAAGAAAATAAGGTTACTCTTTTATGACACAAACCTGAGGTTGTACCTCATGAGAACCAGCCACCTTTGATGTTCGGTGGCAGTCCCCACATTGCACATTTAGTAAGTGCTTATTCATCGTACGTGGGGTCAACCAGAAAGGGATTAGGTACTCTCCAGGAGTCTCCTGTTGGAAGAACTAGGAAGCCCCTGGTGGCCCCCCTGGAAATCCTAACCGCCAGTCCCGAGTCTCCCCATCTTGACCAGGACATTAGCCACATGTTCTGAAAAAGCACTGCCTCTGATTCTGTGAAGTTCTGAGGTGAGACATCCGGCAGACCATTCAGGAGAGGTAGAGATGTTCTACATGTAGATGCATGAAGCATCTGAAATGTGCCTAGTGAGGACCTGAATCTTTTATTTTATTGATGTTTCCTGTAGTTAAATTTAAATGGCCAAATGTCATGAGTGGCCACCATATTGGACAACTTGGCAGAAGGTCCGGGCTTAGCATGTGGCAACTCTGATGGGCTTTCTAGGCAGTCT
Source organism: Halichoerus grypus (assembly GCF_964656455.1). Classification (NCBI taxonomy): domain Eukaryota; kingdom Metazoa; phylum Chordata; class Mammalia; order Carnivora; family Phocidae; genus Halichoerus; species Halichoerus grypus. The sequence goes on along the minus strand of NC_135720.1, from coordinate 1,384,749 downwards.
TCCTCACTCCCGCCCTTTAGATGCAGCCAAGAGTATAGCTTTGTTCCATCTTTCCTTTGGTATAATCTCATGTTCTTCTCATCTTTATCAGTCAGGTTGATGTGGAGGATGGTGGATTCATTCCCCGGTTTTCTCACTAGATCCTATGTCTGCACAACAGTTCCTGCCAGTCCAGCCCCAGGGGGAAGGCTGGGGGACATGAAAGGGTCCTGATCCGGAGCTGAGTGGTATGGTACAGACATCTCTAGCCTGGAGCTGGGCTCCGAAACACTCGGCCATGTGGCATTTGCAGATGGCAGTCCAGGCACTGATAAGGGAATGGCAGTGAAGGGGATGGTGATGTCCTGTCTCCTTTATCCTGGAAGCCCACTCCTCCTTCTGTGCTGCTTAGTCTTGTTTAAACATAACTATCAAGACAGCCATGCAGCCTAGGCATTTAATCATCTGCTGACCCCCTCCTGTAGCTGGGATGCACGGCATCTTCCCATCTGTGTGTTTCCTGTCCGTCCACCATGTTTACCCACTTAATCACCCATCCTGAATTCATTGTTCATTCACTAGGGACTCAGTGGTTGTTGGGTGATAGAGAGAAGGTGATGTGGCCCCTGGCCTCCTGTTGCTCTACATCTAGTTAGGGAAACAGAAACACATCAAATAATCACTTTTTTGTGCGAGACAGGGCAGATACCTCTTGTTAGTGATTTATCTCTACCTGTTAACCCAGTGACTTCAAAACACCATGTGATCCATACACCATGTTTCTCTCGTGGGTACAGAGGGTGATAGAAGGAGAACGCAATGCAAAGTATGTCCAGCAGACACCCTGCTGGGCTTCTTCTATTGGAAGAATGTTCTTAACAGACACTGTTATTTTCCAAGTGCAGGTCTCACAGAACCCTGATTGTGTTTGGGGGACATTGTGTCCAGGTGAAAGTATCTCTTGCAGTCTGTGGTGGCCACGTAACCAGTTTTGTCCACGAGATTCAATCCGATGTCCCTGAGAGGAGAGGCTTGAGTGTCAGGTCCATTTCAGTCCTTTGTCTCATAAACCTGGCACTGAAACAGCCACCTTGTGAGCACGAGGTGACAGCGTGTCATAGTAGCTGGCTTGGGTGATGGTGGTTGCCATAACATTTCGGTGTAAAAGAAAAACAGTTGATAACAATGTATTAGAAGTTCAGTGAAGGACTTCCCACGTTGCTGGTAGCTTTTCTTAATGCAGTGACTTGGCATCCCGACTCATCCCCTGGAGTGGCCCTTCCAGCCCTGGGGCTTCCACATCCTGCCTGTGACCATCAGGCAGGTGAGGTGAGGCAAGGGAAGACTGACCTGCTTCTGAAGAGCTTGGTCTACCAGATAAAGTTTAAACTCCTAACTGAGAATGCAAGGTCTTCCACGACAAAGAAACTTCTCATGGGATCTGTCCAGGCTGCCCTTCCTCACACACTCTAAATTTCTGTCACCCACACACGTGAGCACTTCCTTCCTCTGCTGATGCCTTCATCCTCCCAAATGGCCTCCTACCCTCAACAATGTCTCCACCCCCATTTTAAAGAATCAGATTAAAGACCAGTATCTGTTGAATCTTTACTCTTTGATGAAAGTAATTCTTTCTTCTCATCTCTCAGAGGTCAGCAGACACATTTCTTGTGATAATTCATAGCAACTATTGTAAATCAAAATTCAAAATTTAACTATCTTCAGATAAAAAAGATAAGGATAAACATTGTTATTGAGATTATTAAGCAGCTTTACAAATTCTACAAATAAACAGTGTAAATATCCACATTATTTTTTTGTTTTAGTCCAAATATATTAAATTCATTTATTGACTCCTTATAATGTCAAAGTTGGATATCTGTTGATTTAACCAATATTCCTTGTCTTGGAATTGATACTACCTAATAATTGCAGTTTTGTATAAGATATATCTTAATAATTCAATTAAGGGAATCGGATTCCATGTTGTATCAATAAAAAAGAACTCTGTGTGGCGTTTGATTTTTCAGGTTCATGAAGTTACAAGTGTGGGTTTCTCCAGGTAAATACTTAGGATTTTGTTTGTTTTTGTAACTAACATTTCAGACAGTTTTCTAAATAAGATGTCTAAGTTTTGTTCCATTTATAAATTTCATTTAAAAAAGTCCTACTCTTATTGTTTTATAAGTTCTCTTTTGTCAAAATATCCCTTACTCTCCCTCTCTTTTCCTTCCTTCCTTCCTTCTTTCTTTCCTTCCTTCATTCCTTCCATCCTCCTTTCCCTCCCTCTCTATTTTTAAAGGTAGCTGAATTAAAAAATAAAATAAATAAAACAATTCCTACCTATCTGCAACTGAGCATCAAACTCTCCTTATACTTGGTCTTCCAGTCCTGCAGCCTATAGGACCTTAGCCTCTCATCCCGCCGGGAGCAGCCTGCCCTGCCCTGCCCAGCTCACAGCCCTGCCCTACCCAGCTCACAGCCCTGCCCTGCCCAACTCACAGCCCTGCCCTGCCCAGCTCACAGCCCTGCCCTGCCCAGCTCACAGCCCTGCCCTGACCACCATCTTAAGCCATTAGCTGTAGTGTACCTGACTGCAGTCTCAGCTGCTACGCATTTCCAATTGCCCATAAAAAATGAAGAAGCTGCCATTAGCACCCGCAAGATGCTTGTAACTACCTGGGAATGCTCACTGTGTGACCACTGCTAGAGAGGAGAGTGTGTTTCCACATTGGGTTACACCCATCCCTCGCCTCACCAAGGCATTATCTCCAGCAATAGTGAATATGCCAACTGTTTCGAAGGCTAGCCCAGAGCCACTGTAGTGAGTCCATGTCTGTATGAAGAATGTCTTTCTATTCCCTTGGCAAATGTTAAGTAATATTAATCTTAACTAATATTAATTGCAATATTAATCAATAATGATTGATCAAGCATGCATTAGGTCCCCAGTGTTGAGCTATGAAGAGCTTAGAGAACAATTCATAGCAAGCACATCTTCAAAGAGCTCACGCCCTAATCGTGTGTGTGTGTGTGGAGTGGGGGGGTGATAATCAATGCATAGATCTGGGAAAATAGTATTCCCAACAGAGGGAACAGCGGCAGCCGAGGCTGGGCAGTGGACATGTGCAGCCTGCCTTTTTCAGAGTCCCAGGAAGGAGAAGCTATAACGATGGCAGGGGCAAAGCTGCCCCAGTGGGAGTGAGGTAAAAGAAGCAACCCATGGCCAAGGTGAAGAGTCTGGGTTTGAGTCAGATTGGGGGAAGAAGTCACTTGAACTTTGAAAATGAGAGGATGATGTGCCTAGTGTATGCTTTCTGGAGACCATGTGGCTGCTGTGCGGGAGCTGACTGCAGGTGGTCAGAGCAGCAGGGGCGTCGGGGGGTGTCACAGGAGGCCAGCTCAGAGATGATGGCAGCCGGGCAGGACAGCAGAGGTGTGAGAAGGGGTGAAATGGGGTGCATAGTTTGGAAGTGAGCCAACAGAACACACTGAGTTGGTTATGAGATAGGTGGTTATCAAGAAGACAAGGTGTTAAAGAATTAAACTTGATGTTTTGACTTGTGTTATCAGAAGAATGGTGGTGTCATTTGTTGATGTGGGGAAGACTAAGGACAGGGCAGGGTTGGGGTGGACGTCAAGAGCCTCTGTTAGAAATGCAGTGTTTGTATCCCTTATTGAATGTGCACACAGACCAGAGGGTTGCAGATAACCCAGAAGACAGCAGTGTCCAGGTGGTGTCCAATGAATATACTGGATCAGACACTCAATGAGTAAGTGTAGAGAAGAACACAGCGCCAAGGACTGAACCTGAACTGCTCCCATATTTGGGGGTTAGGATATGCAGGATAAGTTAAGAAGAAGTGATAGCAAAGACTGAGAAGGTAGGAAGAAAAACAGGGAGACAGGAATTTTTTAACAAAGAGACTTAATCAGTTATGTCAAATCCTTCAGAGAAGTTGTGTAGGATGAGTACTGAGAACTAATTAGGTGAAAAAAGTTGAAGTCATTGACGACTTCACAAGATTTTTTTTTAAGATCTATTTATTTATTTGAGAAAGAGAGAGACACACACACACAGAGAGAGTTGGGGGAAAGGCAGAGGGATAGAATCTTAAGCTGACTCCCTGCTGAGTGCAGAGCCCTATACAGGTCTCCATCTTATGACACTGAGATCATGACCTGAGCCAAAATCTAGAGTCAGACACTTAACCAACTGAGCCACCCAGGTGCCTCAAGATTTATTTCAATGACATGGAGGGGACCATGGCAAATGGGAAACACTGTGAAGAGAAATTAAGAGATGAGCTTTTGGAAACAGTGATTACAAATATTTGAACAAAAGCATATGTTCATACCATTTAATATCCAACATACAAAATTTGAAAGAATGTATAAGCGGTTCTAATTTTCATTGCAGTATCTTCCAGAAACTCTAGAGCATGGGAAAGTATTCTGCTCCATAGGAATGATGAAGCATTTGGGGCCTTGTCCTCAATAGAAACTCAAGTAATTCTTGCATAATAACACAATACGACTACAGAGACAAATTATAATGAATTGTAGCACTGTAACACCACAAAGTCACTACATGGCATCATACTACATATCTTCATTAAATATTAGTTGCTAATACATAAAATCAAAAGGTAAGTCTACCCCATGACATATTAATAATAACCTCAGTTACATGTGCCTTTTTGAATCACTATGTTTGTATCCTTTGTATAAATACCTAGTAGTGCAATTGCTGGGTTGTAGGGTAGTTCTATCCACAATAGCCAAATATGGAAAGAGCCCAGATGTCCATCAACAGATGAATAGATAAAGAAGATGTGGTATATATATGCAATAGAATACTACTCAGCCATCAAAAAGAATGAAGAAGAACAAATGGACTACTTGCCATTTGCAACAACGTGGATGCAACTAGAGGGTATTATGCTAAGTGAAATAAGTCAGTCAAAGAAAAACAAATACATGATTTCACTAAAACGTGGAATTTAAGAAAGAAAACAGGATCATAGGGGGAAGGGTGGGAAAAATAAAATATGATAAAAGCAGAAAGGGAGACAAACCATAAGAGACTCTTAACTATAGGAAACGCACTGAGGGTTGCTGGCGGGCAGGTGGGTGGGGGATGGGGTAACTGGGTGACCGGCATTAAGGAGGGTACTGGGTGTTACATGCAACTGATGAATCACTAAATTCTATCCCTGAAACTAATAATACACTGTATGTTAACTAAATTGAATTTAAATTTAAAAATTAAAAAAGAAATATATGCAACCTATCAAAAAATAGTAATAACTTTGGCTAAATTAGCTCAATTTATTAGCCAAAATGTACATTTAAAGTAATTATAATTTATCTTTGTCTTATTTCTTGAAAGCATCTTTGTAAATAGCTGGACTTTTTAAGCTACCCAAGAATACATAGCTATCTTAATAAATTTCCCTTTATCAGGAAAATAACTATTGTGCCAATGATCACAGAGTGATGCCTATAGATGGCATCTAATTTAAAACCAAACAAAATCTCAACCAACCATGACAACATCTTACAGGTTTGAGGAATTCTTCAATATCTTCTGTTGTGAAGGTTTGTAAAGTAGTCCAGTTGTTCTTTTTTTTCCTTCTTCTCTCATCTTCCAAGAAAATTCAAGATACTTTTTTTTTTTTTTAAGATTTATTCATTTGCGAGAGAGAGAATGAGAGACAGAGAGCATGAGAGGAAGGAGGGTCAGAGGGAGAAGCAGACTCCCTGCTGAGCAGGGAGCCTGATGTGGGACTCGATCCCAGGACTCCAGGATCATGACCTGAGCCGAAGGCAGTCACTTAACCAACTGAGCCACCCAGGCGCCTCAAGATACTTTTTAAAAAGGAACAAGAATAACACAGGGGCAGACAGTGAGATGGAGGAGGCAGTCACATTTGTTTTTCATGGATCTTTCTGGGCTCATGGTGCACATATGACCCTGAGGATAGTTTTGACAGTAGCTGGGAAACCAGACCCTTCTTCCCTGCTCTGTCATCTCCTACCATCTCTTCGGGCCACCTACTGGGATGTGGGTGACACGGTTACAATTCAGGAAAGCCTCAGACCTAGTGAGGCCAGGGGTTAATTTTCCAGGTTTACAAGGAAGCTGGGGAAATCACACCTGGGAAGAAACCAGAGGTGGAAATTTCAAGTAGTAGCCCATGTGTAGAAGTGAAGTGAGGAAATAAGAGGACTTTGTCCACCAACCCAAAAGAAATATCCACAGCCCAGTGAAGTCAGGGATTGGTATCAAAGAAGATTTAAACAGAAGGATGTGAGTAATTGTTCAGGTCATGGTTGGGGTTGAGGATTGAACCCGTCCACTGAAGGATGGAGTCCAATCACTAAGAAATGTAAAGAACAGAGTTCAGTTATCTACCTGTCTATGCAGGTAGACAGCAAGTAAAATCCCAACATTTACACCAAGGCTTAATGTTAGGTGCCAGACTCTAGAGAGACTGAACCAACATAGTGTTGAATAGAAATAAATCATAATAAAATGCTGTGCAATGTGGGCACAAATTAGCAAGAAATGTAGAGTAAGATTAAATTATCCCATGTAGTTGGCGGGACCCTTGTTTTAGGTAGAAAAGACTCAGAAACTAGTAGGGTTCAGATATCAGACAGCAAACACCTTAAAACCCATTGTGGAGTGTGTAAAGTGGCTCATATGATTATGTAGGATAATTCTGCTACATGACATAGTGATGGAAAACGTTACAGCTAAGGGTTTGCTCATAACATGTGACATGCACTTCATTTCAACAGTCAAAAGTCAAACCACAGGCAATGTTTTTGGTTGTTCCTGTGTGGTCAGTTGCATACAACGGACATTTTGTCTCTAATAAAATGTCATTCTTCTTGTAATGCTTCAACATTGCAGTAACGTCTAAATTTCTAAAAATGAAGATATGAATCACTGCAGTATTATTTTTTCCTACAAAATAAGTTTCCCAAACTGTCCTGAAAAATCTTGAACTTAGTTCTTCCTTTCTAATAGGACATATTTCTTTGCCTAGTGTTCTTCCTTCACATTTTCTTTCTGATCATTGAAGGCATTGCTTCTGCAATTTAAGTAGGAATGTCCTGCCAGTTATAGATATCTTTCTCCAGCTTATACTTTGAGATAAAATCTGTGTCCAATGAAGTGCAAAGACTGTGACAACTTGCTAAACCAATATGCCTATGTAATCGCCACCCCAGTGAAGATGTAGAACCTGCCAGTCGTCCCAGGAATTCCCTATTCCCGTCCTCCGTGGTCATCCCCTCTTCTGCTTTCCAGCACTGTAGAAGATATTTCCTTGTTCCTGAACTTCATACATATGGAAGTACCCCGTACGAATGCGTCTGTGTCTGCCTTCTTCCACTCCAGTGTTTTAGAGATTCAAACAGGTCGTTATGTGAATCGGTTCATTCTAGTTACTGCTGAGTCATGTTCCATCATGTGAAGATACCACCACTTGCTCCTCAATCCCACTGAAGTTTGAGATGTTTCTGGTTTGGGTTATTATAAAAAATATCATGTAAGTTCTTTTATGGGTGGATATCTTTATTCCATTTGGATAAAAACATAAGAGTAAGATTTCTGTCAGTTTTCCAAAGTGGTTCAACCACTTCATACCTCTGTCAGCAATGTAGAAGAATTCTGGTTGCCCCACAACCTTACCAACATTTGGTACGACCAGTTTTAAATTTTAGCCATTCTGAGGTTAGTGAAATTGTATCTCATTGTAGTTTTAATTGAAATTTCTCTGATGATTAATACTGTTTCCAAGTGTTTATCAGCAATCTTTGTATCTTCCTTTGAGGAGTGTCCAAGGCTATTGCCCATTTTGATTGAATTGTCTTTTTATTATTTATTTGTGGAAGCTCATTGTATGTTCTAAATATGAGAACTTTATCAGATATATGCCTTGTGAGTATTTTCTCCCATTCTGTCACTTGCCTTGTCATTTTCTTAAATATGTCACTTAATGAACAGAAGTATTTGTTTTGTTTTGTTTTTGTTTTCGATGAAGGCCCATCTACCAACTTTTCCTTTTATCTGTGCTTTTTGTGTCTACCCTAAAGAACCTTTCCAGTTTGAATGATGAAAAGATATTTCTGTGTTTTCTTCTGGAAACTTTATAGTTTTAATTTTTATGACTCATCTTGACTTCATGTGTGTAGGGTTCTAAGAAAGGGGCTGCAGTTAAATTTTCTCCATGTTTATACAGGTGGTCAAACACCTTTATTGAAAAAGTCCTTTTCTCCTGTGACCTATTTCAGTGGTCATTGTCTCAAATGCAGCGGCTTTGTAGCAAGTCCTGAAATCGCCTGGTGTGGCTCCTCCAACATTGTTTGTTTTGAAGTTTGCCTATTTTGTCTCCTTCAAATTTCTAAATAAATTTGAAAATCGGCTCAATAAGTTCTGTAAAAAACACTACTAGGGTTTGACTGAGTTACATTAAATCTATGGATAAATTTGTGGACAATTGAGATCTTAAAAAAATTGAGTCTTAAAATCCATGGCCATGACATATCAGATAAAGGGCTAGTATCCAAAATCTATAAAGAACTTATCAAACTTAACACCCAAAGAACAAATAATCCAATCAAGAAATGGGCAGAAGACATGACAGACATTTTTCCAAAGAAGACATCCAAATGGCCAACAGACACATGAAAAAGTGTTCAACATCGCTCGGCATCAGGGAAATCCAAATCAAAACCTCAAGGGGATAGCACCTCACACCAGTCAGAATGGCTAAAATTAACAAGTCAGGAAACGATAGATGTTGGCGGGGATGCAGAGAAAGGGGAACCCTCCTACACTGTTGGTGGGAATGTAAGCTGGTGCAGCCACTCTGGAAACTGTATGGAGGTTCCTCAAAAAGTTGAAAATAGAGCTACCATACGATCCAGCAATTGCACTACTGGGTATTTACCCCAAAGATACGAATGTAGGGATCCGAAGGGGTACGTGCACCCCGATGTTTATAGCAGCAATGTCCACGATAGCCAAACTGTGGAAAGAGCCAAGATGTCCATCGACAGATGAATGGATAAAGAAGAGGTGGTATATATATATACAATGGAATATTATGCAGCCATCAAAAGGAATGAGATCTTGCCATTTGCAACGACGTGGTTGGAACTGGATGGTGTTATGCTGAGCGAAATAAGTAAATCAGAGAAAGACATGTATCATATGACCTCATTGATATGAGGAATTCTTAATCTCAGGAAGTAAACTGTGGGTTGCTGGAGTGGTGGGGGGTGGGAGGGTTGTGGTGGCTGGGTGATAGACATTGGGGAGGGTATGTGCTCTGGTGAGTGCTGTGAAGTGTGCAAGACTGTTGAATCACAGATCTGTACCTCTGAAACAAATAATGCAATGTATGTTAAGAAAAAAAAAGAAGAAGAAGATAGCAGGAGGGGAAGAATGAAAGGGGGGAATCGGAGAGGGAGATGAACCATGAGAGACGATGGACTCTGAAAAACAAACTGAGGGTTCTAGAGGGGAGAGGGGGTGGGAGGATGGGTTAGCCTGGTGATGGGTATTAAAGAGGGCACGTTCTGCATGGAGCACTGGTGTTATGCACAAACAATGAATCATGGAACACTATATCAAAAACTAATGATGTAATGTATGGTGATTAACATAACAATAAAAATTTTTTAAAAAAGATATAGAACATTGCATTCTTTATCTTCTCCCAGATAATCCATCTCTCTCTGCCACCACAAAGACAACTACTGCTTAGATTTTTTTCCATCACAAATTAGTTTGCCCTGTTCTCTAAGTCATATAAAAGAAATCCATATAATAAATATCGTTTAATTGAAAGATTTTATTTTTCACTCAACATAATGTTTTTGATATTGGCTTATGGCATTCCCTTTAGCAATAATATCTTCTGGTTATTTACCTATTCTCTTATTGATAGACTCCTAGCCTGTTTCTAGCTTTTGGTCATCATGAATAAAACTACTATAACATTCTTCTACAAGTAAAAAAAAAAAAAAAAAATCCATGGCCATGGTATAATTGACCACTTATTTAGTTCTCTTCTAATTTCTCTCATTAATATTTTTAAATTTTCAACATAAAGAATTTGCATAAATTTTATAAAACTTATAGTTATTCATGTTTTATGCTCTTGTAAATGAAATTAATTTATTTCATATTTTAGTAGTTTCACTGTTAATATACAAAAATAAAACTTTATCTTGCTACCTAGTGGTAGTTTTATTCCAGTAGTGGTTTTATTATTTTTTTTTCTATATGAACAGTGTTACCTTCTTCAAATAAAATTTTTCTTCTTCCTTTCTAATATTTGTGCTTTTATTTTTTTTCACTGCCTTATTTTAACAGAAAGAGTTTTCAGAATAACATTGAATAGAAATGATGAGAAACGATATCCTTGTCTTCCCAATCTTATGAGGAAACATTCAATATTTCATAGTTATAAGGGGTGGTATACGTAATGTAGTCATTACAAAAGATGTATAATGAGAGCTGTAGGTTTTTGATGACTCTCTACATCAGATTGAGATCGTTTTCCCATATTTCAAGTGTGTGTTTACTGAGATTTTTTATTTTTTTAATTAATTAATTAATTTTTTTAAAAGATTTTATTTATTTATTTGACAGAGAGAGACACAGCGAGAGAGGGAACACAAGCAGGGGGAGTGGGAGAGGGAGAAGCAGGCTTCCCGCGGAGCAGGGAGCCCGATGCGGGGCTCGATCCCAGGACCCTGGGACCATGACCTGAGCCGAAGGCAGACGCTTAACGACTGAGCCACCCAGGCGCCCCTACTGAGATTTTTTAAAGAAATTATTTATGAATGCTGAAATTTGTTAAGTGCCTTTTGGCACACAATCATATACATTTTACTCCTTTAATTCATTACTGTGGTATGTTACACTGATAAATAATCAATGTTATATAGGCCTTCACATTTATCATTTATAAATAATAACTTATATTATTAAATGTATTAGTTAACAATATCTTGGTGCTGGAAGAGGGTGCTGAAACTGTTAAATTCTTGATTGTGGTGGTGGTAATAACACAGGGAGTATTTGCCATTTGCCAAAACACAGAATGGTACACCACAGAGTCCATTTTGCTGTGTATAAATTATTCCTTAACAATAACAATAATCAATAGTGTTAGATCATAGGATTTTCATAGATGCCTTTTATCTCATTGAGTTTTTATCATAAATGGACTGAAACTTTAAGAATTGATAAATACAATGTCTGCAGTGAAAAATGCACTAGATCAAATTAGTGGCAGATTAGACATTGAAATAAAAAAAAAACTTGCAGTGAACTTGATATTGAACTTGAAGACTTAGAAACAGAAACTACCCAAAAGAAACTTCAGAGAGAAAAAAAGAATAAAAAAATAAGAATGGAAAGAACATAAGTGAACTGTAGGCCAGCTTCAGGTGCAGGAACATAAATATAATTGGAGTCATCAAAAGAGAAGACAGTGTGGGGACAGAAAAATATTTAACTGAATAATATCTGAAAATTTTCCCAGTTTAATGAAAACTATACACCCACAGATCTAAGAAGTTCAACAAATCCCAAGCACAAAAAAATGAAGAAAACTACACCAATGTACACAATAATTAAACCTCTCAAGATCACTGAAGAAAAGAGAAAGGCTCAAGAGCAGCCAATGAATATGTACAGAAGAATGAAGATAAGGATGGCAGCAGATTTCTCATCAGAAACAATATTTGAAAAATAACAGCTGAAAATCTCCCAAATGTGATTAAAAGCATTAATCTACACATCAAAGAAGCTTAACAAATTCCATTAAAAAAGAAAGATCCCAAATAAATAATCTAAAATGCCACTTTAAGACACTAGAAAGAGAGCAAACTAAACCCAAAGCAAGCAACAAATGATTTAGAAGAATAAATGTCAATCTTTTATAAACTCTACCAAAAATAAAAGAGGTCTCATTCTATGAGAACAGGATTACCCAAATCCCAAATGAGACAAAGATACCACAGGAAAAGAAATCTACAGGCCAATAGCTCTTGTGAATATGAAACCCCTAACAAAATACTAGGAAACCAAACACAGCATTATGCAAAAAAAAAACAAAAAACAAAAAACAAAACAAAACAAAAAACCCCCCAAAAAACCACAACAAAACAAAACACCCACTATCCCAGGAACACAAGGTTGACTTAAAATCTGAAAATAAATTAATATAATACACAATATTAATAGGATAAAAGAATAAAGTCACATAATTATCTCAACACATGCAGAAAAGTACTTAATGAAATGTTATACCTTTTCACAATAAAAGCACTCAGCAAACTAGGACTAGATAGAAACTTTCTCAGCCTGATAAAGGGCATCTACAAAAAACCCACAGCTTACATCACATTTGATGACGAAAAACTGTTCTTTCCCTCCTAGATCAGAAGCAATCAAAGATGTCCACTCTTCCCACTTCAATTCAACCTTGTACTAGAGATTGTAGCCAGTACAATTAGGCAGGAAAAAATAAAGGCATACAGATTGGAAGAGAAAAAAGTAAAACTATATTTGCAGATGACATAAACTTATATATAGCAAATCCTACACACACACACACACACACACACACACACACACACACAGACACACAGTATTTAAGCTAATAAATGAATTCAACAAGGTTAGGATACAAGATAAATATGTATATATATACCCTAGCAATAGAAAAACAATGTGCAATTAAAATCAATTACATTTAAAATAACATTAGAAATAAAATACTTATGAATAAATTTAAGCCAAAAAATGCAAGACTTTCACATTGAACCCTACAAAACATTTTTAAATAAACTAAAAAAGACCTAATAAATGAAAAGTCAACCCATGTCTATGAATTCAAAGACTTATTTAAGAAGACTTATTTAAGAAGATATCACTCCCCAAATTGATCTACAGATTCAATGCTATACCTATCAAAATTCTAACTGCCCTTTTTCATTGTTTACAGAAATCAACAACCTGATACTAAATTTGATATGGAAACTAAAGAGACCCAGAATAGTAAAACAATATTTAAAAAGAACAAATTTGGACTACTCTTGCTTCCTGATTCCAAAACTTATTATAAAGCTACCATAATCAAGAAAGTGTGATACAGGGGCACCTGGGGAGCTCAGTCAGTTAAGCATCTGCTTTCTGAGCAAGCCATGATCCCAGGGTCCTGGGATTGAGCCCTGCTTCAGACTCTCTGCTCAACTGGGAGCCTGCTTCTCCCTCTCCCCACCCCCACCCCCCATGCTTTCTCTCACTATATCTCTCTCTCTCTCTAATAAATAAATAAATAATTTTTTTTTAAAAAAAGAAGGTGTGATACTCCATAAACATAGACATATAGATCAATACAATAAAGTCAAAAGTCCAAAAATAAACTAATACATCATGGCAAATGGATTTTCAACAACAGTGTCAAGACTATTCAATGGGGAAGAATAGTCTTTTTGATTAATGGTGCTGGGACAACTGAATATCCCCGACACGTGAGTGAAGTTAAACTCTCCTCACACCATATATGAAGTTAACTCAGAATTGATCAGACACCTAAATGTAAGAACTAAAATTATAAAACTCCTAGAAGAAAACTTAGAATGTATCTTTAAAACCTTGGATTAGACAACAATTTCTTAGATATGACATCAAAAGTACAAGCAACAAAGAGAAAAAAATTGGACTCCAACAAAATTAAAGACTTTTGTGCTTTAAAAGACAGATCAAAAGAGTGAAAATACCACCTAAAATGGGAGACAATTTTTGCAATTCACTTATCTAATAAAGATCTAGTATCAAATATACATATATACATATATATACACATATATATACTCTTCCAACTCAGCAATAAAAATAAAGAGGCCAATGAAAATAAGGGCAAAGGGCCTGACTAGATATTTCTTCAAAAAAGTATACAAATGGCCAATAAATGCATTAAAAAATGTGCTCTGCATTAAGGAAAATGCAAATCAAAACTACCACGAGATACTGCTTCACACAACTAGGATGGTTATGATTTAAAAAAAGTTTTGGAAAGGATGTGGAGAAATTGGAATTCATACATTGCTGATGGAAATGTAAAGTGGTGCAGTATCTGTTTAAAATTTAGCAGTTCTTCAAAAATTAAACAGTTACCATATGACTCAGCAATTACACTTCTAGGTATATATCCAAGAAAATGGAAACCATATGTTCCACAGAAACCCGTGTAGGAATGTTCATAGCAGCATTATTCATAATAGACAAAGGTGGAAACAACCCTGATGCCCATCAGCTGATGAGCAGACAGGCATACATGGTATGTCCACACATGGTCTATTATTCAGCCATGAAAATTAATGAAGTGTTTTTGCACGCCATAACGTGGATGAACTTTGAAAAAGTTATGCTAAGGAAAAGAAGAAGTCACAAAATGCCGCATATTGTATGATTCCATTTATATGAAAAGTTCAGAATGGGGAATTCTATAGATTCAGAAAATCGATTAGTGTTTGCCAGGGACTAGAACCAGGTGAATGAGAAGTGACTCCTAACAGATTTCATCTGGAAGTGCTGGAAATATGCTGGAATTTGATATTGGTGGTGGCTCTACAACATTATGGATGCACTAAAAACACTGAATTGTACACTTCACAATGGTGAATTCTATCTCAATGTGTAAACAATGAAACAATGCAGATGGAACATGGTGAAGCAGCTATTTTCAAGTGCTGAAGAAATTATTGCCAACCCAGAAGTCTGCGTCAAGCCACATATCTTTCCATATTGACTCTGTATACATACAAAAGTCAAAGAATTAGCCACCGGAAGAGCTCTGCCTGCAGTAAGAGAAATGTCAAAGCTAATCCTTCAGGCAGGAGAAAATCTGAGTGAAGCAAAGGAATGAAGCACAGTGGAGTTGGTGACCACATTGGTAAGTGTGTAAGGTGTCTCTTATTAGGGAAATGTCTTTGATAGACGATTGGCTGGTTAAACAAAAGTGATATTGCTTAAGTAAAATATATCATAGCAAAAAAATAAATGAATAAGAAAAATGGAATCATGCCTTTGCTACTGTAAAGTCATTTATTTTTAAAGATTTTATTTATTCATTTGTCAGAGAGAGAGAGAGCATGAGCAGAGGGAAAAGCAGACTCCCCACTGAGCAGGGAACCCAATGTGGGACTCGATCCCAGGACCCTGAGATCATGACCTGAGCTGAAGACAGAGGCTTAACTGACTGAGCCACCCAAGGGTCCCTGCTACTGTAAAGTCCTGATGCCACACCTGAAGTGGCCATCACCTAAGGCAGACTGTGGGAAACTTAAGATGTACATATAAATCCTAAAGCAACCACCAAACTCACAAAAACAAAGGGTTACACTTGATATGTCAAAAAAAGGAGATTAAAATGAATATTAGAAATATTCCAGAAGGTATAAAAAGGTAGAAATGAGAACAAAGATCAGATAGAACAAATAAAAAATAAATGGCAAAAAAGTAGACTCAATCCTAATCATACCAGTAATCACACTAAATATAAATAAATGGTCTCAGTATCTCAATAAAAAGACAGAGATGATAAGATTGGATAAAAAGGCAAAATCCAGTATGTACAGCTTGCAGAAAACACACAGTGAATATAAAGATTCAAATAGGATAAAAGTAAAATAAAGAAAAGATATACCATGCTTGCACCAGTCAGAAGAAAGCAAGAGTGACCTTCTACCATCTACCTACCTATCTACTTACCTATCTATACATGTAAATTTATATTTATAAATGTGTACAATTATAAATATGTATATCTTCCAGTATTCCAGGAATTTACAAGGATATGGTAACGTGGGCAATCTTATACATTGCTGATAGAAATATAAATTAATGTATTTTTCTGGAAGGTACTATGTTTCAAGAAAGCAAAATGCAAATATTTTTTGGCCCACAAATCAAAGAATTGCCAAAGGTTTATTGTCACCTTCTGTAACAACAAATTGGGGAATGGCTAAATAAATGACAGAGCATTTATATAGTAGATTATTGTGCATTTTATATTCTTAATACTTCAAGTATACAAGAAAGTGTTATTTTAATTTAAAAAGTGGAACATCAGATTACACAGACTCTCTGTACTTGTATTATAAAAATACCTATAATTAAACTATCTATTCTTTACTCATATTACATTCAGATGTTTAGGGATAATGAGGTTCTTTATGTTCTAACACTGCCCTGCTTTTCTATCAAGCCCTGTCCCCAGGGGCAGCTGGACACAGGAGAACAATGGCCACCAGGATTAGTACAACCTGTGTTCTGGGGCGTGAGCTGTGCTGGCATCCCTCATGGTTCGGTCTCCCTGTGCTGGTGCTCCCCGCTCCCCTGCACACTCAGCTCTTGTGTATGACTCTCCTGTCCCACCCATGTTCTCCACGGTTCTTCAAGTCTGAAACTGGAGGCCAGACACGGGCAGAGCTGCCTTTAGAACCAGGGCCCTGGGGAAGGTTTGGGGACTGAAGACAGTCCATCAAAACTGAAGCCTGCCTCTCTGCCTAGCAGAGTGCCATGCGTTTACTTGATGGCCTTCTCTAGCCTGAAGGAAGGCGGTCGACCTCGTCTTTGTCCCACAGGCCATGGTGGGGCTGGGGGCTGTTCCTCCCCTTCCTTATCCATTCATCCTGGCCATCTACTTGGCTTGCTGTGGGAAGGACAGACCAGGCTTTGTTTCAGTCACGCTCTTCCTGATTCCAGCCTCCCTGTCAAGGTGGACGGCAGACGGGTGATGGGGAGAGGACCAGCTGACTAACCTGGGGCCCTGGCTGGGAGCTCTTTCAAGTATTACCCTGTTCCCGATGGAAGGAAGACAGAGCAGAATGTGGACAAAACAGTCATGTATTATACAAATGCGTATGTAACACACACAGGTGCACTAACGGGATTTTAGGGGAGGAGGTGAAACGTAATTTAAATTTTCATACTTCTCTTTACTGGTCAAATTTGGCTACATATTTCATTCATTATCATAAAAAATAGATAAATGTCCTCTATTATAATATAAATGCTCCTAGAGGAAGTTAGGCCAATAATTAGGTGAGAAAGTAGAATAGTGATTTCAAGACCACAGTTTGCTGACTGACTGCACAATCAACTCAGAGAAGGTTGGGGGCAAGTGCTGGGGCAGCGTGGTCCACCGGGCCAGCCATCTGAGGCCGGGGACACGTGGGGCTCGGGAGTCTGGATGGTGGTGGGACAGGCTGGGGACAGCTGTGGAGAGACGGCCTCTGGGGAGGTTCTGCCTGGCCTGGTGCTAACAGTGGGAGACACTTCTCAGTCTTAGAGGACATGGCTCTGACCCAGGTGACTCTGACTTGACTGGAAAGACAATTTACACGTAGGACACATTTGGGAAAAATTACAAAAGCTCATAATAAGCAGTGCAAAGTATGATGTTTTAACTAAACACACAGTTCAAACCAAATGCAAATAGCATTGCTTTTGCAAGGTTCCCAGTTCCAGGAACACCAAGAAGGCAGATGTCTTACTCTGGACTTCCTTTTAAGGTGTTTTCAAAGCTTGCACACGATTTAGTGTGATCCATTAACTGAGAAAACATTTTTCAAGACAAAGGTCATTACTCTTGATCTTCAAAGTTCAGAAGAAACGTGGCAGCTATTGAGACCCATTTGAGGGGAATAATGAGCAATGAGAGAAGACAAAAATCTCTCTTCTTTCCTTGCCCTCAGCAATTCTTGAGTTTGTAGGACCCATCACGAGTTAAATTTAAATCCCTTTAGGACATGGGCAGCCTCGCAGGAAAAAGACCTGCCATTCAGGGAAAAAGTGACATGCGGTTTTTGTTAACCTATTATGCATCTCCTCGGATACTTAAAGGCCAAAACCCGGGGCAGCAGTGGGATTGAGCTCCCCCTGCCCTGCAGAGACCACGCCAAGTCAGCACGGAGCGGAAGCCACATCCGGGACTGGGCAGCCGGTAATGAGAGGTGCCCTTGCCAGGCCAGTGCCCAGCGGCCTCATCCAGCACATGTACTGGGAAATATCCCTCTGCTGGAGGGATGCGTCACGGAGTTTTCTCGGGAATGACAGGGAAGGTGGGACCATTCCCTCCTTGGATGCTCGCGGCGCGGCCTGCAGGGAATCCAAGTGCTGTCCACGGGGAAATGGCTCATCTGCCAGGAGGCCAAGCCAGGAGAGCCTGAAATCCCTGGCGGCTCCCTCGGAGCCCCCGTGGTCTCTTGCCATCGGGCATCCAGCTTCGGCTCCTCCTTCAGAAAGGTGCAGAAACGGTGCACGAAGGCATCTTGAACTTGACAACCAAGCTACCCAAACACCCAGCGCACAAATGAGGTTGGCCTTGCGTTGAATTTGTGCACACGTTTGGCCTCAGAAACAGGTAAATGCTTTTGTTGTAAGTGTTGGAAGCACATTATGGACCCAGCAGTCATGGGTGGGCACCGGAGGCCGGGCGGTGCCGGGTGCGAGAGGCGCCACCGGGCCCGCGGTGCGTACGTGACTCCCGCGGTCTTGTCCTTCTGGATGTCTGCGCCGTTTCGTCGCTCTTAACATCCACCAAGATATTTCCCATGTTTATTTGGTTCCCGAAAACTTTTGATATTTTGTGTGTTTAGACTTTAAAAATTACTTAATACTACTTCATATTTAGTTTGAATAAATGATCCAGGGAGGAAGTTCTTGATCAGACAAAACATGTTAACACACAACATTTTCACACATGGTTTCCACACCCTTTCCGAAAACTGGATACATGATTTACCAATATGAAGGGGAAAGTTTTTGTGTTTTTTTTTTCCTTTTGGATTTGAATCTACTTAAGATGATGTGATTTCTAAGATGAAAATGAGACTCAGATCCTTTTGTTAACACCGCTCCTGGAGGAGGGGCCCCGAAAGTCTAGACTGACTTCTTAGATGTGGAACAGTCCTGACACAACATGATGAGCCAAGCGCAGAGGCCTCAGAAACACGTGGACTGCGTTTTGTGTGCAAGCAGGGGGCTCCCGCAGAGGGAGGCTCCCAGGGTCGGAGCACAGCACGGTCGGGGCGGGGCTGAGAGACGCCGCGAGATGCGGTGCCTGGGCTCCCCGTGCACGGGCAGAGGGGCCTCTCTGGAATGTGTTTCTAACACACGTGGAAGTTGTGATTTTAAGAACAGAACGTTAGCACATCTGAAAAAAAGAAAAGTTTGGGAGGATTTAGAGCCGCAGGTACCAGAGGTCAGGAGCAAATCCAAACTGCCGAGGACGGTGGCGGAGGCGCGTCCCCCCTCGGCTGCCACAGGTGGGGAGGCTGTGCCCACGTGTTTCTTGACGAGAGAGGGTGCAAGTTCACGCTATTTCATCCATCTGTGAGCTCCTGGACCCCCAGAACTCCTCACCGGTGCAGGTCACTGGTCGTGGACTTGTGTCCGAGGGGCGCCTGCCTCGAGCTCTGAGGACGAGTAGCTGCTGGGCGCTCGGAGGGACAGAGCGCTGCCCGCAGCTGCTTCAAAAGATGGATGAAATACACCAACCACAGGTGGTTTGGGTTTGTTTGGGGTTTTTTTTTCCCTTAGAAATGCTTTTTTTAATAAAATAACTACTTAAGTAGACACATGTCTAGCTACAAACACTGCTCCCAGGAGACGCACACTCTGCCTCCTGACCGACCGCAGACGCCTGGGGCTGAGCCCGTCACGGCTTTATCGGGGTTTGGAGGCCCCGGTGCCCTTAGTGAGGCCGTGGCTGGAAGGCCGATCTTAATTCTTAAAACACAAAACTCATGGTTTCCGTTTTAAGGTAGGTTTCCTAACTGGAGCTGACAGAAAGAATAAGAGTCCGGTTCAAACAGAACCTTCGGGGGCCTGAGCGTAGGCAAGCAGGTTCCCGGGGCCGAGCGGGGCACCCCAGGCACGCGGCGCTGCTGGGCTCGGGCTGTGCGCTCTGCGGCGTGGAGCACGCGGTGAAACAGAAAAGGCTCGCTCCGAGGCCGGGACAGGCTGCTCCTGGGACTGCTGATCTCAGTTTGAGACACGTGCCTTATGTTTTCTGCATCTGCAGGTGGTGTGCTGGGCTGAGGAGAAACCAGGCCTACTGGGCTCCGCTCGCTGCAGAACCCATCTTCCTAACGGGGCAGTGGGGCTCTGGTCCGGCTCTCCTTACTGGGTTGCACGGGAAGGGCCAGGACAGCTCATCACGCGCAGGCTGAGGAAAGCACAAGATACCACGCACAGAAGGCTGTGAGAACGGGTTGGCGGCCACACCTAGACGGGAGGAGCAGAGGCCCTTTCAGATGGAGGCCAAAGGACCTCACTGACTCTACATGCTTTTTCAAAGGGAAAGGCAGCAGTCAAATTGTGCGTAACCAATCTGGAAACACAGTGAAATAAACTTTAAAAAGGTGACAGATGGTAGCGTTTTAGGGACTCGTAGACGTTGCTGGCATGTGTGTTGGGGGTGGAGGGACGCCGAGGCTTTAAGATACCAGACGGGGTACAGTGGACAAACTCTTTGCCACATGAGGAGGCTCAGCCTGGAAGGCCCTCAGAGAACTCTCGGCATGCAAGCCGGCCTCTAGTCAGCGGATCCCGGGGTACAGGGCGGCCCCAGCATCTTCTAATGCTCTCACGCAGCCTCAGTGTACTGACTCTGCTCTCCTGACGGCAAACCTCTCACTTCCCGAGTCTGACCCCAGAACCAGTGTCTCTTCCCAGGGTCACCATGTTGGTGGCAGCCCTGGGGCCCTTTCAACTTCTAGAATTTCTAGTGAGCATCAGGTTGGACCCCAAATCAAGAAGAGCAAGACTCACACTGTGTCCCAGCACATCATGGTTAAACAATATGCACCGGGGGTTTGGAGAGAGATGACAAGCTGCTCTGTCTTCTCCTGGTGGAGCGTGGTCCCCAGAGTGGGGCGTGCCTTCTCGAACTATTCCAGCTTCTGGACCCCACCTTCTCCGTGCACACAACTCTCAAGCTCACAGCAGCCACCTCGGTCACACACGCACATCCCCAGATATGATGGAGGGAGAGGGACAGTTCTCAGAGAAGATCTGATCCATCTTTCTTGCATCCAGAAGCTCTTTCTTCTTTCTTCAATATTTCCTTTTATCTGTGGAGCGAAGGCGCGAGGTGCATCAGATGACTGCTGGCTCAGGAGGATTTCCTGATGACGGAGCGGGTGTTCAGTTTGGAAATCTTCTCCGAGAGGCTGTCCTCATCACCCTTTCAGTACCTAGGGACCAGGTCCTTTGGATGCTTATGTCCATTAAGGTTAACGTTGATGTCCTTCACTCTGGGGCTGCGCGGGTTAGAGGCTCTTTATCCGGGCGGAATTCTGGGCTGGAGCTCAGCAACTCCGTCAGCAATGGTGGGTAACGCTTTACTCTTTGCCCTGGTTTGACCACATTTTTATAGTTATAATGACTCTTGTTTATGTGGCAAAAGCCCAGGGAGTGCTGTTTTCCCATCATACTTTTAATGTAAAATAAGAGGAAGAATATCCCATAGTCAGAAACAAAGAGATTATGTCCTAAAATCTGGCACCCATTGAGTTTCTAAAAGGGAAATGTGGGTAGAAAAAAACATTTTATGCTGAAAGCTATTTACCTCTGACCTTGTGATTGTATTTATATGTTCATTCTATTCCAAAAAGAATTTAGACCATGTTCCTGATATTACCAGCTGAACTCATCCAGAAAAGGAACTCTATAGTTCATGGCGTTATCTGGTGACAAACGGTTAATGGGTTCATGGGGCTCTGAGAATGTCTTGCAGGTGTGGTGATATGTGGGCAGCTAGGTTTGGTCAGACAAATGTGGGACTCTCTAGAACCTTAAGAGATGTGTCTTCATAGCACCCATGGCTAGAAATGTGCTGGAATCCTTGTGGTGAAGGTAGATACCACCGCGAGAACACCAGGAAGTGGTAGCATATCGAGCAGCTTGGCTATTTTTCTGATACTTTGTGCATTCTTACTTGGCTACTCGCCTGCCTGCTTTGTCAGCTTGCTAACATTAGGGTCTCCTTCCCCACCTCTGAGGAGCATATCATGCACCACTGTCATGATGGCTTGTGGACAATCATCTTGAGAGCCAGTCTTTATGGGAATAATTTTCAGTTTTCTGGGAGCACAAACTCCTGAAAGACTAGATAGTTGGGAAGCTCCCAGTGTCTGGCCAGCAGTGGGTAAGAGGCTGTGATCTGAGCAAGCTTTGCCATGTGTGGGTGTGTTCTCCCATGAAACAAAGCCCTAAAACACCTTTCCTTGAAGATGGCAGAACTTGGGCTGACAACCCCAGTGGACGTCCCTTTGCAGAATAGGATCAAGCCCAGACCAGAAAACACCTTTTTATCCAAGATCTTGCTATCTGAAGTGCAGAGGGGCCCCAGCGTTGTTAGCAGCTCCTGGGAGTGTTAGATGCAGAGTCTGTCCACCTGCTCCCTACTACTTACCGGGAATCTGTATTCACGGGAGAAGCACCAGGATTCTTCACCATGTTGACCCATGAAACCCCTCAAAAATGATGGAGTTGAAGGTGTCTCCTGAGCACCAGTGTTTTATCCAGAAAGATGCTCAGTTCCACACCCCCAGGAAGAAGGCAAAACTGAAATTCAACATTCACATTTAGAGAAGACAATTAAGAAAGATTTCATACAATATGTTCATCTAATTTGGTCCTTAAAGTCTCATTATTCTAAACATAGATCACCCTGTTTGGTCATTCCTTTTAAATCCAGGTCTATGGTTAGAACAAGTGTGAAAACAAAACAAATACAACGTGACACACCAAAATAGTTCTTAACAAGTTAGTAGGTTAACCACGTACAAATTACATGATACACACTTGACCCTCAGACAACATTGAATTGTGAAGGTCCATTTATATGTGGATTTTTTTGATAAATACAGTAAAGTACTGTAAAGGTGCTTTGTCTTCCCTATGACTTTCTTTTTTTTAAAGATTTTATTTATTTATTTGAGAGAGAGTGAGAGAGAATGAAAGAGAGAGAGCACTAGAGGGAGGAAGGTCAGAGGGAGGAGCAGACTCCCGGCTGAGCAGGGAGCCCCATGCGAGGCTCGATCCCGGGACATGGGGATCATGACCTGAGCTGAACGCAGACGCTTAACCGACTGAGCCACCCAGGCGCCCTTGCTTATGACTTTCTGGCTAACATTTTCTTTTCTCTCACTTACTTCATTGCAAGGATACGGTATATAATGCACATAACACACAACATGTGTGCTAATTGACTGTTCATGTTATTGCTGAGGCTTCTGGTCACCAGCAGGGCCATCAGTAGTTAAGTTTTGGGGGAGTCAAAGGTTAAACGCAGATTTTTGACCGCATGGAGGTCGGTGGGTGCCCCTAACTCTCATGTTGTCCAAGGGTCAACCGTATTATTATAAATCAAATATAAATTGAACCCTGAAGACATGATTTATATGATTATCTGTCTATATTTTTAAAGCATTGATATTTGACCTCAGATATCATAATACTAGCGTGTACATTCTCTTCACATTAAATTTGGGATGAATATCAAAAAATATTTGGCCCAGACAACCATTCCAAATATTGGATGTGATCCAAATCTTCTCTGAATTTCTAGGGCCTGAAAATGTGGAAAATTAGAAATCTTGAGTCTGTTTCATAAGCTTTCTAGTAGTTTCTGTTTCTAGTTAAGATATGAATAACAAGAGGCTAGACCCATGACATTCGCGGGCTTCCAGTCTGCTCACTGATGGGACCCAGCCATGCAAGAACAGACGGAAATATAAGCTAACTGGTGCATTTAGAATGTTTGAAGGCAGCTCCTTCCAGACCACTAGGTTTTACTTTGCTGGTGGAATACACGAGACCCACAGGGACGCTGGTGTTTCCAAGTGGAGTGTTACTCCTAGAGTGCCTTCCACTTCTATCCTAGATGTATTAACAGGATTTCGGCCAGCTACAGGCAAGATATTTGTCTCGGAGCCACCGGTGGGACCAAAACACTCTTCTAGGCATTTCTGATCAAACCATCAGCGTGCTCCTGGCCTGACCCCCACCTGACCGCCCCTGCTTTGCCTGGGTCAGTCTACACCGTGGCCCCGGGAATGCCCTGATGGCAGAGGTGCTCAGAGCCATCCGGCTGTGTGGGGAAGTTTGAGTGAGAAAATCGGCAGAAAGCAGCATGGGGGGCGGCTCCCAGAGGCAGCGAGCAGAGACCACTTGGTGGTGGACACAAGAGTCATCACACGCAAGGTCGACATGAGCGTCAGCTGGGCAGAGCAGGGGAGCACAGACAGAAGGAGGTGTGGGACCATATGGTGCGGTACTAGACTGGGACGCGAGCGGCTGGCCCACGGTGGCTGGAGGAATACCGCACACCCTGTCCTGCTTCATTCTCTAGTCTGCCAAGTAGTACTGAATAGCTACCATGTGCAAGCACAGTGCCAAGACAACAGTTGGGTGCAGTAATCTAGGTGGGACATGACCCGGGAAGTACAGATAAAGCAGCAAGGAAAAGAGGGAAACGTGCCACATCGGGAACCAATTAGCAGCGCAGCCCCACCATCTGTTTCTTCCAGTGCTCTGGCTACATCTTTTTATGGGACTAGTAGAAGATAGGTAGCTTTTGCTAGCTATCATTTAAACATGAGGATTCACGGGGACTTCTTACAGTTCTACTGCGGTGGGATTCACATATATAATTACCCCTTTAAGGTCGACGATTTACAGGTTTCCAGTCCATTCACAGAGTCGTATGACCGTCACCACCACAATCAACTTGAGAGCATTGCATCACTCCAGAAGGAAGCCCTGCATAGTTTAGCCGTCATCTCTGTCCCCCGCGCCCCCACACCTCCACAGAAATAGGAATCACCTGGACTGGAACCCTCCAGAACAACGCTGGGGACAAGTGAGGTCACGGGCATGCTTGTCTCACTTCTGGTCCTAGAGGGAAGCACCCAGACTTCCACGATCACGTGTGCTGTTAGCTGTGGGCGTTTGGGTGTCCTTTATGAGGCTGAGGATGTGCCCTTCCATCCCCAGGCTTTTTAGTGTGTGTGTGTGTGTGTGTGTGTGTGTGTGTGTGTGTGTGTGTTTAATTATGATAGAGTGTTGGATTTTATCAAATGCTTTTTCTGCATCTATCTAAATGATCATGTGGGTTTTGTTTCTTGTTCTATTGGTGTAATGTAGTATGTTAATTTTTTTTTGGATGTTGGGTGAAGTTTGCATTCCTAGAATAGATTCCACTTGGTTGAGGCACATAATTCTTTATATATGTTGCCAGATGTGGTTTCCTAATACCCATCTTGTGATCTATATTCATAAGAGATGTTATTTGTAGTCTTCTTTTGCTGTGATGTCTTTGTCTGGCTTTGATATCAGGGTAATGTTCCCTTAAGGAGTGTTCTTCCTCTAATTTCTTGGGCGAGTTTGTGAAGAAGGGGTATTAATTCTTGTTTAAATGTTTGATAGAATTCAGCAGGGAAGCCATCTGGGCCTGAGCTTTTCTGTGTGGGTAATTCTTAAAATTATTATTACTGATTTAATCTCTTTGCTTGTAATAGGATTATGCAGAATTTTCTATTTCTTCTTAGATAAATTTTTTTAGTTTGTATCTCTGTAGATGTTTGGCATTTCATCTATACTGTGTAATTTGTTTGTGTCACATAGTATCCCTTTGTTACTCTTTTTATTTATACAAGGTGGTTTGATATGTTTCCCTTTTGTTCATGATTTTAGCAATTTAAGTCTTTTTTTTTCTTGGTCAGTCTAGCTGCAGGTTTGTCGATTTTATTGATTTCTTCAAAGAACAAACTTGGTTTCACTCATTTTTCTCTATTGTTTTTCTATTCTCTGTTTCATTTATTTCCACCCTAATTTTTGTTATTTTCTTTCTCTGCATGTTTTAGGTTTAGTTTGCTCTACTTTGCTCAGTGTCTTACGGTGGAAGATTAGGTTATTGATTTGAGATCTTCCTTCTTTTCTAATAGAGACTACAAATTTCCTTTTGTGTGCAGCTTTAGTTGAGTCTGGTAAGTTTTATTATATTGGATCTTCACTTTAATTTATTTTAAAATTTCCTTTGTGATTTTTTTATTTGATCGATTGCTTAATTAGGAGTATATTTTAGGGGCACCTGGGTGGTTACCTCAGTGAAGCATCTGACTCTTGATTTCTGCTCAGGTCATGATCTCTGGTCATGAGATCGAGCCCTGTGTCCGGCTCCACACTCAGCGGGGAGTCTGCTTGAGGATTCTCTCTCCCTCTCCCTCTGTACTCCTTACCCCCCTAAAAAAATGTGTTATTTAATTTCCACATATTTGTCAATTTCCAAATTTTCTTTTTATTAATTTATAATATAATTCCATTTCTTGTTGGAGACCATACTTTGTATGATTTCAATCCTTTTAAACTTATCGAGGCTTGTTAAAAGGAAAAAAATTCTGTTTCTCTCTACTCACATCAACACTTCTGACACAAATTAGTTTTTTTTACCCTAAGCAATTCTCCGATTCTGGGGGAGACACTAATGGGGTGTGCTACAATTTAAGTCAGTTCTGACACTAACTGCATGGAGTTCACAGACCCCACTGGTTAGGGGCTCAGTCCCCCAAACCTGCCCTGGTTTAAGAAATTAATTGCAATCCCCAGGTTGTCACCCATACTTCTGACTGACTGGCTATAGACCGAGAGCCCCACAGTTCTTCTTTGGGCTTGATAATTTTCTAGAACAGCTCACAGAACTCAGGAAAATATTTACTTACATTTAGCAGTTGGTTGTAAAGGATTTACTAAGAATACAGATGACTAGACAGAGCAAGGTGTGGGGAAGGGGCAAGGACCTTCCACGCACACCACCCTCCCTGCTCCTCTATGTGTTCCCTAACATGAGCGTCCTCCGAACCCCTTTGTTCTATTTTTATGGAAGCTTCATTACACAGGCACACTTGATTAAATCGTTGGTCATTGGTGATTAAGTGGACATCCGACCCCTCTTCCTTCTCCAGAGGGCAGGGGGTGAAACTGAAAATCCCAACCCTCTAATCATGTGATTGTCTCCCCGGATGACCAGCCCCATCTTTAGGGGCTTTCCAAAAGTCACCTCATTAACATAAACTCAGATGTGATTGAAAGGGGCTTTTCTGAGTAAAAAAAGATGCTGCTTTCACATTTTTTGCTTAGGAGCTATTCAAGAGCCAGGGATAAAACTCAAATATTATAAGAAAATATGCTCAGATCACTTTTGTCACTTAGGAAATTACAAGGATTTTAGAAGCTCTGAGCCAGAAACAGGAGACAAAGACCAAATCAATATTTCTTGTTCTATCCCAACATTGCACCTGTTCTCTGGGCTAGCGTGTGGTCCCCCCTGGAGCGTGTCACTTGGGAACAATGTGGTGTCTGCTACTGGGGGGCCAATAGTGTTTTGTAGACATCTGTTGGCTCTAGTTGGCTTACAGTGTTACTTAAGGTTTCTGTTTCCTCCATAATCTTCTGCCTTGTAGTTCTGTCCATCTTGAAAGTGAAGCACTGAAGTTTCCAACCCTTCCTGTTGAATTGTCTCTTTCCGGCTTTGGCTTTGTCAGTTTTTGCTTCAGGTGTTTTAGAGCAATACTGTGGGTGCTTTATTAGTCTCCTAGGTTCCTATGACAAATTAAGTATCCTTAGCGCCTTGAAGCAACATGAGTTTACTTAGCTTTGTGGGTCAGAAGTCCTAAAATTAGAGCCTCAGCAGGGCTGCATTTCCCCTGGAAGTCCAAGGTGAGAATTCATCTTGCTGCTTTTCCTAGTGCCCGGACACTGGCTGCACGGGTCTGCTCCTGATGGGAACGCTGGACATCGGTCAGCCTTCCCAGAGGCAAGAAGAGAACTACAAGAGAAAACCAGTCCATACCTTCTGTAACTTTCTTGGAAATATCCTCAGGCAAATACCCAAGTCCATCACCTCCAAGCCCGCTTCCCATGGGACTGGCAGACTCAGTTCAGCTCAGATTTCTGCCCTATTTTACAAGGCCTTCCTTTCTTCCAGTTTCCAACAACATGCTCCTCATTTCCTTATAAGCCATGCTTTGAACGTCCATATGTCCAGCATGGTCTGTTAATGAAGATTTCGGTTATTCTGTAGCATGTTATGCTTTCCTCTCCCACGCTTCCCACTTCCAAGCCCTCACCAGCAGAGCCTTTAACTTCCACCCTTCCACAAACAGCCTACTACAAGCAATGTAGGCTTTTTCTATAATATTCCATAAAAATGTCCCATCCTCTGCCCACTTCCCAACTTCAAAGCCACATCATCATTTTCCAGTATTTCTTACAGGAGTGCCCCATGTCTGGTATCAAATTTGTACTAGTTCTCAGTTGCTGCTGTAACAAATTACCACAAACTCTGTTTTAAAACAATACAAATTTATTATCTTAAAGTCACTGAGATCCTAAGTCCTAAAATGAAGTTGTGGACAAGCTTGTGTTTTCTGCAGACTCTAGGGGAGAATCAGTTTTGTTGCATTTTCTAGTTTCTAGAAGACACCTGCGCTCCTGGCCTCATGGCATCCACGTGCATCTTCAAATCCAGAGGCATGACCCCCTTCCTTTTTTTTTTAACTCTCAACTATAAAGTTTATTCAGAACTTTAAAATTAACATAGGTGATGTGGGTTCTTTATTTCAGAAGAGATTTCTCTACATGTTACTCTTTCAAACCTCACTTTTAATTTTATTTATTTTATTTTTTATTTCAAGTTTTTATTTAAATTCCAGTTAGTTACCATATAGTGTAATATTGGTTTCAAGAGTAGAATTCAGTGATTCATCACTTACACACCGTGCTCATCACAAGTGCCCTCCTTAATGCCCATCACCCATCTAGCCCAACCCCTCACCTACCTCCCCTCCAGCAACCCTCAGTTTATTCTTGATCATTAAGAGTCTGTATTTATGGTTTGCCTCTGTCTTTTTTCCCCTATGTTCACTTGTTTTGTTTCTTAAATTCCACATATGAGTGAGATCATTTGGTATTTGTCTTTCTCTGACTGATTTATTTCACTCAGCATAATACCCTATAGTTCCATCCACGTCGTTACAAATGGCATGCCCCCTTCCAATCTCTCTCCCTGCTTCTGAATCTCCTGCCTCTTACTTATGAAGATCCTTGTGACTGCACTGGATCCATCTGGATAATGTGACGGGCCTCTATCCTCAGATCCCTAAATAAGTCACTCCTGCACAGTCTCCTTGCTGCATCAGCTATAGCATTTCTAGGCTGTGGGTATCTTCATCAGGCCAAAAGTTTGTCTGCCAGAGGTGCGTATGTCTGCTGTTGTCAGAGCTTGCTGGTGGAATAACACTTTTATCACTACAACATGTCCCTTTTACCTCTAGCAACTTTTCGTTTATTTGTGTTGCAGTCCATTTTGTCCGATATTAATAAACCACCCTTGTTCTATTAAGGTCACTCTTTTTCTATTCTTTTAATTCAATCTTTTTGTACCTTTGAAATCAAAGTGTGTCTTCCTGTAGATATCATATACTTGGATCTTTTTTTCTTTATTCAGTCTGACAATCCTTGCTTTTGATTGGATTGTTTAATTCAATCACATTTAATGTTACTGTTGATATACTTGGATTTATGTCTGCCATTTTACTTTTGTTTTCTTTCTGTCTCATAGTTTTTTTTGTGGTTGTTACTTTATTCCTCTACTAGTTTTGCTTGCTTTGAGTGAAACTTTTCTCTTGTAACATTTAATTCCTTTGATGGTTTTTCACTATATTTCTTGACTATTTTCTTAGTGATTGCTCTGGAGCTGACCACATAGGTTTAACTTATCAGAATCAAATTCAGATCTACACTAACTTAATGGGAAGAAGAAATAAAAACGTTGTTCATATGTAGCCCTATTTTCTTTCCCTTCTCTTGTGCTATCATTGTTATACATATTACATTTACATATTATAAGCCCAATGATACATTGCTATAATTATCACTTTATGTAATGTTATATCATTTATGGAAGCTGGGAGAAGAGAGCAAGTATATATTTACAGGGTTAGCTACTTGTTATTTATTTATTTATCCTCTTCATTTGTTCTGATGGATACAAGTTATCCTTTGGTGTCATTTCCTTACTCCTTACTTACAGCTTTGTTCCCACCCATGTCCTTTGTGTTTATGGTCAAATAAATTACATTCTTATATGCTGCAGGACCAAGACTGTTTATATATACCTATATATCTATATATATATATATACTGTTTTATACAACTGAAATTTAAATCAGATAAGAGAACAAGAAAGAAGAAATATGCATTTGTATTACCTTTTACATTTACATAATTCCCTTAACTGGTGCATGTGTGTGTGTGTGTGTGTGTGTGTGTGTGTGTGTGTCTTTCAAATTACTGTGAGAGGTTACTTGCATTCAGATTAAAGGACACTTGTTAGGTAGTTCTGCTAGCAACAATGCTCTCAGTTTTTGTTTTTCTACGAAAGAATGTCTTTATTTCTCCTTCAGTTTCAAAAGATAAATTTGCTGGATATAAGATTTGGGGTTAAAATATTTTTCTTTCCTTCAGCACTCTGAATATATCATCTGACCGGCTTCTGGACTTCATAGTTTCTCATGAGAAGTCAGTCAACCTTATTTGGCATCCCTTGCACATAATGACTCACTTTTCTCTTTCTGATTCTGTCTTGGTTCTCAACTATTTAACCGTGATGTGCCTGGGTGAAGCTCTTTTTGTAGTGCATTTACTTTATTTTGCATTTCTTGAGCTTCTTAGATGCTTAGATCAATATTTTTCATCAATGTTAGAAGGTTTCCAACATGATGTTTTCATATTTCTTCTGTCTCCTCTTCTTCCGTGTGTTAGTGTATGTGGCCTGCTCCTCCCTGGGGTCCATAGCCCGTGGCTGGGAGCTGGGAAGAGGGACCCCATCTTTTGGCCACAGCCACCAGAATGACATTTCCATCACGCTGAGCACACGGGAGCAAGACGTGGCTGATGTATTATGGAATTGCACTGTTTCTACGGGGGTCTAGCAGAGTCCTTAAGTAAGCGTTTTCACATTTGCTGTGTGCCTTTGAGGGTATTTCCAGAGACTATGAATAGTTATTTTTAAAATAATTTTCAACAGTTAATGGCTATTTCTCATGGAGCTCCTTGTGCTACCATCAGAAGCAGAATCCTCACCCTCTGTCATTCCAGCACTTGGTAACAAGAACATACCCTGACTCGGGGATGTCTCCTCCCGTACCCAGCACTGAGGCTGAACATGGTGGGAGTGTTCCGCTATCTTCATCTTGTTCCCCCCGTCAGCTCAGGCACTGATTCCTTCTCTCTCGGATCCTTTCAAAACCTCCTGAGGGACCACTGTCTATGGTCCCACTAAACCCCCTCTCCCCCCACCCTGCCACAGAAACATTTAATCCACTTAAAACCCCACAAAGTTCCCAACTTCCCCCGGATAAAATCTAAGTCCTTTCCAATCTTGTACAGGTCTGTCTCCCACATCTGTGAGGTTCCTGTTCAGTCGTCTGTCCGGACCCAGAATGTTTGCTTTCGCTTCAATATCTGTGCACACGTCTCCTCTACCTGCAACAACCTTCTCACACTTCTCCGTCTGAAAAATTCTTCTTTGATTCATTAGAAGTAGCTCAGGGTTCCCTTTGGTAGGAAGGTGAAGGATGGTTAGTTGTATGCCTCGTGTACACGCTTTTTCGCAGCTTTGGGGTATTTGTTTTCTTATCTTTCCTCTGTGTTAGAATGTGAACTCTGACGTCGGAAGCCCGTCCTTCCCTCTGTACCCTTAGCAGCATCCACAGTACGCAACACACGGGAGGAGGATAATGAATACCTGTAATAAATTTAAAAAATAATTGGCCGTGATGTTATACCCATTTTCAGGAAGCTTGCAGTTTAACAGGGGTTTTAGTGTGCAAGCCATTTTACGTCGGTGTGGTGAACATGATGATAATCTTATAAACAAATTCACATGGAAGCACAGGAGGAGAAGGAGCCAGAGGACGACAAGGTTTATTTGAAAGGGTGGTGGGATTTCCATGGGTGGAACCTCTCGGGAAGGAGCTCAGTGCAGATGGAGGCAAAGGCTGCTTGCGGACGTTTGGAACACGGTGGCCATTCTGATGAGATTCAGGCTGGGATATACACAGGCAGGGCTTGGAGATGTGGCCCTAAAAGCAATTTCAGGCCAGAATCTGAAGAACACTTCGTGTCATTTTAAGGAACATAGCTCTTTATTTTGTAAGTATGCATATTTATACGCTGCTTCTGTTTGCAGACTGGGTCTAAGAGCATTGACTTGCCAAACGGTAATGACCATGAAGGCGTCAACATGCGACTCATGCTCTGTGTCCGATCAGGAGCGTGCGTGCTGCTAGACCACGTCAGGGGCGGCCACAGGATCTCATTGTTCCCGGGTGACCGGACAGTTTTGCCGCATTTTTTTGGTCATGTCTGCAAACACAAACGTGGCCCAATGGCAGTGCTCGTGGGAAACACCAGGACAGGTTACGGAACGAGGACATCTGAATATAAAGACGTCCAAACTGAGACCTACATCAACACGAATCTTGCACTATATTTAAAGTTACTGTTTCTTTAGCTTAAAGAATATAAAAATTGTCCACAAACAATGCATATTGAAATATTTTCGAACTCTGAGTTTGGTTTCGGGCTGTCTTTTTAGGGGTGGGTAATGATTGTAATAGCACGTAACTGGGTCCTGGAGTAATTTCGGAAGTCAGTAATGGGAGCGTTCACACAGGATGCCCCGCAGCAGCCCGTCCCGCCCTTTGTAGAGGCCGCTGGGCGCACCGCGACTGTTTGAAAGGCCCTGAGAAGCTGGGTGTTCAACAAATACAAGTTCAATGGAGGGCAGTAGGAAATGTGATTCTCCCACATGAAATGCTTCTGTCGGGACACAAACAAAGATGGCAGGAATGAGACCCTCCCAGAATCTGGTGAAGATGAAGCGATAGAGAGCTGGCCTGGGATGAAGCGTTGAGGGGGCGTGCCTTGCGGTGCGTCTTTCTTCGCGCCGGCTCTGTGGCCTGCTTCTGGGGACTGGCGCCAACCCGCTCCAGGCCCTGGGTGTGCAGAGATGCACCTGTCTGGGCCTGCGAGCCTGGGACAGCATTCTCTCACCTGGCCCGGCAGCCCCACCTGGATGAGCGCTGCTTCCCACGTCGGGTCTGACAGCACCAGCCGGAGCATGTCGGGATCATGTCCATGCAGGGTGCTCCCCTGGACTCCAGGTTTTCCAAACGGGTATCTGGGCTTTGTCAGGGTCCTGTAGGCAAGAACGTGAAAATAATTATTACAGTGGGCGGACAGAGGTTTAACGCTCAGGCCAAGTTTATGGAAAATATCCCATGGGAATAGCACAGGTCTTGTAGAGTTCCCACTGGATTCAGTGCTGGATGTGCCGGAAACCACACACATGCACACGCACACACACATGCATGTACACTCGCGCACACACGTGTGCACACACGCATGCACACTCATGCACACGCACACATGCACACGTGAGCATGTTGATTACACAGTGCCCAGCCCGGGTGCCTCCTGGGAAACATGGAGCCAGGTAGAGGAGTGGGGAGGAGGGGACATTGGGGCACCACCAAGCACTTCTCTCCGTACAGGTGACATTTGAGCAGAAATGTGAAGGACACAGGACAGCAGACCGTGCAGAGATATGGCAGGAGCTCCCCCGTGGAGGGAACAGCGAGCAAGAAATCCCTGAGGCAGGAGTTGAACAAACAGTAAGGAGCCGGCCGGTGTGGCTGGGGGCTGCAGAAGGGGAGGAGGGGCCGCTGGGAGGCTGATGGCGTGGCGTCCGGAGGCCACGGGAGGCCCCAGCCTTCGCCTCCACCTGTGACATCGAACCCGCCTCCTGTGCTAGGTCCGTGCGG
Source organism: Halichoerus grypus (assembly GCF_964656455.1). NCBI lineage: Eukaryota > Metazoa > Chordata > Mammalia > Carnivora > Phocidae > Halichoerus > Halichoerus grypus. The sequence goes on along the minus strand of NC_135720.1, from coordinate 1,350,771 downwards.
TGTCCTTGACCTCTGCAAACGCACTTCATCCCCAACGACGTCTCGAAGGTGGTATCACAGCAGGAAATGAGTTACTGAGGTCAGCAGAGACATGAGGCGGCTCCACTAGGCCCACAACGCCAATGCCCGGTGGATCCCAGCTTCAGAACCGGCGCCCCGTGGCTTCAGTCCGCGCGTGTGTGCGTCACGCCACAGACAGACGCGCAGCGCTTCCCTCGCCGCGCCTCGGGCTCTGAGCTGCTCTCAGTCTGTGAATGATCTGATACTGATGATTACAACACGCATCCACCACGTAGGTTGTATTTCTTGTTTCGCCTCAAATGCGGTGCATGCATTTTATGTGGAAGCTTTTGTAACGGCCGCATTGGACAGTTGCGCACGTTTATACCGGCTGAGTGGCTAGAGCGACTCTTTAAAGGGGAAAGTAGCGTTTGTGTCTTGAAGTGGACATGGTTGCACGCACCCGTTCACGCGTGGATGGTCGTACGACACAACACAAAGGGGATCAAGAGTGGAGTCTGAACAGAAGGTCTGCAAACTAATACTAATGGCTCTGAAAATAAAATGGCTCTTTTATATGATTCTCTAAACTCTAAAAATGCAAAGTCAATGAACAGTTATGAAATGATGAAGAGTTTGTAAAGTGCTAAATAAGTACCAACTATAGTTAATGTATCTTGGGTTACAGCTTCACAGCAGGTGTTTTTAATAGTGATGAACTGATGTCTTAAAACTCAGTTCTCCAAACAAAGAGGACGACATGGGATTGTGAAGGGGAGAAGAGTCTCCGTTAATGGTCTTGTCTTCAGAGTCTAACGTTCTCTCCCACTTGCCCTGTATCATCATCAGCACGACCGCCAGCAAGTTTACGATCAGAATCTTCAGAGCTGACTGGTCACCTTCCTGGCCAGGAGTCCGAACGGCTCATCCCGCCCAACCTCCTTCCCCAGGCTCTCCATCCGTGGGTGGCCTGGCTTGTCTGCCGGCTTTACGTGCTGCTGCCCGTGGTGCCCGTGCCCTGTGGGGACCCTTCCCCTCGAGTGCGGGTTGCTCCCGGTGCTCTGCTCCTCTGAACAGAGTATGGCGAGGGGGTGATTGCCACTTCCAGGATGAGCTCACAAGACGGCCGCCTTGCTTGCTACAGCTCGTCTCCTCGCCCACTCTGGTAGAAACAGATGCCTTTGTGGGACCTGTCCTGTGGAGCAGACGTAGGCAGGGAATCGATGGCAGGTTCTGGCCAGTAGTCCTGGAAGAGCTGCATCCTGCCAGCCATCACACGAGTGAGCTTGGAATCAGACCTTCCCCATCACGCCTTCCAAAGTGACCACATCCCCAGCCAGCATTTGGGGTAAAGCCTCTGAGAAACCCCAAACCAGATGGCTGGACGCAGCCACGCCCAGGCTCCTGACCCACAGGAGGGGTCAGATCCTAAAAGCCTCTATGTTTCGGGTTATTTTTTAATGCAGCAATTTATATGCCATCTTGATGTCTACACCTCAGCTCTACAGGGACCCTCCTTCCTTCTCCACGAGGACTGACTTCACCGACTTCCCAGCTCCTGGCAGATTCTCCCGTATGTCCTTTCTCTGCGGGTCACATTTGCTGTTTTAATTCCATGTTTATCAGGATTCTATCATTTTATCCGTGTGCGTGTTCGCTTACTCATTGCTTATCTCCACTTTATTCTTCACTGTGAGGTCAGTGTCGACCAAATGTACACGTTCAGGAAGTGTTAACTGAGAACGCAGAGAATGAATGGAAGTGTCACAGACTTAAATCTTTTCTGAGACAGTAGATTATTGAGAGGAATATATATATTTTTAATACTACGTATGCCAGGCGGGATCACAAGAAAATTTTGACGAGCAGGCAAGGGTCAGGTTGAAGACACAGCTCCCGGACGGCGTGGACACGCCGCCGAGAAGCGACTACAAGCCCAGGGCCGTCAGTGACGCCCAGAGCAGGCGGCAACCCCCACCATCCGTCAGCCACCGCTCGGGACTTCACACCTGTGATTTTGTCTTGTTTTATTTTACTCCTCACGATGACCCATTGAGGGAAATATTTTACTTGCTCTTTACGTAATTTTCAGCGTCAGACGGTTTCCGTGATTCCCGGGGAGCCCTGACAGACCACAGGGTGAAGTCTGAATCCTGGCGTGCCCGGCACCAGGCCTCACGTCCGCGTGCACGTGCTCATCCTCCCACCGTTGCCGCCGTGTAACTCGACCCACGGCCTGCGGTTCTTCACGCTGGTCGCACAGATGAACCACGCGGGAGACTGAACACTACCCATGCTGGGCTGAGCCCACAGATTCTGCTGTAGTTGGTTTTTATTAGGATTGCCATTTCGAGGGTCTACTTTGCATATCGATCCTAAAAACTTTGGAATTGCAGGGCGAGCTATTTAGTGAGGGATTTAAATCGTTATGGAAGGAATAGAGATGGTTGGGCTGCTACTGCCCACCAAGCGGGGGATGCTGAGAAGCCGCAGACGCGGCAGGGCGGGGATCCCGGTGACAGATGGCGTGACGCGGCGCTGGACTATGATCTGACGCGTCTGACCGATTCTAATTCTTTCAGCAAACATCCACCCTGTGCCATGATCAGCATTAAGCTCTTCATCAATTAACTTGAAAATTGATAAAACACAGTACCTTTATCAAAACTTGGTAGAATTTTTGGTCCAAAGTTGTAGCAGCTAGATTCTGTTTTTTAATTTTTTTTCTTTCTTTGTACATTTATATTTGTCCTTAAAAATAAAATATTGTACCGGGAAAGGTTTCTCTCTCCTGATTATTAGAGTATTGACGCAATGGTAGACTCCTAGAGACCTGCGCCTTCAGTGACTTCGGTTCTCTCCCGGGGAGGCGTAGGCTCCTCGTGACAGCTCTGTCCCACCCGGCCTGCGGTTTTAGAACAAAGTGAAATCAGTGACAGGATCTCCAGAAAGTCAAATTACAGAATTTAAGTTTCTGTGTAGATTGGTCCTAATCCTAGTTTATGAGCCTTTCCCAGAAGATTGAATGTGGCGAGGCAGGGAGAAAAATAGCACCACACATACACCTCCAAGTCTTCAATTGCCCGGAGAAAGAGAGCTCCATCCAAGCCGAGAGGATGAACGAAAGCTGGGGCTGACTGAGGGGTTCGGGTGGCAGGACGCAGCCGCCGAGCCGGAGCGTGAGCGGGCCGGCATCCTGGGCCCCACGGTGGCAGCCAGGCCGAGTGCCGTCCTGCTTCCTGCTGGCAGGGACACCTGCTGGCCTTGACCCGGGAGCTGGTGCTCGCCTTCCCGCAGGACTGGCATCCCGGTCCGAATGTGCTTGCCCTCCCGGAGACGTGGATGCGGCGGCAGAAGCCAGGGCGAGCCGGACAGACAGCCACTGCTCTGTGCACTCTCTGAGCTCCCGGCACAAACACATCACCACGACAGGCTTGGCACGTCTCAGCCCGGGTGCCCGCCGCTGTTTCTCTCCACTTTCCTGGAAGAAGCTGGGGGGATTTGGAAGCAGTTTCTGGACTCCTGCTGTGTGCACAGGGCAGAATAAACACTGTTCTCAAAGAGTCTATTAGGGATAATTAATCATTTTAACCCAAGATGGGTTTTGGAAGGGCTCACATACCTTCACCACAGGAGGAATTTCTAAATACCTAGCACAAGCACCATATTTTTTTTAAAAAACAATTTAACAAGGACTGTTTCTTCAGAAAGCATTTTCTATCTAAATGCACTGATGGCTGGATCTCAAGAAATGATTTAAGTGTTTTTCTAAAAAACAAGGCAGGTATTTTTCAATGCAACTGTTTTCAGGGAGAGCACACTGCTCTTTCTGTGGAATACGTCTTGATACTTACAGAGATTTTAAAAGAAAATATTTGGGCTGTGGTTGAGGAATCAAACAGTCTTAAGTATGTAAATAATGACAGGCTGGAACTCTTTCTAAAAAAATATGTACTAACTGTTAGACCCGGGGCCAGCTTGCGGAGGACGATGTGTCTCGAGATGGCACCGGCTGGCCAGTTCCTCTCGCACAGATGGCTGATGGGACCGGCACGGGGGTCACGGGTCCTGCACGTGGCACGCGGCATGGCTCACACGAGAATATCTTCCTGGGTCATTCTGGTGTCATCCCCGGAATTACTGCTGTGGTTTAAGAGTCTTCTTGGAGAGTTGATGACGAGTCAAGACAGTTTATTATCTGGGACGGACAACTCGTTTTCTCCCTGGCGAAGTGGGCAAACTGACTTACCTTATGCAACACGTTACCACCCGCACTGGAATGTCCGGTCCACTCCGGCCTCCCCAGTGCCCACGGCGCCGGCAACTCATCGCTTCCTTCCGGGCTGGGTGCTTGTCTCGGGAGACTCAGTGGCTGCGATCCCAGGTTATGCTGAGCTCTGGGTTTAGGGGAGGCGGACACGGGGTTTGTAAATCGGAAAGGTCTTCAGGGTCGTTTGCACATTGTGCTTGGCGTATGTCCACACGCAGCAGTACAAAAGCAGATCTATCACACACGGCAGTTGTTGTGACTGGTGGCTGGCACAGGAGTGTCCAGGACGAGCCTATTCGGCAACATTTGGGGGTCTGCTCACGGCGCGGGATGACTGTCATGGTGGGAACTGGTCTAGTGGTTATGAATCTCAGGCCACAATTCTGTTATGAAGGAAACATAATTTTATGTCTATTTATAGTTTAGTTAATTTTTGAACATCCATTTCGGGGCATTGGAGCTGCAATCTCGTTGTATTGCAGTTGCCCGTGGCCTCCAAGCCTGCTTTCCGGGCCTTCCACACAAGGTGCCAAGGCGGGGAGCAGCCTGCGTGGCAAGCTATTCAGCCCGTGCCCCTCACGGGTATGCTTCTGCTTCTGCTCCTGGCTCTGAATGAAGCCTGGGAGCCTGGGGTTCTGTCTCCAAATCCAACAGTCCGACCCGCAGTCCGTCCAGGACTCTGGTCCTGCAGCAGAGTGTGACCAAGCCTGTGAGGCCGGGCTGGCTGGGCTCCGGGCACTTAGGGACACATGTCAGCTTGTAGTTCTCCTGTTTACTCTGGGTTTTCCTTCCTTCCCTATTCTGAGGTACAGAAAAAATTTCTTCTTCGTCTTTTTAAAGATTTATTTATTTATTTTAGAGGTGGGGAGGGGTCACAGGAAAGGGAGAGAATCTCAAGCAGAATCCCTGCTGAGTGCAGAGTTCAATGCGGGGCTCAATCTCATGACTCTGAGATCATGACCTGAGCCAAAATCAAGAGTCAGATGCTTAAATGACTGAATCACCCAGGAGCCCATTGTTTTTTCTCTAAATCCGGCCTTGTGGATTCAGCTCCACAAATTTCCTCATTATGCTGCTTTAATAATTCTTGCTTCAAGAAAAGGACATTTCATTGTCCGGCTGTCTGAGGGGAGGAGGGTCACGGGAAACAGAAATTACTGGGGAAAAACCCATAATAATTAATTTATCACAGTGTGCTCCCACAGTTGCGTATGTAGATTCGTATCTGGGATGAATAGGAGTAAAGGTTGCCAGCATATGAATACCATCCAAGATATTAGTGTAAGCAGAGCCTCAGAGACTAAGAAATGAGGCAAGAGGCCCAGAAAATAAGACCACCTGCTGGGAACCCAGGCACGGGAACAGCGCCACCAAATTTGGAGGGGCCACAAACAGCCCGGTTTAATCCTGCTTTGCAAAGGTCCTCATGTCCTCCTGGGTGAAACCAGACCCACTGTTATAGGGAAGAATTAAATCCAGAATTCAACCACCAGGGTTAAAAGGTGGGAATCCTCTTGGACCGTGACGAATGGAGATAATTATGCGAATATAAACAGCACTTTGCCTTGCCTTGATACATCAGTTGGAAGTGTTTTGGAATATATAATTGACCAAATGACTCAATTTTCCACTTCAGCTTCACTTGTAGATAAATTTTAAGATAGGTTTTGAGTTTATATACCAATTCTTCTTGGAGAAGAGAAAAAAGGGAAGCATGGTTTATGAACAGTGCCAATTCCTAGTAACTTTGATTCATATATGGATCTAAGTAGAAAACCATTTATTTTTGTCATGCATTTTTAATGAAGAAACACAATATTTATTCTTTATCTATGTCCGGGAGTCAGCAAACTCTGGTTATGTGCGAGTGCAGATTGAAAACGTTTGCTTCCTATTTCTCACACTAGACTAGGGAGCCAACTGGTACGAAGTACGCATGCAAATTCAGCTCCATGTCCTCTGTGGAGCCCGGTTCCGCAGATGGGTTCAAGAGCGTCGCGGAGGCCGGTGCCAGCAGAAACCCGCGGCGCCGTGAAGGGGCAGAGCAAGGACCGCGGTGTTCCTGTCACGGCCAACACGAGAATGCAAAGAATCTCTGGCATTCGTGCCAGACTTCCCAGAACAAGACTAGCAGCATCTTTTGTAAAAATAATTGGGACTTTCAGGAAAGGTTATTCAAAAATGTTGACAATGATACTCTAGGCTCACCTGTTGCAGGAAATCTCCGGGGAAGCAGGTGTGTGCAGGACACAGTGGGAGGGGCCGGGAACTCAGCGGTCAGACGCATCACCCTCCCCGATCTCCCGGTTCTGGAGACGAGGCCACATCGAGTCAGCACACGAGGCTAGAACACACGGAGCAAAGCACGCTGAGAGAAAAGAGGTGGAGAGTGGGAGAAAAACGATAGACTCTCCTTCTTACTCTGATTCTAAGATTTCATGACTCACATGCCTTTATGCTAATTTTCCTAAAATTAATTCTAACACCGCAGCAACCGGCTCCTCCTGCTGACCTTTATCATTTCCTGGAATGGTCTGCATTTCCAAACCAAAGTCCTGACGCAGCTGTCTTCTCTGCCCCCGGCCCCTCCTGCCACGACCCGTGCTCCCCCCGTTCATACCTCTGGCAGGCGCGTCCACGGTCCCAGAGGTGGTGGGCAGCGGGCACAGCGGAGACCATAGATGCTCCTGGAAGCATGGAATTAACTCTGCCACAGCAAGCGCTCTCTGCAGACAGAATGATCCAGTTCAAGTTGAATTTAACTAGCATTTTTTGAGCACTTATTATGTGGAAGTTGCACATGAACCCGGGGCCTGTCGTCTGGAGAGTGTTGGTGCAGACAATCCGGAAATGGAGGAGGGGCTTCATGGTGTCACAGAGGAGACGTCGAAGACACAGAAGGTGAGATTAATTCCTCTGGGAAACACCAAGATGAGCAGTTACCGTAATCTGGTGTTATTTGCACTGAGCAGATGATTTCGGGTGTATCATCTAGGAACGCCCAGGACTGCAGATGGTACGATGGGACCACACAGCACTAGCATGCGAGGAAAATGTGGTTTCTTCCTTCCTTATTTTCTGTGCTTTTCCTCGTAATCAGTCCTTCCAAGTGTCCCGACAGGGCGTTCCGTCCCCCTCCTCAAGGACCAGACACATCAGACGCTGTACTGACTGTCTCGTCACCGGAGCCTCCCTCCCGACGTCCGCCATCCTCCTGCCCCCGCCGGGCTGGCGCCGCAGTCCCGTCGGGGAGGAGCGAGGCTGGCACAGGGGCCGGGACTCGGGGCGGGCCCCAGCACGACAACGGCAGGGCAGTGGCTGAGGGAAAGAGTGGATGTGGCGGTAGGCGCGAGCGAGTCCGCGTGTCTGCTCAGCACAGGGCAGGGGTCCTGCTGTCCTCCAGGCTGAAGCAGTGGGTGCTGGGGGTCCGCTGAGCGCCCTCCAGGTCTCTCGTTGCTCTTTAGAGGCTCCTTCTTGGCAGCTGCAGTTCGAGTGTATACTGGGAGAAAGGGTGGGTGAGTGCATCCACCCCATGTTCAACAGGGAATATCCAGGCAAGCGTGTATTCTGTTAATTGGGACGAGCGGGCATTTCAGGGCTCCGGCGATGGGCGGCTGGGTGGGCTGGGGTCTGCACCCACTTGCAGGAACCTCACCGCCAGCACGCGGGGACCGGCAGGGCTGCGCCCGCTGCGGCCGTGTGAGCGCGGTCTCCCACGGGGCGCCGTCAGCAGGTGCAGGAGCGGAGCCTGCGGACGGGGGGCGGCACCTGCGGGAAGACCCGGCGGGGCCAGCGGGCGCCCACACACAGGCGAGGACACCATCTCCACGCCCCTGACATGAGTCCCAACTCGTGTGCAGCCACACGTCCCAAACACGATGACGTTTGTTGGGACATTTACTATCTCTTTCCTGTGAGCACTGTTCTTTCACTGCACTTTCTAGTTTCTCAGCGAGATTTCTACAGCGACTGTAAGAATGTAGGAAAATTGATGTTGGGTAGGTATTAGGAAGGTCTCCTATCATTCTAAATGGATCTTTCTTGTGTCCAGGTCACTGGAAATGGTGTCTTTTGTAGCAAAACATATGCCAACACCTTTATTTCTCTGGTGATAAAATATTTTTAACTGAATTACTGGTTAAAATGGTGAAGTGTGGTTGTTCCCCGTCTAGTCAGGTTCAAGAGTTAGGTGTTGCTAAGACGTATACTGGTTCCAAATACAGAGAGTTGCCATATGGAAAGCACAAAGCAAAATCACGTTAATAGGTTAATGTTATACTATTAGTTATTAATATAACATTAATCATACTAATATACTATTACGATTATAAAATACATTTTATGATACATACAATACAATGATATATTATTAATACTGAGATTAGTACCGCATACTGGGTATTCGATACGATCTCAGTCTCCTAATACTCAGCATCATATGTCGCGATGCGCATCCCACATGGTGGGAAGCCCATGTCCCGGCATCTCCCGGGAGCAGACAAAAGCCTGCTTCTTCTCCCCAGTGGCAAGAGGAGCGGCCAGATTGCTCACACGAGAAGGGGCCTTGTGGCCAGGGCCTGAGGTAACAGGACTTTCCTGCTTCCAATGATATCCAGCCTCTGGCAGTCTGCCTGGAACCATAAATACTGAATTTCAGAAGTCTCTTTCAAAACCTGCGCATCTTCAGACGCTGAGTCCCAAAACCTCCCGCGGAACCCTCAAGTGCCCGGGAGCCGCGCTCTGGGCTGGGGATGAGCCTCCCTCCCGGAGGTGCCCGCACACGCCCAGCCGCCGGCAGTAACAACAGCATTTCAACGTGAGTCTGTCCAGTTGTCTCTGGCTTAACAAGTGCAAAGTTTCCCAAACCGGGATCGTCTGCTGTTAGTCTGGAGGCTTGCGGGGGTGCAAACGGACAAACTCCTGCTGTTGGAGGCGGCCCTGTGGAGCAGTGGGGTCGAGCCCGGGGCTGGTATCACATGCCAGCCCAGGTCAGCTCCGTAAGCTGCGCGTCCTCAGTGCCTCACTCGGCTGTCCTCGGGCCGGCCGGCAGGAACGCCTGAACAAGGCGACCGGATCCTTGGTCGCGACCGGATCCAAACTACTGAGCTGCTTTGACATTGGAAATGAGCTTTATGTAAGTTGGTGCGGCTCACTATTTTCCAGACAGAAAAACTGCTTTGGAGAAAAAGAAAAATATCCATTAATCGGACAACTACAAAGTGCCAAGGACTCTGGCGTCTCATCTAACTTAATCCTCTAAACAATCCTCTAAAAGAAAGGTATCCTTCTCTTCACTTTTGTTTAAATAAGTAACCCAAGGGCACGAAGAGATAAATCTCAGATGTGCTCGACCCCAAAGCATTTGTTCTGTCCACAAGAACCTAGACCTTTGATTTTCATGAACTGTGTTCTCCCACTGGTGACCTCAGAGAATAGATCTTTCTAGGGAGTAGACCAGAACAATTGGCAAATTATGACTAGAACATAGTCCCAGATACTGTTCAAGTTTAAATTCTCACCAGCAGTTTTCGTCTATTTGTTTTTCAAATCTTTGTCCCTGTGTGTAAAGGGCAAGGAGAGAGCCTCAGCGTCCCGGGGTCTGGCCGCCCCTCATGCCGTTCGGACGACGGGGCGATGTGCAGGATTCCTGAGCTCCAGAGTCTGTGTAGGTGGGGCGGCTGAGCGTTGCTGCTCGGGCCGTGAGCGCCCTCCACCTGAACGTCCTTCGTGGGAAAATGACCTGGGCTCATGGCTGCTCTCTGAGGCCTAGGAACACGCCTTTCCTTCCAAACCAAGTGGGCTGCATGCAAATCAGAGCCTGTTGCCACCTTGTGATCAAGAGCTGGGGTCACCTGAGCCGCTAGGGAACACCAGACGCCCTGCCCTCTTGTTAGACGCCACCCGCCCGCTTCCTCCCCCCGGGCGCTCTGCTGCACTCCGTCTGGGGGCAGGAACTGCGCACCATGTTCGCATCAAAGGCCCCTCATCATTTTGCCAGCCTCCAAGTCTGAGCCACGGCCAAGCGGACCGCCCAGGCTGAGGGTCTACTCTGTGCTCCCTCAGCCCCGGGGGCAGGTGGGTGGAGAGGCTGCGGCCGACCCCTCGCTGGTGCCAGGGGCCCTGCGCACAACTCTAACTCCTCCCGGCGGACGGTTAACACAGAGGCTCGATCTTTTTCTAGACTATTTTCTCTTCAAAAGTGTATTTAAAAAATGAAAATTGAGGTAATAGTAACCTCATTGCAAGATATGCCTTTTCCTAAACCCGTGTCCTGAGTGTGGAAAGTGTCGCAGTGGGTGGGGGTGGTTGGGCCTGTGGTTCCCCATCGCTGCTGCTGTCGGGAGGCCGTCCGAGGGCGTCTCTCCATCCGCCGTCATCATGAAGAGATGCCTATTAATCGTGGGGTCCTGTTCTGTGAAGCACACGTGTGTGTTATATGATTGATACGATGAATAATATGAGAGTTTACACTCCATTTTATTTCATGGAACAGCTAATAAATCACAGTGAGCCATGCTTCCTTCAAAACTCCATTTCTATTCTTAAATTTGTTCATGATTCATGAGTCAACCTGCTTCTGCTCGAACCCACACACTTCCGTGCTTGCGCTGAGTTATGAGTGTTCAGTGGAAAATTTGCTTTCAGAGGTCGGCAGGGGCCACGAGAACAAACGAGTTACATTCACACGCTGGTAGCGGGCTGCGTAGGGCGTCTGTGACACGCGTCCCCTCCACCCCGCACCCCTGCACAGGCTCACAGCGCTGGCTGTGCTGGGAGGGCTTCTGTAGGGGAGGAGGGCGCAGGCCCGGCGGGTCTGACCGGAGGCTGGACCGGGGTCTGCGGACGTGTCCGCAGGTGGCTTTGCCCCCGGACGTGGCTGCTTGCGTGTCCTCCACCGCCGTGGCTGCCCTCCTGCTGAGAGCGTGGCCTTCTGACTCCCGAGGGCAGCACCTGCAAAGGGAGCAAACACAGGACCGCGGACCGCTGCTTACCCTGGTTCCCTGGGTGTCCGTCCCAGTGGAGGCCCAAGGTCATGCGATGACCTTCAAAATGTCAGATTTGTTCTCTGACCTAGTTTTCCACTTCTGTCTTCCCGGCACCCTGTTTCAGCCACACTGTCCTTCGTTTTGCCACCAGACTCTCTCCCATCCAGGGCCTCTGCACACCACCTTCCTCCTCTGGCTTCTTGCGCCAGGAATCTGCACGGTCCGTCTCCTCGCCTGCGTAGACCCTTACGCCCATGCAGCTCTGCAGGTCGGCTCTGTGACCCTTATTTTAAATTCAACTGTGACGGGTGCCTGGGTGGCTCAGTCGTTAAGCGTCTGCCCTCAGCTCAGGTCATGATCCCAGGGTCCTGGGATCGAGCCCCGCATCGGGCTCCCTGCTCGGCGGGAAGCCTGCTTCTCCTCTCCCGCTCCCCCTGCTTGTGCTCTCTCTCTCTTATTTTGCACTCTCTCTCTCTCTCTCAAATAAAGAAATAAAATCCTTTTTCAAAAATTTACTTAATTTCTTACTTACTTAAAAGAGAACCCCCGCCCACAGCTCTCGCGCCCTCCCCTGCCCCGGGTCCTGGGTAGCTAGCCCTGTGCTGGTGACGCAGCTCCCCTCCTCCAGGAGAAGAGAAGCAGGCTGCTTCGTAGCATCTGCGTTTCCTTGGGGTAAACACTCTCTCCCTGCGGCCGACTGATTTCCAACTACCGCTGCCACGTCCCTTAGCGGAAGCCGCAGGAAAGGTGCCCACCCAGCTCTCCGAGCCGAGGTCAGCTCCGCCCCTGCATGTCACCCCACATCGCTCAGCTGTTGTCTTCCTTACTCCCGTTAAGGTCCGCGGAGCACAGATTCTTGTCTGTTTTTTTCACAGCTGGATCCCCTATGTCCCGATGAACACCTGCGAGCGCATGGTGCTGACAGGCCTGGTGTCCACTCGGCCTGGGGCGGTGATCTCATCCACTTTTCCTGAAGCGGGACGGGAGGGTGGGGAGCTCGTCTGCTGAGAACAGCAGGCTGCACTGTGGGATGACACGTGCACTGACCAAGAAGGGCATCGTGCAGAAAGCAGACCGGACAATCAAGAAAGGACCATGGCGCAGGATGGCCGTCGACTCACCTCGGCTGCCCAGGTCCCTCAGAACCCCCAAACTGTGGCACCCATGTGGACGGTAACTTTGACATGTACACAATTTGGAACACGAATACACGAAAAGTGAATAGCTTTCCGTATATAAAGGAGCGGTTATATTTCATGCCGGCAGTCCAGGGAAGGAGATTGATTACTTGAGAAATCGTGCCAAGAGAAAATGACTGTTTACACAAAAATAAAATAAAATATATATTTAATACCATTCTTCAAAATAAACTCCAGACCAAGATCAAAAGGAAAACCTTTTAAGAAATGGACACATAAATGTGGGGGGATAATACTCTTAAATCAGGATAGAAGAACTTCCCAAGTATAAACTCAAGAAATAGTAAGATAAATATTGGTCAGTTTAATTTTCGTAAACAAAACATTATATATATAAACTTTATGGAACAAGTTAAGTTGCAAAAACTGGGAAAAATGTTAACTAATACTTCAATAAGTAACATCTAACAGCCATTAAAGTGGTAAAATTGCATGAAAAGCTGATCATTGACGTGAGTAAATTATTCACAGGAAAGGGTGTAAATAAACAACTCCACATGGCTGAAAAATATAAATCGGTGTCAGATTGTTCCGAATAATGCAATCTAATACTGTTTTCACCTGCTAAATTAGCAAATAATTTAATAATTCAAATTCCTCGTTGCTGGCGTGCATACAGCAAGACGGGCACTTCTTCATTTTCTGGTGGGAAATGTGATTGATACGCTCTTTCTGGAAAATAAAACATACCAATTTAAAACAGTGATATTCTCTGACCTAATGATCCCACTCCCAGGAAAGCTATCCCAGTGAAATGGAGAAAAATACAGGTATGCACTGAGGTGTGTGTTAGAATATTATTTATAATAGAGCTAATTTGTAAAGATCTATGTGCGCCTCACACTGGGAGAATGTTACATGGGTTATACTGTGTTTAGGCTAAGGAAGAGGGTAATATCGAAGCTGATACGTACAAGTAAGCTTCACACAGTAGGAACATTCTCGGGAACATCAGACTGGGCGAAGAAGGAAAGAAACGGAGCTGTGCACGCAGTCCTCCCATAACGTTGAACTAAGGAAGGAAATCCACCAAATATTAACAGTAATTACATCAGAGGAGTGGAGTTTGGCATAAATCTTTGTTTTCCTCTTCATTCTTGTTTGGGTTATTATGCTTTCACTCAGAAAACTAGTTTAGTGATTAGAGAGCAGTGTGTGTGCGCCCCGTGGGGGGTGCGGGCTTGGCGGGGGTCTCGGTTGCTGCAAGCCCGCGCCCAGAATCAGCCGCGTGTTCCCCTGTTTGGTGCCTTTCTGACAAATGCCTTAGTCACTGGTATGGACCAGACTGTGTTCCCCAAAACTCATCTGTTGAAGCCTCATCCCCAATAACCCCAGAATGTGACCATATTTGGAGAGAGGTCTTTGCAGAGGTGATTAAGTCAAATGGGGTCTTTCAGGTGGCCCTAACTTGGTGTCCTGATGAGAAAAGGAGCCAAGGACAGAGTCAGGCACAGAGGGACGACCACGTGAGGTCACGGGGGGAAGGCGGGGTCTGCAGAGTGGGACAGTGGCCTCAGGAGAGACCAGCCCTGCCCACGCCTAGGTCTCAGCCTTCAGATTCCAGGAACGTGAGAGAAAAAAGGTCTGTGGGTTAAGTGGCCTGTCTGCGCTATCACGGTGGCCTGTAGGAGTGGGACGGTCACTGCGTCTGGAAGTGTTACCCGAGGGAATGGACCTCTGCAGGCAGAAGCTCGATCACGTCGCCTCGGGACCCATCTTGGTACACGTGAGTCATGTCCACTATCTAGAAGGCGTTTTTCTTTTAAGACGGTGGCATTTTAAATAAGGCGGCATATGATTGCACATATGTGTAATGCTAAAAATGTTTAGCATTGATCTTAATTTTCACCATTCTTGGCTGAAGAAGCAGGGCAGGAGGGCTAGTCGGATAAATTACAAATGCTGAAATGAGGTGTGTGGAGTATTTGGTTTCAAACTTGAGAAAACGTGAAAAATGCAGACATATACACGGACAGAAAATGCCCCGAAGGCATAACCGTGATTGGGTTTCCTGTCTGACAAGTTACAAACTGGCAGAAAGACACCTGCAGGCAGGGGGCCGCGAGGTCCCCTCACCTGTCTTAAATCTCCAAGCCTCGAGGTGACTGCCGGGGAGCCGCCGTGGGAAACGCTCTGAAATGTGGTCTGAGCGAAGCTGTCCTCCTTCTGCAGCGAAGGGAGGCTGGGCCTGCAGGTTGACCCAGCACCCAGTCACAAAACACAGGTCGTTTATTGTTGAATCGAGGAAGTAAGCTCTTCTGTGCCGCTCTAACCTTCCCTGGAGGTGTCTAAGTTACCAGCTGGCCGCAAGGGCTAGAGTGTGCTCATCCTTTCTCTCTCCCCTCCCCGGCCGCCATCCCCCAAACATACTGTTACCAAAAGTTCCGAACACAGGGCGCCTGGGTGGCTCAGTCGGTTCAGCGTCACCTTGGGCTCAGGTCATGGTCCTGGGGTCCTGGCAGCGAGTCCTGCATCGGGCTCCCTGCTCAGTGGGGAGCCTCCTTCTCCCTCTCCCTCTGCCGCTCCCCCTGCTTGTGCTCACTTGCTCTCTCTGACAAATAAATAAATAATATCTTTAAAAACAAATTCTGAACACACACCTCAGTGGAGACAATAGCGCAGTGAACCCCAACACACCCAGTGCGTGGTGGTGACATTATGGGCCTGGGGCCAGATTCGTTTCCCCCTAAGGCTGCACCCACCAGCGCGCCCTCCCTAGGTTACGTGAAGCACGTCATCCTCCGGGGAGCCTTGACATCGTGGCTTTCCTTCCGGTGAAGTTGGCAGAAAACCAATGAGCTTGTCCAAGGCACCCAGGTGACGCCCTTGGGACCTGACACCTGAGTTCTCACTTACCCCTTGGAAATGGAGCTCCAGTCCGCCTCCAGACGACAGCACGTGACTTAACATGAACGCCAGCGAGGCGAGGTTCAAAGAGCTGAGAGCTTTTTCAAAATGGGTGACCTTTCCTTTAGTGCTCCTAACAATACATATGGTAGATGATGTTCTGAACAGAGAGATGATAGATGGTAGATCGGCACGTAGACTCTAGAATGTGTTTGTGTGTGAGGGCGCACTCTGCTCTGAACGCATCTGTAAAGTATTGCTCGACTGTAATTTTTCCGGCAGGGTTCCATTACCGCGCTTTGCCCTAGCTAAGCCCTTTAGGAATAGGACTTAAAACAATAAACATACGGTTGATGACTTTGGCTTTGGATTTGGCTTATTGAAACAGGTGCTAACTAAAATTCATTGATTTTTAAAAATGTTTTCAATGCATATTTTTAAGATGTAGCTATAGATCTATACACTTACTTTTTGCTTTTACAGATCACTTAAACGAATTTCAATCAACTGGCAGGTGGAGGATTTGACTGTTCTAACAGATTTGTAATTATTCCTCCTGTCTCCCACCTCTCCTACCCCCACACCCCCCTCCATCACACACACCCAGATGTCTCCCTAAAGATGTGGATTCTATCACGCCAGCCCGACTCGGGCGTTTCAGTGGTGAGGATGCAGACAAGGTCAGTGCAGAGGCACACGTACTGACCCTCCCCTCACTCACCTCCCTGCCCCCACCCTCCCCTCCTCCTGACTTTCCAGGTCTGCTGCCTTTATTACACATTTTGTCCTTAACGAGAAATGGCTTTGCATTTTCCAGTCTTTCCTAGGCTCTAGATCTTGACACCTCTAGTAGACTACACATTTCTTGGTCTCGGGATCATGCTTCCCCCTTTTCTCACCTCCCTTCCACAGGGAGTTTATTCAATCAGCACATGTGGTTCATCTGCCCTAAATGAGAAGGGGTACTAGGAAATCGCGTGGAGATAAACATCTCCAAATGCTAGAGTGGAATAAAGACTTTTGAAAGAATGAGGGAATGGCTAAAGGTACCAGAGAGGTGGCTAGAAGATGACATTGCTGAGGGGTCAGCTGCTTAGGAAGGCCTTCTGTCCCAGGTGGGATCTGACACCTGTCCCGCGCTGGGGTCTGATACCTGTCCTGGGCTGGGATTTTGATTATTGGAGGAAATGTGGAATTCTGTGTCAGTGAACGAGGAATAAAACACACAGTTTTCTGTGGAAAAAGCTAGTGGTCTGTTCTGCAATAAAAAGTTAGCTGAGTTCCCAACAAAGATTAATTCATCAAAACAATAGTTTCAATGAGATAAAAGAGGCTAGCTTTGGAAATGTCTGAAAGACAATAGCAAAGTCATTTTTCTTCCAGATATTTTATCAATATTTTAACATTTTAAGTAGTTTTGAGCTGCACTTATACACCCTGAAATAATAACTTTGTTAGTAATTATGGACCCCAAGCCCTAAAAGCTTCTCATGTCCTTTAATCCACATGTTCAGGTGCCTGAGACTCCCGTGCTATTTTTGATCTTGACCTTGAACATTCCCATGGAAGAATTCAGAAACTCCAGGGTAAAGAGGAGAGAACCAGGTGGCCTCGGACAGCAGTCCCTTGCATGAAGCAGCTCTGTGAATTCTGCCCTTTGCCCCGGAGCTCTGACTCCCTCGACCCCAGCTCTCCACCACAACTGCTGTGTTGCAAGAGCAACAACGCATGTGTATTTCGTCCAAATGAGGGCATTTTCAAGAATAGAAAAAGGCTTGTTACTCTGGGGCAACAGACCTCAACCGTGAATCTCCCAGGCAGACGGGAGGGATATTGAATGCCAACCATATTCTCTAATCAATTAATATCGGCCCACAACTGTGGGCAAAGCATATGCTTTGTGGAGTGAGCTTCATGAGCGTGGATGGAAGTAGGTTAGGTTGTGAAAGCCTATCCATGCCATGATCATATTCAGATTGTAGATAATTTAGTGATTATCTGCCAGACCCTCGGCATTATTTTTTGGATCTTCTACTCATTATACCAGTTGCATAAAGAATGAAGCAGCCTCCGAAAGGCGAGGTAACTCGGGGAGCCTGGTGGGAGAGCCCATGCTGACGCCAGGCATGTGCGTCCAAGCCGCGGACATACTGGGCGGGGGCTGCGGTGATGACACAGGGACTCAGTCTTAGCAGAGCCACTGGTTAAAGAGCAAACGAGGCTCTGCACGGAGAGGCGGGAGGCAGGGAGATGAGCTGCCCGATTATCAACTGAGAATCCGAACTAAAACAGCCGGTACAGAATAGAGCCGACGGGATTTGCCGGCAGACGGAGTGGCAGACAGGGGCAGAGGGAGGAGACGGAGCTTCCTGACTTGATGGACCATGTTTGTGGTACTAATAGGAAAACAGAGAGAGACAGCGAGTGACTGGGCTGACCGGGCCCAGAGTAATTGTGTGAACGCTGATGGTCCAAGCGCGGCCACAGACAGAGGCCTTGCAGCTTCAAACCTGATTTTCAGAACTGGTTCATCAGCCAAGTCTCGCTGGTAGATTCAGCATATTAACCTTCTGGGTAGAGTCGGTGAAAACATTTCTTATAATACCCCTTATCCTCACGGGATATTTTGATGGTATTACAGAGATCTCTGAACGAATCGGTTAATAACTGTAAAAAAACTTTAACTTTAATAATTTTAATAATTTTAACGGGTCCCATCTAAGCTAACTTGTAACCGATCTTCTGTTACCTCGTAAGTATATTATGTACAGGTGAATGAAACGATCTTGAGTTTGTTTCGGGTTCTGCTACTCCTCCGGGTTGACTGGGTTCTGTGGCCTCATTCCCTTCAGCAACCCCGTGTGTTAGTGAAGGTCCTGTTGGATGTCGGGCATGTGGATGCTTTGCTCACGTACTTCAGAACCTCATCAAGATACATTTCACACTCCATGAAGTTCACCCATTTCAAGGATTCAGCTCAGTGGTTTTAGTTCATCCATAGCTCAGTGAAGCCACCCACAACTCAGCCCCCAACCAGAGACCCCCTGTGCATGGTGGGCAGGGTCCCTCTTCCTGCTCTCACCCCCCCCGCCCCCCGCGAGCCGTCACCCACGCCTGGGTTGGACTGTCCCCAGTTCTCCACATAAACAAAATCCTGCCACACGATGTCTTCTGTGACTGGCTTCTTTTCGTTTAACACAGAACTTTCCAGGCTTATCCTCGGTGTGTTCTGTCCGTACTCTCTCTCTGTTGATCAGCAATACCCCATGGCATGGATGCACCACATTTTATCCATCCGTTTATCCGCTGATGGACACTTGAACTGTTTCCACCTTTTTGGCTATTCCAGATAAGCCGCTGTAAACATTTGTGTTCAAGTTCTGGTTTAGTGCTCTTGGATATATGCTTCAGAGTGGAATTGCTGAATCATATGGTAACTTTATGTCTAGAATTTCGAGGACCTGGCCAACTGTTTCCCAAGTGGCTTAGACACTTGCATTCCCATGGGCAACGCGTAAGGTTCCAAATTCTACACGTCCTCACCAACGCTTGTCACCGTCTGCTGTTTTCACTTGATCCGTCTCAGTGGGTGTGAAGAGAGTGCTCCTGTGGTTTTGATTTGTATTTCCTTAACAACCGATGATGTAGCGCATCTTCTTATGTGCTTATTAGTCATTATATAAATGTATATTTACATATTATATATTTTCCTTGGAGAAAAGTCTATTCATTTGCCTTTTTTTTTTTAAGTCAGATTGTCTCTCATTTATTGAGCTGTGAGAGATCTTAGATGTCTCATTTCAGTGTGATTTGCAAATATTGTGTCCTATCCTGTGGACCGGGATTGTCTTTTCACTTTCTTGATGGTGTCCCTTGAAACACGAGGCTTTTGAAAAATTTTGATGACGTCCAATTTATCTATTTTTTTTCTTTTCCAGTTATGCTTCTGATGTTGCCTCCCAGCAACCAGTGCAAAAGTCAAGGTCATGACGATTTACCCAGATGTTTCCTTCTGTGGGTTTAGGGCCTGAGTTCAGTTAGGTGTATGATCTGTTTTGAGTGTTGTATATATTGGGCAGAAGGGTCCCCTTCATTCTTCTGCATGAGGTGACCCCGTTGTCCCAGCTCCATTTGCTGAAAAGATTATTCTTTGTCTATTGAATGTTTTTGACACCCCTGTTGAAAATCCATTTATCATAAATGTGAGAATTTATTTCTGGCCTCTCAATGATATTCCACTCATCTCATGCTTGTATTTATACTAGCACACACAGCCTCGACCACTGCAGATTTGTAAGAGGTTATGACATTGGGAGATGGTAGTTCTCTGACATCGTTTTTCTTTTGAAAGATTATTTTTGGCTATTCTGGACTCATTGGTTAGCTCTAACAGTTTTTTGGTGAGTTTCTTAGCATTTTCTATATATGAGATGGTGTCCACTGCAAACACACAGAAATGTACTTTTTCTCCTCTAACCTGGCTGCCTTTTATTTCATTTTCTGCCTAATTGTTTGGTAAGAATGAAACCACCAGTGTCTTCCAAGTGGCTGGACCATTCTGCATTCCCCGCAGCAGTGAATCAGAGTTCCCGTTGCTCCTTATCCTTGTCAGCCTTTGGTGCTCTCACTGTTCCAGATTTTGGCCATTCTCACGGGTGTGTAGCAGTATCTCATTGTTATTTTAATTTGTGCTTCCCCAATGACATATATTGAGGGCATCTTATTTGCCATCTGTCTGCCAAAGATCTGCCATCTTCTTTGGTGACATGCCTATTAAGGTTTTTGGCTCATTTTTAAATTGAGTTGTTTGTTTTCTTATTGCTGAGTTTTCTTTTTCAGCCCTCACTTCCTCTGTGCACAGGGCCTCAAGGTCAGCTAGAGGAGAGTGGCTCCTGCCCTCTTCTTCCCAAACCTTTTCCTGGGCAAGCACACAGTCCTGCAGACACGCACAGCCTGTGGGTAGCCAGGAATATGTTCGAGCTCCCTGTGTTCATCTAGCTCTCCAAGACTTCCTTTAACTTTCTTCTAAGCTCTCAGTTTCCCCCAGTGAAATCACAGTTGGAGGCAGCTGAGAGATTGTCTGCAGTGAGCTGTTGTTCTGATAAACTCCTGGGCTTCGGTTTTGCACCTTCCCCTGACTAAGACTTCCCAGAGAGCTGCAAGTCCACACACAATACTCACTGTGTTCTGGGGGTGATTTTTTTTAAGAGTTTACTTATTTATTTCTTTGGAGAGCAGAAGTGGGGGGAAGGGCAGAGGGAGAGGGAATCTCCAGCAGGTTCCCCTCTGAGCGCAGTGTCCAACATGGGGCTCGATCTCACGACCCTGAGATCACGACCTGAGCCAAAACCAAGAGTTGGACGGACACTTAACCAACTGAGCTACCCAGGCGCCCTTTGGGGATGATACTTTTCATGGAATTTCGAAACTGGTCAAATGTATCCGTATCTGCAAAGCTTTGGCTTTTGGCTTCCACACCAACGAGCTGAGGAGGAGGGGAGAGCAGGAATAGCAGAGCTGACCGCTGACCACGGTTCAGAAAGCTCTTGTGCATAGACAATTTTCAGCTCATTCTCTTGCTTTGTTAATCACCAGAATTCCGAAATGGTTTATTTTAGTTATTTTGCTAGTATTTTTATTGGGTTGGAGGGGAAGCGAGTTCACTGAGACATTCACTGGCATTCCAGAAGCCAATCTCTCTCAGCTGTATTTTGTGATTACTCATCATGAGACAACCATTAGGAGAAAACATGGTGTGTTCAAAATGCTATTCAAGGCATTATGGGAAAACTTGCGGGAATTTTGTATCATTTAAATTTTTCTTTTATATGATGCTGTAAACTTCAAAGAACAACTATTTTTTTTATAGATTTGGGTGCAGTAAGTTATTAACATATGCATAATAGTCTGAAAGGATTATAATACACATACATATTTCACTTCTTATACAACGGAATATTGAATGTAATAAAGAAAGTACACTATTTGTAGCCGATTCTAATTACTATTTTTTTTTTAAAGGACATTTTTGAGTTATCATTAAATGAACTGGGAAGCAAGCATCATGGGAAGCCTCAACATTCCAGGGACCTACTCAGCCACAATACTAAAAGCTTCCACACCCAGAACTCATAAGACTTAATGAAAATCAGAACAATTAGAACAAAGGAAAGAAACCACACGATTGATTAGGAAGGCAACTTCAAATCCTGGGATGGAACAGTGAAAGTCTTGGTGGGGTAGGTGCTTTAGAGTTCTAACATTGTCCTATTCGTTTTTGTCAGTGAAATGTTTGTTGTTTCCTATGAAATAAAACACAGATGAAAAGAAGTCAGATGGTCTCAACTATGTGAATTATGAAGTCTGGAGCAAAGCAAGAACTCGCAGCCTTCTGAGACATCATTTCAGCCAGCTCTGTACAGGTTTAAGAAGTTGTAGAAAATTTCTGGCTGTCATTAACAGTTTTTTATGGAAATCTTGGAATCAGATATGGCTTACACACTAATGCTTTACACATTTTTGGAATTTTCCCATCTTGGATGGAAATAGCCACCCTTTCTCTGCCTTTCACACAACACCAGCATCCTGCAGGGTGGTATGGGATGGTCCAGGCTATGATCTGAAATCCAGGGGGCTCCTGGTTTGCTCAGCAGGCTCCTCTCAGATGCTAAGAGGGCTGTCCTTTCAGGCTCAGATGTTTTACAGAACTGTGCTCTATGTAATCCATTTGACACTTGATCACATGTCATCTGGGACTTAGATCCCAGATCTCTGCTATGTAACTTCCCACATGTTTCTGTGCTCTCTCCCGCAAGCACTCCGTGAGAACCTTAAGGACAAAAAAGTCTCACCCTTTAAACATCAGCTTCATGCTGGCCAGCATCGTGCCTTCCAATCAACACAACAGTGTTTTGTGATTTGATTAAGCAAAGGCTGTGCCATTTTCTAAGCAATATCACCCTCTTAAAAAGAATAAAGTTAATCTGAGGTCCCAAAGGCTGGAAAGAAGAGAATGATCTGAAAATTTACTCTACAAAAGCTCAAAATGACTGTTTTACCTGAGAGTTATGAGTGTGGGATCTGGTACGCCAGACCCCTGAGCGCTGCTGAGCACCTGTGGGTCGGGGTGCACTGACTTTAAATCACGAAGATGCGCGTGTGCATTCACATCCGAGATTGAACTATGAATCTTTGGTCTTACCCAAACAGTGACTTTCTATGCTTCTTCTTTTGATTCACTAAAATATTTAAAACCTAACACCTAAAATGGGTTTCTTTCTAGTTATTTTGGGTTTTGTTTTATTTTGTTTTAGGGTTTATTATTTCCTGTGAAGAAAACTGTAGTTTCCACCTGACTTTGCTCGTTTAATAGTTATCCATGTGCAAAGCACAGAGCATGCCTCAAAATCATTAGTAAATTAACAGTGAGAAGTCAGAAAGAGCAAAGAGTGTACATGCATTGCAAAAGAAGTACCAGTGAAAATTGGCTTAATGGCAACAAGACAGGCATTTTTATTTTATTTACTGCTTTTTTAATTTAAATTCTAGTTAGTTAACATATAGTGTAATATTGGTTTCAGGAGTAGAATTCAATGGTTTATCACTTACATACAACACCCAGTGCTCCTCACAAGTGTCCTCTTTAATCCCCATCCCCCCACCCCCCACCTCCCTCCCTCCATCAACCCTCAGTTTGTTGTCTATATTTCAGTCTTTTATGGTTTGTTTACGTCTCTCTTTTTTTATTCCCTTCTCATATGTTCATCTGTTTTCTTAAATTCCACATATGAGTCAAGTTATATGGTATTTTTCTCTGACTTATTTCACTTGGAATCATACTCTTTAGCTCCATCTACATCATTGCAAATGGCAAGGTTTCATTCTTTTTATGGCTGAGTAATATTCCATTATACACACACACACACACACACACACACCACATCTTCTTTATCCGTTCATCAGTTCATGAACATTTGGGTTTTTTCCATAGTTTGGCTATTGTTGATAATGCTGCTATGAACATCGGGGTGCACGTACCCCTTTGAATCTGTATTTTTGTATCCTTTGAGTAAATACCTAGCAGTGCAATTGCTGGGTCCTAGGGTAGTTCTATTTTTAACTTTCTGAGGAGCCTCTATACTGTTTTCCAGAGTGCATTTTTAGGTGAAGCCCATTTTAGGTCTCTCTTTTTATCTTTTTTTTTTTTTTAGTGAAAAACATAATTTGATTTACTGTCCTTTTTGTATGCCTAAAATATTAGGTAAGTGTACAAATATGTTACTTCAGTATCTCAGAAATGTAAAAAAATGTGAATAAAACTGTATTCTGAGTTTGCGATTTCTCAAGTCGCTTGCATGGAGTCAGCTGCCTCAGGAGGATTTCAGTTCATCATTTTCTGGCTTGTGTTCGTGCGTCTCAAGAAGCCCCAGCTGTGGGATGGTGAGATGCTGGAGAGATTACAGCTGGGACCGCAAGTCGGTTCCGTCCCTACAGGTCGGTTAATGGCACAATCAGAATAGTAACGTCTGCCATGTATTGAAGTCCCACGGTGTTCAGTGCTTTGCACACACTATTTCTTATACTAACCCCAAAAGACACTCTCCCTACCTTACTGAGATGCAGAAGTGTTCTTTGTCCACACAAAACCTGTGGGACAGATTCCACTCCCAGCAACTCCATCTCCTCTTCCTCACCCTGCCCAAACGCTTGCTGACACGCCTCCATGTTTCCTCCTAAATTCAGATCCCAGATTCTTGTTTTCCTGCCCCAGTGCTTTCCCCTCCATCTCAGATGACCACCAAGTGATGACAGAATACACTTCTCCACTGAATAATACTCGTTCTCTTTACCTCTTTGAAAACAATTGTTAAGGTGCTTGCTCCTTACTTTAAGCTATTTTGCCTCTGTCTTATACCATAGCGATATGTCGGACTTACATCCAAGATAGGGAAAGAAATCACACAACTCAAGAATTAGAAGACAAACCAACCAAGAGAAAGAGGGAAGAGTTTAAACAAACAGGTCATGTGAGAGGACAGAAGACAGTGTCAGGATTCTGGGAAGGTCCAGCTCTGTCCACAGAGGAAGCTGGTGTCTTGGCCACGTAACATTAGCTCCAGTTCAGGAAAGCAAGATAAGGAAGGGATAGTTAATACAAACCAATAAATCTCTCCCCCACGCAACCTTGTATCTGAAAATGCCAAAAAAAAAAACCATTTAGACAGGAAATACGCAACCCTACCGCAGTAGCCTGATACATCTATTAGCTGTAAGTGACTCTTCCAAAGACGCAGCGGGAGTTAAAAAAAAAAAAAAAAAAGATGCATGAGCGGGAAGTAAGCACATGAAATAGTATTCAACATCATTATTGATCAGGAAAATGCAAATGTAAAAGCACAATGAGATTCCGCCTCACATCAACTATCAGCACTATGACTAATACTAAATAGATTGACAATACTGAGGGTTCATGACGTTATAAGAAGCAACTAGAATTCTCATTTACTCCTGGTAGGAAGGAAATTAGTGCCCTCTCTTTGGAAATCAGCTTGACAGTTTCCTATGAAGTTAAAAATACACCTAAAATATAATCCAGTAATTACTTTCCTAGATTCTTATCCAATAGAAATAAAAACACTGTTTGTATACAAATGTTCAGAGAAGTTTAATTTGTAAGAGCTGGAGCTGGGCACAAGCTGAAGGGACAAGCAAGTTTGGTACATCCGTATAGTGGAATACGACTTAAAAATTTTTCTTAAAGACCTATTGATATGGAACTATACAGATATTTTTCCAAATCCTGATGATGACGAAAGGAAGCAAGACAGAACAGAGTATACGTAATCTGCTTCTACTTAACTGACACTCCAGGATGGTCCGTTCTAGTCTCAGGTGACAGAAAGTGGATCAGTGGTTTCCGGGCGGGGGGAGTGGGGGCTGCACAGAGATGCACAGGGGAATTCCTGGGGTGCCAAACCCTTCTCTATCTTCCTGGTAACGGTGTTTACATACGTGCATACATTTGTCAAAATACATCCAACTCTATACTTAAGAGGAGTGCGTTTTACCTTACGCAAGTTCTATCTCAGTCGTGTTGATTTAAAAGTAAAAATAAGAAGCAGGACAGTAAGCTGGGGGACTCACTTCTATCCTGTGGAGTGAGGAGCCGGCACCAGGGAAGGGGCTTCGTCACGCCACCAAGCGATTCTGTGACACCAGCTGGGGGTCCTACAGTCCCACTCAGTTCTGACTCCGTCTACCTGGAGGCAGCTCAGACCCCACAGGTTAGGGGCTCAGATCCATACACTCCGCCCCCCCTCCACCTGTCACACAGTCCAGGAGCTGGGTCCCTGACCCACTGGCTATAGATTGGCAGTTCCTGCAACCTCCTTTCCAGGTCGGATTAATTTGCTGAAGAAGCTCATTGAACTCAGAGAAACATTTTACTTACTAGGTGATAGGTTTATTATAAAGGGATGTAACTCAAGAATGGCCAGATGGAAGAGGTGCACAGAGCGGGATGTGGGGAGGTGCTCATAGCTTCAGTGCTCTTCCCAAATCTCCACTTGTTCACCAACCTGGAAGTTCTCCAAACCCCACACTTTTGTGGTTTCATGGAGGTTTCATTACACAGGCACGGCTGATCCAGTCATGGGCCATTGGTGATTGAATCCCACCAAGGTCAGCGGGTAAGACTGAAAGGTCCAACCCTCTAATCACATGATTGGTTCCCCTGGCAACCTGCCCCCACCCTTAGGGGTTTTCCAAAAGTCACCTAGTTAACAGAACAAAAGACAAGTTTGTCACTCTCTTCACTTGGGAAATTCCAAGCATTTTAGGCGCTCCATACCAGAACAGGAGAAAAACCAAATATACGTATTTCTTTGACAAATCACAGTATCACAAATTCTGAGCAAAATTTTAGTTGCTCTCATGGAATGTGATTTACTGTGGTCCAATTCCATTCAATTATGGAAGCTTGGGCTTTTCCTTCGAACCCATGACGCACCTGGTTAGAAGATTTTCACCCTCTTTTTGGGGGCAAAGCATCCTAATACTCTGAGATGTTCGGAAGATTGGGTAATCAGAAGGAGCTCTGAGAAGGGTCTGCGCCATATCCACATTGGAGGAAATAACACTTGAAATAAATTGCCGGAGACATCATTACTGACATGTTGAAGCTTTAACTAAATTAAGGATAATTTTTTTGAATTAATTATAAATGCGTGAAATTAGCTTTCTTCTCTAGGCACATGATCTCTAACGTGACGATTCCCCCGCAAACTTCATTTGCAAAATGTTTTAAAGTTTATTAAGCCCTTTGACAAATATTCTGTCTTGATACAATCATTTCATTACCAAATTTTGGATGTCTGCCTGTCTCTCTCTCTCTCCTGTCTCTCTGAGTCTAGCTGACTGGCATGCTTTCTTCCTAAGTCTTTGTAATGATGTTTACTGTGACATTAACTGTAATGAAATAACCAAAGCACAGGCAGAATATGGCTTCAATCATGACATTTAAACATGCTGTGGAAAAAAATCACTTTGCATTTTATTTGCTTTGCCTTTTATTTGCTATTTTCAAAAGCTAAATACTGCATTTAAAAAAAACCGAGAAAGCGAATGTTGACAAGTATTATACAAACATCTCTGATCTTTCTACTTAATAGTTATATTCCCATCTGGCAACAGAGCGAAACCTATTGAATGGACAAGAAGAGAGGAAGACTGCGGGTGTCTCTCTTCGGTCATCAGTGAACGGCCAGCAAGCGAGGTGCCCGTCTTTCCACAGAGATGCCTGTTTAGTCTCCAAAGAGTTAACTCCATTCATCATAACAGGAGCAAGTATTGAGGCCACTTTGCACTTCTCTGTACATGTAACAGCTTACACATAAGGTACTCCTATTAGATTTTACAAATGGCACCAGGAGATTTGCAAGTTCTGGGAGACCGAGAGTTCCGTTTTCAACACCAACCCCGTGTATACTTTCAGTATGTTTGGTTAAAAGCATTAAAAATATAACGTACTCTTCTCGCACTTTTTAAATGGAAGGCATCAAAATAATAAATGTTTTCATAGGTGTTTGTAGGTGTGAACATCCATTCTTGGGCGATGCTGTAACTTAACACACATTCTGTTCTCATTTCTGGTTTACTTTTCCAGACTTCTGGTTCTGGCTGCTGCGGGACATTAGCTGTAGAGAGTGAGGCTGCCTCGAGAACACTCACCTCATCTCTCTTTGTGGCTCCTCAGTTTCTGTGACTTGAGGGTCTGGCACTCGGCTCCGCGCCCACTCCCCGCGTCACCGCCGTGCGGGTGCTCCCGGCAAGAAGCTGTCGCGGGCCGGGCCTTCGCTCCTGGACCCTCGTCTGTCCCAGGGGCGCAGACGCGCTCTCTGACCCCTCGCCGGCCGCCCGTTCCAGGGAGGACGGTCCGCAGTGTCACGGCGCCCACGGCCCCGGTTTCCCGGTTATTTCACAGCCCCTGCCCCAGGACGGGTTTCGTGACGCTGCCGTTCGCTTTAGCCCTGGACACACATGAAAAACCCCAAATACCCGATCATATTGTTATTTGTGTTTACATGACAGTTTCATGTGGGCTTGCATTCACTTTTATTCGTTTAATGTATCATAAACTATGAATTGATCCTAATATTCGAAACTGCCCTCTCTCCACTCTCAGCCGGCAGCTTCACTACAGTGTTTCTTTAAACTCCGGGTTCCTCGGTTCTTTTGCAAGACCAAATTTTCACGCAGTGAGGTTTTCTTTTAAGAGTATAACTTTGATCCTAAGTGCTTTCTCTAATGTTAGTTTCCAGAATTAAGAAACTATTTGTATATATAGAGAGATTTACAATGTCTCTCAGCTGTTTGACCTTTCCTGTGTTTATTTTAGAAAGTCTCCTGTCAATCAACTTTCATTGCCTTTGCCAGCTTCCTTCTGTTTAGTCTAATCGAGCTGAAAAATACAAATTAACCAGGTTCAAGTGTATATAGCAATCCATCATATAACAAGTAAAGGTGAAATCTCCAACTGATGAGGGAGCAGAAGGCAAGCTGAGGGCCAAGCACAAGCTGACACCCCACAATCCGCCCCCCCAGGTGGGATACGTGTGACATTCCTCAGGCCCTCCTGGCTGCCCTAGGACAAGGAAAAGGGAAAACGCATGGTTAACTGATAGAGATCACAGTCCTGCAGGACAGGAGTCTCCATCAGCTTGCAACTGTGTTAGTGATTTACAAGAAAAAAGCAACCTCCAGAAACCTATAGACTCCATTTCCTGGAGCCCTAACATCACCCTCCCCTCCATAGGGTAGAGAATCTCCTATCATCAGTCTCCCTCATAACCGCAGTGCAGCTGTCCTGCCCACAGGTCCTGTCATAAAAAAACACCTTTATGCCCCGAACACATCTCAAGAATTCTTTGGCCATCGGCTCCCTACGCCACCACTTCAAACCACATTACAATCAGGGAGAGATGAATGGTTTGGGATGACGATAAATTTAGAGCTATATACCTCACACGATATCTGAAATAAATTTCATACAAGAGTAAATGTATAAATGTTATAAAGCATTTTTCTTTCCCTGGCAATACGGTAGATTAGATACGCTGGGTAAGTCTACCAGTACAATCTCTTAGGTATTCTGAATTCACACACGCGCTCTCATGCATTCGCACATACACGAGTACACGTGTATACACAACGTATCATATTATATGCAGTTGAAACATTGTGAGAGAGACTCAAAGCTGAAGCTAGAGAGCTCAATACAGCCCGAAGCCTGTTCTCCCCAGACAGCAGTGGCCAAATCCAACAAAACCCGCCCGGCTAATGTTTAATATTGTTAGTTATACAGAAATGTAGTTTAATACTGCATTTGTGACTCTGGCTAAGTTGGCATAACAAAGATCAGATACTCTCTCTTGCCTTAAGGTTGAAGAAAAAGAAAAAAAGTCAAAATATATAAAAAGAAGAGTATTCAGCTTGTAGCCTGGGCAGTGATCTCTGAGACAGGAAACAAATGAGGGGAACCTGCAGGTGCCCCAGGCGGTGGGCGGGAAGACTGCTTCCTGCAGCACCTGGGGGGGGGGAGCCCCAACACCACCCTGGGATCCCCTGGAGCTGAGGGGCAGGAGGACACAGAGGGCAGAGGACGGGAGTGGACAGCTGCAGGGCACAGCTCTGGAGAGATCCTCAAAGGATTTTTTTCTTTTCTTTTTTCTTTTTTTTCTGCAACTAAATAAGGAACAGACCTTTGTGAGCAAGCTAAACTCCCTGAGGCCAGGGAACAGAGCATTTTAGAACAATCACTCAAAGTCATAAAGGAGGAGGATGGCTCACATCCCCGTGCTCAGAATTAAGAAACTCCAAAATATGTGGGGCAGCAAATTAAATATTCGGAAGGGCATTGCTTCAGTAGTGTAAATAATTAAATAGGCTAAATTACATCCAGAATCAAGTCTGACTTGGTCCCACCTAACAAAACTCAAAAGCTAGCCTTGAAAAAATCAAACTGTCTTAAGTTTGCTGTGTCTCAGTTCCAGCCACAAAAACATCTAATATTATACAAAAATTCAAGTCGCAACAAGGTAAATTGACAATGTCTGACATCCAGTTAAAAATCACCAGTCATGGGGCACCAGGGTGGCTCAGTCGGTGAAGCATCCGCCTTCAGCTCAGGTCATGATCTCAGGGTCCTGGGATCCCTGCTTCAGGATCATTGCTCAGTGGGGAGGCCGCCCCTGCCTCTGCCCCTCCTCCCACTCGTTCTCTCAATCTCTTTCTCTCTCTCTCTCTCTCTAAAATAAATAAATAAAGTCTTAAAAAAATCACCAGTTATGTAGAGAAATAGGAAAATATGATCCATATTTAGGTCATGACCCATACATATATATATATATATATATATATATATATATTTTAATCAGAGCCAGCAAAGATACAGATGCGCCAATTAGTGGACGAGAACACGAAGTAGCTGTTATCTTGTCAATACACTCCATGTGTCCTAGAAGGAGGCCGGCAAAAGTTGGCCCAGGGGACAAATCTGGCTGCAGACTGTTTTTGTAAATCAAGTTTTATTGGAACATGACCATGTCTGTTCATCTGCGGAGTGGCTATGGCTGATTTCATGCCACGAGGGCAGATTTGAGTAATTTCAAGAGAAACTCTGTGGCCTGCACATTTTACAGTAGTCCCTTCCTGCTCACCCTGTGTCCCAGGAGACGAAAGGGAGCATGGATGTGTCAATGAACCAAGCAGGGCCCATTTCAAACATTTAGCAATAAAACATACAGCGTCTGTGATTTAAAAATACAGTGGTTAGATCAATAACTGATTAGACGCTGAAGAACTTAAGAATATATTCAAAGAAATAATGGCCCTAACATTTCCCACTTCGATGAAAACTATAATGATCCACAAAGCTCAACAATCCTGAAGCAGAAGGGGCTTGAAGAAAGTGAAACCAAGGCATGTCCTGATCTAATTGCTTAAAAGGAGTTAAAAGGAGAAAATATTAAAGCACCTAAAATAAAAACAGACATATCAGAGGACAAAAATAAGTATGACAATGGAGTTTTCATTGGGAATGATGCAAAACAGAAGACCTAAAACATGCTTATGGTCCTGAATTTAAAAATAAACTGTCTACTTAGCATCCTATGTCAACAAAAATTCAACAAACACAGGGGAGAGTAAAGACATCTTTAGACATAAAAAAGTTGAAGAAATCTACCAGTAGCACGCTTGCCCTGCACAAAACATGAAAAGTCCTTTAGGCAGAAGAAAAACGTGATTTGTGGGAAAAATAAAATACTTTTTATGTATCAAATATTAAACAAATAATTGACTTTTTAAGTACAAATCATAGCAATGCATGACACAGGTTATGAGACCTGTAGAAGTAAAAGTCTGGTGTCAACAGCACAAACCCAGAAGACAGGACAGGGACTCTGTTTTGTAGGATTCTCACACTGCCCAGGACGCCAGGTAATTCCTGCAGGGAGGCTGAGCTAAGTAGCAATGGTAAATGCTAGCACAAGGCTAGAAAACATTTCAATCCTAAAGAAGTTAATAAAAGAGAAGAAAGGAAAGAAAGAGTGAACAAGACAAATGGAAAATGATGTGGGGAACAAAAGCAGAAGGAAGTGTAGACAAAGCTAAATTTGCTTTTAGATGTTAGGAAAGACGTTAGGGTTCAAAGCTGACAGCCCAGAAAGAATTCTTGAGACGTCTTTGGTGCAAAGAGGTGGTTTTATTAAAGCACAGGGACAGGACCCATGGGCAGGAAGAGCCGCACCGGGGTCATGAGGAGTGGCCCATCATATACTTTCAAGTTGGGAGGGGCTTAGGAAAGCGTAAGTCTCTAAGGAATTTGGAAGCAAGGTTTCCAGGACCTCGAGGGGGCTAGCTGTTGTTGGGAAAATGTGATTTATTACTGTCTAATAAAACCTGAGTCGTGAGACCCTTCAGATGTATATCGGTGGGTCATATGCTTGGGGGGTGATTGCCAACACATATCTTGGGGGGTTAGAGATAAAGGAAGTTTCCAAAGGAATTTGTGTATGTTAAAGTAGACTTACAGGGTCCTGGGGTCACGCTTAGATTGCCTTTGGCCCTTAGCAAAGTATTAACATCGAGGCAGTTAGTTCCCTAGAGGAAGGTCCCTCTGCTGTTTCAAGGACTTGTCACTGGGCTGTAGGGAGTAAGGACATTTAATAATTTCTCTTGTGCCTTTGTTCCCACATCACTTATAACCTGCAGCCCACTGACAAATCCTTGAGGCACGCAGAGCAGAACCTTCCTCCAGGAAACTCCCAACTGTCTTCATGCTGATGCTTTGTTAGAGGGAAAAACAACCTCAGCTTGACAAGAGCCAGGCCTCCTGGATCCTGTGAGTCTTCTTTAGCAGATCAAAGTCCTTTTGGAAACTTCCCTTTGTCTTTACCTCCCCAACCCCAAAGGCTCTAATCAGTTGCTCCTCACAGTCCTGGGGCAGCAGCTCTTTCTGCCCACGGGTCCTGTCCCTGTGCTTTAATAAAACCACCTTTTTGCACCAAAGACATCTCAAGAATTGTCCCTGGGCTCCGAACTCCAACAATTTCCTACATCATTTGTCGTCCTTATGTGGGAGCTTCAAGTCTTCTCATCTGGACTCTGAGCTTCAGTGCAAACTTGGTGAGTACTTTCCTCTTCCTTTACCTTCATTTCGGGAGTACGGTCTTCTTGGAACACGTCCATGTCTACTGCTCAGCGTGTACCATTGGCCCCTCCCCCTCCCCTCGCCGTCAAAGAGCGAACAGCACCCCCGGACTTACACCACCCACTTCAGGTCACCCCCCCTCATGCCTCAGATAAAAATTGACAACGGGGAACAAATTGATTGACTTTGAAGTGGCCCCAAGTGGACTATAATTCGGTATTTAAACTAATTTAAGTTGGTTGGTTTCAGATAGACATGTCTTTAGAGTTATCAGCATTAAATACGAAATTTTTTATTCTTCCAAGGTTTATGAAAGATCAAATAAGCTCGTGTTATCTCTGTTGCAATTTGTCAGCAAAAAGATGACTTAAAATATTGGTTAATTTTGTCTGTCTCAAAGTTTTCATGGGTCATTTTGGTAACCTAACACTTTATAAAGTTTTGCTTGGATGATAAATTGGGATTGAATTCATTGGAGGTCTAGGCCTTTTCCAAGTGAGATAAAATACTAAAACACTGATCACTGAACATAGGTTTGTGTTTTTGGCTTCTTATGCAGAGAAACTAAGGATATTTGGTTCTATTGGTAAACATGCTTTGTGTTTAAATGTATTCATAAATTCACCATACAAAGAATTCTGGTGTTTGGGCGCCTGGGTGGCTCAGTCGTTAAGCGTCTGCCTTCGGCTCAGGTCATGATCCCAGGGTCCTGGGATCGAGCCCCGCATCGGGCTCCTGCTCCGCGGGAAGCCTGCTTCTCCCTCTCCCACTCCCCCTGCTTGTGTTCCCTCTCTGTCAAATAAATAAATAAAATCTTAAAAAAAAAAAAAAGAATTCTGGTGTAACAGTTCACAATTGGTTACTACTTGGTTTCCATTGGAGATTAAGGTTTCTAAGAGTGCAAAATTCTGTAGTTAAGACTGATGAGACTATGGGAGGCAACTCTGTAAGAAAGATCTAAGGAACGGGAATGCATTTTTGTCGAAGGTAAAAGAAAGTAATTTTGTCCTAAAATGAGATTGGCTGTTTGGAGAAAAATGGCTTGGGACAAAGTCTGAATGCAAAAGAAAGTTGTAGAAGGTTCATGAACGGAAATCTGTGGAAAGGAATCTTATGTGTGGTCAGAAAGGATAAGGTTGAAATGAATGGATTTTAAAAGTACACTGGTGTAAGATTGAAATTCTGCTTTCTCTCTGTTCAAAAACAAACAAAACACAACAAAATGTTCTTGAATTGTTGGTCTGCTCTTGAAAAGAAAATGTAAAAAAGGTCTTTTCTCTTTTATCTGCCCTGAATAGCAGTTTCTATATTTTGTCTTTATCAGGTCTTTGATGACCTAGTTAAAACTTCTCAGTATTAAAGGAGCTAAGTTTTGCTAACAACTATATAACTCTACTTATTTGCCTTTGGAATCTCTTATTGTCACCTTGGTTAAATAAATAATTAAGTTTTAAGTTTTGTAATGATCTGTAATCCTATTTAAGCACATGCTTTATTTTTTTTAAAGATTTTATTTATTCTTTGAGAGAGAGGGAGAGTGGGGGAGGGGCAAAGGGAGAGGGACAAGCAGACTCTCTCCGCCCGCCCCCCTCCCGCCCCAGCACAGAGCCTGATGGGGGTTTGATCCCAGGACCCCCAGATCCTCCCTCTCTCCCTCTCTCTCTCTCTCAAATAAATAAATAAATAAATAAAATATTTTTTAAAAAGCTCCAGCAAAGCAGATTTTAAAGATTTTATTTATTTATTTGAGAGAGAGCATGTGAGCGGGGGGGAGGAGCAGAAGCGGAGGGAGAGAGAAAAACTCAAGCAGACTTGGTGCTGAGTGCGGGGACCCAACTTGGGGCTCCATCCCACGACCCTGAGATCATGACCTGAGAGGAAATCCAGAGTTGGATGCTTAACCGACTTGGCCACCCAGGTGACCCAGCAAAGGAGATTTTAAAAGACCTATGTGATTAATCACTATTCTTGCTGAGCTTATATAAATAATTAGGCCAAGTTTGTTAAAATTGGACTTGTGTTACAAATGAATTAGTCCAGATTTGGCTATCTCTGATTAAAAATGAGGGTTATTACAGAGAAAAAAATGTTTCAATGACACATCTTTGTAGATACTAGATTTTAAGCACTCGAGACTCGACACTGGGTTTATAATTTGCTCTAACCACTAAACTATATATATTTTTTTGTTGTTTTCATAAAGGTGCCTCTTATTACTTACCTGGTTGCTTGCTGAACAAAGCAGTATATGACGGCCAACGCCACTTCCTACACAATTAAGGCCTTAAATGACTCAAAATGCAAGTAGGTATTTTATCAGAAGCACAAGGCTAGCATAAACACAGAATGCTGTGTGTATATTCCAGATATCACAGAAACGTAACAGAATTCCTAAAAGGTATAAATATTCAAATTACTGCTTTTAAACCATCTTTCTTTTAGTGATTAGTTAAACTCTTGGACTGGAGGAACATTTTGGTCAACTATCAATGGCTTTTTTGGGGGGGCTTCTCTTGCTCATAATCACATTAACCTTATTTTGTTGTCTTTTCCGGTGTCTCCCTGCCTGGTGCCAGGACCCCTTCACCGCCTTAACTTCCAGCTGATCGATGACCCTTCCTCCTCAAGGAGGTTCATGCATGTTGTCTGCCTTGGATTGGCTGCCTCCACCTTTGGTAACTCCTATATATAAATTCCCCAACTGACCAATGTAGACCCATAGGTAGGGACATCTCTACGCCCCTATTCAGCAGGAAGACGTAACAGACCTTCTACCCTCAGCAACCTTAAAGATATAAGGGTCAAAGTGTTCAGGGGGAATGATGTGGGGAACAAAGGCAGAGGGAAATATAGATAAAATTAAATGTGCTTATAACCTGCAGCCCACTGACAAGTCCTTGTGGCACGCAGAGCAGAACCTTCCTCCAGGAAACTCCCAACTGTCTTCACCTTAATGCTTTGTTAGAGGGAAAAACAACCTCAGCTTGACAAGAGCCAGGCCTCCTAGATCCTGTGAGTCTTCTTTAGCAGATCAAGGTCCTTTTGGAAACTTCCCTTTGTCTTTACGTCCCTTAACCTCAAACTCTCTAATCAGTTGCTCCTCGCAATCCTGGGGCAGCAGCTCTTTCTGCCCACGGGTCCTGCCCCTATGCTTTAATAAGACCACCTTTTTGCACCAAAGAAGTTTAAAGAATTCTTTCTTGGCCCTGGGCTCAGAACCCCAACACCACTCCAAAACCACATCAGAAAACACATAAGACGCTAATCTAAAGCTCAGACATATCAAATCACATGGAAATGAGATGATCCAAACACTTTCAATTAAAAGGTAGAGATTATTGAATTGGATTTAAAAATCAAATTGAATAAAAGATTTAATATTAGCTGTGCGAAATACTCATTTTAAAAATAAAGACACATATGGGTTAAAAATAAAGGAAAACAAAGAAGATATATCTTGTAACACAAGTAAGAATGAGATGGCTCTATTAATATTAGAAGTTGGGTTACAGAATAAGGAACATTATGGGTATAAAGAAGGTCCTTTCCTAATCATAAATGATTAAATGAATCAGAAGGACATAATCGTGAACAATTGATATTCATCCACCGCATGAAACAAACCTGATAGCCTGAGGGCTAGTGGAGATAAGTCACAATTACAGCTGGAGGCAAGATCCCGACCACAAAACCAGAAAGAACAAGTGCACAGAAAATCAGTAAGGTCACAGAAGACTTAAATAATGCTTTCACCAAGTCGAGAGAATGAAAACCTTTAGATCACCCCAACCAAACACATCAGAATACACAGCTGTTCAGGTGCATGTGACCATTTACCGAAATAGCTGTGTTCTGGCCAATAGAATGTTTCAGTGCATTTAAAATAAGTTAGGTCTTTAATGCTTTATGACTATAGTGGAATGAAATTAAAAATCAGCACCATCTTAAACATATGCTGGAGGTAGATCAACTTTAACCCAAAGGAAGCAGCAAGTGGGAAATGCTCAAGATAATAGATAAAAGCAGACCTAAAAGCTGCACAAACCAGGAGGTGGTGGGGATGGTGCAGAGGGCCCGAGGCAGGAGTGAGGCAGCCGGCCAGCCCTGCAGGACCACCGACATTAGAGGGATAATAAGAAGCATGATGCAAGATTTTTTTATGTGAACCAATTTAACAGTTTAGTTGAAATGTACACATTCCTTGAAAGACACAAGCTACAAAAGCTCAGATCATCTAAGCAGTCCTATATCAATTACAGAAATTTATAATTAAAGTTATTGCACAGTGAAAGCTCCAGAGCCGGAGGACTTCACTGGTGAATTTTACCAAACATTTAAGGAGGAGAAAATAGAAATTTGACACATATTTTTTTTTTCCCAGAAAACTGAAGCAGAGGCTGTCACCCCCAATATTTCCAAGAGTCTGTGACACTAGATGCCAAAAGTAGCCACATTCATTTCCAAACTTACAGAATAATATTCTTCATGGATCTAGAAACAGAAATGTTAGGAAGCTATCAGCAAAATGAATCCAACAACAAGAGCACAAATGGCACATTGTGACCAAGAGGGCTTTATCGTGGACACAGCTTTGGTTTGAAAATCGATCAGTGTAACACACCGGATAAAGAGATTTGAAAAGAAAAATCACATGATCATATCCATAGATGCAAAAGAGATTTTGACAAAACCCAATATCCATCCATGATGGAAGCTCTCCGAGAACGAAATACATAAAGGAACCTCCTCAGCGTGATGACAGGCTTCCCAGACAGAGCTGTCGCCAGCGTCTTCCCTGATGGCAAAAGCAGATGCCTTCCCCTAAAATGAAGAGCGAGAAGGGGAGGCTGTTCTCCCAACTTGGGAGTTGGCAGTCTCCCAACTGCCCCAAAGGGAGGCAACTCTCCCAACACTCATCATTCTTAGGGCACTACGGCAGGCAGAAATAACTAGAAAGACAAAAGTAAAAGTACTTGTTGAATCCACCAAAAGCTACTAGAATTAATGAATGAATTTAGAACGGTTCCAGGACACGAGGTTAATACACAAACATCAATTGTACATGCCAGCAACAAAGACTAGGACATTGAAAAGAAAATATTCAAAATAAAATTAAAAAATGTGAAATACATGGGAATAAGTTTGACAAAAGACCCAAGACCCACTCACTGAAAACTTTAAAATGCTGCTACCAGAAAATAGAGAAAGACGTTATATTTATGGGTTAAGAGACTAAAACCTCTTAAGATGACAATTCTTCCCAAACTGATCTGCAAAAGAATGTAAATAAAGGTTTCATCCAAGTTTTTGTGGAACGAAATACATAAATGAGTAAAAAAGACATTTGAGGCTTCAGTAGACTACTTTCAATATGGACAGAACTTGGTTCTTAAACATAAGCTGGAGGTAGATCAACTTTAACCCAAAGGAAGCAGCAAATGGGAAATGCTCAAGATGGGGATGGAATTTGCTGGAGGCCAGCTGGACCTAGCAGACATCTACACAACCTTCCAACAAACAGCAGCAGAACACATGATACAGACAACACACCCAGGGAACACACACAGGGACACAGAAATGCACATGGCGTATTCTTGAGGATATACTACACATTTGGCCACAAAATCAGCCTCAATACATCTAAAAGGAGCGAAATCATACAAATCTGACCACAGTTCCAATGGGATTTAGAGATTTTTGGAAACTAAACTATACAATTCTATATACTAACTGGTCAAAGCAGAAATCACAAGAGAAATTAGAAAGAACTTTGAGATGCAGGAAAATACTGATAACACATCACAATTTATGGAAAGTAGCAAAAGCAGCAATTGTGGGAAAAATTGCAGCTATAAGAAAAAAGATTTCATCAATAGCCAGCCTTCCACCTCAAGAAACTAGAAAGAGAAGAGAAAACTGGCGTTGTGACCGCAGAAAGAAAGGCCTGATACTGATCAGAGCAAACAAAAACTCTGGAGGGCAGACAAGGTGGGACACAACAAAGCCAAAGTGTGGTTATGAGAGAGGTCAACAGCCTCGACCCGTCTTCAGCGAGATCAAGGAAACAAGAGAGACTGTTCAAACTACTAAATTCAGAAATGAAGTAAGACTTCACCGCTGACTTTGCAAAGGTAAGGAGGATTTTGGGAGCACCTGGGTGGCTCAGTTGGTTGAGCTTCTGATTCTTGATTTTGGCCCAGGTCATGATCTCAAGGTCATGAGACTGAGCCCTGAGTTGGGCTCTGCACTCAGCATGGAGTCTGCTTGAGATTCTCTCCCCCTCTCCCTCTGCTCCTCCCTGCCTTCCCTCTCTAAAAAAGAAAAAAAAAAAGTAAGGTATATTTTGAGGGAATACTATAAATAATTGTAGGCCAAAACATCGGGTAACCTAGATGAAGTGGACAAATTCCTAGGAAGACACAGAGCACCGAGATGGCCCCAAGGAGAGATGGAGGCTTGTAGGCCTAAAGCAGGAGAGTGAGTGATCAGCGATGAGAAATCTGCGCAAGGAAAAGCCCAGGCCCAGACAGCTTCACAGGTACCTTCTACCAGATACTTACAAGAGAATTAATACCAATACTTCACAAAGTCTTCCATAGAATAGAAGATGGGAAGCCCTGCTCACCTGCTCCAGGAACACCAGTCCTGGAAAATGAAAGCAAGGGAGATATAAAGACAGACACGGAAACTGATAAGTAAAAAAACAAAACAACAACAACAACAAAACAACCTCACAATGCGGAGGATAAATAAAACTAAATACACTCATATATAGTGATAAATGTGATTGTAAATAGCTGGCAAAATAAATGGAGAAAAGTCTAAAAGTGATACCACTTTTTTTAAGCTACGATGGCATTAAAAACCTAATCCTGCAGATGTAGCATTATGAAAAATCTTATTGCCTTAAAATATTAACCTGAAAACTTCCTAGCAAAACATAACTTACAGAAAATTACTGAAAAACAAAAGAGTCCTATAGAATAGAATTCAACCAGTGGTTTAAACATCTTTCAACAATAAGAAAAAAATACCGCTTTGAAAAAAACGTACTAATAAATGCCAGGAAACATTCAAATAAAAGATAATTTAATCTTAAACCAAATAGAATATAGAAGGAAGGTACATTCCCTATTTTCATTGACAATGCTTGCAAATACTGTGATAGAACACTGATAAATCCATCATGAAAACTGAAAATTGAAGTCCATCTTTCTCATGGATGTAGATGCTAATGTCCTTCGTAGCTAATATGGGAGCAAAATAAATGTACGCCACAAAAACAGTAAGACACACCACGGCCACATGTAGTTTATCCCAGAAATGCAAGCCAAAAAGTCAATGAGCACAATGATCTATAGAACAGTTTAAAGGAGAAAATATATATAATCAATTCAATAAGTGATAGACTCGATTGTAATTGATATATAGTCAGGGTTAAAATAATAAATAAAGTATAGCTGTAAGTGCGATCACATATCCTCCCTTGTTCAGGACTGAGCTGCTTTAAAATGTTCTATGCAA
This sequence comes from Halichoerus grypus, assembly GCF_964656455.1. Taxonomy (NCBI): domain Eukaryota; kingdom Metazoa; phylum Chordata; class Mammalia; order Carnivora; family Phocidae; genus Halichoerus; species Halichoerus grypus. Next base: position 1,310,736 of record NC_135720.1, on the reverse strand, counting down.
TAATAGGATCCCTTTTCCACCCAAAGTGTCCAGGTTTAAGACAATACGTTTCATAGCGACTCCTAACAGAAGACACTTCATTAAACCTAATAAAACACATCTCAAAAAACCTATGGCAACTGTTGTACTTGCTGGTGAAATGTCCACAGCGTTTGTTTTAAGACAAACATGGTTGTTCTCATATTTCCCTTCATAATTTCCCTGGAGATTTTAACCAGGGAAATAAGGAGGTTTTGTTTTTTTAAGTGCATAAATAAGGATTGAGAAACAAGAATCTAAGGTATTACCACACATATACCTGAAATCCACTGGAATCCAGGATGGATAAATCATTCCCACACAAAGCAAAAGGCAAGCCGACACACACAAAAAAGTGCATAACATCTCAATAGAACTCTAAACAAGATGACGCTGGATTGTCCAAGAAACTTGTGAAGGTATTTACAACCTACAATCATAGAAATAAAAATTAAACCACAATGAAATACCATTTTACATACATCAAATTGGCAAAACTTACAACAGCGACAATACTGAGAGTTGGGAAGAATATGGAATAATGGAAATACTTGTGTGCTGTATGGGGGACAGTAAATTAACACAGTCACCACAGGACGCAGTGGGACTTCCTCCAGTAACCCTTGAGACAGGCACAGACTTTGACTCAGCAGACGCACTTGGGTAAGAAACAGGGAAACCAAGTTGCAAACGTGCAGCATCGTGGAAGCATCGCTCATGAAATCAACCCGGAAATGACAAAAAGGTGCACCTAAAGCGAATGGTCAGATCAGTTTCTGTATATTAACACAAGAGCGTAGGAAGCAGTAAACATCAACAAATCGCAGCCGTACAAATCCGCATGGAGGAATCTTGGGGACATGACAGTTGGTCAAAAGCAGGTTGCCAAATGCTTCCAACACAATGCTGCTCCATGTATGTAAAATTTAAAAACATAATACACCAAATAATGTGTTTAAGATGAAAATATATATGGTAAAGATATAAAGAAAACACAGTTCAGCAGCAGACACAGGTGTGGTCCAGGACACACCTCTGATGGGGGGCAATGAAAGCAGCGAGGTGGTCTATTCTCAAGGTCATGTCAGTGTTCTTGTTCGTCAACTGGGTGGGATTGGTGTTTACTGTATAATTTCCAGGCACAATCCAGAGACACTGGGTTCTGTTCCAGAGCCCTGCAGTCAAGCGAGTATCACAATGAAATGATTCAAATGCCTTCTAGAATGTTCTAACATCGTGTGTATGGATCCAAAAAGAATTGCTGAATCAAGCTCCCAGAACACTGGTGTCTTGAGCACAAATGCACAGAAGAGACAGTCATGGCGTCTTGAAAAGTGAGCAAGAAAGGCTTAGAGAAAAGGGAACAGAAGGGAAGACACGATAACAAAAAAACAAGAACACAGAACTCTCATCAGAAGGTTAGCAGCAGGATCTCTGGGTGGAATTGAGAACATCTATCTCCCCTCCTTTTAAAAATTCTGTAGTTTAAAACTTTTTCACAACCATCTCGTATTAAAAGTTTGAATAAAGAACACAATGTGACAAAACAACAAGGAAGGCCGTGAAAACGGGGGCCAAGAAACCCGCGCTGCTGGGAACAAAGGCCTCTTGAGAGTTTCGGGGCGTTCCAGCCGAGGGGAGCCTGCGCCACGGAGCCTGGGGTCTCCTGCGGGTTGTCAGCTCTTCATCTTCTCTGTCCTCCGTCTTTTCAGAAGAGAGGATGCCGGTGTCCAGTTCAGTGAGCGGCCGCTAGGATGTGGCTGGGGGACGGCAGGTCCACCTGCTCGGCTTTCGGGAGATGGCCCGACCTGAAGGTCGTCTGGGAAAGACGCTGACGGTTACTGTGGTTTCCAGCAAGGATGCGTCTGCTCATGGGTCCGGCTGACCCCCATGGCCGAGTGTCATGTCACACTCTCCGCTAGAATGACCCCTTTGCCACTGGGAAATGTCCAGCCGGTGAGTCCTGCTCAAATCCCAGGCCGGGCTGGGTAGCCTGGGGTAGAGTGCGCGTCTCCCACCTGGACGCCCCTGCGCAGACCTCTGACCTGACCCTCGCGCCGCATCTGCAGACATCACGCGTCTCTGTGTCCAGCACATCCCACGCACCGCGGGCCACTCAGCAACCAGAAAACTGGGAGCTCCGTCCTCAGCCTCCCGGGTGTTCCTGTCGCCCACTCCCGTGTCTCCGTCCTCAGCCTCCCGGGTGTTCCTGTCGCCCACTCCCGTGTCTCCGTCCTCAGCCCCCCGGGTGTTCCTGTCGCCCACTCCCATCTCTCCGTCCTCAGCCTCCCGGGTGTTCCTGTCGCCCACTCCCATGTCTCCGTCCTCAGGCTCCCGGGTGTTCCTGTCGCCCACTCCCATGTCTCCGTCCTCAGCCTCCCGGGTGTTCCTGTCGCCCACTCCCATGTCTCCGTCCTCAGCCTCCCGGGTGTTCCTGTCGCCCACTCCCATGTCTCCGTCCTCAGCCTCCCGGGTGTTCCTGTCGCCCACTCCCATGTCTCCGTCCTCAGCCTCCCGGGTGTTCCTGTCGCCCACTCCCATCTCCCCCTTGCGGGCTCCTTCCGGGGTCTCCTGGTTGTGCTGAGCACGATGGCTCTGGAGGAGATGCTGGGCAATCCGTGGGCCTCCAGACTCCCCTCTCTGTCCCTCCAGCACTTGGCTATGGTTCCTCCAGGGGTCTGGAAGTCTTGGCCGTTTCTGCAATGCCAGGACGAGCCACGTGTAAGGCAGCAGAGAACAGTCCACGATTGTGGGTCTTAGTTAGAGTCCGTTTGACAGAGGACCTAAGTCCCTCTCGGGACAAGGCAGAGGAAATGCAGGCTCCGGGCCCCACCTGCTTGGCACCCAGCAGGGGGGCCTCAGGACCCAGGATTCGCATACGGTGCCGAATGCCCTGCCTCCGTGCGGGGTGGCCAGGCCTACACAGACCCCTAGGTTAGGGAGTTAGAATTAATGCATAAAGGAGGGCATGATGTAGACCAGGGAAATGAGCATATTTAGTCACATATCCGTCATTATCACCTTTTCCTTCCTAAGGTAACCTTGTTTTTGTTAAAGTATCTACCCTTCCCAGTCGGATTGACCTGGGAGAAGCTGACGCCATTGCTGAGTTCCCAGCCAGCCGCTTGGAGAGCTTGATCCTCCGTGGCTACAAGGATTTCTTTTGAAATCTTATTGGTTAGCACTTGAAAATCAGCGTTTAGAAGGTCATTTCGTGTAGTTATAGTTATTTATAGTTATTTATTTAAAAAATGCAGTGCTCTAAAAACTATGAATATGACATTTAACAGGGATGGAGCAATAAGATGGGGTCGCTAAGACTTCATAAATTTTTAAATAAAATTAACACACATATCTTTTAATACACCCCTGGCAAAGTGTCTTAAAATTATAAGAAATAAACACATTCAGTCTCAGCCCTTTTAAAGCTGCAATAAAGCTTGTGTTCTTATCTCAGTGTATAAAATGCTTTTTACAAGCCTGGAATGATCTCAGAGATTATAATTTTTATTAATACTGATGTTCTTGTTTGATGTTTTCCATCTAAAGACCCCAGAAGTGAAATCTCGACCAAGTATATGACTTCTGATCCTGCTTTAGATGCTTCTTCTCCACTGTGGACACTGTTTGCCTCTTTTCTCCATCCTTCACTTTCGATCTGTTTCTATGGTTGAATCTCCAGTGTTTGGCATCCAGTATTACGGGATTTCATTCCTGCAGGTGCCAAGAAAAACAAAAACCACAGCAGCTTATCAGGTTCCCTGCAGCTGAGGATGACCAGGCCACCTCACCCTGAGTCCCTGTGCGGTGGTCAGCCCAGGCACCTGACGTCTGCCGAGCCCCCTGCTTCTTGTACAGCTTGACCTCATTGTGGCAACATCATCAGTGGGTGAGGCTGATGCAGCAGGGAGACGGGGCAGATACTGCCTGGGACTCAGGTCATGGGCTCTTGCCATTCATTTGCACCTGGACTTTTTGTTTGAACAGCTTTTTTGAGGTCCAATTTACATAACATAATTTACCTCTTTTAAGTGTAGAATTAGGGGATTGAATGTTTAGAGTTGTACAACCATACCACAACCCAATCACCCAAAATGATCTCTTATACCTATCTACATTTGATCCTCATTTCCAACTGAAGCCCCAAGCAACCATGAATCTACTTTTTGTCTCTATAATTGGCCTTTTCTGGACATTTCATACAAATAGGATACAGCATATTGTCTTTTGCATGTAGCTTCATTAGCTCGGTGCAGAACTATTAAGGTTCACCCATTTTGTAGCATGGTTTATTTGTTTTTATGACTGAATAGTCATAAAAAATTGCAGTGGCCATTGTATGGACCTTCCAAGACTTGCTTATCCATTTACAAGCTGGTGAACAGTTCAGTTGTTTCCACATTTGTATTCTTATGGCTAAAGCCCCTAGGAGAAGGCCATGTGAACATATGTCTTTACTACTTTGGGGTGGGTAGCTTAGGGTGGAACAGCTAGATCCATTGGTAACTTGACATCGAACTTTCTAAGAAACCACCAAACTACTTTCCAAAATGACTGGACCAGTATACAGCCGAGCCAGCCCTGTGGGCAGGGCAGCCCCCTCACCAACACCGGTTATACGGCTTTGGGTCACAGCCAGGATAGGGAGCGTGAAGTGGTGTCTCAAATGCCAGCGAACGTTTCCTGAGTGGCTGGAGCATACTGACCATACACGTCTTTATATCGTGCTCGGATCTCCTTGGTAAAATGGCTATACTTCTGCCTATTTTTAACTGGATTGTCTTTTATTGATTGTGAGAGAGCTCTATATGTTCACAATACCATCCTTTGTATGAAATAAGATTTGCAAACTTTTTTGTCTGCTCCAAGCTTGACTGTTGTTTCTCTTAGTGATATGAGGTCCAGTGTGTCATTTTGTTTTTTTCTTTCATGGAATGTGCATTCGGTGTTATCTGAGAAATATTTGCATAATCATTTCAAAATTTTCACCCATTTTAAATTGTGACTTCAATGATCCATTTTGGAGTAATTTTGAGGTACGGTCTGATTTCAACTTTTGCATGTGGTTATCCAGTTGTCCCTGTGCCGTTTGTTGGAAAGCTCACCGTTTCAACAGTTGAACTTTCTGAACACCTTTGCTGAAAATGAACTGACAGTAACATTAGTGTTTATTTGTGGATTGTGGGTTATTTTCCATGAATCTTTCTGTATATCCGTATCCTAGAACCACATTCTCTTGATTTACTGAAGCTTTTCAGGAAGTTTTTAACAAGGAAAGTGGAATTCCTCCAAATTTCTTCTGTTTCAAGATAATTTTGACTACTGGGGATCTTTGCATTTTCACGTAAATTTTATGATGGTCTTGTCAATGACTATGAAAAGCATGCTGCTTGCTGGCAGGCACAGAATCGAATCTGTGTATGGGTTTGATGAGAACTTCCATCTTAAACATATTGACTTTTCCAATCCACAAACATGGGATCTCCATTAATTTCAGCAATATTTTATAGTTTTTAATGTAAAAGTCTTACTTTTTTTGGTATGCTTATTTCTGGGTATTTATTCCTTTTGATGCTAATTCATGTGAATAACTATATTCTAAATTTCATTTTTAGATTGTTCATTGCGAGTATGTATTGTTCTTTTCTCCTCCTTTTCCCTCTTTTTGACTTGCTCAAATATGTAAATGGTAAGACTGGGTATCCTTGCCTTGTTCCTGGTTTTAGGGGAGGAAACATTGAGCTTTTCACCATTAGGGATGATGTTAACTGGGTTTTTCATCAATATACTATAACAGCTGCTTCCTGTTCCTAATTTGTCGAGGATTTAACCCACCAATGATGTTGGGTTTCATTAAACACTTTTTCTGCATCGGTTGAGATGACTGTGTATTTTTTGTCCTTTATTGGTATGGTTTATTATATTAGTTGATATCTGGATATTAAATAAACTTGCAGTCTTGGGCTGAATCCCTCTTGGTCATGGTGTATAATCTTTGTATATATTGCTGGATTCAGTTTCCTAGTATTTGGTTGAGGAATTTTGCATTGGTGCTCCTAAGAGATACCAGTTTGTAGTTCTCCATTCTGGTGATGGTTCGGCGTGGTTTTGCTGTCAGTGTATTACTGGTTCCATAGCACGAGTTGGGAAGTGTCCCGTTCTCCCTGACTTTGCAGAAGAGTTTTTTGAAGACTTGGTATTATTTCTTCTTTAAGTGATTTATAGAGTTTATCAATGAAGCTGTCTGTGCCTAAGTTTTCCCTTGTGGGTGGAAATATTTTTCACGTTAATTCACTTCCAGTATTCATTACAGATATATTCAGACTATTTTTTTTTTAAAGATTTTATTTATTTATTTGAGAGAGAGCATGAGCAGGGGGAGGGGCAGAGGGAAAGGGAGAAGCAGACTTCCCGTCGAGCAGGGAGCTGAACACGGGGCTCCATTCTAGGGCCCCGAGATCATGACCTGAGCCAAAGGCAGATGCTTAACCGACTGAGTCACCCAGGCACCCCCAGACTTTCTTTTTTAAAATCATTTTTTGGTAATTTATGTTTCCAGAAATTTGTCCATTTTATTTAAATATCTAAATTGTTGGTATAAAGTTGTTTATAGTAATCCTTAAGATTCCTTTGATTTCTGTAGGGTTGGTAGTTATATTTCCTTTTTGTCTCTATTTTTGGTAAGTTTTGTCCTCTCTGTCTCTCTTCTTGCTCAGTCTGGCTAAAGGTTTGTCAAGTCTGTTGACCTCTACATAGAACCAACTCGGGTTTCACTGATTCTATTGTTTTTCTGTTTTCTAGTTCATTGATTTATTCTCTAGTTTTAATTATCTTTTTGGTTGTGTTTTCCTTGGGCCTAGTCACTTCTCTTCTGGATTTTTATGTGGCAGCGTAAATGATTTGGTTGAGATTTTTCTTCTTTCTAATGTGGTTGTTCCAAGGTATAGGTCTCTTGCTTGTCATGACTTTAGCAGTTTCTTATCAATGTAATGTATTTTTATTCTCATCATTTCCAAATATTTTAAAATTTTCCCTGAGATTTCTTTTTTGAAGAAAATTTTAGAAGTGTATTATTTATTATACAAATATTTGTGTATTTCCTGAACTTCTCTCTGCTATTGCTTTTCAAATTTGACTTCATTGCGGTTGGAGCACATGGTTTATTTGATTTAGTTAATTTTATGTTTATTGAAAATTATTTTATGGGTTAACATATGACCTGTCCTGGAGCTGAAGAAACACAGTGTTTGGAAAAAGGTCAGTTCCCCAGGAAAATGCCATAACCCAAATATTTAATGGCCTATGAATGTATACACTGAGACGTGCTTTACAACAAACACAAATCTTAGTCCTCCTTGTCTGTTTGTCTGAGTGTGCTTTATTTTCTCATCCGATTGTTACCCTTCTTTATCATTAACATAATATACGTTATGCGTGTATATGTATTTCCTCCAAAGGTGACATTGCTCCGTGAACAATTCACTGAGATAGTTAACCTAAGAATTTGAGACTCCACGTGTGCACCGTGAATCACAGGTCTGATTTCAGTGGCTGAACTCGGGGTATAGCGTGCGCCGAGGGGGACCGCCGGGACGTTTGTCACAGGAAGCAGGCCAGCGACACGGCGGACTCTCTCTAGGAAGGACGTGACCGAAGGAAACCCTCACGGGGCGCTGAGCTCCGCGCTGACCCCGTGTCAGGATCCAGAGTTCCCACGGAGAGAAGGTTTGACCAGTGACTGTCCTCTATGGCCACGGTCAGGCCAGCAGTGCACAGCGGCCTTGCAGAGAGCTCACGCCGCATGGGTTCGGGCCTGAGTTGGAAACGCCCCGTGGACATGGGCATCCTGCACGCATCCCCTGAGATGCGAAAGGTACCAAGGACCCCAGGCGGGAGATGACGTATCTCGGCAGTTGCACGCCCGCAGGGAGGGACACCGGTCTGCTCACGTGCAATCCAGAGACGGCAGCCTCCACGTCAAGCCCCCGGCCGCCTGTTACACGGGACCCCCGGGCTTCTGGCCCCCGGTGCGGAGGCCTCCCCTGAGTCTGGGTTCACGGCCTTGGCCTTTCCGAACCCAGGGAGATGCCAGGTCGTGCCGGGCACCTCCTAGTAGGACCCCCGGGGAAGGCCAGGCAGGGAGGAGGAGGCCGCACGATGAGGGTCATGGGGAGCAGCTGGGGCCCCTGCTCGGCCCCCCCCCCCCCCCACCACAGGGGAGGCGGCCCATCCAACATGCGGCTCGGCCGGGAGTAGCGCTGAGCGGTCCTGTGCCTCAGTGCTTGACTTGGGATTCTGAGAAGCAACACAGTGGGGGTGGTTTTAAGCCAAGAAGTTTGGGAGCCGTTTCCCGTGCCTCCATAAATAATAAAACAGGGCCTTACACCCACCCACCCAGGAATCCTAAAGACCTCAGTGCTTTGGGTGACGCTTGAAGACTGTAAGGAATTTGGCCTTGGGTCATTCTCTCCCCGGTGTTTTTTCTTTTTCTTTTTTCCTTGGAGTAATAAATTATCTCTATAAATACAATTGGTAAAAATGTTAAAAAATTATTTGTTAAGTAAAATGGGTAAACATTTACCTTAGATTACAGATTGTTATGAATTTAAACGTAAATAATATACATTTTTTTTAACATGAAGCATTTTTGTTACTGAGGTTTCAGGCTCTCTGGTGCTTCTGACCCTCAGTTAACTATGTAAACATGCGATGTGTCTCTCGGGGGGTTTGTATCTGTGAGCAGGGGAGGAATGCAAACATCAGTCATGTTACCACCAGTAAAACTCCGCGCAATAAAATACCCTCTAGTTTTCAAAGGACCGGCACCAGCTCGGACTCTGGTAAACAAGGGAGCCCACGAAAGGTGGTGTGCGTTAGTTAGCCAGGCCAGGGGGTTCCCAAGCCAGCGAGTGTACCCTGGAAAAAAGGATTTCAAGTCTAACCTGAGGCTGGCGTGGGGGGAAGGCCAGGAGGGGCTGTCGAGTGCTGTTTGTCGGGGTTCTCTCCTGGGTGCAAAGAAGCTCTCAGGGTCAAGCAACTCTTTTCTTCTCTTTGTGTAAAAGCCAGTTGATTTGTGTGAGTAACGCAACAGTGGTTCCTTCAAACCATCACTAACCTTCCCATGCCCCAACTGCCACAAGCTTTTTTTAATTTTTTAAACCCAGGAGCCCAGATTTCATTCCTTTTGGTGACGTTTTAGAATTAGAATTATGAATTAGGAGATGCAATCCTGAGTTTGCGTGAGCTAGTTTGAGGTTGAGGCAAGAATCAATGAGGAGGGGCGCCTGGGTGGCTCAGTCGTTAAGCGTCTGCCTTTGGCTCAGGTCATGATCCCAGGGTCCTGGGATCGAGCCCCGCATCAGGCTCCCTGCTCAGTGGAGAGCCTGCTTCTCCCTCTCCCACTCCCCCTGCTTGTGTTCCTGCTCTTGCTATCTGTCAAATAAATAAAAATAAAATCTTTCAAAAAAAAAGAATCAAAGATGAATTCGAGGCTCTGAGCCTCTCTACGGTGTAGCCGCATGGACAATTTTTCTCATGTTTCTCCTGAGTATTTTGAACACACCTAGGTGTTTGTTCTATTCCCAAAGCTAAGATTAATCCATGACCAGTAGGTTGATGAGCTGTGTTAGGGTCTGTGCTGTGGGAAGCAGGTGTAAGGAGCAGCTTCTGCTGATAAGGAGGACGCAGTGCAGTTGGGGGGGTAACAGGAGAGCAGAATTAAGCTCAGATGTTGTTAGGAACTGAGATGATGTCTCCGTATACCTGACACCAAATCAGTGGTTTAAAACCTACTGCTTATCACAATTATCCTAGAAGAAGTTTGCAAAATCTAGACTCCTGGGCCCAAGCCCAGAGCTGCTGAAGCAAATGGTAATGTTCATGGTAAATTCCTGGAGACTGAATTTTCAACAAGTTGTCAATTAATCACATGCACCCAGCCCAGAAGGAGTGTATTGTTTGGGAAAAATTGTCTGGGAACTACACAGATGAGCAAAAACAGAACAAATCAACTGCATGCCTCGCAGAGGGTTTTGTTCAGGGCAATCCTTAAAATGGCACTAAAAGTATATTGAAAGCACTTTTGGCTTTGGGATGTTTGTGACACCTAATTTTGGCTGTTTCAGTGCTTTTCCATGGACTTTTTGTCTCTCTATGTGGTCCTGGCAGGCGGGAAGTTACTGGGTCTCCCACTTCCTGTTCTAAGGGAAACTCTCCATCCAAATGCCCTCCCTCGGGGGATGTGACTGTCACCCTGGCTGGTGTTCCCACCTGGAAGGGAGCCCCACACGAGCAGGAGGGGAAAAGCACAAGAAGGGGGCATGTAACTCCCACCACCTGGAATTCGAACTAGGAAATTGTCTCAGTCTGTTCTGGCTGCTGGAATGAAGCACACGGACTGGGAGGCTCATAAAGCACAGACACCGATCTCTCGTGATTCTGGAGGCTGCAAGCTGGAGACCAGGGCACGGTCAGATTCCAGTGAGAGGACGCTTCCCCGTGGCAGCCCTCTCGCCATGTCCTCACCTGGGGGGAAGGGAGCCAGCCGGCTCTGTGGCCTCTCATGAGGGCGCTGACCCCACCACAGCACTGGGGGTTAGGATTTCAACATATGAATTTGAGGGGGACACAAATATTGCATCCATTGCCATCAAGGAACCATCAAGGAAGAGAGCTTTGGCAGGGACAAGCATGGCGCTAATTTGCAAAGGAAGGCAGACGCCTGGAGAACCAGGGATCCACGCAGGAAGGTGGAACAGACAGATGACCCGAGGTGATGGGTGTTCCTGTGGGTCGATCGGGGAAAACCAGCCGTGACAAGGAGAGGTGTTTGTTTCCTGCCTAATTATCCAGCAGGTCACTTTATTCCGGTTCTTACACACTGCCTGTGATTGTGCCCTTGTGACCAAGAGCTATAGAATCCTTCAGAGTATCACTCGGGAGTGTGGGGCTCCGTGGGAACGCGCTCCAGCGTGTGGTCGCTGCGAGAGCGTAGGTGAGCCACTGAGCCTCTCCATTCTGCCTCCTCATCCGTGAAAATAAAGGAAAAGACAGGTGGTTGCGAGGGGACTAGTCGGTGCGGTGAGGATTCGGGACAGCTCCAGCAGAGCAAGCGCCCAGTAACGCTCACTGTTTTGATTATAGCGTTCTTTAATTATTGTTATTTTTTATTATGTTATGTTAATCCCCATACATTACATCATTAGTTTTTGATGTAGTGTTCCATGATTCATTGTTTGCGTATAACACCCAGTGCTCCATTCAATACGTGCCCTCTTTAATACCCATCACCAGGCTAACCCATCCTCCACCCCCCTCCCCTCTAGAACCCTCAGTTTGTTTCTCAGAGTCCATCGTCTCTCATGGTTCATCCCCGCCTTTGATTTCCCCCCCTTCATTCTTCCCCTCCTGCTATGTACTTCTTCTTTTTTTCTAACAAATAATGTATTATATGTTTCAGAGGTACAGATCTATGATTCAACAGTCTTGCACAATTCACAGTGCTCACCGTAGCACATACCCTCCCCAATGTCTATCACCCAGCCACCCCATCCCTCCCACCCCAACCCCCACTCCAGCAACCCTCAGTTTGTTTCCTGAGATTAAGAATTCCTCATATCAATGAGGTCATATGATACATGTCTTTCTCTGATTTATTTTGTTTAGCATAATACCCTCCAGTTCCATCCACGTCATTGCAAATGGCAAGATCTCATTCCTTTTGATGGCTGCATAATATTCTATTGTATATATAGACCACATCTTCTTTATCCATTCATCTGTCGATGGACATCTTGGCTCTTTCCACAGTTTGGCTATTGAGGGCATTGTTGCTATAAACATCGGGGTGCACGTACCCCTTTGGATCCCTACATTTGTATCTTTGGGGTAAATACCCAGTAGTGCAATTGCTGGGTCATATGGTAGCTCTATTTTCAACTTTTTGGGGAACCTCCATACTGTTTTCCAGAGTGGCTGCACCAGCTTGCATTCCCACCAACAGTGTAGGAGGGTTCCCCTTTCTCCGCATCCCCGCCAACATCTGTCATTTCCTGACTTGTTAATTTTAGCCATTCTGACTGGTATGAGGTGGTATCTCATTGAGGTTTTGATTTGGATTTCCCTGATGCCGAGAGATGTTGAGCACTTTTTCATGTGTCTGTTGCCATTTAGCATTCCTTAATTATTTTGATGACAAACTAGTGTCTGAGAGATAGACTCCCTGAAATGATGTTAATGATTTATTTCCTATATGTAAGAATTCCAACTCAGATTTAGTAATTAATCTTGGGATTATGGTCTCAAATATTGGATATAGTTGCCATAGGCTTTTATTTTTTAAAAAGGTTTTATTTATTTATTTGAGAGTGTGTGAGAAAGAGAGCACGAGTTGGGGGGGGGGGCAGCAGAGGGAGAGGGAGAAGCAGATTCCCTGCTGAGCAGGAAGCCCAATGTGGGGCTGGATCCCAGGACCCTGAGATCATGACCCGAGCAGAAGGCAGATGCTTCACCGACTGAGCCACCCAGGCGCCCCCTGCCATATGCTTTTAGAAAGGCACTTTAAAAATTATTCAGGAGGAGTTTTGTTATGAATTTTTAAAGAGTATGCTACTAAGAAAAAAGGAAAATGAACAAAAAGCCTACTCAAGTGTTATGCAAATAGTACTTGTAACTCAGTGTGAATCATTCAGTGATGGCATCTTATGTGCATTTTAAAATTGCTTCAGAGCCAACAACTCAGAAGAGGTCACATGCCCTGAAAAACTGTGTCTGGTAAGGAAAAGTGGCTTCAGTGATAGCAGGGTTATTGATTTTAAATAACACCTAAAACAAGTTTGAGTAAACTTACTTCACGAAATGGGGAAGGGAAAAAGTGACATCTCTAAATGAATATACTATTTTCCATGACATGTTATTTTAAATTAGTATATGTATCAAAATTAGTAAATTATTACAGTAGACATCTAATTTAGCCAAATCTTTGTAATTTTGCATAATTAAATTTCTCATTGGGAATTGAGGGGTAATGGCTCATAAGGGCTTTGGTTTGCCACGTTTCTAACAATAAAGTGACAGCTTTAGGTCAAAATTAATTTTTTTAAATATTACAATAATATTTTTAAGTTTTAAAGAAGAACCCCATAGGGTTTTACAACATTTTTTTCGCAAGCTTAGATTCTAAATACCTTCCGTCAAAAAGGGAGGGTACCTGACGGTACCCAAGGCAGACTTGTTATAGTGACCAGCACTGAGCGACACGGGCCACTCTGTCCCCGTGCTACAAGGTACGTGCCGCGGGGCTTGCCATTGAGGACTGCGATGGCGTTTGGAATATATTATACAGTTCATGGTCCGTATATGAATAGATAAATACTATATGGAAAAAAGTATGAATAGCATATAAATGACACCTGCAGTACAGGGTCCGGCAAACTCACCCTCGCCGCAGAGCGGGCGTCAGACAGACCCAGGAGCACTGAGTTCCTCTCTCTCAAACACCGTGTGGCATCAGGTGCCACAGTGTCGGAGGGCGCCGTGGGGACAGGCCCTTGTCAGCTTCTGCCAGCTGTGCTCTTTGCAGCGGGGATAGATCGACAACCGCTTCACCCTCACTGCCCAGGACAGAGCAATCTCCAACAGGATTCAGAAGGGGCCTTAAAAAGCATTTTGGAGTTTTAGCATCTAGTCAGCACGGAGGCGCCTGACGGCCAGCAAGTCTCTGCTCAGCAGGTGCGAAGAGCTACGGGTTTCCGTGCAGGAGGACCGTAGTCTTCTTGGCTGTGAGACCGGAAGGTGGACTTGAGAAAATCACGGCGCCGGGGAGCTCCCGCTTCCTTCGGAGGGGCTTCTCCACCTGGGTGGGTGCTCTTCAGCTGCTCACCACACTCCCCAGCGTGTGGCCACCTCCGACTGCGCGACAGACCACCCCGTGGGCACGGTGGCGGCTCCTTCTCTGCTTCTCCTCAGGAGTACGGCACTGCTGGTGAGTCTCGTTCTCCTTGGTTAAAGAAGAGCGTTCCTGTTCATAGCTCTGTGTTAATACACATGACAGTGGTTAGCCTATTTTAGTTTTTTTTTTTTTTTGAAATTTCAAATCTGTGTCAGGGACCAAATTCATAAAAGCATAGGGGTTTTTACACGTCATGACTGGCGTGAGCCGAACTCCTTCCAATGATACCGTCTTGAATCTGCCAGCGAGTTGGGAATTGGCAGGATTTTAATGGAAGGAAGTCATCGCTGGGGTCCAGACACACCCTCTCCCTGAACTTCATCTTCATTTTCTTTAAAAATACCACACAAACAAACAAAAAGTAGAGCCATCTGATAGTGATCAATGTTAATCTAAAACAGCAAATTCTTCTCCAACACCAAAAATTCAGATGCACATTTCCTCCCTCTCAGCTTTGCCAACATATTTAAAATCACTATTTCTGATCATCTACATTTTTTGTTACTGTTTCTGTCTGAAGATGTCGAAGCAACATTAAAAAAACACAAGGCTCCCTGACCTTCCAGGCATCCCATGGCAAGCGCTTCTCCCTCGTCATCTCTCCAGATGGGAAACAGAGGCACAGATTTTATCTGAGCACGTCCATGGCCAAGACAGGGAAGGACGAGGATGTTTTATTGCAGGCTGAATCCCGCTGGCCTGCTTCTTCTCCCTTGAATTCATATTTATGTATCAGTGTTGAAAAGTGATGAATACAACAGCCCTGATTTCTGGAGCTCTGAACCTAAAATCAGAACTGGAAAACCTTAAGAATTATCTCACTCAAGTACATCAGATCAGTGGTGACCTATGCTGGTGCTGAAACTTTCCAAAATGGATTTTTCCAGGCATCTTGCTCCTTTGCTCTGTTCAAAGTGCATCTCTTTGTACAATGTTATTTCCAGGCATATGAAAATCCACTTTCTGTAGAGTTTTTAGGTGAATGATTTGCAAGTTGGCATCCCAGAAACATATGATCTATCTTTATCTGCTCATCCGACATCTTGCTCTATCATCCATCCTTCTGCCCATCAGTCTATCATCTATCTGTCAATGCTGACATGATATTTTGCTTCTGAGCAAATGACCTCAGTTTTGTGCATGGCCTAAATGAAAATTTATTTTCATGCCTGCATATTTGTGAGTCTGTCACTCATATAAACTATAGCTTCTGTCCTTACAGAATCCAGGCCCGTGCACATATTCCCAAGTGGGTAACTGCAGTGCGTGCCTCAGGGGACTGGGGCTGACTGACTTCCAGGGAGAGCGCTGTTGTCTTGGCCTGCTGCTTGTTCTCTCTGCCATAAAAAGAGAGTCATGATAAGATTGGGCTATAGATACTTTGGGTGCTTATTGTGAGTTTTGGGTTCCTCTTGGCTGACTTTATCTTTGTGGTAAGGTTGCATCTTGCTACTTGATTTATCTTGGAAGCAAACATTTCCTACAGCCCCTTCTTCAAGTACCAGATCCAGTTTAATCTGGAAGTTCCCGGGGCGGGGGGGGGGGGGGGGGGTAAGGCATACTTTAAAAGCACTGTCTGCAACTATGTTTCTGATTCTGTAACAATCAGAATTCTCTTGTTATAGCGTCACCAGAACGAAATGTCGCAATAACTTGTGTCCTGAGTTTTGTAAAGGGGATTTTGCAATCGAGTTTCCAGGATTTCCACTTTAAAATGTCTACCAGAACAGCCCCATCACTTTCTCAGTTGTAATAAATAAATATGAGAAAGTTCAACACAGTATTTTACAGCGATGGAAATGCATTTCTATCAGTTTTTGAGTTTCATGCCTGTCTCCATTTGGAAAGTAGACTCTGCCTTTGAAAAATGTGTAAAACAAGTGTTCTAGACAAAAAGTTGCAAACTGGCAAACCTATGGTCATCCTTGGTGACCCAAAGGCTCATTTTCTTTAAATGACATTTTAGAAATCAGGTCTTTTACGTAAAATACATATTTCATGCTTCTGTGAAAAAAATCAGAAGATTTGACCCTCTGGTCCTACCATGACGAGGACCAGCTGTCTGGAAGTGGATCGAGCCCGCTGCTTCCTGAGTCTCCACGCTGGCAGATTCCCTGTCGAGCCCCGTGGTCCCTCGGCTGTCCGGTCGGTTCACCAGCGTGGTCACCCAGGCTGGGACCGTGCGTTTTCCCTCTGCTCTTGCAGCTTCAGTATTTCAACCAGCACCTTGCACGTATTTTGCCTCCCCTGATGCTGAGTGGTCTGCATGGATGTATTTGTATTATAGAATCTCACACTGAACAGAAGGGCAGTGGATTTGAAGGTTTTCAGAAAACGCTTTGAGATCATTGGCAGCACGTGGAGCGGCAACATCAGGATCGGGGGGGAGTCCCCTGTTCTGACCCGTGGACAGAGAGTTGCAGATTTGTGCCACCGCACAATGTGATAGGCCCCAGAGTATATACAAGAAATCAAAGGAATGGGAGCTGCTTTTCCAAACGTGAAAGGGGATCCGTTCACTCAGACGCCATGGTGCAGGGGACGGCATGTCAAACACCTGCCCTTCGGGGGAGCCCAGCCGCTCGCAGTGTCTGGGACCCACCACACAACAGCGGCCCAGATGTGCAGAGGCCTTTCAGCAAAACAGAACTTTTCCGAGATTTACGGGAGTCAGAGACCTTTTCTGTTTTGCTAGTGTCCCTTTCGTGTTTGTTCTCTGTCCCAGGGCCCCGTGAACACGCTTGGGGCTGCCTCACGGACGGCCTGTGTGGTGGAATAAAGATTAGGATTTCCCCATTGGTCTTACTCTTCTTCTTCTCTTCAATTTTCTAGAATATGGTTATAGTAAATGTGCATCAGATTTAAAAAAAAAATTGAAAACCAATGATTGCTTTCTTGATGTGAAGCAAAATGAAATTCTTGCTGTTAATTAGAGCTTTATTGGAAATCCCAAGAACTAGTTAAGTGAATTCTTTCTCACTGCCATAAAAGAGAAAACATTTGGAATGTTTTTGCAAGAAGCAATAGGGCCCCCTACCGTCCAGTTTGAACAAAGGCGACCATTCAAGGGAACCATCTGCTCTTCAGTCCAGAACCGCTTGCATGTGGCTCTTTGCCTTCCGGGAGCAGGGTTTTAACCATGCCCTTTCCACAATGCTACAGCAGCACACTGCTGGGTTGGTTCCTCTGAATGTGTCAGATTCCAGGTGGCCCCGTGGCACAGGATTGGGACCCATCTCATACGAGGAGGACCCAGCCTCCCGATGACCACGTGTGCACACGGGCCATCTGACCGTCATTGCCAGGCTGCTGGAGGGGGGACCTGGGGCTGGAGCGGTTCCGAGAGGAGGCCCCTGGCCTCATGACAGCAGGTGTAGAGAGAGCGTGGGGACCGATGCCGGAGGCTCGTGTCCGGGCAGCGGGAGGACGGTCGTCAGAAGGTGCCCCTGACTGCACAGCAGAGAAATCCCTGCAACATTCAAGGCAACTTGTTGGACAAGGATGCTGCCCAGAGAAAGCCGCCCATGGGGCCTGTAGGGTGGGCAGAGAGGACAACTAAGGTCCTGAGGCTACCCAGAGGGAAGGCCACTGGAGCTGCTGCCGAGCAAACTGGTGGGTCTCCGACGGAATAGACAGAGGACAGGAAGGAGAAGAGCAGACTTCTGCTTCCGCGAGGGTAGAGGGTGGGCTCTGGGTTTTGTTGAGGGCTGGATTCCGGACTTGACCTGATTTAGGTGCCGGGGCTCAGCATGTACGCAGGGACGCGTCCATGATCTGGCCAGCTGAAGAGCCATGGACTGGACATGAGCTCGCTGAGGGAAGGGCTGGCGCCGTCAGGATGCTCTGGGGAGAGTCAGGGGCCGGTGGGTCCTGCCTAGGTGCCCGATCCAGTCCGGAGGGCAGTGACTCCAGGGGTGAGCAGGGGAAGCTGGAGGGGCAGTGTCAGGGGTCCCTGCCGGGAGCTCACCATCAGGGGCTCACTGGAAGACCCAAGGCTCTGGTCATGGCAGAGGTCGAGGCAGGGATCCGTTAAGGAACGGATACTGAGGCCACTGTGTCAGGGACTATCGCCCAGGAGTGTGGGAAGAAAGGGCTTCAGGTCGAACCAAGAGTTACGTGGGACGTTTACAGGGTCCTAAGGGAGAAGTCAGCGGGGGGAGGATGGGGCTTGAGTTTGGACATGACAGCCAGTAACCCTAAATACAGCAATAGGCATCAGGGAAATGGGAGGTAGAGGTTCTCCTAGAAAGACAGGCCAAGGGAGAAACTAACACCTTTTGTTTGCAGAAGGCTGGCCGTGTGGATGTGTGTATGACCTGCCAGGCATCAGAGTATCTGGGAAGAAAACAGGGAAAATGATGCCAAGGCAGGTCCTCGCAGGGATCCAGTAGGGGACAGACCTCAAGGAGGCAGCCGTAGCATTGTGCCCAGTGTAGCCTCGGGGAAGAAGAGAGATTTGCAAGAAGACAGAGTAGGGCTGGGAAGGCGACCCCAGTCCTGGAGGGAGGGGAAGAGCTGCAGGGCGTGATGCCAGTCAGGTAGGTGAGCCCCTGACCACCCTGGGTTAGCCTCAAAGGTCTGGGGGCCCCAAAAAGGTCCTTAGCCAGGCAGTCAGAAAAGCAGTTTCCGGAAAGGTGGAGGAGAGATTGAGCCTGGCGAGACCGGGGAGCTCAAGTCGGAGGCCACTCGTGCTCAGGCGGAAGGGAGCTGGTGCTGGCCTGCGCCCCGCCATGCCCTTGGGCTCAGCGGCTTCACTGCCCAGTGAGCGGGTCTGCCTCCGTAGGGAGGGTGTGCTGTGCACCCACACGGGCTGGGGAAAGAGCTCGCAGGGGCCTCTAACAGGGACAGGCCCGGGGCGCCGAGGGGCGCGGGAGAGAGTTGGGTGCAAGTGCGTGTGGGCGCGGCTGCTGCATCGGCGGCCAGGATCCAGCCGCGGCCCCGGGAGTCTGGGTCGGTACCGCTGGGCATTAGTCTCTTTGACCAGCGCTGAACAACCTAAACAGAACTCTCAAATCTCTACATTAACCAGACTCTAACATCCCTGTGAAAATATCCACAACTTTCCATCTGACTAGACTTTGATTAAAATGAAAGCAAAAATACACAAAATCCATGTGTCCTGCAGGTGCCTCCAAGAGCCCGAACCATCCAAGCGGCTTGGGAAGCCTGGTTTGCGGAGGCAGGTCGGGAGCCCGAGCGCCCGGCCACCAGCGCGGGTTGGCACCAGCACAGACCCGCAGGGCGAGGACAACATCGCTGTGTGAATTTCTCCGGAGACGAGGAGGCTCGCGCGGTTATGAACCTTCCTAAGTCCAAGGGAGTTCATAGACGGGAGGGCTGGACGGGGCATCTCATCGAGGCATGTGGTTCAGTGGTGCGTCTGCCCAGCGAAGATGGAGCTTTCCTCTGGACGGTGGGCTCCTCCAGTCGTGAGTGGGATCCGGTGCCCATCACCCTGCTGCTGTTCTTCCGTGCTGTTCTCCAACCACTCCAGGGAACCGTCGATGCAAAGATGTGCCATTATTGACGGGAACAAACTGCCAGCTAAACTAACAAAATACACTTTTTATGACTTAGAAGCTTTATTTTTATACTTATCAAGTGTTCTTCAATGTATTTGTTGAAATACCTCTATTTATACCTACATAAATCCATGTATTTAGACATAGATCTGTATATTATTATTTTGAAAGCATGAAAGGACAGTGTAGGACGTGTGAGCTGGTGAAGGTATTACTAAACATATTCACAGTGGGGTCACAGTCATTCCACCACGCTGGACTGAGCCACAGAGGCCCACATTTCTGCATCCTGTGGCTGCCCTCCGTGGCTGCCTTGGGGCAGAGGGAGAGAGAGAATCTCAAGCTGACTCCGTGCTAAGCACAGAGCCTGACGCGGGGCTCGATTTCACGACCCTGAGATTGCGGCCTGAGCCGAAACCAGGAGTCAGCACTTAACCAACTGAGGCCCCGGGCGCTCCTGAAATGCTTTTTAAAAGACAAGGGTAGAGTCACGGAGAGCTTGGCAACCCTGCCCCGCTGCAGAAAGGGTGGCCGCGAGACCAGGGCGGGCTCGATCTCGGGCAGAGAGCCAAGGCCGAGATGGCCCGGGGTCATCTTGCCAAACTCACACCAGGCAGATAGAAGACAGCATCTCAGATGACAAAGGACATCCTTGCACCTTCCACCTCTTGTAAGTTAGGCCGCCGTAAAGCCGAGGTTGCTGAGCCCGCAGGACGCTGTCTGCCTTCACGCGGCAGAAGGCGCACGGGCGGACTGAATCACCGAAGGAACTCAGGAGCTTCTGGTCCGGGACGTAGAAAATCGGTGTCCTTGGTGTCTGCCACGTGCTCGCCAGTCTGCGGAGAGAGCCCCCCCAGGGCTGTGGGGTCTGCCGCCTGCCAGGCTTCCCAGTGACCGAAGCAGACACTGCACCAACCGCAGACCCCGTGACTGGCTGTTCTCTTCCCGCCCTTTCCAGGTTGGCGCCTTCAGCAGACGAGGAGCCGCCTCACAGAGAGTCCTGACACGAACCTCACGTCTGCCACGGCTGGCCATGCAGAGAGCGTCTTCTTCACACTGAGTCCACAGTCCCGCGCGGACAGACGCGGTCGCAGCAGGAGCTCCGGTAAAATCCCGTCACCTGCACTTGGATTAGGGGGTCCTAATCACTCACACTGAGCAATTACCAGGAACATTAAAAGGATGGCTTGTCCAGAAAAGGAATGTCATCCATTTGGATTTGGGAAGATAGTTTGCGTAGAGTACTGGGTTTCCCCACAGTGGGACTCATTTTCAAACAGAGATTTTACAGGAAATTCCATGCATGTATGTGGGTGTGTGGGGGTCTGGCTCATGAACCCACACTTCTCCGTGGTGGGTCCTAAAGTCCTTCCTGGCAACTCGCGGTACAACGAAGATCTGGAAAACCAGTGGAATCCTGTGAAGTGTGCTGGGCACTCCATTTCTGGTCTCGTGTTTAGGAAAGTTTCAATGATCACTGCCTCTACTTCTCCAGCTCCAGATCCTAAGTCCAGACCTTTCAGAAGACAAAGACCAAACTTCAGGAAAAGGAAGCCACCAGGAGGCGGTGGGGACAGGTGGGGGTGCTCACAGTTCCTTATACTGCATCTAAACGGACAGCTGCAGAGTAAAACGCTGGGTAAGAAATGGTCCCCCTAGACTTCTGCAATGCGGGATTTCCCACTGAAACAGCCTCCTATGCTCTCTGTGTTGGTGGAGTTCCCTCAGCACACCTGCCCAGGCAGCGGACTCAGGGAGAGAGAGCCCTCGGTCCCTGGACGGTGCCCGGTCGGGACCGGCGTTTTCTGTTGGCAGGGAGCTTGACCCTTGGTTTCCCGGAGCTTGACCCTCGGTTTCCCCAGACTCAAGGCGCAGCATCCACTGCCGTGGCCACCACAGTCTCTCTCCAGACCCGTCCAGATGACGAGACTTACCTTTCTGGTTGAATGTCTTAGCAGCCAGCTTTTAATTTGCAAAATAAAACGTTAGGTTTGGTAAGGTTCAAAGGGATTTGTGCAATGGATTTCTTCTCATTCTCATCTAGAAATATCGTCTGAAGGGTAAACACGGCCAGAATCTCAAAGGCTGTTACGCATTAACCCAGCACTGGAGTCAATAACCACTTGCTTAGGAAAACGTCGTTTGTGTGAGGTCTCTGTCTCTTGATTAACACAGTGGTTCAGTGAAAAGTATTTGTTTGTTTTAAAGACAGACTTGGGACTTCTGGAGGGAACGGAGCGCAGGAGGACGACAGCTTTCAGCGACACGGGAGCTGGCCAGTGTGGGCACCAGGCCCGGCGGCACAGCCGGACGGTGTAGCCCCTCAGTGGTCCACTCTGCCCAAGCATGAGTGTCCCTGGTCATTAACCTTGGATAATTGTTAACCTACCTGGCTGAGGGCCTCCAGAGGGGCGCCCAGATGTTTTGACAGTTGGGCAACCTTTGGAAACGTCAACCTTGTGAATCTAAGCATCCGTCTGTCTCGGATGTTGTGCAGGTCGCCCCTTCAAAGCACATCGGTGGATAAGAAGTAACATGAAGGTAGGTAAATAAAATACCTTAAGAAAGTGCTGGGATTTTGAGTTGATGCTTCATGTGAGTGATTATAAGACTAAAACCTCATTAGGATCTTATGAGTTATCCTTGTTTTGACACAGAAGTTGAGACAAGCCTGTGGTGAGGTAAAGGGCTTGGAATTCGGGGACTTGTGCTCCCACATCAGGGTGGGCGCCCCAAGCAAGCATGCGGGGATTCGTCTAGTATTCTGAGCAGGTGTGTTCAATGTGACAAGCAGAATGCTCATTTTCTAAAATATCTACTGACCATCAGAACCGGGGTCCCTGGGGAATCAGGAGTAGTTACACACACACACACACACACACACACCCACACTGCCTACCCTGCAGTTTTTGGAAAGCTCTCAGAGTAAAGGCTTCCTTAACCTTCCCCTCAACTGCCAGCTGTGGGGCCCCAGTCCCTCCCACGCCAGAGGGGACGTGACCTTGCTCTGCGCCTTACCAGGGTCCAGCAAGGGGCCCAACACGCTGACGAGTCTCCGACCCGTGAGGAGATGAGTGCCAGCGTGGGGGGCTGCCTGGGCCACCGGCCCGTGCAGCCAGCGCTCTGCTCCCTGGGCCCCCAGGCCACACGGACCTGCCTCTCGGCACTAGCATGTCCTCAAGAGCCAAACTTTGTCACTTTTCAGTCAAGTTTCTCCTTGCGTAAAGCTGAAACATTTTCATTTTTATTTTGATGTAAGTCAATTTCCTCTTTTTCAAACTTTTATGGATAGAAAAATTACTTAACATTTTTCATCAAAACCATTCCCGTTGTCCACGACAACAACAAGCTGATGCCGGCCCTGATCAGCCCCTCCTGGCTCAATCCTTTGTGAACGAGTCTAAATTCACCCTAGGGAGTCTCCCTCTGGTTTCACGGGTAACGATAAACAGTGACATTTTAGACAGAAGAAAAAGCGATCGTCCGAAACCGTTCTTGGGAAGCATTGCCTGCCTTGGGGAGCCGGGAGCACACTGCATGTTCCTCCAAGTTCTTTGGCAGGGACGGGGTGAGGGAGGATGATTAATAACAGACATTTGGAGAACCACGTGAATATGTGGGCAATCCTTATTCAGTTATGCAGAATATTTAAAAGTAAATGCTGTGATGGAATTTTTAGGAAAAACAACCTCAAAGCTTTGGGTTTGATTTACAGATATTGCAATTTTGTTCTGGAGGGAAAAGAGTTGTTCCTCTTAGAGTTTACCTTTGTATAGAAAGGAGATGAGTCAGAATTAATCCCCTGATGTGATTGTTTCCAGGGAGAGAAGAAGGAAACGCTACAACCCTGCAGAATGAGATCATCTGCAAGATTATTCCAAGAGATGAAGGAAAAAGAATATGCGTGCCCTTTGCATCCAAGCATTGTACCTAGGTTTTTTAACTTCCATAGGTGTTTTTAGGGATTTAGACTAAAAAAATAAGGATGAGGCCAAAGGCCTTCCTGTGGGTAGCCTCCTAGCTCGCCCCCAGGTAGATAGGAGCAAAGATAGGTGCCTGTTTCTCGGGCTGATGCAGCCAAGATAGAGCTGGTGGTCACCTTGAAATGACCAAGGATGGGAATGGGTTGGGGCAGAGGAAATACGTTTTCTTCTTTGTGGTTCAAGAGGGACTTTTGTTCTCTTTTTCCACTTAATATTTTCTGAATTTGATATATACCCATCTGAGCCACAACTACGGTCCTCCCGTGCTGTCCAGACTACAAATCTGAGGCCTTTCTAGAGACCTTCGTGGGGCAGTCTCGACTCCGCATGATGGGGAAGCCACTTCTGAGAGAGAGAGAAAGAAAGGGGAGGTAATCCGAGCAAAGGAAAGACAAAAGTCATTTCCTAAATGACCAGGATGCTTCCTAAACATTCCAGATGGGGAAGATTTCAATTTGGAATTTGATGGATCACAGCTCACCTGTTTTATTACTGAGCACAACTGCTGACCAGACCCATTTGCTGCTGAGCTAGGTCTGTTCTGAATTCAGACTTGGCTAGTAAAAGTTCTATCATAAAAGCAATTCTTTGATGTCCAATCCTGGCACATAAAATCCAAAAATATGCTTTTACTAAGGTGAGGGAGTGAGTGGTTTGGGTTAGCATGTGAACGGTTACAAATATCAGAGGCTTGGAGGGATAGAAACTCAATTGGAAATTTCACTCGAGCCAGGTGTCTGGTTTAAATTTGAAGAAAAGAATATATTAAATATGTTTTATTGAGCTGTCATGCATGAAATTGCATCCTCACATATGTGAAAACACACTGGATCACTTTCTCAGAAGCTTGTAGGATCCCAGTGGTTTTCTGGGGGGAAAGGGGTGAGGAGATGTCCTTGCCTCGGCACACTGTCATATGGGGCCGGGAGCCCTACCCAGCCTGAGTGGATTGGGTTCACGGCTGATGGCAGCCCAACGTGGCGGTCAACACCCGTGCATAGACCCTGGCCACCATCACCACTGGCCCAGGGTGCTCTGGGTCAAGATTGCACACCCTGCCCACCTAGTCAACAGAATAGTGACTTTTCGTGTGTGAAGGGAAGGAAGCGAGGTGTATTTCCTCTGCAGAGGATATTGGGTGGATTGCCCCACCACGGCCGTCCCTACTCAGTTCCCTGAATGGGAATCTCAAGTGATTTAAAAGAAGCAAATGCATGGGTTGTGAAGAATGGACATAATGGACACAGTCCAAAGATGCACGGCATGGCTGTGATGATTCTGATTCTCAAGATTGATTTTTCAAAAAACTGAATTACAGAATGTAAAACAAAGCATCTGAGAAGCAGCATTATAAATAAAGTCGTCTGTTTGATGTAATTTATGGAATTCCATAGAAATCACCTTCTCTATATGTTCTCTCCTACCCCTTGGGATTCAGGGACATGCGTGAGAAAATGGCCGTAGAGTCCCTCAGGCATGGCTTCAAGTGGAAATGGGGAAGTTGCTGGCTGTTACCATCGCCGTTAGTAAAACCAAACGTTGTTCTGGCACTTTACATGTTAGCAGACTGAGGAGAGCACATTTCCCGCGAGCACACGTGCTGATTCTACTGTTCATTGCGTGTGTGCCCACGTGCGAGGGAAGTGCTCCTTCCAGCGGAGAAAGAACACCCAGTGTGCTCGTGCCGCGGTGGCCCGATGTCTCCGCTCGCCCCCAGCACCTCCGACAGGAAGAAGTTCCAGCAGAGAACAGATTCTCTGTTACACAAAGATTTTGCCCGGGGAATATGCCGGGAGCTAAGTGGAGGTCCCCCAGGCAGCAGCCTCTTTCCAATAATTTCACATGGGCGTTCAACGCTTCTAAAGCTGAGCACAGTTCCAGGGAGACCAATGCCAGTCCTGGAACCCTGGTCCACACCTCTGGCTGCCACATGTGTGCGGCAAACACACGCCATGGGCAGGGCTCCCATCGGCCACGCGCACTCTCACAGCAAGTGACAGACTGGTGGAGAGGTGGAGGTGTCACTCCGAGGTAAAGCACTTGGGTCACTGTGGGCATGTGTTGGGCTTTTTTAACACTTACAGCTGCAATTCACAAGGACACTCAACACGTCCCTTTAGAGGAATAAAGAACCAGAGTCAAGCGAGGCAACAACTGCTCAGGATTGACATTTAGTAAAGGAAACAAATCACACACAGGTTGATGTATTCCATTAATTATTGCAATAAATATCACGCTTTTTTTGAAAGACAAAGTTTTCGTGTCAGTGGGAAAGAATGGTGTACTTGTGTCTCGGGCAGTGTGGTCCTTTTAGAATTCTCCGGATCATGGTTCTTACAACATTGTCTATAAAAGATCAATTGGCAAATATGTTAGGCTTTGCAGGCTACGTGGTCTCTGCTGTTCTGTCGTTGTAGCTCACAAGAAGCCGAGCACAACACATAAATTGAATGAGCAAGGCATGTTCCAATAAAACTTTATTTAAAAAGAAAAAAGAACAGGCAGCCAACCTAAGAGCATGCTTTACTTACACGTTTGTAGTTCAATACCCTTTTAGTGATCAGGCTTTTGCTTCAAAATCCTATCTATTCTCCAAATCTAGATGAGTATTTGATCATATGTTTTCCTAAAACAGATTAGTGAATTAAAGAAATAGCAATAGAATATATCCCAAATGACACACACAGAGAGACATGAGGAGGGGGCAACAAAAACACAGGGACCTGTAGAATAGTATCGGGAATTATAACAGACTTATAATTGGAGTCTCAGAATAGTGAGACAAGAACATTTGAGAAAATAGTGGTCAAAATATTTTTAAATTTGATAAAAACTCCAAATCAATAGATCCAGAAAGCTCAATAAATCCTAAGTAGAAGAAACAACACATTCACGTATGCACAGATACACCAAAGTCAGATCACAAGCCAACGGCTAAAGTCCAGGGATAAAGAGAAAATCTTAAAGGTAGCCCAACACACACAAAGGTAAAAATGGAAGACTTTTAAGTCAGAAGGTAATGAAATGACAGATGAAAGAAAAACCCGTCAACCAAGAATCTCACGCCATCAAAAATACCCTTTGAAAACAAAGACCAACCACGTGAGCTACCACCACAGACCCACTAGAATGTCCTTAACCCAGAAGTCTGACACTAGCCCGTGTTGGCAAAGAGACAGGGACCTTCATGCATTGTCGGTGGGTACGTAAGAAGGTGTAGCCATTCTGGAACACAGTCCAGCGGTCTCTTAAAAGATGAGCATCCACTTAGCCTATTATCCAGCCATAGGGTCCTATGGATCCACCGCGAGATACACGAAAGCACATGTCCACACAAAGACCGGCCTCTGATTGCCCATCATTCCATTCTTTATAACAGCCGAAATGAGAAACACCCCAAATATCCATCAAGAGACTAACGAATAAACAAATGACAGCGGTCTAGCCACACCGTGGGATATTATTTATCCATGAAGTGCATTCAACAAACTGGATGGATAGGAAAAAATATTATGCAGAATTTAAGAAGGCAGACACAAAATACAATATGTTGTATGGTATCATTTACATGGAATGTCTAGAAACAGCAAGTGCGTAGAGAGAGCAGATCAGGGCTCCTGGGGCCGGCTGTGGGCATCAGTCAGGGCTCTCCGAGAAACAGGTCTGCAAGGAAGGCCAAGACACGGAGGACAGTGTGGGATGCAGCTTGTCTAACTGGGTGGTCACTGCCCCGAGCGACCCCCGAGTTCCTGCAACAGCATTGTGTCTCCACCACGGCAGGCTTGCCTTTTAGCATAGTCTTAATGCCAAGATTAAAGCCACTTTTATTCTACTACGAAGAAATATCAGCCAGAAGCTGTCATCCATTACTACCATTTCTTTTATTTTGATATAAAGAAAATAGAGCTTTTTAGTCGACAAAGAGTTAACAAGCAGGAATGCTGATGATCTATCTTTGCTTATTCTCCTTGACGGCTTTCCTATTATTTATGGGGACCAGGGGATTGTGGCATTCTCTCAGCCACCTGTAAAACATCTGGCATTCATTTAGGGGAAGCTGGTTCATTAAGGAAGCTGTAATTTATTGGACTATTTTGGCACTGGTCAGGAAACGCTCGGTTGTCAATATTCTGGGCAGACCTGTGCGTGGGCGTGTGACCCGATGGGTGTGTAAATAGCAGCAAACCCTCTTTAGAAGAAGAGCCCGCGGTTTTAAAAGGAAGCCAGGGTCAACACTGACCACACGCGGATTTCTCTGTGGCAGGGACTGCAGATGATGGATCTGCACTTGTATTAAATGCCACTGTGTTTTTACTACATTGTTCCATTCTTACTAATCACGACATAGTCACTAAAACCCACTCAGAGTCACAAATCTACCAAAAAGCAAAGCAAAACACAGAAGAGCTGCTCGGGATCCCGCGCGCCTGCCTGCGGGATGGATTGTACTGGAGTTTGCCCTCCCTACTGCCGACGGAATGCCCACGGCAAACACTGCCGGGAACGACATTCTGTCAGATGTCACAGTGGGACCGCGAGAAGAGTAACTAAGACTCTTACCAACAAAGAAAGGTTAGGACACGGGGTGACTTTCCCATCGCAATTCCAAACAATGATAAAGCGGGCTCTATCTTTAGATATTTATCCTATTAGAAACTAAAACTGAAGAGATTTTAGAACTTAAAAACACATGAATATGTGCAGGGAAAGCACATTTTTTGCTGAGGGGATTGGGAGTACTGTGTTGATTTTGTGATGGGGGATTACTGATGGTAAGCGTGGGCTACAAGGTAGGGACAGTGTCCCCAATAGGATGAAACAGTGCACCATTGGGGCCCACAAGGAGCATTTTACCTGCAAAGCTGGGGCTTGTGGATTTCTTTTTTCAAAAATTTATTTTGAAGATAAAAGTAAAATCTGATTTAGATCTTTGATGATAATTTCCAACATGTGGGAAAATATTTCCTATAATGCCATGAATGCAGAATTATTTGTGACGCACCAAGGAGCTGAAAATCTCCTAAAATTTGCCTTTCCACATCTGCAAGAAGAGAAAGTTTCTAAGAACTGAGTAAGATTCTCTGGGGATGCTGATCGAAGGGAAGACCCTCTCTGACAAAGGGGAGGGACAGAGACACAGAGAGAAACATAAGCAAAAAACAATAATAAGCAAAACAATACCTTGTTCATGTGTTTGTTTTTCAGGGCTCAGGGACTGATCGTGGGTCCCAGGGGAAGGGAGTAGGAGGGAGAAGAATTTATTAATCTTACAACTATGCGCTTTGTTTGTTTCAGTGGTCAGTTTTTGTTCAGTTTGCTTTATTAAAAATTGGAATGAAGCACCGAATTTGAATAATTTCCTTAGGGCAAGAACAACTGGATAGGAAACAAATAAAATGTTGCAATTAAAAAAAATAATCTTACAGTGAATAGAAATTCATTCTTGGGAAAACATACTTGGTGTGCAACACCCACCTCGGGGGGAAGGTGCAGACTGCTGACACCTGTTCCAATACTTTCCCACGGCCCACCCGAGGGACCCAACTGTCCCGCTCATATGTGGCTCCCAACCTGCAAAACAGCAAATCATGGTACTAGTAACCCACCGTAAAAATTCACTTGTATAGGAACTTGGTTCAAAATACAACACTTGATATTAATTTTGTACATTGAGTTTAGGTAGGAAATAAAATTTGTCCTGAGGTTGAAAATATTAACTCAGGGGCAAGGTCTACATTTTAAAAGTTCAGAAAAAAACAAAGGTAGGAACAAATTACTATGTAGTAGGAAAAGGAAATGAATTGATAAAGCGGGCTCTATCTTTAGATATTTATCCTATTAGAAACTAAAACTGAAGAGATTTTAGAACTTAAAAACACATGAATAAACCCGTTCATTATTTGTCAACATAAATAACATTTAATGAAAAATAAATATAATTTGCAAGCCAAGCAATCTCTCGTGACAAGAGCTGCGTTACTTCACATTGTCCACAATCTGACGCCGGCTTGAAGGAGGCGGCCGGGCTCTCCCACCCGTCCTAGCGTGAAGTCTGTGTTGATAGGAGGTGTTGATTGAAGTGTGCAAAGAACATCAAGCGTCTTTCAGAGATGTACTTAGAAAAGGGAGGATTTGTTTCGTAAAATTAGCCTTTCCAGGACACTGGCTGTTTTCCAGAAGGTGGTGTGGTGGTAGTTTCCCAAAGGCGAGCTGCAGTGTGGACTCAGAGCCCTGCGCGTGGAAGGGCTCCATGGGCGTGCCGCCCACCGTGAGCGCACCTGTTACCTCTGCATCGTGTTACGGCACCATGCATGGTCGTCCAGGAAGTATTGGTCCACGGAGTTATACGCAGATCTTCCAAATATCGTCACTTTTCATTAAACCCTCCATTAAGAATCGTTTATGTCGATGTCACCTCCGCTACCGGCAAACTCAGGGGTGCGGCAGCAGGCTCATGGGGCCCTCGAGTCACGAAGTCGGAAGTTGCAGCTTTTCACTCGGACGCTCAGAGTGGACCTTGGCAAGAAGTTGTGTTCCTTGAAAGGACAGTCACCTCCTCCTTTCTAAGAACGTGTCCCCCCAATTCCCAAGTCTGAGTGATCAGAGTTTGTCTGTCAGTCCTCCTTTTATGTCGCCACGTGTCCCCTGGAACGGATGCAGTGGTTTTCCCGACAACGCCCACAGCGGCACACGGGCTTTTCCTGGGGAATGCGTTCATATTTCTGGGTACGCCAGGAGCCCCTCATGCACACCTCCCCTCTGACAAAAACAAAATTGAAAGGATGCACACGCAAGGATCTGGTAAAATTCATAGTCTCACTGGTTTACCAAAGACGGGCCGTTCGAGCACGCAGTCTGAGCCTGGACCCTGCTTAGGTGTCCGCGGCATCCCACTGCTATTCCAGGACACATCGTGGGACTCAGGGCAGGGACCCAAGGCTCCAGGGTCTCAGCACCACCCTTGTTTCTTGTTAAGCATTTACGCACATTTTCTTTGATGTGTAGATGGTGCTGAATCCAAACACACCTGTAGAGAAAACTGAGTTAATCTTTGAAAGCACACACATTTATACTCTAAACAGAGAGAATTCTAGAAAATGCAAAGAATGGGCAAGCACACGTTCTCTTAGATGCTGTTCCCGTGTGTCCAGTCCCGTCCGGGCAGCGCCCTGCACCCTCGTGAGAGGACGCAGTCATGGGCGAGGCCCCTGCATGAGTTTGCTGGGCTGCCCCAACCGTGTGGCTCTGGGCGGTGGGGCGGCCGGAGGGCATCAGCAGTCTGGGCGGGTGGGCCCCTGCTGAGGCTGGAGGAGAACGTGCCCCCGGCCTCCCTCCAGCTCCTGGGGGTTTGCAGCGTCCTGATGCTCCTGAGCTTATAGACGCATTTTCCCGAGCTCTGCCTTCATGCTCACATGGCGTGTCCCTGAGTGTCTGTGTCCAAATTTCCCTTGTAGAAGGGCCCTGTCACATTGGATCAGGGCCAGCCGAGTGACCTTATCTTAGCTCATTACATCTGCAGCAACCTTATTTCCAAATAAGGTCCTGTTCTAAGGTACCAGGTATCAGGACTTCAAGATACGAATTTGGGGGACACCGTTCAGCCCGTCACACACACCTCAGTGCTATTAGGGAAACTGCTTTGCTCGCTAGCATCCCCTACAAGGGTCTCAGGAAACCTTAAGGGTCCTCTCCGCACAGCTTGAGAAACCCTGCCATAAATACTCACTTACATTTTTCTATTAGGCTATTACGATTCCACTATTATTTATTTTTAGAGAGTTTTAAAAATTAGTGTACAATTAGATGGATGAGGGTCGTGGGGTAGCAATCTGTCTTCTGATTACCCAGCCTGTCCGGTACTATTCAGCATGGCGCCCGTCTTCATATTGATCTTGTCTGTATTGTTAATTTGACGTCTTCCTCTGTTGTAACTGGATTTTGCTGGTGCACAGGGACATGGAGACTTGTGGGTGTTACTTTGTAATCAGCAGCTCTATAGATCATGTTCCTTGGACTTTTCAGTGATGTTTTGGATGGAGTCCCTGAGCGAGAGTAAAGGGCTGTGTGTTCTGAGCTCAGCTCCCAGTGACCAGTGGACCGCACAAGGGAAGTTGAGAAGATGCGATGTCTCGAACTGTTCCACACAGGGAGACACAGATCCGAGAATCCCAGAGACGCCCCGAACGGGCTGCCAGGTTGCATCTCTGTGCTTCATTTCTCGTAGCCCCTCAGGTCTCTCTCTGTTCGAATCATGCAGGTCCTTCCCCAGACACCAGTCCCCACGTGCCCGCTCACCTCACACCCCGCACCCTTCGTCCTCCCGGCGCCCATGCTCAGGCAGCACTCTGTCCCCTTCCCTAGGCTGTCCCTCTGCATCATCTGCGCTTGGGAACCCGCTCACCCGGGAAGCCCAGCCTCGCGGCACCAAGCACCCAGAGGACGCTCAGTAGAGCCTCGCTGGATTTCACTTGGCATATCTGGGCAAGGGGAGGGTCCAAGTTCCTTTCACTGATGTCCACCAACTCACTCAGGATCATGCACATCCAACTCCATATACCAGCCTAACTTACATCCAGGCAATGCTCACTGGAAAAACCTCCAGTGCATCTTCCTGTCTACTGCGTGTTTTGGAGTCAGGGAAGTGGAAGCTCAGGACCCTATGCTCAACTGCATTCACGCTTTCAGAAACATGAGGTTTCCTCTGGCCTCCAGCCTCAGCCTCAGCTTCCAGGTTCCACCCTCAGCCTCAGCCTCAGCATCAGCCTCCAGCCTCAGCCTCAGCCTCAGCCTCCAGCCTCCACCCTCAGCCTCCACCTCCAACCTCAGCCTCAGCCTCAGCCTCCAGCCTCAGTCTGAGCCTCCAGCCTCCGGGCGTTTATAGACCAACACTGAGGGAGCATGATGTCAATATCCAAATCCTTTACCCCATGTGAGCAGGCGGCCCATTTTTATGTAAGAGTTAAGCTCTGAGCTTTAAGAGGAAAAATGCTATTTTATTCTAATCATTTACAAATGAGTTTAGGAAAATGGAAGTAAGTCGGTCACGTGTCTGAAGTAAGGCATCTTGGCAAGAACTTTCTAACCAATATCACATGTACCGACTTCCCCGTGGGCTTGCATTTGGTTTTGCATACATGCAGTAATGAGGGTAATCAGGATAATGATCTGACCATTTTGCTTTGGCTTCAGTTAATTGTGAATAAATGGAATTCTCAGGGGGAAAAAAACCCTATTTTTAGATTTTCACTTGAGATGGGTCATGGTGTTCAAGCTACAATTGCGGGAATAGCCAGACTCATATTCTGTTTGTTTCCTAAGATGTCCCTGGTTAAGTTGATATTTTTATGTTCTATATAGAGATTTTGTTTTCTGGAAGTTTTCTTGGATGTGGGTTTGACGTGAGATTTCTGATTAGTATAGTTTGTTTCTGAACATGCTTCTCTGATGTACATGGAGAGGACTTACCCATCTGCAGTGTGTTGGTCTCTGTCAAGACTCATGTCCTGAGAGATATAGAATATTCTTAAGTGCAAAGAGGCTGGCACAGGGCCCGGGTGTTCAGGTGCGAACCCCCACTGCCTGAGTGCAAACCAGCGCTCAGAGTAACTAGGGGCTGCATGCTCACGGGACAGCAGAGAGGACACCACAGGGCCGTGGGTCTCATGCAATTCAGCTGAGCACCCAGCGTCTCCCCACATAGCCTCCTGGCTTCTTCTACCTCCAAGCCGGTCTCCACACAGGTGGTTTCTGCTTCCTGCATGTACGAGTTTTATAACATGGATCCTCTTACTGGGTGTACCTGGTGATCCTATTGTGCCCAGCCTTTCGGAGAAGGGTGTACCACCGTAACCATCACCCGCTCTGTGTGGGGCGCTCACTTGGACACTTTCACATGTGATTTCTAAGTCCCAAGGCCACTCAACGAATTTGCGATTTATTTTGCCATCTAGCTTTTCTTCTTTCTCGTCAGGTATCTGGTATGTGGGGACGTTGACGGCTTTCCAAGGCTGCGAAGTGAGTGAACATGAGAGTCTGCTGTGATCTTGCAGAACTTATTCGGAATCCAGAACGAACACTTTATTTTGTTTTCCTTCCATCCTCTGCTTCCTTCCAAAATTTCATTGCAGAATGAACTTTTTAAGAGCCAAGAATAATGGTGAATATACCATGGTGAACACACTTGGATATTTAACTTGTCACCTAGTATAGATTCCTATCCCCATCTAATATCTAATACAATGTCCGTTAAAATTGCTGGATTTTGAATCTTATCTCCTGATAATCAGGCAAGTCTTCATCATCTTGAGTTGAAGATAACCCCACCAAGTGCAGACTGAGCATGCTTCGGGAAAAGAGCGTCCTAACTGCCTGTGGGCATCGTCCCTGCCAATGACTCTGCTGTGACCCGTGGGGAGAGGACACGCGCCTCTGGCTGACCTGGGGGGTTGCGTCCGCGTGGCTGCCAGTATCACTCAGATGGTCTGTCTGTGTCTCTGCTTCTTCCTGAAGCTGACAAGAGAAGGGCCTGGAGGCTCACGAGCCTGAGAGTCTGGCCAGACACGAAGCCTGGCCCCTTCACACGGGGCCTGGGGGGCCAGAGCTGTCTCCTCTTCCCGTCCGAGAAGGGGGACCAACGGTGCTTGTGGTGGACGCCCCCGCTGGGCCTGCTCTCCCTGTGCTCTAGACCCTGCCCTCTGCACAGGGGACAGGCCATTGGGCCCCCTCCTTGCTGCCCGCGGCACGGTCACTCCTCTGCACACACCCATGCCCCAGTGGGGGTCCCCTGACGGCACCAGGGGATCCCTTGTCTTGAGAGTCTTCTCGGGGACAGGCCTGCTGACGTGGCTGGACTGTGTGCTGAGGGCGGGCAGCCTGCTGTGGGGCCGGTGCCCCCAGCCCAGTGCAGCTGTGTCTGCAGTGAGCCCACAGTCCCTTCCGGGCCTGCCTCTGGAAACGTCCCTCCACTTCTCTTCCTCCTGTATGACCGTGACACCCCCTTTCCCAGCAGAGTGACCCCCCCTCACCGATTTGCCCACCAACCCAAACCAGCCCGCTCACTCTGCCACCCCCGCTGGTAAGCCTGCCTGAGTCAGCCTGGACCTGCCTATTTGGGTCTCTGGCCCTCCTGTGGAGTCACTCCACTCTGGAAGGGTGTGCGTGCACTGTGCACGGTGTGTGTGAGTGTGTGCATGTGTGCGTGCATGTGTGTGTGCACTGTGTGTGTGCCTGTTCACTATGTGTGCACACTGTGTGGGTGCGTGTGAGTGTGCATGCACTGTGTGAGTGTGCATGCACTGTGCGTACTGTATATGTGCACAGTATGGGTGTGCGAGTGTGCATGCACTGTGTGTGTGCCTGTTTACTATGTGTGAGTGTGTGTGTGCATGCACTGTGTGAGTGTGCATGCACTGTGTGCATACAGGTGTGTGCACTGAGTGCATGGTGTGAGTGTGTGAGAGTGTGCGTGCACTGTGTGTGTGCGTGTTCACTATGTGTGCACTGTGTGTGTGCACAGTGTGGGTGTGCGAGTGTGCATGCACTGTGTGCCCTGTATGTATGCAGTGTGTGTGTGCACAGTGTGAGTATGTGTGAGTGTGCATGCACTGTGTGAGTGTGCATGCACTGTGTGCATACAGGTGTGTGCACTGTATGTGTGCACGGTGTGGGTGTGTGCGAGTGTGCATGCACTGTGTACGTGCAGGTGTGTGTACTGTATGTGTGCACGCTGTGAGTGTGTGAGTGTGCATGCACTGTGTGCATGCAGGTGTGTGCACTGTGTGCGCAGTGTGGGTGTGAGAGTGTGCGTGCACTGTGTGAGTGTGCATGCACTGTGAATACTGTATGTGTGCACAGTGTGGGTGTGTGCGAGTGTGCACGCACTGTGTGAGTGTGCATACACTGTGTGCATGCAGGTGTGTGCACTGTGTGTGTGCACAGTGTGGGTGTGTGCGAGTGTGCGTGCACTGTGTGCGTGCAGGTATGTGTATGGCATTTCCTCCACCACCCTGCAGACCGTGGTGCCCTTTGGTGCATCTGTGCTTGGCCAACCCCCAGCCCGCTCACGCCGCTGTCCCTGATGGTCCTGTGTCTCTGCTGGCCGTCAGCCTGCAGCTCGCTCCTGCATGAGCTCAGCTCAAGCCTCTCTGCTGAGCCCAGGCTCACATTTGCAGGCGTTTGGGGACTGCTCCCTTTGGACAGGATGTAGGACTTCCAAAAGGGCCAGTCCAGAACTCTCATCCAGACTTGCTCCATCTGCATCAGTTCCCAACTCCGAGTCTGCAGCGTCTGAAATCTGGGGGCCGGGCTGCTGTTTCCCCCGCCGGGGATCTCCGTCATTTGCCTGGGACTTACCTCCAGCTACTCCCAAGCTGCCCTGTCACACACGACCAGGGTTTTTCCCCCTTTACTTAAAATGATAAGATTTAATCATAAGGTGCATGGGCTAAATAAAGGGAAGCAGGAATTCCATCTGGGGTCACCGTCACGGGCTGCTGGACCCCCTGCACACAGACCAGCCTCCCACAGACTGGGACAGCCCTGTGTGAGGAGCTGCCTGTGAGCCTAGGTTACGGCGAGGGCGCGCCCACAAAGGGCGGCAGGGCTGTCCACGGGGCTCCCTGGGAAGAGCGCCACGGAGGGCGACTGGCCCGGCGGCGTGGCCCCCAGGGGCCTCTCTCACGGGGAGGCAGCAGGAACCTGAAACCATCCTCCACCCCACTTGGCCTCCATGGATAATATTTCAAACAAGTGAATGATGAGGTGGGAACATTTAGTTTGCCACCACAATATATTTGTCCCAGTTGAATTAATTTTGGGTGAGGTGCATTCTATTTGGATTGAGAATGTGATCCAGAATGGGAGGAGCCATGTTAGATTCCCACCCGTGCCTTTCTCCCTGGGGGAGTTCACTTGCGTGGGTTCTCTGAACGGGCCTCAGCACACAGATTGCTGGTCTCTGAGCTGTGGTGTCCACGGGCCCCTGACTCTGTAATATTTGGAGTTTTCTTAGGTGGATTTTATCTTGAAGAAGAATATGACTTCAGATATTAACAAAAACGGGAATGAATCAGTTCATCCATCCCTGGGGAAGATGAATTGTTCCAGAATCCAAGATCCCATAGAGTTAAATCACATTTATCTTGTCATTGAGAAGGGATTGGATGCCATCCATTCCATCGCCTGCTTCCAACCCCAAGACTTCACCTGCCACTGGGGGGAGACAGCAGAGGGTCAGCGTTTCATTTAGAAACCCTGAGATTCTCCATCATTATCACTGTTTCACCTCTGGGCTGCATCTGTATTTGTGATCAATAGTCCCCAAAGTCTTCCTTCCCCCAAACACAGCCCTAGAATATGGTACAGAATCTGATCTTGGCAAAATCGCATTCATTTTTCTGAAGTGCATGGGACGGCATGACGTGCTCATGCCCTGGTGGGTGGCTGGGTGGCGTCCGTGGGTCAGGAGAGGTCTCATCGCGCCTACGGAATGAGGCAGAGCACGGAGTCTGTATTCTCCTACAGAGATTTTACATTTGAGCGTTCTGAGGCAGAATTAGTTTAACGTGAGCCAGCTGTCATCTTTCTTTTGCTGCTGATGTTTCAATCCACACTAAAGTCCCTGGAAATGCTTCCACTCGGACTTTGCTCCACACATATAATACAATTAATTATCCTGGTCTTGTCTTCTTCCCCGGTGACCACAAATCACATTACATTCAAGTTCAACTTAGAGGAAAAGAATGTTAATTTGTCCAAAGCCCATTATTCTAGAATGGAAACGCTTATGTGGTATTATTTCAAAATTTCATGATCAGCAAAAGGGATTTTCTAAAGAACCACTTGGCAGGGGTATTTTTCGTTGCTTTTCTTCATTTTAAGAAGTTTTACATAGTGTGATGGATAATGTACAAATAGAATCAAATCTGTCTCTCTTCCTTCAGCATTTACATATGAAGCACGTGAGATATACAAATGCATTTCTCAGGATGGCAACTAATGTACCTTTTATGGGCATGGTGGGGGCATGGGGGGTCCTTGTCATCAGGCTAGAAAGCTGAATTTCTGATTTTCTGCTTGCTACCACCTACAGGGTGCAAGTCTATATATGTGTTCATATGCATATAGTATATATATAATTTTTAAATTTTGGAAAGTCTTAACCTAAAAATAATTTGACTGCATATCGCTAGCTATTCAAAAGCAATCTATACATTGGAGGCAATTCATTCATTCACTCAGGAATCATCAATGCAATGCGCCCGCTAACCGCACACTGAGGATACAAGCCTGGAGGCAGGTGCATTTCTGCACGTCCTCTGCCTGATACCTAAGGAAGAGCAGCTTTCCAGGAACGGACCCAGCATATTCAGGGTTCTCCATGCTCCTTAGACTCCTGTCTGGGAGAACACAGTGGCAGTGATGGTGCAGAGGCATCAGCAGGATGGGCTGGCAGTCTGAGAACACGGATGGGGCTTAAGACGCTTGGGCTTTCTGTAAAGGAGGGACGCGCCGATTAACTAAACGGGAGAGAAATGTCCACAGCCTGCCGCGCATCTGCAGGAATGACCGCCCTCGCGCCAACCGGTGGCACCTGTCACGAAGTGTGGCTTCACCAGCCAGGGAGCAGAGGGTTTTATTCAGAAAGTGGCTGATGTCATGACGAGTGACAGGTACAGGGACATGCTCTGCTTGTTTCATTTTGGGTATCAGGAAGCTTGTCCCCAGAGCAGACAGACTGAAAAAAAATGAAGGCGTTGACTACAATTTGGATTCATAATCAAGTCTCCAATAAACTCATGTATTACTGTTTGATCCATTGGAAAATAATTACTGATTTACACTACTAAGGTGTTACGCGTCCTGTCTTATCAATGTAACAGTGACCGTTCACGGCCTCCATGCCCCTGGCAGTCTGCGCAACGAGCTGGTCATTTTGTTGTGACCTCTACGTGGTGTGCTTACCTGGCAGGTAGACACCTAGGTTCTAGTAGGTTCTTAGTAGATGCGTCTGGAATGAATGATGGAAGGGCCTGGGCGTGGGATGGAAACAGAAATAGATGACTGTAATATGGTCAAACCAAAGTTACATGGTTTATCGGCCGGGGTTCTCCAGAGAAACAGAACCAATAGGAGGGAGGGAGGGAGGGAGATTGATTATAAGGATTTGGCTCCACAGTGGTGGGGTCTGGCCCATCTGGACCCACAGGGCGGGCCTGCCAGCTGGAGACCCAGGCAGAGTAGAGGCCATCGGGAGAATTCTCTCTTCTTGGGGGACAGCTGTCTTTTTCTCTTTAGGCCTTCCACTGATTAGATGTGGCCCAACTAATTTGGCGAGTCATCTGCTTTACTCAAAGTCTACCAATTAAAACGTTCATCATATGTAGAAAATAGCTTCATAGAAACATCTAGACTGGTGTCTGAATATCTGGGCCCCGTGATCCAGCCAAGTCGACTCATAAAGTTAACCTCGCACCCGGTGTGTATACACTCACGTGCACGCACACCAGTGAGATCCGGCTCCATGCGGCTATCAGCCAGGCACCGGGGTGGGAGGGGGCGGGGGAC
Source organism: Halichoerus grypus (assembly GCF_964656455.1). NCBI lineage: Eukaryota > Metazoa > Chordata > Mammalia > Carnivora > Phocidae > Halichoerus > Halichoerus grypus. The sequence goes on along the minus strand of NC_135720.1, from coordinate 1,271,701 downwards.
GGACATGGTGCTGCCGAGTGCTTCACCTGTTACAGGGGGGAGGCTTCAGAGGAAGAGAGCCGTCACGGACGACCGAGAGCCACGCGCTGAGTGGCGGATGCGTGAGGGAATGCACGGCCCGTGCCCCCAGGCGTTTTGTGTTTAATGTTGAGGACAACTCTCAAAGGGAAAGACTCTTCAGGAGGAAGCTGAACCTTAGAGGGGGCTGGGTGGGCTGTCTGGGCCATGACGCTAAGCAGGAGAGCTGGGTGGGCACCTGTCCGCGTCTGCAGCTCAGGCAGCGAGAACATCAGCACTTCCCTGTGCGTCTGCCTCCTGCCCGAGCACCCGGGCCTCCCCGCACAGCAGGCTGATCATTCTCACAAACAGGCATGAGCGGCATTTTTCACTGTTTCAGGAGCCGGGAGATTGCCTGCTGGCTCCGTGGGCCGGTTCCACGTGCACGCAGGGCCTGTCCCCTCACACCACACACCCCACCTGGTCACCTCGTGCTCCTGCACTGAGCTGTGAGCTCCCCTCCATGCACCATGCATGTGCCCCCTGTTCTCCCTGCCCCCCCCCCCCCCGCCCTGGCTGGGACAGGATGATTAGGCTGTGGGCAGGAAAAGTCAGAAAGTTAGCAATGACAGCATAAATCCCGTGGGACCCTGAGCATGTGGCCACCCTGTCCGCGGGATCCCTGAGATAAGCTCTGGGCGGAGCATCAGTGAGGCAGTGAGATTCTGGTGGCTGGGGGGGCTCATTCTGGTGGCTGGGGGGCTCACACAGGGCAGGCCCAGCATAGGCCCCAGGGACACAGCAAAACTCAGAGAAGAAACGGCAGACGCTGCGTCCACAACCAGGGCTTCAGGGGGCATCGATGGCCACGCTCATGGCTTCTGTGTGAGTAGGGAGCTAGAGAATGGTCCTGGGGCCCACGTGTGCAGGGCAGTGGAGGCCAGCTGGAGGACACAGGGTTCCCGTAAAATACCTCCTGTGCCCAGGGGCTGTGTTTGCCCTTGCCGCGTGCTCGCTATGCATTTTACATCCCAGAGGCCTTATCTTTGGACCGGGGGCAGAACCGGGATTGTTTAAAATCTTCCACGACATAAATCCGTGACCTAGCATGGCCTTCCCACAGTCGGCACTCTGGCTGCCATGATTATCATGCGAACTCTCCAAAGGGCAGCCTTCCCCGTGGGCAAGCCGGTCAGGAGGGCTCTGCTGGCCCTTGGGGGCGACATCAGCTCTGATGGCAGCATCCGTGGGAGGAGGTGCGGCCCTGCCCCCTCCCTGAATCACGCCCACCGTCTGTGGGGTCCGGTTTCAGGGACCAAGCAGACGGCCTGGTCAGAGGGTGAGGGTGTGGACAGCTGGTTGCCAGCTCAGCACTGAGCCGATGCCGGTGCTTGCTTTATATGCGTTAGGCCTTGGTTTCCCCGTTTGAAAAATGAGGGATTAGGTCTAAAACGTTTCCCACTTCAGCCCTCACACTGTTGCGGTTCTAGTTGAGGGGTAGTTTCTTCTTTTCTTTTTCTTTTTCTTTTTTTTTTAAACTGGTTAATTAATTCTTAAATTTTTTAAAAAGATTTTATTTATTCAGGGGCGCCTGGGTGGCTCAGTCGTTGAGCGTCTGCCTTTGGCTCAGGTCACGATCCCAGGGTCCTGGGATCGAGCCCCGCATCGAGCTCCCTGCTCAGCAGGGAGTCTGCTTCTCCCTCTCCCTCTGCCTGTCCCTCCCCCTGCTTTTGCTCGTGCTCTTTCTCTCAAATAAATAAATAAATAAATTTTAAAAAAAAAATTAAAAACATTTTATTTCCTGCCCTCAGGGAGCTTACAATTGGACCCAGAGCAACCCTGTAGTTCAGCCCGCATGATGGCAAAGTGATGTGGCTCAGGCGGCACATAGTCCCGGAGCTCTGGGGACAGGAGTTATCACCGGAGGCAGGACTGAGCCGTGGAGGCTCGCTAGGGGTGTGTGAAACCTGTGCAGTGCATGCAGGGATGGGGAGGGCAGGCAGGGCTCAGGGGACCGTAGGAGGCAGACGAGGGCCGGGCCAGGCCGAGGGCTGCGGAGGTGAGGCCCTGGTCTTTCTGTGGGGCTCTGGGAGCCGCCCAGGCAGGGCAGAGTCCAGCAGGGACTACATGTGCACGGGGAGGACAAGACAAAGTCATAGAGACTATGAAGGGAGGGGATGGATTTGAATTGGGCATGTCCTGAATTGCTGAAAAGTCGCAGAGCAGCGATTCTCTGAAAGGCAGTAGTTCAGACAACTGAACGCTGTTGATACCGAACAGTTTTAGAGAAGAAACAACAAGTCTGAAAGGTGAGCTCAAGGTGGCTTCCTGGAAGCAATTTGAGGGGGGCGGAAGCCTGTGGACGGCAGCGAGAGGGTCTGGGAGGTGACAGGGCAGAAGCCAGGCTCAGAGCATGAGCCCGAGCTGGTCTGGAGGCTCAAGACTGGGTTCTGCCAGTGTCACGGGCAGTTGGGGAGGGATTTGGCAGAATGATGAGGAATCTCACTACCGGTTCGTGTTTGAGGTGATGGAATGCACTTGCTGAGCTGGCTTTGTCTCAGGGAAATATCAGAGCATTGTGACAGGGTGGCTGTGGGGAGATGCCAGAAGAGCCCCTTTCCCCCATGTGCCTGTGAAAGCCCTGGCGTGTGGGGGCCCTTTTCACCTCCCCTTGTGGTCCCTTCACCTCAGGCTGCAGTGGGGTATCACCTCCAGGACACATCCAACCTGGAGAGAGCTTGGAAGTTGTCCTTCCATCCTTTCAACAAGAAAAAGCTGAACAAAGTGAAAATCAGTGACTTCTCATGGACCTATCAGAATTGGGTTGCTGGGAAAACTACCACCCCCAAATCTAGAGAGACAGACAGACAGACCCAGGGGTCACAGCCAAGTTCCACTTCCTGGGGGAGGAGTCGTCAGCCATAACCTGGGAAGAAAGTTCACGTGGTAATTTAAACAAATTTTCGGAGGCTGAGTGTGGACAACTGTGAGAATAAGTGACCCCAGGGGCTACAGTCACAGACCCAACAATTTCCAAGGCTTTACCCTCAGGTGCCCCAGCAGCTTCTGAAGGCAAAGAATCAAGAGAAACCCTCATGTTTCTGACAGGAGAAGTAAAAATAACCATTTTGAAGCTCGCTGTTATGGGCTGATTTGTGTCCCCATTCCCCAGATTTATATGCCGGAGTCCTAATCTCCAGGACCTCAGAATGTGACTGTATTTGAGGATAGGGTCTTTGCAGAGCTGATCAAGGTAAGATGAAGTCATCAGAGTGGGTCCTGATGCAATATGATCAACGAGATGAGGACACAGACACACACAGGGTAAAAGTCATGTGAGGACGCAGGGTGAAGGTGCTGTCTACACTCCCAGGAGGGGCCTCCTGCCCACATCAGAGTATTGGACTTCCAGCTTCCAAAACTGGGACAGAATAAATGTCTGTTGTTTGAAGTGCACAGTCTGTGCTGTTTGTCACCATAGCCCGAGGACACTAATGCATAGATCCAGAGTTTTCTACATGAAAAAAGGTAACTCTCAAGGGACAAAGACTTAACAGAGATCTACCCAACTTGGGGGAAGGAAATTACCCAGCACCAGCCCCTCTCACCTTCCCGTCTCACTGAAGGGGATAGAGAAAAAGCTAAGCGACACTTGGGAAGGTTACAATCTGGGGACACGTCCACAGAAGGGAAGAGATAGCATCATCAGATCATAGATGAGTAAATCAGCACCACGCTGGTGGGTCCAGTCAGTAGCAGGGGCTACAAGGTGCACAGTGTGCAGAGTGGGTCTGAGAGTTCTTAGAGACCCCAAGACCAGGGGGTCCACAACAACGACGCTGGGGACATTGGGGCCTCAGGGACCACAGCTGCAGCAAGTGCTAAAAATAGCCCAGCTCCTCATGGTATTAACATAAAATCACACCGAAGGCCTATTTGCCTCAGTTCCCATGACCTAATACATCATGTCCATCTTTCAGCGAGACAATTAATATGTGATAAATGGCAAGAAAAAAATGCAGCATGAAGAGACAAAGCCAGCATCAGAAGCCAGATTTAGCTATGACACAGATTCTGGAATGATCAAAGAGTGAGTTTTAAATAACTGATTGGTAGGTGAAGGGCTCTAATGAAAAGCCGGGCAGCACGCACAACAGGTGGTATCAGCAGGCGGATGGGAGCTCTAAGAATGTGTCAGAACCAAAGCTCAAAATCAAAACACTAATGGCAACGAAGGATGCCTTTGAAGAGCTTGTTAGTAGATAGAGCATGGCCGAGGAAAGAATCATGGAGCTTGAAGGTATGTCAGTAAAACATCCCATACTGAAAAACACAGAGAAAAAAAAGAAGGAAGAAGGAGAAAAAAAACGACTATCCAAGCACTGTAGGAGAATTATGAAAGTGTGTTGCACCCATAATGGGGATGACAGAAGGAGAGCATAGAGCAGAATATTTGAAGTAATAATAGCTAAGAATTTTCCAGATTAAATGACAGACACTAAACCACAAATCTGGGAAATTCAGAAAACACCAAGAAGGATAAATACCAAAAACCCACACATTAACATACCAGTCTTCAAAGTGCAGAAAACCAAAGATGAAAAGAAAATGCTGAAAGAGCAAAAGAAAACACGACCTTACATATAAACGAGCAAGGATGGATAAATGGATGGAAATCATGTTGGACTCCTCATCAGATCCACGCAAGAAGAGAATGCAGTAAAATGTTGAAGAAATATTTTTCTTTAAAAATGTTAAAAGATAAAAAAATACACCAACCAAGAATTCAATACCTAGTGAATTATTCATCAAAAAATGAAGGAGAAATCAAGACTTTTCCAGAGGAACAGAACATGAGGGAATTCATTGCCAGTATAGCCATCCTGAAAGAAAAGCTAAAACAATCCTCCAGAAGGAAAATGATAGAGCTCAGAAGCTCAGATCTACATAAAGAAAGGAAGAGTGTTAGAAGTGGAATAAGTGAAGGTAAAGTAAAATGCTTAATTTCCTTATCTAACATATAGCTGTTTGTTCACAGTAATTATGTGACACTTTGCTGGGTGATTATGACATATCAGTTAGTGAAATGAACAACAGCAATGTTATTAGGGACAGGAGGGAGGCATAAGGAATTCTGTGTTAATACCCATGACACGGTGCAGGATATTTGAAAATGGACTCAGATTAGCTGCATATGTATATTGCACACTTTAGGACGAGCATAAAGATTTTCTTAAAGGGAAGTATAATTGATATGCTAAGATAGGAGAGAAAACGAAATCATATAAACTGTTTAGTTAAAACCAGGGAAGGTGGGGAGCCTGGGTGGCTCAGTCAGTTAAGGGTCTGCCTTCAGCTCAGGTCATGATCCCAGGGTCCTGGGATCGAGCTCTGCATCAGGCTCCCTGCTCAGCAGGGAGTCTGCTTCCCCTTACCCCTGCTCATGCTCACGCTCTCTCTCACTCTCTCTCTCTCGCAAATAAATAAATAAAACCTTTAAAAAAAACTAGGGAAGGCAAAAAAAGGTAAGAAAAAAAAAGAAGTATAATGAATAGAAAACAGTTATAAATATGGTAGATATTGAATCCGACTATATCAATAATCATTTTAAACATCAATGGTCTAAATGCACCAGTTGAAAGACAGAGGCTGTCAGAATGAGTAATATTAGTAACAATAATAGTAATAAACCCAACTACATGCTGCCTATGAGAAACCCACTTGCGAGGTGAAGACACAGATGAACCACAGTAGGGGTGGTGGATGGCACATATGACTGGCTTAGAGGAGCTGGGGTAGTTGTGCTCATGTCAGAACAGGTAAGGAGAGCACCGCACCGTAATACAGTAAGGGGAGAGAGAGAGTGTGATTGCTCCCTGGCTCTGCTGGATTCTACAGTCGTCAGTACCCAGTAAAGTAACTTGGAAACTGGACAATACAAGGAACTACATTTTCGTACAAAACCCAAAGGGAAATACTGAACAGAAGCCCTAATTCCAATTTTTTTTAGTATAACCATTTGAAACAAAAGATCTTGCTGCCTTTCAGTCTACTTACCCATAGGCAGAGAGAAAGTACTCTCTCCTCCTCCTCAGACTGACCAGCCTTCCTGGGATGGCCCTCCTGTCGGCACTGAGAGTCCCATGTTCCAGGACCGCTCAGGGTCAGACATGCCGGACAGCTGGTCGACCCAAGCAAGGCCATCTGTGCAGGTGAGGCACAGGCAATGATGATCCAAGAAGTAGAATGTCTGTGTTCTCCTTAGCATCGCTAAGTCTTCCTCATCGTCATGTGTCTACCCCATTATCCCTACCACAAACGCTTCCCTGCTACATTGAACAAGGCTTCATCTTCTCTTTCTGAGAAAATTTACCCAGCTACATGGGAACTCTTGAAGATTATGCTTCATCCTGGATTTCCCCCCGATAGACCCAAATGCCTATTTTTGAGAGCTTCGAAACAAAATCTCTTCCATAGCTACTTGAGTAGAAGTGACCCACTTTTAAGTCATTATGCTTTGATCTTGGAAACTCCCCAGGTGCTCAGCTCTGCTCAGCCTTTTGTTGGGTGTGGAAGGCTCTGGTAGCACTTTGCGTCTCACAGAATCAACTGAAGCAGTGAAGCCATAAGACACTGACCCCTCCAGATGTAGGCCATCTGAAAGAGAACCTCTCAAAGGCAGGTGGCGGGTTGAGTTGCTGGTAGTTTGCCAAGGAAAATGTGTCCCGAGAGCTGTAGTATGGCCTCGCTCTGGACTAGCTTTCTTATTATAAGATACTTGCCGTGATCTGTGAAATATGCTGATCCTATGAAGTGTAATTGCTAAAGGCTCTGCAGTGGGTGAAAATAAGGCATGAGCTGGACATTCAGTCCAGGATCCATTAGAGGATGAAGAGTGGGGAGCCGTGTTTGCCTGCAGTGAGCAGAGTACTTCTCCACAGAGGGCAAGTAGCCATGAGCCAAATCCACCATGGATTAAAAGAGAAGTCAACACCTACAATTTGGGGTGGAGACACTAATCTCCACACTATGCTGCAAGCATGATGTATGGCAAATGAAATGAATGCAACACTGAGACTGTATTTCTCTTTCAGAAAGGGTTTTGTTTCCGGGATACCATGAAAAGGAATATTATATCTTATCAAGTAATGTTTTATTGTGGTTCTGTGAATGATCCTACAGACTCCTGAAGAGGAAGTACAGAACAATGGAAGCTAAATCTCTGCTTTTAGTAACTGTTGGGACTCTCCAGGTGTTGTTCAGACTTATCTTTCTCAGACAGAAAGTATAGGTTTAAATACTGACCAACATAAGAACTATCCCAAATTGTCCTCCAGGACATGGAATAACCACTTCATGATAAATATCTCATTTTTTTTTAATATTGAGAAGAATTGATAGAAAAAGAGGAAGATGGAGGAAGGGAGACAGAAGGAGAGGGGGAGGTCGAGAACGGACCAGGCTAGGCTCCCTTCCATGGTTCCCAGTAAGGACCCCACATGCTCACTTCACTCCACTGAACCATGGAGGCGTTTTGCTCGGCCGTACCTTGCATGTAGTGTGATTCCTTGCTCTCATTTCACAGCATGAGCACACTACTAATCAATCGCTCAGTGACAATTTAGCAAGTATGACAGACCCTTGAATGATGTTGGAGTTAGGTGCGGCAGATAGCACACAATCAAACACACGTGTATAACTTTTGACTCCCCCAAAACTTCACACTAACAGCATACTGTTGACCGGGAGCCTTGCTGATCACACGAACAGCTGATTAACACGTATTTTGTATGTTATATGTATTATATACTGTGTTCTTACAATAAAGTAAGTTAGGGAAGAGAAAAATGTTATTAAAAAATCATAAGGAAGAGAAAATACATTTACAGGACTGTTGTATTTATCAAAAACGGAATAGAAGTTGACCCGTGCATTTGAAACCATGCTGTTCAAGGGTCTGCTACAGTATTTTCTTGACGTACATTATTAAAAATGTTCTAAAAAGACAGAAACGAGGGACGCCTGGGTGGGTGGCTCAGTTGGTGAAGCGACTGCCTTCAGCTCAGGTCATGATCCTGGAGTTCCGGGATCGAGTCCCGCATCGGGCTCCCTGCTCAGCGGGGAGTCTGCTTCTCCCTCTGACCCTCCCCCCTCTCATGCTCTCTGTCTCTCATTCTCTCTCTCTCAAATAAATAAATAAAATCTTAAAAAAAAATTTAAAAAAGACAAAAATGAAAAAGATGCATCTTCCTTAAACTATATATTTCAATTCACTGTAATAAAACAACACATATATGTCAGAGATGATTTAAAATGGGGATTGTTGAGAAATCTACGACAATGGAAATTTTAGAAACCACTGAGAAATTTTAGAAACTGATATGAGCAGTTTTTAAAAGAACCATTCAGACTGCATCTAAACAGAGTAAATTTTACTGTGATAGTTTGCAAATGTCAATTTCAACATTCCCAAGTACAAAGTTCAATTTATAATAAATGGAAATTTTAAGAAATATTCCAAATTGCTGCATGGTGTTGGCATCTGTCAGTTATTAATGGCTGGGGCAAGAAACGGCACTGAACACGTATTTTTGGTAACCTACGGATCCAGGAGCCAGATATATTTAGATGTGATAGAAACTTTTGGAGCATTAGCAGAAGAAAGCCATACTAAATCCAATACCAAAATTAAATTTAACCAAATGCTTTACCCCAGCATCTGCTTCCTATCCAGTTCAGCAAATTAGACTGGGTCCTGAGATTCTCAAACTGAGCCAGACCCTTTGACTCATCATTTACAGGACGGTCTCCCATAAATGTTCTCGCGCGGCCGCGTGGGTTTGCCTGCTGGACAGACTTCTCCCTGGGTTCTGGCCACTCTTTGAAGCAGAGCAGTGGGGCACCGAGGGGCAGCACTGTGTGTCCTCAGTGATGGCAGGAGGAGGCGGGGTGCCCCGCGCGCCCCCAGTCCACACCAGCCTCCCTTCTCTGCCCCACCCTCTCGGGAGGGTGGCTGAAATCATCTCAATTGTACCAAAATGGCTGTGTCATCAGAAGTTCCGTGGACCCCATTCTCCAGCCTGGCCCCGGGGCCCCTGAGCACAGACAGGCTGGAACTGTCAGTGGCCGGGACTCTGAGTCACCTGGCCCCGGGGATTCATCATTCTGTGCCTTGGTTTCCCTTTGTGGAATGCGACCCACAGCACAGACCGTGGCTTTGTTGAGGGTTAGGTGGACGAGGGCGTGTAGAGCACTTAGTTCAAAGTCTAGCACTGAAACTGCAGGCTACCGTCAAAATTATTATTGAAGGAGAAGAAGACAGTGTGGTGAGCCCAGGTGGGGCTGGTGAACCTGGAGGAGCAGAGCCAGCTGAGAGGCGCCTCCTGGGAGCTCACCTCTGGCCTTCAGAGTCCCTACAAACTGTGCTGTTCTCTCAGCTCCTGCCACCCCTGCATTTGGGACTAAGCCTCCTGGACTTGGTGACGGGTCCTCGCAGTGGTTCGTGGGGCCCACTTTTGCCTTTCCAGCTCAGCTTTCGTGAGCTTGCTTCCTCCTCGAGAGCAGGAAGACCAAAGCCTTCTGTTCTCTGGCATCCCAGGCACCACCGGCCACAGCGATGGGCATCCCGCGGGGACCGGACAGGTGCAGCTCACAGACCCTCCAAACGGGGGCGAGGCCGAGTTCCTCAGCAAGGAGGGGCTGGCGCAGTCGGGGGGACTGACCCGCGGGCAGGTGCTTCTGGCTGAGATTCAGTGCTGATCATCTGGAGTTGTCTGTGAGTGGGCCTGCCGATCCCTAACACTCACCAATTACACACTCTTTCGTGTCCTCACTAATTTCCCTGACAGTTTCTTTATCGCGGTCGTGCATGGAGTGAGGCGCTGTGCTCAGAATCAGCATGAATAAGGAGATGGGAAGAGTTAGACGCAGACGTATAATTAAGGTACGACTATGATCCATGAGGAATGTATGCATATTACTTTGAGACCAGAGAAGCCAGCACTTCAAAGGGAGTTTCGAGTGACGGAGAGTTTCCTGGCGGGGAGCGCCACTCTGTGCAGGCGACAGTCCCCGAGGGCGTGCTCCCCTGGGAGGCCGGCGGTTGCAGAGCTGGTGGGGGCTTCTGTGGGGGCTTCTGAGGACTCTCACAGCCCTGGACAGAGTTCAGCCTCTGTTCTCCAGGGAGAAGGAGCCAGAGACGATGGAACAGATTTGAGTGTTCACAGAGAAAGCTCTGGGGGCGAGGCAGAGCGTGGTGGGATGGGCAGGGACTGGCCTGCCGTCTGGGCCGGAGCGTTTGGGGGTCTGGGCGGGAGTGTGGCGCCACAGGCCGGTGAGCAGGGCAAGTCACCGCTTTCTGCATCAGCCACCCGTTCCAACAGCAGCCAGTAACGAGGAGAAGCTCTGCGCTCCTCGGCGTCCCTTCTGGACCCCCGACACGAGGCCGAGGCAGGATGGTGGCCCAAAGCACATACAGTTAATGAACACAGAAGGTGGAGGTTACAGAGAACGGGGCTGACGGGAGTCCATAATAATGATATATTGTGGGATTGTAAAGAATTCTAGAAGAATAAAGCAGGTATCCAATAAGAAATGTATTGTTCCATGGATAACAATCAAAAACTTCAGTTTTAATTGTAAAAAATATACACCATGTTGTAACAATACTGTACTTCCCGTAAACACGCAAAAGAAAACCTTCCTGGGAGACAGGAGCTTTCTATCACAAGAAGGAAGAACTCCGAGGAGCATTTGAAAGGAATATATATTTATATCCATCTCTCAAAAGAATTCGTTGTTTTCCAAAACATGCACCGTGCACTTTACAAGCTCTGCATTTCGAGCTCAGCACGGCACGGCGGAGAGGCGGAAGGTGGCATGTTCCTCATATAACCCACCTAACTTCTCCTCATCCTGCCCCATGCCTGCTCTTTTCCTCGTGTGAGCCTGTCCTGACCGAGACTAGTTCACGGATGGTGAGGACACGCAATCAGGGGCGCGGGGCTCCGTGGTCTGTGCCCCAGAACCAGGACAGACCACTGGCTGAGCACCTGGACCACATGATCCAGAGTATCCAGCGCCATGGGGGGCAGCATCAGCTCCCATCCCGGCCCCACCCAAAATACCTGATTTTGGGGGAGGCAATATCGGATGGGACTTACACTGGAGGTCATACTCTCCCAGATTTTACGGGCTTACAGGCAGCTACGTGCACTGGACGCTTTTACGGGTTCGCCCCATGCCTAACCTTCAAACTTGACTTGAAACCCTTGGAAACACATGCACTTCATCAAATATATACCTGCTGACTTCTAATACGTTTCCCACGAAGTTTCCAGTAAGGACAATGTCTTTCATACACAGGGTAAGGGCTGACGCCCCGTCATTGCCTGGCTCTGAGGTCGCTGGCCCGTTTGCTCACTCGGCAAGTGGACGCTTAGGCCAAAGCCGTCAGATCAGAAACGGTCCCATTCTACGACACTGCGTTAGCTCAAACTCAGTCACCTCGCACACATCCAGACAGGGATCCGGGTGGGGCTGATGTCTGGGCCACCATCCTCCCTGCCACGGCCGCCAAGGCCCACGCTGTGGATATGCCCATCGGCCACGTGTGTTTACAGAGTTATCTCCTCCAGGCGCAGGCCGTGGAGACCACTGTCTCTCTGTCCTTGTTCATGTCATCTCCTTGTGTCTGTACTGTGTTTAGTTTGGGCGTGGTGGGGTACTCACACAGCTCACCGTTACTTCTGAGGACAGTTCAGTTACGGCCCGTCTTCCCAGCCTGGCAACAGCTTCCAGAGTATTCACTGACGTGTTGCCCTCCACCTGGCCCGTGACCCAAAGGACAGGGTGGGGCCGGTCCCAACCTGGACGTGTCCTCGGGGCCTGGGGTGGGTGAGATGGGCAATGAAGGAGAAGCCAGGCTTCGAGGGAGTGACCCAAAGCCATTCCGCAGGAAATGTTTGCATTTCTCATGCCCATAAAATATTAGCAGGTTTTGTCCAAGCCTGGTCAAAACAGAAGTCCTCTTATGTCCAGAATATTCTGTTAAGCATGCAATGATAAACACATTACATACACATAGATTTACAATATGTTTATTGTAATCATGCAAGATAGAATTTATCAAAATCCCAGTGTCCGCAAGGCACACATCTGGAATGGTGTTACATACGACGAGTGTTTCTGATGTGAAGTCACATGTTTTATGGCCAGCAATTAATAATAAAAGTAGATTTAATGCATCTATGGAAATTGAGTTTTCTTTCTGTTCTCTTCATAGGAAACACTAAATTAGGAATAGTCATTGATACATGGAAAGATGGTAAAAGAGTATGCAGAAAATTGGGGAAAATTTGGGGTATATTAGCTAGTTATTCAATAAAAATATATTCTGCTTATATGAATCTTATGTTTGGAGTATTTGTCAGATTTTTTAAAAATGCATAATTTATTGAAGTTTCTTTTCACATTATGAGTAAATGTTCACTCTCGTAACAAATTTTCTGTTTGTGCTTTGGTGTTATTTTTGTTAGAGGGCTCCCTGAATCATCTCAGTGTGCTTCTGTTACCCCCTGAATGCACCCCTCTACCTGAAAACATCTCAGCAGTGTCCAGGGACACTGAGCTTTATTCACTGCTCATCTTCTTTGTACTAGAATTACGTGGGTCAGTAATGGCCTTAAGGGCTGTGAATGCGTTTCGTGGTCAATGGGAGCATATGAAGGAATTACCAAGAGAAGACGCAGGGGAATCGTCCCACATTTCTCTGTCTCTTTCAAAAGGAGGCGGGGTGGCGTCCTGGCATTTCAGCCCCCGGTTCACGTGACTGCAGGCTTCCCGTGAAGGAAGCAACAAAACTCACTCAAAGCTGTGGCTTTATCCTGCCGAGTCTCCTGAAGGAATTTTGAAGGGACAAATGAAATTGGTTGTTTGTGTTCCTGTGTTGTTCTCTGCGCCCCCACCCCGAGCCCCCTCCTCTCTGCCCAGGGGTACGGCCGGCGAGCCCTCCTGGGACCACCCGAGGTGGGACAAGCTGCCTGAAGCTCCAGAGGGAGGGAGCCCGGTCTCAGGATCTGGTCTGGGGTGGCTGCCGGGCTGTGGTTGGTCTCTGTCTGCGATGGAGGCAAATCTCAGCCGGGCCGCCCCGCCCGGATGCCCACCCAGGGCACAGGCGCCCGAGCTCAGGCTTGAAGTCGGAAGATCTGCGCTTGCTCTTGTTTTCTTGGCTTTTAGGGATGTGGGAGGGTAATGGACTCTTTTTGAATTCTGTGTGAAATTTTTAAGTAAATGGGGAAGCTCCACCTTTTCTGATGACCGTGAAAGTCAGGAGAGAGAAGGGAAGGGGGCCCCTGGCCAGCTGGCACCACTGGCTCCCAGTCCCCCGGGGCCCCCACCCTCAGGACAGCAGGGTTTCCCTGGGTGCCAGAAGGTCCCGACACAGTGGGCGACCACGGAGCCTGGTGGCTGCCATGCAGGTGGCCAGTCTGAGCCGACGTGCGCCTCTGGGCTGAATATTTTCTCCAGCGGCCCTGCTGTTCCCAAGCCCGACCCGTGTGCATTATTTCTGGATTCTGGGCTCCAGGCTTGGGTTCATGAGTCATTAGCTGTGAGGTCCAAAGACCCACGTCTCTGTCTTCAGGTGACAGCGTGGCCCCCCGCCCACCCCCGCCAGTAACAAAGAGCCCACTGATCCTGCTGCACAGAGTGCTCTCGGTTGGCAGGTCTGCGGCCCTGCCCTTCATTTTATGAAACAGAGACTCATGATGCTGTATTTACGGCATGTCTGCAGCCTGTGGACACGCGGCGTTTAGGCATTCCCGACCATAGGATCCTAGAACAACGATGCTGTTGATTTCCACGGCTAGATTTATCACTTGGGGAGGTGTGGAGGAGAGGGCTGACTGTAAACAGAGAAATGCACTTCTGGAAACTATTATTTATGGGCTGCTCAGGAACTGACCCCAAGACATGGTTGCGCAGTTTCCAGTAAGTGGATGCGGCAACCAAGTGGGGCCTCCCCAGGTGGTGGCCGCCGGGGGCTGTGGTCGGGAGGGTGGCCCTGGTGCTGCGGACAGCCCTTCCATCCCGCCTGGGCCGCCGAGATGGACGCCCCGGTGCCCACAGAGCCCACGGGGCCAGCACTGCTCTGTCATTAGCCTGGCCGCACGGCACAGCCGAGGATTCCTGCATAACCTCCAGACTTTATTAGTAAGAGCTGTTTTTGTTTTTCTGTATCTAATGAAAGGTTATCCTAGGCAGCCGGTCCGCAGAAACCTGTGGAAGCAGGTTGTCACAGAAGGGACGTGCAGTCAGCCTGGCCCAGCATCACCAGAGATGAGGAACCGATAAATACTTGTCGGAGGATGGAGCTCGGCCAACTCTGTGGTTCATTTCTCTCCCTTTCTTTTTCCATTTCAAAAAGGAAATTTAAAATGCATGACACACTAGCGGTTGTTTATAAGAAAATAAAATTTCAGGAAGTACTAAAAATAAGGCTGGGTTGTTCTTTCTACACGCCTATTCTTGATCTTTTCCTTTAATGAAGGGGAGCCTCTTTATGGGCACATTAGCAGGTTTAACTGCACCGAAAAGGAGACAGATTTAGTGGTGGAAAGGTCTGTAGAGTTGGTTAATATTTAAAAGATGATTCATTGGGGGCGCCTGGGTGGCTCAGTTGGTTAAGCGACTGCCTTCGGCTCAGGTCATGATCCTGGAGTCCCGGGATCGAGTCCCACATCGGGCTCCCTGCTCGGCAGGGAGTCTGCTTCTCCCTCTGACCCTCCTCCCTCTCATGCTCTCTGTCTCTCATTCTCTCTCTCTCAAATAAATAAATAAAATCTTAAAAAAAAAAAAAAATAAAAGATGATTCATGTCCAAATTCAACTTTTACATGATCAAATGAGGTCAGTACCTGTCGGTAAGAGTAATCACAGGAAAGGCTTGGCCGTGCGGTGAGCCAGCCCAGCCCTGGGAGAGAAATAACAATTTGGGGCTCTGCTCACAAGGTTGATGCAAAACTCTTTAAAATAAAGTTCGGAAGCCCAAGTGCCTATGGTCTTTTTGTCTGATATTGTCTGGTAACCTGTCTGTGGCTTTTGTTCAATTTCTTCTGGAAGAAAATCCAGAGGCTTGTGTTCACACCATGCGTCCCATCTTTTCTTGTCCCTTGAATGGCGCCCAGACGTGGACGTCAAGCAGATGAGGGTCTCCAGCGTGGTGGACGCCCACTCGGGCCTCTGCGTTCTGGGGTCAGGAGGCCTGGGGTGCCCGAGGGGCCTGCCATGCTGCACGCCAGGGCAAGCCGGGAGACACTCGCCAACAGAGCACCAGTCTTATGGGGGCTCCTTGTCGTTTCTTTCCAGGTGGGCCGTGTGCCAAGGAGATACTTGGACCCCAAATTCAAACATCACGCAGGTGACCTTGCGCCCTCATCCACCACGACGTGCGTGGCCGGGGGGCAGGACTCTGAAAGGATGAGTGCTGGTTTCACTTTCTACGCTACACTCTTTCCCGGGGGCAGGAGGACAGTAACCAGGGAGCAAACCGGGTCCCAGCTGAGGCAGACACACGTCCCACCCTCTGGCCCCCTCCTCGGGGCCGCGCACCAGCCCGTCTCCCTACAGAGCACCTGTCCCTGCTCCTTACGCAAGATGTTTAAAAGTCCGGCCGCGTACCACACTGGATTTTGTTTCTGTAAAAACTGTAGAAGGTTTTAAAAGGATTTAAAAAGCATCAGTATGAGGTCTCATTCCCTTCATCGTTTTCTATGTTGTGTTGCTGATCCTTGGGCCTATCTGAGAATCATTGCCAAGTGAGAACATCTGACCCCCAGAATGTTTTAGGCAGTTTGTTGAATACACGAAGCGGAACATTTTGGACTACACCTTGACTGACCTAAAAGTTGCAACAGCTTTCCCTGTTTTGGAGCCAATGAAGTAAACTTCAAACATTTTAACAGACTCTTGAAAAACTGGTGGAGTAAAGGAATTGTGCGCACAATAATTATCCTGGGGGCAGTCTTACTGTTTACTCCTCTTTGTTCCGTGGGAGGCCGAATAATGGCCCCAAACACTTCCACATCGTAAACCACCATGGAACTGTGACTATGTGGTCACCTCCGTGGCAGAAGGGACTCTGCATGGGGATTGGGATTAGGGTCCAAGCGGGGAGCCTCCCCACAAGATAGGGAG
Source organism: Halichoerus grypus (assembly GCF_964656455.1). Classification (NCBI taxonomy): domain Eukaryota; kingdom Metazoa; phylum Chordata; class Mammalia; order Carnivora; family Phocidae; genus Halichoerus; species Halichoerus grypus. The sequence continues at coordinate 1,255,511 of NC_135720.1, read as the reverse complement.
ATGGTCCTGAGTTATCCAGGCGGGCCCACGTAATCGTAAGGGTCTTACAGGAGGGATGCCAGAGGGTCGGAGCTAGAAAAAAGAGACCGGAGTTTGGAGGGGCTTGAAGACGGAGGAAGGTGTGGCCACGTGGCCAAGGCATGCAGGCCCCTCTAGAAGCTGGAAAAGCAAGAAACACCCCCCCACACACCCAGAGGCTCCAGAAAGAATGTGCTGACACCTTGATTGCAGACCTTTGACCTCCAGAACCCAAAGAGAGGAAATCTGTGTTGTTTAAATTCACCAGTTTGCAGTGATCTGTGATAGCAACAAGAGGAGACTAGGACACCCTCCGGTGATTTCCTCTGACCGGCTGCTCCTTGCACGTCCCCTCAGGCCTCCGGCCACCCGGCCTCTCTTTCAGGGTCTCTGCCAGTCTCTATGAGGGGTCGCTACCCTAGACCAGGGACTCCCTCTGCACCCACCTCTCTCGTTTTGTGTCCCCAAAGTGGGAGGGAACGGTGTAGGTCTCCAGCACTCAGGACAGGGAGATCTGTGGACGGGGGGCAGGTGGGGACAAAGGGTGGGAGATGGCGGGCAGATGGGGCATCCACCTGCTGGGCAGTCAGGTGCAGAACATGGGCCCTCTTGGTGTGCGATGTGTCTGGGACCCAGGATTCAAATGTACGTAGTATCAGGAAACCTTGAATGGATGATAAGTACTACCGGGTTTTTTAAAAAGGAAAACTAAAGCAACATGGGTTTTAGCTGTGGAAAATTAATAGTGATCAACCCAACCATGTGACTTTCTCTAACCTGCATGCACAAGATGTTTTCACTTTTAGATATTTGGTTCCAAATTTTGACTACAAACATAGAGTCTAGAAATATGTATTCTATGTTTATGCTTAAAAACGAATGGCTTTCTTTTTTATTTCCAAAAAAGGACACATGGTCCAAATAGAATGTTTGAAAGTAATTTCTATGTTTTGAATATTTTTAAAACAATTCTGTATATTTCGGCAGCTCAGATTATCTATATTAAAAGAAGGCATCAGATATTTTGAGAACATTGTGATAAATGGGATCTGAATTAGACTTTCCACATGTGAATTCTGGGCTCCTGAGCAGGACAGTGGTCTCTTGTCTGACAGCATGCCGGAGCGGTCTTGGAGAGGGCAGTTCACTGGTATTTTTTTAAAAGATTTTATTTATTTATTTGAGAGAGACAAAGAGACAGCCAGAGCGCATGAGCCGGGGGGCAGCAGAGGGAGAAGCAGACCCCCCCCGAGCAGGGAGCCCGACGCGGGACTCGATCCCAGGACCCTGAGATTATGACCTGAGCGGAAGGCAGATGCTTAACCATCTGAGCCACCCAGGAGCCCCATCCACCAGTATTTTTAATCAGCTGATGCTGTTTGTCTCCCTCCGTGCCGCTAAAACCGTCTCGCACAGGTGGATATGTTCCATGAGGCATCATTCTGCAAATGTTTAGTAAGCGTCTCCCATAGACTTACATTGCACAGTTGTGCTCAAGTAGAGTTTTGGTTTATAAAGAAGTACAAGTCAGTCTGTGCCCGCAGAGAGCTGACCGTACTTGGGGAAAAGCAAGTTTACATGCGGACGGAGAAGGAAGACAAAGCTTGAGGAAGGGTGCCCTCGGGGGCCCTGAACTGTCCGTCCCGGTGTGCTGGGCCAGCAGAGGAGTGACAGGTCACGGCCTGCACCGTTGCCGGGAGGTCTCACAAACGGATGGGACGTGGGCCGGAGCTTGGGAGCATTGGCCGGAGTGGAGAGGAGACTGTGGAAATAGGCTTCCTCGGCACGAGGGCCAGATCTGGCAGCGCTGAAGGAAGGGAGTCCCAGTAGTGCAATTGCTGGGTCATAGGGTAGCTCTATTTACCCCAAAGACACAGGGGTAGTGAAAAGAAGGGCCATATGCACCCCAATGTTCATAGCAGCAATGTCCACAATAGCCAAACTGTGGAAAGAGCCGAGATGCCCTTCGACAGACGAATGGATAAAGAAGATGTGGTCCATATATACAATGGAATATTACTCAGCCATCAGAAAGGATGAATACCCAACTTTTACATCAACATGGATGGGGCTGGAGGAGATGATGCTAAGTGAAATAAGTCAAGCAGAGAAAGTCAATTATATGGTTTCGCCTATTTGTGGAACATAAGGAATAGCATGGAGGACATTAGGAGAAGGAAGGGAAAAATGGGGGAGGAATTGGAGGGGGAAACGAACCATGAGAGACTATGGACTCTGAGAAACAAACAGGGTTCTAGAGGGTGGGGGGGATGGGTTAGCCCGGTGATGGGTATTAAGGAGGGCACGTACTGCATGGAGCACTGGGTGTTATGCATAAACAATGAATCATGGAACACTACATCAAAAACTAATGATGTACTTTATGGTGACTAACATAACACAATAAAATAAAATTTAAAAAAAAGAAAAGAAAAGAAACGAGGCCCAGGCCAGCAGGAGGTACCCCGACGTAGTTCTACTGACGAGTTGCTCGCCCCCTTCCCTGGATTCTCAGGGCCCGGAGCTCCTGCAGAGGGCACCTTCAGGAGCACCTTCAGGAGAAGCCCAGCTGGCTGCTGTCCCAGCTGCAGACGGATTTGCATCAAGCCCGATTCTCAGCACCGCACACGCTTGGCTCCGACCCAGCTCCGTGGCCCACCTGGGGGAGCGGCACTGCCCCCTGCCGGCCGCCTGCTCGCTCAGCCGCTGATACTTGGTATGAAAAGTTAGGGGATGGACTTCGAGGGCAAAGATCCAGCGGCCTCGATCGCCTGGGCTGATCAGCGTCCTGAGAAGCAGCCCGAGACTGAGCTCGTTTCCACGGAGACAGTGGATTTTCACTGGAGTCCTCGTTGTGACTCAGTTGCGCTCAGGGCTCAGAGAGACTGGAGGGAAGGCTGGTGGGCTCAGAGCAGGTCTACTGAGGCTCCGGGGGGCGGAGAGTTCCAGCTCAGAGCGAGGGGGCTTTGGGGCAAAGACCCCTCTGGGGAAGAGGAATTTTAGGCAGGGGGCTGGTCCAAACCCAAACCCTCCTCATCCACGCCTGCCTCAAGGCCCTGCTGAGAGTCTGTCTTCCTCAGACTTGGGTGCTTCAAGGTGGCGTCTGGCCTGGTTAGCGCGTGGACAAGACATTTTCCACCTAAGGAAGCAAAGAACATGGTTTTGCTTCTTTGAAGAATTAGTGCGTGTCATGACTCCTCAGGCTAGGAACACATGGTTGGCTCAGGGCTTGGGATTGAAAACCAAGTTTTACCGACAGTGACGGGCCAAGGGGCTCCCATAAAATGGGACAGCCAACAGCCAGTGTTGCTCAGGTGTGGATGTCGGCAGCCGAGGGCCACAGCCTGGGACCCCTGTGTGGGCAGCAGGGAGCTGGGGGTCTTTCGGGACATGCTGCCCACACACCGGCCAGGCTGGGACCCCTGCTCTGCCCCTGCTGGTCCAGGAGGGACCAAAGGACCTTGGGAAAGAAATGTCATCATTACTAAAACTCTAACTTTTCTAGAAAAAGGACATCTTGAAAAAAATATCAGATCAGAAATGACATGGTTACTTGCCCACCAAATTTGTGTACACTTGCCACTGAAAATACATAAAATCTGAGCTTTATCATGCCGTGGCTTCCCAAACGCGTCCATGCTTTGGAGTCTTCCCGTGCGAACGGAGCCGAAACAACCCCTGGGCTCTTGTGCAGATTAGAGAGCTGAGACAGGACAGGGCTTAGCACATGGTCAGGAATCCAACTGTACCTTGTTTCACGCTTCGGGTCAGTATCGAAGTTCTCACAAGAGGACACTGAGGCCGTTGGGCCCGAACGGTGGAGTTCACTCCCCAAATCACAACCTGCAATGCTAGCGTGTGGATCACGTGCGTATGAATACATGTCGAATGTATTCATAATGAATGAATCCATGAGTTTAACATCAAGTGCATAAAGGGAATTTCTTCCAGTTGATTATTTACACCCCATTGTAATATTTTAGATTTGGTTTTCTTGTTTTTAATTTTTCTAATTTTACACATTTCTATTTTGACTTTATTATGTTTTTGTTTTTACTCCTTTTTTTTTTATAATTGTGCATTTTTATTATGATCCTAATGCATTAATTCCTGGGAGCTGCAGCTGTTTACTCTTCAAACCCCACATTTTGTTGTGAAGGCTCCTGAAAGTGCTGGAAAGGTTATCCCCACTGCTCTCCTTTTCTGCACAGTTACTGACGCCCCCCTCTCTCCCTCAAGGAAACTCTAACCAATGGAGAGGATTCTAGGTAACTACATGTCCTTAGTTCCCCTCACAGACATCAAATTCATATCCCCCAACAAGTTATGTGGGCTTACCTGGTCCTTGATCTCACGCGTTGGCCTCATTTGGGAGAACTGGGCAGTCTGTGTCTTCCCGGCGTGTGTAAGAGACCCTCTCAGGGACGGGCCACCCTGAGGACACCCAGCGGCCTTGCACGTCTGAGCTTCCACTTTGTTGGTGGGCTGAGAAAAAGCCCTTAGGGATCGGCACTGCTCCTGGGGTGGGTTGTGAACGGGCAGTGCTGTTTTCCTAATTAATTTCATTCTTCCTTGCCATTATCCCAATGCAGGTCCATGGAGCCCCCATCGGGCTTTTTTATGATGACGGTTTTCAGGGCTGTCAGCCACAGGATGTTCTGTTTCCTTCTTCTCTGCACCAACCTGGGTATCCCTGTTTCTATTTTCAGTTTTCTATCCATGTTTTCTATTTTCTTTTTTTTTTTTTTTAAGAATTTATTTATTTATTTGACAGAGAGAGACACAGTGAGAGAGGGAACACAAGCAGGGGGAATGGGAGAGGGAGAAGCAGGCTTCCCGCGGAGCAGAGAGCCCGATGTGGGGCTCGATCCCAGGACGCTGGGATCATGACCTGAGCCGAAGGCAGACGCTTAACGACTGAGCTACCCAGGCGCCCCTGTTTTCTATTTTCTATATGCATGGGACATATATGATATTTTTCCCATTGTTTTAAAAACGTTGCTTTTTCCCCTTTACTGGCTCCTTCCTCCTATTTATGGCATTATTCTTGTCACGTTCAATTGCATTTGAACACAAAGTATTTTGGTTCAACTTGTCCCCACTTTGATTATGTTTAATGTTCTTGTCTCTGTACCTCCTTGACCAATTGATGGCATTCTGTCTTGGTTTCATGAAATGATGGGTTTTCATCTTTGTAAGTCTGACAATGGTGTGGTGATTTTTTTTTTCTCTCCCTAGACGATTGAACTTAATTTTATGTGAAACAGAGTAACTTTATCTGTACAAAGTTGGGAGTTAAAGAGGTAAATCTGAATCAAAATTCTGCCTCCTTATGTCAGCCCTATCAGCATATTGTAAAGTGTTACATTCTTTCTCCTCATTCAGTCTCGTTGGAACATATTGAAATCATCCTTGCCATTTGCCAAAGAAAATAATATTCATTATTTGAATACCAGATAGTCATGGACCATGAGAGACTATGGACTCTGAGAAACAAACGGAGGGTTCTAGAGGGGAGAGGGGTGGGGGGATGGGTTAGCCTGGTGATGGGTATTAAGGAGGGCACGTACTGCATGGAGCACTGGGTGTTATACACAATGAATCATGGAACACTACATCAAAAACTAATGATGTAATGTATGGTGACTAACATAACATAATAATAAAAAATAATAAAATGAAAAAAATGAAAACCAGACAGTCTAACGAATTTTAGCGCCCCCACCAAATCAGGTGTTTGCCCTGGTTCTGTGGCCGGGCCGCCGTCTGCCTGGTGCAATGGCCACAGCAGTCCACGCGAGGGCACCACAGACCCGCGTTTCGGCGCGTGCGGCGCTCAGCCGCGGCTCAGAGCACAAGCTGTTTCCCAGGTGTTTCAGGTTGCGTGTGTTTGCCTCTCCAGCTGTGCACTTTCACGGATACATTCAAGACACATACAAACCGATAAAAGGCTAACAGGATACCATGATAATCTCCTTTACGTGTGCGAAAAATTATTTACAGTCCAGAAGCGATCTGATGAAGCTCATGGTCCCCAAACGGCAGCGTGCGCACGGGTGCCTGGGTGGTGTGTGGGCTCGTGCGCCTGGGTGAGTGTGCGCGCCGTGTGTGTTCTGGAGCACGGCTGCACGTGCGTGCCTACATACCGACACCCCAACGGGAAAGGAAGCAGGCTGGCACTGCGCAGGGCCCGACTTAGCCTGGTCTGCTGGCCTCCAAAGCCCATGGCCCTTCCCCCCAGTTCCCGCCTTCTCCATAACGGGGCCCGACAGGCCAGGACACACTGGGCTGTCAGAGCAGAACCATGACATCCCTACTTGTCCACAACGTATGTTCTGGTGAAGTTACCTATGCAAGTGTGCACTTCCTTCTCTGGTGGGCAAGGAGGGAATTTCAATTAGATGCTCTGCAATTCCAGGCCCGTCCTACCGCCCCCCCCACTTCCTTCCTTCTTTTCTCCTTCCCTCCCTTTCTGTCTGTACCACGCCCCAAGTAAGTGTTGGAGGCACCTGCCGCCGTGACTTGCTGTCCGCCTCCGTTGGCAGTATGTATCCGTAAATCCAAGAAAGCAGTCCTTTCCCTGTCGTCCTGCCTCCGCATGGGTCTCGCCTCTCCCTGTGTCGAGAAGGCGGGCATCTGACACCTCAGTCACCCCTTCTGGCCCTTCACCTGCCACGGCAGCACCTCCCTCTGTTTCTCCTTCCACACCCTCAGGAGGACGGGGGCAATTCAAACCTGTCTTCTGCAACCAGGATCCAATATCTGCAAACATTCCCCCAAGATTTTCTCTTCTTGCTTGTTTGCACTTTCCCTGTTCATCTTCATTCTCACATCCAAGGAGAAAGTCCTATCAATTCTATGTTCCTGTTCCTCGATGTGTGCCCCAGCTGCTGTGTTAGACTCAGTCCTCACCACCCAGTGCTTCGACTGCTGGTCCTGCTACGTAACTGGTGTCCTACTTTCAGCTTGGACACATTCACACCATCCACACGATCCTTCTCGCTGCCGTAAGAGCAGTCTTTCTAAAATGCAGATCTGGCGATCTCTGTCCCCTGGTTCCAGCCGTATGGTGGGTACATAGTTTGGAAAACCTCCCCCAGCAAGCACCAAACAAAGCTAAATGTTATGTACTCCTTTTCATTTTAAACTACTGGCTCAACTGAGTAAATGCGGAATCCCCAGTTTATTGGACAAGTAACAACTAGAGCCTTGTGTTTAGCTTGCAAGACTGGGAAGGTGCCTGCTCTGCAGGCCTACGTGAGGTGGGACGGAGCCCAGAGCAGGCAGGGAGCCGAGGTCTCTGACCTGAACGTGGCACTAATGCCCAGGCGGACACGCGAACCCTGGCACACTGCCTGTGAGCGGGAGGAACCAAAGGATAAGCCTGTGCCTGAATGGGCACAGAATCTGATTTATCCCCCCTGCTTGTTGGTATCCCAGGTAAAGAAATTAACACAAAAACTGGTCCGAAGGTAGTAATGTCATAACCACAAAACACATGTGGTTATGTTCTGGGAAACTGTTTGAGAACCCTGATGGTTTATTACACTTTAAACAAAAGAAGGGAAAAAGAAATCTGAAAAAAGAAAATAACTCACAATAAAAATTGTTAGACACACAAGGAAACAATACATCATAGTAAAAAACCAGTTGATTCAATAAGGATTCCACTTCACAGAACATACAAAAAAATTGAATAAAGACTTAAAACAAGTTTATTTAAAATTAGAGACATAAGAGGTAATAAAGAAACTATGACAAAATAATCAACTCTAAGAAAAATAAATGGGCAGATTTGAAAAAAAACAAACAAACCCAAACTTCTATAAATAAAAATGGAGTCACTGATTCCATTTAGTGAATGTGTAAGAAGCAGAATAGGTAAGTTAGAGATAATCCAAAGAATTGACCTGGAAGTCAGCACCGAGGCAGTCGTGAAAATGGGATGCTCAGATCTCCCTCCGTGGGAAGCACAGTGGACTGAAGCCCCTCCTGCTGCTGCTGTTGTGGACCACCAGCCCTGCATTTGCAGGCGGCCACCCTTCTCTCCGTCTGCGATTCAAAGCAGCTGAGCTGGGTGAGGGCAGTGAGGCAGGCCCCTCCTGGGAGACCCAGGCTGGCCCTTTCCTACCCTCTTTCCCTCTTCTTCCTCCTCCCACAGGAGCCAGACGTGTATTGGGTCTGAAGACTCCCCATCCTACCTTCCAATGCATCTCTTGCAACACCCGATCCCACATTTCAATTCTTTATGGATATATTTTCCTCTATGTCACTGAGCACAGTATTAATGCTTGCTTTAAAGTCTTAGTCTACTAAGTGTAATATCTGGGTCAATTCCCACTGACTGTCTTTTCTCTTTAGATTGAGTCATATTATCCTGTTTCCTTGAAGGTTGTGTAAGTTTGGATTCTTTTTTGACATTGTGAATATTTTTTTGTTCAGACTCAGGATTTTGTTATATTCCCCCTGAAAAGTGTTCTGTTGTTGTTACAGCATAGTAATAACTTGGTTGGAATCAAAGTGCAAAGTCTGTCTCTGGATGACAGCTCAGATCTCAAGTCACATCTTTTATCCTTAGCTGGCCTTCCTGAGTCTGTCTGGCATATGCATGGTCCAGGGTCAGACTTATTAGCACAGAATTTATGAATGCCCCTCTCTGTATCTCCTTCCTCCGATTTCCACCCAATTTTTCCATGTCTACGGATACCCTACATTTTCACTTCTGGCTCTGCAGGTGACAAAGACTGCAGACTATCGACTGGACTTCTAGCTGTCTCACATGCTCTCTGAAGCCTGGCCTCAAACTAGAAGCTGTGAAGACAGAAAATCAGTTCTGTGCAAATTACCTTTCTCCAGGTGATGATTCCTCTCCAAAACCTACCCACTTTTGGCCACACAATAAACCATAAAAATGGGAAACCCATCCCATGCCTACGGTGTGCCGGGGCCATCTCCCATTGGCTCACAAGAACCAATTGCCAAATATTCTACAATTTTCCAACTGACTGTAAAGTCACTTATAGTTTGAAATCAGACATGGTGGGAATATTAAAACCATGATAACTGACAAACTGCAAATCAGGAACCTCTCTCTCTTTTGGGGGGAGAGTGGTGGAGAGACCAATTTACAACTACACTATTGCTCAACAACATTTGCCATCTTATTCCTTCAAATGTTGACTCCTCTCCAGAATATGCCTGGTTTTGATCACTCTCCACTTCCCCACATAGTTGCTCTGTGTGCATGTGTTTGTACCCAAGTGTGTATCGGTGTGTGTACGTGTGTGCACATGTGTGTGTGTGTGTGTGTGTGTGTGTGTGTGAGGTAGCAGCAGTTCTACAAAGAGAGCTTGTTGTTGTTACTTGAGGGAAGGTGGGTCAGTAAGAACTTGCTAAACTATTGCTGTGAGTAAAAGCCCTTTCACTTGGTTTTGAATGAAAAGCTTCCTTGTTACTTCTTTCTGAGTTCAGATTGTGATCCCCATTTCTCTAAATGTCTGTTCTCATTCTACCAACAGCTCTACCCACTCTGGAGATGTTAATTTTTGGTCTGATCCATCGCAGTGCTCACAGAGGGCTTTCCAACATCAACTTGTGAGGGTTTAAAAAAATAATATATTTAATCATTTAGAAAACTGAACTACATTTATGTCCATAGAAAGATAGGGACGTTCCTCACATGTTCTCTACATAAATAGCTCACTGATTAACAGAAACACTTACAGTTCTCCAGTCCCAGAGGTTGTCCATCAAACTCTTATGTTTTGGTCATGAAGACTGAGCTTAATACCTAGTGGTGAACATTTATCTTTCATTCATTCATAAAACATTAATTACTTGGATAGGCAATAATCAAGTGAAATAGCGTATCTATACCTATTACAAGAACTTTTATGTTCTGAAGTGAAGGAATAACGTGATGTAACGACCATGAGAGACAAAGTCACTAGGGACTATATTTAGGAAAAGTACAGCCATGTAAGCAATGTTAGAGCTGATATTTGAAGGATGAAAATAACTACAAAAGAGCTGAAGAATTAAGAAATAAATATTCTGACATAAAGAATCCTATGCTTTAATTCCCTAGGATAGGAAAGAGTTTTTAAGCATCTTGAAATAAGGGAAAGAAGTCCATGTGGATGGAGTTTAATACTCCAGTGTGAGGGTGATACTGAGGGGGACAGATGCAGAAGCAGAGTGTGGGTTGTGGAGAGCATGGTAGACCAAACTAGGAGGTCTGGGTTTTATAGATACTGTGATGGAAGGACATTGAAAGGTTATAATCAGGAGTAATCTGATATAATTCATGAGATTAAAAAATAGCCCTTTCCCTTGAATTTCCCATGGATTAAAGAGGACCCTTAGGACAGTAGTGTAATCAAGGGCTCATCAAGAGGCGGCGGTTGTGTGAGGGGAGAGGTTTTGGTGGCTCCCAGAGTGGGGCAGTGGAGATGGACTGCATCACAAGGAAGAGTGCTCCAGGACAACATGGGAACTGAATCCCTAAAATCACCTGGCATAAAGCTCAGGTAGAAGACGAACTGCTTGTTGTGAATACAGAGAAGGAACAAACAGGTAAGAGAAGGAGGTGTTCGGCTCTGGAGTTGTTCTCTGTTCCAGGACAACCTCATGATTCCCTCCAGAATAACAAGGTCTGATGAAGGGTTTGATGGGTGGCAGTGGGCTGGGGGGAGGGGGGAATGACACAGCATGGTGACCTGGAAGCAAGACCTGTGAGAGGATGTGGCTGCAGAAGAACAGCACAGAGATGTGCTGGTGAGACATCTTAATGGGAAAAGTCAAAGAGGTGACTGAATATACATGGCTTCGGAGCTGTGCAACATGCTCTAGGCTGGGGGAGAAGCTTAGAGTCAGCAGCCTGCAGGCCAGATTGACAGCCATGAGAATGCATGAAATCCTCCCCCCAACCCCCTGCAATGGTTCTGTTGATTTAATGCGTATTTCTGGGCATTTCTTCCTTCTTACCCCATTTTGTAATTCACCAGGTATAGTAGACTGAATGGTGGCCCCGAAGATATGTCCAGTCTTAATCGTTGGGACCCATGGATGGGATCTTATTTGGATCAAATGTCTTTGCAGATGTGATTAAATTCAGGATCTTGAGATGAGATCATCCTGGATTATCCCCTGGGCCCTAAATGCCATCCCAGGTGTCTTTATAAGAGAGAGGTGAGGGAGACTCAACAGAAGTGAAGGGGGTGGTAAGACCTAGACTACAGCCAAGAAAAGCCAAGGGATGCTGGCAGGTCCTAGGAGGTGGGGCAGGAAAGAACCCTCTCCCAAACCCCAGCAGGAGACTGGCCTGCCAACACCTTGATCTTGGAGTCTCCAGACAAGGAGACAATAAACTCCCTCTGTTCAGGCCCCAGGCTGTGCAGTTTGCCAAGATAGCCCTTGGAGACTAACATGGTGGGTGCTGAGTAGGATCTGGAAATCTTCCTTTTAAACCAAAATCCGAGGTGGTCCTGGTTCGTGGATCCCATTCTGGGATATGAGGACCCAGGGAGATGCTGTGTGATGGGAGCTTGAGGAGCATCGGAATTACAAATTTAGAAGAGGGAGAGTGGCTGGGTGCTGGGGGAGGCACAAGATGAAATGGGATAAAAGCAGTATTTGGCTTCTAAGTTGTTTTTGTCTGGCTGCACCACATAATTGCACCTCAGAAAATGGTCCAGAAGTGATTAGATTTGCATAATGTTTTTCAGCTCTTCAAGCTTTATGTCTCTATCCCAGTTTGTAACTAAACATTCCCAGCAGGTGGAAGTGGTCACACTGAAAGAAACCCAAATGATCTTCAAAAGGCTAACGTGGTTCTTTCTTGTGCTGGCAAAGGAAGAAGGAAAAGCTGCAGAAGCAGAAGTTCAGGCCACTTTGTCCCTTGGTCCCTCACCGCCCATTATGACTCCACGCTCTTTTAAGCCTGGAACATGCTCTTTATCTCAGCTGGGTGCATTCCTTTCTTTTCTTCAAAGGATTTTCTGGCATTCCAACCACCAACCTGAAATTCTGCTTCATAAAATATCTACCACAATCTCATCTTCTCACCTTCCACATATACGGACCTGCAAATAAGATTTGTCCAAAACATATATGCTGCAACCTTGGGTAATGTTCCAAAGCAAACCAGAGTGCTGCTAATGAAAACATGACCCCAGGTTTACGACAAACACAAAATGTTAAGGCTCTTGGATTTGATGTGTCTATATTGACACTGCTGGAGACTGCAATGTTCTATTCTAGAATTTTCCCTTGACCTAAACTAGACTGCGTTGGAATTTGCCTTCCCATTGCTTCTTGAAATACGTCATCATTGGTTTGGAAAAATGCAGTGTTCCAGTTTCCACTGGAAAAACTCATACCTTAAAATCCATGGTTTTAATAAAGGTCCTTCTTGGGGAATAGCCCCAGGAAAAGAAAGAAGAGAGTGAATGGATTTTGCTGAGTTTCCACTGTGTTTAAAGCTAGGTTTTTTTTTTAAGACTTTTTTTTTATAATTTATTTATTTGACAGAGAGCGAGCACAAGTAGGGGACAGCAGAGGCAGAGGGAGAAGCAGGCTCCCCACTGAGCAGGAAGCCCAATGCGGGACTCGATCCTCGATCCTGGGACTCCAGGATCATGACCTGAGCCAAAGGCAGACGCTTTAACGACTGAGCCACCCAGGCGCCCTAAAGCTAGTTTTTAAAAAAAGCTTTATTGGGAGCATAACTGATACACAAACATTGCAGATATTTAATGAATGCATTTAGATGAGTTTGGACATATGCACACGTCCATAATACTGTCACCACAATCACGGTACTGAGCATCTCCATCACCTCCATAAACGTCCTTGTGTTCTCTTGTGGTATTTTTGTTTCCTTGTGTGTGTGTGTGTGTGTGTGTGTGTGTGTGTGTGTGTTAGGAACACTTAATATGAGGTATAGACTCTTAACCTATTTAAAAGTGCACAATATGGTATGAACCATAAGCACCATGTTGTAAGGCAGATCTCTAGAACTTATTCATCTTGCATAACAGAAACGTTATGCCCAGAAAAGCTACTGTCTCTTCCCTTTAACCCCTCCCAACCTCCATTCTATTCTCTGCTTCCGAGTTTGACTATTCTGGATTTCTCAGTGGTACTGTATTTGTCCTTTTGTGATTGGTTTATTTCACTAGTAGGAATGTAAAATGGCACAGCCCCTATGGAAAACAATACAGAGGCTCCTCAAAAAGTTAAAAATAGAACTACCACATGATCCAGCAATCCTACTTCTGAGTATATATCTAAAAGAATTGAAATCAGAGTCTCAAAGAAGTATCTGCACCCCCGTGTTCATTGCAACATTCACAATAACCAAGACATGGAAACAACCTTAATGTCACCCAGGGATGAATGGAAAAGGGAGTTGTGGTGCATCCGTGCAGTGGACTGTGGGCCAGGAGGCTTTTAAGATGCTCATAGCTATGTGGTTGTATGAACTGAATGTTTTTCAGAGGTACTTGCAGGAGATCTCACCTGCTTCCTTGAAAATTTCAACTGAATCCCCCTCAAATATCTAAAAGCCAGTGCATACAAAAATTAATGAAACAAGCAAACCAACCCTCCATCACTGGCTTTAGCAGAACTCTAAGTGCCCAGGATCTCACTCACTTTCTGTCTTTGGAGGAAATGGCCTGGTAAGCAGCCCCAAGGACCATGATTTTTGGCTACTTGTGTGGTGGTCAGTGTCCGGGGGCACCCTTCCTTTCTTGTCCGGGTCTTGTGTGAAACTGTTTTATTCACTCCTGGGAGATTCTCCTTCCCAGAGGACAGGAAACTCACTATCTCTGCAGCTCAACTTTCTGCAAACCCACACATTTTGGCAATGATTGCCTTTTGATCCACTAACTTTGGGAAGGGTGGCATGTGACAGTCCTTCCAAGCATAACCGGTGTCCCGTGTATCAGAGGTGTGCGCCTAGCACAAGAAGGTTTCACCGAGTGAGGTGAAACAGAAAGGTTCTGTCTGCAGGGGTCCCCAGCAGCTCTTACTGTCAACCCGGCGCGTGCATCAGCATGTGTGTCCTCTGTCCACAGGCCACATGCACCTGTCCCCTACACTTCTCCCCGTAGGCTGTTCCCAGGGGCTATTTGGGTGACTTTGGAGCCTCTGGTTTGCCTGTATATTGACTCCTGTGTGTACCTAATGGGCTAATGGACTCTCTGCCTGGTAGTCACAGTAGTGAAGACCCCAGGCCCTCATGCTCCTCAAAAGCTCACCTTCTATTTCCACACTCCTTTCCCTGCGGATTGGCTCCTCCAGGTGGTAGTCACTCTTTTTCAGTTTCCCATGATTATGTGTTGCCCTCTATTCTGACTATACTTAGACAGTGCTTTTTTATTTCCCACTTTCAAACTCAAGCACAGAGGATGGCATCAGACAGTCCCCGAGAAGGGCTCCCTGGCATCGTCAGCAAGCTTCTGCCAGGTTAGCATGGTGTATCGGACCTCAGAGTAACACTCTGTATTCCCCAACACCACTTCTGCCGTCCAGCTCTCCCATGCATGACTTCGGTGTGTTGAGTATGGCCGCGTTCCTTTGTGTCTGTGTGGTTTCAGCTCACATAGCTCACACTGTCCTGTAGACTTCACGCTGTTCTCCCGTCTCTGTCATTCAGCACCACCTTTTACAAAATCAGCATAGTCCTATGTATGTCTACTTCACAGCAGTGTGTACGTCACGCACACAGAATTTAATGCCTTTCTAGTATTTAAAAGTTACTCTACAACATGCAAAGTCCACTTGGGATTGCTGCCTCCCTCACCTGGGCCGCCCTGAACGTCTTGGGGGCCTGAGCAAGGTGGCAGCGAGTCCCCTGTGTCTGCAGCCGCATGGCTAGATCCCTGACTCCCTCAGGCTCATTGAGTCCTGCTGAAATGTTGCCCACCAGAGCTGGAGCACCCTGTGAGCCCTGCTGGGGGTCCTCGCTTCCTCACATGCTCACCAACACTTGCTTTTACCCGTCTCTCTAATGTCGCCATTCTGGTGGGAAAAAGAAGTCTCAACCTCAACTTACCAGTAAGATTGTGCATTTTCCACGTGCCTGTGCACCCAGGAGCCTGGTGGCCGCTCAGTTTTCACTTTCCATGAATTACGTATTCAGATCCGTCTTGGACAGATGAGCAGTCTTGGTGTTGGGGGTGTTGCCGTCAGTTATGAGAGAGACTAATAACTTCCTGATTTTATACAAAATCTCCCCGCCATGGATTACCTCTCCACTTTCTTAATGTCTTCTTCCATTGGAAAGAAATCCTCAATTTTGATTCATCAGTTATTCTAACTTCTGTTTTGTTGTTGGCATCTTATTTAAGAAGTCTACTTCAAATCCACAAGGATATTCTTAGGGTTCTTCTTTATTTCCTTTACAATTCTGAGCTTTCACAGTTACGGCTTTCATCCCTGTGACATTCGTCGAACATGGCATGAGGTAGGAATTCAAACTTTTTTTCTTAATAAAGTGAACCAGTTTTCCTAACACCATCCACTAACTATCCCTCTTTTCTCACTAGTCATGAGGCCTTCTTTGGAAAAAGTAGCTTCTGCCTCATGTCGTAAATTTGGTGGAGAAGTAGAAAAACAACTGAAACCCAGCTGCTGTTTATGCAAACCCCATTCCTGGCACCTGCTGTCCTGCCGGGGGCGCTCCTCCTCATCTTCCAGTCCCTCCAGTCCCCCGGGGCTTCTCGCAGCTCTCACACCTGCCTCTTCCCTGCTGCACGTCCACCTCTGCCACGTCTCCGGGCTACGTGTGGGGAGAGCCAGCGACCGGTGTGGGTTTGCCTTGTGATGGGGCCTGGGAAGTAATGATATCTGGGCTATGTGTGGGGAGACCCAGCGACGGGTGTGGGTTTGCCTTGTGATGGGGCCTGGGAAGTAATGATATCTGGGCTGTGTGTGGGGAGAGCCCAGCGACGGGTGTGGGTTTGCTCTTGTGATGGGGCCTGGGAAGTAATGATATCTGGGTGCATATTTTTTGATAGTCAATTTCCTTCTTTTTCTCTTGATATTCTTCCTAAGAGTCTTCTTTAGAATTTGGGATTCCTGGGGCACTTGGGTGGCTCAGCTGGTTAAGCGTCTGCCTTCAGCTCAGGTCATGATCTCAGGGTCCCGGGATCGAGCCCCGCATCGGGCTCCCTGCTCAGTGGGGAGTCTGATTCTCTCTCTCCCTCCTCCCCCTCCCCCCACTCGTTCTCTCTCTCTTTCTCCCTCGTGCACGCTCTCTCTCAAATAAATAAATAAAATATTTTTAAAAAATTAGGATTCCCAACACCAAACTTTGCCTGATGTTTGAAGGTGCTAAGAACATTGAGTTGTTTATTCACAAAGTAGTAATTGTTCCAATGAGCCGTATGCTCAGTTCTGGGAAATCAGTTGTGAAGAAGACTGAAATGCTCATAGACTTTTTTTAACTTCCTAGTGAAAAAGTGCAGTTCACAAATAAGCAAGTAAATAAGCACTAGGACAGTTACTGGTCACGGTCTGTGGGAGAAGGAAATAGGTACGGGCCCTGGGGTGGGAGCAGGTTGGCTACTCTGAGGAAGTGCCATTTATTGAGACAAGAACGAGCTGTCTTGGGAAGAACAGGACGAAACGGATTGCAGGGGACCCTGGTGCGAGCCTGGTTGGAAGAGCCAGCGGGGTGGAGGGCAGTTGGTGAGGATAAGGGCCGCCATGTGGAGCAACGGATGGGCCCCCAGGGATTTGACACCATGCTAAGGGTTTGGATTTTATTTTAAAATGGTTCTACATACATGAAAGTGAAGGGATGCAGCAATGAGAGGAATAAGGAATCTTGTAAGTATTATGAGAAAAACAACCACATTTTTAAGTGAAGTTTTGACTGCTTTGGATTGCTTCTTTTTTGCAATACTTACCTCACTATGGAACCCTCAAAATAACACAATATACAAATTGTTGTGAATATCTGTCTCATATACAATTGTTTGCTTTTTCCACATTTCCTTCAGTCTGTATACCCAGAAATTACCTTTTCTTTAGAAGACATTTTTCATTGCCAACAAAAACAAAACCCATATGCATTCTAATTAGTACATGTGACACTCAGCTAGGAGGGACCCTGTGAATCATGAGGGCCACCGGCTCCGATCTTTACATTTTGATGAATAGTCACTTTTGTTGCGGTTGACGACACAGAAAGAATATTGAAGAAAGTGAAGACTGGCAAAGTTTCTGAATTTATTCGCATCTGTGTCACACCTAAGATCATTGAATCCATCCTGTCGGAAATTATGTTTTGGCTATATAGGCAGGAGTGGGGATGCTCCAGGCTCTGTGATCTCCATTTCCGGAGTGTCTCCTGTACCAACACATGGTAACAGAGCCACCTTGAGCCATGTGGGTCCTGTGCCTTGAACAGAAGGCCTCCGGGGATATATTCCACTTGAGTTCCCACTTCAGCATTTTTATAGTTTGTTATTTGATATTGAACCCCCCCCATGCAGATGGGCATCAAAGTCCCATAAAAAAATGGGCTTTTCTTTGAAAAGGACTTAATAGAAAAATGCATAAGTATTTATGCAACAGAAAGGAATGGATTGTAGGGCATGCGCACACGCACAGGGGAAATGGGGGGACTTTTATTTGGAAGGGGAAAGGCCTGACGGTGTTGGACGTGTTTATCCGAGCTGCAGCTAACTAACAGCATATGCTCCACATTTCTGGGGCAAATGTCTGTGTCACAGGACTTATTTATCGGCTTGCCTCTGTGGGCTGTGACGAGCTGGAGAGCGGGAAGCACCGGGCTCGTGGACAAGCTGGGGCTTCTTGGGCTGAGCGAGCTCCAAGTGACGAGACTCTGTGACCCAGAGGCCATTTGCACAATGCCTCCTTAGACGAATTAGGACCCTTCTTACATGACTGTAAATGGGCTTTGCAACTATTTTTTTCTGATGTTCAGAAGGGACAAAAAACAAACAAACAAACCGTCATGTTTCTTCCCACCTACTGCTCCATAATGCTTAGGAAATGTGCCGAGAAAATCCTCAGTAAGAAGAGATTTTACATAGACCCCATCATAACAAAAACAGACATACTGTATATTATAGACGTGGTTTACATATCACATGGCGTTGTATGCCCTCCACAGTCCCTGGCACGTCAGGTGTCCAGAGCTCCGTGCTGGGCTCCGGTGGGGCGGGGTGGAGCGGCCCCGAGCCGTGTGCGGGCACCGCAGAGAGGCTCCTGGCGGGGGCGCGGGGCACCGACCTGCTTCGCGGAACCCGTTCCCTCCCAGGCACTCGGTGGGGACAGTGCTTGTGGCAGAAGAAGCCACTGCACCTCCGAGAGAAACATCCGGAGGGAGCACGGTGGCCGCTGCCCCTGCTCCCACAGCCATCACTGGCTCGCGTCCCCCCGCACCGGTGCGACCGCCAGAAAGAGAGGGTCGTAAGTGACGTGACACTGCTTTGGGCCCTCACTAGCGTCTGTTGTCTTTCCCCTACGTGCACCTGGTCAGCCACACTTGCGCACGGTTGTCTGAATCAGGCTGGGAGCTGCGGCCCGTCAGCCCTGGGGCCTCGGGGCAGCACTGGGTCCGCGAGCCCCGGCGTCACCTCCCAGCACGCACACAGCCTCCACACGTCCATCTCGCTCCGCTGCGGCCTAATTGTAAAGATGGTTTTCTTACGGGGCAAGTGGGTCATGCTCTGGTATTTACAAAGCTCTGTCATTACACATCAATGCATTTACAATATGAGGAAATGCCCAGTGTGGTTTCCTTGGCGTCGGGGCAGTTCTGAGCCCGAACCTCCAGCCGCCAGCAGGATGGGCCTGCGCCCTTCCCGCCTCGGACCCCCGACAGCTGCCCTGGGACCTTCAGCATGTCTGAAATGCCTGCAAGCCGGGCCGTTTCCGCAGCTCTAAGTTGTAGAACTTTATTTCCTTTTAGATTTACAGAGAAACTGAGAAAACCAGCAGGGAGCCCCAGACGCCCCCGCACTCGTTTCTCCTGTTGCCATCTCTCCTCAGAGCAGAGCCTTGGCGACAGTTAGTGAACCAACACTGATGTTACTATGCAGACGGCCTCGGTTTCCCCCGATGTCCGCTGTCCATCCCAGGGTCCCGTCCAGGATCCCACAGCAGTTGGTGGTCACAAGGCTGCAAATCAACTATTCTCTAAGCCTGATCCTGAAAGTGGAATTCTGAATTTCCACATAAAACATAACTCAAAAGACCCCTGCCTTTGTTTTGTTGTCAAATAAAGACGTGGATAATCCCTGTTCCGACCGTGTGACTCACAGGGTGGTGCGTGCTCCTCGAGGACAGGAGAGGGCTCTCTGCTGAGCTCTCTGCGTCGCGGTGCGTCGCACCTGCTCTTCCTGTCCCTCACAGAGGTGCAGACCCTCACACAGACGGACACACAGACACACAGACACAGACAGACGGACACAGACAGACGGACACACAGACACACAGACACACAGACACACGGACACACGGACACACGGACACATGGACACACGGACACACGGACACAGACACACAGACACACAGACACACAGACAGACAGACGGACACAGACACACGGACACATGGACACACGGACACACAGACACAGACACACAGACACACGGACACACAGACAGACAGACGGACACAGACACACGGACACATGGACACACGGACACACAGACACAGACACACAGACACATGGACACACAGACAGATGGACACAGAGACACAGACACACAGACACACGGACACATGGACACAGACACACAGACACACAGACACACAGACATATAGACAGACACACAGACACACACAGACAGACACACAGACACCACACCCCTTGTCCTGGTCCCTCTCGTCTCCCCCTTGCTAGTTTGCTCACGTCTCAGAAATGCCCACCCTCACTCTGTCTTTATGGATGGATGTTCTCTGACGCAGAGTGGCTGTGGCCTAAGTCTTCACATCCCGTGAGTCTAGCTTCCTGGCGTCAGGAGCCCAGCCGACCGTAGCGCCGGCCCCGGGAGGCGAGCAGTGGCTCAGGTCCGCCCGGTCAGAGCTGCGGGGAGCAGCCTCCGCCTCTGGTGCACAGGTGACCACACTCACACAGTGTCCTGTTTCTCTCTCCGCTGGGCAAAGGCTTCGAGCCGCCAACAACGCCACCGATTCCTCGGCGTGAGGATGAGCTCGGCTCCTTGTACGCGCGGCTCTATATGTGAGCTCACTTCTGGCCTCCTGTCTGCAGTCTTCGATGTGAGGCTGAGGCTTTCTGTGGACCACCCAGGGCCCCTCAGGGCACAGCACGGCCTGTCCAGGAAGCCCCTGGCTTGCCTCGGTTTCTCCACGGTGATCAGCACAAGCTGGGTTCTCCCACGTCTGTCCTTTCCATCATCGACGGATTCCTGGGCAGCTCATCTCTCCAGTCTGCTTCTTGGACATCCTTGGGCCTCCTTCTGCTGAGATCTCCCTCTTCTACACGGATGTCTCTGTCTCGTTTCTTCCTAAAGCCAGCGGGATCCTAAGAACCCTAGACTGGGCTGCACAGCGGAAGACCCCAGACACTCACTCACCAGCTGGGTTGAAAATCAGCTCTTCGTCCTCCTCCCCCACTTCTGGTCATCCAACCTCTTCCTCGCCTTCTAGCACCTGCTGGAAGACAAACCTGGGCCTGACAATAATTCTGCTTCTTCCGACTTGGGACAGAGGGCACGCCACGGAGCGTCCCCCCACCTTCACTGGGAGAGGATCCGCCCAGAACTGGAGGCTTGCGCGCTAACTAACGTCCTTCCCGCTGAGACTGCTCCCGTTTCCACATGTCTGATGGCATCAGGGCAGAGCTCTCAGGGACGGTTCGAATATTGGAGACATTCCCGCTGAGCACAGCTCCATGCACGGTACTGTCTGGTGTCCGGGGTGTAGAATGGGGGCTGCTCTCGGTCTGGCCCATGCGCAGGGAGGTCAGCCCCCAGCCTCCCTGCACGGTGGAACACGGCGAGGCATCCCAGAACATCTCCTGGGACCGCAGCTTTTCCTGAGTCGAAAGCCTCCTCAACTGCACCTCACCAGTTGACATCGATCACGTATCTTCTGCAAATTCCCTGTCTATGGAATCAAAATTGTTTTGCTCTCCAGGCTCAGTGGCTTTCCCTCAGACCTGCCTCTCAAAAGGGTCAAATGTGGAGAACGTCTATTCCAGGGGGATTTGTGGTTATGAAGAGACGCTCCAGGTGCGTGAAGATGCTCATTGTTTGCTCTGTGGTGCGCAAGCAAGGGTGATAATTTACTCAGCGGCGCCATCACAAGCATTCCCTGGGCATCTCCTCCGTGCCCAAGTGGATAAGACACAAAACCTGCCAACGTAGAAGGGGGCCCGACATTCAGGCGGGCAGTCGTCACGTGCTCTTGCTGTGCTCTAAGCCAGAAGCCCCACGCAGGGTGCCAGGGGCCCAAGGCAGGCAGGACACGAAGTGAGAAGGATGGACGGGTGTTGTGCCGCTAGATGAAACACCACGGTGGCCAGGGCCTCGCGGGAACCCCAGTCCTGCCGGCATGAGACCTCCCCCTCACCGTTCTCATAGTCCACGGCGTTGGGGTCCGGAGTGCTCACACTTCTTCTCTACGTGGGAAAGCAGATTTCCACCCTGGCACTCCCGTCTGCAAGGTCTCACCCCGAGATCAAGGGCAAGAAATCAGAGACAGCGAGAAATGGGAATACAGGGCCTTTGGCCCCTCCACACCCCCGGAGGGGAAAGCGGGCACCAGAGAAGTGGCTCCGCACAGTGTGTCCCCAGACATCGTGGGCACAGACGGGAGAGGAGGCCACGTGCTCTCGGGGACTGGTGCCCGTGATTTCCAGGGCGACCAGTAGGACGGCCGCTCTCTCCAGGTGCAAAGCCCAATCTCTGCTCCTAGGGAAGCAGCAAAGAGCATCTGTCTTCAGGGCAAGGATGGGCTGGGCTGGTTTGCCCTCCAGGCCTGAGCACCTGCCTGAACACGAAAGAGAAAAGAGGGGCCACAGGCTACCTGCCCTGAGACACAGAACTTGTCGGGAGTGAAAATAAGTGAAACAAAACTACTTTCTTTCAATTGAGGTCCAATTCTGGAAGCTCTTTGGAGAAATAAGAAATATTTTATTCTTTTTTCATAAGAAGCTATAAATCTGCTCTGTGGGACGAATGGCTGAGCGTGTCATTTCCATGCACAGCTGGAATGAAGTCCCCGGACGGGCTGGCCTAGACGTGCTTCTGGGGCAGGTCTTACTCAAGGTTCACTACAGATTACATTTCCAACAGACGGGGCTTCAAACAAGAACAAGACTCTGCAAAACCACTGGAAGGCCTGTGGCAGCAGGAAGTGGGGCTGACATTGATGTTCGTGTCCACCGGTCAGGAGCTTGGGAGGAAGGAAGACAGGTGTCGTCTGGTCAGCCTTTGAAACGCCACATAGGTGCCCCTCAGCAGCAGATCCCCCCGGGGTCCACCCTGCTGCCGAGGAACTTCAGTCAATATCCCCAGGTTCCCAGCCTGGTGGTACGAGGTAAAGCAGCCCTTCTCCACCAGTCCTGCCCGAGGGTGAGGCCCTGAGGCCCTGAAGCTTCACTTGTATTTAATGAAGTAACTTCTCTGTCTCTGGAATAGTGCCGGACTCAGGAGAATGAAGAACACAGTCACAAATCATTTTCAGCAGGGCTTGCTTCTCTTGTGGAACCCTGGTTGAGAAAGGCTCCTCAAGAACTTAGAGGTTCAAAAAATGCAACTTGTCAATAAGGATTATCTAGCACAGTCTACCGCTTAAAATACGGTGAAATCATGCTTCAGAAAGCATGTCATGAGCCTGGACCATGAGTAAGTCCTTTCCTGGGCTGGTGAGAAATGTGACTAATTGTATTGTCCCTCACCAACTTACAGAGGTATATGTGCATAAAATATATATGCATATATATTCATTATATATTCATATATATATGTGTATATATATACACACACACAAACATACACGTGCTTTGCAGGGTTAATATTTATGTGCAATCATTAGCAGAAATGAAAGAACACTGAATACGGAGATCTGAAGGCAGTGAGCTGGGGACAGCCTGCAGCGTGGCTCCTGTGGGAGTCCAGGGACTGGCCTCCAGGAGGGTCTAAGGACCACACTGGGGAGAAGGCGGGCGCAGGAAGGGCTTTCAGAGCAGGCTCAAGTTAGGCAAAGAAACAGCTTCACACAAAGTCTTTTCTTGAGGAAACCAAAATGACCTCACACAGGGAAACAATCTTTCTCCAAAAACCAGAAAGCTATCAGCTTGGTCTTGATAGCGGAGGGCACAGATTGTAACTGTTACAGAGCTGTGATTCTCTAGTTAAGGGTCTAAGAAAGAGTCTCACACACGGAGGAAGAGCAGAGAGTTAGCAGGAGACTCGGATCCACATTCTGTTTCCACTGTGCTTACGTTTTAGAGCAGTTTACTCCATCGGCTGACTTTTAAACCTGGAGTCGCTCACACTGGAGTTGGTGTGCTGTAGGGAGGAGGCTGGGACGCACCGGAGCTCAGTGCCCCTTCATCCCTGTGCGGTCGGTCCAGCCAACAGTAACCACGGTGACTGGGGACCCTGGAGCACAGGATATTCTGCTTGACCTCTGTGAGCCACAGCCCTCGCCTTCTTCACTGGCCAATGTCTGGACAACCACCAATAAGCACGAGGAAGTTCAACATCTCACTTACCCTCAGGACAGCTCAGAAATCCAGAGTTCCTGGCTCTTGGCTCCTCTCTTACAGAAGGGATGGGCCTTGTCCAGGATCACATGGCTGGCGAGGTTGGGAGTCACGACTGGAACTGGTGGTCTGCTTCCAGGGCACGTGCACTGAGCCTCCCTGCACGATGCCCACCCTCCAAGAGCGGGACATGCCAAGGGAGACGCTGAGGGTGGTGGACAGAGAGCGGGCCCCCGAGGAGATGGAGAAGCACGGTGGGCCTGCCACACACGAGCACTCAGCTGTGTCGGCGCTCAGACTACGCAGGACAGGGACGTTGGCAAACGGGCTGCGAGGGCCACACAGGAGCCACGTTCTCCCCTTAGTTACCTGACAGAGGCGTGGCCGGCCTCACCCAGTCAGTAGATAGGTGTTTGCACCCCTTTCCTCCCATTCTGGCTTAGGAATGCCTTTCGGGGACTTTCTCCCCTCCCTGTGGGCCTCTGCCTGTCCTTCAGCTCACTAGGGCCCCAGTGTCGAAACCAACACCCCGGAGCGCTTGTGTCCTTTACCACTTTCTTTCTTATGGGGCCCCTTGCTGTTTCTCAGACACTCCGAGACCCTTCCGGCACCTCACCTGGGGCTCCTCTCTGCCTGCTTGCCCACCCCATGTCAGCTTTGCAGGAGGGTCTTCTCTGACCGCACAGACAGTGGCTACTGAGTCATTCAAGATCCCCTCACCCGATTTTGCTCCTCTTCATGGAGCTTATGGTTATAAGAAATCTCATTGCCCTTCTAGTTCATTCGGGACATACCCCACATCAACAGCAGAGGTGTCAAATCCATGAGAAAATGTTCACAGTCCCCCAAAAGCCAGGTCCCAACAGGTATTCAGTAGATGGTTCTGAATAGACAAACAGATGCCTATTTGCCTATTTTTTCTAAGTCACTGTTTGAATACATTTTTATCCTTATAAATCATCTTTGACATTATTTTTCAGAACGGAGGGATTTCTTCACGTCCTGTGGCTTAGACTTCATCAGCTCAGGGAAGGCTGTGGCCGCCCTGGGCAGACCCAGTCCTGGGGACGGCCTAATCTGCCATGCTTCCTCCCGGCGAACCCTGCCTGTCAGGCCGGCAGCTGGAAAAAGCCTCTTGCCTATTCTATCGTTTCATGACAAAGCAGGCCTTTGCTTTCAGTTACTAAAGAGCCAAGGATCATTTCTCAACCTCAAAAATAAAGACACCAGTTTGGAACAGTTATATAGTGTTTCCAGACACACATGTGTGCTTCATTCCAAAATCAGGCCCAACGTTAATGACCCCTTGTGCTCACCACGGATCAGCAGCAGGGATTGTGTGCTGTTAAAATGATGCCTCACTCTTACAGATAAATTTATTTAATGCAGAAACTTTTACTGTTGAGTATATTAAGAAATAAATGTGACAATGGAATGAGAAAATCATAATTATTAAAAAAAATCTAATGTGATAAAGCAGATTTTTAAATTTACATATTGGACAGGTGCAGCCCCCTGCCAGGAAGGATCGTGAGGCTGGGCTCAGGGGCATGTGGGTCTGCAAGCAGCTCCAGGCTCCTTACCTGTTGCTCTTCACGCAGGCTGCTCTCTGTTACTTAATCGGCAAGAATGGCGGGGTAGTTCTCCCTGGCTCTGTGGTGACAATTTCGCACGACTAAACGTGAGGTTGCTCACACGAGGAGTCCTGTCTTTGCACAGCTTCTGCAAAGGCTTTTCTCCGCTGCAGGGCCCACCGTTGGTATGCATCAGCCACTTGCCGTGGACAGGGTGGCAGAGGCGTGGTCATGGGTCTTCTCAGAAAACCACCACCCGACTCCCACCTCTTCCAAAGGACTTCCCAGTTGGGGCATTTATTTTACGCCCATAGGAGTGGGAAACATTAATTGTGGACCAACTAGGCAACGCCCAGCAATGGCCCCTTATTTTTCTGTGTGCTTCAGCATACATTAAACGAGACCCATGTAGTGTTGAAGAATTTACTCTTCAAAACTGCTTTGGCACGAGACAGGGGAAGAGGTACACTGATGTCCAAGGCTTAGGGGATTTTTCCATTTAAGTTAAACTGTTGGTCACATGACCCACCGGATGTTTCCCACTTTGAACCTGGAGATACTCTGCATCTAGGTCTGCCAGATTTAGCAAGCAGATAGGCAAACACAAACATACAAAACTGGGTATCCAGTTCAACTTGAATATCGATAAACAATGGATAACTTTTTAGTAGAAGTATGTCTCATGCAAGATTTGGGACATGCTTAGAGTAACAAAAGGTGTATTATTCACCTACAAGTAACATATAACTGGGTGTCCTGTATTTTGTCTGGCAAATCTATCTGCATCCCAAGTAGCCCGCCATGGTCTGCTGGTTCATGGAGCACAGCTCAGCTCATCCTAAAGGCTGAAGGTGGAGCCATGCCATCTACATGCTGATTCCTCGATAAAGTCAACATTTGTCAAGCCGAGATCCAAGAATATTGGGTCAGGGATGATCACATATTCTACAAGAATTTTTAAGTTTACTTCCAAGATTATTTACTAAAATTAGTCTAAAAAATTCTAAAACACTTATATGACCACTCATATCCACTTAATGCCACGGCATCATTGCTCAGTTTGCATCGTTTCTTGTATTTGTGAACAAATTGTCAGCAATATTACTTGAGTAGTAACTCAGCAAATGAGACGAAGATGGAGATCTTCTGTGAAGTGCAGATGCGTTCCGTACTGTGACAGCTACGTGATGTCATGCGCACGGTGCAAATGCAGGTGGACCTAAGGTTCCAACTGGGAAGAGTGGCTGAATAGGAGGAGCCCATGCATGCCACCCCAAAAAACCTGCACGGGACAGGTCAGTGCCACAGGCCCAGTTCAACCAGCTGGTTTTATCTAAACATCACTTGTCACATTGAATTAATACTATCAATTTTAATTGGTAGTTTTTAAAAGAATTAAAAGAATAACGATTTTATATCTAACTATCTATTGGCATATCTTATGTAACATTATGATAAGAATCATTTATCACAATATTGCGGGTATACGAGATTTATTTTTTTTCTTTTTGGAGACTCTACATTTTACCTAATTATAAGAACTATGGCTGAAACGACACATGACCTTCTCCTGCTTTTCTTTTTTTGCTGGTTGATTTGTCTAGTTGCCGGCACAATGTTCTCTTAGGCCAAACTACCAAGCTGGAGACATTCGTTCCGGCAGCCGGAGGCAGGGTGCCCATCAGTCAGGGTCCTGTCTGGTTTCTTCACGCATCACTGAGTTTGATGGTGTTGGTTGAGGGGAGAGAAGGAAAATTCAACAGACTCACCTGGCATGCCCACTTCTTTCCCTCACCCTCTGTGCTGCCCCACAGCAGAACCGGAAGGGACAGGCAGGCTCACTTCAAGCACAGGGTGGGGTCTATGCTGTTTGCTGGGGCAGGTAGGTCCCCCTTTGTTCTGTGGTACGGGGTGAACTAACCTGGTGACCTGTATTTCCAAAAGCTTCTTCAGGAAGTCATTCCCAAATTAGCAGGACTATTTTCTTTCTAGCCTAAATTTAAACCAAGACAAATGAGACTCCAAAATGCTGACGTTAAAAAAAAGAAGTTATAAAGCATATTTTTTCTAACTTGGAAGCATATTTTTTTTAACTTTCGAATGTAGCTGGAAAATTTTAGGTCCCCTCTTTAAACTGTTCAAAAAAAGCAAGTTCAGATCAGTTCATCCGCTTTTTCAAAACAGGATTATAAAGAAAACCAAAGGAAATTAAACCACAGAAATGTGTTGAAGTGCGGTTCAGATGTGACTCGAACCCGTGGGCGGGGAAGCTTGGAGTGGAAGCTGAAACCCCAACTTCAGGATCAGGCATCTTGAACTTGACCCTGTGACTCTATCGCCTTCTATCTGAGTTTAAATTACATCGATCCCAGCACTTTTGTGAAGTGTTAACTTTAATGATCCAGTGGTTCTGTTTCCAGCAGAGCCATCTAGGTTTTTGGTCGAACACAGTTAACATGGGTGTAAGAAGTTTTATTAACCTCTTTTGACTACTGGCTTATTTGAAAAAAGTTACACAAGTACAGACCAATTTTCGCTGTCACACTAAGGAAACTCTCAAGTGTGAAAATTTTCTGGAAAAAGTTTTTAAAAATTAAAAAGTAAAATTTTTAGAGACTTCATGAAAACGATCTTTTTTAAATCAAGAGGCATTCTTTAAATTTACTCCTGAAGACTGAAGGCTGGTGATCCGGGTCCTTTCAGCCGCCCAGTGGCGGCACAGTTCTGGCCGGCAGAACTGTGTTTCCGTGGCCTCACCCCAACGGCTGGAAACGGCGGCCAGACCAGAGGCACCAAGTCCTCTCGCCGTTAGCTCCAGGCAGAAGGGCCCAGCGGAAAACAGATCTCCTTCCCACAATATTAAAAAAAATATATATGGCAGAAAGCTTTCCCGTAGCCATGAGCAATGAGTCTGGCCTCAGTCCTTCACACGTGTGCAATTCTCAGCCTACTTAGGAATCCAGCCTGAGCTCTGAGGGGGCAGCCAACGGGGCTTCAATGCCCTGCTCTGAGAGCCCCTCTAGCCCAGGGTCATGTGAGTGTCCCTCTCATCTTTTAATTTAGCTGTGATTATTAATATGGCTCACTTTATTTTAAAAAAACATTCTTAGTATAGTTGAAATATCAAAAAAAAAAAAGACATAAAGCAAAAATATGCTATTCAGTTACTTATCGTCTATGTAACAACTATCAGGTCAATACCCGGAGTGACGAGGGTATCGGAAGACCCTCTTGTCTGCTCCAAATCATGATCTTTCCTTGCTCACAGGGTTCACTACTTTCCTGTCTGTAATGCTAATCACTTATTTGCTTTTCTGAAAAAGTTCAACACATAAGCTTATGTCCCTAAATATGATAGTGTTGCCTGCTGTTGACCTTTTTGAAACACGATCATGCAGCGTATTCTCTGTGTTCTCTCTGTGAGATGCACCTGTTAGTCCTTGGACCTGGGTCCCTTTAGCTTTGTTGCTGGGTATTATTCTGTTCCCCAGAATCTCTTGTGGAGAAAATGGGGGCTGCTCACTGCATGGGGTCAATATCAGCAACTCTGCTGCGAATCCCCTTTTGTCAGCCTCAGTGCTCACGACATGAATCTCACCCTGGGGGTGGGCCTGCCGGGGCAGCAGTCTGCATGTTGTCACCTGCAGAGAGGATCTCAAACTATTTCCAAGGTGGCTGCGCTGATTTACATCCCCCAACAATGTGTGAGGGCGGCTCTACCCGTGTGCTTTCTTGTAAACGCCCAGGAGGGACAGTCTCAGATTCAGCCATTCTAGCGGCCGCAGGATTGCATCGGCCGCTTCATCGGTTTGCATCCCTTGGCCATGACTGAGATGGAGCATCTTGTCATATGTTCACTGGCCACTTGGATATCCATATTTGGAAACTTAGGTCTCTTACATGATTTTCCTTAGCATTGATTGCTTTTGTTGTGTGGATATGTAGATGATCTTAATCTAGTCTGGATAAGAGTTCTTTGTTTATTCAATGAATATCCTTCCTTTCTCTGTTTTACCTTTTCTCTCTTTTAATGGGTGTCTTGATGAATAGAAGTTCTTACATATATCTAGTCTGGCATTTTTTTTTTGTTTGTTTTTCTTTTTTGGCTGGTGCTAACTTCTTGAAAGAGTTATTTTAATTCTTGATTTTTTTCTTGATTTTCTTTTTTCTAATATATACATTCAAGGCTGTAAATGAGACTTTAAGTATGCCTTTAGTGGGATTTTATTTTTCATGTGGATTATTTTCTGTCACTCATTTTTTTAAAAAGATTTTATTTATTTATTTGAGAGAGAGAGAGCCTGAGAGGGAGGAGGGTCAGAGGGAGAAGCAGACTCCTTGCTGAGCAGGGAGCCCGATGTGGGACTCGATCCTGGGACTCCAGGATCGTGACCTGAGCCGAAGGCAGTCGCTTAACCAACTGAGGCACCCAGACATCCCTCTGTCACTCATTTTATACTAGCTTCAAATTTCATGGTGATTTGATGGGGTTTTTTTTCTTAAACATATGTGTTATTTGGAACTAAAATGTTTAATTTCCAAATATATGAATGTTTCTAGCCATCCTTTTGGTAGTGATTTCTGGCTTGTTTCACTGTGGTCAGAGAATCTGCTCTGTATGAATTCAGTACTTTGGAGTCTGGTGGGACTCTGAGTAGGGGAAAACTTAGGAAGGGTTTCCTTTGTGCTTGTAAGACAACAAAAGCCGCAGATTAAGGTTTATAAAAAGCTAAATTATTAGAACTACCATTTACATTTATAGATGAAGAAATTAAATGAGATCATACTTGTGAAAACATTTGAAAATTGAAATATAGTTTAAGGTAAATTATCATTGTTATCACTTCAGTTCATGTGATTTCTTACTCTTCTCTTATTATTGACTCCAGGCACTAAATTGGTTAAGGACAGCTTTGGAATTTGAGTCACTGGAAACCGAGGTCATCAATGTCCCCACGGAAGCCATGAGCACTCCAGGCGAGGTTAGTCCAAATGGACACGGGCTAAAAGTGTAGAATACACACTGACTGTGAAGATTTAGTATGAAAAACTAGAGAATGTACGATGTTTCATTATTTCCATATTCATTACCTGCTGGGATAATGGGCTTTGGGATGTATTAGGTTAAATAAGACATAGTGTTAGAGTGGATGTGGTCTGTTTCTTCTTGCTTTACTAACATGGCCTCTAGCAACTAGAAAGCCCTGCCTGGGGCTCACCCTGTTGGCTCGGTCCTTCAGCAGCCGGCCACCTGACTCCCAGGCCTCGGCCCTCCCAGTCCTCCCAGCCCCCTGCCCGTCCTCCCTCCCCGGCAGCTGCACCCCCGGCCACGGACACGCAGGGAGCAGGCACCACCCCATTGCCGTCGACACATGCGTGCGCCTGTCAGGGAGCCCAGCTTCAGCCTCACCGCCACTTCCCACGCTTGGAAAACACGTGTTTATTGACGCAGCTCTGTCTCACAGTGCAGATAACCACAGGGTGACGTGTGTTCCATGCCACTTGGCCTTCCTGTGTCTGCGATGGGGCCCTGGGGACGCGGTGCCCGCGCCTCCTCATCTCTGAGCCTCCCCGGGTTCAGTGGGCCCTGCGCCTCCCGCAGGGTGTCAACGGGCTAGTGGACGGACAGGGAGGTCCTCCCCTCGCCACTCTGTCCTTGCTCCGGGGTGCGTCCTCCTGGCTAGTCTGCCTGCAGCTCACCCGGTTCACAGGACCCCACCCCCTTCCCGCGGACTGGCCATCACGTGCCTCACTTCCCTTTGGTTGCCACACACCCAGAGTCCGAGTGGTGCCCAAGGCTCGGTGAGCTGTGTGCCGCCACCTTGGCTGCCGTGCTGTGGCTGCCCGGCCTAGCTGCGGTGTGGGAGGGCCTCGGAGACCCGGCGGCCCGAGCGAGGGGCTGCTGGGCCTGAGAAGCCGGCCTCGAAGGCGCGCCTGCTTCTGAGAGCGGAGCGCGCAGCCCTGCACCTGCCGGCCGTCGGGGTCGGCTCCGCGGTGCCCGCACCCCTGTCCACACCCGTGTCCGCACCTGTGCGCCTACCTGCGGCCGGCCCGCCCTCCACTGGGGCTGAGACTCGCGCCCGGTGTCGTCCTGCCGGCATGTGTCCCTCGTGTCCCTCGTCCACCACTTTCCAAGTTTCCAGACCGGGTGATGGGCTCAAAGGAGGGTCTTCCGCGGTTTGTGGGTGAAGATCGCCGGTTAACTCCACTGATGGGATCAGACTTCACACCTGTGTGCAAAGGGTGCCGTAACTATAGCTGCACGGACGCACCTGCGCCACACGAGGGCGAGACCACGGCGGGAGCTGCTGTTGCCCGCAATGACCACCGGACAGCCGTGACTGCACAGCCAGCCCTGCGTCCAGGAGCTCGGCCTGGGGGCCCTCCCTCGGGCCCCCCACCTGCCGCGGCCGACGTCCCTCTGCGGCACTGCAGCGAGGGCAGGACCCGCCAGGTGGCCCGCCGGCGGGGAGGGAGCCGCGACAGGCCAGCCAGCTCACTGCTCTCAGCGCACGCAGACATGGAAAGTAACGAAACTCTTCACGTGCTGGGGTAAGGGTAATTACCCACACGTTCACCCGCGAATTCATTCTGACCGGATTAGTGTAAGTGGGCATTTTAGTTTATCAGAGAGCACAACGTCCCTGTCCCTGGGGGGTTGGAGCACATCTCACGTGCACACACTCTCTTCCACACACACACACACCGATCGTACACGTGGATAGCATGCACACACATACCATGCGTACTCACACACACACCAAGCACACACACGGGTTACAGGCACACATGTACCAAACCTGCACTCACACACACATGAACATGTATACACATGCATACACACCAACACACAGAGATTGCATGCATACACGTACCATGTGCACTCACACACATGCACATGCATGCACATGCACACATACCAACACACAGAGATTGCATGCACACACATACAATGCACACAAGTAACATTCATACACAGACACACACCCCATGATTGAAAAACTGGGCATAATTTAAAGATCAAAAATTTTGAAAGCCAGTCTCATATACAGTGGTATTGCATGTATGTAAATCTCAGTCTGCGTGTTGAGGCATGCAGGAAATATCACTGCCCTTATTATCTAAAATGCCACTTTGCGTCTAAGCTCCAGTTCCAAAAAACTGGCAAATCAAACCAATTATTCTTGCGATCCACACCCCCAGGCATTATCTCATTTAGGAGTCTTGCATGTGCCAGTAGGTTATTTAACAAATATTTATATAACCTATACATGTTTTGGGCACTGTTTCAAGTGCTTTGTCAATATTAACTCATTCATCCTCATGGTAAATTCAGTGAGAAGTACGGTTTTATGAATGAGGATGCTTGGGAACAGAGCGTTTCCTAACTTGCCTGAGGCCACAGAGCTGCAAGTTGGTGGAAGAGAGTCTGAACTCCTCAGCGGGGCCAGTGCTGTCCTCCCAAGCAGACCTCTGCCGAGATCACCCTCTGCCTGCTGCTTACGGCAACAGCAGGCTGGGACCCAGAATTCTTTGGGGAAGGTGACTGTTGCTACTGTTTTCCCAAACACACCTCATATTCCTGCTTCATGTCCCTTCACTTCATGCCAGGAAGCCAAGGACGGTCTGTCTGCTGTCCAGTCCCTAGACCCCCCCTCGCCCTCACAGGGGAGCATTATGGACCAGGGACCCTTCCTACCCCATGCATTTCCAAGACTCTTTTCAAATACCTAATTTTCAAACTCCATTTCCCTTCCTTTAAACCTCATCCAAAACTTCCAAGTTTTCCTAAAGCCTTCAACTTTGGGAAGACAGCCTTGGGAAGCTTGCAGGCCACTTCCACGGGAAAGGGAGGAGAGAGAGGATCCTGGAGGAGGGAAACTGCTTGGCATGTGGGCATCACCCCGCCAGCCACAGATGAGTTTGCCCTGTAGTATCTTTCTTCACATTGTATGTTTCTTTCCTTCTTTTTGTCGGCCAGATTCTTAGATGCTTACCATGCATCTGTCGAGACAGACTCGTGGGTTCTGCCAAGATTGGAAACAGCAAAAACTGTTCCAAACCGAGCTTTTGACTACTAAGCCCTTTCTTGCTTAGAGAGCCAGTGGGATAGCTTGGAAAGGAACACCATCTTAGCACAGCAGAGCACTGATGCCTTTTGGCTGAAAAATATGTTTCACCCTGAATGATTTCCCAGACAAGGGTCCTCAGGGAGAGCCGAGGTGAGCGTGTGACCTCTAGCAGTCCCATCATGCCTTCCCTCATCGGTGCACATTTTCCTACAGGAGGTAAGGATTCTGCAAGTCCAGGCCTGAAATTTTCCTGAAACCTCGAGAGACAGCTCAGCGTTCTGGTGGTATTGATACATTGTCGGCGTGTCTTCCATACACTAGAGTCCAGTGGTGGGAATACCCCACTACCCAAGGCACACAGAATGTCATAAACACCAAGGCCTCGGGCCCCACGGTACCATGCAGATGCAGACAGAATCGCCAGATCCAGCATTCTGCCTCTTCTTATCCCAGGCGTTTCTGCTTTAGTGACCTGGGTGGAGTTCCAGCCACCAGAGCGTTTCTGTTCTCCATTACGTGCAGGTAGAGAGAAGTACTTCGACTTAGTGCCCGAAGAATGCAGAAGGCTTCAGCCGCAGAAGCCACGATACCTGCAGATGCTAAGTGAATTGACAGATATTAATAAGGAATCTGTAAAAAATAATGTTAAAAGAATACTTTGAAATTTCTAAAGAAGCTATTTAGCAGAGACTCAGCATTTAAATAAACCAGAGATGTGATTTTTAAATTTATTTAAACAATTCAAAATGTACTTATACACACATATACTGTGTGTATATGTGTATATGCACACATGTGTATTCAGCTATTTTATATTTATGTGTGTGTGTATATATATATATATATATGAATACATACGAATACTTGTGAATCTCTTCCGCCGTAAGTAATACTACATTTTCCCAATGAACAATGCACAAGGAGGACAGGTACAGATTTTCACTATTTAAAGGAGAAAATGTTTATTTAGGCAAAGAAGTTTCATGTTTCTGTCACTTTCTGGGCGCCCCTGCCTGGTTAACCATTTTATGTTACAGGGTCCGGAGGTCTTAGTTCTCATTCAGACTGAAACACCTTCCAAAGTGGGTTCTTCTTTTTTAAGCATCTATAATAAGGACACATATCAGTATTAGTCAAAATCATGGCAATTCTGTGTTTTCAATTTTTGTCACAGTTTTAATGAGATATAATTTAAACTCCATAAAATCCAGCACTGGGTGTTGTACTTAAGTAATGAACCACTGAGCGCGGCATCAGGGACGAATTATGTACCATACGGCGGCTAACCAAACGTGTATGCAATTAGCTTTTACTATATCCACAGCAGTGGGAAACTGTCACCAGAGTCCAAGTTAGGGTGGTTTTGCCACCGGAAAAGGGGCCCTGTAGCCATTTCCGCGGCGCCACCCCCACCCTGGGCCGTGCCCTCTCCTCTCTGTCCCTGGACCTGCCTCCCGTGGACGTGCCACGCGTGGGACCCCACCACAGCTCGGCTGAGATGCAGGCAGCCGAACGTGGCTCTTACGTGGGGTCGGTGAGCGCTAACCCACACACTCGCTCGAGTAGAAGCTGCTCTGTTTGTCTTGTGGATCCGAGTTAACCAACTGTTCCGTGGGTTCCTAAGCTCCATGAGGCACAAGACGTGCTGCTTGTGAGCCTCGCTTTGTGCTGCTGAGGACGTTCTGCAAGACCAAATGCAATTTTTAAATTGTATTTGTTTACAAACATAATTAATATTTCTTTAGGAACTTGGGATCTGCTGGGCTTTTCATGGGTTGCAAGGAAGCAAGCACCCCTCTTTGGAGGCTGCAGGGGGGGTCACGAATCCCTGCTGGGGGGGCCGACATGGTTCTGTGCTTATAGAGTGTGCAAGGGGGGAGCCACGGGGTCCCCCGCAGAGTGCATTCTGGCCTTTTCTGCTCAGTTGCGCAAGTCCCAGCCCTCTCTCCTTCGGATCAGTGCTATAGCGGGTGATACTTGTTCAGTTAGAGAACTGTGAGCACCTACCGTGTGCCAAGCCCCGCGGCCGGCACCCAAGAAAGAGAGCGGACAAACGAATACGAGGCACAGACAAACCCAGGCAGTGGGTTTTATGGAGCAAAGAAATAAGGGCCCAAGAGAACAGCACGTTCCCGGCTTCTTCAGGACGAGATGACAGGGTGAAATCTCCTTAGGGCTGAGTTCTCCTTGGTATCTCCCAGGAAAAGGGGCTGCCTATGTTTCACACGTAATTGATGTTTTTAAAGTTACTTAGTTCAACTATTTTATTGGCTATTTCTCATCTTGTGCCAGTAAACAAATTGTGAAAACCTAGTAGCATACTATATTTAAGAAATGCAGTTATAAAAAGGTAACAAAATGAAAATACAAAGGACCATTATTGTGCTATATTAAAAACACTGTTGGGGCGCCTGGTGGCGCAGTCAGTTAAGCATTCGACTCTTGGTTTCATCTCAGGTCCTGATTTCAGGGTCGTGAGATCGAGCCCTGGGTCCGGCTCCGCACTGAGTCTGGCGTCTGCTTGAGACTCTCTCTCCTTTTCCCTCTGCCCCTCCCCTGCTCTAAAATAAATAAATAAATCTTTAAAAAGAATAAAAAAGAATAAAGACTGTTGGATATGAGGGCGATCTGGCTGCGAGGTCTGTCACAAGTCACAGGGTTCACTTGGCTGATCTGACGCTAGGCTGGCGTCCCCCCTCCTCCCTCCCCGATCTCTGTGGGTCCCTCCGGAAGCTGTGCACGCGGTCAACGTGGACGACCTTCTCCATAGAGGAGGACTGTTCTTCAGTCAAGGGTAATGAGTGACTGCGCTCAGCTGCTAGAACCTCCGAACGAGCCCTCAAGCTCCATCTGTAGGAGGAGGTCAGGCTTCCAAGACTCCAGACACGTCCAAACGAGGCGCTGCATGTAGCCGTCTGCCTGTCTTTAAAATTCAAAACAAACAAAAAAAACCCTCAATATTCTTTTAGTTTTGTGGTATTTCTTTTGAAAATGTTTCCAATACATACTTTGAAATAGTGTTACATTCATGCATACATTAAAAACAGTAGCCCATTTTTTTTCCTTTAAGATCATATCACCCGTTTCTTTTTTTTTTTTTTTTTTAAAGATTTTATTTATTTATTTGACAGAGAGAGACACAGCGAAAGAGAGAACACAAGCAGAGGGAGTGGGAGAGGGAGAAGCAGGCTTCCCGCGGAGCGGGGAGCCCGATGCGGGACTCGATCCCAGGACCCTGGGATCATGACCTGAGCTGAAGGCAGACACTTAACCATCTGAGCCACCCAGGCGCCCCAATATCACCCGTTTCTATGTATTCCTCGTTTATTAGTGTGTCCGCCATAGCGGCGCCTCCTGCCCCCGTGACTAACAGTATTTATTTCACAGGTGTGATGGAATATCCTGAAGAATGTATAAATAATAAGATAATGGATACTCATGTACTTCGCTGCCAGTGGAAGAAATAAAATATCAGCAACACCATCAGAGCAAGGCCTCCTTCCCCGCCGCAGAAGTGAGCATCGCACGAACCGACAATCCTTCCCAAACATTCATTCCTATTTCACTACACATGTACGGAGTCTTACGCAGTATTTGGTATTGACTTACATGCTTTAAAAATATACATATAAGCAGAATCTTACAGTATATGCTTTTATAACTTGCTTTTATATTAAACACTTGTGAGATTAATTCACATCGAGTGTACAGAGATTACTTATTTATTTTTATTTTTGTATATCATTGCATGAACGAGTACACCATTATTCACATATTCTCTGGTTTTGCCCAGATAAGTGGACACATAAAATTAACCACTGCAGACCTATTCCCCTACATGCTTAATTGACTTTTTAAAAATACAAATAAAATCTGCTATGTGCTTGCCTGGGGTCCATCACGGCTGGCTCGCCAAATGCAGAGTGATATTTAACCCCTTAGGCTGGCCCCCCAGTCCTTACCTGTGACCCACAACACCATCCCACACTGCCAACCGCGTGCATTCCCTCGCCCTGTCTGTCCCCACGAGTTCATGCTGTTCTTTCCACATCAATGTCAACCCTCATCAGGACCCATCTCTACAGCAATGCCCCCTCCCGCACCTTCTGGAGTAACATCTGGAGTAACTGCTGTTCTGTTTTGCTCTTCCATCATATAGCACTTTTTTTTAATTGCGTTTTGCAATTTTTTTATTATGTTCAGTTAGCCAACATATCGTACATCATTAGTTTTTGATGTAGTGCTCAGTGATTCATTAGTTGCGTATAACACCCAGTGCTCATCACCACACATGCCCTCCTTAGTACCCATCACCCTGTTACCTCCTCCCCTCTAAAACCCTCATATAGCACTTTTTTTTATATGTCTCAGCTGGAAATTTCTTGAGGGCAGGGTTTATGTCTAGTTTATTTTTGTGTTTAATACCTAAAGCAATAACCAAACATAGTAAGTGTTCAATGAATATTTATCAAATGCAAAGTCTACGGAATATAGAAGGAAAGAAATGATCCAGATGAAGCCAGATTCATGAGGAGTGTGAGATCCTGCATGACAAACATGCTGGTAGAAACTCAAAGGCACAGGAAAACATTTCAAAACCAAAGCAAATTATAAATTGTAATTAACAGGTAAAGGAAACAGGGCCAGTGCCCAATTTTATTTTCTTTACTTTCAGCGGTCAGTGGTCCGGGCCAGCCCTTTGTGCACCGTGTCCGTGTGACGCCTGGCCCCATGTGTGTGCAAAGGCTCACACAGGAGTCACATGCCCAGATCCCTGCACTTGAAGTGCATATTTCTCAAATTATCTACCTTTATTTTTCTAGATCTGTGTTCTTCCATTTTTCTCAGAGTATTTATGAAGTTTACATTTACATATGTAAATCTTGATCCATGCTTTGACACACTGATTGAAAACTTCCTCTATTTGATGTAACTAATACTAACAATGACATAGTGTTCCAGACATCTTAAAAGATGTGAAAAGATTGCAATCAGGATGGTCCTGTAAGAGAAATAAGAAATAGAGTGATTTTCCTGGGACTCAGAAGTTTGGAAAAAGACATGATTTCTACCTGGAAATCTCATCTCCAGAATCCTGAGAACTGCTGTGTAAATTTAGAAGCAAACTTCTAAGTTGCAGGTGGGGGTCACTTCCATTTCTCACCTTCTCATCCTCAGGAAGAGGTGAGTCTCAGTCGTGGCTGGGAGAGCGGGCCTGGGTTCTCCGGAGGGACAGGGGCTTCGGCGTTAACCCAGCTGGATTATGGGACCACAGCTACCTGCCTCCTGCCTGTGGGGTCCAGCGCGTTCCCCTCGGGCCAGGCGGGCATGCAGAATGCCAGCTCCCCGTCAGCCCGTGGGCATGCTCTCCGGGCTCTGGACAGACACGGCGCCAAGTTAAATGCCGGAGGCGATCAAGGAGAACTTTGCCTTCCTCGGGTTTGCTAAAATCACTGAAGGGACTTAGTCCACCAAATCTCAACAGTGTAGGCTACAGTTCAGTGACTTATTTAAGAAACAACGGTACCCTAACATCGTTGAGACTTTTATTGAAGGGTAAGGAGAATCAACATTTCTTTATAAATGTATTTATTTGAAAAAATTACTTACATTAGTTTCCTCTTTAAAAACTAAGACTTGTAAGGAAACTCGGGAATCTGCATTTTCTCAAGCAACCCAGGTAATTCTGATGCCATTTGGGGCTCTGATTTAAGTTTTTTCTGGATTCTGTGTTCTCGTTAAATGGAATTTCTGTTCAGAACATGAGAAGTGTGTAAGCTTTCTTATTTCCTTGCACACATGGGGAAACTGGAATTGGGTCCTATATTGAAAAAATCTTAATCTTCCCACCTGTGTCAGGAAAACAACATCCATTCTCGCTCCTGTGTGAGTGTCCTTTGCCTTCACACGGAACACCTCGCCTCTGGCCCTTCGGGTCACCCCATGCGTGCGGTGTCCCCCCCACACCGGGCAGCCTGCGGCACGCCAGCCGGGTGCCCTACGGTTGCACCCAGTTCTGACGCTGTCTGCCTGGAGCCCCCACAGGCGAGGGGCCGAGGCCCAGGAGACGGCGTCCCCTTCACACGCCGACCACAGCAGTGGGTCTGCGGGTCCCCCAGGTTCTGTGCAACCCGGCCGCAGACCGGAGGGACCCACACCCCCCGTTCGGGTTTGACGGATTTGCTAGAGCGACCTGCAGACCTCAGGGAAACGCTTATTCACCAGTTTACCAGTCTGTTTTTATGAAGATCTATTTATTTATTTGAGAGAATGAGAAAGCAAGCACGAGCGGGAGGGGCAGAGGCAGAGGGAGAGAGAATCCCAAGCAGACTCCCGCCGAACGTGCTGAGCTGGGAGCCCAGTGTGGGGCTTGGCCTCAGGACCCTGAGATCACGACCTGAGCCGAAACCAAGAGTCGGACACTTCACCGACTGAGCCACCCAGGTGCCCCCGTTGACGAGTCTGTTAAAGGATGTGATAAAGGACACAGACGAGCACCAGATGGAAAGGCACATACGGTGAGGTTTGGGAGGGTCGCCCTCCCGGTGTGGACGGTGGATGTGTTCACCAACCTTGAAGCTCCTGAATCCTGTATTTTTGGGATTTTATGGAGGCTTCTTTACACAGGTGATCAATCCTTAACTCCATTTCCAGCCCCTCCCCTCTCTGGAGGTTGGGGGTGGGGCTCAAAACTCCAAGCTTCTAACTGAGGTGGCTCTTTCTGGTGACCATGCCTCATCCAGGAGCCCCTGCCCCCCAAGAGTCACCTCGTCAGAACAGGAGGTGTTCCCAGTTCTCTTATCCCTTAGGAACTCACAAGGATTTTAGGAGCTCTGTGCCAGGAACTGATGGTCAGAGACCTATGTATATATATATATATTTTTTCCTATTATCTCACAAGTATTAAACTAAGTTCCCAATACACTGAATCAGGTTCATCTGATTTGTGAGCTAGTATTCTTTCTACCATGAAATAAATGTTTCATAAAAGAAAGCCAATCAGGGAGATCCTTTACAACCACTAAGTAAAATAGAATTTCAATCTTCTGTATTAAAAAAAGAAATCTTCTGTGTTTTGAGTTGGATTATTTTATAATCCATTCTGTTATGGAGTTCTGATATAATTGCTTGGAACTTTCAGCGTATCTTGTAATCCTATGACTCAGTACTATCTCGTTGGTTGGGGGGAAGGGCGAGTCCACAACTGGTTGCCAGGCTGCTGAGAACCGAGCTGGGCTTTGTGCCAATTCTGGTGAGTGTCCTGGAGGTCACTTCCACGGCCCCGGGCCATGCCGGGTAGCACATGCGTGCTGGGGCGCTGGCAGGGACCCTCCTCCCTGATGTGTTCAT
This sequence comes from Halichoerus grypus, assembly GCF_964656455.1. Taxonomy (NCBI): domain Eukaryota; kingdom Metazoa; phylum Chordata; class Mammalia; order Carnivora; family Phocidae; genus Halichoerus; species Halichoerus grypus. Next base: position 1,214,778 of record NC_135720.1, on the reverse strand, counting down.
CACCCCCACATCACCAGCGCTCATCACTCACGCTCTCAACACCAGCAGAAGGAGCAAGGAGAAACCCGGAGATCATCATAAATCTACGCCCAGATGCCAGGGGGCCGAGAGACAAGAGTCCCATTTTTCTCTGGTGAGCTCTGGCAAGTTACAAGTTTGGCGTGTGTTCCGTACCAAGAAGCAGGATGCTGCGTTCACTTGAAGCAAATTCAAAATGACCTGAACAAAGTGTGCGTTGTTCCCCTCTTCTGTTTGCAGTTTGTAAAGAGTTCGGATGGTCTTCCAAGAGCTGACATGATCTGGCACGGAGCCCGCCTGTGATAAAGCCCAGAGTAAAATCGGTAAACCCTGTGAAGGTTTTCTAACCTCTTTTTCTGCTTGCAATTTTCCTTTTAATCTGAATTCCCATAAATGTGACGGTTAGAACAGAAGAGGTAGAGGCCCAGCCATCAGCAGGGAGCCGGTCACTCCGCGGGCTCCAGGGTCTGGGGCCCGAGGGCCGAGGACAAGGGCGCCGGGCTGGGGACTCCCCCTCGTCTGGAGCAGGGACCTGCACGAGCGACGATCTGAGGACTGCGTGCTCAGTGCTGCGGGTGTGAAGTCTGTTGAAGGACCCTCAGCATGTGTCCATCATTGTCTCCTCTGTGTCTGCCCTTCCCCCCAGAGGAGCACTGCCCTTCATGGACACCCAAGCTCGGGGCTCATGGTGTTACTGACTTGGACCAAAATCTTTGTGGATTCAAGGTTTGCCAATTTCTTTCAGGGAGGCCCCAAAATTTCCATTAAAAGTTAACTTGTACAGATTTAAAATTACAAAGCCTAACTTGTGACCCATTTTTATGAAGCAGCTCGTCTTTCCTGTTGTTTGATCAGCAAACATTTACTGAGAACCTGCTACGTCCTCTCCAGCAGGAGCAGGGTATGGAGTTCTGTGAGGAAGGGAGACATGGCTCTGCTCCTCCTGGAGCATAAGGAAAGCCATGAGAAATTTCCTTTGAAAATAAACATTCACGCCATCAAGAGACAGCCTGCTAAGCACACATGTGTTGTCTATTCTTCCATTACTCACACTGGTGATCTTGGATGCATTCCCTGACATAGATCGACCCCAGTAAAATAAACAATGGAGGGAGTCCTACTTACCTTTGTATTATTGCATTTAAACATTTCCCATTAAACATGTATTTCTCATATCCAGGTATAATCCGCTCAGTCCAGTTTCTCAAGAAAAATCTGTAGAAGGTTTCTGTAACTCAGGATTTGACTGATTCTAGATTATTTAATGAGAACTGCATCCAGCACTGTGAACGTACTGTATGACCATCTATACTGTGCATATTTAAGTGAGGCATTAATGTGTCTGGTGAACGTGGGTTCTTCAGTAACTATAACGGCAGCTACGGGGCACTCATGGTTTTGATCATTTCAGCCTGGGTTCTTAGTAGAAATTACAGAAAGTTCTTGGCTACTGTTCACATATTTATTCCAAGTATGGTGTTTATATACTAGCTTGTTAATCAGATTACTTGAGTGGCAGTCTGTCCTTCTTTATAGTTTGCTCTTCAAGATGGTGGCTCTGTCTTGTTTCAGTTTTCTTTTCTTTGGCTTAGTAGCTGGGTCCTTTTGACTTTTGAGTTCTCTTTGCAGATTTCTCATGTATTTGTGGTTATGGAGATGGCAATTTAAACCCCCTCTGAGGAGAAGATTCACTTTATGTTTAGAGTTGAGGCTCTGAGCATATCCCGCTTGGGTGGTGGCATGAATGCTGTGAGGTTTCCTATAGAACACCATCAGTCCCTCTGACCAACAATGGATAATACACACTAATCATGGTTTCCACCAATGGTCAAGGAACCCTCTACATCACACATAGTCCCTTCAGGAACCACTGAAGAGGGAAGGAGAGGGACCGTGTCACACACCAAGTGTATAATTATGAAATTATAGCATCAGAATAACATACAATGCCTTGCTAACCTGTGAATGGAGATAGGGTCATGTTAACAATCAAAACACAAATTTTACTGGAGTTAAGGAATCTTGCAAAGATGCCTGTTTCATAGGAGGTTAGAAACAGTTTGGACCAACCATCATAAAACCACACAATGCCACCATAACTTCTGACCATGTTTCAGGGCAAGATTGTGTCTACACTACAGGTTTACCCCTACATGCTGGAGCTCAGAAGCCCTGGAGATCTACAGCCTAAGGCAGCTTTGTTGCCAAGTCCTAATGGAAACACCTTCTTCTCTGTTCTGTGTTAGTTACTCTCAGGAAAGTCCCAAAGCCTTGCCATTTGTACCCTAAACTTATGTTAGTGTAAGTGTTAGTGTAAGTGGTGAAGAAGAAACACAAAGTTTAATCAGATTGAATAAACTGAGGATATGTATCCCCTTTACTAGGCTCAAGACTGATTCCATCTTCCTCATAAGCCTTGGGTTAGAAAGTTGGGATTAGCAAAGGATAACAGTCTTGTCCTTCTGTCCAGCTTAAAGTATAATCCAATAGGTTAGTCTCTCCGGGGAACCACCTAGACACTTGCCTTCCCTCCTTCCTCCTGCCACCATGAGTGGCTCCCGCAGATGCTCCAAGGTATGCACCCCCTGTGATGGAGGCAGGTGGACGCACCCCCACTTGTGCCCTCTGCTTCTCAAGCAGTAGCCTTTTCCTCTCATTTGCCTCATATTCTGCTGGCATTTGGTGTGAAAGCGGTGGGTGCCTTCTGTTGGCCCAAGTACTGCTCAAGGCACATAGTGGTTTTTGCCGACTCCATCCTGCTTCGGCTCCTACTGGCCGTATATCCCTGACTTTCTGCCTGTGGTCTCCACCCGGCACCTCGGCTCAGCAAGAACCCACCAGCTATGCCATGGGGCCAGCTCGTCTTGCTGTGGGGGCACATGGCTGCTGGCAGGAGAGGTTGTCTCTCTTGACTGAAGTCTCACAGGCACGTGGCGTCAGAGAGACTTGCGAGTGCCGAGCGAAGCAGCCTCCTGTGGAGCAGGACACACTGCCTTTCACCTGGGCTGGCAGGGCTCTCAAAGCCCCTGACGGGTCCTAAACCATCCACCTCCCCACCCCACTCTGCTTGTTTCCCTAAACTAACACTCACATGTGTCCTCTCCAGCACCGTCTTTCATGACAGGAATCATAATACCTCTGTACCAGGCATGGCATTAGACACTTCAGCTCATTTTCCCCACAACAAATCCTGAGATAGTGAGAGCTGTTATCTTCATGATCTCAATTATACAGTCAAGGAAAAGGGATAGTGAGAAGTTACAGTGCCTGCTTACGATCTCAGACCTAGGGAGTGACATTAACCACCACCCCATCCTGCCCCGCATTCAAACCTCACGAGGACCCTGAGACATGGTCAGTGACGGAGCACACTTCACAGACAGAAGCCTGCCCACCAGTGACAGTGCGGGGATGGGTAGCTCCACAACCCGTCCTGGAGGCTAGGGGTTGGCTCACTGCGGTCTGGGTTTTGTTGTGCTACGACCACACCCCTTTCCTTACGGTCTGTCTATGGCTGCTTTCCAGCTACAGCAGCAGAGTTGAGTAGTTGCAACCAAAACCATATGGCTTGCAAAGCCTACAATACAAATTCTTGGCCCTTTACAGAAAGTTTGCTGACCCCTGTCTAAGCCACCAGATCACACTTCTCCCACCACACACTAAGCCTTGACTGGGAGCAGAAATGGCTTTCTTTACACTACAGGAAGGCATCTGGGGTCTTCTCTGCACAGCATGCTGTCTTGCTAAAAAGGATGCAGGTGCCCCTTTTGCTTTGGGTTGATAACTGTTGCAGTGATTGGGTTTCTAGGTAGAAGGCCAAGGGGCTAGATTTAAGAGGTATGTTCAAGGCACAGCTCTAATATTTGCAAGCAATCTCTGTCCCAGCTGTCTCCGTCTTCACTCATATAGCCCTCACAAAGGCCAGTGTGAGTGCAAGTGGGCTGGACAAAGGGAAACACATCAGGACAGAGCTTTCGCACCTGGGGATCACCTGCCCCGCTACCTAGACCTGCTCACTGGGACTCAGTTATCATGCCTGGTTTCACTTCCTTTGGTTCATTTCTCTCCCAGGAGGTACTCACACTCTCTTCAAGAGGCTCACCCCATTGCTTTTCTAGATGTGGTCAGTTGTGTCTGAATCCCAAATGATGCCCAATTAGAACTACCGTTACACTGCATATGCAAGCACCAGAGGCTTGTTCCAGAGTTCCTGGGTCAGTGGGAATGTAGCCCAATCTGTAATCAATATCCACATTCGTCCCTGCCAAAGAGGAGGGGGATAGGAAGTAAGTACAGAGGTTCATGCTTATGTGAAAGGGAGACTGGTGAACCAGATTCCTTGCTGTTAGGTACGCAAGGTTCTTTTGCTTTGGCAAGACCCAGGCACAAAACCTGCCATTAACACTGACTCATGAATCATAAAATTATTATTAGGAAAAATAGGGGAGAGGCACAAGCAAATATCCAAATGACAAAAAATAATCTATTCTTGGTTTATTTTCATGTAAAATTGTATAAATGAAACCATCTGGTTTTCTACATCTTTTAATAATCTTCTTAGCTTACAGTAAGTTTTTTCAAACTGCAAGTGGACACAGACGACATGTGTCATTACTTAGAATCCAGGCGTGCAAACATCATTAGCATGAAGACTTGAAATGGCATGCTTCATGTGCTCTTTATAATGCTCTTCAGAACTTGTCGGGGATTCCAAAAATGAATTTTTATTCCCAGAAAATGTGTTATGTTTTAACAAAGGCCACTTATTAACTATTTCTCACTAACAAAAGAGATAAGACAATATCGATCACATACAAATTTATAATTGACTCCATGTAGAACAAACACCCAGTTCTCCCCTCAAGACCCTAAAGCTGTCACCATGGTGCCCCAGAACCCCAGAACACAGAAGATAGAACAGAGCTCACTTCACTAGTCTTCTAGTCTCCTGGCTTTTTCAAGGAAGAATGGCTGCCATTTTTTAAAGCATGCTGTCATAGTCATGGTACTTAGTTCTTGGAAACTAAACATCAGTACTAAGAAAAATGTTAAGTATGTAAAGTTGGTCCTGAAGTATCAGTTACCAGCAGCCACATATATGAAGCTGGGGTTTGTCCACCGTGATCTCATGGGTTGGCTCTAAAGGATAAATTCTACATTAAAATTTAAACCTCCAAGAGTGTTCCTAAACCAACAGTGCTCCCTGGATCCTAACAAGAGTAAATGCAAATCTTCTTTAAAGGAGAGCATTTCAGGGCACCTGGGTGGCTTAGTCAGTTAAACGTCTTCCTTTGGCTCAGGTCATGATCCCAGGGTTCTGGGATCGAGTCCCACATTGGGCTCCCTGCTCAGTGAGGAGTCTGCTTCTCCCTCTACCCCTGCCCCTTGCTTGTGATCTCTCTCTCTCGGATAAATAAATAAAATCTTAAAGGAGAGCATTTGGTGTCCTTATGTATTATTAAGTTGAACTACACGTATGAGCTCACAATTAAAACTTACCAAAACTACTAGAAAAAATTACCACCATGAAAGAGAGTCACAGAAACCAGAACAACACTGAGACCAAGGAGAAAAGACTATAAAAAATAAGGAGACATAATTTAAAATATAAAACTTTCAGACATGAAAAATATAATCACTATAATTAAAAACTCCCTGATTAGTTAAAAAGAATGATGAGAGATTAGTAAAATGGAAGACTGTTCTGAAGAAATCACACAAGAAGTAGCTGGAGCTAGAGTGAGATGATAAGTGTGAAAGAAAGTTTAAAAGATATGAAAAATTGACTGAAGAATTCTAATGTATGTCTAAACTGAAGGCAAGGAAAAAGAATTAAAAAATTGGAATAGAAACAATATTTTGGGGGCGCCTGGGTAGGTCAGTCGGTTAAGCCTCTGCCTTCGGCTCAGGTCATGATCCCACGGTCCTGGGATTGAGCCCCGAGTTGGGCTTCCTGCTCAGCAGGGAGCCTACTTCTCCCTTTCCTCCCCACTCACTCTTGATCTCTGTTGCTATCTCTGTCTGTCTGTCTGTCTCTCTCTCTCAAATAAATAAACAAATAAATAAATCTTTAAAAAAGAAACAATATTTTGGTAGAGTTAATAGCTGAATATATACCAAGCGTGACAACAACAAAAAAGCCCATTACCTCTATTCCAGTGAATTTTCAGAGCACCAAACACAAAGAGAAGATCTTAAATGTGGCTAGAGAGACAAGAGGGCATCTTAAATGAAATAATAACTAGACTATCAGAAAACTTCTAAGTAGAAACAAGGAAAATTAGAAGACAGAAGAATAAAATTTTCAAAGTTCCAAAAGAAAAGAAATGTCAACTGAGAATGGTGTGCCTGCCAAAATTAGATTCAAGAACAAGGGCAATATAAAGATCAATACAAAGTCACCTCTGAGTAGAATACTGTTAAAGATAGTGCTAAATGACATACTTCAAGAAGGAAAAATAATCAGTGAATGAAAAAAAGGAATAAAGAGAAAAAAGAATGATAATTTATGGGGGGAAATGTTAGCAAACATATGGTAAACATAATAATAATAATAATAATAATAATAATAATGTTCCTTGGGGTTAGAGACAATAAAATAAAATAAATAAAAAACTAAAGTACACAGAAACAACTGCATATAAATTGGGAAGACTAAGAGATGTTAAAACATTCTGCTGTTAAGCTTCAGGATTCCTCTTGTGAAGCCTTCAGCTCCAGTATTCTTTTTTGTACTGTCTTCTGGTTTTGGTATTAAGATAAGTCTGGCCTTTTAAACATGTGGGGAAGTATCCCTCCCTCTTTTATTTTCTGAAAGAGGTTGTGTACAATTGGTGTTAACTCTTCTCTATTGTTTGGTAGAACTCCAGTGAAATCAACCTGGAGATTTTTCTTTTTGGAGAGCTTCTTAGTTACAAATTAAAAGGCTTTAATGGTTATAGTACTATTCAAATGATGTATTTCATCTTTGTTGAGATTTTGTATTTTGTGATTTTCAAGGAATTGGTTCATGTCTTCCAGGTTGTAGAATTTATGAGCATAAATTATTTGTTACATTCCCTTATTTTCCTTTTAATAGCTATAAGATCTGCAATGATGGATTTTATTTTATTCCTCATGTTGCTAATTGGTGTCTTCTCTCTTTTCATAAGTCATACTACACAATAAATTTCATCGATTTTTCAAAGAACCAGCTTTTGGTTTCACTGATTTTCTATTGAATTTCTCTTTTCAACTTCATTGATCTCTGTTCCTTCTTATTTCCTTTCACCCACTTGCTTTTGATTTATTTTGTTTTTTCCCCCTAGTTTATTTAAGTAGGAACTTAGATTATTGATTTGAGACCTTCTTTTTTTTAAAGATTTGTTATTTATTTATTTGACAGAGAGAAACACAGCGAGAGAGGGAACACAAGCAGGGGGAGCGGGAGAGGGAGAAGCAGGCTTCCCTCAGAGCAGGGAGCCCGATGTGGGGTTCGATCCCAGGACCCCGGGATCATGACCTGAGCCAAAGGTAGACGCTTAATGACTGAGCCACCAGGCATCCCACTTTTTACTATTTTCTAATAGAAACAATTTGTGGTATACATTTTCCTCTCAGCATTACTTCAGCTGTATGCCACATACTTTTACATGTTGCATATTCATTTCCATTCAGATTGATTGATTGACTTAACTTTTTATTTTATTTTTTTTAATTATTTTTAAGGTTTTTTTTTTTGAGACTTCCTTTTAGACCCATGGGATATTTAGAAGGCTGTTGTTTAATTTTCTTGTATTTAGAGATTTTCCTGTCAACTTTTAGTTATTGTTTCTAGCTTGCTTCCATTATACCAGAGAACATGCTCTACTTGATTTCAATTATTTTCAATTTCTTGAAGCTTCTTTGATGGCCCAGAATATAGTCTATCCTGATGAATATTTCATGGTATTTATAAAAAAAATTATATAGTTGTTGGGTGGTGTGTTCTATACATGTCAGTCAGATATTGTTGATTAATTATATTGTTCAGATCTATATATCCTAGCCATTTTTCTATTAGTTGTGTTGCATAGAGGGGATGTTGGAATCCCCAACTGTAATTATGGACCTGCACGTTTCTCCTTTCAGCTCTATCAGTTGTTGTTTTTGTTTTCTTTAATCTGTTTTTCTAGCTTTAATGAAGTATAATTGACAAATAAAATTTTATATATTTGAAGTGTAAAATGTGATGATTTGATATACATCTACCCTGTGAAATGATTTCCACAATCAGGTTAATTAACACATCCACCACCTCACATAGTTACCTTTTTCTTTTTGTGGTGAGAATGCTTAAAATCTGTTCTTTTAGCAAATTTCAAGTGTACAGTTATTAACTATAGTCACCATGCTGTACATTAGATCATCATGCTGTACTTATTTGTCTTATAATTGTGGATTTGTGTATTTTGAGACTCTGTTGTTTGATGCATACATATTTTGGATCATTATGACTTCCTGTGAGTTGATTTCTTGATCATTTATGTAATATTCCTCTTTCTTTATAGTAATTTTCTTTGCTCTAAAGCCTCCTTTTTCAGATGATTAATATAGCCACTCTGCTTTTTTAAATTGATGGTTCCATGGATATCTTTTTCTATCTTTCTACTATCAAGCTATGTTGAAATTGAAGTGAATTTCTTATAAAGTGCATATAGTTGGGTGATTTCTTTATCCACTCTGCCAGTCTTTGTCTTTATTGGTGTATTTAGACCATTTGTATTTAATGTAATTATTTCAACTCATCGCTGTCATTTTATGCTTTGGCTTCTTTCTATTGTTTTTTTTTTTATTGTTTCTTATTCCTATTAATGTTTTTCTTCCTTCTTTGTGTTACCTGAACATTATTTTGCATTCCATTTTAATTTATTTATAGTATTTTTGAGTGAATCTCTTTGTACACTTTTCATAGTGGCTGCTCTGGACGTTACAATATGTGCAGATGGCTTATCACACTCCACTGGTACCAATACTCTACCACTTTGAGTAAATGTCAAAACTTCACTTTTACTTATGTGACTTTCCCTTCCCTGCTTTTAAATATCATTGTCTTGTTTATCAGATGGAGTTATAATTTGTGTTATAATTATCAAATATAACTTAAAGAATTCATGAGAAAATGAGTTTAATATAGATGTCTATGCCTATATCCCTGATCTTTCTGTTGCTCCTTCTTCCATCCTGTTTTCTTCTATTATTTTCTTTATAATGTAATACTTTCCTGTAGCCAGAATTTAAGCACAGATGCATAGACTTGCTAGTGATAAATTCTTTTCACTTTTCCTTCCTCTAAATGTTATTTCCATGTAATTTCTCAGTTATTTTTTTTTCAGATATAGAATTTGCAGTTAACAGTTCTTTTCCTTCATCACTTAAAAGTGTGCTAAAAATAAGAAAGAAAAGAAGAAAGAAAGAGAAAGAAAGAAAGAGAAGAAAGAAAGAAAGAAAAGAAAGAAAGAAAGAAAGAAAGAAAGAAAGAAAGAAAGAAAGAAAGAAAGAGAAAGAAAGAAAGAAAGAAAGAAAGAAAGAAAGAAAGAAAGAAAGAAAGAAAGAAAGAAAGAAAGAAAGAAAGAAAGAAAGAAAAAGAAAAGGAGAGGAAAGGAGAGGATATTATACTATTTCCCTCTGCCCTCCACTGTTTCAGAGGAGAAATCCAGTCATTTGAATTGGTGTTTTCCTATAAGCAATGTGTTGTTTCTCTCTGGCTGCTTTTAAGATATTTTCTTTAGTTTTCAGAATTTTAATTATTTGTTTTGGTGTGGATTTCTTTGGGTTTATCCTGTTTAGAGTTTTTCAGTCTCTTGAATCTGTAAGTTTGTGGGGGGTTTTTTGTTTTGTTTTGTTTTGCCAAATTTGGGATGTCAGTATTTCTTGGGTACTCCTTCAGCCCTGCTTTCTTCCTCCTCTGGGACGCTAATGATGCAAGCACTGGATCTTCCGTTAATGTCCCCTAGGTCCCTAGACTACTCATATATTCACTTTTTGTTCAGTCTCTTTTTTTCTCGTTCAGACTCGGTGAATCCTATTTCTCTGTCCTGAGATCCCTGAATCGATCCTCTGTCATTCCCACTCAACTATTGCCCATCCAGCGATTTTTAGATTTCTGTCATGTTTTGTCAGTCTATAATTTCCATCTGGATCTGTTGTATAACTTCTATGCTTTGCTGAGACAACTTTGTCTTGTCTTTTCTTTATGTCCAGCTACAATTATTTATTTATGCAGAATGTCTATCATATATGAGTTCCTTTTACAATAAGCCAGTCACTAACTCAATATTAAATCATAGAACCAACCCTGCTGCTTCTGACTACCTCACTTTAAAATATCTTTTTGGAATTTTTACTAATTTGGCACTATGTAATATAAAAACAAGTTGAGATCATGTCTCATTATATGCAGAATTTTGTGTACCAGAGAAGCGACTATGCAGGTGTCCAGGTAGAGTTCAAGAAAGATGGACCAAAGGGGGTCTGTTCATCCTCTTCAACCAAAAAGAACACCAGCCTTATCTTTCTTATGTCCTAAAATTCTATGCAACATTTTATATTAAAAATAGAAAGGGGAGGATCCTGCTGCCAAAGAGTTCAGAGAATTATAGACCTTGATACATATGAAGTTTATAGATGCAGCTTAGTAACAGACATCAAGACTGAAGGCCTAAAAACCCCCATTGCTGACATTTTCTCTTTTTTCATTTGTTTTAAGAGAATTTGTAATAGTTTGCTGAAGCATTTTTTTAAAATGACAGATGCTTTAAAATCTTTGTCAGATGACTCCAAAATCTGACTCATCTTGGTCTCAGCATCCATTGATTGCCTTCATATTCATGCTGAGTTGTCCTGGCTCCTGGAATGATGATGTTTGCCACTTGCATGTCAGAGAGGGTGAGAATTCTCAGACCCATTGGGACAAAGGTACTTTTCTAGCTGAGTGCTTGTTGTGGCAGGACCCCTGTCCTGGTGTCCCTTGGATCCCCTCTGTCTCTTGGTGAGGGGGGAGAGCCTTAGGCCCTGGAGGCTCAGCCAAGACTGAGCCACTTGGTATGGTGGGCCTCTCTTGCCAGTGTCACAAGACTGCCCTGTATTCTTGGTAGAAAAGGGGAACTTCAGGCAGTGAGGAGGAAGGGTGCCTCTGGCTGTTGGTAGGTTCTGAGTCTATCCCCCCTTGCCATTGGCAGAGCCATGCTCACTGGCATGTCAGAGGAGTGGATGCTGTCAGAATCAGGGGAAGAATCAGCCTAACTTGGCTTTGTTCTGGTGTTAGGCTTGGGGTCTGGAAATTCTTCAGATCAGTGTGGGTATATAAGATGCCCTCTGCTGTGCTCTTCCTCCAGTCCTGGGGTAACAAGCCACCCCCCTTTCTCTAGTCATATCTCAAAGTCCTCTGGCCACTTCCTGCATGACTTCCAGGGTTTCCAATTGTACTTCATGGCAAGAGCAGGAAGAAACAAGTCTATACCATCTTGTCCAGATCAGAAGTTCTGTCTAAGCTATAGTTGAAGCTATGGTCTTATACAAAGTCAAGGTAAAAGTCAGTAAAGGAATAGAGTGAACAAATCCTAAATCAGAAGAATGAAGGGAAAGAATTAAGAATAAGAACAAAATCAACCACTTATATGATGCTAACTGTACACTAGGCATACACTCTTACATACAAATCCACCTGCACTCCCAGCTCTGTCTCTTGGTGAGGGGGGAGAGGTCCCATGAGATAGTTTCCAACTCACTGATTATTCCAGAATTCATATCTCAAGGCCCAACCTTTTCCTTGAACTCCAGGATTGTGTGGAAATTCCTCACTGAAACCTCTGCTTGGGCATAGAAATAGTTCCAACTTAACATGTCCAAACCTAAACTGTGATTTTCTCTGAAAACCAAGCCAACCCCTCCTGTGGACATCTCGCATTTGTGAGTGAGCACGTCTGCCTTCCAGGTGCTCAGGTCATACTCACAGAGCCATCGTCTGGCCCCTCTCTCCCTCATCACACAGACCCAGGCCATCAGCAAATCCAGCTGTGCTGCCATTGGAGCATTTTAAGAATCTGACCACGTCTCTGAATTTTCAGTGCTGACAACCTACTAGAAGCTATCCTGAACATCTCATAATTGTCTCCCATTTAATTAGTGTGATGGCCCTGCATATTCTCCCTGCTTCATCCTCTGACCTTGTTGACACAATAGCCAGAATGACCTTGCTGTTAAGTCAGACATACTCACTCCCCCTGACGTGGGTTCCTCTGACTTCCCCTTCTCTGGAGGTCAATCCACTGTGTCTTCGAGACTTTGAGTACTCTCACCCGCTCATAACCTCTCTTGTCCCTAATGCTGGATATTTTCTGCTTGTCCATCTCTTTCAACTCCCCACTCCTTGCCCCCCTATTTTGTGCCCAGCAGGCTGACATTTATGACCTGTATCTACAGGGTCCCTTTCCCTCTGGCTTCATTAAAATGGGTGATACCAGCAGGAAATTGGGATGGGGAGAAGAGCAAAGGTGGGATACTGTCCTTTCTCTCTTTCTCTCGATCAGGGATTGGCAGGACCTGTTCCTACTGATGCCCAGTGACTCACCAGGAGCTGTGGGTCTCGTTGGGCTCAGTAACTGTGCCTTCCCCTTCAAACCTTGGCACAGAGTGATTTACCCCGAATCTGACCACATCTTCATATTCCTGCTTTGAATATGCCATCATTGTTAGTTAGTTATTTAGTTAGTTTGCTGGGGCCCCTTGTTCCCTACTTTGTCCATTGTTCTCTCTGCTCTGGCCAGGTAGTCCTCTTTCCTACTTAACTCCAGCATGCTCTTACCTCAATACCTCGCATCTGCTCCCTCTCTGCCTGGACCAGACAGCATCTGCATGGACCACCCTGGGCTTTCCAAGCACAACCATCAAGGACCCCTTCACGCCCAAGTTTTAATCATTGTATTTAAAATTGCAATATCGACTTCCCACCACAACACTCTTGACTCCCTGTATCCTGGCTTATTCCACTAAAACTACAACTCAAAAGTGAGTGACTGAAGAAGCCAACCATGCTCGGCACTTCAGTAACCTGCAAGAAAGCTAAGTCTATAAGACCTTCTGACTAGAAAGCACCAGACCCAGATGGTTTTAATGCATCATTTCTATAAATATGCATACCATTCCTGTGAGGTAGGCACTATTTTTATTTCCCTTTAGAAATGAGTAAACAGAGGCTTGAGAGCAAATTGCCCAGAGTCAAGTAGCCCCCAGCTTAGGGGGGGAGGGGAAGGTGCAGGGACTGGAAAAACTTACTCCTTTAAAATTTCATGAAACATACAACTAAAGTGTGTCATCCCTTCAAAGCAGCTCTAAGTTTCATCTACCGGAGCGCGGGAGGGGATGAAGTTGAACACACATTCTTTGGAGTTGGTCCCTGCGCGCTCTGCTGCTGCGACCTCCCCGAGTCACGAGAGCCGAGCAATGTGAGTGTTACCATTGTCCTCATCACCACGGCCAAGTCATCACCACGGCCTGGGCCGCGGACGCTTGCAGTGTTTTTCTTTTGTTTGCTGAGCCAATTATGAAGAAAATGAGCTAAAACAGTTCATTCTCTCTGCTTCTCTAAACTCTTGTCCAAACGCTCCAGTGGTGATTGCGAGGTCCAGGCGGCAGGCGCGCTCCCAGGTCCTCAGCCGCCTGTGGCCCCCGCGCCGGGGGAGGGGCCGGGGTGTCTGCGTGGGCCTGTTTTCCTCCTGCAGCTGCCACTGGACATCTTTAATTTATTATTCCTCTTACATAACTTTGTTTTGGTGCATGAACTTCCATTCCCATGACTTTATGTTGAAAAACATTCTAAAACCGAGGCTTTGCCTTTCACAACCGCCGCGGAGCTGGGTTAGCCTGGCTTCCTGCCGTGGCCGGCCCCAGAGCTGGGGGAGGACGGCCTCGGCCCCCCGGGAAGCAGGCTGGACGCTCCTGCGCCGCGCTGGTCGGCCCTGCGGTGGGCTCCAAGTGCGAGGGGAGCCTCACACCTGCCACCGGCCTGCAGGCCCCGGATCCCGGGAGGGGGCAGGGGCTGCCCCAGCCCCACACCGCCGCGCCAGGCCTGGCACCTGCCAGAGCACCTGCTAAGGACACAGTGGTCCCGAAAGTGTATGGCAGGTGAATCTGAGACTGTTACCTAATGAGTAATGGTGTCCAAAGAAAAACAATGGATGTGCGCGTCTTAGGATGTCAGGTGTGAAGAATGAGCCCCTGTGCCTCGTACTTCTGTTCCGCGTGCATTTGTATAAGCTGCTCCCCATGTGGGTGCGCCCCTCCCCAAACACCGAGCAGCTCTGCGGTAGGGCCCAAGCCCAGGGTCTCCCAGCGGCCCAGAGGTGCTCAGGAGCCCGTGGCTTCCCGACCTCTTCTGAACCCGGTACATAGGGCCGTGGCTGCAGGAGCAAGCCTGCACTGCACCCTGGGCCCTAACCACTGACCGCGGACTGCTACGCACCTCACCTGTCTGCCTCTGCGCGTCTACATCTTCCCATCAGTTTTTACCTTTCCCTTCCTGGGCCAGGGGCAGCGTGGGGGTGGGGCGAGCGGGTGCTAACAGGGAGATCACATGACCGTGCATTGGCTTTTGAAGGTAGGAAGGAGTCTGAAGTTCTGGAGTGGAGGCATCACACGTGCGTGCAGCTGGGTGCCCGGCTCGCAGGTAGAGCCAGGCCCTGCACCTGCTCCCCGACCCTTCGTCACAAACCTCCTTGGAATGTGGGGTGGCTCACACGTGACTTGTTTTATTGTCAGCCTTCTGAAAACTGTCGTATCCCTGAAAGTGTTACTCTCCTGTGCTCATGCGGAATTATTACTACGTCGGTCTAACTCCCCAGGTAGCCCGTGCACCTGGTGTTCAGAGCTTGACCAGTGCCAGGAACACTGACCTACTGGAGTCAACACAGCTCGGTTGCTCTTTAATTAGATAAAAGTTGACATTGGAAACTCCTATCTGCTCATAAGGAAAGTTTTATTCCTCGTCTTAGTTCATAATTCCCCTCCTCGTATCTGTGCGTTCACTTGCTGTTCTTTTTCTAACTTCTGGGACTGGAAGCTGAGGTCTTCTCTTAGCAACCGCTCTGCTTCTGTGATATATGCACTTCCTGGTGTTCCGATTCCTCCAAGCACTGCTCAGCTGCATCCACAAGCTGTGATGGGCCGTGTTTTGATCATTTTTCAATTACAAATATTTTCTAATTTCCACTGTACTTCTGTTACTCAGTAATGGTCTAGAAGGGTGAGGTGCAATTATGTTAGTTGCCTTCTGTTGCCGATTCTAGGGGAACTGCACTGTGTAGGAGAACATACGTCTTTACAGCTCGGACGCACAGCAACTGGAGCGCAGTTAAGGACCTCTGTTCCCGTGCATGAGGACCTCACACAGGCTTGACGCGGGCTCTGAGGTACAGTAGGTGAGGGACGGCTCTGGGGACGGGCACTGTGTCAGGCCCACAGGAGGCGGGGGTGCCTGCCCCGTCCCCCTGCTAGGTCGACCCTGCTGCTAGGGCGAGGTGGCCCAGGTGCAGGGGGGATTAGAGGCCTGGCGGGGGAGACCAGTGTCATTTTATTCCAGGGACTTCTTTGGCTCCTGGAAGAAATGTTGCTCCTGAAAAACACATCTCCCCGATGATGAAATGTTTAAGTTGTGCAAAAACTATCAGCTAGACTTTGCACTCCTGAAGTCATGTCAAAACTCAAGCCAAGCCACAGGGAGGTTTTGAACGTAAAGCCATTGCTCGTTCAGCTCAGGGCGGTCCCTGGGCAGCGAGGCCAGGCTGACCTGGGCATGGGTCAGCAAGGGGGGGCGGCCCCTCTGCGGCTGGGCAATCGCAGCTGTTGCAGGACGCAGCGCTCCATGACCCCTTGCTGGGGGCCTTCCTTTCAGGGACTCTCAGTGTTGGTGCTGGTGGGCATGCTCCTGCCCACTCCCCAAGCCCCGGCGCCCAGGAGCTGGACGGGGCACTGGCATTGCCAGACCAAACAGTGTGGTTTACCTCCGAGCACTTAGGTAGCCCCCATAACCGAATTCTTCTCTGCGTCTCCTCGTTGAATTTGGTCACTGCTTGGGAGCTGAGCGGTCCGACCCGTCCACCCGAAGTCTCCTGTGTTCCTGGAGTCCGCCCCCCCCCCCCCGCCCCCAGCACCCCTGCTCCGGGCAGCCATCTGCCGCATCTCTGCTGCTGTGGACGAGTCTGCATGTTCTAGAATGTCATGCAGATGGGGACGGGGCGCGCACACTCTTCCCCACGGCCTGGCTTCCTCTGTCCACAGGGAGCGTTGGGTCCTGGGGCCCCTGGGCGCGGGGGGGGGGGCTCTCAGCCAGAGCTCCGCCCTCAGCACCTGCTCCGGGACCGTGGGGTCATTTCCGGCCTGGCAAGCTGCACACAAACGTACCCAAAGCTTGTGTTTCAGATGTAAGTATTCCAGGAGTGCAATGACGGGGTCATACGGTAGGTGTTAAGTTTCGTATTTTATGAATTTGCAGAACCGCTTTCCAAAGTGGCTTTCTGCTCCCACCAGGAGCGCAGAGGCGCCCGGGGGGTCTCCATCCTCGCCCGCGTTCCATGTGGCCTCATGGTGGAATCCCAGGCCCTCCAGCGGCCGAGCAGAGGCCTGGCTCAGTGGCTTTAACCTGCGTTTCCAGGGACGACCTCTGCGGACGTTTGCCTCCCCCGCCCTCCGCCAGTTGTGGTCTCCCTGTTACCGAGATGTCCTTTAAAACCCTGGCCCATATTTGCACTGGATTGTTTGTCACCATTTCGTTGTAAGCTATTTATATATTCAGAATAAAAGCTTTTTGTCAGATATTTGTTTTGCAAATATTTTTTTCTCCATCTGTGCTATAATTTTAAATGATGTCTTGAAGGGTAAAAGTTCATAATTTTGATGGTTTCATCCATGATTTATGTTTTTATGTCCTCTTTAGGAAAATTTTACCAAACAGAAGCTCATTAATCTTTTCTCCTATGGTTTTTCTATAAATACTGTTAACCAGCTTGACCATATTGATGTTTATAGATGACTCCACCTGATAGCAAGAAAATACATTTTTCTCAAGTTGAAAAATTCACCAAGGTAAGTGATATTCTGGGCCATGAATCCAATCCTAAAGCTGGTAAAATAATAGAAAACACACAAATATATTCTCAAATATAACAAAACTGACTGGAAATAAAAAACAAAATTATATTCGGAAAATCCCTGAAGATATGGAAACGCAAGAGCACACTTCTAAATAACCCATGGGTCAAAAGAGAAATCTCACAATAAATTAAAAATATTTTAAGCTAAATAAAAATACATTTGAAAACTTGCAGGATGCAGCCAACACAGTGCTTGGAGGGAAATTTAGATTATTAAGTGTGTGTGTTGGAATATAGGAACCATCTAAAATCAGTAATGTTAAAAGTTATAGGACAATTAAGCATATTTCCATGGACAACAATGAACATTTAGAAATTGAATTTTAAAAATACCATTTACAATAGCACCAAAACAAACGGAGTACGTGGATATGAATACAACAAAATAGGCCTCTATGCTGGAAACCACAGAACATTGATGAAAGAAATAAAAAGGATCTCAGTAAATGGAGAAATGCCTTGTATCACGGATTAGAAGACTCAAGTATTTCAAAGATGTCAATTTTCCCGGTTCCCCCCAGCTGTGTCAGTACAATCTCACTCAAATTTCAGCAGATCTGTTCTGGAGACAACAAACGGAATCTAAGGCTCAATCAGCAAGGCGAAGGAACCACAGGAACCGAAGAATTCTGAACGACAGCAGGCGAAGGAGCGGCGCTGTAGGACCCAGCGTGGGGACTCGCTATAGGCCAGCCGCAGTGATGAACGCAGCATCGTCGCAGTGCCGGGCGGGGGCCTGCAGCGGGAGAGCCCAGGCAGGGGTGCACCCCCACAGCGGGAGTGACTTCCAGCACAGACACAAAGCATTCTCCGCTGAGAAGGGTGGTCTTTCGATTAATGCTGTTGGAGCACTTAAACATTCATATGCAAAAAAAAAAAAAAAAAAAAAATTTGACCCATATTTTGTCCAAAATACAAACAATAATTCCTAATGAATGATAGACCTAAATGTAAAATAAAAATTACAAAATTTCCAAAACAAAGCACCAAAGGAAATCTGCGTGGCCTTGGTTCTGGTGAGTTTGTAGATGTCATACCAAAAGTATGATCCATAGAAGAAAATTTTGCTAAATTTGACTTAATCAGAAATGTAAAAAACTTTTGCTCTGCAAAAGACACTGCAAATATCATGAAAGGATAAGCCTCAGACTTGGAAAAACTATTTGCCAATTAGATATCTAATAAAGGACTTGTATCCAGAACTCTCTCCCTCTCTCCCTCCTTCTCTCTCTCCCTCCCTGTCTCTCCCTTCCTACCTTCCTCTCTCTCTCCCCCTCCCTCCCTCTCTCCCTCCCTCTCTCTCTCCCCCTCTCTCCCTCTCTCCCTCCCTCTCTCTCTCCCCCCTCCCTCCTCTCGCTCTCTCAACAATCAGTATTGCTAAAATTACTTTTTTTCAAAGCGACAGGCCCAATGCTGGTGGGCATGTGGAGCTGTAGGAGCTCTCGCTCTGTGCTGGAGGGACGCAGAAATAGAAGGGCCACCTTGGACGACAGCTCGCTGTTCCCTGTGATGATAAACATACACTTACCACACGGCCCCGAAATCCCTGAGCTACATCTTCACCTAAGTGCATGGAAAACTTACATTCCCACCAAAAGCGGTTTGTAAACCTTTCTATCAACTTGGAAACAGCCAAGCTGTCCTCTAGCAGAGAGTGGGTAAACAAACTGTGGTCTATTCGCACAGTAGAACAACGCACTGAAAAGGATTCACAAGGAGCCTGGCTGAGTCTCAACTCCGTTTCGGTGAGTGAAAGAAGCCAGACCCCAGGACTACATATTGTATTTTTCCATTTATATGCCATTCTGGAAGAGGCAAAGAATACAGGGATGGAAAGGAGATCAGTGGTTTCTCGGGGCTTGGGAAGGAGTTAAGTACAGACCGGCCGAGCAGGGAAGTGCTTGGAGCAGCAGCATACCCGTCCCTGTGGTGCTGGGTGGTGGCTCTATGATGACCCATTTGTCAAATGCCGTAGAAATGCAAGAGTAAAATTTATTGCATGTGAAGTTAAAAAAACTCAGTGAGGATTTGCAGGGAGCCAAGATGGAAAGCAGACTCTGACAGACTGATCTAACTGTATTACAAATGATAACACAGCTCAGAACGTTGGCTCCAGAACTCTGGAAGAGACGGTGGGAAGAATCTGGTGGCAAATTAGGTCAGGACAACCTGAGGGGCTGCCAGGTCGGCCGCTTGGGGGCGCCCGAGGATCTCGGAATTACCTATGACCTGGATCGATGGGCCACTCAGGCAGCGCGGGTGACGACGTTTTACTGAACTTGCTGAGTGCAGTCCTGCAGGCTGGGTATCGGTCGAGAGTAGATTAGTAGCAAAACTGAGAAAATGGGAAACGCACAGGGGCCGGGCCTCAGGGCTCCTTCCCGGGTTGCGCAGATTTGGATTACGAGTTTTGACCATGTCCTGGTCAGCGTTTGATTTTTCTTGGAACTGATTGGAACTTTGGCTTGTCAGAGATCTGTGGACTGAGCAGTAGAGAAGGAAAAAGCATGAGCAAATGTGATCATGTTGGTTCGCTACGTGCAGAGCAAACCAGTCTCCCCACCGTTGCTGGATTGTCCTTACAAAGCTCTGAAGGTGACCTTCCACGCAGACGGACCACCCTCCTGGGGTAGAGACGCCCACTGGCACTGCAGAGTTCACACCACCTGAGCGTTTGGTGTTCTTCAGTCTCCTTGTCAGAGCGCGCTCAGGCCCATGACCCTCCAGCAGCCATAAGCCCCCACCGTAGCAGCTTGTCCAGGTTTCCCTATTATGTAGGGTTTCTCCTCCCAATTTTCAACTCGACCTTCCTTCAGGCAGACAAAGCAAGATCCTTCAAACAGTTCCTGTGTGTTATACTCAGTCTCCTAGCCAGTGGACACAGTCTGCCTTTCCTCCATATGCTCCCAAGAAGCTTCTACTAACTAGAACTTGGAGATCTTGTCTTTTTGAACAAGGGAAAAGAAAAGAACAGGACTTGAACCCAAGCTGGAAACAACTCTGTCAGTTGCCAACGACCGTGAGCAGAGCAATTAGACTCCAGAGCCTACACCCCTGGTGTTTGTCTCCCAGATGAAAAGCCACAGGGTTTGGTCCTGAATCATCTGGGCCACCCTCCCAACAGGAAATTTTACAACAAAGGTTGGATCAGATGATTTTTGGGAGAAGACAACTTACCCCCAAGACCTTCAGATAAAGAATAAATTTGCAAGAAGTAAATAGTTTCCAACCAAGACCCATCAAATATTTTTCCAAAACGCAGATCTAGGGATTGTCCAGTTATAATCTGCATGCTTTTAATCTCTGTTTTTGTGTGGGTTTTCATTCCTTTTTGCTTCCGTAAGGTCCTGTATTGTTCACAGTCCCTAGTTACCTCTCAACTATGATGCCTGCAACGTTCTTACTGGTAATATGCCTTTTTCATCCCCAGTCACTTCTTGTTAGGAGTCTACTTTCCAGTTTAAACATTCTCATAGTTTAGTTGATTCATACAATCTAAACAACTCAGGTTTATTCTCACTTCCTTTGGTTGCTATCCAGACTCTTTTGGTGTCTGCTAATGAATCTGTAGGTTTCCAAGGTAACTGTGCTCAACCATGCAGCGATATTTTAGATGTAACATTAGTGATTGTTTTCAGAAATCCCTGTAAACCAATTTATCAAGAGAAACAATTTGCTCATAACAAAAGTCTCCTTGTCAGGACAATATATCGCTGGCGTGACAAGGCATTCATTTGTCAAATAGCAGTGTTCACATGAAGACCCCTCAAAAGTCTTGCTTCACTGTGTCACCAACCCTAAAGTATCACACCTCAAACTGTCCAACCCCAATCACTTAAATTCATACTGTCTTTCTACTTCTGACACCGCAGACTAAGACTCTGCCAAGAGGTATTTCTCCTTATTGCAGTAAATCTGATAAACTCAGCTTTGCTTGATCAACAACTTGTCATCTTATGTGGAGCTGATAATCAACACCTAATTCTCACAAAACCATTAATTCAGGTGATCTTCATGGCATGGGTTGGATCTCTTTTTATTTTTATTCCTTCCATTATTATTTTGCTTCTTCTAAGATCCCATCTCTATAGAGAGTGAGGGATGTGGAGTTCTGGGTGCTCTGACCATCCCTGGAGAAACCTGAAGACCCAGAGATTCTTAAGAAGCTACATTATACATTTTTTATTCTTTTCTTTTATTGATTACTTCTCATAGCATACATGTGTGTCCATGTCTCACATTCACTGTGTGTTATGTGCAATAACAGTATATTTCTCTTTTCTGTCTTTCTGAAAAGCCTTTCCCCGAAAGGTCCATGTGTTGGTCTTGTGAGTGTGTGTGCGTCAGCATATGTGTGTGATGGGGGAGGTGGTAGAGGTACTAACTTTCTTTTGCAAATGAAGAATACAAGGCTTGAAAGTTTATATAACTTGCTCAAGGGCACACGATAACTTGAAGAACTAGAATTCATACCTTTGGAAGACCTGAAAAAATTGAAAAGAATTCAGAGATTTAACTCAAATTTATGTAAAAATCAAATTCAGTGGAAATGTATTGAATAGACCTTGCTTGTTAGATCTCATTCAGGAACTTTCAGTAGATCCAAAAATATTGAAATTACATGGAGTAATGTCTTTTTTGGTAACTGAGTATCTAATAGCAGTATTGAAATACAATACATATAGCACACACATCAATATTTTAATGGCGGTATTGAGATATAATGCATACGCCATCCAAGTCAATGTTTTTTGCATCCCCTCAGTGTTGTACAACCACAACCGCAATGTAACTTTGGAACATTTTTATTCTTAACGAGCCAGTGCTCATGACCACTCACTCCACTCCCCGCCAGAGTTCTCCCCTTTAGCCCCTACAACCACTAATCTACTTTGTGTCTCTGCAGATCTGTCTACTCTGAACATTTCATACAAATGTCATCTTATAATCCATGGTCTTTGTATTTGGCTTCTCTCACTTAGCATCGTGTTCTCAAGGTTCACCCCCGTTTATACCCCGTATTATACATAGTTCATTTGTCTTTATTGGACTGATTTTTTAAAAAATCTTCCCAAACTTTGTATTTGCCCTAAGCATGTTTCTGACTGAAATCATGAAACCTTTGAAATACTTTTTTAAGAAAAGTTTCAAGTTACTATTATCAGAAAGAATAATACACAACATTTGAAAAGAATCTGTCCATAAATAAAATCTCTTTGAAAAGCCCAAGTGCTGGAAGTGAAAATGCCTAACAGAGAAGTAACATGGGATGGAGAGCCACTAATTTATCCTTCATTTCATGGTGAAAAAAAGAAGACACTTATTAGGACAATCAATTCCTGATCATACATAAAAGGACATAAATTCTGGCCGCAGAGCATCTTGAAGAGGATACAGGATAATATTCATTAAGTATACACATGGGAACCAGATTTTACTTTAGGAGACAAAATGTTTAAATCCATGCATGTCATAAGATTTACAGTTTTACTGGGGACACAAAGTTTATAGAAATACCAGTAGGGAGATTAAAGTGGGGATGAAGAGATTAAGTTGAGGCTATGTGTTTCCTGGAGCTCCCCCCACCCTGAAATTCCACGTCTTGTGGTTGTTTCCTGACCCTCTAGAACAAATGAGAAGGCACCAAATTCGCCTCCAAATGGGTTAATGCATTTCCCAGACCTCTTTCACGCAGTCTAAATATAGAACCACAGGAGTGTGGAGAATGTTCTGACGCACATCAGAAAATATTGGTTTAATCTTCAGATTCACTCTTGAATCTTGGGCAAGTGGCTTGAGGTCTCTGACCCTCAGATTCCTCATTTATGAAATAGAGGCAGCAGTTGAGGACTTGCAGGCTTGTTATGATGACTAATTAGTATGGTGAATTCCTAGGCTAGGCCTGGCTTGCTGTGGACCCTCCATGTAGGACACTTGAAGTCCCTCCCCGGGCTTCTTCTCTCGGAGAGAGAGGCAACTTAAGAAAAGGAGATTTTAAATTTCTTACCTGCAACTTCGACCAGAAACCATAAGCACATATGGTTTCCATCTCATGCGGAGGACCCACAGTCATAATTAAATCTCGTGTTGGCATAGCAAGCTGCTAATGCGAACTCCAGCCTCTCGTGTAGTGCTTAATGGAGAAGCTCTTTCGTCTCTCCACCCCCTGAAGCCAGCCGTTCCAAGGCTTCTGAAGCCCACGACTTAGCGAAGTTCCTCACACTCGACTGTTGCAATGCGATGCGTTCGGGCACGTAGCTGAGCAGTTAGTTTGAAAACGAGGGATGGCGCTTTCCTTACTTAACAGGAGCAGTCCCGCTCCTCAAATGGAGGGACACCGCAGAGTGCCCCTCTCTGTAAATCGTGGCTCCGTGGAGAGTGGTGTCTCTTGCCCCATTCTCGGTGTTCCGGCAGGGCCGGCTTGTCGTGCTGAAGACCCTCTCCCGGGGCAGGCGGACTTGGAGGCAGCGTCCGTCCACCTGGCCTCCCCAACACCTGGCGCGGGCGGTCTTTGTGGGGCAGCCGGGCGGCAGACCCGCAGGACTCCTCCTGGCAGCTGTGAGCCCCACGCCCCTGAGGCTGACCACCTCGATCGTCTCTCGCGTGCTTGCTTCCCACCCATTGATCTTCTCTGGTGACACATCTGTTCAATTCTTTTGTCCATTTTGTATTTGGTTGTTTGATTTCTTATTAATGACTGGGAGTCCTTATTTATTGAACGTACAAGCCTTTGCTCAGAGGTGGGACCTGCAAGTTCTGCCCCGGTCTGTGGTGTCTGTTGTCACTCAGAGTCCTGTCTTGACAAGCACGTCCTTCATTTTGATTACGTCCGACTTACCGAACTGAACTCTTGTCTTTTACGGATCCTGCGCTTTCTCTCAGATTTTAGATAGCTTTACCTAACTCAAGGTCACAAAGATTTTCTCCAATGACTTTTACTAGAACTTTTATAACTTTGTATTTTACATTATGGCTACAATCTATTTTGAGGTATTTTTTTTTTTTTTTGGCATAGTGTGAGACATGGATACAATTTAATTTTTGCAGAAGAGAAATTGTTCCAGAAGAGGAATTGTTCCAGTCATATTAGTTGCAAGGCTCTTTTTTCCTTCACTACCTTATCTTTGCATCTTTCTTAAAAAATCCGTAGACAGCATATATGGGAGCTATTCCTGGAATGTGCGTATTATATTTACCCTGTGACAACATCACACTGTTTTGTTTACCAGATCTTTATAGCAAGCCTTGAAATTAAGCAGGGTAAATCTTCCATTTATGTTGGCCTTCTTTAAAGCTATGTGGCTAATTTAGATACTTTGCATTTCCAAATAAAGTTTAAAATAAATTTTCAATTTCTATCAAAAAAAAAAAAAAAAAACCTTCCAGGATTTTGAATGAAATTGCATTGACTTGACTCTATAGATTAATTTGGGAAGAATTTAACAATATTGCATCTTCAGTATCATTAATGTGCCAGGGCTTTTCATTTATTTGACTTTAATTCCCTCCGCAAGCATACAGATCTTGCACATCTGTTCACAGATGTATCCCTGGGTATTTTATCCCTGCAATGTTGTTATAAAGTACACTGTGTGTTTGATTTCAGTTTCTGGCTGTCCATCGCTAACACATAATTTTTTATGTATTGATTTTATGTCCTTCACCTTTTTAATATTCATGTATCATAAGTGCATTTCTGTGAATGCCATAGGATATCTGCAGAAATAATCACCTTATTTGTAAATAGACAATTTTACTTTTTCCTTTCCAGTCTGGATGCCATTCACCTCTCTTCCTACCTGAGCAGCTGCTGGGACGTTTGGTACAGTCAAGAAAGGAATTGTCCTCGATGCTGTTCTGAACCTCGGGGATGGCGCTCAGCCTTTTGTCATTAGGGATTATGTCAGCTGTGGGTTCTACGGACGTGTCCCTCCACAAGGGGAGGACGTGCTTTTCTCCTTAGTTTGCTGAGAGTGTTCATTAGAATAAATGTTAGATACCTTCAAATGCTTTCTCTGCATCTATTGAGATTATTTATTTTATTCCATTTGTTCTATTCTCTTTATTTCTAAGGTGAATTGTATTGATAGGTGTTAAAACAAACTTGTATTCCTGGACTAACCCTTACTTTATCATGATTGTGTTTTTTTATACTTTGTTGAAATTCAGATCTTTTGCGTGTGTTTGGATGAGGAATGTCGGTCTGTAAGTTCTTTCCTTGTAGTGGTTTTGGGGGCAGATCAACACTGGCCTCACGGGATAAACTGGGGAGTCCTGCATCCTCTCAGGTTTCTGGAAGGATTTGTGGAAAGGTGGTGTTCTTCCCTAAGTGTGTTGTAGAATTTGCCAGTGAAACCACCTGGCCTGATCTCCTTCCCCCTGAGCTAGCTGGGCCCTCCTTGGCCACGGCCCACTCTCTGCTGTGTTCCAATGGCCAGCACTGAGCTGTCCCCACACCTGATACCTTGACGTCCCCTCGCCCCTGGGGCTCCATCTGTCCATCCTGGTCCTCCTCACCTTGCCGTGGCTGCTTGCAATATGCGCTCTGGCTGGAGGCTGTCTGCGGGGCACCCAGAGGACCCTATGCCGCGGGTCCCACCCCAGGTCTGCGCGGAAGTCAGAGGACCCGGGCGGCTGGCTGGCTGGTCCCCCACGGAGGCCGGCTGCGAGTGGGACCCAGAGCTGAGGGCCTGCTCCCTGACTGGCGGCCACTGTGATGGCTGCAGCACGCAGTGTGGCCGGTGATGCCCGGGAGGTGAGGACACCTGCAGCCCGGAGGGTGGCTCTGTGGTGAGGGGGGAGGCGTCCAGGGACTGGAGCTCTGGCATTCATCTTTGTCAGCTGATGGAATTGAGGTGGAGAAGCTCTACCTTCCGGGGCAGGTCTGAGCCCCACGGCCTGCTGTGTATTCCTGGAGGGTCACTGCTGGAGCCCTGGGGGAGGTGAGCCTGACTCAGAAGGTCTGTCCAGGAAGCTCACCTGCTCTGCCACCTCTCCCCCAAGGTCAGGCTTCCACGGCCTGGCCTGGGCTGGAGAGGGGAGGGCAGTGAAGACTCCTCAGGCTGAACCGGGAGGAGAGGAGAAGATCCCAGAGTAGTGGCTGGCCAGGCCCCTGCCCCAGAAGGCCACCCGAGGAGGGACGGAGCGGGGACAGGCCACCTGAGGAGGGACGGAGGGGGGACAGGCCACCTGAGGAGTGATGGAGGGAGGACAGGCCACCTGAGGAGGGACGGAGGGGCGACAGGCCACCTGAGGAGGGACAGAGGGGGGACAGGCCACCTGAGGAGTGATGGAGGGAGGACAGGCCACCTGAGGAGGGACGGAGGGAGGACAGGTCACCTGAGGAGGGACAGAGGGGGGACAGGCCACCTGAGGAGGGACGGAGGGGGGACAGGCCACCTGAGGAGGGACAGAGGGGGGACAGGCCACCTGAGGAGGCAGAGTGCACAGAGAGGCCGGCCGCACTGTTCTGGCTCCGCGTGTCCCTAAGGCGCAGCCACGACACCTCTTGTGCCCACTGGGGACAGTCTCTGTGCTGTGGGGTGGGTCCGTGAGCTTGGCCCGGAGCCACACATCCTGACGCTAATCGCCCCGCTTCTGACCCGCCAGAGGAAATGCCTACAGGTCTCCAGTTTACAGCCAATGCTTGGTCCTAAGGAGCCACTCCTCTTTGGAGCATCTGTCTGTCTGTCTCCCCGTTTTTAACCCAAAGTGACTTGAGCTCTTTATTTCTCGGCTCCGTCGGTGAGAACACAGAGGGACTGTCTCTGTAACTGAGGCTCAGGGAGACTGGAGAAATGGGTTGACTTAGCCAGACACAGAGGTGTCCACAGACCAGGACCAGTTGGGTGTGGAGACCTCAGCAGGTCTTCACGGCCGAGAGGCTGGTGTTTGCAGCTCCGGGTCTCCACACAGTCCTTGTAGGATTAACTTGCTTCACCTTTGATATGCTTTAGCATTTTGATTCAAACGATTTTTCTAGAGACCACACGCTTCTCCCTGGATCCCGTGGGGGCCTGCCCAGTTTCAGCAGACACAAAACGGGAACGGCCTTGTTTGCCACACACCAACTGTCACCCTATTCTTTCATAGGTGTCCCCTAGTTACAGTTCCCCATAAACACCGTCCAATTCGACACAGGACACTTTGGGTTGGAAGCTCACACCTCCTTCCGACACACTTGCTGCCCCTCAGGCTCTCCTGAATAGCCCTTCGGGCGGCAGACGTCTTTCCTGATCCATCCTGAACACCCCCACTCCTGTGCATCTGTCCCCCCGGGGAGGAGAGGGCAGGGCCCTTCTTGGGAAAGGTCAGAGGTTTCTTCTAGGCAATGGGAGATGGACACCTCCTGTCAGAGGAACAGATCCCAGGACAAGGTGAGCAGAAACTTTGTGCATCCAGAGAAAAGGCTTGCTTTGTGGTCGAATGGAATCTATGGTAGAAGAAAGTATTTCATAAAAGAGCTTTTACTGTATTCGGAAAAATTCGTGCTTTAGCCAAATGAATCAGAAGTGGCTTTTTCTCTTATTTTTCTTTTTTGCCAAAAATGTCCATATGTTTTCAGATGTACTAGCAAAGCAAGAGCACTAAAACTTTAACTTGCTAAAAGTAGGGCAAAACCACATTTTTCCCTGGAAAAACTTGAGAGTTGGGATAGGGAATTGGATGTGTCGTTTTGGATTACTTTGAGGAAAACTTGCCATCTGGATGAACACTAGCCCTGGGGAATGGAATATCGCCACCCTCATATCTTCCGGAAGGGTTGAGCTCTCCACAAGGCTCTGACCCTCATGGGTGGAATGTTCTCTTGAGTCAGCTCAGTGATGCCTTCACGATGACACAAGAGAGCGCGCAGCGAGCATGGGCTTGAGACAAATACTGCGCATTGTCAAATAAGCTGCCTGAGCTTGCTGTGAGAAGGGCTGGATGGTTCTGTACTTTTCGAGTGTCCTTGAGGGGATCATTTGGGATGAGTGTGCGTTACAAGGTACTGCTCATCATTGAGAGCCAGCCGCAAACTTGTCATCGCAGGCCCAGGGCCCTGGAGGGGTGACTGACGCGAGGACACCTCTGCGCACTCCCATGTAGGAGCAGCAGTTCGATCCTGCAGATGCGTGAGCGGGTCGGCTAGCATTCCCCTGCTCCCCGAGTAAAGACTCTTCTGAAAAGCGCATTTGTAAATGTGTTTCTAAATTTACCCACTCTTCTACATCTGAGCCAAGTGTTCACTGTGAAATCCAAAACAATCTGGCAGTTGGTGGAAAACCTGTATTTTATATGTCCCCCAATAGTTCAAATGGTAATGAGAAACTGCAAGGTGCTTGTGCTTGGCGACGCACGCTGCATTCAGTAAGTGTTCGGTACCGAGAACCGGCACGTTTTGTAAGCCTTCAACAGCAAGTCAGACCAAGGGTAAGCATGGGCTTGCCTGGCTCATCCCCACTGCCGGGGGAAAACCTTACATTTACACAGCAGACATTTACTGGGTGAGAAGCACTCAGGTGACCTGCAGTCCTACTGTGTCTCGGGGCTGTCCCCACAGTTGTGGATTCACTACGAGACAACAGTGCCTTCCCTCCAGTCGCTCACATTCTACCCATCCCTTAGGTCTTCTGAAAGTACTTTACATTCACGACACTGAGACAGAGGCTGTAGGGACCCTGAGGTGGCAGGCTTTGCTTACGGCAGGCGGGGAAACAGACCTGGAGAGGGGGGCCCGCCCATACGGGTTACGGGAAGGCAGTGAAAAATAGTTACTGCTGTAGAGTGCTCGGTTGTTATGGTTTTGAAATAGCAGCTGAGGATTCAGACAGAGCGAGCTCTCACCCCACCCTTACCCATGAAATCTGACAATCAGGCAGCGACCCCACGTGTGTTTCGACAAAGCCAAGCACTTGCATGACCTTTGGAGATGCTGCGACCTCGCTCCAGAGCCCACGCTCTCAGGCTGCAGCTTTCAGCCGTTTGTTATCACAAGGCACAGAAATCCATTTAATATCATAAATCAGAACACAGAGATCCCACACCAAGTTCACGAGAACAGTGTTTTCCCTTTGTGTGCTGTCTGGTATTCTTTCCTCCTTCCCTCTGTCCCCTCCCCTTCTTTCTTCCCTCCCCTTCTTTTCCGTTGAATTCCATTTCTTCAATAAAAGGATATTTTCACCATCAGTTACATTGATCTGATGACCCACCAATGGGTCAAACTTCACCTTGAAAAAAAATTTCCAAGGCCTGAGAAGCGCTCTTGTTTTGTCCTCAGGAAGTCGCTATCAAGACTGTGCTAGGCGGCGGGGTCGACAAGGGCAGACAGAGGGAATATTCCAGATGCCCAAGAACAGATGGTATGTCAACAAGGGGAGTCATAAAGTGGGATAGTAAACATGTGTGCAAGTTTCTAGACGGTAGGTGTACTTAACATCTTCGTGGGTTCTCAAAAGCCAAATGAGTGAGAAAGTTCTAGAAGAATACGTACAGTGTCTTCATTCATTTGTTGGTCAAAATCCAAGCAAGCTAACCGGTGAGTTATTTAGGAAGCATATATGTAGCAAAACCATTTAAAAAGAGGAAAGAGTGTGAAATTTAGCATAGCTTTAACCTGGGTGGCAAAGAGATTGGAGCAAAGAGGACACATTTGGGAAGATGAAGACAGAGTCTCCTGAGTCCTGAGAATGGGCTCTATCTTAGGTTGTATAGTGTGTACATGGATACTCTTACTTTAAAACTGCACATATATGCATTGAGCATGTGCAATACTATAAAATAAAAATATTAAAATTATAAATAATACAAACGTCCAAGAGATATTCACATTTTAAATATAATGATGCTTATAGTTAGGTAAATAATGGGGTTAGAATGGGTAGAAGTAAGACAATGTCCAAGAATAAGAAGGATGTAATTGAATCATTATGTGTCCACATATAAAGGCTTATAAATTACGTTTTGAATAAAAATTAATTAAATGGTAAATATTCATGACATACTTTACTTAAAAACTATATAGAACTATGTATCCAGTGTGATGTAAGTGTAACACACACACACACATCAATGTGATGACATGTTGGTGATTTCGATTTTTTTCTGTAAGTTTTTCAAATTTTAAAATGAGTGCAAATTACTTTGCACATTAGAAATGATGATGAGTCATCTTAAATGAGGCTGATCTAGAGTCTAGCTGTCTGTCTTGGTCCGTCCGTTGCTGTAACAGTCGGGGCCTGAGATAGCAGACGTCCGTCTCCCACGGTCTGGAGGCTGGGGTCAGAGCCCCAGGCCAGAGCAGACCCAGCGTCCGACGAGGCTATTTCCTGGGTGCAGATGACCACCTTCTCCCACGCCCTCACATTCTCTTCTTGTAAGGCACTGCTCGACCCTGCAGGCTGCCCCTCATGTCCTCATCTGACCCGAATGACTTCCCCAAGGCCCCACCTCCAAATATCCCAGTGCAGGGGATTAGAACTTCAACATACGAATCTGGGGGGACAGACATTCAGGCCCTGACATTGTCTCTTCCCTAAT
Source organism: Halichoerus grypus (assembly GCF_964656455.1). Lineage (NCBI taxonomy): Eukaryota > Metazoa > Chordata > Mammalia > Carnivora > Phocidae > Halichoerus > Halichoerus grypus. Next base: position 1,184,077 of record NC_135720.1, on the reverse strand, counting down.
CCCTCCCCAAAGTGCTAATGAAACTTAAGAGGAACTTCGGCTGTGCACGGTAATCTAGCAGGCGCTTTAACATAGACACACCGTTAAATTAAGACAAGAATAGACCACGGCTAGCTGTAACTCAGCCTTCATATTTGGTTGCATCAACTTCTTGGGACAAAAAAAAAAAAAGAAAAGAAAAAAATCACCCCGGGGGAAAATGGGAATAGTTTTCCCAGCACAAGAAAGGGACAAAATAGAAAGTTAGTACAAGCTGAGTGACCCCTGAAACCTGCACTTGCCCACCCTGCTCTCCTAGCTGAGTGAGGCGGCGGTCTCCTGTCTCCATGGAGGATCTCGCCAAGTGAAACTTTGTTGAAATGAAGGTCTTCATCCCTTTCAAGTATTTATTACATATGAGTTCGTGGACTGATCCCAGAAGATAGAGTTCTCTGAATTATCAATTAATTATTCCAGGCAACTAACACCGACTTTCAGATACACTCATTCTCTGTGACGTCCATGTTACTCTTTTAGAAAAAGACACACAAAAAAAATTATTAATGGAGAGACTGCCTTTTTTCCATTGGACATTCTTTCCTGCTTTGTCAAGGATTAGTTGACCATAGAGTTGAGGGTCCATTTCTGGGCTCTCTGTTCTGTTCCATTGATCTGTGTGTCTGTTTTTGTGCCAACACCATACTGTCTTGATGATGACAGCTTTGTAATAGAGCTGGAAGTCCGGAATTGTGATGCCGCCAGCTTTGCTTTTCTTTTTCAACATTCCTCTGGCTATGCGGGGTTTTTTCTGGTTCCATACAAATTTTAGGATTGTTTGTTCCAGCACTTTGAAAAATGCCATTGGTATTTTGATCAGGATGGCATTGAAGGTATAGATTGCTCTGGGCAGCATAGACATTTTAACAATGTTTATTCTTCTGATCCATGAGCATGGAATGTTTTTCCATCTTTTTGTGTCTTTTCCAATTTCTTTCCACGTAAGTATAAATGGTGCTGGGAAAATTGGACAGCTATACACAGAAGAATGAAACTCGACCATTCTCTAACACCAAACAGAAAGATAAACTCTAAATGGATGAAAGACCTCAATGTGAGACAGGAATCCATCAAAATCCCAGAGGAGACCATAGGCAGTAACCTCTTCAACATTGGCCACAGCAACTTCTTTCAAGACACGTCTCCTGGGGCGCCTGGGTGGCTCAGTCGTTAAGCGTCTGCCTTCGGCTCAGGTCACGGTCTCAGGGTCCTGGGATTGAGCCCCGCATTGGGCTCCCTGCTCAGTGGGAAGCCTGTTTCTTCCTCTCCCACTCCCCCTGCTGTGTTCCCTCTCTCACTGTGTCTCAGTCTGTCAAATAAATAAATAAAATCTTTAAAAAAAAAAAAAAAAGACACATCTCCAAAGGCAAAGGAAACAAAAGTGAAAATGAACTTTTGGGACTTCATCAAGATAAAAATCTTCTGCACAGCAAAGGAAACAGTCAACAAAATGGGACAGTCAACAGAATGGGAGAGGATATTTGCAAATGACACTACAAAGGGCTGGTATCCGAGATCTATAAAGAACTTCTCAAACGCAACACCCAAAAAACAAAAAATCCAGTCAACAAATGGACAGAAGACATGAACAGACACTTCTCCGAAAAAGACAAACAAATGGCTAACAGACACATGAAAAAAATGCTCATCATCATTACCCATCAGGAAAATTCAAATCAAAACCACATTGAGATACCACCTTACACCAGTTAGAATGGCCAAAATGGACAGGGAAAGAAACAACAAATGTTGGAGAGGTTGTGGAGAAAGGGGAACCCTCTTACACTGGTGGTGGGAATGCAAGTTGGTACAGCCACTTTGGAAAACAGTGTGGAGGTGCCTCAAAAAATTAAAAATAGAGGTACCCTATGACCCAGCAATTGCACTACTGGGTATTTACCCCAAAGACACAGATGTGGTGAAAAGAAGGGCCATATGCACCCCAATGTTCGTAGCAGCAATGTCCGCAATAGCCAAACTGTGGAAAGAGCTGAGATGCCCTTCAACAGATGAATGGATAAAGAAGATGTGGTCCATGTATACAATGGGCTATTACTCAGCCATCAGAAAGGATGAATACCCAACTTTTACATCAATATGGATGGGACTGGAGGAGACTATGCTAAGTGAAATAAGTCAAGCAGAGAGAGTCAATTATCATATGGTTTCACTTATTTGTGGAACATTAGGAATAGTATGAAGAACATTAGGTGAAGGAAGGGGAAAATGAAGGGGGAGAAATCGGAGGGGGAGAAGAACCATGAGAGACTATGGACCTCGGGAATCAAACTGAGGGTTTTGGGGGTGGGTGGGGGAATGGGTTAGCCCGGTGGTGGGTATTAAGGAGGGCATGTACTGCATGGAGCACTGGGTGTTATACGAAAACAATGAATCATGAAACAATACATCAAAAACTAACGATGTACTGTATGGTGACTAACATAACATAATGAAAAAATTTTAAAAAAGATATAAAATAGGCACTTAAATGCTTGCTGACCAATTTATCTTTTTAGAGTTGACTAATAAAAAGTTTTACATAGCAAAAAAAATGATAAAGCATTAAAAAATAGAAAAATTTAAAAGACATAACTTAAAAAGAAGAAAGTCTATAAAATCTTTTTACTAATGGACTGCTCATAGAAATTATTAATGGAGATTTATAGTGTGAAAATATTAAAACCCATTACAAAGACAGTTATTTCTAGGAACAGCCTCATGGCTATGGGTCTTGCTTCTTTTAGTCCATTCTGATCATTCTGATCATCTCTGTCTTTTAATTTGAATGTTTTAAGCAATTTATGCTGACATTGCTCTTGGTGAAGTCTCCTGTCTTCCCTATTTTCTTCATAGCTGCTGTTTTCATTCAGTCTTTGTTTCCTTTTGGTTTTGTTGAGTAACGATAAGTATCCCCTGTGTTTCCTCTATTGAGCATTTAACAGATTGTGCCTGAATTATTTCCTAGACAGTGCTCTACGACTGCACTATGTATCTTAAGTTTCCACAACAATTTTGAATTAATATTTAAAACTTTCAGCATAACGTTTACCAGGATTTCCATACACTTTTAGAGCATATATGAAATAAACCCCACAATACAACTTTGTAGTTTTTAATGTAAAGTCAATTAATTTTAAAAAGTTAAGAAAGAGAAAAATCTTTTCTATGTATGCACACATTTACCAGTTTCTTTAGAAAGATCCAGAATTCTACCTATTTGTGATCATTCTTTACCTTGAAGGAATATCTTTACCGTTTCTTACAGTACAAGTCTGCTGGCAACAAATTAGCTCACGTTATCTGAAAATGTTTTATGTCCCTTCATTCTAGAGGAGTAATTCCTTGGTAATACGTTCTGTGTTACCATTTTCCCCCTTCATTTTCGAAGGATAATTCCACTGATAATAGATCCTTAGTGTCCTTTTCTCTCACTCACCCTGCTCACCACTAGTCTCGTGTATGTAAGGACTTTTCCTCTGGTTGTCTGCACGATTTTCTACTCTTTAATCTTGCACAATTCATGATGTGCATAGGTGTACATTTCTTTGCATATCTTCCACTTGGATTTCTTGAGTGTCTTATATGTATAGGTTGTTTTTCATCATATTTGGGAGATCTTGCCCATTTTTTCTTGAAATGACTCTGTGCTCATTTCCCTCTTCTCTCCTGCTGATGTTCTGAGCACATGTGCATTAGACCTCCTGATATGTCACATAAGCCAGCCTGTGTCCATCTGTGTTTTCTGGGCTTCAGTTTAGAGAGTTTCTATCTAGAGAGCTCTGTTCAAGTTTACTCGTTTTTCCTCAGCATTCCACCTTCTGTTGTTGAGCCTGTCCAGTTATATTTTTAATTCAGATATCATAATTTTGTGATGTTGAATTTCCATTTGGTTCCTTTTTCTGACTTGCCTTTGTCCTCTTACCTCATCCTCCACCATTCTCTCCTTCTTCCCTATAAATCCTCAATGATATTTATAACGGTGGCTTGTAAAGCCCGGTGCACTCTCTCCAGTTCTGGAACCAGCAAACCACTGTGTGTTTTTCCCCTTGTTTGTAAGCCTCATAGTACTCTGTGTATCTCACAATTTTTGATGGTATATGAAACATGGCATATGAAATAATCTCATGTTCTACTTTGGCTTGTTTGTTTCCAGAGAATGTGACATCTTTTCTGTGCTTGCTGATTAAATGAGCAAGTGATCATATTTTACCAAATGTCATATTGAACTGGGACCATTCCATCTTTAATAGCAATGAGCTGGTCTCTCTCTAGGCCGACCTCCACTGACCCATACCTCCTGATGCCATAGCGGAGGGACCAGTCCAGCTTTCTTATACATGTGTTTGATCTAGAAGGAGGCTGGATTCAGCTATATTAGAGCCCTCAATCCTAGGCTCCATAAGAATGAGGAAAACTGCAAATTCTGTTTTTCAGCCCCTACGTCACTGCCTTTTCCTTTCCTTTCCTTTCCTTTTTTCTTCCAGAAAGTTAGGGTTTGGCCTGGGATAATTTTCAGGATAAGCATATTACTGTTTTTCTTGGTGCTCTTCCAGACTCCAATTCATTCCACCATCTCTACCATTGCTAATAGCTTGGCTGAACTCACCTTGACCTTGAAGAGTCTGATGTTCTTTGAGGAGCTTCTTCCTCCTGCTGCCATGACTAGGAGACCTGGGCTCTGTCCCCAGGAAGGCTCCATGGCTCTCTGACCACCTGTGAATGGTCCTCTCCTCTGCGTCAGCACGACAACATCTTCCGGTGTCCACCGCTCATGGGTGTTCTCACAGATAAGTACAGATGTCTCTGTACCCATTCTTCTTTAATGCCCTTTGTTACTTCCGTTATCAAGCATTATCAGTATGTGTTATTTTAAAATATCAGTAATGAATGCCACAATATATATTAACATTAAATACTTTGTATAATAAAATTGTCCATTTATGGAGATAGGCAATGCTTTTAACCATCTGTTTTATGTTTAATACTCTGAGCAAGAAGGAATGCATTTTTAATCTTCTGGTCTGTACAATGTTACTAACCCTAGACACTCTGCGAGGTTGGCGGGTGACAACAGAGTGTGTGGTTGCTATTAAAACAGACTTTAAATAACTGTGGATGACTATGAGTGTGTCAGTATTTACCAAAACAGCTGTGGCCAGCTAACTCAATTTGTTGTCACCATGGTGATAAGGTCTGGATTATGGTTCCACCACGTGTGGCCAATTAGCTTCACTCTGCCGTGAGGTCAGAGATGAATCCTCCTCCTTCCCACGATCCTGGCTGATTTTCTACAAAGACACAGCGGGTGATAGAACGTAGATGGACCAGCACAAATCCATCCGTGAATTGTGCCTTCCTGTACCCACGTCTTTACACAAGCTGACACTTGCCTGTCGAGTTCTAGCTCACCCATCAAGACTCTAGTTGCACATAAGATAACAGCAGCCCATGACCGTTGGTGAAGATCCAAAGCAGCATTTTCTTCATAGAGTTAAATCACGTTTGTGTAAAGAATGCTTGGGGCTTAATGCATAGTTGATCTTCATCACACATTTGTTGAACTGATATTGTTTCTCTACATACATATACCTATGACGAATGAATCATTTATCTTTGAAGAATTATTTTAAAGTGATAGCTGAGCTGTCACTTAATTAGAATAAACAAGAGAATATTAGTGCTAAGATGAAAGTATTATAACTTACCAGCTAGTATACTAATGTGAACTAGGGTGCTACCAGATGTCCCAGAACTGAATTAGAACTGAATCTTGCTTTTTTTTTTTTAAAAAGATTTTATTTATTTATTTGAGAGAGAGAGAACGAGAGAGAGCACATGAGAGGGGTTAGGGTCAGAGGGAGAAGCAGACTCCCTGCCGAGCAGGGAGCCCGATGTGGGACTCGATCCAGGGACTCCAGGATCATGACCTGAGCCGAAGGCAGTAGCTTAACCAACTGAGCCACCCAGGCGCCCTGAATCTTGCTTTAAAGAATTATGATAGAAGTTTAGTATTCCTATTATGCTCAGAAAGAAGTGAATATAAGGATGAACTTTCTGTCTCATCTTTGGCATTTTTGAAGTAGCTAAGTGGTACACCGAAGGATTCTGAGCGATGGGCCCAAATTCTGGCACATTTCCAAAAACATCTTAGTGGGGATGTTCTCTCTTTCTCCCTTAGACACACATACACACACACACCTCTAAATAAAATTTAAAAATCCTTTTCTAGTTAGTTTACTAAAACTACGATGAAAAGGAAAGAAAAAATGCTATACAGACATAAAAATATTTCCAAACTTCAACCTTGAAAGATGACTATGTGCTTTAGATACGAAATTTTGCAAGAGTTCATTGAAAGCTGATGACCCTTAGAATAGACAATTTTTAAAAATGGCTCCGGTTCCAAAGAGAAGATCAAACCCACCTCCCAAGAGTTTCATTAAAAACTGAGCCTGGAATTTACAATGAGAATCAAAACTGAGACTCTTATCTATAATTGGATATTTTCCCACTGAGCTGTTTTCCTTTCTGGTTCTCTCTGGCTTTCTTTCTTCTCTGGGATTTTTGTTTTGTGTTGTTTTTGATGTCATTTAACTTGATTTTTTTTTTTTATTTTTGTAAAATGTGAATGTGATAGATGACCACGTTTTATTCCTACATCACAGTTCTCATTTCTGAAATGGCTTTGCCACTTTATTCACCTGTTTCATAAAACCTATCCTACCTGGATCTTCAGAAGAGGAGCTATGTTGTGGACTAGCTCTATCTGTAATCTTCCTTAGATAATTCAATGAATCCCATCATGCCAGGAGATAAAATAATAAAATATATTTCCTATATTTTGGAAAAGAGAAGGGAATGATTTATGAATGTGTTTAAAGAAAAGAACTGATTTTTTAAAAATATCATTCCAAGATTGCTGTATTTGGTTAAGACTGTGAGGCTTTCTAAGTATTTCCTGGAGCCTGTATCAGATGAACTGGTGGCTAAAATTCTCTGCATAAGGGAAAAGTAGACGTTTAAACATTGGGACAAGGATGTTGGCAGAGGCTAAAAGGCAAAGGACCTCCGTATGAAGCTGAAAGATACATTCCTGGTAGAAGAGAAAATTAGAAAACATTTACTTCTAAGAGCAAAGATGTCTGTTATTCTATAATAAAGTTCCAGTTTTAAGGATCTGTAATGAATAGGCGTTATGAGGAAATAGAGAGTGGTAGGAATTTAGCAAGGCTAGGGAAGACACCAGAGATATGTTACACATAGAAGCATCAAATGTCAAAAGTTAAAGACCCGTGAGCAGGGGCACCTGGGTGGCTCAGTCGATTAAGTGTCTGCCTTTGGCTCAGGTCATGATCCCAGAGTTCTGGGATTGAGCTCCTGGGTGGGCTCCCTGCTCAGCAGGGAGTCTGATTCTCTCTTTCCCTCTGCCCCTCTCCCATGCTTGTGCTCTCTGTCACGTGCGAGCGTGCTCTCTTTCTCTCTCATAAAAAGTAAAATCTTAAAAAAAAAAAAAAAAATAGACCCGTGAGCAGATTGGGTCCATGGAGCCCTGGGAGGAAATGAGAAGTGGTAGGTTGAGGGTCAAGGGCCTGGGAGGGACCAAGCTATGAGCGGCCCTTTGTACCATGCCAGTGAATTGTTACTTTTTACAGAAGATCATGGGAAATTGCCAAGAAATGTGAAAGAGAATAAGTGGATCAGACATTCTGACAGATCATGGTTCTGTGTCTGTAAAAACGCAACTTGAGAGAGACTAGATTGGGTTGGGGAGACTCACTAGAAGGTTATTGAGAGTCCAGAAGATTATGAAGAAACCCAAGTGATAGTAAGGATGGAGATGGAGAGACAAACCCAAGTACATGTAATACAAAATTAATGAGATTTGATCATTTATTGGCTATGGAGAGTGATAGCTCGTGAGTGCGGAGTCTGGGTCATACTAGGCATGGGGTTATGGCCAACTGAGCTGGATAATCCAGTAGGTATGCAACCACTGGAGGATAGTGAGGAATTTAATTTGGGATATATTGAGTGCGAGATGCTCCTGGAGCATCCAAGTTGTGAGCTGCTGTTATTAATTATGTGCTAGGTGCTTTTCCCAGTAGTTTACATATAGTAACTGATTTAATCTTCAAGAAACTCACAGAGATGGATAATTTTAAGCCAATTTTACATTAGAGAAAATTTAGACATAGTTCTGCATTCTGAAATTATGGGAGGGCATTGCAGTAGAGCTGGATTGGGGAGATCAGGGTATATATAGGTCACAGCTGAGAACTTGCAAATGGATAATATCAAATAGGGTGGAAAGTGCAGAGTGAGAAAACCACGTATTGAGTTAGGGATCCTGGGATGGAACAGCACTGTATGAACTGCGTGTAGATCTCTGGCAGGAACATGGAAGCATGACAGACAGAGGGCTGGGATGAAAGGTATTAGAAACACAAAAATAGCTGAAATTGAGAGTCTCCACCTCTATCAAACATGTGACCTGAACCAGAAAAGAGGAATTTTTTAAAAAGACAAAGTTAGGGGCACCATGACATCATTTTGAAGTTCACCAATGATTTGTATTCATTATTTGACAAAAAAGAGTCATTTATCTTACTTTCATTCAAAACAAAGTAAATTATGTCAGATTTTTCTGCACCACTGAACACATTTTTCCATTCAGTTCAGTAGATATGGTACTAATTTCCATTTTCCTACACTCAGGGGTCTCCAATTCACTGTGTCATGTCTGGCTATCCCTACAAGGTATCCACCTTGTAGGGATAGCCAGATGGGCGATACCTCCACATTCTTTCTCTCCTCTTCTATGCATTCCACTCTAGCTTCACCATTTCGTTCTTGCAGCAAATACTACAGAGTGTCTACTTCATGCCTGACTTTGTCCCATGAACAAAGCAGATAATGGGAGTTGCACATGTGGATCTTGTACTTGGCAATGGTATTCACTCAACCTTGGCAGCAGGGCTGCTCAGAAGGGGCAGAGAGGGGAGGCGGGTTTGACCATTGTCTGGGGAGGTCTGCTCACATTCAGGTCCTCCTCTTGTGAACAGAACACTGTTAGGAACTTTTCAGAAATGTCTTTGACTCCAGGGACTCGGTGGCACCTCAAGTGGAGTTGAGCCACTTTCCTATACATTCAGCACAATGGTCCAAATTCTGGTAAGTGCTTGACTAGACTGTGTCCTGAAAAGATCTTGAATATTCTACAACACAGACAAAATTAAGTAAGATTTGGCTTCCTTCTAATGGTGGAAAACACTACACTACTCTCTTCCTGGTCCTTGACTCTCAACTTAGACGGTGTGTGAGTTCAGCCACACATTTAGCACATACATTTGTCATATCTTTGAGAAATTCCCACTGAAATTCATGCCTTGTTATTAATGGCCAAATCCATTTTTTAAAACTTGATTGTTGGGGTGCCTGGGTGGCTCAGTTGGTTAAGCGTCCAACTTTTGATTTCACCTCAAGTCATGATCTCAGAGTTGTATGATCGAGCCCTGCATCACCCTCCCTGTGTGCTTGGTGGGGAGTCTGCTTCTCTCTCTCTCTCTCCCTCTCCTTCTACCCCTCCCCCTGCTCGCAGGCTCTCTCTCCAAAATGAATAAATAAATCTTTAAAAAAAATGTTACTGTTGACCATTTTATGGAGTGCAAATGGTCATAGATATCATTAAGATTTTTCTCTAAATTTGCAACAAGCTGATAAAAACAACTAAAGGGATACTGAACACACATGGACCTTTTAAAGCCTTTGTTGTGAATACGTCTTATATTATAAATTTTATAACAAAATGAGGTGATTAAAATCTTTGTCTTTTTTAAAAAATATTTTATGTATTTATTTGAGAAAGAGAGAGAGGATGCATGCACATGAGGCGGGGAGCAGCAGAGGGAGAAGGAGAAGCAGACCCCCCGCTGAGCAGGGAGCCCGATGCCGGGCTCGATCCCAGGACCCTGAGATCATGACCTGAGCAAAAGGCAGATGCTTAGCCGACTGAGCCACCCAGGTGCCCCAAAATCTTTTTTCTTTATATCAGAGAAGACTAGGCTCAGAAAGACTTACCGAAGTGCTTAAAATGAGTAGGATTTGTGCTGCATGAGCCAGGTATAGTCCTTAGCTGTCTCTTCTATTCCACTGTCCTCTCTGTTCTTGCGTTACTACCATAAATTTAATTTTTCATTGCGATGGTTTCGTGATGTTTTAAATTACTCCATTCCGGAAGTTGGTGAAGAAGGAGGTTGTGTGATGTGGACACAATACTGTACTTTCAGGGAGAGCACGCAGGTCCTAGCTGCTGCATGGCTTTTGTTAAGTTAACCTAGGGGTCTTAATATTCTCATCTTCGAAATACAGAAAAGGATACCTAGTTTGGAGGATGCTTTGAAAATTAAATACATTGGTGAATTTGAATGAAGTAAATTAAGTAAAATGGTGGATTTTTCACTACTCTGTCATGTTACTACTGTAAGTTGTCAGTATTATTTATACTGTTGGGGTCCCCGACACATCTGAATAAAGAAAGAAAGAGCCCGATCCAGGGCTTGGCGTTTGGCCTGCGGGCTCCGGCTCCCCAGACCTCTGCGGGCGACCCCAGCGGCTGCACGGAACTGGCCAGTTCCATCATTTTATTTGAGTGTGGCCCTGAGAGGGGCTGCCAAGCTCATTCATGGATCTGGGGTTCTGCCCCAGATTTACTTCCTATGTGTAGCTCGGCCAATTCCAAGCAGTCAGATCATGCCCCCGGGTCCAGGAATGACGACACCCAAGAGGATGGACCTCGTTCCAATTTCAGGAGCCTTTCAGACGTCAGATCAAGTGTTTCCTTTTGGACAAATGCAATCCCTAGCTCACTAGCTGTGAAGACAGATCTTGGGCTCCAAGAGAAATCCGGCTTCGGCATTGCGAGCCTCACTGAGCGCGCATTCTCGGTAAGTCGGCGGTACCAGGACCAGAGTCTCCCCCTCGCAAGTGAATCTGATGCACCAGCCTCACCAGTGCACGATGATCACTCTCTGGCTTGGGAGAGGAAGCTTGGGCCACAAAGCCAAAAATTAGACTTATTTGCAAATTTTTGGAAATTGGTTGTAAGGGACAAAAGCCATTATCACTGAGTAAGTTTTGGGCCAAATGAGGCCTTCCTCAGGTCGGATGACAGTGGCCCTAGGCCCTTCTGCTCCTCAGGTGCTTTCTTCTCCGCCCCTCGGTCACAGAGCTGGGCCCAAACGCCCCCCAGCTGGGTTCTCGCTCCGTGTCCACCCTCGGTCTCATGCTGCCTATGGCTTCCTCTGCCACATGGCCAGTTCCGTGCGTGGTGTTCGAATGTCTGTGAACACAGTGATGACCTCCCCCTCCTGTTGCCATGTGTCAGGGTGCCCGTCTCCCTGCTCGAGCCTGGCCCTGGTTCTACGGGGCCACCCCTTGGCCCTGCGGTTGGAGGTATGGGACGGCCAGCCCCAGCGGCCCCGCTCCCCTCTGCCCATACGGAGAGCTGGTACCTGGGCCCTTCTCCACAGGACCTTGTATGCTGCAGCTACAGTTTTGAGATTAACTCCCCATATTTCTCAGACATCACAGGTCCCTCTCCAGATACAATTGACATAAAAAGTAACAAAAATATACACCGCCAAACCAAAACAATGTTTTCTGATGGGCAGAGTTTGGTGACTCAAATTTGAACTCCTCATGCTCTGTGAGGTTTGAGTACCAATCACTACTTTTCATTTGGGTGAATGGACATCATCCTGTGTTTATGGGCCCATAAAACTGTCTTCGGAGTCAGATGCTTCATGATCTGAGCTACTAATACCTGGTTCCCTGCTTCCAGAGATGCTCCCATGCCCGTGTTCCCACACAAAACAGCACGGAGGCAAAACCTCTGGAGTGACCCTTCACAGGTTTCCAGCTATTGGATAAAGCTGTCGGACACTTCCGTCCTCCAACTACAAATCTTCCTGAACACAAGCAGCACCTGCATTTACAAATAACCCACCTGCGTTCATCACTGGTTTCCCTCCGTGCTTCATTTCTGAGCCACATTCCCTGTTCCGGCTTCTGCCTTGGTCCTCTCTCCCTCTCTCCCGCTGTGTTCTCCCTGCAAGACTCATCCACCGTCCTGACTAGCCCTGCACAGTCTCCCCAAACTCACCACTGATTGCCATAGCATCACAAAACTCTAGAACTAGCAGAGATCCCATCTGACAGGCCATGTGTCCAAGTCATCACCACCATCACCATCAGTAAGAATAATCATAAGCACAGACAAATGTTTTGCTTATAGCTCTCAAGGATGCTTTGTTCTCACACAGACTTAATAACCTGAAAACCAAGCCACCATTCCCAGCCTTTCCCAAATTCTACTAGACCTGCCCAGAGTCTCCAGTCAAGGGAAACATTCTCAAAATCACAAAAGCTCTACAGTTCAGTTCCATTTCCCCCACACCCTTGCTATCCACGACCAGATGGTAAAAAAAAAAAAAAAAAAAAAAAAAAAAAATACATGGGTTCCTCCACTACCTCAAATCAGATGTCTGTCTTCCAGATTGATAATCTTGCCTCAGTTACACCATTCATCCTGACCCCGACTTCCCGGGTTTGAGTCTTTTTCCCTAAAATCCATCCCACGCCCACTGCCGTCCTAACACTCCTGGTCCTGAACCTTCAGTGGCTTGCTAGCCCCAGCCATATCAGTGTAGGCTCATCTGCTGGGCACACCCCAGATTTCCCATCACCCACATTTACCTTTTTCAACCCGATTCTAAAGAAGAACACCTCACAGTCTCTCAGAAAGTCTTTTTCACCTTTTTTTCCCCTGTTTTCTCCTTTTGCTTGAAATCCCCCTGAATTCCCCAGTATCTACTCACATCCTGTCCACTTTGGGAGGCCAACTCAGTGTCCTGGACATTATTTACTGATGCTCTATGTGCTCGCCTTTTCTCTCTAACCAGATTCGATGCTTTCTGAGATCAAGGATCGCTGCATCGTGGAGCTCCGGACAACACACTGGGCCGCTACCACCAATCATCCTTCTCAGCAGGATTCTATTTATTAACCTAATTAATATTGGATAACGTGCTCTCAGGCAACACGTACTGTCCTAGGTGTTGGAGGTATACCAGTGAGACACAGTCCCCGGAGCTTAAGTACGATGCAGGAAAAAGCACTAATGGAAGACCCCAAAATTAAGTAATTGATCACAAACCTTGAAGACGCTCCCACTGAGGGAAAGACAAAAGAGAGGGTGACAGAGACACTGAAAACTCCTGCACAACTTATTTCAGTCATGTTTTCCCCAGAAAGAGGAGATCCCAGTTAACAACACTGGTGAGAGGTTTATTTCCAGGGGCAACGTCCCCTGGTTTTATGTTTCCGTATCCATGCACAGATGCCCTCTCTCCAGGGGCTGCATCCACCCACAGTAACTGTGGATAAACACATGCTTGCATTGTCTTCACACTCTGCCTGTGTCCAGGGGGCACATCGGGGCTCCTGAAGGCGCCGGGTAGAAGCAGGTCAATCCTCAGCTAGAGCAACAGAGGGACTCGTCCTGGTGTCGTAGCCCCTTCCGTCAAAGTGATTCTTCCAGAACAGTTCTCGGTTAGTGACTTCAACAGGAAATTACATCTCCACGTCCCCTGCCAGACCCGCCTTGGAAAACGCAAGACCTCGTCTCTACACTGTAGATACGAACACACAATTGCACGGGATCCCGGGCTGCGCACCCACCCAGAGCCGCCTCGGGTCAGGTTTGGGCTCAAAGACATTTTGAACAGCAGTTTCGTGCTGTAAGTGTCGTGCTTCTAAAAGCACCATCGTATTTCATTTCCCCATCAATTCTTGTTTCTTTTCCATTTCCTTTTAAAATTCATTTTGTACAGTATGCCCGTTTCTCAATTTATCTCACTTTTAATTCATCACCAGGGATGCCTTCTCCATCAACTGGCAAAGTTATCATTTTAATGCAGCTCTCACAGAGATACAGAATGCTCGCTTGGCCCAAGCACTTCGCGAGCCTGAGGCCACCGAGCCTTCCGGGCGTGGGCTCCTTTCTGCAGCACATACACGGCCCTTCCGGCCTAGAACTGGGCTCCAGGCCAGGAACCTTGCTGTCATGAATGAACAGGTTTGTTCTAACCCCACATCTAATCCTGAGAACAATTCTGTTTGTTTTTAGACTTAGATGTGTTACATGCAGCTAGTATACACAAGTCTCAAGTTTACAGCTTAATAAATAAACACATGTGCTTGTATAACCATCCCCGGGATCAAGATGCCACCCCACCCCCAGCCCCGAGAGTCCCCAGATGACAGCATCTGTCAGGATCAACATCTGAGCCCCGAGCCTGCACACCAGCGTGGGGCAGGGGGTAGGCCAGCCTCAGAGCCACAGAAGCCCCACCAGTGGGCCGCGTGGCCTTGAGCAGATCACGAGTCACGCTGCACGTCGGTGCGCCCAGCTGCGCAGCCAAGGTGAGCAGACCAAGTGCCTTTGCCATGCGAGTCACAGGACCCCACGTGTGCAACCACTTCCGCCGTGTCTGACGCATCTCTGTCACGTCAGAGCTGGCCTGCAGTAAGACGGCCACAGGCTTGCACCGAGCCTTCAGTAATTGTCTTACATTTGGCTGTTTTGCAGTCACCAAAATCAAACGGATTGGCCAGGTCCACCTCCCACAGCAGTGTTTCTTACCGTGAAGTCTCCTAAGACTGTCCACCTGTGGGTACCCAGGGGTGTTCACAAAAATGTCAATTTTTTCCACTTTAAACCTGCTGGACCAATTTATATACGTATACGTGTGTGTGTGTGCATGTGAGTACGCACACGCATGCATGCACATACCTGTGAACGGACATGTGTGCACGTGCACGCACATACGTGCCCTGTGAATGAACATGTCCATGTTCGTTCGTACGCATGTTCACGCATATGCATGTATGCACGTGTGTGCACATGTGAATGAACATGTGTGCACACATGTTTGTGTCTGCATATATGTGTGTCTGTAAATGTATTCATCTTTAGGATGGTGCTTGGGAATGTGCATTTTTTAAAATGTCATTTCATATTCTTTGGGCACATTCACATTTGAGCACCACTCTTAAATACTGGTGATCTCATTTGGGACTTCATGAATTACATGTGGTGAGTAACTGGTGTTTTCTACTAAGTAGAAGTGAGGTGGTGTTCCTGGCAGTGGGTATCTGTGACAGTAAACGCACTATCTAATTCATCCTGTCCCCATGTCACCCCTACCCTGCTGGATGACCGCACACTCACTGTGAACTTTATAACTCTCTTGGGGAGAAAGACTGATCCCAAGACACACATTTAAGAACAAGCCCATTCCCAGAGCCCTCCAGGTGTGCCGACCGGTCACCTCACCTGTCTGTGTGCTGGCGGTGGGCCGCGAAGGAGCCTGCTACCCTCCAAGTCTTCTGCGCAGTCCTGATACATTTACACAGTATTTCTCATTCTGCTCACCCGCCATCCATTGGCGGTCTTTGGAAAACTTCTGTGCCCTTACGCTGTCTCTGACCTTCCAGACACCATGATGGTTCCTGCCTGGTGCTCGGTGCCCGGACTCCACACTCTCCACCGGGGGAGGCGTTCTCGATCGCCTTCAGCTGTCTGACCTAAATTCCTGTACTTGCGAGGAAAAGGCATTTTCATTAGTAATCTCTGTATTTCTCTCTTCGTGACCAGTGGTATGTTTTAAATATCCCATTTGCCTATTTTCTTATTATTTTCTTCTATGTTCATAATGAAAGACAGCTTTTTGTTAAATCAGAGAATCTAGGTCACCAATTTATTTCTCAGAGACACTGTGGTTATTAGATGCACAAGGTTATCATGAGGCAGACCCAGTCCGCACCTTCCTCCCACCTGTGTCGTGTAGAAAACAGCTCAGCTGGCTTCTCGCTCCCATCCCCGCCGAGCACAGAGCCCCTGCACCCATACCATCTGCCTCTCCAGCACAGGTGTGATTTCTGCTTTCCCAACTGGACAGAATCTCTTCAAAGACCAACACTGTGCCTTACTTAAGCCCAATTCAGTGAAGTTGGAGACACTATCTGTCTGCCCATTTTCTTGGTGCCGGCATAGAAAAGCAAACCGAGGAGACAAAATCCCTGCCTCGAGGAACTTGCCTTCTAGTGGACAGGTTGGCCATGCCATGTAGTAAATAAGTAAATTTTATACTATTTTAGAAAGAGCAGAGGGCTAAAGAGACAAAACAGACAAGGAGACCTCAAGCATCCCGGGCATCTAATGTAGCACACAGCTCAGACGACCTTGAACAAAACTGTATTTAACTGAAAGAAAGTAGAATCTTTGGAATGTATTTTGACCATAGAATATAAATGTTAAACAATTGCATACTTTTTAATAAAAATGTCCTGTAAACTACATAGAAAATAATGAAGATATACAACATTTTGTAAGATACACAATGTGTTGATGTTATATGTCAATTACATCTCAATAAATAATACATACAATAAAACTAAATAAATAAATAAATATTTTTAAAAAGAGAAATGAAGGAAGAGGGTACTAACCATGTCTGCAGGGAGATGCAGTTAAGCAGCGGTTTCCAGGATGCAGAAGCATCCCGTTAACCTTGCTTTGTCAAGAACGAACCGTGGCGTGCATATATGGATTCCTGCAACAGTGCTTTACGCCCAGTGGGTGCTTAGTAAACATGTTTAGTCAGTGCCGAGGGGGGCTGGGGGGGTAGGGAAGACCTCATGTTAAATATGAGGTTGGGGTAAGACCTCATGCTCTTTGGCACTCTGCGTGGAGGATCAAGGGTTACATTGAGGACAAGAGTGCTCTGAATTTACATCTTTGCTGAGACTTGTGAGTAATCCATGCAGATTTACTTTCTCTCTTTGCTCATCTATAGCTGAGAGAAGACCATCCCCATCATTTGGGCAATCGTGGATTCATCCCAGTTTCTTACAGGATTCTGACGATGTGGACAACCGGTTCCACTGTGTCTAGAAAGCCTGCTTGGGCACAGGGGCAGCTGTCTGAATCCCACGCACGCACGGAGGCTTGGAGTTAGCTTCGTGCTTCTGCTGCAGCTGTAGTCAACACAGATTATTTTGTGACACTACATCCATCCTTCCTTTGGTGAAGGGATCATACTCCTTTCTGACCGCGTGGCTCTTGTCTTCCCATCCAACACCGCCAGGACACAAGGGTCCCTGATGGCTGGAGAATCCTTGTGCCCCATGCCCAGAAAGATGGCTGTTCTGGGGGGGTGACGGGGGACCCAGCCAGGCCAGTTGGCAGGAGGCCCAGGGCTTCCGGTCCGACTCTCTGGGCGAACATCTCCTTCACGTCCCCCAGCTCGGTGGACATGAGTCAGTTCTCAGCAGCTGTGTACCAGCTACATGAAGAAAGCTTCCAACACACAAGAGCATGGAGCTGGCAGAGAGAAAAGCAAACGAAGGACAAAATGCAGAGAGGTTGAGACAGAGAGAGAGAGAGATAGGCAGAGTCAGAGAGATGGGGGAGAGGACAGTGATGCCAGAGACTCCTCCAGTTTTTTTTAATTCTGTTGCCACCTACCTTGTACTCTTCCAACAAATCCTATTTCTCATTATTCTAATTCAAGTTGAGTTTCTGTTACAACTGGAAACATGTGGACTGTCCCAGAAACCCCTGAGCCGGTGTCTGATGTGGCCGCCTGTCCCAGCACGCTGGCAAGAAGACCGGGATTTCCCCATTCTACCAGTGATACCAGGTCACCTAAGTTTATGGAATAGCTTTATGCAGTAAAGTAGAATTTTGGTTAATTCGAAAAAGTGTATATGTGTGCCACGAATTAAAGATTTAGACCCATAGTGGAGGATATAGTCTAGAAGGCAAACAGCAGAAAGCCTTCAGGACCAGGAATGGGAGGCAAATCCTTCCTGGAACCAACCCCAAGACCACTGACCGAATGGCTGGAACCTGGCGCCTGCCACAAGGAACGGCAGTCAGCTGCAAAGCTTTCACTTGACGCTGACCCAAAGGGGCGGGGTTCCCTTTCTGGAACATCATAAAAAGATTTCCTGTGTGAGAATCCACATCTGGTTCTGGTGTCAGCCCACTTCTGGCTTTGGGTCTCCTAGTTTCAACAATGCTACCTGTTGATGGGGATGGATGGAACCAGCAGACCCTCGTTTTCAACAGAAGGCATCTGAACCTGTTTTTGAAAGGTTCTGGCAAACACGTTTTGCACAAAATTGTTTTTCCCATCAATCACCGGATTAGAAAAGAAATGTAATGCCATGTGTGTTTCATTAAGTTACTATTAACTCTGAAAAGGCTCTTTATAAGAAATGTGTAATGGCCCCAGATCCTTGGAAATCCTTTTTTTCAACCAAATTCTCCCATTTTTAAAAAAAATGAAATGAAACTTGAAATTGATGCCTTGATTTGGCACTCTATATTTGACTAAATGTGAAAAAGATTGAAAACTCATCAAGCAGCATAAGTTATATATATTTAATGCATTCTGTTCTAGAATATTCTTGTTAACACTCTAGTATCACTATTTACTAAATAATATTTGCTTAAGTAACTGTCACTATCCTCTCACAAAAATTACATTAAATTTGACAATAAATTTACACAATTGTAGCCTCATAATGTGATAGCCTCTGAATACATAAAATATGAACAGAATAACCAAAAAATTTGGCGATTTGAAGGAGTCAATACTTTCAGTATGTTTAATTTCATCTTGAATATTGGGAGCAGGGCAGCCAGTAAATATGTTCTTGGACAAGGTCTTGGGTGCGTTTGCTGGCTGCACATGGAGTATCTCTTCTGGGTCCTTGTCACATGTTTGTGCTACCCCACCGGGCACCTTCTCTCTAATTTTATACAATGCCCTCAAATTTATCTAATTAATGCAAAATCTCCCCTGTTCTCAAACCAGATTCTTGTCTTAATTTTCCTGCTGATAACTGAGTTGTAAATTTATCTGTCACTTATTTTAATTTTTTTTAAAGATTTATTTATTTATTTTAAAGAGCGAGAGTGCACGAGTGGGCGGGACAGAGGGAGAGGGATAATCTCAAGCAGACTCCCCGCTGAGTGCAGAGCCCAACACAGGGCTCAATGCCAGGACCCTGAGATCATGAACTGAGCCAAACCAAGAGTCAGACGCTTAACCGACTGAGCCACCCAGGCACCCCAGCCATTTATTTTTTTAAACAGCTTTACTACATACCACAAATTCCTCCAATTTAATTGCACCATTTGGCAGACATTTCTTTTTTGTTTTACACAAATGCCATTGTCTCATTCTCCCTGACAGTTATATAACTTTTCAATACATTTTCACCAACAATTCCTATATTTTGTCTCTACCTTTTATTTTCCTCTTCACCACTTATCATTAACAAACATGTTTTCTATTTTACTTTGTTTATTTTTAATCAATGAACCTCAATGAGGTGAGTGTTCTTTGTCTGTCTCAATTACTATTATATCCCCAGCAAGTAGAAAAGTGGCTGGCCCACAGTGGGAACTCGATAAATATTTATTAATTAATGCAACTCATGAGAAATTAAAATAAATAAGGACTGAACAGGAACGATTGGATTTAGTGTTAGGAAAATAAGTAGTGATCTTGTCAAGAATAGTGAGCACTGTGAATTGTGCAAGACTGATGAATCACAGATCTGTACCTCTGAAACAAATAATACATTATATGTTAAAAAAAAAAAGATAGTAGGAGGGGAAAAATGAAAGGGGGGAATCGGAGGGGGAGACGAACCATGAGAGACTATGGACTCTGAAAAACAAACTGGGGATTCTAGAGGGGAGGGGGGTGGGAGGATGGGTTAGCTTGGTGATGGGTATTAAAGAGGGCACGTTCTGCATGGAGCACTGGGTGTTATGCACAAACAATGAATCATGGAACACTACATCAAAAACTAATGATGTAATGTGTGGTGACTAACATAACATAATAAAATTTAAAAAAAAGAATAGTTTTAAATAAATAGCTGGTGTAAAACAAGATCACAGTGGCTAAAAAAGTGGAAGGGACCCTTGTCGACACTGTCGCTGGGAATATAAAATGGTGCCACCACTGTGGAAAACACTATGACAGTTTCCAGAAGAATTAAGGAGACTTACCATATGATCCAGCAATTCCGCTTCCAGTATATACCCAAAAGAATTAGAAGCAGGTTCTTAAGAGGTATTTTACACCCGTGTTCATAGCAGAATTATTCACAGTAGCTAAAGCATGGAAGTCACCCTATGGTCCACTAATGAAAGAATGGATAAACCCAATGAGGTGTGTACACACCATGGGTTATTTTTCAGCCTTACAAAAGGAGGAGATTCTGCCACTTGCTACAACGAGGATGAACCCTGGGGACGTGATTCTCAGCGAAATAAGCCAAACAGGAAATGGTAAATACTGTGCAAGTCCACTGATATGAGATTCTCAGAGTCATGAAATAGAGACAGAAAGTAAAAGGTGGGAGCCAGGGGCTGGACAGGGAGTGAGGTGTCACTGTTTAAGGGGATGGAGTTTCAGTTTGGGGAGAGGAACAGAGCTCTGTGGATGGGTGGTGGTGATTACAACAGTGTAAATGAACTTAATGCCACTGAACTTAAAGTAGTCAAAATGTCAGATTTTATGTTGTGTATATTTTACCACAATAAACAGCAAAATAGGGCGCCTGGGTGGCTCAGATGGTTAAGCGTCTGCCTTCGGCTCAGGTCATGATCCCAGCGTCCTGGGATCGAGTCCCGCATCGGGCTCCCTGCTCCTTGGGAGCCTGCTTCTCCCTCTGCCTCTCTCTCTCTCTCTGTTTCTCATGAATAAATAAATAAAATCTTTAAAAAAATAAAAAAATAAAAAAAAATAAACAGCAAAATAATTGACCAAATCAAAGTAGAAGTGGGGAGTGAGGGGAGATTAATGGCTGAAGTGCATTTAAAAGTGTGGTCTGGCATGGAGGAGAGTGGTGACTCTAGAAGAGGGTGTGGGTCAGGGACATGTTCCCACACATGGACATGGCTTAATGTTTGATGTTGATGAGAGGTTGTTAGAAAATATGAAGAAGTTGAGAGAGAGAATAGCTGAGTCAACCAAGTGTGTGAGGAGGCAGCTAGGGTTGAGATCCAAAGAACACATTGAGATTAACCTAAAAGAAGGAAGCACGTTTATCCATGCATGCAGATGGACAGACCTGCACATAAGAAAAGTGTTTCTTACTTCTGTGTTCTTGTGATATTGCTGCCCGGAAATCCTGGAGGTCTGAGGATGCTGAGGTATGCTTGAAAGAACTATTGTGTGTATGGCAGAGAACGAAGGAGATGACTCAGGAGATAATGACACAGTGGGCAGAGCCGAGGGTCCAGTGAGATTGCCTTGATAGCAACACCAGCCTAGCGTCGGGCTTGGACCGCAACTTGCCGCCGTCCTCACATTTAGCTCTGTTATTTATGTTTTCCCCACTCTGTGGGTACAGGGTCATTGCTGTGCTATTCTTATCTGTACTAACTGTTCCTAGAACCATGGAAAGATGAAGAATGAGAGCTTTGGGTTGGAGAAAACCCGGCTTGCGGTGTTGAGGCGACTGAGGGAGCTTCCATGAATGCCTCCGGGGGCTAAAATTGATGCTTAGGCAAATCACACTCCAAATAAGGGTTGTTCTTCCAGCTTTTGGTTTAGGGATAAGCAGGGTAAGTGGGGAAAGGCCATATATTGGGATTTTCTCCGGGAAGCAAAGGAAGGGGAGATTCATTTCAGTAGAATTTTGATTTATCTGTGGGGATACATAATTCCATAATGGAAGGAGATACCTTCTAAATTTTATAGAGTGGCTGTCAATTTGGGGTATTTAAGTAATCAGTTTTGGATTTTCAAATTATCATTTGCATGTGTATACACTGTCTTGATATCTTGATAAATATGCTTTGAAATGATAAATAAAATCACATGGGGTCCTTGGCTGTGGACCTCTTGGAGCAGGAGCTATGGTGTTGGTGCAGCACCATCTTCTCTTTTTTACCCCAAAATGTGAATAGAACAACAAAACAGACTGCCAAGGATCATGCCCTATTGTGTTACCTTTCCTGAGAATCTGAATTTTTTTTTCTTGTACACATAAAACAGAACAGGAGATCTCCTTCCATGCCTTTCCTTCAAAATTATAAGTATATACTCAAGATAGGATGGCCCTCTGAGACCCCAGCTTTCTCTTTCTTCCTCTTTGGAGCCCTCTCATCTTCCACAAGATGACACAGTGGATGTGGACAGAGTAAAGAAGGTCAAGGTTGGGGCTCTAAGGTTTGGTGCATAGTGAAGGCCCCAGGCGATCTGTCAAGGTGGCTTCAGACAACTCTAGGCTTCTCTCTTCATTTGTCTTGGTTTTGGCAGTCCTGGATTCTTCTAAATCAGCCTTCCCTCTCATATTGATGATTGCTAATACTGAGGTTTAGGCATTAAAGGGAGACGTATAGGAATGACCACCAGTACCTGCTTTAACTTGAAAATATTCAGACTTTGTTCAAGTAAGAACACAATAAAAGTAGTACCCTCTACATGGTCCAACCTGTCTGCTAAACATTGGGATCTGAGGTCATTGGGATCCCTTGCTTAACCCCATTCAAAATAAAGGGACATTTTGGCTCATTTTTCCTCTTTGTTTTAACTCCAAGACTCCATGGAGATGAACAAGCATCTCAGTTAAATCAGGATTCAGAAATTCTGGGGTCTACTTGTAAATCCATTGTCAGATCATCTGCATGTGCCCCCATCAGCATTGCTAACATTTTCATAGGAAATATGGTCTCAAACTGAACTCCAGAGATTTCAAAGACAACATCACAGTGGCATTTCTAAAGCTTGAGAATCTGGAAATGCAGCTGGAGATACAGTAAGAAAAATTTTAGAACAACGATACCATGAAGTTATAGGCCATGATGAAGCAACATGGATGCAGAACGTGTCTCGGGGTCGGGGGGGCTCATGCTCCCTCTGGGAAGATGTTGCCACAGATGCTATGTATGTGCAAAAATGAGATGTGGTTCATGTGAAAGAGGATAAACAAAAGGGATGAAACTAGTAAAAATTTGACCCAAAAGAAGATTGGATCTCAGGTCATTAGGACCTCAGGTATAATGCAGATGAGATCATTTTATACTAATAATTGTAATAGCTAACAAGAACTGAGCACGTGTTATGGGCCAGGCACTATCAAGTGTGATGTTATAGTAAATGTATGTGTATAATATGTAGTTATATATTTTATATTATTTATATCTCATATGCATTTCATATTTATCATTTTGTATTATAGTATAATACTTTTCTATTTATATTTATATATAAATTATTAATATTTTATAAATAAAGCAAATGTTATATATATTCATTTAATCTTCACAACAATATATGTAAGAATTAGGTGGATGTGGATGATTTGACAGGAGATGTGAAAATCCATGGCTAAAGTTGAACGTCCCAATGTGGGAGTTGGGGTTGAACATAGACAGGCTGAGTCCCCCTTAACTGCAGCACTGCACTGACTTTCACAAATAGTGGGGTGTTCACTTACTTCAGGCTGGAGAAAAATTTGACATAGTCAAATCTGTGCTTTAGGAATATCACGAAAGCTATAGCTATGTTGAAGGTAATTCTAGGGGATAAGAATGAAAGCAGGACTCTGTGTCTTTCTGTTGTTGCTGTTGTTTGTCCATTTGTTTTGTTTTTTAGATTCCACATATAGGTGAAATCATATAGCATTTATCTTTCTCTTTCTGGTTTATTTCACTTAGCATAATACCCACTAGGTCCACCCTTGTTGTCACAAATGGCAAGATATCATTTTTTATGGATGAGTAATATTCCATCATGTATACACACCACAGGCTCATAAATACAGAGAACAAACTGATGCCAAAGGGGAAGAGGGTAGGAGAAGGTGTGAAATGGGTGAAAGTGATTAAAAGGTACAAACTCCCAGTTATAAATGAATGCCTTTATGAGTTTATTAGTAGACCTGCCATGGCAGAGGAAAGAATCTCTGAGCTAGAAAATGTGTCAATAGAAACTTCCAACATTGAAAAACAAAGGGAACAAAGAATGAAAAAAAAAAACCATAGAATACTCCATATGTGTAATGGGAATGCTTGGAGAAGAAAGAGAGAAGGAACAGAAGAATGTTTGAAACAAGAATGACTAAAAATTTCCCCCGAATTAATATCAGACACCAAGCCACAGATCCAGGAAGATCAGAGAACACCAAGCAGGGTAAATGTCAGAAAGCTACACCTGGGCACGTCATTTTCAAATTGTAGAAAATCAAAAATAAATTCCTAAAACAAATGAGATGCTCAAAAAAAGGAAGTACACCTGATTTCTTTTCAGAAACCAAATAAGGAAGAAGAGAGGGCAAAATACTAAAAGTGTTTAGAGAAAAATCTACCATCCTAGAATTCTGTTCCCGGAAAAATTCTTCCTCAAAAATGAAGAAAAATTAAAAACATCTCATATAAAAATGAGGGAATTTCTTGCCAGTATATGTGCCTTACAAGAAATGTTAAAATGAGTTCTTTAGAAAGAAATTCAGATCTATCTAAAGGAAGACGACCAAAGAATGAGTAAGTTATGATAAATACACACTTATTTTCTTATTCTAAACTGATCTAACAGGTAACAGTTCACTAAAAATAATAACAGCAACAATTTATTCTATTATGTATGCTTATGTATATAATCTATATATGCATATATACATACTTATATGTATACTTATACATATATATATTTATAAATGCTTATATATAAGTGAAATGAATGGCAACAAAGGTCCAAGGAATGGGAGAGAGGGATTAAGATTATTTTGCTACTGGGCCAGCTGGGTGGCTCAGTTGGTTAAGGGTCTGACTCTTGGTTTTGGCTCAGGTCATGATCTCAGGGTTGTGGGGTCGAGCCTTGCATCAGGGCTGAGCAAGGAGTCTGCTTAGGATTCTCTCTCCCTCTCCCTCTGACCCTCTGCTCACTTGTGCTCTCTCTCTCTCTCAAGTAAATAAAATATTTTTTTAAAAAAAAATATTATTTTCCTGTCTTATTAATTTAGCCATTCTGACTGGGATGAGGTGGTATCTCATCGTTTTGATTTGTATTTGTATTGATTTGTTTTGATTTGTATTTTAATTTGTTCTTGTATTTCCCTGATGCCAAGTGATGTGGAACATTTTGTCGTGTCTTTTTGCCATTTGTATGTTTTCTTCGGAGAAATGTCTGTTCATGTCTTCTGCCCATTTCTTGACTAGATTATTCGTTTTTTAGGTGTTGAGTTTGATAAGTTCTTTACAGATCTTGGATAGTAGCTCTTTATTTGACATGTCATTTGCAAATATCTTCTCCCATTCCACAGGTTGCCTTTTAGTTTTGTTGACTATTTCCTTTGCTGTGAAGAAGCTTTTTATCTTGATGAAGTCCCAATAGTTCATTTTTGCTTTTGTTTCCCTTGCCTTTGGAGACATGTCTAGCAAGAAGTTGCGGCAGCCAAGGTTGAAGAGGTTGCTGCCTGTATTCTCTAGGATTTTGATGGATTCCTGTCTCACATTTAGGTTTTCATCCATTTTGAATTTATTTTTGTGTTATGGTATAAGAAAATAGTCCAGTTTGGTGAGGATGCAGAGAAAAGGGAACCCTCTTACACTGTTGGTGGGAAAGTAAGCTGGTACAGCCACTCTGGAAAACAGTATGGAGGTTCCTCAAAAAGTGGAAAATAGAGCTACCCAATGACCCAGCAATTGCACTACTGGGTATTTACCCCAAAGATACAAATGTAGTGATCCGAAGGGGCACATGCACCCCAATGTTTATAACAGCGATGTCTACAATAGCCTAAATATGGAAAGAGCCCATATGTCCATCAACAGATGAATGGATAAAGAAGATGTGGTATATATATATAGAATGGAATATTACTCAGCCATCAAAAAAATGATATCTTGCCATTTGCAAGGATGTAGATGGAACTAGAGGGTATTATGCTAAGCGAAATAAGTCAATCAGAGAAAGACAAGTATCATCTGATCTCACCAATATGAGGAATTTGAGAAACAAGACAGAGGATTATAGGGGAAGGGAGGGAAAAATGAAACAAGACAAAACCAGAGAGGAACACAAATCATAAGAGACTCTTAATCTCAGGAAACAAACTGAAGGTTGCTGGAGTGGAGGGGTGTGGGAAGGATAAGGTGGCTGGGTGATGGACATTGGGGAGGGTATGTGCTATGGTGAATGCTGTGAATTGTGTAAGACTGATGAATTACAAACCTGTACCCCTGAAACAAATAATGTATGTTAATAAAAAAAAAAAACTAATGATGTACTGTTTGGTGACTAACATAACATAATAAAAAAAATTTACAAATAAGAAAGCAAAAGTAGCTATATTTTAGACAGAGCAGATTTCAATACAAGAAAAATTACCAGGGATAAAAAAAGAATATATGATGGTAAGGAGGTCAGTTCTCCAAGAAAACATAGCAATCCTTAATGTGAATGTGCATAACAACAGAGGATCAAACTACATGAGAAAAATAAAATTATAGAACTGCAAAGACAAATAGATTAATCCACTATTGTATGTGGAGACTTCAACACCTGACTCTGAAATGGACAGATCCAGCAGAAGTCAATAAGGATATAGTTGAAGTTAACATCACCATCAATCACCTGTATGTAATTGTCATATATAAACTATTCCATCCAACAACTGCAGAACAAACATTTTTTTCAAGCTTACATAGAACATTCACCAAGATAGATCACATTCTGGACCACAAAATGTATCTTAAAAGTTTAAAAGAATAGAAACCATAGAATGTCTGTTCTCAGGCTACAGTGGAATTAAATTAGAAAGCAATGACATAAAGATAACTGAGAAATCCAAAAATATGTGGAAATCAAACAACACATCTAAATAACACATGAGTCAAAGAAGAAATAAAGAGAAATTTACAAATATTTTTAACTAAGTGAAAGAAAAACACGACTTATCAAAACTTGTAGAATGCAGTGAAAGCATTGCTTAGAAGGAAATCCATGACACTGAATGCATTCTTAGAAAAGGAAAAAATGTCCAATATCAATAATCTAAGTTTCCCCTTTAGGAAACCAGAAGTGGAAGAGCAAATTAAATTCAAGGTAAGCAGAAGAAAATAATAAGAATTAGAACAGAAATCTATTATATTGAAAACAAGAAATAAGTAGAGAAAATTAATGAAACTAAAAGCTGATTCTTTGGAAAAAAAAATAAAATCAATAATTCTCTAGCCAGATTAAGAAAAAAAGAAGACACAAATTACTAATATCAAATTGAAAGAGGAGTCATTACTACGGATTCCATGGGCATTAAAAATCAAGCAATACTATAAAAAACTCTATGCACACACATTTGATAACCTAGATGAATTGGAACAATTCCTTGAAAAATGCAATCTGTCAAAACTCACATAAGAAGAAATAGACAATTTGAATAGACCTATATCTATTAAATAATTTGAATCAATATCACCTTTCAAAACCAAAATAACCAGGCCCACATGGGTTCACTGGTGAATTCTACCAAATATTTAAGGAAGAAATTATATGAACTCTTTACAATTGCTTTCAAGGAGAGAAGCAGAGAGACTACTTTCTAACTCATATTATGAGGCCAGTAATACTCCACTACCAAAACCAGATAAAGATATTACAATAAGAGTTACCATAAATCAATATCTCTCATGAACATAGATGCAATTGTTCTCAACAAGATATTAGCAAATTGAATACAACTATATATAAAAAAATATATATCATGACCAAGTGGGATATATCCCAGGTCTACAAGACTGGTTCAATATCCAAAAATCAATTAATGTATCTATCACATCAACAGGTTAAAAAAGATAGTTCACATGACCATATCTATAGATGTGCAAAAAACATCTGACAAAATCCAACACCATTCATGATAGAAAATCTCAATAACCAAGGAATAAAAGGGAATTTTCTCAACTCAATAAAATGTATCTACAAAAGAATCCTATAGCTAACATCATACTTAGTGGTGGGAAACTCAAAGTTTTCCACTGAGATCAGGAGCAAGAAAAGCATGTCTTCACTCTCTACAGCTTTTCAATATCATACTGGGGGAAATCCGAACTAATGCAATAAGATAAGAAAAGGTTATGAAATGTATACATATTAGGATCAAAGAAATAAAACTATCTTTGTTCACAGATGAACTGATTATCTGTGGAGAAAACCCAAAGGATTGACCTAAAAAACTCCTGGAACTAATAAGCATTACACAAGATTTCATGATATGAGGTTAAAATACAAAAGTCAATCACTTTCCTAAATACCAGTGATAAACAAGTGAAATTTAAATTAAGACATGATACCATTTACATTACCATCCCCCAAAATTATATACTTAATTATAAATCTAGTAAATTATGTTTAAGATCTCTATGAGGACAACTACAAAACTCTGATGAATAAAATCAAATAACTAAATAAATGAACAGTTGTTCCATGTCATGGTCAGGAAGACTCAATATTGATCTATAGATTCAATGCAATCTCAATTAAAATATCAGTAAGTTATTTTGTGGATTTTGACAAACTAATTCTAAAGTTAATATGGATAGGCAAAGACCCAGAATAGCCAACTTGATCAATATTGAAGGAGAAGAGGGGCACCTGGATGGCTCAGTTGGTTAAGCAACTGCCTTCGGCTCAGGTCATGATCCTGGAGTCCCTGGATCGAGTCCCGCATCAGGCTCCCTGCTCAGCGGGGAGTCTGCTTCTCCCTCTGACCCTCCCCCCTCTCATGTACACTCTCTCTCTCTCTCTCATTCTCGCCCTCTCAAGTGAATAAATAAATCTTTTAAAAAAAAAATATTGAAAGAGAAGAACAAAGTTGGAGGACTCATGCCACTTGACTGTTCATGGTAGTCAAGACAGTGTGATATTGGCGTAAGATCAGACAAATAGATCAACTAAATTGAATAAAGAGCCCAGAAAGAGACCCACATAAATACCATCAACTCATTTAAACAAAGGAAATCAGTGGAGCAAATTCAGTGCTTTCAATAAATGGTGCTGGAACAACTAACTGGACATTAGCATGCAAAGAAATGAATCTTGACAAAGACCTTACACTACCAGCAAACAATATCTCAAAATGGATCACAGACCTAAATGTAATATGTAAAACTCTTGGAAGATAACATAGGAGAAAATCAAGATGCCTTGGGGTTAATCTGGTGCCAACACCAAAGGGACAATCCATAAAGAAAGAATTGATAAGTTGGTCTTCATTCAAAATAAAAAAGTCTGCTCCATGAATGACACCACTGGGAGAATGAAAAGACAAATAATAGTCTGGAAGAAACTATCTGCAAAGGACACACCTGATAAAAGACTGTTACCCAAATTATATAAAGAACTCTTAAACTCAACAACAAGACAAACAACCCAATTAAAAAATGAGCCAAAAACCCTAACAGACACTTCATCAAAGAAGATATACAGATGGCAAATAAGCATATGAGAAGAGGCTCTACACCATCTGTCATCAGGGAAATGCAAATTAAAACAACAAGGAAGTACTCCTACCACACACCTATTAGTGGCTAAAATCCAGAACCCTGACAGCACCACGTAGTGGTGAGGATGTGCAACAGCAGGACCTCCCACTCACTGCTGGTGGCCATTCAAAATGGTGTGGCCACTTCGAAAGACAATTTGGCGGTTTCTTACAAAACTAAACATATTCTAACCATATGATCCAGCAATTGTGTTCCTTGGCCTTTACCTAAAGGACTTGAAACCCTACATCCACACAAAAATCTGCACATGAATATTTGTTATAGCTTTATTCATAACTGCCAAAACTTGGAAGCATCCAAGTAGTCCTTCAGTAGGTGGATAGATAAATAAACTTGCTACATCCAGATGATGGAATATTGTTCAACACTAAAAAGAAATGAGCCTTCAAACCATGAAAAGACATAGAGGAAGCTTTAAAGCATATCACTAACTGAAAAAAAAAAAAAATCTGAAAAGGCCACATACGGTGTGATTCCAATTATGTGACATCCTGGTAGAGGCATGACCATGCACACAATAAAAATATCAGTGGTTGCATGGGGTTGGGAGAGGGGAAGAATGAACAGGTGGAGCACAGATGATTTAGGACAGTGAACATACTCTGTGTGATATTATAATGGTGGATGTGTGTCATTATACATTTGTCCAAACCATAGAATATATACCACCAGGAGTGAACCCTAATCTAAATACGGGTTTGGGACAGTTCTGATGGGCCAGGGCAGGTTCATTGACTATAAAGAATGTAGCCTCTGGTGAGTGATGCTGATAATGAGGGAGCATGTGTGCAAGTGTGGGGGGTGGGGCGTACATGGGAAAACCCTGTTCCTTCCCCTCAATTTTTCTGTGAGCCTAAAACTGCTCTAAAATATAAATTCTTTAAAAACAAAAACAAGGCGCCTGGGTGGCTCAGTTGGTTAAGCGACTGCCTTCGGCTCAGGTCATGATCCTGGAGTCTCCGGATCGAGTCCCGCGTCGGGCTCCCTGCTCAGCGGGGGGTCTGCTTCTCCCTCTGACCCTCCCCCCTCTCATGTGCTCTCTCTCGCTCTCTCATTCTCTTTCTCAAATGAATAAATGAAATCTTTAAAAAAAACAAAAAAAAACAAAAACCTATATGGGGCTCTCAAGAGATCAACAACAAAAACACAGCTTGGGCGTATAGCTCCTGAGAACAGAATAGCAAACTAAGTTTGATATTCACTCTCTCTGTCTGAGGATGCTCTTCATGGGGGGGAGCTCAGGCGGAGGATGGCAGTCTTGCTGGCTGAAGACTCAAAGGTTGGAGTTTAAAGACACCGAAACAGCTGATGGTGAATCAGAAATCCTAAAAAAAAAAAAAAAAAAAAAAACAGGGAGAGAGAGCCACAGAAGGAGGAACCTCATCTTGTACAAGTTTTCCTTGAATCTTGGGATAAGAGATATACTGCACTTGTAAGACTCCCAACAAAAAGCAACAGCTAGAGGCTGGAATCTGTCTGAAGATACAGAGGGAGCTATTGGAGGGTATAATCCCCAAGTGAGCGTCCGTGGTAAAGAGTGACTCACGTCTTAGGACTTCAGCCAGAACTGAAACCGACCCACCCTCACAATGTCCAAAACCTCTCTTCTTCAGGGTCAGGATGAATTTCCAGTAATTTAACCACCTGGTAAAACAAAATAAAATATTCTTTAGAAAAGGATAATAGGATGTAAACTCTGTACAATGTGTTATCCACAGTGTCCAGCAAGAAGTAAAAGAAAAAAAATGGTAAGGCTTGCAAAGAAGCAGAGAAATGTGACACATAACCCAAGGAAAATATTAATAGTAGCAAGCTCACCAACAGCCTAGCTATTGGAATTAGCATACAGCAATAATAAATAATGAATATATTAACTATCTTCCAGGAGGAGCTAGGTGTGATGGGCACAGAGATGGAGAATTTCAGCAGAGTTACGGAAAGTACGAGAGAAGAGGAGGTGAACCCCAGAATGAAATGGGTGAGTCTACGTAACGACCCCGTGCAGGACTGGATCACACAATCGGGCAAATTCAGCTGGAGTCCCAGGAAAAGGAGAAAACACAAGGAAGATAAAACAAACAGGAAACGACCACAAATTTCTCCTATATAATGAAAAGTATCATCAGTATCAACAGACAGATGCAAGAAACAGTTGTAACAAGAGGAAAACTATAAAGAAACCCAGTCCAGGCACAGAGCAGTCCATTTCATCAGGAAATAGATAAAAAGAAAATCCTACCAGGGATCCTTGGAGAAATGGCTCTTTCTAGATGGGCTGAGGTTGGTGAATCTTGTCACGGCAGAGTAAGGATGTGATTAACAAAATGCACAAAAATGGGGGCTGTTAATGGGACATGGGAGTCACCTTAAGGAGCTCCCAATGGCCACAACTGGAACAATTTGAGAAATGAAATTAAGTTATTGGATCATACCCAAAGTACAAATTAAATATCTATGAGCCAGGAGGCCTGGGTGGCTCAGTCAGTTAAACGTCTGCCTTCAGCTTGGGTCATGATCCCAAGGTTCTGGGATGGAGTCCCACATCGGGCTCCCTGCTCAGAGTAGACCCTGCTTCTCCCTCTGTCTGCTGCTCCCCCCAGCTTGTGCTCTCTCTTGCTCTCTCTCTAACAAATAAATAAATAAAATCTTAAAATAATAAATAAATACCTATGAGCCTATACTTACAAGAATAAATGAAAGAATAAATTTAAAACGGGGGAGGAAGGACAATTCTCGTCTTTTCAGAGCTCCAAATACTGAGTGCAGACATTCGGCCCTGTGAGAGGCGGGGCATAATTCCTCACCCCTTGAGTGTGGGCTGAGCACAGGAATTTCTTCCAAAGAACACAGCCGGCAGGAGATACACAAGAGTGACAGGTGAGCAGGTCAACACCAGCAGTGGTGAGTCGTGCGAGACGTACCTCCCCTGCAGCGTGAAGGGGACGGCACTCCACCACTGTGTCTCTGCGTTCCTCCCCAAAGAACACAGAACCCCAGCCTAATTATGAGGAAAACATCAGACAATCCTAGCTGAGATACATTCTACAAGACTTCTGACCAGCGAGTCCTCCTTAAAACTGTCGAAGTCACCAAAACAAATTCTGAGAAAATGTCACAGCCCAAAGGAGGCTCAGGAGACATGAACAAATGTAATGTGGTATCCTGGATGGGACCCATGAGCAAACCAGGACATCAGATAAAAACTAAGAAATCTGAATAACATACGGATTTCAGTTAATAACATTAGTCGGGACAAATGGACCACACCGATATAGGATGTTAATATCAGGGGCCTGGGTGTGGGGAATACAGGGACCCTCTGTTATCTTTGTGATTTTTCTGTAAATCTAAAACTATTAAAAAATAAAAAGTTTATGAAAAACGGATTCTTAAAAGCAAGCAGATTTAAAAAAACCAATTTATAGACAAAAATAATGGTGAGAATGAGTCTGTTCCATCGGAGACCATGGAGGCCACGA
Organism: Halichoerus grypus; assembly: GCF_964656455.1. Taxonomy (NCBI): domain Eukaryota; kingdom Metazoa; phylum Chordata; class Mammalia; order Carnivora; family Phocidae; genus Halichoerus; species Halichoerus grypus. The sequence goes on along the minus strand of NC_135720.1, from coordinate 1,150,906 downwards.
GGAAAGAGAATGACAATGAAATGAAAAGTTGTCAGTAGATTTCTGTTAAAATGTTTCTCAGAAACGAAGGCAGAAAAATGGTATTTTCAGATCATCAAAAGCCGAAGGAATGTGTGGCCAGTAGGCTTCACTCTATTTGCTAAAGAAAGTTTCTCAGCCCAAAGGAAAACAGAAATTTAGGTTTGTAAGAGTGCTAGAAATTGTAAAAGTGTTGATAAATATAAAAGAAAAAAACCTAAATATCATTAAAGGTTAACTGATTCTGTAAAGTAACATAATAACGGTAGAGCATGTAGTAGGTGCTGAGTGAAACTCTGTCACTGACAGTGCGCGAGGCACAAGGTAAGATAAGCTGAATTTCACCGCCATGAGGATTGTACAGCGTACCCACAGGGTGCTCTACTAAAGTCGATTTTATTACATTAGGGATGCTCGAAGAAGGTATTCAGATGGTGTACCTTTCTTTGTTTGCAAATTATCCATGTGTCGGAGCCGTGACTGACTTCCAGGCTCCGTTCCTGGACGTCCCCGGGGCATCCTGCAACCTCAGCTACCCATCTGCTGGTTGTCTGAAGGCATTGTGCTTATTTCAATGAAAGATTTTGCTGGTGAAGGGACTAGACACTATTTTTGGTAATTGCTTGTTTTCAGTTGGCTCTGCTTTACCGAGTTTATGCAGATGTAATCTTTTAGATCGTGAACTGAAATAGTACTTGTAAATAAGAGAAGCACATGACCTCAGGTCCCTGACTATAAAAATTCTTAGGCAAGATGCTCAGCATGAAAATCATGCCTTCCCAAAGGCAACTCTCAAGGCCATGAGAAATCTGTGACTAAGATTAAATTTTAATACAGAGTAAAAGGAATGTACTATTCCTATCAACATATTTTGTAATGTTTAACTCATTTCCTGTAATGTGTTTGACAGCTTTCTGGACACGTGGCCAGTTCCCTGGACCATCCTCTGCATCTATATGCTCAGACGAAAAGTGATGGTGTGTTTTTCCTCAAACAAGCAGAGTTAAAAACAAAATTTGTTATGTATTTACAGATGATACATTGCCTTTTGGAGGTAATTTTTTTTTTCTCGACAACTAGAAGGTATGTGCGTTCTAAGGAATTCCTTCTGAACAAGATAAATGAACATAGAGATCTGTAGGGATCCTGTTGGCTTCCCGTTCACTACCTTTAATTATAATTAGTATCCTTGCAAGCCTGGGGATGAGGTTTGATCCTAGAAAGTGCAAGTATAAGGCATCCCGTGAGATGACGTTGCTGTGTCCCCCAGTGACCATGGGATGCCATGGATAAAACAGGGATTTGAGAGTCAGCTCACGTCACCTCCCGTGGAAGGTGGGACAACAGCCTGCAGAGAGGAACTCGGGACTTGGGCTAGGTGACGGCAGAGCTCCCACGGGCCAGCTGCTCGTGGGAGCAGTGGATCCTAGTTTCTACTTCACGTCCTCTCTTTCTTTCTTCGTTGACGCTGGCCACACCTACGTTTACAGAGAGTCCTCTGGAAAGATATTTGGTCTTCACAATTGAAGATGAGTAGATTCGGATACGGCTGCCACAATCACTGTGGCTCCAACTTCCATTCATTGTTGACTGTGGATGTTAATCACACATTTTTTCATAGGCTTCTTGGCAATTTGTCCTATTTGAAAGTATTTGTTTGACTATTTTGCTGTTTTTAATTGCCTTGTTTATCTCATTATTGACTTGTAAGTGTTCGCATTATTCTCCAGACACAAGTCTGTGTCTTATATTCTCCCCCAGTATGTGGCTTGGCTTTTCTTCTTTTACACTTTTTAAGAGAACGACTATTTATTTTGATAAAGTCCAATTTATTAAATTTTTCTCTACATACATGCTTTTTGTTTCCATATAAGGAACAACCACCGAGTCCCGAGGACTTTCTCCTGTGACTCCTTTCCGACATTTCGCAGCTGCTGCTTTCATGCTGATGTCTAGAGCCCATTTTTAATTCGTTCTTGCACACAGTATGAACTAGATGTCAATCCCCCTCATATTTCTTTTCTTTTGTTTTTAATATTTATTTAAGTCATCTCTCCACCCAACGTGGCACGTGAACTCAGGACCCCAAGATCAAGTCGTGCCGTCCACCGAATGTGCCAGCCAGGTACCCCTTCTCTCGTGTTTCTATCAAGTGTCAAAGGACCTTTGTGAAAGACTACATGTCCCTCGTGGCTCGTACTGACCAGAAATTGAGTGAGCATGCATGTGCAGTTCCATTTGTAGACTTGGTCTCTTCTGTCTCTGAGACTCTGCACTCTGCCTTCCATATATTTGCAGAAGCTCTGAAATCAGGTGGTACAAGACACACAGATTCATTTTTTTTTTGAAGGTTGTTGGGTTTTTTAGATTCTTTGGATTCCCATCTGAATTTTAAAATCAACTTGCCATTTTCTAAATAGAAAGCGTTTTTTGGAATTTTGACTTGGCTTGCTTTGTCTATAGGCTAAATTGAACAAAGTTAGCACTCGTACAATATTGTCTTTTGATCTACACACACCACATATCTCTCCATCCACTCTGGGGGACTGGAATTTCTCCGAGCAGTCCTTTTGACTTTTCAATGTATAGATCTTGTTCATATTTTAAGGTTATTCCTAAATATGCCATTTTTATCCTGTTGTAAATATTGCTTCAATTTCAAGTTCCACTGTTGATGGTAGTCTATAGAAATACAGAAACACAACTGACCTTTGCGTCCCTGCATTGTGTACTGTGTCCTTGTAAACACACGTGTAAATTCCAGAAGCTGTTTTGTAGATTCTTGAGGATTTTCTACGTGCGTGATCATGTCATTTATACATAAAAACAGATTTACTCAATTTTTTCCAGGGCTAGGATATGGACTTTTTGTTGGGAAGTTTTCAGTATTTTTTGTTAATGTATAAAGGACTTTGCAGCTTTCTGCTCTTTGCTAAGCTAGTCCTGGTATTTGTGGTTTTCAAGGAATGTGTACATCTCATTAATTTGTCCAACTTGGTGGTGGAAAGCTACACATAAAATGCTTATTATTCTTTTAATGTCTGTAAGATTTTAGAAATGTTCTTTCACTCCTCTTGCTAGTAAATAGTATCTTCTCTCATTTTTTTTTTTTTTTTTTCTCTCTTCAGCCTGGCTAGAGTTTCATAGATTTTATTGACTTTTCAGGGATCCAATTTTGGGTTCCATTGATTTTCTCTGCTGTTTGTCTCTTCTTTATTGATTGATTTCTGACTCTTCCTTTTATTTTTCCTTCATTCTATTTACTTTGAGGTTACCTTATTTACTCCTTTCTCATTTATTGAGGAAAGCTTTGATTTTATTATAATCATTTCAAATCCTACGTTTCCCTCTAAGCGTTTCTTTGGCAATATCTCACCATTTTTGAAATTTTGTGTCTTAGTTTCATTTATTTGAAAATACATCCTTGCTCTTTTCTCTGATAGTTTCTGTGACTACTTCATGGGTTACTTAAAAGTATGTTGGATTATTTACAAATATTTAGGGTTTTTTCAGGTATATTTCTGTGATTGATTTCTAGTTATGGTGAGAGAATATACTCTGTAATTTTAAACATTTTTAATGTTTTGGGATTTGCTGTATGTCCTAGAATATGGCCATAATACCTGGTACGTATTTCATGTATAAGAGAAAAGAATAGCTCTCCTGCAGTTTTTGGCTGGAACATTCTATAAATATCAGTTAAGTCTAGGTGATTAGTAGTATTGTTTCAGTGTTACCTACACTTTCAAAGGCACACTTCTAAGATTTGATTTAATCTGTCAATATTTATATATAAAACATTTGGGGGATAGGTCACAGGCTGCCACTAAGCCCTGCTTACTTCAAATGGGCCTTGGATGTGTAATGGGCAGACCCAAGAGAAGAAATTTCCTATTCGGGCATCCCCAGCAACAGCAAGAGATTGTTCTTATCATCAGCTTTATCTTCAAGTATTTATTAGGAATCCCATAAGGTGACATTCCCCCAAAGACTTAGCTTCCAGTCTGTCATGACAAAAAAATGACAAGTGCTGGCCAGGATGCGGAGAAAGGGGAACCTTCATGCACTGTTGGTGGGAATGCAAGCTGGGGCAGCCACTCTGGAAAACAGTGTGGAGGGTCCTCAAAAAACTAAAAATGGAGGTACCCTACAATCCAGCAATCCAACTTCTGGGGATATATCCAAAGGAAATAAAAAGACTAACTCGAAAGGTTATCTGCACCCTCATGGGCACTGCAGCATTATCTACAACGGCCAAGACACGGAAACACCCTGAGTGTCCGCCCTCGGATGAGCGGATAGAGAAGGATGGTGTGTGTGTACCATGGAACATTATCCAGCCACAGAAAACCCGGAATGGACTTTGAAGGCATTGTGCTCAGTGAAATAGGTTAGTCAAGAATGACAAATACTGTATGATCTCCTTTATATGTGGAATACAGTTAAAACAAAAAAAACCACCAAAGTCATAGTTACAAACCAGGGTGGGACGTGGGGAGGAGGGAAATTGGAAGGACTTGCCCAAAAGGCACAGATTCTAGCTGATTTTGTTCATATGTTGTAGGGACACATTTACCTTTTTGTTTGTGTTGCCGCAAGATTCTATTGCTTGGCCCCTCAGAAACCGTTCTCACTTTCACAAGTAGAATTTGCCTTCAGTTTATTTTATTTTACTTTTACTGGCTCCTCACTCCCTATAGTTTTAGACTTTTATCTGCTGGTTTTGAAGTCTCCAAGCTCATGAGCCTCTGGCTGTGGTGGAGGTCTGTGGACAGCTGAGGCCGGCATGATCGGGGGGGAGCTAAGCATCACGTTTGTGCCGGAGACAGCAGCATTGGCACCAAGGCCACGTGCTGATCTTAATCGACGTCAGCAACAAAAAGTAGCCAGTGGGTAGGTGGAGTCATTTTATCCAGAATATTTCAGGACGAGGTCTTCAAACGGCGTGATGAAAACTGAGCCTTGTCAGGCCCACATGCAGCAATCCCTCTCCTGCTTTTAATAATGCTTGAATCCTCAGCTTGAATAAATAAAGAAAAAATGTCTGTGTTATAAATGACATGCCAGCCTTACTGGAAGGAAAGTCTCAAAAATAATCATGTCCACAGGCTTGGTGAGAGATAAAAATCAGAAAATGTGGCTTGTTTCAAAACACCCCTCTTCCAACACATAACACTTTCTGTGGATTATTTCTTCATTCTAACATTTTTGGATTGACTGAAAAAGCTAATTCTCATTCAGGATTAAAAGGTCGTCGACGGTGAGTGGAAGTTGGTCAAGACCAGCAGACACAGTATGAGAAAGGCCCCGTGTTCCCCTGGAATTGCTGGGAAATCACTCGGGACGCGCGGTCCGCCTGCTGGGCGCCGCCGTCCTCCTTCACCTGCGCCGGATGACCCACGGCCACCCCTCTGACACCCAGGCCCCCGAAGCTGGCCCCTCTGGGCTCCGAGGAGCTGGCTGGCTGTTTCCACTTAGAGGTTGTTTTCCATGAGTCTGGTCCAAATGCATCAAGCCAGAGCGGGGAAGAGCCAAACCTTGGAAGCCAAGGTGGGAGGTGACCAGCTGTGGTCATCCCCACACCAGGACAAACAGCTGCCTAGTGGATGGAGAAGCGGAAGGATGAGGGCTGTGGCGTGACAGGAGGAGGGGAAGCCGCCAAGAACGGGGAATGTGAAACTTAATATCTTGAGCACGTTTCAGACAACATGCAATGAGCCTTTTTCTCTTCATTGTATTTTTTTCCTCCAATAACTTCAACTTTCTGATGTCGGTGTTATCATCCGTTTCACAGGCTCACTGGCTTTAACTGCTCTGCCAAGCACACAGAGGGCACGGAGCCTAATCAAGGACTGTTGGATGCGAGAGCCCATTTGTGCTTCCTAGAAGCGCCCGTTCCATTGCACACGGAGGAGACTGAGACGGTGGATGGATCTGGTTTTGGCTTCAAGTAGTAGAAAAATTATGAATAACAATGACTAGTATGGTGGTGAACAAAATGGAAATGCTTTGTTTTTTGCAGATCAAGTCAAAAGCAAGTGAATTTTTGCAAATTCAAATGGTTCAGTCTAGTTAAAATAGATATATTCTTTAATCTTTTTGGGAAATATGGGCATCAGCGGGACCAGCAGTGGTTAAAGGGTCGATGATGTTGGGTCTGGGTGACGTCTCTGCTCTGTCCATGATTTCTCTTCGGGGTCCCCAAACCCTGTGTTCACGTGCTCAGGACTGTCGGTCTTCCTCAGGCTAACCATCATGTTCCTTAACTTCTCGCTCTGCAATATTCAGTCTACTACTCATTGCCATCAGTGTTTGTTTTCAAACAAAATGGAGACTCGTTATCGGCAATAACTATTTCTTGTTAACAGATTGGATCTTTTCATGACATTTTTTTTTTTTTATTTGAGTGTAGTTGGCACACGATGTTACATTAGCTTCAGGTGTACAACATTGTGATTCGGTAAGTTTAAAGGTTATGCTGTGCTCAACCAAGTGTAGCTTCCATCTGTCACTGTGCATATTGTAACACCATCGACTATGGTCCCCATGCTGTACTTTTCATCCTTGTGATTTATTCATTCCATGACATTTTTTAAAGATTTTATTTATTTATTTATCAGAGAGAGAGAGAGAGAGAGAGCACAAGCGGGGGCAGGGCGGGGGTGAGCATCAAGCAGAGGGAGAAGCAGGCTCCCTGCCTAGCAAAGAGCCCAATGAGGGACTCGATCCCAGCACCCTGGGATCATGACCTGAGCTGAAGGCAGATGCTTAACCGACTGAGCCACCCTGGCATCTCCATTCCATGACATTCTGATGTAGAGCAAATATCACTGAAAAAATGTGTGTGTGTGTAAATTAGTTTATTTTTCTCTTTTCTTATTTCCCACAATAACTGTTTGGCTTAGGACCACTTAGCCTATGTATTTATGTATGTCTCCTCCCTCCTAGTCAATTTTTTAAGTTTCCAGGGCTTTTTACATATGACTGCTAATGTTTCAGAAGCCCATGCAGACTTCATCAGGTCGCCTGCCCTCTACCTGCTAAATGAAACACCTTAAAATTTGATACATGGATCTGAATGTCCTCTCTAGTTACCAGCCGTCTTGTAGGATTTTACCAGCTAAATACTGCTGGTGTTGCAGTGATTCTGGGTGGCCTCAGGTTCCTGGCACAAAAATCTACTGTCATGAGCAATCTTAGAAAGTCTCTGAACCTACAGAGTAATGACCCACCGATGGTATGCATGCACTAACCATAGGACATCTGTGGTGTGATAACTCAAGACAATTATCCTTACTAGAAACAAGCAATATGAAAATGATGTGTACAAATAATTCAACTTTGTTGGTTCCAGCTAAGGGTCACACGTGTGTTGGTATTTTCTCATCTAAGTAAAATATGTTTATGAGAAGTAAGGTGTTGTCTAGAATTGTTGCTTTGTCAACTTTTCTCTATAACATCGATGTTGCTGCTTTCCACTGATTTAGGAGTGTGCTACTCTTGGATGCTCTCACCTGAGTGTGCTACTCTCGGATGCTCTCACCTGAGTGTGCTACTCTTGGATGCTCTCCACCTGAGTGTGCTACTCTCGGACGCTCTCCACCTGAGTGTGCTACTCTCGGATGCTCTCACCTGAGTGTGCTACTCTCGGATGCTCTCACCTGAGTGTGCTACTCTCGGATGCTCTCACCTGAGTGTGCTATTCTCGGATGCTCTCACCTGAGTGTGGTACTCTTGGATGCTCTCCACCTGAGTGTGCTACTCTTGGATGCTCTCCACCTGAGTGTGCTACTCTTGGATGCTCTCACCTGAGTGTGCTACTCTCGGATGCTCTCCACCTGAGTGTGCTACTCTTGGATACTGTTGGATACTCTCCACCTGAGCCACTGCTTACTTGAAATTAAGTATCATTTTTCTGTTCATTAATTCTTGAAGCTTCTAAAACTGCCATACTTACTCTTAGAAAAAGTGTAGCTCAAATGTGGCATCTTGATATTCTACTAGCAGTTGAAAGTTTCAAACCTTCAGCTACCACAGTGAAATTAAATAAGTATGATTTATTGAGGATTTCTTGACATAATTATAGCTTTTTGAAGGAGAGGAAAATTTTGTCTGGAAGTAGCAGTCAAAAAAAAAAAAAAATAGGGCATTCACCTGACTGCAAAGACCATAATTAAATCTGCTAGAGAAATCTGCAAATAGTACAAATGCTATTTTTGTACTCAGTTCAAACAGACTTGGCTTTCCCTAATTTAAACATCTCTGGTAAAATAGCTGAGTTCAAAGTCCGAATCCTGGCAGATGGCTCGATGCCTTTCCATGCCTTTGGAGAATGAGCAGCCATGTTTAGGAAAAGGACTCTTCTGTAGGTAAAAAGAATTCTTTCTCCTGTGGTACTATTTTCTGGTGTCTGTTTATTCAGTTATTGGTTTTACTGTGTGCTCTTGTGTGTGTTTCTTCAGCCCCTCATGCTCCATGCCTGTGGGGAAGTCGGATTGAGCTGATTCATTTTGCCTTCATTCTTTTGTCTTACTTTCACTTACCATAAACGTGGACCTAACACAGTGCCTGGTGGTGAGAACCCCCATCCTGGTCCAGACATCCCCTTCCACCACCACCCACCACCCTCTCCACTTTACTTCTCCCTGTAACTGACCCTACGCTGACTGGAAGTGCTCACCAAAGCTCTGAGTCCCACCTCTTAGTCTGGGGGGGAGGAGAATCGCCATCCCCACACTTGAGTTCTGGTGGCCCCAATGTCAGGACTTAGTTGGACACTTAGGTAGTCAGGGCCAGGGCCCCCAACAAGAAAGCATGGAGTTGGGACAGTTAAGACAAACAGCACTAATGTCCTGTTTTGCAGCCTTTGCAGAAATGACTTCTACAAAACATCCTGAAATAAAACAATTAACCACAAAGCATTTGTCACTATCACGAGCTGAGGCAGTTAAGACATAGGTCCTCAGATGCCAGCCCAAAAAGACCATCAGCATGTAAACATTAACCTAATAGGTAGACAGATGCATGATCAAAGCACACCCTGGTTGTTAAAGATAGTCCCACAATGATTCATTAGTTGCATATAACATCCAGTGCTCATCAGATCATGTGCCCTCCTAATGAATCATTGAACACTACATCAAAAAGTAATGATGTCCTATATGTTGGCTAACTGAATTTAAATTAAAAAAAAAAAAAGTTCCACAAAAGAGCTCACAAAAATCTCTAGACTTAGAAACTCTAATGGCCACCCTCTCGTATCCCCTCCCTCTCCGGGAGCTTTGTACTATCACTCAATAAACTTTGCTTTGCTGCCCACCACTCTTCTCTGGTCCACCTCTTTATTCTTCAAAGCGGCGTGACCAAGACTCGCGGGCTGTGATAAGTCACTGCTCCCACCTGTTAGCTCAGGCTCCTGTCAGCGCCGAGGGACGCCGTGCAATAGCTGGACTCTGTGCATCGTCCAGCCAAAAGAGAGAGGCCCTGCAGGTTCACACATCAAGACAGCAGCAGAGCAGTGCCTCCAACCCACATCTCCTGGTCCCTTAGTCAGACGTGCCCCAGCACAGCACTGGGGTTCAGATCTGTTCCTTTGACTCTTAGGGTCCCAAGCAGGAGGCGCAGTGTGGTCCGAGGGAGAAGGGGGAAGCCCAGTGGGCAGGTGTCCAGGAACTTTCAGGCCTTCAACAGAAATAAGCTAGATTTTATTATTTAGGAAAAGAAGCACTGCTGCTGAAAAGATCTTGAAAGCCAGACACTAAATGTGGCCATTTCTCCTTGCTCTGCAGAAACGTGCCACTTTCCTGCTTTTTGTCATGAGTGTGCATCAAAGTGCAGGAGGGGATGCGAGAGAGCATGTAACTGAGCAAAGCAGTGAATTGAAATTCAGTAAAAGAAGATCCCTTAGAAAAGGGTTAGCAGAGTCCAGAGAGCTCTGCAGGACAGCAGGGGGAAGGAACGCCACTCTCTGGAGGTGAATTTGGACCATTCCTTCCTACTCTTTTCACTTTCTCTCCGTTGGATGTGGGCTTGCTTCAGTCCCACGCTTATCCAGGGAAAGCCCCCAGTTTCCGCCTGGGCCTCAAGGAATTCTTGCTCTGGGTGAAGCTGCTCTCCACAGAAGCTGTCTGATCATGGGAGGCCAGCATGCTGGGGAGGGCGGGTGGAGAAGCCCATGCGGGAGACAGGTGCCCCTGAGCCCCAGCCATGAGTCCTCCCTGCTAAGACCCTGATCAACAGGGGTGCGCCGATGATCACAGGCCCTAAAACCTGAAGATCTGAGAGCAGAGCGACTGACTTGTGTTCTAAGCCATTACATTTGGGCTTCCCAAAGCTCACCCAGCCTTGATCTGCTCAAGCTTCAGAACTGGGTGTCGGGTTGCTGCTCTGTATGTGTGGAGAGTCCACTCAGGCCAGAGGTCTGGGAGCAGCAACACGAGCTCAAACCAGAGACTAAAGCAAGGTGCTTCAGAACTGGGAGCAGGGGGAGCTCCCTAGGAGTATGGAGACATCAGAGGACCCCAGGGTAAAGTAAGAGCTACTGCAGTTTCCTGCGTGGCCTGGGGCGCCCCCCACCCCGTGGGTGTTCACAATCACTGGGAACACCTCAGTGAGCGCATGCAAACTAAAAGGAGCCCACTTCATACCTTGTGAATCACATATAAGTAAGTTGGCTTTTGAGACGCTATCCCTCTGCTTCCAAATCAATCGTAACCTGGAAACCAAGGATCAACAGAGCAAAATAACCATAATGACCAATTACCTGCACACTATTTAACTGAACTGCCCATGAAAATCCATTATCTTGATGACACACTCATGGTCATGAATATTATTAGGGTTAATAAGGTTTTCCTTTGTAAAGAGTCACTAGCAATCATTGCTACATATTTACTTTTCATGTCAGTCTTCAGGACGTGTGACAGCCCAGGTTGAGCAGTGTGAATGCACCATTGCTTGAATTTACGTGGACCTCTGAGCACTAGGATCAGATGCCCACCTTGTTCATAGCATAGAAACATCTACTCTTTCTGGTCTGCTGCTGGAACGGACCACTATCCGTTGCCTGCCTTGAGTGAACCCTTCGCAGACATGCACAACGGCGGCGTGTGGGAGGCCACATCTCTGTGCCCAACAGGGAGGTGCAGGGACCCAGAATCACACGGGCCGCTGACCAGCGCTCCTATGGCGGCATCTCTCTGCCTCCTTGGGGATGATGCGGTACAGACTTTTCTTTTTTGGCTGATCTCTTGTATACAGAGGGTCCCCGAATTTGATCGTTCGACTTAGATTTTTCAACTTTACAATGGTGTGAAAATGATCTGCATTCAGTAGAGAAGTTGTACTTGGAATTTTGCATGTGGCTCTTGTCCTGGGCCGGCGGTGCGATCCTCTCTTGTGAGGCTGAGCAGTGGTGGCCACAGCTCCCGGTCAGCCAGAGGTCAGCGGGGTCGACGGCCAACATGATGACAATCATTCTGTTTGTCCCTTTCTGAACAGGACTCAGTAAATCACAAGAGATGGTCAACTCTTTATTGTAAAATAGGCTTTTGTCAGACGGTTTGCCCAACTGTAGGTTAATGTCAGTGTTCTGAGCACATTTAAGGTCGGCCAGGCTGAGCTGTGATGTTTGGTAGGTTAGCTGTATTAAATGCATTTCTGACATATTTTCAACTTATGATGGGTTTATAGGGACATACCCCCATTGCAAATCAAGGAAGATCTGCATAGTATGTTACAGGGTAGAGACATGACTACAACCCATGCATGCTTCTCCATGAAACCATTTACTCCTGACTCGAGGGCCCAGAGAGGCAGGTCCTCACTGAGACTTGGAGCATTGATCTCCGGGATATCCCTGAAGAAACTTCATAGGAGAAGCAGCCTTCACCAACAGTTTGAGGATTTAACAAATGCCTGGAGGCAAACCAAACAGGGGAGCGCATGCTGGGAGGCCCAGGCAGGCTCCGGGATCCATGGAAGGAAGACCAGGAAGGAGGGTTGGCAGGAAGACCCAGCTCGAAGCAGAAAAGCAGAGCCACCCCAGCTCCCTTTGTCTAGGCTGGGATCCAGGTGGCAGGGACAGTGCCCAGAGCCGGGCCTCCACACTGCCCGGGCCACACTCCACCTGCTCACACAAGCAATGTGTGCACTGACAAACCCCATCCTTGCTTACAAATTGAATCTGGAGAACATCCTACTCTCCTACTGACAACATCTCATTTTCTTCAGCTTAGCTTCCTCCCTCAGGCTCAGCTACAATAGCAGATGGGATTGGTAAGAACACTCTCACCCCACAGGATGATTTTCTTGATTTGATGCCCACACCAACTGAATTACTGGAAACACCAGACAGGCTTTCATAAGTACCACAGGCATGTCTGGTTTTTCAAGCCTCAGCAAAGGATTTTTTTCCATGAACAATATGAAACAGACTTAATAAAAATATAACAAAACAACATTCTCCTGATTCATTTGTGTACTGATTTTGCCTTTTCCAAAACTGCCATTAATTGTTAAGTATCTGATGAGTAAGTAATTCAATAGAAATCAAGTCAAATATTTTTATTTACAATTGAGAGAAATTTTGCTCATGCCACTTTTGTTAAGATGGGGGTTCACAGCACTTTGACTTGGTATAGCATTTCCAAAAATGCAATATAAGTTTAAAAATCACAAAACAATGTCAGATGTAGGTCTTTAAAGGCATTGAGTGTGGAAAACTAAACACAATAGAAAATGAAACAGAAACACAACTCCCACATCCAGGCTAACTTTCTTCTAAGGAGCTGCAAATCAGAGATGGAGCCAAGCATTACTATTTCCTACTGCGACCCCACTAATGAAATGTGCTCTGTACCCGTGGACACAGAGGTAGAGGGGGCTCCACGTGTGGGTGATATATGCAGACATATGTCTGGAGAGCTCAGGAAGCTTCCGGATGATTCTTTCCTCTCTGTCATTTTTCTCAAATTATAAAATTTCCCCAAATTAGAAAACCTACATATTTTATGCACCTGCCCAGAGCAGAAAGATTTTTTTCTTTGGTTTGCAGAGTGTCCTTCGTGTCTGACGTTAAATTGTTACTCGTCACCGATGAGGATTGTCACTGAAGACAGCAGGTGAAGTGGTCTCCGTGGCTCGAAGAATGCGCAGTATTTCACGGGTAACTGCTGTTGCTTCACTGAACCAAAATCGTGTCCGTGAGAGCAGAAGATGGGGACATCAACATTCAAAATGCATGTGAGTTTATGAAGAAATTAATCCCCTAAAAAAGTAGCAAGAGGATGTGCCAAGAGGCACATACTTGACTCTAAGTTTTTAAACAACGCCAACAATAAATCTGTCTTTCTTGATATAAGCATGCAGATAGATAAAAGTATCTGGAAAGAAACACACCAAAATGTGGTCGATTTTACTGTGAGTGTTTTTTAAAACATCTCTTTCTTTAAATTTGCATTTCTAAATTTCCTGAAAAGGATATCTATGCCTTTCTTTTTTAAAGAAAACATATCTTAGAGAACAGAGAATGAATAACCCCGGGTACAGCAAAGCCCGACAGAAACACTCCCTTTGAAGGGGAGCCTTCCAGCAGCTTGGCCTAGAGCTTCTAATTCAAAAGAAACTCCAGTTCTAATGTAAACCATTAATTCTTTAAAGTTGGGTAGATACAGTTTATTTGTAGCCAATTCTATTCCTAAAATGTTTCACTTTGTGCGGATGTTGGCACTTACTGCTGCGTTTGGGAACATGAATTCATCCACCTAAGACCTCGGGAACATGAATTCATCCACCTAAGACTTCCTGGATATTCGGTGCATCGGGCCCTGTGCTGAGTGTTTCACGTGCACGGTCCTGCTCACTACTCACAGTTACAGTCGTACGAACAAGCGATGAAGTTGAGATCGGGGGGGTGATTACCACGCTGAATCACCTGGTTCGCTTAGGGCTGAACTGTGTACCTAGAACTACTCCCCTAAATGGAATAACTCACAAGGCACACGTGAGCTTGGAATAAATAAGAGCTGTGTACAAATGAAATGACGTTGTGTCTCTGGACCGCTGTAGAAAAACACTGGTGTGGGGCTGCTGGTCAAGCCCCGTGAGGACAGCGATCCACACTCGGCAGGAGGAGACAGAGAGCAGGTGCTGATGGAGACCGCTCATTGCAAACACACAAGGCGACTCTGCTCCCTCCCCGCCGACTTCTGTCTTCTAGCAACTGGGACTCTGCTTCGTGTGCAGGGCAGAGATTGAAGCCCCGCGGGTTGCTAGGAACGCCGTAGGTTTGGGAGTGACCCTTCTGAGAAACCGAGTGTTTCAGAGCGTCCCATCTGTTTCTGTTGTTCGCCAGCACTTCCCAACCTTGTGGAAGAATCAGAGGTGAGAGAGAAGCAGGTCCCATGTGGCGTTCCACTCTCTTCAAACTCTTGTCTGGGTTCTCACGTTTTCAGATCGCTCACGAGAACCGAGGAGGCATAGGACTCAAAGCCAAGGGGAAAAAGCACAATTAAAACCTGTGAGCAGAATCCAGAGATGCCTGGTGTCCAAGCCGTGCCTGTGGCCGTGGGCCACGCCGTCATGCTGGGCGGTTGTTGCTGAGACGGTGCAGGAGGAAAATAAGGCCAACGGAGTGTGACGTGCTCCAGCCCCTCCCGCTGTGGGGGGGGAGACAGGTGTGGGGGTGGGGGTGAGGCCCACGGACGCCCACGGTGCCACCATGTCTGCCGTTCTTTAAATTCAAATAGACCATGTGGCGCCGTAAGTTGTCATGGTCTGACTCCTTTAAGAGTCACCGTCCCAGCGAACCATGAGAGACAATGGACTCTGAGGAAAAAACGGAGGGTTCTAGAGGGGAGGGGGTGGGGGGATGGGTTAGCCTGGTGATGGGTATTAAAGAGGGCACGTTCTGCATGGAGTGCTGGGTGTTATGCACAAACAATGAATCATGGAACACTACATCTAAAACTAATGATGTGATGTATGGTGATTAACATAACGTAATACAAGAAAAAAAAAAAAGAGTCACCGTCGCAGGACCCCTCAAAGGGACAGTGATGAGGGGAGGTGAGAGATCGTGCACCAGCCTGCAGGCATGTATGAACCCTCCGAACAGTGGAGGGGATAAGGCATGAGCAGGCCCCCAGTAAGCCAGCAAATGAGAACTCGAAGACTGAGGGAGGTGTGGGGCACATGCACGGTGGGGAGCTGAGTGGACAGGACGTCGTGGGCAGCAGCTGGGCCTGTGGCCCGGGGAGGCCACTCCAACTGGGTGCTCCAGCAACCCAACTCATCCTCTCCCAGCCCCGGAGCGGGGAGGGCCCGACTGAGGAGTCTCAGGGCTGCGCTCCCTCCCACGGCTTGTGGTGGAGCGGCATGGAGCCCCGGGCTTGCCCATGCGTCCCTCCAGCCCTGCCTCGGCTGCCACATGGCTCCTCCTTGCATGCTTGTGTCCTCGCGGGCCATTCTCCCACAAGGACACTCATAGTGCCTGGGGCCATCGGAATGACCTGTCTTAACTCGGTCACAGTTGCAGAGACTCCGTTCCACAAGGTCACATTTACACTCGCAGCTACAGGGTCCGGACTCACACACGCCTGTATGATGCCACCCACAGCAGTGGAGTGGGCGGACAGGGAAGGGGCAGAAGGATGCCCCTTACGACAGCAGTCAGGATAGGAGCTGCATTGGGCCCAGAGGGAGGAGTTAGTCTGGGAGACCCACCAGTGAGGACAGCCCCTGTGTCCACAGGACTGGGAGGAGGACACGCATCTCTGAATTTCTGTTTTGTTTCCACCAGAGACTGACTGACCATTGTCCTGTGGCTTCTTTTGTCCATCTTTAGATCTGATTGCTCTTTTATAGAAGCAGTGATGGGGAAGCGGGAGGTGCTCCCTGACGTTGTCCCCTGAGCAGCCTCCTCCAGCAGGCCTTCCAAAGCTCTCCGTGTGATTAGAAACCCTGACAGAAGGCTTCCTGTGATAGGACTTTACTATTTCAGTGTCTGGGTTACTTTTTACCAAGAGAAGGAACTATGATTATAGGATATTTGCTTTCTTGCTGAAAATGCATTTTCCTAAGGCTAAGATGTTGATTTGCTTTTCTTATATACACAAACAGCTTATATTTAAGGTAAGGTACTGGACTCAGTGTTCTACTCCAAAGCCCTGAATATTCCAACACATGTATAACGGTCTCCGAGGCCGCACACGAAACCAAAGCTGCACGGAGATCGGTCCATCTGCTGGCAGCGGAAGGAAGGAGGATCTATTGAGTTTACACTAAGTGCAGCATTAGAATTCAGTGAACTCATCGAAACAATTAAATATTTATAAAGTAAATGTCCTCCTTGGCATTAGAAGAAAATTCAGTTTGCCATATTCCACCCACAAGACCTGAAAAATTTTTAAATGTGCTTCTGAAATACGTCATTTGGACAATTATAACCTAACCTTCGCTTGGCTTCCTTGAACACTAATAAAAGTCAGTTGGAGCTGGGTGGTGGTTGTGGCTCAGAAGCAGAGAAATGACCAGAATCAGACTAGAACTTTCTAACTGGCTTCACATGGAAGTTTTAACTTAGTAACAATAAAGTTACATTAACTCCAAAAAAGTGCAAACTCTCCTAAAAAGTGGGGCTCATGGATTCTGACCAAGACCATGAATCAGGCAGTGGACTGAGACAAGAAGGGTTTTGGGGCGGGTGATTTGGTACTTCTGTGAACCTAGATAGGTTTCTTAGTCCTGACCGGATGTCCTCATCTCCAACCAGATGTCCGTGTCTTATGTTTCTGCTGCTGCAGGTCATCATAAAACCAAACAGAAATAAGGATATTGATTTTCTTTTTGTTCCCCACAAGTGAAGGTTTCCTTTGGAACTTACTGGTTTCCCTCTTTGTTCTTCACCTATTACTTCTGGGACCAGTGGTGGGTTAGGACCAATTTGAATGTGCTCCTCGTCATTCTGAGCTCACAGTGAAGGATTTGGGGTGTCCTGGAGTTGGGATGGGGGTTTCACGCTGGCTCTGCTCAGGCACCTATGAACATTGGAAACACACTTCGTTGCTTTCACCATCAGCTTCTTGTTGGCAAATTAGACATGTTTATTATAACATTTCTGGTTTCCCTCAAGCTCTGAACTACCACGAATCCCTCTATTGTTAGCATCAGATGAGGAAATGGGAGCTGCCTTCTGCCGAGCATCTTTCCTCAGGTGCCCATGCCCCAGTTTATTGTCCACGGACCCCCTGCCCTGCTCTGTCACCAGGGGACAGGGAGACTCACCATGGGAACACCAGGGTCCACACAAGGGGCAGCTCCTGCATGAGGATGAGGGCAGAGGCCACACGTGGCAGGGACCTCTGTCAGGAGAGCATGCGTCCCCAGATGGTGAGCTTCCCTAAACTTAAGCTTCACTTAGTGTAAGCTCCTTACGGGAGTCCCAGGTGAGGAGGGCTATCCCAGTGACAGCCTTGTGAGTGAAAATTTAATAGAGTGTGCCTTTGGGTCAAGTTTACTGGGAAACTAGCAGTTTTGAAGTGCGGCTCATGGTTTGAACACTTCTGGACATTTAAACTCTCTTCTGCTTTACATATGACAGAGTTTCTACCAGACTGATTTCCATAGAAAAAATCTGGTGGTAGAAACTCATTCCGAGGTTTCTTGTGTGGGATAAACTAGCTGATGCTGCAAAGTTTTAAAATACTTTACCTGGAATGGTGCAACTTCCCAGGAAATACTCATATTTTAAAATATCATTAACATGATTGCTTACACATTTGTGAATTCCTCTTCCAACCGAAAAAGTAGCCTCTGAGTTATTATGTATGTTTCATGGCCTTTTTCCCAAAACAGTGAAAAAGCGTTGGGGAGAAATCGGGTCATCACCGCCTCCGAGCCGGTACACGTGAGGTCCATCCTGCTGTTGGAGGCCGGGATGGAGATGCATCAGAGCAGCTCCTCAGAGTAAATGTGGAGACCCCTGTGTTCCTGATATCGAGTGGGGCCTAGTGCTCAGCTCATAACAAAAACATGAATAAGGAAACAATTAACATTGTAAAGAGGCTGTACTGGAAGGAAAAAATAAAAAGATCTCCGCAATCTTCACACCTATTGTATCTAAGGCTGGTATATGTGAATCTACCTGTTTGTCCATCCACCTGCCCACAGGTCACTCTCCCAACCTAGGGCAGTGACCTGGCACATTTGGGGCCTGGCAAACACATCTTGCTCATCTAGCAAAGTGGAGTCACATTCTGTCAAAGTGAGATAGAAAAGGCCAAGGTTTTCTGACTCAAGAATCGGGAGATCGCTTCCTCTCATAAGGGACAGTTCTGGGAATTTCCCAGTGAAGACGGACAGTCAGGAAGCTCCGTCTGGGGGGTGATGGACAGGACGGGGCCTCGGCCGTGTCTGTGCGGAATTCGGCCTCGGGGCCCTGAGGACGCCAGGTGCCCAGCCCGTGGTGAGCTGAGGAGCGCGGCAGGGGCCTGACGTCTCATCACGCAGCCCGCGTACAGCCCCCGGGCCAGCTTCCCTCGCCGAGCACCCACAGGTGTGTTTCCCGAGTGGAACGTGGGTGACGCCGCGGAGCAGACCCTGTGCCTTTGCTCGTCGGCACTGGGCTGTGGCTCCCGTCCCGCTGTAGCCCTGGCTGTGACCCTTTGCTCGTCGGCACTGGGCTGTGGCTCCCGTCCCGCTGTAGCCGGCTGTGACCCGACAAGCCAGTGCCGAAAACTCCAGGCTTGCCGCCCGCTCTACCGTGCAGACAATTTGGCTAAAACAAGGGCCCTCAGCCTTTTTTCAGAACCACGTCTGACGTAAGAAGACCGCTTCAGAAGGACAAGGGCACGTTAGAGGTCTCTGTTCATTTAGAGTAAGTGCGTTTGCTTAAATGTAACTTTCTTCAAGACTGTACAATACATCTTACACTACTTTATGTAAGAAAGAAATAACAGAAGAGCTTAGAAATAGCAGTTTATAATAAAAGCAGAATGAAAGATGTTATTTTTGTAGTCTGTGCTTTATCAGGATTGACATAGTTGTGTGTACGGAGTGAATATTTGGAATATATAAGTTGGATGCTAAGGTAGCATTTCCTGCATTGAATCAAATGAATTACCGACTTTAACTCATCTGCCCTTTGTAGTTTATGCTGGGCTGTGTTTATCCAGCTGTCTTTTATAACCATGTAATCTTGAAATATCACCAGAGTTACATCCACCAACCAAAACTAAAACCTGTGCTCTTCTCTTATATAACCAAGTCTGAGAATCTCCTTCCAGACGTGATTAAAGCCCTTAATGGGCTGCCTTTCCGGGAAGGAGTTGCTTGTCCTGGTGGGTGAGGCGGTCCCTGGGGAAGGACATCCTGCACCGGGACCCCTTCTGGCCGG
Source organism: Halichoerus grypus (assembly GCF_964656455.1). Taxonomy (NCBI): domain Eukaryota; kingdom Metazoa; phylum Chordata; class Mammalia; order Carnivora; family Phocidae; genus Halichoerus; species Halichoerus grypus. Next base: position 1,131,495 of record NC_135720.1, on the reverse strand, counting down.
GGCTCGTCCTGCTCGGGGTCCCCCATCCTGCCGTCCAGCTGCGCGGGTTTCAGACTTGCTTCGCCAGCCCCCACAACGGCGTTTGCCACTTCCTTGTGATAAGTCTCCTATGTACCTGTCTGGTTGAGCTTTGACTGAGGGGCCCCTCGATTGAAGGCAATTCCACAGAGGTTTACTGAGCAGCCACCGTGGTCCAGAAACCACCGGGTGCTGAGTGCAGTGGTCTTTGTCCTCAGGACACCCAGAGGCTGGTGGGACGGAGCAGCTGGGGGCACTTTAGAGCAGGTCACGGCAAAGGGGACAGCCCCTTCAGGAGGGCCCCAGGGACACCGGGGTGACGGGGGGGACAGAGGGCCCAAGAAGGGGTGGGTGCTCATCAGGCAGCAGAGCGGATCTGTGGGCCCTCCTTCAACCACTTCTCCTTCGCAAATTATATTTTACATGCGGATCTTTGCGGGAGAATTTTTAAAAATGTAGTCTGGAAGGTGGGCAGAAAAGGACCAAGGACAAAGTGCTGTCCGTCCACAGCTGGGCTGATAACAGAGCAAAGATTTGAAATAAAACAGTCCAAAGTGTTAGTAACCCTCAGTGGTGGGAGGCCACCCTGAGAGGGGAGACTCCCTCTCCCCCGCCCCCGTGCCCGCCCTGCCCGCCTGTTGCGGGTCCCTCTGTGACCCGGGGTCCCTCCTGCCACACACGTGCGGGCCTCCTTGCCCTGTGAGCCCGAGTCCAGGGTTTGCGGAAGGCGGGCCAGCAGCGCGTGCTGGGTCTCGACCAACCAGAGCAGCGTGTGAATTAGAAGGATTTTTAAAGTGTATTTTAGGCAGTGTTCCCCCACAAAGATGTGAGTTGAAATACTAAAAACCCAGCACGACCAAACTTCACTGTCTCGCCGTAGGACTGAAAATGTGGCGAGTGTAACGGGAGGTTCTCCTGAGTGCCCACTCAAGCCCGGCGTCACGTCCTCAACTAAATCCATGTAATTCTATCTTCAAACTTGGTATGTCAATGGAAAAAAAGCCGTTTATAATTACATATGATTTTGTGATTTCACACAGATGTTACAAGGTTTCAGTTTACAGTTTGAAAGTGTGCCTCCTGCCCTCACCCGCCCAGCACCAAGGAGGGCTGAGCCGTGCCCGCCGCCCCCGGGAGCAGGGGTGAGCCGCGGCGGGCGGCGGGGCTGACGCTCCTGTCCGACCCCAGCCCTTCCCGCTCCGCACAGCCCCGGGGTCAGAAAGCGCGCTCCTCCCCAGAGACCTGAGCCAAAGTCTGGGAAACAACGTCTTCGAAACTTTATCCGAGGGTTTCATACATCTGGCGATTCTTAAACATGACAAAAATAAATGGCCACACAACGAAATATTGAGTTTGGGATCACAAGAATCATAAAGTCTGATTAAAATACCATAAAGTTTGGTTGGTGGATGTAATTCTGGTGATATTTCAAGATTACGTAGTTATAAAAGGCAGCTGGATGAACACACCCCAGCATAAACTACAGAGAGCAGATGAGTGAAAATCGGTAATTCACTTGATTCGGTGTAGGAAGTGGTGCTGATAAAATACTGATAAAAATAGTTTCTACTTAAGTCACTCTGTGACAATTTCCCAAGTTCTTGTGTGTTGTTCCGTTACGGCGTGTGGCCAACAGTTTACATCTTACAAACGTCCCTCTTGTCTTTATAAAAGCTCAGACACACGGCGTTAAATGTCTTTCCCCTCTGATTATAAAAGAAATATATTTGTTATGAAAGTGGATTACTTACAAATTTGGCAATGCCCCATAATCATACTACCTGATGATAACCTCTATCGTTCATCAATGCATTTACACGCGGATTTCTTCGTTCCTATAGGTAGTCTTCAGATGGCGTGTGTGGGGACATTTTTTAACTTGTTTATTTTGAAAGTATCACATACCTATTGAAAGTTAAAACATAATTACAGATCTTCAAAATGATTACATAAGGTAAAACACCATGTGAAGCATCTTGTGTGTTTCTTACCCACTTATGATAACTTCTGTCCTTACTTCTTGGTCTTAAGTCTCTTGTCTTTTTTTTTTTTTTTTTTTTTAAATAATTCTACCGCATGCCTTTGCATCCTCTACCACTGGTTTAATCTGTGCTTCTGTTTTAGCACTTTATACAAATGAAACTTAAAATACGTGTTCTTTTATGTCTGGTTTCTTTAGACTGATATTGTGTTTATGAGATTAATTTGGATCACTGCACATACACGCCATTCATCCATTCTGGTGAATCTAGAGCACCATCGCCACAAATAGAGAACCACCATTCCACTGCCCACGGACTTGTTACCTGTCTCTGAGTCACACCTCAGGCTGCCATGACCTTTCCCGCATCCTCCACCTGCTGCCCGTGAGGGTGCAGCAACTGGGGCGTCTGCCCTGGATGATCCCTGGGTCCTAGGGACACACGTCTTCAGGATCTGATGACACCAGTCGGCGGATTTCCATGGTGACTGCAGCAGTGCCCCCAGAGGTGGGGGGACGTCCCCGCTCCCCATCCTCACCATCGCGTGCTCATCTCCCCAGGTTGGTACCTGGGATGGTGTCTCTCCCCCTGCTGGGTTCTGTCAGTCAGCTCCTCTTTCTGTTCGCATCTGTTCGTGGTTGGCGTGCATTGGGCTGTTTGCTGTTGTACCTTTGCAAGTCTTCATCGGCCGTTCCGCTTTCCTCCTCTGTAAAGGGCCAGGTCAGGCTTCTTGACCATTTTTCTACCGGATTTTCTTTCTCTTGTTGCTTTGTAAGATGTCTTTATATATTTTGAACACAAATAATGCATTTAAGTTTTTATAGATTTGCCTTTTTTTTTTTTTTTCTCTCCACACTTTGGACTTTTGCCTGTAATCTCTTTGGCTGAAGAAAAGTTCTTAAATTTAATATAGTTTGATTTATCTTATTCTCTAAGGTTAGTAGTTTTGTGTCTTGTCTAAAAAAAATGTTTGCTCTACTCTGAGACCATGAAGAAATGCCACTATATTGTCTTTTGAGATCTTCACTGTTTTGCTTTCACATTTATGTCTATGATCCACTTAGAATTGAATCTTGGGAAATTGTTCTTTTTTTCTCATGTGGATACAGGTATTGCAGTTCCGTTTATGACTTTATCTCCTGACTCCTGTGTGTCGTGATATTGCGGCGCATGCAGTGTCCGTGTGTGTGAGGGTGAGCTTCCGGGCTCCAGACCCTACTACCTACCTACTCAGGGGCCAATGCCAAGGCGCCTTTAGTACTGAACGTGACGGATCGCGGAGATCACGGATCCGCGTGAGGGAGAATCAGCCCTTCACAAGAGTGTCTTGCAACCCTTGCGTGTGGCGCATCTTTCCTTTGGTCAGATCGCATTAGTTACACAATGCAGTTTTATAGTTTTCTACATCACGGGTTGTGCACATCTGTTCTTAAGTTTAATGTTATCAATACAACAGGTTAAAATATTTAATTTTTACCTTCTTGAACCTGGAATGAAAATGTACCTGGATTTTATATATATTGTCCTTATATTCAGCAAGATTACTTTTATTGTCTCTTTGTTTATCAGTATTAGGGATGTTTTCCATGTCACAAAATCTTCTTCTGAAACAGCATGGTTCAACCATTTACTGTAGGAATGTCAGATGTGTCTAATAATTATGTAGTTTCATAGAATGAACTCACTGAATTACAATCACTGTGTTATAAACTTCTGATATGTATTGGTCTCAAGTTTATACGCATTCTCGTCCAGCATATGAGGACCTTGGAAGTCACAACTCCATCCTAACAACAAGTTAAAGCTGAACAAATTGGAAAGTGAACAACTGTCTTTGGATCTGTAAGAGAAATGATGTCCCAGGGCAAACCACTGCTCCCAAAATTGGAGGACCGACAGGCAAATACAGAGAATCATGGTTTACGAGAGCAGGACCTAGCGCCGGGCAGAACACCTGCACTGGGATGGATGAATTGCTGGAGGCTCCACGTGGATGAAACAAAGAGAACATATCCAGGGGCCCAGACGCAGGCCCCTAGACTCCTGAGGGTTTTGTCCCGGAGGACACTTACCAGAAGAGAAAACTCCCCTTGGGCTTCGATGGTGGAGGGACGAGGAGCCAATGTGAAATACAGCAGAGCACTGTCCTTCCCGGCAAGTTCTGTCCTCAGGGAAACTAGTCAGCCAGAGCTTGACCTACCTGGGGAAGGAAAATACCCACCTCCAGCCCCCCAGACACCCTGCCCACCTCACGGGGGCAACACAGACCCCAGTCACAGGACTGGAGAACACCCCCCCCACACACCTCACTGCATCACCAAACACCTCTAGGTCACATCGTGTCTAGCACCCTGAAAGGCAAAAAACACAACGTAAAGATGCAGAGCAGTGTCAGCACAAGAAGTGGTGGGATAGTGGAGTTATGAGACTGGAGATTTAAAATGCTATGATTAACACCCCAAGAGTGCTAACAGATAAAGTTGACAATGTGCAAGAACAGATGGGCAGTGTAAGCAGAGAGATGGAAATCCTAAGAAAGAACCAAAAGCTATGCTGGAGATCAAAATACTATAACAGAAATGAAAATGCCTTTGATGAGCTTATTAGTACACCTGACATGGTGGAGGAAAGTCTCTGAGCTAAAGGTGTCAGTAGAAACCTCCAACATCGAACAACCGCGAGAACAATGAATGACAAGAACAGAACAGAATACCCCACATGCATCATGGGAATGCCTGAAGGAGAAGAGAGAAGGAACAGAAGAATCTTTGGAACAATAACGACTAACGACTTCTCCAAATTACTGTCAGACGCCAAACCACAGATCCAGGAAGCTCAGAGAGCACCACGCCCGATTCACACCAAAAAAATTCACCAAAGGCATATCAATGTATCTTCCCTTCTGGTACATTTATATGACTTAGTTTCATGGTAAAATCCCGGACTACGTGAAATGTAGTTTTTATGGTTGTAACTCACATTTGTGGCCAAAGTTTGTTCAGTTTTCCTGAGAGTTGTCTGATCTTTCTCTGTTCTTTTTATTTTATTTTTTTAAAAGATTTTATTTATTTATCTGAGAGAGAGAATGGGAGAGAGAGAGAGCATGAGAGGGGGGAGGGTCAGAGGGAGAAGCAGACTCCCTGCCGAGCGGGGAGCCCAATGCGGGACTCGATCCCAGGACTCCAGGATCATGGCCTGAGCCGAAGGCAGTCGCTTAACCAACTGAGCCACCCAGGCGCTCCTCTCTGTTCTTTTTAATGTTAACTTTAATAAAATCAATTTCCAGTATATATTTACATCAGTTTTTGGATTGATCTACCCACCTAATTATGCCCCTTCAATGTTATGGTTCTCTAGTATATTATAATATCAAAATTGGGTAAATCAGAACTTTTATTACAGCCTCCTTTCTTCTGACTCCTCTTTTGGCATTATGTCTTCCATCGTCCTCAACTGTCTGCTGACATGTGGTCAAACATTGTTTCTGCTCTAGACTTCAATCTCTACATTTATGCAGCAAAGAGACCAATGAAAACAGAGCATCTCTGAGTTTCCTTTCAAGTTTGATGTTCTCCTATTCTTTGGATCTAAGTTCTTAACCTGGAAACATGGTCATTACATTCTCTGTTCAAGCCAGCACGCAAGGGGAGAGGGGACGTACCCAAGGGGACTCGATAGCTGGTGGCCTGGGACACATTCCACAGCCTCCATCCTGCTCGACAGCGCAGGGCTTTGCTCACTGGGAGGGTTCCCACTGAAATAGGAGAAAACGACAGGATGATGGGAAAACCGAATCGAATTTTTCTTCAACGAAATGCTTTGCCTGTTGGTTCAATAGTCAGGATATAAATTTGGGAATCGGTTTTTTAAAATGCTTTATTTTCTCCTAAAATACAACCAAATATTTAAACTATTTACTGTTGAGACACATGTACAGTTTTTAAGTAATTAGCACATCTGGGTAGCAAGGACTGAAGGTGGGGCTCTGAATGGCCTGTTTGAAGGAAGGCGAAGTGAGCGTGGAGCCCCCGGATCACCCCAAATGCAGGTCACTTCACTAGGTTGGAATTTCTCTTTCTGGAAGTTGGAACGCAAGCTACTGTTCTGTGAGGAGATGCAGACGAGATTTTTTAGTGTCTTGAAAGATGTATTTAAATCGGGGATAAAAAGGCCTTGGAGGTTTGGACAGGCATTTATCAGGATTAAAGTAATCCAAATGTGTCTGATTCATGCTCCATAGTCTGGATGCTGGGTTTAAACTGCAGATGTCTGGCGGAAAAAAAGACTCATTTTTCTTATACTTTATGTTTTTCTAAATTTATTGAAGAATTAACTTTAAAATAATTTCATTTTAAATGGAATTCAAGTTCTGGGGCAGGAAATGGATAAAATGTGGAAATCCTTGGAGTCTGCTAACTTGTGCAGAAGGAGCAGGGAAGTGCTCCTGACCGGCTGGGCTGGCCCGCCTCACCAGCACCAGCTGAGAGCCCAGGGCCCACACAGCACCCCGGCTGCACAGCACCCCACGCCCACAGAGCACCCCGCACTCTGCACAGCACCCTGCACTCCGCTCCCTCCATCACAGCACCCAGCAGGGCTTTATCTGGCTCCCTCTTGGGAGTTGAATCATTTCCAACCTGCTTAGTTTGTAGAAATCAAGCGAAGATCGGATCTGCATCTGATTTGGGGGGCTGGCGACACACTCTGTGGTGATGAGATTATTTTGGCAGGACAGTAAGGATGTGAAGCACACATTCCCCTGTTCAGGATTGGCATATGATCCCTCATTCCCTTGTGTCACCCCACAGATTGCACAAACCTTTCCAAGGCACTTCATGAAGGTGGTTCTCAGAAGCAGTCTGAGGCTCGCTCTAGCAGAACCCCCTTCTCCACCTTTCTCCCAGCTCAGACTCAGTCATTCTCAAAGCTCCCACTGCTCACTCCCCCTTCTTCAGCTGTGTTCAACCCCAATCGATCTCTGCACCAGGGACCCAGACAGATACAGAAAGATATAAACCAAATAACATATTTTTTCTAAGCTGAATCATCTGATTTCATCACTTCTTCCTGAATTTTATATTATGTATCTAACAATATAAAATTGTTTACTCTCCAAACACTAATTAAATACATCATGTCTTTTGCTTTCAGCAATTTTTTTTAATTTCAAGCTCTTGCATAAGTATTAATCCAAAATCTTTGGTCACTTTAATTATTTCTCTTGAGATTCCATTTTTTAGAACACTTTTAGGTTTTTAACAAAATTAGGAGGGAGGCGCAGGGAGTTCCCATACCCCCCGCCCTCTCACGCACAGCCTCCCCTGTCATCAATACCCCCACCAGACCAGCACATTTGCCACAATCCATGACCTTCACTGACACATCATAATCACCCCAAATCCACAGCTGACGCTAGAGCTCTCTGGAAGTTGTATCTTCTGTGTGTTTGGACAAATGTGTAATGACATGTGTCCCTCATTATAGTATCACAGAGAGTATTTTCACTGTCCTAAAGATCCCCTGTGCTTTTCATATTCCTTTGTCCCCCACCCCCGACCCTCTGACAGCCACCAATCTTCTTGCCGTCCCCATAGTTTTGCCTTTTTCAGAATGTGAAATAGTTGGAAACACAAAGTGTGCAGCCTTTTCCGATTGGCTTCTTCCACTTAGTGATATGCATTGAGGGTTCCTCAATGTCTTTTTATGGATTGATATATTTCATTTCTTTTTTAGCCCTGAATAATAGTCTATTGTCTGGATGGACCACAGTCTGTCTACCCATCACCTACTGAAGGACATCTTGGTTGCTTCTAAGTCTTGGCAGTTATGAATAAAGCTGCTATAAACCTCTGTGAGCAGGTCTGTGTTGGGGACATGTTTTCCAGGATTGCTGGATCGCATGGCAAGAGGGTGTTTAGTTTTGTGAGGAACCACCCAACTGTCTTCCAAAGTGGCTGCCCTGTTTCACAAGTCCACCAGCAGTGAGCGAGAGTTTGTGTTGCTCCAAATACTTGCAGCATTTGGAGTTGTCAGTGCGTTTGACCTTTGACCATTTGAATAGGTTCAGAATGCTAGTTCATTAATTAAATTTGCATTTCCCTGATAACACATGATGTGGAGCATCTGTTCATATGTTTATTTCTCATCCGCACATCTTTGGCGAAGTGCCTGTTAAGGTTTTAACCCATTTTATAATCAGGTTGCTTGTTTTCTTATTGTTGGGTTTTAAGAGTTCTGTGTATATTTTGGATGACAGTCCATTATCATACATGCCTTTACAAATATTTTCTCTCAGCCTGTGACTTACCATCTAGTTCTTCTGATATTATCTTTCACAGAACATACATTTTTAATTTTAATCAGGTCCAGCTTATCAATCATTTCTTTCATGGACTGTGTCTTTGGTGTCCTATCTCAAAAGGCATCACCATGCCCAAGGTCATCTAGGCTGACTCACATTATCTTCTGGGAATTTTATAGTTTTGTGGTTTGCATTCAGGTCTATGATCCATTTTGCGTTAATTTTTGTGAAGGATGTAAGGTCTGTGTCTAGATTCATTTTCTCACATGTGGATGTCCAGTTGTTCAGCACCTTTGTTAAAAGTTTGTCTTACTCCATTGTATTGCCTTTGCCTTTTTGTCAAAAATCAGTGGAATAAATGGGGGTATACTCTTGGGATCTCTATTCTGTTCCATTGATTTACTCATCTATTCCTTTGCCAACATGACACTGTCTGGACTGTTATAGCTTTATGGTAAGTTTTAAGTCAGGTAGCATGAGTCCTTCGTTTTCCTCCTTCAATATTGTGCTGGCCATGTTTGGTCTTATGCCTCTCCATATAAACTTTAGAATCAGTTTTTCAACATAGATATCGATGTTAAAGTTTTTCCTGGGATTGCATGGAGTCTACGGATCAATTTGAGAAGGACTGCCATCTTGACCATATTCTTATCCATGAACATGGAATAGGTCTTCATTTATTTATTTGTTTTACTAGAAAACTTTTTGAAATAAAAAAATTCTTATTAGAGTTTCATAGCTATTCTTATTTAGATCTTGTACATAATTTTAGTTGTATACCTAAGTATTTCATTTTGAGGGGGTGCTAATGTAAATTGATATTTTTTAAAATTTCAAATTCCATTTGCTCATTGTTGGCAAATTATTTTTATATATCACCCTTGTGTCTTACAACCTTGTTATAACCACATATTAGTGTCAGGGTGGTTTCTTTTTTTGGGGGTGGCAGTTTCAGTTCTTTCAGATTTTCTACATGGATAGTATTATCATCTGCAAGGAGAGCTTTTTCTTTTCCTTCCCATCCTTGTCTTGTACTGATCTTAGTGCAAAAGCTTTTAGTTTTTCATTGTTAAGTGGGATGTTAACTATGGGTTTTTGTAGATATTCTTTATCAGGTTGAGGAAGTCCCTCTCTATTTCTAGTTTACTGAGAGCTTTTTACTATAAATGGATGTTCGATTTTGTCAAATGATTTTTCTGCCTCTGTTGATGTGATTATATGATTTTTCTTTTTAGTCTGTTGTTGTGATGGATTACATTAATTGATTTCAAATGTTGAATCAGCCTTGTGTATCTTGGATAAATCCTACTTGATCATGATGTATAATTTTTTTATACATTGTTGGATTCAATTTGCTAATATTTTGTTGAGGACTTTTAAATCAATGTTCATGAGACCTATTAGTCTTTAGTTGTCTTTCCTTGTAATGTTTTTGGTTTTGGTAATAGGGTAAAATTGGCCTCATACAATGAGTTAGAAAATATTCCCTCTGTTCTATCTGTGAAAGAGATTGTAGAGATTTGGTAAAACCTCTTAAATGTTTGGCACTTAAAATAACTTTTAGACAAATATTGAAATAACTGGGAATTGTTTGTTTACCAATTTGGAAACAGGTTTTAAGCCAGTGCCCAGGCTCTCAAGCTCAGAGTCTTCCTTAGAAGCTTGAAATGGAGTGGAGAGGGTTGATGAAAAAGAGAAAAATGGAAGTTTCACACTTTAGTGTGACTTTATCTGAATCTTATTGTTCAAATTCTGGTAGAAAAATGTTTCTAGACTGTATTCTTTTATTGTTTAAGAAGAGGTTCCAATACATTTTAAAAAATATACTTTCTCTTACAACACCTTGATCATCCACCTTAACTTTAAAGTTCTAAGAATTCCTTTGTTGTTTAAGGTGAAGAATGTATGAAGACTCACATTATTTGATGGTATTAATGATTTTGAATGTTGACTTCAAAGAGTATTTGATCTTTTTTTGGGAAAAGAAAACTCATATATTTGGGGATAGAGTTTTTATTTCTTTTTTTACATCTTTATTCTTGGCTGAACTCACAACCTTAAAGACTAATGCTTATGCACCTGTGGTTACGCTTTATGCAGTATTTGTTCATATAAATCTACTTGAACCCACTCATTGCTCCCCTCTAAAATTCCTTCCACTTGCCTTTTCCAAACCTTCCTCTCATGGGATCCACTGTCCTCACTTCACACTTTTCTGAACAATGGTTCCATTATTTAAACTGTGTAATGGTCACTTAGCTGAACACTCACTTGTTTAAAACACACTTAGCAAATATAAATATTTCAGGGAACAGAGAGATTTCAACTCTACTCTTTCCAGGATGTCTATAAAATTTTTAGGCTCTATCATTTTTACAACTAGCTTGTTTTACTGCATAATATCTTCCAGATATTTTTTTCATTAAACTTTGACTCAGTAATTCCATGTCAATTTTTGTTTCCAAAATGTGTGTGAATCTTTCTTATACAACCTCAACACGGTGGTAGGTAAATTGCAAAAGTAAATATTCTTTTGACTTGTTTTGGTCAGCAATATAATTTCTCAGACACTGAAACTGCACATGAACTGTCTGAATTCTGGTATTTTTCAATAGCATGGCTATTTATTAGTCAGAAAGTACCCAATACATTGATATTTTTGTGCTGTTTAGAAAAAAAAAGAAAATTTTATATTTGCATTATCTCTAGGGCATGCAATGAAAGAAATAAATAATATTTAAAATATCAATCATTTATCACCATTCCAGTCATCTGAAAACTTTCGTACCCAAGAATCTAGAAATAATCTACAATTGCCTGTTAAATGTTTGTATTTTACCTGATTATGTGCCATGGAATGAGGATAGGCTCTGGTGCCTGGGCAGTGCTAAGAATCAGCAGATGTAATGCTTTTGCAAAGTTGCCAGTTTTTTTTTTTTAAGCAAAACTAATTAACACTTAACCAGTGATACTTATTTGGGTGCATACTATCTGCATGACTTTGTTCTGTATCCTCATTTTCCAATATGCACTTTAATGCAATAATACTTTATTTTTAAATTTGAATAAATTTATAGAAAGTGACATAATTTAATGCCATCCAGTGTGATTAGGACAGATAATCCTCAAAATATTAAAAATAGAACTACCCCACTGTCCAGTGATCACACTAAAGGGTATTTACTCAAAGGATACAAAAATAGTAACTCAAAGGGATACATGCACCCCAATGTTTATAACAACATTACCTACAACAAAATGGAAGCAGCCCAAGTGCCCATTAATAGATGAGTGGTAAAGATATGGTCTATATATAAAATGGAATATTACAGAGTGATAACAGAGAATGAGATTTTGATATTTGTGACAACAGGGACAGAGCTAGAGGATATGATGCTAAGTGAAATAAGTCAGTCAGAGAAAGACAAATACTGTATGACATACTCATAGGTAGACTCTAAAAAGCAAAATGAATGAACAAAGAAACAAAAAACAGACTCTTGAAGACAGAGAACAAACTGGTGGTTTGCAGAGGGGTGGTGGGTGGGGAAAGGGGCAAAATAGATAAAGGGGATTAAGAGGGTACAAACTCTTCCAGTTATAAAATAAGTAAGTCACTGGGATGAAAAGTACAGCCTAGAGAACATAGTCAGCAATATTGTATTAACATTGTACGGGGACCACCCTTGTTGTGATGGGTGCTGAGTATGTGTATGACTGTTGAATCACTGTATCGTTCACTATGTGTGTACTAACACAACACTGCATGTTAATTATACTTCAATTTTTAAAAAAGAAAAACAAAACCTTTAGTGATTCAAAAAAGGTAAATCAGTTTTTATAGTACCTGGATCAGCCCCGAGAGACTGGTTTTCAGAGATGCAAATGGTTTGACCCTCTAAGAACCTGAATTTCACTTGTCCATTGACTCAGAAAGTCCCTGCTCCATTTTGAAGATGCTTTTACCACAGAACAAACAAATCAGACCACATAATGCAGCACCAGCAATTACTTGCTTGGCATAAACACAGCCAAAATGGTATTGTTCCCACAATGACTTCATTTAAATCTGCTCCTTTTCCCCCTCACAGGAATCTAGAAAGATCACCAAGTTTCCTTATGTGAAGACTGAGAGAAAAAAAAAAAAGATTCAGAGTAGAAAAGGAAAGAGTACTTTCCAGGGTTCACAAATACCAGCACTTAACAAAGGCTGGAGGCCCCAGCGGACAGCAGAGGATTAACATTCAGATGTTGAGGGACAGAGTCTATGGTCTAAACTGGCCCATCAATTTCTCCTGCCATCCATGCCTGCCCCACATTCCATTTGCCAAGATTTAATACTTTCCTATCTGAATCACTTTATTGCACATAAAGCAGGCAAAAGGGTTTTAAAAGTTACACCATTAAACTCTCCATTCTTACCACTTATATAACTTCATAATTTTTGAAAATCAATCACATCTTTTTTTGTGCACATAGGATGTGCATGAAGGCAGTGTGTTAGCACTGGGAATTAGAGATAATTCGCATTTCCTTGTAGTTCCCAGGCAGCAAGGTATGGGTTAGTTTTTGGTATCATTTTGGAAGTTCTCAATGGAGTAAGTGCCCATTGACCCACCTGCAAGTTTCTGGTAGTTCTCAAGAGGAATGAGCAAAAACTGGTGGGAAGCGAAAGGAAGCTTGGGTCCACTCTGTTTTCTGCTCTCTGCGAGTCACCCATGCACCTCGAGGAAGGGGGAACAAGAAATATGAGGAAGTATTCAGAAAGCATATCTGACCCCTGGCATTCTGGGCGAGCGATCACATGCTGGATAGTGTGTGTCCACCATTCGTCACTGCGTGGGTTCTCATTTTCAAGTCATGTGTAGAATTAAACCTCATTAAGAATGATCCCTCCAGCTGAATAACCCAGAAAGGGTCGTGATGAAGCTGATGAGGATTTTCAGAGAATTCTCCTCTTTGCCTCTGCCAGTTGATGTTGTCCTGTTGGCTGTATTTCCGGAACGCAGAGGCAAGCATGCCTGTCGGCATCTGTCTTGCACGGGGGATGAAGACAGGATGGTGTTCACACGAGCAGCCAGAGAAAGTGGCCTCTGGGTCTCCACGCAGCCCCTGCTGAGCTCTCAGGAACTCAACAAACATGACGTCCTATGTGCTTTCAGTACAATGAGAAGCAAATGCCAGTTTCCCAATGTGTTTTACAGAAAGATAAATGGAGAATTTTGGTCATTTTCTGAAAGATGTTTTCAGAGTTAGCAGGTGCCAAAATGGAGTCCCTTAAAAGAAACTAATTCCAGATAGTTCTCTCCCCAAGGATCCTGTGCTAGTAATTATAAAGGAACACAGTAATCAAGAAAACAGTGGACCTAAAAGAGGCTTTGAAGGCATTGGAAAGAAGCTGATCCTGAGTGTGAGCCACGCTCTGTGAGGTCACGGAAGATTGCCTGAGATGTGGGCCACGAGTCAGCCCCCAGGCGGATGATAGGACCTGCAGTAGGACTTACAAAGTCAGGAGCTGCTGGTGCGACAGAAAGAGCCAGCCTGAAGGAAACACTGGTCTACAACACATTCTGGGACCGTGGAGCCAAGTGGGGCCTCGTGTCTAAGCTTGTTGTGCCCACAGGGTGTGGCGCAGGGAACACAGGCTCCTGTCTCAGACACAGGTCACCCCAGACCTGGAGAGAAGTGCAAGCCGCATGGGCCGCAGACCTGCTGTTGAACGTTGTCATCGTGGCTCTGCCAGATGACATTGCAACTTCTCTCTCCTTCAACCTTCAAAACAGGGCTCTTGGCTGATGTCACAATAAGGAAGGTCAGGAATATCCCGGCTGTCTTTGCTCGGAACGCCCGAGTCCAGGTCAGACGCAGACTGACTCATGACACTCCCGTGAGCTACAACATCCTTTATCCCAGGAACTGAAAGAGTAATATTCCTAGGTACCGTGTATTTTGGGACCCCAAGTACATGCTTATGTACAGAAATTATTTTAAGACTTCTGTATTTGACTCTGAATTAGGGGAGCTGGGTTTATATGTAATACACACACATTCATACACAAAACAGCTGCCATTTTAAGCAAGTTGCTGATCACTGAAAACATCGTGGTGACAACTGGAGGTGGGGTATTATCTGCACCCCAGAAGGCCCCTGCTGCCTGTTTAGTCAGCCCCTGCCCTCCCCAAAGGCGATCCGATAACCTTGTGGCTAGAACCATAGATTGGTTTTTATCTGTTCACCAACTTAATTTCCGTGGTGTCATATGACCCCGCGCACGCGGCATGACCCTTGGGACATTCATCCCTGCCGCGAGTAGCGGCCGAGGTTTCTTCCCTTGAAGTCACCTGTTGCGCTGAGACGACACGTGGTGCTCGAGCTATATGGATCGTCCTGGGGTGTTAGTGGGGCCTCGGCAAGCAGCATACACGTGAACACACATGTGCACTTCTTGAGGCACACGCACATGCACGTTTGTGCCACAGACCACGCAGCACCTTACGTGGCCATGAACATGCGTGCCCCCAGACGCCCACGGCCAGCGGTCCGTCGCCCCGGAGCCCAGCTGCTGTCCCCGGAGACCAGCGCCACGTCCGGGTCAGGGCTGCGCCTTCCGGGAGCTGCTCCTCGACTGTGCCTGAGCGGCCGGGGGCTAAGGCAGAACGGCCCTGCCACGGCCGCGGGGGGAGCCACGGCCTTCTTTAGCCACGGCCGCGGGGGGAGCCACGGCCTTCTTCCACAGCCACCTGTGGCTTCAGCACTAACAGCATTGCCGACCCACGGAGAAGGGGCAGTGGTCGGGCACGTCCCCTGCCCCCTCCCCGGTCCTTCCTCCGGTGCTGACGACATCTCCGTGGCAGGGTCTCTCTGGGACCCGCCTCGCTTGCCCCCACAGGCCTCCTCTCACACCCCCTCCCATCTTGGCTCTGCTTCTCGGAGGCTGCAGTGTCCCGGGGCTGCTCCCCGATTCCTGGAGTTCCCCTCGGCCCCAGAGTCAGGGTGTTGACCACGAAGGCTCGATCTGCAAACCTTGTCCGGGGGTCAAGCTTCCAGTGTACAATATCTTGGAAACACCATTTAAATAAGTGACTTGAAATTGAATTCTCAGACAAGGAGGAACCTCTGGGAGTCCGTGTCCTAAGACAGGTATTTCCCTGAAGGTGAGCCTGCTGGTCTTGGGGCACAGCCCGAGCATTTAGGAGATAACGCTGGGCAGTTCTCCAGAAGAGAGGTGCCCATCTCCCACGGCATCCATCGGGGGCACAGCCACGTTTTCATGGTTTATTGGGGTGACCAGAGAGCTTGCCCACTTTCATCTCGCATTTTCTGTCTTGTATTATTGATATTTAGGGGTTTTCCTATGAGTCCCACACAAGTTCCTGATCGGTTGATGGGAGGCAAATACCTTCTTAGGCTCATCTTTTTAACTCTCTTCAGGTGGGTTTTCTTTGATGAACAAAGTCAGTAATTCTTATATAGACCAGCGTGTCATTTTTATCATTTATAGTTAATATTCTGAATGTCTGCTTAAAGAAACCCTGCGCAACTATGCCTTCAGCCCTAGTTCATCAGCGACCCCCAACACGCCCACTGGAGAGGCAGTCACAACATCCAGCCACCACGTCAGGGTCGGTAAGGGTGGGGCCGCTGCGACCCGGAGCCCCTGCCGGGAGGAATGGAAGTTAGTACGCGCACTCCGTGGTTGTCAGCGTTTACGGAAGCAAAGCGTGAGCCACCCTGACCCTCTTGAGGTGGGCAGACAGCGGGGACACCCCTGCACTTCCGGCCTCCTGACGCTAACCTCTTTGTGTAACTTTCTCCCCGAGGGCCCTGGGCTTGTGACTTGCTTCCCCTCGTGTCACGTGTCAGAGGTGACGGACGTCGCTGCCCCGGACAGGTGGTGCTACGTGGCAAAGGCAGATCCCTCACGATCAGGACGCTTGGATGACTCCGTCTCTGCTGATGGAGGGGCTGTCCTGCCGGCCGTGAAGAAACACGCTGAGGTGAAGGCCTTGAGGCAGGGCCTGCGGGCGGTCTCTGGGGTGCTGTCCTCCAGCTTCCAGGACCTGGCCGACAACCACCGTGTGGCCTGGGGTGCCCTGAGCTCCAGAGAGGTCACGACCTGCTGGCACCTTGACTGTGGCCTTGGGCGCTGAGCAGAGGACCAGCTGGGCTCAGCCCGACTTCTGACTCACAGCAACCACGGGATGATAAACACCTACAGTGTTTGTGGTAATTTGTTACACAATGATAGAAAATCAACACAATCCCCCCAAAAAACGAGTTCATCTCTCCATCAAAAGATGTGTGTATATTTATGTCAGCTTTATTCATAGGACTCCCAAACTAGAACTAGGCCCCACGTCGTAACAGGGAAACAGCTAGAGTGGGGCACACCCACACAACACAACAGCACAAGCAATACGAGGGAACTGCGTCCAGATCACACCGACCACTGGGGTGAGACTCCCACACGCTGTTCAGTGAGAGAAGCCAGGCCACGGAGGGGGCATGTGCTGAATCGTCCCACTTACAGAAGTGACGGATGACAAAGCTAGTCGATGGCTGTGGCGTGGTCACCTCGGGGCCTGCAGAGAGGACACTGACGGGGGTGGGCTACGGAACTTTCCAGAGCGGGAATGTTCTACATCTTGGTCTAGATGTCGGTCACATGGCTGCCTATGTAAATATTCAGTGAGCTGCCCACCCAACACAGGTGAGTTTATGTCCAGGCTGCATGTCAATTTAAGAACTTTAACAACTAGAAGGAAAAAGGGAGCGAGTACGTGTGGGCACGGTGGTTTGCTGTCAGGCGTTTGCAGACGTCCCTTTGAATCCCCGAGTCCTCCCTGCAAGCACAGGTGAGTCACCTGCTTACCAGGTAGAAGACGACCAGACGCATCCTCGGCTCGAAGAGCACGGCGATGTTTGAAGGGGTCCCTGCAGGGAGCGGGGGCACTTTTCGAGCAGGGAACCCTAACAGGAACAGAGGGAGCGGTCGGGGCCCAGAACCGCCCCTGCCTTCCTTCCTGCCAACACCAAGAACGCTATCATGAATTCGCCAAATCCATTGTGACCACAATGTATCTAGCTTCTATCTGCCTCTTCTGAGTAGACACATTGCATGTGTAACAGAGACAAACAAAAGGACCTGACAGTAAATGATTTTTTTTTATTTAAAAGTATGCATTTGAGAAGTGATGAAAACCAGATTTTTAAGGGGAAAGCTTAAAACAATGATGAAACCACATTCCAGAATGAGCTTTGTGCCTGCGATCGTCACAGCCGCCTGCACAGATGGACACCGGGAGGCCGCGCTCCCACCGGCTCCGCCCCCGAGCGCTGGGTGGCCCGGAGAAAGGGACGGGATCCCGGGGCCTCTCGGTCCATATCTGGCCATGACGCACCAGCCCCGGAGCAGCTCCCACTGAACGAGGCAGCACCAAGGGACAGGGGTCACGCGGAGTTCTCCACACCCCTCGCTGGAATCCCATCGCCATGGGCCTTAATAAATATACTGTAGCTATAGAAATATTTGGGAGCTGACCAAGAGATCCCAGCTGCCTCTCTTCCAGAATTCTTCATCCCGACCCTAGGTAATGGCTGCATTGCAAACTCAGAAAAGTCTGTGACCTGCCCCATACCACAGAGCCACCGGGGCTACGAAAGAGCTGGGCCACCGTGGGCAGAGCCTCGTGGTCAGACTCTGGAGCTGGAGACCCCAGCACCCGCACTGCTGCTCTGTCTCGGGGAATTCTCTCTCCCGAGGCCTCGGTCCTCGCACGCATAACATGGGGAGAAAACAACCCAGCCTCTCAGGGGCAGGCGGCCGGCTTTCCAAAGGTGCTGGGGATTGCCGGGGCAATGCTTCTTTCCGGGAAGGAGCATTTTCATAAGAGATAGAAATCGATGCATTTTTAAGGACAAGATTAGGGGAACAGAAAACATCTATTGGGCGCTACGGACAGGCCACAGACCCTACTGTCCAGGGCGGCGTGGGGAGAAACGCCTTGGCCTCTGGCCGGGGCCAGTTTCAACGCCTGTCCCATGACGGTCACACGTGTGTTTATTAAGGCTTTACTGTTTTCCTATCGAGGGTTTGCTCAGAAGAGGTGGTCTGTAAAATTCACTTTGTCTCCTACGGGGACCTTGACGCCCACTGAGGGGACTAGCCGCGTTGGGTGGACTAGACGCCCAGGGAGGGGTCTGTTTGCCTCTTTCTCGCCTGTCCCTGCAGTCCCGGAGGGGAGGGTGTGTCACGGGTCAGTCCTGGAGGTTTCTCATTCCTCCTGGGGGGAAGCTGGTCTTGGCGGATTCAGGAAAAATGAACAAACGAAATATATCGGACAGCTTGAACGTGGGCGAGGGCTGCCCAGCACTGCGAAGATCTGCAGGAGCCGCCCCCCTGGCCTAAGGGTCTGAGTCGGGCGCGGGAAGTGCGCAGCAGCTCACAGCAGAAGGCCCGGGGAGACGCCGGCCGGTGAGGATGCCAAGGAGGCAGGGGAGCCGTTGTGTTTGGCTACTTGCTACCCAGCAGTTGTTAAAAAAGCAGTCACTAAAATTTGTCACCTGCTTTCCATGAAGAAGTCCACCAAGATTTAACAGAGAAGACAATATTAGTGCACAAAAGAAGGATCGCAGAAGTTAAGTTGAGCAAGCCTAGACCAGATGATAAAACTCCATCCGCTCAGAGCCTCCGGAGAGACACGGGCCTCCGGGAGCACCGCGGCCGTCTGCCGCAGCGGGCGGGGTCGCTGTTTGGAGGAACTATGGAAACACATGTTGGGTTTTGTTTCCAGCATGTGGCCAGCGCCTCAGACAAAGGGAAGATGGGTTCCAGACGCGCCCCGTGGAGGCAAACCAACAGAGGAGGACTTTTTGCTGGGCCACCAAGACCTGTGTCTCCCCTGTTGTCACTGAAAACAAGCAGAGACATTGGTGGAGCTCACCCCGAAGACGCCGAAGCTGAACGCATCCTGTGATTTCTAACACGGAGGGTCTCAGAGAAAATCAGAAGGGGAATAAAACACCGAGTTTTCTGATGAGGGGGCTGGGGTCCCGCCCGGCCGACAGCAGGCTGCTCGAGCACGGCGGCCCTCTGCACGGTGCCGGGGGTGTGCGCAGGGACCACCCCACAGCTGGTGCAGGAGTGGGGGCCGCGTGCACAGGAGAGGCCCCGGGGGCCGCCGCGGAGGGCGGCCTCGCCTGCTCGAAAGCACTGAACGCCCGCCTAGGGAGTTTCTACAAGTACACAGAGCCAGGTTGCCTTTTCTTTTATTTTTTTAAGATTTTATTTATTTATTTGAGGGAGAGGGAACACAAGCAGGGGGAGTGGGAGAGGGAGAAGCAGGCCTCCCCGCTGAGCAGGGAGCCCGATGCGGGGCTCGGTCCCAGGACCCCGGGATCATGACCTGAGCCGAAGGCAGATGATTCACCGACTGAGCCACCCAGGCTTCCCCAGAGCCAAGTTTTCTCAGAAAAAAAACACAATTTTGCCGATTGTGGCGTGCAGTTAGACATTTACGGCGGAGACACAGTGCCCCTGTGCACATAGGGCGTCTGGGCCGAGTCTCAGAGGGTTACAGTGACCAGCTCCACAAACACGAGCAAGAACCCAGGGAACAGCAGCCCGGCTCAGGCACGAGGGGGCAAGTCACAGTCCTGCCTCCCCCCGACTCGCCTGCCCGGGCCTTGCTCCTCCTCCCGTCTGCTTTCTCACCAACCGTGCGCAGAAAGTACAGAACCATGACGTGGACGTGGCTGGGCTGTGGGAGCAGACAGCACGTGGCCACGAGGAGTCTGCAGCCGCTGCCTCGGCGGGCAGGAAGGAGGAAGTGTGGCACCACGGGCCGGTGGACACGCCTCTTCCACAGGTGTCCTCGAGGTGGGTGATGGGGGCTCCCTGGAGGCGGGAACCTGCTGGTGCCGTGGGAGTGTGCACCGAGAGTTTGTGCAGACGTGTCGGACTGCACGTGGTTGGCTCAGGAAGGGCAGGTGGACACGGGGCCGCTACGTCTCCGGCTGGCACTGCTCAACGGATGGGGGTGCCGGTCATTTGAAAGAAATATTAGAACTTCCAGAAGTTGGCTTGCATGTGGGAGTGGAAGACGTGTTTTCCGTTTGGTGGTGTCTTTTCGAGAATCAGAGTGAAAACTCAGCATCTAGCTGCCCGCGTGGTTCTGGAACCGAGAGTGGAGGTCTGGGCTGGTCAGAGAATTGTCAGCAAGTAGATGATCGAGCATGGGTGTGGCAGGTGGGCAGAGACTGGAGAGACCCCGACATTTCATAACATCAGGGGAGGCTGAAGGATGTCAAGAAAATCAGGACGATGGTCCCAGGAGCTGAAGGAAGAGGCCACTTTTGGTTGGGATCAGCAGTGACAACTGTGCTGGACAGTTGACGAGCAGGAGCCCTCATGAGGGTCCCTGGATGGGACGGAGGGGCCTGCAGCAGCCGTGGACCAAGGGGGAGGCGATCCCCGCACCCTTGAAGGCTCACAGCACAGAGCATGCATTCTTACTCTTTCCCAATTAAACCTCTTTCTGTTAGGTTCACCCTTGTGCCCAGGGCAAAAAAAAAATGAAATTAAATAAATTAAATTTCCAAGCTTCTCTTGCAGCTAGGGATGTGGATTTGGCACCATTTCGGTGGGGGGTGTGTAGGACATGACTCTTAGAAAGCTCTAGGTCTCCCGGGATGCATTCAAGTGCGCTGGCTTTTGCCCTTGTCCTCTCTCCTCCGAGCCTGGAGGTGGAGCAGCTGTGGTCAGCTCTGAGGATGAAGGGGGTACACAGGGGGGCAGGGGGTGGGTATTGGGGGGCAGGGATTCGGAAAGAGCCAACACCTGCGCGGGCTGACTTCACCCCTGACTCCTGACTTCTGGATTCCCTGTTAGGTCGACACTCCAGTGGGTTTCTGGTATTCGGAGCTGAAAGCAATCCCTATGGATACGTGGACACAGCCCTTTCTGCTGGGACGTGTGGTTGTGAGCGGCGGATGAGTCAGAGCCACAGGGAAGCACATGTAAAACCGCAGCGGGGCACAGATGGGGCGGCCATCTGTCTGTTTGTCCACGAGGCAGAGGACAGGGCGTGCGTGCGGGGGTCGGCACCCGCTCTGGAGCGTTCGTCCCAGTGCTCCCGGCTGCTGCTCGGCTCCGTCCCGGCTCCGTCCCGGCTGAGCCCCTCTCTGCCCCCCGCTTCCACATGCACCTTCCGGCTTTACTTCCATCGGGAAATGGATCTCCTGTTCCCAGCTGTGGATGTGGGCTCTGCGGGCACTTGTCCATGCTGTGCACACGGGGTCCACCCTTTCTGGGAAAACGTGAGCCCTCTGCACTCTGGCATGATGCTGGGAGAAGTGAGCTCTCACACGCTTGTGCAGAGAACTGCGTTCTGCTGGGACTACAGCTCAAAACGGATTTCGCATCTAGGGCGCCCTCAAGCCCCTTCCAGTGGGGCCCTGGAAGGATCCCCCAGAGCAGCGATCTGGAGAGAGGTGGGAGCCCAGTGCCGTGGGTACCATGATCATGTGTGACTGTCTCCCATGGAGGAAGTGACATGTACATGATGTATTAAAGGATGGATGGACATTTTCCAGGAGAGGAAGTAAGGAGGAGGTTCAAGCAGGTCTGTCATGTGCTCAGAACACGGTGAAGGGCCCCCACATTGACCTGGGGGCTGTGTGCAGATCTGTGAGGCTGAGGGCAGATGCAGGGGAAGCAGGGGGGACACCATATCCTTGGAGCTTCGTGCCGGGGACTTCGCGTCACTAAGGGGCTTCCGGACAGTGACGGGGTCCGAGCTACATCCAGAAAACACAAGCTGTCACGGGCCCAGACGACAGGGTCCTGCCTCACTTGTTTGACCGACTTCACCCTGACAACACGCGTATGAAGGGTGCCGCTTTCCACAAGGACAGACGGCATTCTGTGCTACTTCTGCGTGATTCACGAAGACTTTGAAGGAAGAAGACGGCTCTAATACGCATTACTCTAATGAATCTTAAACTGGGTTTGTTTTAACTTAAAATGATAAACACGTTAAATTCACATAGTTTTAGAAATCATTCTGTTTTTCATAGATAGCTGAAAGTACACGCAGGTTAGAACTAATTCCTGTGACTAATGTTGTCTTTCCTCCTGGCCTTCCCAACACCCACCCAAAATTCGTGGGTAACTTTGAACATCTTGATGAATGTGGAAATATTTTTTAACTAGATTCTTTGGAAATAGTTTAAGGTAGAGTGTTTGTGTTGCAACAGTAATAAAAATAAATATTAATATATAGATCTTTGTGTTTCATCAGACATGTATTCAACTAAAAATAAACAAAACAAAACCTTTTGAAACTATGTATCTTTTACACTCTTGTATTTTTTTATGCATGTACCATAACTTGAGATACATAAAAAATATTTTTCACATTGTCTAAAACTAAAAGTATATAAAGCCCCATTTCTTTAACAGATAAAAACCCATCAGGTTACTTGTTGTGTTTGGAATTCAAACAATATGATGTAAAGCATATCACTGCTAACGGCTCCTAAAGGGTATTACAGAAAAGTAATTCAGACATGATGCATATTTTTCTCGTTATCCAATTGCAAGAGGATTTTGGAAGCACAAGCAAAGAAAAGCAGACCTTAAAACAAGAGAGAATCTAGCATACTGTCTTGTCTGAGTCCTGCTGATCCATGCTCTTCTTCCAGAATAAATTAATTACTATCTTGGTATCTCTAATCCTGAGGCTTTTCACACTTTATGCCTCATAAAACAGGAAGTTAGTATTTAGTTATGTCTGTTTTTCATGGATAAAAAAGACCAACAGAATTACATTGCATTGAAATTTATAAAAATATAAACACTGAAGACCCTCCAGCCTCCTGCTAATTAACTATAGAACCAGAGTTGAGAAGAACCTCAGAGCATCTAACGCAAACTGAAATTCCCAAAATCCTTCCTCAGACCCAACCCCATGAGAGGGGACCCCCCATGGCCCTCTCACTGCGCCCCTCACTAGCCATGGGAAATGCATCTGTCCAGTTTCTCCTGAGCCGGGGGAGGGCCCAGGAAATGCTCCCTATCCTCTTGACGTTGGAAGGGCCCAGAAGACACAGGCTCCAGGAGGCTGAGGTTCAGTAAGTCCCCAGTTGTGGGGCTGTGGGGTCCCACAGGACCAGCTGGGCTGCAGCTTGCTCTAGAGACCGGCAGCCCTCCCCTGCCCTTCCCCAGGTGTGCTCAGCAGGAACGCATGTGCCCTCCCACTGGGTGAGACCAGGACTGGAGGGGACAGAAGCAGATGCAGTGAGCCCCACCACCTGCTCTACATCGCTAGCAAGAGAACACCTGCATCCCCCGACCCCCCCAACCCCCAGGCCAGAGGCTGGGGGAGTCGCTGTGCAGGGGAGGGGGCATCATGGGGGCTCCAGGACGGCTGAAGCCTGACGGCTTATTCTCTGGCTCCTGTCAGCATCGTCAGCCACGGGTCTGATTCCAGCAGAAAGGAGCACAGCGTGAGATGCTGCTGGGCAGAGAGGAAGGGGGCTTTGTCTATCAAACCCCTGTTCTGGGCAGGGAGGACAGGTGAATCCCACAGAGCCTGTGTGCACCAGCACGGAGGCAGGGGTGGATAACGGAGGTTAAGAACCCAAGACTAGGATGAATCACAGGAGCCATGCGCTGGAAGCATCAGTGTAGGCAATTCAGACGAAGACTAATTAAAATACATGCTGTAAATCCTTGGACAACCATGAGAAGTTTTTAAATATGTGTAAATAATAAGTCAATAAAGGAGATCAAACAGAATCATCAAAAAGTGCTCAGAGTGCCCAATGGAAGGCAGATACAGCAAGAAAAAAAGAAACAGAACACATAGCCTAGAGCTAGGAGGACGGGAAATTTTCATTCCATCACATCATAATCTAGTAATTATCTAGAATGTGAATGTTCCCAACACATCAAAGACAAAGATCGTCAGATTGGATAAAACAGGAAAAGCCCCAACTATATGCTTCTTATAAGAATCTCTCTTTATGGGTAAATGCATACATAGGTAAAAGGCTGGGGAAAGACATGCCATGTGAAGTCTAACCAGAAGAGACTTGGAAGAGCTACCTCAATATCGGAGTCGACTCCCAAGCAAGGGCAATATCTAGCACCCAGTGGTAAAGGGGTCACTTTTCTAAGAAGCTGTAACCAGGCTGAATATGGATGCACCTAACCGAAGGGAGAGTAGATAAACCCAGCATCACAGCTGCATGCCCGACACTTCGCTTCGTTGTTGGTAGAACAGAGGCGAAAACTCAGCACGCCCACGAATGACATAAGCCCCCCACTTCAGACCACCTGACCTAACTCTTGAGAAACGTCGAGGTCCTGGGACCTAGCAAAGGCTGCGTGACCTGACGGCTACCTGCCGTGTGCGTCCTTTTGGACCCGGGATGGACAACAGGGGAAAATGGCAGAAATGAGAACAGTCTGGGCCTTTGTCAACAGCCACGGGATCGATTTCGAAGCTGTCACGGCTGTGCAAGGCGTTAGCATCCGGGGAGGCGGGCGAGGGGCATGTGGTAACTGTCCTGACGGCCTTTGCAACTCTTCTGTGCGTCCAGAATTATCTCAGAAGAGTGCGGGTGTGGATACAGACACACTCACATACACGTGCACACATTCATGTGTGCGCACGGCGTGCCCCTTCTGTCCCAAGTGGAGCCTCCCTATGCACGCTTTGAGAACCAGAACGGCCGGAAGCAAATCAGCAATTACTATTCATTTATATGGAAAATTCTTCGAGCATTCCCAGACCTAACATATAACCTGTCTTAAGTTTCTCTGATACTTGAGGACACATCTTGCCAACAGATGTACAAAATCCATGGAGATAAAGCCTGGATGCTCACAGACTCTGCCCGGCGCTCTGGGGCTGGAGCGGAGATGGTGCTGGGTCCCTGGGGCAGGAGCTCGTGCTCGGTGAGCGTGGCCTCCGTGCCCGCTGGTGAGCCCGCTGCCGACCAACGCCAAATGGTCTTTTCCTTCTTTTGCCTTTTCTCGTAAAAGCAAAAATCCTCTTCAGATTTCTTTAGGTTAGCAAAAACGTGCTAATGTAGGTCTTTCCTAAAAGCAAAGTGGCATTGCATGAAATTGCAGAGCAGGGGATACCGTATATGCATACACCCATCTGTGTGTGTACCCATATGGATGCATTCTGTGATCACTGAACGGTGACTGGAAGTGTCTTATTAGGATACCAGAAGACAGGAACTCAACAGAGCCCCATTGGTAGCTATTAATGAGGACAAAATCCTCTCCAGTGAGTTGAGATTCTCAACACAATCACTTCTGTAACCATTGGCCTAAATCCTAGAGCCACAGAGAACAATGTCACCTCTTTCAGACATCCACACCATGATTTATTGGAAACAAGTAGAACAGGGTTATTCTTTTGTATGATAGCACTTTAAACACATAAACATGTCTCTCAAAATCCTCTTGTCTAATTTGGGCTAGCAATTTATGGGCCATATTATAACGAACTTTGCTGTGTGAATTTTCATTTCAGTGCACATCACAATTCTGCAATTCTATGATAATTTTCTAAAATATAGAATCATCTTGAGGCTCTTGGGTGGCTCATTTGGTGAAGCATCTGCCTTTGGCTCAGGTCATAATCTCAGGGTCCTGGAATTGAGCCCCATGTCAGGCTCCCTGCTCAGCGGGGAGTCTGCTTCTCCCTCTCCCTCTGCCCCTCCCCCTGCTTGTGCTCTCCCTCTCTCTCAAATAAATACATAAAATCTTAAAACAAAAGAAAATATGGAATCATCTAATAATTTATTATAAAACCAGCTACAGTATATGAAAGCACAAGGCTCTTTTATTGCTCATGTTATTTCAACTATAATTATATTAGTAGGCTTCATAATTGCTCTTCCAACAAAGAAATAATTAAATGACACATCAAGCCTTTAAGTTACTAAATAACATCTTCACACCTTCACTGTGTCTTTGTCCTGAGACGTCCTGATCCCCAGGTCTCCAGGGAGGGAGTGACACCCACGTCCCCGTGTGCTCCGCGTATCCGCACCTCTCAAGAGCCCTCCTCCTTGTGTTTTCATCACTTTCTTCTTTTAACTTGATAGTTTACATTTGAAAACCAGTACACTTTGGGCACTTGGGTGGCTCAGTGGTTAAGGGTCTGCCTTCGGCTCAGGTCATGATCCCAGGGTCCTGGGATCGAGTCCCGCATCGGGCTCCCTGCTCAACAGGAAGCCTGCTTCTCCCTCTCCCACTCTCCCTGCTTGTGCTTTCTGTCTATCAAGTAAATAAATAAAATCTTAAAAAAGGAAAAGAAAAGAAAAAGAAAACCAGTAGATTCTCTTGACCAAATCCCCAGATTCTGGGATCTCTCTGTTCCCTGTTATCCCCACTTACAAACCGGTCCCTGGCTTCATTCATTCGTTTTTGCTTCTTTGTTTTGGGGACCCTATCAAGTGCAGCCAACAGGGACCAGCGTGCGCTGTGGACGCCCTCTCCCTGCCCTCCTCTCCTGGAACTGCGGGATAACGGGGGTACCATCCTCCGCTAGCTTATCCCCAGTGAGTCCCCCCGAGCGACATCTCCGCGCAGCCGGGTGCCGCCCCCCGGTGTATGGTCACAGCCTTCCCGCCGACGCAGCCCCGAGGGCTGGGGGGCTCTGAGTGTGGCCGTGGGTCCACACCTGCCAACCCAGCCCAGACTGGAGGCAAGGAGCCCCCCGGGGCCAGGCCCAGGCACACGACCTGGGCAACCCCAGGCTGCCAGCTCAACGCGCACCGTGCCTGGAGGATGGACGGTGAGTAAGGAGAGCGCTGCCTGGTGTCCACTGTCCTTCCCCAACACCTTCACACCCTGGACTCTGGAGAGACAGCTGTGCTAGCTTTCCCACCAAATTCACCTCAAGGAGACTGGGCTTCACAGCCGATGGTGTTCACCACGGACTGAACCGGCTACTGGGAGAAGTGGCTTGAATCCCCAGTGGACAGAGAGCAAAAGCATCCTCCCACAGCGTCTGTGTTAGTGCTCTGTTCTTGGCTTGGGGCGGCGCACACACAAGCTATTACACACGGTTCCACTCACGGCCAACGTGGAGCGCCAATGTCATGCCGCAAGATTAACCAGACGTCACTCTACAAACCCGAAATGGCCAGATATGCTCGCTCCTGAGTCCTGCATCCCATCCTGCCCATAACGCATTTCCCCTAATTCCAGGTCCCTGGGTACAAGAAGTCTACTTCGCTTCCTTTCTGTCTGGCTGTGCTTTACAACTGTCTGCAAGAATGTGGGGCCACACATCTCCCCCGAGCCCCATACCCCTGTGGGAAGGGCTTCTTGCCAGGCATCCGGGGGCCCCAGCCGGAGGCACCGTCCTCACTCACAAACAAGCTTTCTACCATGTTCGAAGATGTCTGAACATCTCAGTGTGACTGAAGTCACTAATCATTTATAGATGCTGTTAACGTTTGAGGATCTACGTAAGCACTGTACTTTCCTCAGCCTGTCATGTCTCCAACAGACGCTGAAGACATAAATCCTACAGCGCTAACCACGTCTAAGAACCTATAAATGTGTCTCATTACACAACAGCTCTCCTTAAGGTATTCGTGAAAATGAGTATTTTGTGAGAACATGCTGTCCCATAGTGCAGTCTCCCTGAGGGTTCAAAGAGCACACGAGTAAGCGCGCCAAACTTAGTGTCAGATTTCAGTACTGGGGATGGGAAGCGCATACCTCCAACCATAAAGAATTAGGAAGAGGAAACCTACATGATGAAGTTATGTAAATGACGTTTACCCACACTGTGAAGAAGCGTGAGGCTCACAGAAACAGAACAAAGTCGAGTCTCCAGCCGGCGCCCTGAGCGATGAAGAGGACGCATTTCACAGGAGACATGGGGGGAGCAGGAGTGGGGGACGGGAACCCAAGCCCCGGGGCAGGGATGGAACGCAGAATACCAGCGGCCTCTGATCACTCTGGGGCAGGAAAGGACAAAGGGCCACCGCCAAGCTGCGGTTTGTACGCGTCCGGGTTCCTCCCGAGCCCCCCGCCCACTCCGCACACACAATACCTTGGAAAAAGTAACATTCAATGAAGTATAAAAACAAACAAAGGAAAGAAACATTCTGGGAAACTGGGCAACACATACAGAGTGTAAGGGCTCCTTCATGCCTTCCCTAATGAATGTGGAGCAAGGAATTTCCACTGGAATGTTAGTAGTCCAGATCTTTCCAAACCAGCATTTTTGGTGGAAGGACTGTGTAAACACACATATTTACTGTACTTCTTTCGGAGCCCCCGAGACAGGGTCTTATGTCCACATAAGGTATTTTAATCTACTGTACATTCCAAGTCTTGAGAATATGTTAAAAACCCATTTAAACAGATGAATATTAATTTTGCTCCATAAGTAGTTATGAAGAGTATATTTATTTTTTGTTTGCAGAAAAGTGACGAATGAGGGCTTTTTCCTTAGGTGTAGCTGTTTTGTGGCATTTATTCAATTTTCCCAGCACCATAATCTTCTAAAAAGATTATATACCAAATAAAATAAGAAATATGTATACTTTCAATATTAAAATAATTTCCTGAACTAAATTTAAGTCCCACAGCAAAAATAGATTCTTGTTCCTTTAAGGAGAGGAACTGTTAAGAATCCTGACAGGACCCAGTGATCCGTCCAATGGAAACTTGATCACGATTTAAACAAGACAGTTAAATTTGGGGATTAGTGAATGTCAAAGTCAGCATGCCCCAAGTTGGGTCCGCAGCCTTGACCGGGGCGCGAACAGCCCTGCCCTGAATCCAAGCGGTAAATGTGGGCCATGTGATGCCAAGACACAGAAAACATAGCAAGAGGGTAAACTCGGGCCACGTTAGATAAGGAACAAGTCATGAGAACGTGGGGAGTTGGAAGCAAAGATGTACATTCAAGAATGTAACAGTGTTAAGAATGTTTAGAACGCTGTACTTTCCCCTAAAATCATCCAGACCTCCTCTTTTGAAATCGAATCTTCAGTTTCAAATCGTGATTGAAATTCTCAGTCAATTGCAAAGATACTTGAGAGAAGCAAGGGTTAGCTTCCTGGATGAGTCCATGCACACATCTCCTCCCTTCCAAAGCCATGGCTCAGATTTTGTGGAAATTTGGCGGGGTGGGGGTTCCAAGACCTCACACATAATCTGCTAAGATGGCGCTCTCCCTTAAAAGTTAAAGGTGCTTTCCTTAAATATCCATTCGTTGGAACAGTGTCCCTGGGGAGTGACATGGAGTAAAGGCCCCTCCCTCTGGTACTCCAAGCTACCTGGGCAACCCCATTAACCATTCCTCCCTGGAAGACAACGTCTTTATTTTCATCTGCTTCAAGACTCCTCAATACGTGGGTGAGTTTTCTTGAAATATACTCCAGTTTGTCAAATTTATTTAAGTTGGTGGATATTTAATTCAACACTCAAGACATGAAATAGTGGCACATTGCATCTTGCTTGCCTTTAAATCTCTAGCACCTAACTCAGTGCCTGCCACATAGGAAGAGGTTAGGTTAGAAGTAGGATAAAGCCAGGTTGTCTCCTTAGTAAAGCGTGTAATTCGGGAGTGGTCACGTTATTACTCTGAACTTCACTGAGCTCACACACAACTAAAATCCTTAGCCCTCACCTGTTTTTCCTGTTATAGGAAAGTCTCTCCTTGGACTCATATCGAAATTTACTCTTGCAGAGAATTGTAAGTAGTTATTTTTAGTTTATTCCTTATACATTTTCACATTTTTCATTTTTTTCTTAATAAGCATTTAAATAATTATAATAAAACCATATATGTATATTAAGCAATGTATTTTGATTATCAGCAACTCAAGAGATTTAGCATAGATTTATTTTCTCTGTTCACCTTCTGCCCACCCCACTCAACAATCTGCCCGTCCCCATACCTCCCAGAGCTGGAGACACGGGAATCCCTGTGGAATGAATTCTGATGCAGAGGAGCTTGCCGTTCAATGCAATGAAATGGAAACAAACACATTGATGACTCAGGGAGATGCATGCATAGCCCAGAAATAAACGATTCAACCAGGTTACAGTCATGGGATACAGGTCATGAGATAGGAACAAGTTTTAACTAAGTTCCAGAACTCAGGGAGGATGCATTGCAGGCAAGAGAGAAAGGAGCGGGAGCTGAAGCTGGACACATACCCAGCAGGCGGGGAAGCCCTCTGCCTGCACCGCCTGGGAAGCAGGGAGCCCTGGGGGTTTCATCTGTGGGGTGGGTAACTCCTCTGTGCTGCGGACCGACAACCTGGCAGAAATGCGGAGGTGGGGCTTTCCAATCCACTCTGATGGGAGCTGGACCTTCTTCTAGTAGGAGCTCAGGCTAAACCACTATCACAAACTATTGATTTACTTGTAGGACATGGAAGTCCACAGTTTTCTAGCCTCAAAGACTTGTTCCTCCTCCACTCTCTTTGCTCATGCTAATCCGTCTGCCCTCAGATCACACTTGTTCTGATTCACTCTGTTTCAATACCCATCGTCCCTTCTCCGCTTGGTGGAAGAGCCTGAGGGAGAACTTGGCATTAGGGTCTTGGTGCACGACGTCATTAATTAATATTTCTAAGCCTCGGTCCATCTTGTCATGATAAAGATTCAATGCCTAAATCACAGGCTATGATAAACTAATACAACAATGGGCTAGAACACACGTCAGAGAGAGAAAGCTCTCGTGGGTTGAGAAAGTACTCCGGGGCCCGTCTTCCCTCCTGCTACTTGTCCAACAGAACTCAAAGTGCTGTTGGCTTCTCCAAGGTGTGAAAACACAAACAGAAATTCGCAGAGAAGAGAGGTGTAATTCATCACAGGAAAAGTCTGGATCCATCATGTTGACAACAATAGATTTGAAGCCTCGGGATGATATTTCTGATAAAATTCCAGAAAGGGTTAGACATTTAAATATTCCTAACATATTAAAGGCTCAAAAACAAACTGACAAACAAAAAGCCCTGCACTCTTTTATATTTTTCAAACTCCTTTCAAGTCTTCTAAAACGCTAGCTGAGGGGCAAAATGAAACAAAGAAAATTTGTTTCTATTCAAGAGAAGTTAAAATAAATATGTAATAATTTCTTGGTCAAAGCTTTCCTTTCCCAAGATAAAAATAATTGGAAATCACATATGATAGCTATTAATGCTGCCTTTCCACATTGGGAAGCACGGAATTTCCTCAAGTTTCCAACGGACGTGTTGGAGTGGACACTCGGAGGACAGGGGGATTGAGAAGTGCACAGAAGTTGCTCCCAAGGGTCTGTGCCTCCCTGCAGAACAAGGAAGGGTCTTGCGTCCCCATCTGTCTGGAGTCAGCACACAAATGTCCGTCCACCACGTTTCCCAGGACAGAAAACCCCACAACCATCTTCCTTTAAACATGGTGCCTTCCCGCACTGCCCCAGCACCGCCCGCTGTGGGCCCTCCACGGTCGTGGATGCAGCCGAAGACAGTGCTGTAACACTCTGACCCACTTGCGTTCGACAGCGCTGTGCGTCTCCCCCTGCGCTCATGCCCACCGACCCCTCACCACAAGCTACCCACTTCACAGTTTGCCTCAAACAGATACCATCTGCTGTTGACTATCCCTGAGCGCGCCCTTGAAACACCCGACCCGGTCCGGGGCCCAGGGAGTCAGGAGCGGATAGAAGTGTGGATGAGGGAGGTAGAGTCTGAGACGAAGTTCAGTGTTCACAGAAAGGTCAGAGGGCAGAAAAGCACCTGCCTTTACCTGGAGGAGCCGTGCAAGGACATTCCCGCCACAAGGAGACAGAGCAGCAAGGCCTGGACCGCCGTTCTGGGCCCCACAGCAGCATCTACTAATTCAGGTCTTCAGACGTGTCCTCACGCGGTACAGATGAAAACTGTGGTTTCAAGGAATTCTCTGGAAGAGTCACGTATGATTATAAAATCCTGCTGTTGTACTAACTGCATGGCAAGACTGGGTAAAACTTTGATATTAGTTTAAAGAAAACTGTAAAATATGTTTTTCAAATTAATTTATCAAATTATCTCCAGGCCAGTCCACCCTCCCTCGCCAGCTGATGTCCTCGGCTGGGCTGCCTAAGCACGGAGATTACCCCCACCTCACGGCCGTATGTCTGTTCTTCCTGTGCACTGTTGCGGGCTTGTCCAACGGGTCCAGCTCGCCCCATCATTCAGACTCTGGAGAGGCCCTCCCTGACCCCACCTGGGCACCACACACCCCTCCCTTCACCAGGGCCCCTCCGTCCCAGCTTGTCGTGAGTATGGCTCCAGACTTCAGTCACTTGAGGAGATTTTAGTGTTAGTGCCCACCTCCCTCATTGTTTCGGATTAGGTTTTCTGAGCCTACTCCATTACTAGCTTATTTTTTTAGAGCATTTTTCACCATCTGAAATTATTTATAGTAATTCCAGGAGAGCATAAAATGTGTCTGTCTTATTTATCCCTGGATCCCCATCCTAGACCCTTGAACGTATCTGATACAAAGTCTGTACTCAATGAGAATCTGTTGAATGAATGGAAATTTTTCTCCAAACATAATTCTTGGATAAAAGATCATCTGTATAGAAATAGAAATGTGCTCTGCTGCTGACCCCACTTCCCTTCCCTCGACTGACCCTGTTCATTGCAGGTGCGCAGCCTTTAGCTACATGTCCCATGGTTGTGGAAGTGTGTTTGGTGGATTCTCTCATGAGATGCTCAGAGAAAATCATATCTGGTGGCAAAATGTGGGGAAATGGTGAAAACTATACCTCCTTTGATCACTGGAAGGTGTGCAGTGAAAATACAAATCAAAACAAAAACCTCTGTTAAACTTACTTTTCAATTATTTTAAACACAGAAGCTTTCTCATGTAGTATCTCTTAACAATCGGCAGAGTTAGAATCCTCAGGAATTCATTCTAGAAAGCACCATTTAAGATCAGGTTGTGGAAGATGTTGGGTGTAAGAGAAGGAGCAGAGTCATCACTGAGAAGGTCTTCATTTCTCTTGTTTAGATATCTAGGATGGAATATATGGTTATATGTTTTGGATTTTAAGAACTTCCAAACTGTTTTCCGTAGCCGTTTTTCCCACCAGCATGTGTGAGAGTTCCGGTTCCTCCACATTCCTGCCAACACTTGGTGTGGTCAGTCTGTTTGATTTTAGCCATGTGATGGGACGCATCACCTTGCTGACTAATGATGCCGAATATCACTTGAAATCCATATATCTTCTTTGGGGAAGTGTCTGCTCAAATATTTTGCCCATTTTTTATTGTTTTTTTTTTGTTTTCAAATTGATGAGATTTGAGTCTTCTATATACTCTAAGTTTTTATCAGACACATGATTGACAAATATTCATCTTGTCATTTCATTCCCTTGATATTTTCTTTCAAAAGGGAGTTTTAATTTTGATAGAGGTTCTTTTTTGTGTGATGCATCTTAGAAATGTTTTTTAACCCTAAGTATTAAATGTTTTCTCCTACATTTTCTTCAAGAAGACTTATAGCTGTAGTTTTAACATTGAATTCTAACCAAAATGGCAATACTCCCCCCTTATAAATAATTGTTTGAGACATTTTCAACTGTAATGTTTAATATTTTTAAAAATTTAAAATAGAAAATTAGCTAAAGTAGCTTGAGATTTGGAATTAGCTTTTGGAAACCTGAAACACTGATGTTTTCATCAATCTCTCTCTCTTGTCATTGTAGGGCAATCACTTCCATTCCCAGACTCCATGTCGTCTGTCTCCCTGAGCTTGGCAGGCCTCCCGTCTTCACCACCATCACTGCTGTTAGCACACACTTGCCCAGCCTCTGTGTTCCCATGACCCTACACTCTCCCCTGTTACAGCACTTGAAATCAGGGTGGATTTATTACAGTATTTGCCAGACCCATAAGGCATGAGCAACAACTCATCAGTCTGCACACTGGCTGTAGGGACCAGCATGACTGCGCTGTGACCACTGCCTCAATTCCAGCTCTTTAAGACTGTGTGCTTGGAATTCAGTCGTACGAATGAGTTCCCATGCATTCCCAGGAGCAGAAACAGAAGCATATCTTTTTTGTTTCTCTTATGGTAAAATAATATTTAAAATGTGTGAAGAACTCAGTAAGTATTTGCTGAATAAATGAATCAATAAATGCCATGCTTTCAAGTAGTCAGATTTGATTTAGTCTTTTTTTTATTTTTCTTGAAAACTCTCCAATAATAAAATGTTTATGCCTTTTTATTCCCTCACTAGCTGATGATGCAGGTTCATTTACTTTGAAACCATCTCTTCATTCAGCAACTACTTTATCAGGAATAGCGCAGTGAGAACTCGTCACAGCTCACCATCCCCATGCTTAGGAGCATAATATTTATCTTGGAGACACTTCATGTGTGAATGAAACATTAAATAGCCTCATTTTAAATCAGAAATCCTTAATTGTATGCAGTGTGTACATGGAACAGTTCACTGCCAGTTCACTGGCTTCTCACCCCACCATCAAGATGACCAAATGGGGCACAGAGCTGCCAGAGTCCCTGGCCATGAACAGTTTATACACCAACTCTAATGATGCTGTTAAAATATTACCATTCTATGTGTGCCGTGGCCTGAAAAAGTTTGGGAAACATTGCCATTAATAACCCAGTTAAAGTAAACATGGTTTATATGTTAGGGTGCTTTGGTTGAAAGCAATAGAAATGGGGTTATTAATTTTTAAAAGAAGATAATGTATTTGTAGAATATCAGGACCTCACAGATCTGGCTGTTCAGGAATCCAGAAAGCTCAGGACTTCTGTGAAATAGAAACCACAACAAGAAAATCAAAGCAACAGAAGGCTGGTTAGAGTCCTACAACCACTTCATCTTCATGGGTCTTCCTGCTCAAGATTCACAGTCCAGAGAGAGTCCACCTGACTGATCTCAGGTCTCATTTGGTTTCCTAGGAGTTTCCTCCAAGGAGTTGGTGTGAGGGCGGGAGCCCCTGTGGAACCTTCCAGCTTCTGCAGAAGTGAGGGTGATAGCCAAGACCTACGCACTCACCAAGAACATAAAGAAATCGCAGTGCTGTGTGGGAGAAGAAGTGAGTGCTGAGTGACAGAGAAGAGTCAATGTTCTGGGAATGCAGAAGTGGAATTCGTCCCTGTTGAATACAGACATGAACTACAACGTCGCAGGCCAGCAGCCCTCCTGGAGGGGAAAGCAAAGGGGCAGGGCAGAAGGCGTGCGGGTGTGAGGCCGGCGCCCCCATGACGCCCGCCTCCTCGGAGCACGGGGCTTACTTTGACTGCTTTGGCAAATTACATGGTATCCACCTCTTCCCTCACCGTTCCACAGGCGTCCTTCCAGAAGCCGTGTGCTCAATTCCAAAGGAAAGAATTTCCTAGACAAAAAATGGCCTACCTCCCATTGAGAGACATGTTCAAAAGCAGCAATTAGGGAAGACTGAAAAATTCACATGGGGAAATAGCTGGAAGGGTTTTATGGAAAACTAAGTTTGGACTCATATAGTGGAACATCAGTCACCTGTGATATTTAAAAATTAAGCTGAGCTGTCCAAATGCGCATTTCAGAAATGAGGCTGCAGCTGCCCAGTGAAAATATTTAAAACGTTGTCACCTTCCCAAGCTGTCTCTATAAATCAACAGCATATTCCTCACTCATCTTTCATACATGTGTTCTAAGTTTTAAGGAATTTTATGAATGTTGAGCCACTTATTTATTTTTTAATATATTGTTAAATATTAATTTATTTTTCTCTAGCAAGATCCTATAGAGTGTAAGGCAATAAAACTGATGTAAAACAAAACTGATATAAAATAAAATCAGTATTGCATGAAAAAAAATGACAAAACATATCCAGATTATCCCTCTTTCATTAGGTGACATAAATGCAAGAAATATTGGTTGTGAATAGCCATAATTTACCATGTTTTTTGTTTCTTCCTCTTTAACACATAATATGTGGAAACATCTTTCCCCTGTAAGAGGAAGAAGTAAAGGTCCTGTCATTCACATGTAATATGTGTCATTTAGAATTTTGTAGGCATGGCATGGGATGCTGTGGTCTAGTTTTGCCAATTAGGATAGATTAGGATCCTGGATACACAACTCCAGCCTTCTCTCCTGGGTCCCCTTTGTTGTATGAGTTGGCGTAATAAAGAAGGAGAATAATATTTTGAGAAGACTGTGAAAGATTATCTTATAAAATCATGGTGGAAGTGTTCTTTGAGCTTGGAAACTAAGAAAATAAGTCACTGTGGCATGAAGAACGCTCTGTCCCTGAAATGAAATGCACACAGGCTAACCCAGACTTCAAACCAAGGGATGAAGAAGAGGTGGTAGTAGATGTGAAAGTGTGAGATCTGTATCTAACACCAAACACATAATCCATGCAAGAAAAAAAAATCAATAAATTGGCTTCATCAAAATTCATAACCTTTGAAAAAGACAGTGTTAAGAAAATATAAAGAGAAGATAAGATTGTATGGGAGAAAATATCTGCAAATCTCTTACATGGCAAAGGACTTATATACATGGTATATAAAGAACTCTCAACACCCAACTATAAGAAAGAAATCAGAGATCTAATAAAAAGTTGGCAAATGATTTAAACAGAGACTCCACTAAAGAAGACAGGTGCAAATAAACTTGAAAAGATGCTACATATTATTGCTCATTAGGGATATGCAAATTCAAAGCACAGCGGGTACCACTGCATGTCTGTGAGAATGACACACACACACACACACACACACACACACACACACACACACACAGCCCAGTGCTGGTGAGGATTCTACCTTACAGAAAATGTATTAACTCAGAAATAAATATCATGATTGGTGGTGGGAACACGAGATGGTACTGCCATTCCAGAAGACATTTTGGTATTTTTTTTTACAAAGTTAAATATATACTTTCAAATGATGTGGTGATCTTACACATATTTACACTAGAGGAATGAAAACTTGCAGTCAGACAAAACCCCGTGTATGAATTTTTATAGAAGCTTTATTTATAATGACTAAAAACCAGAAACCACTCAAATGTTCTTCAATGGGTAAATCGAATAGTAGTGAGTAAGAGACAATAATGAATTATTGATACATGCAGGGACGTGGATGAATAAATGAGTTATGCTGGGTGAAGGAAGCCAAATTCAAAACATTAGACTGCATGATTCCATTTTTGTAATATCTGAGAAAAGAGAAAACTCTAGGGATGTTGACAAAAATTGGGAGTTCTCAAGGGTTAGGGGTGTGGAGATAGTTTGACCCTAAACAGTCAGCATGAGGAAATTCTTGGCAGATCAGAGAAATACCTTGATAGTGGGGATAAGGTACATGACTTTATGCAAGTCAAAACTCAGAACTTTATACCAAAGAAGTTTATTTTGCTGCATGTAAACAAAAAGTAAATTTAAAAGCCAAAATGGTAAGTAAAAGGATATTTTAGGCAAGTAGACAATAACTCATATAAGCAGAAGGCTACATAAAATACAATTTTAGCATGGTATAAAGTTGTACTTGATAAATCACTGTCAATACATGCTTGAGACACTTTTTATAATTTTGTTTCCTGCTTGATTGAGAGATTTCTAGCACATTTAGTCTGTTCTGTTGAGTATTCTTAAAGTGATGAAGAGATTGTTCTCGAGACCCAGCTTTTCAGATCCCCCATCCCCCGACTGCATATCCTGGTTCCAGCCTTGGCCGCCAGAAGCTGGGTCTTCTTGAACTTTGGGCAGATGTTTTGGGACGCCTTGCTCCCATCTACTTGCCACCAGCTTGGTCAACTCAGCTACCACCTTGATCAATATCCATATATGTTCTTCGGGAACAGTAGTGAACATGGCGGGAAGAGGTTGGGAAGTGGCCGTGACGTGACCTTCTAATGCGTGCGTGTTTGTACTGTTACTAAAACGGCCAGGCTCACCGTAGCCGGCCCTCCGCGGGACGCCTCTCACCTACCTGGTTGAGGAGCCGTGTCTCCTGAAACTTAAGCAAATGCCCAGCTTCTCTGTGTTTTACCCACTTAAAAGCAAACTAGAGAAACTCAGTGAGGTCCTGTTACCTCCAGTCCATGACGCAGACGGAAGAGGGTGTTTGGGTGCATTTTCTGTCTCAGTCCACTGATGAGAAACCTCTGCCTGGTCCCTGGCGTTTCAGGGGTGTTGACAGGGAAATTGCTGACTTTTCTTCAACCCTAAGAGCTTCTCTTAAACGTGTTTTTTTGTTTTGAGCAGGTTTTTTTTTTTTACTGTTTTTATTTTTGTTTTGCTTTGATTTATCTTTACATAAGTAAAGTCTTTGTTTTTGTTTTTAAATCGGGGCCACTCACTTGATCCACGTGGAGCCATTGTTTTTAAGGAATGACTACTGAGGCCACAGACCACCTTCACACAGCCTTTCCTGCTGCCTCATCCCCACACCGTGAAGGTCACATAGAAGCAGCAGTGGGGGGACTCAGGGGAAATCAGTGCTGCTCCTGATCTTTCCTCACGGTCACGAACTACTAGTAAGGGTCAAGGTCATTCTTCACTCAGAAGAGCGACACGCACCGCAGTCCAGGGCGAGCTGGGAGAACCCGTGGGTCACTGCCGCAGAAGCGGTCCCGGGGGCAAGTCGGTCTGTGCGGCTCACCTGCCGCGGGTCCAGCGTAGGAACGCAGGTGAGTGTTCGCCTCGGAGGGAGGGAGCGTCCGGGCCTCAGGAAGTGTTCACATGTTGGAGCGTGAATGACAAATTCCCATCAGTTCTTGCAATCTGAGATCTACTTGAATCCCACCTGTTCAAGCTCTCCTGAAACGTGCCTGACGTGCCGTTGACCCAGACACTTGATTTGGGTGTGGGAATGTTCATCGCCCATGTCGGGCCCTCTCAGTCTAGCACATGATGCTTTAATCCTGAATTTTTTCTTTCTTTCGTGATTCTTCCCCCTCCCCCCCCACTTTTTTCTGGTCTGTGTTTCTGGAATGCGGGGTGCTCGCTCCCGGATCTTCCCATCCTTCTGCTCTGTGTTTCCTCTCTCTGTGCCTTCGCCGTATTTTCTGGGAAGTCTCATCCACTTTAGCTTCCAAACCTCCCATTCAGCTCATTAATTTCAAAGAGCTTATCTTTTTTTCTGCACATGTTCTTTAAACATAATAATAATGTCTTGTCTTATCTCTTATTAATAGTTTTAATGCTTTCTTCTCCCTGAACAGTCTGCTTTCTCCAAACTGTCTGCACGTGTGTTGGCCTGTTTTTCACGGGGTTCTTCTCCTAAACATCATGCCAGGTAAGCAGGCACTCCGTTTCAGGGTGACACATCCTGCCCCAGGCCATCAGCCAGACACACACAGTTCCCACCTTTCCCCCCATGCTCATTGCCCCAGAGTCCTGAATCCCATGGGTGACACACACTCCATTGTCCTGGCTTGGTGACCTCTGCTGCCGAAGCCATGCCCAGTCACTTCTGTCTGTGACTGTCACTGTCGTGGTCAGTCTGCCTGTCCTCGTTCCAGCCCCTCTAATCCGCCTTCCCTGCTTCCACTGGGACCTTCCTGGAACCCCAGTGGAATTATGTCATCCTCCTGCCTAAGCCTACAGGGTCTCTGTGTGGCTTTCCTAATGCGGTGCACCTGCCTTAGGTCAGAGCCCAAAGGCCAAGACAGCCTGGTCCCCTGGTCCCTTCCTGTGCTCACCCTGCCCCAGCCCTTCCACACCCCCAGCCTGCCAGCAGCACAAAGTCTTAGCCTCTCCCAGGACAGAGCTGCTATCTTACACAAGACGACTTCTGGGAACAAAGCACCTGCCTACAGTGACACCATGTGAGCTCCCAGGA
The DNA here is from genome assembly GCF_964656455.1 of Halichoerus grypus. Taxonomy (NCBI): domain Eukaryota; kingdom Metazoa; phylum Chordata; class Mammalia; order Carnivora; family Phocidae; genus Halichoerus; species Halichoerus grypus. Next base: position 1,091,350 of record NC_135720.1, on the reverse strand, counting down.
CGTGGTTGTGGGACAAGCAGGCTCGGGAAGGGACCTTCTGACTGAGGGCAGTTCACTCCCCTCTTCCTCGGGGCCACAACCTCTTGACTTGCTTCAGGGACATCCCCGAGCCCTGCTGAATTTCTCTGTGTCAGTGGTTTTCTGGCTTACTACTGTGGGCTGTCATGAGTCTTTTATTTTCTTCCTAGGACTCTGAGAGATTGTCTTACTGTCCACCTCTCTGCTCCTTGGTGCCCGTATCCCCCTCTCATGACACCTAATCTGCCTCATCCACCTGCCCCTACGATGGTCCCAGCTCATGCCCAGGATGAGGTCCAATAACTAATAAACAGTGGTTTGGAGAACAATCCCACGGATGAAGGAATGGCTTTCTCTCAGAACCTACAGGCGGGTCTTTCCCTGCCATGTCCTCTAGGAAGGTCCGATTGTCCGTTGTGGCTCATTTGTTCTTGTTCTCTCATTGTCCTCAGCGGTTATCTTTGGAGGCAGGATGGACACCGGACAGGACACAACAGCCCACTTCTCCTCCCTCGTCAGCCCCCGCCATGCCAAGGCTAAGCCCTGGCGCTGCGGACAGCTGAAATCCCCTTGTTTCCCGGCGTGCCAGCCAGAGAGCACGGGGCTGAGAAAGGGCTCCACCCGCCTCGCCCCAGGGCTGTGATGGACGGTCTGACCGAGACCCTGGGTCAGCTGGCTCTCCTCCCAGGTCCAAACCTCTCTGCCGTGCCTGCCTCTTCCAAAGAGGTGTCGGCACAGAGAATCGGCTTGCAGGCTGCGACATTTGCTGGGGCTGCCCTAACAAACATCGGGGATGTCCTGGCCCTGTGGGGAGGCCATGCTCTCTCGGAACGCTCTGGGAAGGGTCTTGGCGTCCCTCGGTCTGCACCTGCACCACGCACTTCTGTCTGCATCCTCCACGGCCTCCCCTCTGCACCGTGTCTCTGTGCCCTTCCTACAGGGACACCTGTCACATCAGATAAGCACCCAGCATAACTGAGTATAACCCCATCTTCACTCAGTTACTCTGCAAAGATCCTGCTTCCAAATGAGGCCCCCCTCATAGTTGCAGGTGTAGGATTTCTACCCGATCTTTTCTGAGGCCCAGGTCAACCCCAGGTACCAGCGACCATGCTCCCAGGTACGACCATGTGATGTCACGCTGACCAGCGAGACCAGTTCTGCCCCGTGCCCTCCCTCTGTCCCCTGCCTGGTGCAGCGCCCATGAGGACGGGATGGTGAGCCCGGGCGGCAGCAAAGGCATCTGCCGGCACAGCAAGGCTGGCTTCTCGGCGTTCTTGTTCGCAGGCGATTTCCTATGGAGGATGGTCCTTCTCGTTCAAGCCAGCGCGAGCCGGGTGGCCTAGTGCTTAGAGCATGTCTAACTAGTCGACCAGGCTGTTACTTTACACTTACTGCATGTATGTGGGTACAGCTCCGAGGCGGCGAGTCCTCTCGAGTAGAGAGGGGGACACTTAGTGCCACGTGTGAATTAGAAGAGAAGGTTCCCGTGTCTATGATCCGAGGTAAATGACAGACAGCGTGATCCTCAAAAGAGACCAACGTGAGGACGTGCTAGGTCCTGCTTAGTAAGAAAGCAGCGGCTAACACTAAAATGCTTTCAAATAACTAACTAAATGAAAGCATTTAGTTTCTAGACAAACGTTAGCTGTTTCTGAAAACCTTGTTGGAGAATGGGAAAGTATTAACACAGGGTCCACATGATTTTATTTCATGAAAGAATTTAGACGGAAGATCTCGCTGCACCCCCTCAGCCCGTGTTAAGCTTCCAGAAGGAAGATCTGTGCTTCTTAGAGGAAGGTCGCTGAACCCGGCGAGGCTGCCCCGCAAGACGCAGGCAGGCACCGCGACGGCGCTGAACCGCGAGCCCCATGCTGGGCCCGAGATGACTTGCCTCAAGGAGGAGCGCGTGTGGGGTGGAGGGCTGTGGACGCGGTGTGCCCTAGCCCGGAGGATTCAGGACACGTTTTCTTGGGAGCTGCCCTGGGGTGGATCTGGTCTCCCTCGGGGGTGCTGGTGACCGTTCCTTCGTCTCAGCCTCTTCCTGTCGTCCCCTCGATGCGCTGAGCTCAGTGTGACCCCCCAGGTGAGGAGCTGCAAGACCAGGGACACTCATGAAGTGTCTGCAGAAAGTGTCTGCGGGGGGGGGGGGGGAGTCTGTGTGCAAACCAGCATTTGGGAGGCTTTTGTTCGACTCATTTTTTAAGGTTTTATGGAGGGACCCTGACCAGCCTCTTTGTTGTTCGTTGCCTGTGGAGCGATCCCAGGCCCAGGGGCCTCCAGCAGCTTGGCTTTCAGAGCCCTGGCCTGGACCCGCAGTCCTCGGCCCAGATGCTCAGCTCCACCAGTGCCATGGCAGCATCACAGTCCGCTGCTGCTGGGCCTTGGCCCGGAGCTCTCTTCTTATTCCCAGACTGACAGGCTCCGGCTCCCGTGGGACCCTCGCCACCCATGAGCCTGGTATCCTGCAAAACAGCCTCTCCGCAGAGCTTGCCCGCGCTGGGGTCCACCGCTGTCCTTTCCTGTGATCCACCCAGACTTCGTCAACACCCGCCTCCTCGTTTCACTTTCTGTGCAGCCGAGCTCAGCACCTGGGGGCCCCACCTGACCACGGCCACGGCAGGAAGGAAGCGGGTGACGGTGCCCCAAACCCCACCAGCACACACCCTGCCCAGACATTCAGCTGCCCCCGCCTCCCGTCAGCTTACAGGAGGGTCACCTGTTCCCATAAGTAAAGCTTTATTGGAACACAGCTGTGCTCATCGCTTGCACTTGGTGGTCGCGCCAAGGTGACGTCCCCAGAACGGAGCCCTGATGACGGCTCCCACTGCAGAGCTTCACGCGGCTCCCACCGGGCAGTGTCCCGGGGAAGCGGGCCCTCGCTGGGCTAGCGTTCAGGAAGTCTGCCATCTGTCCTGATTTTGCTCAGAGGTACATACTTGGCCCAGAACTGAACCACGTTGACTCGCCTCCATCAACAGTAAAAATGCATGTTACCCGCATGGGGGCCAGTCCTCAGAGAACCTTAACAGACGTCTTGTTTGCCCCTCACCAAGACCTTACTTCGTGGGAGTGACAAGTCTCTTGTCCCCATTTACAGAGGAGGAAATCGAGGCCCCAGAGCTCCCAGGGTCACAGGGCCTGCCTGCAGTGAGCAGCCATGTGCGGGCGGAGCAGGGAATGCAGAGCTGCAAAGGGCAGGGGGAAGGCCCTGGGTTGTGGCTGGTGGACGCCACAGAAACTCTGCCTCCAGGAGCACGGTGGCCGACCGGGTCTGTAACATGGCGGGTGAGAGTCGGCCCATGACACCTGGGCTGGGAAGGCACCCGAACTCTGACCTCTTCTGTAACCCTCCACGTAGTGACAGGTTTGGTGGGAGCATCACAAGGCTCATCACTGGACCGCCCCCGTGGTCCCTTCCTTGCCCTCCTCCTGCTCCCGTAGAAACCAGGGGCCACCAAGCAGCTCTGGAATGCCCTCTGCGGCGTCAGGGCACCATGGACCTGCAGGGTGGGGGCAGGGGAAGGGCAGGGGGTGCTCAGGAAACGAGGAGCCTGGAGTCAGTGGGCACCCACCGCTTTCCAGCTACGTCGCACCTGTAACACACTTACCTGCTTCTTCATCCTACTACAGAAAGGACAACGCCCACTTAGTAGCGACGACAGAGAGCCCTTAAATGGTAAATGACAAAAGGCCATTTATTGTCTGATACAAAGAAAATGCTCATTAAATAAGTAGCATTCTCCTTTCCTTTTCCTACTGCAAAACATCATCAAATACATACAAATACTTAATGAATATTTACATGTTTCCATGGTGTGCATGTGTGTGCCTGTGTGTATGTATGTGTGTGCACGTGTGTGAGTGCATGCATGTGTGTGAGTGCATGCATGTGTGTGAGTGTGTGCATGTGTGTGAGTGCATGCATGTGTGAGTGTGTGCATGTGTGTGAGTGCATGCATGTGTGAGTGCGTGCATGTGTGTGAGTGCATGCATGTGTGAGTGTGTGCATGTGTGTGAGTGCATGCATGTGTGAGTGTGTGCATGTGTGTGAGTGCATGCATGTGTGAGTGTGTGCGTGTGTGTGCTTGTGTGCATGCGTGTGTGTATGTGTGTGCACACGTGTGTGCACATGTGTGTGTGTGTGTGTGTGTGTTCTTGCCTTTTCATTTGAGGAGCAGATTTAAGCACCATGACTTAACATCTACAACCACTCTTTTTAAAAGATCACTGACCATAATTAGCAAATATTCATAAAAGTCAAGGCTTGGTCACTTCTGGGTGTGGTCCAGACAGTCCTGTAGACCTGCCAACAGGACCAGCGCCCGTTAGCATCCGTATAATTGTGCACGATAACTTTTTCTCCTACGTCACATAATTGTTGTTAGTATCCAAGGAATAGACTCAAACCAAAACACTTAAGGAGCTCAAAACACACTCTGCAAATGTAAGACGATTCTTGATCTCAGATTCACTGTTGGATGTGCTCAGTCAGGGTATTAACTGATCAGACAACGCACAGTTTGCCTTTAGCAGGTGCTGGTTTCAGGAAACACTTCTGTCGACAAAAGATTGGAATAATGTTTTGAAAACCCACAGGCCATGCATAAGAGAGCTTGAGTGTGATTTGGTGTGACTCCCACCGTGACCACTCTCGCTGAGGGTAAATCTGATCCCATGGAGAGTCCCAAAAACCTCGAACACGGATTGCTCCCGTGGACTTGCAGCTCTGAGGTACTGTGATGACATTAGTCAGTGTTAAGAGTAACATTTAACTCCAGGCTACTTGTTCAAGGAAATGTAACTGAAATCACACAGGATGAGAGCTCGGAATCCCCGATGAGGCCTACCTAGCATGGGCAAGGGATGGGGCGGACTTCCTGAGAACAGGACCTCGAGGTCTCTGCTGGGGTCACCACGTGGGGTGGTTTAGGGTAGGGGTCTGCTCCAGCTCCTTCTGTCCACTGCATGCCCCCTTCAGTCCGGTTGGGGGGCCACCCTGTCCCTCCTCCGTAGCTTCTCTGCTGCACAGTGAGCTCTGCTCCCACAGTTGGATTGTTACGGAACCTGGACTGGATCACCTGACGGAAGAACCAAGCGGCACCCGGGGGTCTTAGAGGATAGGAGGTTTATTTAACGCCGGCAGGCTCAGAGGAGAGTGGTCTCCAAAGGTCTGAGCCCCGACCACAAACAAAGGGGGCAATTTATACACGTCTACTTCCCCACACTTGGCACTTTGGGTGCATGCGTGAAGCGGGGCAGGGAGAAGGACCCGGATTGGTGCGCTTGGGAAGCAGAGCAGGGAGAAGAACCTGGAAGAGCCCCGGGGCAAGGACTGGGACTCTCTCGCTGGCTCGGTCGGCTTAGGACACAGATTTTCCTTATCATTTCCCTCTTTGATGTCCCTTTAAAATTTTTTTTTTTAAGATTTTATTTATTTATTTGACAGAGAGAGACACAGAGAGAGAGGGAACACAAGCAGGGGGAGTGGGAGAGGGAGAAGCAGGCTTCCCGCCAAGCAGGGAGCCCGATGCGGGGCTCGATCCCAGGACCCTGGGATCATGACCGGAGCCGAAGGCAGACACTTAACGACTGAGCCACCCAGGCGCTCCTGATGCCCCTTTAAACACCTAGTTTAGAGGGCATCATTTTTATCTCCTACGGGGCAATAGTAAGGAGTAACTGGAGTCTGATTTTAGCAATTTGAGCAGTGATAAACCTAGAACGGGCATTAAGAATACAAGGACCAAATGCTACTCTGAGGAGAAGCAATAGGAGGGGGCCAACGAGGGGGGCGAACCAAGGGAACCATTGCGAGAGGGTATCCCACCAAGTTGTCCACTGGAGTGATTCCCACCAGCGATGTGCTCGTTCCTGTAAGGGGGTCAGAGTTTCTTGGACCACCCCCGACTCACTAGCATAGAAACAACATTCCTCCTGTAAGAAGAGGCAGAGGCCCCCCTGCATGGACATGTATAGGTCGAGCCCGCGCCTGTTTTGGAGGACCACTGAGGCCAGTGAATCGAGTTGGCGCTGCAGGGCCAGGGCCGAATGAGTGAGGGTGGAAAAATCCGCCGTGAGTTGTTGAGTTAACCTCTGGTACTGAACCTGAGACATCCCGATGCCAGGGGCGCTGAGGGCAACACCTGATGCGGCCAGCAGGCTCACGATAAGAGGGATGGCCACGGGGGAGCGTCGCAGGCGGCTAGGGGGTCTCCATATGAGTGGGGCATCGCCCCCGGGAGGACTGAAAGATCGGGTAAGAGACTGACAAACATGCATGACTGATCGTGCGGGGTGATGCAGATGCATACAGCTTGATCACAGGCCAGAAAAAGGTTGTTAGGTGCACAGACCCGACTGTGGCCCGTGATGGGAGAAGAGTTGCCATACAGTGGTACCGGAGCCAGAAAGGGATAATCTGAGGTTCCCGGTGCCGAGGCGGGAGGTGACATGGTGGATTGGTTGAGGAGGACACCTAGGTATTGGACGGGACCGGGCTTCATACAGATCCAGCAGTCAGATGCTAGGGGTGGATCTGAGTGGTTAAGTGCTTGGTGGGAGGCGTTAATCATACCTAACAGTTGTGCTATAGATGTTTGATGCGTGTGGATGTGGGACACAGGGATGCGCCAGGGGGAGTTATTTCCTATCTGACTCTGGGGGTTGACTGTAAGGCTTGGCGTGAACATGGACTTAATCATAAACTTGGCCATGGGGTCGGTCCCCATAGGGTGATATTGGCCCAACAGGAGAATGATTCCTGTAGCCCATGAGGTGGCATTGGGTTCTGAGACTGAGAGGGTGAGTGGTATACAGTGATTGTTAGAGCAAGAGGATGGGGTGGCACTGCATGACAAGGAAATCCGGATGTCACTGAGCTGTTTGAGGTGCCACCTGATGGACCATCATTCCATTCCCGGCCAAGTCGCTACCCATGACTCACATCCCCAGGCTTGCGAGCAGAACTGAGGGCAGGTGTTGGGCTTTTGAGGCGTAGGGCCCCCACAGATGTAGATATCTACCAGCCGCTAACCTGAGTGAGGGCCATGGTAGGAAGACTGTCTATGAGGTTCCCAGGAGGTGTCGAGAAGCTGGAATCCATCAAAATGGAGGTTAACTTTTGGTGTGTGCCCATCCCAGGTGGAAGAAGTCAGTGGGAGTGCTGGTGCGGGATTGAGGGGGATAAGCTGGAAAGTCCATTTGCCAGTAATGGTGATACGAGAGTTTGCCCCCCTTGCCTGGCCGGGCAAACTAGAGGCACTGAGCAGGAACCACACACTAGGTAGCAGAAGCCTGGGACTGACTGGGGCCAGGAAAACCATGGTGACATGTGCTCAGGAGTAGACAGCAGAGGGCCAGTAAAAGTGGGATCTGTGACCTTAGGTAGAGGGGGCCATCATGGCTAACCCGTCAGCAGATGAAACCCATGGACAAGTGAGTGCAGTAATACACCCTAGGGACACCCAATAAGCAATGACAATAGTAAGCTTCTGGGGGAAAGTCCAGTCAGGAGGGGCAATAGTGTAGAGTCTGACTCCCAAGATGAGGGAAATCATGCCAATGAGAGCCAGGGACCACGGTGAGCAGGTGTCCATCAGTCGGTGGGGTCTCATCGAAGGTGAATCCAGAGTGGGTTAGTGAAGTCTGGCTGGACTCTCCACTGGCGTGGCTCCTCATCCGAATGACAAGCTTTCTTCACTCTGGAGTGGTGGACCCACGGGGTGACACCTGAGACCTTGAGGGCAGTAGGGGTGGTTAGAACAACAACGTGGAGCCCTGTCCACTGTGGTTTGAGGGGGACTTTCTTCCAATCTTTGACCCAAACTGAGTCCCCTGTCTGGAAGGAGTGCACCTGAGACCCTAAGGAGATTGGGGCCCTCTCGATGGTGTACTTTTGTAATTCATTTAGGGTGGCCCCCAGGGCCTGAAGCTGCTCCTTTATCCCCTTATCTCCAACCTGATGCAAATTTCCTGGAAGGCTCCCCAGGCACGGGGGAGGCCGTCCATATATTAATTCGAATGGGGAGAAACCTGATGTCCCGGGCGTGCAGCGAGCACGCAGGAGAGCTGGGGTAGCAGATCCAGCCATGGGAGGTTAGTCCCCTGACAAAACTTTGCTAAGGTTCCCTTGAGGGTGCGGTACATTAGCTCTACTTTCCCTGAACTTTGGGGCCAGTAAGCGGTGTGGAGTCTCCAGGTGTTGGTGAGAGATTTGGTCAAGACCTGTACAATGTCTGCCACAAATGTGGGTCCATTGTCACTATGGATTGTTAATGGCAGGCCAAACCGGGGCACGATCTCCCGCAAGAGGACTTTAGCTACTTCCCGGCTTTGCTCCGTCCTGGTCGGGAAGGCTTCGACCCACCCAGAGTAAGTGCATACTATTACTAGGAGGCATTTGAACCCCCTGCTCGGCTGCACATCTGTGGAGTCTACCTCTAGATCTTTGAAGGGGGTTGCTCCCATCCTCTGGACACCTGGTGGGGACCGTGGGCAGACCGAGCATTGTTTTTAGCACATGTTGTGCATTGTTCACTCGTTGCTCGGCATAGTGCTGGCAGCTGACTGATGCAGTAGTGCTTCTTGAGAAGGGCTCTAATGCAGTTTTTCCCAGATGAGTGAGTCGGTGGTGTTCCTTGACTAGATGCCCTCCAGTTGCTGTTATAACAAAGATGCACCCATCTGGCATCATCCACCATCCCTTTTCAGTCAGGGTGGCCCCCTCAGCCATGGCTCATTCCTTTTACTTTTTAGCCTAACTGAGCAGAAGGACTTCTTCCGAGGGTGTCAGGGCCATGGTGAGGGAAGGGGCTCTGTCCCTGTCCTCACTGGCTGTGGTCTTGGCTGCCTTGTCTGCCAGATGATCTCCCCGTGCTATGGGGTCATCTCCTTTCTGGTGTCCCTTACAGAGTAGGATGGGGTGTTATGTTTCCAGTTGAGGAGGTCAGTGGTGGAGAAGGGCTGATAATACATCATGGAAAGGCCAGATTGGACCATCCCATCTTCATAGTGCCTCTTGGGTTCCCGCATCTCTCGTACTGGCGTTTGGAGGGGGCTTGCACCTAGCCTGGGATGCAGCCTGGCTGCTGGTCCTGGAGAAAGTTGATTCTCTGGGCCTGGGGGTGCTGGTGGATCCTCTGGGCCTGGGGGTGCCGGTGGATCCTTTGGGCCTGGGGGCCGCCGGTGAAACCAATGGCGTTAGAGTGTCTGGAGCTAAAGGGCCAGGTGTAGGTGGTCTTGGGGGTACGTCCAGTGGGAGCAGGGTCGGTTCGTCCTTGGGATCTCCAGCTAGGATTCGTGGAGACTAGGGCTTTTGCTGATTTTCTTTAGGTCGCTTGAGGCGATTAAGACTCTGGCCTGTCCCTGCCTATTGTAAGCAAATTGCACCCGGGGGGGAAGGGTCTGAGCAATTCCTAGCCAGGAGTCAATGTACAGAAACTGGTCAGGGTGTCCTGGTTCTCCTGTTAAGACTTGCCATACTCGATGAATCGTTAGGACATGTAATGTCCCTTCTGAAGGCCACCCAACATCAAAGGTGGGCCATTCCAATTCACATAAGGTTCTCAGCTTGCCGGGGTTCATCCTGACTCCATAGTCTCCCGAAAACCCCTTTTTGAAATTTTTGATCATGGTCTCTAGAATCATATGTTTACTCTGCCCTGACCCCATGGTGATGTCCCCGTGTGCGGTGGCGCAGAGCAGACAAAGGGGGGGTGCCTCCTGAGGTGAGGAGACCAGACACCCGTCTGGCCGTGTCCCGAAGGAGCTGAGGTGAGGCTTAGCCGAAGCGGCCTCAGTGTTGTGACTTATGATCGGAAACTATTCTGATGCCGCCATATACTGTATGCCGTTCACCACGGAATCGCAGACGGGCCCACTCAGACTCCGCAGGCTTCCGGGGACCTTAAGGGTGCCCGCCCGTGGAGTCACAGGATCAGTCCGCTTGAGCAAGCCAGGTCGGACTGCACATTCACACTCCAGAAGTTATTACATTCCCTCCCTGGGAATCTCTACCTGTGAGACCTCTAAGAGGTCTCTGGGAGGTGATCAGGCTCCCCTTCCACCCCGACGGGTGGGCCTGTTTGGGTCCTGGGGCCCCAGGCCTTACCGGAATCCGACGTCGGGACCAGGTCCTCACCAGCCAAGTCTCCTCGAGTCCGGTGGGAACAGCGGAGTGGGGCCGGCCCGAGGCAACCGGGGTGGGAGACTGCTGAATATTAGGCAGGGCGCGCCTTCTCCTTTATGATCCCTTGTTCTGTCACCGCCAGGCCATTGCCCCCAAACCGGTGGCAACAATGGGCCAGTGCGGTTAGGTTTCCCGGTCAGGGAACCAAACGTTACGGAACCTGGACTGGGTTGCCTGATGAAGAACCAAGTGGCACCCAGAGATCTTGGAGGACAGGAGGTTTATTTAACGCTGGCGGGCTCAGAGTAGAGTAATCTCTAAAGGTCTGAGCCCCGAGCACAAACAAAGGGGGCAATTTATACACTTCTACTTCCACATACTTGGCACTTTTGGTGGGTGCAGGAAGCGGGGCAGGGAGAGGAACCCGGATTGGTGCGCGCAGGAAGCCGAGCAGGGAGAAGAACCCAGAAGAGCCCCGAGGCAAGGACTGGGACTCTCGCTGGCTCGGTGGGCCATCTTAGGACACAGATTTTCCTTATCAGAATGAGAAGAGAGTGCTCTGGGCAAAACCCTGGATTTGTTCTGGTGATTTTCACTTTTGAAATGCTGCTAATATTAACACAGTCTCGGGTTACTTAAAAAAACAACATTGCATAGTTTTCCACTGAGCTTTCTCCTCGCGTTGCGGAATTAAAATGATGACTAGCATCTGCTCTCGGGACAGCCTATGAGGGCCTTCTGTGTGGTTTCCAGCGACACCCCAGTGAGCAGGGCAGTTAAAGAGAAGCTCACAGATCAGGACTGAAATGGCCAGAGGGCCTCTGACCACCTCACGAGGACAGCTGGTCCCGTCTCAGAAGCTGTCCAAACCCAGGCGTGGTGACGGACGCCCTCTCCCAGGGGAACCCGGCCTCCTCTGGTCTACCTCATGCACAACCTGAGCCAGCAGGCATTGCAGTGTCTCCAGGTGGTGGCCACGTGACGGGTGCACGAACCCAAGCACAAATCCCAGCAAAGGGACAGCATAGCGTAAGGAGCCGTTGCTCACAGGCAAGTTGACGGACATAGTGGTGCGGTCTGACAGACGTCTGATTCCATGTCTACGAGCCCTGATGCGCCAGACATGCCCACACTCAGCGCAACTATCTACCTGGGCGTAGTTGTGCGCGCATGCATGGATTCCCCTGCGTAAGCGATGTGGTCGCAGCTCAGCACCACGCACATGCAGAAGGGCTGAGCACAAGGAGTGGAAGGTGGTTTCTGAAACAACTAAAGCAGAGCATTCTGCACGCTGCACTAGATCTGCTGGAAAGTACACCCATGTGCAGAGAAGGGCCCCAAACTGGACAGGTGGGGCTCGGGGAAGGTACGGCCAGTCAATCCTTAAAGAACAGGCAAGAGCCGCCCTAGAATCTGGTAGATCCCATTCTTACCCCACCTGGGTCTTCCCGCCAAAGACCTTCCCAAATAGACTATCGCATGTGACAGACACACACATCCGTTCTTTCATCTGACGCTGGCCTGGAATGCCATCAATCTCTCCATGCGCACCGCAGCACAACACGCGGGCTCCTCAGAGTCCTCACCGCACATCTGTTCCCATCGACAATGGGTCCAAGTCCTACCACGTGTTGACCTTCAGGATGCTGACACCTCCATGGCAGGACTGGGTGCTGGTCGTGATGGACACCATGTTTCAACCCAATGGCCTGTTGCAATCTCCGTCTGCAAGCCCATGCCGAAGGCAGGTAAAGCAGCACGCATGGGCTGGATCTAATTAACGAATCATAACTGCACGCACCGTATCACCGTTCCCCAGTCCAAAATGCTGGCATGGATGTTTCCTACTCTAGGACTTGCAAGCATCACTACCAACAAAACTACAAAGCTACAAAAACTAGTTTTGTAGAGCTAACCACAAAACTGTCTTCAAACATAAATATAAATTTTTAATAAGATATAAGCATTCCTAGGATACCAATATTAAAATAAATGTCTGTGGATTGAAGCAGCTTCTCTGTAGGATTATATTTTTTCAATTAGGAAAATATATTTGCAGTGATTTTTGCTGTGTACTGAGGAGAGACGGTAGGAGCTATTGGGCATAAATTGTTCTTTTTTGTATTATTATTAATAGGCTCAGAAATGTGTAAGGAATGAAATGGATTGTACTTCCATAAGAATTTGTTTCATTCAGATCTGTCATGAAGAGCACACACTGAATTTATTTTTCACTATACTGATATTAAGTATTAATTTTACAGCCTTTTGTAAGAGTTTAAATATGTCACATTCTATTTAACTCACATTTTGAACAAGTAGAATTCAATTAGCTGATCAGAGAACAAACACATCCCCATTAGGAAGTGTCCTTTTCGCATTTAAATCCAGTTTAAGGAGGCGGCAGGGAGGCTCGCCAGGCCTGGGGGCAGCAGGAGTGTGGCAGCCAGACTCATTCTCTCTGGGGTATTTTAATCCTAAAGACAAAAGAGGAGATTAAGACAAATATAAATCACCTTCTGTATCACAAAGAACCAAACATCTTGGACAAAAGGGACATCTTCTCCTAAAATTCTTTCCGGGTTTCTGTGTTGTCCTTCAGAGCATGCTGTGCCCACAAAGCCAAAGTGAGTTCCTCCCTGAGCCAACTCCAAACTTCCTTGCTCCTCCGTCCACCGTGCGTGGACTCCTGCGCCCAGTGCGGACTCCCGCGCGCAGAGGCACGCCGGGACCAGGAGGCGCAGGACACAGCCCACCGAGCGCTCTGGTGACTGAGGAGGGTCCCACGCTGCTCTCTCGTGGGGTGGGATTCACGCTCCTTGCTCCGTGTCCCCTCTTCTACAAGGTGATCGTGGTTATTTGGTTGCATACTGAAATTGTATAACGCAAATTTTCCTAAACGAGGGTATGAATTTTTCATTGATTGCCAAAAATGAGCTATTCCCAGTTCTAGACCATTTTGTATTAGATTTTAAAATGCAAAATTCAGGGCACCTGGGTGGCTCAGTTGGTTAAGCGTCTGCCTTCACCCAGGTCATGATCTCAGGGTCCCGGGATCAAGTCCAGCATCGGGCTCCCTGCTAAGTGGAGAGTCTGCTTCTCCCTCTGCCCCTCCCACCCCCCCTCATGTGCTATCTCTGTCAAATATATAAATAATATCTTAAAAATAAAATGTAGAATTCATGTTTTGAGGAGAGTCACTAGGACATATTCAGGAAGATACAAGGTATTATCTTCTGGAATTGAATATTATGATAAACAATCAGTTAAGAACTTCTTTAAAAAAAAACTTTTTTAAATTTATTTTTTATGCTATTTTATTTTTTATTATGTTCAGTTAGCCAAAAGAGAACTTCTTTGTATTTAATGGAAAGTGGAAATTAAATCTTATGATTGCACATCAAGAGAGTTTATGCAAAGCACAGAGTTCATAAGACACCATTTATATTTCTGCGTCTAATTCAGGCACCTTCTGTTCTTTCAGGAAGCTCTGGTGGCCCCCAGGTGTTGGCACCTTGCCCTCTGCCGCTGCTCCTCCATTGGAGGGGCCGGCTTCTGCAGGTAGCTGGGGTATTCGTGGACCCCCCCAACACGCCCCGCCCTGCCCCCGGGTCTTCTTTCTCTACCGAAGCCTCCGAGATCACGAGATCACGCTCTGTATGTTTATTTATCTATGCCCCGCTAGAGAGTAGACCCTATAGCAGCAGGACCCATCGCTAATCCCCATTTTCTAGAATCAATGTGTGCTAACTAATTTGAAAACTGAAGTGATACAGATTTGTTAATAAATTAGTAAGTGTGCTATAAAATGTGTAACGGAGACCATGAGATTGTAAACTGAGGCAATGTTGGCTAAACAAGCTCCATTTGGACACTCTTGCTAAGCCAGTGTTTATTTCATTTTAGAATGATACGCGAAATTATAGAACATGAATAAAGAAATAAATCTTGAGCTCCATCAGTAGACACAAAGATCATAAGCTCATAGTTTATGGCAATTGTGGTCTCTGACATACTTCAGAATCACCAAAACAAACAAGAAAATGGTTTTCAAACATAAATCATAAACACAGCTATCCCGTCCTGGTCCCGAGCCGGCCACCGGCAGGCAGGACTGGCAGCAGGTGCCCGGGACTGCTCCGCACGCAGGCGGCCGCGGCGGGTGTCTGGGCACATGGCTCCCAGTCCCCAGAGCCTCCCGCGCGTGCAGGACGGAATCTCTCTGCAGAATGAAAGCATAAAGCACACATTCTGAACGGGGCCCAAGAGCAGGTCCCTGGCTTCATCAGCCCAGGCCCAACGCGGGCCCTGCAATGAACGTAGCGGGCACGCAGGGGCCAGAGAGACAGACCCGCCCAAGCACCTGCTTCTCCACGCTCGTCGGCGCAAACCGATCGGTGAGCAGGAGACTCTGCCGGCAACTCGCCTCACCGTCCCTTGTGTCATATCCTAAAAGTGGAAGGAGCGTCTATTCATCAAAACGCAATGGCGAGGTTTTCCTCCTTGAGAAAAGCAGTAACAAAGCGTGTGGCTCCCCACAGCAGGGAGCGGGCCGGGCTCCCTCGTGCGGGCAGACCCTCCAGCCGCACGCGGGACCCACGGGCCTGTGTGCGTGGCGCCGGTCAGAACGGCACAGGCTGCGGACCACTAGCAGGCTCCCGTCGCATCCAGAAGGGAAGGGGCTTCGGACTCGGAGAAAAGCTGGTCACGGGATTCTGCAGTTAAGTCGCGCACATAAGCTCCGGCCTCGCATGCCTTCCCACCAGCGGAAGATGCCGTGGCCCCGAGAAGCTTCGTGAACGCTCCAGGCCGCCTGCGTGTGTCCCGGGGCGCTCCTGGGAGGCTGCGGCTGCGACTGAGCTGACTTCTCCGTCCGCAACAGCTTCTATTCCTGCCGCACAAACACACCCCCTGTTTGGGCGACGCTCACCCCAACCCCCAAGTTCTCAAGGGTGAGGTTATGTGTCACGTCCTCCCCCTTCTCTCCGCAGCCTCCAAACAGCTGCGATACCTCAGACGCTCTGCCATTTCCCTCGGGATCGCGTCTGCCCCACGGCTCGGGCCAGCTGGACAAGGGGAGCCCCAGGCAGAGGCAGAGAGCGGGAGCACCCAGGCCGCGCACCCGAAGCTCCGGCGTCCGAGGAGGCGGGCAGGGACAGGAAGTCGGGTGGCCGTGCGCTGGAGCCCCCCAGGCTCGCCGTTCCTGGCTTTCCCAGTTCCAAGGTGTTGCTAGTGGAGCGAGGCCCACCTGAGGGCACAGGAGTAAAGTCAGAGTGTGAGCCGGGGCGCCGGAATGTGTGCAGGCCCGAGAACCCAGGCTGGGAAGTCTTGCCCAACCCCAGACAACGTGAAATACCCTGTGTATTCATTTAACAAGCATTTGCTGAGCGTGTACGATAGGCCACGTGCATTTGCCTCTGGAATGCGCTTGTGAGCAGATGTGTTTAATCCTGCCTTCATGGAGCATCCCCTGCGGGCGGCGGGGACACAGAGACAGGCAGAGACAGAGAGACAAGCTCCGCAGGGGTGAGGAACTAAGAAGTGGGTGGAGAAACTGGAGGAAAAACCCGGAGATTCCTCATAAAACTGAAAGAAGAGAGTGTGGTAAGGAGGGACTAGTCGACAGAGTGCAAGGATGCTGGGAAAGGTGCCCTGTGAGGCCGGTGGAACCGCTGCGGAGCTGGTGGTGCGGCCGTCGTCTGCGACTTTAGCAGGGGACAGAGCCGGACGAGGCTGAGCTGGTATCAGGAGGGGGTCAGGACGTACAGACCGTCATCCTGCAGGAAATAGAAAATCCCAGAAGCGTCGTTTGCTAGGTCATGCTGAGAATCTCTCTCCTGCTGCGTGTGGTTACCTGTGGGGAATAGTCCGCATACACCTGAGAGCAGTCTCTGGCCCCACGTCCCGGGGGGGTTCTCAGGTCCGCTTTGCCCATCACTGGGCTCGTGTCTTCAATATTGCCACTGAGTTTCTGTGCCCGTTTTACCAGCTACTAACAGAGATGGACAGGATTATTCCAATATGGTTGTAGATGCATCTAGTCCTTGTTTTAGATTTGTCCAGTTTTTTGAAATATATTTTAAGGCGATTTTATTGGGGTGCATTAATATAATTTGATTGGATAGAAATCTGAATTTTACTTAATTTCAGAGTAGGCAAATCTTCCATGGATTCCCCACCCCCTTTTCCATTGTGGGAATTTCTTCCTTGTTCGGTGATGCTAGAAATTTCCTTGTCTTTCCTCCCTCTGTGTCCGTATATTTAAACAATGTCCCGTGTAAGAAGCATATAATTAAGTTTTGCCATTTAAATCCAATCTAATGATTTTTTACTAATTGACACATTGAATTGTCTAATCATAGCATTAAATAACTTTTATCCACATGCATGTGAAATAATTGAGAAAGAACCCCAACTTGACTCATTTCCCATCAAATTTTACTTCTATATTTAATATCCAATAAAATATGTGCTATTTCATGTTGCTTTAACAAATTAGGTATTAAAAATAATAACACTGATAATAGAAACTTCTAGAAATATGCATCAGATTTTTTATAATATTTTTCAATTTACATACTTTTTAAGAGGAGTATGGTAGAATATCCATAAAATAATTTGTATCCTTGAAGTTATTATATCAGAATAAAAATTCTCTAGGGAAATAGAAAGTAAATATGAATTACAAACGTGTAATTATTAAAGGTCTGATGGTTGAAGATGAGCTTTTCCTTGTTTTTTTTTTTTTAATTTTTTTTATTGTTTTGTTAATCCCCATGTGGATAATTATGGTATCCAGTTGTGGCATTTCAATGTGCTTGTCTGTATTTTAGAGTGATGTGCTAGTTTTATTTTAAAACATCCGTGACATCGCAATTATTAAAGCCTATGAAGAAAAATATACAAGCCTACTTAAAAACGTGGCAGTTTTTTACAGAAATGTTTTCACAGAATTCTTGCAGGGAGTTTACCAGCAACAATGTGAAGATTCCTCCCTCCATCGCCCTGCTCCCCAGCACATTGCTCTTGGAAACAATTCTGGTCAAATGCTTGGATAATTCTTCCTGGAAATCACGTACTTGTGGTTTAGTTTGCACAGATCACACCTGCCACCCTCCAGGATTCCTGCATATCCAGGGGCTTTTCTCTTTGGTGTTTGTTTGTTTGTTTATTTGTTTTTAAGCAATGATTTTGCTGGAATACACCCTTCAATAGTCTCTTCAGAAAAGATCCACTGACTGATTCTGTTTTGTTTTGGGCTCACTGGACAGATAGCTTGACCGGGTGGAATCTTACGTTCTCGATTATTTCCCTCCTATTCTGAAACTATCTTTTACCCAAACGGACCTCAACCAAGCTGAAGTCTGGGCGAAGAATGCTTTCACCCTCTTATGGCATTTTTCCTCATAGTTTGTGCACGTTTTTGTTCGCTCTGCTTGGCGTGGGCTGGGCCTTTTCTTCTTAAATACCTGTGCAGTTCTTCAGTCTGTGAATTGTTCTGTTTTTTGCTACTGTCCATTTTCTCTGTTCGAAGACTCCCACTACCGAGGTGATAAATTTCCTAAACGAAACCCCTTTAACTGTTCTTTGTCCAAGATTTCTCACGGGTTTTTCATTTTTCCCTATGTGTTTGAAATCTTTCCTTTACTTTATCCTCTGTTTCTTCCAGTGAACTTTCCATTTGATAATAATACCCAAGGACTATTTTATCTTCTTATAGAATTATTTCCATGTCATCCTGAGTCTCTCTATGAATGGCAATTATATGTACTTTAAATCACTCTCTCCCCAACATTCTGTGTTGTTTTGAGGGGTCATCACTTGTCTTTGCTCATCTTGGTCTTTTTCTTTCATCCTATGTGTTTTCTTTACAAGTCTGATTCTGAACTGTCTATATTTACAGATGGGACATGAGATGATTTTTCTAGGTATCAGTGTGTTTCTCTCTGCTGCTTCGGGGGCAGGTCTGTCCCCACAGGTGCATGGTGCCAGCCCCATAACAAATGCATAGTAACACAAATATAAATGCACTGACGTAGATATGTGCACAGAGCCGGTCCTCGGTGCTTTGGATCCTCCAATTAAGCCCTGAGTTCTACAGCCCGATATATAGCTCTCCCATTAGCAAAAGACTAGTTAAGAATTTATATGTGAGAATAGCCAACCTGTGGAAGGTGCCGAGATGTCCATCGAGTGCATAAAGAAGAGGTGGTCCATGTACACAATGAAGTATTACTCAGCCATGAGAAAGGATGGAATCTCGCTGTCTGCAGCAACATGGATGGAACTAGAGGCTATTATGCTGAATGAGATAAGTCAATCAGAGAATGACAAATATCATATGATCTCACTCATGTGTGGAATTTAAGAAACAGAACAGAGGATCATAGAGGAAGAGAGGAAAAAATAAAATAAGATAAAATCAGAGAGGGAGACAAACCATAAGAGACCCTTAACTCTAAGAAACGCACTGAGGGTTGCTGGAAGGGAGGAGAGTGGGGGGATGGGGCAACTGGGGGATGGGCATGAAGGAGGGCACGTGATGTGATGAGCACTGGGTGTTCTATGCAACTGATGAATCACTAAATTCTACCTCTGAAACTAATAATACACTATGTGTTAATTAATTGAACTTAAATTAAAAAAAGAATTTACGTGTGTGGCTGAGCAGATGGGAAACCCATCCTTTGGCGCTGGACCCCATAGTTCCTGGAATGGGGTGCAAATACCAGATTGCCTGAGCTCTGTGCATGGACTGGGGGCTAGGAGGAAGTGGGGCTCGCGCTTCCCTGGGCTTTCCTTCTGAGGAAACAGGTGGAGGCAGGTGGGCTGCGTCCCTAGTGGGAGAAATTTGTCCCCTGCAGACCCCCAAACTGGTGGTCAATGCGGCGGGACGCTGGTGAGGTTTCGGTATCCTGCTAGCTTCTCTTGAAAACATGTTTTAGCATAAAACAGCTCACACTGAATCCGGAGTGAAAGCAGCAGTGTTCATCTGCCGTGTGCTCAGCCCCACTCTGCCAGCGAAACATTTGCCCTCCATTTCCAGACTGATGTCGCGGCAAGGTGAACGTCTAGAGAATTCAGTGAAGATCTTTAAAGCATCTTCGTGTACAAACCTCACACAAACAGGCTTGCCACGGTGCTCCCCGGATTACCGGACTGCACTTTACCCGAATTAACTCCCTCACTGAGTATTTACTGAGCATCAACTGTGCGGGGCTGGAACACAGGCTCTGGGGAGACAAGTACAGGAGAAGAAAGAAAAACAAGCTTGAGCCCCGTGGAGACTCACAGTCTCACGGGGAAGGAGAGACGACAAACCGGGCTGAGGAGCAGAAGGATGTCCTCGGCAGAGAATGGGAAGAGTGGCGCCAATAAGGGGGCGGCTATGGAAGGATAAGGGGGTTGGAGGGACGGAGTGGGGCAGGCGGCAGCTTCAGAGACATGTTAGGTCTATTGCGAAGTGACCCGTATACAGACTGGGAAACCGTCCAGGAGCTTGCTGAGGGCAGAGAATCGGGGACCTAGTGCCGCGCCCTAAATCAGGAGCATCTCTGATGCTTTCTGGGAACAGAGCACGGGCAGGGGCAGGAGGGGAGGTCAGGGAAGCCTTGGGGACAGGGCCTCGTGGGACTGTAAGGGCTTCTTCCCCTGACGGCTGATATCATGTGCTCACAGGTTCACCTCACACTAACGAGGCCACCGTCCCAGCGAGGAACGCCTGTGAGGGGCACAGGGTCTGCCGGGAGTCGCAGGGACCGCAAGACCAGGGCTGACAGGACGGACAGGACACGCTCCTCCCACCTGCCAGAGAAGCAGAGACGCTCAGACCCACCACCCACTAGTCCTGCCTCCCCGGGGCCGCCGCCGTCTGCCCCCCACCCCACGCCCACAGTTGGAAGTGCTCCCGAGCCTTCCCTGCCGGGGGCCCGTGAAGAGGAGAAGGCGGGCGGCCTGTGGGGAGCCCCCGACCCTCCTCCCGGGCAGCACCCCGTCTGCCTGACTTCCTGCCCAGGGAAAAGCCAGGGGGCTGGTGACCCCGATCTGAGGCAGGCGATGGGGAAAAACGGGCATTTGTTGTGCAAAGTGGAATGTGCTGTGTTCAGTCTGGTTTCTCCTACTTTGACTTCATTTTTATTTTTTGGGGAAGAAAATTAAAATCTCACATACTAAATTCTTATCCTGTAATTCCTGGAAATCATTCTGGAGTCAAGGATTTTTTGTCTGTTAGGAAACAAACGTGCATTTGGAGACTTCCTGTCGGGTTGGGGTGGCGCCAGCCAAGCAGGGCTTCTTGCTGCCAGGAATCCTGAGCAACGTGGCAGCCGCTGGGGCCAGGCCTGGGGGAGCAGCCTGGGGCGGGCCACGGGCTCTGCTGCCCCTGCGAACGGGAGGAGAGTCCTGGCATCAGCCCCAGCTGTGTGAGCGGGAATACGCAGGCCCGGGGCGCAGGGTGAGGACCCAGGGCAACGTCGGCCCCTCTGGCTCAGCGCCGCCTGCAGACTTCCGCTGTGGCAACTGCGGGCTGACAGGTTGTTTGGGTGGAAAGTGTCCAGGGCTCGTCCTGCGAGCCGCGAGGTGCCGGGGAATCTTCCCCCCCAGGCCTCGCAGGGCCTGGCAGCTCGAACCGGGCAGGGGCACAGCGGTCCCTGATGGGCCCCCGGCTCGCTCGTGAGCATGTGTGAGAGCTCGCTGCGGCCCCAGGCGCCTCCATCAGATGCAGTTTTCTGTCCGCCCTGAGGAACGGGCCACCCATGCGAGGTTCAGAGACAGAAGTCCGCCCGATTCCAACAGTGGCCCAAGAAATTCAGAGCGAATCTCACTACCAAAGTTTGGAAGTTGTTTAGCAATTAACATTAATGTTTTTCATGGAAAAACATTCCAACCGTGCGGGTAGGTTTCCCAGAAGCCCACGGAAGCTCCCGGCGTCCTGGGTGTGACCGCACGGCAGGGCCTGGGCCCCGGGCTTGGCCTGATCCTCCGTATTTCTGTACCGTTGCTGAAGGCAGAGCAGACGCCCTCCTCCGTCGTCAGGGCCGGAGCCGAGCCCATGGGGGACTGTCTGAGTCAGTCTCCAGGACAGAGTGGTGTCAGCCTTCGCTGAATGCCCGTAACAAGATGGCTCATTGTCGCAGAACAGCTCCCTCCGGGTGGTAACAGACCCTGGTTCTCGGCAGACGCGTGGCCACCACCCAGAGCCCGCCTCGCAGGGAAGTGGGCCGTTGATAAAGCCCTTCTGGACGAGGACTGAGCAGACAACGTGTCCTCGTGACCCCCTGAGGAGGAGCATCCATTTCTCTCCTCTTCGCACACGCTGCTGGTGACTGGCTCTGAGGGTCCCCTGCTGAAGGATGCTGCCCACCCAGGACCAGCTGGGGAACCTCCATTTCCAGGGCCCTTGTTGAAGCAGCTAAGCTTTCGTTCCGGTCAGCAGGGGTTTGCAAGAAGTCACCCCCACCACCCCGGGAATCCCGGCACCAGCTTGATGAGACAGGCACTTCTCCATCCCGGATTGAGAGACAAGAGTCCTGTTCTCCACAGTGACGAGAGGAGAAGGAGAGGAGCATGGACACAGATGGGCTCAGGCTCCTCCTCCGGGCAGCGGCAGCACGAGCCCCCACGCACCGGTCAGCGGGCCCAGGAGCTGGAAGGAGCCTCCCACCCTCGGGGCGCTGGTGCTGACCGGCGGAGTGGGGCCGCGATTCATCATGTTTCAGGTGAGGCCGTGAGGATGTCTCTTTTCCCAAGCCCAAGGTCACAAGGTCACCTGAATACAGTGGTCCGACTCACAGGCTGTCCAGACCGAACAGGGTCCCTGCCGTCAGCAGAAGACAGGTGTTTTCTTCGTGAGCTCGTCCCTGTGACGAAGCACGCCGGACCGGGGGCTGAAACACCAGACGTGCATCTCCTGACGGCTGGGAGTCCACGGCAGGTGTCGGCAGGGCTGCTTCCTGCGTGGCCTCTCCCTGGCTGGTGGCCGCCCCCGCCTTCCCGCCGTGTGGGAGGGGCCAGAGCTCTGGCGTCTTCCTCTTCTCAAAAGGACACCAGACCTATGAGATCAAGACCCACCCTCATGACCTCACGGGACTTTAACAGTTTCCTACAGGGCGCCACCCCCAAGTACGGCGACCCTGGGGCTCAGAGCTTCAACCTGTGAGCTCAGGGGAGACTCACTTCAGTCCACGACAGGGACCAACATCTTCCTCTCTGTGAGCCCAGGAGACTCACCGTGTGGGACCAGAGTCTCACTTCTGCGAAAGCAGTAAGCTAGGAGCAATGGCTCGTGGGGCCTTCCAACGCTGACTCGCGAACTTTCTTGGCAGATGCACTGTGCACATACATCACGTTTCCCATACCCTGGTTTGCGGTTCCCTGAACTCAGCATCTTGTCCTCCACCTGCTCAGTGACCATCCCGCCCAGCCGCAGCCCCACCATCTCCCCCGTCCTCCGCCCGTCCCAGCTCAGGCCGTCCGGTGACGGCCACCGACAGCCCTTATCGAGAGCTCCAATCCTTTGAGCCTTGTCACCGTCTTCGGGTCAGACTCTCGTCCCCTCGATGTCCAGTCTCCCCACCTTGCTCCATGCAACTTCCTGAAACACCTCCTTTCCTGTGATCCCAACAATTCGCGACCTCTCTTGAGTTACTTGGTTAAACCACCGTCGTGCAGCTGAGCACAGCTGGGGAGCACTCGCGAGACTGAGCAATGTAACCAGGAACCCCGGCCCGGCCCTTGGGGCACCCATCTGCCCCGTCCACCCAGCCTCCTCCCCCCTCACTGCGCCAGCGCGGCCCCTGTCCTCACCGACCACTCTCCTTGGGGAGCTGAGGCAGCCTGAGGAAGGCTCCCATGTGCACCCCCCCCCCCGGCCGGATGCACTTACGTCCCCATGTGTGCCCGCGGGCCCTGCCTTCGGCCCTGCCAACCACGATGACTGGCCTTGTCCTATGCAAAGAAAAAGCCCTCGTGTGCGCTGGACCCGGCTCATGTCGCCTACGCAACAGCCCTCCTCCAACCAATCTCTGCTTACTTACCCCACTTCATTGTTTTTCTGCTGGATTTTTCCCATCAGCGAGGGCGCATGCTGTTATCTGTCCCAGTTTAAAACACAATCAAAACAAAGCAGAGCAGAAACATTTGAACCACGGTGTCCGACAGCCACGTACCTTGAACACTGCGGACGCTTCCAGACCAGCCCTCCCCGCCCTCGACCCCCCAACCCGACCCCATCCTCCCCCCAGGGAACTCGCTCTTCTCGCGGTCGCCGCGCCCGGCGTTGTGCGTCCAGCATCTGGTCCATCTGAGCCTCTCCGGGCCCATGGGCAGGACCTCCTTCTCTACCTGAGCTGCCCTTGTTCCAGCACCCCGTCCCACCTCTCAGGCCCTCGCACCAGCTGCTCCGTGAGGCCGCTCCGGCCCCCCACGAGCGCCCCCGGCCCGTCGCTCTCCCCCCCTCGCCTGGAGGACCTTCCCAAAGCCCCTGAGGGAGGCACGCAGGCTCGCTTTGATGGCGGACGGCACCCATCGCCTGCCGTTTGCCCGGTCACCACCGTCCACTCGGCGCTGTGCTGAACCCTTACATTCAGGTGCGAGTGGGCTTTTGAGTCTCCAGTCGTGGATGAAGACCCTGAGGCCCAGAGGGTGGTATTATTCCCCTGAAGTCACACAGCACAGACCACCTGAGGCAAGGTGACCCGGCCGGTCGGATTCGGCAGGCCATGCTCGTGCACGCGCTTGAGCGACATTACCGCGCTGTAACTTCTGCCCAGGAGGGAAAATGTGGTCCATCTGCTGCTGGGCACCCTCGCTCCCCGTGGACACTGAGACCCGGGGTACGGCTCAGAGGCTGTCTCCCTGGCCCGTCCCTTCACACGCTTGCCCACCAGCCTCGTCGCTGCAGTGTGCTCGCTCGCAAGCGCTCCGCAGAGCTAACTCGCCCCGTACACCCTCGCGGTGGTTCTCCCACACCTGCAACGGATTTAAACGTCCCTGGCAGGATCCATCCGTCAGCGCCGGTGGGGAGAACGGAAACGTCTGGAGATACTTCAGCCGGAGGGGTGCAATCCCGAGAATCGGTCGTCCCGGGAGCAGAAGGAATGAGACTCCAACCAGGGCGCCAGGACGCCGCCAGAAGGCCTCGCAGTGCAGGGCAGTGGGAGGTGCTGGAGCTGGGTGGTGGGGCCGGCTTCCAGCAGGGACCGGGACCAGGACGTGGGGGCCCTGGCCAGAAAGAGCCGCCGCCAGACCCTACCCAGATAGGGAAAGAGCAGGAGAAACGCTCTGGGGGCGCCCACCCCTCACGGCCGCCGGAGCCCGCACGTGGGGACACACAGGCCCGGGGCCCCATGCGTGACCCGCGGGCTCCAGAGCCCAGCTGCCAGGGGCATGTCTGACCCACGTGGACTCAGGTCTCGTCTCGTCGGGAGGGGAGCACCAGCGATGTGCACTTTGCCTTCCCACCAACCTGAGGGCGCAGAGCGGAGCGCCCGCCCGCGTGGGGAGGCCCGGGGCCCCTGCCCGGGAGCGGCCGATCCTGGGACGCACAGCACAGCCACCGGGGCATCTGCAGTCCGTGGTGGCACCTGCAGCATGATTTTCAGGGAAGATGAACACGGCCAACGTGAGTCAGGCCGGAAAAGCCAGGTGCCCTGAAGACACAGGAAGAGAGGGCATCATGTTTTCCAGAAAGGAGACTGGACGGACTTGGCTTATTTAACTGATTGTCTTTGATCTCTGGCACGTTCACACTGGTGACCTGCTACTACAAGTCACAGAGAAAAGCGGACGAAAGAAATGACCCAGCGTGGCCAAGGCCCGCTTTCCTCAGCACGACAGCCACCCAGGCGGGGCAAGGCGGCCCCGGGCATGTGTGGCGCTCAGGGGTGCGTGTCCCCGTCTACCAGCCACACGCTCACGCCGTGCTGGCCGGCGGTCAGATCCGTGCTCGGCGCTGTGTCCATCACCCCTTTTCCCGGGGGCCTCTGGAGCGGGTCCTGCCTGGCCCCGCGGTGAAAATCACTCCTGTGTCAGACGGAAACGTAAAGAAACCGTGTAAAGTGGACGGTGGTGTCAGGGTTAAAGGTCACGGATCTCACCATTCGGAGACACCCCTGCAACGATGAGAGGGGAGAAACAGAAACAGCATTTTTTTCTTTTACTGAAATGACATTATCCGTGGTCTTTCCACTAAAGCTTTTTGAAAATTACTCAGTAGGAATAACTGCTATGTTTTCCAATTATGGAGTTTAGAAAAGATCATTCACTCAAAAGTTAATGGGATTTGTGGCTTAGGGGTTGCTTTATTATTTTGGAAAAAATGTTATTCATCTAGATGTCAGCTTGTTTGAGAAAATGCAAAGCACTGCATTTTGTAAAAGTCCTATATTTGTTTCTCACATCCATTCCCAAATAATAAGCAGAGCAGAACGGATTCTGGGCCTGGCTCAGGGCCGTGTGTTCCCCAAGACACTAAATATTAACAGAGGAAGCGGAGTGGTTAGCAAGGAAGACGTGGCCTCGTCAGAGGCATCGGGACAGGCTGGCCGTGGGAGCTGCCTGGGGCCAGAGAAGGGCCGCTGCCCACAGATGGTGGCCACCAGCCCAAGAGACGGGGTCTGCCTGCTTAACACCCTGTTGTGTTGTTCAGCTCATAAGAGGGTCTTAGCTTACATCTCTGTTTACTGAAAACCATAATAAAAATCAATTTCCTGCCTATGAAACCCCTGTATTAATAAAAATGAATCATGCTCAAATTTTTAAAATAAGCATTCTAAATTACTTTTCAGTGTTACACATTTACAAGGAGATACGAATTAGGAAGTCACTTACATGTTATCAACATAAATGTGTTAACTTCGCAGGATTCTAAACATTTTATCTCTGACAGAATTAGAAATACCTTGTCGAGCCCTCATTACATGAATCCTTCGTCAGCAGACATTGCTAGAGACTCTCTTCCAATCTATTCCTGAAAACGTCCACAGTGGCCGGGGTCACGCGGTCCCACGTCTTTTCCTTTCCCGTGGCCCTGACGTGGACCTGGGGTCTGGCAGCTCGCAGGGTCAGCAGAGATTAGACTTCTTCATTTTTGACTTACTTTTTCTCACCAAAGCCCCTTCCAGTGGTTTGTTCTGTTAGGTTCTTTCAGGTATTCATGCTTTCTTAGCTCACTACTTAAACGTCAGAGATTTATTCAGTGCAGACCCAGTGGGGTGTTCCTCATCACGTGATTGTACCCAACGTTCACGAAAATATATCCTGTCTGAAGTGATCCCAGTTTTCCCGGTATATTTATGATTTTGTAATCAAATTTAGGCTGTTGACAAATCAGAGTGTATTGATATACTTGGGTCTTCGCATATAAGCCTTAAAAAAAAAAAAAAAAATCCTAATTGTATGCTCCTTGTTTCTTTTCCTCAACTTAAAAACTTAAAAAATCTAACCTGTCAGAAGCTCATTTGTGCTGAAACCAACTTGCTCTGATGTGACATGGGTTGGTCAAAACGGGCTCCCCTCCTTCATCCTCATATTTGGGGCCATGTAAAGGTCAGTGGTGTAGACTACACAGATGGCCAGGTTTCCCTGCGCTAACCTCCCCCCGTGACACGTGGCTCTCAAGGGCACTGGTGGTGGCTCATCTTATGTGTGTCCACACGGGGCTCAGGGAGCTGATGAGATGTTACCTTCAGGTGTTTCTATGAGACTGATACCAAAAAAAGGTGAGCATCTGAGTCAGTAGACTGCAGAACTAACCAAGAGGGCCCTGACCCATGTGGGCAGGTGTCACCAAGGCCCTGAATATCACAGAGAGGGATAGCAAGACTGAATCCGCACTCTCTCTTCCTGATCCCACCACTGGAGTCCCTGGGTCTCCAACTTACAGGGGACAGACTGTGGGACTTCTCATACCCCATAATCATGTGAGGCAATTCTTGTAACAATTCTCCACTTACTGGAGTGCATCCTTAAAGGAGTGCATCCTGTTGGTTCTGTTTCTCTGGAGAACCTGACCAACACTTCAACATTTCCTACAGTGGCCTGTAGGCCTGCAGCAATGGTCTCCATAATGTAGACAGTGTTTCGTATGCAGCTTGAGACAGGAACCAACGAGAAAATAAACATGCATCTTCTCATCACCCACTTCCTGAGAAGTAATATAGAAACCATGTGAACTGCAAACCAAATTACTGCTCCTTACTAAGGAGTGAAGGAAAAAATACCTACCTACCTATCTATCATCTATCCATATCTACCTGTCTGTATCTATCCATCCATCCATATATCTATCTATTTATCTATCCATCTGTCCACCCATCCATCCACTCATATATCTATCTATCCATCCATCTATCTATCCATCTATCTCATATATCTATCTATCCATCCATATATCTATCTATCCATCCATCTATCCATATATCTATCATCCAACCATCCATATATCTATCTGTTTATCTATTCATCCATCTATCTATCTATCTATCCATCTATCCCTCCATCCATCTATCCACTATCCATCCATCTATCCATATATCTATCCATCTATCCATCCATCCATATATCTATCCATCCATCCATCTATCCATCCATCCATCCAACCATCCATATAGCTATCATCCATCCAACCATCCACCCATATATCTATCTGTTTATCTATCCATCTATCTATCTATTCATTTATCCATCCATCTGTCTATCCACCTATCCATCCATCCATATATCTATCCATCTATCCGTCCATCCATCTATCTGTCCATCCGTCCATCCATCCATATATCTATCATCCATCCATGTATCTATCTATCTATATCTATCTTTCTATCTTATCTATCTATCTATGTCTATCGAAAAACCACATTTAGGCATGCAAAGGAGGCTTTAGCAAGAAGCAGAGCCAGCCAGGGAAGACTTTAGGAAGCCAGCAGGACTCACAAGGCTTCAAACAGCATGTACACACAGACTGTAGGGCAGCCCTATGCATCTGAACACGGGTGCAGTGTTCAGCCACCCCATGTGGCTCATCCTGTTGACTTCTTTGCTACTTGGTAGGTAGATTGGCTGGTTGAAGTCAATACAGTGTTAACATCCTCCCTGTTGTCCGGTCCCTCCACTAAGAAAAAAAGTCTGTCCTTTAAAATGGGTTAGGGGGGAGGGGAGGGGAGCTGGGGGCGCCTGGGTGGCTCAGTGGGTTAAGTGTCTCTCTTCAGCTCAGGTCATGATCCCAGGGTCCTGGGATCGAGACTAGGTTGGGCTCCTTGTTCAGCAGGGAGTCTGCTTCTCCCTCTCCTTCTGCCCCTCCCCCTGCTCATGCTCACTCTCTCTCTCTGTCAAATGAATAAATAAAATCTATTTTTTAAAAAAAGGGAGGGGGTGTGGATTTACTGAAATAATTGAATGGTGCAGCTGTGCCCTTGGAGGCCATGGAGTAGTCTCAGACCCAGGCAGGGCCTACGAAATGAAGAAACTGAGGCTATTTCCATTGGCTCCCGATACCTTCCACAACTGGAGGCCCTGTGTGTTCCACCAGGTCACCCGGAAGAGCATGTGTGGCCATGCCTTCCCTGTCGGCTCCCTCTGGAGATGATGTCTCCAAGTGGTGTCCAACCCAAAGGGCAATTCTAGAGACAGGACGTTTGGAACAGGTGGGAGAAGGGCGGCCACTGTGGGGAGATGTTCTAACAGAGCTTGTACCCTCCTTCAGCTCAAACGTGACACCAAGCCAGCTCTGGTCAGAATGCTAGTGACACCCACACCCTCCTACTGGGTGACCAGCGAGAAGCTGAGCCAGACGGGGCTAATAAAGATATCTCCAGGTACTTGTTGGTGCCTAGTCTGTATGGTTTGAAGAGGCCTGTGTGCTAGACCGTCCTACCCGGACTCCGAACACCATTTACCTGGCCTTCTCAGGGGACCGCTCCACCGTAATTACTCCAAGTTCACCCACACAGAGCCGTCAGCTGTCCCCACGGCCCTATGCCCAGTGCATGAGTCAAGAACACGGTGACACTTCTAAGGGTTAGCTCTCGAAGGATAAGCTCATGAAAATAAAGCTAGCTGTGCAGAGCACCTCTTGTCTGCGCAGCTGCGTGCAGGTCTCCTGTAGGTGCTGCTCTCAGGTGGCGGTCCCGGGCAGCCCTGCTTGTCCACACTGTGCACAAGACCAGCCAGAAGCTGCGCTGCATAGTCTTCGTGTCCCACGAGCCAAGGAGCGAAGCCAGATGCCTCCCTGAATAACGAAGGCTCAATTTTTCGGCAAAGTCAAGGCCAAGAGAAAAGGGAACATAAAAAAGGACACCAAAAAGAGGCCACAGCCGAACACCCCAAGTCAAAGCTCGGCTGTGGTCACTTTGTGCCCCTCCCCGCACACACCCTCCTCGCCCCGTCCCTCATCGTGCCCTGTGTGTACTGATCTTCTTCACCCTCAGATGGGACCCCTGCCCCGGGGCAGCGCTGGCTCCTAGAGAGGCCTTCCCGCGTGTGGCGGCTCCGTGCCATGAAGTCTTGCCAACACACCGTGGG
The DNA here is from genome assembly GCF_964656455.1 of Halichoerus grypus. Taxonomy (NCBI): domain Eukaryota; kingdom Metazoa; phylum Chordata; class Mammalia; order Carnivora; family Phocidae; genus Halichoerus; species Halichoerus grypus. Next base: position 1,061,685 of record NC_135720.1, on the reverse strand, counting down.
GGCAGAGCGGGTGGCGCCCCCCCTGGAAGCCTGCGTGAAACCTGCCCACAAACCACCTGGTCTCCTGAACCACTGTAACTAGTGATGGAGGTGAGCCCTCCCCAACACGGAGACAACTGTTCGGCGACTCTGGTTAATGTGGCCACTTTCACAGCCGTGAGCCTGAGCAACAGGCATGCCCAGCCATACCAGGTCCCCGCCGGTCACTAAGGCCCTCTGCTTTGTGCGGCTTCCATGCACACCGTGGGCAGGGGAGTGTCTGCTCTGCAGTCCCTGGGTTAAGAAGATGCTGTGTGGCACACGTTCTAAGACTTACTGTGGGGTAAGAGCACCGACCTCTGTCCACCTGGGGTTGTGAGGGACAGCTGTATGCCTAGGAACAGTGAGAGACTGTAAACATGGGAGGGTTTTGACATGTTTGTGTTTGAAAATTCAGCCCATGTGAAATGTTGGAGAACAGAGCAGGGCCATGAAGAGAGAGCTTGGATGACGACAAGTCTGGGCTCTCGGGACTGGCCACTGTGGCTCATCGGGACCACACACAGGACTGGGACGGCCCTGGGACACCTGCAGGGGCAAGAAGCAGCCTGAGCTCTGCACCACCCAGAGCCTGGCCTGAGGGCTGGATCCAGGGAGGACAGACAGTGACCCCGTTACAGTGACCCCGTTGCACCTAGGTCACAGAGGGCGTCTTACAGACAGCACATCAGAGCGTGGAGGACTACCTCTTGAGAGCTACCAGGTGCCAGGCTCCATGGGAACCACTTGGCACCATCTCCATCTCCCAGTCTTGGACGACAGACCTGAAAGGACTTGCCCCCCACCCTCAAATGAGTGAGTCAGTGGGCAGTTCCACACCCAGAAATTAAAGCACAATGGTTGCCTCGTTCGAGGCGAGAGCACACTCCCACACCATGTTGGGGTGGACCCCCGCCACTGAAGGTCGGTCTCTGCAGGCTCTCAGCAAGGGGGAGGGACCCTCCAGGAGGGCGAGCTGTCCCAGGGAACACTGAAGGGACAGCCGCGAGGACACGGAGGCGCCGGCCCCCAGACCAGAGAACACACCAGCGGGGCTCTCCAGGGGCCAACGGGCCTTCCGATCGGCCGCCTGCTCAAGTGGAGATCCTGCCAAGAGCGCTGGAATCATGCTGCAGTCCTGAGCGAGGTCGGGGCCGGGGGTCTTGTCCGCCCCCACGGCCACCGTGGCGCATGTGAACTCCAGTCGCTGTGGAGGTCCCGGGGCAGCGCTCCCCGTGGGCTGGTCCCCAGAGTGGACGTTTCTCGGCTCTTCGGTCAGGCCAGCCAGGTGAATCCACTGCCTCTTGATTTGCAATCTTGGGGAAGAAGTGTGCTTTTTTATTACTTTCCAGCCGTATGGCAAGCATTTCCCCGTCTGGCTCAGACACTGAGGAAACTCTCTTGATAGAGCGTCAGGGTTCGAGACACCCAGACTCCCAGGAGCCCGGTGCGCATCTAGAGGTGCGGCGGCTGCCCCTCCTTCCCCAAATACACCATTAGGTCATTCTCACTACCGCCACAAGAATTTCGACAAACTGGGAATCATAAGGTGGTAAATAATGATATGTTATCACAGGCAAATAGGAAATTGAAAGTTTAAGCAAAAACGAAGGCTGAAGTCACAGTGCAGACCAAGAAAGCCCACTGGGGAATTGACGTGCGGTCACGGCGTCTGTCCGGGAGGCACCAGGGCTGTGGGTGACTTGCCTGGTGACACTTGGCAGGAAGAAACTTGCACTCATCAGAGGAGTATTTTAAAGCATTAAGAGAATGTTTTACGTATAAAATATTTAAAGAATATTTGAAATATTTTAAGTGATTTAGTGATTTATCGAAATCTGAAAAAGGAAATGGGGGACCCAAGCTGTCTCACTTGTTTTAAAGGGATTATGATTAGCTGGGCAACAACCTGATCCCGGCCGCTGAGGGTTGCAGAAGGACAACTTTGTTCGCACCCTTTGCAACGCAGGTCTTGAATCTACAAGGACTTTGTTACAGTGGAGGGGCGAGCAAGAACCCCACGGGAGGTCGCTGCGTGGGCTGGGCTCCAGGACGTGCCCAGTCTCCCCTGCACTGGACCCTCTCTCCACCATGTGCTCCGAAGCTGCTACTCACTGTATCTTTACATTTGTTTCCAGAGATGGCGAAAATGTGCAGAAATCCTTGGGGATCCTGGGCCGGAAAGCTTGCTTGTGACCCCACGGCCCCCTGGCCTGAAGCAGGGAGACCTACTCACTCGGGATCCCATGGACCCCCAGGTAGACGCTGGGGAGAGGGAGTCGTGGAATACATTCCTTTCCCTTGAGAAAAAGGAAAAATGTTCAATAATTTTATTTTGAAATAAAAAGGCTGCCTCTCCAGACTTTGTTGAAAAAGCATACGCCACTCTGGGGCTCCAAACGGGCTGGACAAGATCTGGCTGCACCGGGCCGTCTGTGGGGTTGGTGGGCTTCAGCCTCTGTAGGAAAGGGATCCCTCCTCCTGCGCGAGCACGTGTTCCCGGGAAGACTGGATGTGCTCCCGGGGTAAGTCTGTCCTCCACCGCACATCTTCCTCCCCACAGCTCGGCTCCTGAAACGATCGGGCCCTCCCGCCTCGGGCCTCTGTCCCTGCCCTCCCTTTGCTGCCTGCGCCGACCCCTGTCCGTGCCACCTCCCTCCAGACGCCCCACTGACGCCCTGCTGGCCCCTCCATGCCCTCACCATGCCTCACACTCTCACAGAGGAGGTCACTCCCAGGTGCGCCCTGGAGGAGTGTGAGAGCACCTGCCACCCCTCAGCCTGAACTACCCCGAGCTCACGGGAACAGGGACCTCGGCTGCGCCTGGAAGGACGAAGGCTCCCAAGCCGTCCAGTGATGAGAACCACACGTCAGGTGTTGAGAGAGGGCACTAGCCCGGCCCTGAAGACCCAGCGCAGCAGAAGGAATGAGCACACGGCCGCGTGGAGCAGAGCTACTGGCAGCTTTGGGGTCACCGGGAGCTGCTTGCAGAGGTGGCAGGGACGGAAAGCCTTTGATGAGGCTCCCAGGCACCTGTCCGAACCTTCGGTATCAGCGTAAGGTACACGCTTACCTTACAGATGCCGCTGCTGCGGCCCAGACGATCGCAGAGATGTGCTGAGGACACGCACCTGGCTTACACCGGGGCGCTGTGGAGAAGGAGCCCTGAGGAGCACCAGGCAGGGAGCCGGCAGCCCTCCCGGGCGGCCCCAGCCGCAGAAGGTGAGCGTGAAGGATGGTGGCAGCAGGAACCGGGACTCCAGTTGGGGGCGGGGAGAGAGGACGTTCCTTGTGGGAAAAGCTGAGCGTCCAGGCTGAGGTCTCTCCGGCGGTCCGGGATAGAGGCTGGGACGTAGGTGTCCGTGGACGTGCAGGGGTCTGTGGACAGACGCAGTGGTTGAAGGGTACCGTTCGGGAGAGAATGTAGCCATTGACCGCAGTCTCACCTGCAGTGACACTCACCTGAGGAAAGACGGGCACTGGTTCGCACGAAGAGATAAGGAGTGAGTGGTGGTTGTACGACCAAATGTCAGGTCGGTGAGCACTTCAAGTAGTCCGCGGGCTCCCGAAGGCCAGGCTCCCGAGGCTGTGCTGGGGGCACGTCTCCAGAGAGCCCAGGCGCAGCACGGAGGACGTGGCAGTCTACGCCATCAGCCAGCCATCCCCAAGTGGAAAGAGAAGTCGGTTTTATGTTGCAACATGAGTTAAGAATAGGCAAATCCCCAGCAATTTTGTCTGGCAAAATTATACTTTTAGGCTTATGCCTATGCTTTATATTTTAAAAGCTCAAATTATTTTATGACCTGAAAATATATCATCTTGCTATTTGTTTTCAATGCCACATCTGTAACCTCTCATACTATTTAAAAAAATGTTCCCCTTTGGATAAGTGAAGAAAGAAATATTATTCAGTTAAGACCAATTCCTGAATGATTTTTATGTATCTCCTTGATGAACAGTTTGTGGTGGGGAGGACTGAGCACTGCTTGGCTCTATGGATGCACCGTACTCGGCAGGGGCCGTCACTCGACACTGGGGGTGTGGGGCATCCAGAAGGTAAGGGGGGAGCTGAGGATGGTACAAAGAGTGAATGACGGGTCAGTAGTGAAACGGAAGTCTCCTACCTCCAAACCATGTGGTCTCCACCCTACGGAGGCTCTTTGGGTCCCTTTTTATTTCAAGCATTCATGATAGTGGCAGGTATGGACCCCAGGCACGGGGCGTCCAGCCCATGACTGAGTACAGTCGTGGTGAATAGTCCTGATGGTAGAAATACGTGATCTTCTTTCTTGATCTATATCAAGACACATCCTAAGGAAGTTACTAGATTTCCAGAAAGAAGAAAGAATGCTGGAGGAATGCAGGTGCGATTCCTGCTCCATGGCATCCGTCCACGCTGCACCCACCCACCCCGCTCCCCTCTGGGACTAGCCCCTCTCCCCTGTCCTGTCCACCCCCTAAGATTACTACTGGTGAGAGCACCTAGTGGGGCCCTAATTCAAATAAGAGAGGGACAGACCTGAAACCAAATATTGAACAACTTTGAAAGCACAGGTAGACATGGAGTAACTTATATAAACGAGTGGGTGAAAGAACAAATAAGTAGAACTTATAAGTAGGTCTCTTTACTAGTGGACACCACAATATGTATTTTATAATTTCATCTTTTCTGCTTCTAATTATTTTCATATTTCAATAGCCATTGTGTTGTATTGCATACAACAGTTACTGGACAGGGTCCTCCCACAGGGCTAAAGGGAAGAGTCAAACAAATACATCAACGAACATTGATAAGGAGCAGACGTGGACGGCCGGCTCATTTCCCACAGAGCCGAAGACCTTCCTCCTGGCCCTGAGGTTGAACAACCATTTGCTAATTTATTGGATATTTCTCTTCGTTGCCAATGAGGAAGATGAACATAAACAGGATGCTATAATTAGGAGCAGCCTCATGAGTTAAGATCATGTGAGTTTTCAGAGACATTGGCTCCATTTTAACCTAATTAATGCAGAAATGCAAACTCGAACATTTGAGAATCTTTAAAATCCTATTTTAGCCAAAAGATTTATCTCATGGGAGATAATGCCCAACCGAGCCAAAAGCAGCGAATGCTTGCTCATTCTAGCGAGAATGTGCCCTGTGTGGAGATAGGGCATCCGGCGTATTTCCAGGACACGTTTGTTTGCCCTGCAGTCGAGTAGGATGGGACCCACAGCCGAGAGGGTGGGACATCCGGGAGTCCAAGTGACCACCCCCCACGAGAGTGCTGATACCCAGCGAGCAGTGGATGGCTTTTCCTCACGTTGCCGGAAACCTCTAGGCGATCCCATCCACCGATGGAGGGTCTCTTGCTGACGTTTGCTCTTCCTGGCAAAGTGCGCCAGGTCACCTCCACGACGGGGAGGGCGTCGTGCTCGTGGGACGGTAACGTGACCGTGCAAACGTGCGTGCAGGTGGGAGTGTGAACGCCGTGCCTGGAGTCGCGGCTGTCCCTCCTGCAGGTCGCTCATTAACACGCCCACTCTCCAAACATGTGTTAATCACCACTGTGCGAGGCTCTTCACCGGGACGGCAGCAGCAGGTGCTCTCGGGAGCACGTCCGCGGGTAGCCACTTCAAATTCCCTCAAAGCCAAAACACAACACGTGGCGCCAACATCGGTGGTCGTGGTAGATTTTTGGCTCCAAGATAAGAATAAATCCATATGACCCTTATCTACACTGGCAGTAAGTTGGGTCAGAATCTTGAAATAGTGATCTTTCTATAACTGATGGAAATATGGACACTGGGTTTCTGGGCAGACATGACGCAAAGTCTCTGCTTTTGGAAGAGGCCATCCGTTGCTTCCCGGCCACCAGCAGTGGAAGGTTCTGACGCGCACCTGCGCTGTCCCCCAGAGGAGCTGGTCTCCCCGGCGTGCCATGTAGGACGGTCGACTGGACTTGTGCTCCGTGCAGAGTAACGAGGACACGCTTCCACAGCTTTGTCCCCTGTGACAAGGAGACATGCATGATAATCTGACTTCTCTGAAACCGGCCGAGGCAGGGAGGGAGGGCACGCCGCGGGCTCAACGGGAAGCCATGTTGCTGCGGGCTCCAGGGAGCCGGGGGTTTGGGCTCCGCTCCTTCCAGGGAGGGGGTCCGTGCAGGCCTCAGGAGAGGGGGCTCCTGCCCCAGCATCACCAGGCAAGGGTTTTAACAAACAAACTGCATGTGGGTCCTAGTATTTCAGTCCCCTGATGTGCTCTCGGACCCCCCTTCACTCACCAGCGGGACAAAAGCTTTGTTCTGCTGGAAGCAAAAATATTTAAAAATCTCATTTGTTGTCAGTCTTACTCAGTGGCTCCTTTTCATCTGTTCAAACAGTATAATAGTATTTTGAATTTTGTTTGAAAGGGATTGGTCGTGATTTGAAACTACCAATTTTGTGTTTGCAAAATAAGAAAGGTTGTAGCTAATCATAGCACACCAGCAGATCATGGACACAAGGTCTTCCCACCCGGTCTCGGGGGTTTGGGAGTTTTCATTCAGGGTTATTCCACCAGACAGAAAGAAATGGCCTAATGCTGACCAATCTCTCACCCAAAGCATGACCAGGTTCCGGGGGGCACTTTTAGAGTAATTCCTTAAGTGGTTAGTTATGGAAGGTGCCCCTTCCTTCCTTCCTTCCTTCTTTCTTTCTTTCCTTCCTTCCTTTCCTTCTTTCTTTCTTTCCTACTTCCTTCCTTTCTTCCTTCCTTTCTTCTTTCCTTCCTTCCTTCCCTCCTTCGTTCATTCCTTCCCTCCTTCCTTCATTTTCTTCCTTCCTTTCCTTCCTCAATTCTTTCCATCCTTCCTTCCTTCCTTCTTTCCTTTCCTTCTTTCTGTCTTTCCTACTTCCTTCCTTCCTTTTTTCCTTCCTTCTTTCTTTCTTTCCTTCCTTCCTTCCTTTCCTTCTTTCTTTCTTTCCTACTTCCTTCCTTTCTTCCTTCCTCCCTTTCTTCCTTCCTTTGCATTTGGTCGATGAGGATGACCCCCAGTGGCATTTTTATTAGACCAGCTTCAGAGTTTGCAAGTCTGTAGGCTGATATCTCATGCTGAGAGGCTTCAGTTAGGTGTTTGGTGGGAAACACTGTGAAGAAACACAGATTTGAGTGCAGAAGACCCACCTGTCCACACTGGCTTCTCATATAGGCGTGGATCTGAGTGAGCTTCAGCCTGCCTCTGAGCATCCATTATGAGGCCATAAAATATACTTTCTTATTGGATAAAATTAACAAAACTGCATCACAAAGTTTTGACCAAGTACAATAATATATGGGAAGATCCTTGTGTGACTAATTATTAGGATTTTGTTATCAATATCCTGACATTGATGTTCTGGCCCATGGTCCTTACACTTAAGAACTGCCTGGGGGCACCTGGGCAGCTCAGTTGGTTGAACACCAGACTCTTGGTTTCAGCTCAGGTCATGATCTCAGGGTCGTGGGATTGAGCCCCGTGTTGGGCTCTGTGCTCAGTGCAGAGTCAGTTTGAGATTCTCTCTCTCCCTCTGCCTCTGCCCCTCCCACTCCTGCTTGCTCTCTCCCTCTTTGAAATAAATAAATCTTAAAAAAAAAAAAAAAAAGAACTGCCTCATTCCAGCAGCCCAGCTCAAACCAGAGGGGAAGAAATGTGGGCAAGACTGCCCTCGCCTTCTCACAAGGAAATCTGTGGTGACGATGGCCGTCACCACTATGTGAGGACAAGGAAAGAGGGGACCCTCTTCCAAGGCTCCTGAAGCCTGAGGACAGCAAATGGCAGTATTGATCTTATCTTATCCCATAAGAGTAAGAGTCACAAATACTAAATGTAATATCGATCAATAATCAATAACTTCCTACCAAAGAATCACAGGATTCAGTTGAAAGAATCCATCTTTGGAAATGCCGGTGATAACATGTTCTTTCGTTTAGCCCAATCTTTTTATTTCCTCCAAAGCTAACCCTTCCCAAGGGTGCTGCAGTCGCCTGTGAGGAGCAGCTTGGCATTCATGAGCTCCTGAGTTTGTTCCTGGTCCCTTGCCCTCCCCGCCAGTGCCAGGCCGGCCAATGTAGACTCCGGGAGCTCCTGTTGGTAGAGGAGAGGGCAGGGTGTCCTCCTTGCCCTGCACCGAGGCTCTGGAGCTTCTGCCAAGGCTTCATGAATGTCTTCTATTGGATTCGTTTTATGCACAGATCTTGTGATTAGGTTTATTTCCCCAGGAAGGTTTACAGAGATTCACAACAAACTTTTGAGGTAAAGCTTCATAAAGAATCTCAGAGAAGTTGAAATACCCCCCTGACCCTATTCTCCATCCTTCCCTCTGGGAAGCCATAAAGCGTTACTTCTCAGCCAATTCTGCCTGAGATGCAAATACTTCTTGGTAACAGGGTAGAGTCATGTGTGAATGTGGCCCAGATTGTTCCTGCCAATACAAGCCCTTGAATTATGCTGAAGACGTTCTGTAAGCAGTTTTCAAGCTGAGTTCATAGTTCTGGGAGCTCATTCAATAGAAACAGCTTCTAATGAAGGATCAGGACCCGGAGCCCTGCATCTCTCCAACCCCTTCAGGGACCCAAGGGACAGAAACTCCATCCCCAGCAGCTCAGCCAGGCACCTCGCCAGCTGGTCACTCTTATTTCCCCTTTGCCCCCTTGTCAAACGCGAGGGTGAGATACTCCATGAGGACGGGCTGGCAGCTGTGTGAGCCCCGTCCTGACCTCCTGCAGCCGTACCCCATTTGCCCTGAGCCTCCTCTGCTCCTACTGGTGTCCTCGTGAGGCCCCTTCTGCTGTTAGGACACCTCTCAAGCATGGTTTCCCCAGACGCACCAGTCACCCCACCTCACCCCGTAAACCAGAGCCACCCACCTCTCTCCTCGCCATGATTGTCTTTTCTGAAACTCCCTAATTAGCCCGGACCTGGTCACCCTCCCTCTTGGATGCAGGTGAGGTTACTGTGGGGTGCAAGTGCTTCTGCAAGTGTGGTCATGGTGCTCTCGAGTGGACGGGCCACTGGCCACCTGGGGAGACCCCTGGCAGACAGGACCCAGCCTCTGGTCTCAAGGGTCATGCTGGGAAGTCTTCGGATGCCAGAGAGCCAGCTTGAGATTGGGGAGTATGGAGGGTTGCACTTCAGGGAGAGGGAGACACGGCCACTCCCAACCAGAATCAGAACGTCTGTCTCCCAGGGAGTGGCGACTTCCACCCTGGCTTCACGGCAGAGCAGGGTAACTCTGAGGGGTCCCAGCTCCTCGGTCCCCACTTCAGCCAGCCCAATTGTCAGCTGGGCTAGATGTTGTGGTGCTGGACCCAGGACTGTGCAAGCCACACCTGCCCCACCGGCTGGGCCTGAGGGGCTCTGGGGGGAGCGGGCTGCAGCGGGAGGAAGGGTCCTATTTCCCCCAGGTGGCTCTAGGTCCCACCGTGTCCTGCCCCCCACAGTGGGGTTCCTCGTGCAGGGTCGCTGTTTCAGGGACACCAGCCCAGGAAGGCCCCCACCCTGCCCTCTCCCCAAGGACTGAGCTCAGCACCACGGCCGCCTCCTGGTCTCCCCGTTTCAGCAGACCCAAGCTCGTCCCATGGCTTCTTCAGTGTTGTCTCGTATCAAGGCTTGGAACTGAGCTGAGACAACAGTCACCAAAGGGTTTTAAGCAAGTAAGAAACATCCTCAGAGTTCAGTTTTCAAGAGGTCGTCCAGCTGTTAGGTGGAGAAGGGAGGACCCGGGGAAGGAACCCCTGGTCTACAGGGGAGGCAGGACCCCGGCCCAGTGGTGGGCAGACTCGGGAGGTGAGGCATGGGGCAGTGGGCACGACGGTGAGGTCTGCAGGAGGCCTAAATTACAAGACACGGCGCCAAGGGAGGCCACCGTTTGAGACTTTTTCTTATAAAGAGTGATGCCACGTGGAGTCTGGCAAGGGCACATTTCACAAGAAGCCTCGGCTTTTCAGCAGGAGGCTTGGATGATTCAGGGTAAGCATTCACTCACCCTTAGAGATGATCTGTTAAAATGGAGCCAAGATGAAGAAGGAAGGGTGCAGAGATGAGCCCCTGCTCAGGGTCCTCTGCACGCACATGCTGTTCCGCAGAAGGACACATGCTGTTCCGCGGCAGGATGGAGCGTGTGTCCTGTCGCCAGATGAAGGAAAGCTCTGTTTCCCAGGGTGTTTGGCCCTTGGAAATGTTACACCAGACACACTTCGCCACGATTAAGGAGAAGTAAAACCTCTGTAAGCTCCTGGAACGAGGATCCTTTTTCCATTCTGGATGATCAGAAGCAGATATTTATGGGTTTTCGTAAATTTACTTCTCCCAGAAAGTCTGTTTGTGCTTTAGCGTCCCTCATACAGAAAGGCAGACACTCCGTTTTTACCACTGAGGACAAGGAGGCGTGGACAAGACCAGATTACCCGCGGCCGTGCCCTGTGGCGCGGGTTCCGAACCCCTCAGACCTATGCCGCGTGCTCCGGCGGAGAGCAGGTGGCGGCCGCCGAGCGTGACAGACCGTTCCGCAGCTTGTCGACTGCTGACGGAGCTCATTCCGTGTTATTGCTCTGGGTTTTACAGCTTTCTCACTCAGCACACTGCGTTACATGACCCACTGCCGTGCGGGAGGGTTTACGGGCGTTCCAGAAGCGAGGGCTGACGTCGGGGCATCTGCGTGACACGGTGCTGGGTGGACAGTGCCTGGCCTTCCCTGACCGGGGCGTCTCTGGGGTCCCCCGGCCTCTGAGGGTGGGGCGTGCATATGGCACGGACCCTTCAGACTCTGCATTCACACCAGACATCTTTGCCTTCGGAGACAAAATCTATGGGATTTGGTAAACTTGTTGCCACCCCTTGATGCCTCCCTATTCCAACATGTGTCGCATCTGACTCTCGTTGGTGACATAGCATTGAGCGGAGCTGACTGCCAAAATATTTCACTCTTTGTGCCCAGATTCTGCCCGAGCAGGTGCCGGGGAAGCTTGGGACCATGTGTTCAGCTCAGGCCCACGTCCGTAAGCATGCTGAGCACAGCGGCCCCAGGCAGCTCCTCCAGCTTCTCAGAGAAGCTTCCTGAGCACAGCCCCCGAAGGACAGGCGTGCATACCCCCCGGGCCTGCCCTCCAGCCCGAGGCTCAGAGGGCCCAAGGGCAGCCAACCCTAGGTGATACGTTCATGCTCTCTCTCCCGGCCTCCTCTTCCCCGCCTGCTCATCTCTCAGGGATGTTTTGGGCTTCATAACCAGGAAAAAACACTCGTATGTACAGAGTCTGCATTTTAACATCAGTGATTTCCATCATGCATCTAATGATCTGAATAAAAAACCAAGAGGTTTAGTCTTTCCTCGTGCTTTATGGAAAACACTGGCCCACATGCCATGGTGACAGCCTTTCAGAGCTTCTGCTGGAAGGGTATTCTATTCACGGCAGGCTGGGAAGGCCCGACTCTCCCCTGCACACCCCCCCGGAACACATGGCACTTTACAGCCAAACCTGCTTTCTCACGGTAACCGGGGCAGTTTTCACTTCTGACCTCTGTCCACGCACTAATACGTGAAAAAGGTCCCTGTTCCTGATGAACTTCTATCTAGTGGAGGAGAGATTCACGACAGATCCTTTCAATGCAGTGTAGTAAACATCCCGTTGCATTTGTTGAAGCAAAATAGCCTTGAAATTACAGCACACGTTTTGCCTGTAGAAACCATAAGCCCATCTCAGTGGGCCCACGACTGATACTGATAACCTTTGTGTTCCAGTCTGTCAGCAAAATGGTAGGTGGTATGGATGGACAGATCACATGCATCGCTTTTCCTGCCAATGAAATCTGGAATTATTGGTTTCTTATCACCACAGCAGTAAAAAAACACGGCACATGAACGCAAATACGTAGCAATGTGATGTTACTTTTGCACACCAACTGCTTTGGTATGATGTTCCAACTTCGTTCTGCAATCTTGCATCTCTGTCACTGTGTATAATTTAGCTATACAAGAAATCAGAGAGGAAATGAAGAAGGTATTTTTCAAGTTTTCAAAATCCAAATATTGGCAGTCACATTAATTTTAGACAAAAAGTTCTGTGCATAATAACCCAGCCCCCAGGAGAACTCTTCTCTGGGCTATGCCCCAGGTCCTTGGTCAAGTTTGGAAACACACCTAGGGACCGAAGAACCTGTTGACTTTTTTGGTTCTTACTTTCAACAGCTAGAAAATATAATCCCTTTCCATGTATAGATCGGCAATTCTGCACGCTCAGAAATGCCAGACTCATTTCCCTTTTGCCATTTACCCATGTGGGTAGAGACACTCTCTTGAGATGTGAAGACACTCTTTCCTACTTCCGCATGGCCACAGTCTGAAAGCTGGTGTGTTTGTAAACGTGCACAGGTGATTTGGTGAATTCTGTGTAGAGGTGGTTTTCTCCTGGGGTGTGTGTGCGCGCGCACACGTGTGTGTGTGTAAATGTGTGCATTTGTGTGCTTTTGGAGTGGGTGAGGAAACAATTTATATCTGTAAATATTGCACCCACATCCAGAAAATATGTTAGCTTATAGATAGTTTATCAAGACGCCGTCCTCTATTCCAAAGCATATGTTTGAAAGAAAAACCAAATTTACTTAAGTCTCAAATGACTTGTAGAAACTTTTATATATGGCATTAAATCTATAGTTATTTGAAACGAAGCACAGCATGTTTGGAATCATAAGTAGACAAAATTGTTTTGCTGCCTAAAATTTAGTTTGTTTTCAGGAAAATAATGATGAGGAGCACCTGGGTGGCTCAGTCGTTAAGCGTCTGCCTTCGGCTCAGGTCATGATCCCAGGGTCCTGGGATAGAGCCCCACATCGGGCTCCCTGCTCAGCGGGGAGTCTGCTTCTCCCTCTCCCACTCCCCCTGCTTGTGTTCCCTCTCTCCCTCTCTGACAAATAAATAAATAAAATCTTTTTTTAAAAAAAAGGAAAATAATGATAAATACAGCTTAATGTGATAACATAAAGAGAACTGGCTCATATTTAGACAATGTTACATACATACATATATATATATATATATATATATATATATATATATATATATATATGAAAAAACACACATGAGTCCAAGGAGAAGTCTTGATCATGAAGAAATCAGGTTTTGTTTAATACTTGCTTTATTTTATGTTGTGTACTTATGTTTGTCTACTTCATTATCGAAAGGACTTCCATCATACGCTTGCTGTTGTGGGACAAACATTGGTTGGGACGCTGCAGCTGGACAGAAGCCCCTCGTGTCCTCTTCAGTTCACGGTCCCAGCTGTGAAGTGAAGGAAATCGTCCGGAAGCTTCTGTCGTCCGGATGTGCCATCTCCACCTGCAGGTAGTGAGCAGCCGGGGTCTGGTCCCGGGTCCCCAGGAGCAGGATGGAAGGCCCCCGGGTCCGGGGGGTTACAGCTAGAGTGACAGGCATTGGGACAGTGGGATGGCATTCAGGGAGGGGCAGGCTCTCAACACGGAGCCGGTGCGTTGGCCTCTGGGGAAGCCTGATGGTTGCCCCGACCGGATGCGGGGCAGAGGGAGACCAGATCAGACACAGGCCTGCAGCCACGTCCAGGCTGAGGAGAGCAGGGCGCCGGGTCTGTTTGGCGATCACACAATGTGACAGTGAAATACTCAGTGAACTGCAAAGTGCAACCACTTGTAAGGTGCAATCAGTGGACTATTTCTTTTCTGTGTATCAGGAGCCAAATTTCTACCTAAGATCAAAATATGCATTTAATATCTATCCAGCACGGAGACTTTCCTGTGGTTGCCATGGACAAACACCGAGGCATGACCGGGTCCACCGTTCACAGCAGCAGGCTTGCAGGACGTGCATCCGAGGCCGGCCACAGCATCATCCCACGGCTTTTCCCTGTAGCGCCGACTGTTGGGATCTACTCACATGAACAGGTCCGCTCCGCTAGGTTCTCTTCTCTCTGGTCCGAAGAGTGTAAGACCCACGAAGACCCAGGTTCCCAGGCCACTGCTGGATGGAGGAGTGAATGGATAACCATGTCCCTTTATGACTTGAGACCCAAAGGTTTTCCAAGACCGCGTGTGGTTGCTTCTCCTCTGCTGGATCTGCTTACCTTCCTAATTCTGTGTCCCCCAGGCTCACACACAGGCAGCAAGCCTTCCTCGGGGCAAGCTGGACGTGGAGCCCTGGGTCACCCCCGCCCCGCTCCACAAGCCTGGAGCGCAGCCACATGCGTTTCTGGGGAGCTGGGCAAGCCCTGGCCCCGGCCAGTCCCTCCGGCCCCGCGTCTGCTCCAACGCTGAGCACAGGCACGCACGTCTGCTGGCCCGGCCCCGACGGGTCGGCTCTCTCCCCCATCAGCAGCCCCAGAAGAGGCAAGTGTCTGGGTGTGTGTGCGCAGCGCTTTGCGTGCGGCCAGCATCAGTCAGCCCGGGAATCTGGGTGCTTCCTGCCCTGGGTCATCGCAATTGCTCTTCTCTGGGAAACGTGGGATCTTGGTGTTTGACGAAATTCATATTACTTATTTAAGGTAAATTTGAAGCTTTCCATTTCGTAATAAAGTAAAAGCTAGATGTATTCCCCCTAGCCATTAAGGGAACCACAAATGACTTGCTGATTTTTTTTTTAAAGAAATGTTTTTCAAGTCATGTTTTGGCAAGTAATGTAATAGCTATTTCGGGGTTTTGAGCTTTTCTTGACTAAGATTTCTTCAGTTTAAAAATAAGAAGATGGGGTGCCTGGGTGGCTCAGTCATTAAGCGTCTGCCTTCGGCTCAGGTCATGATCCCAGGGTCCTGGGATCGAGCCCCACATCAGGCTCCCTGCTCTGAGGGAAGCTTCTCCCTCTCCCACTCCCCCTGCTTGTGTTCCCTCTCTCGCTGTGTCTCTCTCTGTCAAATAAATAAATAAAATCTTAAAAAAATAGAAATAAAAATAAGAAGATATATGAAACACCATGATGAGATTAATACCCCATAATTTAGTGTTATTAAAATACGTAAAACTTGTATTTTATTAAACTACCAGGGGAACCCAAACACGAAATCAACTCCAAACAGTGTCTGTAATAACTGAAGTGGGTCTCAAACAGGAAAACAAACAAACACACACACAAAGAACGAACAGGACTTAAAACTTCCAAATCCTGGTGGAAGAAAGACAGGTGGGGGTCTCTGAACCACAGGAGGCCGCCGACAATGTGAATTCGGGTTGTGCTCCGAGGAACTCAGCGACGGGGAGGGAAAGCAATGTACTGAGACCCTGGGGGTCCCATGAGACGCTCGGAGAGTCTCTGTGCCCTGCAGGGTCCCCATTCTACAGATGAGACAACTGGGTTTCTGGCAAGCTCAGAAACGACAGGCCTGGAGTTTGTGTCCAAAGCTTATGCTTCCTGTTACAAAGCAGCGCCTGCTTCCACAAAAGGAAACTTGTGTTCACGCACAGGTAAAATCATATCCCAAGAGTCACGGGATCAAGACTAGGGATCCTGGTTCCCTCACATTTTGCTTTAAGATCATACACGGCCTTTCGGTGCCTCCACTGAGGCCCCCATTTGCAGAAAGGATCACTCTGTCTTCCTGGACCAGCTCATTTGTTATTAAAACCAAGTGAGTAAATAAGGTATCAAATTTCTAGTTTTCCTTTTTATAATTGAATGGTATTTTAAGTTTAATTTTACCGCATCCAGAATATATTTTGGTAGCAATTTCCCTTTCATCACCTTGCCACTGAGCGTGACGAGCAACAGGAGGGTGGGGAGGGCGGCAGAAGAGCAGGCAGAGAACTCACAGAGACCCCATGCCTCCTGCAACCTCCAGCATCATCCTCGCACTTGGCCAGAGACCCGCCTGGAACCTGCTCTGCCCTCCGGCCCCCTCACTAGGTCGGGAAGACGCTGCATGAGGATGCCCTCTCCCACGGGGAGGTAGGACTGAGGGCCTGCGTCCCTGCTTGGGGACAGCGTGTCTGCGAGCGGCTCGCGTGGCCTTCCTCCGCCTCAGCACGCTTGCTCCCGTGGGCCCAGGCTCTCCCTCATCCTCACGCTCCATCTCCACAAACCTAACCCCGTGACCGGATCCTTGGTCCCACCCTCTGAATCTGAGAGGTCCCCGCCCATTTTCTGCTCCTTCAGACCCGCAGGGGAGGTGCTATCAGCTCAGGGCCACTCGCATCCCCACCCTTGATGCCGCGGTGACAGGCCTCCTCCGCTCTGCCTCATCGCCTCGGGGATCCATCCGCAGGGCTCAGGTGAGGCTGGACAGACGCTGCCGCAGGACAGACGGGACCTGCCGAGGGGACAGTGGCCAGAGCAACGGGACTCCAGCCCCAGGCCCCGAGCTGAGTCCCACTCAGTTTTCAAAGGTCCTGAACTCTTTGCATTAGTCAGATCTGTTGAAACAAAACCTCATATCCTGATGCCACAAAGGCAGCCGTGCCCACACAGGGGTTCAGGTCGGGGTTCGGCATGAGATGGGGAAGGAAGACAAAAACGGCGTGCTGCCCCTTCCTGCACCTGCAGCCTGCCCTCGTCCTCTGCTGTCAGCGCCCCAGAATAAGAGACGGGGGCCCCTCCAGGAGCAGGAATCCCTCCCAGACCCAGACTCTGCCTCAGGAGTCCCAGCACACAGCGCAAAGTGCTGTTTTGAACTCAAAATGGTGACCTCTAAGCTGGGCCCGTGGGATGCCCGCCTTTGGGGTGAACGCAGCAGAAGCCCAGCGTGGACCCGAGGGCACGCCGTCAGGGCTGAGCATGCCCTGGAGGCCGTGCCGCGGGCAGGCTCTGGGTGAAGGCCTGAGTGCGGGGGGGGACGGCTGCTCTGCCAGGAAGTCAGTGCCCAGACGTGCCCTGTCCTGCCCGGGACGGACCTTCAGGGGCAGAGCTGTCTCCACCGCAGGAACCCCTGCTCTGTGGGAGCTGCCGCCCCCGTGGCACCTCCGTCCCTCCCCCCTCGTGCGAGGAGACGGGCTCTGGCACTGAGCCCCTTGCAGCCCCTTCTTCCTGCTCAGCCCACAGTGAGTGCAGCTCGGGCCGAGGGGCAGGGGGAGCCCCGGGGCTAGGGGAGGACAAACGCCAGATCCCTTTCTTTCACAGGGACCCTCTGGTTCCTCCAACAGCCTGGGGAGACCTGCGCTGGGTTGTGCTCAGCAATTCACACTCTGGGTGTGTGTGTTAATCCTCTCCCTTCCCAGCTCCCGGTCCAGCTTCCCAGAACCACCTCCAAACGAAATGACCTAATCCCACACCCGTGGCCATGCTCTGCTTTAAGGGAACAGAGCTAAGACAAAGCCCAATTACAAAGTTTCCTTGGTTATTAGAGAATCAACCCAAGGAAACTAATCTTTTGTTATCATAAAAGCTGTAACCACCAAACTCTGGTAAGCATCGCAGCATGACTGCCCGGTCCTCTGAGGATGGAGCTGTCTGGGCGTCCGCACGCTTCCTGGGAAGCCCGCTGGCTGGCCCTGCGGCTGGCCCTCCCTCCGCGCCGCCCCTTTGTCTGGGGTCCATGGCTCACCATCCTTTTTCCAACAGCACAATCGTCTCTTAGCAAATCGACCTACAGAGGAACACATTGAAGCTTTTACAAATGCATTCCTCTGGAAGGTTACACCCAGGACGTTTTGATTAGGTTTTGGGTGTTTCTGAGATGCTTCTGCGTCTCCTTCGGCGGTTGCTGCTTGGGGAGGTTGCCCTCTGTGCCGGGGGCCTCACCCATCCCAGGCTCGCTGCTCCCAGCTTCGTCCTCCCACACACAGGGTGCCCCCAGCTTGCTCCCATTTCTCACACTTGCCCGGGTCTGGCCAGGGTGGGTGGTATCACGTAATATTGCTCTAAGATGCGGGGAGGAGCCTTGAGCCCGGCTGAGTCCTGAATGTGCTCCACTTTCCTCTCCAGGCTTCCTCGGCCTCATTTTGTTCCTGCCGAGACCTAATGGAAGTTCCTCTTGGAAAGAGGTTCCCTTATAGAAGGCTGCTGATGCAGCCCGTCCTTCCGCCTGCGAGTGGCGCCCAGCAGATGCACACCTGTGTTAAGTCACCTGTCACAGCCGCGAGGGCTGGAGAGCTTTCATCCAGACTCCCCTCACGTTTTCAGTTCTTTTAGGAATTTTGTCCTAAGTATTTTTAATGGGAGCTTGTACTTTTTCTCATAAGACAGACAGTAATGTGAGGGTCAAGAAAAAGGTGAAGGCTCACTCCTTTCCACTGGCATCTTTGCTTCAGGACCCCTTCTGTGGGTGCATCCTCACCTGCTCAGGATCTGCCAGGTCAGGCCCAAATCCCAAGCTCTCCGTGCCGCTGATGGCCTTCCTGTGGGGTTAGGAGGAGCAGAAGGACCAGGTGAGCTCGCCCGCCCGGGTCCCCATCCTTCCGCAGAGCCTCTGCAGGGAGCATTTCCACGTTCCCTGAGCCCAGCTCGGGCTCCCCACGCCAGCTCTGTCCTCAGCAGCTTTGCTAGCCCAGCTGCTCTTCCTCCAGAATCTCCCGGGGCTCCCAGAGCCCCTGTCCTCCCCTGCAGTGGGCACGCCTCTCTCCTGCCCGCAGGCTCCCTCTCGTTCTCATCTTCTACCTTCTCCAAATCACCTCAAGTCCAGTTTCAGTCATTGCTACTGCTTTTAATATCCTTTAATTCTCACAGTAACCCCGTAAGGAATGTGTTACTTCTGCTGTGTAATAGATGGGGAAACAAGCTCAGGATAGTCGAGTCACTATCCCAGAGACACACAGCCGGCTGGTTCATGGCTGAGCCCACAAGGGCTGCAGAACCACGTGCCTGTCCAACATGAGACACGACACTCAAAATGTCCAGATGTCTTCAAGGCTGAGTCTAGTAACTTCCATGCAAATAACAATGATCATGGCTTTTCAGGGGCTGCCTACTGTCGGCAAGCGCCTCCGCTCAGAGCCTTACCTCCATAGGTCTCTGAAGGTTCAAACCACACGCTGAGGGTGTTGGGACGGGCCCCTCGATTCCTACATGGCCAGCCCGACGTGCACAAGGCCTGAAGGACTTACCCAAGCCCCAGCTGAGTTCAGGATCCGCACAACTGCGTCTCACGGGCTCCCGGACCCACAGTCGTCTGCAACAATCATTTATTCATTTAACCCAATAGTCCCCGTGACTATTGAGTTCAGCCACACTCTTGTAGCTGTGTAGACAGGCTGGGGATCCGGGTGAGGAAGACCCATCGCCCGCAGGCTGGATGCACTCCCAGACTCGCTCCCGTGAGTGACGGAGCCCTGCTGATGACTCGGAAGGCCCCCGCCCGCAGGACCGCCAACCCCAAAGTCCAGTCAGGCAGTTAACACCCCCTTCTGCTCTGATGGAATCCATCAGAAGGCAGCAGCAACCCCAAATCCAGACTCTCAAAAAGATGGAGTTCCTCACAAGAAATCTCGGGCGCCCCACTCTCCATCCGGCGGCCGGGCCTCAGAGAAGCCGCTCGCTGTCCCGAGCCTCTGTTTCCTCACGGGGAGGACAGAAACCAACAGGAAACACAGGATGCTTAGAAAACAGTGTCATGCGTGCCCAGTGTCTGTCCCAGCCTTCCCTCAGGAAACACGTGTGCACACGCACCCACACGCGTGCTCTCCCACGGCGTCTGAACAAACTCCCCAGTGTAGGAGTTTTCGACCCTTCAGGATCAAGGAGGTCTTTGAGAAACAAGGAAAGACTGGTGGTCAGAGAAGCGCCCAGGTGCACGTGCTCCTCATTCTTCGTGGCGGCTTCGAGGGGTCCAGGGTCTCTGTCTGAGAGTGACCCATGGCTCGCGTCACCCAGCCGGCTTCTGCGGAAGAGACAGGGCTGCGTGGGGTGGAGGCCAGGCCACGGAGGCTCAGCAGGTGAGGTCACAGCGGCTTCTCCAAATACCGCGTCTGCCGAGCGGTCTCTCCTGAAGCAGAGGTAAACCTCCGTGACTGCCTCACTCTCCCCGACACCCCAGCTTGCCTGCACCCACAGGGACGAGCAGGGGTCACCCCGAGTCACTCTGAGCCCAACACACCTCACCTCACTTTCAGGGAAGCTCGGGGTGGATACGACTGTTCCGTCTCCCGGCAGGAAGAGCGAGGCTCCGAGGATGTGAGTCAAGGTCTGAAGTCAGGTCACAGACACCGACTCCAGGGTCTGTTCTCACCTCTCAGCCTCTTTTCTTTCCTCCCAGGTCAGGATCCCACCAAGTTTAAAGGGAATGAGGAGGCCTGGCAGGAATAAGGGCCAGAGAGAAAAAGCAGAACCACAAGAGAAGGGTGGAAGGTTGGGGGCGTCCTCACGGCCCCATGCTGACCTGTCCCTGTTCACCAGAAACCTGTATGTTCACAAAGCAAACGTCCTGAAATCAGTTTGAGCAGCTCGTTCACGGAGCATGTACCACAGTTAGACCCTGTGTTCCTCACGGTCCTTTTTCTCATCAAGGTGAAGTTCATGGAAACATAAAATTAGCTATTTTAATGGGTACAGCCTGGTGGGGTTTCATGCACTCACGACGTGGTAAAACCATCATTTCTGTCTAGTTCCAAATCATGTGATCACCCCATCTGTGCCCACTGAGCAATCATCCTGCGGCCCCCGGAGACCACCTGTCTGCTCTGTCTCTTCCAGCTGCTCTGGATACTTCAGATAAATGGAATCATACAATATGTAACCTGTATCTGGCTTCTTTCTGCACTTCCTCCTATTATGGCTGAATGATACTCCACTATGCGGATAAGCCTCATTTTGTCTACCTATTCATCTGCTGCAGGAAGTTTAAACCGTTTCCACCTTCTCACTGTTGTGGATAATGTGTTAAGAACATTCGGGGACAGGTTTTTTTTTTATTTTATTATGTTATGTTACAGTACATCATTAGTTTTGATGTAGTGTTCCACGATTCATTGTTTTCGTATAACACCCAGTGCTCCATGCAGAACGTGCCCTCCTTAATACCCATCATCAGGCTAACCCATCCCCCACCCCCTCTAATAACCCTCAGTTTGTTTCTCAGAGTTCATAGCTTCTCATGGTTCATTTCCCCCTTCAATTTCTCCCCTTTCTTTTTTCCCTTCCTTCCCCTAATGTCCTCCATGCTATTCCTTAAGTTCCACAAATAGGCGAAACCATATGATAATTGACTTTCTCTGCTTGACTTATTTCACTTAGCATCATCTCCTCCAGTCCCATCCAAGTCAATGTAAAAGTTGGGTATTCATCCTTTCTGATGGCTGAGTAATATTCCGTTGTATATATGGACCACATCTTCTTTATCCATTCATCTGTTGAAAGGCATCTCGGCTCTTTCCACAGTTTGGCTATTTCGGACATTGCTGCTGTGAACATCAACATCATCCTGATCAAAATTCCAATGACTTTTTTCAAAGTGCTGGAACAAACAATCCTAAAATTTGTATGGAATCAGAAAAGACCCCTAATCAGCAAGGAAATGTTGAAAAAGAAAAACAAAGCTGGGGGCATCACGTTGCCCGATTTCAAGCTATATTACAAAGCTGTGATCACCAAGACAGCATGATACTGGCACAAAAACAGACATACAGACCAATGGAACAGAATAGAGAACCCAGATATAGACCTTCAACTCTACGGTCAAATAATCTTCGACAAAGCAGCAACAAATATGCAATGGAAAAAAGACAGTCTCTTCAATAAATGGTGCTGGGAAAAACAAGTATTTTTTTTAAAGATTTTATGTATTTATTTGAGAGAGAGAAAGACAAAGCATGAGCAGGGGGGAGGGTCATTGGGAGAGGGAGAAGCAGGGGTCCCCTGGGGATAAGTATTTGTCTGAGTTTCTGTTTCTAGGTCTTTGGGGTGTGTGTCTAGGAGTGGACTTGCGGGGTCACATGGTGACTCTGTGTTTAACTTTTTAAAGAACCGCCATACTGTTTTCCACAGCAACTGATCTTTTAATTAAACAATAAATATCACAGGAGTGCCTGGGTGGCTCAGTCGTTAAGCGTCTGCCTTCGGCTCAGGTCATGATCCCGGGGTCCTGGGATCGAGTCCCCCATTGGGCTCCCTGCTCAGTGGGGAGCCTGCTTCTCCCTATGCCCCCCCCCCGCTCATGCTCTGTCTCTCTCTCTCAAATAAATAAAAATTTAAGGTGTACTCCCACTTTTTTAATCTCTGAAAAATATACCACTAGAAAAGAAAGATCCTGGGAATCTAAAACAAAAGTAATTATCTAAGAAGTCCTTTAAATGAGAGATCGTGGCATTCTAGCAATGGATTTCAGGATGGCAGATATTGTATCCTTTAACAAATGACACGCCACAGCCCAAACTCGGTCAGCTGTCTGGGTGCCAGGATGGGCCGCTGGAGCATGCTTCCTTGTTCCCTCGTGCGGGAGTCTCCCCAAACACAGAAAGAAACTCCAGAATCTGATGGAATCCTCCTGATGTGAATCTCCTGCCTCCTCCTTCCAGAGTAGCTGAAACTCTCTTCCTGAATGCAGTGATTCTTATCTGCAGGGTAGCGACTTCTGAGGAGATCATCCGTGACGGAGAGGCTGTGTCTTCATGAGGTGGTGTGAAGGGTGTGCATAATATTAAGTACAACCTTAAATACATGGCTTTAAATATTCCACATTAAACATATAGTAACACATTTAATGTATGTCTTGTTTAGCCATGTAATTTGTTCCTGAAACCATATTAAAAAGAAAAATAATTCCATTTTTAAGTGGGAAAGATTACATGCATTCTGTCCCAACCCAGAATAACTAAGCAATTTTCACAAATAGAAAAATAAATCCACGGAACAACAAAACTAATTTATATAAATAATAAACAACAATCTGAAGGTAAATAAATACCATAGAAAATAAAGTGTAACCAAGTTTTATTATATGAACAATTTTTCTTTTTACTCAATTTTTTTTTTCAAAACCCTTTGGATGCTCACAGTTAACTTGCAGTCAGACTGTCCTTTTAACATAAAGTTATAGCAGAGAGAAAACTCGCTGGGGCAGAGGGAAGGCTGAGTCCCAGTGTGTCCCGGGGGCCGTGCGGACAGGCGGGCAGACACGGCTGGGGCTGGGGGGAGCCGTCCTCCTCCTCACTCCTCCTGGGCAGCTGGTCCCAACACCGACTGTCCCGCGTCCACCCACACACGGGCACTTGACCTAACTGCTCCAGGCGCCGAGGTGGATGCCGAGGGTGTCCGCTGGACTGGGGTGTCAAAATGTCACTTCTCACAAAGCATTTGGTGTGTTTGGGGTGAAACAGCCGTTCTATGGAGAAAGCAACGTCTGAAAAGTGGTAAGAGTTTTCAGGCGGTCTTGTGTCAGGAGACGTGAGTGGAAGCTGGGCCGTGAGGCCGGCCTGCGCTACCAGGCCCCCTGAGCGCCCAGGGCCGGGCCGCCCACCTTGTGCAAGGACAGTGAGGGTCAGCTGGGGGCTGTGGGCTGACACCTGGCAGCTCAGGGCCCAGACTTCTTGGCAGGAGCGCCCTCCGGCTTCCCCTCGCTGTGCTGACACTAGCTGGCCCCGGCCCGGACCTCACTGCCTCCCCGCCCCCTGCGTCCCTACCCTGGGAAGAGGCTCGGCCAGGCTGGGCCTTCCCCAGAAGTCCGGGTTCTTCCCTCCCCGACTGGGATTCCAGGCTGTGGCCCAGTCCGATCGGTTGGAGGGTGTTTCCCCGTCCTTCCTAGAACCTGCTCGGCAGATACTGGGTTTCTTCTTCACGGTGGGCCACTGGGCCAGGGCCGCGGTGGTGTGGGTTTCTCTGCAAGCCCAGGTCCCATTCTGCTGCCAGGGCCAAAACTCAACTTTGTGGAACTCAGACTAACTGAGTAAAACCTGCCTGAGATGTCAAAACCCACAGGAACCCTGGGGAGGGACCCCCACTGAACCTACGGTGGGAGCGGCCGGTGATGGTTCAGGGCCGGGACTCTGTCCCAGAACCGACTCCCCCTGGTGATTATGGAGCCCATTCCGGATCCCTGGGAATCAGGATGTCGACTACCTCATCAACCGGCGGCCCGCGGCAGGGGGTGTGCTCGCGGCGTGCCCAGCTCTTAGCGCTCACTGCGCCTGGGTAACGTGTCGCGTTCCAGCGATGCCTCATTCCTGTCGGTCACAGACACAGTCAGTCCTGGGAGGGGCCGGCCCCGGGGGCCATGGGCAGGGAGCCCCCAGCCCGCCACAGACTTCTACCATAAATCACAAAAAAATGAACATGTGGAGAAACATATCTCAGCCTCATGCCTGCCTCCTAAGCATCAGTACAAAACGTGTCGCTTTTATTTCTCGAGTAAAATGTGCATTAAGCTCCCTCCAACATCACCTACAACCAAAATCACTTCCCTCGTTGATTTCTTTCTAAATTGTTCAAAGGCTTCCTGTTTGATGTACAGGGACCCGGTCTCTCCCTCCACATTTATGTCGCCATTTCACCCCCCAGATTAAAGCAGGGCTTCGTCCCGTCCCGTCTCCCCAGACGGCCTGTCCTACACCTTCTTGCTCCAACGTGCGTGTTTCCCCGTCTTTCCCCCTCTGTTTGACTCGACCATAACGCTCGGAAACCCCACACCTCCTGCTACGGGGGGGCGGCATGTGTGTGTGTGGATTTGATGTGCACTCCTCTGTCTCTGTTTGGATCGGGGACAGCTCAGAGAAATACAGGGGCATCGGTGGGGGGGTCTCCCGTGTGGTAACGTGCCCCTGAATCACCTCAGTGACGCTAGCCAAAACCCACTGCGCGCCTCTTCTCCCATGTTTGCTGGAGGAGCCGCAGGGGGAAGGGGCGCCTGATGACCACGTCGTGCTCGGCTCTGGCGGCCGATGGAACCCGGGAGGTCGGCCCTAAACGGAGCTGCTTTCTCCACGAGGACCCCAAACCTACACCTTCACCTCAGAAAGGCAGTGGGACGACCTGCAACCAAACGAGCTCAGTGCTCCCCTGTTGGGGTTTGTCTCCCTTCCCCCCAAGAGAAACCCTGCTACTTCTTTTTAAAAAAGGGAGAGAGATTCATTTATAGAAAACCTTTGTACAATTTATTTCCTGTTATTAATCCTTAAAGTATAAAAATGAGGCTCTAGCTAAATGCAGGGTTTCAGTGGTGAAATGTTGACCATGTGAACAAATAAATAAATATTTACAGTCTTTGGCAGAACAAATGAAGTTTCATCAATCTGGAAGAGAAGTTTGTTCAAAAAAACATAAATAATTTACCAAAAAGCTATGGTACATTCTAAATATTCACATCATCATCCCACAGAACTGTGCTGCTCGGCTAAGGGCCGCCAACACAGAAACCTCCGCGGTCTCCACGACCGTTACATTTAGTCCGGTCTCCCACACCCTGCCGTCCTGGGGACGCGGTTCTACAGAAAAGTGCAGCAAAACAAAAAATCACCCTCGAAGGAAGCAACAAACATAACTTTATCAAATGAAATGTGCAAGTTAAGACAAAAGTTATGGATCCTCTCTACTTTACATAGACATGAGATCGCCATCGACAGAAAGGGGAGAAAGATTTGCCCGCCTCAGACAAGACACACTTCTCTTCTTAAACCCCTTACGTGGAGTGAGATTAATATTTCCTGTAGGAAGATCATGCAATTTAAGGCAAAAAACAAACACACACAAACTTGTGTCTATTGTTGTATGACTGATTAATGGGTGTGTCTGGCAAGGCTTATGCTGACTTTCCGCAGCCTTCCAAGTCTTCAGTCCTACGTGCAGCAGACGGGCAATGGGAAGAGGCCGACTTACAGCTACTGATGACAGTGTCAGTTCAGGTTCCACCACAAACTCTTCACTATCACCGACTAGTCCCCTCCGTTTTTAGCACGCTTTATCATGACGACATACTGTTGTAAAGCTTGTATCTTGACAGGAAGGTATTTTGTTGTAACTGTATCTTTATATTATCATATATGCGTTATATGTTTATTCCGAGTAATTGTGCGACACGTGTAACTTGACATATTTAAAATAAGTTACTGGTGAATGAAGCTGCATCTACAGTCATTTAATAAATATTAACAAAACAGTTTTAACTGGAGCCTTGGTGGAAAGTGCTGCCAGATTAGGTAAAAGCCACTTTGGCATCGTTTCAAAGCCTAGAACAGGCAGTAGATGCTGGGCGCGTCCGGCTGTGTCCGCCCACTGGTCCGCTCTCTGGTAGCAGAGATCGGCAAGGCAGCTCGACAGGAAGCCGGCAGTGAGGAGGCACAATCAGGGGACAGCCGGGGCGCTCCCTCCAGCCTGCGGGGTGCGGTGGTAGCCGCCCTACCGGAGGCGCTGCTGGGCCCACGTCGGGACCCGCTAGCGCCGCTGTGCAGGCGGGCCCCCCTCAGTCACAGCCGCACCTCTGCCAAGTACGCGGGCCTCCGCGGGGGGCAGGGGCGTGGGGGAAGGGGCTTCCGTTTGTTCTCGTCATTATTGCTAATGTGCCGATTAGAGGGCTGGCTCCCCACGCGTGCGACCGGTCTCCTGCCCTCTCTGCCCCCACGGCACTTCATACTCCAGCGGCCCCGTCTCTGGGGTCGACCGAACGGGACCACCGGCTACCGCAGAGCAGCTCTAACCCAGGAACGGAAATGGCTTCAAGCACTGAAAGTCGCGGAGCAATATTTTTCCTGCTTAATTTATGATAATGGCTTGCGCACAATATTCCCTTCAACTCCATATACACATAAATACAATAAGTAATTACATTTTATGTAAACGTCATTCTTTTTAAACAAACAAGAAAAAAACGATGTAATGCCATGCTCAATTGTCACTGCACAGAAAGTCTCGCGCGTCATCAAGCTGCCTTCTTGTAGTGGGCTGGATGTCCACCGACACTGATCCTCTGAAGGCACTTGGGCTCAGGGTCGATGATGGTGAACGACCCTCAACGTCAAGATCAAGGACAGGAGCTGCTGCTAAAGACAGAGAAGCTGGAAGCACCAGCACATGGTGGGGTCTAGGTAACAGCATCTACAGTACATGTCTGGAAGTACAGCAAGTCTTGCTTAGACATCTACAAAAAGAAAAAAAACAATGAGCGGAATTATGACGGCTGGACCGTGGGTTTTGTTTTCTTTTATTTTGTTCTACCTGTAACCTAAAGCATCATCTTAAGTTTTTAAAAATCCACAATATGGACGGATGTATGAATGGTTGGATGCATGCGTGGAAAGAAGGAAGGGAACGTGTCATGTCTTGAAAGACAACCCAACCGACAGAAAAAAAACACATCACCAGAAGCAACGTTCTCATGTTCCCTTTCTCGCTTTATGTGTAATTTTCAGTGTGTGATTGTTGAGAGGTACCTCGGAGCCTCACTGACCTCATGAGTAGGAGGGGATATTTTCACACACTTATGAAAGTATGGGGTCAGACCAGATGGGAGCAGCCTTCCAGGTCTGCAATATTGTGATTCAAATACATTCTTCGAGAGATAACTGCAGAGATCCCCCTCCCTGCTTGCTTCTTTCCTCCCTCCCCTCCCTCCTCCTTCTTCCTTCCTTCCTTCCTTCCTCCCTTCCTTCCTCCATTCCTTCCTTCCTTCCTTCCTCCCTTCCTTCCTCCATTCCTTCCTTCCTTCCTCCCTTCCTTCCTCCATTCCTTCCTTCCATCCTTCCTTCCTTCCTCCTTTCCTCCCTTCCTCCCTTCCTTCTTTCCCTTTTTTTAGCAAAGGTAACAATCTAAAATGCCATTAGAGGTCCAGAAGGTATACAAAATGTACACAGCTAAAGGATAGAGCACAATGTGAATAGGCAGAGCCTGTGAATAATTGGAAAGTGTTTGTTCTACCAAAGGAATTCACATTCAATTTAAAACAAATAGATAATGAAACAAACAAACAAAAAAAAGCTGACCAAACAAAACAGTTGCTTATTGCCCTAATGTGCTGTGTTTATAAAAGGAAAGTTAAAATGCATGTCCCTTCCCCATGCTCTGTGCCGCCCACACAATGGTGTTCTCACCCACCTCTGCATTCATATTTGAGGTCCGAGAAATAGACCATTTCTTGAGAGAAGACAAACAGACCCAGCCGCCCACCAGCGTAGGTTTGGTCGTAGACTGGTCCTGAGTCCGCCATGACCTGCTTTCCTTCATGCACTAAGACTCTGAAAACAGGGCGCAGGAGAAAGAAAGAGGGCGTGAATGCCGGGGGGTGGGAGGTCAGCTCTCTCCTCATGTAGCCAGCAGCAGCAACAGGTCACGGGTCCACGACCCCCCACTCCCCGTAACTGGCCCCTCAGCCACAGTCGGAGAGCTCTCGGTCCCGAGCTCCAAGAGCCAAACATCTGCCCGGTGGAGGGAGGATCACTTCCAGGCCCCTCTGCCTGGGCACCAGGTCCCCACCACCCGGGCCACCCTCCCCGTGGCCTGCACATGGTGTCGAAGCCATGCATTCACCTGCACCGGCCCACTAGGCTGGGACTGCGTGGTGACAAGGACGGGGCTCAACCCTAGTGCCCGAAGCAGGACTGCATGCGCTAACCCCCCGCCCCCCCGACAGGAGGGCGGCTCGTGGGCGAGGAAAGTCCACGCCCAGACAGCGCGTCTGTGCTTTCCCTGCCCTGGTCCGCTCGCTCACGCTGCAGACACACAGTCCTGGCCTCCGTGAAGAATCCAACCCAGCCCTGCCCTTTCTAGCCAAGTTTAACTTTGCAAAAAAAAAAAAAAATTTTTAAATCATTCACATTTGTTTTCATCAAAATCAATTACAAAAGCTGCCATGCCAAAAGAGCAAAATACTGTTAGCTTGATATCTGTGAAAGTTTTATTTGAAGATGTGTTTTAAATTCAGCCATTCACATACCAGAAATAACTATGAATCTGTTCTCTGAATGAAGAACATGTTAATTTTGCAAAGATGCAGTTAATTTGCACTTTCTGGGGACGTCTGTGTGGCTCAGTTGGTTAAGCATCTGCCTTCGGCTCAGGTCATGGTCCCAGGGTCCTGGGATCGAGCCCCGCATCGGGCTCCCTGC
This sequence comes from Halichoerus grypus, assembly GCF_964656455.1. Lineage (NCBI taxonomy): Eukaryota > Metazoa > Chordata > Mammalia > Carnivora > Phocidae > Halichoerus > Halichoerus grypus. Next base: position 1,032,760 of record NC_135720.1, on the reverse strand, counting down.
TCAGGGGGGAACCTGCTTCTCCCTCTCCCGGTCCCCCTGCTGTGTTCCCTCTCTCACTGTCCCTCTCTGACAGATAAATAAATAAAATCTTTCAAAAAATAACGTATACTTTCTGTCCTTTGCCCAGAACATTCATTAGGAGGAAAGATGCTCATCATCCTCCGAGTTACATGAATAAGACAAGTTTGATTTTCTCCTCTTCCATAGATTTTTTTAATAAGTGATGTGCAGTAGAAGATGCAGGATAGAAAGCGTGAAGCGGAAGAGACCGGAGGACAGCATGTGAGTTAGAGTTCCCACTGGCTGGTATGTCTTTAATGCTCAGACTTGCGTCCTTGGGGGAAGGAGCCGGCGCTGAGCCTCGCTCACCTTATGTAGCCCGTCTTGGGCCTGTGGGCCAGATGCCACCTGTAGGCAGTGTAGTCTTTCCAGCCGATGTTTCTGGGGTCGTGCCATAATGTACGCACCTGCGGGAACACATCAGTCAGAGTCCAGCTGGCGCCTGAGTGTTGACCACGCCTCGCAGCGCCACATGGGAAACAAAGACGTTACTTTGCAATCCATCCCTGCGGCTCTGGCAGCCCTGAGCCCGACTGGTGGGTTTCAAGGCCTAAATCTCTCGTGTGGCTCGAATCCACCGACAGGGAGCAGTGTGGTCCCGAGCTAAGAGCCATGGATTCAGGGTCTCCACCCTCTGCTGCCTCAACACGGGGCCTTCAGCAAAACACCTAACCTTAAAACCCAGTTCTCCCTATCTCTAGAAACGTGTTTAACTTACGAGAGAATCATCAATTGTGTTATAAAAGCACCAGGCCTGGCATCTTCAGTCAGGTAGATTCTCCATAAAAGAGGGTTAAAACCAGCGTAACTTGAGTTAAAATTGATGACAACATGGAGGGGGCATCTTCGGATGGGGCGTAGCCTGCTCTCTTGAGAAGCCATGGTGGCTGCAGGGCCAAGTCCAAGGGCCCGGCACCCGGCTGCCTGGGCATCCTCACCTGACCCTCGGTGTTCCCAGTATGCCACAGGGCGTTCCTCAGGTGCTCGCCGGTCCCCGTGGTGGAGTTCACCACCTTGAGGGACACGCCAGAGTAGCCGTAGGCCCGGGTGGGCTGGTCCTCCCAGTAGGTCTGCGTGACCTGCTTCCACATCACCACGTAGAAGCGGCTGCTGGACTGGTAGCCGAACACGAAGCCGGCGTAGTCATCGTCCCGGTCGGTGTTCACGTAAAACGTGCCGCTGAAGTCGACAGACCCAAACTCATCAAAACCTGGGTGCCAGGGAAACATTCAGTGGTAGGATTCAGTCAGAAACGGCCTTCAGGGAAAGGCCGGGATTAGCCCGGGGTCAGTGGATGCAGATATTACGAGGTTCACCTCGGGGTCTGCGACCCGGACGTGACTGACAAGTGTGGGATTTGATATGTTCAGACCCCACGTGCAGTGTTAACTGAGCTTTACTGTATCATGGAACATTTCATAGACCAAATCCATAAAATAAATGGCATACTGGCATGAAATTCCCAATGTGTGACTCCCCAGTCCCTCGTCGAGACCATTTAGGCAGACGTGGAAGGACAGGGACTCCCGAGAGACCTCCCTAATCTGCCCCACGAGCCTCCCGCGTGCTCCCTGGGCACCTTGTCCCCAGGAACCAAGGACGGCGCAGATCTCCAAGGCTCACCAACAGCAATGCCGGGGTCCGAGTTGGCCGTCTGCACCAGCTCTTTGCCTTGATGGCGAATGACCCAGTTGGGGTCGATCTGAGTGGTGCCCTTGGGATCCAGGTGGACCATCTGGAAGTTCCTGAAGTCAGTTTCGCTGATGGCACTGTTTTCGGGACACACGTCATCGATGTCTGGGATGCTGTCATTGTCAAAGTCGTCCTTGCAAGCGTCCCCACGCCCGTCCCCTGCCGCCAGGAGAAGCAGGAGAACGAGAAAACAAAGTAGATGGTTTGGCATCTGCCTTTCTGGAGCATCCTCACACGCTTGCTGGGATGCCCCGAGGGTCCCCACTCGACACTGGGCCGCGGGGCCTGGGGGCTCTCAGCTAGAATGACAAGCTGAACTTGCAGCTTTGCTTTCTGATAGTTTTCAGAACTTCTATCACGACCTTTCTTCATCATCCTGCCCCAGATCTTCGGATTTAAAGCAGAGTTCTTACTCTATAAATGACTTTCCCTGGGGAGGTTCTTTTTTCTGGAAGCTTCTTTCAACTTGTCAGTGAGGTGGTAGAAAGAGTGGGGGTGCGCGGCAGGCCCAGACCGCCGGCTGCATGCGGGGGACTGCGGCCCCCACAGCGGCCCGTGTGCGGTAAGCATGACCACCCCCAGGCCGATGGAGGCTTCCTACATTAGCTCGTTTGGGAGCCAACTGCTTCAGAAGGAGAAAAAGGTACCAAGTTCAGCTAATCTCCTGTCACATTCTGGGAACCAGTAACATGCGTCCACCAAGGGGGACGCAGGCGCACACGCCCGCATGCATGAGGACACGGGAAAGCCCTGCGCGCTCTGGGCGGGCCGGCCCCGCCCCCCCACACGTCCCACAGGGCGGCCTGAGCGGAGCACCGTGGGTCCAGACAGGCTTCCCGTGTCCCACTGGAAACATCCACGTGGCTCGGGGGGGAACCTGGAGCCACCCTCTGATCCCGAGTGCCCGTGCACGTGTGAGTCACGTCGGCTCAGACGCCCACACCCCGTCTCCGCTCCTGGAGGCCGAGCAGGGCCACACGCACCTGCCGCCAGTTTCTCACGCTTCCCCAGAAGCCCCGAGCACGGCCTGCTCCTCATTATCTACTGGAGACCCTCCCTGGGGCCCCAATCCTGCGGCGGCCCCCTGGGTGGGGTCAGCTGCCTGGAAAACCAGTCCCTTTTCCTGATAGTTCACACCCACCATTTTTTGCTTGCTTTGCCCTCGAAAGACTAAGTCCCAACCCTCACTGTCATGACGCCGGGTCCCCACCTCATCCCGTCTGTAACGGGCGCCTCTCTGCAGAGACGGCCAGTAGCTGTGGCCCCTGCCCCCGTAGACTTGGGCCATGGGCTCCCCGCGTGGCACCTACCATCCGAGTCCTCCTGGCCTGGGTTGGACACCAGCCGGCAGTTGTCCCTGTCGTCAGGGACCCCATCATTGTCATCGTCCGAGTCACAGGCGTCACCCTGGCCGTCGTGGTCGTGGTCAGCCTGGTTGGCGTTGGATATGTAGGGGCAGTTGTCCTGGTTGTTCTGGTGGCCATCCTCATCGATGTCCTCGTTGTTGTCACACTGGTCTCCCACGAGGTCATTGTCCACGTCGGTCTGGGGGACAGAGCAGGACCCATGCTGAGCGCCCACCCAGGGTGCGGGCCTGGGCCGCCTCGTGCACCTGAGCGGCTGAGCCCCGGGGAGGGCTGTCGGCGTCAGGGGGCGGCTTCGGGACGCTCCACCCTCCACGACTGCTCTCCACAGGCTCACGTCACGAAAAGAAGACCAGAAAGAATGAACGCCACAGAACCAAGTGCCTTTCTGACGTCATCTGCGACGGGATAGCCCAGGCACGACCGCGATGCGTTACGTTCGGTGTCTTCCGAAGGCAAACCTGGAGAAGCCCGTTCCCATGTCTGCTTCAGGGAAACGGGAAGATAAGTGGAAGGAGGCACGGTCCCTTCAGGAAGGGCGGCGAAGGCACCCACGCATTTGGCCCTCGGCCACCGAGATACGAGAGTGAAGCGCTGAGTTCAGAATGTTTTCAATTAAAATTACTGAAAAGCCTCTGCTGTCACTCGTTGGCAGAGCTAATGGATAAGCCATGAAGACACATCTATCTACGGCTGATAAGGTCCCCAGGCCCCCTTCTGCCCGTGGACGCAGCAGATCGAGCACGTGGTCAGTTACCTGGTCGGGGTTGTGCACCAGGGGGCAGTTATCACAGTGATCGCCCACACCGTCCCCGTCCGTGTCTCTCTGGTCAGTGTTGTAGACGTAGGGACAGTTGTCCCGCTCATTGAAGACATCTGTGGGTATTCCAGGGGAAAACGGAAAAGGCACAGGGCTTTTCCTACTGCACTAAGCAACTTCCAGCCAAACTTTCATTTCACACAAAAGGACCTAAGATTACGGTGAAGTGTAAATATTATTGGATTCGTGGAAGAACATATGTCAGACTCTGAGCTTAAACTAGAGCCCCCTTCCAGGGCACCAGCCTCTCGCGCGGAACGTGACCTGGGGGACCCTGCGGGCAGCTTTGCCACGGCCGACTCATGAGTTGTTAGAAGTAAGGGCATGGGGGGAATATCCTCGGACAGGGAGGCAGGCGCTGCCGTCAGACATGTCTCAGAGGCGCGATCTGGTGAGGAGATGGGACTGCACTCTTGGGGCTCTGACGGGGGTAAGCGCGAAGGACACAGGGCGCGGGACTAGGGGCCTGGGTCACAAGAAGGAAGATGCCACGTCTGCAGCTCTATGAAGGGAGGTCCTGAGGCGGGCGACCCCCCACGGGCCCCAGGAAGGACGGGTCGGGTGAGGTTGGGCTCCCGCAGGAACAGCTAAGCACCGTTTAATCTCGCGCCCGCCGGCTCACACCACGCCCACGGGAGGACGATGCCACTCCCGGTCGTGAACCCACGTCTACGGCCAGGAGCAGGACTGACCGTCCCCGTCGATGTCCACGGAGCACGCGTCCCCCTCGCCGTTGTTGTCCGTGTCGATCTGTGCAGGGTTGTGCACATACGGGCAGTTGTCACAGCGGTCCCCGACCTCATCCTTGTCGTAGTCGAATTGGCGGGGGTTGAAGAGAAGCTGACAGTTGTCCTAGGGAAACGCAAGGGAAGGAGTCGGGACCCGCGTGGGAACTGCGCTGGGCTGCAAGTCGCGCAGTCCAGACGGAGCCCGTCACCCAGCCCAGTGCATCTGCCTCCCTGTGACAAAGACGGCACGCTGTGGGCTTCGTGGTGAGAGCAGGTACGTCGCATCGCGCGAGTGAGCTGGCGCGTGAGGACCCGGCCGGGGGCTCGGGGGTCGGGTGGGGGCGGCCGTGATCAGGAACCAGTGGCCTGTCCCGCTGGGCTGCACGGGACGTCACGCACGTCGGCAACACCTTCCTCAGAGGGCGCTAGCAGGTGGGCGTTGCGTTAAAGGCAAGCGCATGCCGCCTGGCGGGCCAGCCGCGCTCCTCCCCGGCCCCCGCAGGAGCGGGCCGGCCCTGTGAGCAGAGCAAGACGCTGGACTGCTGCAGACGTCCCAGCAGAGCGCCCACGGCCCGACGCACTGCTGGTCACCGCATGTCGCCCACAGCCCGCGCCCTGCCATGCGGCGTCGCGTGGGAGGGAATGCGGGCCACAGACGTGTATGGGGCCCGGGGTGGGGCTGTCCCTCCCGGCCGCCCACCCCGGAGGCCAGAGTGGCCCCGCGGGCCCCACCTTCTCATCGTCCACACCGTCGTTGTCATCGTCTTCGTCACAGGCGTCCCCGGTGCCGTCCTTGTCGAAGTCTTCCTGCCCAGAGTTAGGGAGCAGCGGGCAGTTGTCCTGCGAGCACAGGATGCACGCGAGTTACAGACGCTCAGGGGGCACCGCACTGGTGCCGTCCAGGTCGGGAGCCGTCCTCAGCGGGGACGCCATCCTGCTGCGGTGCCGCCAGACAGGGAAGCTCGCGTGCTTCGCCCAGGAGCCCCGGGAAGCTGCCCCCCGAGAGCAGGAACCTGGAGAGCGGGAGGGTCCGCCGCTCGGGAAGCCTGGAGCAGGGCCGAGCCCGCGGGCCCCTTGCTCCCCGCGACCCGGCTCACAGAGCCGCACTCACGCGCCCTCCCCAGCCCACAGGCGCCAGGAGTCGGGTGTGGACACCCGCTCAGAAACTGAGGCTAGAGTCCAAATCATCTCCCCGGTGAGCTCTTCACAGATGTGCATAACTGACCTAATTAGAAAAGTCATTTTGTTTGACTCCAGCGATGCTCTAATTCAAACCTGAGCTGCATTTCAGGTCTGTTCCCCCGTGCACCACAGAAGTCCCCGGGTGGCCTCCAAACAGAACAGACCCACCCGGGCCACGCCTGGAGCCAGCAAAGGGCTCCCCGGTGCCATCACACCCAGACCCCCCCAGTCCCACAAATGTGACGAAACACAAGCGCTCTCCAGCAAGTTACCACCTCAAGAAAGGGAGCCATGTGGAGCCGAGGATGCAGCTGGAACCACCCAGAGCTCCCAGTTGTTTAGACCCATAAGTTATGTCCAAACGGCCACAACCGCCCCAAATGGGAATGCCTGGATGGGTGGGGGGCGGGAGGCACCTGCAGGATGAACACCTGCAGGGTCAGGCCCCAGGAGTCAGCACCTGCGGGGTCAGCCCCCGGGGGTCAGCACCTGGGGGTCAGCACCTGGGGGTCAGCACCTGGGGGTCAGCACCTGGGGGTCAGCCCCCGGGGGTCAGCACCTGGGGGTCAGCACCTGGGGGTCAGCACCTGGGGGTCAGCCCCCGGGGGTCAGCACCTGGGGGTCAGCACCTGGGGGTCAGCACCTGCGGGGTCAGCACCTGCGGGGTCAGCCCCTGGGGGTCAGCCCCTGGGGGTCAGCACCTGGGGGTCAGCACCTGCGGGGTCAGCACCTGCGGGGTCAGCACCTGGGGGTCAGCACCTGCGGGGTCAGCACCTGCGGGGTCAGCCCCTGGGGGTCAGCCCCTGGGGGTCAGCACCTGGGGGTCAGCACCTGGGGGTCAGCACCTGCGGGGTCAGCACCTGCGGGGTCAGCCCCTGGGGGTCAGCACCTGGGGATCAGCACCTGCGGGGTCAGCACCTGGGGGTCAGCACCTGGGGGTCAGCACCTGCGGGGTCAGCACCTGGGGGTCAGCACCTGGGGGTCAGCACCTGGGGGTCAGCACCTGGGGGTCAGCACCTGGGGGTCAGCCCCTGCGGGGTCAGCACCTGGGGGTCAGCACCTGGGCGTCAGCACCTGGGGGTCAGCACCTGGGGGTCAGCACCTGGGGGTCAGCACCTGGGGATCAGCCCCTGCGGGGTCAGCACCTGGGGGTCAGCACCTGGGGGTCAGCCCCTGCAGGGTCAGCCCCTGGGGGTCAGCACCTGGGGGTCAGCACCTGGGGGTCAGCCCCTGCGGGGTCAGCACCTGGGGATCAGCACCTGGGGGTCAGCACCTGTGGGGTCAGCCCCTGGGGGTCAGCACCTGGGGGTCAGCACCTGTGGGGTCAGCCCCTGGGGGTCAGCACCTGGGGGTCAGCACCTGGGGGTCAGCCCCTGCGGGGTCAGCACCTGGGGATCAGCACCTGGGGGTCAGCCCCTGCGGGGTCAGCCCCTGGGGGTCAGCACCTGGGGGTCAGCACCTGGGGGTCAGCCCCTGTGGGGTCAGCCCCTGGGGGTCAGCACCTGGGGGTCAGCACCTGGGGGTCAGCCCCTGCGGGGTCAGCCCCTGGGGGTCAGCACCTGGGGGTCAGCACCTGGGGGTCAGCACCTGGGGGTCAGCACCTGGGGTCAGCACCTGGGGGTCAGCCCCTGGGGGTCAGCACCTGGGGGTCAGCACCTGTGGGGTCAGCCCCGGGGGTCAGCACCTGGGGGTCAGCACCTGTGGGGTCAGCACCTGGGGGTCAGCACCTGGGGGGTCAGCACCTGGGAGTCAGCACCTGGGGGTCAGCACCTGGGGGTCAGCCCCTGAGGGTCAGCATCTGGGGGTCAGCCCCCGGGGGTCAGCACCTGGGGTCAGCCCCGGGGGTCAGCACCTGGGGGGCTGGCGCCCCAGCCCTCACCTTAATGCAGTGGTATGTGGCGTTGGTTGCACAGACCAGGTTCTTGTTGGGCCAGCCGTCCAGGTCCGAGTCCTCCCCGCAGATGAGCCCGTCGCCCGCGTAGCCCGTCTGGCACTCACACTTGTACATGGGGTCGCTGAAATGCCCCAGGTAGATGCATTCCGCGTGCCTGTGGCAGGCGTGGGTCTTGTCCTTGCACGGGTTTTCAGGCTCACACACCTGCGGGAAAAGGGCCACATGGTGAGGACACACGGAGACCCCACCCCTCACGTGCAGGGTCTGAGGTGGGCGCTCGGGGACGAGCGCAGGGGTGCAGGGCCCCCCTCGGTGCTGCAGGGACAGCAGGTGCCGGGCAGGCACCCAGAGACTCGGAGCGATGCTCTCTGGGGGTGCTTCCCAGCGGCTCCAGAGCAGGACCGGCAAGACATCTGAGCCCACGGGTGACCGTGGGCCGTCCTCGGGCTCCTTGCAGGAAAGCTCCGCTCCCCCCACCCCCCCGCCCGTCCTGTTGGGGTGGTGGACAGGCTCCCACAGCCCTCCGCCTGCCCCAGGGAGGCCGCCCGTTCTCCTCCACACCCCCTCTGCCTGGTGCCCTGGGCTCTTGCCGACGGATTTACAGCCTTTCCGCAGCACACATGGGGCCGGGCTGCTCACCTGCTTCTCGGTCCTGGCCGCCTCCAGGCCGACGCCGAAGGGCTGGGTCCCTTTGTAACGAGGGGGGCACGGCAGGCAGTGGAAGCCCGGGTTAGTGTTGACGCAGCGGTGGGCTTTGCTCGTGGCGAAGCAGACGTCCGTGACCACGGAGCACTGCGGGATGTGCAGGCGTGAGTCCCGCCCCCGGCTCCGCGGGCGCCCCTCCCCCGGGGCGGGCACCCACCTCATCCAGGTCCTCACAGTGCATGCCGTTGCCCAGGAAGCCCACGGGGCAGGCGCCGCAGGACCAGGAGCCGTCGGGGAAGCTGCTGCACTGGGCCCCGGGAAAGCAGGGGTTGGACAAGCAGCCGTCTGCGTGGGAGGACGCAGGGGGGTTAGCTGGGGCTCGCGGTCCCCGAGCCACGCGCGGAAGGACGCCCCAAGGGGCTCAGCTGCAGGAAACTGAGCTACTCAGGGAGGCCGGGGGCGCCCTGCAGTCACACCTCCAAGACTAGATCCTGGACGGTACGAACACGGAAGCTACACGGGCACGATGGCTGTCATCACGCAAACGCTCCCTGCTGCCCCGCGCGTGTCCCGTGTTTACATAGGAACGCTGACGAGCTCGGCGTCAGGGCGTCAGGGTCCCGGCGCGAGCCCATCTTTCTTGTCTGTCTTCCTACTGTTCCGCCCTTGGTTTTCTGCTCGTGTGCCTGCCCCCGCCGCACACCCACCTATGGGGCAGCTCCTCTTATTGCACATCTGATGCTCCGTGACGTCCCCCACGCAGTCCTTGCCCCTGTGCTGCGGGGCGGGGCTGTTGCAGACGCGCGTCCGCTCCCGGATCCCGCCGGCACACGTGACCGTGCAGGCCGACCACGGGGACCACGGGCTCCACCGGCCGTCGACTGCAAGCAGAGAGCGCAGAGCGTCAGCGGGGGAGGCGACCTACGCGGGAAGAGCCGGGTGCAGCGGGGGCTCCACACAGGGCTGGCAACTCGGGAGGGGTGTGTGCCGTGGCCCTAAGCTCGGGGTAGTGCAGACGGCGGATTTCGGTTAGGGTGGTTTTCACCTCTGGAAGAGAAATCACACGGGCTGGGAGTGGAAGCTGACGGCCGGCTGGGCCCTGCCGCGCAGGGGCGCCGAGTCAGGGAAGAGCTCACGTTCGTTTTAATGGACAGCTTAAAAGCGAGAGGAAGCTCCCTGCATTCTCCTTTCCGAGGGCTGTCGTGCAGGGCATGAATGGGGCTTCTGGAAGGTCTCTGGGCACCTGCCCCCTGGTCTAGCTGCACAGCAAGCCGTCCCCTGAGACCCACCGTTCCGGGCCATCCACAGGGCCCCCAGAAAAGGGCACGCGGAAACAGCTCCCACGGTTCTGGCTGATGTTCCCTTAATCGTGGATGAGCTCAGGCAAGGTCAGAGCCCGCAAGCGATTGGATTCACCCCAAAGCCCGCTTCCAGTAAGGAGCCAGCCAGAGTTCAATGGCGCCTCGAGGGCTCCATCCCGGTCCCGATGCTGCCGGGCAGGGGTGGCCTGGTCCCGGAGCCCGTGTCCCCACTGTCTCGAGCGCCCGCTCCCGCCCTGCCTCACCCCACCTACTTGGACATGGGGCGCCCTGGCAGCCCTTCGTCTCGCGGCCACTCCCTTTGCAGTTCTTGCCCCCCATTTGGGGGACCGGCGAGTTGCAGAGCCGGATGCGCGTGATGTTGCCGATGCCACAGGTCACTGAGCAGGACGACCAAGGCGACCAGTGGCTCCAGCCCCCGTCCTGCCGGACTAGCACACGGACAAGGACAAGGACGTCAGGGCGGCCGCTGCCCCGGCGTTCACTCACGCACAGCGGTGGGGGCGGGGAGCACTAGCAGGGGAAGGAGCTTCACCCCGCAGGAGCCCCCGGTCAAGCCTGAGGGGCCCCAGAAATGCAGCTCGTCCCCACAGGCCCCAAGACCCAAAGGCTGGCGACACCGACCCCACCCCCCAGCCCCATGCCCGACACTCACTGCGATTGTCACACTTGCCCAGGCTGCACGCCCGCGTCTGGATGGACGGCCCCAGGCAGGTGTTGCTGGTGACGTCACAGGACCGCCCTCTCTGCTGGGTGCCCGAGCCACAGCTGGTGGAGCACTCGGTCCACTCTGCCCATGGGGACCAGCCCTCCTCGCTGTCCAGCGCTGCGGGCGAAGCACAGGGCCTGTCAAGCCTCTGCCCAGGGTGGCCGCGGGACGGGCCGGCCCGTGAAGGGCCCGCAAGGCAGAAGCCGTGTGCTGGGGAAGGCGGGCGTGCGGAGTACACCCTCCCCCGAGGCAGGCGCCCGGTGGGGCTCACCCCAGTGACCCGACGTCCACACCTGGGTCAGCGCTCGGGGCTGCCTTCCCGGGCGGGATGGAGGGGCACGTGGGGATGCCCGCAGAGCGCCACAGAGACCACGGGGTCCACCGTCTGCGCACTGAGCCCCACCCATCACCCGTGTCAGGGAAGGGGCCTACACATGTCTTAGGATGGTTCACAGGAGAGAGTCCAGAATCATGTCTACATGGGGCTTTATGGGACTTACTAAGATTTAGTTTGCTTCCATTTTAACCTCCACTGCTGAGTTACATATGATAAGGAAATGTTCCAATTTGCTTGAAATTACAGGTCACCAAACTTAGCCCCAAATAATTTAAATCGGGACCAGTTAAATGAAAAGGGAATTTCCTGCAAAGAAATTCTTCCGAGAGAATTACAATCTGTAAGTAAGAGAAAGACAGTAACTTCCTGCGAGAGATCTGGCTGGTGAGCGCCAAACGCAATGCTTTCCCGCGGTCGTGCCCGGCGAGGATTAAAGGTCCCAGAAAGCAGGAAACCAGACGAGAATAAGGCCACGGAGCCCGCTCTCCACGGCCTGGAGCGCCTCCCTCTAGTCACACGTGGGCCCTGCCTCTCGGGGTCGTGTTGTCATCTCTCGCCGCGCTCTAAGGCGCATCAAGCACTCGCACGGACACGGTCTACTTTAATACTGTCCGTTTTAACCATAAAACTAACCCCGTGCAGTGGGCAGATCGCAGCCCTCCTGCTCTCGCGTGCAAGGCCCCGGGCCGGAGGCGGCTCTGCAGGTAAAGCCTCGGGCTCAGAGCAGGAGAGCAGGCGGCGCCCCGAGCTCCGCGTGCACTTACAGCGCAAGCAGGATGGACAGCACTCTCCTTCCACAAAGGATGGGCTGGCGCAGGGGGCCGGGGGGCAGGTGATTTGGTGGCAAATGGTTTTAAATTTCTGCAGGCAGAGAAAGGGGTCCGTGTAACACTCCTTTAAAAGAACAAGCATTGGCGCGAGCGCTGCATGGGAAGGGCAGGGAGGATGGCTGTGTCCGTCCTGGCATCACAGACACTGGAAATAAAGGTGGGCCATCCGCGCACCACGGGCAGGAGGGCCAGGTCTGTGCGCACTGCGGACCCCGAGGCCGCCATCGGTGGAAACGGGGCCCGCTGACCGAGGGGAAGAGGCTAAGGTACCTACGATCACCATGTGGGCAGTGACCTGCACCCCCCGGACTCCGCGGAGCCACCTGGGGTTACACGCGCTGGCCGGCTCCACCCCGGCCGCCTCCCACCCCCCGTGGGACGGTCATTCACCTCCTGGAGTTCGGTTTCCTTTGTGCGGAGCGGTGGGATTGGCTGGAGCCTTACTTACGGTCAACGCCGCCCGCACGGCCCCCACACCGGGTCTGCTGAGGCAGCTGCACGTGTTCTGTGGCTCGCCAGGGAAGACTGGGGGTGCGGCCACCCCGCGCAGGGCCCCCGAGAGGAGGAGCGTCCCCGCGCCTCACCTTGCAGGTGCACTTCGTGCAGCTGTCCACCACCCACGTCTCATTTTCCGCGAAGAACCGGCCGTCCTGCCAGCAAGCGGACATGTTCCTCGTCTTAGGCAGGCCGCCGATGAGCTCCCAGAGGAACTGGTTATCGTTCGACTGGAAGGTTGAGGGGAACGTTTCAGCGTAGACGGATACAACGCACCCACTCACCATGCTCACAGACCAGAAAGAACGCGCCTCCTTGACCGAAGAGCGCCCGCGGTCTGGGCTAGAGCCGCCAGCCCTGCGGGAGGCAACGCAGCCGCCTGGTTGACGTGGAACCTCCCCCAGGCAGGGCCCCGCGGCAGCGACCGTGGCCGGGCAGGCCTGCGGCCATCGCCTCACAGACGGTCGGGAGCTCGCGGATGCTGCACGCCTGCCCGGGGGGCTCCAGCCCTGGGGCCAACTGCGCCTCGGGGCCCGGCGGCCGGCGGTGCGGGACGGGGAAGGGACCCTCCCGGCCAAGCGCCACTGAAAACTGACACCCAATTTGTGAATTCACACATTCTTCCAGAAACGACAGGCCCGGTCTGAGAACGCAATGGCGAGGATGCGCACAGACCTAATTCTTGCTGTCTTGGGGTACAGACTAGAAGAATGATCAGGTTTTGAACAAAATCAAGTAAGTGAAAGTGAAACACCCGACAGGTGTTTCTGCCGCTCCCCCCGCTGATGCGCTATGGGCTCCCCCCGCACGCGGGGGCTTCTGGGTGGGGTCACAGCCCCCTGAGAATCCCCAGCCTGTGACCTCGGCCTCGAGGCCGCAGACCAGCAGGGGAGGCATGGGTCCTCTCTTGCCCCAGAATGCACAGAAACACTCTGTCCATGAGGTCTCGGGGAGGTCACACGTGCCCCACCCCCGAGTCCAAGCTCAGCAAACTTGTCCCAAAGCCCTTTTCATCCCCTCCTGCCTGGGCGGCTCCCGGGTCTGCGCGGCGAGGCCTCCAGCGCCCCCCGGGAAGACTCTCCCCTCACGTGGCAAGAGTGCCCACAGAGCAGGCCTCCTGCCTCCGAGTCCCAGCTTCCTGCCCCACGCAGGGTGGGCGTGGTTGGGACTCCTGCCCCCCTCCTGCCCCAGGGCCACATACACGCTGGAAGTTTCCAGAAGGCGCCCAGCCTTTGCCACGAGCCCCTGTAGCCGCGCACATTGTCTCTACCCCCCACAGAGTGGAAACTGAGCTGGCCCCACCCCATCCTGGGCCACGGTCGGAACGTGGCTCCAGGCCCTTTCCTGGGGGGCAGAGGGTGAGAACGGGCACCCCCCCACCACTGAGCCACTCTCCAGGCAGGAGGAGACCCCAGACCTGCAGACCCTCCGGGCCGTCCCCCCTGCTGCCTCTCTCCCTTCTCGTGGGCGCCACGATGTTCCCGTCCCGAGCCAGCAGAGAGCACATCGCAGGGGGGCTGGCTCCCGTCACCCGAGTCTCTGCTTTCTCCCTGATACGCTGGGCGCCTGGCGGGTACCTCCTGCCCGTGTCCTTACGGCCCAGACCTCCACGGCCGGTCCTCGCCGCACCCAGGCTTTCCACAAAAGCACCTCCTTCTCCCTCAGAAGTTGAATCTGCTGGGGACACGAGCGTCCCCTGCTTGAGAACCGTCCCGAGCACGTGGAGCCCGTGGGCCTCAGTGATTGAGTTCTCTGCCCCCGACCTGCCCATCTCCCTGCCCGGCGGCTCCGCCAAACACCCCAGGAAGCGGCCGGCCCGCACCCACCACTTTCCGCAGGTTCTCGTGCAGCTCATTGACGATGACGTGCAGCCCCGACAGCTCGGTGATCATGGTGCCCAGCTCCTCACAGGAGTGCTCACACACCTCCAGCCTCCTGTGCGCACCTGGGCCCGTGTACTCGGGGGCCACCTGCGGGCTCAGGTGCAGAGTCTCTGTGGTCTCACTGATGGTATTGGCTTCAGCTGCGGGAAGCACAGGGACCTCGGTGAGCGCGGCCTGGCCACGCGGAGGTGGTGCCACGGAGAAGGCCGGGCCCACGCCGCGCGGGCGCAAGGCCCGCCCAAGAACAGCGAGTGACGGCACCGCGTCCATCACGGCCTTGCTGGTAAAACAGGACTCTGCCCACTTGGTGACACCTGCCAACAGCGCCTCGGACAGCCACCAGCCGGGCGGCAGTGACGCTCAGGAACAGGGCGGGAGCGGAAGCCCGGAGCCTGGCTACTGTCCACGCACACGGGGCGGACCTGCGCCCCGCGAGGGACTCTGACGAGAGGAGGCGATCTCCTGTGACAGCCCCGTTCTTCCGTCCCCACTGGATCTGCTTCCCACCACATGTTCTCGGGAAATCCGCGGCTTCCCCCCAAGCTCCTCGCTTGCCCATTTTTCTATTCCAAACACCCTATACGTTGTCCACTTGCTCCGCGTCAAGGCGGATTCAGCTGTCTTCACGCTAATCAGCGGCTTGTCAGACCTCACCAGCCCTCCCTCGCACTCACGTCCTCTCTCTGTCCACCCTGCGGCGTCCCCTGGAGGGAAGGGCAGATCCCTCAGACACTCAACCAGGGGATCCCCCTCGCTGCCCCTGTAAGCTGCACAAACTCTGGGGTCCCCACCACAGGACGGGCTAGGACACAAACTGGAAACGGACTTGGGCCAGTCCAGAGAGAGGGGCCGTCCCCCGCGGAAGCCAGGCCGGCCTAGACGTGGCCGTGCCCCCCACCACGTGAGTGTCACGGGAATAAGATGCCCTGCATCTCTTGGCGTCTCACTGCTGAGTTACACCTTGCGAACATGATCATTCTGCTGGGCCTCTCGCTGTTGAGGTTTTATTACTTGGTCATAAATCCTTGCCCCAATCACACTGACCTTGGGAGCTCCCCCACCTTGCTGGTTGGACGGGCACATACCCCACAAACATAAACATACCACTCACTGCACACGGGTACCAGATTAAAAACTGTGAAGCACCCACGAATGTGCCCCGCGGCCCACCACCGCCTGATTTCAGACAGACCCCAGAGCAGCTCCTCAGGATGGGACACCCTACAGTCACAGAGCACGATCCCTCTGACGAGACGCACGGCAGGGTCGCCTGTGGGTAGACTGGGACCCGGACTGGAGTCCCCTTCTCCTGCTATCGAGGGTGAAGGGTCTCCGCACCCCGCGGGGCTCAGCGCCTGGAAGGGTGCTCAGCTTTCCCGTAAACACAGCACAGCCCCCTCGAGTCAAGGCACCCCGAGAACCACTCTGTTTTCTCTGAGTCTGTGGAACTTTCCCACGCGGTTAGTGTCAGATGTCCATTTACTATCCTAGGTTTTTCTGAACTTTTTGCTTTTTAAAGACCACATTCCCCCCAAAAAAGGCAATGGCTTAAATCACAGGGACCAATAGTTGCCAAGTTAGCTGGGCTGGAGACGCAGGGGATGAGGTCTGAGCCCCAGTAGCTACTGCAAACGAGGGGCTTATAACAGGGGCAAGCACTACCAAGCTCTCTCCACTCCAGTGTCTGGCTAAAAATCACTCTCCGAATTCCTTTCCTGCTCTGTACTTAACTGACCCTCCAGGGGAAATGTGCAGATGGATAGGTGCACAGCCTCTGAGGTGACCCCCGGCCGGCCGAGCGGCGATCCCAGCGCCAGCAGGGCAGACACACGAGGTCCTGGCTCCTACACAGGCCAAGTGCTGCTCCCAGCTCGGGGGAGTGTGGGTCACAGAGCCACCGTTGAGCATTAGACATCACATCCTCCACGCTCTCCACACATCGATTGTAAGAGAACGATTTATGTGTCAGACTGTGCAGTTGACACAAAGAAGGGTCTCAATGACAATAACCCACGGGAACCTGAGCCAGGAGACCCGGTGGGCGGCCAGCCCATGGGTAGTCACACCCAGCAGCCATGGACCCCGGAGCCCCAGCTTCTTTACTGAAAAACAAACAAGCCCATCCCAGAGGCATTTTGAAGATTCACTGACATTGAGTTTAAAGAGCCCAGCAGACTGGGCTTCATAAAGTAAATGCTCAAGAACATGTTGTCAAATTACAGCCAGAGGCAAATGCAAAAGGCAATGAACACACGATGTGAGATGATCTGTCAATGGTCCCAACAGTGTAGATGTTTTCATCAATGGGCTTGTCAACGGCTGTGAGGAGCATGAGAAAACCCCCATGAACCTCATGGGGCAAATATCTGTGGTGTTAGCTTATAGAGATGGTCTTCACACATTAATAGACTGGAAAATTTGCATGTATTCCTGTTAAAATGCAGGGATTGGCTTTTTGGCTTGTAAAATGGATTATTTTGGATTATTAAAATATATTCAAAATTAATCGTTCAAGCAGTTTATCATTTGCAGATGTCAACATGTCTAAGTTGACCAGCAAACTCACTCAAAGACAATAATGGCACTTTATTAGAATACTTCTTCTTAAATCCCCACCAGCACCCCCCATGTACACACACCCATGCACACACACAGAGACCACACTCACACACGTACACACATGTATAGACACAGACACACACAGAGAGACTCATGCACACTCACACATACACACACACACCGCACACACATCATAGTAGAAATCCATCCAAGACAAGAAAGGAAACATGAAATATGTTATCCAAAGCACACCTACCTCCCTGACTTTGCTGACAACCTTTCTTGCTCAGAACATCTTCCGCTGAATTTTCAAACACTAAGTAGACATTCTGCAGCAAACCCTGGAAATACACATGAGGAGAGAAATAGAGCAGTGGACAAACATCAAATGTTTGAGGCTGAGCCAAGTGACATTTTGAAAATATAAGATGTGATCTTTAAATAGCAAGAACATTTCCTTCCGTGCTTTTACGCTTGCAGGCTTGAGCTCTCTTTATCGTGGGTTATCCCGCGTCCGTTACTGCTGAAGCTTTGCTCTCAGCACGGCATAGACCCGGGATCTTACATAGGAAGACAGGGGGGTGGCCCCAAGACACATGTGCTAATTCTGTCTTCCGAACATGTCCGGTCGGGTGCTCTGGGCTGCGCCTCCTTGGCAGGGGACTTGGCTGACTCCTGGTTTCTGGCTAACGGTCTCAGAAGTGCCCATGGTCTAATCACAGACGTGGTCTCTCAAAGGGGAGAGTGCCTTCCACCCCGTGAGCAGTCAGCAGCTCATTCGGCAGGGCCCACAGGACCTTCCTGACGGCCACCAGAGCCTCGTTCAACGACCGGTGAGGACTCTAGCCTTCTACTCAAAGAACTGAATTTAAAGACACACTGATTTCCAAAGAAGGCAGGTCTGGAGGAGAGCAATGCCCTGACGCCCTTGTGGTTCTAAACGCTTGTGGCTGTAGAAAGATCTTCCAAAAACTACTTCAACATGAATGTATTTTAAGATGAACATGGAGCTATCCCCTCATAAATCAACAGCCCTTTTCCTAAAAAGCGTGACCGTTAATCTGCTCCCCCAGCATCTCAGTGCTAAACAGGGAGCGGGCAGTGGGTTCCACATACGGAGCCTGGGATTGCCAGGACATTGATGCCTTGGTCATCAAATATGTCTTCAGTCTGGAAACCAGTGACCGTTTGCACAGGTAAGAAAGCACACCTGGGACAACGTGCTCTGCTTATCTGTGGCTGAGGAAGGCATGCACACACTCCTGTGCATGTATGTGTGTACTGGTGTGCGCACACGTGGATGCATACGGTATACACACGTGTGTGGCTGTGTGTGCGAGTGTGTACATGCGTGTGCGTATGCACATGTGACGTTTCTGTGTGCATGTCTCTGCGCGTCCGCACAGGGTGGCGTGTGTCTCCCAGGCTGGGCCTGACCTCTCCCAGCAGACAGGCCCTTGCCGGTCCGCTCCCAGCTCCCATTCCCCTGCCTCACGCGTCTGCCACGACCCTGCCGTACGTACCCTGAAGTGACTTTCTCGCGAAGAGCCCTTGGCCACATACATCCTGCTCTTTTCTGTCTGGAGCTGCTCATAGAAAGGCTCATCCAGCGTGAAGCTGTCAATCAGGTCACAGCCCACATACAAGCTGTAGGTCTCCCCGGTCACCTGCACGGTGACGTTCTTCCACTGGGAGTCAGCCAGGCCCACGTCCTCCAGGGAGATGACGTGCTGGGTGCCGTCTATCCAGTAGGTAAGGTCCAGCGTGTCTGCTGGGCCGTTGGAGACAATTTCGAATTGCCTCTGCGAGGTCCCGGGGCCCTCCAGAGCCAGGAGCGTGCCCCGGGACTTGGGGTCCTGCTTCAGGCTGGCCAAGAGAAAGAACCCCTCCTTTTGCTGCATGATCTTGGCGATCCTGCTGAGGTAATCTGCGTTCACTGGCGGAATGTAGTCAAAGCGGACGAAGCGATAGGCAGGCACACTGGGGTCAGGCCCCCGGAACTGCTTGGCCCCAATGGTCTTCCTGTTTATGTTGCTGATGCTGAAAAGGTTGAAGGCCATGTCCTCGTCCTGGCCACCGGCTGCCGGCGCGGACAGAACAGGGAGGTTACCAGCAGGCAGGGCGAGCGGGAACCCAGGGGGGGATTTTTACACGCAGGGAGCAAACCGTGATTTCATGTGCGACTGAGTCCGTGTGGCCTGGGGCGTCCCCGGGCTCCCCTCCCTTTCCACCAGGGTGCTAATGGCAACTTTCACATAAAACCATTATCCTCTCTCTCCGGACTGCTTCCCGAAGCGGGGCCCCAGAGACAGCTGCTGGTCACAGATCTTGCTTCCATCCTTGACTGTGCGGGGAGCATGCACCAGAAGGTAAACCGAGCACGTTGTCTAGATTAGCTGGCCTTCTCCACAGCCAGATTTCCTCGGGGGAGGAAGCACTGCCCCAAGGTGGGTTCCGCACACCTTCCAGAATCCGTCTCCTGCTCTCCCACCCAGATCCGACCCTTAGGTGGGGCCCTGTCTCTACCATTTGATCGCCCAGAAAACAAGCCTGCAAAGGAAACGGGCCTCTGTCCTTGCTATGGATGCATTACATGTTGCTTTCCTATAAAGATCATGTGACTTACACGCATTACATTGTATCTCTTTATTTTGCAGAAGTATATTCTGCTAGACTTACTGACTCGCTCTGAGACTGAGACAGTGGTGGGTCTCAAGTCTGCAAATCAATGGTTTTAAGTCACCATCTGAACGACTGGAAAGAAAAGTGATCGGACCGTCCCAAAATATAACAGTTTAAATAATTGAAAATAATTTACTGAACAGAAATTTTAAACGAAGCATAGCTTTCCATCTACTACGTGGCAAGTTCAAACATTATATTCACAGTGTTGCTGATCCAAGTGTGAATTCTACCACCTTTAATAGAGCCATTTGGCAATACATCAAAAATCCTTAAAATAATTCAAAACTTTGACTCAGCAATTTTACTTTTGGAACTTTTTCTAAGGATATAAACACAAATACTAGTAGAGATTTATTCACAACTGGATTCCTGGTGGCATTACTTATACTCATGATAATGAAGTAATGATGTAGATGGAGATTGGTCTAAAAATTATCAGGATTATCTTTTGATGGAACATTATACAGTCCTTAAAGACCATGTTGTATGAAAATAAACACATGGGAAAATATTTATGATATATTTTCAAGTAGGGAAAAAGTGGGAATAAAAGAGTTCTAAAGCACCAACCACCTGCAGTCTTACAAATGCAGCATGTGAAAAAAAAAGGCTAAATGTGCACAGCAAATGTTGTGTCTCTAGGTGAAAGAGTATTTTTCTCTAATACCTAGATTTTCCAAAAATAAGTAATTTCTTAATATGTGGACTCAAAAGTAAGTAAATATTTATTGAAAAGAAAGATCTGGATGTTCTAAGGAATGGCAGTCACGTTACCTGCTGGGGTCCGATAGCCCCAACAACCAGAGACGCTGTCCACACTCACCTTGCATGCCGAACGAGGCCCAGAGGGCGAGCACCACCAGCGTCCAGAGCATCCTGCCGTCCACCACCAAACCCTACGGAGGAATCAGACCCCCGTTACACAGGTACACAGCAGCAACTTTCCGTGTCGGCTGGAATTTTCACTCACATGAACTGTTTGTGCATCAGAATCAAAAACAAGTGGATTTGTGGGAAGTAAATGCTAGATAAGAAATTAGCTTTTCAAAGGGGGCTCTCCTGACTGTAGCTAGTTTTTATGGGAGTAGCATGTGTTGACAAAGCACCGTGCTAATCACAGTATTCACATTATTTGATCCGCATAGTGACCTAGGAGGCAAATACTGTTATTACCATCCCATTTTACAGATGGGTAAATGAAGAACCAGAAGAGTTAAGTGCTTGCCCAGAGCAACGCTGCTGGTGAGAAGTGCAGTCAAGACTTAAACCCAGGAAGCATGAATTTAGGAAAGTATCAGCATTATTTAGAAAATCATCTATGAAGACATCTTTGAGTGAATAGCCAAGAAAACAAAAGTTGTGCATGACTTAAATAGAATAAATATTAACTGTGTGCAGGAGAAGTAAATTTAATTGGTGTATCATAACCACAAAAAAACATAGCATTCTACTGAGCAATCACTTTTACTCGGCTCTTCCGTTTTCCTGCAGGCCTGTTTTTCCATTCTTGAGGATTTTCAGTTGGCGTGATTCAGACCAGCAGACGCTGGGCCAGAACTCAGGAGAGCTGGACAGAAGCCCGCTCCGCTCTTAACCCCTGCTCCGCTTTGGTGCTCCAGCCCCAGCCTCGTGTGCCGGCACAGGGGACACGGAGGTCCCTCCCAGCAGTAGGCTGCTTCGGGCTCTGGATCCAAGCCAGCACTGAGACCCCAGCCCCTCCCCTCGGAGGAGAGCAAAGCTCCTGAGCAGCTCAGCGCTGAAGGAAGCCAAGCAGCGCCTCTCCAGAAGGATCTGGTGAACTAGAAGCAGCCGTGCTCCTGGGAGGGAGGAGTGTGCCCCAGGAGCAGGGGCGGCTGTGCAGGCCCCTCGGGCCCCTCTGGAGTCTGGGCTCCGCGGCATGCAACCTCTCCACGGACACGTCCGCGGGCCTGGTTGTTTTCCAGCCGCGCATTGCGAGGAGGCGGGCCACAGCGGGCTCCGGGCCGTGCCACCGACGCCGGCCTACTCAAACTCCCACCTCAGCTTCGTCACCTGCCGAATGAAGAACGGTCGTTTGAAGCACCCACTGACAGGGTCACGGGGAGAACTGAGCTAAGTGAGTCCGTACTGTAAAGGGCGGGCGCAGCACGGTGGGCGCAGGCGTTTGCTGAACGCCCTGCACGGCTGTCCCCTGGACCACTCTCTCCGTGACTTTCCAGCGCAGTAGGGATGCCGCTATCTGGCTGCTCGAAGGGCTGAGATCCCGAGGAAGCGCTCTAGGGAACTCAGAAGGACACCGGGCACTCAGTGAGCACCCGTAAGTGGTCTCAGTGTCAACAGTGGTGAGTGCATCCGGAATGCCCCCCGTGTCCCCTCGACCAGATGCGTGCTGTCCGTCCCCTGCAGACACAGGGGGACGGCTGGCTCTGGCAAAGGTGGGCTCCCTCCAAAATGCACTTTTTCGAGGTCTGGAGGACCAGCTTCCTGAGTGTCGACTTAACCAGAGTAACTCGAACTCTGTTACTAACAAAACCAAACCTCTGGTCCCCAAAAGAAGAGTGTCACCGGGTGTCAGCACTCTGGCCAAATGAGTGAGGGGGTCACATCTGGTCTCACGGGGTCATGGCAAGACCAGGATTGGCTGGGACAGTCGCCCCACTTACTACGTGCTGTGTCCCAGACAACACGCAGTACAGACACACGGACGCACGCTGTCCTCACCGGGCACTTGACTTCCACACACTCTCCGTGTGTTTACGGCTCTATTTTTTCCAAAGAAAGACTTTCAAAGACTTTCTACAGCAGAATGCAATTAGAACACATAAAGATCTTTTACAATTCTTTTATATCAGCAATCAAAGCAGCAATAACTTTCCTGAGTGAACTCTAGTTCCGTCTGTCAGGAGGGACAGGGTCGCGTAGGAGCCCCCCCGCCCTGAGCCCCCCGCCCGGCCACACAGCAGCCTCCTGCAGGGACGCCCAGGCCGGACCTTCCTGTGCAGACCGGCCCCCACTTGCAACCACAGCTGGATTCCAGGGTCCTCACCCACTTGGTCCATTATCCATTAATAACACTCAGAGACACTTCTGAGCTCTTAATGATGTTTAGAGTCGGAGCCTCTATAATCTCTCTGATCCTGTTTTCACTCTCTCAGGAGGATTTTTCTGGAACGCCTCCCACACGGTCCCCTGTCCACGACAAACGCTTCTTACCCTGTAGCTGAAAACACGAGCCTGTGCCCAGGCTTGCAGGCAGGTACACGCGTGAGCGTCACGAGGACTGCCAGACAGGACGACCGCCCAGGAAGCTCCCCGCACGAGCCCCGCGGACAGGACGCTTCCCCGGGGCTGGCTCACACCAGCTCTGCTCGCAGCGGGGAGACGGGGTCTCAGACGAGCCCCACCTCACATTATCAATCTATGTGGCACTTTTTCCTTCTCCCTTCTCAGAAACCAGAACAGCCGTTTCCGAAAATTAAAGTACAATGCAATGACTTTGTAATAGTTGTATAAAGTCCTTACCTGGCACGTGAAGCAGCTGAGGCGAGGGCTGAGGCGAGGCCTGAGCGGTGCTGGGGGCCGGGGCCGGGGGACCAGGTGTGCGCCGTGCAGGACGCTCAGCCGTCCCCGCAGACGGGCTGGGGTCGGCGCCGCACTGGCCGCCCGGCAGCAGCGGCTGCTTTATATGCTCCGCTCTCCTGGGTGGTGCTGTCAGGCAGACACGGGAGGAAGCACGTTTAATTCATCCTTCGAAGGAGTGACATAATCCCCCTCCGACCTCGCATTCGCTCTGAGCACCTGGCACGCGGTGTTGGTGCCGCCCGCTCCGGCGGCCCTCCAGCTGGGGACGGCAGAGGAGGAGCCTCGCAAGAGGGGAGAGCAAGCACTCACTTCTCCTGTCTTCTCTCAGGAAATAAGATGCTATAAATACAACCAGCAAGATTGTCTGGAACTCCCCTTTTTGCTTAAGAGAAAGATTGCAAGTTCCAGGGTTTTGAATAAGTTTCACATCAGCCAGACTGAGAAGGTCTTTCTAAACCAGATGAGTCACAATCATTACGATGCAGAGCAATCTGCTGGTGGGAGGAGTCGATGTATGGATGAGCCTATTATATGGCTGAACTCATTTATCATGTGCAAAATAAATATTTGACTTAAGAAGAAGTCGGAAACTTTTATTTTCTGCAGTTAGATGACTGAGAAAGAGGAGAGGGAGGATTTATTTCATCCAAATCCTGCACCGTGTGCTGTCTGGACCCCATGGGAGGCCTCCCCTGCGGGCACCCAGGACGGGGCCACATCCCTCTGGCACTTGATCCCCAGTGGTACAGACAACCCATCATCAGCTTCCACGGGCTCACTTAGCAAGACAGCCTCCAGAATAAAGACTCAAGTATAATAATAGTGGCAAATGTCAGACCCTGCCCCTCCCCAGAGCTCAACATCACCCACAGCAAGTGTGGACAGTGGTCAGAAGGAGGAGGTGGACAGAGGGAGGGGACAGACAGGGGGAGGAGGAGGTAGATAGAGGAAAGAGGTAGACAGATGGAAGAGGTAGATAGAGGGAGGAGGTAGATAGAGGGAGGAGGTAGATAGAGGGAGGAGGTAGACAGAGGGAGGAGGGTATGGACAGAGGGAGAAGGAGGTGGACAGAGGGAGGAGGAGGTGGACAGAGGGAGGAGGAGGTGAACAGAGGGAGAAGGAGGTAGACAAAGGGAGGAGGTAGAGGGAGGAGGAGGTGGACAGAGGGAGGAGGAGGTGAACAGAGGGAGAAGGAGGTAGACAAAGGGAGGAGGTAGAGGGAGGAGGAGATGGACAGAGGGAAGAGGAGGTAGACAGAGGGAGGAGGAGGTGGACAGAGGGAGGAGGAGGTGGACAGAGGGAGGAGGAGGTGAACAGAGGGAGAAGGAGGTAGACAGAGGGAGGGGGAGGTGGACAGAGGGAGGAGGAGGTAGACAGAGGGAGGAGGTAGAGGGAGGAGGAGATGGACAGAGGGAAGAGGAGGTGGACAGAGGGAGGAGGAGGTAGATAGAGGGAGGAGGAGGTGGACAGAGGGAGGAGATGAGGCAGCACCCGAGGCCAGGTGGACAGTGGACAGAAGTAGAGATGTGGGGTCAGCAGCACAGGCTGGTCCTGGGCTGAGGACACTCATGCTAACTGGGCATCAATGTGCACAGCAATAGACAGGTCAAGTTTTCACTAAAGAATGTTAAAGAGAGTGTATGGAGTTAACTCTAAGCCACCATGGATATATATTAACAAGGTAACATCATGAAGGACCCGATATTCACTTCACCTAGGTCCCTGTTGGGTTTAAGGAAGTCCGATTGGGGCCATAGAGGGGCCAAAGGACAGCTGTGACCCAGTTCCAGGAGATTCTGCGTGGTATTTGAAGATAGGGCAGGTAGAGACGGGGATTGCAACTGTATGGATGATGATCCTTGCTCACTATGCATTGTTTTAAAGATTTTATTTATTTATTTGAGAGAAAGAGCAGAGTGAGAGAGGAGAACACAAGCAAGGGGAGAGCAGAGGGAGAAGCAGGCTCCCCACTGACCAGGGAGCCCGACCCGGCGCTCGATCCCAGGACCCTGGGATCACAAACTGAGCTGAAAGCCCACACTTAACCAACTGAGCCACCCAGGAGCCCCTCACTTTTTGAAAGTTTTTTTACCTAATGTTACTCTTCATTTATCACCTGGTAGAGAATATTAATTTCTGATGTACAAAGAATGTGTATGTGTTAAGATGACATATCTTCCTGTGGCCAGCTAGTTGGTAGTGAAGTCATCATTTGAATAAAAAATATCTAGACTACATCATAAATTAATGTTATCTGAAATTCCAAAGAAGAATGTATAACCAAGTTTCCCTTAAAGAATCCATAGTGGATAATTGGCCATTTACAGGTTTATCCTACTCTGCTTACTGATGGGTCATATCTGTGGCCAGAAAGTGCAGGTTTATACCCTTCAGTCCACTGTGTCAGCAGAAGGTGTTTTGAATGCACTTCTTCTTCTATTTGTTCACTTAGTGTTCAGAGGAGCCCCTGGCCACAGGGGACAGAGAAGAAATTTCTCCCTTGGCATCTTCCAAAGGGGATAATCAAGGAGGACTTCTTAAAGAGACAAAACATGAGCAGACTGATTGTGTAGGGCGGTGTCCCAGGAGAGGCACCAGTGCGGGGAATTAACTGTGTGCAAGAGAACAATGTGTTGGCACATCTAGTGCAGAGGCAGCTCAGAGGTGGAGCAGAATCCAGCTCCAGGTCCTGGGGATGTTTCCATAGGTGATGAAAGCCAGGGAGGTGCTTGGGGCAGGAAGAAGCAGGACTCCGCCGCCCCACTGTGCATGGAGGGGAGGACCCTGGCCAGCTTTCACAGGACAAAGAGGACTTGTGCTAATGAAGCCACGAAACAAAGTTGGTGGCATGGCAGGACTGTCCAAGCGTTCTTGGAAGCCCCGTAGAGACTTGGGTAAAAAATCAGTTTGGGAAGATGGGGAAAATGTATGTCAAAGGGAAGTAGAGAGGAAGAACCAAAGCCGCCCACACGAGGTGAATCATGTCTGCCTGGAAGCTGTGAGCGTGAAACTTATTGGAAATAGGGTCTTTGCAGGTTTGGCCAAGTTGAGAAAAGGCCCTACTGGAGTAGGATGGGCCCTAGGCCAACGATTCGTGTCCTTATAAAAAAAGGGCCATTGGGACCCAGAAGAGAACCATGTAAGCACAAAGGCAGAGATGGAGTGATGTGGCCAAAGAGTGCCCAGGATTGCTGTGGGGTGAGAAGCGGAAGGAGGCTGGATGCGCAGCCATTTCCAGCCTGGATCTGACTTCCGGCCCCTGGAGGGTGAGACAACACGTTTTGGTCATTAAGCCCCCCAGCATCTTGTGCTTCATGAAGGCAGCCCTAGGAAACCAATACAGATTCCTTGCCAGGTTCCAGAATCTTCCATCATGACAGTCACTATTTTCCAAGTGTCAGTGTGGTCCCATGGACCCCCCTGTCCAGTGGGCATCCTATGACAGATGGGTCTTCTGGTGTCTGTGGAGGGGAGCAGGCTGACACCTGACGAACAGCATGGTGGGGACCGTGCAGGGCCCTCCTCCAGTCCTGGCCTGTAAACATGCCCATCCAGTGCCCAATGAACCCCCAGATGGGGCAGCAAGCAGACTCCCCACTGTGGTGAAGCCAGGACGGTTAATGCATCAGATGATGGAGCAAAAGATCTCAACGGGCTAAAAAATGGGTCGAATCTGACCATCAGAATTGCCAGAATGAGAGGTCACTAGTTCTCCATGGACACTGGGTGGGGCCAGGCCCAAGTTTCTAGAACGCCCAACTTGGTGGGAAATCGACACGGATGAGGCAGGAGACACAGGGGAGGTGAAGAGAGGCCGGCTCCGGAGACAGAGCCTGACCTGGAGAAGCAGATCCTGCAGAAAGAGCCATGAGGAGCCGGTGAGGCCGGAGCAGCCTGGCCCAGACTCCCACGCGGGTCCTCGGGCCCGGGAGCCCAGGAAGGAACAAGAGCAGAGGCCCCAGCGCAGGGCAGAAAACCAGCCGATTGAAATGGCCTCACCTGGTGAAGAGCTCTAGTCCCATCTGTGTCCTGAGTTTCACCCGTGAGGTGGGCGCTGGCTGGGAGGGGGATGGGGCTGGTTGCACGTCAGAGGATTCACAGACCAGAGAGGGACCCTGACAGAGGGCCAGCCTCACCCAGGGGAGTGCAGAGCCCGGACGTCTCGGGAACAGCGGACAGGTGCACAGCTGCCCTGGAGTGAGCAGAAGCCAACAGATGTCCCACTTAGTGGGCGGCCCCCGGCCACGTCTGACAGGACTGGGTGGGGGGTTAGTCCACGCGGCAGGCTGAGGTCCACGCGGCAGGAGGGGTGGGACTCAATGAAAGGCAGGGCTGGTCCTGGCAGGCTCATTGCTGTCGGCCCAGTACCTTAGGACAGGGTCTGGTGCATGTTAGATGCTCAATAAGTATCTTGGAACGACTGGACTCACAGATAAACAAAGTGGCCTCGAGTGTCCTTTCCACGCAAAAAGTAAGAGTGGGCGTGGTTCTAATGGAATCGGAGGGAGGGGACGGCCCAGCACTGGCGGGCTTCCAGGCCACTCGGGAAAAGACCTTGGGTCCCTGTGGGAAGCTGGGGGTCTGGGGGCGAGGGCTGGGGGGGGACCACTTGGCCTTCCCGTGCTGGTTCTGGGGATCCAGGGGGGAGTGAGGAGGGCACAGGGCAGCCAGGTCTCTGTGACACACGGGGCTGGGGGTTGCTCATATCGTGAGATGTCACAGATCCAGGCATCTGTTTTCTCTTAGTCCCTCCTTGGGCCGTGAGTAAGCAGAGGGCTTTCCTGCCCTCCCTAGGGGAGACGGTGATGGGAAGCAGGAGGAACAACAGTGTGTGGGTCCTGTGTGAGTGTGCCCAGGGCTGGTAGCAGAGGAGAAAATTCCTGAAAAAAAAGCTCATGTGGATGGAGGCCCGGCAGGATGAGGTCATGGGTTATTTAAATTCTTGGCGTGTACTGAGCACTCACACACAAAAGTGCTGGAGGGGGAGCTGGGGATCAGATGGACGGGCCCAGTGGGCACGTAGGAGGTAGGGCAGCTGTGAGGAGACCCCTTTTCCTGGAAGAGGTGATGAAATGAGATGGGGTGGGCAGAAAGCCCAGGTTCTGGCCCCGAGCCAGCTATGGGATGCTGCTGAGTCCCCTCCTGGGCCCCGGCCTTCCCCCCTGTAAAATGGGCACAGTCACGGAACACACGGAGTCGGAGCCCGCTCCTGAGCGGGGGGCCTGTGTGCACGCTGCAGAAGGAGAAGCCCTGCCCTAAAGGTCGGCCCTTTGCTCTTCTGGTAACAGCTGCAAGCCCGACTTCACCGGCGTCTTGGGGGGCCCCACACATCTCGGGGCGCTCAGGAAGCAGGGACAGAGAGCAGGCAGCAGCAACCCACAAAAACCCCATTCAGGCGGCATTGCCGGGAGCGGGGAACGAGGCGCTGGTCTCCCTGCCCTGCGCTCTTTCCTCCAGATCAGCCGTCTGGGTTACGAAACGCGGGAGCACTGACCCTCAGCTCGCTCAAGGTGCTTGCTTCTGAGCGCTCTGACATGTGTGCGAAGAACGGACCCCCTCAGCAGGGCCACTTGTTCTCCAGTCGAGTCAGTGAGCACGGGGTACCCCGTCGCGGTCAGGGGGCTCTCTCCGAGGGTGCTGATGCTCAGCGTGGGGGCGGATGCCTGCCGGTTCTGCAGGGGGGTTAAGCCTCACCCCTACCAGCCCGCGCCGTGTGGCTCAGACCCATCTCCCCAACTCTGTTCAAGGGTGCCATCATGTAAACCCACATCCACAAAGGAAGCCCTGATACCCCCACCTTCCCACCCCGCGAACAAGAGGGCTGTCCACCCACCTTTGTCAGATGAGCAGGTCAGTGAGGATCCGAGCGAGGGCTCGTCCGCCTGAGCTGGGACGCGGCCCGGCCCGGGGGACGTGCTCGGGTGGACCCTGGCCGATGTGACAAGTGTCTGTGCAGATGCAGCTGCTCTTGCTGAGTGCAGGGCACGGCGAGCTGCAGAGGGAGGGCGTCACCTCCTCCCTTCATCCAGTTTATCCTTGAGAAAGGCTCTCAGAGGAGAATGTCTGACACTGATTAATATCCTTGTTCATTTGCTCAATCAGGTACAACTGATGAACAGCATAGGCCTGAAACCACACTAGTCACTGAATGCATTCACTGCAGTCGCGAGGCTGACAATGAGAAGGAGCCCTGACTTCTCCCTGAGGGCGACTGCGTACAGAACTCCGCAACTAAGCCGGGAGACGTCGGCCGCGAGCGCACGGGCGGGTGTAAGGTGCTGCCTCCCAGAACCAGAGACCCTGGGGCGTCGGAAGGGCCGCTTCTGAGGCTGCTGTTGATGGAAACCGTCTGTGAGCATCCCTTTCTCGGCGGGGCATCTGTACCCGCAGTCCATACCGCCAGCCGGAGACAGACGGGGCTCAAGGACCAGCGGGGGGCTGCCCCTCTCTGAAGGGGGAACAGAGGGAACCCGCCGCTGCGCTCAGAGGAAAGATCAGCCCCGAACCCCGAAGGTGGACCCAGGTGACCTGGGGGAGGGGAGGAGTACATCTGGTTTGGAACAAGTGCGTGCTGGCGGGTCAGTGATAGAGAAGGGAGGTGGAAGTCAGCCGGCGCACATTCCGTTTATTAAATGCCTACTGTATACCGGCCCCCTGCCTTGCCCCTGAGGGGTACTCTCGGTTCTCACAACAAAACCTCGCAGTGGGCGTTACCAGCCGTATTTCACAGAAACTAAGGGTCAAAAACGTTCCGTAGCTTGCTCGTGTTGCCAGCGCAGAGCTGACCACACCTAGGTCAGCTTGCACCAAAACCTCGGCCCTCCCTGCCCCGCTGCGTCTCCCCAAACGTGTCTCGAGGGAAGGCATCCGGCTTACAGCGGTGGGTGGGGTTCTTGGAAATACCAGTGACTCCTCGAGGTGGAATGTCCAGCATCCCTTGGAAGACAGAGCAGTGCATCTTAGCAGAAATGTTCGGGCTGCGAATAAATGGTAAGTTTCCTCCGAGGTCCGTGTGTAAGTTCCCTGAGGGCAGGAGTTTGTCTTTTTAATGCTCCTTCCCCCAGAAGCCAGCACAAAGGGAAGGCTTTGGCATAGCCGACGGACAGACGGATAGAAACGTGCCGTCCGAGCTTACAGACCACGAGGGAGAGCCTGGGGCACAGAGAGCACATTCAAGTCCCCTCACATGAAGTGGTACCATCAGAACCAGAACCAAGAGTCCAATGCCTGCAAAGTCACAAATAAGCCCCCACCCAGGGGTGGGGGCTGTTCTCTGGGCTTTGGGATGCAATGCAGGTGGGATCTGAAAGTCTTTGATGGAAGGGTCTTACAATCCAAACAGAGGCTTTGGTCCACGGCAATGCTGGGTGGTGTGGGAAAGAGCCGGTCCCCGCAGCTGACCACGGCAGGGGGCAAGGAGCCCGAGACAGTGCCGACCACGGGGTTCACGTGCAGGCAGGCCCATCTCTTGGAAGGAAGGGCAGAGTTGGTGCCCTTAGGAAGGATTAAGTTCTTCTTGGGTGCCTGGCCGCTACCTCCACCTCCTCGGCCTCACTGCTCCCAGAGGACCCCGCCTCCAGCTGGTCATCGCCAGGTCACATCCTAACGGGCAGGCTCAAGGGGAGGCACACCAGAGGCCTCCACAGAGCTGGGCGTGGGAAGGAGACGAAGCAGCTGGAGGAAGCTGTCTGGGGCGAAGCTGGCCCAGGAGAGCCCCGCCACACGGCCTCCTGCGCACCTGCTCGGGCCAGGCGTTACTTCGGGTGGCCTGACGTGTGGCGCAGGGAGACAGGGCAGCAGGGAGCCTGGAGGCAAGCAGTTCACAGCAGCAATGTGCGGGGAGAGGCTCGGACTCTGTGCCTGGCCCCATGGGAAGGGAGTGAGCAGAACCAGGCAGGGTACGAGGCCCCCGGGGAGGCCCACAGAGGGGATCTGTGTGCGCTTCATGAGAAAGCAGAGGCGAGAGAACCCTGGGAGATGCTGCACAGACAGGCGGGCCTGTCAGCGGGGCTCTAGGTGTGCAGCAGGGCAATCCAGGGGCGGACCCGGCGGCGTGGGGGCTGCTCGCCTTGGCCTGCGGGTCAGGGTGGCCTCAGGCTCCAGGAGGACCTGGCTTTGGGCAGCCCCCAACTCCAGAAGCTTCTTGGGAGCTGGGCTGACACAAGACCGCAGAAGTAGAGAAATAAAAAGGAGCATCTCCTGTGACGGAACCAGGGAGGAAAGCTGGGACGTCTCCTGCGGGAAACCGGAGCATCCGCGCTCCTCTCACCCAGGACGCCCAGACCCCTGAGGCCTCCCGGCGGCGGCCGCACACACGGCCTCCAGCAAAAGCTGTCTGTGAATTCACTCTCAGGGAGGGTCGCGCACGTTCTCAAATTTCAGAACAACTGCCAGGTTCAGTAGAGCTGAGAGAACAAAGTGTTTGCTCAGTTTCTGTCATTGGAGAATTTTTGTACGTACGTGTGACACTGATGACCGGTGCTTTTATTTTTCTCACGCCTTAAAGACGGCCGTGCCCTCATGCACAACCCACAGAGCACCAGGGTCTTCCGGAACCTCCAGGGCCCCGGTGGGACCCGAGCGCTGCAGACCCGGCCGGCACACCCCATTGAATCGGACGCGTTAGTGTTGGGGAGGGGCTTCTGCAGCGTTTCACCCACATTCGCTGCACTTCGGAGGGTTTTGCCCCATGTTGTGTCTTTCGGGAGGGAATTGGCTTGGTGCTGAATCACCCCATGCGCTGTCCTGGGAGAATGCACACATGGCGATGGGGTTTCACAAACAGATTCATGTGACTGACATTTACACAATATTTTTGTAATTAGGCAGGAATCTGAGCGCAGAGACAAAGGGGAGGCGCTCGGGCCAAGCGGCTTTGTGCTCACCACTCACTCAGCGTGTGCAGTGTACACCGTGTTATTATGGAATTCGTTATTTAGTCAAAAAAGGCAGAAGAATTCCAGTAATTATAAAATACCCCAGCCAGCAAGACAGATGTAAATATGACTCCCAGTATTGAGCAAGCTTAACCTTGCAAAGTGCAACCACAGGAAAGAGTCCAGAAGTGTCTTCTTTCTTTCTCAATACCATTGCAAATTAGTGATAGGCCTAGCTTTGCAAGAACTCCTAAGATGCACAACCTCATAAGAAGGGCTCGGAGATTTTATTCTCTACTCAATTTTGGATTGTTTTCCCCAAAAGCACTTGGCAGACCTTATGTATTAGCTGGGGCTTTCCAGAGAAACAGAACCATTATACAGCAAGATTTATCACAGGGAAGCAGCTCGTGGTGAGGAGGCTGGCAAGGCTCAGGATATGCGGGCATCCAGCTGGAAGCTGGGAGAGCTGATAGCTCAGGTCCAGCCTGGTACACAGCCTGAGGACCGGGAGGACCGGTGTCCCTCCTGTCTGACGATCAGCAGGCTAAAGACCCAGAAAGAGCCAGTGTTTTTGTTAGAGTTCGAAAGGAGGAAAAAAGGCCATAGTCCCAGCTCAAGTACAGTCGGGCAAGAAGAGTGCCCTGTTATTCAGGGGATGGTCTGCCTTTTGATCTGCTCAGGCCCTCAACGGACCCGATGCGGCCCACGGGCATCAAGGAGGGCACTGTGTTATGCAGTCGACAGGTTAGTCTACAGAGCTGACGTCACTAAGGGTATAAAAGGAAACACTGTCAGTCTGGTTTTGAAGCTATTGAAAAATAGAAAAAAATCATAGAAATTTTCTGTAATTATAAAGTTTGGTCAAGTGTTTTATTGTATTCATTCTGAAGAGCACTGAGAAGATCCACATGAGATGTTCTTAATTAATTTATTTTTAGAGGTCTATTAATTTATTTGATAAAGCAATGGGGTAATTGGGTGATGGGCGTTAAAGAGGGCACTTGATGGAATGAACACTGGGTGTTATAGACAACTGATGAATCAGTAAATTCTATCCCTGAAACTAAAAATATTAACATGTTAACAACTGATAAATTATTGAACACTACATCTGAAACTAATGATTTACTATATGTTGGCTAATTAAACTAATTGAATTTAAATAAAAATAAATAAATATATATATATAAATAAATAAATAGAATTTAAATTAAAAAATTTTTTAAATAACCTAGGAGTAATACATATATTTTAAATTGAAACTGTCAATTCAAAAATGAAGCCACTGATCCAAAGCCAAAGGAAAATTGGGCAAAACAAAGTAAGTTTTGGGCTATCCAAGACCCAAACCAAGCATTATATAAAAATGTTACAATTTAACTCAGATTTAGGTATTTGCCTTTCTCTGGATTTATCCTACTATCTAGTGTACATGTCTATGACCAAATCAAGAAATCTATTACTTTTTTATACAGTTATTTTAATAATTTTGTGTTTTAACTTCATACTAGGGTTAAAAGTGATTTACATGCTGCCCTGAGGTGACGCAGCATTGCTTAGGTGTCAGGGCTTTATCTTCCCTTACAGGCTCATTCTTTCATACACTTCTGTGTTGAAGATATTCTGTAGCACTTCTTTAAGGCAGGTCTAGGGGTGATGAATTCCCTCAATTTTTGTTTGTCTGGGAAAGATTTCATCTCTCCATTTTTTTCCCAATTTTCTATTGTACAAAATACACATCATATAAAATTTACCATCTGAATTAGTTTTCAGTGCACAGTTCGGTGATGTTAAATACATTCACAATTTTGTGTAACCATCACCAACACCCATCTCCCTAAAAAATGGACTTATCTTCTATGATCTTTTCTTTCTTTTTTTTAATTTATTTTTTTCTATTATGTGCAGTTAGCCACTGTTGAGTACATCATTAGTTTTTGATGTAGTGTTCAGTGATTCGTTAGTTGCGTATAACACCCAGTGCTCATCACCACACTTGCCCTCCTTAATGCCCATCACCCTGTTACTCCCTCCCCCCACTCCACCCCCTTCTGTAACCCTCAGTTCGTTCCCCGGAGTCTAAGAGTCTCTCATGGTTTGTCTCCCTCTCTGATTTCTCCCCCTTCGGATTTCCCTCCCTTCCCCTATGGTCCTCCATGCTACTGCTTATGTTCCACATATGAGTGAAACTATATGATAATTGTCTTTCTCTGCTTGACTTACTTCACTTAACATAATACCCTCCAATTCCATCCATGTCAATGCAAATGGTAGGTATTCAACCTTTCTGATGGCTGAGTAATATTCCATTGTATATATGAACCACATCTTCTTTATCCATTCATCTGTTGAAGGACATCTACTAGGTATTTACCCCAAAGATACAGATGTAGTGAAGAGAAGGGGCACCTGCACCCAATGATCATAGCAGCAATGTCCACAATAGCCAAACTGTGGAAACAGCCGAGATGCCCTTCAACGGATAATGGATAAAGAAGATGTGGTACATATATGATCTTTTCATCTTACGAAACTGAAACTCTACACTCATTCAACAATAACTCCCCATTTCCCCCTCTCCTCAGCCCCTGGGAACTACTATTCTACTTTCTGTCTCCATGATTTTGACGACTCTAAATATCTCATATAAGTGTAATATTATAGTGCTATCATTTTGTGACTGGCTTATTTCATTTAGCATAATGTCCTAAGGTTCATCCATGTTGTAACAGGTGTCAGAATTCCCTTCCTTTATAAGGCTGAATCATACTCTATTGCATGGATATACCACATTTTGGTTATCCATCCATCAATGTACACTTGCTTTGCTTTCATTTTCAGCTATTATAAATAATGCTGTTATGAACATATGTGGACAAATATCTCCTAGAGACCCTGCTTTCAGTTCTTTTTGGTAAATACCCATAAGTGGAATTGCTGGATCATATAGTAAGTCTAAGTTTAATTTTTGAGGAACCATCATACTGTTTTACATAATGGGTGTACCATTGTCCATTCCCCCCAAGAGTGCTCAAGGCTTTCAGTTTCTCCACATCCTTACCAATACTGGTTAATTTTGTTTGTAGTAGTCATCCTAATGAATGTGATGTGGTATGCCATTGTAGTGTGATTTGCATTTCATGGTACATTGAGTATAGTGCTCAGAAAGTTCTTGCCTTGGGAAGTGAGAAATAATTAGCCCTAAATTATGTGCTGCTTTCATCCCACCTTGTGAATCTCAAAAGCAGGACCTGAAAGGGTTAAACTGCCCCCAACTAATTTAATTGAATCCCAAAACTGAATATAAGAATATTTATAGGGATATAAAAAATATTCAGTATGGCACAGAGTAAAATGCTCAATGTCTGGTATATAATGAAGGATTACTGCATATGCACTGATGAAGGAAAGTAGAACCTACAAAGAGAAGAATCCAGTAAAACTGCCCAGAACCAATGTGGGTGTTAGAAATAGCAGAAAATGGCATTAAAACATTTCTTATAACTGTATTCCATATGTTCCAAAAGTTAAGTAGAGACATTGAAGATATAAAACACATCCAAAGAGAACTTCAGAGAGAAAAACTATAATGTGTAAGATGGAAAATACATGTGTGCTGATTATACATTGAAGAAAAAGATATCAGTGAACTTAAAGACCTAACAAGAGCCACTTTCTCTGAGAAAATACAGAGAGAACAAAGGATTTTTAAAAATAAAGCACTAGTGAGTTATAAGGCAACCTCAAGGAAATATATATACTTGTACTGGTAATCCCCAAAAGAGGGGGCAGAACATAATAATGCCAAAAATTTCCAAATGTGTAGAGCACTATGAAGCAACATATTGATGAAGCCCAATGAACCCCACTCATAAGTAAAATGAAAACTACGCCAAGGTCCATCATAGTCAAATTGTCTAAATTGTGATAAAGAGAAAATTGTAAATACAGCCAGAAATTTAAAAAAACACATTACATTTAGAGGAACAAAATTGATCATGGCAGTCAATTTCTTGTAAGAAACAATCGAAATAAATGAACAGACAATGGAGCCCCATATTTACCATACTGAAATGAAAAAAACTACCAGTTTAGAATTCTATACCCAGCAAAAAATATCTTTCAAAAACAAAAGTACAAGAAATACTTTATCAGACATATAAATTGGAAAGAATTGATCACCAATGGGCCTGCAATAGACAAAATGATAAAGGAAGTCTATCAGACAGAAAGAAAATAAAAATACAAGTGGGAAATAAGAACACAAGGGAACTTCCTCAACCTGATAAAGGGCATCTATAAAAATCCTATAGCTAACAACACACTTAATGATAAAGACTGACTGTTTTCCCCTAAGATGCAGAACGAGACACAGATGTCTTCTCTTATCGCTCCTACTCAGCATTGTATTGGAAATTCTAGCCAGTGCAACAAGGCAAGAAAGAGAGTATTGAGGCTGGAAAAGTAGAAATAAATCTGTCCCTTTATTTACAAACCACATGATCATCTATGTAAAAAATCCAATGGAACCTATAAAAAATTACTACAAGTAATGAGTTTAGTAAGGTTGCAGAATATAAAATCAATATACGAAAACCAATTTTACTTATGCACTTAGCAATGAACCATCAGAAATTGAAATTTAAGATACCATGTACAATAACAAAAACACAAAATACTCAGAATTTAGTCAGACAAAATGAGTGCAATTCCTGTCCACTTACAACTTTAAAACATTGAGAGTAATTGAAGAAGTCCTAAGTAAATGAAAAGATATATACCATGTTCATGTGTCAGAAGACTCAATATTTTTAAGATGCTAATTATGCCCTAATTGACTTGTAGATTCAATACATTCTCAATCAAATTATGGGCATAAATTTTTATAGACATTGACAGATTACAAAATCCATGTGGAAATGCAAAGGACTAAAATAGACAAAATCACTTTGAAACAATAGAACAAGTTTAGAAGACTACCTGATTTAAAGTCTCATTATAAAACCAATCAAGACAGATAGTATTGTTGAAAAAAATAGAAAGATCAATAGAACAGAGAGTTATGAAATAGACACATACATGTATGAACAACTGACTTCTGACAAAGTTACAAAGTTCAGGATAGAAAGACAGTTGTTCCAATAAGTGATTCTGGAAAAATTGAATATATGCAAAAACAAAACAAAAAAAGCAAATTAAACTTTTGATCCATATCTTGCACCATATACAGAGATTAATGAAAAAAAATTACATCTAAATGTAAAACCTAAAACTCTAAAAAGTCTGGAAGAAAACACAGGAAAAAATCTTTGTGGCCATACTTAAGGCAAAGACTTATTTGCTACAACATCAAAAGCCTAATCCATAAAAGAAAGCATTGATAATTGGACTTTATCAAAATTAAATAGTGCTGATTTTCAACAAAAATGTTAGAAGAATGAGAAGACAAACTGAGGTTTTTAGAGAGGAGCGGGTGGGGAGATGGGTTAGCCCGGTGGTGGGTATTAAGGAGGGCACGTACTGCATGGAGCACTGGGTGTTATACGACAACAATGAATCGTGGATCACTACATCAAAAACTAATGATGTATTGTATGGTGACTAACATTAAAAAAAAAAAGAAGAATGAGAAGATAACCCTCAGACCAGGGGAAAAATTTGCAAACCTTATCTCTGATAAAGAACTTACATTCAGAATATAGGAAGATCCTCATTCGAGAGGGAGAGAAAGATTTTAAAAGACTGGAGCAGGCACTTCATCAAAGAATATATGAGATTGAAAATATGCTCAATACACCAGTCACCAGGTCAACAAAAATTAAAATCCCAGTGAGATTCCACTCCATACCTATGACAATGGTTAAAATTAATAAGATTGTTCATACCAAGCATTGGCAAGGATGTGCAAGAACTGAACTGTAACTTTCATGCACTAGTGTAGGGAAGGTAAAATAACACAATCACTTTGGAAAATAGTCTGTCCACTTCTTCAAATGTTAAACACACACCTGCCGTAAGATCTGACCATTCCATCCCTGGGTATTTACACAGAATAGATGAGAACTTATTTCTGCTCAGTTTGCCCAAGAATGATTATATTAGCTTTAAGTAGTAGCCCAAAAACTGGAAACAACCTAATGTCCATCAACAGGTGACTGACTGAATACAGTGTGGCATACCCAGTCAATGGAGCACTGCTCATCCGTAACAATAAATGGGTGAATCTCAATATAGTTATGCTGAGTGAGGAAATCCAGACAAAAGAGTACATAACATACGAGTCTACCTATGTAAACTCTAGAAAATGCAAATTAATCAGTAGTGACAGAAAGAAGATCACAAGCTGCCTAAAGTGTGGGGATGGAATGGGGGGCTAGGAGGGAGGGCTCACAAAGAGGCAGGAGGGAGTTTCTGTGGCGATGGACATGCCGGGGATATTGTATGTGTTTGGTAATGGCTTCCTGAGCATATAAATATGTCAAAACATATGAAATCTTACAGTTTAGATAGATGAAGTTTATTATATACAATTATAACTTATTGAACTCAAAACACTAACAGAGACTGAATAACAATATGCTAGAACAGACTTGTTCTGCTTTACCAAATCCAGTTGTTAGATTTTCAGGATTTTGTGAGCCACTTAGAGTCAAATTGGTGGGTTGTGATTCCCACGTGGGGACCACCTACATCATGGAAATGAGCATGTTTGTTTATACGTCTGTTTTCTCAAAAGCTGGTTGACAAACTTTCACCAGCACACCGAGTAGACTGACAGTATAAAAATATGGTCAGAGGATGGATTTACTTGTAGAAAATATTTTTCCTTTTGATCTTTAATTATACATAGGTAACATATAAACTACTAAATTTGTTTATATATCTGAATGTTATCAACTAATTAAATGACAATAACAATTCATTTTTAAACATTGAATTTTAATCCTCTATCAAATTAAATTTGGTAAAATACTGATGGAAAAAGTCATGAAGCACTTGCCTTTTTTTCTCTCCCTCTCACGAAGGGGAAAGAAATGATCATTTTGGCTTTCTCTCATTTTTCATTCCGGGAACTCAGAACCACTAAATCTTTAAGCACCCCATGTTCTCCTTCTGAACATAGTGTTCTCTCTGCCTGGAAATCTGTCACCCATGTCCCTATCCCTCTGCTTACCTGACTCCATGCCTGGTTCTAGGAGGGTAAAAATCAGACTTCTTCCCCAGCAGAGGCTCAGCATCTGGCCAGGAGCCTGCCATGCTGCAGTGAGTTCATATTTTTTATGGATACGTGATTGAATTAATGACTTAATATTCATCCAAGAGTGTACTTGGCTTAAAATAAAACATGGGCGAAAGTCCTTGACAACTGTTAAGTTCTATAGGAAGGGATGACATAATTATTTCTAATTTTTAGTTTTAAATGATAGGCATTACTTGGATGTTAATTATGTAAATGTATCTTTCTACATAGAAAGACCTCAAAAGATTCTTATCTCTTGTCTAGCTAAATAAGCTTTCTCACTTTATGATGAAATTTAATATTCCAATAGTAGTGTAGTTTCTGTTCTTGTTTGATAAGAGATCAGTAAATAATTATTTCTGTACACAGGATTTGTGATGGATTTAAAGGAGTATTTTAAGGGGCACCTGGATGGCTTAGTTGGTTAAGCATCTGACTCTTGATTTCAGGTCAGATCATGATCTCAGGGTGGTGAGATCGAGCCCTGAGTCAGGACCAAGTATGGAGTCTGCTTGGGATTCTCTCTCTCTTTCTTCCTCTGCCCATCCCTGCACCCTCCTCTCTAAAAATGAATAAATAAGGGAGTATTTTAAAATTTTTATGTTTAAAATGATTTATTTTCATTAACATTGGTGGCATTTGTTCTGTTTCCTAAAGCTGATGGCAGATTAATAATTAAATGTACCAAGTAGCATTTGTAAAAGCAAGCAC
This sequence comes from Halichoerus grypus, assembly GCF_964656455.1. Taxonomy (NCBI): domain Eukaryota; kingdom Metazoa; phylum Chordata; class Mammalia; order Carnivora; family Phocidae; genus Halichoerus; species Halichoerus grypus. The sequence continues at coordinate 993,167 of NC_135720.1, read as the reverse complement.
ATTTTCTATGGCTATAAATGAATCCTTTTCATGTAACAACAGAATAAACTATGTATAGGGCGCCTGGGTGGCTCAGTTGGTTAAGCGACTGCCTTCGGCTCAGGTCATGATCCTGGAGTCCCTGGATCGAGTCCTGCATCGGGCTCCCTGCTCAGCGGGGAGTCTGCTTCTCCCTCTGACCCTCCCCCCTCTCATGTACTCGCGCTCTCTCATTCTCTCTCTCTCAAATAAATAAATAAAATCTTTAAAAATAAAATAAAATAAAATAAACTATGTATAAATGCTCAGCCTTAGTGTTTTATCAGATTCACTGTTTCCATGGTATTTCCGCACATTTTTAAATGCAACTTATTTTCTGTAGGTGTGTCTTTTAACATTGTAGTTTATGTTTCTATTTTTTTTTTATTAGAGTCAATCCTCACTTGATTCTCATGCACATTTCAAGCTTAAAATTATTTTTTTTTCTTTTCAGTTTTATGGAGATATAATTGACATACAACACTATATAAATTTAAGGTGGACAGCATATTGATTTGACTTACATATATTATGAAATGATCACCACAGTAAGTTTATCATCTCACACAGATACAAGAGAAGTGTTCTTCCCTTGTGATGAGCAACCCTAGGATCTACTCTCAGCGGCTCTCCCGTGCACCCCACGGCAGGGTCTGCCACAGCCACCACACTGTGCTGGACACTCCCAGGACTCATTTATCTTAGAACCAGAAGTTGGTGCCTTTTGACCCCCTTCCTCCAACCCCCCCTCCCCCACTCCTGCCTCTGGTAACCACAAATCTGATTTCTTTTCCTAGACTTTGGTGTTGGATTAGATCATATAGTATTTGTCTTTCTCTGTCTGACTTATTTCTCCAAGCATAATGCCCTCAGGGTCATTATATAACACATTTTGCCCTCAGATCATAACATAGTCCATGCAAACATCTGCTTCAACATAATTGTAAGTAGGCTCATGACCATTTTCATGTGATGAAAAATCTGTCCAACGCACTTAGCTTCCAGCAGTAAAACGAACTGGGTACATTGCAAAAGAGTAAGTCTGTGTGCCTAATTTGTAAGAGAATTTTAAATGTCCAAAAGTATTTTCTTAGCTTTAAGTAGAGCACAGAGTATCGCTCAAATGATGGCAACCCAGGCTGCCTAAAGTTGAGCCTGAAAGCATTTCCTAAACTGAGGGAGAAATGCAGCTACAGCATCTGCCTCAAACCTGCCTCTGGTGAGGAGGTTCAGCTCAGGGACGCGGCGAAGGCTGGGAGACCAGATGTGAGTTCTGCTCACTGGTTTGGGGTGCAGTCCTGACCTCATGTCTAAAGCAGCCCTAAGTGCAGCGGCGAGCGCCTCGGGGCATGCTGAGGATTGGCGAGAGGGCCTGGAGAGCGCTGGACTCTGGATGAAGAGTGAGCACCGGCACCTTCGCCGTGCGCATCCTCGTCTCCTCCGGGGTCGGGGTGAACAGCGCAGCTCAGCTGGCTTGGAATCTACAGCGCCTCTCAGACACAGTTACCCAGACGCTACCTCTGTGTCAACTGTTTGGCACACAAATCCGTTTTTAAAGACTTCCCCCTTTGTAGGGGCTTTCACGGGACTTGTCGCCAAAATCCTGGAGAGACCAACGCCCTGTGAGGGTGGTGGGAAGGGCAGTGAGGACGGACGCCCACACTCGCGGGCTCCCACTGGGGCGGCGACCCAGCGCGCAGGCCCAGGACGTGGTCACGGCCTCTGGGAAGCAGGGCTGTTATCGCTGGCCGAGTTCTCTAACCTTCCCTCTGACAAGAGCAGGGCCCCCGGGCCCACGGCACCCAGCGCTCCCTCGGAGGCCCAGCCGCCCACACATGGAGGACACGTGGGCGTGTGCGTGCAGGTCCAACACGGGAGACACAGGTTGGGGTGGGGGTCCCGGGCATGTCACAGGACAGTCGCATAGACCGGCAAGTCCTTCCCTCAGTGCTCTCGTCAGTGAGGGCTGTGTAGCTGTCTCCACGCTCCTTCCAGATCCAAGTTTCTGCGAGAGTCGAGCTGCACTATTAGAGCTCAACTATGTATAAATAAGCCCAAGACTCTGCACTCACCCAGAACTTCTCAATCAAATAAAACAGGGAGCGAAGGAAGCAACCCCCACATTTCCTTCAGCTGTATCAGCACCACTTGTAACTGGCGACTTCTGTGAGTAGGAACGCGCCGGGAGCGAGTGTCTGTCCACCTCCCTCCGTGTCGTCCGGCAGACTCACCCAGGGCGCGGTCCGGACGAGCACGTATCCCCTAAACAGAAACCGTGAGAAGCAGTTAACCTCAGCACAGTTCTCAGAGCTCATACAGACTGTGATATTTATTTCCTTTTTATTGTTATTTGGAGATTTTACTTATTTATTTGAGAGACAGCATGAGAGAGCACAAGCAGGGGGAGCGACAGAGGGAGAGGGAGAAGCAGACTCCCCGCTGAGCAGGGAGCCCGATGCGGGGCTCGATCCCAGGACCCTGGGATCACGACCTGGGCCGAAGGCAGACGCTTCACCTACTGAGCCACCCAGGCTCCCCTGTGGTATTTATTTCTTAACTGGAAGAGTTTTCATTTTCACTGCATCTTATGCGTAGTCACTTTTGGCGCGTGAACCACACTCTACCACTGAGCTGGCCTCAGGTCCTGTGTTCTCGTATTTTCCACATGGACACGCGGTCTGAGAGCAGGAACCCGGTTCGGCGGTGGCTTCCTGAGGAGCCACGGACCCTATGAGTGCTGTCTCCTAACAGTCCCGTTTAAGTTCACTCTAAAAAACCATTACAGCGAGGCAGGATCATCACTGTGCTGCCCGTAACCTGTGGTAAGTATGTTCGGGGTCAGCGTCACAAGAATAGGTTTTTGAGATGTTGATAGACACTCTGCAGAGAAAACTGATGCTGGCCGACTGCCCCTCTAAAATGTGGTCGAACGTCCTTAAACATGGCCAACACATTCACAGCCATTCCGGTCATTGCATGATATTCTGCCTTTAAGAAGCCTGAGGAGTTTTACAAAAGTAACTGAGACGTACCTGGCAGAGGCTGGGAGCCATTATCCGAGCATGTTTACGAACTGTGCCTTCTCCAGAGACGAGCACGTGCCTTGGTTTTGTATCGGTAAGAAATGGTTGAGTATCTCCAGAGGCGGGAAGGGACACAGAAAGGATTTCTTTGATAAGCAGTTTGGAGTCAACCATGAGACCCTGAGGATCTCCCTGAAGGTCACAGGTGGTCCTGAAACTGACTTCTAAAAAGGACTGAACCAGGTAAACAATGATGGTTTCTAGCTGAGTGGGGTAGAAGTTATTGATCCAAATCGTCTGCCAAATGACACAGACCAACGGAACGTGCCGGGTATTAAGTCTTCAGAAGCATGAGCACAATTGGCCAGATATTGCAAGAACTCGGCTAAGCTCTCTGACCACGCATGAAACATTAGAGCTACTGTATGTAAACCCCTGAACGTCTGCCCCCGGCTTCTGAAATTTTGTTTTCCATTGCAAGGGGGCACTATAGAAAATCAAGACAATCGAAAAAAGAACTTAGAAATAAATAAATAACTGGTTGCCCACCACTCCAAAATAATCTTTGTTGTCTCTTAATATGCCAGAGATTCTGGAATATCTCCTTCTGGTTGTTTTGTTGTGCATATTTTTATATTTAATTCTGACCATATTTTAAAAGAATTTTAGGAGTCAACATCAACTGAAAGCTTTTTTTTTTTTTAATAATTTATTTATTTATTTGTCAGAGAGAGGGAACACAAGCAGGGGGAGTGGGAGAGGGAGAAGCAGGCCTCCCGCTGAGCAGGGAGCCCGGTACGGGGGCTCGGTCCCAGGACCCTGGGATCATGACCTGAGCCGAAGGCAGACGCTTAATGACTGAGCCACCCAGGCGCCCCTTGACTGAAAGCTTGTTATATTAACATTTATATATTCTGAACTAATTTGCCCAAAATCAAAGTTAATTTCAGGACACGGTCAGGTCCAGTGGAGAGACAGTGTGTTATTTTTCTAAAAGAAACTATATACCAGCTAAATGATGATACACAAAGTAACACTAGTTACAGAGCTCCCACGCTCCTCGTGAGCGCTCCCAGTGACACCCATGGCGGCCTCCCTTCGTTGGGAACGGGCAAGGCGGAATCCACACGCCACATGCACATTTCCTGTTGCAGATCACGTGCCAGAGAGGTGTCTGTATCTACCACACAGGCCGAGAGGCGCTGCCTCGAGCTGATGTATTCAACTCCCTGGAGGTAAAACCCTTGTTGGAATCATTTACTATTTAATGAACATCCGTTATGTGCATGATAGGCTATGTTAGAAATTAAAAATCTGATATTTTTTCTTTACATGTTGTAGTGGAGTTGTGTAGGGAAGTTGCTACGAATTAGGGAAGGAGGAGAGGCCAGGACGGCTGGTTCCACGGACTCCGCACGGGGACCGAGCCCGAGAGGGCGCAGGGGTGACGGCAGGAGAGACCCCAAGAGGAGGACGCCGCCTGTGCAAGGAGGGGACACGGGTGTGGGAGGCACATCTGGGCAGAAGAAAGTGCTCCCCGGCCCCCGGAAGGCAGCCAGGCCCACACCCCAAAGGGCCGTGTTAGAAGGAGCTTAGCCACCACTCTGTCAACACTGGGGCTCTGGATTTTGCTTGTCTGTTTTAATAATCTTTCATTTTTTTCAATGCATAATAAGTGCATATGGCACAAAATTAAAAACAAATCCAAAAGGCCATTTCATGAAAAGCAAGCCTCCCTGTTCACGCCCACTTCTGCCCTGCGTTCCCCGTGGCCAGGGAGCTGCAGGGCTCCCGGTTCCTCGTGTGTCTGCCAGAGGACGCGCACAGACAAACACGATCACCTGAACGGTAGCATGCTAGGGACTGTTCTGCAACTTACTTTCTCCATGGCACAACCGTCTCCGGTTGGGTTGCCCGGACGCAGACCTTTAAAAAGAGGCCACATCCTAGAGGAACAGGCGGGCGTGCACCTCAGAGCTGGCAAAAGCAAGCGTGTGCAGAAACGGACAGCAGGGTCTGGAGGGCTCGCAGCGGCTGGGCAGAGCGCGGCGCAGCTGGAGACGTCCCCGCGGGGCACAGGATGGACCGTGGCACTGTCGGCCATGACAGCACGCCTTGTTCGTTGTTTGGGCGATGCCTTTGCATAGGCAGTGTCCGTGCTGGTGGACAGTCAGGGCGCCTCCGGGCTCCAGCGTCTGCGCCCTTCTGTGTCTTGTCCCTCGCCTCTGACAGTATTGCCACAGAATACAGGATCAAAGGATGTGTGAGTTTTTAATTTTGGAAAGTATGGCCAAATTCCCCTCTGCAGAATGTGCCCCAGATTGCCCTTCATCCTGCGAAGTATCAAGACAGCTGATAGTTCTTAACCAGACATGTCCCTTGGCCAGGTCTGCATTTAGAAAGACCATCCCGGCCACAGTGTGAGACACAGGGAATGTCCTAGTCCATGCAAGGGCCCTAGAGACTTCTCTGCTACGCGGGAGCGCAGCTGAGGGGCGCCGGGAGGATAGGACTGCCTGCCTGTCCCACAAGTGATGGGGCTGAGACTCTGACCTGGGCCACAGATGGAATGCAAAGGATTCGGTCAGGGCAGGGAACAGAGATGGGGTGCAGGTCGAGGGAACACAAGAAGCTACGAGGCTCACGTCGAGCTGGACACCTGCCCCCCCACCCCGAGGGTGCGGGCGGCTAGCCCCGTGAGGGGGACCGCAGAGAAGAACCAGGCCTGCGGCTGTGGATGGAAGGTGCCAGGCTCCACAGGGTGGCCGCCAGCTTACCCACAGAGGAGAGCACGAGGAGAGGGGGTGGGAGACACCAACGGGGGAAACCAGCAGTCAATGGGTGAATGGAGCTGGACCCAGGTTAGGGTGGGACCAGGGACCCACCTAGACCTCTGGACTGGCAGTGTGACTGTGGGCAAGGTACACTCATCTCAGATGTATTTAAATAAATGTATACGCAGATTCATTCTGAGAACCACACGAAGTCATTTGTTTAAGACTGAAGACACCAGGCATATACGAAGATCGTGGTCCTGCTGTCATTATTACGCTCAGCCACGTCATGTGGCATGTGGCATAGCGCCCGTGGAAGGAACGAGTGATTTAAACATGGACTGAGCGCATGAGACAGACGCAGCCCGTGTGGACATGACCTCCAGTGCACACCCCCGACAAGCACTCTCTGTGACCTCATCAGCCACCAGAATTTCTTCTGTTCCTACTTAGGCTGAGCTCCTTCCTCTAACAGGAGTAAATCCACACATCAGGTGTTTTTGTGAGCCCCTGCATGGCATGCATCCACGGAGAGATCCTCCCCGCTGATCCCTGGCAGGTGCATGTCCCGGATAGACGGCCCCTCATGAAGAAAAAGGGAGAAACCGGGGAGTTCAGAACTCTCGGGCATTTGGAACTTGAGTATGCAGAAAAGGGGAACGGTTTTCTTTGTTTCTTTTCATTAACACGTTAAAGATCCCCAGCAGGTGCCCTGAAATTGGGGCAGGAGGACCCCGCTGTGTCAGAAGAGCCAGCTGAGGAAGGAGAGTGGAGCCCCCGAAGTGCATCAGGTGAGCTCCAAGAGGACAGTATCATTCAGACCCCTGATATTTTAGCGACTGGAGAATGGTGTTTTCAATGATAGGGAATAATTGTTCATGTGAAGCTCATCACGAATGCTGGTCTCTGGGAGACCACCTGGGATACCCAGTCCTCCTTCACCCCTGCAGGCAGCAGGGACCAGAGTTTGTAACTTCATTCCCTGGCTTTGCAGGGAAAGAGTATTTAGAAAGGAACTTACAAAAGCAACTGGAGGCTTTGTCCATAAGCAGAAGGAAAATCATGGCTCAAAGAAGCTTCAGCTCGTGAGTCTTACTCCTGTTCCATGGCTAAGATGCCCGAGGAAGGACAGTCCGCATCATCGGCTGCCACCGAAATCGTGCTGAGATCAAGGGTGGGGCGCTCAGGCCTAAATGGGAAGTCCAGTCTTCTATGAGTTAGTGAAGCCACAGGAGTGAACATGAGTTAAACAGCAGTTACCAACCCTAAGTGAACAAAGGAGCAAGAAGTATTCCACCACGCGAACAGCTCATTCGTACTCCACAACTGAACGGGAAGAGCCCTTGCGGCTCACGCCAGCCCGCGCCTCTCTCCCGTCCTCCTCCTAAAGCCCAAGACGCCCCCCCTCCGGGAGGGGCAACTTTTACACGTTTCTGAGCGTAGTTGACACCAGTGTTGTGCTTCCTTCGGGCGTCCGACGTGGCGGCCCCACAAGTCTTCTGCTCACGGAGGAGGCCGCCGTCTGTCACCAGTGACTGAGCTCTCGACGCTGCACTTTTCCCTGTGAGCAGGGACGTTTACGGAAAGTCTCTTTCCAAGTGTCAACCATGGAAAGGCTCTTAGTCAATACAGCCTATTGTAAATCAATCTAATCAGATTGTGTTCTTCCTATTTACCAGTGTATGATCAATATGACGGTGAAGGTTTCGGTCAGAAAGAAATAAAATCACACATCATCAGGGGCCCCAGGGGAAGACGGACAGGGACACGGTGACACTGAGACACGGTGATGGTTGCGTTAGGTGGACGGCCGGCCAGAACAGACCACAGGGGACAGTCCGGTTTATTTACACAGAACACTGGGTGGCAGCCGGGCGGGTGGGCCCTTGGGTCTGTCCGCAGGCTTGCTCTTGCTGCTCGCCGCGTGTGGACCCGATCCCCAGGTCATCTCAGGCTGCGGTGGCTGCGTGCCCAGAGGCCGTGTGGCCTTCGCCCGTGGGACACCCCTTTCTCGAAGTTGGCACCATGTATCCACATGCGCCTCACGGGTCAGGGCCGCTACCGAGGACCCGCTGCTGGACACGGGGGCTCTGCTCTCAGCACCTGCCCACTGTGTGAGCCTCTTGCTGCCACGGATTACCACGGGCTCGGGGGCCGACGCGACGCACACGGACGCCCGCGGCTCTCCGGGGGGGACGTCTACGGCCGGCATCACTCGGCCAGCATCAGCACTGCTTCCCTGCACGGAGGTCGGTCTCCTCTCCACCCGCTCAGACTCATCAGCACCAGGCCCTGCCTGCGCCTCCTTCAGAGGCTAGACCCCTTTCTCCTCTCCCCTGCTGCGCACCCCCGTCCACCCCTGCAAGGACACTGGGATGGTGTCAGGGCACGCAAACCTTCCAGGGCCCCCTCCCCCGGGAGACCCTGACTCCATCACACCTGCAACGTCTCTTCAACACGTAAAGTAGCAGGACGGGTTCCAGGGGTGGGGCTGCACACTTTCAGGCCATTAGTCAGCCGACCGCATCCGCTAAAATTGTTCAGGGACCGTATTCCTGAGGAAGGAGGAGAGAGTGAATAACAGCGGTCTGGGGGCTTTCTCCACAGAGACGGAGACCCCGCCTCGATGGGGGATGCAGACCATGAGAAGGACCCGGTGGTCGCATAAGGGGCGTGAACACGTGCCAAGATCAACTTTGACTGATTCACTGATTTTTCTTAAGGGCAAGGCAGGTGCATGTCCCGGATAGACGGCTCCTCATGAAGAAAAAGGGAGGAACCCGGGAGTTCTCCCCACTTTCCACATCTTTTCAGAAAAATCAAGTGGCAAAGATTGATGTTTCATGGAATTCAAAGCAACGCCCCCCTCCGACAGCCTGGGCCTCACTCTGAGTCCTCAACACGTGGGGAGAGAGAAGTCCAGGCCCCCGAGAGATGGGTTGCTGGCGGGAAAAACAAAATCTTCCATCCCATCCCTCCCAGGACTAGGAGAGCGACTGGGCGCATGGCCGCGGCTGAGGGAGTCCTGGCCCCAGAAACCAGGGACCCGAAGCCTGTCACTCTGGGTCCAGAGGAGGCGGGATGCCGGGGACCCCATGCAAAGCAGAGCCACGTCCTGCGGGAGCCGACGGTTGGCTCCCCGCAAAGAAGGAACGTGTGCCGAGGAAAGCACGTGCAGATTAGGTGGTAACTGTTTGCAGTGCTACCGACTCTCCGGGACGAGAGTGATCACCTCCTGACCCTCTGGGGTCGCCAGTCCCGTGGGCGGGTCGGATGGGAGCTTCACGACACAGGCCTGCACGGGATCAGCTTTACTGAGGCTCACTGACAAGTAATACTGCAAGGCATTGAGAGGGAACGAGGTAGTGAGTTGATATTCATGTACGTGACACAAAAATGTAATTTTATTCTGGAAAATGAAAGTTACCATTACTGATCACAGCTACGACCCGACGCTATTACGAGAGTCACCGGCCTCGTTCTCGGTACATGACCCAGAACTGGCAGGACACTCGCTCAGGGCTGCGCTCCTTGCCCTCATGCTCGGTGCGCCCCTCCAGAGCCCAGAGTGCACCAGGCTCGGGTACCCAGCTCAGATGCGGTCCACACTCCACGCTCTTCGAGGCTGATGTGCTGAACAGTTCACATGTGGACAGTGCTGGGGAGAGGAAGCAGCAGGTTCACGGGGAGAGAGCCGGCGGGCGCAGACAGACCCACTCGTCCGTGTCCGTCGAACACTTGCAATGTGTAGCATGCCCAAGCATTCACTATTCAAAAATGACTAATATCTACCTTGAATGTATCAATAGGTAAACAAAAATGAGGAAACTAAATTTATTTATTTTTTTTATTTCTTACCATTAACATGGAGGTAATTTTTATCAGGTCAAATATAAGCACTTACAAAGAGCACTGTGCTATTAATAAATAACAAAGGAAACTATTTTAAATGAGCCAACTTGATTTTTAAATGTATCCCTAACAGAAATGCTTTTCTCTCATCTTATGTTTGATTTATACTCTAAAAATGTGTTTTTACTCAAATGAAACACAATTTCAAATCATTTTCATTCTAAATGAATAACACTGAGGAGCAAAGTGAGACAAAGCAGGGTTTCCATTTTTTGTTTTTTGTTTTTTTAGATGGGGACAACTGGTGCCTGGATTCAAACAGAAGAGTAAAAGGATGATTTTTAAAGATCGAATGCTCCAAGAAAGTTAAGTAATTTCACTTTTGAGGAAAATATTTTTACTCGAAAGTAAAAACAACTAGAAAATGGTAACCATTGGCACACTTACAATTCCGTTTTTTCTGCACAGAGAATATTTGATATAGAGATAATGGGATGATATTCTAGATAAATCCTTGATTTCCAATGACCACAAAAGAATCATCAGGAGTCCAAATGAGAAGACATATAATGAAATCCTGTCGTGCAGGCACTTTAGGCTTATTTTAAAATATAAAAAAGCCTGAAACAAGTATTCAAAGTGAGGAAATTAAATTTAGATGATGCCACAGAGGCATGATCATCGTTTCTTACGTTCACGGTTTGTAAAGGTCCCTTCGCGCCCACCCCGGCCAGCTGGGAGGGACGGCCCGAGATGCTGAACAGTTCTGCTCTTAGGGACGTATGGGTGTTCAGCCTGAGCCTGAGCCAGTGTCTGGTCCATGAGGCTGGCGCTGTGGGCACGATCCTCAGGGAGGGTCGCCGTGGTGACACCAAGAAAGGGGGTGCCAGGCTTCAGTCCATGGGGAGCAGAGGAGGAGGAGAATCTTCAGGGCCAGCAGGAGTCACGCACTGTGCGAGCAAAGCCAGGGCGACGGCTGACGTGGGGTGAGCCGCACGGTTCGCCCTGCTCAGCGGCCTCCCTAACCCACCAGCGGGTCCAGAGCGAGGGGCCTGCCGGTGAGACCCAAGAACAGGAGCGAGGACAGGAGATGTGAGCTGCCTGTCATTTCTAGGTAGGACTAGAAAGAACTTTAAAAACCATTTTAAAATCATTTTGAAATGTAGAGGAACGAGATGCAAGCGGTTAAGTGTTGTGTCGGGAAGGGTCACCATTTCGGTGGCGGTGGCGGTGGCCGGCACGCCCATGAGGCCTGCCTGTGCACGCACGCAGCACGTACCGCCACACTGGTCACTCCGCTGGTCGCTGCGAAGACGCTCGGACGGGGGTTCCAGTGGCCTGCAGGCCGTGTTGGGCGGGACCCCGCACGGACCCCGCTTGGGCAGCGCACACGAGCACAGGGACCCCCTAAGACGAGACCATCCGCAGAGCACCGTCTGCACGGGACCAGAGACGCACACGCCCTATCGTCCGAGCAGCCACGCTGTGGGCTCTTCACCTGCCCGGCCCCGGATGGGCCTCTCCCTCCCGACACCACTGTCCATTTCACCCACCCCGTGAGAGAGCGGGTGCCATGTTTCATCAGCTTCTCCTACTCAAGATTCTCAAACCGCCATGCTACATGGGGAAAAAAGAAAAGAAAAAGAGCAAAGGTAAGTGCGACACGCTAATAAACTGGAAATGCAGCCAAGTGACGATGCTGCTGACTGGATCGACTCGGAGGCTAGGATGCTCAGTTCACATCATCGCCACTATTTGCTCAAATACCTAAAGAAAGAAGCACGAGCAAAACTGCATCATCAGTGGATTTTCAGGCCAAATAAAGATGAGTTTTTAACAAGCAGTCTAATAGACTCTGCTGAATTCCAAAATAATCACAAGTTGATTCACATCACATTTGATGTGGAGGAGAGGGGAGACCAGGAGCGTGTTCACGTTCAAGGTGGGGAGCAATGGCGATTCTCCACCCCAGGACCCCGTGCCTCCCCTCTGCTCTTGCTGACCCTCATGGGTTCCTCTCCACCCACCCAAGTCCCTCGTGTGGATCCTGAGCCTCTGTCCTCACTCTTTTCCTGTTCTCCTCCCTGTTCCTTCTGCATAACCTCATCCATTCCCATGACCTCAGTGCTCCCTTATATACTTCCAGATTCACACATCCAGACCCAAACTCACTCTGAGTTCTGCATTTCCGGTCACAGGCTGATGGTCTGAACCAGATGTTTCCTGGTGCCTTGGATTCACCTGAGACACAGAGCACGTGACTGTCTCCTCCCAAACTCCCTTTGGACCTCCGGGGACAGGCGATGGCAGCAAGGATTTCCTTCTTTCTTCAATATACCTACCTCCAGAGTGTGTCCCAACCTGATCCTGCGTCCTTGTCCCCTGAATCCCCTGACAGGGCTGGTCACCCTCCAGGGTGTCTCCCAACCCGATCCCGTGTCCTTGTCCCCTGAGTCACCCTGAGGGGATGGTCACCCTCCAGGGTGTCTCCCAACCCGATCCCGTGTCCTTGTCCCCCGAGTCACCCTGATGGGGCTGGTCACCCTCCAGGGTGCCTCCCAACCCGATCTCCTGCCCTTGTCCCCTGAGTCACCCTGACGGGGCTGGTCACCCTCCAGGGTGTCTCCCAACCCGATCCCGTGTCCTTGTCCCCTGAGTCACCCTGATGGGGATAGTCACCCTCCAGGGTGTCTCCCAACCCGATCCCATGTCCTTGTCCCCTGAGTCCCCTGACGGGGCTGGTCACCCTCCAGGGTGTCTCCCAACCCGATCCCGTGTCCTTGTCCCCTGAGTCACCCTGATGGGGCTGGTCACCCTCCAGGGTGTCTCCCAACCCGATCCCGTGTCCTTGTCCCCTGAGTCACCCTGATGGGGATAGTCACCCTCCAGGGTGTCTCCCAACCCGATCCCGTGTCCTTGTCCCCTGAGTCACCCTGACGGGGCTGGTCACCCTCCAGAGTGTGTCCCAACCCGATCCTGCCTCCTTGTCCCCTGAGGCCCCTGACCGGGCTGGTCACCCTCCAGGGTGTGTCCCAACCCAATCCCGCCTCCTTGTCCCCTGAGTCACCTGACGGGGCTGGTCCCCCTCCAGAGTGTGTCCCAACCTGATCCTGCCTCCTTGTCCCCTGAAGCCCCTGACCGGGCTGGTCACCCGCCAGAGTGTGTCCCAACCTGATCCCGCACCCTTGTCCCTTGAGGCCCCTGATGGGGCTGGTCACCCTCCAGAGTGTGTCCTAACCCGATCCCGCGTCCTTGTCCCCTGAGTCACCCTGACAGGGCTGGTCATCCTCCAGGGTGCCTCCCAACCTGATCCCCTGCCCTTGTGCCCTGAGTCACGCTGACAGGGCTGGTCACCCTCCAGGGTGTGTCCCAACCTGATCCCGTGTCCTTGTCCTCTGAGTCACCTGACAGGGCTGGTCACTCTCCAGAGTGTGTCCCAATCCGATCCTGCCTCCTTGTCCCCTGAGTCACCTGACAGGGCTGGTCCCCCTCCAGAGTGTGTCCCAACCCGATCCCACGTCCTTGTCCCCTGAGGCCCCTGACGGGGCTGGTCACCCTCCAGAGTGTGTCCCAACCCGATCCCGCATCCTTGTCCCCTGAGTCACCCTGATGGGGCTGGTCACCCTCCAGGGTGTGTCCAACCCGATCCCGCGTCCTTGTCCCCTGAGGCCCCTGACTGGCCTGGTCACCCTCCAGAGTGTCTCCCAACCCGATCCCGCATCCTTGTCCCCTGAGTCACCCTGATGGGGCTGGTCACCCTCCAGGGTGTGTCCCAACCCAATCCCACGTCCTTGTCCCCTGAGGCCCCTGACCGGGCTGGTCACCCTCCAGGGTGTGTCCCAACCTGATCCCACGTCCTTGTCCCCTGAGGCCCCTGACTGGGCTGGTCACCCTCCAGGGTGTGTCCCAACCCAATCTCGCATCCTTGTCCCTTGAGGCCCCTGACGGGACTGGTTACCTCAGAGCTGCATACGGTGGCAAAGTGCCAATGGAGTGGTTAGCATTGCTAACAGTTCCCAGTTATGCACCACAATCTGAAGGGCTGAGTGTTATTATTCAAATTTTATAGATAAGAAAACTGAAGTTCCAAGAGCTTCACCAACCTGGCCGAAGCCCGCAGCTAGGGAGGCCCAACATCGTTATTGAAATGAGGTCCATCCGGCTGCCAAACCCACGCTCCTGTGGGTGAACCCCGTGCCGGGCGGACGGAGAGCCTCATGCGCGTGCAAGCCAGCCGCCGTGGAAGGCCGGGAGCGCCCGAGCTGGGGGGGGTACCCCAGGCCTGACCCTCCATGACCTCTGCTTGCCTTCAAGTCCATCCCTGTCCACACTCTACCGGAAGTTTCTCGTGATTCCCAAGCAGACCCCATTCAGGGGAGGCCCACTCTCTTGGGGCTGTTGGTCCGCTGGCCACACACGAGCCTCGGATTTCTCAGGAAACATGTACGAACCTCCACAGCCCACTGCGGCCAGCACGCCTGCCCGGATCTTCGGGTATCACGAGTGCGAATCTGCCAGCTCTTTCGTGTCTGGTCCCTGCAGACGCCATTACAGTCTGGAATGCTGCTCCCGCCGCCCCACCGTGCTCCTTCACCTGGGTCTCATTCAAGACTCAGCTCGAAGGGAATTCCTCTGGACACGTCTCCCTATTCCCAGCAACCAGGGTAAGCGCCCCACTGTGGTCCCGTGACACAGGCCACAGCAAACACACGGTCCGCCTGCATGGCTGGCTTGAGGACTGGGCTATTCGTCTGTGGACCTCCTAAGTGCTACCCTGCTTCCCCTTCACCCTCAGCATCCTGCGCAGCTCGCCCTGCCTCCTGCACCCCGTTTCCCAGCCACACGGCCCCCCTGCAAGCCTCACAGTCCCACTTGGAGAAGCGCTGTGGGGTCTTGGGTGATGTCAGCCTTCACCAGCCTCGCTTAGAGCCCTCCTTACATCATGATTCGGGTCTGTGACTGCTGCTTTTAGACGGGGACCACCTAAACTGTAGTAAGTTGGGGCAGGTGGTCTCTGACGGTGGCAGGAATGCTGTCCCAGGAACTGCCAGGCCTCGGTGCACTGGGATGGCCGCTCAGACCGAATGTAGCGCCATAGGGCTGAGCCGTTTCTTTGGACGTTAGGGCAGGTATTTCAATGAGGTAGTGAAAGAACATGAAAACAGTAAAGTTTTCAGGCATTATGAAAATATGACTAATGTCCCTTGTTTGTGACTGACACTCACACCCTCATCGTCCACACGCACGATTTCTGCCTCTGGGCTCACAGCCGTGCTTCTGTTGGGGCTTCACCCCCCTCCCAGCCTGGGCCTCCCCCACGCTGAGCATGTCGTCCGAAAGCTCAAGCTTCTTCCATCTCCTCTCATGACGACTTGAGCTCACTGCTCACCGTTCTCCTGCCCCTGCTGTGTTTGCTGTGGGGGTGCGGACTCACCGCGTCCTCTGGATGAAGTCTCCTTGACCTTTGCATCATCGTCGCATCCATTTGGCCCCAGAAACCTGAAGGAAAGCGTCAGGATCAGGGGATTCGTGTGCTGGACCTTCAGGGCCCCCCCTTCATGCTGTGAAAGCACCATCTGCCGGGAGTGGGGCTGCCCCTGCGAGCTCATTCACGCATCCGCCGCATTTGCAGACCTGGATGTTCTCCAGCGGTGTGCCGCCACACGGGGACCCCTCCGGGTGCGGGCTCTGCACGCTGTGGGGCGTGGCGCCCGCGCCCACCGGGATGTCTGCGGCGCCACCCCGCCTGAGGGCTTGACCCGGCCTCCCCCAGGCCCTGCGGGCCCCCGCGGTGGGAATGCTGTGGGCTGTGCAACCAGCCGGGCCCCCGTGACCCCCACTGGCAGAGGGGCCGGAGCCCCGCTGCTAGGCGCCTCGTGCTGTGTCTTTCATCTCGCCAGGCAAGGTCTTGTCTGCAGCTTCCATTTCATCATAGTTTCCTATTTCATGGGCTTGTGCTCTACAACAAATCGTTAACACCATCCCTAACCTCCTGGGGCAGGAGCCCACTGAGGAGAGGCTAACGAGATAGTTCCGGACATCGCACACGACCCTCGTAGACGCTAAAAGTCATTTACGTTTCTCACCCGACGTCCAAGCTCCACATGTGAACGTAAAAGGGGGAGGGGTTATTACCAAACGATTATAAAAAGGCACAATTAAAACATTCAAAATAGTTACTAATAAGAGTATTTTGCAAACATGACTAAATCAGATGGTTTTAATTCATTCATTGCAGAATAATAGAATTAGGTGGATTGAATCAGAACCTCAGAACAAAGTGTATTCTCTGCTCCCATGAATCTCTGATGTTTTAAGTAGTTTCTGCACTCGAGTCAGCACCATGCCCACGGTGGAGTTTCCTTACATGAGAACAAAAAGACTAGTTCCACTGTTTCAAACATCCTATCAATATTTGTCTGGCACAGATGTGTTTGACAGTCACCCAGAAACACCCCAGCGTATGAGCCGTTCGCTCCTTGAAAGCTCTGCACGGGCTCAGCACGTGACTTGTGTGTCCATTCCCTGCAGAATCCCAGGGTGTTCTCATGGCGGCTGCTTGAACCCACAACGCTCCGCAACACAACCCCAGAGAACCGAACACAGCAGCCAGACTCGGTGTCTCTTCTAATAAGACACACTGAGGTCTAATCTACACGCTGGGTAACGCACGCACCTCAAGTGTACAGTTCGACAAGTTCTGACGAATGAGCGTGCCGAAACCACCACCACCACCAAGACGCAGAACAGGCCCACAACACCAAGATTCCCACGTGCCCCGCCACCTGGGCCCCAGGCAGATACTGACTCGCTCCTTGTCACTACAGCTTGCTTTCTCCTTCTCTAGAATTCCCAGAAGTTTAATTGTTCAATACGTGACCTTTCAGTTGTTCTTAACTTTAGGAGCTTTATTGATGTGTACTGTGGCCCGTCTCTAGATCACAAACACTCTAACAGGTGGGTGGGCCTCACGTGGTTTCAATCTGTGGATTCTTCACATGTAATGATGTGGGGCACTTTTTCATACGTTTATTTGTTGCCCATCATCTATCTTGTTTGATGAAAGGTCAGTTAAATATTTTGTCCATTTTTAAATGGGCTGTTTTCTTACTGTGAGTTTTGATAGTACTATTTATATTTGGATACAAGTCTTTGATCAGCTACATGGTTGACAAACAAGTTGTCCCAGTGTGTGGCTTATCTTTTTATTCTTTTAGCCTTAGAAAGGCAGTTGATTTTAAAGTAATTAGAAACTATAATTGATATTTTCAGAGAAGATACTGCATCCATGAAACAGGAGTAGGCCTCAGTAAGGCAGGAAAAATCAGAGGATATGGAGAACCCCCAAAATGAAACACATAATAATAGGAATTCCAGGTCCAGACTGACACACAGAGAGCTTAGATAACCGTCTCCTCCTCACAACAGTAAAATTCTGGAAAAAAACGGAAAGTCAGCCACTTTGCTTAGATCCATCAGAGAATGGAAGTCACAGGAAACACCTCCACCCTGAAATCTGAAGATGCAGATACATCCAGACTTACAGAGACACAGGCTGCAAGCCGGTGGGAACGCCTAAGTGGTAGTTTGGACGAACTGCACTGCAGGAGTGGAGTGTGGACGGGCCTGAAGCGAGAGCCCCTGGGAGATGGTCTCCGGGAAGACTCCCATGTTCATGGGTTTTACCTCCCAGATTCCCCAGTTGTTTCTGATGAAGAGCCAAGAAAGAGCCCTTGTGTGGTGGCAGAAGGAGGGGAAAAGAAATGATTTTGCAATGTGCACAGAGAGACCGTCACAACAAAAGTGTGTAGTCCAGGGAAAAGGACTTCCCTGCCCTGCCTGGAGGCAGGCGGTACTAGACTCCAGCCCCTTCCTGCCCCCCGGCTAAGTTAAGGCAGGAAAAAGCCAAGACCCGTATGAAGGGAAGAGCCCAGGGGCAGGAGCCCAGTACATGTGGAAAGTCAACAAAAATAAAATGCTTCCCCTCCGCACGCAGTACTGGGCAGGTGGGGCGCCCCTATATGACAGTTGATTTCAGCCTGAAGACTCTAGCTGAGGAGAAGGTCTTAGGGAGATGAGCACGAGGACATGGAGGGACGGGAGGTCCTGGCCAAGCCACGCCCACATCCTAGCCGACTTCCACCGAAGGCTCAGCGCACAACTCGTTATGCCCGCTCTAACCCAACCAACCAGCAGACGACGAGCAGTGCTAAGAGACCAGCAACGGCACAGCGTGAAGAGAATCAGCACACTAACCAGACGCAGATACGCGGAGAGTTTAGGGATTATCAGACCAGGACTGTAGGATGACGGTGGTCCATACACTAAGGCTCTAATTTAAATAAAAGTATGCAAAATACAAGAAAAATGGCTCATATAAGCTTAGGGATGGAGACTCTAAGAATGTATCAAAAGGTACTGCTATAAATAAAAACACTGGCCATACCAGAAATAAAGAAAGCCCCCTGGGCCCATCAGCGGACAAGACACAGCTGAGGAATGGGTCAGTGACCTGAAGGTATGTCAGCAGAAGTTTCCCAACTGAAATGCAAACAGAGAAAATAATTTAAAAAAAACAGAACGGTGTATAAAAAAAATTGCAGGACAACTTTAAGATGTTTAACAAACACATCATTATAATACCAGAAGGAGAAATAATGGAACTCAGAAGTCATTACAGCCAAGAATCCCTAATCATCAGGGAAATGCAAATCAAAACCACAGTGAGATACCACCTCACACCAGTCAGAATGGCTAAAATCAACAACACAGGAAAAAACAAATGTTGGCAAGGAGGTGGAGAAAGGGGAATTCTCATGCACTGTTGGTGGGAATGCAAGCTGGTGCAGCCACTCTGGAAAACAGTATGGAGGTTCCTCAAGAAGTTAAACATGTACCTACCCTATGATTCAGTAATCGCATTACTGGGTATTTACCCAAAGGAAAAAAAAAACTCTTGAAATTTAATAACAGAAAACAAACCACAGATCCAGGAAACTCAGAGTAATACCCAACAGGATAAACACTGAATACACACACACACACATACACACACACATACACTCACATGCACACATACATACACGCATACATATACACGTGCATATACACACGTATACACACACATGCACATACACACACATGCACATACACACATGCACATACACACACATGCACACACACACACACACACACTTTGGCATAAGGCAAGTCATATTTAAACTATAGAAAGACAAGAGAAAATCTTTAAATAAATCAGAGGGTAAAAAAAAAAAACAACTTAACCTAAACAGGAACAAGGGTATAAATTATAACTAAATTTTCCACAGAAACCACACAAGCAAAAAGAGAGTAGAATGAAATATTAGAAGTGTAAATATAAAAAGTCCACCAAACTAGAATTCCATGTTCAGAAAAATTATCCTTCTAAAGTAAAGTAGCAATAGAAAATGTCTTGGAGAAACCAAAGGAAGGCTCATGGATGTGCCCTCAGAGAAGGAGGGTAAATGAAGGTAATGTGCGATCCTTTATTTTTCTTATTTTTAAGTGATCTAAAAGATAATGTGTTTACATTGTAACATTAGCAGCAACAATCTGTCAGGCATGATAGCATAGAGATAATGAATGAAATAAATGGCACAAGTACGGCCCAGGCGCAGGGAAATACTGGGAATACTTTGTTACAAGACGGCTACACCACCCATGAAGTGGTCCAGTGGTATTCATAGATTTATATTCAATGAAAATTCATGTTGCAAACTCTAAGACATCAAATAAAAATTTTTATAAAAGAAGTATAAATAATATATTAAGATAGGAGATAAAATCAAATCATAAAATGCTCAATTAAAACCAGAGAGGGCAGAAAAGTAGAAAAAAATAGATATAAAGAACAAGTACAGTAAAGAGGAAATAGCTAGAAACATAGCAGATATTAATCCAACTATGCTAGTAATCAATCACTTTAATTTTTTTAAGATTTTACTTATTTATTTGAGAGAGAGAGTCAGAGAGAGAGAGAGCACGAGAGGGCGGAGGGTCAGAGAGAAGCAGGCTCTCCCCTGAGCGGGGAGCCTGATGCGGGACTCGAACCCAGGACCCCAGGATCATGACCTGAGCCGAAGGCAGATGCTTAACCAACTGAGCCACCCAAGAGCCCCAGTCATCAATCACTTTAAATGTGAACGGTCTAAATACAACAGTTAAAAGAGGAATTCTAAGAATTGATGATAAAACAAAATCTAATGATATGTAGTCTATGAGAGATCCACTTTAAAAGTAAGAACTTTCATAGATTAAAAATAGGAGGATGGAGAAAGATACACCACGGAAACACTAACCAAAGGACTGTTGGATTGGCTACACTGATTTTAGAGAGAGCAAACTTCACAAGAAAAATTGGGGGAATAAGGAAGGACGTTAAATCATGGTAAAGGAGTCAATTTCCAAGAAGTCACGGCACCCCCAACATGTATGCACACAAGAACGCCTCCAGATGCATGAGTAAATCAGACACAAGTGCAAGGAGAAGCGATGCCCTATTAGGCTGGAAGCATCGACGCCTCTTCACACCTGATCAATTACAAAAGCACCAGCCAGCTTAGAGCTGGCCTGCCCAGAACTATTGATCAACTTGATCTAATTAACACTCATAGAATACTCCATCCAACAAGCTCACATGGAGCGTTCCCCAAAATGCACCATATGTTGGCCCATAAAACAAAACTGAACAATTCTTATTTTAGTTTAAAAAAATCTTTGTATCTGTTTTTGCCCTGCACAAATGCAGGTGACACGGACAGTCCATAATTCCCATCAAAACATGTAAACTTAAAAACTGAGAATCTGAAGTCTTAACAATCTCCCACAGCGTTCACGGTCATGCACTCCATGAAATCCATCCCACAGCAACAGGGGAGAGCCTCACCGTAACCCAAGTGCCCAGGACCCACAGCCACGTCCCTGCCATTCTCTGACAGGTGCACCCGAACCATCCACAAAGCCCCTCATGGTCAACCTCAGTGGATCTGGGAAGCAGCTAGGAACCAACATACTTCTTAAGTCTAAATGTGGTTCTACCTCTTTATCTTGTTAAATCTTCTTCTGTGAAAGTTTAAGGTTTTAATATGGTTATATTTAACATGCATATAAATCAAGTTTTTGACATAATCTCTTCCATATTCATCTGGCAGTTTAAGACTTTCACATTTGTTCCCTAAGTCCTGAGGGCAACAAAAGCACGACTTCTAATCTAGAATAGGCTAACAATCTTTATTATGAGTTAAATTTAGAATTTTATAGCAAAATAATGATGGTCTGTTCATCTAAACATTGATTTTTAAAATCCCCTTAATGTATGTGAATTAGGGTACAAAGCTTATTCCCAACATACAGCTTGTATGTGTTTTCGGTTTTGGAAGCAGGGCTCAGGGCTTATCTAGGATCCTGCTTGCATCAGCCCTGCACACCCCGAGACCACAGGTCCACTGTGTGGACGGTGAGAGCCGCCGAGCCTGCTGAGGGAGGCTTCCACGGGAATCTGGAACACAGACGCAGATTGCTGTAGTCAGCGCCACCGAGCTCCTCCTTAAGTCTGTGCTGCTGCTGAGCCAAAGCCAGAGTAATGGATTGTCAGTTTTTTAGGCTAAAATTACACGAATCTGTTGAGAGAGCCTTCATCCCCCAGTCTGTAATGGCGCTGTGTGCATCTTCCCATCACTGGGCACCGCCAGCCTCTCGCTCTATTTGCAAGCTCCCGCCAAGCCCTCCGGTGTCAGACCCCTGGGAAACTGTACAGAGAGTGGGGGGTCAATGGCGGGACAGTCTGTGGCATTGGCTGGAGTGTTGCACCTGAGCCGCGAGGCCCAGGGGCTGGTGTGCCAGCCGGAGCGCGTGCTCGAGGACGGGTCTGCACCCCAGTGCGGGCGCTTGCGGGCGCGTGGCTGGCCCCTCAGTCTCGTTCCGCTATTAAGATCATCTTGTGACTCTTTCCACATTGTATTCTTTAGTTCCCAAACTTCCATTTGATATATCTATATTTAATTATTTCTGTTATTTAATTATTGTTCCATTTATCTGTTGATAATTCCTGTATTTCCATTCATTTCAAGTGTTTTTTTTCTTTTCCTTTTATCTCAAGGAGCACAGTTACAATAGCTGTTGGTTCCAACATTTGAATCATCTTGAGGTTGGCTTCTTTTCATGGTCTTTTCTCTTGACAGTGGGTCTCATTTTCTTGTTCTTTGTATATTAAGTAAATTTTTATTGTATGCTGGACACTGTGAATGTTATCTTGTGTAGACTTTTGGTTATGTCTTCATCTTCTTGAAACTGTGGTTAGTTTTGTTTTAGGGAGCTAACCACCTGGTTAAATTCAGCCCATAAGTTCTCTCTCACTTGTTGTGAGCAATGATTCAAATGAAAGTTTAATTCTCTGAGTGCTGATTTGGGTCCATTCCGTGCATGGCTAAGTCAGATTTCAGGCTGAGACAGGTGTGGGTTTACACACAGAATAAGGAGCCCTTCAGCCTCCACGGCTTCTATCCATGCTTCCTCCACCAGGAAGCCAGCTCGGATTCCATTAGAGTCTTAGCTTCCATGCAGCTGCAATTTTGAGTTCCCAGTGGCTCGCCTTTAAGTTTCACTGATCTTTTATTCTATGGGTTCTATCTTCTCTTGAGCCTTTCAATGTTCTTTTTTCCAACATTTCTCCACTTGGTTCTCTTCTGTTTCCTCCATATTTGCATCTTTTACTCTAAATCCATAAGCGTGTTTGTAAAGCTGTTTTACAGTCTCTTTCTGGTCAATCTAACATCTGTGTTTCTCTTTACTGCTTCACAGAACACATTTTCCTGCTTCTATGCCCAACTAGTGATTTTTTTAAATTGTTATCCATTTTGATTAGATTAGGGGCATAGCAAATGCTTCTTGGTAAAAAGCCTGGGTTGTTTCTCCTTCCTCTAAGAGTGTTGAGTTCTTCAAGGGACCAGCGGTGCACATGCGACGTGACTTGGGCTGCTCACTACCAGTCGGGAGTCAGAAGTTATGGACTCCTGCATCCCGCACCCTCGTGTCTCTGCTTTCCCAGCGTCTTCCCTCCCAAAGCCAAAGCGAAGGCAAAGGCCTTGAAGGAAGCAGTGCTGGGTGGTGCCCACACCCACACGTGCCACCCCCTTCCTATGGTGTAGGACACTGCCCCTCTGACGGCAGGGCCTGTCATCTCGATAGTGTGCCGCTGGAGAAACAAGCTTGACCGCTGTGTGGCCACCGAGGTCACCCGGACCAGTGGCCACAGAGAAGATGGAGATGGACACACAGCACTGTGGTCACTATGGGTGTCAAGGCCGGCAAGCACACGATCTGTCTAGGACATTGAGGCATCCAAGGTCAATGTCCCTATCGAGTCTGATGGAGAGAAGAAGGCACGTCTTCAAATGGCTCCTGACAATGACGCTTGGGATGTTGCAAATGGAATCGGGATTGCCTAAACTGAGTCCAGCTAGCTAATTCTAAATATAAACACTTCTGCCATTAAAAAAAAAAAAGAGAGAGAGTGTTATGTTTGGGCAAGTAGCTGATTCACTGGTGGATCCACCGCGGCAGCTGTGACTTCCGGGCAGCGGTCTACAGTAGTTCCAACCAGACATGGCATTTACGGGGTCCCCACTACAGTCCGAGGGTGTCTTGAGGTCTGTCCACTTACACCACGTGCATCCATCTTTATCAAAATCCCAAAAAGTCTTCAGGTTGGGTTATACTACTTGCCAGGTGTGGTAATTTTATTATTTTATGTAAAGTGAGATGTAATTTTGGCTTTTGAAGATATAATTTATACTCGTCCATACAACATTTAGAAAGTGAAACTAGAGATCGCACATCGTTATCTCAACTCATATAGATTAGAGATGGAAATACCATTTATTTCTAATCACACCATATTATGTTTCATCTACTACCATACCTACGCCCCCAACCTGACCCCAGCAATATTGTCTTTCAGGAAATCCATCATCATAAAGTTTCACCTGTAAATAGTATTGTATGCATTCTTAAAACATAAGCTCTATTTTAAATTTAACCAAAATATTGTTATCATACCTTAAAAATTAATAATCAATATTTTCCAATGTTCTGTCGGTGTTCAAATTTTCACTTATCTTGTGTCATGTGTTTTTAATACTGATGATTGAATTAAGGTGTGAATAAGATCCACATATCATGACTGGTTGATACATCTCTCAAATCTCTTTTATTTCTAAATAAAATTTCTAAATTAAATCTCTTTCATTTTTTCCCCAGGCATTGAAGAAACTGGGTTGTCTGGATTAGCCATTCTCTACAGCCTGAATTTTGGTGATTGCACCCGATGGTACCTTTATAGGCTCCTCTGTCTTCTTTTCTCCCTGTGGGTCGAAATTGTATATAGATACCTGATCAGGTTCTATTTTGATTTATTTGACATTATAAAAGATGGACTATTTTTATCCAAAGGAGACACAAAATGTCCAGCTGCCTCTTTCGGTGCTGTGAGCGCCACTGATGGTTAAAATCCTGCTGGATTAATTCTTAAGGCTTCACAAACACATTGTATCATATCCTCCTTCCTCCTTCAGCTCACATGCTGCCATGAAAGGAGACCCCAGTCTGTGATTGGCTAACATGCAGTGAGCCCGAGAAAGGAAAGATAACTGCTGGTTTTCTTTCTATATGATTTTACCATTTTCAAAATAATGTGTTAGTCCATTAGCATCCTAGAATTGGGACCAATTAGTTGGTCAGCTGGAACTTGCTCTGTTTATTCCCACAATCTTTTGGCACCACCCCCACTGTCTTTGGTTGTGTCTTTGCTGGTACAAGGTCCAGATGGTCCAGGCTCATCTGAAGCGTGTCTTACTCTGGGTCTAGACACAGCAATTCTTCCAGGAGCCTGACTCCTTGTAGTGGGAAATGGTATAGCAGGACCTCAGTTTGGGCACTAGAGGTGTTCATTACCACTGAACAAAATTAAGGGGCTCTTTTTTAAATATAAAATACATCATGAGTTCATTTTGATGTAGCCAATTACACTCATAATTCTGGGTTGTACTAAACCTCTCATATCTTACATGTGTGCTCCCTTTATCCCATGCCAAGAAACTTGGCTCTAAATAATACTGCAAATGGCAGAATGAAATAATATATAACTACTAATTTTCCTTATCCCACAATACCACACCCAAAGGTCTTAGAATAACAATGTCGACATGCTTATCCAACAATATGATTAAACAAAAAACTATTAGCTTTTTATAATTCTTTTTATCCTCAATATGTGCTTTACAAAGAAATACAATACACTGTGTTTTAGAGTCAGTGCAATATTTTTTCTATGTGTATTTCACCAACTATATGCACATTAATATTCATTTGTTTCCTTTTGTGCTTGGATTTTGGGAAATTGAACTTTAAAAATCTATTAGCTTTTTATGCTTATGTAAAAAATTTGTATGACACCAAAGTCAAATGTACAAAACAAAGTTATATTCAAAGAAGTCCGTGCTGTTTTAAGATAAAAGGTATCACGACGTACCCACTCCCCTGTTGCTGCCTTCTCTTCAACAACACTTCAAAAGTTCTCTAGTTTATTAGCGGGACATGCGTATGTATTGGCATCCTTCTGTTTTTAGAACAGTGGTACATTGTATACGGTTTTCCATACTGACACTTGGTTTTAATGCCAAAGAAGACTATGCAGCACAAAACCATAACCCAAAACATTTCATGTAGCTCACGTTCGTGGAAGACCACTCGCGTGGAAAAGTGAATGATTCAGTGATGATTCAGTGATAGTGTCGCATCGTGGAATGTCGCCCCTGTGCCAGGTATTTTATATACTTTATGTCGTTTGTTCCTCAAAATGATCTCATCAAGCAGGAATTATTGTCTCTGATTTAAAGACGACAAACCGATTCTCAGCTGCAACTTTCTCCCGGTCACACACCTAGAAAGCCGCGGTTTGTCTCACTCAACACCCGTGCCCTCTGTAAGGCACTCGCACGCGCGTCCAACACGTCTAACACCGCAGGTTTACGATCACAGACCATCGCGCCGCCTTCCTAGCACAGAGCTGACCATTTGCTGCCATGAAACCTGATTTGCCACTTTAACAATTTTCATCGTCTTAACCAAAGACAGTCTATTTTTGATCATGTATAGAATGGCTCACACCAGACGATCCTGCACACTTGGCAATTTCCAAGAAAGAAAATAAAAGTTGGTTTTTTTTTAAAGATTTTATTTATTTATCAGAGAGAGTGAGCACAAGGGAGAGAGGGAACACGAGCAGGGAGAGCGGCAGAGGGAGAAGCAGACTCCCCGCTGAGCAGGGAGCCCGATGCGGGGCTCGATCCCAGGACCCCGAGATCATGACCTGAGTCGAAGGCAGATGCTTAACGACTGAGCCACCCAGGCGCCCCAAAGGGTTTTTTTTAAATCTAATAAATGTGTTTCTGTGTTCTGTGGAATGTTCAGGTGGTGCTCATCTAAAGGTCTGACCTTCCTATAAGCATCACATTTGAAAACAAAGTCTACAATTTGGCTACGGGGGTTATGAGAGAGTGTTTCAAAAGCATCAGCAGGAACATTCTGTACAAATCCGCTCCCACTGAAGAAGCCCTAGAGGCAGTACCAGACCCTGAAGATTAGTGAATGGAGCCTCATCAAAGAAATCATACTAAGTGACCAGCCCTAGATATTTGCTTTGTGTTGCAGTAAACATCTACACATGTTTTAGATTCTTTGTAAAAAACAAGGAAAATATTAAAAATAGAACTAAAAAGATTTCCTGTGATTTCTGTGCTGAGGAATTGCTATCTAGCAGACCTAAAGCAAAGCACACTATTTTATGGGCTCCTGGTGGCATAACTCAGGCAGGGATGAGTAATGACAGCTCAAGGAGACAGCCAGCGTCAGCTACCTTAGGACTGCCGGCTGCCCATTTGTCTTCAGACCAAAACTCCTCATATGAAACTTCCTATTGACTTACGCTCTTTAAAATCCAGGAGCAAAGTCCTCAACTGTGAACTCCTAAGGGCAAAGAGCTCCGTCACCTTGGAAAACACATGGCAGCTCTCGTGGGATCGCCAAGCCTGTGGGATTCTCAACGTTATGTAGATACTTTCATTCATTTGTGCCAAAGGTCTCCCAAATAAGTCACCTTTAACAGATAGTGTTTTAAAGCCAAAATCAAGAATGTGCATTGATGCCTTTGTGGTCTGGGCAGGTGCCGGCCAGAGGCGATGTGGACATGAAGATGCAGGCCCTGTCGCTGCTCTGAGCAGGAGAGCCGTCCTAACGGGGCACAATGGCGGCGCCAGCAGGGTGCGGAGAAGAGCAAAGAGGGAAGGCAGGAGCTGTGCACGTTCCGTCCTGAGGTCAGGAAATGCTTCCAAGGGTGAAGCATTTCATTCTTGTTATATGCTGAGCTGAGGATAAGTAGGGAATTTGGGGGGTTTTTTGGAGGGGGCAAGTATTGTCCTACAAAATACTTCAAAAAACTGGATGAGTTACAACCAAAATTTTGTTAATGCTTAGTTAAGCTCAAAGATATCTTACAGGAAATCCCAGAGGTCAAACCCTCACCCAGAGTAGGTGGAACTGAAATCTCGCTTCCCTGGGGATGATTTTGACTCTACCAGAAATCTGATGCCCTGGGTTTCACTAACCACTCTGTTGAATGGAGACAAGTCTTCAACCCGGGAAAGCAAGGACTTGGAATAAAGCCCCTGTATAAATACACGTTACTCAGAGGACCTAATAGCTCCCTTTACCATGTGGAAAACACACCATTCATTTAAGAAGCTATCATTAGAGTCCTGCCTGCTCCTTTGGGGCTCAGACTTGTACCCAACCCATGGTCCAGGGCAGGACTTTCAGCTACAAGTCTCTGCAATGAGAAATACACGACAGTCGCTACATGTGATTATTGAGCGCTTGAAATGTGGCTTGTGGGAATGAGGAACTGGTTTTATTTTATTTACTTTCAGTTGATTTTTATTTAAGTGGCCCCTTTTGGTCAGTGGCTGCCCCACTGGACAGGACAGATGCTGTAAACCACCCCCACCCAGCCGAGAGGGAACACGAAGGGGTCCCTTGAGGCCAAAGTTCTCTCTGAAGGAGCACGTAATACACATTGCCGGCCCCTTGGATTTCCACAAAATCAGCTGATTATGAGCTTGAAGTCTTTAATTACAAAACACAAGAAAAAAGAGCTGCCATAAGCAAGATTCTGCAGAGAAAATAGCAAAATTAGACCCTTCAAGGGCTTCAGACATTGGAATCATCAGATGGAGCATCTAAAACAAGTATATGTAAAGAATTTAAACAAAAAATTATAAAATCAAAAATATAAGGAAGAAACTGGAGACAACCAAAAATTAGCAGTTAGATTTTGGAAAGAATCAAATAGAACTTTTAAAATGCACACACGTAAATATGCGTATTTTAAATGAAAAATCTATGTGTTACTTTAAACAACATTATAGACACACTTCAGGAAATATTTCATAGGCCAGAAGACACTTCTGTAAATATTACCCAGAATGAAAACTAAACTACAGACAGAGTTAAAATATGAGAAATAAATAAAGCCAAAAACTAAACATGAGAACAGAGAATCACATGCATGGAAGGAATAACGGTTGGAAATCTATGTGAATAAACCCACGAGGAGGTGTGGCTACATCCCTGTGGGAATGAGACTGGAAAATAGGTTCTCGTGACCTGAGGCTGGCGAGTCCCGCCGGCCGCACCTGCTTCAGCGTGGGAGCGGGTGTGCAATACCACAGACTCTGCCTCCACGTCATGCCCAAGCCATCTGCGAGCGCGTGGATCGGGAGACGCGCACCTGGCCATCTCGTTCTTCGTCCTGCGTGGAAACAGCCCTAGTGTGGGGAATAAATCGCAGCGTATCTATCCAGTGGCTGTTGGACCGTAATGAAGATGAACACAGCAACACGGCCCTGCTCGACAGAACATGGGCACAACCGGGAGAGAGAGAAGCTAGACACAGAATGAAGCTGGCCGCCAGATGCCGTTCCTTGCCGTGCTGGAAGCCGTCAGGAGCCACCTCGTGGAGGAACGTGGGCAGTGAGCGCAGGCCTGGCGGCTGGTGCTGGGCGGCCCTCGGTCCGGCTGGGGCTGTGCTCACCCGGACATCTCTCAAGTTAAGATTGTCCCGCGGCCCCATGCGCACTTCCCACGAGCTCTGCAAGGGTGATGTTCTGACAAAGATGTTTCACTAAACGGGCAACCACAGGTCGCTCTGAAGTGACTCTTAGGAAAGATTTATCTGTTTTTCTAAGCTGAGTGTTTGCCGATCCTTTCCTGGAACAAAAAAAAAGAGACAGTTGAACATAAGGAAGCACACAGCTATTGGGGACTGTGAAGGGGTGTCCAGATAATGTTTTCAGTCCGTGCGCTGTCTCAGCGGTGGGCCTGCCAGATGCCCGCTCGCCGGCGTCTGAAGCCGCTGAATGTCCGCTGCCCCCGCCCAGGAGCAGCTCCAGCCACAGTCCCAACATCCCACCCGGGTGTGCTCTCAGGCTTTCTGATGCACAAGGGACTCACGGCAACCCCAGTGGGGTGTGCTTGTTTTCCCAGGAGGGATCTTCTCTGCAGAACTCTCAGGGAAAAATCCAGGGAACGGCCTCTGTGGTTTGACCCTTTATTATGTTTTCCCTAAAACTGAGTAATTCTGATGGAACCTGAAGCAGCTCTGGTAGTTGGTTCTGAATGGGCATAGCTAACCCACATGGGCCGGCAGCCCTAAACGATGCTCTTAAACCACCATATCTTCATTCATTATGTCATACACCGTCCACCCGGTCCCCAGACATTTACTGATCTCTTCCAACGACCAGACGCCGAATCCCTGGAGACCCAAACTTGCAGCATGGCGGCTCCTACGAGTTCCTGCGTGGCTTCATTCTTGTGCTGGGACAAGCTGCACCCTAGTCTCAGCCTCCCAGCCTCTAACTTCCTTTTCACAGGCTCACCCAGACTCCCGCTGACCCAGCCGTGCCCACAGCCCAGCCCTCCTGACGGGAGGCACACGTTTCTCAGCCAGCTTGGGTTTGGGGTTGACGTGGGGCTGTGAGCTCCAGAGAGCTGGGCACCTGCAAATAAAGATACAGACTGTTCTCGAAAGCCAAGCGACCCCAACATCAGGAGCAAAGTGAGTGTCATAAATGCCCTAAGTGTGAAATACAGCCAGAGAGGAAAACATACAGGTTAGGAGAACCTGGCGTATCCAGTGTTTATCGGATACCAGCACTGTTCGCTGTAAATACCTATTTCACGATGTGAACGCTGCTCTTTCTAGTATGGAATGCATCAGCCTTGAAAGGTGGCCCATCCAAGTTGATGTGCGGGAAGCATAAAATGCACACGCAGTTTGTAGACTCCATACACAAGAGAAATACAAAATGATCTTCATGTTCATTGCACGTTGAAATGGTAATGTTTGGGATATATTGTGTTAAATAATACATATTATTAAATTAACATCACCAATGTCTTTTCATGGTCCCCAATGTGGCAACTGGAAGGACTAGATGAACCCCTGTGGATCCCTAGACTCCTGTTGGTGGTCCTAATCCACATGGTTCTCTAAGAGTGTGTCACAGACAAACAAAGAAGGAGAATCAGAGGGGAAACGTGCCGGGAATGAGGAGGCATCCATGGGTGACAGTCTCCGTCCAAAGCCCATGCTTTGAAACTTATTGCTAGCGATTTGCTTTCCAAAATGGGTTCAGTATAAGGATGTAGTTCATGAAACTTTTAAACGTAACACTGAAACCTTTCACTGCCCTGTCTCTCTGATACTTTCTTCCACCCGCTGTCTGGCCCCCTGGAATGCCCCTTGACCCCCGCCCCACCCTGGCTCCCTACGCTGCCCTGACCACAGCGGGCCTGTCAGAAAGGGACCCTCCAACAACCCACGACTTCAGGGCCTGTCCCCTTCCATCCGGTCTCCCAGGATCTAAGTCCTCGGGCCCCTTGCCATCAAAGATGTGGGCCCTGGCTCACGGGGTCAGTTGGGAATGGTGCAGACACACCGCCCCTGGCGATTCTGAAGTTAGAGCGAAGTCACTCGTGCTGTCACCGCCCTGCACCTCTCCGACTGTGTCGTCCTTCTGTTCTGACCAACTTTTACTAGAACTACATCTCCGTCACCACCACCCAGTACGTGATCGTCCTGCGGTGCTGGATTTGCAAGCAAGCGCTGTATTACCGGGGGCCGCACCCACACAGAGCAGCGTCCTGCCAGTGCCCGCTCCCTGAAACGCACACAGTGAGAGAGCGCGGGGAGAAGGTGACCTCTGTGGACGAGGTCTGGGAGCTCCTCCTGCAACATGGGCAGGTGCGGTCCCGTCATTCCCTACAGCGGCTCAGACTGAAACAAGTCTTCTCTCAAACACCTGCAACCACACCCGCTCTGACAGTCTGGGGAGAACATGTGCCACTTTGTCTCACCGTTATTCAGTGTTTTATCCACTTGTATACCACCTCCTCAAGGAGACGGAAACTTCCCTGTGGCCAAGGTCCAACCTCACGATCCTGACTCAGAGCGCCGCGTTTGCTTGCCGTGTGTGCGGCAACCGCCCGTGGACTGGGTTCAGACGCTGGAGGTTCTGTGGGCAGGAAGCACGAGCCTTTTCCATTCCCGTACTGCGTTTTATTCAATTTCAGTTTTACCCAAGAGTGGCTCAGGAGTAAAGAATTCAAAGTCTTGGTCAAAGCTTGAAATTGAATCCTGTGGAAATTCTTTGGGGTCGGTTGGCTTTGGTTGATGGCCTGCTGGGTTTTCGGTATTTTCCACCCGTCCACATTCCATTCGACTTGGCACGCCCTGGCCGCGTCGGTGCAGACAAGTGGGTGCCAGGGCATCCGACTCAGACGAGAAAGGAGGCTGGGAGGAAGACGTACAATGGACTTGTCCGAGAATCGGGGGCTCAACACGGAAGCCGGCCCGAGCCGTGAGGCTAACGTGAGGCTAGTTAACCTCAGGACTGGTTAACCCGGCCCAAAGCCCTGAAGCCCTCCAAGAAAAATAAATCATCTGAGCTGCTCGTTGCCGTCACACAGGGAAAGCCAGCTGAAGGAGAAGACAGTCGCTGGTGGGACAGGACGCTCCCAGGCTCTCTCCCCTGCGAGCAGCCAGCAGCATGGACGTCTGGTCCAGGGTGACTTCAAAGGTCAGTCTCCTCTGATTGAAGCACCCTCCTCTCCACTCAAGGTCCACTGGGGTTCAACCCTACTGGCCTGTACCCTCTACCTTCTCCAGGGGCTCTTCATGCTTGGGAGGCCGTCCCTCTAACAGTGAGGTAGTGGTCTGGTGTTCCTGGCAGGGAAGAGCCCCGCGGCCAGCCTAGTTGCTGGGATGGCCCCTCTCCCTTCTGTTCCTGGTGTTGACGCTACAAAAACTTGGCCGCAGGGTCCAGTCGAAGCCTGAGTGCGCACGGAGAGAGTGTGGGCAGGGAACACACACTCACTCAGCCTCCGTCCTCATAGCGAGACACCTGGGAGAGGGCCCTCTGGGCAGGACCCAGGGTTTCCCATGGATGTCCACACAGGAGCTGACAGGGTTTGGCCACAGTCTCCATGTGCTGGGAGCAGGAGGAAAGGAGGCCCCGGACCCAGGCCTGCAGAGGGGAGCAGCCCCGTGGCGTCCTGGAGAGACGGCCTCCAGCCTCTCATGGCAGAAAACACGCTGCCCAGGGATCGTCCTCTGGGGGTTCTGGGGAGGGTGACGGCCGACACAAGCCGAGCCTCCTGTGCAGTGTCCGCTGGCGTGTCTGGGGGGAAGACTTCTCCGGAACATGTCCTGTTGCACCCAGTGAGGACTCTGGGCTCTATGCCAGGCTTTCTGGGAGGAGCTGTGGCCTGCCTTCCTCCTGCATTCCGGAATGTGCCAAGTTTGTTGCTTCCCCTCAAGTTCCTGAGAAAGTCTGAGACCAGACATGAGACGCCAGTCCCAGCTCATCATTCAGCTGCCAGAGCCGCGGGCCCTACCTCTCCCGCGAGGAGTCAGGGACATGATGTCCTTCGGTGTGTGAACCCCAAAGTGAGTATTTTCACAGAGGTTCTATCAGAAATCCAGGGCTCAGCTGTAGTGATGCTCCCAACCAGCTGCTTTGCAAGCTTGCCTTATTTTTCATAATTAAAAAAAAAATTCTAAGAAGCTGTGTGCAGCATATTTCACACTTAAGTCCCTATTTCCATCAGTGATCCTGAGATGGAGCATAGTTAATGAATTCGGGAACTCCTGTTAAAATTCCCCAAGCAGCATGTGACACCCGAGCGTTGCAGTGACCTCCTCCGCCCGGCAGGCCTGTGAGGCCATCATGAGCCTGTCCCTGAGTGCGCAGGACACCCCTGAGGTTGGTGGTCGGGGGAGCAAATGCAGAACCAGGAACAGAATGTGCAAGAAGGAACCAGCGCAGGTGACACGATAGGACATTGGATGACCCTGGTAATATCTGCACACTTCGCAAAACTAAGAAGAGGACACGGTGGAAAAGGAGTGAGAACGAGAATCCGGAAGGAGACCATATGCCTGTGGAAGTACGGATGCATCCGCCACGTGACCGACGGGGAGACAAGAAGAAAGCAAAGCCGGGGAGTGAGGCCTGGTTTTGAATGTACATACTTGCACTGCTGCTAAGAAAAAGAACTGCTTGATTCTTACGTCTAGAACCAATGCTTGACTATTTCAGCAGCGACTGTCTGTGGGAAACCAAGTGTGCAGGGAAACCGAGGAACGGCCCAGCACAGACTTATAACTGATGAACCGGGCCGTGGCTGGTGTGGCCAGCTCAGAGACAAATGTACGCTCTTCCAGTCAGTTGCTTTAAATCAAGTAGTTAGTACAGGAAGTCATGTGAGCCCCACGTGGGCCGCACACGCTCTCCCCAGCACAAGCCCCTGAGGAAGGAGTGTTCTCAGACCCTTGGGAGAGCCCGTGCCACATGGCAGAGATGGTCCACGCGGCCCCGTCCTGGAGACCTGCGTGGGTTTGCTGGCACTTTCCGGCCACCCCATGTTCCTGTCCAGCACACGTTCTTGGGTGGCTTGAGCAAAACATAAATAGGAAGGTGACAGATAGAAGCCTGAATAAACAGTAATTACATTAACTGTAAATCGACTAAATGCTCTAGAGAAGATGAAGATTGTCAAACTGCACCTGAAACACTTTCATACTATGGCGGCTAACTGAACATAATAAAAAAATAAATAAATAAAAATAAAAACAATATCAAAAAAACACTTGCATGTTGTTAAAATAATGCATATACTAAATGTCAGGGCACATAAGCTTGAAAGTCGGTACAAAGACACAGCACGAAGGCACCGACGAGTACATGCGCCTGGCGACGCTGATACGGGATGGGGCGTTCGGGCTCCCACGGAAGCAGAGGGGCAAGGAAATGAGCTCGTCTACCAGGGAAAGGGCGTGGACGCCGGCAGGACGGGACAGCACAGGGAGGGAGCGTGGCCCCGCTCCCTGAGCAGCTGGTCCCACGTGTGGTCCCGGCTCAGGCACCGCCTCCCCCATGCGGACGCCTCGCCCACCTCGGTCCTGCCCACAGGGGCCCAGTTCCCGTTCTCGGACACACGCGATCCCGCCGCGGCTTCAGCTGTGTGCGAGGCGCTGCTGGTAGAGCCCAGGGGCCCCCAGCTGTGACCCCGTTCTCTGGGGGGCGAGCCCTGTGGGGCCAGCGCAATGCCCATCCCCCGAAAGATCTCCACACCCTACTGCCCAGAATCTGTGCGTGTGTTGTGTTACACGGGAAACAGGAATTACGATTATGGGTGCAACTAGAGCTAATGGGTCAGCCTTCGATGGGGAGGTTAATTATCTGGATTATCCAGATGGGCTCAACACAATCACAGGGGTCATAAATGGGAGGGACACACCCAGGGACAGCATCTCGAGAAACACTCAGCCGGCCTTCCCTGGTTTTGAAAATGGAAGGGCCATGAGCCAAGGAACTCGGGCAGCTTCCAGTGTCTGGGGCCTCCAGAGAAGAGCACAGCCCTGCTGACACCTCGATTTTCTCCTCTAAGAACTATCTCAGACTTCATGGCTGCAAGGTAGTAAGTGCAGGGGAATCATGTAGGCCACTGAGTCTGTGGTAGTTTGTGACGGCAACCACAGGAAGCCGAGAGGTCCCATCCTCAGGCCTGTGTCGGTGTGCAGCAAGGACGACAGCCCAGACCCCCTTCCGTCGCCCAGAGCTGTCCGTCCTCACACTGGGCTTCCATGGGAGCCTTGCCCAAACCTGCAACACAGATTTCACAGAAGGCCCAGGGGTCTGGACACAAGCGATCTAGTCCCTCCCCAAAGACAGGCTCATCAGCTTGACCTGCGATCGAGCTCACCGCCACCTAAATGACTAAGAGGACAATTCAAGGAGACTTAGAACACAGGAAGTTTGATCTTGGTGATTTGCTGAGTTGAGTTATGAAGAGAAGGGCCAGTAGCATATCCACCTGCAATTTTAGGACCTGCTTCCTGGGGAGTCCTACGGGACTCCAGACTCGTGCGTGTGGCAGAAAAGCAGAGAAAGGAGTAAGCACGGAGGGCTGCGGTGACAGGACTCATGGGGGCTGCAAAGCACCGAAGTAGAGCCGGACACTCTGGCGTGAGGCCCCCGGGCGGGAGCCTGCCGGCCGCGCCCACATGGACCGGACTGCGCCAAGCAGATATTCCAGGACTCAGGCCGTTACCGCCTGAAGAGATCACAACCACAGCACCTGGCTCCTCGGGCTCCTCGGGAATCGGGCGCCGCAGAGCACTGAAGCAGGTGCGTGCTGTGCCCGCGCTGCACCCCTGAGCTGCCTCTGCTCTCAGCCGCAGCCGTGCCGGGCATCCTGTGTGCGGGACGCAGCACCTGCCTCTCTCTGCTTCTCTGATCCCGGGCTACCTCTGGAGCCCCAGAGGCCAGCTCAGCCAGGAAGGGGGGCTACTGAGAGATCTCAGGAGGCCCATGGACGAGTTCCCCAGCCTGCGTCCCTCAGAGGCATCACCTCCCAGGTCGCAGGGGAATCGGGCCTCCGTGTCCAAGCAGCTCCCTAGGAAGATGCACCTGGATGGGGCTTTCCTCCTGCCGTGTTTGACTCTTTCCTCCTTCACTCCCACCGCCTTTGCCCAACTCCCAGGTTGACCAACCCAACTAGTGCCCGAGTGCTGGTCAGAGGCTCTGCTTTCAGAAGGCAAGTCGCAGGCCAGCACAACACAAGGACAGGGCCACAGGCAGTCACACGCTGACCCGTGGGCAGTTGGGAGCTCATCCCAAAGAGGGGCAGAGGGTCAAGGTGAGAAATAGATTCAAGTAGACCAGATGGCTGGGAGTGCTGAGAGCCAGACTTACAGGTTTGCCTTCATTATGGAGAGGAGAATCCACCACAGGCCTTTAAATGAAAATGCTGGTCCACAGTCCCCAATGCTGCCCTGAGGCTCCGTGTGTGCCACAGTGGACTCCTGGGGATGCCACGGGGTATTTTAAATTGAGAGAAATATGGTGACATCTGTCTATAGAACTGTTAGCTTGAGGTCATTCTCTTCCACCAACCCTCACATTCATTCCCATGTTGGAGTGTCTTTGCTGGGTTTTCTCCAGTTGCTGGGATGGAAAGATTTGTGCAGAAATGAGGACATGGGCGTGGCAGTCTGCTTCCACAGTTCAAGGAGTCATGCTACGCTCAAGGGGACACAAACACATGTTAGTCTTTGAACCCAACTACTTCATAAAAGAAACTGTCAGGTATTTCCTTCATCCTAGGGGCATCATGAAGAAAAGTTATTACAGCTCGAAGGGTGTCGTGGACTGAGGAATCGGGGGCCTCTGTTCTGGCGGATCAGTCACCTGTTACGTTAGGGAAAGGCCTTGTCATCCAGAGGCTCACAGGAATAAGGAGAATCTGTAGTACACTGAGGTTAGGCAGGGTGAACACCAGCTATTCTGGGAAATTCAAAGAGACACCAGACAGAAGTGCATTCCACTATAAGCTCCCGATTAAAGAGGGCAGAGAAAGAAAATCCCAATAACCAGATGGGCTCCACGGCACCCTGCAGCTGTGCGGCGGCCCCAGCCAGCCTCGCTCTGGGCCTCAGCATCTTTTCCACGGCCTTCCCAAGAGCCTCCACCACTGCTGTGGAGTCCGGGCAGGGGCGAAAACTCTTTCCCTCTGAGCTTTAGAAGGTGTCAGACCCAGAGGAGAGGCCAAATCACCTCCCCATGTCAGGGAGAACGTCTTGCTGGAGTGACGGCAGAAGTGACCAGTGTTCACGGGGTGACGAAGCCTAATCTTTTCCATGGAGTTCAGAGCAGCTGGGGAGGGACGCTCCAAACTACCAGATAATTTATGGACAGAACCGTGTTTTCCCTATTGCATACATGCTTCTTTCCTCCTTCCTTCGTATCTGTAGCCAGACACATTCTGCCTTCACGTAAAAGACGCATGTTGCTCTAGTATTTGCTAATTCCATTCACACTATTTTTTTAAGTCCGTCTTGCTGTGACTGGCGTAAGTCCTGGCAACTTTTCACGGTATGGCAGCCAGTGAGAGTGGAATTTTTCGGTTGTCTCAACGTGCTCTGGATGGAGGAGGAAGGAGGCAGTAATGAGTCGTAGTGTTACTCGTCCAGGCGGCGACAGGGAGGTATGCGACCAAAAAGAGCAAATGGAACTGTGAGCAAGATGGCGGCTTTGCATTCAGGAGCCTTCCGTCCAGAGCCCAGATCTCTGTCAGGAGGAACAGTGTAGCGGGGGCAGCTGAGGGGCCCCGATGTGGATGCCAGCAGCCGGGAACTCTGAGGCAGCTGGTGTTTTCAGCTTCTGATTTCAGCACACTGTAAAAATACGTTACGACCTTTCCAAAAAGGCATTTCCCTCCAACAGCACAAATGTTAAGAAATAAACTCTTCCTTGCTTACCCCATTTTTATTAACACAAAACAATGTGGATACCAGATTACTGACAGTCAGTTCCATTAAAAACCCAAGCACCTAAAATGAGAACATATCTTCAAGTTCACACGCCCCAGCTGCCTTACATTGAAGCTGCTTATTGCCAGGATCAAAACTCTCTTTCTGGAAAACCAGGTTCCTTCCTCTTGGAGGTAACACATCCTGCTAAAAATGGTATTCATGAAGTAAAGCCTTCTTCCCAGAAAAAGCCAACTGTGAGAGGCAGGAATGTCATGGACCCGAGGCCCAGAACAGGCACCCTGCCAAAGACAGATGTGGATTTAAGTGCTTTTCTAGTTGTGTGCACAAAGTATGATAAGGAAAATCAAAGCAAAGTAAAAAAAACAATCAAAATGTGCTTGCCAGGTCTGTCCTTTGCAACCTATTTTATGGAAAGAAAGGAAGGAAGGAAGGGGGGGGAGGGAGGAAAGAAGGAAGAAGAAAGAAAGAAAGAAAGGAAAGAAAGAAAGAAAGAAAGAAAGAAAGAAGAAAGAAAGAAAGAAAGAAAGAAAGAAAGAAAGAAAGAAAGAAAGAAAGAAAGAAAGAAAGAAAGAAAAAGAGAAAGAAAGACCAGAGAACCTGGTGAGGTTGCTGATGGGTCACTCAGCTTCTGGGCGGAAACACTTCCTAGAATTGGCTATTATTATTAAAGTGTTACATAAATACTTTCTGATTTTCTTCCTCCAGGCAGGTGACACTATTAGGTGGGTGTCAGATTTCCTGTGGCTTTTACCGAGAAGGCCCAGCGCTTTGGCTGAGATGGGCACATCTTGCTGGCTTTGCGCTCTGAACACTCCTGAAAAAACGCTCCCATTTTTATCTCCAGGAGACTTTTGGGTTGGCAGTAGCTGAAAACAGTCTGTGTTTAAGGCATATGTGATCTGGTTTATACCATCTTCCTTTATCAGTCTTATTTCCTGTGACTAATCATCCCCCAGGAGCTCCTGAATACAGTATTTACCCTTGTTTTGATTAAAAGGAATGGTATCACCGGTGTGGGGTGTGGGGGATTTGCGCATACCAGCCTGGAGGAAAGCACTCTCCTGGGGCTCACCCCTGCTCCATCCCTCCACAAAAGTCAGGGATTGCCTCCTGATTCTTAAATGTGCAGTTTAAAAACTGGAAGGCTGGAGGCACCGGAAGGTCAAACCAGGTCAAAGGAGACGCCCCTTGCATTTCCAGGCTACATATAAATATTTCCTCAAGGAAACCATTGTTGAGAGTGATTTCCAGATAATATATCGCTAGCACCCAAAACTGCTCCCACAATATTGTAAAAGGACAGCATGTGCTGGGGCCAGCCCAGGGCTGGCTCAGGGGCTGAGTGGAAGCCGCAGCTGGGGCTCCAAGGACCGAAATGTCTAACCGTCACCTACAGCAACCACGGCCCAGCCCCGTTTGTCAGCATCCTCTGAGAAAACCAAGCAGCCACCTGGTGTCAGGTTGATGCGTCGGACGCCTTTCATCCGGAAAGATGTCATCTTGACTGGGACCTGCACCATTCCAAAGTCCAGCCTCAGGCAGCCAGCTGGGTTTCCACTTTCCTTGAATTCAATGACCTGCTTCAGCCGCTGAGGCAGTAACCACATTATTTAACGGGTGAGCATCCCAGCATTTTCCTCACCCTTCCCGCGTGCTAGAGCGTGTCCGCCTCCTCAGCCTGTCTTTGGTGAGAGGTCAGGTTGGAGGTTTCAAAGAGGGCAAATACCAGACACCACCAAAAGTGCGTCCTGCAACCAAAACCACAAGTCACCCGGAAACTCCCGGGTCCCTCGTGCTGTCCTGGGGCACACGCACACATTTTTAGCTGCAGCAAGTATCGTCAGAAATTTAGGGACTAGGCAGCCCCAGCACACACTTGTATTGCTGAGAAATACGAATGAGCGTGTGTCTGTGAAGATGCAGGTGATCCCTGCTCTGCAGGCATCTTGGTGCCAGGGGACGTGTCAGCAGCGTGTGAAACCGCCGGGCAGATTCTGAGTATTCGACTTCAGGTGGCTTCCTGAGATGATGTTTTCCTATTGTGGGGCAGTGGCTCAATCTGCTAAAGATATTCTGTCTAAATTTTAACAATATAAAGACATCCTTTGTCATTGAATACATTGTCCTCTTTTCCTGATCCCACAGGATGCTAAAAATTTCCTCCTTAGATAAATATTTCACTCTGTAATGTTATAATACTTTTTAAAGTTCACCCACACTCACCTCTAAGGAAGGGTAGAAAATAAATGCTGAGAAAGCATCCCCTTGACAGAATCCACCCTCTTTTCTCCACCAGACGATCCGACCGACAAGAAGAGATTAAGTCAACTTCATGTTTGTTACACAGATAATAAATGACTGAGTGAATTAATTACGATGACCAGGCATGCCCTGCTAATTCATTCAAAGTATCCCCAACAAACTGAATTCACAGCCCATAATTCTGAACCCATGTGTCCAAAGAAAACAAGTCAATAATTTCAAGTTTCTATTTGGAGACGTAAGTCACAAACATGAAACAAAGAAAGAAAAGTAAAGGTGCACAATATGACCATTGTAAGCATTTTGCAAATGCGCGTTTTCTCTGCTTAGGAGCAGAAAGTAGGGAAAACGGCATCCCTGATCTTTTCTCTAAATAGGATGAAGTTCATTTCTATGTCTTTTCAAGATGTTTACACATCCCAGCATTTTCAGAAATCTCCTTTGGTAGCCTAGATAAGGCTGTTCACATGTTTGCTACATCCGACCTTCCAGTCTGTCAACCTCAAGTTATGTCCATAAAAGTGGAGCATTTTTAAACTTGCTGGTCTCTAATGACTTTGAACCCTGACTTTCTGCAGACGGTGAGGACCCAGGGTAATTCTTCTGGCACCAGATGAAGTATTCATAGTGGAGTGTTTACACATTTAATACTTGTAAAATGTTCAACTATAAATACCATTTCCCACAATAATCATACAATTTAGGAAAGCGAGCGCAGTTTAAAAGTCCTATGGGGTTTTAAATAACCATTTATGCTTTACTAAAGAACATCAAAGCTCAAAATATCTTGATCCAACCAATTATCTTTTTATTTCTCACATTAAATGTCTAATGATGTTTTCTTAATTAATAAATGTTGATTCCAAAGATGAAATGGCCTTTTGGTAAAACTTCAAAAACATTAGAGGTCAAACATGCAGATGCATATTCACAGCAACCCAAGACTGAAAAAAAAGAGTGTCCATCAACAGAGGAATGGATAAACAAAACGTGGCATACCCATGCAACGGGATATTGTCTAGGCACAAAGAGGAGTGAAGCACTGACCCAGGCTACCGTGTGGATGGACCTTGAAGACATGATGCTAAGCAAAAGAAAGCAGGCAAAAAGTACAGTATAACTTCATTGATATGAAATGTCCAGAAGGCAGACTGCGGTGACTGCCAGGGCCTGGGGCAGCAGGGAAGGGGACTCCTCTTAAAGGATGTGGCTTCCTTCCATTTGGTGAAAATGTTTTGGAACTAGACAGGGGTGGCAGGTGCACAGCACTGCGAATGCACTAAATGCATTTTATTCACTTTAAAGTGGTTAATTTTATATTTTGTGAATTTCATCTCAATAAAAATTAGGAAAAAAATAGAGGCCTTGAATTGGAAAGATCATAAGGTTATCCCAAGGGCAGAGGTCACTAGCCAGGTGGAGAGTCTGCCAGACGGAGAGGCAGGACACAGGCTCGACCACCGACCAGCAATGCCGCCCAGCACCACAGCTCGCTCCTCTGTGAAATGAGACTAATAACATCAGCCCTTCAAGACTCATGCACGGTGGTGAGTAAGACAGGATAGAAGTGCACATAGACACTTGCACTTTTAAACCTTATAATCCTACCGACAGAGTTATAAACATGCAAACATGCATACATCCAAACATGGCACTAGGGGGTCATCATTTTTGAGAAAAGAGTGTATACACAGTTCAGAATATTCTCCTCTCAATTGTGCACTGGGTAATACTTGCTTTCAGGAAAGTAGGTATTTGTGGGATTGCAACTTGTTGACAATACTAAAATAACTTCTCCGCCTAAAGCCTTTTCATGAATACAAAATAACTTTGATGTATTTTAGAAGGCCAATGGAGCACTATTAATGATTGTTTGAGAACAATATTGACTCATACTTGTGTCATCTTCCAATATTTTGAGACTTTTTCCATGGTCATGGTCATTAGATGTAATAAATCCAAAATCTTAGGACTGAAAAACACTTGGTTTTGGTTTCTAACCATTTACATATGTCATACCAACCATTTGCAACTTAATACTAATGGGCTCGATGGGTTTTTCTTCTTCTTATGAGAACAAGGCACTGAGACCAGGTTGGGGTTGGGAGCTGCTCTGGAGTCCTGGGAGAGTACACCTGTGGAGCAGGCGAAATGGATTATATAAAATCAGTGATTGTTTAAAGAATCAGCCTCTAGCCACCAAAAGGATAAGGCTGAAAAGCAAGAAAAACTTATTTCCCCCAGGGGGTGAGCCTGTATTTAATGCTTAATAGACACACTGGAGAGAATAAGGAAAATATGTACTGGATTAGTTTTAAAACTTCTAGAAGACCAATGCAAATAGTTAAGCAACAAATGAAGGTCTTTTGATGGTGATGACAATGATGATGATGATGATGACGATGATAACAATAACGATGATGATGGTGATGATGATGATGATGGTGATGATGGTGATGACAATAATGATGATGATGATGATGGTGATGATGATGGTGATGATGATGGTGGTGATGATGGTGATGATGATGGTGATGATGATGATGGTGGTGATGATGATGGTGGTGATGATGATGGTGATGGTGATTGTGGTGATGAAGGTCTAAAAATGGTCTGAAAAATGTCTGAGAACACACCCTTTCACAATATGCTTCAGTTTAAATAAAGCAGAAAGAATTCAGGGCTGAGAGAATGAAGCAGTTGTATAGTTGGGGCAAGTCCCTTCACTTCTCAAAGTTCAGAGTCTTCATTTTCTGTAAAAGGGAAAATAACAACGCTTCACACTGCCATGAAAAAAGCTGAGTGAGACAATATGCAGGCAGGAACAGCCATTTCTATACCACCACTCTAAATGCATTACAAATAATAACTCATTTAAATGTCTTAACAACAAGCGGGCAGGGGCTATTATTATCCCCTTATTTTACAGATAAGGAAATTGATGAAGAGAAGTGATCTGAATTATCCACAGTCACACAGCAAGTAAGAATGAAGTTGTGATTTGAACCCAGGCCATTAGACTCTAGACTCTGTGCTATCATCCATCATGCTATAGATAGAGGAGGAAAATATATATATATTTACACATATCTAAATAATGTTATAGATACATATAAAATATATGTGTGTGTGTATATGTATATATAATTCACTTTAAGATTAAATTGCCCACAAATTATGGTTTTTATTATAATTTATCCCAAATCTACTTGGAACAAGAGAAGAAAGATGCCAAATTTGGGTGGTCTCCTTAATTTCTCTCATTGGCAAGGACACAGACATGCACACACAGAGCCATATAGGCAAAAAGTTAAAATATTTACAACAGATTTGATTAGCTTCTCTTGTGCACATGGTTACTAGAGTTTGTTTTTCTGAATGCACACAAATACCGTATTTACTGGTGTCTGTTTAAAGCTACCCATGAATATCTTGAATTCCTGTCTTTATATCTCGTTTTATTTTATAAATGGCAGATGTAGCTTTGACCATCTAGTTAAATCACAAAACTCAAGGTACTTGAGGCCAAAGCAAAGTGTCATTTCTTTCAAGAGACATAGAAGGTGGTGGACGATACCCCGAGCCCACAGTGCTGCCATCTCAAATAGAAGCCTGTGAGTGGAGGAAGAAGAGCAGACAGTAATCGCCACCCAGCCTCGCATTCCCTTCCTCCCTTCTTCAGGGGTGCCTGATGGCATGACGAGCTCTCAGGAGAGATGTTAGAGGGGAACTGAGGCCGATTTCTGGGCAGCATCCAGCAGAGCTGCTGGGACAGGCCTCGGGGCATCTGGGCTCTATCAGCAATTGCTTCAGTAGAACCTGCAGAAATAAGATAATGAAAGATGAGTGAATGTAGATAGATGAAGGTATTTAAACTCTTCTCTAAATAGTCTGGTTATAGACTGAGATGGGAAGATACCCTCTGCCCTTGGGTGTGGTAGACCAGCAGTACATATATCTGAGGTCTGGTGGCATTTGAGAGTGGGCTGCCAATGAGACACCAGTCACGGGGCTGCATTTCTGGAAGGGTTAGTGAATCCTGAATCAGCCGAAAGGAGCTGTCTCCATGCTCAGCCACAGCAAGGCCTGGACTCCTGATGCCCAAATTCATCCTGATGGTCCCTGGAAAGATCTTGCAGGAGAGAGAAGGATAGCAAGCATTCTGTGATGACCCTGGGGGAAATACTTGAGTGCCTAGACCCAACTTATGGTTTGTAGCACACACTTTTAAATGTAAATTTATTTTATGATACTAAAAGAATTATAAACAAATAAAATCTTTGGCTTTAATCAAGGAATTTGAGAAATATACGATTCCTTTGAGTATAATACATGCATATTTGCCTCATAGAAACACATCAATTGTACTCACCCAAAATTCTTAAATGACACAATAGAATTACTCTAAATTTACTACTAGAATAACAGAATTCTACTAAATGTTCTCTAAATCTCCAAATATGTTTAAAGAAAACATGTGTTGTATAAATCATGATAAAAGAGAAACCAGCATGTGCTCCCAATCTTACTTGAATATTTCTTCAATTGAACCACATAATGTTGGTTTAGAAGATGCACATCATGTGGAATCAATCTCATAACTTATTTGGAATCTTCTCAAAAATGGGATATGCCAATCATTTAATAGTTTAATACGGAGCAATAAAGTGGAATACCACCAAATGTATACATATTTAATTAGAAGAAGGCATCCTCGGGACTCATCAAGGAGGAAGAACAGTTGTTGAAGGAGAAAGGTTACTTCTGTGGAGCCACCAGCCGCTGGTTTCCAAACCACATCGGTGTGTGCACATCTCATGCTGCCGCCCTTCAGAGAGAAGACACACCACCCAGAGGGCTCTCCTGGAGCCTCTGCTTGTGTGTTTGCAACCACGCCTTCCTCCAACTCTGTCAA
Source organism: Halichoerus grypus (assembly GCF_964656455.1). Lineage (NCBI taxonomy): Eukaryota > Metazoa > Chordata > Mammalia > Carnivora > Phocidae > Halichoerus > Halichoerus grypus. Next base: position 948,329 of record NC_135720.1, on the reverse strand, counting down.
CAGCAATCTCTGGACAATTGCTTTTGGAAACACTTGAGTCTGCTTTTGGCCATTTGGATTTCGTGTCCATATCTGTTCTCCTCAGTGTTGGGACTTGTTTGATGATTTGTTGCCATTTTGCCCCCAGGGGATCTTATGAACTCCTGAAGAAGCCGTGCCCATCACCATCCACTGGTGTCTTGCTCATGTGAGGTCCAGCCTCTGGGGGTTTCGTAAGGAAAGAGGCAACAAGTCACCCTCATCCCCTCATGAACCTGCAGAAATAAAGGCTGGGGATTCTCATCTTAAGCAAGAATCATGATAAAGGAGGCATTGCCACAAAGTAGTCTCTCAGGGCTGATCGTCAGGAGCCTGCATCTCTTTGGAAACATCCACAGCTCCGAGCTCCCTTCCGATGCTTAGAGCCGGGGGCATCGCCAACTACCCGCCGAGCACGCGTGGAAATACCGGTTGTGGAACAGAAGGCATGCCTGAACTGGGGCTGATCCAACAACAGAGCATGAATGAACTCCACCACTGAGAGCAAGAGGCAGGGGTATGATCGTTTCTGACTGAGAAACTGAAGTTTTTGGCTTAGGCTCACGAATGTGCACTGGGCTGCTCCCATCTGCCAGCGCGGCAATGCCAGAAACACACCTGTATTTCTCTTAGATCCTGACACTTCAGTTCTGGAGAACCAGGGCTCCACACAGAGGTGCTCTCAACATTAGCTTATTTAATAAAGAAAGGTTTAAACGTAACCGGTGTTGAACTGGCGTGGTGTGGGATGTTGAGAGGAGTCGAAGGGGTGGAAGTGAGCGCCCCGCATTACCCCGTGATCCGTGCGTGTGCCGGTGTGGGTGCACCAGCCGAGCCAGCGTGACGTCCGGCAGCCTTGTAGGCAGAACCGGGCACGACACAACAGTCTGGGACCATGACAGGAGACAGAGATGAGGGTTGGCAGAGAGCCTGTGAAAGCCCTCCGTCCGCTCAGTCCGTCTTCCCCAGACATGCACAGAACGCCTCCTCCAGGCCGGGTGAGGGCCAGGTGCCGGGAGGGCAGCGGACAGGACACGCTCGGCCCCACTCGCAGAGAGATGCAACCGATTCTCCAAGAAGAGTCATAAAGAACACGGTTAACAAGGGTGTGATAGCTGCGAGGAAAATAGGACAGGCGGCTCTGACCTGTGAAGCAGGGGGTCCAGGAAGCTTCCCGCAGCAAAGGACATTTAGGTCAAGGCACGAAGTCGAGCAGAAGGCACCTGAGGACAGAAGAAACGTGTGTGCTCGAGTGTCTGCGTGTGGATTTGGGGCGTGGAGGGCGGAGCTCGGGACGCAGAGTGTGCCCACTCAACTGTCCAGGAGGCCCGGGGAGGGGGGAGGCGGGAGGAACAGGCACAGGGAAGGGGCTGTTGGCGCTTCCTCGCTTCTGTGAGGGGAGTAGGAAGACACGGCGGTTTGCGTCTCGAGGGCGGCTTCCTGAGAGCTGTGTCTCCAGAAGTCGCACCTGGCTACTTTGTGCTCATTGAAACAGAACATGAGGATGCGCACATGCAAATCAGTTGAATGTTGACAGCATGTTAATGGATCCATAGCAGATGCCTCACAACGGATGGCCGTTTGCCATCTCATCTCCCTTCTGAGAGTTTGGGAGAGTTCTGCATCCCTCACAGAGAAGCTGTTTTCCAGCCTCCCTGTGGGGCAGGGGGAGCCCTGTGCTGGAGGGGGAGGGGGCCGGGCACCCAGGGCGGCGTCTTCAGCCCTTCCCTGATGGATTAGGGCATGGCGCCCCAGCTCTGCAGACATGGCGGTAAGCCACGGTCCCCGAGGTGTGGCCCAGCGGGAGCAGGAGGGGGCTTCCTCGTTTCCACCGGGCGGCGTCACAGAGCTCCTGTCCTTGTGCACACACATCACCAGATGCCCTGTCCCTGCTTTCAGACCCCACTGTTTGCTGTGGTCGAGGCACGATGGAGTATTGCACACTTGTACCAGAACTGGAATTCTTATGAGTAGGAAAGGCATTTTGAGCCTCAGCCACACAAGGGAATCAGGTGCATGAATGTGGCTGGCGAGAAGGCGCCCGGAGGCAAGTCCCCCTGGAGTTAAGGGTGTCCAGGCGCTGGGTCCTGCCCTCCCCTGCACCGCAAGACCTCTAGTCCCAGCAGAGCATCTCCACCACAAGTGTTTCTGAAACCCCCCGCGATGTTTGCCTTTTCCTCCCTCCAGCGTTACACAGCTGGAGGCTCTGGGGCGAGCAGTGGCTCACTTCACGTGGCAGGCATGCAGCCCTCTGGGCACGGGTGAGGGCTGGCATGGGTGCTTGGAGGCCTCCCCGTGCCGAGTAAACACTGAACTCCACTCTCAGGTGGACAGTTGCTTGCACAGAGCGTCGAAGGTGCGCTTGCTGCTTCTGCCTGCCCCGGGGCAGTTTCTGAAGAACGAGCTGCGATGCTCACTGGCACGGTGCTCACAGGAGCCCATGGAGAGCTGGTGTGGGAGAGGCATACCTTTCCGTGCACAGCAAGACGGGCTGAACCAGACTCCCGGAGAGCACACCTCCAGTCCTCCTAGAGGTTTGGATCCCAGAGGTTGTGGTCCACGTGCAGGTGGAAATAGCCTGTCCACGCCTGTCCCACAGGAGGAGGCAGCCCCCTGAGCCCCTCAACCCTGCGGGGTCTCCCAGGTCAGGCCCTGAGCGATAATCACGGGCCAGCCTTCCTCCCAGTACCCACTCACCTGTGAGGTTCTGGCAAGTTGCATCCATCAGGTGGGGGTTCTTCTAGGTGACAACTAGGGCTCATTTCAAACATAAGCCGTTCTACTCAAAAGTGGACTCTGAGAAAGTTTAAGAAATGCATAGCACTTAGATATTCCCTCATCTTCCCAAAACTGCTAACTCTGGGATTCGACTGTGTGGTCTCCGACAGTATCATGTGCCTGTGTGCATCTCCGTGGCCCCCCAGCTTTCTCAAACAGACAGACCCCTCTCTTGCAGACCCAGACACGTTTACCTCTGCACCCCTCACACTCTTCTTTCTGCCTCTTCGGATTTTCCACACCCAGCACTATTCCCTTGTACACCCATGTTTTTATAAGGTTTCAGAAAGAAACATGCATATCACAGTCCTCTTTGTGGGATAGCATGAGCTATTAAACCATTGGCCAAAAAATGACATATTACATAATATTGTTACATCATGGGTCACTGATACTCGGTCCTAACATCGACAATCCGCAGATGGAATAAAAGCATGAAAACCATCTTAACATTTAAAAATTCTACCCACTAATTCATCCTGCCAACTGCAAAATGACCTCACTTAGTGGCAAATCTCTTCAACGCAGTCTGTGGTGCACCAGTGACTCAGGGAGCAAGGGTGGAAACCAGGGCCACAGCCACAGGGTAAAAATCACAAGCTGGTGTGTCCCTCACTCCTTCTGCAACAAGAAATTGCCCTTAAGCAAAAGGCAGTTACTGCTTCTCTCTTTTCTGCTGGCTTCCTCATGGACACATTCTGATTTTTAAGACTTGCCTCCCACAAAATATGCACTTTCTTTAGTGCTTAATTTGTGCCCAAGTCAGAAACCCAGGCCCCTCCTGCATCCTTGCTGGCCACACCCACTAAGTAACTGAAGATGGTTTCTCCCCAAATGTCCCATTAATTCTCTGTTATCACCACTGTGATTCTGATCCTAATAACGTCCAGCCCAGAGGCAGAGGTGGGTTACCCATGAGGCTCAAGAAGGTTAAATATTAAGACTTCTCACCTGGCGTGTATGTGTGCATGTGTCTGTGTGCATATGTACGTGTGTGCATTAATGTGCATGTGTGTGTGTGCATGTGTCTGCATATGTATGTGTGCGCATTAATGTGCGTGTGTGTGTGCACGTGCGTGCACATGTGCAAGCATGTGTGTATGCATGTGTTGTGCATATGTATGTGTGTGCATTAATGTGCGTGTGTGCACGTGTGTGTGGGTGCACATGTGCAAGCATGTGTGTGTGCGTGTGTCTGTGTGTACATGTGCACGCATGTGCAACCGTATGTGCGTGGGCATGTGTCTGTATGCGTATGTGTGTGTGCATGCATCTGTGCGTGTGCATGCATGTGTGTGCGTGTGTGTGCACATGTGTGCACATGTGTGTGTGCGTGTACCTATATCTGTGTGCATGTGTGTGCATGCATGCATGTGTGTGCATGTGCTCGTGTGCGTGTGTGCACATGTCTCTGTGTGCACGTGCAAGTGTGTGTGTGTGTGCAGGCATGTTTGTGCATGTATGCGCACGCACATGCAGGCATTTTACTCGCAGAAGTTAGATGTTGTCACAGCAAACTCTGAAGACTGCTGTGTCTCCCGCTGTGTCAGGTGACATTGGGTGACCCTGGGCATCGTTGGGCATCCCTTGCGGTTTGCACTGGGGAGTATTCAGTCCTGATTGCATGGTTTCTACTGCTTCTGTGTGGGTGTCACTGCTCATGGTCCTGGTCCGGGAACAGCCTCAGGAATACACCTGCTTCCAACAGTATTGATGCCAAAATGAATACTTCCTAACTCATTCTGTACCACAGTTTTGATTCTTATTTCTTGTAAAGAGGGCCCTCAAAGCCTCGTATGTTTTAGGTCCCCCCCACCCTGCCCCTGCACGATCAGCACCATTGCCGTGGCTTCTACCTGGTCCCCCCTCCTGGCTGGCCTCTCCAGCCTCCACACACCCAGAGTCATCTTTCTGTAATGAAAATCTCACCTTCCCCTCTTTCGCAGCCCCTCAGGTTCCTTGATTTGTTCGCTATCCAGACTGGGTCTGGGTGGTGCTCTTTCGATTGGAGGCCCCTGAGTCTACAATGCATCTCAGGCCTTCCTGAGAATCAAGCTCGGTGTCTGTTGCTAAGTGAACCCCTCTCCCAACTTGTGTGCTTCCACCTGAGCTGCTCGAGGCACACCCCTCCTGCCCCACTCGGAAAGAGCGGGCGGGCGAGATGCTCAGGCCAGGGAACCAAGTAGGTGGTGAGGGGTCTGAATAGTGTTTAAGGGGGACAACTAAAAGGTAAATCTGATATTTATATCTGGACTTATTCATAGCGTGACCACTGTACCTCCTTTCCCGGGACCCATCCCGGTCTGTGGCCACGGGGCAGTGGATGTTCACAGCCAGCCTCAGTCACGCTCCGCACTGTCCCCGTCCAGGTGGTGAACGGTGTAGCCCCGCCTTACACACCACAGGCACACACACCCTGCTAACTCACACGGAAATAGAGACACATCCTCACCCTATCATCATCGTTATTACTGTTGGTATCCTGAGTGTGCACATTATTTAAAACAACTTAATCTTACATAAAAATCACTTTAATAAACCACAGCAGTATTAGAATGTTTAAGAAATAAGATGTGGTGAACATGAGAAACATAGTAATTTCGGCTCCCTGGAAGGAAGCATTAAAACCCATGAGCATAGGACAAGTTTGGACCATCTCGTAAGAGACCATAATTATAAGTCCTTTAATTATAAGACAAAGAGCCAAAACTTTAACTGTGACACAGAGGAAAGCTATGCCTTTTTTTTGACATCTGCCTTTCTACTAAAAAGTAAAAGCTTTCCCTAAGCTTTTGGGGAAATCAGGACAACACAAAAAATCATAATCACAGAATAATGCCAGGACGTGTAGGTTGGTGCATGGTAAATGTTCCGATTATTAAACATGGGTTGTTCTACCAACAGAAGCTATAGGTTATAAGCCAAAATCGCTCCTTTTATCTCTCCCAGGCCCATCATCCAGCCTGACCACAGCCTACTTGAGCCCACCCTGGTGGCAACTAACTCCTTCTGCCTCTTCCCCACAGCCCTGGTGACTTTCCCCACATGCACTTCTCTAAAGATAAAAAGCAAGTCCCAGCCACAAAAAAATCACATTCTTGTCAAATGTCTGTGTATCTCTACCAAAAATAGAAGTATTATTTTCTTCTCAGTATTCCAATTCTGAAAGTGATGAAAGTGATAAGCTCTGAGAAGAACAGTAAGGACTAGAGATGGGCAGAGTCTATATGCAGAAAGGGCGCCACGAGGCCTGGGACTCCTCTAATGCAGGTTCCCCTGCGGACTCTGGCTAACACTGCGTTCCCTGAAACACCTGCAGAGTGAGGAAGGCTTCTTTGTCCAAGACGCAGCTGAGGATCTGTGCTATAAACTGTGAGGAATAAGAAGTGAAAAACACACTGTTCCTACTCTCCAAGATCTTAATATTTAATCGGACAAAATTAAACAAATGCATAAATTATCGTACCACAAACCATAGTATAAAGACCTTAAAGAAAACTGAAACACCCTTCAAAGTAGCATTTTTAAACAAATATATGTTCCTCAAGTTATTGGAAAGAAACAGCGGACGGGGATCTGCTTCCTGCTGAGAACATCGGAGATGTGAAAAGCACCAGCAGGGGCAACTAGAAGGGCCTGGTGGGGCGGTCAGAGCCACAGAGGTCAGGAGGAACTCGTGCCCCACTCACTCTAGAAACTGGCGGACATGCAGTGAAATAACGAGAGACACGCCATGTCTGTGTGAGTGGCATAATAAGGCGGCTCGCCCGCACACACATCCATCTCACCCTGTCCATGGAGGGTGCCTGGAAGCAGCGACACCCCAGTGGCCGTGAGCACACCTGAGGCCCAGATGTTGACTTCTAAGTTCCCTTCTCCATGAGAAGCCCACAGGCTCCGTGGAGAAATGACTGCTTCTAGGACCAATCGGGATGGAAATGTACACGATGAGCCCAGAACTTCTTATAATGCTGGAAAGTGAGGATGGCGGTCAGTCATTGGGACCCAGGAGGCTACCACCAGAGCCCCCGTGGCCCAAGCTGGACCAGTTAGCGTAACAGAATAAAGTCGTACTGGACTATAACCCAGATATAAACACCCGTAAGTCCACACTGACATAAACTCATGATCGAATAAGCAAATAAAAGGGAGACAATAGACAAATCTGTGCACGAGAATTCTGAATAACTTATGTAAATGCTCCACTGACAAGGGAAACCACCAGCCTACACCCCAAGTGTGGCCGTGCATAGTGCCCCTTTCTAGAGGACAGTCCAGAGTTTTTACAGTGGAGACACCTGACACACACCTTCCTGACCTTCTGGTGAGACTCAGGGGAGCAGAGGGCTTATCATTTGATTAATTTTGTAGCCCCCCAGGTTGGTGTGTGTTCAGTGTGAAGCTCCTACCCCCGAGAACTTTCTTCCTCTTATTATCTTCTCAGTGATTCAATAGAGAAATAAACTTGAGTCATTCCTGCTGTGGGGACCCAGGAGAAGTTATGCACGAGCTCAAGAAATCTTGTGGTAGACAGGATGGGTTCTTAGGCTCACAGAGAGATACAAGGTGCTTAAAATGCATGTGTGTTGTTATTGGTGTAGATGTTCTATTTCCTCACTCTATATGGGGCAATTTCTTGTATCAGCTTCTATTAAAAATCAGTTCTGGAATTGTGCTCTGACTTAAATAAACTTTAACAAAGAGGCTTGCACTAGTGTTCAGGCCTGTCCCACAGCAAGGACTCAGACGGATGCTCTGGGTGGAGATGGTACACTGGTCCTACAGCCCCAGTACCAGTAGGCCGTGCTCAGCTAGCAGACAACCAAGGACTCCGGGATGATGGAATAACTTCCATTCCCACCTGCATGATTGTGTAGCTGTGACCTGGGTGGCAGGTGGGCCGAGGGGCTGCTCGGGGATGCCCCACAAGCCTGCGGACACGCCTGAGCCCGGAGCAGGGACGCAGGGCCTTCTGACACGCATGCCTTGCAGGGCCTCCCGTTGGAACTGGCACTCTCTCCCACATGCAGCCCACGGCCCCGGAGGGTCACAAGATGCAGCCTTCTGGAGGGAGGCTACACTCTTCGGGCAGCAACGGGCAGAGAGGAAGGATAGAACCATCTGCTACGGACTCTAGAACCCAAGCACAAGGTTTGGGTTTCATCCCATGATACATGCAAAGTTATTCAAGGGTTTAGAATGAGGATATGATAAAAGCAGAGACTGAAGACACTCAATCTAGAAGCTGATTGCAAGAGAAAAGATAAAACTATCAAAACACCCCAGTGCCCTAGCCATCAAAATCAGTTATAGATGTTTCTCAAATTATTTTAAGAGATAATACCTAACTAGCTAAAAACTAGAACCTTGGACTACTCAAACATGACTGTCTCACAGAGGCCCAAAGTGCCCTCAGACGTGGGCAATGGAAGGGAGGTGTGGGGCCCAGAGCGTGGTGTGGGGAGTCCGTGGGGCCCGCTTCCCACCCTCAGAAATAGAAGAAAACACACTGTCCTGGGAAGATATTCATCCTGACTTGAAGTGTACTGTTAACAAAATATATTGACTTACAGCTCTAAGTAAAAGTCTTCTGTTATCTCATTAAAACATAGAAATTACACACATCAGGTCTTTGTCGGAAAAGATAATTATTCAAGGTCTGGGGGTCTCCCAAGAGCATGGCCCCACAGGGCCACAGGCTTGGATCAGGTGGGGACACTGTGCTAGCCATCAGTCAAGAATACTGTCTGGGTAACTGTTCTAAATACCTAATACAGACTGAAAACTTTTTTACATATGGAATCCAATGAATTAAAAGTATATTGTGAAATGTTCTCTGCAATTGATCCTGTTACCCACCATCTCTGTCCCTCCTCTCTTTCCCTGTCTCTCATTAAAGGAATAGTGCTTATGGTGCATGTATTCTCTAAAGATAAAGCCCCACTTGTTTAAGGGATGGAGCACTGGGTGTTCTACACAACTAACAAATCATGGAACACTACATCAAAAACTAATGATGGACTATACGGTAGCTAACTGAACATAATAAAAAAAATTTAATCTAAAAAAAACCACTACATAGAAAAAAATTAAAATGTGATGACTTAAAAAAAAGGGGGAGGTCGAGGCGCCAAACCTGAGTCTGCAGTTGGCTTTTGTCCTGCCTTCTGCAGCGGGGGGTGGAGAGCAGGGGGCAAGAGGTGCTGGTGGAGGGGCTGACGCATCTCCCGCCTGAATCTAGACACTCACCGCGGGTTGCCAACTGCTGCTTCATCCAAATCGGGCCTCTCATTAAAATACTCATTTGTGGGGGAAGGTTAGTTTTGGTTCATATTCATTTTGATTTTCTTTATTGTTATTTTTGGGGTGGAATTTCTTCCTGAGCTGAGGGATGATGGCAGTGTGGGGGAATATTTGCTAAGTTGTTTTGTTTTCCACTCATATTCATATTAAGAAATATATTGGCTTTAAAGCATTAAACTTTGACTGACTTGATTCTTTTGCTACTTTTCCTTTGAGACAACAATAATGCAAACTGTACTCTAGACTATCCCTTTTAAATTCCCTTATTGTGTTCATCTCTGATGTGCCCTAGCAAACTAGCAGAAGCCTGGTCACCTCCAAGGGGCAGAGCAAAACGGCCTCCGACCCCAGGTCCCACCCCTCACACGGAGCCCGTATAGCATGGGGTTCTGCTGTGGCAACAGGACCTCACCAATGGGAGGCTCTGTCCATTTTCCAAGTCTGGACTCTGTTCCTCACTCAGCTGGTTGTTATTAGGGCCTTTGCAGTAGCAGCAAGAGATTAACCACGGCCAAGTCGCTGCATCCTAACACAGACAGCCAAAATCCAATATGCCACATCCAAAAGGAGGTGAGAGGAACAGGAGCACATGTGGTTTCCATGTGCTCACTCGTCTAGGACTCTACAACACCATTTCAAGATAGACCAAACTGTTCAAAAATCCACAGGGTGATGTGCATTTAATTTAAGTAACATCGGTGAGTCTTAGGGATGATAATGGCTTTTCCAATTCAGTAAGAGGGAGTCGGTTCATAACAAGCTAACGCAGCATAACAGAAAGGAGAGCCCTGGGGTGGAAGCTGGAGCACGTCTCTGACAGCCATGCAGGAGCCAATCTTGGGTCCAGTGGGGAGTCAAGCCTGGGTCACTTCATCCATCAGGTTTAAAATATACAAAGCAATGAAAATGAAAGGCTGCACTTTTGTACCCACGGCAAGTCAGGAAGGCTGCTTGGCGGTTCCAGAGGAATGTTTCTGGCTTATGGTCCCTGGGAACCGGGGTGACTCCTTCAAATGGCAAGCACTTCAAATACTTGCTGGAAACAAACAAGGACACACAGAGCTCCTTCTTGGAAGCTGCTGGTCACATCAACTGCTGCTAGCTCGCCTTCCCTCCCCACTCGCGTGGAGCTGCAAACCACATTCAACAGTGCGGGCACACCACACTCGATTTAACCCTTCCACTTGCTAGCCACGGTGGTCATCCACTCTCTGCTGTTGGAAGCAACACGGTATTGATCAATAGTATACAAATATTTTCTTATTTTACCATGTTTTTCAGAAAGTAGTTTCCATTTCTGCCCTCATGACAAACTACATTTCCCGGACTATTCTCTTCCTGAAAACAAAGTGCTAAATGCAATTTGAAAATCATCTTTTTAACTGCCCTGCTGAGCTGGCCAGAAAGTAAGGAGCCCTCAGTTGCCCAAACCTAAAGTGTACACGGGAACCTAGGGAAGTAAGAGAGGCTGGGGCAGCCCCCGGGCAGCTGACAAGCTCTAAGGAGACAGTGGGCTCTTGCAAGTGCTGCTCAGGCATGTCTGCAAAGAAGACGTCTAAGAAGTCTAAGAAAGGAGCTGAGGGGCCACCACCTCCTCACCTTGAGAAGCAGGCTCGTTCGGGCATCCAAACAACCATGCAAAAGGGGAGCCCCCACGCCCGCCCCCCAGAGGACCTGCAACCACAAGCCAGGTCTTCACCACACTGAGCCTAGATTCAGAGCAGTTCCAGCCAGGAAATCCTTCAGATCAATGCTGGGTTGTGGGTCAGGCTTTGTCTTGACTGATTAGAGTTTTTTAGATTTCATTTTGTCTAGTTGACCTATCAGTTGCTGAGAAAAAAGTGTTAAGATCTGGCCCTGGTTGTGCAATTATCTATTCCTATTTTTAATTTGGTCAGTTTGGCTTCATGTGTTGGGGGGTCTCTCATCAGGCACCTGCACCTTTGTAATTGTGTTGACTCCCTAATGAAGAGAAGAGAATTTCATCATTGCAAGCTCGTCCTTTATCTCCAGCAGTGCTCACCACGTGGAAGGTTCTTTTCTTTGACATCAACACACTTACTCCAATGACTTCCTCTCAACATCCACATGGTCTATTTTTCCAACACTTTATGTTCGACCTATCTGTGTCTTCTTGTTTAAAGTTTGTCTCTGTAGGCAGCATATAGTTTGTACTTGCTTTTTATCCACCCTGACAATCTCTGCCTTTTATTTGGAGTGTTTAGGCAGTTAACTTTTAATGTAATTACTGATGAGATTTAATGCAGTCTAGCATTTTATTTATTGATTTCTGTTTTTCCCCCTTAGACTTTTGTTTTTTGTTCTACACACACACACACACACATATTTTTCATAAATATATCTTTCATAAAGTCATCTTCCATATCTTTTATCTTCTTAATCCATGAAACGGTGAGCAAGAGAGACAAGTATCATTTCTCACAAAAACTAATGTGGTTTTGGCAATCTCTTCTTGTAGCCTCTAGATTTTTTATTCCATAAAAATGTATTTCATGTTATTCGGTGCATAAAAATCTAGAGATGTTAAAAGTTCTCTTAATTTTTATGATTTTAATAGGCATGGGATCCCAGGTTTTGTGAGGCTTAAATGTTATACAATTTTCTCTTTAAGGCAATTATACACATAAATTTAGGAACACATGAGAATATTTATTTAAGATAAAAGAATAACATAAATTAAAAATTTTAAAGATGACAATTGCCATAAGCATCACACAATCCAGGAAATAGCATGATGTTTTAATCATTTAGCTGCACAGCACATCCACTCTGTGACCCTAACTGTGTTTTCTGCACACTGGCTTGTCTTTTCTTCTAAAGTATTCCTATCATGACACTGAGGTGGTCAGCAGAGTTGGTGACTAGAGCATTTCAAGAAGTCACCCCAGTGTAAGGACACAGAAGTGACAGGGCCCCACACACATCCCACTAAAGCTAACCCAAAGCACCCTGAATCCAATTCCTCCTCACCCACTGAGAAGGCCCTGCAGCAATCCTAGAGTCCTCCCACAGTGGGAAGCAGGGGCTGGAAAGAGGCGGTCATAAACGCCTGTTAAAGTTTCACAACAATGGTAGCATGAGCATGCTGCTGTGGCAACCCAACAGGTCTGGGGAAGAGCCTTACGCCTCAGCGCTGTCAGCCTCATGGGAAACCCACTTCTCAGAACAAATGACTGAGAATAACCAACATTTACTAAAGGTCTTGCTTCTTCCCTGGCATCACCAGGATTCTGCCACATCTTGGGGTCTCTTCTTGGTTTTCCATTTCTTAGCAACATCAGGTGCCAGGAAACCCTGGGGCGACTCACAGTTTAAAGAGAAGTTCTTTAAATAAAAGTCTTCCCTTCATGTATTTATTCATGCAACAAATATTTAATGAGCCCTATTGTCCTCCAGGCTCTACCCCAGTTCCTAGAGATACAGCACCATGAATGAAACAGAGAGTTCTTTCCCTGATGGAGTTGACAGGGCTGAGGAGATAGGCAGTCACTGACAGGAGATTATTATTATGGGAATGCAACAGTCATAGAAAGACATTCGCTAGTGTGCACTAAAGTGAGATCAATTCAACCCATAAAGCCTTCCTGAAATCTTACAAGAGTTATACACAGTGAAGACATCTAACTGGGGTCCAGCTGATAATTTGGAAGAATTATGAGAGATAAAAATTATCAGAGAACACGTGCTCAGAGTGAAGCACTTAGATTTCAACCGTACTCCTTAATTTGTAAAAAATCCAGGCTTCAAAACCTACCTCACCTTGCAGGGTTTCTGTCTGTTTTAGATGAGGTAATAGATCACAGTGGTGGATGCCACGTAAGCTCTGGTGGCAGTTATTTTAAATGATCGTTTAAACTGCTTATCACACTAGTAATAGTCATTTTAGATAATGTTATTATTAAAATAGGAATCTAAAAATTGACTGACGAGGCCATGTTCAACTAATGTTCTGTTTCCAAGAGATATACCTAAACAAAGCAACTCATAAAGATTAAAATTTTTAAAAGCACCAATCACACAAGCAAAAAGAAGGAGGATTACCCATGTGATAGTTTATAATGTACCATTTAAGGTAAAATAGCTGAATATACCAGAAAAAATCATTTCTAACACAAATGAGACAAACTCTGGAAAAGTCGACTCTCTACCAACAGGGTATGAATGTCTACTTTCTGTTCCAGTCGACACCCAGAGGAGGTCCCTCGTGCATCGACAACTGGAGAAAATGTCCAGTTCCCAGAGTCCAGCAGATGTTGAATATCTTTCTGCCAGACTGCGGCAAGATCTTACCATGTTCCGTCTCCAATTTTCAAACCTAAACCAGAAAAAAACACGCTTCGATATAGGAGACTGCAGATAAATGCCACTCTGCGGTGCATGAGCACCACAGCCGGCGGGCCTCGCAGGGCTGCAGTCTCCTGACGGGTGGGGACAGGGTGGCTCCTGGTGGGGGTGGCACGTCCATGGCCCATGGGGACCCTGCTGCTGATGGGAGGAACTCCCCTCTGAGGTGGGCACAGACAGAGGGGGACCAGACGCCACCCCACCGCTCCGAGTGGCCCAAGACTTTAAGACTTCCCAAAATTATAATTCATTATACTTCAGACTCATCTGGCCCATTTTCACAGGTAATTGCTCCCTGAGTCAGAGAATCATGATGGCTCTTTTGTTTTAGTTCTTGGTGACTTCTTTCCTGTTTCCCTGATGTTTAGTAGGAATTTGGAAGTGGACATATAGGAAACATCAGCAAGAGGCAGCTGAAAGTCCTAATTAGTATTTTAAGAGCACTTTTTAGGATTTTACTCATTAAAATAATAATTGTACTCATTAAAATAATTCCATAATAAATCCTTCAGTAAAGCAAAGTAGACGTTTACAAAGCAAATAACCTTCATGCATCAATCCCTAAACGTTTCTTCCTACATTTATAAGAGGTCCTTTATGTCCAGGACTCCTGACTCAGATTTCATGCGACGTAAAGTAATCGAGGCTCATTTTGTCAGCCCACGCTGCCTCTGCAAGAGGTGACCTCACCAATAATAGGCTCCTTCTGAAGAACAGGGTGGCGCCGCGTGATGGAGGTTGAGATGCTAATCTCATCTACTGTCCCGCTGGGCAGACCGCTCCAAGAAGGATGAGTAAGGCTCGGGCCTAAAATATCTCCTTAATGGCACATTTTTTTCAAGATGAACGTCCTCCCAGATAATTGCTGCCCTTGTGATAGATCTTCATGGGGAGTGTGGGCCAAGCCGGGGTTGGACGGGAGGAGTAGACTGGAGGAGCTGAAGGAGATGTTGGGGTATCAGCCGGCATTTCAGCCTCTTACAGCAGCAGGAGGAGGGGAGGAGGCCAGAGTCTCTGCAGGTGGCCCAGAGGTGGCAGGAAGACCAGGCATGTGCAAGGTGAGGAGGAAGGGTCCAGTGGAGACACTGATGGGGCACCCCGGAGCAGGCACCCCTCAATCCACTACGAACACCAAGGCTTGTTTCCATGGTGGAGAGCTTCAGCTCACAGGACAAAGTGACAGGACGCGGGCACCAACAGTGAAGGTGCCCTGGCTGGACGTGCCCTTCCTGAGCCTCGGTCCTGTCCCCACAGCGGTGCACGCACAGCGCTCACGTGACCCCAGAGTACCATCTGCGCAGAAGTTCTGGTCGTCCCGAAACACAAAACTTCTCAGAACAAACAGCCGTTTTTCCGTCTCTCCAGGCTGTGGGTCAGCAGGGTCTCTTTATTACCTCTGGGGTCTTCATGGTAACCTGAGACCCCAAGCTTCTGCCAGCCTACAGGGCTCTGAGAGGGCTTTTCCAACACCCAAAAGCAGATTGGTGCCCCCGTGTGCTTCCATGAAGGATATGCTGGAAGCTAGCACTTCCCAGGCTGCTGAGTCCCCACCCCTACCCGCTTTGTCCCTCGTAAGTTCCTGAGGTCCTGATGGCAGGACCATCATACCCACTATTGTAACCAAGAGTGGTTCAAGAGCCCAGCACAACTCTTTGTTGAAGGAAGGAGGGATGGAGACTAAGGGAAAGATGGGAAGGATAGAGATAGAGGGAGGGATGGTGAGGGATGCATGGGGAAGGAGACATGTGGAGGGAGAGATGGGGAGGGATAGATGGGGAAGGAGAGATGGGGAGGGAGAGATGTGGAGGGAGATATGGGGAGGGAGAGATGGGGAGGGAGGGAGAGATGGGGAGGGAGGGAGAGATGGGAAAAGAGAGATGGGGAAGGGGAGATGGGGAGGGAGAGATGGGGAGAGAGAGATGGGGAGGGAGAGATGGGGAAAGAGAGATGGGAAAAGGGAGATGGGGGGAGAGATGGGGAGAGAGAGATGGGGAGGAAGAGATGGGGAGGAAGGGAGAGATGGGGAGTGAGAGATGGGGAGGGAGAGATGGGGAGGGAGAGATGGGGAGGGAGAGATGGGGAGGGAGAGATGGGGAGGAAGGGAGAGATGGGGAGTGAGAGATGGGGAGAGAAAGATGGGGAGGGAGAGATGGGGAGTGAGAGATGGGGAGAGAGAGATGGGGAGGAAGAGATGGGGAGAAAGGGAGAGATGGGGAGTGAGAGATGGGGAGAGAGAGATGGGAAAGAAGAGATGGGGAGGGAGAGATGGGGAGGGAGAAATGGGGAGGGAGAGATGGGGAGGGACTGATGGGGAGGGAAGCATAAGGAGGAGAGGAGGGAGGGAGGGAGGAAACTCAGTCTATCAGTCAGGAGGATGCAAGGCGGAGAGTGCCAGGTGCCCCAGAGAGCACAAGGACCACCGTGCAGGATGTGGCGTGGATGGCCTCTGAATAAACAGGATCCATCCAGGGAAAAGGAGAGAAAAGCATCTTCCAGACAGAACACGGAGACGTGCAGGGGGCTGCTCTGAATGGCTATGCATTTGCTAAAGGGCAGATGGAGCTTCATATTTGGAAAAGTACTGGAAACAGCTTCACAGAGAAAACTGTGTTCAGCCGTTTTTTTAATAACTCAACATGCTATAAAGCACAGTATTAATGATACTGTGCTGTGGCCATTTCATGGTTTTGGCGAAGGAAACCCAGCGGTTTCTCTGATCTCCCCTACATCTCCTTCTGCAGGGCGCTTGCTTGGTGCTCCGGATGAACTGGGATCCCCCAGTCACGCACTTGGAAGGATCAGCAAAACCTGAAACTCCTGGACACAAAAGTTATATTCATGGAAGAGAGGCACTGCATTTCTCAGCAGTGGAAACTCTGGGTTTTTATTTTAATGTACATCTGGTCCCTCAAAATGATTTAGTTCATGAAGATCTAAAGCAATTCTTTTAAGAGCATTTTCTGTTCCAACATGTATAAAAGTGCCCGAGAAGAACACAGGTCTGTGTTTGCAGTGACTTCAAAGCTCCATGTTATCACTGCCTCATTTGCTCATATTAGACACTCATGACCTGAGGAAGAAACATCATCATTTTCTACCCACCAGTGTATTCCCCGTGCCAACCCCAGTGCCTGAAAAACAACAGGTGCTCAATAAATATTGTTGAAAAATTAAATGAGCGTGTGAATAAATATCACCAAGAACTCTGAATTATTTAATCTATTTGATGGAAAATTAGAATCCATGAATAAATACCACCTCCTAAAAGAGAAACAGAGCAAGGAAATGCCCAGGGTGCCGGGTACACTTGGAGGTCTGCCCCCAGAGCCGGACCCCAACTCCCGCGGGGAGAAGCGCCACCGGCCAAACAGGTCAGCTCGTGGAGATGGAGCAAACGACAGAGGCAGAACTGTGGCTGGGTCAGGGCTGCTTCGGCCGAGGTCCTGAGCCCGCAGGGTAACTGAGTCTCGCAGCAGAAGTCAGAGACTCCGTAGAGCAGGAAGACAGGATGGGATCTCTGCTCAGACCCTGGATCTCTAAGCCTTCCCTACCAGCAGCGAGGTCCCTATTCTGAGGGCCTGCAGCATACGTCTGAATCTTTATTTTCAAAATCTTAATTTTCTTAAAATAGCTGGAGAATGTGTTTCTTTTCCTCGCAGTGAAATAATCCCTGCGTAAAGCACAGAACAGCATTCCATCGGTGGCCTCACCAGACCCGAGCGGCGCCCTTGGACTTCTGTTTGCAGAGGGACCAGAAAAGGAGCACGTTACATGGCAATGACCTCCTCATCTTTTTAATTCTGATTTTTTTCCAGACATTAAAAGGAAGTGTTTTGAACAATCCTGTGCCAAAGTAAGAAGCTCAAAATACAAAGGTTGTTGAATCAGTTTAATACAAGTAGCCAGAAACAAAAGGAAGCAACGAGTTAGATGAAGGCACGTAGCACAGCCTGGAGCACGCTGTGTAAACCCTGTGTGGTGCGGTGTTCATGGTCCCAGCCCCCTCAGCCTCCTCAGACCCCGTGGCTGGTTGTGCGGAGGAGAGAAGAGAGGTTGCACGGGGCTCGGCGGCGTGCCACTAGCTGTCTGCCCACTGAGCCGCTGGGAATGTCCCCCGGTGCTTCCACATTCGTTCAGCTGGGAATGTCCCCCGGTGCTTCCACATTCGTTCAGCTGGGAATGTCCCCCGGTGCTTCCACATTCGTTCAGCTGGGAATGTCCCCCGGTGCTTCCACATTCGTTCAGCTGGGAATGTCCCCCGGTGCTTCCACATTCGTTCAGCTGGGAATGTCCCCCGGTGCTTCCACATTCGTTCAGCTGGGAATGTCCTCCGGTGCCTGTGTTGGGATGGAGTCATCTTGCCCTGGGTGGTCACCTAGGACCTCGTAAACCCTGAGACTCGTGTGGCTCCCGCGTACGGCGTGTATCTTGAATTCTTGGTCCTCCACCTTTTCTTCCCCTTTGTCTTGTGACGCCTTGGCCCGTTTCCCTGGCGATCGCCTGTGTGTTCTCTGTACCCGGGAGCTCGTTTTATTGCTGCTGCAGCTTGTTTTGTTGTAGGTCCCACAGGTAAGCGAGGCCACGCAGTATTTGTCTTCCTCCTCCATCTTATTTCATTCAACAAAATGCCCTCAAGGTCCATCCATGTTGTCACAGATTTTATTTTAGAGCCAGATAGTATCAATCGATCAAAATTCATAGGAAACAGTAACCCATAATCTAAATTCTAAAAAACAACTATCAGCTGTTAACACAGTTATACATTTATTTCTTCCATTTTGTCCTATAAAATATAAATGAATTTTTTCTATTTTGTCTGCTGCTGTGTCCCCGGCCCCGCCAACGATGCCTGACACGGGCTGGGTGTTGAGCAAGTGGATGAGTGAATTCATGCACGGTGCACGTTTGCACACGTACACCCCTAGAAACAAGAACATGCTTCACACACCACTCTGCAGCCGACCAGTCGCAGGAATACTGTCTACAGTGAATGCCTTTCCATGTCTCAACTGGTTTCCTTGGCTTTGTGAGACCCTACAGCTGCTTGCTTCCCTGTCCTGCAGCCCAGGGCAGCTACAGAGGACCAGCAGCCCTCCATCTTGTGTCATGGCAGGCTAGGTGACTTCCAGCAACAACAGGCAGTTGGTCACTTATTCATCTGTTCCTGTTCTTGCTCTCCTGCTCACCTCCTCCCCGAATCATGCCAACATGTGTCCATCTGTCTTCTGGGCCAAGCAAAGTCTCCAGGTCTGACATTCCAATCCACAAAGCCTGTCTGAGGACCTGCCTGCACTGTTTTGAATTAGACTAGAGGGACACACCCCTAAGTCTGGTAGAGTTCCTGCCTTCAAGGAGCATAATGATCGTAGCCATCATTTCAAATACAAACATAATACATGGATAAATGTTTTTTAATGGAAAGAGTAGCCACAGGAATCAGATAACCTAAAGATATAACAGGGGTCCAAATTGGTGAGGAAGAAGTCAAACTCTCACTCTTTGCAGATGACATGATAGTTTATATAGAAAGCCCAAAGACTCCACGAGAAACCTGCTAGCAACGACAAATGAAGTCAGTAGATTCACAGGATACAAAGTCAATGTACAGAAATCTGTTGCATTTCTATACACAAAAAAATGAGCAGCAGAAAGAGAAATTAAGAAAACAATCCCATTTACAACTGCACCAAAAGCAATAACATATGCAGGAATAAACCTAACCAAAGAGGTGAAAGACCTGCAGTCTGAAAACTCTAAAACACTCATGAAAGAAATTCAAAATGATGCAAAGAAGTGGAAAGGCATTCCATGCTCATAGACTAGAAGAACAAATTTTGTTAAAATGTCTATACTACCCAAAACAATCCACACATTTAATGCAATCCCTATAAAAACACCACCAGCATTTTTCACAGGACTAGAACAAACAGTCCCAAAATTTGTGCGGAACCACAAAAGACCCCAAATAGCTAAAGCAAACTTGAAAAACAAAACTGGAGGCATCACAGTTCTGGACTTCCAGCTCTACTACAAAGCTGTCATCATCAAGACAGTATGGTACTGGCACAAAAACAGACACATAGATCAATGGAACAGAATAGAGAGCCCAGAAATGGACCCTCAACTCTATTATCAACTAATCTTTGACAAAGCAGGATAGAGTATCCAATGGAAAAAAGATAGTCTCTTCAACAAATGGTGTTGGGAAAATTGGAGAGCCACATGCAGAAGACTGAAACTGGACCATTTCCTTACACCACACACAAAAATAGACTCAAAATGGATGAAAGACCTAAATGTGAGACAGGAATCCATCAGAATCCTAGAGGAGAACACAAGCAGCAACCTCTGTGACCTCGGCCACAGCAACTTCCTACTAGACTCATCTCCAGAGGCAAGGGAAACAAAAGCAAAAATGAACTATTGGGACCTCATCAAAATAAAAACTTCTTCACAGCAAAGGAAACAGTCAACAAAACCAAAAGACAACCTACTGAATGGGAGAAGGTATTTGCAAATGACACTACAGATAAAGGGCTGGTAGCCAAGATCTGTAAAGAACTTATCAAACTCAACACCCAAAAAACAAATAATCCAGTCAAGAAATGGGCAGAAGACATGAACAGACACTTCTCCAAAGAAGACATACGGATGACCAACAGACACATGAAAAAATGCTCCGCATCACTGATCATCAGGGAAATGAAATCAAATGAGATATCACCTCACACCTGTCAGAATGGCTAAAATTAACAACACAAGAAAAACAGATGTTGGTGAGAATGTGGAGAAAGGCGGACCCTCTTACACTGTTGATGGGAATGAAAACTGGGGTAGACACTCTGGAAAACAGTAAGGGGGGTTTCTCAAAAAGTTAAAAATAGATCTACCCTATGACCCAGCAATTGCACTACTGGGTATTTACCCAAAGAATATGAAAACACTAATTCAAAGGGATACATGAACCCCTGTTTATAACAGCAGTATCAACAAGAGCTAAACTATGGAAGCAGCCCAAGTGTCCATCGATAGATGAATGGTTAAAGAAGAGGTGGTATATACATACAATGCAATATTACTCAGCCATAAAAAAGAACGAAATCTTGCCGTTTGCAACAACATGGATGGAGCTAGAGAATATAATGCTAATCAAAATAAGTCAGTCAGAGAAAGACAATACCATATGACTTCACTCATATGTGGAATTTAAGAAACAAAACAAATAAGCAAAGGAAAAAAGAGAGAGAGAGAGGCAAACCAAGAATCAGATTCTTAACTATACAGAACAGACTAGTCACCAGAGGGGAGGTGCTTAGGAGTATGGGGGAAATAGGTGATGGGGTTAAAGAGCACATGAATCGTGGTGAAAACAATAATAAAGTAATTAAAAATAAATAAATTTAAAAAATGGGAACAGAGCCTGTTGTGGTGCTTGGCACATGGCAGGGGTCCAAGGACTGTGGACGGTGTGTGGATGGAGCTGACAGCAGGCCCTCACCCTACACTGAGCTCTCTGCACACTCCCCTACCTCTCTCAAACACTATGGGATTTCTGTGTTTGCATAGAAAGTCCATTATTGTAAATATTGTTGGTTAGAGTTTGATATCTGGATTATAGGCATGGAGCTTGGAATATTTACCTCACAACAGGAACAGGAAATCACACAATCTTTGTGAAGTCGGGAGGTGAGCCCCATGAAAGCCACAGAGACCTGGCCAACCTTGAACCTGTTTCCATTCACCTCATCCCTAGAGGCTCCCTGGGGACGGAGGGAGGATGTCTACCCTAACGTTCTAGTAAATGCATATATATAATGTAACATGAGTTATTATAAAAACAACATCATCTTTGGAAACACTGAAGAATAAATCATTACTGCTGGTATAGTTGTTAAAGATTATTTATCTCATGTTACTTAAAAATAGCTTATACCCACCCACAGTTTGATTCTGACAGGGCAAGGAGAGGAAATGAGTGGATTAGGGCCTTTCTTTGGCAAAGCACTTGCATTTCAAAGGATATTTTCAACCCAATACAACCAAGCAAAATTAGAGCAAAAAAAGAAAAGAAAATTCTGAGAAACTGTTTGAATGATAAGTGATAATCACTGAAAACAGACTGCTTATCAGAGAGACCCATCAAGTTCCCACCACAATGGGTCACAGAACAGTAAATGGAATCTCAAAAACTGGTTTTAAGGTAATAACAAGATAACGTTCCTCTTACTGACGTTCCTGCCCCAGGGCGACAGGAAAGCTCAGCAGGGGGCGCGCGGCCCCCGGTTAGACTCGCCCGACGGAGGAACAAAGTATGTCGTCAGTCTCGGCTCGGTAAAGGCAGACTATAGACCAGATTACTCAGTTCTCCGAGGAGAGATCTGAAGAGTGAAATTGTATTCTCGGGATTGAAGTAAAAATAGCTGCAGTTGGGTGTGCAGATGTTAACTCTTGAGTCATTGCAGTCTGGAAAAAATAAAAATTCTGAACAAATTTATAGTTCTATGCACCCAATGGGAAGAAATGAGAGGGCTGATGAGGGAGGAACAAAGCAGCGTCCCAGGATTGGCTAACAGAGGCCACGGTTGACGGTGGGAGGCAAGCAATACCATGTTTCACAGACATCAACATAATCAGAGAGACACGCGATTGACAAATCATAAGAAATTTGACAGCACAAAGGATGGAACCAATCAAGCCCCTCGTGGAAGTTCGACCGAGCTCCCTGTAGCCAGATCCGTCGGCACCCAAAATCACATACAGACTTTTTCCTTCAGCTGCACGGGCACGTTTCACTCTGCTTGAATAAATACCCATGTGGCCAAAGACATCACAGGTAAAGAGCAAGACTAAAATCCACAGCTCCTAGCTCGAGCGTAAATGGATGCTTCTAAAATAAAAATCCATTTGCTGTAGGAAAATGTTCTTTCCAAATTATTAAACTTTCCATGGTGCTTGGACAAAGTTCTGAGCTGGATTCAAACAAAGAAGGAAATACAAGTGCCGGCTTTATGTCTGGACATCTTGTCCTTCTCACCTCGGGTTTGATTTCTTTACGAAGTTTTGAAAGTGCTAAGTTCACTTTGCTATTTTTATCTACGGGGGGAGGGAACCGAGCGATCAGCAGGAAGAGGGCTGAGGAACGGGGGTGCGGCAGGCACAAGCAATGGCAGGGTGGATTTTCCACAGAGCGAATGTCTTTTCTGTGTGGACGCCAACCCATCTGTGCCTCACAGTTACGAGGAATCCAATGTATGCTTCCAAAAACGGCTTCTGGAAACCCAGCATTCCAGTGGACAGAAACGAACGTTGAATCCAGCTGCTTGAAATGGCAGGTGCTATCAATGTCCCACTATGTGCCGCCACGTCCCGCCACGTCCCGCCACGTCTCACTGTGCCAGGCTGTGCCACATGACACCATGCCACGTCATGCCACGGCAGGACACCACCATTATTCCAGTTCTTCTGTTTGCAATAAACGTTAGCAGTTAGTAAGGTGGAGTTTCCTCACTAAAATCATTTGTTAGTTTGCTTCGAGGGAATATGCCACCAGGGGAAATGTTTTTAGAAGAAGCCACACAATCGCCTCACATCGTTCTAGCCACGATGCTGAGCCACGCTCCCAGTGGGGCAGACACCTGTGCCCACACTCGGCTGTGCTGTAAAGCTGGCTTCCAACCAGCTGGTGGGAATAAAAAGAAATGGAGCAGACAGCTTCCCAGGTCCAGATCCCCACTCTGTGCTTCCCAGTGTGGAAACCTAGACAAGCCACGCGACCTCCATGAGCCTCGGTTTCCCTGCAGTGCAGAAGACACAGAGGGCTCCAGCATGGGAATGCAGGAGGCTCTCACGGTCCAGCCAGGGAGACAGGTCCTCCCAAGGAACCAGAGGAGAAACCAGCCTCGGGTGCTGAGGTGAGGGTTTCAGAAGTGAGCCAGGGAAGCTGGGAGCAGGGACAGGACAGACTGGCGCTAGGAAGAGGGGAGGACTTCAGGGGCCCTGGCGGGGAGAGAGACCCCACCCCTTGGTTGCCTCCAAGCCCAGGACAAATCTCTGTGTGGGCCCCTAGCTATCTCACGATCTCTCTCAGGAGGGAGCACCCCAGATGTTCCCATCTCTGTCGTCACCAGAAAAGACTCTTCTCGGCCTCTCCTTAACCAGGATGGACATCGGAACAGGACTCCCGAGCACAACTGCGTCCTGCCAACCCTGGTGTGCAAGGGTGACACTGAGTCCAGTTTCTGCTTCTCCCAAAACTGTACCCAAGTTCCACCTTTGCTCTTAATAAATCGTGGGGTCTATGGAAAACCTTCTTCATCTGCTCTTACAGGATGCCGAATGCCACGAGGCTAACAAAACATTCAGGACTTTGAAACAAAAATTAATGACTTTTCAGCACCTGGTTATTACATCTACACAGACAAATTTGAAACTCACGATCAAGAAAATGAAGTTATTCAGAAATGGATTAGCTAAGACAGCTCAGGTCTGAAGGAACCACTGGGACGCACACACAGAGGCCACACGGACACTGCGACCGAGCTCGCACAGGGCTGAGGACCGCTGGACCCTCCAGCACACGGCCAGGACACGCAGCGCCATGAAGACGCTTGAGACCGCGTAGCTTTTCCTGCTCTGTACGGCGACCTCCCAGGACCTACTTGGACCTGCTCCATCAGCTCACGACACCACTTCTCAACCCTCCAGGGGGCAACGCCCAGCCCCTCCGGCCACGTCTCCATGGGCATGGGACCTACTGGCTCCTCTCAGCCCCAACCTTTATCTGTCACCCCTCTCGCCTAAGACCTTTGAAAGCTCCTTGCCCAGTGGTTCTCAGGCCCCAGCGAGCACCTGAGACGCCAAGAGGGCTCCCCAAACAGACAGCGAGGCCCCAGAACCGGAGGTCCCCAGTAGGGCCAGCACGGGGCCAGCATCTCGGACTAGCATCACTGCTGATGCCGCTGGTCCAGGGACCACAATCTGGGGCCTCTGCCTGCACTCGGCAAACCAGAAGATCAGTCCTGCGGCAGAGACAGCTCTGTCCCTCTCTCTGTCTCTGTCTCTCTCCACCTCTACCTATCTCAGTGTCTCTATCTATGTCTCTCTGTCTCTCTATCTCTCTGTCTCTGTCTCTCTCTGTCTCTCTGTTTCTCTGTCTCTGTCTCTGTCTCTCCATCTCTCTGTCTCTATCTCTCTATCTCTCTGACTCTGTCTCTCCATCTTTCTGTCTCTGTCTATCTCTCTCTGTCTCTCTCTATCTCTCTGTCTCTCTATCTCTGTCTATCTCTGCCTCAGCTGCCCACGTCCCGCTCTTACCACAGGCAGACCCTGTGGCGTGTGCACCCCCGTGAAGGGGACTGTTGGGTGCACACCTGGTTTTTGTCCTGCCCGTGACAGTCAGAAACTCTAGGAGGCTGCCTGGGAGTGTAAACCGCAGGCCAGCCCAGTGGAGTGGTGTTTTAGGGAGACCATCGGGGTGACCGTGGGCTGTAAGGGCAGCGAGAGCTTCTGTGTGAGAATGGGGAGCAGGGGGTGGAAAGGGAGACGAGGCGGGGGCCGCCAAGTGGGCTGCTGGCAGGTGTGGGGCGGGCGGCATGGCTGCACCCTCACAGCACGGAGCCTCCCTACCCGCTCTGAGATCAGGGCTGACAGATGGGGACACTGAGGCACGGAGGGGCTTACGGACCGACCCGAGGTTTCTGCACGGGTTGGATGAAGCAACCACGTGCACCTCTCACAATGTCATTACCTCACACATGGTATACACACCAGAAACCACTTACGTGTTCACCCAACTAATGTTTTTTGGGCGTCCACTGTGTCTAGTGTACGTTTGAACATTTTGTGTCCATGCTGCACATGTTTCCCTTCGTCCTTCCCAGTCTACACGCCCTTCTGGAAGTCACCACCGCTCTGATTCATCGAAATGACCCATACACGATGAGCGCGGTGCCTGGCTTCTTCCACACAACGCGCTGCCCACGGACTCGCCCATCTTGGAGTGTGCTAGCGGCTCTCAGTGTCCACCTCATGACGATGCCACGGTCCACGTGTTGGTCCCCTGGGTCGAGGGCATTCGGGTTGTTAGCAGCTCGGGTCTATCATGAATGAGGGAGCTGTGAACGCTCTTGGGCTTGTTCATTCATTTCTCGTCCTTATACCGAGGAGTACAACCGTTGGGTATCTGGATTTAGTAAATGTGACTGAAGCCGGTCCTGAAGTGGTTGAGCCACCTGATGTTTCCCCCACGATGGATGCATGTCCTTGTTGCCACGTCATCACCAAAAATGGCATCTCCGTGTCTTTAGTCTTAGATCGTTCTGGTGAGGGCACAGTTCTCCCTCCTCGTGGACATAACGTACCTCCTCTCGGCAAGGGCTGCCCTTGATCACACGCCCAATGGCTCGTGGGCAGCCTGTTTTGTGGGCTCCTGTGAAATCTGTGGCCCAGCTTCTGAATGATTTGTGGGCGTTCTTCACGTGGACGCAGAGGAGCGGGTCCTGCCTTTTTACTTGCTTCGTTGCCCTTTGACAGTTCTTAATTTTGATGAAGCCCAGTTTCTCTCTTGTTGGAGTTATTTTTCGTGCTTTCTGTGTGCTCCTAAGAAATACTTGTTTCCTGAAGGTCCGGAAGATAGCAGCAGAATTTTTAGATGATGCTGGTAAAGTGTGACCTGACAAAGATGGGAGGAAACTGCAGGACATAGATTAGGACATATTCTTTCCTGTTGTTCTCGTTTCTCACTCTCTGGTTGGCCAATCACAGGGGAATACTCATCAAAAAGGTACCATCAAACGTGGTTGGAAAGCAGAGCATGTAAGAAGGCGGAGAGCTTACCCAGGGTCGGGCCGAAGGGACTGAAGGCAGACACTCTCACCTAAGGAAGAGCAGTGCAGCACGTTGGATCCCTTGGAAAAGCACACCGTCTCCGTGCCCGGGATGCCATTTTTAAAGGAATGATTTATGCAGGTCTCATAAAGAGTGTTTGATCAAAGGACACGAGTTCAAGTGACTTCTCCCGCCTGGCATAAACAACCCCGCCTCCCGCCAAGAGAGCATGACCAGGGAGGCCTGTGACATTCCAGAGGCCACGAGTCATCTCCATCACCCAGCTCCAGAATTTATACCAAATTGTGCCTCTGAACTTTATTTTCCTTTTCTCTCCAAGTTCCCGGGGAGCGCATTCTGCCGTGATTCCTTTGTTGTAAAAGGAATGGTCTGGATCTCTGGTGAGGAAAATCTGAACAGACAGTTAACTTCCACTACAAAGTCTCTGCACTGATCACAGTGCACATTCCAGATCAAGCAGGGGGTTGTCCCGTTTGTTAAATCAGAATCAGACAGTCCTGGGCAGGCCCTTCTGCACACGAGAAACTTGACATAAATGTATGAGGAGATCTTAGCATGTTCTAGGGCCATCTTTTTGGGAATTATGAAGGCACTTTATTTTTTTAAATTTTATTTTATTGTGTTATGTTAGTCACCATAGAGTACATCATTAGTTTTTGATGTGGTGATCCACGATCCATTGTTTTCGTATGACGTCCAGTGCTCCATGCAGTACGTGCCCTCCTTAATACCCAACACTGGGCTAACCCATCCCCCCATGCCCCTCCCCTCTAGAACCCTCAGTTTGTTTCTCAGGTCCATAGTCTCTCATGGTTCATCTCTCCCTCCAATTCCCCCCTTCACTTTTCCTTTCCTTCCCCTAATGTCCTCCATGCTATTCCTTATGTTCCACAAATAAGTGAAACCATATGATAATTGACTTTCTCTGCTTGACTTATTTCACTTAGCATCATCTCCTCCAGGCCCATCCATGTCGATGTAAAAGTTGGGTATTCATCCCTTCTGATGGCTGAGTAATATTCCATTGTATATATGGACCACATCTTCTTTATCCATTCATCTGTTGAAGGGCATCTCGGCTCTTTCCACAGTTTGGCTATTGCGGACATTGCTGCTGTGAACATTGGGGTGCATATGGCCCTTCTTTTCACTACATCTGTGTCTTTGGGGTAAATACCCAGGAGTGCAATTGCTGGGTCATAGGGTAGCTTTATTTTTAATTTTTTGAGGCACAAATCAAAATTGCTTGTTTTCATTTCTCTTATTTTTCACTGATAGTATTTATCAGAAAAATGCTTTGGGAAAAGAAGTATCATGGTGATATTAAAATATCTTTTCAAATGTTAAAAATATACATGATCAATTCATCTCCCTTTTTAAATTCCATATAGATTTTTTTTTCATATCACATTAAAATTGCACAAAGACAATCAACACCATAATGACATAGTACCTCACATGTCAGAATGGCTAAAATCAACAACTCAGGAAACAACAAGTGCTGGTGAGGATGCAGAAAAAGGGGAACCCTCATGCACTGTTGGTGGGAATGCAAACTGGGGCAGCCAATCTGGAAACCAGTATAGAGGTTCCTCAAGACATTAAACATAGAACTACCTTATGATCCAGCAATTGCACTACTGGGTATTTACCCCAAAGACACAGATGCAGTGATCCGAAGGGACACCTGACCTCAACGTTCATAGCAGCAATGTCCACAATAGCCAAACTGTGGAAGGAGCTGAGCTGTCCATCGACAGAGGAATGGATAAAGATGTGGTCTATATACACAGTGGAGTACTACTCAGCCATCAGAAAGGATGTAGATGGAACTGGAGGGTATTATGCTGAGCGAAATAAGTCAATCAGAGGAAGGCAATTGTCATATGGTTTCACTCACATGTGGAATATAAGAAATAGCACAGAGGATCATAGGGGAAGAGAGGAAAAATAAAATAAGATAAAATCAGAGAGGGAGACAAACCAAGAGATTCTTAACTCTAGAAAACGCACTGAGGGTTGCTGGAGGGGTGGTGGGTGGGGGGATGGGATAACTGGGTGATGGGCATGAAGTAGGGCACGTGATGTGATAAGCACGGGGTGTTCTATGCCACTGATGAATCACTAAATTCTACCTCTGAATCCAATAATACACTTTGTATTAATTAAATTGAATTTAAGCAAAAATAAAATTTTTAAGAAATTACCACAAAGACATAATTACAAGACATCTTCATCTCTTGCAGACATCATGCCTCATAGACGTCAACATTGCTTAGTTAGAATTTTCTTCTTATTCTTCTTCCAGTGGAAGGAACCTGGCTTTAGTTTGACAATTCGAACTTCCATTCGGCCAGTCTTGTTCCAAAACATGCACTCGCGCAGCGACAGTCTGAGCTCGCGGACGCAGAGCACTGCACCGTCTCCTCTTGGACTCTCTGTCTGCGCACAGTTCACGTGCTCCTTGACCGTGAGGCCCCGGTTCTCCGCACACCGCCAGCCTGACTCTAAGTCCCGTGTGCCTCTCCTTCCGAAATATTCTCTTTCTATCGAAAACACCTGCCCTCCCTCCTTTCCCCTCAGGGGCTCCCCCAATATGCCAATAAAAATCAGGCAGCCTCGCGGCGTCATGCAGCTGGACCGTTTCCCCCCCCCCCCCACCGTCTTCTCTCGTCCTCCTGGTTTCTCTCGCTCACCAGCTACTCTGCCACACCCAGCCGCGCCCTCCACCACCTTCCCAGATAACCCACGTCCTCCACAGGGACACGCGCCCCCAGCCCTGCCCTGGCTCACCCTGGCCCAAGAGCCCTGGGCCCCCGCAGCCTCCCACTTCCACACACACCCGGTCCTGGGGCCACCCACAGAGCTGCACCTGCGTGCTCACCAGCCAAAGAACAACCTGTGACCACAACTGCCCTGCCCTCCCTGCCCACCTGGCTCCCCGGAGGGCTCGCTGTCGACTAGGTGCATAGTCAGTATTCTCCAGAGAAGCAGCACCAACAGGAGCCCTGGCTTTCTGTCTGTCTGCCATTGATCAAGAGTTATTTTGAGGATTGTGAGAACTGGCGAGTTCAAAGTCTCTGGGCAGAGCTGCAAGCTGAACCGGGGAAGAGTCGGTCTGCAGTCCAAGGGCTGGAAACTCAGGCGGGATTTCCACTTACAGCCTGGAGGACCATTCCTTCTAGGGAACCTCAGGATTTTCTCTTCGGGCCTTCAACTGCTTGGATATGGCCCACCATATCACAGGGGTCATTTGCTTTACTCAGAGTCCACTGACGTAATGTTTGATATGTGTGCTACCTTCACAGCCGCATCTGAACGAGTGTTTGACCAAACAGCTGGGCGGTGTGTTCCAGCCAAGTGGACGCGTAGGGTCAGCCCTCACACCAGCTCTGTGCTTGTTCTCACCAGGAACACCCAGGCTCAAACGGAGGGGCCGCCCCTCTCCTGAAGGCCTTTTCATCTCACCCTTAGAGAAACCTCCCCTGAGGCGACGCTGGCTGAGCACCCTCTCTGTGCCCACCCCCCTCAGCCCGGGGCCACCACAGAGTATCAACCGCTGGCCTCGAGGGGCTCTGCAGCTCCCTGAGCACCTGCCACACTTCCCGGGATCGCAAACCTGCCCGTGTGGTCCTGGCGGCAGGCTTCTCTCCGCTCCCACAGGTTCACGGACAGGCAGGGTCCCCCGCCCTCCGTGCTGGGACCCCCCCCCCCCGCCCCCCAGGAACTGCGCACCTGCCCGGCACCCGTCCACCGACACGTCCATGTGCTCAGGCCGCCAGCTCCCCCCCAGCCCCACGTGCCCTCTGCCTGCCAGCCCAGCTCCCTCTCACAGCAGCAGCACCTCCGTCGGCAGCCGTGCCCTTCTGCCTCCGCTCGCTTCCCCGTCCCAGACCGCGCTCTCCCTGACGACCAGTGAAATAACTCCTGTTAACACCAAAACAATTCCCTGAGTCCAAATCCCACGGCTGACCGCTCTGGGTGTTTCCAGAACTTTCTGTGTCCTTGGCACAGGCTACATCGTACCAGTGTGGCTTTCCTCTACTTATCTGCTGACTATTCTGTTTGTTGGTTTCCCCAGTTTTCTCTAATTTTCCCATTTGTGGCATTAAAGCCCTTGAGTCCCTTCATGCTGGACCGCAGGCCTCTCCGCGCCCCATGAACCCCCTGGGCGGCCTCATCCCGCCTGCGACTCGAGCATGGCGGGCGTGTTGATGAGGACACATGCCGACCCCCAGGTCTGTCTCGAGCAGGAAAGCCGACTGGATTTTCTTCAAAACAGAAGAAAGCTTTGGGCAAAAGTATAAAACGACATGGGTTGGCAGGGGGGCCACCACGGAAGAGCGGCCTTGTCAAACGGCAGGTCCCTCAGGAGAGAAGTGCGCACCCAGCGCAGGGCAGAACCCTCACCGCTGCGGGAGCCATGATGTCAGGCGTGCAGGGAACCGGGTCTTCGAGCTGCTGTTACCAACAGCTGGTGTCCCGAGGAAGATAATTACCTGGTGCCACGCTGGGCGTGTGGCTCATTCCCACACAATCGCCTGCGCGCCGGGGGCCGCGTCCCTCGGTCACTGCGGAGCCCAGGATCTCACCAAGGGGACCGTGCTGGAGCGCCCTGCACTCCACAGTGCCCTGTTTGGGGCCAGTTTCCTGGTCCTTGCACACTCCGTCACTCTCTGGAGATGACCAGGGAGGGCAGCTTTCGTGGTGGGCAGGACGGCGCGTGTCAGTCCTAAAGTGAGGGTCCCACGCCGTCTCAGCCGCAGCATCAGCAGGGACACCTGCGTGCACACGGCTCGCTGACAGTTGACAAAGACGCTCAGACACAGGTCTGTTAGTGCCGAACCACAAAATTAAACCCATGAAAGCATGATGCAACAGAAGTATCCCATTTACTATCATTTTGTTATTTTACAAATTTTCCCTGTTGTAATGTGATGCATTTGAGTGTATATCCCTATCCCTTCTTCAGCACGTGGCTCCAGAAGGTTTTGAGCAACAGTGAGGTGGGTCTCGGAGAATCGACTGAGCTGGCAGGTGGCTCGCCGAGCCCTCCGGGAGAAGAGCGCTGTCTGTGTGCACGTCCAGCGTGGCTGTGGGAAAGTGACGCCGCACTCAGAGCCCCCGGGGAGGGCCAGGGTGTCTGGGCTGTGACGGTCCTGGCTTCCAGAGACACACAGGGGCCCCCATGAGCACCACAGTGAGCAAGGCCTCGTGGCTTTGCAGTGTTGCTAGGCTCTTCAAGACCAGGCCAGGGATGCCCACGGCAAGGTGGGCAGAGCCCAGGAGTCCGTGCAAGCTGGCTTTCCTCAAACCTCAGGTTGTGGCAAGTGTCCTCTGCAATCCAGGGCCTGGCATGTGGACGAGGCAGGGCGCTTATCACCTGGGCACATGAGCCAGACCAAGTTCTGGCCAGGAGCTCTGTCCTGTGGTGGAAGGGTGAGTTTTTAACTTCTGCCAGCAGTAAAAATCACATTTTCTCCCTGAGTGGTTCTTTTTTCTGATGTTCCTTTTCTATGGTGTCCTGTTCTTGGTTCATGGATGCAATTTCTCCTAATATCTCTAAGGGTGCTAATGAGAGTTTGACTTTTCTTCTGTAAGCATAGTTCTGCTGCCTCCAAGTGATGGTTTTCTACTTGTTCTTTTGAATTTTGTCTTTCATGCCTCAGGCCTCCCTTAGGGAGCATTCGCTCCTGTTTGTCTGGTCACGATTATGACCAGGGGACTGAGAGGTTGATGGGAAGCTCGGGGGGGGGTGGCCCCTGTTGCATGTGACCAAGACTGCGGGGTGTCAGGTTGGGCCCCTGGCTGGGAGCACTGGTATCTGTGTCTTCAGTTCTCTGGAGGCTGGTGGGCAGAAAGCCCTCTCACGCCCTGCTTGGACGTACGGACTGCCGACACGCGGGAGCTAAATGAGGAGGGGGCTGTGGGCAGGCTGTGGGCATGCAGCACTTGCTATGCAAACGAGGACCAGCCACGTCCCAGAACAGCCACCATGCCCTCTCTAGAACCTGGTGTCCCCCAACCGTCACAGGCGTCTGCAAGGCAGGGTTGGGGCTGGTGCCCCCAGGCATGGAACCAGGAAGGGATCTCGAGCATCTTTACCACTGTGCCTGATTTTAGCTCCACTCAGTCCCGGCTCAGAAGCGGCTGATGCTGTGTGCCCCGCACACATGTCACTCAGGTGGGTCCCACTGTGCCCACGGCTGCCTCGGGACCCCCTTCTGTCTGCCGAAACCATCGCCCTTAATCCATCTCTCTATCAACCAAAATTTTATTGCCATCTTATCCCCTCCAGGATACCCAATTCTTCTGAATTTATTTATTTTCTTAACAAGGTGACCTTTTGTGGCATTTGGTGCATTTTTCACAAGGGAATGAGAGGTGAGATGACATGTGTTTTGGACCAATCCTCTCCACTCTGTAAACTGCGAGGTTCTTCCCAATTCAGAGTTTTACATACAACTCTTAACATATCTGGAGACGATTTTGGTCTATGGTAGAGATAAATATTCTAACATTATACAAACAAAACTTGGCTTTCTTGAACACCATTTTTGAAACATTCACCCTTCCTTACACTAGAGCATAAGGCTGCCATTGTTACAAATAAGTTCTTAAATGTGTTTAGGTCAACTAAATTGCCCTGTCCCTTCACTGACCTACAAGTCAGTTCTCATGTCAGCATTCTCAAAAACACACACATGCTCACACACACGAACACACCCACAGACACTGTGCACACACACACGCTCACGGATGCTCACACGCGTGCACACACCCACAGACACTGTGCACACACACATGCTCACGGATGCTCACACGCGCGCACATACCCAGACGCACTGTGCACACACACACGCTCACGGATGCTCACATGCGCGCACACACCCACAGACACTGTGCACACACACACGCTCACGGATGCTCACACGCGCACACACACCCACAGACACTGTGCACACACACAGGCTCACGGATGCTCACACACATGCACACACTTGCAGACATGCACGTACACAGAGACACACTGTGCACACACAGATGCTCACACGCGTGCACACACCCAGACACACTGCACACACACGCACATGCTCACGATGCTCAGGATGGAGGACCAGGGAAAGGTACCAGAAAAAGCCTCCGGCCCCCTCAGGAGGCACACCCACCCAGCAAGTCATGTTCTCTGGTAGTTATTCTGCGTTTCTGATAGCAAGTTGGCTTTCAAGCGTGCAAGTCAGTTGTAGGAAGCACAGTGTAAGTGGACCACTGAGTCACTGTTCTCACATTAGCCTACTAATTTGGCTCAAAAGTTTGTGGAAGTTCTCCTAGTATTTTCAACATCAAAGGCATTTGAAACAGCATGGCATATTGGGGCAAATTCAGTACTTTCTCCATGTCAAAGCACAAGCTTTGCTGAACAAACTAAAGATAAATACACACATACACACATACAAAGTAAAGGCCAAGACAGTTTCTTCTCATTGGACAAATCTGAGGATTTGTGTTACTAGTGTAGAAACACTTTTGCTTCCAGTCATGATTAGATATAATATCTTTTATGGTTTTTCTTTAGGTCAGAGAGAAGAAAACACAAGACAGAAGGAACGGGGAAATTTTCATTATTTCCCACAGTCCAGGAGAAAGAAGTTGTCTGGGACTGGGCTGGTGAGAAGCTTGTGAAAACCGTGTATTTATATTGTGAGAAAGGCTTCAAATTCTGAGGCATCCTGAGATGTAGAGCGATTGGGTACCCGTGCGAAGCAGGGTAATGATTCAGGGCGAGTGGAAAGGGGCACTCCAGTGAAGGCTCAGACATGTGATTAAAAAGTAATTTCAAATAGTTAAGACCATGAAGAGTGTTTGGACTGGAAGTTGGGGAAAACTGAGTTTTAGTCCCAGAATCTGCTTTTAATTAGTTCTGTAACTTAGGGGATTAACTCATCCTTCCAAAACCTTGGCTTCTTCGTCTAAAATGCAGAGGCCAGTGCATATAATCCCCGAGTCTCTTACCGCTCCAAATTCTCCATTTGAAGATTTCAGCCAGGACGGCACTTCTCAGACTATCAACTGAAAACACAGAAGGTTCCGGGGTGAAGTCACGGCATTGAGAGACGTGGCACAACGGGGTGAGCTGGCTGCTTGCAAAGTCCCCAACTGTGGGCTCTCCTTCAAACACCCGAGAGCTTCTGAAACGAGAGAGAGATGATCTAGCTTCACATTTCTTTATTTCTGAAAGAAAGATGGAGAAGCAACACGACGGCCATCCACCCTGTCCCCAAATGCAGGATTGAGGTTTGAGCTCTGGCCATGTCTGCACGTGAGCTGAGGAGATGCTCCCATGGGGCGTAACTCCGCCAACTCCCCAGAATGAAGGCCAGAAGCTCCTAGTGCTGATGAGGGGGCTGTGAGTGTGTCGAGAAGTCTAGTCCACATTGTCTGCAAATTTCTAACACCGAGTAATTACCAAAAAGTGTAACAGGTATCAGGTAGGGCCATTTGGTTGTGAGAATTAGGGACCCCCTTGTGCTGGTATAAAAGACATGTGGGCATTTATTACAAGGCTATCAGGCGGTCGATACCACCCAGAGGGGGGCAGCTGACCTCGCACATGTGACCGCTCTGCAATCCTCTTACCGGGTGTAAACGGAGCCACGCCGAAGCTCTGACTTCAGTTCCCAATCTCCAGGATGCATGATCTGGGGGGTGGGCCTTCTAGGTCAGGTGTTCATGGCCCAGGGGCCAGAAGAGGCTAGTTTCATCACCAGGGACTGTCCTGCACTCAGCATGGGACGTTCCCAAACGTCTCCACTCCAGAGGGCCCGGGAGGGTCTTCCTGTACGCCGCCACCGCGTGGACTGACGAACAAGACAATATTTTACTCTTAAGGGGAAAACTTAGAGTTGTTCTTTTCTAAAAAATCTTTCCCCTTTAAAAAGTATTCTTCTTGCCCCCAGGAAATCAGAATGATAAGTAGGAGACACAATGCATCTAAAAATAGTACTGTATGTGAATCTTTATCCAAAATGTTTAGCAGCCATTCCAAAAATGTGTTATCTGTTTGTAAAACATATTTTGCATTTTCAGTGTGCGGTCCAGCCTGGACACTTTCCTAATACCTTCACGTACTTGCTGGCCTGCAGTGTTAATTTCGTGAATGTCTGGATGGAAGTTTGGACGAACAAGTAAGATGAGTCGCCCGTTGTGCATGGTTAGTCTTGTCCGATGGAGCACATCGGCAGTGGTTTGTCCATCTCAGTCCATCTTGTCCTGTCTTTCCCACGTGCAAGCACCAGCTCACCCAGCGAGGGAAACACTGTAAATTCGGACACGGTACTGAAGTCTAGCACTCCGAGGAAGATCAACAAGCACCGCGAGCGGGTGGCTTCCTAATCCCACGTCCTCAGCTCATGTCTAGGTCAGGCCACATTTCATACTTCATTATTTCTTTACAGGAAGACCCAAGTTCACATCGGGAAGAATGGATAACAGGAACTGCAGGTTCGGGGGGAAACCGAGGGAAGGAGTATGTATTTCGTACCACCCGGCAGATTCTTAACTGATTCGCCACCTAAAAATCTAGCCTTCCCCCAAGTTCCTTCTCTGCCTGGGCTGGTTGGCCCCTCTGCTTCCCTCTGCACATCTCTCCCAAAGGCCCCTTAAGGGGCTCAGCTGTGTAGACCACGCTCGGCAGGGTGTGAACACACTGGCAGCCCGCTCTCCGCGAGGGGATGTGCACGGAGCACCTGCCGGAACCCAGTTTCCTTCCGTGTTGGAGAGGTCACCATGGCCCCTGTCGGATCTCACTCCAAACCACACTGCGGTCTACAGGACAGTCTTACTCTCGTCCATCAGCAGTCAGACTGGGTCTGCAGGTGCCAAGTCAGCATGCACAGGGGGCTGCTGCCCTTCAGCCCAGGGATGAGACACAGACTGAAGAGCACCAGATGGAGAGAAGGAACCATCCCGTGAGGTGGAAAGGCGGGGGGTCTCATGGCGCAAGGACCCTGTGGAATGAGGAGAGGAAGCCCGTGGGTCAGGTGGTCCAGCTCCTTCTGAGAGCGGGGACAGGCACAAAGCCCTGCCAAGCCCAACAGCGCTGGGTGGGAAACAGACTTATCACGAGGACAAGGAGAAAATGACCGAATCCCACAGGTGACCCAGCTTGGGTGTCTGCAGAAACGTGCTCGTAGACGTCAGTACGGCTTTCTTCCTAATCCAGAGAGACCCAGACTCACCACTGCCCGTATCTGGCCTGCCTCCCTGTCTGTGGCTCGGATCCCATATGCTGACATCACTGAGTGCCACCTTGCTTCTAGCCCCTAAACTCAAAAGCTCGGCTCTCTATAATTTTTCTGCCTCTCGCTCACTTGGAGTCTCTGCTGACTGGCCCAGAATATCCCCCCTCCAGCCTGTGGCTCCTGGGTCCCACTGCCCGGCCAGACAACACCCATTGGTTCCACTCAACAAATTTCTGATCATCTACTGTGTGCAAACCTCTGTGCTCCACCCTGGGCTGCCAAGAGAAGAAACAATGCCATGCCTTCGACGGGGTCAGTCAGAAGGGAAGAAAGACGTGGAAGTTCCCTGTGGTTCAGTGAGATTAGTGCCCAGCGAGGGCGAGCACAGGTGAGGGGCAGTGAGTCTGCGTGGAGGAGGCGGGCCGTTTCCTGCAGGGGTGACTCCACAGGGCTTCAAATGTAGGCACGGCGAGCGAGCGTGAACATCGCACAAAACAGGCCCACAAACAGGAGAAGCGGATATGTGGTCTTTAGAACCAGTAGAGAAAGAATTTTCTCCCCACGGAATTGTGCGGGGATGACTGACTTTTACGAAGACTAAATGTGCATCTTTGGCGCACGCCTCATACCGAATGCAGATAAACACTAGTCCCTTAGACACTTGCTCTGGCTCTCGAATGAGCACAACACACAACTCCCGAACGCAGGCGTCTGAAGCAACAATTTTATTCTGATCGGAGGTTCGTGTATCGGAACTGGAGGCGGGCCGGGCTGCGGGCCTGTCCCTTCCCCACGTACAGCGGCTGGAGGACCCACCTCACAGGCGTGTGAGATCCTCTGGCTAGAAAGTGAGCCTGCCGGTTACACGCAGCAAATATCGCAACAGCTACCGGCCTTTGACGGGGCCCTGGGGACTCCGAGGTTAGTGAGAAGGGCCGCTCTTGAGGGGTCAGCAGACGGGAGGAGACATGAAAGGCCATGCAGTACAGGGCTGGTGAGTCGCTGTTGGCGCGAGCCCTTGGTCCCCTCCGCGTGGGCCTCTCAACCTGTCTGCTGGGGCTTCCTCCCCTCACGGTCCTCTGCTCACACGGCCGGGGACAAGCGCCCGAAATCAGCATTGTCAGTGTTGGGGGTTCAGAGGACACAGCACCTGCCCCGACCCAGGCAGGGAGCGTCGACGCCCCCTCATGACACAGAATCCTCCTCCTCCTCCAGACTCCGCACACTGAGCGCCCACCCCAAGAGCAGGGCTCTGATGAGGTGTGCCCTGTCTCTTCCACACCCAGGTGCCTAGACCGCGCCTCGCACAGGGTGGCCGCTGTGTGGCCCAGAGACGTCCACGCATGAGCACTGGAGCCCGTGACATGTGAGGTTATGTGGCAAAAGGAGTTAAATGTGCAGCTGGAACTCAGGTAGCCAATGAGCAGACCTGGATGGTCTGATTGGAACCAAGGCAGTCACAAGAGTTCCTCAGGGGGACGAAGAAGGGGCAGAACAGCGAGTGAGACAGACGCCTTGTGCGGGGCCGTCTGTGGAAGGAGGGGCGCAAGCCAAGGAAGGCCGCGTTCTCGGGAGCTGGAAGAGCCCTGAGCATTCGCAGGGGCGGTTAACAGCGACCGGTCCTATGACCCCACGAGCTGGCCGGCGAAGGACACGGATAGGAAGGAGCGCACCCAGCACCTGCCAGGAGGCACGCGGCCTGGACGCCAACCCCACAGCGGGGTTGTTACAGCTGACAGCACAGTGACATGGCCCTCACGAGAGCTGCTCAATAAATGACCTCAAGCCTAATGTAAAAACTAAAGCCAAAAAATAACTAGAAAAATAGTCTAATTTTGTAAAATGTCAGTGGGAAGGAGTTTCCTGAGTGAGCCAGGGAAGAGAAGGCAGGAAGTGCAGGGCTTCAGGATGCACTGGGAGCCGCAGGGAGGGAGGAGGGTGGGAGGGAGGAGGAAGGAAGGAGGGAGGGACAGAAGGAGGGAGGGAGGGAGGAGGAAGGAGGGAGGAAGGGAGGAGGAAGGAGGGAAGGAGGGACAGAAGGAAGGAGGGAAGGACAGAAGGAGGGAGGAGGAAGGAAAGAGGGAGGGACAGAAGGAGGGAGGGAGGGAGGAGGAAGGAGGGAGGAAGGGAGGAGGAAGGAGGGAAGGAGGGACAGAAGGAAGGAGGGAAGGACAGAAGGAGGGAGGAGGAAGGAAAGAGGGAGGGACAGAAGGAGGGAGGGAGGGAGGAGGAAGGAGAGAGGAAGGGAGGAGGAAGGAGGGAAGGAGGGACAGAAGGAGGGAGGAAGGGAGGAGGAAGGAAGGAGGGAGGGACAGAAGGAGGAGGGAGGGAGGAGGAAGGAGGGAGGAAGGGAGGAGGAAGGAGGGAGGGATGGAGGGAGGGAAGGAGGAGGAAGGAGGGAGGGAGGGAGCTCCCCTCATGCAAGTTTCCCTCATCCCGTCCACGTCTGCAGCCCAGAGTCCTCATCACAGGAGGGGATCCTGGTCTAGCTGAGCTGTGACCTTGACAGACCTTGAACGGGCTGTCGGCTGGTGGCGACTGGAAGCCCCTGATCTCGGGCGGTCCCTGTGTTTGCACCCAGAGCACACAGCAGCGGCTCAGACGATGTCCGTGAGACCATTAAATAAACTGCCACATGTGAGGGACAGCTGCCTCCAGGGTCGCGGGGTCCACGGGCCCCTCCTTGGAGCATAAGCCCTGCCTCAGCTGTCCCAGTGTAGACTCGTGTTCCCTGATCCCGAGAGCAAGAGGGGACATTTGGTCTGCGCTGCGCTTCCACCGACAGCGGGTGGTGAGCCCCTCCCGTGTTGAGGGCACCCAGGCCCCGGCCCGTTGGCGGCCGCCCACCTCCGCGATGACATCAGAGCAGTGGGAGGTAATGACCATGCATTTTCATTCTGTGTCCCTTTCACGCCTACACACTGAATTGCTTCTTCAGAGGTGCTTAAGATCAAAGGTTTGGGCCAGACACACTGGGCTCCGTTCCGGTTTCTGGGGCCAGACGGTCCCTGAGCCTCGGCAGCCGTGTCCACGGGGTGCCCACGGGGTGGAGCTGCTTCGAGGCTCCTTCTGGGGGCTGAGGACCTGCCCCGTCTGCCCGCCACTGACAATGGCCCAGGGATCCACCCGCACCGGCTGGTGCGGGAGAGAAGACGTCCCGCACTGACCATCACTGGCTGTGAGTTCTATTAATGCATTTTCTAGTACTGAATACCCTTTCTCCTGGCATAAAACCAGCTTTCTCTTAATGTATTAATATTTAAAATAAGTTGGGCTTATTGATTAGTGTCCCATTTCAAAATCTTGCCTTTATAGTCTCCAATGCGATTGCTACTGCGGTTTTGGTAACGGGTAACACTCACGTCATAAAATGGATTGTTTATTCTTTTACATTTTCTAGATGCTAGGCGTGCTCAATGAGTAAGAGTATTTACTGTTTCCAAAAAGCGTGACAGAATATGCTCATAAAACCATCTGAGTCGAATGTCATTCTTGTGACTGATTTTATTACTCTAATTATGGTTTCCTGTTGTTTTTATTCTATTTTATTTTTTTCAACTCCTTCAAATTCTTCAAGGTTATTTATAGAGGATTTTAATATCCCATGCTAATAATTCAAATATTTATCTGGTTTTATAGTTGTTTAAAATAGAAAGGCAAGACTGCTGGCTACCCCATCGTGGCTGAGAATAAAAATCTCTTAAACACAGTTTTGGATGCACGGCTATTGGGTATCGGCCGGGGCACCCAAGGTGGCATTTGTGCTGCGTCAGGAGATTCTGTGCCCATTCACATACCTTCGCTTTCAGTTATATCGTCCACAGTGTAAAATTACCTCTTCAAGGAATTTTTTTTAAGATTTTATTTATTCATTTGAGAGCAAGAGAGAGAGCACGAGCAGGGGGAGCAGCAGAGGGAGTAGGAGAAGCAGGCTCCCCGCTGAGCAGGGAGCCCAATGCGGGGCTCAATCCCAGGACCCTGAGATCATGACCTGAGCCGAAGGCAGATGCTTAATGAGCTGAGCCCCCCAGGAGCCCTCCTTCAAGGAATTTTTATTCAAGAATAGCCTGAGTGTTTTCTGAGTCAACTGGAGTTATCAAACCTTTCCGTGGCCTCCACACCTGAGCCGCTTCACGGGGCGGTGATGGTACGACAGGACCGTCTTCTCACGGGGTCCGGCCACATCAGCTCCTTATCTTCTGGACTTCCTCATCACAGAGGCTGCCAGATTTTTGTAACCTGTTTTTAATTAGTTTGTTTTCTATCAGAATGTTGAAAACATTTCTTTCTTCTTTTTAAGATGTTTTGCTGGAAATGCAGCAGATCCCTGCACATTGACTTTACATCCTACAACTTTGTTAAATTCATGTATTAGTTCTAGGCACCAATAATGAAGCAGCAGAAAAAGAAATCAAGGAATCGATCTCATCTGCAATTGTACCAAAAACCATAAGATACCTAGAAATAAACCTAACCAAAGAGGTAAATGATCTTTACTCTGAAAACTGTACAATACTTATGAAAGAAACTGAAGATGACACACACACAAAAAAAGGGGAAAACATTCCATGCTCATGGATTGGAAGAACAAATATTGTGAAAATATCAATGTTACCTAGAGCAATCTATACATTTAATGCAATCCCTATCAAAATACCATCCACTTTTTTCAAAGAAATGGAACAAATAATCCTAAAATTTGTATGGAACCAGAAAAGACCCCGAATAGCCAGAGGAATGTTGAAAAAGAAAAGCAAAGCTGGTGGCATCACAATTCGGGACTTCAAGCTCTATTACAAAGCTGTCATCATCAAGACAGTATGGTAGTGGCACAAAAACAGACACACAGATCAATGGAACAGAATAGAGAGCCCAGAAATGGACCCTCAACTCCATGGTCAACTAATCTTTGACAAAGCAGGAAAGAATGTCCAATGGAAAAAAGACAGTCTCTTCAACAAATGGTGTTGGGAAAATTGGACAGCCACATGCAGAAGAATGAAACTGGACCATTTCCTTACACCACACACAAAAACAGACTCAAAATGGATGAAAGACCTCAATGTGAGACAGGAGTCCATCAAAATCCTAGAGGAGAACACAGGCAGCAACCTCTGTAACCGTGGCTGCAGCAACTTCTTGCTGGACACATCTCCAAAGGGAAAGGAAACAAAAGCAAAAATGAACTACTGGGACTTCATCAAAATAAAAAGCTTCTGCGCGGCAAAGGAAACAGTCAACAAAACTAAAAGTTAACCTACAGAATGGGAGAGGATATTTGCAAATGACATATCAGATAAAGGACTAGTATCCAAAATCTATAAAGAACTTATCAATCTCAATACCCAAACAACAAATAATCCAATCAAGAAATGGGCAGAAGACATGAACAGACATTTTTCCAAAGAAGACATCCAAATGGCCAACAGACACATGAAAAAGTGCTCAACATCACTTGCATCAGGGAAATACAAATCAAAACCATAATGAGATACCACCTCACACCAGTCAGAATGGCTAAAATTAACAAGTCAAGAAACAACAGGTGTTGCCAAGGATGCGATAAATGGGGAACCCTCCTACAATGTTGGGGGGAATGCAAGCTGGTGCAGCCACTCTGGAAAACAGTATGGAGGTTCCTCAAAAAGGTAAAAATAGAGCTACCCTATAATCCGGCAATTGCACCAGATTTGAAGGGGCACCTGCTCCCCAATGTTCATAGCAGCAATGTCCACAATAGCCAAACTATGGAAAGAGCCTAGATGTCCATTGACAGATGAATGGATAAAGATGTGGTGTCAACAGTGCTCACCATAGCACACACCCTCCCCAATGTCCATCACCCAGCCACCCTGTCCCTCCCACCCCCTTCCCCTCCAGCAACCCTCAGTTTGTTTTCTAAGATTAAGCGTCTCTTATGGTTTGTCTCCCTCTCTGGTTTTGTCTTGTTTCATTTTTCCCTTGTTTCCCTTGTTTCTGAAATTCCTCTTATCAGTGAGATCATATGATACTTGTCTTTCTCTGATTGACTTTTTTCACTTAGCATAATACCCTCTAGTTCCATCTACGTTGTTGCAAATGGCAAGATTTCAATTTTTGATGGCTGTGTAATATTCCATTGTATATACACCACATCTTCTTAGTTCTTAGAACTCTTAGTTCGTTGTATATTATGAATATTGACCCAGAAATCTGTGCACCCACCACCAATGACACTGGGCGTGGGTGTCCTTTCTCCGCCAATCACTACACAGGCAGCCTGTCAAACCACGGGCTGGGGTTCCCCCAGAAATGTCATCAGAGCCATCGCTGGCTGCAGTCAGATTCGGGAAGGGTTTATGTGGCTCACCCCAGGCTACAGACACTTGAGCACTGAGAAACATAAGTCAACAGAAGCAGCCCGATTGCACCAGCAATATGGGGGTCACACCACCCACGTATGTACTGGGTGGTCCCTAATGAGACCCAGGGCGTGTGTGTGCAAATCTCTGGCCGTGGCCTCCCCCTGCTGGCTGGGCACAGGGCAGGACCTGCCCCACGGTAACAACAGCCGCCAGCCTCCCTCTCCTCCAGGCCAGGTGGCACATCCTGTCCTCCACGGATACCGTCCCCAGCCACCGGGGTCCTGGCCCCTCCTCGCCCCGGAGGGAGTTGCAGCACACATGGGAGCCCTGAATGGTAGCCTGCAAAGCCCGCCCTCCCTGAACCTGAGATGTCTCTGGTGAGAACAGCTGTCCTCACAACAGGGTGGGTTGGACACTATCACCACCTCAGAGGAAGGCACCTGCGCAGTTCTCCAAACCGAGCGTGTGTGTGCACACCTGATGAGTCTGCGGGGGGCCACATTTATTAAGACACATAGAGGACGCACGTGAATGCCCTGAGTGACCCGACCCCCAACCCAGGGGGTTAATACACAAATCAGTGGTGCGCCGTGGGGGCTCTGGGTGGAAAAGTTGTCCCTGGTTTGGGGAACCATTGTCTTCCTCTGTGTTTTCCGTTGTATGCGCCTGTGTTGACGCCGTGGCCTCCGCCTCCCACGCAGCCAGAGGCCACGCAGGGAGTCACCACATGCCACTGACCCCCCATGCAGAGCTCTCAGGACCCGTGTGGTTGTAAGAGCAGGTCCAGACGGGTGGGGTGTCCGAGGATCAGTGAGAGACCGTGAGCTGGACCCCGGCCATCACCCCCACCCCTGTCCTGGGATGTGGGTTCCACCCGCCTTTCACCCCCAGAAGTCGCCTAAGGACACAGCCTGGAGACGGAGGTGTGGCGTGAGCCTATGAGCACCGGTGCATGACCGAGCCCAGATGGGGCCCCTTTACAAGCATTTCCAACTAGGCGGGAAGGCACGGAGATCTACTCTCCCTGCCGTCACCCCGGGCAAGCCTCGGGTAAGTCCCCCTTGCTCATCAAACCTGCCTCGTGCGCCTGGAGCTGCTGAGTCCTTCCTGGTCCCCCCTGCGCTCCGCTCTGCATGTGGGGCCGCTGGGGGATCCCGCGGGGAAGCTCTGGAGGAGGCAGCGGCCGAGCTCTTCTCCACTGAAGTGTCCGATACTAGATTTTTATTGGTCAGAACGTCTAATTTCGAGATCTGTCTTCGTGTTTGTTGTGATGTTGGATATGAAGGGTTGCACTAGGACACTCCTTCCAGGTTAAATTGTACTTTTGAAATAAATTTGCTTTCTGAGGAATAAATAGAATTGGAATTATATATATAAGTTGTATGTGTTTTTATTCTAGGAAGAACTCCAAGCAATGGTAAAAAAGCATTGAGTTATTTTCATTTATTCATGCGTGATCACATATGTAGAAAAATCCCAAATATGATGAAGGCATATTTGACTTAGGTTTGATAGCAAATACAACAAGTATTCTCAGACGTTCTCCCAGATTAAAAACAGGAGGCAAGTGTGCTTAAAGTTTTTATTTAGCCAGAATACGTACTACCGTTGATATGGATAAAATAAATTACAATAATACCACAGAACAGAGAGAGAAAAAATTGTTTGAAATAGTGGTAACTTCATTGAATTAAGGTCTTTGCCCTGTGTGTTCTTTAACAAAGCCATGGATCTTAGCAAGAGTAGCTGCTAGTGACTACTGGGAATTTACCCAAAGAATCAAAAACAGGAATTCAAAGGGATACATGCACCCCAATGTTTATAGCACAATGTCCACAATAGCCAAACTACGGAAAGAGCCCAGATGTCCATCGACAGATGAGCGGA
Source organism: Halichoerus grypus (assembly GCF_964656455.1). NCBI lineage: Eukaryota > Metazoa > Chordata > Mammalia > Carnivora > Phocidae > Halichoerus > Halichoerus grypus. The sequence continues at coordinate 903,547 of NC_135720.1, read as the reverse complement.
TATAGAAGATGAGATATGTATATATATATATATGTATATATATATACGTATATATATATATATATATATACATACACAATGGAATATGACGCAGCCATCAAAAAGAATGAAATCTTGCCATTTGCAATGACATAATGGAACTCGAGGGTATTATGCTGAGCGAAATAAGTAAGAGAAAGACAGATACTATATGATTTCACTCATGTGGAATTTAAGAAACAAAGCAAATGAGGGAAGGAAAACAAGAGAGAGAGAAACTGAGAAGCAGACTCGTAACTACAGAGACGCTGCTGGTCACCAGAGGGGAGGGTGGGGGGTGGGGATTAAAGAGGACACTTAGGATAACAAAGGTGTACGAAGGTGACTCTCTTTGCCCTCGTCCTCCACCCAACTTAGTAACCTGGGTGGTGCGTAGAGCTAGCAGGCACCTGGGTGGCTGGTGCTGGAAGCGAGACCCTGGAAAGATCTGGGCTCCCCATGCTGCTTCCGTGCGGTCAGCTGAGGCTCACCCTCTCCACACTGACCGAAAAGGCCAGCACATCTCTCCCGGCTGCTATTTTGCTCCCTTGGACTGTCAAAGTAGCAGGAAGGAAAAGACGCTGCCTTACCTTCTCTTCGGGCCTGGGAACTCAGGGGGGTGAAAATTTGCAATCACACGTGTAAAAGCCGAAATGTGTGTGCATTCCTTTATTGATGAGTAAAATACCTTCTCACCGTTACTACGGTGATACCTATTTCCCTGCATTTCATCCTCTTCTCCAAATGTTGCCATTTTTCAATAGAAGTAAGATGAGAAAAACAAGTCAGTGTTTCTTCCTGCCCAGAAAATGAAGGACTGAAAGCAGTCAAGCAGCTGAAGCCAGAGTGAGGGACACCCCCAGAGTGACGGACACCCCCGGAGTGATGGACACCCCAGAGTGAGGGACACGCCCAGAGTGATGGATACCCCCAGAGTGAGGGACACCCCAGAGTGAGGGACACCCCCAGAGTGACGGACAACCCGAGTGAGGGACACCCCCAGAGTGACGGACACCCCCGGAATGATGGACACCCCAGAGTGAGGGACATCCCAGGGTGACAGGCCCCTAGAGTGAGGGACACCTCGGAGTGACGGACACCCCAGTGTGAGGGACACCCCTAGAGTGATGGACACCCCCGGAGTGATGGCCACCCCCGGAGTGATGGACACCCCAGAGTGAGGGACACCCAGAGTGATGGACACTCCAGAGTAAGGGACACCCCCAGAGTGACGGACACCCCTGGAGTGATGGACACCCTAGTGTGAGGGACACCCCCAGAGTGATGGACACCCCCGGAGTGATGGCCACCCCCGGAGTGATGGACACCCCAGAGTGAGGGACACCCAGAGTGATGGACACTCCAGAGTAAGGGACACCCCCAGAGTGACGGACACCCCCGGAGTGATGGACACCCCAGAGTGAGGGACACCCCAGAGTGAGGGACACCCAGAGTGACGGACAGCCCCAGAGTGATGGACACCCCAGAGTGAGGGACACCCAGAGTGACAGACAGCCCCAGAGTGATGGACACCCCAGAGTGAGGGACACCCCCAGGCCTTCTCCTGCACACTTCCTCACCAGCACCAAAAACAAAGGAAAACATCAAAACTCTCTGGTTAAAGTTTATGAATATTGCTATTTTTCCTTTTGGTCTCAAGTAGCACATCTAACTACTGCTCATAGGGCAGTAAGTAAGGTGATCCTAAGGATGTATTTAAACCCTAGGTTGAAATGCAGGTTTCATGATTTTCAACTGTTGTCCAACCAAACTAAAACTGCCAGGTTTATGGAAACTGTCCTTATTTCAGCACGATGCATTTTATTTTGTCTAATTTACCTTTGGCCGTTGAAAGTATGATTTTAGTTTTCCGGCGGTCATTCCCCTGACTTGACAGTTTGCAATGGTGACACTAGATCTGAGATAATAGGGAGAATGGGCATATTAGCTTAGGTTTTGACTCCGTTTTTATTAATATTATTTTACCTTGGGGGGTGCGTACTGTCTGGGAAGGTGTGATTTGAGATGCGGTTGTTTTCAATGGCTTCCCCGGGCACAGCAAACTGATGTAGAGTGGGACGGGTCAAGGTAGGTGGGAGGGAAAATTCCACCAAAAACAATTTTGCAAGAGACAAGCTACAAAACTAGAAAGCATTTTCTAGGAAACATTTGAGCCTGGTTAAATAATGAAAAGTAAAGAACTTGAAAATTTATCTTTCCATCTGCCCAATCTTATGACATTTTGTTCAAGTAATACTCATGTTTATATCATGCAGTTTGCTTGGGAAGGTAAGCACAAAACACCGAAATAATTCAGCCTATAAAGTTCCATCTCTATGGGATGCCAAAATATATAAATAAATAAATCTCCTAAATTTCTATAAGATGATTTTAATGTTTTTAAATCAAACACATACTAATCAGAACTTTTAGATAGTGTTGTAACTCAAGTTGTTTTCAGTGGTATGAGGAAGATCAGATTCACATTTCGGTAAATAGAGTTTAGTTATTAATTATTAACAAAGATACAAAATACCTTCTCGGTGTTCATTCTCTTAGCTTCATCTAACACAGCCTCTCTGTGTAAGTTGAGTGGGGTTTTCCTCTTTCGTTTTCTCATGAAGTATCCCTAGAGTATCAGGGTTCAGACCGTCCCACGAATTCCTGCGTGAAGCATTTCCACTGGTTTTGTGCGTGAGGGAAACTCTCGGACCACGCACCTAACGGTCACGCAGTGTCTGGTCCAAGCGGCCAGGGAGGTATGCGGACTCTTGCTCCGTTCTATCCCCTGGGCAGCAGCGGGAGCCACGCCGCCCACCAGCCGGCAGCCGTCGCAGAGCGCCCCACCCAGCAGCCGAGCGCAAGCCCGGAACATTCTCCAGGACGCGTCCCACGCTAGCTAGGAAAACAGTCCTACCAAACCTGACAAGCTTAAATCATCCCCAGGATCTTGTCCAAACACAAGGGGTAACACTAAAGGGAAGTGGGAAAACTCGCAAACACATGGAAATTAAACAACGTATTCCTGAATAACCACTGAATCAAAGAAGAAATCAAAAGGAAGATGAGACATTATCTTGAAACAAGCAAAACAGAGCACACAACACATCCAAACTCACAGGGTGTGGCAAAAGCAGAGCTAAGAGGAAAGTTTAGATAAATGCCCATCAAAAAGGAGAAAGATGTCAAATAAGTAGCCTAACTTTACACTTCAAAGACCTAGAAACAGAAGAACTGAGCCCTAAGTCAGCAGAAGGAAGGAGGTAATAAAGATCAGAGCAGAAATAAATGAAGTACATGATAGGAGTCAGACGCTCAACCGACTGAGCCACCAGGAGCCCCTGATCTAACCTATTCTAATGTCCCCCTGTAAGGTCGCCTGTATTTCCGTTTCCATGATGTGCCTTTCAGTCATTCTGGTCTCTGTTTCGCTTTGGCGTGCCTGGTGCTTTTTAATTAAATGCTGGACATCAGTGTGAGAATGATAGACCTCGGCTCAGGTCATGATCCCAGGGTCCTGGGATCGATTCCTGCATCGGGCTCCCTGCTCAGCGGGAAGCCTGCTTCTCCCTCTCCCACTCCCCCTGCTTGTGTTCCCTCTCTCGCTGTGTCTCTCTCTGTCAAATAAATAAATAAATAAATCTTTAAAAAAAAAATTACAGATATAGCTCAAGCCCCAGGATTTCTCCTCCCTGGAAAGGATAATTAAAAGTTGTATGTTCAAGTGTAAATAAATTATTAGATGCAGATGTAACTGTGACAAAAGATCCTGAAAGAGAACCCAAATCCCCAGAGGAGTATAATTATGTATTAATCTAACTCAGCCTAGAAGGAAATGAAGCACAAAGAAATCAATTCAAGTGATTTTTGCATGAGAAATAATGAATGTCTCCGGGTGTGGGAACCGGTCTTCTAGTCTCCGGCTCCAATGTGACCACACTGACCTTGGGCTCTGTTTCCAGAGAGCTCCTGTACTTTTTTGGCCACCATCTATAAAAGATCTTGGGGAAATAGAGGTAAATATAAGGCATTGTTCTCGCTATTATACCACGGGCTGAGCGCACTGCTTCAGGCCTGGGGTCCAGGCTGCTGCTGGAGGAGAATGTGGTGCCTGAGTCCACGTGAAAACATGGCAGCTGGGAGGAACACAAAACCCTGAAACAGTTCTCTGCTCAGAACATGTAAGAAATGACAGAACCAAGTCACAGACACGTTGAATCTTCAGGCGTTACGAGAGTAACAGCAGGGAAGTCTCGCAGGACCGACCCCGGGGTTCTAAAGGTGATGCACGTATTTGAATTTATCAGCCCTGAGAATCAACGGTTAAGAAACAAACTGATCCCACCACTTCCCAAGCAGGATTTGTAACGCCTGGAAGTGCAGGAAACAAGCCAGGAATGAGGACTGCTTCATCCAGGGGAGCCAGGGGAGCAGGTCGGCTCTGCCCTGAAGCCTCCCGACAGCGATGCGGGTGCGCTCCCAAGGCTGCGCTTTGCGGGACGTTACTAGCCTCTGCGGTCACACAGGGGGCAGGGCTGGGCCTGGCCCCGCAGCCTCTGGCCCCGCGCAGGCAGTGGGCACGGCTTCAGGCGAGTCCCGGAAGCCAGGAGCCACAGGTGCTCAGGTGTCCGGGTTCAGAGAATTGATGTGGGAACAAAGGCACAAGAGAAATTATTAAATGTCCTTACTCCCTACAGCCCAGTGACAAGTCCTTGAAACAGCAGAGGGACCTTCCTCCAGGGAACTAACTGCCTCGATGTTAATACTTTGCTAAGGGCCAAAGGCAATCTAAGCGTGACCCCAGGACCCTGTAAGTCTACTTTAACATACACAAATTCCTTTGGAAACTTCCTTTATCTCTAACCCCCCAAGATACGTGTTGGCAATCACCCCCCAAGCATATGACCCACTGATATACATCTGAAGGGTCTCACGACTCAGGTTTTATTAGACAGTAATAAATCACATTTTCCCAACAACAGCTAGCCCCCTCGAGGTCCTGGAAACCTTGCTTCCAAATTCCTTAGAGACTTACGCTTTCCTAAGCCCCTCCCAACTTGAAAGTATATGATGGGCCACTCCTCATGACCCTGGTGCGGCTCTTCCTGCCCATGGGTCCTGTCCCTGTGCTTTAATAAAACCACCTCTTTGCACCAAGGACATCTCAAGAATTCTTTCTGGGCTGCCAACTCCGCACCCCAACGTTCTTTCCTACATCAAGGACGTGTGTGTGTTTTCCTAGGGACGTGCAGGGTCTTCCCCAGCTCTTCCACCTGCTGTGGCATCCCAACCGTAAATATCTAACCCTCTCTGGCATCACACACGGCTAACGTTTTGCTGCGATCCGCAGAGTTGCCATCCCGCCTACAGGAGGACAGAGGACAAGCCCCGGCTCCTTTCACTGCATTTCCTCCTTAACATGCTTCTCCAATTAGAGTTGATGACATGGTGTCCGTCTATAAGAATTCATTTTTCTTCCAGAAAGGCCAAAATATTATGCTTTATAATTCCTCCTCTGGCTAAGAAGATACATTTAGGTCAAAGCTGAAGCACTCCCTGAGGTCTGCTGGTCGCTCATTAACACGGTGGCCAGATGAGCCAAAGAGACTGACCCACAGCCTGAAGACCGGGGTCCTCGGGTCCTCAGAGGCAGCCTGTGTTTGGGGCCTTGGGCCGGCCGGGCGGTAGCAGTGGGATGCGGGGTGGAGCCTTGTCCCCAGGAGCCGCGGACCTGGGTGTACGTCGGCCACGTGGACAGTCTATCATGCCCCCAAGGCCGAGCACGGCTGACCTGTGTGTCGTTGTGCAGGGGCGCGGGCAGGGTCCGGAGTCCTCAGGAGAGGGAACTGGAGGCCCCACCGTGGCCCTTCTCCTGGACTCCACGCTGTTCCCGCCATCCCTTAGCTCAGTGTCATCTGTGTCCTTCCCCAAAATACACTGTGGCTGCCAGTAGGGCCGTTTCCCTGCGTCCTGTTGATGGAGTTTTGGAATGTTGGTGGGGTCCGGAGCTGACGGCCAAGAAAGAATTCTTGAGACGTCTTTGGTGCAAAACGGTGGTTTTATTAAAGCACGAGGACGGGACCCATGGGCAGAAAGAGCTGCTGCCCCAAGGCTGTGAGGGGTGACCAATCATATGCTGGGGAGTTGGGGGAAGGAAGGAAAAAGGGAGGTTTTCTTTTTTTTTCTTTAAAGATTTTATTTATTTATTTATTTATTTGACAGAGAGAGAGACACAGCGAGAGACGGAACACAAGCGGGGGAGAGGGAGAAGCAGGCTTCCTGCAGAGCAGGGAGCCCGATGCGGGGCTTGATCTCAGGACCCCGGGATCATGAGCTGAGCCGAAGGGAGACGCCCAAGGACTGAGCCACCCAGGTGCCCCAAAAGGGAGGTTTTCAAAAGAACTTTCATATGCTAAAGAGGACCTCTGATCCTGGAGGCCTTGCCATTGTCGAGGTGGTTTTTCCCACTAGTAAAGCATTAAGACAGTTGGGAGTTTTCTTCTGGAAGTTAGGCTGTCCATAAGAATGCATTTTTCTTGTAAATCACTGACATTTGCAAACTGTTGGAGACTCCTGTCCTGCAGGACTTGATCTCTAATAATGAACCATTAGTCTTCCCTTCCCTTAGCTTTAGGGTGGCCAGGAGGGCCTGAGGAATGTCCCGCGTATCCCACCTGCAGGTGTCCGCTTGTGCTTTCCCTCAGCTTGCCTTCTACTCCCTCATCACTGTGGTCCTCCCCACGGATTTCCGAACCTGAGGGTGCGTGGGAACCCTGACCTTGCATGTGGGCTCCAGAGTGAGGGTGGCCTTAGGGACCGTGCCCTCTAACCTCTCCGTGACTGACTCCCTGGTGTTGAGCCCCTCCACCGGGCCCTCCCATGGGATCCGTGTGACATTCCTCCAGGAAACTCCCAACTGTCTTCACACTGATGCTTTGCTAGAGGGAAAAACAACCTCAGCTTGACAAGAGCCAGGCCTCAGGATCCTGAGTCTTCTTTAGCAGATCAAGGTCCTTCTGGAAACTTCCCTTTGTCTTTACCTCCCCAACCCCAAAGTCTCTAATCAGTTGCTCCTCACAGCCCTGGGGCAGCAGCTCTTCCTGCCCACGGGTCCTGTCCTCCTGTTTTAGTAAAACCACCTTTTTGGGCTCAGGGCAAAGCTTTGGAAAACCAAGTCAAACCCATCACTTGTCCAAAGTGTGTCCCTTAAGTCCACTCTGTGGCCTCCCATGGCCTCATCACAGGATGCCCCTCCAGCCCTGCACACGGATGGCCTCTGAGGTCAGCCCTTCCACCCTCCTCCTCACTCTGCTCAGGCCCGGGCCATCCTGCAGTCTCCTGACGCTGCCGCAGGACCTTTGCATCCGTTTCCCTTCTGGGGAGCCCGCAGCCACCCAAACTGCCCGATTCTCATTTCCTCTGGTGTCCCTGAAACCTCCGTCCTGTGAAGCTGCCCCGCATCACACTGACCCCCCCACCCAGGACTCCCACCTCTTTATCCTCTTTGTTTTTCTCCAAACACTTCCATACAGGTTTACGTGTTGTGTCTGTCCGCGGGGACGCAGCCCCAGAGTTCTGTTGGACGTGGAACACCAGCTCCCGGACAGAATGTGCAGGACTGGGCACACGCTTGTGGGACGGCTGTGAAGCCTTGCAGGTGAGGGAAGGTCGCTGCCCATAATAACCCTGAAGCCGACCAGCCCAGCAGACGTGCAGACACACCTGAGAGGCAGGGTGCAGTGGGACAAGAGAACGTGTGGGAACTCAGGTGCTGGGGGGCAGGTGCTGGGGGACGGGGGGCGGGTCTCTAAGTGATCAGCAAACCCAGGGGTACCTGGGCCGCTCCCACGGTTGAGCAACCAACTCCTGGTTTCAGCTCAGGTCATGATCTCTGGGTTGTGGGATCGAGCCCCCGCATCAGGCTCTACACTCAGCAAGGAGTCTGCTTGAGATTCTCTCCCTCTGTCTCTCCCCCTCTCTAAAAAATACAGAAATAAATATTTTTTTAAAAAGTGTTCTGCCCTCAGACAGAGGCTGTCTTCTGAACTTAGAAAAACAAAAAGCCGATGAATGACTTGAAATCCGAGGGCTGGGTAGAAGGGGTCGTTGTGGGAAACGTCTTTTGGGGTGGGGGGGCGCTGGCCAGGGCTGACCCCTGGGGGCTGCTCCACAGACTGGCGGCACCCGGTTTGAGCAGAAGGGCCTCTGAGCTGAGCCAGGGGGACGAGACTTCTTGAAGAGTCCATTCATACCTGAGAATCCGAAGTGATGGAGAAGGGCACAATTTTTTGAATAATATTGAAGCTTTCTGTAATCATATGGAAGAAGTATCGGTTCCTTTCAGTGGAGTCTTTTACAAAGTTGTCAAAGAGAACCCAGTGAAAAAAATTTGGCTCAATCTTTACTTCCTGCAAATATGCAAATTAGCCAGTTTCATCACTAACTTCATCTTGGGGAAAAAAATCCATTAGAGCAAAAAAGAAATGTTTCCTGGCAATTGAGAATTTTCTGGCAAAATACAAGGAGGAGACACTGGTCTTGACCCCAGAATCCACTGTACTCTGCTGCGGGGGAGGGCCTGGGTCCGTTTCCTGAGACCACAGCCGAGGGCTCTGGAGACAGTGCGCCTGCCGACCCACCACACGAGAACGTGCCCAGCTGCCGCTGCAGGAAGGGGCTTTTCCTCGTGGGCAGTCTCCCCGCCTGTGACCGGCATACGGCCGCCTGGGAAATGTCCTCGAGTCCGCCTTGTGCACATGGCCTCTTGCGACCGTAGTGTGCCGGGGTCCGGGAGTCCACACTGTGCTTCTCTGGCAGGTGCATGGACTGTCTCCAGGTGCGTGGACAGTCCCCGGGTACGTGGGCATTCCCTGGGTACGTGGACGTTCCCGGGGTGCGTGAACGTTCCCAGGGTGTGTGGACAGTCTCCAGGTGCGTGGACGCTCCCTGGGTGCATGGATGTTCCCTGGGTGCGTGTTCTCCGGGTACGTGGACAGTCCCCGGGTACGTGGGCATTCCCCAGGTGTGTGGGCGGTCCCCAGGTATGTGTTCTCTGGGTGCGTGGACAGTCCCCGGGTATGTGGACAGTCTCCATGTGCATGGACGCTCCCTGGGTCCATGGACAGTCCCCGGGTGTGTGTTCTCTGGGTACCTGGGCGGTCCCCGGGTACATGTTCTCTGGGTGCGTGGACAGTCCCCGGATACGTGGGCATTCCCCGGGTTTGTGGAAGGTCTCCATGTGCATGGACGCTCCCTGGGTGCGTGGACGACCCTGGGTGCATGTTTTCCGGGTGCATGGACTGTCCGCGGGTACGTGGGCATTCCCCGGGTGCGTGGGCGGTCCCCGGGTACGTGTTCTCTGGGTGCGTGGGCGGTGCCCGGTGTGTGGACTGTCTCCAGGTGCATGGATGCTCCCTGGGTGTGTGGACGTTCCCTGGGTGCATGTCCTCCGGGTGCGTGGGCGGTCCCCAGGTACGTGTTCTCTGGGTGCATGGACGTTCCCAGGGTGTGTGGACAGTCTCCAGGTGCATGGACGCTCCCTGGGTGCGTGTTCTCTGGGTGCATGGACATTCTCCGGCAGGTGGACAGGAATGGCGGCGCCTACTTCCCAGTGAGTGGGGCTTTGTTGACGCTAAGCGGCTACAGGTGCTGAGCACAGGAGCTGCTCCAGGGGCCGACGCAGCCGGGGGGCTGGACACGATGCAGGAGGGCGTGAGGGGTGAGCCTCTGAAGGAGCTCAGTGGATGGGTTTGGGTGAAAGGGGTGGTGACCCGGTCGCAAAACAGGGCTGGGTCAGAGCATCCACTGATGTGGCATCCAACTGAACACTCATCATCCCCAGGTCCTCTTCTGAGGCTCTAGGTGGTGAAGGGCGATGCGCGTCCTCCTCCCCATCCATGTGTAGAGCGGGCTCCGTTCATCCCTTGCGACCTTCCACTCAGGATGATGGCCCCACGGTCACTTCCTATGTGGACAGCCCCGCGTGCCCAGGTCCTGCACCTGCGTCCACTCCGCCTCTGCCCCTGCAGCAGCCTGCCCTCCCACACGTGGCCCGGAGCCCGCTCAGCACCTCACCCCGCACACTTCCAGCGATGCCATTCTTCTGTTTCAACAACAACCCAAGCAGGGACGTTTCCTCCTTTTGAGTTCCACACGTGAAGGTCACTCAGGATGCCCGGGGCAGTTGGGCATGGCGTCACTTTCTGGAAGTCTGGGCCATGGAATGCTGTCCATCCCACACCCTCCAGCCGCCCTGCTCCAAAGACCCTGGGTCTTCCTGCTCCCTTTGGAGATCCCTTCAGCTGTTCTGGAAACTGTCCCACAAGAAAAGGCACATTAGTGTGCCCCACATACTGGAGTTATGTATCCAGCCCGCCCACCCCATGTTCCGGCGTCTGCGGATACCACATCCCATAGCCTAGTGTTGAACTCACTTCTGTCTGCATCCCACCACCTCCTCCCCCGGGGGGGTCCTGTGGCCAAGAAAACACCCCCCCGCCGCCCCCCACCAACACCCACATGGTCTTCTTCCTCTGCACAAATGGCAGGGAAACGGGCCTGATTGCTCCAGCAAACTGCACATTTCTGATGAACCCGAGCCAGACACACGGAGCCAAGAGCTCAGGCTGCTTACAGTAGGCTTGCGGGGTGCCGAAGACCCAGCCCAGCGCATGTCCCAAGGAAGCAACCTAGACATTTTCCGAAATGCCAGAGGTCTAACCCATGCTTTAAATCTCTGCTGCTACAAAGTAGGAGAGTGAATCATCGTCTCAGGAAAGTCTTAGGAGAAAAATATAAAGTCATTCAGAAAGCATAGCCACTTTTATTTTATTTTTTGTTAACTTTTAGTGTGGAAACCTCCAGCCCTTCTCCAACAGAGCACTGGTGGACGAGGCCTCTCTCTCGCTCTATTCTTTGTCTTCTCTGATATCTTTTGCACTCTCCCGAGTGGGCGCACAAGCACGAATCAAATGCTAACAAGCCCGGAAACACAAGCCCAGCCGCTGGGGAAGGTCTAGAGGTGTGTGTGGGAAATGGAACTTCAACACGGTTCTGAATACTTTCTACACGTTACCTTTCCTTACCGTCCATGTGTTCCCCAAGGTGCATGCCACAGCTGTCCATGAGGATAGTAACAGATGTTTCCAGGAAAAGAGTAATCAGTGGCCTAAATATTTGGGGAACTATGTATAGAATACAGTAGCCTCCCTTGCTGTAACGTGTTCCCAACGCCACCACACGTCACGGAGCTCCATGACGAGAGATGTGCCACGTCTCCCAGACACACGGAGCCGCAGGGACCCTCCTCCTGCGGCTTCCCAGGACACATGTCAGCAAACTTTGCCCAGCCGCGTGAGGAAGACCGGTCCTCCCGCGACGGCACCAGATGAGGCCCCGCGGCGGGTGAGCACATTTACTGAACGTCCTCAGGTCACAGTACTCACTCCACTCAGCACGGTGCAGGCTCAGGGAGAGAGACCAGACTTGGAAACAGGGAGGCTGGAAGCAAGTCTGCTGTGCTCACCGAGAGACAGATAAGGAAGTTTCTAGAAAGGCTCTTGCAGGTTCATGGGGCTGGAATGGAGCTGGTGTGGGAGGTAAGCAGTGTGGGGCCGACCACAAGTCTGCTTCTGCCGGACACCAGTACCACCCGCTGGCTCAGGGAGCAGGAGAGATGAGTCAGAGCCGTGCTGAGATGAGCTAAGTCTGAAGCTGTGCGGTGTGATGTGCTTTGAACAGTCCACGGGCACGGAGGGTCCAACAAGAGAGAAAGTGATTCGCAGCTGACAGCTATTGGAAGTGGCTGAACCCATGAAAGGGGCGACCCACCTAGGGAGCAGGGCATGCTCTGGGGCCCCAGGACACACATTCCAAGAATATGAACATCAAAAGGTGTATGATCGCGGCAGGAAGAGCCGAAGGTGCAAGGAGAGCCAGTCGGAGGGCAAGATGGGTAGAAGGCAAGGGGGGAGCAAACTTCAAGGAAAACAGAAGGATGATGACAGTGGCTGCCCGGGAGCACCCACTGCGCGCTGGCAGCCCTAGTAAGTGCACTGTGATGCTCTGTCTCAGTGCTCACAGCGACTCCCTCCCGTTGGGTAATGATTCTTTGGCGAGGAGGAAGAGTGGCTGAGAAGACAAGCGACTGTCCTGGTCGTGGTCCTGGGACTTGTGAAGCCAGAGAAGGACTCACAGGGAGGCCCATGGACACAGGCAGCAGGGTGCTCTCGTCCTGGCCAGTGGGTGGCTGTAGAATATTCGGGTGAAAACCAGGAGCTCCAGGGCTGGCCTAAACCTGGTTTGCCCAGCAAATGGACACATTCAGTGAAGGAGCACAAACCTGTTACCTTTTTTCAGAAATTTAAAAATTCCAATCTTCTCATTTCTGTTTAGGACAAAGACTTTGGATTTGTGGGGTCCTTCCACCCACGGGGAGAGCACTCTCCAGGCCCCCAGGGCCAGCCTCCCTCACCCCTGCCGGACTCTGATACCAGAAGAAAAACACTTTGGAAACCCCACTCACACCGTGGCTTCCCCATCAGACCTGCAGGCAGGGACCCCATCACTCTCACTGCAGGAGGGCCGTGGGACTGAGAAAGGAGGGCTGACTGTAAGAAAGCCAACCTCCCAGCAGGTTAGTGAGTGCTGTGTTCCTCGGCTCGTGGAGGACGAGAGCCCAGGGGACAGGACTTGAGATCGGTCCAGCGAGCTGCTGGAGCTTGTCCGGCTCGGGGACCCTGCAGAAGGGACAGGGTCTGCAGGCCTGCAAGCAGTTCCCAAGGGACATGTGTGTGTCCTGAGGTGCGGTCTGCTGGGTTGTAAAATTGAAGGTTTACTGATTTCCAGGAGACACGAGGAAGACCGTGAGATCATCTCAGTACGGTATGTCTACCATGTCTGATTGTTCAAAAAGATGGCACGCCTCCGTGTGACTGGCTTCCTGGTGCTTCCTGCTCTGGGTTTCTCCCTGAGTCACTTGAGAGGATCACAGGGGCTGACGTGGGTCACCTGCTGCAGTGTCCCGAAGTAAAACAGCGGCATGCAGAGAGACCAGCCGCCGGCCAACCAACATGGGCTCATGGGGGCCTGCAGAAACAAGGAGTGAAGGCTCTGCGTGGTCCTATGGGGCCTGGAGGTCTTGAGCCTGGAATGAAATTCCTGCAGTCCTCTGGGCTCTCTGGAGAGAGAAGGAGGGAGGAGGGGTTGGGTACTCCAGCAGAGTGCAAGCGTAACTTTGTCCCCTGCAGGTTAATGTGGGTGAGCTCCCGTGGCAAACCAGCTGTCAAGTGGAACTGTGTGGACAGCAAAGCAGCACAAGTAAGTCCTGGTGTTGCTCAGAAAGAGAGTCCCAGTCTCCCACAACCATGCAAGTGTGTACACCTGTGCAGCCTCACCCATCCATGCAAGCTCAGATACCCCTGCAAGTTCACACACCCACGCGAGTTCACACACCCGTGCAAGCTCACACACGCAAGCTCACACCCATGCAGGCTCACACACTCATGCGAGCTTACACACTCATGCAAACTCACACACTAGTGCAAGATCACACATGGGCAAGCTCACACACCCATGCAAACTCACACACTAGTGCAAGATCACACATGTGCAAGCTCACACACCCATGCAAGCTCAGATACCCCTGCAAGTTCACACACCTGTGTGAGTTCACACACGCGTGTAAGCTCACACACTCACGCAAGCTCACACACCCATGCAGGCTCACACACTCCCGCAATCTCACACACTACTGCAAGTTGACACATGTGCAAGCTCACACCTATGCAAGCTCAGATACCCCTGCAAGTTCACACACCCATGCGAGTTCACACACCCGTGCAAGCTCACACACTCACGCAAGCTCACACACCCATGCAGGCTCACATACTCATGCAAGCTTACACGCTCACACAAATTCACACACTAGTGCAAGTTCACACATGTGCAAGCTCACACACCCATGCAAGCTCAGATACCCCTGCAAGTTCACACACCCGTGCAAGCTCACGCATCCATGCAAGCTCACACACTAGTGCAAGTTCACACCCATGCAAGTTCACACCCGTGCAGGCTCACACCCATGCAAGATCACACCCATGCAAGTTCACACCTGTGCAGGCTCACACACTCATGCAAGCTCACACACTCACACAAACTCACACCCATGCAAGCTCACACACCCGTGTATCCTTCCTGAGCCCCATCCCCAGACTCAGGTCTTCACCACACCTGAGTCTGCTCCCCAGGGCCTCCCTTTGTCCCCTTTCCCAGGACCTTCTGATTGTGCCATCAAGCAAGCTTGAAGCCTTCCCTGTCCAGGGCATTTACATTTTCAAAGAAGGGAGGAGCAGATTGCAGTGAGTGCTGGCTGTGAAGTGACCCTAGCTCGGGTTGGACCTCTAAGGTACTTAGCACCTGTGGCCCTTGGGTCACCTGGAAAACTGAAGCAAGCACAGCCACCTTGCCTATTTGGCAAAGTCAGAGAACAGAGCTTTGCAGGGGGGGCACCTGTGTAGACAGTAAGTGTGTGTCCATCTAACTCAGTTTAGCTCTTGGACCCCTGAGCTCCCATGTGTGCTCCCCAGTTAAGGACAATCGTCTCCTGGTCTAAAGTGAGTCCTTGAGATGGGACCGACCAGCTGGAGTTCTCCCCCTTTCCCTTCGGGCGGGCGGTCTGTTCCTCCCCTCTGCCCCAGTGTGGCACCACCACCACCTGGGTCCTCAATGCCGAGCTCACTGGGTCTCCCTGTGGGTGCCCGTCAGCTCGCCAGTACCCCCCCCCAGGACCCCCAAGGGAGGGCTGGACTCTGTGAGGCCTAAGCCCCCCCGCCGGACGCCCCCTGCTCAGGCCGACTGCCTGGCACCTGTAAGGAGAAGGCGGGCAGAGAAGCCAGTGTGTGGCTCCCTCAGGACCAGGATCCCGGAGCTGGTCTGGGGCCTCTCTTGGGCTTCCTCTGCCTCAGCCCTTGCTGGTCCCACCGCCAGGCAGACGAGCGTTCGTCCTCTCGTCCCGGTCAGACGTGCACCTCTTCCCAGCAGAGGACAACCACTCATCATCCTTGGGCCTTCCTACCCGGCCGGACAGGGAGGGACGTGCGCACCGTCCGAGTGGTGCGAGGCAGACACAGGCTCCTCTCCATAAAGCTCTCACTGGGAGAGAGACAGGAGACGGCGCCACTCACCCAGACACATGATAAAACCCTGCCCGTGCACGCAATGGGCCAAGGTCCTTGACGGGCCCTGCGGCCACCATTTGAGAGAAACTTCCTGCCCTCCAGGCCCCCGCCCCGGGTCCACTCTGCCGAGGGTCTTCCTCAGCCCCCTGCCTGCCAGTGCGTCTGTCGCCGGGATAGTTTTAGGGTTTTAGTGGTCAAAGGCAGTCCAGGCTTTGGGGTACTTGGCAGCAGGATCCCTCGAAGACTGAGCTGCTTCCAGCTAACCGTAGGGGGTGCTCCAGACGGCTTCCCGGATCCCCTCCAGCACGAGGACGGTCCTTGCTTTGTCGCACACGTCCCTCCCTCCCTCATCACACACCGAATGAGCACATTACTCACCTCCACAGCCAGCCTGAGTCTTTCCCTCCAGAGACGTCTTTCTTGGTCACTGGAAGTCATTTCCAATTTTGTTTCTGGTTGTTTGGAATCTAGAAACAATGAGGTTTTCTAATATTTCAAGACTGCACATTATTGGACTTTTTCTATTTTGTCATTTCCGTTTGGCAAATTCCTTCCTGGGCTCCCCTCTCTCATACTTTGTTAAAGCACAACGTAAATCCTATTATACCAGCCCCATAACTTCCCCCTGAGCAGGGGCTCTGGAACGTCCGCCAGCAGCAGGGGCACCAGACGGCTTGTTAAAACACAGATTTCTGGAACCCGCCCCCAGTGTCCGATTCAGTGGGCCTGGGGACAACCTCTGCATTTCTCGCAAGTCTGCAGGTGGTGCTGGGACACGTGGCACTCAGGCGTGGTCGGCAGGCTCTGCTTCCGAGGACCTTCAGGGCACAGTTTTGTGGGACGTTTGCCCCGCACCGTAGGGTCCTGAACCAGGGCCCCTGATTCAAGCTGCAGGAGGGAAGGCACGTGGGGTTGCGGGCCGGGGCCTCAGAAGCCAGCCGAGGAGCATTCATTTCTTCCATCATGTCCACGGCCACGTGCAGCCACGGGGCCACAGCTACTTCATGGAGACTCGGGCTCAGGAAGGAGCCTGTGCTCCCAGTGGGAGAGGAGGGGGCGGCAAGCACCCAGCCCATGGGCCCCCGTGTCCTGCCCCACCGACGCCCACCGGGGATGCCCCCCTGCCGTGTGGTGGTGGCAAGCGTGGGCCGCAAGCCCCTTCCTCAGCCTCAGCGTCTGTAGCTGTAAGCCCGGCCTGGTTACGGCCACCGCGCTGTACACAGCTGGGGGGACAGAATGAGTCAACACACCGACGGCGGAGGGTTTTAGATGGTGCCCATCCCCCGGCATCACTGCAACGTTAGATGTTATTCCAAACGGAAACGTAAAAACAAGACTAGTCATCACCACGGAGCCTTCCTACCAGCACCCCCTACAGCCACAGGCCCGGACGGATTGTTACTGAGCAGCTGGCGGCCACCCTGCTTGCGCCCCAGCCTGCACCTGCCTCCCGCGTCCTGCCCCCCCAGCAGAGGTCTGGGGGCCAACTGCCTGCCTGCCTGCAGCAGGACCTGGAGCTGAGGCGCTCCCAGCCCCCGGGCCCGTGCCATCCAGCGGTAGCAGGTGACCCCCATGAGCCCCGAGTCCTCGCGTGTGGGGGCAGGAGGGAGGGAGGCCGCAGTGCGGGGCCCGCTCCCTCTGCAACCCAGCTGCCCCAGAATCTGTTTTCACAGTGAGATGTGGTTTATTTAAAGAAAGCAGCGGCCCCCGCTGTGTGAGAGGTGGGCTCGCGGGGCCTCCTAGGAGGGCCTGAGCTCAGGCCCTTCAAGGCGGCCGCTGAGGACGCAGTGGGTCGCAGCCTACAGCCTCACTTCTGGGGAGTTCGGGGCTTCGGGGAGGGGAGGCCCGGCCTGACCTGGCAGGAGCCTGCTGCTGGGGTCTCAGGACAGGAGGCCCCGGGGGGTTTAACAGGCAGAGGAACCCGAGTGCCCTGAAGGCTGGGGGGTGCGCCGAGAGTCCGTCTGGCTGGTGCCGCACCAGGACCCCCCAAGAGTGCGCACCATGGCCCTCAGGAAAGCAGACCACAGGACAGCACGTGGGAGCGTCCAGAGGGGAAGGTAGTTATATTATTAACCATGAAAGAATAAGGAAACCAAACATTAGGAACATTGTTAGATACTGAGTCTGAACAACACTTCCAATAAAAATCTTGTCAAATTTTAAATGAAAACTTTAGCATTTTCTTGCGAAACTCATTCTTTTGCATCAGGCTTTATAAATAAACTATCTACAAGAATCTCCTGACTCGGGATGTTGAATGAATCGTTCTGACAGTCATGGCGGGCTGAGAAACAGCGGTCTGCTCTCCTACACAGAGAAGTTCTCCCTTCTTCCTCCCGCTGACGGGCTGTCTTGTCATTAAACAAAATCAGAAAAACTGACCTCATTAAAATGGATCTCAAATGGGTGATCATTCTATGAACCTAATGTTTTATTTTCTCTCATTGACACAGGTCGAAATTTCTTAGGATAATGCAAAAGGATGTCTAAGTCAGTGGGACTACTAAACTCATGTTTCAAAATATTGAAACCCTCCCACGAGAACATGCATGTTCTCTGCTGATTTTGTTCTTCAGGATTTCAATTATTGCACTGACTACACATGACGAGAAAGCCATCTTTCACATCAGTTGTCCAAAGTTGGATTTTTGCTTTAAATTTGTGAACTTTGTCATTACACGTGAATATGTTCCCAATTATGTGCACTTTGGTCCTCAAACATGTCATTTAACTAAAGTTTTTGGAAGATACTACTATTCTAAACAAATCTGCAAAGTAAGACTCTCTCACAGAGTCTTGGTTTTTTTTTTTTAAGATTTTATTTATTTATTTGACGGAAAGAGACACAGCGAGAGCCGGATGCAGGGCTCGATCCCAGGACCCCGGAATCATGACCTGAGCTGAAGGCAGACGCTTAATGACTGAGCCACCCAGGCGCCCCCAGAGTCTTGTTTTTAATCCTTTTTTTTGAGTGCCCAGGCACTGTAGTAAGAAATTTCAGAGTATGCTCAGATTCTTTTTCTTCTCTAAAGCTAAAAACAGAAACCAGTAATGGCCTGGGTTTTACTAATATGTCATTTAGGTAACACCTGTGGTGTGGAAATTAGATCTACAGGATTTTCTTTTTTTTTTCTTTTTGACATGAAGAGCATCCCTCTGCGACTAAAGCTGCTTTGCTCGAGTCTCGGGATTTCCAGAACAATCTCTGGATTGTTCTGCACCCCCCTGGCTGCACCAGTGGGCCGGTGGACGGAGCAGGTGGGGTTTCCACCCATCACACCTGTTTCAAACGCTGCCGTGGGTGTTGGCGCTGCGGTCAGGACAGGCCTCGTGCGGTGTCCAGGGGGAATTCTAGCTGGGGCTCTCGGCAGCTTCCGATGTCAACACTCAGAGTCATCAGCAGTAAAAGTCTTTTTGATTTAATCATCTTCTGGACCAGTGTTGTCTCCATGTCCTCAGTGTGTGTCCCTCCACGGGACCAGCTAAGTATTTTATACATGCCCACTGAAAAACAACCTTGCTGCCCAGAAGAAAACCATGGCCCGAGGCATCCCTGCGGGAAGAGGCAACGACGCGGGGCACAGCAGGAAGGGTGAGTAAGGTCTGGTCACCCAACTAACAATTTCTGTACTCACGCGGAATACAAAGAGAGCCATATAGATGGTGTCAACTATAATTTTAACAGGTGTGAATTCTGAAATGGTTTTTAAACACAGATATACAAATGTTAGCATTATAAATAAATGTTCACCAACATGACAATCCCCGCTGCTGAGCAGTGAGGGGCCCGTGGGAGGGGAAGTGCCAGGGGGAATTTACTACATGTTGAGGGTGGGGTTCTTGCTGAAGGGACACGGCAGGATTATTTTCCAGAACCAGGCCTGGCGGGGGGGGGCAGGGCGCAGGCCTCCCTGAGAAGCGCCGTGGAGTAGGCTGAGAGCAGGTGACCAGCTGAGGGAGCACAGCGTGTGAGAAGGCGGTGAGAAATCACCACCGCACCTGCAGGACTGTGGTCCAAAATCATTCCTCCGAAGTCAGGCTTTTGTAGCATATATTTTAACAGAATGACCAAAATAAGGCCATTTCACAACTTCCAAGAGGCTGTGAGAAACATGGCACCAGACACTGGGATTTTGGAGACCTCCTGTAGGAATGGACAGGTGACTGTCCAATGTGAGAAGCACGAGAGTTGAGGCTCCCTCCCGACCAAGTCACGTGATGAGAGCCTTCCCGCCAAGAACGAAGTCTGAGTCAGAGGTCAGCCCCTGCAGGACCGGCTCTGGCCCAACTGCACACCTGGGCCGTGGAAACGCTGCAGGACCATCATCCTCTCCTGGAGGAAAGTGGGAGGCCTGGACCTGGCACTGAGGCTGAGACAAGGGTAGTGGACAAGGAATGTCTGTGGTTCACCTACAAGGGAATCCTGTTCACGGATTAAGGAAGTCACTGGGTTGGATTTTTACTTAGTTCCCTCACCAAAAATTATCCAAAAGCAAGGGATCCAAACTAAAACATCCATTAGTGCTTCAGAATTTAAACTAAGTCTGCTTCTTAAAAAGACTGTGGTAAGAATACTTGAGAGCTAGCCCTCCCAACAAACGTGAGTGCACAGTGTGAACCACGGGCCCTGCACAGCCGAAGCTCCCCGAGCCCCGACACAGCGCTCTAGCACGTGGGGATGTGCCGTGGCGCCTGCCGTCCCCCTCCTGTGCTCCCGTGCAGCGGGGCCTCCGCCACGGGACCACCCCCTCCACCCCACTTGCTGATTTGGGCGTGGGCCCGGATTTACGTTGGAGTACGAGAGACGCGGTGTTCGCACAGGCTGCAGGTGGCTTGCAGAGTGCCCGCACATGCGCGTTCACCCTCTGCCACGGGAAGGGCTGAGGCAGGCAGCCGCAGGTCCCACGTGGGGACACGTGGCCTTGCTCTGCCCTGCCCATGAGCCTGCAGCCAACGGGTGCGGGACAGTTCGTTTTGCAGCAAAATCCCAGCGAGCACACACTTCTTTTCCAAGATTTCTTCACCTTTTCTGTTTCCTTATGGTTCACAACCAACACAGAAATTACCACTACCTTGAGATAAGAATTAAAACGTGAGTCGTATGTGTAGTCAAATGATTTGCCCACAGCTTGAATTGTGTCGGCAGCCGACATGGCTTCCCACACGTCCGGAGTTAGCGCAGTCTGTGAGGCTTGTCCTGTGAACCTTGGCCCCACGCAGGTTAAAGGTCCAGCTTTACCGCGTCCTATGCAGATGGCCACCTCCTGAGTTCATCAGCTGCCATGAAGTAAAAGTCATCATTCCTATCTCTCATCCACTCCCAGGAAGTTGATTTCAAGGTTTCTGCCTAATATGAAGGAAAATAGATACAAAGATTCGGTACAAGCTCCAGGAAATTGCTGAGAAAACTCCTAGCATTTGAATCTGTTGAGACCAAAGAAAAGCACGCAGCGATGGTGGTCTTCTCTGACGCGGGGCAGTGGAGGGCACGTAGACCAGATGGGAACCCAGGGCCTTGAGGCCACCTGACTCACCGCACTCGCATCGCAATGAGGTGACGCCGCCTATGGGTGTGAGGCAGCCCCGCATGACCCGAGCCCACCGTCTCCTGCCGGGAGGTCACTCGGCCAGGCCCTTAGCGTCAGGGTTGTAGCCGTCACACAGAGGACGGCTCGGGGATGGAAGCAGGGTTCCATGGGCAGGCAGGAGAGCGGGGTCTCTGAGAACAAGGGGACAGAAGGTGCACATTCCACCCGAGGCACTGCTGGGACGGAGGATAAAAGACTGGTACAAAAATGTCTGTTCAGCCCCCTTTGTGAATACACTAAACTGAAGGACAAGACCCGTGGGAGGAGCCCGCGTGTGCACACTGCAGCAGTATCTGAGCAAGGAGGGAATGCCAGCACCATCATTTAAGAAGCTTAAACGGTGTTTGAATATTTGGGGTAGTTAAGTATTCCCTATTTAAAGTTTGTCCTTTGCATAAATATATTATTACATTTACTTCTCTCACCTCTCCTCCAGAATGCTCACTCATCAAGATGTATTGTTTTGCATTTATACCTGGTGGAATTCAAGCCTTGGTCTCTGACCCTTTCTGGAGTCTGAGTGGTGGGTCTTTGGGAAAATTCAAGCATCTTTACAAAGACCCCCTAGGGGCAAAGCCACAGTCCTTGCAAGCTCTGTGTGAATGAGCCCAGCAGAGGGGGGTCCGGGGAGGAAAGCCGGTCCTCGCTCATTCCTGGGAAGGCCAGTTGTCTCCCATGGGCCAGAACGGGGCCTGGAACACAGTGGGTGCTGGGCACACACTGCTGAGGAGCTGAGGGAATGAAGTAGTGTAGACATCAGATCCCCAGCTCTAAAATTAAAATCACTGGTCTGTCGCATGCCATCACCCAACCATTACCGGAAATATGCATGTTTAAGGAAGGTTTTCCTGAGGTGCCATTTACACACAGTGGTGCCTCTGTTTGCAAACACGAACCCTCAGGGAACCCACATGTGCCAGCAGACATGCCCATCTCCCTGGACACCAGCCTGAGACCCTGTCCATACTGACCCCTGACGCTATCTGATCTTTATTGTTGTAGGTTTGAGTTGTTCCAGAATTTCCTATAATCTGAGTCATATAGGCTGTGTACTGTATTCTGTCCGGCGTCCTTTACTCAGCATGACCGTCACTGCCTATCAGAGGTCTGCTGCTTTGCCCGCACCCTCTCCTGATGGTGGGCACCGGGAATAAAGCCTCTATGAACGCACTCACACAAGGCGTTTTATAGACACATACTCTTTCTCTTAGATAAATCCCTGGAGGTAGAATTTGGGACACAGAGTTGATGTACGTGCAACTTCTTTGAGAAACTGCCAAACATGTTTCCAAACTGTACCATCTGGTGCTCCCTCCACAGGCCCTGTGTGTTCCAGGTGAACAGCGTCCCTGCCGAGGACGTCCCTACAGTGTGAGTGCACAGCAGGGTCTCACTGTTGCTCTGACTCGCATTTCCTCAGTGACGGATGATGTTGAGTGAGTTTTCCTTTCATATTGCTGTCATATATCTTCTTTCACGAAGTGTCTGTTCAACTGTCTTGCCCATTTTTGGTTATTTGTCTTTTTGTTACCAGTTAGAGCTAGGTTTTGTTGTTTTTTTTGTTTTTTTAAGATTTTATTTATTCATTTGAGAGAGAGAGAGAGAAAGAGAGTGCCCAAACATGAGCAGGGGGTGTGGCAAAGGAAGAGAGAGAAGCAGACTCCCCACTGAGCAGGGAGCCGGATGCGGGGCTCGATCCCAGGACCCTGGGATCATGTCCTGAGCCAGAGGCAGATGCTTAGCTGACTGAGCCACCCAGGCGCCCCTAGAGTTGTTCTTGTTGTTATGTAGAAACAAGCCTTTTGTCAGATATAGTGTCCACAGTGCCCTGCATGGAGTCTGTTCCTCCTGCCCTGTGGCTTGCTCATTGATCTTTCTAATGCTGCCTTTTGAAGAACAAAATATTTTTTCTTCATTCAGAAATAACAATGGCTAACTCAGCTATCCCCACCCCAAATTTTTAAAAGTATAGTTTCCTTTAAAAGAACTACAGCAAACTGCATGGATTCATTCCATATCTGTGAAAGAAAAATATTTTATTTATTTCACAGTAGAAGAAAAATGAGTATGGTTTCACTTAAGAAGGCTTTTATTTTCATATTTTCTCATCCATTTGTAATGCATTTGAATCGCCCAGGCTGATCCACTGCCAATGGAATGTGAGTTGGTGTGCCGGGCACTTGCGGTGCAGGTCTGAAAGCAAAGCTTCAGGGCTTTTAGTGGAAATTTTAGTATTTTGTTGGTGGCTGGTAAATATCTGAGAGTCACAGGAACAGGGGCTTTCTGGATGACAAGACAGCTGTTGGGCATTCTGTGAAGAGGGTCACATACGGAGAGGCTGCGGGGACGAGAACAGGATGCAGGAGCAGGGGGAGACTCGAGGGTCTGGGTCAGAGAAGGTGTTTTCAGGAGGGCACTGAGAACCTGGGGAGTTCCACGCGAGAAGGGCTGAAGAGCAGGGGCCACGGACAAGCACCGTGTCAGATGAGGGCAGCATCACAGCCCGTGAGGGCCAAGGCCCACCTGTGGAGCTTGTCTTTACTGAATCTTGCACTGCAGAGAGAGGTAATAGAGCATTCATACTTGCCTTCTCATCCCGCTGTAACTCCAGTTTTAGCACCTACGATTCAACCTGGAGCTTCTCTCCGTGAGTGGCTGCCACTGCTCTTCAAACGACGACGACAGCAACCCCTGCAGGTGGAGGGCCGTGTTTGCACATCATGGTGGTCAGCAGTGGAAGTCTAGAACCAACAGCAAGCAGGCTCCTGGAGTCCATGCTGGTCAGCCTGGACTCCACCCAACATACACCCTCAGAAAGTGAACAGAAGAGCCATTCCCTCTCGTGACAATGTTAATAATTTTAGCGCCAACAGAGGAATAAGATGTCTTCATCCAGAACACGCCCCCTGCACTGATGCTAATCTGGACAGAAATGTCCTGCAGGCTGTGCACCTGGGTCCGGGAGCCCTGGGTTCCCCACTCTGATGCTGGGCGCATGTCCCGTGCACCGTGGAGGAGCCATCCTGCTCGGGTCCACCCCCATGCCCTTGACCACGAGGACGCACACCTGCCTCAGTCGCCCCGTCCCACTGCCCCTCCTCACCTGTCCCCCTCTTCCTTTGCGGCCTTCCTGTGAGGGCCACCTTTTCTGCACAATCTCAATTTTCTTATGTTAACATCAAAATCACAGACAACCATCTTTGCTCCCAGTCAAACTCTTATCACTTCTCCTTAGTGTCACTTGCTTGCTTTATTTCAATTCAGTTCTTGTTCCTCTGGGATCTTCGTCCTCCTATCCTGTGCCTCACATGCCGGGAAGGACAGGCACGAAATTCCATCCATTCACTTTTCAATCCTCTGTTGAACACCTCAGATGAAGTGGTGTTCATCAAACAAGCAGGCTCGGTGTGAGCGTGAGAGTCTCTCCTGGCCTGAGGGTCACACCCGCGCCCCACAACCCCACGGCGAAGCAGACCACCCACTCCCTGACAGCCACTCGCTTGAGGAGTTTCCCAAACAAACCCAGACCCCGGGGAGCTCCCCAGACCCCCGTGTCATGGCTCCAGGTGCTCAGAAGATACTGTGAAGCTACGAATAGCAGCAAAAGGAAAACCAAGCTGGGAACATACAGAGGAAACAAGGTGACAGGTTATTTCTAAGTAGGGCCTGAAACAAAGTTGGTGCTAAATAAGTTGTTGTGGGAAAGAAGACGGGAAGAAGGCAAGGGGAAACTGAGGCCAGGACGGCAGGGTTAGCATGAGCATGGAATCCCTCCTTTGACAAACATACTCGGTTGAACCACATGAAGTTTCCATTCTTGCAGATCAAAACCAGCTGAATGCTGGTAATTTTATACAGTTTAACCTAACAACATCAAAGCCAAGAACCTGCTAGGTATCTGAAAAAGATACTTTTCCAAACGCTGAGCTGCCTGCTCCCCGTGTGAAGCCACTCTTCAAGGCTGATGGGTCTCCAGGTCCAATCACAGATTTTATCAGCTTCTCCATCTGACAATGAAGCATTTGCAAAACACTAGTAACCTTTGCTACGCAACACCCAGAGTCTGAAACATGAAGTCAGTTCTGCTTAAGCTCATGAAAAGCAAAATCCCACATCTGAAAAGAATGCCTCACACAGAATGTCAAAGATGAAGAGAAACTCTTTATTCCAGAATTTGTTTAGACCACCCCTCTGCACAAGGCTTGGGCAGCCCGCGATCACATTCTTGCTTTCTTGTCTACAAAAACATGGGTGTGCCAAGAGCGTGTAAACCCCATGACATACGCCACATAATATGAATCATTTTATCATCCAAATCCCAGAAGGCAGTCTTCACAGCAGCCTAATTACTGAAACTCACCTGGAGGTCAGCATCCCTTCCCCCTGGGACACTCGCCCACCAGCCTCCCCACCATCCTGTCCCTGCTCTCTCGTCCACCTGCTGCGGACGGCACACCCACCCAACAGAGCCATCCTGGGAAGCCACACTGAGCCTCAGGCTTCCTACCTGTAACATGAAGGACGCTCCCCCGAACACCCCTGCAGGATCAGGAAGAGGGACAGGCTGACTCACCTTCACAAACCGTAAGATGCTTCTGAGATCCCTGGTTGTCATCTACGCAGTATCTTCCCATGGTCCTCGGGCAGGTCACCTCTGGACCCCACCCCACCCCAGCCAGGTGTCCTCAAGCATCGTGCCCCACCTTCGGCACCTCTGTCCTGGCGAAGCCTCGTCCCAAAGCCAGGCAGCATGTTTCTCCCGTCCACCCCTGAGAGGGCCAGATCCTCTTCAATCTATCAACTTGGTGTGTGAAAAGAATGCCTTCAAATGGGATTTCCAAGACAAAATTCCATCACTACCTCCCCATGATGTAGATTTTGTCAAGTATTTGGAAAATAAAACTAATAATAATTTCTACCAAACTCATAACATTACCATAAAAATTGGGTAATGATGTGAAATCAAGTCAAAAATGAGAAGTTCTATATCATATGTTATTTTTATTAGTGTTCTCTGATGAACGTAGAACCAACCAATTTGACATTATCGTGCACTTGTTTATTGCTTGAATGGTGTAATCGCTATATACCGCCGATGAAACATAAACACGATGCACAACACCTTCAGCAGCTCAGGCTCCCGAGGCACCAACACCCACAGCCCATCGTGCCCACAGCTGAGGCGGCCCCCGGGCTCTGCTGTCCACACTCCCGCTCCTCCCAGCCTCTCACCTCAGCAACGGCTTTTCCAAGTTTACTTTGTCCTGCATTTTCCCTGATGAATCTTTATAATGATTAGGCTTTTTTTTAAAACATTAGCTTTTCTTTAAAATATAATTTGGCTGTTATTATTGACATTAAATAATTTAGAAATTTTTTTGCAATGTCACATTGGATGCAACTGGAATCAGTACTTACTTTGGAGGAAATGTAGATAAAGATGAAGGCATTATGTAAGTCACACACGGACCAGGCGCATCAACGACAAAACGCTGGCGCACCTGCCGGTGGGGATGGAAACTGGCACAGGGACGGTGCGAACGAGTCCAGAGCTTCTTCAGAGCATCAAAAAGAGAACTACCACATTACCCGGCAATTCCACCTGGGATGTCCTTCCAGAAGAACGATGGTGAGGTCTTGAGCAGATCCTTGCACGCCGACAATGTTCACAGCAGCAACACATACAACGGCCAAGAGGTGGAAGCAGCCCAGTGGCCGCGGACGGATGGACGAGCCCCTGGAACCTGCTGCAACACGGGTGGACCTCGGGGACATCATGCTCAGGGACGTGAGCCAGTCAGGAAGCGGGGACTCCACAGCTGAATCCACGGACAAGGGGAGGAGGGCAGGGCGGGCAGGGCAGCGGAGGGCAAGCTCATGGGGGCAGTTCTCGTTTTGTGAGAGGAGAAGGTTCTAGAGACGTACGCTGGTGGTGACTGCACAGCAAAGTGAGTGCAGTTAACACCACTAAACTGGGCTCTTAAAAATGGCTCAGGTGGTGTTTTCATGTGTATTTTACCAGAATTCAGAATAATATGGAAAAAAATTTCAAATGATGTAACTGGAATTAAGACAAGTAAGATTCTATGGGTTTACTTGCCTCATTAAATATGCTTCATTTACCTATTTTTAACTAGTTTTGAGACAATTTAATTTTAACAAAGAGAGACAGTAGAATTGCTATAAACAGATAAAATAACTCCCAAGTGTTAGGAAAAATAAAAATGAGTTTTTCTAAAATTTTGCTCCCCCGAAAGCGTGCAAGGAAAGCATGTATATTTATGGTCAGTGTTGTGGACATTCCCAAGTGGAGCCCGGGAGCCCAACCTGGTATTTCTCAGCACTAAGGAGAGGGGCCAAGGGATGGGATGGTTCATGCTAGAATTTACCGGGGTCTGTCCAGGCTGGCCCTGAGAGGCTCTGTCCCAGGTGGCATTGTGTGTTGTTGGCCATTTGCCATCGGGAACTGTTCTAGAAGGATCCTGACTCTCCTGGGGTCCCAGAAAGACTGGCTCTGGGCCCTTGGAGGGAAGACACCTGCTATCCATCCCCAGGACAGCCATTCGTGCCTGGGGAATTCGTGTGGGACCCTGGGGACCCTGCCTTCACTGGGAGGAAAGGCCCAGAAGCCAAACTGTGTGCAGTGCCCCCCATTCACCAAGCAAAACCAGGGCACACGGTCAGGAGGCCGGGGGGCAGCGCTGCCCACTGCTGTGCGTCCACCCCACAAAGTCTGTTAGGAAACAAACACTAGGCTACTTTTTATTGAAGAACATTCTGTTTTAACTTTACCACGTTCTGTGCACAAGTACTGGAGGCCAACTCCGAGCTTCCATCAAGGGCACCCTTTGTAGGAGCAGGAAGCTGACAGGCGTGAGTGTGCCGAGCAGCAGCGGCTGGTGGAGGGAAGGGGCCTGAATCCGGTGGTGCTGAGAAGCGGGACCCCTGCCCTGGCCGGCGCAGCCCCCTTGGGCTCATGGCCCTCAGCCAGCGGTCAGTTATCGGCTACTAAGAGCTGCAGTTTACCGTCCAGGCTGACTGTGGCAAGCTGCAATGGAAAACAAGATGCCATGTGGCTCCATCACTTTCATGAACGGAGAATCCTATATGCTTACCGTTTTCCTTATTGGGGATTTTCTAGACCACAGAACAAAATGCATTAACACTAGTAAAATCTATGTATACGGCAGGTACTCTACTGATTGTTGATTACTGCAGACTATGTTTCACTGCTGTTCTAATACTTGCGAGTGCCTCGGTCAGGATCCATGGTCGACGTGCCCGGAAGAGGACAGGACGGCTCTGCACGCCTTGGCCCACTCTGGGCCATGCGTGGGAGCCAAGAAGCCCCATCCCTCTGGCTTCCCACTGCTCGGCTCCCCTGCCCAGGGCAGAGGGCAGCTCGCTCGGTGGGTCAGACAAGGAGCCAGGCCCCTTCCTTCCTCCTTTGTCCCCAGGGGCCAGCTACCCACCTGCCCCGTGAGCTCAGGGAGGAGGATCTGTGTTCTGGGGACCAAGTCCAGGCAGCGCCCGCTCACTCTCACACCAGATGTCTCAGGCGGCCGTGTGCATGGAGGCCTCAGCCGTCATTCCCATTTGGACCAAAGGCCGGCCAGCTATGGTGATACTGTGCCTCGCGTTCTGCATTTTGAAACGTTACATGAATCACCACTTGGACATCCACTGTGACTTCAAATCCCATCGACCCATACTCTTCTTGCCCAAAGAAGCCACCGCAACCCTGACCTATCCTATGATCTAAAACCTGGATGGATCCTTGAATCTGCTCTTCATCCAAATGACATAATCAGCACCACACCCTCGCGATGCTGCGGCTTCACCCTGCAGGGCTACCTTCCGGCTGCGTGCCCATGGCCACCACGTCAGGGTCCTCACCTCCTCCTGGAGCTGCATGATCTCACCCCGTGCCCCCTCGCCCCCCCTTGCAAACGTCTGTGATTCAGTCGTCCCAAGTCACTGCAGGACCCCCTTTGGCATCATGGTCAGGAATCTGAACGAGATCCACGAGGTTAGTCAGGGTCCTCAGGTCTCGGGTGGGGTGCCCGCACCCCCATCTGTGCCTCTGTGGGCATGGACGTGCTCTCGGAGTCTGTGCCCCCCGCACACTGCAGCCTCCTGGGCGTGTGGGCCCAGCGGGTGTGTCCCCAAAGCCTTCCACAGCTGGCCCTTCCCTACCTTTCCACTGTTCTTGCCACTACAGCGAGGTGACTCAGTGTAAGTGTGATATCTGAACCAATGCTGCTTCGCTATCTTCAGCCATATTTCGGTGTAGCGCCCTCGGTCAGCCCACAGCTGGGGCACGCTGAGCCCATGGCGGGGTAAAGAATAAGATGACATCACAAGGAGCAATGTGTACATTTGTGGCCTTTGATTTTTAAAAGCCTCTGCCTTAGAAAAGGTAAAATATCTGCAGGACAATAGTCCATAGGAGCCGACTTTGGTGCTTCTGTCCCCACAGATCCAGATGTTCTAAAAATCCCTGGCTGGGAGGAAGAGAGGACAGCAGGGTGCAGATCCCTGACGCCAGGGGTCCGGGCTTCTCCTGGGATCATTCCCCGAGTCTCGCCCTGAGAACCAGGTGGCAGACACCAGACAGCTGTGGGGGCCCCAACGAGGGACTGCTGCCCTGTCCCAGAGCACAGCCTAGGGGGCAGCGCGGTGGGGGAGCGACACAAACCCTCTGCCCCGGCCCCGGCCCAGGGCCCGTCGTGTGTGCTCCAGAAACTTCCCGACACCCCCGGGGAGCCTATCTTAGCCCGGGCCGTATGACAAAGTACCAGACTGGGTGGCTGATAAACAACAGATGTGTGCTGCTCACAGTCTGGGGCCCAGAAGAGCAAGAGCGGCGGGCTGGAGGCTCCGTCCTCACCTGAGGAAGGGGGCATTCTGCAGCTCTTTCTGGTCCCCGAGGGCTCCACCTCATGACCTAGTCACCTCCCAAAGGCCCGCTCCTAACACCAATGCATCCTGTCCGTTGCAGAGCCCAGGTCAGGGTCTCGGGTGGCATGAAGTCGCACTGACCACGCGCCCTGGAGTAAGCGTGCGGAGACGGGCGCTCGCCACAGACGGCGTGTCCGCTCGGCTGTCCCCACGAACTGGCACTGGCCAGGCTCTGCGTCCCCTCCACCCCCTTCGCCGTGCGAGGGCTCAGCTCATGCACACTGCGCTGTGCCTGAAGCTCCCTCAGGAAACGCATCCCCGAGCACTCAGCAATCATTTCAAACCATCATTTTTCTTTTCTTAGATATTGTTAGGTTCGAGACATCCCAGTAATGTCTTAGGTGATGATCATCAATCTATCAACAACTTCCTGGGAGGACATTTTATGTTGACTGACACTGATGGGTCTTTGCTCTCATGAATGATTAAGTGAATTCAACATCAGAAATGCAGAAATAAGAGAAGCACCATTCCTTAGTGTTTATAGCACAGCGCCATGCCCTGTCTGGCGTCTGTCTCTATGGATACTGACGAGGATGTTGGAATCGACGCAGATACCCTGCCTCAGAAGACACTTGCAGAGCCACTAGATGCCGAGCAGAGGCATCTAGGATTTCATTACTGGATTAAAATTGTAAATCCTGCCCTGATCACGAACACAGACTTGCAGTCGGACTGTTTCTACCATGTACCTGCCGTGTGGTGTGGGGCAAGTCACTTCCCTCCACCTCCGTCTGGGCTGCAGACCGGGGTGACATTACTATCCTGCAGTCATACGGGCTGCATCTGCTCATGCGTGTAGAGCACCCACCAGAACCAGACACGTGGGGCACACTCGACAAACAGAATCGTTGTGGACCAACCAGATGAAGGACAGACACAGATAAAAACCTGCAATTTTCAGACCCAGTACACCACTTCCATAGTCCTGAGAGTGACAGACTGATGTCTGCAGTTCAGATTTTGGCCTGAGACTGTTTATTGTTTTGGAGGGAGAACTTGGTTCTTATTTCAAAGAAATGGCTAAAATAAAGTCAGATTTCACATTGGAGCAAAGCCTCACTTATTCACAAGTCCCCAAATAATCTTACACTCATGGACAGGTGTCAAATTTATTTTAAAATTTGTCTCTAATTGGACTACATCAGAGACAATGATTATAAACCACACACATCTGGGATAAAAAAAATGAGGTTTATCTGTTCTAAATACCTCAGTCTGCAAAACATTGCTGCAAACCTCATACTAATGACATCTTACAACATTAATAACCCTTTCTCAGAACATATCTTCAAACAACATAAAAGTAAGTTTCAGATGCCTGAGGCATTTCTATTTCCAAACTTTTGGAACATTAGGAAAAGCAACAACATCAACAAAACAAACAAACAAAACAAGGAGCAACAAAATCTCATCTCACTTAAGCTCGCAGGCTCCAGCCACTGTTCCCTGCTGGTTCCAGTTTCACTGTGTGGCCCAGACAGGCTCGTGTGTTCAGTAACTTGCTGCTCCTGTGGTAACCATGGGGGTGCAAAGTTCCCATAAGGGCAGTGAGGCAGGAAGACAAACTGTGAGGGACAGGGATGACTCCTTTCCTTCATAAAATCAGGACATCCCAAGAGAGGGTGTGCATGCTGTGCACTGCAACAAGGTACTGACCTCACCACTGCTCTTGCGAGGTCGAGGCTAGTGACTCCTGAAGGGACTCACATTCTGAGCTTGGACAGGCCTTGTTCATGCGTATAGTTGAGCTAGGAAAACAGAGACATGCCTAGGAAAGGAACTGAAAGCCAGGGTGACACATTTATGACATTTTCTGCCCAAGGAAATCCCAGTTTCTATTAAAGTGTGTGTGTGTGCTGGGCTTTAATTGCCACGTGAACACAGAAGGTGAGGATATGGGGTCTCATGATAAAGGGAGCTGGGCCAAGAAACCTGTACAAAGTCAAAAGATTATGTGTTTAGACCTGAGTGAAGCATGGACAGGGAGGCCACCTCAACACCAGGGAGATGAGACATCTCAGCCTGAGGTGAGGAAATCATCTCCAAAGTCCATAACCAAGGGCAGCCCATAGGGAGTTGGCAGTTTTCACCTATGTGATACAAAGAAATCCATATCAAGGAACTAACTAACAAAAGTGGTCTCAGCTGCTAATATTCCCAGAGCACCCAGCAGAGCAAACTGAAGACTGCCCAGACCACTCCTCCACAAAAGCCATGCAGGACCCTCAAGGATAAGCTCTGCTGAAGGTCATCTCTGGACCTTTCCCTATGAATTAGAGTGGACACAACAGGAATGGAGTACTAGACACAGCCATCAGACATGGTCTTCAGATCAGTATGTTTAAAATGGCTAGGAATATAATAAGAGGATAAGCTGTTAGAGTAAGGAACTGGAAGATTGAAAACAACAAAAGTGAAGCTAGAACTAAGAGTCATTGAACATAAACTTTCAATTAATGGGTTAAGAGCTGATTAGAAACAGCTGAAGAGAGGATTTGTAAACTGGAAGGCAGGTGTAAAGAAATCACCCAGAATGTAGCTCACAGAGTTAAAAGGATGGAAAATGTGAAGGAGACTTTAGATGACAGACTGAGTGTAAATATTCATTTAAAAGGAGTTCCAGAAGGAGAGAACAATGAGAATGGAAGAGACAGAATATTTGAAGGGATAATAGCTAGAATTATTGAGAATTAAGGAAAAATCAAATAGTTATTGAGGAAACAAAATGAGCTCTAGGAAAGATAAATAATAATAAACACACAACTAAATTTATATTAAGTCTCCAGGACAGTACACACAATAATCTTTCTCCATTGATGGCCTCATTCTGAATCTTTATCACATGGAGTGGGCTTACGTAAATACAAGCACCCACCCCCCCTCATAGAGATTTGGTTTCAGTGAGAGCAGGTGAGGCACAAGGGTGACACTAAAACACAGGCCCTGGGACACCTGAGAGCTCAGGTGGTTATATGTCCTACTCTTGATTTCAGTTCAGATCATGATCTCAGGATCATAGGTTCAAGCCTCACATCAGGCTCTGCACTCAGCATGAAGTCTGATTGATATTCTCTCTCCCCCTCCCTCTGCCCCTCTCGCTTGTGCTCACTCGCTGTCTCTCAAATAAAATAAAATAAATCTTTAAAAAACACACACATGGGACACCTGGGTGGCTCAGTCGGTTAAGCATCTGCCTTCGGCTCAGGTCATGATCCCAGAGTCCTGGGATCGAGTCCCACACTGGGCTCCTTGCTCAGCAGAGAGCCTGCTTCTCCCTCTGCCTCTGTCCCTCCTCCTGCTTGTGCTCTCGCTCTGTCAAATTAATAAATAAAATCTTTAAAACACACACACACACACACACACACACACACACACGCCCCAAGTGACTCTGAGGTGCAGCAGGAATCAAGGCCCATTTACTTACATACTACTCATTTTTCAGTTTTAAATACTGCTATCAGTTACTGACAATTACCTTTGTCGTGGTGTCCTTCATTAAAAATTAATCTTTAATTTTTATGAAAATAAATTCATCAAATTTTTTCTCATGTTTCCTACTTTCAAGTTTTTTTTTAAGTTTTATGAAGTCCTTCTAAAGCATAGGTCACAAAGCTACTCTACATTTTCTCCTATTTATTTATAGTTTTACCTTTCACATTTAGATATTTAAATCAGTAATTGCATGCATGTTTAAATAGAAATACAATTTTTTCTCACTATAGAGATCCAATTTTCCCTAAACACTGTACCAAATAATCCATCTTTTCCCCATTGTTTTATCGTGTCATGTTAATATGTATTGAGTCCCCAAATATACTTGGGTCTCTCTCTGAATTCCCAATTATATTCCTTTGGCTTTATTTCAGATCTTGAACCAATGCCACATTATTTTTATTTCTATGGTTTCATACGTCTTAATATCTGATAAAGAAAATATAAAGTTGACTTTTCCTTTTATGGATCTTTTTACTCCAATAAATGTTTTTTGGAATGAGTTTACTGAATCCTGATGGAATTTTGATTAAGACTGCAATAAATTTATAAATCAGTGAAGAACTGGCATCCTTAATTTAAATTATGAAAGGATATGGAATACTATTCAGATCTTCTATGTAGTTTATTAGAGTTTTAAAGTTTTCTCCATAGTTGTTTTTCTTAGTTAAGCTCCTAGATATGTTCAAGTGTTATTTGTTATCATAAAGGAAATCTTATTTTTATTTTAATTTCAGTTAGTTATTATTGGTATATTGACTGTTATAACTAGATATTACATGAAGCAAACTTACTGAAACCTTAATGAATTATATTACTTCTAAAAGCTTAATAATTCTATAAGTTTTTTCCACTTAAATGAATCAAATCATATGCAAATAATGAGTTTTGTCTCTCCTCTTCCAAGCCTTTTTACTCTCATTTGTTTCTCTTTGTTTTATTGATCAGAATCTCCAATATTATGTTAAAAGGAGTTGTAAGAGTAGTTATCCTTATCATATGCCTGATCTTAAAGAGAATGCATGTAAAATCTATTAATTATAATATTTTCTATAGATATTGGCATATAACCTTTACCAGATTAAGAATCTTATTTTTTATTCCTACTTTGTCAGATTTCCTTTTAATCCTGAACAGTAATGGATTTAAATGCTTTTCCTGCATCTACTGAGATAACACAAAATATTTTCTCTTCATCAAAGTAGTGAATTAAGTCATTAGATTTTCCAATGTTGAACCAATTTTGCATTTGGAGATAAATCCTACTTAATCAAAATGCATTTTTAAGTGCACAGCTGAATTCAGTTGGCCGTGTTCTATTTAGGATTCACACAGGCTTGTCCATAACTGAAATAGGCATATAATCACATTTTGCATTATATGTAGCTGGTGTTAGAATAAAAAATACCCTACCTTCATTGTTAAATAAGGGGGATTCTTATACATTCAGTTCTGGGGAAAGGTAAATTGGCCACTTGGAAAACATTTGGCACTTACCTTATAAAATAAAACATACATTTCATATACAACCCAAAAATCCCATATGTAAGTTATTTATCCAGAAAAACTAAAAACATGCATTGGCACAAAGAGGTGTTCATGAAAGTTTCTGTAGCTTTACTCATAATACATACAAGCTGGAAACTTCCACAAATTGGTGAATGTATAAACAAGTGTGAAACCATATGACGGAACAAACTACTGATACGTGCAACAATGTACAAAGTCTCATAACCATTATTCTACATGAAAGAATAAACATACCAAACACAGTGTAATATTCAAAGTATATGACTTCCTGAAAATATATAAGGAACAGAAATCAAATCAGTGGCTGGGGTAGGAAGAAAAAGTTGACTACAAAGGGACTCACAGGACCTGGGTGGCAGATATTCTCCATCCTCTAGTGGGACTTGGGTGGGGGGGATATTCTCCATCCTGACTCTGCTGGGACCTGGGTGGCAGATATTCTCCATCCTGACTCTGGTGGGAATTGATATCTGGTGGGGGACATCTCCAACATGACTGTGGGGCAGGTTGTATGGCTATATCCATCCATTAACTCTTATTTAATTTTATACCACATAGAATGAACTTTATGTAAACTATTTATCAGTAAAACTTAATTTAAAAAATATAATAAATGAGGGGCACCTGGGTGGCTCAGTTGTTAAGCCTCTGCCTTCAGCTCAGGTCATGATCTCCGCATCCTGGGATCGAGCCCCACATCGGGCTTCGTGCGTAGCAAGGAGTCTGCTTCTCTCTCTCTCTCTCTCTCCCTCTGCCCCTCCCCACTGTTTGTTCTCTCTCTCTCTCACACACACACATACATAAATAAAATCTTTAAAAATAAATAAAAATAAAAATATAATAAATGCTACCATATGTTAGACTAAGTGAAGTAGATAATGGGAGTTGCCAAAGATTATTTAAAATAAATCACAACCAAAATACCAATTGGTATTTTTTTTTTAATTTTATTATGTTATGTTAGTCACCATACATCATTAGTTTTTGATGTAGTGATCCACGATCCATTGTTTTCATATAACACCCAGTGCTCCATGCAGTACGTGCCCTCCTTAATACCCATCACTGGGCTAACCAATCCCCCCTCCCCCCTCCCCTCTAAAACCCTGTTTGTTTCTCAGGTCCATAGTCTCTCATGGTTCATCTCTCCCTCCAATTCCCCCCGCCCATTTTTCCCTTCCTTCTCCTAATGTCCTCCATGTTATTCCTTATGTTCCACAAATAAGTGAAACCATATGGTAATTGACTTTCTCTGCTTGACTTATTTCACTTAGCATAATCTCCTCCAGTCCCATCCATGTTGATGTTAAAAGTTGGATATTCATCTTTTCTGATGGCTGAGTAATATTCCATTGTATATATGGACCACATCACCAATTGGTATTAAAAAAAAAATAAGCCTTTGTGTTCTAAGTCATGTGGAGGCTGCAAATAAAAATGTTTGTACCTCAGGTAAGTGAGACTCGCCGCTACAGTAATACTTCATTTGAAGAAGAGCATATGTCATAAAACAGATTTTATAAAACTCTAGGTGTTTGCACATGCAATACATAAAAGAAGACTACTTTTCAGTATCACACACCTTCTGTTCATACAATAGAGAAATCCTGAAAAATGATTAATAACCAGAGGTGCAACAAATTTGGTTTCTGTCTCCAGCAGGAACTGAAGAGAACAGGGAGAATGAGACAAGCATTCTGGGTTGTTAATCCAGACCTGCACCAGTCCTTCACGCACATCTAACGTGATTCCAGCTCGAACGACACAGGTTGCTAAATTGCTCAATGTTTGCTCCCAGTCCTCCCACCTCACACGGGCTCCACACATCCTGATTTCCTTTTCTCCAGGTCTCCACAGCGCTGAGAGCTTTCCTTTACTCACTGAGGACCACCTTCCTAGTGTGCGACAGGTGGGGCAGATCATACAGCTCTGCCTACAATATTTTATTATCTAAACAGGTCTGAAAATAGCCACTTTTCTCCAGACTCAAGATTCTTTGGAACCTTCATACTTTCCCTATTCCCCATTCCAAAATGTACGTGGCCCATCAGTAATAAAAGACAGCAGAGCACAGCGCTCAGCACAGTGTGGGGCGGCCTGCCATTCACCAGCTGTGTCATCTTAGTGACACTACAGTGACCTCATGCGCCTCGTCTCCATCTTAAAATGGGGATGATAACAGCATCCACTTCAGGGGACCTATGTGAGAACTACGTGAGTTAACACAGAGTCTTAGAACTCTGCCAGCATATTGTAAATACTACCACTTTCATACTGTAAAAATCACCCTCCTCTAAGACAACCACAACTGTGTCCCCTCCACTTTGAGTAGAAGGTAGGAAGATGTGATTTATAGTTCCAGGATCTGTAGATGAGCTCCACGTATGTCCTGAAGGAAACAAGAAAGGAGCACTTCACAGAGAGAAGAGCACCAGATTGAAAAGTCAAGGTGAAGTCACCAAACCTGGCTGTATTGGACGTCAACCCTGAGTCCTGCTCCGAGGCTGACCTGCCCTCCTGGGCCTCCCATCTTCACGGACGCTTCATCTAACACAGCAAGTGTGAAGGAGACAAAACCCAGATGTGCCATTGGAAGGAAGAGAGAAATTCACGTCATCATTTAATTGTGACGGATGTGGATTCCTGCCTGATGAGAACGCGTGTTTGTGTGCGGATAAGTCAGCTGCCAGACTCTCTGCTTCAAAGATTGCCAGGATTTGCCCTTTTGTGTACTTGGGGAGATCTCTGTGGTAAATGAGGGGAAAGGTCTGGAATTTCTTCACAAAGAAATCATTGTTCAGCCTCATCCATCAAAAGAAGAAATTCAGAAATGAGGAGTCTCTCAAATGTTTCCCAATGCAGAATTTTAAGATGATATTCAATGTTACTATTCTTATCAACTCTTTCAAATATGATCATGGGCAGCAAACGTGAGAACCACTGGTCTGTGGCCAGTGTAAATGCCTTTCTCCACGTGCACAGCATAAGGTGTTTGTTTTGATCTTGCTTCACCGAGGATTAAACCTCCTTGTCCTATGACATTACTGAATATTGTTTGTTTGGGGTTAGCAGATAACCGAACGGAGGACTCTCCAGCTCTCCTTCCCTCTTTAACCTTGTAAATGAGACTTGGATGACAGTTGGGATAAGACCACTGACGACTTTGCTGTGACTGAGGCAGAAAGGACACAGAGTCCCAAGCTAGTGGACCAGTTACTGAGTAACCAGTAATCTCAGGTATACTATTCAGTCTGCCTGAGCCTCAGTTTTACCATCTGTCAAGTGGGGATAACAACGTTAACTATGCTTCAGAACGTGGACTGATGTATGCACACGCATGACTCATACAGCAGCATAAGTCACTTCATAACAAAGATGATGTGTCACATATAAGATATGCAGTTGATATAGGGTCACTCAGGTGGCCACTCCGTCTCAGTCCCTGATGTCGCAACACTTGAAACCCCTGAATATGAAGCATTTTCATGCCCACGTCACGCTCCGTAACCCCTTGATCAAACCCTTCCCAACTCCCCAGTACCTGCTTCTGTTGATACATCATCATTAATTTGAGTCACACGATTCCAGAGGTGAAGGTAATCTTAGAGAAAAAAACTAGCGTGGTTTTCTTTTTTTAAGTGGTTAATCTGGTGTGTGAAAAGTTGCAGAGCTGAAAGGGGTGGATCTGGGTGGGGCCCCGTTCCTCTGCTGCATGCAGACCCTCCAGTGGGGTCCTTTACTGGACAGGCTGCTCGGTGTCTGCAACAGAAACCGCAACAAACAGGTACCAGCCTTGACAAAGGGAGTAAGGGCGAAGATTTAAACTAGGTGATATTTGACAACGTTTGTTTCATGAGCCATCGTGGCAGAAAAGAACTAGAGAACGCACCCTGTGGCCCCATGTTCTGTCTGTCTGACGGATTTCAGAAACCTGGAGCACCACATGCCACCGCAGGGTTCAGCCGGCCTCTCTGAAGAGGCATTTGTGACATGTGACCGGAACTCTGTGCCTCCACCCAAGGCCACCGTCCCGATCACTCAGGCTTCATGAGGGGCAATGGCTATTGGCCAGACCCTGCTCCTGATCAATTAGCTCAGAGTTTCTGGGATGGGCAGATGGGCCCACCGTGCAGCCAAAACGGAGCTCTCGGAGATTTCAGTTCTATAATTTCATTACTTCTCAAACGTTTCTAGTCCAGGGTAAATATTTCCACTTTGTTTAAACTTGCTGAAGTCCAACATGTGGCAACGTTCCGTGGTCACCTTCCAGCCCCTCCCCTGGCTTGTTGCAGTAATTCTACTTTGCAAACTCCGAGCTAGCGGTCTTTCTGCCCCGTGTGCAGGCGGTGGGGCGGGTGCAGGCCAGATTGGGACGGGGACACATGGGCCCACCCAGGGTGGACTCTCCCAGGTGAGTCAGCGCTGAACGGTAGCCCAGGCCAGTGTTAATTCTGGAAGAGTCCGGCCGGAGGGCAGGGCCGCAGAGCGTGAAGCGCCCACACAGATTCTGCGGCACATCTCCTCAGCACGAAGGCTTATGCCAGGTGTCCTGGCAGGAACGGGACCCAAGCAATTGTGTCCTTCCCGACCCTGAAACATCCCTGTGTTGCTATGATTTAGCCTGCGCGCCGTGCGCTCCTGGGGGAGCAGTTCAAGCTGGTACTGCAGCGACCCACAAACTGGCTGCTTTCTAGGCGTGCAGCAGACGGGCCTGGGTGAGGCGTACGTACCGTGTTGGCCTGTCTCTGAGAAGCTCTGGGATCCTGCAGGATGAGCTCTACTTGTAACCATGCAGACACTCCCTCAAGTAGCTGCTCTATGGGTTGGAGCGCAGGGGTCTGAGGCATGGGGAAAGCTCAGCAGGGGTCTGGGGCGCGGGGGGAAGCTCAGCAGGGGCCTGGGGTGCAGGGAAAGCTCAGCAGGGGAGCCCCTGGATTCCCAGCACATCCTCCACGGAGTGTACACTGAGCACACGGCTGCTTCTGTTTGAAGCAGGGAGGAAGGACTCTGTCAGCTCTGCACCTGCCCGACAGACGGAAGGAGGCTGCTGGACTCTGCATGCAGAGTGCAACTGCACACGTTTTAGAGACACGGGTGGAAACCAGACAAGCAGCTGGGGGTCTTCCTGGGCATCCTCAGCCTCCAGTATGGACAGGCAGACCGCGTGCTTTGAATAACTACGATGTACACAGTACAGTGTCTGTCTTACCCTCCACTTCTAAAGCACCATGGAGTGTTGTCACAGCCCCGAAATCTCCAGGGAATGAAGCATCATAACCCCGAACCACCACAAACTCCACCAGTGTCGATGATGGGGCCCAAGTTTAGGAGCTGAACTGCCAAAGAGCAGATCTGCTTTACAGGCTGTTTTAGACTATCCACAGGTCCACACGCACACAAAACGCACGCTGCATAGAGAATCTGTACGGGGAGAATCACACACGTGTTTTATCACATAGAAAATGTGCTCAGTGTTACAGACCCAGGGACATCTGTAAAAGGAGGAGGAAGGAATTCCAGGTCCCCCTGGAAATGAATGCAGTCGCTGTGCGGTCGGCACCTGAGGAGGAGCTGACCGATGGGAGAACGTGGCCGTCTCCTTAAGGGTAACGCACTAGAATTTTTAGTAGGTTTTCTTAGACTAAGTGGAATGAAATTCATGGCAATGACTCTAGAGGGTGCCTACTTTGGGGGTAGGATGGACAGTGTGGGTACTTAAAATTATTTTAT
This sequence comes from Halichoerus grypus, assembly GCF_964656455.1. Lineage (NCBI taxonomy): Eukaryota > Metazoa > Chordata > Mammalia > Carnivora > Phocidae > Halichoerus > Halichoerus grypus. The sequence continues at coordinate 863,049 of NC_135720.1, read as the reverse complement.
CTGAAATGTGAAGTCCCAAATTCCTAACCCCTTTATAGTTATATTATTCAATATCTAAAGTGCAAATTCTAGTTAAGATCAAGTTTTAAATTCATGCTTCAAGGCATCCCCTTTACTTCAGACATATAGAAATTATATATAAAACATAACACAAGAAAAAACAAACTGGCCTAGCCAGGCTCCAAACAAGGTAGTTTCTCCAGAGCAGGAGTGAGAGAGAAGCACACGCGTGTGCCATGGCCTCCCGGCCTGTGGCAGGACGACAAACAGGAACGCTCCACAGACCGACGGGAGCCCAGGTACCAGCCCCACTCCTGAGACGCGGCCAGCCCTGTGCACACTGGGGAGTTGCCCACCGGTGTCCTTCCACCACAGGTAGGAAACACTGCACCAAGGCCCCAACAAAATCCAACTCCAGGGAGAGAAAAGTGGGGAAAGAGAACGCTGGAGCGTTTTTCTCAACTAAAAATAAATCTGCAAATTAAAACTGCAAAATGCATATTTACATTGAATGCGAAGAAGGTAGACTGAGTAACGTGGTCTGAGAAATAATTCAAAATAAGTATGCTTATAGTCACCAAAGAGATGAATGGACAATAACCAAATAACAATTAGAAATCATTTTATAAATTGCAATCAATGTGAAAGGATAGAAAGCAGAATATTGTTTGCTTGGACAAAACACACTTGGAAGAAAGGACTAGTTCACAAGAATATAACATGATGGGATCACCCAAAATTCCAGTGAGAGACAAACTGGTTTAAGAAATATGAAAGATCAGTTAAAATCCATGAATGATACCTGGAGAGTTTAAAAATTATACTGAATGGAATCCAGACCACAATACTAATGGCAATGCTGAAAAAACAATATTTGAAAACCTAACGGACATCAGATTCCTCATCAGCTATGTTTGCTATCAGAAGGCAATGGAGGGGCGCCTGGGTGGCTCAGTCAGTTAAGCATCTGCCTTCGGCTCAGGTCGTGATCCCAGAGTCCTGGGAACGAGTCCCGAGTCGGGCTCCCTGCTCAGTGGGGAGTCTGCTTCTCCCTCTGCCTGCCACTCCCCTTGCTTGTGCTCTCTCTGTCTCTCTCACAAATAAATAAATAAATAAAATCTTAAAAAGAAAAGAAAGAAGGTGATGGAATAGTGCGTTCAGAGTGTCAACGTCAGGTGTAGATATTTATGTCGAGCTGAACTATCATTTTGATGTGAGGGCAAAATGGAGGTATTTTCAGATACACAAAGACCAAGAGATATTATCACTTAATTTCAAAACCTTACTGGGACCAGTTATCATGAAAAATGTATTTCAGCAAGATGAGAAAACCTAGAAGAAATGAGACTCAAGAGAAAACCAGTGACCAGAATTTGACCAAAACCCCAAACAATGACCACAAGCTCTGGACAACAATGCTCTCCAAGCTCTGTGCACCTGTTGAGTTCTTGTTCTTGTCCGGGAGGAAATGATACAAAGTAACTTCAGATTTTTTTCAATAAAATTTATAGCTAAGTATATAAGTTACAATATTAAGGGTAATAGTTACAATAAAATAGAAGTATAATCTTTAGCTTTCAGCCAACACTGGGAAAAATATTAAAAATCAACCTTGCAGAGACAGAAAAAGAAACAAAAAAATCAAAGTACCAGGATAAAAAACAGCAAAATCCATTTGTAAAAGTGAGTCTAAATAAGTCAGTAGTCCAGAAAATGGTAAATGTGTGAGGTTGTCCAGGTGAAAGACAGTAGACTATCACCTGAATTAAGAAATTCAGGTGGAAGGACCGGAAGTAAGTAGCAGGAAAGGGGCTCCACGTCAGTGCGGAGAAGTGTAGGCTGGTTTAGTTCTGCTAATGTAGCAGAAGAACATCGCTGTAACTGCCAACCGTAAGGCAATGAGAAAATAATACACAGCAGGGTCCCCGGGAAGATGAGAAGCACAGACAACAGGAGATGGTGTCCGGGAGCACTGGAGGGAGAAGGAGGGCAGCAGAAACACAGGTGCATATTTTCCTTCATGTCAATTCTAAATGTACGGAGAGAATAGTGATGTTATAGGTTTGACCCAACAGCTGTGACACAGCAGACATTAAGTGGAATCCTGTAACAACAAACTCGTGATTATATATATGTTTTCCAGACACACATGGAAATTTCTTAAGAACTAACCAGGAAGTAGGTCACTATCCCAGGGCCTAGGTCATACGAATAATCATTTTTGGAAATAACTGATTAGAAGTCACATGTTTTGGGGGAAAGAAAAGCAACTCATTGAGAAAAAAAGGAAACCATAAAGGAAATTTTAAATAGTTAAAATTAAATTCAAACCAAAGTGCTTCATGTCAAAACCCATCGGCTGAAACTAAGCTGATACTTTGAGAGAAATTTATAGCTTTAAATGCAAACATGAAGAAAAACAGTCTGAAAATAAATCAGTGAAATATTCATCTCGAAGAGTGGAAGCATGTGAATGAATGATACTAAATGCAGAAGGAAGGAAACAAGAGAAGAAACAGCATCAATGGGAGTGGAGAGACTCCCATGAGGACTAGCATTAGGTTAGTCCACGCAGCGAGGCCGTTAACAAGCAGTTCGCCATATTTTACTTGGAATCTGAAAAAGAAAACTAAGCTGTATTTGAATCGTGGTTCCAGGTGGTGACCTGGGCAGGATCTCAGGTCCCCTTATGACAAGTGGTGAGAAAAATGCACCTCTAGTTAGGCCATCTTGGAGTTAACTGGAAGAGTGGGCAAGGAGCTGTTAACAGAGTTCTGTCAGTGTTGGTTGGAACAAAATGAAGAACACCAGGGTTTAGTCACAGGGATTAAAATTCCAGCCTGGAGAATTAGCCAAATCGATGATATGCACACAAATCACCTAAAATGTGCTTCCTGGATCCTTGGATCTGTTGCAACACAGGGTTCTGTCTGCTCGTCTCTGAACAGGAAGGTGTGTGGCTGCTGAGCCTGTGTGGGCCAGGACCACTCTTCCTCTGTCAGGCATGAATCTGAAGCTCAGATGATCGATACACACTGGAACATGCACAGCAGCATTTATGAAGATGCTCCAGGGACATGGCGACCTGCGGGACAATCTGTGCCTGTAGGTACTTACACTGCACGACATAGTGCGGAAGCAGAAATTGTACAGACATTAGATAAAATGCATAATCTAAAAATCATGATTGTAAGTGAAATTATAAAATATGTCATGGGATATAAAAAGGAAATCCTAGAAGTTTTAAGTTCACAGAAACACGGGAAGTTAAAGATAAACATATGCGGATATGCTATGCGGGAGGGCTTCCTGGGGTATACTGCTAACTAGTGACTTAAGATTTCTTACTTCAAGAAGTATTTGCAGCTGCTTAAAATAAATAAAAGAAAATAAAATGGGAAACAATCAGCTCACACATCAACTAATGAGGAAATGAAGGAATCAGACTCATGGCTGAATTAGCATTAAAACAGCCGATACAATCTTGGAACGCAAGTTTCCACGAAGAAAGTCAGACTATAAGTAGTGAAGGTTGACAGGGTGGTTGGGCAACCATGTATGTGAGTTCATGAAGTGGTGACTCAAATCAAGAAGGTGTCACTTTTCCCCAACTTGGTCTATAAGCTTAATACGATTCTCAAATCTTCAGCATTTTTTCTTTTTTGTTTTTGTACAGATAGACAAGTTTCTTCTTAATTTTGTACAGGAAAGCCACAGAATAGTTGAATAGATGAAACGGTGTTGAAAAAGAGAGACCAAGCGGGAAGAATGACCCTCCTGCACACGGCGGGGTTCAAGAGGAAGGGGTGCGGCGGAGAGCCGGCTCGCAGACCGCCGGGCCAGAACAGCCACCCGAGGCCAGCACACACAGACTCGGCGGCTGACCCCTGATGAAGGTAGCAGGGCAGTCGGGGAGGGAGGACAGCCCCGCCAGCAACTGGGGAAGAACAGCGTTCGTCCCACTTGGCTGGGGGACATCGAGTATGGTCCGGACAGCAGTACACACGCGGCCGCCGCGGGGACACAGCAACCTCTGCACATGAGCGCTCAGTGCCCCTCCACTTGGAGTACAGGGCAGTGCGTCCTGGCGCCCACTCCAGGTCCTAAGACCGCTGACGGGCACAGCGAGTCTTCAGAGGACTGCGTCGTATGGAGAAGCCAATCGTAGAAGGTTACACAGTCTGACTATAGAACATGCTTGACGACATGATGGAAATGGGAACAGATGACCGGCTGCCAGGAGTCAGGGGAGGCCTGGGGGGAGTGGGTGTGGGTGCAGAAGGGACCCAGGAGGGATCCTCGCGGTGACGGAATGTGCTGGATCTTGAATGTGCTGGTGGACGCACGTGTGATAATACAGCATAGACCTCGGTGCTGCGTGTACTCACACGCACGCGTGCGCACACACACACACAGACGTGTGCAGGTCACGTGGGAAACGTGAACAATGTCGGCAGATGGCATCAACGGCCAGGTCCCGTATCGGCCCAGAAGTGTGGGCATGTCTTACGCCGCAGGATGGACAGTAATGCTGTCTGCGTGTTTCTGAGCTGAAATGGAGGCTGTGCTCACAGCTCACCGCTCCTTGTATGAAAGGCAAGCGGTCCACCACGATCCAAGGTAACCAAGCTCCAATCCTGCGAAGGCTCACAGCGAGTGCGGTGAGCCTGTGCTCGGGGCAGACCCCCTGCAGGCAGCAGGTCCCTCCACCCGCACACCTGGAGCCGGCGCGTGCCCGGTGCCGCAGAAGGGAGCTTGCATCATGCGTCCAGGATTCCTCCCGGCCGCATCAGCACAATGTGGGGAGCATGTGGGAGGGCCGCTCGGGGGCCGGACAGGACGGGGAGAGGCTACCCCTGGCGGCATCTGATGTCCGATGGCGGTTCTAGCTGCTGCCTGAGAGGCCGAGTCAACCAGCTCCCGACAGTGGCCTGTGCTGAATGGGGTGCATGTGCCAGAAGCGTCTTGGAATATTATCCAGAAAGAAATCCAAAGACGGTGCTGCTGGAATGTGTACTCATTTGTGACACACACCACACCCAGACCATGGCACTTGCCTCTATGACAGCCCTTCACCACGGGGTTGGGAACCGTCCAGCAGAAGAGCACTCGTGTGAACAGCCCTGCGCTCAGAGCCTCCGTGGCCAGGGCAACCGAGGCGGATGCCACCCACAGGCAGGCTCCCTGGGTCCCCGATGATGCCCGAGCCAGGCTCACAAGCTGCCTTGATCCCGGAGGCTCAGAGGACACGGCCTGATCACAGGCCAGCCACGTGCTGGCCCCGTTCAGGAGGCCTCAGGCCCTGTCCCCCTAGAGCAGGCAGGCCAGGATGACAGCCTGGCCCTGAGGACACCCCGGTCCCTCTTGGCTCTGAGCACAGCAGGAACGCTCGCTCAGCAGTTGGCACCTGCCCACACCAGCTCCCTGCTCGGCAGGACCGAGGCTGTTGCAGGAGAGGAGGATGGCGCTCTCGTCCGCGGGGGACGTGCAGAGATTCACGCTGCTGCCAGACTCGGAAAACAAAGACTTTTGTTTCCAGAAATCCCGATGTGGCCTGTGCGGGAAAACAGTGGCAGGACTGAAAGGGAGCGTGCCGTTGCAGGTGAGTTCCAGTCCAGCAGGGCCGGCGGCCGTCCGTGCCCGAGCACGCCCATCTCAGGACCACCGTGTGCTGCCTCGTCTGACCTTGGGTCACCCCAGCGTCACTCAGCAGGACCCCGTCTCCTGCCAGCCCACGGCCTCGAGGGCCTCACGCAAACAGCATCTCCCAGGGTGAGCCTCGTGAGCTGGAGGCTGGGGGAGAGAACACCCCCAAGGCCCGGGGGGCAGCCCCCCATGCCTCCCGTTGTCCACAGCTCTCACAGAAGCCTCTCTCGGCCAGGTGAAAATGGGCTGCACGCTGCCATCCCTGAAACGCAGGAAAGGCTGGAGGTCAGAGGCGGGCAGCTCCTCCGTCTGTGCGGACGGTGGACACCACAGTGGGCCTCCCACACCCTCATCTGCTGAGGTCTTTCTTGCCTGTCCCCTGGGTGACGTGGAAAGGCCCCTAGCTGCCCCGTGCAGGCAGGCCACGCCAGGTGGTGCATGTAATCTGCACAGAGCAGGACGCTCACAGAGACCCTACTTCACATGTTCTGGGGACCAGAATTATGGCCCCTGTGCCACGGGGTTCCATGGGCCCCAGAATTTATGCCAGGAAGGCTCCAGCCTGAACCCGCCAGTGGAAGCACTGGGTTGGGAGACGGAAGGTGGCAGAGAGAGAAGCCCTGGTTGCTCCTGCAACTCAGCAAGCAAGTATGTGTGCATGGCAACCATGTGATCACACTCACTTTGGTGCAGCGGGAGCTGAAATCCCCACTGGTTCACGGAGATACCTGCATCTTGTTGCGTCCTGCAGGCCACACCCACTGCATCCACCTGCAGGTGGAGGCAGAGTGGCCCAGCCGGGCTCGAGCTTATCCTGGACCAGAGTCCCCAGAATCCCCAGCATCCCCAGAATCCCCAGCATCCCCAGTGTCCCCAGAATCCCCAGCATCCCGTGTCCCCAGCATCCCCAGAATCCCCAGTGTCCCCAGAAGCTCCAGTGTCCCCAGCATCCCCAGCGTCCCCAGCATCCCCAGAATCCCCAGCGTCCCCCACGTCACCAGCGTCCCCAGTGTCCCCGGCATCCCCAGTCCCCAGCGTCCCCAGAATCCCCAGCATCCCCAGAATCCCCAGCGTCCCTAGCGTCCCCAGAATCCCCAGCATCCCCCCGCATCCCCAGAGTCCCCAGTGTCCCCAGCATCCCCAGCATCTCCAGCATCCCCAGTCCCCAGCGTCCCCAGAATCCCCAGCATCCCCAGAATCCCCAGCGTCCCCAGCACAATGGACCCAGACAAGCAAACCACACGCTGGTGAAGACAAGCAGTTGTCATTCGAAGCCTCTGAATTCTGGGATGGTTGCTTATGTTTCCTTTTTCCTAGCAATACTGACCAAGACCTACTCCCAACACACGCAACAGAGAGCAACTGTGCCAGGTACTATGCCAAGATGAACAGCACTCTTTATGCCACAAATCCAACCATGAGCGAAATACAAGGAGAAAGAAGTTATTGCTCAAAGACGTTTAACAAAAATGAAAGTAGCCAACACAAGAAAATGCAGTGAGCTTTCTGACAAGCAGCCAAAGTACATGAAGACAGGTGAAGACAGACTTTCCTCGGGGGCTGTAACATACACTGGATATTCTACTTGGTGAATTTGAACAGGTTCTCACCTGGCCCTTTATCTCACCAGGTCCTGTTGGGTAATTATTGAGGATGCACAGGTAAGATAAAGTTAGGATTCTGAGGTCGTCTGATCAGTGACCACCAGAAGCCTAAACACAGCCCTGCCTGGTGGACACAAGCTGGAGAATCACCGCTCGCAGCCACGCCCAGGAAGCTGGCCAAGGAGGTGAGTCAACGGAGCAGCACCCTCCATGTGCTGGGGTCTGGAATCCAGTTACTCCAGAAGGTTCTCTGTAAACAAGGTAGACCTAAGCAGCCTGACACTTGCCCACGACTAAACCCACGGTCAGCCAGCCAGATACTCGGCAGTACCAGGAGCTGAGGGGCAGGGGATGGACGAGTGAGTGTGGAGTCCCACTGACAGGGAGAGAGAGATGGTGGCATGAGCACGTGGCACGTACAGAGGAGAAGGGGACAGGGACGTGGCTGGGCTCTCCCTCACTGCGGGCAGGATCCGGGCCTCTTAAGGACCCTGGCTGTATGAATACAGGAGACCACAGGACAAGACCCTAAACTCACTTGTCCCATTCAAAGTCCCATCACTACGACTGAAGTCTGACACAGGCCCTAGGACACGGCCCGTCCACACTGCACTCTGTTGCCTCTGCTGGCAGGACAAACTACCAAATGTTTAGTGGCTCAAACCAACACCAGGTTAGCATCCTACAGTTCTGTGGGTCAGAAGTCCCAAGTGGGTCCCACTGGGCTAAGTGTTAGCAGGGCCGTGTTCCCACGTCTAGGCTGACCACAGTCCTTGGCCCACAGCCCCTTCCCCACCTGTGAAGCCCACATCCCATCTTTCTCTTCTGCCCACCTCCCCAGGACCCATGATTAGACCAGGCCCACCTGCATAACCCAGGACTGTCTCTACTGCAAGCTCAGGTGATTGGCAGCCCTAATCCATCTGTCTCAATTCCCCATTACCATGAAAGTAACATACCCATGGATTCTGGGGATTTGGGTGTGGACACCCTTGGGCCCATTCTTGGAGGGCAGCGAAGAACTTAGTGGGCAGCAGCAGCTAGTCGGTACTTGAACTGTGTCTTTTATGGGTTCAGAACATCGTCAGGGCTCCCTGACCCACCATGAACTGTCCACCTCTCATCACACGTGGCAAGCAAACAACATCTGACAGGTCTACCTCCACTGTGTCCTTGAAAAAGACCCTGTGGCCGGGCCATGCACACAGCCCCCGGGATGCAGGGGCGGGCTGGGAATGCTGGGCTGTCCTGTTAGTGAGCCTCTCCAGCCTCCAGTGTTGGAGTGCAGAGGCTAATTCATGGGCTCCCAGCCACAAGGTGAGGAAGACTCAGGGGTTGTGCAAGCAGCTGGCCCAGGGTAACTTCCCGGAAAGCAAGAACCATTCAGATCAAGGGTCCTGAGTTGTAGGACATCTCAGTGCAGACATCGCAGCACCAGGAGGAGCCTCACCCATCCGCTGCATAAACACTTCTGGGAAGAACGGGACTCTTTCCAGCTCCCAAGAGCGTCCCCCGACATACAGCCTGTCATCCACCCCCTCACTAATGCTTTTTTTGAGAGGAAGATGAGAGAGTTTGACTTGGAAGAGGAAAATGTAAGCTTAACCACGTTAGCTGCAAGTTTTCAAGTGCACGCGGCTTGCTCACATTTTCAATGTGTGCTGTAATTTCCTGGGCCGGCCCCATATTCCCACAGCCATTCCCAATCAAACTCTGGTCATTAACACACCCTTTCGCCATGAGTTGAAACCTTTGTCAATCAGCTCTGCCCTTGCACAAGACTCCAGCCAATAAGCCATAAAATAAAAAGCCAAACCATCTATTTTTAATTCTGTCCCTGGCACAGCACTGCACTCCTATGTACTAAAAAGGAAGGTCTGCTCATAAGGGGGACAAAATTCTGGTTCAAAAAGGTAGTAATAGGTTAAAAGTATGCTGAAAACAGAGGTTTTCGGGGAAGTGTACTGACGTGTAAAATTTACTTTGAAATGCATCCCAGATTGGATGGATTACTGAGTGGACAGAGGCAAGATGAGTGGACAGTTGTGTGATAAAGCAAGAGTGCTAAGACATTAATGGTAGAAATCTAAATAATGGAAATTCCTCTGTTTACTGCAAAACTCGTCCAACTGCGTTGTGCAGCAGAATATTGCCATAGTGATTCTAGGAAGCGCAGCACACCTCTTTCTTAGATGAAGGCATCATGTCTCGCAAGCTACATTATTTCAAGGCTTTTATGAATATCAATCATTTTAGGCAGTAGAGCGTTTTCTACAAAGGAAGTGAAACCTTATACTCTTTGTGTAATCTGCCAAAGATCCTTACATGACATCTGTCAGGGAACACAGGACCCCTGGGCTCTCCTCCTGCCTGTGGATCATGAGGGGCACGTGGCCTTCCTTGTGATCGCGGCCAGCTACAGCCGAGCAAATTCCCCTTGGCAGAAGCCCAAAGATGGACCAGCCTCGATACTGCTGGTTAAGTTACTGTAGAGTATTCCCCTAAGGTCCTAGCAAGCTCCAGCCAGCTGAAAATCACCTGCTCATGGTCAGGACCAACTTCAGTTCATGGACAGAGGCAGAGACAGGGAAGAAAAGCTGCCTTTGGGAGTGTCTGCCTGCTTTGCCGGCTGCCACCCCGTATTAAGCCCTGCAGCCACTATCCGCGCTGCTCCTCCCACAGGCGGGCAGGCACACCAACACCACCACGGCACAGACGCAACCGTTCTCCCTTTCCGTTCACAAGGAAACAAGACTCGGATGGTTTGCGTACTGTGTTGCAGGCGGGCCGGCTGCCAGCAGAGCCGGGATCAGACTCGAGTGCACGAAAGCAGGCCCCTAGCCCAGGGGCAGCCCCAGACAGCAGCAATCACCCCCCCTTGTGGTTTGTTAGAAAGCAGAGTTTCTGGACCACCCAGACCTACCCAGTTAGAGCCTGTGTCTTCAAAGGAACCCCGGAGCTTCAGTGGGACACAGACGGCTGAGAAGCATCCAGTTCCCTCAACCGCTATACCAGTGGTTCTCAGTTTTTCTTGTGATCAGAATCATCTGGAAGGCCAGTTAAAATACGGATTGCTGGGCCTTACCCCCCAGACTTTTGTATCCAGTAGGACCGGGTGGAGGACCCGAGAATCTGCATTCCTAACAAGTTCCCAAGTGATGCTGGTGCTGCTGGTCCAGGGACTACACTTTGAGAAACACTCACTTTCCTAGCCTGCCTCCAAACCCTCCCTCAGGTGATGTATCTATTGGAATATATATGCTAGCTAACATCTTCTAAGCTGGTAAACTCACAATCTTCCAGACATTAACCCTACGGTGCACATTTAAGTTTTTACAACATTTTTCTGTTTCCAGTGGAATTGGGATTTCTCAGCAAATGCGTAGTATTTTATCTGAGCTAAAAACTGAAGTGCCCCAACTGTACAAGCTACACTTGGAAGGGGTCCAAGCACTAATTTCTCCATGTTCTCCAGTTTAATCATGTCTTCCCTTTGATGGTAGGAAATGGGCACACATCACGGTCATTTGAAATTTCCAGGGAGACAATAATCAGGAGACGTGCAATAATCATATACCATTAAAATACTCTGCCTTACATAACAAATATTGTGCAACTGTGAATTCTAATCCATTTGCATGCTAATAGAACTTGAAGTGATCCAAAAACTAAACAAAAAGACAATCTTGAAAGCAGCAAGACATAAGCAATTCATTGTGTACAAATGATCATAAATAAGATTAACATTTGGATTTCTCATCAGAAACCATGGAGTTCAAAAGGCAGCAGGGTGTCATATACAAAGTGCTGAAAGAAAAGAAAAAAAGATCTTTCAGTCAATCATTCTATATCCAGCAAAACTATCTTTTGAAAATATAGGAAAAATTAAGACATCCCCAGATAAACATTAAGAAGGTGTGTTGCTAGCAGACCTTCCCTACAACCAATGCTGGAGGGAGCCCTTCAGGATGAATGGAAAGAAACCAGGTAATAACTCAAGTCTGTATGAAGAACACCAGCAAAGGTAACTAAACAAGTAAATATGAAGGATAGCATAAATGAACTTTTGTTGGTAGCTCCTTTTATTTTCAATCTGATCTAAAAGATAAGATGCATAAAGCAATAATTATAAATAATAACTATACATCCATGTTGATGGGCAAACAATGCATAAAAGAAAGAGAAGACACAAGTTACTAAAATCAGGAGTGAGACATTATGACTGACTTTAAGGAAATAAAAAGATCATAAGTGACAGCACAAACCATGGTGTCCCAGCAAATCAGATAGCCTACATGAAATGGACACATTCATGTAAACACACAAACTACCAAAACTGACTCAAGAAGAAATAGGTCTATAACAGTTAAGAAGATTGAGTCAGTGATGATGATGATGGTGATAATTAAAACCTCCGACAAAGAAACACTCAGGACTGGATATCTTTACTGCTGAATTCTGCTAACAATATAAAGAAGAATTTATACCAATAATTATTAAATTTTCCACACAACAGATGAGGAAAGAACACTTCAGAACTCATTCTGTGAGACCAGTATTTCCCTGATACAAAAGCCAGGCAATGATATGATGGGGAAAGAAATTTACAGAACAATATCCCCTACAGATACAGATGCAAAAATCCTCAACAAAATACAGAAGAACTGAATGCAGCAACATATAAAAAGCTTATACACTATGATTAAGTGGGATTTATCCCAGGAATGCAAGGTTAGTAGGCCACACAAAAATCAATTCATGCAATAAACCGTAACAATGGAATAAAAAACATACGATTATCTCAACAGATACAAAAAAAAATTTGAAAATATGCAACATCCTTTGATGATAATAAAAACATTTAACAGACTAGGCACAGAGGTGACTTTCCTCTACCATTTATGAAAAAACCACAGCTAAGGTCACACTTCATGGTGAAAAACTGAAAACTTTCCCCTAAGATGTGGAATATGATGAGGATATCTGCTTTCATAACTTCTATAAAACATTGTACTAGAGGTTCCAGCCAGAGCAATTAGACAAGAAGAAGAAATAAAAGCCATCTAAAATGGAAAGGAAGAAATAAAACTCTCTCTATTTGCATATGACATGATCTTACATATTGAAAGTTTAAAAAATCCTTAAAAATAACTATTATAGGGTGCCTGGGTGGCTCAGTTGGTTAAGCAACTGCCTTCGGCTCAGGTCATGATCCTGGAGTCCCTGGATCGAGTCCCGCATCAGGCTCCCTGCTCGGCAGGGAGTCTGCTTCTCCCTCTGACCCTCCCCCCTCTCATGTGCTCTTTCTCATTCTCTCTCTCTCTCAAATAATAAAAATAAAATCTTTAAAAAAAATTAAAAATAAAAAAAATAAAAATAAATAAATAAAATAAAATAAATAAATAAAATAACTATTATAACTAATAAGCTAGTTCAGCTAGGTTGTGGAATACAAGATAAACATACAAAAGTTAGTTGCATGTCTATACACTAGCAGTGAACATTCTCAAATTAAATTAAGAAAATAATTTCATTTACAGTAGCATCAAAAAGAGGAAAATACTCAGGAATTAATTTAGCAAAATATATGCACGACTTTTACAATGAAAATTATGAAACATTGTGAGAAATTAAATAAGATATACATAAACAAAAAGACATCCCATATTCATAAAATGGAAAACAGTATTGTTTTAATGGCAATACCCCCCAAATTCAATTATAGGTTCAGTGTAATCCCTATCAAAATTTTTGTACATACATAAAGACAATCTGATCCTAAAACTCACATGGAAATGCACGAGACCCTGAATAGCCGAAACAATCTTGAAGAAAAACAAAGCTGGAAGACTCACACTTCCCACTTTCCACACTGACTACAAAGCTACACTAGCCAAGACAGCATGGCAGTGTCATAAGGACAGACATAAAAAACAAGGGAGTAGAGCTGAGAGTCCAGAAATACACCTATAATCCATGGTCAACTGACCTCTAACAAGGGTTCCAAGACTATTCAGTGAAGGAAAAGAATCATTCTTTCAACAAATGGTATAAAATAACTGCATATCCACAGGCAAAAAAAGGGGGAGGGAGGGATTTGGACCCCTACCTTCCATCCTATGGAAAATTAACTCTCCTGTGCTAAGGGATGCCATAAAAAAAGTAAAAAGACCGTCCACAGGATGAGAGAAAACAGTTGCCAGTCACATATCTGATGAGGGTCTAACATCCAGAACATAGAAAGAACTATGAAAACTAAATAATAAATGTCAAATAACTCAATTAACAATGGGCAGAATATTTCAATAGAGTTTCTCTAAAAGATTTGAATAGAATTTCTCCAAAGAAGACACAGAGACATAGAGATGGCCAACAAGCACACAAGAAGATATTCACATTATTAATCATTAGAGAAATGCAAATCAAAACCACAAGATGCCACTTCACACCCACTAGAATAGCTATAATAAAAAAAATCAAAAATAAGTGTTGGCAAAGATGTGGAGAAATCAGGACCCTTACACATTGCTAATGGGAATCTAAAATATTGCAGCCACCATATAATTTTGGCAGCTTCTCAAATGGTTAAAAATAGAATTACCATATGACCCAGAAATTCCACTCCTAGGTCTATACACAAGAGAACTGAAAGATATGTTTAGACAAAAAAATGTGCCTGAATCTTCACAGTCAACATTATCTACTGTAGCCAAAAAGTGGAAACAATCCAAAAAATTATCAACAAAATGTGGGCTATCCATACTATGAAATCATCCTCAGCCATAAAAAGAAATGAAGTGCAGATACATAGTACAGCATGGATGAGCCTTGAAAACATTACGCTACAGATACTAGACACAAAGGACATTATCGTAAGATTCCACTTCTATGACATATTCAAAACAGGCAAATCCAAAGACACAGAAGGAAGATCAGTGATTGCCAGGGGTCTGGGATGTGGGAATTGGGACCAACTGCTAATAGGAACAGAGGCACCTGGGTGGCTCAGTCGGTTCAGCGTCTGACTTGATTTCAGCTCAGGTCATGATCTCAGGGTCCCGGGATCGAGCCCTGCGTCAGGCTCCGGGCTGAGCATGGAGTCTGCTTCTCCCTCTGTCCCTGCCCTTCCCCCCACTCACTCACTCTCTAAAATAAATGAATAAAATTAAAAAAAAATTAAAATCAGCAACACGGAGAAAAAAATAAACTCATCTTTATTCTTTTTTTTTTTTTTAATTTTATTATGTCATGTTAGTCACCATACAATACATCATTAGCTTTTGATGTGGTGATCCACGATCCATTGTTTTCGTATAACACCCAGTGCTCCATGCAGTACGTGCCCTCCTTAATACCCATCACCGGGCTAACCAATCCCCCCTCCCCCCTCCCCTCTAAAACCCTGTTTGTTTCTCAGATCCATAGTCTCTCATGGTTCATCTCTCCCTCCAATTCCCCCCGCCCATTTTTCCCTTCCTTCTCTTAATGTCCTCCATGTTATTCCTTATGTTCCACAAATAAGTGAAACCATATGATAATTGACTTTCTCTGCTTGGCTTATTTCACTTAGCATAATCTCCTCCAGTCCCATCCATGTTGATGTAAAAGTTGGGTATTCATCTTTTCTGATGGCTGAGTAATATTCCATTGTATATATGGACCACATCTTCTTTATCCATTCATCTGTTGAAGGGCATCTCGGCTCTTTCCACAGTTTGGCTATTGCGGACATTGCTGATATGAACATTGGGGTGCATATGGCCCTTCTTTTCACTACATCTGTGTCTTTGGGGTAAATACCCAGGAGTGCAATTGCTGGGTCATAGGGTAGCTCTATTTTTAAATTTTTGAGGCACCTCTACACTGTTTTCCAAAGTGGCTGTACCAACTTGCATTCCCACCAACAGTGTAAGAGGGTTCCCCTTTCTCCACAACCTCTCCAACATTTGTTGTTTCTTTCCCTGTCCATTTTGGCCATTCTAACTGGTGTAAGGTGGTATCTCAGTGTGGTTTTGATTTGGATTTCCCTGATGGCTAATGATGATGAACATTTTTTCATGTGTCTGTTAGCCATTTGTATGTCTTCTTCAGAGAAGTGTCTGTTCATCTCTTCTGCCCACTTTTTGACTTGATTATTTGTTTTTTGGGTGTTGAGTTTGAGAAGTTCTTTATAGATTTTGGATACCAGTCCTTTATCTGTAGTGTCATTTGCAAATATCTTCTCCCATTCTGTGGCTTGCCTCTTTGTTTTGTTGACTGTTTCCTTTGCTGTGCAGAAGCTTTTTATCTTGATGAAGTCCCAAAAGTTCATTTTTGCTTTTGTTTCGCTAGCTTTTGGAGATCTATCTTGAAAGAAGTTGCTGTGGCTGATGTCAAAGAGGTTACTGCCTATGTTCTCCTCTAGGATTTTGATGGATTCCTGTCTCACATTGAGGTCTTTCATCCACTTTGAGTTTCTTTCTTTTACAATCAGACATAAATCATGGAAAACCAAAGGCAAAATTAAAAAGCAATGAGATATTTTCCAGGAGTTCACCTTATCCTGAGAAATGAGGTTTAGAAAGTGTTGCCCAGATTACAGAATACAGCTTAAAACAACTGTGCTCTAGCCTTAAAATGTGGTATACTAACCTAACGGTGCGTTACCTGCCTGAACCAAGACCATGTACACCTGGGGACTTCCCGTCTCTCTTAAAGTGGGCAGGATGCAGTACTGGGTAGGCACGGGAAGGCCAAGAGAGGAGGTCAAAGGTGAAGTTCAGACCTGGAGCAGTGCTCCCAGCAGGTCCAGACCACGTCCCCCGAGAACGTCCATGTAAAGGGGCGGGACCAAGGGGTCGCTTTACAGAAGCTGCTGGCACGCCTGAAAGATGTCAGCTCTGGAAAATATGAAGTCATCTTCCGTGCCAATAACAAAACAGGCTGCAAAGGAGTAAGGACGAAGCACTGTGCTCACCGTTCCAATGACAGAACCCACTGTGGATTTCTCACTTGAGGGCTTGGTCCTCTGGAGATCCCCTGAAGGAGAAGCTGTTGACAACACATCTGCTGCGTGCCCGCGTGACGTCAGCACACACTGACCCCACGTGGGCCACCAGCCGGCACACACAGCCACGGAACATTTCCAAATTGTGTCCGTTATCTTTATGAACCATGATTCTAGCTACTGTCACTATAAAGCTGGGCATATTTCTAGATATCTGAGGATCCCATTTAAAGTATGGAACGAATAAAACTGGCTTATTCTGACATGTATTGCTTAAAAATGAACAAAAATGCTATAAAAAATATGGCTCTTTTTAATTCCATTACCCCTCCCCAAAATGTATGATTGTGTTCATTCATGCAACGAATACTAATTAAATGCTCTTTGAGCCAAGCATTGCTGCAGGCTCGGGGTCGGGCAGCTGAGCTACCAAATTGATCAGATGGTAACTCAGACCCACACGAATCAGAGCACTTACCAGGACCACGTTTTACCAGTGATTCCGAGGACACAGCCATCCAGAGGCACAGGAAAGGCAGAGGCCTGAGACACCCCAGCAGCTCTCCAGATGCCTCCTCCGCCCGGTCTCCGGGTGAGGCACGGGCTCGGTTCCACTGTGGCAAGCAGTCCCATTAGGAGGCATCCCCATCTTCGACCTCAGCTAGTTGCAGAGCTTGCGTGGCATGCTCTAGGGAGCCATGACTCACAGATCCATAGGTCACAGACTTATTTACCATATGCATTTCTGACCCAAAGACATCCTGCTGAAAGCATCACTTAGGCAAAGACCGTCTCTCCAGGAAATACCATGAGTCCATCTACGAGGAGGTTGGTTATCACCATATTAACACAGAGTAGTCCAGGTTACCTGCCTTCTTTCCTTTCCCTGGAGTGCCCCCTGGTATTCCTAGTAACTGGGAGAGAAACAGACCCTAACATCTTCCTTCCTGGCATTAAACTTGTCTCATGTGGCAGATATTCTACTCGAGAAGCAGCTGATAAGCCAGCGGACACCTACATAGACAAGATGTGTTTTGAGACCTTTGTGCTATGAAGAACATAAAACAGGGGACCGGACAGAGATGAGAATGAGTGGGAGGGCTGCTTTAAATTGGTCAGAGGAGTTCTCTCTGAAGATACAATTTGTGAGCCAGGATCTGAAGCGCAAGAAACCATTCATGAGAGAGTTTCTGGAAAATCATTCTAGTCAGGAGAATGGCAAGTGCAAAAGTGCTACATGGGAAAGCCTGGTATGAAACAGAAACAAGTGAGAAACCGAAGAATGTGCCCTTGGGGATGGAGCCTGCTGGATGGGGAGGAGGCCGGGTCTAAGCTCTGCTCCCCTGCAGGAGAGGGAAGACTACAGTAGTAAGAACGACATCTAGTTTGTCTTCTAGGAAGAGCATCTGGGTGCAGGCTGGGGAAAGGGGGGCCCAGGTGAGAGACGGGGGGGAACCAAGGTGTTAGAAAGCATGGAGAGAAGCAAGGGGATGGGCATCACCACCAAAACTAGGGCCACAAGTATAGAGACACACCTCAACAAGCTGTTTCAAAACGCACGGCCAAGAGTCCTTAAGTTTTGAAGGTATTACTATATAAAGAATTAGTTACAGCCAAAAGTGCACCTTCCCAGGGGTTTCTCCCAGAACAGGGTGTGTGTTGGGGGTGGGGGAGAGGAAGCAAATCAAGACATGAGTAACGGCTGCTGAAGCCAGCGACGGGCACTCGGGACCCATTCTATGCTGAATATAACAAAATATTTGAAGTTGTGACGCATGGGGGCAGGACCCTGATGGATGCAGGATGTCAAATGCCTGTAGGTCCCCAGGGACAGGTCACCCTCCCATCCTGCCTAGGGTAGAAACTCCTCGTGAATAGAATGTAGTCCTTTAAGCCACTTTAACCACTATAAAGCTCTCTGTTACAATGAGCTAAAATCATTCTTCTGAAACTTCCAACATTGGACCCAATTCAGTGATATGGAGGTCGAGGAGACAGGTGCGTTCCTCCACCAGATCCTGCTTTAAAGACCTAGGGACAGCCATCCTGCCTTCCACAAGCTAAGGTTCTGAGCCTTTAGATCACTCTTGAACCACAAGGAGATATTTTCCCTATAAAGAGTTCTTTTCCCAACCCTTTCTTCTGTCCCCACGTCTGGGTTTGCTTAGCTCGGCTGCAGGACCCTGCGGTTTGGTGAGGGGCTCCTGGTTTCCGGTCTATGTGCACGTGCCTGTAAACACAGTCCAGCTCCCACATACTAAAAACCACGTGTGAGTCCTGCTGGTGCACAGGGATTGTCCTCAACAGTTTTCTTATTCAAGTCTGTCATCTTCTTTTTAAAAACCAATTACCCAAAAATGCCAGAGTTCTTCAATGAATGCCAAAATTAGTAGGCAAAAGTTTGATAATAAATAGGATATTTATTTATATTCCAAACTGCTTATGAATTATGAAAGGAAAAATACTGGCTTTACAAAAAAGAAGCCTGAGTTACAGTATCTTAGCCAAGTTACAAATGTCCACAAGGTGACCGGGACAAACCCAATATCACATTGCTGCTGATCTTCTAAGAACACCACCTCCGTGGCCGTCTGGACAAAAAAGTAACTAATCATAAAGAAGAAATGTTATGAAAGAATTGACCTGTGGTTTTCAAAACAAACAAACAAACAAACAAAAAACAGGGTCAAGGAAAACAAAGAAAGCCAGAGGAATTGTCCAGTTAGGAGAAGCTAGGAAGATATACTAATGCATCATCCCGGGATGGGAAAGATTATAAAGGTCTGTAACTGTGAGCTGGGAGTGAACTGCAGATTGGATGTGTCAATGTTAGATTCCCTAATTTTTGTAACGATATTCTATGTATGTAAGAGGATGTCATAGTTCTTAGGAAATGCATCCTAATGTGTTCAGACATAAAGGGGAAGATTTCTCCAACATACTGTTGATGATTTTGAAAAACAAATTTATATATATGCAATCCAAGAGAAATGCTATGCAAGCCATATGTATAATTTAAAACTTTCTAGAAGTCACGCTAAAAAATAAAAACAAACGATTTAATTTTGATATTTGATTTAACCCAGTATATAAAAATATTATTTCTGCATGTAATCAATATAAAATTAATAAAAAATTTATATTTTATTGTACCAAGTCTTTAAAATCTGATGTGTATTTTAGATTTATAGATCATCTCAATTTCGACTAGCCAAATTTCATACTATGAAATTTGCTAAATAGCTACATGCAGAGATTAAGAAGGAAGGGATGGATAAATAATAAGTCAATTAAAAAATAATGTAAAATAAAATTGTTATTACTCTTGGTAAAAACTATATAGAATGTTCATGTATTCTTAAAATTTTTCTATAAGTTTCAAACACTATCACAATTTTAAAATTATAATAAAAATCAAATAATAATAAATGGGAAGAGAAAACAATTTCATGCCAATACATTTTAAATCTTAGCAAATGAAAAAATTCTAGAAAAATATCTTTCCAAAATGAATCTAAGAAATTATTTAAAGCCAGAATAATCCTATCATAAAGTAGCAGTTCCTAAACTTTTTGGTCTCAATATCCCTTCATGCTCTTAAAATTTATTATTGAGAACCACAAAGACCTTTTGTTTACACAGATTGTATTTACAAATATTTAGAAAATTATAAATTAAAACTGAGAATTTAAAAATATATTTAGGGGCACCTGGATGGCTCAGTCGTTAAGCGTCTGCCTTCAGCTCAGGTCATGATCCCGGGGTCCTGGGATTGAGCCCCACATCAGGCTCCCTGCTCAGCGGGAAGCCTGCCCCTCCCTCTCCCACTCCCCCTGCTTGTGTTCCCTCTCTCACTGTGTCTCTCTCTGTCAAATAAATAAATAAATAAAACTTAAAAAAAAAATAATACATAAAAATAAATTTATACTTGAATTCATCTAACAATAATAAATCCATTATGTTTTTACATAAATAACCTATTTTATGAAAAATGACAAATTTCCAAAACAAAAATAAATTGTGAGATGAGTGTCGTTACGTCACAATGTCTAACCCAATGGGAGACAGCTGGGTTCTACCTGCTTCTGCATTCAGACTCTTGCAATATGTTGTTTTGGTTGAAGACTATTTGGAATGGAAGAACTATTCTTCACAGTCCTTTCAGATGATCGCGAATAATTTCTTTTGACGCTGCTCCGAAATATGATGAGTGCATGTTTCTTAAAGGCTATGTGAATCGTGGAATCTGAAACTATCAATGACTGTATTGTTACCCACTAACTTCAGCTGGTCTATCTTCCACTGTGAATGAATGATCTCTACCGATGCATGTTTTTGTAACTTCATGCATTAATCACATGAAAAATACAGTCCACTTAAGTTAAGCAGATCTTCCAGCAGTGACACATGACATTGTACAGTGTCAAAATACCAGTCCACCCTATCAACAAGCTAAAGAAAAACTGCATGATATCAATTGATCCTGAAAAAGCATTTGGCAAAAGCCAACACACATTTGTGATAAAAGCAATTTATGAAGAAGACTTGACAGCATCAGCAAAATGCCCACAGCTAGCATCACATGTAACGTGAAGGATGGAATGCTCCCTGACTGGGGAGGATGGAGGGACGCCTGCTCCTACTCATGCTGGAAGCTCCAACATTTGCAATATGTCAAGAGTAAGACACAACACGCATGCATATTGCAGGGGAAGCAAAACTGTCCCTATTTGCAGATGACATGATTGTCTACATAGAAAATCCCAAGGAATCTACAAAAAAAAAAAAAAAATCCACAAAAAACAAACCACAAAAAGCAATTCCTAGAATGTGACCAAAGTCACATCACACAAAATTCAATCTCATCTCATATACTGATAATGACCATGTGGAAACCAATGTTAAAAACAGTATCATTTATAATTAAAGAAAATCATATACCAGATATAACTTTTAAAAGCATATGCAGAATAGGTAAACTGAACATCACAATATGCTGACAAAGGAAATCAAATGTCAACATAAAGAGAAGAACAGACCATATTCATGGGTTGGAAGACTCATCATTGTAACATGTCAGCTCTCCCCAAATTGATAGATACATGGGTTTAATGCAATTCCTATGAAAACCCCAACAAAGACTTTTGTAGA
This sequence comes from Halichoerus grypus, assembly GCF_964656455.1. Taxonomy (NCBI): domain Eukaryota; kingdom Metazoa; phylum Chordata; class Mammalia; order Carnivora; family Phocidae; genus Halichoerus; species Halichoerus grypus. Next base: position 841,662 of record NC_135720.1, on the reverse strand, counting down.
CACAGCTTACTCTACAGTTCACATGGAAGGGCACACCCCTAGAATAAGAAAGACTAGACCTGATAACCTAGCGTACTATTCAAGGACAATACATCATGTCCAATTTGAGGGTTTTGGAAGAATAAGAGGTGGTTCTATACTAGAAAAATCAGTAAGTGCTATTCATCACATTAAAATCTTAAAAAAGAAAAAAAATGTTCTCAATGGATGTACACAACATTTGATAAAATTCAACACCAATTCCTACTTAAAACATGTTGGGCCGGTAATGGTTCCCTATCAACAGTCATCCTTGGAGCGCCTGGTGGCTCAGTCATTAAGTGTCTGCCTTCGGCTCGGGTCATGATCCTGGGGTCCTGGGATCGAGTCCCACGTCGGGCTCCCTGCTCGGCAGGAAGCCTGCTTCTCCCTCTGATGCTGCTTCCTCTGCTTGTGCTCTCTCTCTCTCTGTCAAAAATAAATAAAATCTTAAAAAAAAAAAAACAGTCATCCTTATCGGCGAAGTACTGAAAACTTCCTTTCAGATGAGGCCTCTTCCTGAACTTCTAGTCAGGCTCTCTGCCGGGGCAGTGACACAAGAAAAGAGTTGAAGGACAGACACTGTAAAGAAAACTATCCAGACAATACAGTGTAACTCGGCACTAAAAAGACAGGGAGGAACCTTCCATGCATATCGCGAAGTGAAAGAAGCCGGTCTGAACCCACACACTGTGGGATCCCACCTCCATGAATAACACTCGGGAAAAGGCAGGCATGGGGACAGTGAACGACGGGGTCGCCAGGGTTGGGGCTGGGAGAGGGATGGAGAGGGGCGCCCAGAGGGTCCTTAGGGCACAGAAACCCCCTCTGTGTGAAAGTGTGATGGGGAGTACCTGTCACTGCGCACCTGTCCAAACCACAGAATATCCGACACCAATGGTGGGCTCTGGGTGACCACGTCTGTCCGTGTGGGTTCACGACTGTAACAAGTGCTCCCCATGGGGGGGGGGCATAATGCGGGAGGCTGTGTGTGTACATGGATTCCCTAAAGGTAACAGATGACACACACATGGCCACTAGGGTAAAATGTGGGGGAAAGAATCTAATTTCCTCTGCAGACGTGCCCTCAGTCAGGCCCAGTTTAAAGCGTTCTCTTCTCAACATCCTGCCACTTCCAGATTCTACAGTGGCCTGGTCTGCAACCTGGCCTCCCGCGCTGGGTGGACACCCAGGCAGGGCCACGAGGCTCCTGTGGGTAGAGCTCTGGACATCCGCCCCGGGGTGTCCGTGGCCCCGCCCAGAGGGACCAGGGCCAGCAGCCTGGTGCCACCCACCTGGAGGGGGAGGGAAGGAGCCACTAGGACAGGGAGCCGGGAGCCCTGCGGGGGCGGGGCCAAGGGCAGGGAGCCTTGCGGGACATAGCCACTGCATGCACCTGCTGGCCACACCCCGCTTGCCACCGCGAGGCTCCCACATGCAGGGGAGGGTGCCGCCCTTCTGGGCTCCATCCGCACTGGGGCGGAGCTTCTGCGGGTCCCCTGAGGCAGGGGCTGCGGCATCAAGAGGACAGTTTTAGGAGAGAATCCCTGGCTTAGCATGTGCCCTGAGTGCGTATACTTCATGGTGTCCACTGCGTCTGCTGAGACTGTCGTATTTACCTCCCAGCTCTTGGCTGTTTCTCACGAGTCAAGGTGAGCAGACAGGTAACCCTGAGTAACTGAACCGTCATTCTGTCACCATTTATATCCAGCTCCAAAATGATCCGAGTTGGCACTGAGTCATTTAAATAAAATTTCTGAATTCTTCACCCTGAATTAACAGGTGTACATAGTTTTCCCATTCAAAGTGGCAAATGAAATGAGAACATGAAGGCGAAACAGACCCTTGTAAGCTGGGGTCAACGTGTCTTCTCTCCGGCGGGGTGTTTTCATTCATCAGTGTCGAGGCTCTAAATCTTCTCACACAAGGGGAAGCACCGTGGGATACAGAGCACCGCAACTAACCTCTAAGCAGTCAGTTGAGAAGAAGCATTCGGTTTTATAGGCGATAAAGAAAATGCTTAACATTTTGTGTTAAGTGCTCATTTCAGTGCAACTACTAACTAGTTACTGGAATTTAAAATACACAGAATTGTCAGCCTATCGCAGAAGTAGTTGTTTGTAACACGCAACCATCAAGCTAAAATCAGTAGCTGGACGTTAGCACGCGTGCCTTGTGGCTTCTCACCGGCTGTGGCTTGGCGCTAAGGCCAGATCTCGGAAGCGCGGTGCAGTCACGTGGAACGCCCCCGACTTTCTGGGGTGTAACTGGAGCACCACTTCCAACCTATGAAGCAGTTTTGCAAAGTCAACATCTCATCTCAGTGGAGACCAGAGTTCTAGTTAATCAACTCCAGAAGCAGGCAGAAGCCATATTTTGGTTAGAAATAAACACTGTTGCCATGATGATTGCTTAAAAATTTCAAGAAAGCATTTCCAGAACACAGTGATCCAAAATGGCACTGAGTACTGAAGCAGTGGCCTGATGACATCAACGCACTGACCCCAGGAAGCCTCCCATGGGCTCAGACCCTGCAGCAGCCTCTCGTGCCACAGTGAGCCCAGTAGGGGTTTCAACTTACAAGCACCTCATTCCAAAAGTTCAGTCAGTGCACTGGGAGCTAATGTTGGAGCAATTATCAAAAAGAAATTTAAAAGAGACTAAAACATAAACCATTACTTCTAGAAGAGTGTCTGATGTCTACCATGAATTACATTTATGGTAACTGTTCTGTAGACCTGCAAAAGGTCCATTTACAATTTCTGAAAGAGAACCGGTCCAGGTCTGCAGATCTCCCTGCCCCGGGTGGCTCCAACCCAAATGGTCCCTTAGCAAGGGATGCAGTGGCAGCAGAAGACCCTCAGAACAGCACCACAGAGACCACCAGAGCACGGACTGGTGCACGCTGCGGGGAACCCGTCCTTGACACCCCCGCCCCCCTGCGCATACCCCCTCGGGACCGGCCCCTGGACAGCCTGTCCTTGACACCCCGCTCTGTGTGCACCCCCTTCGGGACCGGCCCGTGGACAGCCCGTCCCTGACACCCCACTCTGTGTGCACCCCCCTCGGGACCGGCCTGTGGTCACAGGCTCCAGTCCACATCCAAGCATCTTCAGTCCTCTGGTGATGAAAGCACACTGGCAAGTCCTTATTTTAAAGGTGATTCACTGCTGTAACATGTGAGCAGAGGCCAGTCATGTCATCTGGGTTCATGTGACATCTAAACACAGAGGACCCTCTGCTCTTCCTTTCTCCAGTTGTGATATTAGGAAAAGCACTTTGAAATAGGGTGTCTGGGTTCACTGCAGTGGTTGCATTTCTCTTTCCTCCCCTCCTTCCACCTTCCCTCCCTCCCTCCTCCCTTCTTTCTCTCCTTCCTTCCTCCCCGCCTTCCTTTCCTTCCTTCTCTTCCTTCCTTCTTTCCATCTTTCCTTCCTTCCTTCCCTTCCCTTTCTTCCTTCCTTTCTTCCTTCCTCCCTCCCTCCATGCTCTTTCCTTCCTTCCTTCCCTTCCCTTCCTTCCTTCTTTCCTTCACTTCCTTCCTTTCTTCCTTCCTCCCTCCCTCCCTCTTTTCCTTCCTTCCCTTCCCTCCTTCCTTCACTTCCTTCCTTTCTTCCTTCCTCCCTCCCTGCTCTTCCTTCCTTCATTTCTTCCTTCCCTTCCTTCCTTCTCTTCTCTCCATCCTTCTCTTCCTTCCTTTCCTTCCTTCCTTCCTCCCTCCCTCCTTTCTCTTTTCCTTTCCTTTCCTTTCCCTTCCTTCCTTCCTTCCTTCCACTGGGAGGAGAGAATTGATTTTTCATTTCATGGCTCTTTTCTTCTTCAGTAGTGATGCTAAGGCATCGTTGAGAACAGCTAACTAGTCCTTTAGAATATTCCTCTGGCCAAATCTAGCTTTCTCTACATCCTGCAGCCGGACAGGCTTGCTTGTTCGAACAACCACCGTAGTTCCCACCAACAATATTGTTGACTCTGCCGTCAAGTGTCGGGAGAAGAGAGAGTTGTGATCACTTTGTGTGCCTTATTCAAATGTCTCTAATTCTTGTTTTAATAAAATTATTTGGTAATTATAGTTTAATTTTCTGTAATTTATTCTACTGTGTTTATTTCATTTTCTGAATGCCCATGGCCCATGAAAATTTGGGCTCCTTGTTTTGGGCTTCACCGTTTGACAGACTGAATGGCAGCAGCTGACTTGGGCAGTTCTTCCTCGCAGATGTAAGTCTGAGAAAAGACACTGCCAGCACCGAGCGTGCATGGGGCTTCTGCCTCCGAGTCTGACGTGCTTGTCCCGGAAATTCCAAGGAACATGCCTATGTCGTGTGAGCACCAAGTGGCCTCTGGAGTCTTGACACAGCCACGTGGAAATGGCCGTGCAGGGTTGCTGAGGGCAGGCAGCGGCTGGGACCCGTGTGTAGGACTCCCCTGGCCAGGCCACATGTACCTGCCTCGGTTCGGCTCTGAACACACCCGTGTGACGGTCAGTGGGTAGGGACAGGCCGCCCGGGGCACATGGAGACTCCTTACTGGCTGCAAGCACCCGCACCACCCAGCTTGAATAAATGCCAACAGTCAAGTTTCACTGGAAAGCACTGAATTCTCACTTAAGGATTCCCGCCTCGTCCTCTGGTACTTCTTACAAGCGCCCCTTTTTGCTTGAATCTGATGTCCTGTCATTTTTCTTCCCTGATGAGGTCTTTTTTCCTCACACCTCTTTCCCCCGATCCTGGATTTTGCCAGACACCCTGCCGCCAGGCATCACTGCTTTAAAAATAACTGGCAGGTGGGGAGTTTGCCCCAACAGATGCTGTAGAACACCTCGAGTCCCTTTAGAATGTAAATTCTTGAGAATTTATTGTGTTCCCACTTCTGATACAGAATTGTCAATAGTCAGCATAGGAATTTCTTTGCTGGCAGATAACTGGTACCCCTCAAGCTCGACATTTGCAAGCTCAAACAGAAACCCGTCAGACTCCAGGGACAACGCGTGATCAGAGCTGTGGCCACCATGGGCGCCTCCGCATCTGCACCGGAGACAAGCTCCGCGGATGGCAGGACGTGGCTGTGCTCTCGGGGGGACAGCGGCGCTGCTGTGTGTGGGGAGCCTGCTGGTAAGAGCCGGTCCTGGGTCGCATGGTCCTGGCATCAGGAGTCAGGCTTCCGGTGACGCGCCGCAGAGCCCAGAGGTGTGGCCAGACAGCAGGCACAGGTCTCGGCGAGAGGACAGATGGCAGGAATGTGCTATGAGCCTCACCACACTCTGGGTCCAGGAACAGAAAAACCAGCCCCCTCACATCCCTTCCAGCTCCAAAAAGCTGTTGTTCCAATGGAACATGAACAAACAAATCCTAATTCTCTGAACAAACGAAGCAATCACCGAGTGAATGCTCTTTCCGAGCTGAGGAAATCTCAAACTCAATAGCGAAGTCTGTGTATCTGAGGCTAGAAGTGTGTGGTGGGTCACGGCCTGACCCACGCGTTCCTTCAACCTCAAGGCCTGCAAGAACTTCGCAGGTTGGCAGGGCAGATGAACGGCAGATGGGACATGTGCAGCCTTCTAAAGGACACTTGACGGTTTGTGCGAGAAGAAGGGGGTGTGCCAACTAACACCGGCGATTCCTCTGACCAAGAAAATACAAAAAAGATGTGCAACCTGCTGGCCATTTGCCCGTAAGTCACTGATGTGCTTTAATGGCCCCACTTGTGGACTCATGCATCTTTACACAATCATTACTGGAAAAATGCCCTTTTAAATGCTAAAACGGTGTGGGGGTATCCCACTGAAAACCCCGAAGCAGTGTATATCCTTAGAAAACGTTAAGCGTCGGAGGATCCCAAATTGCAAAATGAGTGTCGTTCACGCGCGGCGTCTTTGGCACAGGTCCCATTTCTGTGGTGGGGGTGGCTGAACCACAGTCTCTGCGTTGGTCATCTGATATGACACAGTCGCCAAGGAAGGTTGGTTCTACTTCCCAAGCGGTGCGTTTTACACACAGAACTCACTCTGCTTCTCATGATTTACTATTTCAAAGGCTTTCTAAGTACACTGACTTCAGAGATGAGTTTTGTAGACCTCCATGTGTTGATGTGCATTTCTGCCTCCACAAGATAAATACTCTGAAATACTTGCATTTCAGCTGAAAAATACTGTAATTTCTAGGCAATGTGGAAATGAATAAAGCTATTAGAAATAAAAGAATGATTTAGTTTACCAGCGTTCAGCAAGCATCGATCTGCTCTGTACTGGTGGTCAGACCGACTTCTAGGAATAAAAACAAACCTCCCCCCCTACCCCGAGGAACTCAGATTCCAGGGCAAAAGCTGCCCCATCTGAACTGGGAAGTTGAGAACGCAGTGCCCTGTGCGCTCTTCACATGGGGCTCTGAAGCCCGTTGCTCACACTTGGGGGATCTGAGGCCGACTGGGCTTCAGGGAAAGTTCACAAAGGATGGCATTTGAACGCTGAGGAGACTGAAGTGTTTGGATACCAAAAGGGGCAGTAAAAACGCATTCCAGAGGGGGAACAAAGGCGCAGGACGGCGGTCCACAGCGGAGCAGGGCGCTCCCTGGGCTGGGCACGGAGCCCTGGGGCAGAGGTGTGGGCAGCAGGAGAGATTTCACCCACACTTATAAAGTCAATTGATTTGCAACAACGACACCAGTAAAATTCAGTGGAAAAGTAATTTTAACAAGTATTGCTAGAGTGAATAGATATTTGCACAGAAAAAAATGAATCTTGACCTATACTTTTCTCTATTCCCCGAATTAGTTCAATTAGTTCAAGAAGGATGTGCAGGCCAGACACGTGGCGTGCCGGCCCCGGGCGTGGGTGGGCTGGGACTTGCCCTGGACCCCCAGCACAGTGGCGGGACACACTTACACAGACACCGCAGCACCGTCCCGCTGGGGTCTCTGCCCTTGTGGACAGTGACGGAGCAGGTAGCCTTGCTGGGGACCCAGCCTGGCAGGGAGTGGCAGGGGACTCTGGTCCTCAGCCAGCAAGACGCTGAGGCTCTCGGTCCTACAACCACGGAGATCCAGAACCTGCCAACAAGCTGATAAGCCTGGAGGCAGATCCGCCCCCAGGAGAGCCTCAGATGAGCAGGAGCCCTGGTCAACAGCTCAGCCGCAGCCGTCCGAAACCCTGACCTGAGGACCCAGCTGAGCCACACCCAGACTCTTGACCCACAGAAATTGTAGGAATAAATGTGTTAGGATGCTATGTTTTTGCTAATGCAGTTGATCCTTGAACAATGTGGGGGTTAGGGACGCCAACTCCTGCTTGCCAAAACTCCGCACATAACTTTTGACTCCTCAAAAACGTAACAACTAATAGGCTACCATTGAGCAGAAGCCTTACTGGTTAACACAGTTTGTATGCCGCGCACGTTACACACTAAGTATTCTTACAATAGAGTCAGCCAGCGAAGAGAAAACATCACTACCACAACCACATGGAAGAGAACGTGTGTTTGCAGGACTGAAGGGTCAGCATACCGTCAGGGAACACAGGCAGCTGATGCCACTGAATCAACCACTAAGTATGAATAAAAACAATAAACTTCCTAGAAGAAAACATAGAGAATACCTTTGCAGGCTTTGGGTTGGCAAGATTTTTCAGACAGGCCACAAAGTAAAATTTGCACTTCATAAAAATTCAACAGTTATGTTCATTAAGGGATATTATAACCCAAATAGGCAAACCACAGATGAGGGGAAATATTTGCAATACATGTACGATGTTCTACAACCTGAGGTGCCTGGCTGGCTCAGTGAAGCATCTGATTCTTCATTTCAGCTCAGGTCATGATCTCAGGGTGGTGAGATCCAGCCCTGCGTCGGGCTCCATGCTCAGCGTGGAGTCTACGTGGGATTTGCTCTCCCTCCACCTCTGCCCCTCCCCACCTCATGCACGCACACGTGCTCTCTTCTCAAATAAATAAATAAACCTTTAAAAATAATAATAACAAATAAAAAGTTCTACTCGATAAAAATGAACAATTAAAAATAGGCCTATAATCATATGATATAGTGTTCAATATCAGTCATTATTAAAGAAATGCAAATTAAAACCACAATAAAAATACCACAACAGCTAAAATTAAAAAGACTAAAGAAATAGGGCAGTCCCGGTGAGGGGGGCGGTGTGTGAACGGCACCCGCTCTAGAAAGTAGGAGCAGGTTCTCAATGCTGAGCGTGAGCCCGCCCAGCAGCCATGCTCCCATCCGCTTGCTCAGGAGAAAAGAAACATGTCTCCACACAGACACCTGCACCAGAAGCAGCTCTAGCCATGAACACCCGAACTGGAAACACCAGAACCTCCTTGGCTGACCCAACAGAAAAGCTCTCTACCGCATAAAGGAGGGCCCACCAGGACACCTAAGGGCACGGACGAAGGTCCCACTGCCATGGCACTCTAGAAAAGACAGACCAGTCTCTGGGACAGACGCTGGGACACTCTTTGCTCTGGGGTGTGGGTCCCAGGGGCGTGTGCACCAGGCCACAGAGAGTGGGACCACCGCCCGTCTACGAAAGGGGCAGGGCCAGCCTCCGACGTGACTCAGAGCACACATCCCTCAGCCTCCACCTTCAATCTTGCCTTTTTAATTCTTATTCAAAAAATTTTAGTTTTGATTAAAAGTATCAAAGTATCGGGGTGCCTGGAGGGCTCAGTCGTCAAGCGTATACCTTCTGCTCAGGTCATGATCCATGTCCTGGGATGGAGCCCCGCATCAGGCTCCCTGCTCTGCGGGAAGCCTGCTTCTCCCACTCACCCTGCTTGTGTTCCCTCTCTCGCTGTTGCTCTCTCTGTCAAATAAATAAATAAAATCTTTAAAAAAAGTATCAAAGTATAAAAAAATACCTTGCTTTAACCCTTCACAAACTTAAAAGATGGTCAGGATGAGGGTCAGAAGTAGATCTGAGATGGTTTCATCGCTGCTCTCTGCACTGGACAGTATCATGGGCGTAAATGCACACTAACGGCGGTGAAAATCGTACAGATAACCTGGTGCAGACTCTCTCCAAGCGTGACCTGAGGCCCAACTGCACCAAAACCCAATGACCTTGTGAAAGTTCACATTTCCAGCCTCTTCCGTGCATCTATGAAACTGGAACATCCAGGATAGGGGCCAAAATACCCTGATATTTCCAGAAACACTCTACTAGACCCCGATGCAAGCACATTTTGCACACCAGCATTCCCCAGCACAAGTGGAAACAGATGCAGTATTTGTCCAGAGTGCGTGAGCCATAAATCTACAGCAAAACAGGCTGTTCATCTTGACCACTGCTGGCCAGAGGGAAGTCACTCGCCCTTGGGTCCTGGAGTAAATTCTGCTACCAACCGTGCATGCTGGCGGTCTTCCATTTGGCACACAGATCACGGGGCACTCTCCACGTGCCGGGGAGCCCTGACAGACCCAGGTGCTTTCATAGCTCAGCCTCCTTCCCTTTCTGCCCAACAAATTCTGTCAGCAGCCCGAACTTGAAACCGATGCCCTATTTATGTTTCATCTTCTTAATTTATCACCTGGACAGGTTACACCTGCATTACAGTGAAAGGGTGAGTTCTGGTACAATATTCTGACTTTTATAGAAAATTACCTGAATATTAAAGTAAGTAATGTGATGAAAGCAGAGGCTTTAATCCTCTAGTCTGTGTTACATTTAAATTTATGGCTTCACTGTTGACTTTCCTAGAATCTGCAGAACATTTTCCAAAAGGAAGGTGCTTAGACTCCGAGGTCCTTAGGAATAAAATTAGCTTTCGTGATGTGGCCTGAGGAGGTGGGCAGGAAATATCTGGGAATAACACAAGCTTCAGAACTAGAGCATCATAGACGAAAACAAATTTGAAAGTACTCAGAGGCTAAAAAAAAGAGTGTTATTGCCACATCAATAAAAATAGAAAAACATCCCGCCTCCCATAGAATAAAATCTCATGGTAGAATTCAGTTCTGGGGCATAAGTGTAGGATGGAAAACACTCCTCATGCCCGGGCCTCCCTGAGCGGTAGAGTGTGGTCTCCGTTCCCATTTCTGCCGCTGCACACTCCAGGCCCTCGTCTCTCGGGCCCCTCCCTGGGGGCACCCTGACTTCTGTCTGCGTCCTCACACGGCGCCGTGGGTATGCAGTGCCAGGCACGCCGGGCAGCAGACATCAGCTCCATGGAGTGCGGATCGTACAGCCCACCATGGCGCTCAAGTGTGTCAGCTTCTTCTGCCTCGGTTTCCCTATCTGCACTAGGAAGATAATTCAGTTCTCACTTCCTGAGGGTGTGATTAAAGTACAAGTAAATGGTTACATTGAACTCAAACCTTTTTTTTTTTTTTTTGGCTCCAGATAAAAAATCAGTCGTGGGTGTGTAGGCAAGAAAGGATATTCTAAATGAAATCCACCGCAGCCCGCATGCGGGGAGCAAAGCATGCTTGGCATCAGAGGCAGGATGAAAACTGAGTCGACGCCTTGTGGGTTTGGATGCAGAGGTCGCGCTGCAGCCCTGAGCCGCCCGTCCAGCACGCACAGGATCACTAAGGCGACCTCACATCTGCCCATGTGTTTCATGTATATATGCTTTGTGCGACACAAAATGAAGACTATGTACACACAGATACAGAAACCACCATGCACATGCGCACACATGCACACTCACGCACACTCAGAGTCCTGCACCGTCCCAATTCTCTCCGTGGAGAAGGAATCGATTGGAGAATCACAGAGATCATAAAGTTCAAAAACCGTAAAGATAAGAAAATCAAGCCTCCAAAAGTGTAATGTGGAATGACATGGCAAATACATAGGATTCACCGCTATTAAGTCTCTGTAGGAGGTAGCTACCCACTGCAACAAAATGAACCAAGGACTATATGGACAAGTGAGGTGCGAGGCCGCCACCGCGAGCCCCCAGCTGCACACGGGCGGTGACCGTGCTCCAGGCCCCTGTGCGCATTCTCAAGTTAACAAAACAAGGAGTTGCACACGAAAGCCAGGGAAAGTGAAGACATGGAAGAACAAAACAAAACGTACCTACTTAAGCTGAAAGGAGGCAGGAAAAGGAAACAAGTATCAAACGGGCAAATATAAAACAGATAAGCAAGAGGAGAGGTTTAAACATGATGTTACCAATAATCTCATCCAATGGGGGATGCGTGGGTGGCTCGGTCAGTGAAGCATCTACCTTCAGCTCAGGTCAGGACCCTGGGGTCCTGGGATTGATTCCCATGTCAGGCTCTGAGCTGCCCCTCGCCCTGCTCGTGCTCTCTCTCTCTCTCTCACTCTCAGTCTCGCTCAAATAAATAAATAAAATCTTTAAAAATAATAATAATCTCATCAAATGGAACCAGTCAAAACAGACCAAGTGAAAGGCAGAGATAGTCAAATTGGTTAAAAGAATGAAAAAAACTCGGGGCGCCTGGGTGGCTCAGTCGGTTAAGTGTCTGCCTTCGGCTCAGGTCATGATCTCAGCGTCCTGGGATCGAGCCCTGCGTCGGGCTCCCTGCTCAGCGGGGAGTCTGCTTCTCCCTCTGCCTGCTGCTCCCCCTGCTTGTGCTTGCTCTCTGTCTCTCTCTCTCGTGCACGCGCGTGCTCTCTGTGTCAAATAAATGAATAAAAAATAAATAAATAAAAGAATGAAAAAAAGTAAGTACCTATGAGAAATGCACTTCAAATAAATGACCCAAGTGGGTTAAAGGAAAAGAACAGAAAACACTATCCTAACAGTAATCAGAAAAGAGCTGGAGTGGCTATCTTTATATCAAAGCATATTTCAAAGCAAATAAAGAGGCCATTTCCTGAGATCCTGAGAGCGAAGGGGCGCACTCGCCCAGAGAACAGAACGCTCCTGACCTAGCAAGCAAGCCTCCAAGCGCTAACGGCACACACTGCTGGCATTACAAGGAGAAAGAGAAAACCCACAGTTCTGGACGGAGAGACCGCGAGCCTGCTCTCAGCAGCTGATAAAGATACAATCGGCAAAGGCCACCTGGCTACACGGACATCAGCAGCCCCATCCGCCCCAGCAGACACTGGCTGTGAAACCCAGTTCAGTGGCTTCAGGCCACACCACGCATGTTCTCCACATGTCGTTAAAGGAGAAACCGATAAGGAAAGATCTCAGGAAAGACCCCGCATATTTGGAAACAGAATAGCACACATTTGGATAACCCACGGACCAGTGAGACTGGAAAGTGTCTTGAACTAAATGAGCGCATCCAAACAGGGGACGCGTGCACAGCGGGATCTGGAGGAAGCACACAGCCCCCCGCGCCGTGCTGGGACAGACAGCGGCCTGCCTCCACAGTGTGGGCTGGCACGGGCCGGTAGTGGGGATGGGGGGGGGGACACTGGCAGGGGCAGGCCTGGAGGCAAGGACCCCAGAAGAAGGCGTCCGTGCCCGTCCCCAGGAAGGCAGGGAGGGCAGCCGAGAAGGCCCAAGAGGCAGTCTGGGATGGACTGGACCACAGGTGGGGCGGTGAGCACGGCGTGGGTGGAGGACAGCCCTGCACATGGCAGGCGCGTCTGGACTGGTGACGCGGAGTGGGCGGTGCTTGCTGCAGGGCTGTCTGTGGAAGTGCAGTTACAGGGGAGGAAACGCCGCACACAGAGAGATGACAGTGAAGTTTCCTATGGGAAACCTGCCGTCACTGGCGGGGTCCACCACAGCCACCACTGCGGCCACAACTCTGTCCCTTCTACAGAGTGCAGCCTGGGGGACTGTCACCGACTCGCAAACCAGAAACAGAATCCGCGGAGTGGCAGGTGAGCACAGGGCACCCGGGGAGGTGGGGGGTGGGGGCAGGAGCTGGTCTCTCTGCACCGAGGCAGCCCCACGGGCTCTCCCCCACAAACGGGCCTCTGCTGACGTCAACTCGTGTCCAGCCGACCAAAGCTAATTGTCCACTGAAAATGTCAAGCACGATTTTAAAAAAAAAAACATCATATTCAAGAGTGAAAGGGGTGAGCACAGACCTATTTCTTCACAACAGAGAAAAGGGACAGAGAAACTGAACAATAACAAAAACCTTTCTCCTTTCAACATGATTTTTAAGGACTGAGTATAATCAAAATACATCATTTTCTTATTTTAAAATTTAAAGTCCAAACCACGAAGATAAGAAAATCCATTTATCAAGTTCACTGTTTGGCTTCATTTTGTGATCCGAGTCTACATTTGAAGGAGTTTGAAGGAGTCACCCAGGCCAAATTGGGGGTGGGGGTGGGGGGAGGTTTAAGAGAGCACCTGATCTCTGGAGCACTTCAGAAGAGCCACGTACGAGACACGACTTCATCCACATCTCAGTGCAAAGACCACGAGGACTCTGCAGCCCTGGGCCCCTGGGTCCCCTCCTCTCCACAGGGCACCCGATGCTGGACAGGCGACTAGCTCTTCCTGTCCTGGGAGGTTGTGCTGGGCGCCACGAGGACCAGACACACGGACGAGAAGGCAAAGGGCAGCCGGCGTGGCTCCAGCACTCCTGTGTGCATGTCATCACCGAGGATGCGGCCGGAATCCAGTGTCCTCCACGTGGCCCTGAGCACACCCAGCCTCCCAGCCTGAGGAACGCCGTGCCTGCTGCCTGCTCGCCAGCTGGTTCTCTGGCCCTGACACCAATCGGTCAGTCCCCCCACTTAGTGACTCCCATCAGAGTCCGGGCCGTGGCTCATGGCGCAAGACGCAGAGGTGAGGCTGGGGAGGTGGGAGGGCCCCGCGAGGACACCCACACGTGGAGGAGCCCACGATGGCACTGCAATCCGGTCCTGCTACAGCCACAGCCCATGCTCTCTCCTCCAGCTCACCCAACCCAAACACTGCACGTTTTATGAACGGTTGGAGTACTTTCTGCAAATCACAGAATGAGTGAATGGTGGTCTATTTGAGTTCCATGTTCAAAAAAATAAAAGGAAAAGCGATTCTCTGAGAGACATTCACTAAGGAAACAATCCCAGAGAGGTGTTCTACTTAGAGAAAAGAAAGCCAATTTTATTTGCCCCCCCCGCAGCTTACTGCTCACAGGGCGGTTAGAGAGGTGGTGTCTCAACCAGCAGGTGTCAACGGCCCGGAGCCAGCACAGAGACGCGGGCTCCCCTCCCCATGAACACAGCGCTGACCCCACTGTGTTTTCACCTGGACTTGAAGACCAATTCCTAAAGGCAAAGTCTATTTTTGGGGGGGGGGGTAACATTTTATACCAAGATGAAACTTCACTCTCAATCAGTCATCAAGGAGACTGAATTTTAATATTAAGTTCTACATGATATCCTAAATTAGAAACACCTACGTGAATGGATACTCTATTCCAAAGAAGACAGAACACTGAGGACCCTGGTCTATTTCTGTTTATTTAAGGGGATCAGTCATTAACTTTCATCTACTAAAAACACCTCACCAGATGTTAAAAATCTAGAATATGTATTTATTTCTCTCCTGACTTTAAACAATGAAGAAACTATTTCCCTTCAAGGTATGTGTTCATGAACCACATGATCACTAGAATGTTCTGGGGACGCACATGGAGAAGCCATCCCACTTCCTGTAACAGAGCCGTCCCTGAGGAGTTGAGTGTTAAGAAGTGAGTTTTACAAACCAAGTACCATTTTCTCATTCGCTGATAGCATGAGTTCAGTTTTTACTTTTATTATCGATCTTTCTTCAATAGCCCAGTTTTATCTGTGACTGACTGTACATTGAGAGGGACCATTTGATCAGTGACAAATCAAAGAAACATTCTGTGATGTAAATAGTAACACCACTTACTAAAGCTACAGCTCTCCGGGTCATTCTGAGAATGGCTGGAAAACACCTAGCTCTGTCTGGGCAGGACAAACTGCCCCAGGTACACAGGCCTCTCCTCTGGCTGGGGGGCCCCTGCAGGTGCCCGCGCTCCACGGTGACCTCTGCCTTCCCGGAGAAGGCGTCTGGGGACTCGGCACCTGCAAAATCCATCCTCGTGGACCCTGAGCGGATCCTCCCTGCATTCCTGGCCTTCGGAACAGGCTACACGAGAAGAAAATACAGAACTATTTCGATGATGACCATTCCCGACCTGTCATTCACCGAGAGGAGAGTGTGCACCACGCTGTGGATTTACTGACATGTCTTTGTATGTTTACATCAAACAGCAAAGGGACCTGGGCTTGGGGTTTAAGATTTCACTCTGAGAGCAGTATCAGACTACACACACCTCCCGTCCCGAGGACAAACAGCTCTGCCAGACGGCCGTCCTTCTCCTGTTCACAGCTGAGAGAGGGAGCAGGCCACACACTGACGGGGACCATGACCTCCAGCCCAAACCCTACCACTGTGCCTTGCAGGGCTAAGTAAGTTTATTCGTAAAAGGCAAAGATGTCTATAACCAAGCATAGAATGATGTCACCACAAAAATGGGGAAGATGTGTCCTATTTAATGAACGGTATGTGTCTTTAGTGCCATTTTAGTGACCTTCAAGTCCTGAACTGAGTAGAGATCATATACTCCCAGAAGCCAACCTGCAGGCCACTTTCTCATAAATTGAGCTCATGTAAATGCCATCCAGAACTGTGAGGGAGAAGAGTTCCGCCCGCTACCATTCTTTCTGCTCCTCCTCCAGCATCCCCATGGGCGGCCCCTGGAACAGATGGGCTCCTCCTGACATGGCGTGCACAGGTGTGATTTATCAGGAACACCTCCTCCAAGCTCCTGCAACTGCAGACTCTCCTGAAGGGCCATGGGAAGGAATGACTCAGCACCATGGCTTTCCACTCTTCATCTCCACAACAAAGCTGGAGATTTGTGGCTCATTTTCACTTTTTGAAAGTATAATTCAATTTATTAAAGATTCAAATTTTAAGACCTAGTTTCCTTAAGCTTCTCATTCAATTTAGTATCTTATTTATTATATTTAAAAATCTAGTAAATTTTAACAACCACATGCAAAGTGGCTTTCATTTATGTTAAATCTCCTCATGATAAACAGATTAAAAATCTTTAGGCAATGAATTAAGTTTACAATTTAAGTTATTCTAAAACTGTCAAGATTCATTTCAAATGTGTTAAATTTTCCTGAATACTTTAAATGAAAAAAAGTTAAAAAGCAAAATGCTCCCAATTCTCAAAAATCTAACAAAGTAAACTTATAAATATGGTGAATCTCAACTTCTCTTAAAAATTCAAATGCTATTCACAACTGAAAGAAATTTTCTCATTTTTCTCAACTAAATTTTCTCATTTTTCTCAACTAAAAAGTCACAAATCTAAGTCAATTCATATTTCAAGCTGGAATCAAATACTTTAATATATCAAAATCCTTAAAACATAACAAATATCTAAAATATTAATTATTCTCAGAATATTCCTAAATTCATAGCAAACTGTTAATACTGTGGGCTTGACATACTTCACCTGTGTACTAATTCCAACCACAAGAGAAGCCAGTGGGGTTACCATTCTAGGGGAGCCAGCAAACTTTTATTCAATTTAAAAAACAAGGAAAATAACCCTTTCCCAGATATAGACTTAGGTTATTTTTCATTGGCAGAGCCAAACACAACTCTCAAAGTAAAGGTGGCCTATTTAAAACATGTAGATTTAAATTTCATCCTCATATGCTTTAGTAAATAAAATTTTCTAAAAGGTTTGACAAAAGATGACTTGGGAAGAATAAAATATTGTCTGCATGCTTCTATTTGTATAATGATCTGTACCAATTCTAATGACCTTACTATAATCAAAGTTTTAATAATTAAAGCACATGGCACCTGGCTCAACTCCTAACCCTACCAAACCAACAGCCTAGCAGAAAAAGAGACATGTTTGTCCAGGCATCTTTATGTCCTTCCACAGTCAACATTCAGCATTCATTCAAAAATTACAACACATCAAAAGAAAGGCAGGCGAACCAACTGTCAAGAGACACAGCAATCAACAGAATGAGACTCAGATATAACCTAGATATTGGAACTGTCAGCCAGGGAACTTAAAAATTACAATCTTATGTGAGAGATTCTACCATAATTTCATCAGAGAGAGAAATTTTGAAGAGAAAAAACTTTCTAGGCCTAGAGTGATTAGAAGAAATCCAAGTTTTATACTTGAAAGAGAAAACAACAAAATAAAAAGCAAAACTGAATCTACAAAAAAATACTGTAAATACAAAGGACAAAAAGTCAATTTTAAATTGGGTCCAAAAGATAAAGATATGAAGGATATAAACAAGCAATTTTAAAATGAAAAAACTCCAATAATTAATAGCATATGGAATGATGTACAATATTCATAATATTTTTAAAAAGGCAAATTAAAGTAATACGTACCATTTCTTGATAATGAACTTAACAAAGGTACTGAAAGTGTCAATAATCTAACCTGGTAAGGAAACAAGCAATGGCGAACATTTTGAAAAATATTTCTCTGTACATATTAGAGCGCTTACAAAGTTTTTGCTCTTTTACTCAGTAGCACTACTTTTAATAACCTATCTTGAGAAAATGAATCCAGACATAGAAAACACTGCACACTCAGGATGTACATGTGAATATTACTTATAATACCAAGATACTGGAAACAGCCTATATGTCCACTGTGAAGTATCATGATCTTAAAGGAAAACAAGAAGTTCTCAGATTTCCATTTCTTAACTTTTTCCTTCTCTTTCTCCACACCAGGGGCTGTGGGCCTAGGAGGAGAATAGTCACCATGCCATCCTGCACACTTTCCACATTTGGTCCTCCTTTCTTCCCTTGCTAGGGTATTTTGAGTCGTAGCCTGAACCATGCTGTGTAGACTGGACCCTGAACACATGTACCTGCCTTCTTCTACTTCTTGTCTACACATGCTATTGGAGAGCTCCATGCTCCACCTCGTGTTCTAAGGCAGCATTAGACATGGTCTAAATGCAATCCGGCATGGCCAGGAAGACCCAAGCAAAACTTCCCCAAACAAGCCCCACACGACACAGAATTGTAAAATGGGAAATACAGCCTCACTGCCCACTATCAATAAGAAAGAGCTTTTATATTATCCTACATCAATGCTCTTATTATTTCATACTTGACACAAGATAAAACTGATGATTACGATACTAACATAAGGTAAGTTTGATAACATGATGAAAATTATAATTGTGACTTTTTGTTACATTCCAACAAATTCCACCTATTTCTGTCTTCATGTGGAGCAGCCTTCCTCCATGGCTAAACCACAATTTCACAATTTCCCCAACCTTTCTTCCTAAACTTCTCCTGTGACTGGTAGGCCCCCATCCTTCAAACCAGGAACCCATCGGCTCACACCCCAGTCCCCTCTCTTCTGTAGCACCTGGTTTGGATTCCTCATACCTCTTGGCCACAGTCTCAGCCAGGATGATGTCACTGGGGTGCTTTCCGGATGTTCGTTCCGACCCCAAACAGTTAAACATCTGAATGGACGTGTCTTATGACAAGTATACCAGTGGCGCAAGCTGATGGCACAGCCTTCGAGCCAAGCGTGGGCCATGGGGACTCGGCTACATTTCCCAGCAGGACCTAAGGCGCTGCCATGGTCTCTGGGGTCTGAACCCACACTCCCTCGTGAGCTGCCAGGATTCCTGCTCATTTTCAGAGTCCTCTCTTAGCCACATGCCTTGTGAGAATAATTTCATTAGTGTAATACAATCTTCTTCCAAAAGACTCACAAGTCTTATTTTGATAATTGAGCAACAGCACTGGTGAAAAACACTACTTCTTTAACCGTATCTAGTAGTATTCTGAGGGGACCAAAACTTTGATTTTTAGAGGGGACATTTCTCAAAATTTATTTAACAAAAACCTAGTCAAGTAATCTATCTCCTGCTTTTCCAAGAGTCATGCAGTGTCCCTGGCGTAAGGTTGGTGTCACCGCCTCTGACCATGCCGGCCACTTTGGACAAGGGCCCTCCTTAAATTAACTTCCCAGATGTGATATGACAAAACTAGTGCGTACTCTGCGGGGTCTTCGTGATCCCTGCCCTAATGAGGTCGCGACTCCGGGGAGCGCGGCACCCAGCACTCAGCAGGTGTGGGCACCGGGGGGTTTCCTCCCTGGACCTGCAAGTCCAGCACCGTCCCGGGCACGACTCAGCACCAGGAGCCACCGTGGGGGGCGGGGCTGACCCAGGACCAGGGGAAAAGGCTTAAAGGTTAATGGCTGATCTGCGCAAGCATGATTCGAGTCGAGGGGAGTCGCCCAGGATCCGGGCGACGAAGAAGCCTAAGAAGGCGAGGGAGCGGGCGGAGGACGGCAGGCGGCCACGCAGCTGCTGTGCTGAGCCTGCGGTCCGGGCAGTCAGGCTCCAGCACGCGCATGCCCGTTTCCCCCGCCGCACCCTGCGGAAGCCCGTCCGCTCTCCTCTCGTGAGCGGCGCCCGGCACACACGCAGCGCTCCGCACCCCGCTGCCCGGACACGGAGACGCAGACCGCCGTCCTCGGCCGGCACGGCGGCGCTCCCGAACCCACGCGCTCGAACCCGGCCGCCCAGCACGCGCAGGCCATCCTCTGCGCCCAAACGTGGTTTCAAACGCTGATGCGTTCACACGTGACGAGTTAAATGCTGACGTGATTACAGCTCGGAGGAGCCTTCTCCTACAAACAATAGTATCAAACTGCGGCTCTGATGCGCCATTCATACATTCCTTAGGACAGAAGCTGGAGTCGAGCGCTTCGGCCGACGGACGGCAGTGACGACGTAGAACGGAAGAACACACGCTTGAGGAGGAGGCTGCCGAGTTTCGCTCCCGTTTCGGAATGTTAGTGAAGGGCTACGGGGTCTAGAACCGAATCCCAGCCCACCGAGAAACAGACGCCTGTAAGCAGCTCGAGGCCACCGCTCAAGGAGCGTTCCCAGGGTCTCTCCGCTGACCGTGCGCAGGAAAATGCGGGACTTCTGAACAGTGAGGCTTCTCGTTACGGACTCCGCTCGCCGGCAGTCCGCGCCGCACGCGTCCTCAGCGTCCCCAAACCCGCCGGCGCTCCTGTAACGTGAACCGCGCCGCTGCCCATCAGCGTTCGCACGCTCGTTCCCGTCCTGTGTGGCCACCGGCCCCGCGCCGGCCCCTCGCCGCGCCCCGGCGCCAGTGACCGGGCGGAGCCTGCTCCTCCCCTCCCGTCTTCGTGCTGCCCGTACGGGAGAGCGGTCAGGGCGCAGAGCGGCTCTCGGGCCGTCCCGCCGAAGACGGCGTCAGGCCAGCACCGAGCTTTCAGAACCACGACAGCACCCTCCGCCCGCGGGCACGGCGCCCCGCCCCCGCCCCACGCCGCGCACCTCTCAGCGCGCCCGCTCTGCGCCGCTTCGTCCGGACGCTCCTTCACCTCACCGGCGCCGCGTCCGGCAGGGAGCTAAGCGGCAACGCAACGGCGGCCATAGCTGACGCCATCAGGGAGAAGGGCGGGCCCTGCGGTCCGTGCAGCACGGCCTCGTGTCGCGGTAAGCGAACCGGAATCACACGAGCGGACACTTGAAGGCGAACGCCCAGCGGCAGCGGACTGCACGGCTCCCTCACGGCTGACGGGGAACGAGCCACGCGAGGGCCTCCGGGGTCCATGACGTGACCAGCCCGGCGCATGCGCACCGCCGACGTCGGTGTCCCCGGAGGCCAGACGTGCCCGAGCGCCCGAGGCGCCTGACGGCAGCGGACTGCGCAGCGCAGCGCGTCCCCACGTCCACCCCGCGCGGGCGCACACGAGCCTGGCCGACGCCCGCAGCCGCGCCGTAACGCTCCGCCCGAATCGACGTCCCCGGACGCTCGCGCTACCGAGTTTCCGCAGTTGGTATTTTCAGGCAAGACCGCACACCTTCCCGCGTGATCGATTTGCAGCTGCTGCGACTCTCGCCTCGTCGTGCCTCCTCCTGACACGAATGCCCTCACGTTCGGGGTTCTCCTCCTCCCCGCCCTCACTCTGTGCATGGGGCTCTTCTCCGCCCTTTCTCCGGCCGCTCCGGGACTCGCCGGCTGCGGCGCTCACGCTGTGCCCGGGGACACGCCAGGCTGAACGACGAGCACGTTCACGGGGAGCACGCTTGCGCTCCCCGCCCGCCGGCCCGCACGCCGTGGAAACGCGCGTCACCGACACAAAGGCCGGCAGATACAGAAAGCGCGAGGGGAGCCCTGTGCTGCGTGCAGGCGCCGCCCACGAGGAGACCGTACCTGGGGGGCTGACGGGCTGAAGGCCACGCCAGTGACGGTGTCCGTGTGTCCAGCCAGCCTGTGAGAAAACGTGCTCGAACCCACGTCGTACACGTACGCCTGCAAGACAAACACACGGGACTCCCTGCTGACAGGGCCAACGGCCGGCGAGCACGCGCACGAGCACGCGCACGCAGCGGCTCCCCGTGGGCGCCCCCGCGCCGGAGAAGCGACTCCACGACGCCTGCGTCTCTGCCCCTCGCCCTGTCGGGTCTCCACCGTCTTCGTGGATCCGCGGCCCCTCCTGTCTCCGTCGTCCAACCTTACCTGCACGTCCCAAACTGAGTGAAAAGTGGGCTTTTACTGTCCTTTCCCATAAACTTCAGACAAAACCTCCTACTCTTTGCTTCCTACTAATTAGCCTGGAATTCAAGTATTTTGAACTTTTTCTATGGCTGTTGATAAAAACTTACATTCCTCTCTAATGTGTTACCATATGAGAAGATGTGTATGTGTGTAAATATACACATAGATGCCATCAGACACTTCATTTTAGGGACAGAAATCTGGGGTTGGATACCATGCTGATGTGAGATAAGAGATGAGAGATCCAATCAAATTTTTAAGTAACAAAATGTGCAAACAAGTATTTTGTGGACTCTACTGGTAATAAAGAGAAATGCCACATCGCAGCAGAAGCAAGACATCTAGGTGATTCCTTTTCCACAAAAAACCTATTTTAATGTACAAATGAGCCCTTCAGATTTAGAACTTCCAGATGATCCTGCCATTGGTGAACGGTGGTTCCTGAAATAAAGTCTACCAGTGGATATCATATGTATCTTGGAGTGGAGAGATCAAAAGTATGGATTTTTTCTTCTGATCCAGATGTGCTTATTTGAAAAGCAGCTCCTAACAGTTCCCAAAGTGGGCCACTGTTGCTGCCCCGGGCCCCGTGTTGAGAACCCCTGGCCCAGCAACGGTCACACTGTGCGGTTCATGGCCGCCTACAGCTCATGTCACAGACGAACATCAGGTACCCTCATGTTCACGCCGGGGAAGCAGGACACACGGAGAGTACGTGACCGGTATGGACTTCGGGCGTCAACACTGACGTTCTAACCGGGTTTTTCTGACTCTAAGCTTGTGTGTTGTTCTGTGAGGCCGCCTATGACCTCGACTGTCCACAGAGGACTCGGGGCCTCTTCGGACTCGCTGCCCTTCTGGCGACGACTCAGCACCAGCCTCACCACTCCACCGATCTCCCTGCAGGACACGCTCACGTGGAACACTCTCGTGAATAGCACTGGAGGGCTTCCCGGGACTCAGGACCCTCCTTGCATCTGCCGTTCGGCTTAGCGACTAAGGGGACCCACAAGGGCCACAGCTCTCTGGCACCTGTCATGTCTGATCATCACACAGGGAGGTTAACGAGGACGGCACAGGCTCACCGCACACGGACGTGTCATCCTGTCCACCTCTGAAGACACAACTATCACCGTTCCTGCCCCGCAGACGAGGACACCAGGGCAAACAGCTGCTCACGTCACAGTCCGAGCTCCTCGCCAGCACGCGGTGGCTGCCCTTACTGGAGCCACGCCCCGCTCGGCGTGCTCCCATCACTGTCATCTGTGCACGTGTGTGGGTGCCGAAGACTCGATGCCACACTGGCCAGTGGTATAGCCAGCATGGACCCCTGCTGGCAGTTTCCGGTGAGGCTAAACCCACGCCAGCCCACAGACCCACAGCCTCACTCCTCCGTGTCAGCCCAAGAGAAACGCAGTGTCCACACAAAGACCTGCAAAAAACTCCTCAGACAGGTGAACCGACAACTACTTTATGCCCCATATATAAACCGTGTGCTAATAAAAAATGTAATTCTTGGAGGCATATGTTGGTCACACACCCCCTGAATCTCTCTAGATCCCAAACCACGGAGAGGAAGCAGGAGCAAACATCTCAGCACGTGGGCATCTCCACAGGGAAAACCACCCTGGAAAGGGGCACTGCGCTCCGAGAAGCCCACACGCGGGGAAGTGACCACCAGTGCTCCAGGAGAGCCCCAGCTGTACCGCACTCAGGAAGCAGGAAAGGGGCCAGTATTCGAGGTGCGTGACATCGAGGTGACCTGTGATGTGGGGGAGATGAGTAGGACGGGTGAAGGAAGAAGCAAACATGCAGAGAAGCATGAGGGCCAGAAGCCGTGAGAGCAAAGGATTTCAAGAAATGAGAAACAGCGGGAAAGAGGCCGGGAGGTGAGGGAGTTGGGCTGGTGGTGCTCATGTTCCGGGAACCAGCTTCAGTACAACGTGGGACATAAATCCAATTACAGAAGTAGGTCAAGTACATGCTGATGGCTCCGGTTCACATGGTTAGACTCCAGGGAACGTGCATCCAGGCTGATGGAGAACAGCAGAGACCACAGGGCAGGGAGAGAGAGGCTCTGGGCAGAGCGGCCCCCACGCGGCAGGAGGGGACGGCTGGAGGGGCTGGGCAGAGAGGGAGATGCTTCTCCCTCCCACCCCAGGAAGGCCAGAGCAGTGGGAATCGGACAGGTGCGGGCGGGCTCTGATGAGAGCACAGGCTCTGAAGGTGGCCTGACTCTTTTCAGAGCAGCGTCTGGAAAAGTCCTTCTTGCGACTCCTTCTGTTTTTACCAAATTTTGAGTGGGGATTAGCACTGCCTTGCATTGGCGAGGATCTCACAATGCTCATAAAATGATGTCGTGATATCAGGAAGGACATCTAGATAAGGGTCATTTAAGAAACAGCCTTTCATTTTCTATATGAAAATGCTTTCAGGTGTGGGAGAAAAGATGGCGGAGGAGTAGAGAACCCTATTGCAACCAGTCCCAGAATTGAACTGGATATCTACCAGACCACTCTAAACACCCACAAAATCAGCCTGAGATGTGATCTGGATCTCTACAAACAATATCGTGGGCAGTTGGTTTTGAGGTATGAAGCAGGGAGCCGTGATTCCGTGGGCAGATATGGGAGGATAAATGGCAGCGGCAGGGAGCCTGACCGTGGGAATCCTACACCGCTGGTGAGCGACAGCCTCGTGCGCTGTGGATGGGGCACAGACTCGCAGACCAGTAGCGGCGGGGAAAGGACTTTAGGGCAGCCCCTGGGACAGAAACCTGGAGCGGTGGGGTCATGCATGTGAACTGGGAGTGGCTGGCAGTTTTAGAAGCACAAAGGGCAGAGATGTGCCCCGACCTGGAGGTAGGACTGGGGGCGCTGCAGAGGGGCACACAACCCAGGACGCCGCAGTTTATAGCATCACAGAAACAGAGACAGTGTGGCCTGGAGAGCTCACTAAAGAACAGACTGCAGTCTCTCTGTTCTGAGGAAGAGGGTTGGAAACGGTCTCTTCTGCTCTGACTCATGGAAGAGACGCAGAAAGCTGCCCGGGAAAGCCGCCAGAGAACAAATGCCCCCCAAAACTGGTTCCCACTGAGCCCATCCCCCACCACAGGGGGGCAGGGCAACTCTGCCCAAACAGGGTTGCCTGAGTAACAGTGCGGCAGGCCCCTCCCCCAGAAGACAGGCTGGGAAAACAAGAGGCCAGCAACCCTAAGGTCCCTAGAAAACAGGTGCATCTTGCTTGGGTTGTGGTCAATAATTTGGACTCTATACATTCCCTCAACCACCCATCAACAGAATGACTAGGAGGAAGAACCGCCAAAACAGGAAAGATTCAGAGATTATGACTTATGCTGCAGATTTACAAATGGATGCAAATATAACCAAGATGTCAGAGATGGAATTCAGGCTAGCAATTGTGAAGACAGTAGCTAGAATGGAGAAATCAATTCATGGCAACATAGAGTCTCTAAGGGCAGAAATGAAAGCTGAATTAGCAGAACTTAAAAATGCTATCAATGAGATCCAATCTAATCTAGATAATCTAACAGCTAGGATAAGTGAGGCAGAAGAACGAATAAGTGACCTGGAAGACAATTTAATAGATAAAAAGGGAAAAGAGGAGGCCAGGGAAAAACAAATAGGAATCCATGAAAATAGAATCAGAGAAATAAGTGACACCATGAAACATTCCAATGTCAGAATTATTGGAATCCCGGAGGGAGTGTAGAGAGAGAGAGGACTAGAATATATATTTGAGCAAATCGTAGCTGAGAACTCCCCTAATCTGGGGAATGAAACAAACATTCGTGTCCTATAGGCAGAGAGGACCCCTCCCAAGATCAAGGAAAATAGGCCAACACCCCGGCATGTAATAGTAAAACTCGCAAATCTTAGAACCAAGGAAACCATCTTAAGGGCAGTTAGGGGGAAGAGATTCCTTACGTACAGAGGGAGGAACATCAGGATAACGTCAGACCTATCCACAGAGACCTGGCAACCAGAAAGGCCTGGCAAGACATATTCAGGGTACTAAACGAGAAGACCATGCAGCCAAGAATACTTTATCCAACAAGGCTGTCATTTAGAATGGATGGAGAGATGCAGAGCTTCCACGACCGGCAGAAACTGAAAGAATATGTGACCACTAAGCCGGCCCTGCAAGAAATATTAAGGGGGGTTCTACAAAAGGAGAAAGACCCCAAGAGTGATCTACAACAGAAATTTACAGAGACAATCTATAAAAACAACATCTTCACAGGCAACATAATGACAATTAATTCATGTCTTTCAATAATCACTCTCAATGTGAATGGCCTAAATGCTCCCATAAAACAGCACAGGGTTGCAGATTGGATAAAAAGACAGGACCCATCCATATGCTGTCTACAAAAGACTCATTTTGAACCTAAAGATACATCCAGACTGAAAGTGAAGGGATGGAGATCCATCTTCCATGCCAGCGGACCTCAAAAGAAAGCTGGGGTAGCAATTCTTATATCAGACAAATTAGATTTTAAACTAAAGACTGTAGTTAGAGACACAGAAGGACACTATATCGTTCTTAAAGGGTCTATCCAACAAGAAGATCTAACAATTGTAAATATCTATGCCCCCAACATGGGAGCAGCCATCTACATAAGCCAACTATTAACCAAAATAAAGAGTCATATTGATAACAATACATTAATTGTAGGTGACCTCAATACTCCACTCTCAGCAATGGACAGATCATCTAAGCAGAAAATCAACAAGGAAACAAGAGCTTTGAATGACACACTGGACCAGATGGACCTCATAGATACATACAGAACATTTTCCACCCTAAAACAACAGAATACTCATTCTTCTCGAGCGCACATGGAACTTTCTCCAGAATAGACCACATACTGGGTCACAAATCAGGTCTCAACTGATACCAAAAGATTGAGATTATTCCCTGCAAATTCTCAGACCACAGTGCTTTAAAACTGGAACTTAATCACAAGAAAAAATTTGGAAGAAATTAAAAACACTTGGAAGCTAAAGACCACTCTGCTCAAGAATGTTTGGGTCAACCCGGAAATCAAAGAAGAACTTAAACAATTCATGGAAACCACTGAGAATGAAAACACATCAGTCTAAAACCTATGGGATACTGCAAAGGCGGTCCTAAGGGGGAAATACATAGCCATCCAAGCCTCACTCAAAAAAATAGAAAAATCCCGAATTCACCAACTAACTCTACACCTTAAAGAACTAGAGAAAAAGCAACAAACGATGCCTAAGCCATGCATTAGAAGAGAAATAATTAAGATTAGAGCAGAGATCAATGAATTAGAAACCAGAAACATAGTAGATCAGATCAACGAAACTAGAAGCTGGTTCTTTGAAAGAATTAATAAGATCGATAAACCACTGGCCAGACTTATCCAAAACAAAAGAGAAAGGACCCAAATTAATAAAATTATGAATGAAAGGGGAGAGATCACAACTAACACCAAGGAAGTAGAAACAATTATTAGAAATTATTATCAACAACTATATGCCAATAAACTGAGCAATCTGGATGAAATGGAGGCCTTCCTGGAAACCTATAAGCTGCCAAGACTGAAACAGGAAGAAATTGACAACCTGAATAGGCCAATAACCAGGAACAAGATTGAAGCAGTGATCAAAAACCTCCCAAAAAACAAGAGTCCAGGGCCTGATGGATTCCCTGGGGAATTCTACCAAACATTCAAAGAAGAAATAATACCTATTCTATTAAAGCTGTTTCAAAAAATAGAAACAGAAGGAAAACTTCCAAACTCATTCTATGAGGCCAGCATTACCTTAATCCCCAAACCAGGCAAAGACCCCATCAAAAAGGAGAATTTCAGACCGATATCCCTGACGAATATGGATTCCAAGATCCTCAACAAAATCCTAGCTAATAGGATCCAACAATACATTAAAAGGATCATCCACAACAACCAAGTGGGATTTATCCCCAGGATGCAAGGTGGTTCAACATTCGCAAATCAATCAATGTGACAGAACACATTAGTAAGAGGAGGGAGAAGAACCATATGGTCCTCTCACAACTGATGCAGAAAAAGCATTTGACAAAATACAACATCCTTTCCTGATTAAAACTCTTCAGAGTATAGGGATAGAGGGAGCATTCCTCAAGTTCATAAAATCCACCTATGAAAAACCCACAGCGAATATCATCCTCAATGGGGGAAAGCTGAGAGCCTCTCCCTTAAGATCAGGAAGACGTCATGGATGCCCACTCTCGCTACCATTGTTCAACACAGTACTAGAAGTCCTAGCAATAGCAATCAGACAACAAAAAGAAATAAAAGGTATTCAAATTGGCAAAGAAGAAGTCAAACTCTCTCTTTTCGCAGACGACATGATACTTCATGTGGAAAACCCAAAAGACTCCACCCCCAAATTACTAGAACTCATACAGCAATTCAGTAATGTAGCAGGATACAAAATCAATGCACAGAAATCAGTTGCTTTCTTATACACTAACAACGCAACTGTAGAAAGAGAAATTAGAGAAACGATTCCATTTACAATAGCACCAAAAACCATAAGATACCTTGGAATAAACCTAACCAAAGAGGTAAAGGATCTATACTCTAGGAACTACAGAACACTCATGAAAGAAACTGAAGAAGATACAAAAAGATGGAAAAATATTCCATGCTCATGGATCAGAAGAATAAACATTGTTAAAATGTCTATGCTACCCAGAGCAATCTATACCTTCAATGCCATCCCGATCAAAATTCCAATGACATTTTTCAAAGTGCTGGAACAAACAATCCTAAAATTTGTATGGAATCAGAAAAGACCCCGAATCGCCAAGGACATGTTGAAAAAGAAAAACAAAGCTGGGGCATCATGTTGCCCGATTTCAAGCTATATTACAAAGCTGTGATCACCAAGACAGCATGGTACTGGCACAGAAACAGACATATAGACCAATGGAACAGAATAGAGAACCCAGATATGGACCCTCTCTATGGTCAAATAATCTTCGACAAAGCAGGAAAAAACATGCAATGGAAAAAAAAGACAGTCTCTTCAATAAATGGTGCTGGGAAAATTGGAACGCCACATGCAGAAGAATGAAACCGGGACCATTCTCTTAACACCATACACAAAGATAAACTCAAAATGGATGAAAGACCTCAATGTGAGACAGGAATCCATCAAAATCCTAGAGGAGAACATAGGCAGTAACCTCTTTGACATCAGCCACAGCAACTTCTTTCAAGATGCATCTCCAAAAGCTAGTGAAACAAAAGCAAAAATGAACTTTTGGGATTTCATCAAGATAAAAAGCTTCTGCACAGCAAAGGAAACAGTCAACAAAACAAAGAGGCAACCCACAGAATGGGAGAAGATATTTGCAAAGGACACTACAGATAAAGGACTGGTATCCAAGATCTATAAAGAACTTCTCAAACTCAACACCCAAAAAACAAATAATCAAGTCAAAAAATGGGCAGAAGGCATGAAAAGACACTTCTCCGAAAAAGACATACAAATGGCTAACAGACACATGAAAAAATGTTCATCATCATTAGCCATCAGGAAAATTCAAATCAAAACCACATTGAGATACCACCTTACACCAGTTAGAATGGCCAAAATGGACAGGGAAAGAAACAACAAATGTTGGAGAGGTTGTGGAGAAAGGGGAACCCTCTTACACTGTTGGTGGGAATGCAAGTTGGTACAGCACTTTGGAAAACAGTGTGGCGGTTCCTTAAAAATTTAAAAATAGAGCTACCCTATGACCCAGCAATTGCACTCCTGGGTATTTACCCCAAAGACACAGATGTAGTGAAAAGAAGGGCCATATGCACCCCAATGTTCATAGCAGCAATGTCCACAATAGCCAAACTGTGGAAAGAGCCGAGATGCCCTTCAGCAGTTGAATGGATAAAGAAGATGTGGTCCATATATACAATGGAATATTACTCAGCCATCAGAAAGGATGAATACCCAACTTTTACATCAACATGGATGGGGCTGGAGGAGATGATGCTAAGTGAAATAAGCCAAGCAGAGAAAGTCAATTATCATATGGTTTCACTTATTTGTGGAACATAAGGAATAGCATGGAGGACATTAGGAGAAGGAAGGGAAAAATGAAGGGGGGTGGGGATTGGAGGGAGAGATGAACCATGAGAGACTATGGACTCTGAGAAACAAACAGGGTTCTAGAGGGGAGGGAGAGGGGGGATGGGTTAGCCTGGTGATGGGTATTAAGGAGGGCACGTACTGCATGGAGCACTGGGTATTATACGAAAACAATGGAACGTGGATCACCACATCAAAAACTACTGATGTATTGTATGGTGACTAACATAACATAATAAAATAAAACTTAAAAAAAATAAATAAAAAATAAAAAAACTAAAGTATCTATTTCTACCCACTTTCACATAATCAAAGTACCTCATTTATAGTGAACTCAAGTATCTATCATAGCAGATGACAAAGAAAGACGTCAATGGAGCACATTTAGTTACTTATGAACTAGTAAAATTTTAGAATAGATTTTCCTACTTAGAAGTTTCATAAAATAGGGGCGCCTGGGTGGCTCAGTCGTTAAGCGTCTGCCTTTGGCTCGGGTCATGATCCCAGGGTCCTGGGATCGAGCCCTGCATCAGGCTCCCTGCTCCGCGGGGAGCCTGCTTCTCCCTCTCCCACTCCCCCTGCTTGTGTTCCCTCTCTCACTGTGTCTCTCTCTGTCAAATAAATAAATTAAATCTTTTTAAAAAAAAGTTTCATAAAATAGTTTTCCATCCTTTTAAATTCCATTCTCATCAGTTAAACTGAAAAAGAAAAAAGTTTATACGATAAATCTTTCAGCTAAGTGGTAAAAGTTATTTTTTTTCAAATAAAGTCTATAGTTTCCTTGAGTTTTTAGAAATTTCTCTATGTCTTTTTTTATTTAGATAACCCATATAGACTTGTAGTGAGTTGAATTGTGTCCCCCAAAGTGATATGTTCAAGTCCTAACCCCAGGACCTGTGAATGTAATCTTATTGGAAGTAGGATCTCTGCTGATATGATTATGTTAAGATCATAAGATCAGCTTGGATTTAGGGTGTCCAGTGACCAGTGTCCTTGTAAGAGAAAGAAGAGGGAGAATGGCGACACCAGGGAAGACAGCTGTGTGAAGATGGGGGCAGACACTGGACTGATGAGCCCCAAGCCAAAGCATGCCAAGGATCGGCAGCCGGCTTGAGGAGTGGAAGGGGCCAGGGGCAGACAGTTCCTCAGGGTCTCCAGGAGGAACCAACCCTCCAACCCCTTGATTTTAGACCTGCAGCCTCCAGAACTGAGAGAATAGATTTCTGTTGTTTTAAGCTGCGAAATTTATGGTGATTTGTTGCAATAGCCCTAGGAAACTAACACAAAACCTTTTTAAATATGTTGAGGACACATGGATATGTATCAGTCTCTATTCCAAATCCATCATAAGACATGTGTGTCTAACATGTAATGTATGTCGGGGAGAGGAAGGGAAGGCAATTTCATTAAAATAAGTGCATTGAGGGACGCCTGGGGGGCTTCGCCCGTTGAGCGTCTGACTCTGGATTCGGGCTCAGGTCATGATCTCAGGGTCAAGCTGGGCTGCTCGCTGGGTGTGGAGCCTGCTTGAGATTCTCTCTCCCTCCCTGTGCTCCTCCCCCACCTCTCTCGCTCTAAAATAAATAAATAAATAAAAATTTAAAAATCGATTTAAAACAATGAAATGAGTAGGCTGGGCCAGTCGGCAGGGCGGCAGGGGGTGTCCTGCCAGCCCGCAGTGGGGCTGGGGGCCGCCAGGCTCCGGGCTCCCCGGCGCCCGCACTGTGCACCCACGGGAGGCAGCGGCAGAGGAACAGTGTGACATCGGGCAAGGGCCCGAGGCAGGGCTCACCGGAGCGGACGGAAGTGGGCGCTCCTGCCGGCGCCCTAAGTACCTGCGGACCGTGGCAGGAAAGGTGGGATGGGTCACTGACCTGAGACGTCAGCGCTGATGAACAGCTTTGAAGAGGGGATGGGTGCCAGGGACAGAAAGCGAGGGCCGGAATCTTCACTGCATGATGTGCAAACCGACCGAAACACCTGCAGGGTCCAAACTGGCTGTCGGCTCGCGGTCACACCGCCAACCTTCCCGCACCACCACCCGCCCCGGAAGGACCTGACGCGGAAGGATGTGAGAAGCCGCAGGAGGGGCTGGGGCCCGACGGGGCCCCCCAGCAGGAAGCGCGGACAAGAGAGAACGCCTGGCGCTGCCCGCAGACCACGGCCCGTGCGCGGACAGGGTCGGGAGCAGCCCCGCCGGGATCTCGACACCGAGCGGATCCACCAGCGCTCGACACCAAAACGGGGTCGCGGGGCAGCAGAACGGCTCGTCGGCGAGGGGGCCCCGCAGCAGCCCCGCGCGCCCTCCGACACCCGCACCGCACGGCGAAGCGCGGAGCCAGTTCGACCTGCGCTTTTCTGGCGCCTCCGCGCCGCCCGCCCAGCGGCTCAGGCGGATCCCGCCGCTTCTGCTCAGGGAAGCGCAGCCCCGTGCGCCGCGCGCGGTGTCCGCTCGGCCGTGTCACCGTTCAGAGGCGGCCACACGAGCACGTCCGCGGGGGGCCGTGGCGCAGTCCCCGGAGGCCGCGGCGTGGAGGCCAACAGCGGCCGCAGCGCTTCCAGGGCCACGGCGACGACCACCGCCCACGACACGCTGAAGCGCCGCCGACCGCGGCGTCCGCTCTCACCCCCAGCGCCGCCGGCAAGCGGATCCTTAGGTAGGAGCTGATCGGGGACAGCCCGCACTGCGCCTCCCGACCGTGCGCCACAGAGCGCCCGCGCGTCGGCCTCCAGGAGGCCCGGCCCTGGGCACGCGTGTCCGATGAAGGGCTGGCGCAGCAGGATGGGGCGGGGCGGGGCTGGACGGGGAGGGGGGGCTGGACGCGGGGGGGGCCTGGGGGGGCTGAACAGGGGGCTGGGCGGGGGGGGCTGGACGGGGAGGGGGGGCTGGACTGGGGGCTGGGCGGGGGGCTGGACGCGGGGGTGGCCTGGGGGGGCTGAACAGGGGGCTGGACGGGGGGCTGGGCGGGGGGCTGAACAGGGGGCTGGGCAGGGAGGGCTTGACGGGGGGGCTAAACGGGGGGGGCTGAGCGGGGGGGCTGGGCGGGGGGCTGAACGGGGCTGGGCGGGGGCGCTGAACAGGGAGGGCTGGACGGGGGGCTGAACGGGGGGCTGGACGGGGGGGGCTGAACGGGGGGCTGGACGGGGGGGCTGAGCGGGGGGGCTGAACGGGGGGCTGGACGGGGGGGCTGAGCGGGGGGCTGAGCGGGGGGGCTGAACGGGGGGCTGGGCGGGGGCTGAACGGGGGGCTGGGCGGGGGGCTGAACAGGGGGCTGGGCAGGGGCGCTGAACGGGGAGGGCTGGACGGGGGGGCTGGGCGGGGGGCTGAACGGTGGGGGGGCTGGACGGGGGGGCTGGGGGCTGAACGGGGGGGCTGAGCGGGGGGCTGAACGGGGGGGCTGAGCGGGGGACTGGGCGGGGGCTGGGCGGGGGGGGCTGAACGGGGGCTGGACGGGGGGCTGGGCGGGGGGCCTGGACGGGGGCTGGGCAGGGGCGCTGACGGGGGGGGCTGATCTGGGGGGGCTGGGCGGGGGCTGAGAAG
This sequence comes from Halichoerus grypus, assembly GCF_964656455.1. Classification (NCBI taxonomy): domain Eukaryota; kingdom Metazoa; phylum Chordata; class Mammalia; order Carnivora; family Phocidae; genus Halichoerus; species Halichoerus grypus. The sequence continues at coordinate 808,495 of NC_135720.1, read as the reverse complement.
TCATCAGGGCCACTCACTGGGGCCCAAACTGGCCACCGAGAGATGCGGGACGTCCTCACGACCAGGCAGTGACCACCAGGAAGCACAGGAGACGGCAGCCTGGACCCTGCCAAGTCCTCCCTGCACCAGGGCCTATTCTGAAATTCCCTTTTTCTAGAGCCTTTTCCCTTCCTAAGCCCTGTGAATAAATAAAGGCATTTCTTTGGAAGGTTAAAAATAATAATAATAAAATAAGTACATTGTTCCCTAAGATACCAAAAAGGAACACTCCCAGTTAAATACTTTGATCTGGTATTTTACTCATTAGTGTTGTTATCTGGTGATTCACAGAAAATGCAGCATGCAGCAATTCCTACATGGGAGGCAATTTGTGCAATGATTGATAAATGAATAAAGAAATAAACTAACATGTGACTGGGGTTTAAAATAATCATGCCTCACCAAAATTAATGCATGAGGGTCTTTCATGGCGCACACATTATTCTCATTAAAACAGATTTTTATCCTCATGTGCGACAACATTAACCAGTTCCCACAAGAATGAGTCTAGGGTCTCATGACTGAAGACCAACCGACACACCGCGGCAGCACTTACATGTCTGTCCTCCGCGCCAGAAGCCACGTAGCGTCCACAAGGGCTGAAAGCAATCCCACATGGGTATCCGTGGTTTGGATGTCCTTCAAAACAGCGCTCGCATCTATAGGAAAGAAAGAAACATCAGGAGAAAAAAATGATTTTTTATTTTTTTTATTTTTTATTTTTTTTTTTAAGATTTTTTTATTTATCTATTTGAGAGAGAGAGAATGAGAGACAGAGAGCATGAGAGGGAGGAGGGTCAAAGGGAGAAGCAGACTCCCCGCCGAGCAGGGAGCCCGATGCGGGACTCGATGCCGGGACTCCAGGATCATGACCCGAGCCGAAGGCAGTCGCTTAACCAACTGAGCCACCCAGGCGCCCTGATTTTTTATTTTTAACACAAATTAGGGCAAAGACACTGACTTGTAGCCTGTCTTCCCAACAATGAGCAAACCAGCACTGAGATAGCATGCTCACGTGTGAGTAATTAAAGGCAAGCAGGTCATTCTGAAGATCTTTAAAAATATAGAACAAACATTTTCAAATGATAAATTATTTGGATCAGTGATTCAAAGACTTCTGGGAGGTGCAACACTCTAACAAGGCTGGTGCCGCTACAAAGTGTTATATACAACCTGTTTATTGATGCTGGTTTTCCCGAGAAAATCTCCTATTTGGGGATGGCCAGAGCCGCCCAAGGAGAGCCTTCGCAAGCGCTGACCAGCACATGGCTGGGCTCCAGGGGGTCCACGATGCCAAACAGAGCCCCACCTGGAGAGGGCTCAGGGAACACGCCCTCACACATCAGAGGGGCTTTTATATTCGCTCAGCGATTACAGAGGAGAGCAGAGACACTGTTCATTCTGCCCTTGCCATCTGTAAGTGTGCATACGCACAAATATTGATGATACTTTTTTATCTACGTTATATATTTAGTGATTATTCCCCATAACAGAATTATCTTTTTTAGAGAACAGGAACATACACATATATGCATTTGCATCACTGTAGTTTATGAGCATCTCATTACCTCCCTGTGCATATCTGACCCTCAGGGGTCACAAGGCACAAGCCTAGCAAAGACCAGCACCTTTTACGTTAACATTCCAAATTGGTGTGACCTGTTCTGTGTATAAATCATACTCTTCTTAGATGGCTCAGCATGAGTAGGTTCACCACAACCTTGTTGTATTCGGAAAAAAGATCAAACTGAGTTTACAGACACTAAGGCCACATGCCTCAGGAGCTGTTAACAGAAGCATGTCTCGTGCGCCCCCTGCAGGCCAGGGCGGGCCTTACCTCAGGGTTCGCATGTCCCACAGCTTTATGCCATCCCCAGTGGCTGTGGTGGCGAAAAGGTTATAAAGCTGGTGCTGCTGGGTCGTGAATGATGATCCCTAGGATTGTAAGGGGAGGAAACAAGATGTGTTCTTTAAAGGCGGAATTAATAAACATTATACTGAGGCTATCTAACAACAGTGAATCCAAAGTAAGAAATTGACACGAGGTTTTTTCTTATTTATAACAATTTCAGAATTGGCCTCCAAAAACTTCCTTATGAATAATTACTAATGGTACATTTTGACCTTAGGAAGTGTATGTTTTCTATATATGAAATGCCACCAAGAGTTATAAAAGTACAATAAAAGATCAAAAGACTACAATATGAATATACCAGAATTTATTTTTAAATATAGATCATAATCCATCTTCAATAAATTATCTGAAAGATGCCCTGAATGGGGCATTTGAAGTTTGAGGTCAATTATTAATCTGCCAGTTATCAAACCCTAAGGCCTCCGTGCAGTCCCTGGCTGGGGTCCCTTTGAGGACCTGCCTCTGATCTGATCATCACCTCCCCTCATGCTGCAGTCAGAAGGAAGGCCGCAGCGACTTAAAATATCTCCTGGAAGGAGCTGAACTGCACTCCACCTACAGAACCGTTTTTGGACCCAAACATTATATAATTATGTTTCATAACAATGTCCATCTTCCTTCCATGCCAAGAATATCCAAATTATTAAGAAAAATATACTGAAGTACATCTGAAAGCACGTACCCTCACAGTGTGTACATACCTCGAGGCTGTTCTTCTGTTACAAATAGGAAATGAAGGTGTACATAGACTCAATAGCAAACTAACAGAGAGAGTCTTAAATCTGTGCCAACAGCATTCTAAACACTGAACATTTCATCCTCTTAACAAACTTATGAGATGTAAACTATTTTATACCCATTTCAGGTGAGAAACACGACACAGAGGAATCCACTCATAGTCACCCAGCTACCAATTCAACATAGCTTAGCAGTCCACAAACGAGCACAAGGTCAAGACACCTTGATAACTCATACCATCCAAACAATTCAACAGACATCCAACAAACACCCAGAGATCATCCACTAAACACTGAGCACTTTGCAAGGCACTGAGTCTAGGAATGAGACACAGATCGAGTTTAACAGAAAGGCAGAGTTACAATACCTTACAACATTGCTAGTTTCTTGAAGTTAACCAGTAAAAAACCAAAAGCATTCACAGGGATAAAAAGAGAATTAAAACCTTTTTTCAATCAATCCAATTGAGGCTAAGGAAGAAGAAATGAACAAGCAAAGAAAATCCATGATAAATAGAAAATACAGAAGTTTTTTTTTTTTTTAATGTAGAAGAGAATGCACAAAATAAGATCAAATGTGTGAGTAAGCATACCAGTTATAAACAGACTAAACTCAACAAGTTAAAAAAAAGAAGAGATTCTTAGTTGGATTTCAAGAAAAACACTTAAAACATCATTTTTAGGGGCATCTGGGTGGCTCAGTCAGTTGAGCGTCTGCCCTTCAGCTCGGGTCATGGTCCCAGGGTCCTGGGACTGAGCCCCACATCAGGCTCCCTGCTCAGAGGGGAGTCTGCCTCTCCCTCTCTCACTGCTCCTCCCCCTCACTCATGCTCTCTTTCTCTCTCTTCTCTCAAATAAATAAATAAAATTTTTTTAAAAAATCACTTTTAAAGGCTGAATGTGAAGGGTGGGAGAAAAATAGCATATACTAAATAAAAGAAGGCAAGATTGATTGCAAAAGTACTAGAAAAAATAGATACAAGGCAAATAAGACCTCATTAAAAATAGTTTATAGATATTATAAAAGGAACACTGCAATGAAAACGTAAGAAGTCTGACTTAAATATGCCCAGTTACACAGCCTGTAATTATACGGAGCAAAGATTAATAGAATTATAAGAAGAAATTGACAAGATTACAATCACAGGGAGAGGTATTAATACATTTCTCTAATTAAAAAAAAATAATCGAGAGTACAAAAAATTAGGAAACCTGAATAATTTGAATACAATAAATAAGGTTGGGTCAATAGACACCTATGCAAACACGTACCCAGTGGTGGGTGAGAACATATTCTTTTCACGCACACATATATGATACTCATAAAAATCAACCACACAGCCAAGTTTCTCAATAGATACAAAAATCGCAACAGGTAGAAGACAATCAGTGCCATATAGATCACGTGCTCCAAACACAATGCCATAAAATTAGAAATCAGTAACAGAAAGTTTACCAAAAACAAGCTCACACATGTAGAAGCCTAAAAGCACACATCTAAATAAAGTCTAGGTTAAAAAAAGTCCTAATGGGAATTAGAAAATGTTTACTACTGAATAATAAAAACAGCACCTGCCGCAAGCAGTGCAGGGCAGTTACAGCGGGACTCAGAGGGAAATTCATAGGCTTCACTGCACACACTGCAAAGGCGTAAAGATGGGTTAAATTCATTCCTACAATGTGAATAAAAATCAGGTAGCGCAGAGATACAAACAGTTTGCTGCCATCACACAGTCCAGAACGTATTTTGATGCGTACTTGGGAAAGAGTCACACCAAATTCAGTTGTGGTAATCAAAGGAGACAGAAACATACAGAGCAGAATTGTGTCTGTCCCCACAAGCATTTCATCTCTTTAAAAAAAAAAATACAAGATCTAAAGATAATAAAGTAATATATCTTAAGGCAATCATATGGATTTCACTGACCATTATTGCTGAAAACCTAAAGTTTTCTGTGTGATGAAATGTTTTCATTAGAAAACTATTTAAACCATTACATATTTAATTTTTCAATTCAAATTAGCTATATAGCATTGTGTATTTACATCATAAAAATGCATATATCTTATTCAGGCGTAGAAAAAAGTAATAGTCAAGTTTTCATTATATATAAAGAAAAAACAATAGCTATGATTTTTAAAGAGATCAGTAAATCATAAAAGATTTATGTATTTTCATTGTAAAAATAAACCACTTAATGATATAACACAATTTAAAAATAGGAAAATATGGCGCTCAATTTTTGATGTACTCTTGTGAATGTGATAAAATTAGACAGTCTGCTTCTCCAACAACGATCGCGGGGCAATCCCCAGAAGAGGTGGTTTTCAGACTGTGCGTGGGATGCTTGCAAAAGAGCATTACTGGTGTGTGACTTCGGAATGATCTATTTTATGTTTTACTGGAAATACGGCATTCGGGCCAGTTAGGATTTGTGTTACATGAGCATTGCTGGGTAGCAGCTCCCATACGGCTGCGGTTGGTCAGAACACTTTGATGTATGTTGTGCAACTGAACAAAAATTTAAGAGAACTTTAGAAAAACAAGCTATTAGAACACAGTGTAAGCGTCTGGAACCTTACACTCCTTCCCTTCCCTCCCACCATACACCATTCAGAAGTGTATTTTCAGGAAGTAAAACCAGTTATTCTACCAGTAAAAAACCTCAGGACTATTTTTCCTAATACAACACCTCTCATCCAAGAGCACACCACAATGATCCCCAAAATATCACAGTCATCACTGGAAGGCCACATCAATTTGAGGTAGATCGGGCTACTGTTTGGTCATTACATACGCTGCTACTTAATGGAGAAAAAACTTTAAGCAGTTTCCTAAGCAAATGCACGAAAACCCGTAACGACGAGAGGTTTTGTGAGAGGGACCTACGGGGTGGCCACCGTGTCCCCGAGGAGGGAAGGCCATCCCGTCACCACAGTGGCCTTGCGCCGGCCGCTGACAATGCTGTCGACACTGTGTGTCTGGGGAGAAGCTGCCCAGGAGTCCGTTAGGGCCCCCAAAACGCAGAGACCCGCACATCCTTCAGGAGGGCCACCTCCAGCCTGACACGGCGCCCGAAAACAGGCTACGTCGTAAGCCCCTGCCCACGCGCACCGGCACTGCCGGGGCCCCAAGCCTCTCCCGCATCCGCCAGAGCCGGGGTCCGGGCAGGCGGCGGGGCCGCGGCAGGTCCTGAGCGGACGGCCCGGGAAGCCACCTGCCGCTGAAGGAGCAGCCGTGCGCCGGGGCAGCAGCTGTGGGCGCAGCGCCCGCCGGGGGCCGGCATCCACGCAAGCTGGGCTGCTGCTCGGGAGCACAGCCCTTCCTCCCTCGCCAGCCTGCCCCTCCACCGCGGGGACTCACAAAGCGCCACACGTTTGCAGAGCACCAGTGTCCTCCCCAGGGCTGGCCTTCCAGCCGGAACCACGGGGCGCACTCGCTACTTCCATGTCTGGGCCCCTCCCGCACGCACACCCACGCAGGCACCCGTGCGTCCCTCACCTTCCCGCTCAGCCTTCACGACGGCTGCCCTGTACCTGGAATAAAGCCCGGCTGGCGCCGAGACTACAACCCGCACCTGGGCTTCACCACGTGGCCTGAACGCTGCCCTCCCAAGGCACGCCTGGCTCCCTCCCGTACCCCATGGACCTGCGGCCCGCCTCACCTGCTCAGAGAGGGTCCCCCACAGGGTATGTGATGCTGTGGGAACCCACTTCTTTCCGTAGAAGGGTACCAATTCACTCCTGCACACACGTACCCCAGGGCTCAGGACGGCGCCAGGTGCAGACTCGCTGACAGATACATTTAGATGAATTCGTTACTAGGCTAATGCATATGCATACACACACATGCGTGCGCACATGGATAAACACATGCTCACACACCCACACATACATGTGTGTGCACGCACCTATACACACGTGTGCACAGGTGTGTGCCTGCATGTCCTCATCTGGTCCAGGCCACAAGAGTGGTGAGGACAAAGGGGCAGGCACCGGGATGCTCGGTCTCAGCCATCCCCCAAGAGCTCGCCGTGGTGAAGTGTTGCAGGCGTGGAGTGACAGGATCACAATTCTGCTCAGTGGGCTCGTTATCAGGATGTGGGGAAGCCCCAAGCCTGGACACAGAGAGGCAGCACGGAGGCCCCCAGACCACAGCGCCCCACTGGGGTTTGGACCGGGAGCTCTGTGGCCAGACGCACAATCACTGCTGACGCAGCTCAGGGAACTGGCGCTGCGTGTCTCGGCTCCCACATCCATGCATTAGGGTTCTCTGGGGACAGAGTTCATGCACGCTCAGCACATCATGTCCGGCACGTGGGAGCACGCAGCACACATGAGCTATGGCGTGTGCACCTGTAAGAGTGTGACGGCAAACACTGGGGGATGCCTCCTCCTGTCCTGGGGAGTGCCCCCCAGGAGCTAAACGTCGCCAGAGCTCAATGCATCCCACAGAAGCCATCTATGGCACAAGAAAAGGGCCTGGGCCTAGCAACCCAGGTTCCCGCACAAGCCCAGCCTGAGACCTAAGTCCACAGAGGGATGAGACAGGAGAGCCCCAAGGGCCTGCAGGCCAAGTCTGATTCTATCCCAAGAGTTACTGGGAACCTCGAGGGATTTGAAGGAAGACACTGAGATGGTCACTTGTATTTAGCAGTGGGAGTGTGACGGGTTGAGGAAGACCCTTGTGGAGACAGCAGATTGGGGTGGCGGCAAGGGCAGAAGGACGGACGGACAGAGTGCACAGGGGGTGCTGACCAGGCAGTGCTGGGCACACTCGTGGTGTTCATGCCGTGGGTTTACATATGGGAGTCAGGCTGTGAGGACACACGGGGCACGGGAACCACCTGGCTCTTAGCCCAAACTCACTAACTGCTTGGGCTAAGGCAACCTGTCTGTTTTATGTATCTTCACAACCCTCCTAAAATCAAGTTCTGTCTGATAGTATGTGACAAGGTGGAGTCCCCGTCAAATGCAGCCTTCTCCAGTCTTCCCAGGACACAATGACTGTCCTCCTGACCGCAGCCACACTCTCATCTCATGTGACAGCACTCGCCACAGTCAGCTCTGCGTAAATATGACCCAGGTCCACACCTACCACCTCTGTGTTACAGTTTCTTTGAAAGCAATTTCTTACTTCAGCTTCTGATCTTCTACTGCAAGTAGCAAATTCTCGAGCATTTATCCTTAACACTCACAGGAACAAAGGGATTGTGTGAAATCAGGTGCACCAGAGAAGAGAGACTTTTTAAGGCAACGCCCACCAACCTTCATAAATTTATATTTAAAGAAACAGGAAGAATGGTTGTCATTTAATGAACTGAGAATATGTTAAGAGATTTACCTGCATTATCTTATTTAATCTCTGCAACAGAGAAAAGTAAGGAATGCAAAAGGTTTAAAAGTCTTCTACCATGAAATGGGAACAGAGGGCTGGAAACAGAAAATCCCAAGATGTCAGAAAAAACAGCATCACATCGTTTTTCAAAATGAAATGACTTCTTTTGAAAATATGAGAAAATTGTTTAGTTCAAAAGAATTATCTTTACCATTATTTTAAAACTAGGGTTTTGTTTTTTATAAGTAAAAAGCATTTGGCTTTTTCTGCCCACGGTGTCTCAGATTCATTCTTAAGGAACTGAGAACTTAATCTTCCAAAATGTCAAAAAGACCATCTTATGCCCCACCTCCCACCCCAGCTCCTGCAACACAAATGCCCAGCACACCAGGGTTTGTGGGATACAATCCATGCAGTCATCTCGCCTACAACAACTACAGGCTGGGAGGGAACCCGGGCACCAACAGCCGGGTCACGGCATCCTCTGGTATTACGATTCCAAAACCCCCAAAGCCACCAGATAAGCTGCTGATGCCCTACATGAGGTGCAGCAGAAAGGTCTGGGACCAAGTAAAAGCTTCCAACCCTGACCTAAAGTTGTGGGAGATTGGCAAGATTATTGGTGGCATGTGGCGAGATCTCACTGATGAAGAAAAACAAGAATATTTAAACGAATACGAAGCAGAAAAGATAGAGTACAATGAATCTATGAAGGCCTATCATAATTCCCCCGCATACCTTGCTTACATAAATGCAAAAAGTCGTGCAGAAACTGCTTTAGAGGAAGAAAGTCGACAGAGACAGTCTCGCATGGAGAAAGGAGAACCGTACATGAGCATTCAGCCTGCTGAAGATCCAGACGATTATGATGATGGCTTCTCAATGAAGCACACAGCCACCGCCCGTTTCCAGAGAAACCGCCGCCTCATCAGTGAAATCCTTAGTGAGAGTGTGGTGCCAGACGTCCGGTCAATTGTCACAACAGCTAGAATGCAGGTCCTCAAACGACAGGTCCAGTCCTTATGGTTCATCAGTGAAAACTAGAAGCTGAACTTCTTCAAATAGAGGAGCGACACCAGGAAAAGAAGAGGAAATTCCTGGAAAGCACAGATTCATTTAACAATGAACTTAAAAGGTTGTGCGGTTTGAAAGTCGAAGTGGACATGGAAAAAATTGCCGCTGAAATTGCACAGGCAGAGGAACAGGCTCGAAAACGGCAGGAGGAAAGAGAGAAAGAAGCCGCAGAGCAAGCTGAACACAGTCAGAGCAGCATGGTTCCTGAGGAAGAGCAAGCTGCTAGTAAGAGCGAGGAGAAGGACGACGAGAGCATCCCGATGGAGACAGAGGAGACACACCTTGAAGAAGCAACGGAAAGCCAACAGAATGGTGAAGAAGGCACATCTACTCCTGAGGACAAGGAGAGCGGGCAGGAGGGGGTGGACAGTATGGCTGAGGAGGGGACCAGTGACAGTAACACCAGCTCAGAGAGCAACAGTGCCACAGTGGAGGAGCCACCCGCAGACCCCGCGCCGGAAGACGAGAAGAAAGAATAAATGTTGCCTTGTTTTATGTGTTCTAAATACTTTTTTAAATGAAAAAAAAAGATGTTTTTTGAGTTTAAAAAAAAAAAAAAAAAGCATTTAAAACTCCAAAACTGTATTTTGTATTTCCAATTTAACCAGCTGAAACAATTTAAAACAAATATGGAACCAAATGGAAAAAACAACTATCAGACTGAGATTTTCAGATTTTCATACCAAGTTTCATCTAGATGAAGTTTTCATGGCTCTGTGATAAATCCGAGAAAGAAATAAAGAACAGAACAAATAAAAGAAAAAGAAAATAGGGATTTATAATGGAAATGTTGACAAACCACTTTCCATACACAAAAAATGATGATGGTGATGATGATGATGGTGGGGATGATGGTGATCATGGTGGTGATGATAGTGTTGGTGATGGTGGTGATGGTGGTGATGATGATGATGGTGGGGATGATGCTGGTGATGATGGTGATCATGGTGGTGATGATAGTGTTGGTGATGGTGGTGATGGTGGTGACGGTAGGGGTGGAGCCTGCTTAGGATTCTCTCTCCCTCTGCCCCTCCCTCCCTCTAAAAAAAACCCAGAAAACAAAGAACAATGATTCCCTTGAAATCATAATGCAGATTTCAGAAGACATCATAAAGTCATTCCAAATATATCAAAAGTAGTTGCAGTCTTAAAAACAGAAGTTTTGTTCACAATGTCTTAGATGCCTTTTGGCTTGCAAAGTGTCTTTTAAACTAAACTATGAGACAATGAATTCGTCAAAACAGCACCTCCTCTAATCTCGAGTCTGTAACCCTCAGCTGTGGGTAGTTTTAAAGTACTACTCCATCAAAACAGAGTAGGTACTTCTTAAAAAGAAAAACTATTGATTTCTGAAGGCTGCTTCACATTCCAGGAGGATCTACATGACTCACTCAATCCTTTAGTGTCTGAAACACCCAAACCCTCCATCAAGTTTTAAGTGTGAATGCATTACTAGTAAAGTTGAAAAATAGGCCCATGAAACAATCAAAGACCAAAGTACAAAAATTAACATTCCATATGATATTAAACTATCTTCTAAGGTCAAACATCAAGGCTTAGAAAACTGATAACTAAAAATTAGCATTGAATTTGGTAGCACTGGTACAAACTTGCATCGGGCATTTGTACGAGTCAAATGCTTAGACATACAATTTTACAAATGATATGTGCTGTCGACAGCTCACTCACTTTATTCTGGCAGATTTGGTGGACAGGCCGTGGATGGGCTTCTACGATTGTGGCTGCGCTGCGACCTGCATTGAGGTCAAAAACTTCCAGAGTCCTGTTCCGGCCAGCTGTGAGCACAAGATCTGCATGACTCAGTTAGGGAACTCCTCTCAACGGTCCATCACCGGGAATGAGCAGCCCCGCGTATTCTGTTAGTACTTTTGGGATGCACCGGAAGACACACAGGATGACTGCGGCTACGACGCCCGAAGCTCCACAGAAGCTGTGCTCACAGCCCCGTTTCCCCCTCTGGTCCTGGGCATCTGGCAGGAGCTGCTGGGCCGTGGACAAGGGCAGACCCAGGTGCTACACACCCCCAGGCGGGAGGCCCAGAGGTCTAACTTCAGTGAAATGGGGTTTGAGGTGTCCAGGAAATGCCCCAATCAAGAGATGGAACGGCAGCTGAATCTACGGGTACTGAGCTCAGAAGACAGGTCTGAAGGTAAAATTAGGCAATGCAACCATAAGCGTGGACAGTGCCGCCCAGAGCCGGCCGCACGAGAGCACACAACTCCCACATGGCATACCACTGGCCAAGCATCGCTCACTTCTACACGTGGGACAAGAGCGGCAGTTGATGAACTTAGGGTTCATGTGACCACCAGAACTATCCAACCTCCCATGTTCAGCCCAGAACACTGTCATCAATAGAATGGTAATAAAAATAATATGGTAGAAAGATTATCAGATTTGATAATAAACCCAGTGCTAACACTGAAATATGCAGAAACCACCATTCAAGGCCAGAATACTCAGAAGGACACATTTCTGCTAAGTGTTGTGTTGTGTGTGTAGCCAAAGGGTCTAGCATAAAAATATCACATTTCTAATTAAAATACACTAGAACCTCTAATACCTTATATCAGTCCTTCTGAAATTTCAACTATAAAACTCTTCAAAAGAACATAACTTAGACCTCTGAATAACTTAAAATTTTATAAGATGAATTCCTAAAGATCAGGGCTTTTCTTCTAAATAAATCAAAATCGATGCTTTTAATTAAAAGGGATGATGCTAGCCAAAAAAAGTCAAAAAATAAACTTTAGGGGCGCCTGGGTGGCTCAGTTGGTTAAGCGACTGCCTTCAGCTCAGGTCATGATCCTGGAGTCCTGGGATCGAGTCCCACATCGGGCTCCCTGCTCGGTGGGGGGTCTGCTTCTCCCTCTGATCCCCTTCCCTCTCGTGCTCTCTGTCTCTCATTCTCTCTCTCTCAAATAAATAAATAAAATCTTTAAAAAAAAATAAAAATAAAAAAATAAACTTTAGACTCAATTTCATCTTCAGCATTATGGCTGTAACTTCTGCCATCCTCCACAGAGCTGGGGCAAACTTCCATTAATGGAAGGCTACCACCCACCATACGTGTAGCAGTTCATTTTTAAAAAGTACTAAATTACTACATATTATACAATAAACTACAGGCCAGAAATACTGGGTTAGATGCTCTGTTGTATGTATGTCATATGCTCTGTTGCATCCACGTCTAGTTTTCCTCTGAAGCTCTTTTCACCACTGAGATGAAATCACTACACATATAATTATGCAGAAGATGTGAGCTCCCTGAGTCCTGGTGCTCAGCATGGCGCCTGCAGCCTGGGCCCTCGGCAGACGCTCTTGCTGGGAGGGTGACGCTCAGGATGTGAAAACCAAGAGCAGAGGCAAGGATACAGGAATAGAAGTCGTTTACAGCTGATAAACTGGTAATCTCTGTCATACCAGTCATAGGAAGCCTGAAGACACATTTGCACCTACTCTTCTGTTTATATCTGAAAGAAAAATAAAGATAATTGATCTTTCTGTTTCTCTCCCACAATTAAGCATTCTACCATTAAAAAGCTGAATATGAAGAAAGTTTTCATATTACTGAATAATTATATTTTATAACATCGAAGGAATAAGTCAGCTACCTTAATTTTCCTTTCGGAAACTCTAAATTTTCCTTTAAGAAAACTTCATGAAAAGGGGGTGGGGTGGGAGGGATGGGGTGGCTGGGTGATAGACACTGGGGAGGGTATGTGCTATGGTGAGCACTGTGAATTGTGCAAGACTGTTGAATCACAGACCTGTACCCCTGAAACAAATAATACATTATATGTTAAGAAAAAAAAAAAAAGAAGAAGATAGCAGGAGAGAAAGAATGAAGGGGGAGAAATCGGAGGGGGAGACGAACCATGAGAGACTATGGACTCTGAGAAACAAACTGAGGGTTTTAGAGCGGAGGGGGGGTGGGAGGATGGGTTAGCCTGGTGATGGGTATTGAGGAGGGCACGTTCTGCATGGAGCACTGGGTGTTATGCACAAACAATGAATCATGGAACACTACATCAAAAACTAATGATGTAATGTATGGTGATTAACATAACATAATAAAAAAAAATTTTTTTAAAAAAAGAAAGAAAACTTCATGAAAAAATATCATATAAATCCCCAAATAATTCATTCCTGTCTATGAGAAAGCAAATTTTTCTCCTAATTCTAAAATAATTATGTATACTTAAGAAGACTTCCAACCGGTTATAAATTATCTATATTTCCATTAACACAAATGTTGTTAATATTTTCTAAAGGGTAACATAAGCAGTTAGTATTGGTTTAATAAACATACGACCTCAAGAATCCCTAACAATAATTTTATAAAGGAAAGGAACCCGCTAGCAATCTTACAATGTGATCCTGGCCCAGGGAGGCCCAGGGGAGATCTCTGGGGGTGGCCCAGGGGGGCAGGAGCAGGTGCAGGATGGCGCAAAGCACCGGGAGGGCTCCGTGTCTTGAGCCTGCTGGGCGCTGAGATGGAGGATGAGCAGTCCATCAACCTGTACCTTCCACAGGGGGTGAGTGCTGCATGGGGGCCTGGGGCCATATATGCAGGGGAGGCACAGAGATGGGCATCCAGAGTCGTGACTCAGCAGGTCCTGGGGCAACGGCGATGTGGGGGTCACCCACACAGACTCGAGGGACAGATGGAGCTGCGTCGCAGGAGAGGTTTGAAGGGAAGCTCAGTGACAATGCAAAGATCCCACAAATTATTCCTGCTGAAAAACTGCACGGATCATACAGTAGGTGGTTCATGGAGCAGAAAGCAGCCGTTTCATCGAGAGAGCCACGGAGAAGCTCTGCGGACACCACAGACCAGGAGAGGCACGTCAGAAAGATCACGCAAGCCAAGGGAGAACGCACACAGCTGAAATCACAGGGCATGGCGGTGAGGTGGGACGGGGGAAGGGACAGTCCCCGTTTAAGGCACAGGTATTCATGTGACATAGTGGGCCACGTGCCCATTTCAGCTCAGAGGGAAGGGATGGGCAGGGGAGAAGGGCCAAGGCAAGCGCTGACGGGGCCAGCAGAAGCCCTGCCCGAGGGACAGACAGCTTTGCTGAGGGGCGCTCATGCCTGCGGCCTGTGTGAGGTTTGGCGTCGCATCCTCTGAAGCCTTGCCAGTTTCCAAGAGTCCCCACCCCTAGCTGATGGGGGCGTTTAAGTGGGGAAGGCAGCCGTAGCCCAAGCAAGCAGCAGGCCTGGGGAAGGGCCTTTCTCCAACAACCTCCATGGGGCATCTCCCCAGACAGAAGGAGGTGAGGCCGCCCAGGTTGCACACGACCACCCACTGGAGGGTCAGACCGCTTGCAAAGGGCCATGTTAAGCACGTGCAAGGCCAGCCTGGAGGGAATCCGGCGTGAAGGCCATCTCCACGCCCCAGCTTTGGCTGCTGGACCGGAAGTAGTCTGCAAACACAGTACTTCTTCCCAAGGAACTGCATTATCAAAAATGTGAAGACATTAAAAACACCAGGCTTGCAAAAACCAGTAACCATTCAGTTCCTAATACCTGGCCCCAAACTCACACCAGTGGAAAGCAGGCTAGTAAGACGCAGCAGGCACATGATGCCACACCGTAGCCTCGGGAGACAGGGGCCAGGAGGCTGCAGGGGTAATGCCACAGGGAGCCCTGGGCACTCTGCTGTCTGCTCGGCCACGGTGCCCGCGTCCTGCTCAGGAGCAGCTGGGACCCCATGGATACATCACACCTGAGCCAAATCCATCCTGGCCTCAGCACATGTTTCTTGGCCAAGTGGCTGACCTAAGAGTAAGCCAATCTTCTGGCTGAGATCCGAGGGCACCTGCCATGTGTGTTCCTCCTTCACACTTAAAAAGCTACCCAATAAGGCTACTAAGCTGAAAACTTGCCCACAGATCTCCCCATGGGCACAAGGGACCGGGGATGAAACAGAACCCACAGTGACTCGCAAGACAGACCCTGCGCTCAGACTCCAGAAACACGAGCCCATTCAAACTCACGCGCCCCACAGTAAGAGCACAGACGCGCTGATGTGGGGGTGACACCACGCGTCTGATGGGTGAGGGAAGTCTCGCAGCAATCTGCCCAGTTTATAAATTCTGACAAATCCCTGCCTGCACGTTCCTAAGGCAGGTCCCAGCCCCAAGGGCCTGGGATGCTCCCAGGGGTCCGCCGCCTGCCGGCTTCAGCACGGTCTCCCCCTTCATGTTGCTGTAAGAATATGGATGTGACGCCTGGAGCCAGAGCCGCTACCTGGAAATCATCAAGTGAAAAGCAGCAGGACAGCAGGGCACACAGTCCTCAAGCCTGTGAGCCTCCTCCCTCCAGACGGCTCAGCTCCAGGCTGACATGAAACACTACCATCAGGTACTTAGTTATAGGAAGGAAGACGGCACGGCATCCCCTGCAGAGAGGACACAAGGACAGACAGCCTCCAGAGAAAGACAAAACCCACCCTCACTGTGTGTACAACACACAGCTCGCTGCCGGCACAGAGCAGACGAGCCTGAAATCACCCCGCACGGTCCCACGTCCACACGTGCACAAGGAAATCCAGCACAGCACTGGTTAGAGCACGGGGCGCGTCGGAAGAAGCCGGATCTCCGGCAACAACAGGATGGGTGAGGATGCTATGGCACGTACCTGTTGTATAGAATTTCATAACAGCTGCCGCGAACAGTCTGAAGTCACATTCACAGGCACGGCTAAACCTCAGAAACGGAATCCTGATTATTATGAAAGGTGTGTTGCATTAGCAAATATAAACCATGGATAGGAAGCAAACACACCAATCTCAACACGAGGAAAGTTACAACAGCCAAGACTGGAAGCAGCCAGGTGTCCACGGACAGACGAATGGATAAAGAAGATGAGGTGTATATATATACGGTGGAATACTGATCGGCCATCAGAGCAGATGAGACCTCGCCATGTGCAACAAGGATGGGCCTGGAGGGTATTATGCTAAGTGAAATAAGTCAGAGAAAAACAGATACCCTATGACCTCACTTATATGTGGAACCTAAAAAAAGAATAACAACAACAAAACAGAAACAGATTCATACATACAGAGAATAAACTGGTGGCTGGCAGGAGGGAGGGGCGGGGGGGCAGTGGGGGGATGGGCAGAATAGGGGAGGGGGATTATGACATATGGGTCCCGGGGATGGGAGTGCAGCACAGGGAATACAGTGAACAGTACTGGGTACCCTGGAAGGTGACAGATGGTAGCTACACTTACCATGGTAAGGAAAAAAAAAAGCAGAGGAAAGAGGGGGTGGGAACTGGCCCAGGAAGGCAGGCCACTAATTACCCCCATAATGTTTTATTTCTTTAAAAAATTTGAAAACGAATGTTAACATTTGCACAGGGAGTTGTGAACAGGTGTTCCGTCCGTATATTTAGCACGTGCGTGTGTGTATGAAACATTTCCTGTTTTAACTTCACTACAAACACAGTAGGATCGTCCCACATAATATCGATCAGATGCATTGCTGAACCACGGTAAGAGTTCCATGTTCCGAAGCCCCGGGGCCTCTCGTCACACCAAGGCCCCCGCGTGCGGCACTGCAGACGAGCTCTGAGGAGGGAGAAGCCCGTCCCTCGGCTCTCACCAGCAGCTTGCGGTGAGGTGATTCAATTTTGCACAACATGTGTAAATGAAAACCCTCTATTTACATACGACCCAGTAGGAAACACGGCTCCCCCCGACCATGGAGGGAAAGGAACCGAAGAGCAGGCTACGCACCTTTGGATCTCATCCTTGCAAGTGTCGACATGGTACTTGAGGAGCTGGAGTTCGGGGCCCGAAGACGACAATATAAAAGTGTCTATGTAATAAAACTGTGCAGACCGAACGGGCTTGGAAAACACATCTTTGCCCTGGAACATAAATCAGTAATCACGGCCAACGTAACAGAGGCAGACAAGACACACACGGAGACTCTTTCCTATCAACCCACACATCCACTCTAAACGTGGACACACGTCCTTAGAACCGGTTCACCATTTTGTTTCTTCTTCCCGACTACTTCTGAAAGATGTCACATGATTAAAATGTTTCTGTAATGAGTATTTTGAATCCCAGCCATTTAAAAACTTTAAAATAAAATTGATACTTGGCAGTGAGCCTATTAAGTAGTGAGAATTTTATTAAAGATAAATATTAACCATGGAACACAGTTCTGAGGCGTCAGCGACATGTGGGAGACGACAGTGGCAACGGCCCTAAAACAGACCCGTCCCCTTGAAGCTGCTCCCAAACGCCTTGTCCCGGAGTCCCCGGTCTGAGGACTTCCCTTCCTGGCTAGTCTTCCTAGGACCCAATCCCCCTTCCACAGTAACACCCGCAGGAGGTAAATGCTAACCACAGCGTGGGCAATCTGCAGTCCCCCCGCTCCCGACCTGACTCGTGGGGGCGCGGCCCTGTGGTCACCTCCCTCTCCCGCCTCAGCTGTGACGTCATCACCACCGCCCTCTGGTCTCTCCCGTTGTCTCCAAACGGTCTCCCCTAAGCGCGTGGAAATGCTCACAGGTAAGGGTGCGTGCGTGCGAGTGCACACGTGTCCGTGTGTGTGCACGGCTGTCACACGTGTGTGCGCATGACACACGTGTGAGTGCGCACGCGCACACACGTACGAAGATGCTGACGCACTGACCACCGTGGGTGTGCGTAGCAACTGCGGTTCACCCGTTTCCCACGCTCCCGGTGAGGGTACCAGCCCGGGCCCCATGAAGGCGCTGGCCCGCCTCTGTGACTGCCGGCCCGGGGGCCGCAGGGCTGGGCACTGAAACCCGTAGCCAGCGCTGGGGTGGCCCGTTACCGCACACAACGCGAGTTCCGCCCCACGGAGTGACCACAGCCGCAGCGTCCCGTCCCGGGAGGCAGACAACAGCCACCGGCCGTCATGGCTCCAGCACACGGCGCTCACTGCCCCGTCGTGACCTAACGGAAGACACAAACACAGGTGCCCCTGGGACTTTGACCCCGCAGAACGCGGCTGCTCCGGGAGCAAATCGCCGGGCCAGAGGCGTTCCCAAGCCATGCTGGCAGCAGTGAGCCCAAAGCCCGAGGATTCCTTCAAAGGCTCAGTACGGTTTGCGAAGGAGGTACTCCAAAATGCATGTTTAAAACACGCAGCTCAAAATTATGTGTGCGTCTGTGCTTGGAAAGAACATAAACTGTAGAAACACAAAACGTAGCATTGTAAGAGGTAGGAAGTCTGTGGGCTTCACAACGACGCGTCTTCCAGAGCCCTTGCTCTCTCAACACTGAGGAAAAGGCAGAAGGATTCGCTGCGCGCGGCCACATACGGTCCGACTACCGTTAGGGCTGCCGGAGTCCGCGGCGCCGCCAGCGACAGGCTGCGTGAACGCAGCCCACGGGGCCCGCAGCACACGGGGGTGTGCAGGAAGGAGATGAGAAGTAACAGTCAGGCCCATCACCGGGTCGAGAACACACCGCTTACCTGCTTCTCTCTTCCTATCGAAACACCAAAGAGAAGCTCTACCGTGCCAACCGCAGTCTGTCCTTGGGGCGACCTCTGTCGCCAGCACCACTGGCCCTGACTCGGCAGGCAGCGAACCCGCGCCTTCTGGTGTGACCCCTCCGCAATCTCGCAGTCAGGATGTCGGCTCACTGACTCAGGGGGGCGGGCCCAGTGATCCAGTGCTGCACCCTCTCCTATTCAGGGGCGCGTGCACTGCTGTGGGCCGGGGCCTGACCAGCCAGGCGCCGGGTTGGGCACCCAACGCGGTCCATCACCTACCGCAGTCGCACACGAGGTCAACGGGACAGCCCGTCCTTGCGCGCGGGGTGCCCGTCCCCCGCCTGCCTCAGCTCCACGCGGCGCAGAGAACAGACGCACACCCCTGCGGGAGCCGGACGCTCTACCACTGCGCCAGGCCGCCGGCCAGCCCTGCTCCTTCTCACCGGGCGCCGGCTGTCTCCCACGCAGGCTGACCTCTGCATCCTGCCTCCATCAGAGGTCCAGGAGGCCGCTTCAAAGGGTCCTGCCCCTGCTGCCACCAGCCGCGCTGGGAAGCAGAGGAGCCCAAGGACAGGCAGAGCCAGGCCGCTGGGGAAATGAAAACCGTGGGCTTTCTGGAGTGGAGAGGGCCAGAGAGGGCAGGCTGGGGTGCGAGCGCCCCCCGCACGGCACAGCTGGGGAGTCTGGACGGTGCTGTACCACACAGAGCACGGGGACGGGCCCAGGGACCCCAGCGGCACAGCAAAGCCGCCTTTCCCTGCGGGCCCCACGTCTGGCCCGGATGGTGGAGAGGGGACCCGCAGACGCGGCAGCGCATCCGGGAACGTGCCAGCCTCCGGCTCAAGCACTCTGTGACCGAACGTGCACGGAAGCCAGTGCCCCCGTGAGGACATTCTTGCTGCGTCCGGACCACCGCAGAGGAGACAGTGAGGGGCCGACCCGCCAGAGAACCAACACGGAAGAGGTGGAGAAGGCAGCAGAGATTTATAGAGTAGGCCCCGCAACCCAGGACAACCAGAGCCGGATTTCCCGGGAAATAGCTCTGCTGCCCTCTGGTGTAGGTTTCTGGGAGTTTTACCAGAAGGACGGAGGCCCCAGCGCCAGGCTGCAGGCCTGCACCACGCTGCTTTGCTGAGAAGCAGCAAGGCCGGGGGACACCAGGGACGGCACCTGTGACGCTTCACTGCAGGTCAGTGTGTCTGAGAACCCGCGACCACCCGCTAGCGTCCCAGGTGCTCTGGGCCCGGCCGCAGGCCCAGGGTGAGGGCGTGACAGGTAGGCGGCTCTGCCTGTTCGGGCCTGGCACCTGCAGATGCACCTGTATTCCCAGCTCAGTGGCTCCCTTCCTCGACATCGCATAGGGGAGCTCAGACCGCCACCGCCTCACCCGGCAGTGACGAGGCCGACAAGCCACGAGTCAGAGGGACAAGCGCAGTGAAGTCACCACCATTTAGCTGGGTGTAATTCTTCCCAATTAAGTGGTGATCCACTGCAGTGGGGACACCCTCCTCTGTCCTGCCAGCCCTCCCTGCTAACTAGTATTCTGAGCCTGGGCGCCCAGACAAGGTCAGCTGAGTTACCAAAGAAGGCCGAAGTGCTCTTATCGCAGAAACCCTAAACAGGCACCCCTCTGCTGACCCCCAAACATCACCGGGGCATCGATGAGCCCACCCAGTGCAGCAGCTGGTAGGGCAGGGACAGACCTCTCTGACTCCGAATGAGAACACGACATGACCTTCTCCTCCGAGCTCCAGCCTGCACACAAGCAGCTGGGACCGCAAGGCCTGGCGTGGGGACCCCAGTTCCAGCCGGCCGGCGTGCCTAGCGGGGACCTCGGCTGGGCTCCTCCTTCCTCCTCTCAGCTCGGCTCCACGCTGCACACACTGCCTTCTCACTGAACCACACTGACGGCCTCGCACCTTGGATGGCAGGTGCCCC
Source organism: Halichoerus grypus (assembly GCF_964656455.1). Taxonomy (NCBI): domain Eukaryota; kingdom Metazoa; phylum Chordata; class Mammalia; order Carnivora; family Phocidae; genus Halichoerus; species Halichoerus grypus. The sequence continues at coordinate 787,942 of NC_135720.1, read as the reverse complement.
TGCGGCATGCACACTGCAGTGATAAACCTCAGGAACAGAACGAACAGGACACAAGACACATCTGAGTCCTCTCCTTCCCTGGGGCCAGGGCCTGGCCTGAGGTGTGTGACCCCCGACGCCACAGAGAAGGAACGCAGGATGGCAAGAGCGTGGCCGAGATCAAGCAGACTGAGAACTTAACAAACACCAGGAAGCAAGATGTTCTGAGCTCAAGTCCACCCTTTTTTCAGAATTGGTTTTTAAGCAACTCAATAATATTTAATAAAATCTTAACTAAATTTAATCTTGTGAAGGGGCTGGCCCCAGAATTCCACTCTTACACCCCTCAGCCTTGGGCACATCCTCCTGCAATGTGCTCAGATCTGTCCACCCGTGTCCTCGAGCATCTGCTCTGTGCCCAGCACTCGCTGAGGGACGGAAGCAGGGTCCCCACAATGCTTGTGCTGGACAACAAGGTGTGATGGGCGGCGTTCCACATTCAAAAGCACAAACATGAAGCCCTTATTGAATTCAGTGCAGTCGTGACCACTGGCTTTCAAGCTGGGATGCACAGCTGGCTGTCTCTCCTGGGACCCAGTCCTGAGTTCTCTAGGAGGGGTTTCTAACTTAGCATCTAATTTTAACCACAACAAAATATCCAGATTATACTGGCCTCATTTGTCCTAGATTGTGATGAATATTAAAGCGCCCATTTTCCTGCTTTTTGTGTCAAGTGTGGAGAAAGCAATCGTATTTTCAAAGTTGAACCATATGACCAGTAACCCAGCGGTACAAGGCGGAATGGTGTCCTAGAACAGGTGGGGTGGGTAAGAATGACACTTTTCCCCAAAACACAAACAGGGCACTTTTTTAAAAGGCAAGTTTGAACATCTCCTGCATTATCTGAATTCAGCCACAAGCCCTATTCCTGCAATAAAACAGACGGGAGAAACATCCACATCCAACATAATTGCCATTTCTATCAATTGTTGAGTGACAGAAAGACACCCAGGCGGAGTCCCGGGCACATGCAGGTGCCTTAACAGGAGCCTTCAGAACGACAGTTTGAAGCCAGGAGGAGCCACGGAGCGTAGGGGACGATGTGGCTCCGGGCCGGAAAGCCGCCCTCCAGAAGGCCCCCCATTGCTGTCAGGAGGCCCGTTGTAGACCCTGGAGGTACCCGAGTCTGGAGGAACACTGTGGAGCATGCTCCTGCCCCCCTCCACCCACCATGTCTGCGCCTCACCCCCTCCGCCAGGTGCCCCCTCCTCTACTTCACAGAAACACTTGGACTGGTAGCATTTCTGGGGTTTTTTTGTGTTTTTGTTGTTGCTAAAATATCTACCAAGTGTGAGCCTTGCAGTGAGGGGCTCCAGGAGCCTGACCGAGAGTGGGGGTAGCTCAGAATCTGTCAGGAAGCTACAACAGCAAGACTTCCAACACCTCTGCCCTCATCTGAAATCTACTCACCCGAGAAACATCCTCACCTCGTTAGTTTATAAAAGTATCTGTGTACAAACCCTCCTAATTTTCCAAACGTGCTTTAGTCATGTCCGTAAGATCTGACTTTGCCCCTCCCCAGCAACTTCGTAGAAGCTTAGTTCCCTGACCATGGGGCACTGCGACAGAACCCCTGCAGCCTGGCCTTCCTGGTTACACCCCTTCTGCCCAGTTTAGTGGGGCCAATCTGGTTTGCTAAACCTCCATGCAAGCCTTAGTTCTAGTCCAGTCTGATCTTGAAGAGAAGAGCAATTGATACCCAGGACCAAAAGGAGACCCACCCATAAATGTATAGTAACTAAAATTAACACACATCATACCTGAAAAAACAGCAGGTGTCCCAGTGAGATCAGCGCGGAAGACCAGCGTGTGGTTGGCCAAGCCGCAGGCGAGCCACCGTCCGTCCCCTGCTTAAACACGGTAAGAGAGAGCCCTGTAAGACCACACCGTCCGTCCCCTGCTTAAACACGGTAAGAGAGAGCCCTGTAAGACCACACCGTCCGTCCCCTGCTTAAACACGGTAAGAGAGAGCCCTGTAAGACCACAGCTCACAGGAGTACACTTGCAACAGGTAAATATAGAATCTGTAGTTAACTTGACGTTCGTTTTGTCAGGTTGTGAGGGAGCCTAAAACAGCACTTGCTCAATGGCTAACCACCATACTTTGAGGGTCCACCAGGTGGCATCCCCCAGGATGTCCTTTAGAGAGGACCTGGGAGTTAGGAGCCACAGGGCTAGTCAGAGTCAGCACGGGGTTCTGAACCCAGAGAACCCTAACCCCCAGGGCACCCTGCCTCCCATCAACAGATTTTAAGACACATAGTATTCAGCTACGCAAGAATATTTAAACCTATCCCTAACACAGGGCAGAACTAAGTTACAGACACCCCCCCATGATTTTCCAACTCGTGGAGCTCCTACTTTATTTCTAATCATATCATACAATCACATGATCATAAATAAGCAAGACTCTCTCACACCACAAAGGTACTTTACTGATGATACTATGTATCTTATTTCCCAAAATCACTCAAACATGCTTTGGCTAAACTTACATGAAAAACGAAGGGAACTTAGCATAGTTGGAAGTAATGAAACCTGCAGGAATGCCCTCAAAATGCTGAGGGGTGGCCTTCTAGCCACCGGACTGAGGGCAAACACATCTTCTCACCTCCAGGTATGTCTAGAAACCAGAAACAACGTGTGCTTCTGAACAAAGAGCTCAGATCGCAGAGCCACCTGGACGGGAGCTGCTCCCCACTTCCTGCAAACTCACTTAGGAAAAGTGCTGAAGGCCCAGAAAAGAGTCTGGCAGAGGCATTTCAGCGCGCTTGAGAGAACATGGCCGTCACCAGCCCAAGACGCACTGGGCCTGCAGGAGAGGCTCCATCTGAGGAGGGATGGTGACCACACAGGACACTGAGGTAGTCCGCCCTGAGTGGTCTCCTCCACCGTCTGCGAACCAGCCCCCCACCCCCTCGCGGCTCCCTCCAACACTACAGAGGAGAGGGTCACACACACAGCACAGAGCTGGCCGAGCCTCCAATTCCAAATCCAGGAGCTCCCGTCTCCAGCAGCGGCCGGCGCGAGCGGGAATGCCCTAACGCCAGTACGCTCAAGGGCAACGTGAGCTTTGATTTTAATCCAGACTCAAACAATGCCAGAAAACTTCACGCAACCAAGATTTTTAAAGCTCTATTTACGACGGGACAGTGGCAGTTGAGGGAGCCTCGGAAACACAGCGAAGGGCGGCCCCGGGCGCGGCGTACCTGAGTACTGGACGCAGCTCGCAGCGGCCGGCCCGTGCGCGAGGACACGCTGCTTGTGGACTTTGGTTGGCGGAGAACTCTCCAAAGGGTATTCCTCACTGGAAGGAACATCAGAAAGATGAAAATCGAGAGAGTTCAGAGTGAGATGAGAAATAAAACAACGGACTAGAAATGGTGGATTCTCCCCTATTTACATGTGCAATTTCATTCTATCCAACTTAAATATATATAAATACACACAGAGCCATGAATAACTCTGTAAAATGCACTTCCGCTCCATTTTCAGTACAAACTGTCAAGGATTGCTCATGTTCACCATACACTGAAGTGACTCTGTGAGGACTGGCGAGAGAAGACATCCTGCACTTCCCGGTCTCGCACTCTCTGTGGGCGGCCATCACACTAAGTTCTCTAGTAATCTACAGATGGCTTATATCTGCCGTGAGAAGAACCACATCCCCAGGCTGTGAGCCAGACCATGGCGGCTTGCGGGAAAGGACCGATGGCCGGGACCCGCGCAGGGGCAGGCTGGCTGGAGTGGGTCCTCCCACTGAAGGCATCCATCTCTTGAGGCAAAATCTCCTCAGTGTTCACGTTCAGCATCTGGTTTGGCAGCCTCTGAGCGGCAGCAAGGCCACGGGCCTCCTCCCTGGTGCCCATGTGGCCCCCACAGCCCTCCCACCTCAGCGGAACCACCTGTCACGCAGCGTTGCTGCGCGCTTCGGGCAATGTGGAAAGGCGCCAGGCACACAGCAAGGGCAGAAAAAGAAAGTAGCTGTGAAGACAGGCTGTTGTAAAAGCTGGAAGTTACTGGTGACAAGTTACACATTTATTCACACCTTTAGAGGCCGTACAAGCTGGAAAGACTGGCCTTGCAAGCCTGCCCCAGGCAGCACCATCCGTCCAGAGTGAAATCTGGTAGGTGTTTGGAGGAGCCTTTCCCTGAGGAACACTGGCCTGTGTCCGGGACGTTGTTTGGGGTCCTCCCCTCACTGAAACCCCTCAACAGAATGCCCCCCAGGCCAGAAACCCATCAAAGACTACTGGCTCTGTCTGGAGAGCTGGGTTCCCGTAGGAAAAAGTCACCAAGAAGATCAGAGTTGAGCATGGCTCTTGGTGCTGCATTCCGTCCCCAACCACTGGTCTGAGGATCACAGGGTCTGAGGGCACCTGCTGGGGTCACGACCCTGCCATCCATGACCCGCTGATACAGGAGCAGCGGAGAAGGGCAGGAAGAGCATCAGGACGTAGGAGAAACGTCACAAGACTGGGTAAAACCAGCATTCTCTGTGCTGTGGACGGGAGCAAGTGACATTTCAACACCACAGCCTGGAATCTCTGTCCAGATGAGGTCATCTCCAAGTGTGGGATGGGGAGGGTCCTGGAGGGCCCCCCACACACCTTCCCATCCAGGAACATGGGGCCTGGGGACCGGCAGGACTGGCCACAGTCCCACACACGCTGTGCAGCACCCACGGGACAAAAAGCACGTCCAAGTCCATGCGCTCAGCTCGGGCCTGTAGCCCTGTAACTGCTCACATTCTTCTGTCCAGTTATTACCTAACAAACTTATCAAGAATGACCCATCATCGACCACAACACTTTCTAAAACAGAATTTTAACAAAAATTAATATTCCTAAGTTGTTAAGGTGGTAAAGATAGCAACCTGCCTGAAAAAGGGTTAATAAGGAAGAACTGAATGTGACCAAAAGGGCATGTATTTACAAGTGATGCACGCACACTGAAGCACATGTGCCCATACATACACGCAGACTCACAAGCTCGCACACCCATTTGAAACAAATTCACTTAGAGTATTCAAAAGGTCTCTCCAAATTACACATTTACTTCGGGCAAACTAGTAACGTACCACCTGTGACGGGCCCTACGTGGTAAAGAGCGGTCACCGCTGCTCCTGGTGTTGGTCTTTGGTGAGAACAGAGTTACGCTGTGGAAAGCAAACACGTTACCCTCAAAGACTACAGTTCCAAGCTTCTTAAGAGACCTGTATTTGCAGCAAAATATACATATATATTTAAATATATTAATGCTTCAGTGCCCCATGCTGGAAATACACTGAACATTCAATTACTTCAACTGTAACCAACTTCCCTCCCACTTACACATCTGCAGTGGCATTCTTGGGACAGTGTCTCCTTTTGGAGAATGAAAATAAAGGATCACAACAGAAATTGAACTGCATTTACAGACGTTATTTGTGAACCTACTCAGAAACAGAAGTGAAATCACTCGGAAGTAATGCTGAATCCTCCCTTTAATAAAATCAAATTATCGAATGTTGGCAGTAGCTGAACAGTACTGGCCTGTTTTTCAGATGAAGAAACAAGACCCCAGAGATTCCGGGACACAGAGTGCCGAGCCCCAGGGGTGCATGCTGGACAGCCACACTCCCACCCCCCACCTGCACCCAAGCCTCTCGGAGCAAGCAGCACACTCGGCATCAGGCCGTGCCCAGAGCCATCAGGACAAGGGGCAGGAGCGGGTGGCCCGGCCGTGAGCCACAGCCAGGGGCTCTGCATTTGCCGCAGGATCCGCAAGACCCCTGGGTGCTGAGGAGGGGCTGGGGCCCAGATGAGGGAGGGTGGGAGAAGAGGGCTCAGGTGTACTGAACCCTACCTCTATGTCCCAACATGAGCGACCTATGAGCCCATTTACTCACTGTGGTGTGGACGCATACCCAGACGACTTCACTTTGCTGTGGAAAACCAGGGGCTGGTCCTTAATGGTGCTCCGCATGGCTGCATAAAATGAGTGTCAAAAGTAGCAAATACTGAACATGACAAGAACAAAGTTCCTTGAAAACAGAAAAGTTCACACAAATGGAATGAGGTTATTACCTATAAACTTAAGAGGTCTCATACCTGATGCCAAACCAACCACTACCAGCAAAGAAGGTCACATCAAGGGCATTAAAAGCATAAGAAAACAACAAGACAATGTTTTTCTCATTCCTCAAATGATACTGAATTGCAGTATGTTCAATGCCACATATTTCAAATACTCTGGATGAACATGTCAGCGCAAGGTGTAAAAAAACAGGCCCCACACAAAGCCCGGTCTGTCTGAAATTCTGTCCACGGGACGCTAAAGACCAGCTATCAGGAGCAATTCGCTCCATAAATCTGTGACAAATACATCTTTTCTACAAACAAGAATAGCAATGATCTTAACTCAAATTCCTCGTTTATACTCTTTTTTATCATAAGATAGAATAATAAGAAAGATAAACCACTAAAACATAATTACATCAGCACCTTTTAATGGCAATAAAACTTATTATCCTATTTTTAACCTAAGTCTTCCACAACACTGCAGACTGATAAAAACTCTGACATTGCATGAACTTACCACAAATATTTATAAATCTCAAAAATTCTCTCAGATGAAATAAAATTCTGCCAGAATTATTTATATTTACATACACTTAATACTTGGTATCCAATAGAATATTCTGTACAATAGTATAAAATAACTTTAGAAAAATGGATAATTGTATAATATTGAGTTATTTTTAAAATAGTTCTTTTTTTTTAAACAAAGAAATTTAGTTCAGTTTCTGACACTATTTCAAACCTGTAACCTGGACCATATTCCCATCAAAAACCAAGTGAAACTAATGAGCAAATCACTAAAATGACATGTATGTGACCAGGAACTGGGGACGCATCCCGGCTTACACAAGGCAGATCCCCCCCGGGGGAGGCAGGCTCCTCAGGGGAGACCTGGAAATAAAACTGTACCCAGAAAACCTCTCTCCACCTCAATGTCAAGTGAAGGAGAAAAAAAATCTCCAAGAAAAATAAAGCCAACAGTAAAGTATTTTCAGGATCAGGTAATAAGGTTGCAGGTGCATTAGTGTATTGATTTTCAGAGGGTCTTGAAATTACTAGAATAAAGTTCATGAATATGTAAATGCATATTATTTAAATAAATGCCTTAAGCATTAAAGTAAAGCAATTCTTCATCACAGATATTTCTTATTTCTATATGCTTTCTGCAAGTAGAGGGATGTAAATTTTTAGAATATAGGATAGCTATAAATCAATCATTTTCAGTAATTTTCCGTACAAATGTTTTTTTAAACAAGACATAAAACCGTCATAAAAAAAATCAACACTTTGATATTTCACCACTCTCTGGATACAGAGAAATTATAATCTCTGTAATAACCTTACTATTTATTTAATTGTTCTTATCAAAGATTTTGTTCTACACATCATTTAGCTGTGACGCATGGTATATCATATACCCCATCTGAATAAGATGATCCATACTAGCGAAAAATGAAAAAAATCCATTTTTAAGGGTAAATCTAAACAAAACATATGCAAGAACAAAAGCTAAAGAAATGAGTTCGGTAAAAAAAGAAGAAGAGAGAATCATGGGTCTCATTTCACAACAGATTTCCGCATGGAGGTGCGCTGTGAAATTATACTCCTGAAATGTAAAGTCGCCCACATGTGGCTGATGAAAGTAGCTGGCCACACTTACAGGGAAAAGACAGATTACATCACTAGCCACGTAACATACAGATTTCATCCCACAAGTAATTCTCCTTGAGTAAAAATATACTTAGAACTTCAGAATATTATTCCAACTGTTAGCAATGTAATTAATATTTGTTAGTCACAAGGTTTCCAAATAATTTTAATAGAAGCATATACATAACATAAAATTCTTTTTGGTATTAAGAAAATTATTCAAAAAGACTTTTTACATTATGCAACAATATGAAAGTACTTAATACCAATTAACTGTACACTTAAAAATGGTTTAAAATGTTAAATTTTACATTATATATATGTTACCACAATAAAAAAAATATACACAAGAAACAAGAAATAAATGAACAAAACATGTTTTTAAAAAGAATATGAAAAACAGACTTTTACCATATCAATAAAGTATAAGATCATAATATACACCTAGTAAAGCCTCTCCACTTTCAGTAACACACGGACATAGGAATGGACAATTCTCTGAGGAAGCTGCTATTTAAATAAGGACTGGTAGCTGACTTCCTGCTGAGCAATCCTCTCAGCTGGGTTTTCAGACTGAAGGGGAGGGACGGGGAGCAGAGAGAGACAGAGCAGGAAGGGTCAGAAGAGCAGGAGAGAGCCGCAGCTCAGAAACCCAGCAGGGGTGATCCAATCCCCAGGGGACCTGGCCAGCAGTGACCTGGGAGGGTGGCAGTCGGGGGTTCTGCACTATCTTTCCCAGAAGGACAGTCAAGGATTTCAGAGGGTCTCACAGAGAAGGGAGGGGACAGCTGGACACAGGGGCCCACCTGGGCAGGAGGAAATCTGTAGGAGAGGAGAGCCTGGAGGTCCTAGCAGGGGGGCACTCCATCCTACCCAGTCCTTCCCTGTCCAGGAGCTGGGTCTCTCACCAGAGATGGAGATAAAAGCAGACCGACTGAGCACCTCTATTGTTTTTTAATTAGGTCAATAGAGGCTTAACAAGACTGATTAGGACACTGAGTTGGTCACTGAAGGGAAAAAAAAAATCATTATCAATGATTCTTACAATGGAAATAAATGGAATGTAATGATGTCTATCATCTTAAAACAGAAGTTAATTTTAAAATCATTTCTTTGTAAAAAGCAACATGTGAATTTGTTTTCTGCTTATAATAAAACAGTAAGAAAAATTTTTGAGGCAATCGGGAATAATTTATATGGGCTGGCTAATACAAGAATTACCATTGGTTTTGATATAATGACGTCACAACTAGGTAAGCAAATGTCCACATGTTTTATAAATGCATGCTGAAGTATACAGGGGAAAAATAACATGATGTTTGAAAATTATTCAGCAAAGAGAGGCAAGAAAAGATTGCTCCCATGATAAATGACTAAGCATCCCTGGGTACCACTGCTCTTCTGGCCACGAGAAACATCAGCATTTTTTTTTTTTTTTAAGATTTTATTTATTTATTTGACAGAGAGAGAGATAGCGAGAGAGGGAACACAAGCAGGGGGAGTGGGAGAGGGAGAAGCAGGCTTCCTGCGGAGCAGGGAGCCCGATGCGGGGCTCGATCCCAGAACGCTGGGATCGTGACCTGAGCCGAAGGCAGACGCTTAACGACTGAGCCACCCAGGCGCCCCGAAACATCAGCATTTTTAAATATTTCTGAATTCCTCTTAATTCTACCCAATTCAGGAAAAGAAACATCTAGCACATTCCCTACCACAAACAGCATGTAAAACATACGTGAAAGGCAGCGAAATGAAGGAACACCGGAAGGGAGGAAACACTAAATTTTCATGCTGACAAACATGAATTCACAAAGTAAGAGAGTGGTGCCAACCAGCACGGGGCCGAAGGGCAGCACCAGCTTTGTATACTGATATCCCAGAGTACATTATACTAACCGGACTGTCTCTGCGGAGCCGGCTGCGTCCTGTTTTCCTCAGCAGGTCTGAAGTGCAGTGGAGAGGTGGAGAGCACATGGGCACTAGGGTAGAGACACAAAGTGCACCAGGAGAGCAGACTCACATACTGGCCTCTTAGCGAGGAAATGTACATTTTAAGGACAGTCCCAAGCGATTAGTAATTCATGTACATATGGGTGTGCAATGTTTGGAAACAAGCTTACTCTTATCCTTCTAAGAAATATTTTTTAATATTATTAATAAAAGTGCTATTTCATAATTTACATTCTATCCTGAAATACAATAGTTTTGCATTAAAATAAACTATGAATCATTTAGTTTTAAACAATATAGAAGCAATACCATGAGCAATCATCTCTTTCAAACAGAGTTAGTACAGTTGGGAGTTTACTAAACTTTACTTTTCTTTCTTAAGATCAAAAGGAACCGAAAGTCCCCCGGCTGGTGAAGTTGCAGGTGTATACCCCACTGAGGAAGACCGTACCGAGGCAGCACGGACAGGTCCCTTCCCGCGCTGTGGCCCCGCTGAGACCTCACCAGAGCAGCAACATGGATTTCCAACAAGGCGATCTTACGGCCACACAAGGACGTGAGCAAGCAGACGGCCTGCACGGACAGTCAAAGTGAACACACAGGACCCCACGGCAAGCGCAGCCTCAGTAATGACATTAGCGGTGACGCTGCAGCTGCACGTGGCACCGTGTGCCCAGCAACATGCCGCCTGCCAACCGTACGGCCCCCGGGGAGCGAAGTGGCATACAGCACAAGCACAGAGAGCTGCATTCTGCAGGACTCACCTTCTCATCCCCGGCTCTGCTCATCACTGCACATGATCCGGCAACTTGAATGCTGAGGCTCCTGAAATCTTCGTTTGCAGCAAAGAGAAACAAACCAGCGCTGCTGACGGGATAAGTGGAGGGAACCACCCACTCACGGACACATCTCTGCACACAGGCCTGTGCTGGGGGCTGGCAGGTCTCGAGCAGCGAGGCCCTTACAAGAGCCCTGCCCCCGGAGCAGCCCCGAGTCACGGAGAAGCAGGCGCCCACAGAGACCACAGACCCCGTGCGCGGTGTAGCCTCAGGGGGAGCAGGGAGAACAGAGCTCCCGGGGCAGGTTCAGGTGAACCTTCAAGGGCCAGCAGGAGGAGAAACGGGAGCTCTGCTCTGGAGGGTTCGGGCAAAGTCCCGCAGGTGATGAAGAGGCACAGTGACTTCCCATGAGGATGGAGGCATGGGCTGGCCCAAGCTAAGAACTCAGACTCTGTCCCCAAAGCGCAGGGGCCTTAAAAGAGAAAGAGGGAGCTTGCATTTACAGGTGACCTTGGCTGCAGTGCACACAGGGAGGGCGGAGGAGGAAGCGTGAATCATGCCTGCATTTCTGGCAGGGGCAGCTCCGTGCACGGTGGTCATGGAACCTGAGGACAGGAACCAGGGTTGGACAGGAGGGTGCCCCAGCTCAGTTCAAACAAGTTGAGTCTGACAAGCTGATGAGGCCGTCCAGTCACCCAGTCACGGTGTTAAGTCTCCAGTGGGAAATACTGACCGGGTGGACTTAAGAATCCTTGGTAGGAGCTTGGGACAGATGCGGGAGTGCTAAAGAGAACAAGTGTCCCTCGGGGCCCTGCACACACATGGAAGATGGGAGGACTGGGGACCAAGGGAAGGGAGACCCACCAAGAGGTAGGAGTGGACTCAAAGCGTGTCCTTGGGATCCCGTGCACAAGAGGCTGCCCATGGCCCGTCTGCACATTCTGATGACTAGGCTTTCTACACCAAAAGGGTCACTCTCCCAGATGCCAGAGAAAAAGATTAATTGAAGTTACATGAAATTTATATCAAAGATGATCTGAACTTTGATCTTACCCTTGTAATGTAAAACGGCTTCCAGTTCAAAGTTTGCCAAGTTAAATATGAATAAGCCAGCTGAGCTTCCAATCCACAAGCATGTGGTATTCTCAGAAGAAAGACTAATTTTAAAGGAAAAAGAGAAAACGTCCAGCTGGTCTCCCTCCTCAGGCTCCCATCCCACAGAGCGCCACGGAGCGGGCCCTCCTCAAGCTCTTGTAGGCAGCCGGCTCTTGGCATTTAGGATCTATAACTATCCTCGACTAGGCTGGTATTTCGGGTTTCCTGGACACCTGCTGTCTGGCGAAGACAAGTACTAAACAACCACAACCAGATCCCAACTCGACTGTGATCTGCAAGGTTTTCCTTTCTCTGAGGCCACAGGACTCTGCTCAGGTGGGCATCCCTGTGAGAGGGGCAGCGTGGCACCTGCAGGTCCTTCCACGCAGTGTCTGGAAAGGAGGAAACCAGCTCAACAGGAAACAGACGAAAGTAGCAGAGCCCATGAAAGGGCAAACGCAGCTCTGCTTTCTCTTCTATTTTCTGATATACAAACTAGATAAACATTAATAAAGGGACCACTAAGCCCCTCTGGCTGTGCCAGACCTGGGACTCTGAGCAGCTCTCGGCGCCCTCTCTCCCACCTTCCTCTTGGTCCCCTGAGGCCTCTGACCACCCTGACTTTCTGGGCTCATTCTCAGGCCCTCGTGCTCCCACAGCCGTCCCCAAGTCAGCCAAACAACTGCACCCCAGGGGAGGAAGCCCAGGCTGATCCTCAAGGAGCTCCAGCGCAGGTCATCTCAGATGCCTGTTCCCGCGCGGCCTGCGTCGAGGGGCAGACCCAGCAGGGCACCTGTGCAGAGACCTGGCCCACAGCACAGCCGCTCCCCTTCCCATCCCCACCTTGTCCAGGGAGGCCAGAGGCTCGTCCCTCGTTGTCCCTAGAGCTTTCTGTACTCAGTAGTTAAAGCCATCATAGTATATTTGAAATGTCTGATGTAGGGCACAGATGGGGGAGGTTTAGAATGAGTTATGATTACATCCCCCTTTACCTTATTACAGAGTCAAGATCTGCCTAGACTTTGGTGAGCAAAATTAAAAACAATTTCATTTCTTTTATCAAACAGACTTAAAAGTAATTGACCAAGTTTACCGAATATGCAATCCTAAAAACACTTAACAGTTATTATTACTTAAACAGACAAAAATACATTGGCTTTATTTTAATCATTCTTAAAAAGTGAACCTAACTTAAGAGGCTTTCCTCAATGGTGTTGGACAAGTTCATCATACTCACCACCCACACTCGGCAGGGAGAACGAGGGACAGATCACATGGCCGCAGCCCCAGGACAGGGAGGCTTGCTTCAACCTCCTCTCCTTTCTCCAAGCCGTCTGTGCAGGGACGCCAACCCTCTTCTAGGAACAGAATTACTGATAATCTGAGCTATGGGATTAAAATGGTCCGGAGAGTTAAAGGCAGACAGTTGGCAGCATGGGATATTGTAGGAAATAACATGTGGGCTAGAATAACTCGATCAGATCATGAGTCAAGGAAAACAGCCAGGCTTACACGCGATAAGAACAAGATTATAGGGACGCCCGGGTGGCTCAGTCGGTTAAGCGTCTGCCTTCGGCTCAGGTCATGATCCCGGGGTCCTGGGATCGAGCCCCGCATTGGGCTCCCTGCTCTGCGGGAAGCCTGCTTCTCCCTCTCCCACTCCCCCTGCTTGTGCCCCCACCCTTGCTGTGTCTCTCTCTGTTAAATAAATTTTTTAAAAAAATTTAAAAAAAGAACAAGATTATAAATGCAGAGTAGTCCCCATACATGAGGCCTGTCAGGAAGAAAGGTGGAGTTCCAAGCACACCTAGACTTTAACTCTGTTCCTAAAGCAGGATGAGGTTCACTTCCTAATTAACGGCACTTACACAAGAAATAATGAAAGCCAAGATTTAAAGCATTAGGAAGAAAACAGATACATTGGATAAAGGTAATTTCTGACCTTCTTTCAACAGAAATAGCTTAAAGCCATCTATGAAAAAAAAAAAAGACACAAACTAAACCAAAAGGAAGAAGAACAGTGATGAGAAGCTTGAGGGCAGCAGGGAAAAGACACATCTGCTGTAAGGAAACTTAAGTGATGGCGCGTGCCCACAAGAGAGTAAGAAGGGATGGCGCGTGCCCACAAGAGAGTAAGAAGGGATGGCGCGTGCCCACAAGAGAGTAAGAAGGGATGGCGCGTGCCCACAAGAGAGTAAGAAGGGATGGCGCGTGCCCACAAGAGAGTAAGAAGGGATGGCGCGTGCCCACAAGAGAGTAAGAAGGGATGGCGCGTGCCCACAAGAGAGTAAGAAGGGATGGCGCGTGCCCACAAGAGAGTAAGAAGGGATGGCGCGTGCCCACAAGAGAGTAAGAAGGGATGGCGCGTGCCCACAAGAGAGTAAGAAGGGATGGCGCGTGCCCACAAGAGAGTAAGAAGGGATGGCGCGTGCCCACAAGAGAGTAAGAAGGGATGGCGCGTGCCCACAAGAGAGTAAGAAGGGATGGCGCGTGCCCACAAGAGAGTAAGAAGGGATGGCGCGTGCCCACAAGAGAGTAAGAAGGGATGGCGCGTGCCCACAAGAGAGTAAGAAGGGATGGCGCGTGCCCACAAGAGAGTAAGAAGGGATGGCGCGTGCCCACAAGAGAGTAAGAAGGGATGGCGCGTGCCCACAAGAGAGTAAGAAGTGATGGCGCGTGCCCACAAGAGAGTAAGAAGTGATGGCGCGTGCCCACAAGAGAGTAAGAAGTGATGGCGCGTGCCCACAAGAGAGTAAGAAGTGATGGCACGTGCCCACAAGAGAGTAAGAAGTAAACCCCCCCTTTCCAGCGGAGCATCCGCTCCTTTTGCGATGCGGTGTAGATACCAGAGTGAGGCGTGGCCACGTGGAAGCTACTGTGGGCAGACAGAGAGGACTCCAGCAGAGATGGGGGCCAGCCCAGGTGGGCTGGGGGCCTGGCCCAGGACAACCATCAGAAGCGGGGAAGCGGCTGCTCTGGGCTGGGGGGGCGCATGCTCTCCTCATCAGCGGACCTCACCCCCTGCACACAGGATGAGCTTCACTGCCACCCCACCCCACCCCACCCTCCCTCACAAGAGCCCCCTGGTGCTGGTGCATGTCTGAGGTCAGATCCTAGACTTCTCCCAATAGGAACTGTCCCTGCCCTGCGCTCTCTTCAGTTCACCTAACACAGGACCCTGGCAGGCTGCTCAGGTGCCCTGTGGGCAGGGGCCGCATGCGCAGGGGCCCCGGGGGAGGGTCTGCGTGATGTTACCTGGTAGCCTGGACTCAACCCTCCTGAAGAAACTCTCTCTCTTCTTCTTTAGGTCAACTCGGGTCACACAACGATAATGATGTCCTTCAACCAAACTGAAGACCCAAAGCTGGAAAGGCCAACAGGGCACAGACCGCGAGTCTGCCATCACAGGGCACAGGTGAACGCGAGGTACAAACCCAAGGAGAAAGATGGGTGTGGTGCCCGAGACAAGCCCCGCAGCCTGAGAGCCTGCTTGGGCCCTTCCTCTGCCCGTCGGACGCTCCCTTGCCCTTCCGGGCAGACACCGGTGCAGACGCGCCCTCTGGCTTATAAACCACTGCCCCAGAGGCGTGTGCTCTGGTCCCCCCGGGCCCAGGCCAGGCTCTCTGAACCCAACACCACGAACACACAGCTGCAAACACACAGTAAGGGCAGCCACCCTCGTCAAAAAGAAAAATAAAATTTCTTCCAAAAATACATCTGTGATATTGTGATTTATAACCATAAATACATGTCTTTGGACTTCCTGTTTCCAGCACAGACCTCTTAAAACCCTAGGAACTTCCTAAGTGTTGAGAGTGACAAATGTGTCTTTTGTTGTGTTAATGAGGTGACTTCTGGAAAGCCCCTTAGGGTGGGGGCAGGTTTCCAGGGGAACCAGTCACGTGATTAGAGGCCCTGAACTTTCAGTCCCACCCCCTGACCTCCGGGGAGGGGTGGGGGCTGGAGGTTGGGTTCAGTCACCAATGGCCAATGGTTTCATTAATCATGCCTACATACTGAGGCCTCCATGAAAACCCAGCTCCCAGGTTGGTGAACACGTCCACCATCCACACCGGGAGGGCGACCCTCCCAAACCTCGCCGTATGTGCCTCTCCATCTGGTACTCGTCTGTGTCCTTTATCACATCCTTTAACAGACTCGTCAACTGGGGGCACCTGGGTGGCTCAGTCGGTGAAGCGTCCGACTCTTGGTTTCGGCTCAGGTCGTGATCTCAGGGTCCTGAGGCCAAGCCCCACACTGGGCTCCCAGCTCAGCACGTTCGGTGGGAGTCTGCTTGGGATTCTCTCTCCCTCTGCCTCTGCCCCTCCCGCTCGTGCTCGCTCTCTCATTCTCTCAAATAAATAAATAGATCTTCATGAAAACAGACTGGTAAACTGGTGAATAAGCGTTTCCCTGAGGTCTGCAGGTCGCTCTAGCAAATCCGTCAAACCCGAACGGGGGGTGTGGGTCCCTCCGGTCTGCGGCCGGGTTGCACAGAACCTGGGGGACCCGCAGACCCACTGCTGTGGTCGGCGTGTGAAGGGGACGCCGTCTCCCGGGCCTCGGCCCCTCGCCTGTGGGGGCTCCAGGCAGACAGCGTCAGAACTGGGTGCAACCGTAGGGCACCCGGCTGGCGTGCCGCAGGCTGCCCGGTGTGGGGGGGACACCGCACGCGTGGGGTGACCCGAAGGGCCAGAGGCGAGGTGTTCCGTGTGAAGGCAAAGGACACTCACACAGGAGCGAGAACTGCATTATTTCCTAACAGGGTGTCTTGCCCAAATTATCTCAACAGCAACTTTTTAAAAAAGAGAACAGTATCCATGCTTTGTGAATACACCTGAATTGCTCACCTAAAAAAAGTAAGTTTTGAAAAAAAATCAAGTTATCTTCAAATTTTTCAAACTGTATAAAGTGGGCTCTTCTGATGGCTGTGGGCGGGCGCGTGTGAGTGTGAGCCCCACCCCGATGCCCAGGCCCCAAAAGGAATGGCTCGACTGCTGGGGTCGACAGTTTCTCCCAGTCAGAAAGAATACAAGGGAGTGTTGGAGCAGAGACCTCTCTGCAGGCGTTCACATAGTCATGATGGTGTTTAGACCTGGAACTGAAGTCTGTGCTTCCCTCACCTGGCCGTTTGCGCATCCCGTCACCAGCTGCCGGCTCTCTGCATCGATGAGGAGACTCAGGAGAGGGGAGGCTATAAACGGAATACACAAATATCTATCTGTAAATACTTAAACTGAAAAGTATCCGAGTTTTACTTACAATATTTTTTTTAGTCAAGTCTGAACTATCCTGAAATAATTTCTTCACCAGGAAATAGAAACCGTAAGTGCGTACACATTCTGAGAACCCGCGTGCGCGGGAAGGTAGCGAAGCTGTCCCACGTGAACGGCCTGGGGCAGCCCCCCGTGGAGGTGGGAGCCTGACTAGCACAGTCCACGCGGCGCCACTGAGGCCCAGCAGCTCCGTCACCCACACCGTAAAAAGCCCTACCAGCCAGTAACCATGACACTTGTAACAGAAGTAACACGTTTATGGGATTAGTCAGGAAAACAGCAATTAAATGATGCCTACTGTTTAAATTGTTGCCTAGAATGTCATTTAAAAGTTATTCTGAATCTAAACCGTCAAGAATTCAGAAGGAAAGTTAAGATAAATGGACATTTAAAGACACCGCGTGTCCTAAATAAACTATAAATGACATCAAAATCAAGTTAGTAATTGTTTTCTTGACAGTCAAATAATAATTCCACAAATTAATTTCAGGAAAATAATTCCAAGGTAATTCCAAGAAATGTGGTTTGTCCCTGAGGTGGATGAATGTCTTCGAGTTGATAAAACACCCTACTCAGCACATGGATGAGTGATGTCAGGAAGGATGCTGAATCTCTGAGAAGTACAACCGTATCTGCTCCAGGTCACAAGCACCTGCACGTTCGCAAAGCTGTATTTCTGTGTGAGTCACCCCAAGAAAGGGGCTCCCTGTGCAGAAGGATGTGCACCAGGAGCATGGGAACACCGGCCAGGAGGTGTGTGGAGACCTACGTGACCTGTTGTAGGGACTCACGGCCAGACACACAGTTTGAGCAGAGGGCACAGGCACTGAGAGCTCAGGGCCGTGCAGAACTTCCTGCCTAAGCACAGCCTCGGATCCACTGGGCAGATGCACCCTGCAGAGGCCTGGCTCCGCACCTGTTCCTGGGGACAGCGGGGAGGGGGGGGGGGGCAGCATGTTTCTTCCAGCCCACCAGTATGCTTTTCAGACTGCAAGCATATGCTTAATTGTAAGTTAAAACCTTCAAGAAATGTACCTGTTAAGTGAATCCTTACAAGGTGTAGATGGGAGGGAGACCCTCAGACCCCCTTGAATGTGAGAACTCCAGCTTAAAAACACACACTGAGAGAATTTGACTCCACAAAGCCCACCGACAAAACAGACATACAAGTTTTTAAAGTTACCTGTTAACACTGACGAGTTGTAGATTAATGATCCCATATGATGATCCCAAACCTTTGGAAAGACACATGTTTCTTCAGAAGAGATATAAATTTTTTTCTGATCTACATTCCTGATGTAGCTTGAACTAATACTTCTACTCGGTTACAAATTAATTCGTGTGAATGGTTACCTAAAGGAGAAAATAATAAAATAGGTATATAAATAATAAAACTGTAGAAACACAACAAAAGATTTCAGAATCATATGGGGAAAAGCTAGCATTCCCAGCAGTAAGGACCTATGGGTTTGGGAGACCCAAGCCAGGGCTGCAGACATCCCCACAGCCATCGACGCTGCCGGGGGAGGTGCACGGCCACAGTCACTGCCGTCTACTGCCAAGGGCGAGGGCCTGTTTCCGGACACGCTCCGGCGCTTTCCAAACTCAGCTCCCATCTCAAAATCCCCATGAGACAAGGGGCACCCTCCCTTCCATCCAGGCTCAGCTCATCTGTCCGCAGCAGCTGGAGGACCTGGGGCTGGGCCCGAGCAAGGGAAGAAGCAGACATTTCCAGATGACCGAGGAAGTGTTCCAGTCTCTCCTCTCCCACCCTGCAAGTGGGTGTAAACCACCCACAACTCTTCTTCCAATAACGTTGCACAAGTCCTCACTTGGTCAATAGGATAAAAATCCTAATGCTAGCTGACTGGGAGCTGGATGGGAACGGAGCTGGCATTTTAAATTAGTTTCTTCTTGGGGCGCCTGGGTGGCTCAGTCGTTAAGCGTCTGCCTTCGGCTCAGGTCCTGATGCCAGGGTCCTGGGATCGAGCCCCGCATCCGGCTCCCTGCTCAGCAGAGAGCCTGCTCAGCAGAGAAGCTGCTTCTTCCTTTCCCTCTGCCTGCCGTTCTGCCTACTTGTGCTCTCTATCTCTCTGTCAAATAAATAAATTAAAAAAAAAAAATCTTAAAATAAATAAATAAATAAATAAATTAGTTTCTTCTTAAGCTCAATTTAGTTCTGATTGAATCCTCTGATATTGGAAAATGGCTCTTCTGCTCTGGGCCCCCAGGAAACACTGCGGAGTAAATTAATGTTCTAGCTCCCCAAGGCCCTGGATTTGAGGAGGAGAGTCCCGCAGCTGACCCAAGCCCACCTGGGAATGTTGGGACACGCCCAGCTGACACCTCTGGCCAAGTTCAGGCCAGAAGTGTGGTAGAAATGAAATCACACGTATGCAGTGACCGCAGACCAGAAAGGCCTGCTCACCTGTGTCCACAGTCCTCTGAAAAGCACCTAACGCACTCCAGTGTCCACGCCCTTACCTTAAAGCTTCTGTCTTCAGACACTGAGATGATGAGATGTGTTTGCCACGGACAGAACTCAGCTGCAGTCACGGCGCCCCGGTGACCCTCCAGCTCAGCTAGTGTAGACTGCCTCTGGGAAAATTTGTGAAGGAAGATCAATAACTGAATGTTCTGGTAACTCTTGTTATTAAGAAGCTATATACATCTCACAGAAAACAGTTTCTGTTAAGCTCTACTTTATGTAACTCCCTTTTCCAAATGTGAAACTACCTGTATCTAAACCTAGAAGTTAAAATTCAGACGGCTGAGCTGGGAGGGGGCGTCAGCTGCCCAGGGCCACGTGCACAGCAGTTTTAGAGACAGAGCGACGTGACGCGGGTCCTGAGCAGCTCCACACAGCGGGCAGGCCGGTCTGCCCGCCCACACCGTGTGCAGCCCTGAGGCCGCTCTTTGCTGCGGGACTGCCCAGAACAGCTCTGCAGCCGTGTGCAGAGCATCCTAAGATCAAACAGGACAGTGTCTTCCTACTACTAATGAGCTATCCTTCCTCCAAAACCCTGGAAACCTACTCTAGCCAGGAAGCCCCAGAAGACAGTGTCGTGAGCCAGAATCACACAGCACAGATTCGGTGACCAGTCACCCCAGCAGATGTCCCTGTGCGACTCCAGGCAACTGGGATCAGGCCTGCTCTTCAACCCTGCGGCCTCCTCATACACATGCAGGAAATATACACATATCTGTATCCACACAGCAACTTAACTAAGGAGTGAGCGCTTAACCCTGGAAGACTTCCAATAATGTAACCTGAAACCCTCGACAAGCTAGCTTATGTCTCTTATCACCAGAAGATTAAAAATAAAAGGTGGGGTCATAATGTGGACAAGAACAGGGATACTCTCCAGGTTGGATGTTAGGAAATGCACGTTTCTACCCCCTCCAATGTCTGTAATATGAGATAGTCCTTGTCTATTAATAGCATTGTATCCTGGAAAACCCCTTGTTTCCTTTCGGCATTTATGGTCATGTGTTACATTAGTTTAAGTGTTCTGTATTCACTTAAAGTCTCTAAAGCCAAGTTCATCAACTGGTCACGTCCTAGTGTTCTGTGGAAAGCACTACACTTCACCAACATGCTGGCAGCCCACGTGCGTCCAGCTACTTTCCCCCGGTAAATCTCACAAGCCTGCTAAGAAGTGTGCGAAGAGTAACAGGCCAGCCATACACGGTCTGGAACAAACAACTGCCACCTCATTTCCTGTCTGCGTGGCTGAGGCCTGGCTCAGGTCCGTCACCTTCTCGTTCCGGGACATCTCATCTTCCTTCCGATGCTGACGGTGCTCAGTGTCCTCCTGGCTCATCTGTGATCCTTCTCCCAACATGAGGCTGGTGAGCTTTGCTACATGTGGTGGGTGCCGTCATGGAATCACTGAATCCCAGGACATTTCCCATCATCTGTGACCTCACTTACAACGTTAGCATTTTGTTATGTGTGAGCCTCAGGTGCACAATTTGGCCAAAAATTGCATGAACGCAGAAATGTACGCTCTGCCCCAAACTGCCTAGCGCACGGTAAGCCCACCATCAATTAATCCTCAATTAAGATTTTATGCCCAACACTCTCCCTAACCCAGATTTTTCCTAAGTAGATACAGAAAATTCCTCATAGGCAAATAGCTTTAACTGCATTCACTTGGCAAACATAAGCCAAGGCCAGGCCTTGTATGATGTCTCCAAAATAAGTCTCAAGCAGAACATGAATTCTGAACAAACAGGGGGCCTCCCTCACACCCCCGGCCCCACTCCTGCTCTCTCATGCCTGGCTGAGCCTAACTGGCTCCCGTTTCCTAGTCAGATGTGAGATTTAGAAGTCGCAGAGCCTGGAAGAGGAGACGCATATACTTAGACCAACTCCAGTTAAGAGATAAGTGAGAAAAGTACAGTTCTTGACAGAAAGCAAGCTTAGAAAAAAGAGATAAACAAAAGCACTGTGCTGGGAGGGCTTGGAGAGATCACCAAAGGAGGAGAAATCGGAGAAATAAATGTTGACTGAACACGCTTGCTTAGCATCCTGATAGCCTGACTTCATGGACTGGTGTCATGATTGATATAAAACAGTACTATCTGATTCAGGCGGCTTTCCAAGTGCAAGATAAAGATATGTCTTCCTTCATTGCCCAGTTAAAAGTACTGCTGATGAGAGGCAGGCGGGGCCCCGCTCAACTGCTAATGGGCAGGCACTGAACCTTACCTCAGTATCCAGCATAAATACTTTCCTTCCAGCACACACTGCAGCCGTGCGGTCATCTGGGCTCAACCTCAGACACAGCACCTTTCCCAGGAGGGTACCCACGACAACCCCTCGAGGAGTTAGCCCTAGACGGAGTTTCAGTGTTAGTGTCAGGTTTTCAACAGGAGTCAACAACCTTAGCATAACTGCAACAAGCCACAGGGAGGCACTGATAATGTAGCTCTCTCCTCTAAAATCACATGCAGAACAACAACGAGCTTGGATGTGACTTTGGCCCCTTGAGAGTATTAAAAACATCAAGTATAAACAGTTCTTCTGGAAGTATGTGGAACGCAGGGATCATGCATCAGAAAATGACTCAGTGTCGTCACAGATAATGGGTCTCTGGGAAGGCTGCATGTGCATACACGTGGGGGTCATACAGAATTGCCCACGGTCCCGATCCTTCCTCCTCCGTGACCAGGCCAGTGAGCTGCTCGGGCTCATGTCAGACAGGCAGAAGGCACAGGGTGCCCATCTGAGCCTCTGGGGCCTCTCTACCCCTATGAGGATGTCTCCCGGCAGGCCTGCAGGTCCAAGGTGACAACACGAGCCAATCCGCAGCCTCAAGCAGGGTCCCTCAACCAACCCACCACCATGCAGCAGGACTCAGCGCCATTGTGGTTGGGCCCTGTCCAGCAAGGCCGTGTCACCAGTGAGACCTCGAACTACAGAAGAGGAGATGTGCACATATCACTGGAGTTCTGTCTTGGCTAAAATCCCATGGTCTCCTTGCATGAATATTCACCAAGCACCTGTGTTACCCAGGCATCTCCCTGGGCACCCGGGACAGATCAGTGAACAAAGAGACAAAGTCCTGCCTTTGTGGAAAGCTTACTTGGGGTAGGGGGTGGGGGCATTTAGACACCGATAAACAGAATAAGTAAACAGGTTATGTACAACGCTAGAAGGAAGTGAACAACGAAAGAAAAAGCAAAGCACAAAAAGGGACCGGGGTCCAGGGTGGTGGTCAGAAGGGCCCACAGCAATGGAGACACTTAAGTAGACCCTGAAGGACGTGGCAGAATCCACTGTGATCCTGAGATGGAGCAGCAGATGCAAAGGCCCGGGGGCAGGACTAGGCCTGGGCTGTTCCTTGAGACTGGGGCTTCGGCTGGGGGTCCCATAGCTTTGTCAATCCCTAGTCTGCATGAGGTAGGAAGGCACTGGAGGGTTTTGGGCAGAAGGGTGGCATACTCAGACTCCAGTTTTCCAGGGACCCCTGGCTGCTGAGTGAGAGCAGAGCACTGGGCAAGGCGAGCAGGAGGGGCCAATGCAGTAACCCTGTTGAGTGATCCCAGCGGCCTGGACTGCAGGGCAGCGGCCAGGGCAACAGTGAAGACAGGTGTGAGGAGCGTCCAGAGTTTGGTTCCATTTCTCAGGGAAAGCAGACGGAACCTGGGTTCAGTTGGATGTGGAGGTGTGGAGCGAGGCTGAAGCACAGTGCTATGGTTTCTGACCTGAGCTGCTGTGGGGAGGTGGGAGGCAGGTGGGGGAAACGCGACCAGGACAGGTAAACCTGCAGTGCTATCAGACACGCGCATGGAGATGTCCAGGTGCAGTTCACACGTGAGACCACAGTCGGGAGGGAGGACTCAGTGAGACCAGACGTGGCAGCTGTCAGAGCCTGGGGTCATCACCAAAGGAGTGGTTTTTGAGGGGAAAGAAAACAAGCCCATATCCCAGTGTGAAGAGGTGGGAGAATGACATGGAGCCAGCAAAGGAGACTGGGGACAAGTGACGAACGACAGCCCCGGGTCACAGTCCATTTTCCAGTCCAAGTGCAAACACAATCATATTGGACACGAAGGCGCTCTAATCCAGCACACCTGCCCACCGAGGGCATGGAAACCAAGCCAGGCAGTGCTCCGTCCGGCCCAGGCCCTGCGGCTTCCCTGCAGCCCTCTGTAGTCCCACTGTTGGAGCGCTGGGGCACAGGACGCTGAGCTCCGCAAGGGCGCCAGACTGTGCCTCGGGCCCAGCTTCAACCCGCCCACGGACTAGACCACATGCATCCAAGTCCACACGAGTCCTCAAGGTTGCAGCCCCTTCCCACAGGGAAGGCTGCTTATTTACAAAGACCTCTGCGGGGAGTAGAAAATGAACATGTGGTTTCCTGTGCATACGTACGTGTGTGTGCCTGTGTCCATGTGTGCACACGTGCATACAGCTCTGTGTACCCTTACGTGCGTGTGCACGCACGTACTGTATGCACGCACGGAGTGTACGTGTGCACGTGTGTGCGCTATATACACACAAGGGCACACACTACACACGTGCACTGCTAGACGCATACGTGTGTGCTGTGCACGTGTGTGATGCATATGTGCACGTGTGTCCGCATGTGTGTGCGTGTGCTGTCCTGACACTGACACTGGACACTCAACTACAAATTAAATGAGATGAGGTGTAAACTATTCCATATGCTGCTGCCTAAGATCCCTTCACACCTGTTTTCTGGAGCAATCCTACGAATTCTCAGTGTAACCAATTACAGAGAGCTCAAACTCCTTAATGCGGTCCTCGCCTCACTTCTCACCTTCATCTGATAAAACTCTCTCACCCCACCGTGCTCCCACCCTGTGGACTCCTCCTCAGCTCGGCCGACAGGTTGCGTTCTTGATAGAGACGGCCCGCGCACACCCAGCACAGTGCCGCTGTCCAGCACCAGCCCTTCCACCCAGCTCCTCCTCATCCTCCAGCTCACAAGTCACCTCCCCAGAGATGACAGCACGGGAGCGCGTCCTGCCCACATCCTCCATCGACCCCTCGCCTGCCTTCTCTACTGTGCTCCCCACAACTCATAACCACTCGCTTGCCTGTCTGATGCATGTTTGCCTCCCCTCACTGTCTGTAGGGAAAGAATATTTCCACTTGCCTACATGTTTCCAGAGTTCCACAAAAATCACAGGTTTCATCAAAATGACAAAACACGTAAGATTAAAACTAATGAGCCTATCATGTCAGCTTCACACACAGCAAAGGTCAGTAGATCTGAATATAAGGTATCCTTCCCCCAAAGAACATCCAGCTTGGACATCTATCTGGTTTCAAGGTTAAAGGAGTGAAAAATTCTCCCAAGTCCCCTTATGTAACCAAGTCTATTTAAGGGTGAGTTATTCCCTTTGTACATTTTCTTAAATATATTTTAACTGTTCATTTACCTTGAAGTGCTTTCTGTCTGCATTCATCTAGAGTCCACATTATAACATAATCTCGTGATGCAGAACAGATGAGAAGCGGACTCACTGCATTTCCAAATGCCACAGCAGTAATTGGCTCATGGTGTCCTCTTAGGGTCAGAGGCTGAAGAGTTAATAGAAACAAAACTATCATGAACTACAGATAATATTTAAAGAATAAAAAAGCATAACAGCATAATCTCAACCCCAAGAAATCAAATGGATTGAATTTTTCAAATATATTTATTTCATATATTCATTTATAATTCATTTATTAAAATTCCTGTTAATGTACTACTCAGTTATTCTCTCAAGTGAACCATTTCATGGTTACCCAACATTAAGAATCACACTAGTAAAATGATGCAGGTCACCTCACTCTTCCACTTACTCACTAGTTATTAATGAAGCAAATATGTATTGCATCCTGCTACGTGCCAGAAGAATAACGGCTGTGCTGGACATTGAAGGGTAAGGCAACAACGAGGAATCCCCAAGAGGAGGGGTGCATTCGGGTCATTGGGAGACAAGGCACATGTCAGAGGCTGCTGGTGCAAGCAAGGAACACAGTGAAGTTACAGGAAGGCTGGGCACTGTGTATGGAGTTCTGATAGTGCGCTAGGAAATGGGAAGCCAGCCGAGAAAGTACAAGCAGAAGAATCTATGACAAAACTCGTTTTCAGACTTGTAACACTGCTGCAAGTACAGAAGAGGGACCACAATGGGGACACAGAGGGACCAAACATCCCAAAGCAAGTACAGTAAAGGCCTGAATGAGGGCGACACAGATGGAGATGGGAGGAGACAGAGAACCAAAGACTCTGTGACCAGTGGGCATTGAGAGATGGGGGAAGGGACAGAAGCAAAGATAATCAGTGTTCCAGGTTGAAACCCTAGGTGAATGGTGGCATAAGAAAGGGGGAATGGAATCAGGAAAGAACATAGTTTGTCTGGGCTGTGTTGAGTGAGGTACTTTAGAGCTGACAGTAAGCAGACAGTAGGCACTTTGACAGAAGAGCCATCACTCAAACACGAAAACGATGAGAGCTCTGTCTCTGGTTGTGGCGGCCAGTTCATCTGTACCAAGCTCCTGATGAGAACGAAAAGAAAGCGGGGAAAAATTTGCCAAGAACATACAGACACACTTTTAAGACATCAGAGAGCAATGAAAGCAACAAAGAATTAAGAACGGAGAAGAAGGAAACAGAGAAGGAACCCAACATGGGAGGCCATTCACCCATGAAGACTCCTGTTGAATGGCAGCTTTCTGACAATTCCAGTAAAGGCAGTTGAAACCTGAGATACTTATGGGACTAGGAGCACAAAAATGGTGTAATTAAATGCATCATTTTCAGGCACAAACAGAACTATCTTATTGGGAAAAGGGTAAAGAATTCCACTGCCTGACAAAGTACTTTTGAGAATAGAGCCAATGGCCTTAAGGTTGAGGACTCCATGCATTTTTTTTCCTTTAAAACACTACAGATGAATTTTAATAAATTTCTGCTTTAAAAAAGGCATACCACCTACTAAGGTGGGAGGGAAGGGCATGTTACCAAATGCCCAGGCCTAGAGTGGTGACCCAAAGGGCCAGGCCCAAGGAGGGAAGACGAACGGGCAACAGAAGAGTGCTCACAAGCCCACCTTTGAGTTCTCATAATCCCCGACTGGATTAGAGTGACCTGGGATTGCCAGTGCCCTCAGCCAGCCAGCTATCAGAAGCAAGCATAAATTCTCTCTGCAAGAAGTTAAGATCATCCAGAGCCCCAAACTAGTTGTGCATTTTTTCACACATAATGTCCGGCAGTCAATCATTCAAGGAATCAAGACCATTCAGTCAGAAACAAGGGAAATCTATAACCATGGAAAACACCCACCCACAGATCATCCAGATGGCCTTGAAACCAAACCAGAACTGATCCAAATTGCTGAATTACTAGATAAGGACATTAAAACACTCATTATAATTCTATTCCATATGTTCAAAAAGTTAAATAGGGGTATAAAAAAATCAATAATTAATAACCTTGCAAAACAGAAAGCACCAGGCCACGATGGATCCACTGCTCAATATTTAAGGAAGAGATTTTACTAATTCTCTAAAATCTCTTTCAGAAGACTAAAGAAAGAGAACAGAGGGAAACACTACTTTCAGAAGAAGCAGAGGAAATATTTCCTTACTCATTCTATAAGACCAGGATTACCCTAATATCAAAACCAGACAAAGACCTCACAAGAAAAGAAAATTAAAAACAAGTATCTCTCATGAACATAGATGCAAAACTCAACAAAATATTCAAAATATCAGCAAATCAAACCATACAATGTATTAAAAAAGTATACATCATGACCAAGTAGAATTTGGAGATTTATTCCAAGTATGTAAGGCTGGTTGAACATTTGAAAATCAGTTAATCCATCACATCAATAGGCTAAAGAAGAAAAATCACATGAAAATATCAAAAAATGTTGGGGTGCCTGGGTGGCTCAGTCAGTGAAGCATCCAACTCGATTTTGGTTCGGGTCATGATCTCAGAATCATGAGATTGAGTCCTATGTCAGGCTCCATGCTGGGCCTGGAGCCTGCTTTAAGATTCTCTCTCTCTCTCCCTCTCCCTCTGCTCCCCCCCTCACATGTGCTTGCATTCTCTCTAATAAACAAATAAACAAATAAATAGAAATAGTAGCTGCTTCACAGTACAGTTCATTTACAAAAAAAAAAAAAAAGTAGAAGAAAGCATTTGACAAAATCCAATAGCAATTCATGATAAAAACAATCAGTATACTAGGAATGAGGGGAACTTCCTCAACCTAATAAAGAGTATCTACAAAATACCAAAAGCTAATGTATGAAGTGGTGAGAAACTACAAGCTTTCCCACCGAGATTAGAAACAAGACGAGGATGAGGACGTCCCCTCTCACCACTCTTGTCAACATTACACTGGGAGTCTTAGCTAATATGATTAACACAATAAAAGGAAAAGAAGGTATAGTGACTGAGAAAATAGAAATAAAACTGTCTTTGTTCATGGGTGACATGATCATCTAAAAATTAATAAGTGGATTTTGAAATTAAAAACACAATACCATTTACATTAGCACTCAAACAAATGAAATGCTTAGGTACGTATCTAACAAAATTGTATAAGATCTCTGGGGTGCCTGGGTGGTTCAGTCGGTTAAGTGCCTGACTCAATTTTGGCTCAGATTATGGTCGTGAGATTGAGCCCTGTGTTGGGCTCCATGCTGGGCATGGAATCTGCTTAAGATCCTCTCTCTCCCTCTCCCTCTGCACCCCCCACTCACACATGCTCACTTTCTCTCTGAAAAAAAATTATGTAAGATCTCTATGAGGAAAAATAAAAGTGTTGAAAGAAATAAAAGTAAATGAATGGAGAGATATCCCATGTTCATGGATAGAAAGACTCAATATTGTCAAGATGTCAGTTCTTCCCAACTTGGTCTATAGATTTAATCCAATCCCAATCAAAATCAACAAACTAATTTTAAAATGTATACAGAGGCAAAAGACCCAGAATGGCCACACAATACTAAAGAACAACAACAAAGTTGGAAGACTGATACTACCTGCCTCCAAGACTTATTATGAAGCTACATTAATCAAGATTGTACAGTAATGGCAAAAGAAAGGACAAACAGATCAATGGGAGAAAAGACAGAGCCCAAAACAGTCAAATGAACTTTGACTAAGGAACAAAGGTGATACAACGGAGAAAACTATAAACCCCTTAAAAATAACATGGGAGAAAACCTAGATGACTTAAGTTTGGTGATGACTTTTCAGATAAGACACCAAAGGCATGATCCATGAAAGTAAGAATTGATAGCCTGGATTTCCATTAAAATTAAAAATTTCTGTTCCATCAAAGACACCATCAAGAGAATGAGGAGACAAATCACAGATTGGGAGAAAGTATTTGCATAAAACCTATCTGATAGAGGACTATTTCCAAAAATAAACAAAGAACTCTTAAAGGGCAGCAATAAGAAAATAACCAAGTTAAAAAAGGAGCCAGAGACCATCACAGACACCTCACTCCAGAAGATATAAGATGACAGGTGAGCAAACTCCACATCATCCATCATCAAGGAAATACAGATGACGACAACAATGATACCACTGTACACCCACTGGAGTGACAAAACCCAGAACACTGACAAGTCCAAATGCCGATATGGATGTGGAGCAGCAGGAACTCTCATTCACGGCTGGTGGGAATACAAAATGGTGCAGACAGTTTGGCAGTTTCTTACAAAAATAAATATTCTTTCAACATATGATCCAGCAATCATGCTCCTCAGTATTTACCCAAAGGAGCTGAAAATGTATGTCCACTCAAAAACCTGCACATGAATGTTTATAGCAGTTTTACTCATAATTGCCAAAACTTGGAAGCAGTAGGTAAATAGATAAACTTGCTGCATCCAGACAATGGGATATTGTTCAGTATTAAAAAGAAATGAGTCATCAAACCATGAAAAGACATAGAGGAACCTTCCATGCATATCACTAAGTGATCCCACCTACATGTGATCCCACCTGTGTGGGATCCCACCTACATGACCCTGTGGAAAAGGCAGAGCTGTGGGGACAGTGAAAGGTCAGCTGTTGCCGGGGTTGGGGTTGGGGGAGGGGGGGTTAAGGGGGCAGAGCACAGGATTTTAGGGCAGTGAAAATTCTCGGACTGATATGATAATAGTGGACACCTGTCATTCTACATTTGTCTAAACCCACAGAATGCACACCAGGAGTGACCCTGAGGGACCTGTGAAGTCTGGGCAACGATGACGTGTCAGCGCAGCTCTGTCAGCTGCAACAAATGCACGACTGTGGTACAGGGTGTTGGGTGGGGGAGGCTGTGTGTCGCAGGAGCACAGGGGGCATACAGGAAATCTCATACCATCCCCTCAATTTTGCTGCGAACCTAAAACTGCTTTTACAGAATTAATGAAGTTTTGGGGCGCCTGGGTGGCTCAGTCAGTGAAGCGTCTGCCTTCAGTTCAGGGTCCTGGGATCGAGCCCCACATCGGGCTCGCTGCTCAGCGGGGAGCCTGCTTCTCCCTCTGCCTCTGCCCCTCCCCACTCGACTCATGTTGTCTCTTGCTCATTCTGCTCTCTCTCCAAATAAATAAATAAGTAATCTTTAAAAAATAAAAATAAAAGAATAATAAAGTCCTAAAATTTTTAAAAAAGGAAAAAAGTAGCCCCTAAAAAGAAAAATGCAGCCAAAATTTCAGAGCAAGAAATATTACCAGGGATAAAGAAATGTTACTTTGTACATTCACAGAGTCAATTCACCAACAGAACATAAAGATACCAAACATTTATGTGCTTAATAATGGAGTTTCAAAATATATGGAGCAAAACTGAGAGAGGAGAAACAGGCAAATTCACATGCAGAGTCACAGATTCCAATATGCGTCTCTCGATAACTGACAGAACATGGGGCCATGAATGGAAGATGTGAAGAACACTAACAAGCAATGTGACCAAACTGACATTTATAAAACAAAGATCTGCAAATACTCATAGCATTTTATCTACAGTAGTCAAAAGTGAAAATAACCTGAATGTTCACCAACAGGAAAATGGATACACAAATTATAGTACATTCACACAATGTGATACTACTCAATATTGAAAAAGAATACACCATTGATACATGAACAATGCAGATAACTTCTAAAATAAGTATTCGGAGTGAAAGAAGCCAAACAGACACAAAGAATAAGCATTGTCTGATTCCATTGGCATCAAACCCCAGAAAATGCAAACTAACGAAAGCTCTTATTTAGAATACATAAAGAACTCCTGGGCGCCTGGGTGGCTCACTTGGTTAAGCGACTGCCTTCGGCTCAGGTCATGATCCTGGAGTCCCAGGATCGAGTCCCGCATCGGGCTCCCTGCTCAGCAGGGGGTCTGCTTCTCCCTCTGACCCTCCCCCCTCTCACGTACTCTCTCTCTCTCATTCTCTCTCTCAAATAAATAAATAAAATCTTTAAAAAAAAATAGAATACATAAAGAACTCCTCACATCCATAGGAAAGAGACAGATAATCTGTCAGAAAAAACAGCACAGGATTGAACACATATCACAGAAGAGAAGGTCCAAATGGCCAATAAATTTGTAAACAGGGGTTAAACCTCACTAATCAGCAGAGAATTGCACATCACAAACAAGCACCCCTACACACACCAGAAGGCCTCAGACTAAAAGAACCAAGTACAGGTGAGGATGCGGATCAAGTGGAACTCTTACAGGGCCTTTGAAGAAGTACAGACCACTACAACCACTCTGGAAGTCTTCTTGGCCTTATCTACCAGCCTGAATATGCACACTCCCTACGGCTCAGCAGTTGTACACACATGTGTACCAAAAACATACAAAGGAATGCCTTTAGCCGTCAAAATATGGAAACAGAACAAATCTCCACCAAGGATAGAGAGGGTTCAGTGTGGTCTGTCCATGCAACGGGATACGGTGCAGGGATGGAAATGAACCATGTGGACGAACCCCACAGACATCCTGCTGAGTCACAGAACCCGGCTTCAGGCACAACCCCACTCACAGAGTTCAAGCGCGAGCAACACTAGCACACGGCACCAGCAGCTGAAGGTGTGTCAACTCTGGGGAGAAGGGAAGGGAGCACAGGCTGGGACACAGCAGAGCCCAGATGACGCGTACCCAGCTGTGTTCACTTCATCATAATCAAACGATGGCACTCAATATCTGGGACACATTTTCCTAAGTATCTCACACTTCACCAAAAAAGCGAGAGAGATCAAGCTGGACATCGGAATGCAGGAGCCCATGCATCGGTGTTAAGTCGTGTTGAAGAAACATAGTAAAACCTCTCGTAACTCAACGGGGAAAGATCTAACTATAGATTTCTCTTTCACGATGATGAACAGCTCCTACTACTAGTGAAGTGAGTGCCAATAACATCGAAATTAAAGGAAACTTTCAGGCAAACACAGATTGGCCCCACGCGCTATCATCACTGGCCCTAAACTCCTGAAGCCCAAAATAAAGATAAAAATGATCCCAACACTAAAAATGCTGATAGAATTTACTTTTTTCATTTTGTACAATGAAACCTGTTTTGAAGAGCATTCAGATAATTATACTAGTCATGAAATAACTTTTGAATGAAAACTAATGATGTCTTTAAAACTGTCAGTTTGATGTAAAAGATTCTGCAATAAATGTAATAAACTTCCTTAAATGTGTTATATTTCAAATCTACAAAAATTGGACTTCTCTTGATTATGTTAACATGAACCTTTTCTGGCTTCTATTCTTATTGAAAAACTTTTTTTTAATAAAGCGATTCCAGGCAGTGTATTTTCTAACACTGCGACGTTAGCCCAGTGTTTGTTTCTCCTGTAGTTGGTACTGGACCCCCCAGGGGGCAGTATCAGCCAAGCAGCATCCGAGAGATGGGCAGGGAACCGCAAGGCTGTGTCCCTCGACCTAACGAAAAGCACACAGAACTTTCAAATACCTGGTAAGAAGGGTCGTCCGTGCTCCACACGCAGAGCGCGTTCCCGTGTAAGGGGAAAGCGCAGTACTGACCGCTACAGGCAAGCTGGGCTCGGCACGCAGCCTCCTCCGACGCCACCAGGCACTTTTCTGTGACCAGGTCACTGACACCAGCATCAGTGCAGAGACTCCCCTGTGGGTCTCCCATCTCCAGTCTGAACGCACAGTGTGGAAACCACCACGGGATGACACTTATACAGACATGACGAGTACGTCACACACACAGAACGTCACACCCACTTATCCCCCTCGCCCTCCCCGCTCCCAAGACAAGGGAGAAGACAATACTCAAAGTCCTGAAGGCCCCCCACACACACACGCATGCACACACACACGCACACAACTGCTCACTCGATCCACGGCTTTCAGATTCACAGACCCTGGTTCACGGCCCCTCCTCCCACCCAGCACACCTTGCTCAACGCTGTGGACAGTGCTCCCTGGTTCACGGCCCCTCCTCCCACCCAGCACACCTTGCTCAGCGCTGTGGACTGTGCTCCCGGGTTCACGGCCCCTCCTCCCACCCAGCACACCTTGCTCAGGGCTGTGGACTGTGCTCCCTGGTTCACGGCCCCTCCTCCCACCCAGCACACCTTGCTCAGCGCTGTGGACTGTGCTCCCGGGTTCACGGCCCCTCCTCCCACCCAGCACACCTTGCTCAGCGCTGTGGACTGTGCTTCCGCGACTGGACATCGGACAGAATAGCACCTCCCGGCGGCGGTCTGCAATGCTGGTCCGTGATGCACGAGCCCAGCACTAGCTCTGAGGAGTGAACAGAAGGTTATTACGGACATTGATTACTATTATCAATGACTCTGAGATACAAAATCATTTTCCAAATTTTCCAAGCAAACTGGTGGTAAAGCACAATATTAATCTAGCTCTCCTATTGCTTACCTTGGGTTTGTTCCACTGTTTCACAACATTGTGTCATTAAAATCAATTACCTCAGGTTATATAATCACTGACTCACTGACTCCATCTTACAAAAGCATAAATGAATGAAACATTGACAAAAATAAAAACTGCTTCAGACTGCTGTCCCGCTTCACAGTTAATGACCTCACCCATGTTACGTCTTTATATACATGTAGCCCTCAAGTCATCCTGATTCTGCTCTTCCTCACGCCTCACTCCAGGCACTAGACCTGAAAAGCTCATCCACAGAATTTGCTGACACAGTCATGAGCAAAGGGTTTAGCTCTCTGGTCCACCATGCTGGTCGAGTGGACTCAGATGACCTAACCATGGTTCACATGCAGGCTTCATAGGAAAGGGGTGGTCCAGACAGAAGAAGACCAGGTGGCACTGACCAGCAGAGATGGGATGAGGTTAGAAGAGGGAGAAAAAGTCATCGTCCAGTGGGGACAGCCTGCAGTGCTCAGCAACGGACCAAACAGAAGGGCTTCCACTTAAGCTCAGTTCATAATTGGAGGGCTATTGAAGGTTGCTGAACAAAGCTATTTAGGAAAATGCACATTTCAATCTGGCAGCAATGGGCAAGGTGGTCAGGATCAAGAGGGACTGGGGTAGGCAAGAGAGAGGGCTAAGCTCCCAGCTCCATGCACAGGGGCTCTGGCTCAGGGAGCCTGCAGAGCAGATGACTCTCAGTTCGATCCTTTCTATCTCCAGATCTCTCTTCATGGCACAACCATGGTCTAGTTTCCAGGGACAAAGGCCTACATGAATGTCAATCCTGTCCTTTCCTGTGGCCCTCATATCCAATCTATACCTAGCCCCGTCTTTCTTCAAGAGGACTTTGGCCCCCAATACCCAAAAGAAAGATCATGCAAATGTACAAAACAATCTAGAACCACCCCCCCAACCCCTGACAGTGGTGAGGATGCCACAGACTGCCCACACCTCTCACTCCTGAAGGGCAGCCTCCCCTGGGCCCGGCAGCACTGTGACCCTCAAGGCCAGCAAATCTCAACTTAAACACAGAGGCTCCCTCCACACCCATCATGCCGGCTTGCTCCTAGCTCTGAGAATAGAGCTGCTTTTTCTCCCCTCGAATGTCTCTCCTGTTGAAGGTTCCTCAAGCTCTCCACTTGCCGGCCGCTCCCCCTTCAGGTCTCAGCTGAGCCACAGATGCCCTCTGTGTGCCCCTACCACCTCCTTGGCCTCCACACACCCTGACCCAGGGGACCCCTTCAGAGGCAGAATGGGAGGCTGGGGTCAGGGCCCTGGGCTGCAAACCAGCTGTGTGATGCCGGCTCAGACGGCCCAAGTTTCCAGGACCGCAGACGGGGAAAGCTCACTAGGGGCTTTCCAGCTGAGCAGGTGGCATCCCGCGTAAAGCCTCTGGGCCACCTGACAGAGGGTTGGGCCCCGCAGTACACAGCACCCGGGCGCTGGGCAGTCGGCCATAATCACTTTCCAGCTCAGGTGCAGTAGTCACGATTGAACAAGACAAAGGAGACCAACAAAAATATCTACCCAGGCTATTCTATTGGAAAACAACCCAGAAGAGAAGTCAGTAAGCATTCCAGTAGAAGACCTGACTAGAAACCCTTATTTTAGTATCTGTAAGGCCAAGATACAAGGCAAGCAGAGAGATTAAGTGATAAAGTTCTCAAAATACAGTCAGAGGACTTACGCTCCATCATCTCCCACAAAACAAACGTTCTCTGTTATAACAAATAAGAGGCAATTTTTATAGACTTGAAAATTCTGCAACAATCTGGAGAAAAAATAAAAGCATTTTGAATATTTTAATGCACAATCTTCTCCAATTCATAAACTTGGTTTTACTTATTTTTCTTGCAACTGCCAAGACATGGCAGGGAGTTTCATATAAAAAATAGCTGAATGTTTTAAAGCTACCATGATTTGCTTTGTAGGTTTTACCATTTTAAGGATCCAGTGCCTAGCACCGTGGCCAGCATGTAGTTGGTGATGACGGGAGTGTCCCAGATGGACACAATGAAATTACTGTGTGGCCCCTCCAAGTACTTCCCAAAACATAAAATATTGTAAGAAACATGAAAGAATATATCAAAAACTATAATTGTCTAAAAAATTTTAAGAATCTACCCATTGAATAGATAAGGAAGATGTGGTATATATATGTAAATGGAATACTACTCAGCCATCAATAAGAATGAAATCTTGCCATTTGCAACAATGTGGATGGAACTGGAGGGTATTATGCTAAGTGAAATAAGTCAGTCAGAGAAAGACTGATATATGATTTCACTCATATGTGAAAAAAACAAATTAAGAAAAAAAAAAGACCACCCCCCCCAAAAAAAAACACTCTTAAATACAGAGAAGAAACTGGTGGTTGTGGGGGAGGTGGTTGGGGGATTGGGGGAAACAGATGAAGAGGATCAAGGGCACACTTATCCTGATGAGCACTGAGTAATGTATAGAAATGCTGAATCATTATATTGTACACCTGAAACTAACATAACACTGTATGCTAATTACACTTGAATAGAAAATATTTTTAAAAGGAAAAAGCACTACTTTGAGTAAAATTCTTACATTTTCGTGAGAACTAAAAGACATATAAAAATTTAAAAAAATAAAAAAAGAATCCACCCATCAAACTGTGATTAAATTTTGTATTATGCCTTCAACATAAACTTTTATGCACCAAGAACTGTCTTAATCTCTTCTCTAATTCCTATAACATTCAGCACCATGATTTGCAAAGAATAGAATCTGTACACCAATTTACAATTTAAAAATCATTTTCATACATATTAACATGCAGATTTGGGTATATCAATAAATACATTATATCATTTAATACTTACAACAACTCTGTAAAGTTGTTTGTAAATGTGTGTTCCATTTTACAGGTGGAAACACAGGAGGTGTCATAAGTGGTGAAACTCCCCATTTCTGACCCTCATTCCCGGCACCTCTGCCGCGGCATACCCAGAGCGGCCGCAGGTGACCTCACAGCTCCACCCACCTCGGAAAGCAGCAGCAGCGCAGGGAACCTGTGCAGGGCCGGTGGCTCCACAAGCAAACAGCTCTGCATGAGCCGCCTGCTCAGCCACTCACTGCTGCTCGAAGTGGCCTGGCCAGTGTACCAACACCCACCGGCCTCTGCTGGTGACCGCGCTCGGAGCTGCCCGCAGACAGAGGACATCTAACCCCTCCGCACGAAATGTGTGCTGTCCTGCTGGCCATTACCTGGACACAGGTAAGTTACCCCTAGAGCTCTGAGCTGCCGGCCATCCCAAATGACTTCCACCCACAGGCTGCTGGAAATCCGTGCCGAGGCAGGAATCTCTGGACAGAACCGAAGCATAACGGGGTAGAGGAGGAAGGAGCATGACCTTCAGCTATGTGAAACACATTGTTCTAATTGGTCAGGGACAGCTAGATAACCATTTGGGAAATAATACCAAAAACAATTAAATTTCAGATGCCTTACGGGTTACAAAGTACTATTAACAATTTAAAAACAAAAACCAGAGAAAAATCTGCAAAAATAACGGAAAGAACTACATCCTTAATATTTAGAGAGCTATAACAAATATATGAGAGAAAGCTTAAAACCTCAATAGAAAAAAAAATACAAACTACGGAGGAGCAATAAAAACGCACAATAAACATCATCCTCAACAGGGAAAAACTAAGAGCCTTTCTCCTAAGGTCAGGACTCTGACAGGAATGTCCACTCTCATTGGTTTTATCCAACACAGGACTGGACGCATAGCCACAACAATCAGACAAGAGGAAGGAATAAAAGGCATCCAAACTGCTAAGGAAGAGGTGAAACTCTCACTCTTTGCAGACGACATGATACGGTATATAGAAAGCTCTAAAGACTCCACCAAAAAACCGCTAGAAATGACAAATGAATTCACTAAGGTTGCAAGATACAAAATCAATATACAGAAATCCATTGCATTCCTATCTACTAATAATGAAGCAGCAGAAAGAGAAATTAAGACAACAATCCCATTTATAACTGCATCAAAAACAATAAAAATATCTAGGAATAAACCTAACCAAAGAGGTAAAAGATCTGTACTCTAAAAACTATAAAACACTTATGAAAGAAACTGAAGATGACACAAAGAAATGGAAAACATTCCATGCTCATAGACTAGAAAAACAAATATTGTTAAAATGTCTATACTACCCAAAGCAATTCACACATTTAATGTAATCCCTATCAAAATACCAACAGCATTTTTCACAGGGCTAGAACAAATAATCCTAAAATTTGTATGGAACCAGAAAAGACCCCGAATAGCCAGAGGAATGTTGAAAAAGAAAAGCAAAGCTGGCGGCATCACAATTCCGGACTTCCAGCTCTATTACAAAGCTGTCATCATCAAGACAGTATGGTCCTGGCACAAAAACAGACACATAGATCAATGGAACAGAATAGAGAGCCCAGAAATGGACCCTCAACTCTATGGCCAACTACTCTTTGACAAAGCAGGATAGAGTATCCAATGGAAAAAAAGACAGTCTCTCCAATAAATGCTGTTGGGAAAATTGGACAGCCACATGCAGAAGAATGAAACTGGACCACTCTCTTACACCATACACAAAGATAAACTCAAAATGGATGAAAGACCTAAATGTGAGACAGGAATCCATCAGAATCCTAGAGAACAGAGGCAGTAACCTCCGTGACCTCAGCCGCAGCAACTTCTTGCTAGACATGTCTTTAAAGGCAAGGGAAAGAAAAGCAAAAATGAACTATTGGGACTTCATCAAGATAAAAAGCGTCTGCACAGCAAAGGAAACAGTCAACAAAACTAGGAGGCAACCCACAGAATGGGAGAGGATATTTGCAAATGACATTACAGATAAAGGGCTGGTATCCAAGATCTAGAAAGAACTTTTTTAACTCAACACCCCCAAAAATGAATAATCCAATTAAAAATGGGCAGAAGAGGGGTGACTGGGTGGCTCAGATGGTTAAGCGTCTGCCTTCAGCTTAGGTCATGATCTCCAGGTCCTGGGATCAAGCCCTACATCAGGCTCCCGGCTCAGTGGGGAGAATGCTTCTCCCTCTCACTCTCCTTCTCTCTTAAATAAATAAATAAATAAATAAATAAATAAATAAAACCTGTCCTATGTTCCAATAATCACACTACTGGGTATGTACCCTAAAGAATACAAAAACACTAATTCAAAGGGAAACATGCACCCCTATGTTTACAGCAGCATTATCAACAATAGCCAAATAATGGAAGCAGCCCAAGTGTCCATAGACTGATGAATGGATATAGAAGATGAGATATATACACACAGTGGAATATTACTCAGCCATAAAAAAAGAATGAAATCTTGCCATTTGCAACAATATGGATGGAGCTAGAGAGTATTATGCTAAGCGAAATATGTCAAAGAAAGACAAATACCATATGATCTCACTCAGGTGGAATTTAAGAAACAAAACAGATGAACAAAGGGGGAAAAAAAGAGAGAGAAAGAGAGAGACAAACCAAGAAACAGACTTTTAACCACAGAGAACATACTACTGGTCACCAGAGGGGAGGTAGGTTGGGGGATGGGGGAAATAGGTGATGGGGATGAAGGAGTACATGTATCATGATGAAAAAAAATAATAATAAAATGACTTTTAAAAAGAAAAAAATAAACAGGAGCAATAAATTCACAAAAGGATTAATACCAGTGCCCAATAAACATATAAAAAACAATTAGTAATCAAGAAAAGCAACATAAGACAAAAGAATATCATTTTTCATCTACCAACTTGGCATTAACTAAATTATAATATAAGAATATCATGTGCAGCTTTTTTCCGCTGGTAAGAGAATAAATGGGCATAAGCTTTGGCTATTTGGTAATGTATATCAAAATATTTTAAAAAGTACATATTCTTTGATTCATAAATTTTCATCCTATAAAGTTAAAACAAGCAAATCATTGCACATTTCTCAAAATGCATTTCTTCAAGGGTGTCCAAAATAGCACTGATTAGAATATAAAATGCAATGACAGTCCTTACATTCAGTGGAACCCAGTGTAGACATTGTGACAGTTTACTCTGCATATCAGTAAGAGCCTTTCCAGTGTAAATGAGAGAAAGCTCAGCCTGATGGGCCTGAAAGAAAGGGGTGTCTCTGGAGGGGCAGGCCTTTAACTGGAAGGTGTGTGCAGGGCTCCATGCAGCAGCCTGAGCCAGCCAGGCCTGGTCTCTCCATCTTTCAGCTGTGACTGTCTGGATCTTGGCTCTGGTTTCTCCTTTCTGTTGCCATTTGCTGGCCAGCAGCTCCCACCACCACTCTCTCATGTTCTGGTGCACTGGGAAGAGTGACCACCTCTTCCTATCAAACCCTGAACATTCTCTATGAGTTTGGGCCAGTGTGGGCCACTTCTCATCGTTGAATTTACCATGTGATCAGAAGGATAAAACTGTGCTGACAAGTCAGCCCCATGTGTCATGGAACTGTGACCCCTGGGGCCTGGCCAGGAGAGGGAAAAGAGTGGCCGCCCAAGGAAATCCAAGTATTATTGCCAGAAAAGGAATAGATACTAAGAAAAAAAAATCCATGTTTGTCTAAGTATATACTAGCATTTAGATGTTTGAGAAGGACAGAAACTTTAATAAAATACATCCACAATAATACCATAATAAATATCCACAAATACAAAACTTATATTCTTCAAAAGACACCAATCAGTGAGTGAAAATGCAAGCCACAAAGTAGGAAAGATGAGCAACACATAAAGCTGACAAAGACATCCAGAATGTACAAAGAATTCATACAAATCTTAAGACAGACAAGCCAACAGAAAAATATGCAAAAGGCACTTCATGAAAGATCTCCAAATGGCCAATTAACTGGAGAAGATGCTTATCCTCATTATTTACCAGAGAATGGCAAACTGAAATGAAAAGTGAAAACCATGCACCCATCAGAATGGTTAAAATCAAAAATACTAAGAAAAGAACACTGAGTATGGATGAGCTTCCAAAACCTATGGGAGGAGTAATGTAAGTTGGAACAACCACTCAGAAAAACAGACCTAGAGGCAATTCTCTGCTGAGCACACACGGAACCATGAACACATGAACCAAAAAACACGTAACACAGAACATTTATCAGAATGCTCAAAGCAGCACTATTCATGATTCTAAAATTGGAAACAGCCCAACGGTCCACGTACAGCAGCCTGGGGAAAGAAGGGTATATTCATAACAGGATACATACAATAGTGTGTGCCCAGCATTGGTCTACCAGCGGGCACAGCTGGACTCAAACACCTTTGGGAAGGAGGCAGGGAGTGATGACTAGAGGTCCACAGCGCTCTGGGATGCTGACACCACGTGCTCTCAGACCTGTGGGGTGATCACCTGCATTTACTCAAGACCAATTCCCAACCCGGGTGGAGGTTTCACAGGTTTGCAGCCGGGCATTTTCATGCCATATGCACTGCACGTGGGGTCCCACCTTCACTGTCTGGGCTCCATTACTCCATAGGGTACTGGCTGCTGGGTTACAGGAATTGTTCTCTCTGAGATGCACCTGTTCCCAGGCCAGTCCTTGTTACTTGTCCCTAAGCAGCCTGAGGGGAATTTAGTTCCCTAAAGAGCTCCTTCTGGACCCACAATCAAGGAATGACTGAACTACAAGGTATGAATGCAATGTCCTGCTTAGATGCTGCCAACAGCTGCCCATCTTTCTGAAGACAAAGACCAAACTCGTGGCCCAGCCCAGCTGTTGGAGCTCATCCTACACCACATCCCCATCCCATGTGCCCAGCCCCATTCATTGTCCTCCTGTGACCCAGCTTATTCCTCGAATTTGCTCGTCCCTCAACAACACAGGTGTGAATTGTGCAGGTCCACTTACACACAGATTTTTTCAGCCAATACAGTAAAGTGCTGTAAATGTATTTTCTTTATCATTTCTCTAACTGATCTTATTGTAAGAATACAGTACACAGTACATATAACATACAAAATATGTGTCAGTCAACTGTTTATGTAATGGGTAAGGCTTCTCCTCAACAGTAAGCTATCAGTAGTTAAGGTTTCAGGGAGTCAAACGTTACACACAGATTTTCCACTCTATGGGGGAAGGGGGCACGCCAAACCCTCATGTTGTTCAAAGGTCAAGTGTATACAGACACGCACACACACACACACACACACACATAAAAGTATATAACTGATTAACGTCTAGCTCTGGGAAAGGAAAAAATGTGTCTATTTTCTCATTATTGTATCCTAGGGAAGATACATGATAAGTATTCAATACATATCTGAATTGTTAAAGACAGCAGGACCAAAATGCAGTCACTGTGCTAAACCCCACGTCAGCAGACCAAAACTTAATACCTAATCTAACTGCAGTCTCAATCCCCAGGAATGTAACATTTTACACTCAATATTTAATTACCTGGTTAGCACCAGTGTGACAGTCTGGCCCACACACCCCTTCCATTCCCTGAGGAAGGCGACCTCGCCTAAAACAACACATTGTCTAACGATGTCGTTCTCACACCCTTTCCAGCTTTAAAAGCCTTTCCTTCCCTACAGCTTAGCAGAGCTCCTTTCTACTGCTGGACAAATAGCCAATTTGATCTTTAAATTTATTCAGTTGAGTTTTTGTGACTTAACAGATTTAGCAGCAGTGATGGGATATGAAGCGATCTCTGGCAGCTTCAGGGACGAAGAGAAACACAGGCATGGTCCCCTGCAAGCACCCTGAGTTCTCTTTGTCCCTGTTTCCGGGGGCCCTGGTGAGTTCCTCTGGGCTCTGAGCTCGGCTCTCTTTGTGCTGAGCTCCTGCTCTCATTGGATTTCCACAGTCGCCCATTTGGTTGGAATCCCTCCCCGCATCCTCTCCCCACTCTGCCCAGATTCCACAATGGGAACTGCTGGTGGTTACTGGGTCCAACTCAAAAACTGGATTGGGTCCTAGATCAAACTGAGCCCAATTTAAGCTGGGCTGGGTCCAGCACAAGGCCTCAGGTGAATAAAATGCTATAGTAAGTAATGGCTTGTAGCTGATGGGAATCTTGGAAGCCAAAAAAGCTGGAAACACGGTGGGCACAGGTCAAGCACTGAAAGGCTGTTGGAGTGCTTGCCACCTCAAAAAGATGCTCACGAGAGGATAAGCTCGCCACAGAAAATGATAAGTGGGATCATAATTAAAATATCCTTGATGGTTTACTTTGTAGCAAAAGAAAACATAAAATTCTCCACATGACCCAGAACAGGAGAAAGTCTTAATTCTAGCTACCCTGAGGCTAGAACTAGGATAAAATGAGCAAGGCTGGTAACAAAGGTGTGGGGAGTGGGAACGGCACCAAATCAGACACAGTCATTTCTATTTGTTGAAGTCTTTCCTAAA
The DNA here is from genome assembly GCF_964656455.1 of Halichoerus grypus. Classification (NCBI taxonomy): domain Eukaryota; kingdom Metazoa; phylum Chordata; class Mammalia; order Carnivora; family Phocidae; genus Halichoerus; species Halichoerus grypus. The sequence goes on along the minus strand of NC_135720.1, from coordinate 745,284 downwards.
TTATTAAATATTTTTAAAGGTAACACTACTCTTTTTAGCTGCTTTAATTAAAAAAAAAAAAAAAAAAAAAAGACTATGCCCTCCTTCTGTTAGCCAGACCTCAGGTCCTCACCTGGGTACCTAACGTGTTAGGTAAGCACAAGACACCGGCGACGGTAGGACACTGTGGTTGTAAAAGTCACCTCCTTTCTCAGTCATTTAAAACAGATCCAGATGTCTCCCTCTCTCATAGCCTCTCTTTTGTACTCCAGGCCAGTACGCTTTCCCGGGGAAATAAACGGTGGTCGGCCCAGGTCGGCGGGGGAATCCCGGTGCGAGCAGACACCCCTGGCTGGGGCCATCTCCATCACGACCCCCTGGCGCCAGCTTTCCCCAGCTTCACAAAAATGCTCCGCCTGAAGCCTGTCCTGTCACTCTGACACGCAGAGTGAGTCCGACTTCGCCAGTCGGTGTTGCAGCCACACCTGCTTGACGCAGCCTCCCTCGGGTCCCCGACGCCCCCGAGTCCTGCGGGACCGGCAGAGGCCAAGTCCCCACACGCGGGCGCAAGGGCACCGCATGCTCTCAGGGCCGCACTCCACGGATTTCCACAAAAGCACAAGAATGGGACTCAATGGTCCTAAAATGCACACAATCTTTCTTCCAATAGGGGCCCCTTCACACCAGGTTCCAAATTCACAAAATATCCTGAATATAAATACAACTCCATTTGGAAGCCTCTTTCAGGAGCATTTCAAAAACTACCGTGTTCTTACGAGGACAGAACAGGTAACAGGTGCCCTGACAAGAGTCGGGTCTCGGGCCACCTGTCTCTCACCTGGGGCCCGCCGGGACCTGGCGCACAGCCCCCGAGGCGGACGCTCAGTCCAGGTGAGCTCCGAGAGCGCCCGGTCCGCGCCCCGCCCCACCCCCTGTCGCCCTGGTTACGAGCCACCGCCCCTTAGCACCCACGGCCTTTTCGTCATTTCCGCGAGAGGCCGAGGGCCCTTCCGCTTCCGGGTTTCGCTTCACTTCCGGGTCGTGCCTCACTTCCGGGCGCCGCCTCATTTCCGGCTGCTCTGGCGCGGCGGGCCGTCCCCGGCCCGGATGCTCCAGACGCGGCGCCCGGCGGGGAGCGGCGGTGAGTACGGTGCCAGGGCTCCCCCGATCCCTCGCTCCGGCAGGGCCGTCGCCCCCAGAGCCGCCTCTCTGCTCGGCCCCGCGCTCGGGCTCCCCGGGTGTCTCCGCTTCTGTCCCTTTCTTCCCACGTCCCCTTCCCCACCTTCCCCCGCGCCTTCCCCGCCCCATCCCTGCTCCGCTCCGCCTCTCCTCTCCCCCTGCACCGCCCCCCGTCCTCCCCCTCCTCCCTGCACCGCTCCCCCTTCCCCTTTTCCCCCTGCACCGCCCCCCGTCCTCCCCCTCCTCCCTGCCCCGCTCCCCCCTTCCCTTTTCTCCTCCCCCTTCCCACCCGGCACCGCCCCCCGTCCTCCCCCTCCTCCCCCTCCTCCCTGCACCGCTCCCCCCTTCCCCTCTCCCCTCCTCCTCACCCTGCACCGCCCCCCGTCCTCCTCCTCCTCCCCCTCCTCCCTGCACCGCTCCCCCCTTCCCCTCTCCCCTCCTCCTCACCCTGCACCGCCCCCCGTCCTCCTCCTCCTCCCTGCCCCGCTCCCCCCTTCCCTTCTCTCCTCCCTCTTCCCACCCGGCACCGCCCCCCGTCCTCCTCCTCCTCCCTGCACCGCTCCCCCCTTCCCCTCTCCCCTCCCCCTTCCCACCCGGCACCGCTCTCCCTCTCCTTCTCCTCCGGGGGCCTGCGGGGAGCCGCCCCCGAGCGGCGGCCTGGCGCGGCTGGCGCGCTGAGCGTGCCCTCTGGTCCTCCTGCAGGCCGTCCGCAGGGGAGCGGGGGAGCGGCGGGCGGCGGGCATGGCCGCTGCCTGGAAGCGCGCGCTGCTGGTCCTGCTGGCGTCGCAGATGGTGTCCGCGGCGAGCTCCTCGGACGAGGACGAAGTTCCCGAAGAGTGGCTCCTGCTGCACGTTGTGCAGGGCCAGATAGGAGCCGGGAATTACAGCTACTTGAGGTTAAACCACGAGGGGAAGATTGTCCTTAGGATGCAGAGCTTGAAGGGCGACGCAGACCTGTACGTGTCGGACAGCACCCTGCACCCGAGCTTCGACGACTACGAGCTCCAGTCCGTCACGTGCGGCCAGGACGTGGTGTCCATCCCCGCGCACTTCCAGCGCCCCGTGGGCATCGGCATCTACGGGCACCCGTCCCACCATGAGAGCGAGTTCGAGATGAAAGTGTACTTCGACCGCAGGATCGAGCAGTCCCCGTTTGCCGAGGTCGCGGTCTTCGACGGCAGGGACCCGGCGCACAGGCACGCCCACGCCCCCGAGGATGCGCCCCAGGAGGAGGAGTCCGTGCTCTGGACCATACTCATTAGTATTCTGAAACTGGTCCTGGAAATCCTGTTCTGAGTCACTGAACATGCTCTGGACGCTCATCCCCGTAATCTGTGAAGTTGATTGCAGTTCTCTCTGAATCCAGCTACCCTGGTCTGGTGGAAATTCTGGTTACTTCTAATTGGGGGGTGGAAAAATAAAGCCATACAGTTTTGTTACCTCATATACCCCAAAAGTAGGGAAAGCAGCAAGAACGATGTTTTTTTCCTCCAAATGTCAAAATTCCTGTAAAAGGAATACGCACAATAAAATGTTTAAACTCCAGTTTGATTAGCTTGTCAGGTGACTAAAAATATTGCAGTAACCCAGGTATATATAAAATAAATCGAAATAGAGCATCAGATTAAAAGGTTGGTAGTTAGAACTGTATTCTGGTTAGATTCCCAATGCAGTTACAACGTGTAGACTTCGAAGAGTTACTAAAAGCAAGTCGGAAATGTAATGATTTCTGGGGATTTGCGTGGGTATGGGGCAAAAGCCCCGTGCCTGTTCTCCAGGTCAAGTGGGCACCCGTCTCCAGACAGATTTCCTGGCAGACCCAGGTTCCGAATCTCATCAGGTCATTGGTTATTTATCACCTTGGGCTACCTATTTAAAATTCTTCTATCATTAAAATAACTGTTTTGCTACCCACGATAGGGCAGAAACAATATAGACTAGGAAAATTTCATGCAAATACTAGTCACTTTCAGGTCAATGGAGAAATAGTTGAGTATTTCAATTAAACTGCCTAATATTTCCAACTGAATTTCTGGGTAGAGCCAAAGTACTAAGAGATTAAAAGAAACTTTTGGAAAATGAACTGTTATTTCTCTACTTGTAATTGGTTTCAAGAGTAAAAGTGGCTTATAACAAATAAATCAACTTGCAGATTTTAAGCACATAGTTAATTTCAGAATCTTTTATTGGCATAAAATTGAGAATGTAAATAAGTTGGCACCAAATATTTCATTTAAATCCATATTTTATCCCTCTTTGCTGTTTTTCCCCCTTCTGCCCACTTTCCTGGGTGTTGGGGGGGCTCGCTGACAACAGTCACAAATCCAGCGACCTAGGAGAAAAATTGTTAGTTAATATAGTATGAAATTTAATTCTTTAGGACTGAATTTTAAACCCATTTGGCTCTCCTTCCTTAGCTATCACTAATGATATTTCTCTGTGGATTTGTGATGTGTAGGACACTAATGAGTTTCTTAAGGAGAAAAATGTAAACTTCCCTTCATCAGTGTAATCAATACCATATGAAATTCTGTACCAATGGGGGGTGGGGTGGGAGGAGCGATTCTATACAATGATACGGACTTTAAAAAATTATTACAATCCTTTCTGAAACCTAAACACTATCCTACTTGCAGAGTTCAATACTACAAACCTCATATAAAACCTGTTAGAGAGCTTGGCTTACTTTCCAGCCCTTTTCTCTGCTGCTCAGTGGCAGCTCCCAAGGCCTGGTGTACCAGACACAGCACTTTAAACTGATCAGTGATAAACTGTACCATGTACTCCATCTGACTTAACTACAGAACTTCAAGTTGCCTGCTTCTTAATGATTCCCAGGAAACTTAGTTCTTGGCATATATTTTATAAAAGTATTATGCAGTGTTAACTATGCAAATAAGTTCAGATTTACACAATTATGTGTAATATTTTAGTCCAAGTACTGTGATTTATTCTTCAACTCTGTGTTCATTCCAAAGTTACCTGGAATTGTCATGCTGCCTCATTTTATAGAAATCTGGTTTAATATTTATAAAGGCATAGCAGTCATTTTTGTTAAGTTTCTGAATAGATGATATAAAAATAAAATCAAGGCTTTGAAACAAATTGATGGTCTTGCTTTAGTTCTTTCAGTAGAAAGACATGAGTTCACTCTACATTGAACTCTACTTCCAATACTTGGATGGGGCACTCTGACATCCCATTTGTCCTTTAGTTGGATTACCTAGGGATGAAAAGCAGGCGGATGTTATCTGGATAATCACAGCTTTGGTCACTTCTTATGAACAGAAGGATCCTTAAGGTGTTTATGCAGAGCCTTTAAAAAAAGGCTGGGAGAGTCCCTCCACTCAAAGATAATGTTCCTCCTTTTTTCAGTCTTTACCTGATGGAATAGCACCAAGGCCCACACAAAAAGTATGATAACCTCTGTCACACACATCACAGAACATCATTTCTTCTTCGTGGTGGGGTTGTCCACATATAATGCAAGTTTTACATTCCATACACTGCCATGGGTAGGTCTTAATCATAGAAACAAGCTCCATGGTCATATCCAGGCAAGAAGGATGGCCTAAACCAAAACCAGCATTAGTATTTCACAATAGAAGTTTGAACTTAATATGGCATAATAAAATGCTAGTTTGCTTGGAGTTCTCGAGAATGGCTACAATGTTTAATCACCAAAGAAATGAAAATACAAGAAGTAGAGGAAAATACATGGGCTGCTTTTCTATGCCTCACACGTTACCCTATATATGAGATGATTCTTTGATTCAGGTCTGACAACTAAAACCCCTCGTTTTTGAGGCAACAAATAGGGCGGTTAAAATGTTAAGAAGACACATTAGTACTTACCACTATTCTCACACTGGGAGCAGTGTATAAGTGATTCAGCCTTCCCTTTCTTGTTGGACTCCTTACCCTTCAGACAAATTCCACATAGAGCATTTGGAATGACCTTTGGCTGGAAGGGTAGAAGAGGGCTATAAATTCATGCCGGAAGAACTTACTATGGGTTCATAAGGAATTGTTACTGCCATATCTTTACTTATGAGGACCTTTTTGAAAGACCTCACTTGAGAAAGCCAGCTTTCAACATATGATGGCCTACTGACTAAAGCCTTAGATTTCGTTTAAAAATTCTGTCAACAGCGTAATCTCATGTCAGGATTAAATGTAGCATTCTACACTCCCTACGTGCACAGTAAGGTCTGTATAATGAACTGGAAGGGAAGACTACAATGTCAAATTGCACTATTAACCGGAAGAGAAAATCCAAGTACCGAATGACCATTTACATGTATAGTCAGGCTTACTGAAAAATGGAAGGCTCCGTGTTAAGCAGCTTATATACTGGTTTTGTTTAAAAAACGATTATTTTCCAAAGTTGTAAAAACAGATCTATAAAATCTAAGTTACAAGAATCAATATGTTTTAACATTTTTAATTGAAAGATGTCTCATCCATACATTGTCATGTGCATAAATGTTTCTGGAAACCAAGCTATTATTCCCTTTCCATATCTAATAATAAAAGAGCCTGTGCTTAGGGGAAAAGCATTCCATAGGAGATACAAAACATAGAAGAGGAAAGTAAGTTTTCAGACGAGCAAAAAAAAAATCATCACTTAAAAAATTATAGACACCCTCATATTCTTGAGTACCATTCATTTTTCAGATTAAAGCCTTGCTCAATCCAATGAAAGTATTTGGGCTTTAAAAAACACTTAGCAACACATGGAAAAGGACAAAGAAGAAAAGATTCACAGCACCTACAATTATCAGGGGAGGGAGAACATACAAACATCACAGCTTTGACCATAATAAGATGATGTTCATTCATGCTATTTGAATATGTAAGTAATGGTGGCAGAAAAAGAAGAGCAAGCATGGGCCAAGTAGGAGATGGGCCAGGGGTGTACGTGTATACATGACCTGCAGGGAGATTCTCTTCAACAGGATTGTGGTATTTCTGTTTTATTCCAACCCAGCCAAATACATCTTCTATTTCCCTCTCCTAAGTTACTAAATCAAAGAGGAGCCTAAAGGAAACTCCAACTTTGTATATAGCATTCCAGCTTTGAAATGTCTCACTGCCGCCTTCAAAACCTGTTAGGCCTAAACAATTTGTTCTTAATTCTTTAAATTTTTTATGTCTTAAATTGTCTTTCTTTGCAAAAGATGACAGAGGCATTCAAAAATAATTTTTGGCTTATTTATTTAAAAAAAAGTCAACCTTATACATAAATATAATAACAATAACTAAACAATCACAAATGTCTCTACAAAATAATAAATATCATGGAAGTTAAAACATACACATAAAGCTTTACCGTTCACTATTCTACATGTCCTGTGTGTCTGCATACCCTGCTCCCCCAACAAAAGGATAGTGTCCCAGGCTCACACCGTGTGCGTCGTGCGGTGCAGTCACCCTCCGTTGTTGCTGCTACGTTCTAAGCAGGAGGTTCTCACTGTGCTTCCTACACTTAAATACAGAAGAGCTAGAAGTGCACTTCTATGATCCGAGTTCTGACCCAGTGATGACCACATCTGTAACTGCCATAATATGCAGCAGAAAGCTACCTCTCAATACACCAAAGTAAGAGCTCTGTTGGTTATGGCCCCTGCACTGGACGTGAAAGACTTACTTAATACTTGTGGTCGAAGTCAGATACCAGCATATACCAAGTATTCAAGTATCTCTCACTAACGTCAGGGAAGTAACTACATAGTATTAAATTCTAAAAGAACTCCTCATAGGAAATCCTTTACAAAAGTCAAAAAGGAATCAAACACAAGGCTAGTCATTCACATTCTAGAGCAATTCAAGTTCTACAGCCATTAAAATATACATTAAACACCTATGATAAAAAAGGGACACCAAGAAAATTCTAGGTTTACTTCTAAGCTTAAAATCATAATATTTTGTTAAACCATTTAAAATGTTTCTTACCCAATAGTCTTCATCTTGATGAAAAGAGGGAGTGACGGGGTGGAGAAGAGAGAGAGAAAGAGAGAGAGACAGAGCTTTGTAGCATTTCCTATGGCAATCCTTTGTTCACGCAAGCACTCTGAGCTCTCTGAGAAGCCACCCTGCTCACACCCAGGACCGCCAGCTGGGCAGCTAGTCTCTGAAGGAGACCCCTCTGATGGAGGAGGAAGGAACAGTGTGCAGAACTCCCACGAAGACTGATGGAACAGAACCTACGTCTGTCAGTCAGTTCTACTTCTAGAAACCGCAACAACATCAAAGTTTCACTATTGATAAGAAAATTAAAATACTCATCCTAATGGTTCTCAGCATCTCAAATAAAAGGCTCACAATACACTGACTTTCCTGCTTGAGAAATAACCAAAGATAAGTGAGACTTTCACGGTAGCACTAATATAGTATAGATTTTAATTATAAACTTGTCACATAGGCCTGAATCCTAACAATTATGCTTTAATTGCAGGTTAATGTAACCTAAACAATACTGTCCTACAAATTAAGGGCAAGCACTAGTGAATCTTATTAAGCAAGACATCAGATACGTCGTCATTTTTCTTAACTCCAACATATTTATATATATGACCTTCAGCTTGAAGTACCCTAATATTTAGGCACATCTTGGCTTATTAATATTTTTCATACAGAGGTTACTTTTAATAAACATGTTCACATTAATGTATTAAGTCTAGATACTGGTTGTTCCAAACTTTGAAATACCTGAAACATTTTTAGGTACTAAAAATGTTCACAGAAATTATAAAATGTGTATTTTGCATATTACACTCCCTTGAGTAATATCAATTTAGGTCAATCTATAGGATTTCTTCTAGATTAAATCAATGATACTGTGGAATAATTCATTTTCAGCCTCTATTAAAACATCTACTTCACCATTCGCTCCTCTGAACCCATGATGAACCCAGGCTTATTATGAAAGGTCTCCTTAATGCTGACAGTGTGCTCTGAGCTGTGACTCCCATCAGAAGACCAGCAGCACACACACCAGGCTAACTTTCCAAGATTTAACCTTTGGAGTTCATTTGCTTTCAATTATTAAGCATTAATTTACATCTTACGTTTAAAAAATTAGGTAAGCTATCTATGTAAAAACAAGTATAAAAAACACACAGCTGCAGCCTGTTGAAGCCATCCTTAGAAGCCAACCCTTGCCAAATGAAGCTTAAGATTTGCTTGCCATAGGCTGAAAAAACATGGATTTTTAAATTGATTATGTAATGGCATTTTCAAATTAAATATGGATTAAATTAAACACTAATTTGTTAAGTTGCTTTGTTTACTTCAGGAAAAGAAAGGTAAGCAGATTGCTAGAAGGGTCCGGCTGAGGAAGGGAAGTTGGCTGGCAGCCCGTGTGCACCTGTTCCTCTAGATCGTCCACTGTGACCACAATCCTGACCCACGACAATATGCTTTTAACAATTCCATTCAGCAAAACTGCTCCATCACCTTACTCTAAAACGTTCCTTCAAAACACCTTCATAACCACAGTTAAAGGCATATTCAGATATACTCCAGACCATATGAATGGTCTATTTTACTATTACCATCCAGAACATAAAACCATGCGGCTGATTTCACCCCCTCCAGGACATTCCTAAACCCCCATCATGTAGGGATAGGGCTACTCACCTCTCACCTAGCCCTTGGAAGGGGAGGACGATAACAATAATATTGCTGATAACATACTACCTTACTCTGAGAAGAGCCAGACCAGAAGTTCACAAGTGTATATATATATGTGTGTATATATATATCTATATATATAACCCAGATTACATCACTAAATAATGCTTAAATCCTGGTCATAGAGTCATAGAGGCTATTTGCCAAGGTTAAGCTAAAAATCACCATAATGTAAATAACAGGTTTTACTATTTTCTATCGCAGAGTTAGCTGAATTTGGCCAATGGATCGAATAATCTTTAGATTAAACCCAGATCTTTCTCCAGGAGAGGCAGCTTATTCTAAGAGTCTATCCACCCATCCTTTACAGCTTAGCATGTTCAGCTATACTAAATACTAGGATATTGTAAATATCAGATAATTAGGATCTTTACTCCAAAGAAACAAAATATAAAGTTCTGCCTATGAAATGAATTTTTAAAAACCCATACTTGCCTGGTTATTGTTTAAAAAACAAAAAAAGATTTTCTTATAAATTGTACATCTACAGAAAACAGAAGCTGAACCATAGGCAAAAGTGACAGAAAAGCCACCAGGAAAATAAAGCAAAAAAGAAGGAAGCTGACAGAGGGCACACAGCACAGAACAGCTAGTGAAGTGCAGCAGGCAGAGCTCCACAACTTTGAAAGTCAAAGTTAAACTATCTTGGGGAGAGAGGCTGGTCAGGAAGGAAGCGGAGTCAGGGGCTTTTTTCTTCTACCTTGTACCCAGGGACTGACTTGGACAGTACAGAACGTTTGGAAGCATCTTTTCTTGGAGTAGCAGCTTTGTCCTTGGATCTCTGTCTTCCCTGGAAAGGCTCCTCCTGGCTGTCGGGAAGGCCTTCCCCTTCAGACACGTTGCCGGAGGAGCTGTCCTGGAGGTCAAAAGCACAAACAAAGATCCCTTGGAATTCACATAGACTTGAGTGTGATTTGTAAAAAGTTTTAAAGTTCCATCAATGTAAAAATAAAAAGATAACTGTAAATATAAGAAAACTTTTTCCAGTGCCGACTAAAAGAAGTCATGTTAAGAATCACCTACCTGTGTTATAAATACATGAAAGCATAGAGCTAATTCCATTTACACCAGCTAGTACCTTAATCCACCGTTCTCTGACGTAACACGACCAGAACTATCTGCTTCAGTGCTTCGACACCATTGTGCCGTGTCACGGGGGGCATTGTTTGTTTCAGACAAAAAACTGCTCAAAAAATAAACTGTCTTAAATAAGGGTGGGTATTCTTTACTGAGTAATAAATGTCATTAGAGTTCTTCAAGCACTCACTTGTATTCCATGCAAGCACCAGTATCGCTGAGCCTTTACGACAGTATCTGACATATTTTAGATGTTCAAGTTTAGGAGTTCGATATCTGAATATTTAATTCTTCATTTTTTAATTTAAAATTTTCTAATTAAAATAAAAATGCTATGTTCATATAAATTATGAAAATTAATAACTGAAAAAATTAGGTTATCCATAACTACTTTGATAAACATTCTGAGACAACTACTGGGAACATGAATGCATCTCCTTTTAATTTTTTCCAGGTGTGTGTCTGCATATAAATACCCAGAGTCACACATTCACACATTCATACACACACCTATCTACACATACCCCTCATTTTTTTAGAACACAGAACAGGTGGGGCACCTGGGTGGCTAAGTCAGTTAAGTGATCGACTCCTGGTTTCCGCTGAGGTCATGATCTCAGGGTCGTGAGATCGAGCCCTGCATCGGGCTCCAGGCTCAGTGCGGAGTCTAAGATTCTCTCTCCCTCTCCCTCTGCCCCTCCCCCACTCCTCTAAAATAAATAAATCTTAAACATGATCTTAAAAACACACACACACACACACACACACAACTGGATTACACTGAGTGTGTATGCATGTGTTTTTCAATTGTTTTAAGTATTATGTGCATTTTATCACATCATTTAATATTCTTTGAACTTCATTTCTGTCATGTAAATGTAATATATCACTTACTGTGAACATTAAAATTATTCCTAATTTCCATTATAAAAAAAATACAGTGGGGCGCCTGGGTGGCTCAGTCGTTAAGCGTCTGCCTTCAGCTCAGGTCATGATCCCAGGGTCCTGGGATCGAGCCCCGCATCGGGCTCCCTGCTCGGCGGGAAGCCTGCTTCTCCCTCTCCCACTCCCCCTGCTTGTGTTCCCTCTCTCGCTGTGTCTCTCTCTGTCAAATAAATAAAATCTTTAAAAAAAAAAAAAAAAAAATACAGTTAACACTCCAATGGCCATTTTTTATCCTAATTATTGTCCTTCAGGTAAATTCTGTTAATATATTTGCTAGGTCAAATTCTGTGGAAGTCAAAAATCTTGGTTTTACTGTTAAATACTCTCCTGAAATGTTGGATTAATTTATACTCTGACAAGCAGAGTGAGGGAAAGTCAACAGACCCTGTTCACACCACAGCAACCCTTTCACCAGTAAGAGAGGAGAAAAGTGGTACCATCCTTTAATACTTGAATAGCATCTTAGTTTATGTAACATGTATCATTAAATGTTTTAGAAGGTGCTGGTGACAAAAGATTTACTGCACATCGAATGGTAGCACATTCTCAGGTTCAGGCTGGCTGCTCAGTGCACCACGCTAAATCAGATCAGAATCCTCTGACATCGTGGTTTTGTTCTCCTTCACTTCCACCAAGCACACCAACACTCCCCAGTCATGCAACTGCATTTTGCTTTAAAAAAAAAAAAAAAAGTCATACAAGAAAACCTACCTAATAGCACAACATACCAGTCACCTTCACATTTTCCTATAGGAAATCTAAATTATTAATTAAGCAATAGGATGGGCACCTGGGTGGCTCAGTCAGTGAAGCATCTGCCTTTGGCTCAGATCTTAAGGTCCTGGGATCGAGCCCTGTGTGGGGAATCCCTGCTCAGCGGGGACCCTGCTTCTCCCTCTCTTCCCCGCTTGTGCTCTCTGTTGCTGTATCTGTCTCTCTCTAATAAATAAGTAAAATATTAAAAAACAAAAAAAAATTAAGCAATAGGAACACAAGTTAATGTGCTCCCAAAACCAAGATAGTTCAATATAGGATTGTAAACTCATGTCCGGTGCCCTTTCCTAACCTGCCTGTGATAACTTTAAAGGCAACTTTAAAAATAAAACTTACCAAAGGCCATCCACAGCCTGTCTACACCAATGCATACAATAAATAATTTTCTTGATGAAAGCATTCAGGAAATTATATGCAACTGTCCTTTTTCAAAAAGAGGATGGTGATACAAGTTCAATTCAACATCTGGGAAAGCAATTAGCAAAAACTCAAAGGGAAGGAGACACCTCCTAGTAAAGATCAATGTTCCTACCGAAGTGCCTTTATGTTTCCGTTTCTCATCGCCTTGACCATCCTCGGCATCATCTGAATCACCATCGCTGTCTAGGGCCGGGAGCTCAGGATCCAGAGGGGGCTCATAAAGTGCGGTGTTTAACGGCAGATACCGCAGCTCATCTGGTGAGTACCTGAGGTTCAGAGAGATGACTGTCAGTTGTCTTTTGATTAATATGAATGATCTAATCCACAAGTTTCAAACATAGCCTTAATCTTCTCAATTAACCCCAAATACTTTTGGAAAATGATTACAGATGTAACAAGTAAGTTTTCATTTTGTATCAAGTAAGGAAAAGTAATAAATAAAAAGCCTAAACATCTTTTGCACCAGGCTATGAGTTTAATATACACATTTGATTCTTATTATCAAAAGATATGTCTCTCTCCTTCATCCTCAACCCAAAAAGAGGAAAAAAAAAAAAAAAGTCAGCAGACTAAAGTGGAACTGTGGCAATTAAGGACTGTGCACAAAACCCATGCCCCCTGAGCGCCCCACCCCTCACTCCCTACGTTATCACCGCTTCTGGGTCCACTGCTGCTTCACATGCACAATGAGTATGACATGCGTCCACCTCACAGACGGAGGTGAGGATTTTATCAACTGACACTTGCAATGCACGGCAGCACGTGGTCCATGACATTATTTAAGAAACCAAATCAATCATCTATTGTGTCTGAAATGAGAGATCAGCAGCCCCTGACCCTGAGTCAGATGGCACCCACCCACAGGCCGGCCCTCTCCCATGTCACACCCTGTCCACACCCCGAAACCTGAGTTTAGGAGTGGGCACTGGATCTGCATCTCCCTCAACTAAGATAGCAAAAAGCAAAGGGATTGGTACCCTGGCATATCACTTTTAATAATTTGCTGACCCAAAAGTGAAATTAAAATCTGCTAACCCATGATTTAAATTTGGCTTTCAAATAGTAGGATCCTATAGTCTATTTTAAATACTATTCCTTAAAGAACAGTCTCTTTCCTCAAGAACATAAGGTTTAAGGCTGAAGTAAAAGCTGAGATTTTCAAATAAAATGACCCTGTTAGCCTGGTTTTCAGTTACATCCCGGCTGGGACTCAGAGGTAAGCAGCCCTCTTGCCACCCTGTGTGGAAGTAGCAGCCAGGCCGGCGGTGTGGCTGGAACAAGCAGGTGGCCGTGGCCGCCCGGCAGCCCCTCCGCTCCTTCCTTCATCTGCTCTGCCGAATAAGTCAGTGCTTCCCGAGGGAGCAGGTCTGGGGTTGTGCCCGGGAGTCTGCATTCCCAACAAGCTTTCAAGTGACACAGGTACAGACTGAGGCCTGGGGTGCTTTAGAGCCTCTGACGCCTGCCCACAGAAACACAAGCAGGTGGGCGGGGAGAGGGGCAGCCTGGGCCTTGTCAGCAGACGTTCAAGCACTGCCTGAAGGGGGTTCTTCTGTGTGCAGAGCCGCAGAAGTCAGAGAGAATACAGACACATGCCAAACTCTTTGGAGGCAAGTATGCCAGACTCTCAAGTCCCTCAGCAATACCCAATAGTAATGGTCATAAAACCAATGAATACCTTTTGTAATATTCCTGGAACTGTCCGGGGATGAGGGCCACTGGGTAAGAACTGACCTTGGTTCGCTCTGTCGGTAACACTTTGTACTTCCCTTGAGGCACCTGGATAACCTGGGTTAACGTGAAGAGAAATACAAAACTGATTCCACGCTAGGAATCAAGGTTTTAGGAACACAACAGCTCTTGTTCTCCACTGTGCTCCTCCCCGCCAAAGGCTAGAAACACAGGAGACATTAGAACTAGAACCCAAGGGGACAGGAGGGTGTTTCTAGCTGTACATGGGAACTGTGTCTGGCTCTTTGCCACAGCCATCACTGCTGAGGGAAACGTAGTGTGCTTCTGCCCACCGCTGACGAGCAAGGGGACCTGGGCAACGCATACGGCATCCTCATCTATGAAATGAGAAGAATACTAGCTTCAACCTCACATGGCAACTGTGAGTATTAAGTGAATTAAGATGGAAATTTCTTAAAACAACCCTTGGGACAAGCAAAAGTCAACTACAGAGCAAAAGACACCTCCCTCACACACACACACACATACACAGAAGTGAGCAGAGTATTACTGGCATATTGTTAAAAATTATATCTTAAGTTCTGGGGCAGAAAAGGACACGCTGCCAGCAGAAAAAAAAAAACAACGGTTGAATAAAGGAGGCGCTGAGCACTCCACCCTAACAAGCACAAAGTGAGGTTCAGGAACTAATAAAGTTAAGCAGCCCTACGTGTGTCTGCAAGTCAAAATAAGCTCTTCTTTCTTCCATACGTTCCCGGTTTAAGTTGCTGTTAAATTCAGCTGCTTTTTTGGCAGCTTTCTTAATGTACTCAGGCACTTTGCTGGCTTCAACCTTCTGAGTATTCTGTTGTTGCATTTGCTGAAATAAAAATATTACAGTTGGAAGTCACATACAACTTTACAAAATGTCATTCTCCCCAAACCAAATAAGAGATGCCAATCACCTCAATACTTACAGAATACTCTTTATAATGATCTGTAATTCGCTGACGTTCTTTTTCTTGTAAAATAACAGAATATTCAGCATGTTTGGCTGGATATTCTTTTATCATTAAATCAATCACTTCATCACTGCGCAATGCTGTTAAACCTATTTTAGACCAAAAAAATAGTTAAAAAAAAAGCTCTTTTAAGGCTAAGTGAACAAAACTACTTTTAAAAATTTGCTTTTCCTTTAATCTACTCTACATTTAAAATATTCCAGTAGTCAAGGGAAAATATTGTAATATATTTGAAAATAATAAAAAACAATATTCATAATATAAAGTCAAACAATTTTTTTAAAAAAGCTCATCAAAGTTGCAAAGGAAAATAAATCAATTTTTGAACCACATTTTTTTTAAGATTCAATGTACTATAAACATATATCCCTTTACTAAAAACAATGGCTAAATAATGATGCATACTAACTTAGGCCATTGAGGATTAAGGATTATCCTTAATCTAATATCCTTAACTAAGGAAAGATATTAGACAAAAACAAGAGTTTTTCAATATACTGCAGTACTTAGTCTTCAAATTCAATACACTAGAAATATTACAAAGAGTCCATTTAAATTCCAAGAGAAGCATCAGCACACACATACAAGTCATACAGGCAATTTTCAAAACTCAGAGCATCCGATCATATCAACTGTTGTGATGAACACCCATGGTTTTATGTTAAAAAGTGCCACGGCGCGTTAAAATGTTTATTAAAGAAAAACTGGAAACAAAGCATGGAGATAAGCCTACAGAACTAAAAACAGAGCAAAATGTGCCTTATAAGAGATAAAGACAATACTTTTTAAAACTACTATACAAATTTAGCACACCACACACACGGACATTTCTGTGAAATATTGTTATGTCATTCTCCTTTATATTTTAACAAAAACCAAAAATAAACAATTTAGCATTTAAATAATTCAATCTATCTCATTAATTTTGTAAAATACTTTAGGAAAAAGGACAAATACCCATCCAATATCACCTCATAAACATCTAGCTTTCAGAATTCCCATTCAAAGCCTCTGTTACCTAGAGTGCACTGCGTCTCTGTGATGACATTCAGCTCCCGCAGGTAGAGTTTCTCCTTATGGGACAAATCTCGTCGCTCTAAATCTCCAAAAAAAAGAACAAAAGACTATTAAAAATAGTCTTTTACATTTATAACATTATGCATTTGTAAAACTTTTAAAAACTTAAAAACCTTAAGATTTTTTAAAAAGTTAAATTCTTCATGGACTTAAAAAAGTACTGTGTGTTATATATTCCAAAGATTACTAAAGAGACCACGCAAACAATCTTACAAATTCAAGGAATAAAAGCTAAATTAAAGTTGAAAACAGAATAACCCAAAGCAAGAATAGTAACTTAGTTGCACAGACAGCTTTTCTCAAATGGAGACACAGCCCCGTGCAGCTGCCTCCCTCGCTCAGGCCAGCAAGCAATGGGAAAGAATCAAACTCCTGCTGCTTTCGGCCATAACATGACTTTTTCTAAGACTTTCCCCAGGAAATTCACCTTCCACATTTTGCTTTTAAGTCCATTTATAAGGCATAAGAGCAAACTGAGAGTGGAGAGAAACGTTGGGTGACAGCAGAGAGGAAAATCAGCCAGCAGAAGAATATACAGTACATTACAAATATTCCATACTCAAATATTCAGAAGTTGATAACCTATCAAAAAGAATTACTATTTAGTTAAAAGTTAGATTTAATCTGTTACATAAACTAAGACTTAATACCTGGATATTTCCGTTTAAAGGAGGTCACACCCAAATATTCACTGACTTGTTCTTGAAGCATATAGTATTCTCCTGTTTCATCAGGTGGCCATTTGTACTCTATCAAATTTTCTGCTGGATAGTAGCTAAAGCTAAGCACAGAAATATGTATTATGCCTTAAATGTGGCTTTTATTAAGTTTTAATCATTTTTATTTTAAGGATTTATTTTTGAGGAGTTTCATTTTTAGGAATTTGGAGAACTACTTTAATTATTTAAATTCTCTGATTCAGTCTTCTGACTCTGCCATACATACAAGTTCCTACCATCTTGTGCGTCCAAGAACATCACAAACAGGCAGAGGGAAAGGAAGCAAGCGTGTGATACCAAACAAAACAGTACACTGGAACACACCCCAAAGAACCAAGACTCACAACTGTCAGCAGTCAAGGAATTTTGTAGTGTTAAGAGATCTATAAGGCCAAAACAAAACGGTGGTGATATTCTTTCTGAATTCCCTCTCTTGAGCTTCATGCCCATACCGCTATTTCATCCGCCCAAAGTACAAAGTCACCAACTCGTTTCCCACCTGCTGTTCAGTGAGTCAAACAGCTAAGAAAGCAGAACTCCCAAAACGTGTTTCTCAAAGAGCTGAACTATAAACCATAACTGTTTGTTCTCATAGACTCCACAGGCCAGAAGCACAGAACAGACCTGGTTTGATGGTTCCAGTGTACCGTGGACCAATCCCAACCCTGAAGAGCCAACGACAGATCTCTGGGCCTGGCCAACTCAACCTCTAAATGTCACCACTGGACAATAGAGGCAAGAACGTGACACTATTTTATGCATCCAATTAAAAGTAACAAACAAAAAGTAGAGTTTTCTCAAAAATAGTGCTGGGAAATTAGATATCCAAATGCAAAAGTATGAAATTGGACCCTTACCTCCTATCACATTCAAAAATAGATCAACAACCTCAGTACAAGAACCAAACCAGAAAACTCTTAGAAAAAAACACAGGAGTAACTCTTCCTGATCTCAGATTTGGCATTGGGTTCTAGACATGACACCAAAAGCATGAGCAACAAAAGAAAAACAGGTAATTTAAACTTCAGCAAAATTAAAAATTTTGTGCATTTTAGGACTGTTCAACAGAGTGAAAAGGCAACCCACAGAATAGGAAGAAAGAACTGCAGATCCTGTATCTGATAAGGGATTAATATCCAGAATGCATAAAAAACTCCACTACTCAACAACAACAAAACAAACAACCCAATTTAAAAATGGCAAAAACACCTGAATAGACATTTCCCCCAAAGATTCACAAATAAGCACTGACAGGATGGTCAACATCACTAGTCACTACGGAAATTCAAATGGAAACGAGAGTGAGATGCCACCTCACATCTCTTAGGATGGTTATTATCAGAACAACTGGGACATAACCAATGGCAAAGGAAACTGCACTGCTGGTAGGAACAGAAAATGATGTGTCCGCTGTGGAAAGCAGTTTGGTAGGTCCTCAAAGTGCTAAACACAGAACTACTCTACGATCCAGCTGCTCCTCTCCAAGGGATACGCCCAAAGGGACTGAAAACAGGGACTGAACACATATTTATACACCAACGTTCACCGCAGCACTGTTCACAACAGCCCAAAGTGGGAAACAACCCTAGTGTCCGTCACGGGTGAAAGGACAAACAAGAGGTGGTCTATCCACGCAACGGAGCTCAGTTCAGCCCTAAAGAGAAAGGAAATTCGGACACATGCTACAACATGGATGAACTTCCGAGAAAGAAGCCAGACATAAAAGGACAAATACTGTATGATTCCATCTACACGAGGTGCACTGGACAGGCAAATCCAAAATGTCAGCAAGGGGATGGTGGCTGCCAGGGGCTGGGGAAAGAGGGAAGCAGCAACTGTTACTGCTTCCTGGCTAGGACGTTTCAGTGCAGGGGTGAAGCAATAGAGAAGGGTGCAGGTGGCAGCTGAAGGACACTGGACATAACCGTGCCACTGAGTGACACACCCAAACATCACTACAATGGTGAATTTTATATGTGTATTTTATCACAATAAAAACATGTTTTAATTGCACTGAGTAACAAAAGCAATGTTGGTGTCATATGTAAAACATGACAAAAATATTCTACAATATCTAATAACTGCCTTTGCCAGTGCAGGGGCCGGGGAGGAGGGAGGTATCGCAGAGAAGAGAAACATACCACAAAAACTACTATTAAGCAATGAAATGACAGTACCCAAGATCTTGACTTGAAGTCTCACAACTCCTAGAGCTATCTCCTGAGCCCATTCGCCTCCTTTTGGATGGTTGGGTCCCATCATTTGAATTATCTTCATTATCATCCTATACATTTAAAAAATTCAAAAAATAAGAAGAGAAACAATAAAAAAAATAAGGAAAGAATGATTATGTATCTTCCCAGACTTGCTAAAAGGCTCCACTTAAAGGCTTTTTAAGGACAATTGATTATACAATGTTAACTTTCTATTATAATTAACAGGGGTCAAGAATTTGGTATGGCAAGACCTGGAAGAAAACTAAAAAAAAAAGTGATCTTCAATACAATCAAAATAAGAAAATTTTTAATTAACCTGTAAATCTAAATCTACTTTTGCTTTTTACCAACTGCAGTTAAAATGCCCTGTGCATTAAAAACACATAAAATTGCTGCAACACTCTAAAATTAAAGCAAACCCTCCTACCTCAGCTAGGGAAAAAAATGTATGGATCATTTAGTGTTTAACTCAACTCATAGCTGGTTGACAGGACTATTCTAAGGGGCTCTTATATACTTCTATTTCCGTGAAAAAAGGGCATACAAGGACTAAACACACATTACCAATCCTGTTAATTTTTTTTCTTACATTGCAAAAATTTAGCGAGAATATTCCCTAATAAGAGTTATCAATCTATACAGCAACACACACACATCTCCACCAAAAGAGGAGAGGCTTAAGCATTTTTAGGTAACATTATCTGTGATGAGACAGTAATATCAAGACTCTAAGTTGGACCATTCCATTCAGAACATGAATGAGGCATCAGATGTTAGGAAATGGATTTATTCACATATTAGCTAAGGCTTAATGACTATAAGACTTACAAAAAATAACTTTTAAAAAAATCAAGGACATGTAGCTTTGTAAGATGAATACAATTTTGTTAAATACCATGGTGCTCTTGTTACATATTAAAAAGAATGCAATCCTGTGGAAGAATACAAAGAGGTAATAAGTTATATTGGTCATGCGTGCCAAAACTGGACTTGGATCTTACTGGGCACTGTCCTCCACTAGCTGAGGGAAGCTGTGGGAGCCTCTCCTTATCTGTAAAATTGAGATGATAGTACCGCCTGGATAGTGTGGCTGATGCAAGGATTAAACGAGTTAAATACATGGGAAGCACTTAGAGCAAGGCCTAGCAAATAATTAAGTGTCCTACAAAAGTTAATATAACTGTGACGATAATCAGAAAGTCTCAAACGGCTCCAGCTACTAGGAATTTACTCAGATTCTTTCCCAAACAGTAAAATATATGGCATATTGTCCTTTTTTAGTTCCTGCATAATATAATCATTCAATTAAAGAACTCTATATTCCTATTAAGAAAGGCAACCAGGTATGAGATGGAGAAGAATAAATGTATTCTCCAAACATTTACATTTAACAGCAAGACTCACAACTGAGACATTTCATATTCAGTATTACAGGAATAACTCCCTTTAAGCAAATTCAAGTATTTTATTTTTTTGTTTTACTTGCGACTGAGCATTTTAAGGAGTTTTAACGTCGATTTAAGTATATTTCCCTTGGCTAAAAAGTTGAAACACTCAAAAAAGGTGAAAAATGCAAAGTCCTCAAAAAAAGCTGAAACCGGAGTTTCACAGGCAGTGCTCTGCACGTGCTATCAGCAATGCTAGGCAGAGGTCCTGGGAGCACGAGGGAGCACGGGGCTGCGGCCCCTTCCACGCACAGGTGCGCGCTGGAGCGGGGAGCGTTAGGGACCGCCCGCAGTCCGCGCCACAGGTGGTGCGCCCAGGCCGCAGGTGCGCGCCCCCCGCGGCTCTCCCCGGGCTCCCCCAGCGGCCGCTTCCCCCGGGCCCCACCTTCTGCCCCAAACCCCTGACTGCGCACACGCGCTGCACCGCGCAGCCTGGCTGCTCTCCAGTCGCCTCCGGCTGAACACGCGGTCCCCTTACCTCCGGGAAACCGCACCGACTACAACATTTCAATTCACAAAAAGAGTTTCGCAGTAAAAACTGGAAGGGCTGCGTGCTGGTCTAGTTACTAAACTAAGTTCACGGACTATCTTGTGCTCCAGCTGTCTGGTTGGTTCTCGGCGAGGTAACACTTTGCAGAGCCACGCCAGCCACCCTGGAGCCTCCGGAGCCGGTTTCCCGGCTCGCGGCCGGGACGCCGCAGCCCCGGGCGCCGCTTCCGCCAGGCGCGCTCCGAACCCCGGCGACGCGCACTCCGCCCGCACTCCGCGGGGCCAAGCCGCCCCCGCCGCCTCAGGGGCCGGGCCGCGGCGGCCGAGCGGGGTGCGGCCTCGGGGGCCCGCGGCCTCCGGCTCGTCCCGGCGGGAACGCCGAGGCCCGGCCCCGCCGCCGCCGCCGCCGCCGCGGCCCCGTCCCGTCCCCGCCCCACCGGGCGCCGCTCCTCACCTTCGGGGACGGCGCTCCGGGGGTGGCCGGGTCGCTGTCGCACGGCCGCGGGGACAGCGCCGTCCCGGGGCCGGCCGCCGCCGCCATCAGCCCGAGCGCCCCGCGCCGCCGCCTCCGCCGCCGCCGCCGCCTCGTCCCGGCCGCCGCCGCCGCTGCCGCCGCCGCCGCCGCCGCGCGAGCCGCCCGCCGCCCGGGCCCCGCCCCCTCCGCCCGCCCGCCGCCCGGGGGCCGGCCCCTGCCGCCGCGCGCCCCGCGGCCCGCCAGCGCCGCCGCCACCGCCATGGCCGCCGCCAGTGCGCCGCCGGGGCGCCGCGGCTGAGGGGGCGGAAGGAGGCCGCCGGCGGCCCGCGCGCTTCAGCCCCGCCGGCCGCTCAGCGCGCCCGCCCGCTCCGCGGCGGCGCCGTCCGCCGGCCTCCGCTGTTCCCGCCGCGCCGGCGCCCCTCGGCCCCGCGCGCTCCTCCTCCCCGCGCACCGCGCCCTTCCGCCGCCGGCTCCCCGCGGCCCCTCTCGGCCTCCCGGCCGCCGCTCCCCTCGGTCCCCCGGCCGCCGCCGGCCGCGGCCCTCAGCTGCTCCCGCCCCGCCGCGCTCCGCGGCCCCGCGCGATCCTCGGGCCGCCGCCGCCACCACACCTCCCGGCCCGCCGCAGCCCGGCGCGCTCCGCGGCCCCACCTCCCGCCGTCCCCTCAGCCCCCAGCCCCGCCCCGGCCCGCCGCCACTTGGCGCGCTCGCAGCCGCCCCCTCCCCGCGGCCCCCGGCCCGGCCCGGCCTGGCCCCGCCACACGTCAGCCCTCTCCTCCCACCGCGCCGCGCCGCCCCGCCCGGGGGGTCCCCGCCGCCCCGCCCCCTCCCCTCCCGGGGGACCCTCCCTCCAGGGGGCCGCCCCCCTCCCCCGAGGGACCCTCCGCCGCCTCCGCCCCTCCCCCCGGGGGTCCCCGCCGCCGCTCCCCCCTCCCCTCCCCCGAGAGACCCTCTGCCCCCCTCAGCCCAGGGGTCCCCGCCGCCTCTACCCCTTCCCCTCACACGCGGGACCCTCCGCCCCCTCCCCCCTCCCCTCACGCGAGAGACCTTCTGCCCCCTCAGCCCAGAGGTCTCCGCCGCCGCTACCCCTTCGCTCCCCCCCGCGGGACCCTCCGCCGCCTCCGCCCCTCTCCCCGGGGGTCCCCGCCGCCGCTGCCCCCTCCCCCGAGAGACCCTCTGCCCCCTCAGCCCAGGGGTCCCCGCCTCCCCTCACCCGAGAGACCCTCCGCGCCTCCCCCCAGGGGCCCCCGCCGCCCCTCCCCCTCGCCTCACCCGAGAGACCCTCCGCCCCTCCCCCCGGGGGGGGTCCCCGCTGCCCCTACCCCCTCCCCTCACCCGAGAGACCCTCCGCCCCTCCCCCCGGGGGCGTCCCCGCTGCCCCTCCCCCCTCCCCTCACCCGAGAGACCCTCCGCCCCCTCCCCCCAGGGGGTCCCCGCTGCCCCTACCCCCTCCCCTCTCCCGAGAGACCCTCCGCCCCTCCCCCCAGGGGGTCCCCGCTGCCCCTACCCCCTCCCCTCACCCGAGAGACCCTCCGCCCCCTCCCCCCAGGGGGTCCCCGCTGCCCCTACCCCCTCACCGAGGGACTCTCCTCCTCCTCCCCCCCTTCTCCCAAGGGTCCCTGTCCTCCCCCTCAATCCCGAGGGACCCACCCCCTCCCCCCGGGGGTCCCCGCGTCCTGGCACCGGCCCCGTGGGCTGTATCGCGGGGGGCTGTGAGGGCCCCTGCCCATTTCGCGCTCGGTCCTCGGCCACCGCCCCTCGGCCGCCTTTGTTCTCTGCCGGCGGCCTCACGCTCCCCGCAGCTCCTGAAGCACCTGCCGGGGAGCCAGTCTACGGCATCCTCCGCTGCTTTCATCTGAAAAGTTTATGCACACCCAGCTCCCGCCTGTCGGGATCGCAGGGTAAGAGAGGCTCGGCGCCGGCTCGCACGCGCGGGGTGCTGCGGCGCGGGGTGCCCTGCGCGGCCGCGGCCCCGAGAGCCTAGAAGGCGGCCGGGTGGGCCGGCGCGCACCGAGAGCTCCCTAAGCTGCTGACCTCTCGGGCCTCTCGTCTCGTCTGCGGAGTGGGCAGAAATCCTGAACCCTCAGGATTAGTGCAAAGGTCACGGTCCAAAGGTAGGCTGACAAAGGACAGACATCATGGGAAGCGTTTTACTCGAACTGAATTTATTTTTAATCCTGGTTGGTAGACTTCACCTGGCCACTTCCAGATTTCTCACACACGTTAGGAACTGAACCTTAGAAGAACATGGCAGACAGTTGTGACAAGGGTCCCAGAAATCCGTTGCAGTTGACCTCTCAGCAGACACTTGAGCATCTGAGAGTGTAGAGGACTTGCTTCAGGCAATAGACACGTGACTTCCCTTTCCTTATTTTTGCTCACACTCAGCAAGCAAACGTTTGGAAAGGAGAAGTAAAGGGATAAAGGACCTATTTTGACTCTCCCAGCCCACCTGTTCCTGACTTTCCATTCCCACCAGCTCAGAAATGGCACCAATAGCTGGAGACTCACAAAGGGCTCCTAATTTAAACTTTGCTTTCACTCACAACCTCAGTCAGACCAGCTCCCTGTTTCCCTACCCACTGAAGAAAATAGCCTGTCTGAATCCACCAAGAAAAATCAACAACTTTCTCCCAAATTCTCTTAACTCATCAGGGCCCTTACTCAGATTCTTTAGATGGAATTTAACATTAAATATATATACATATATATATTCAGAATATACTTTCATTTATTTCGGTCCACTGTCCTCCCTTGGGTATTCTGTCTCTAGATCAGATGCAAGTTTAAAACTCTTCATTCCAAGTCAACAGATACCGACTCAGCCCTTCAACGTGCAAGGCAAGCCAGAATATTCAGGAGACACTCTTGTGGATTCCAGTCCCTGCCCACGGGCAGTTTCAACACTGAAAGAATATGACACAAATATATAAATGTATTTAAAGGCAGTTTAGGTGGGAAAAAATTTACTTGCAAGTACAAAAGTTAAGATTTTAAGGTTGACATAGAACTTGAAAAGTATCTTAAGAGACTGGGGTAGGACAATTCCAGGTCAATGTACAACTGGAAGTGGAAATAGGGTTTCAAGCCTGAAAAAGACTGAGAGATGGAAAAATAAGAAGCATCAGCCATTCCAGTGTGGGTTGAGAGTAGGGTAAATGAAGGCAGATTCCAGGAGTTAGGGGTGAAGTATACAGGGCAGTGGCATGATGCAATGGTGAGAACAAAGATCAAGAGTTAGGATTTTGGGGGCACCTGGGTGGCTCAGTTGACTGAGCATCTGACTTCTGATTCGGGCTCAGGTCTTGATCTCAGGGTGGTAAGATCCAGCCCCTGATGGGGCTCCCCGCTCAGTGTGGAGCCTGCTTGGGATTCTCTCTCTCCCTCTCCTTCTGCCCCTCCCTCTTCCCTCTCTTAAAAAAAAAAAAATGAGATAAGATTGTGATCAGTACCAACTGTGCCATTTAATAGCTGTGTGATCCATAATGGGTTAAGTTTTTAATCTCTCTGAAACTCCATTTTCTCATTTGTAGGATTAAAATAATAATGTCCATCCAATTATTTCACAAATATTTTATGAAAAGCAACTATGAACTAAGAATTATGTTAGGTGATAGAAATGTAAGGAATCATTCATTCATTCATCAAATACTACCTTGCTACGTACTAAGTTGGAAATAAGTGGAAAAGGAGCAGGAAACTAAGTGACAGATATTGTAAACTGAGAGGATAGTGTTTCAAAAAGAGGGACAGTCAACTATGTCAATTGAGAGGTTAATAAGATGAGGACAAAGAAATGTCCATTGTATTTAGCAATCTGGGGGTAATGAGCAAACTTAATTATTTTGAGCTGTTTCTAAGGAGTGGCAACTTCAGAAGCTAGCCTGAAGTCCCTTGAGGAGGGAACGGGAGGTTAATACGTGAAGTTTGTGCCGAGTATCTGAGAAAGAAGGTAGCTGGAGAAGTGGGTTGTTGTCTTTAAGGCGGGACACAGGGGAACAAGCTTGAATGCCAAGGAGGGGGAGCAGAGGGGGCATCGCGTGCAGGAGCTAGGGAGGCAGCTCTGGGAAGGCCAGAAGCCAGCATGGTGCTGGGTAAGCCCTTGACAGCAAGAAGCACAGTCTATCCACTGTGGCAAGACAGAAAACAGAATGTGGCTGCAGATGCAAGTAGGTTTTGAGACTTGGTGGCGAAAAACTTGAAAGATTTTCCTCTGATATTTTTTCTTTCCTGAATGAAATAGGAGGTGAAACCACCCATGGAAGTGAGGAGAGGAGAGGAATAAGGAGGTAGTGGGGAGAGGTAGGAGAGCAAAGTTCCTAGGATGCCAAATGCTTTGCCTGCTGCAGGTTTTTGGTGGAGAGCTTCAAGGGAAACCAGTCTGTCTGGCTTTTCCATCTTCTCAAATTTAGCTACTTGAATTCAGGCTATGAATATGCATTTCCTTCAGGAAGGGGTTTTCCCAGATGAGTAAGAGGGGCAAAGGAATTTGAGTGTGTTTGTAAGGCAAAGATTATAAAATGGGTTATTGCATCGACTGGGGATTTCAGTAAGATTCTACAGGTGCTGAGCCCTAAGGACAGAAAATGATGGTATAAAAATAACCTGCTTGAGTCCGAGATTTGAGAGGTCATCCTGCTATTGATGACAGCAGAGTCTACAGTTTGAACCAAGGAGGAGATGACCAAGGTGGGCTAGAGGAAAAGGTCACCAAATGTGAGTTGGTCAAGGAATCAGGAAGCTAGAGCACGGACTTCTAGTTTTCATGAGAGCACAGGACTGTAAAAATGACCACAGAAGCTGAGACCATGCAAAGTGATCTTAATAATTTGTAAAACTCCCTTACTGCCAATTATAAATGTACAGAGAATTTTTTTAAATTGTAAAACTAATGTTTAGTACACCATAAATCCAAAAAACACTGAGAATTAGTGCTTTATTTCTGTGTAAAATCTTTACCAAGAGTAGTTTGAACAGTGCTTGCCTTCTACTATCACTTACCTTTTTTGTGTCTTGATAAATTGTCATATTCCTTCCAGCATTTGATGTTTTGCATTTTCAGTGTTGTAAGATACCTCCAAGTGTCCTTAACGTGAAGTTGTTATCAGTGTCTCTTCATCCTTTGTCACAACCACCTGCTCTAACTGATCTGTGCAATCTGGGTGCAGGTTTCCCAGCAGCGCCTGGTCTGGCCCAGCAGCTTAACCAGAGCTCAACGCTAACCAACCCCATGGGTCTCTGAAAGGATGCAACCAGACTTCACTGCAGTAAAAGCTTGCTTTTCAGTCTCTCTGTAATTAACAGTTTTCTTTCGACATGACAACTAACGTGGACATTTGGTCTGAATGCTAGCCACACCCACTGGGATTTGTCATTATTATGACTGTCTTCTACCAAGTCTGGTTGACCACAAGCAGTTTTCTGTCTCTAGAGCAGTTTAAAAGATGTTGATCCAACGTTACCATGCTCTTTCTGCTTGTTGGATGGTACCTTCATGCAGGCTGAGGTCTCATCATCTCAGCTTCACTCTTGTCATTTTTAAATTTCCTAATCACATCCAATTTCATTTGCAGCTCATTTATTTCTTTGATGCACTTTCAACTTTTTTGTCAAACTTTGTAAAACAAAATTCTAATGTAAAATGGAATTTTCTTTTTATGGTCCATTTTTGTGAAACATCCTGTGGGTCTGTCTCTGGGAGACAAGGAGGCAGCACCGCTGCACACTTTGCTGTCTGTGTTGTGGCCGAAGCACTGAGTAATGGGGTGCAGCGACCGATCCCCGACGGGCCTTGAGAGGAAGACCAGGATGCGTGGTGTCATCGGTGTGGTGATCTGTGGGTGATCTGTGGGCTGAGCACCTATGCGGTCTGTCCTTGATGTACTTGCTGTCAGTGTAGCAGAGTAGTTGAAATTTGAGTCATGCTGTTGGGGGACTGGTGTTTCTTTACTAGACCGTGGCAATCAAAATTTGTTCATACCAGAACCGTGCCCACGTGGGGACTGCCTTACTGGACAGTTATCTGTATGGGTATCAAAGTCACAAAGAATGGTAGCAGGAGTCAATGGAGATGGGGGCTGGGGTCCCCTAGCTCTTGTCTTCGCGTAATGAGAAGGAACAAGCCAGGGGCCGTGGGCAGTGGCGGCACACAGACATGAAGAGGTGTGAGTCCACACCGTGTGCTTTGCCAGGAGTTGGAGTGTTTAAGGCCCGAGGGGTTGCATTAGGGACTGAGAGGAACAACAGCTTTTGCTTGAGGGGCTGTAGTGGGCCTGTGCGAACGAACCTGGTGTCCTCTTGGACAAACCCACCATGATGACCACTCTGTGACCTTCTGGAGCACAGCCCCCACCCCAGGCTATGCTTCTGTTTAAGCGCACCCTGTTTAGCCACACTCTCGGGGCCTGACGGGCTTGCTCTGCCCTGGAGATAGGACTATGACACACAGCAATTCTTCACCATTCTCCCCCCTGGCCCCCCACAGGTATGCCCACCCTCCAGGGCTGAAAAAGCAGGTCTTAGGGAAGGTGGGGTTTTAGAGATCTACGCATCACTGCCGCCCGAGACCCGCTTCTGTCTGTAAGTCCCCGTAACAAACCACTTCTCCTCAGGCTGGACCTGGCCTTTTTCTTTGCTCTTATGGTTCCTTTGGAGGGTGCTTTGCATGTACCTACCTTTCAGAGAACCGGGACTCTTCTGTGGGGACAAGCCAAGTCCTTGTTAAGGAAAGAGACTCAAAATACATCTGGAGGAGAGGTTGGGAATATAGAGGAGGGTTGTGGGGCCTGCAGAGGAAGGTCACCAACCTGACCTGAAAAGCTCTGAGGAGCAGGAAGTCAGATCAGGGACGCGCAGATTTCTCCAGCGGCTGAAGCAAACATCTGCGTCATATCTGATGTGATTCGTCCTTACAATTCCTTAAGGACACTGGGAAATTGGTTCAGGATGGTCCTGTGGCTTCTGCAGGCTCACAGTGAAGCGGCTGCCATGGCGGAGCAGGAAGACATGGCTGATTGCAGGGCAGAGGCTCTCTTGGTCCAAGCCTCCACACAACTTGGAGGAGGAGAGGCTGGAAGGGGTCTTTGTGGTGGGAGGGAGGCCCAAACAGAAACATGCAGGAGACTGGATGAAAGTACAAAGGAGGACATCGAAGGTGACTGATGACAGGGGGGTCAAGTGGGGGCAGCAGTAAGAAGTACTGCTGGGTTAGAGATGTTCACATGAACCTGGAATCCATCAAACCTCGAAAAACGGCAGTTCTCTTCCCTGGAGAATCAGGCCCGTAAGAGTAAGCAGAAGAGTTTAACTCAGAAGACGACCGAGGACTGAGAGGACCTGGGCCAGGGGGTGACATGACCTCGGTCATGCCTTCCAGACGGACGCACCACCAATGTTCTGTGGGAGGCAAAGAAGGGTGTGCTCCCCATTCCTCCCGAGGCGCGCTCGCCACAATGGAAGCCTGCTGAGGCAAGGGCCCTGCTCCACACCCTGCGCCTCACACAGTGCCTGGGACATGGTGTACACAGAGTGTGGCCGAACAAAACAGCTGAACTAACACACGGATGAAAGGGGCGCTGCAGCAAAGCCAGACAAGACTTTGCGGTGGAGGAAAGGGGAGGATTTGAGTCACTTGTATGGAATTCAACAACGAAGTGTGTACGGGGTTGGGGAAAGCAAGAGAAAGAGCAGAGCGGAAGGTACTTCCGAGACCTCAAATCAGGTAATACCAGCAGGTCACATTTTAGGACGTAGGAAGGTCCAGGGTTCTGTGAAGTGCTGGGCACAAGTGCTTGGTTATTTACTACGTCACATAATTCACACGCTAGCCTTAGGAGGTCTCATTCTCACTTTACAAACAGTTCTAGGAGGCCGTACGCTTTACAACTAATGAATCCTGCAAATTCAGCAGGAAGGTGCATTGCTTAACATGAGCTGTTGCACAGGCTCACTACCACTTTTTTGGCGGCTACAGATCACAACTGAGAACTCCCGTGTTGAAGATTCTTTGGGCAACAATGACCATGTTTATGCTGTGCAGCACGGACTTGTTTGTCCTGGATTATCCAGCTCATGATAACACATAAGTGAAAAGAAAACTCTCCTCGACCTTTCTACATTCCAGTCTTTGGACTATTCAACTAATGGCTATTTTAACCATCCATTAAGTTTGACATGGTTTTCCAAGTTCTGATTACAACTCATCTGATCACAGACATTACTGGTTGCCTCCTCCAAGCCCACCCCCTGATTCCTTGCTGGAAGACCTCTGACTGATAGTCATGTCTACTCTTTTCATGTGGCCATGTGCTCCAACAAAGGGGGGATGCAGCCCCAGCCCCAAGGAGTGAACTATGACCCATCTAGTCACAGACAGGACAGGAACGTGATTAAATCAAGTTAAACAAATGTATGTAAAAGTCTGGCGGGGGAAGGGGAAAGACAGAAAAAACCTGGGTCCCTGATCAAATGCCTGGAAAACAAAATTCTGTTTTTAAAAAACAAAACTAAACAAAACAAAAAAAACCCACTGGTTTAGCTTTTTCAGTTCTTGCACCTAAAAAGAATTTAACTAACAGACTAACAAAAAGAATGACCACACGTTAAGCATTTTGATTGGTTAGGGATGTGTTAAATACATTAATGTCTTTATTTCAAACTTGGTAATTTCTTTCCAAAGAATGCCTACAACGTATTAAAATGCCATTTAAAGATATAACTGCCTTTAGAAGTTTTCCAAAATCTATTTTAACATTTACTCGACACTTTACAAGGTTGTGTCATAATTTCCGGTAGCAAATTCTAATTGTCTTAACTCTAAAAAGAATGATAAGTAATTTCCCTATAGTAGCACCCACTATAAGCATTTATATACTCTATCTATCCTTACATGTATCGTACATACATTTATACTTTGGGGTCATAGAATGTTAATAAATATGATAACTAGTAAGTATGAAGCTAAAAATCTGGCTTTTACTTGTTTGTTGTTAAAAGAATACAGTCAGTCTTCAGCTGGAGGCCAAAGCATAGCTAACCACTATGAAGTTTGCAAATCTTCAAAGTCACAGATCTCGGTAAAGTTGAGAAGCAAGCACTCCTATAACTTGTAATGAGCTATTCACAATAGAGAGCAAACACCAGGGCCAAGGCGACGTACGTTTCCGTTTCCTGTTTCGCCGCAACCCAGCTGTCCCATGCAACATCCCATATCCATCTGCTGGCAATCTGTGATACACAAATTTCAAAAGACCAACTTTAAATTGAACATGTTAAGAAGTAAACTTTAAGTCTATACAGTATCTCAGAAAGTCATATTTAGAAAGTAGTTTGTCCAATGCCCCCTTTCCTGAAAGGGCCCCTCTTCTCTTCCTGGAGTGGTCCTTCTCTGACGCAGGGACTGGACCTTAGCAGAGTGTCTGGGCGCAGAGCGGGGAACCCTCTGTAACTGGGTCTAAGAGTTCTGCATACAGTACTACTCCGCTGTGTTACACTCCCTGATATGGAATTCTCCTTTCCATCCTTAAAATATGTTCAAGGGAAAGTTTATTAGAACTTTGTTTTGAAATAAAGAAATGGCATTGATTATCCAAGCAGACCATTATTGAAAATTCTAAATCCTTTGCTTCGCTCACAAAGCCATACGTGATTTGAGTACAGCCTACTTTTCCATGGTGGATATAAATGGCCACAAACCTGTTGTGGTTTCTCCCAAGAGGGTGAGTCTATTTCTCTAGCCCTTGAGTATGAATTGGTCTTGGGACTTGCTCTGAGCAAAAGAATGGGACATCGTGTGACTTCCAAGCAAAGCCTTCAGAGGTCTTCTGCTCCCACCTGCTCAGAATGCTCTGAGGAGACCCCCACATAAGGAAAGCCACTCAGCCCGCCAGAGGACGGTGGCTCACGTGCAGGAGAACCCGGGAGCCCCAGCCAACAGTGAGCACCGGCCACCAGACACGTGAGCGAGGCCATGTGGGACGGCGAGTGTGTCAGGGAGACCAGCAGGAGAAGCCGCTGCTATAGTTTGGCTGGCCCACAGAACGATGACAGATAAACGGCTGTCGTTCTGCGCTGCTAAGCTGTGGGGTGGTTTGTTGTACGGTACAGTTACCCACGTGCGCTACCGAAATATACGGCAAGCACACAGGTTACTAACCAAGCATGCCAGTTCCCCGCTGCCGCGGCATCTTTCCACTCCTGCGTTCTCCGGTTGCCAGTCCCTCTCCCCAGTCTCTGGCACAGCTGGTTTCTTCGTGACATTCAGATATCAGAGGGCCTTCCCTGGCTGCAGACAATCCCAGGGGCCGCTCTGCCCTACTCTAATCTCCTCCACGTGAGAAGTATGTGCTGGTGTTCTCTTCTCCCTGGGTGCCAAGGTCACCTCCGTCTTGTTGACTCTTGTGTGGCCAGCAGCCCTCTGCCTGCTTCGGCGAAGACTGCACTGTGACCAGCTGCCATGCGTTGACAGGCAGCTCACTCCAGCTCACAGGGTCTAGTGTATTCATATTTGTAAATGACCGCGATTGCCTTGCTGCTGACTGAGGCCTCTGTGCCAGAGACCACGTGGATGGCTTTCTTACAGACCCACTCATTTAGCCCTCAGGGTAGCTGCGGCCCTTAGGTGTACCATCTCCGTTTTACAGATGAAAACAGCCATGCCCCGGCCGCAGGCTCCGACTGTCGCTGCCAGCATTCCTGTCTAGGTCAGCTGGACTCGGAAACCTAAGCTGTACCACTGTCCATCCCATTCCATTTCTTAAACGCTGGCCTGCATTGTTTTCTTTCCTCAAGTAAAAACTCTCGGAGAATCATGGTCTGCGTCTCCCCATTTTCTTTTTCTCAGTACCTAACCTAACTCCCATTAGTGCTCAAAATAAATTTACTGGTTAATTATCAAATGACATTAAATTGTCAAAATTAGTGTGATCATGGAATAGGATAGCTATATAGTTTAATAAATTATCAATAGAAAATTGCCATTTCTGGGGGCGCCTGGGTGGCTCAGTTGGTTAAGCGACTGCCTTCGGCTCAGGTCATGATCCTGGAGTCCCGGGATCGAGTCCCGCATTGGGCTCCCTGCTCAGCGGGGGGTCTGCTTCTCCCTCTGACTCTCCCCCCTCTCATGCACTCTCTCTCTTTCTCATTCTTGCTCTCTCAAATGAATAAACAAATAAATAAAATCTTTAAAAAAAAAAGAAAATTGCCATTTCTGGGTTAGTACTTTTCAAATAAGAGGCACTGAAGGAAGATACAGTTAACAAAACCATCCTCTATCAGAGAGGCACCTGGGGCCGTGGAGGCCGTGGCACAGGAACTCAGGTCACTAGAGGGGACACCGTGGGGCACTGCCTGGGAGATGCTGCGTCAGCGTGGTACTCACATTTATCGCCTGACCAGTCTTTTGAATAAACAATACTTTTATAATGAACTTGTAACGGTGATACCCAAATTCTTTCACTGCTGACAAGATGCGGTCTGCTAACTCAAGTGACAAATGAGAGAAGACTTTATCATCATATTTGACATCTTTAAGACTTTCCTTTAAAAAAATAGGAAAAACATTTTAATTTTCAAACCAAATATTTTCTACATAAAAATTCAAGAAAACATGTATCTAAATAATACATATAACTTTAAAAAAAACAGATGCATTCCTAACCAAATAGTATTAAATGAATGTTGAGCTTATCAATTTATTTCAATAACAATGCTGAATAAAGTTTATTTGGTTTTTAATCACATTCAATTGCTCTTCATTACCAACCCTTAACCAGTTAAGTTTTCCTTTCAAACAGCTAGTGGGGAGACACGGGAATTTTAAAACAAGGCTTCTGGGAATGCTTAGGTAGATGAAGGAAATCTTTCTCTAATTTCCATATTTGCTAAAACTCAGACTTGCGTTTTCCTAAAGCCTGGGTTTCCTGGACGGGAGCCTGTATTATGTGACTCCTGTCTTCCCCAGTGTCCTTGAATTAAAGCCACTTCTCTAGCTGCTCCCTCTGTGGACTCCAGGGGGACGCTGAGGAAATCCAAGGTTTCCCGCCATGTCTGCTGTGGATTAATCACAGCTGGGGAGACAGATGTGAGTCATGAGGCACTAGGCTTTTCCACAGCCCATAAGCAGACTGGACCACCTAATGAGCAGACTGCAGGTACCTTTGACTTACCTGGACAATGATGAATTAATGTGGTTCTGGGTCCTGCGATAACAAATGAGCTCCTACCAGCTAATTTTATAGACATGTAAAACCAAATAGATTGCTCTGTTTTTTTGTTTTGTTTTGATTCCCTTCTAGAATGGTGCTGGACCTAAAACTGGGTCTAGAAGCATTTGTTTCCCTCAGGCATTGGCTGTGTTTCTGTCTTTCAGACGTTTAGCAACATCCACTCTCTCTTCTGAATCTGCCTAACAGACCTCAGGCTTTGCCCGCCCACATGCTCTTATTTAACAAATAATGAGTGCTTGCTATAGGAAGACACCCACAAGCTCCAGCAGTGTATACTATTTCTGCACCCAGAACTATGTTGAATTTTCCGTGAACCCAAGCGAAAATCCCTGGCCTCTTTATGACACCTAGCTATCCACCTACATATCCAATCAGCTGTTCCAGGCCCCATCACACTCAATGCAATTCTGTAAATTATCATATGTAAATACAATTTGAAATCCTACTATATCCAATAAATCCGAACTCAGTCTATGTGGTAAGACCAAGTAAGAGACACACCAAATGTATATTCTCATGTCACAAATGCTTGCT
Organism: Halichoerus grypus; assembly: GCF_964656455.1. Taxonomy (NCBI): domain Eukaryota; kingdom Metazoa; phylum Chordata; class Mammalia; order Carnivora; family Phocidae; genus Halichoerus; species Halichoerus grypus. The sequence goes on along the minus strand of NC_135720.1, from coordinate 711,349 downwards.
GTTGGTGTTTAAGTAAGAGAAGAAGGTAATCAATAATTATTTTATTGTATTAAATTGAGTTTAATTTCTTTATTTCCTGAAGCCATGACAATGATTAGTTCAGCTTAGAAATGTATCTGTCTGTGGTAGTAGAGGGAGGCTAGAGTAGGCCTCCTAAATATTCTTCTGTATTAATAAAAGTTAATTCATTTAAATAATTAACTTTGATATGATTAAAAGAGTATTAATCATTTATACAAAATAAATTAAAGAGATGCTTTCTTCCCAACACCTAGCTCACATCAGTAGTTACTGAGAGAATGCACCTTGTAAACTGAAGGGGAGGGAACTTTGAAATCAGAAACGTATCTGGGGTAGACTCAAGCTTGGTGGAGTCCCACAGGGGAATGTGGCCATCAGAAAACGCCTGGGTGCCTGGGGCCCAGCACTAGAGACCACAGATGAAAAGGTGATTCAGAAAAAGTGGTCCCTCAAATTTTCTATAAATAAAAAACTTTAATTTTGTCCTTTAAGAAAGATGATGAAGGAATTCTTTCCATCTGAACAATGTAGCCTTCAGATACCAACACTAGTATAAATAATGTTGGTATTAACATTAGCCTTACAGTATTTTATAAAATTGAAGCAGCTTTTTTGGACTAGCCTGGAAACAACTGTCTTAAATGACCTTCAGATTCCAGTCACAGTTCAAGGAAGGGGACCAGTGCCTGTGTTGGTAGTTGCCTGCCCTTAAATGCTTCAGCGTCCAGGGACCACCTTTTCACACCCATATACGGATACAGTGTGTTTTGTTTAACTCATTCCTCCAAATATGGGAAAACATGAAACCTGAGGGATAATTTATGGATAATTACGGGTTAATTAATGGTTGAAATAAAAGAATTAAGTCTAGCTCACAGCATCAATGTGAAATATATTTGAGTATGACTACAAAAGTACTTCCATATTTTCAGAGATAAATGCTAAAAAAATCAATGAAATATATGGCCATAAATCTTAATACAGTTTATCAAATCCCCAAAGCTAAGATATTGCTATCATATGTATTTATCAACCTACCTTTAATATCTGCTGGACTTTAGTTTCTACTGAATGAGCTTGGAATTTTTTCAATGGCTCCATTCTATATGAATTAGCAAACTTTAATTTTGCCAGGGCACTCTTCCATTCTTTACCTAGATCAGCAATTGAATCATCAAATGGAGGCTCTACATACTGAACATCATGAATCGATTCTCTCAGTCTTTCTCTTAAAATCTGTGTATACTGAAACAGGGGGGAAGGAAAAGAAAAAGAGATCACTTTTTTAATTGTAACCCTGCTACAATGGGACAGAGCTGACACAAAGTTTGGAAATCCATTCTAATTGATAAAGAAGTTGCTGAATCCTAGATTCAGTGATTCACTCCTGGCTATCAATTGGGTAAAAGAAAAAAAAGTCTATCTAGCTAGCAATCATCTATTTATCTATAAACACAAATTTGCATATGTATATTTAAAATATCCATGGAAGATACAAAAGAACCAGAAACAAGAGAGGCCTCCAGAGAGGGCAACTGGGTGGCTAGGAGACAGGTGTGTAAAGAAAACTTTCTGGTTCTCTACCCTGAGGTTATGAAAATATTATCCTTCATTGTGTTCTTACAATTTTATTTACTTTTATTTGTCTTTGAGTAAATAATACCATTATTTACATAAATATTTACATAAATAACATTACATAAGTCTTAAGTTGAAAAGATAACTAAAGTGTATTGATCTGGTACCTACATTATTTTATGGTTTTGAGATTCAACATTCATTCTGTGACATTCAACACTCCTTAAAGAAATATTTATTTGGTGCCTAATATGGTCCAGATAAATGTTCTAGGCTCTGAAGTTACAGTGGTGAGCTTCGTTGTAATAGCTAGGGATTAATTGTTCGCCTTATTTTAACTCATAATCAAGGAGTCTCCATTCATGGAGGGATCATTCTAATGGACAGGAGGGCTGATTGACAATTTAAAGCATACAGAAACATGAATAAACGGATTTATATAGTAGCAAATGCTATCAAAATAAAACCACATGACTTGGTAGGAACTCATTGGGAAGGACTAATTTAGACAGAGTTACCAGAGAAGGCCCCTCTGAATGAAGTTAGATTTGGGCTGAAGCCCAAAAAGAACAAAGGCTTCAAGGCTAACAGTGTGTTCTAGGAGCAGGTTTGTGGTCAGTGTGGGTCAAGTGTTCTGAGCAAGGCAGAGTGGTGACATGATGGAAGCTAGAAAGGCAACCGAGGAGCAGGTCGTGAAGCACTGAATAGAAAGAATGTGGTGAGCAGTTTGGTTTTATTCTCAGAACAGCGGGAAGTCGCTGGAAAAATTTAAGGATGTGAGTGATATGTTCTAAATTACAGTTTTAAAAGGTCATTCTGGCTGGTGTGGTGAACAGATTAGAGGGAGATCAAGGTTTGGAGGGAGATAACTTTATACTTTGTAATGCTTTTTACAAATAATGTTAACTAAGTAATTCTGTAACCAGGAACATGGTTTACTTTGGCATTTATGTAAGAATTTTTATTTCCAAGTAATTTTTTATTTTAACACAAATCTTTCAATTTATTCTGAAGCATTTATTCTTTTGCTATTTTTTCAATGAGGCTTTAGATTTAAAAACACGTTTTATGTTTTTAGGAGTTGTTTTTATATAGAATTACTGTTGCACCCACCTATTAAACTTTTATTAATTTTAATGTTTATTATCTCTCGATTTTTCTAAATATATAATACAAGTCTACCTATTTCTATCATCCCTCCTCCTTTTCAGATTTTACTGCAGAGACCAGTAGTTTAAGATGTAAATATTAAAAATCACAATCCTAGGAGTATTGTGAGAGTATTTATTCTCTACCACTGATGTTTCTATGTGGCAGAAACTGGCACTGGATCAATACTTCCCTTTCTTTGCCCCCTCTGAGGGATTTATCTGATTGGCAGGTTGGCAAGACAAAGAACATGTTTAAATGTAGATTCTTCCAGCCCTTCTCTTGGCATCTGATTATATCATCTGTTTGACCACTGCATACGTTTCACAGAGATAGGCCATCATCTTAGATATATATCATTGTCCAGCTATGGCCGTGACTATTTGGTGAGCTGGTTTAATGTGAGTAGAAATGTTACCATTTGCCAGCCTATTTTTCATCACTAATAGTTTGTTAATGTGGCTATATGATTTTTTGAATGTTTAACCAACCTTGCTTTCCTGGAACAAACTCCACTCAAATATAATATACTATTACTATTATTATTATTATTTTACTGGAAGTTTATACCTTTTGACCTCCTTCACCTATTTTTCTTTTTAGATTTCACATATAAGTGAGATCATACAGTATTCGTCTGACTTATTTCACTTAGCCTACTGTTCTCAAGGTCCACATATGTTATTGCAAATGGCAAGATTTCATTCTTTTTTTAATGGTGGAATAAATAAATACTTAGGTTGTTTTCATATCTTGGCTATTTATTGTAAATAATCCTGCAATAAACAGGGATGCATGTATTTTTTCAAATTAGTGTTTTTGTTTTCTTTGGACAAATACCCAGAAATGGAATTGCTGAATTGTATGGTAGTTCTTTTAATTTTTTGAGGAATCTCCATATTGTTTTGCATAGTAGCCGTACCCATTTACATTCCCACCAACACTGCACAAGGGCTGCCTTTTCTCCACATCCTTGCCAACACTTGTCATCTCGTTTTTCAATAATAGCAAATCTAATAGGTGTGAGGTAATATCTCACTGTGGTTTTGATTTGCACTTCCCTGATGATTAGGGATGTTGAGCATCTGCTCATGTACCTTTGGCCATCTGTACGTCTTCTTTGGAAAAATACCTATTCAGAACTTCTGGCCATTTTTTAATCCAGTTGCTAGGGTTTTTTTGCTGTTGAGTTGTAGGAGTTCTCCACATATCTTGGATACTAACCCCTTATTAGTTATATGATTTGCAAATAATCTCTCCCACTCAGTAGGCTGCCTTTGCATTTTGTTGGTTTCCTTTGCTGGGCCAAAGCTTTTTAGTTTAATGTAGTTCCACCTCTTTATTGTTGCTTTTGTTGCCTTTGCTTTTGGAGTCGGATCAAAAAATCATCACCAAGACTGATGCTAAGGTGTTTACCACCTATGTTTTCTTTTTGGAATTTTATGGTTTCAGGTCTTACATTCAAGTCTTTGAGTTTATTTTTATGTACATGTAAAATGCTGATCCAGTTTTGCCAATAACCATTGAAAAGACTGTCCCTTTCCCTATTGTGTATTCTTGGCTCCTTTGTTATAAGTTAATTCACCATAAATATGTGTTTACTTCTGGACTCTGTTCTGTCCTATTGATTTAAGTGTCTGTGTTTATGACAATGCCATACTGCTTTGATCACTACAGCTTTGTAATATACTTTGAAATCAGAACGTGAGATGCTTCCAGCTTTGTTCTTTCTCCATACTGCTTTGGATACTTGGGGTCTTTTATGATTCCATACAAAGTTTAGGATTGTTCTGTGAAAAATGCCATTGGAATTTTATTAGGGATTACACTGACTCTGTAGATTGCTTTGGGTAGTATGTACATTTTAACAATATTAATTCTTCCAATCCATGAACGTTGAATATCTTTCCATTTATTTGTGTTGTCTTCGGTTTCTTTCATCAATGTCTTACAGTTTTCACTGTAGAGGACTTTCACCTCCTGGGTTAAATTTATTCCTAGATATTTTATTCTTTAATGCAATTGTGAGATGAGATTGTTTTCTTAATTTCTGACAGCTTGTGTATAGAAATGCAAGATTTTTTTTTCATATTGATTTTGTTGACTGCCATTCTGCTAAGTTTGTTTACTGAATCTAACAGTTTCTTGGTGGAGTCTTTAGGGTTTACTATATATAATATCATGTCATACACAAATAGTGACAGCTGTACTTTTTCCTTTCCAATTTGGATGTCTTTTCTTTCTTTTTCTTGCCTAATTTCTCTGGCTAGGACTTCCAATATAATGTTGAATAGAAGCGTTGGAGTGGGCATCTTGTCTTGTTCCTGAACTTAAAGGAAAACCTTTCAGCTCTTCACCATTGAGTATGATGTTCACTGTAAGTTTGTCATATATGACCTTTATTATGCTAAGGTATGTTCCCTCTAAACCCACTTTGTTGAATTTTTAGGATAAATGGATATTGAAGTTTACCAAATGCTTTTACTGCATCTACTGAGATGACACAATTTTTTAAAAATAGAGAGGTGAGGGGCAGAGGGAGAAGCAGACTCCTGGCTGAGCAGGGAGCCTGATATGGGGCTCAATCCCGGGACTCCAGGATCATGACCTGAGCCGAAGGCAGACGCTCAACCGACTAAGCCACCCAGGTGCCCAAGATGATACAACTTTTATCCTCCATTTTGCTAATGCAGTCTCACACTGATTGTTGGGGATGCTGACCATCCATGCATCACTAGAATAAATTCCACTTGACCATGTTGTATGATCTTTTTAATATATTGTAGAAGTTGGCTTGCTAATATTTTCTTGAGGATTTTTGCAACTACATTCATCAGGTTTATTGGCCTGTAGTTTTCTGTTCTCTGGTGTCCTTGTATGGTTTTGTTATCAGGGTAATGTTGGCCTCATAAAATTAGTTTGGAAGTGTTCCTTCCTCTTTTATTCTTTTGAAGAGTTTGAGAAAGATTGGTATTACTTCTTCTTTGAATGTTTGGTAAAATTCACCAGTGAAGCCATCTGGTCCTGACCTTTGTTTGTTGGGAGGTTTTTGATTACTAATTCAATCTCCTCACTAGATATTGGTCTGTTCAGGTTTCCTATTTTAGGAATTTATATATTTTTTCTGGGTTGTCCAAATTGTTGGTGTATAACTGCTAATAATACCTTATGATGCTTTCTATGTCTATGATATTAGTTGTAATGTCTTTTTTTTTTCTCCTCTTTCATTTCTGATTTTGTTTGAGCCCTCTCCCTTTTTTCCTTGGTTTCTCTAAATAAAGGTTTGTCAATTTTATCTTTTCAACGAACCAGCTCTTAATTTCACTTATCTTTTCTATTGTGTTTTTAGTCTCTTTTTCATTTACTTCTCAAATATTTCCTTTCTTTTACTAAATTTGGGTCTCAATTTTTTTTTCTAGTCTTTGATGTATAAAGTTAGATGCTTGAGATTTTTTGTTTCTTGAGGTAAGCATTTATTGTTATGAAATTCCCTCTTGGAAATGTTTTGCATTCTATAAATTTTGGTATGTTGTATTTCCATTTTCATTTGTTTCAAGGAATTTTTAAATTTCTCTTTTGATTTCTACAGTGACACATTGGTTGTTCCATATAATGTTTTTAATCTTCACATATTTGTGATTTTTTCAGTTTTCTTCTTATAATTGACTTCTTGTTCCATACCATTGTGGTTGGTAAAGATGCTTGGTATTTTAGTCTTCTTAAATCTATGAAGACTTGTTTTGTGGCCTAACATGTGATAGGTCCTGGAGAATGTTCCATGTGCACTTGAGAAGAATGTGTATTCTGCTGCTCCTGGACGGAATGTTCTATATATATCTGTTAAGTCCATCTGGTCTACTGTGTCATTGAAGCTGATGTTTTATTTTTTGTCTGAATGATCTACCCATTGATGTAAGTAGGGTATTGAAGTCCCCTATTATTACGTATTGCTGTCTCTTTCTCCCTTTATGTCTTGCCTTATGTATTTAGGTGCTCCTATGTTGGGTGCAGTATATGTATTTTATTTTTCTTAACATGTTGTTGGATTTAATTTGCTATAGTTTCATTAAGAATTTTTGCATCTATGTTCATGAGGAACAGTGGTTTGTTTTATTATTCTGGTTTTGATAGTAGGGTAATGCTGACCCCGCAGGATGAATTGGGAAGAATTCCCATTTCTTCAATTTTGCAGAACACTATATTTGGCAGAAACTCACCAGAAAAGCCATTTGGGCCTGGAGTTTCCTTTATGGAAATGTTTTAAACTTCACTTTAATAGATATAGGGGCTCTTCAGGGTACCTATTATTTCTTGAGTGAGCTAGAGTAGTTTATTTCTATATATTAGTTTTTCTAGAGCTGCCATAATAAAATACAACAGACCAGGTGGCTTAAACAACAGAAATTTATTTGCTCACAATTCTGGAGGTGGGAAATCCAAGATCAAAGTGCCACCAGGGTTGGTTTCTCCTGAGGCCTCTCTCTTGCAGATGGTTGCTGTCTTGCTACCTCTTCACATGGTCACCCTGCTGTGCATGTTTTACCCCGTGTATCTGTGCCTTAATCTCTTCTTACAAGGACATGAGTGAGATTGGATTAGAGCAAACCCTAACAGTCTCAAATTAACTTAGTTACTTCTGTAAAGGCCTAACTCCACATACACTCACATTCTGAGGTATTGGGGGTTAAGGGCTTCAACATATGAATCCTAGGAGAACACAATTCAACCCATAATAGTGTCTTTTGTGGAATTTGTGCATTTCATCCAAGTTGTTGAAATTAGGATCATAGCTGTTTTTAGTATTTCTTTATGATCTTTTAAATGTTTATTGGGTATGTAGTGATTTCTTCTCATTCCCTAGTTGAGAATTGGTCTTTTTCTTTTCCTGATTAGTCTGGCTTCAGCAATGGCTGGCAAACCTTCTCTGTAAAGAGGCGGCTAGTAAATTTTTTAGGCACTGTGGACATTGCCAATGCTCCTGCTCCTCCAACTCTCCCCTTTCATCCTCTTCCTCCCTCATTTCCATCTATCCTTTTAAATAACCTTTTAAAAATATACAAATCATTCTTAGCTCATAGGCTGTACAAAAATAGGCAGCAAGCCAAATTTGACCCACACGCTGTTGTTTACCAACTTTTAGGCAGGAAGTTTATCACCTTTATCTATCTTTCCAAAATATCTTTGGTTTCATTAATTTTTTCAGTTCACTATTTCATTGACTTGCACTCTTGTTTTTATTACCAACTTTCTTTTGCTTGAGTTTAGATTGTTCTTTTTTAAAAAAAAAAAAGATTTCATTTATTTGACAGAGAGAGACATAGCGAGAGAGGGAACACAGGCAGGGGGAGCGAGAGAGGGAGAAGCAGGCTTCCCGCTGAGCAGGGAGCCCGGGTGGGGGCTCGATCCCAGGACCCTGAGATCATGACCTGAGCTGAAGGCAGACGGTTAATGACTTAGCCACCCAGGCGCCCCTAGAGTGTTCTTTTTCTAATTTGAGCTGATGGTTGAAATACTGACTCAAAATTTTTCTAATATACTTATTTAGGGCTATAAATTTCCCTGAGTACTGCAATAGCTATACCCTACAGTTTTTGAAATGTTGTATTTTCGTTTTCCGTTGAAAATATTTTCTCTTTTGTTTTCTTTTATTCTGGGTTATTCAGAAGTGTATCATTTTATTTTCAGACAATTTGCATTTTTCTATATATCTTTCTGTTAATTTCTAATTTATTCCGTTATGGTCAAAGAACATACTTTGTGATCTGAATCCTTTTAAAGTTATTGGGACTTGTTTTATGTCCCAGGACATATTCTTAGTGATGCTTCTTGTACACTTCTAAAGAACATTTATTCAGCTGTGGTTGCATGGAGTATGCCATAAAAGTGCACTAGTTCAAGTCATTACATTATTGTTCATGTCTTTTATATCTTCATTAGGTTTTTGTCTATTCTACCAATTACTGATAGGGAGATGTGTTGAAATTTCCAACTGTAATTATGGATGTCTATTTCTGTAAGAATGCAAGTTTTTGTTTCCTGTATTTCAGAGCTCTGATTTTAGGTGCACAGACATTTAGGATTGTTAGGTCTTTCTGATGAATTGACTTAACATTATGAAATGACCCTCTTTATCTCTTACAATATTCTATTTAGAAATGTATTTTGTCTGATACTAATATATGTATTCCAGCTCTCTATTAGTGTTCACATGGTAGATTTTTTCCATCCTTTCCATTTTAACTTATTTGTGTCTTTATTTACATTCCAAGTGTTTCTTGTAGACAGTATATAGTTTCAACTTGCTTTTATAAGTAATCTGACAATCTAAATTTTAGTTGGGGTGTTTACAATATTTACATTTAATGTGATTGTCACGATTGTTTAAATCCCTATTTTTTGTTTCCTCTTTGTCCCATCTGTTCTTTGTTCCTTTTATCTACTTTTTTAAAAGATCTTATTTTTAAGTAATCTCTACACCCAACATGGGACTCAAACTTACAACCCAAGATCAAAAATCACATGCTCTACCAACTGAGCCAGGCAGGTGCCCTGTTCATTTTTTATGCTTTCTTCTAAATTAAGTATTTTGGGGGGCACCTGGGTGGTTCAGTTGGTTAAGCATCTGCCTTCAGCTCAGGTCATGATCCCAGGGTCCTGGGATTGAGCCCCGCATCGGGCTCCCTGCTCAGCAGGAAGCCTGCTTTTCCCTCTCCCACTCCCCCTGCTTGTGTTCCCTCTCTCACTGTATCTCTGTCAAAAAAGAAATAAAAATCTTTAAAAAAATAAAGTATTTTTCATGATTCCATTCTGTTATCTGTTGGCCTATTAACTTTATTATTTTCCAGTGGTAGTTTTAGGGCTTTATATATCTTTACCAGTCTATTTTCAAGGCAGATTATGCCACTTCCCATACTATGAGTCTTACAATGGCATAAGTCCCCTCCTCCCACCTCTCTGGTCTTTATGTTAGGATTGTCATGCATGTTACTTCTACATATGCTACAAGCCCCAAAATGTTATTTTGTATTTAATCAGCCAATAATCTTTACTTTTAATTTTTTTTCCTAATTTATAATTTTTAAAGTTATTATTTAAATTTTAGCTAGTTAACATACACTATAATACTGGTTTCTGGAGTAGAATTCAGTGATTCATCATCCCAATAATCCTTAAACAGAAAAAAAAAATATTTATCTACATATTTACCACTTCCAATGCTTTCATCTAGATACATATTTACATCTCTTACCACATTCATTATGCCCAAAAGACTTCGTTTCACATTTTGGATAGTGCAGAGCTTTTGATGGTGAATTTTTGATTTTCATATATTTGAAAAACCTATTATATTGCCTTTGTTTTTGAAAATTTTTTTTCACTGGGTATAGAATTCTAGGTTGATGGTCTTTCAACTTTTTTTTTTTTTTTTTTTTTTTTTTTTTATAATGGTCTTTCAACTTTAAAGATACTTTAAAACTAATGAAAGTGCCAGTTTTCTGGCTTGCATTGTTTCTGATCAGAAGCCTGCTCTCATTTTACCATTCCTCTGTACCTACAGTTTTTTTTTTCCTAGCTGCCTTTAAATTATTAAATCATTGATTTTAAGCAATTTGCTACACGTCTCAGCATAATATCCATGTTTCTTGTGCTTGAAGTTCATCGAGCTTGGATTTGTGGGTTTATAGTTTTCATTAAGTTTGGAAATTTCTCACCCATTATTTCTTCAAATCTTTGTCTGCCCTGTCTCCTCTCCTCACTTGGGAACTCCAAATATAAATATATATACATATATGTATATATATATATATATATATTTTTTTTTTTTTTTTTTTGCCTGAATTTCCCTGTATCTCATTTATTTCTCCTAATATATTTTTTTTTCAGGTCTTCTTTCCACTGCTGCCTCTAAGTTCACTAAGTTCTGTTCTGCAGTGTGAAATCTGCTATTTCCATTCAGTATCTTTTACATCTCTAACATTATATTTATCAACTGTAGAGTTTCATCTGGATTTAACATGCTTGAACATACAAAATGTAATAACTGTTTTATCATTTAATATCATATAACTGCTTTAATTTAATGAAAACTAATACAGTAACTTTTCTGTAGTAACTACTTCAGTGACCTTTTATACTAATTCTATCTTTGCTATTTGTCATTTCTGGGTGTTTTTATTGTTTCTTCTCACTTTGAGTTCTATTTTCCTGTTTCTTTGTAGGTCTGAAAATATTTAATTAGACAGAAGATACTGTGACTTTTACCTTGGTGTGTTTTTGCATTCCTTTACATACTCTTGAGTTTTCTAGCATGTAGTAACAGGAACAGTTTCATTCTCTTGAGACTTGCTTTTAATCTTGATAGACCAAACTGGAAAAATCTTTAAGTCTAGAGCTATTTCTTCCCCCAGTACTGAGACAATACACTTCTTAGCACTCTAACCAATGCCCTATGATTTACATGGTTTTCCACTCCTACTGGTGGAAAAACAAATGATTTTGTGTGAGTCCAGCTATTTTTTCCTGCTCCTTTTGGTGGTTCTTTCTCTGGGAACAGGTGGTTTCCTTATTAGACACACTGATCCTCTAACCTGAAGACCTGAGGAAAATCCTTAGCAGATCTTTGGAGCTGTTTGTGCAGCTTCCTCCTAATACTCTGCTCTGCATTCACACCAGCTTCATCTACCCTGGCTCTCAAACCCTTCTCAACTAAGGAAGAGCTCTCCACAGGTATAGGCCAGAATTCCCTCATCGGGGAGTCAGAGGAAATCTTGGGGGTCACCATTCCTATCCCCCACCCCCAGAGATTACTATCCTGTCTTGCCTTACATCTCATCAATGGAAGAACAATTGCTTCATACATTTTGTGCTATTTTCAATGGCTTCTGGTAGGAGTTACTCCATGTTGGCTGCTAGTTGGAAGCCCTTCATCAGAAATCTACTGTTTTGATTATTTGCCAGGCTGCATTGTTTTAGTTGGAGTAAAGAGGAATTATTTGCTCCCAAAGCCTCTTAAAAATAAAATCTTATTTTGGGGCGCCTGGGTGGCTCAGTTGGTTAAGCGACTGCCTTCGGCTCAGGTCATGATCCTGGAGTCCCTGGATCGAGTCCCGCATCGGGCTCCCTGCTCGGCAGGGAGCCTGCTTCTCCCTCTGACCCTCCCCCCTCTCATGTGCTCTCTCTCTCTCTCATTCTCTCTGTCTCAAATAAATAAAATCTTTAAAAAAAAATAAAATAAAATCTTATTTTGTTCTTTTTTTATTAAGAGAATACTTCTCTAGAGTAATTGCCATCTTTTTTCCCCACAACATACACAAGGGATACAACAAGACTGTATCCTTAACAGTGGCTTACAACTGCAATGATTCCCTTGGGGATAGAGCATGCATGCATGGTTTGAAAATAAGTGATTCTAACTTGCTGAAAACTCACATCTCTAACATTTCTTCCTTATATATAATTTTGGCCTTTTGATTCAGTTTTCCTTTTTTTTTTTTAAAGATTTTATTTGACAGAGCGAGAGACAGCGAGAGAGGGAACATAAGCAGGGGGCATGGGGGAGGGAGAAGCAGGCTTCCGGCTGAGTAGAGAGCCCGATGCGGGGCTCAATCCCAGGACCCTGGGATCATGACCTGAGCCGAAGGCAGATGCTTAATGACTGAGCCACCCAGGCACCCCATGATTCAGTTTTCCTTTTATTCATTATTTTATCCTTTCATTAAGGAAGAATCTTTGTAATTACTTCTAAAAATTAGAAATGTTTTAAATATGATCAACATTTTTGCATCTACAAAAATAACCTGACTTTAATTATTTAACCTAGTGATACAGCATTTCCTTATGTTGAGCCTGCTTATAATCCCAAAATAAACGGAGTCTGGTCATAAGATGCCACTATATTAGTAACAATATTATATTAATATACTAATTAAAGGCTATTTGGGGCACCTGGGTAGCTCTATCAGTTAAGCGTCCACCTTCAGTTCAGGTCATGATCCCAGGGTCCTGGGATGAGCCCCGAGTCGAGCTCCCTGGTCAATGCAGAGTCTGCTTCTCCCTCTCCCTCTGCTCCTCCCCCCAGCTCATGCTCTCTCTATAGCTCTGCTCTAAAAATCTAAACGCTATTTGCTTGTATTTAAGATTTTCAAATGTATATACACAAGTAAGACTAACCAAGTCTTCAATTTTTTGGTTATCTGTTTATGGTTTTGGATCTTTGGTTTGAGCAGCTCACAGAATGGAAGAGAAGGCTAAAGAACCAGACACATGAGGCACATCAGTATTCTGTCCTCAATTTGAATTAATCCCAACCATTTTCTTACATTATTCCATGAAGCGTTCAACTAATTAGCCACATTTGTGTCTCATCTAACCACAAAGTTAAGGAAAATGACAGTCCCATTAAAACTCTATTGTATGGGAAATGAATTAATCCTCCAAAGGAAAATGGAAGTACTATTACTAGAAGAAAAAAAAATGGATGCAGCACATATAAAATTAAAAGACATTTAAATCGATTAAATTGTGCTGTGTGTCTTCATGCTTCCTATGCTTAAGAACAGAGGAATTCTCTACTACCAAAAAATTAGAAATTACCCATTAGTGCACTTATTATTCTCAGGTCCATTTAGTGAGCATATGTGGAGTGCATTCTCAGTCTCTTCCCTGTTTCTGGTCTATTCAAATTTCTTACTCCTAGAAGCCTAGGTCTTAAAGGCAGCTATGATCGATCACATCCATATCAAACAAGAATGGCCTTGGTCCGTATCCCTTTATTTTCAGACTATGGTCTATATACCACGTGTATATATATCCTTTAGGATTCAGGCTTATTCATTTTTCAAGACCACTTCTGCCATGTAGTAGGAAGTTCCTAAAAGGCACCTTTGTCTGCCTCAAAATACAGAAATTTTTCTTTACTGCTGGTGATCTATCTATAAAACAGATTTATTACCAGGCAACACGGTTGATCCTTGAACAACAGGAAGGTTAGTGGCACTGACCACCCCCCTCCAGTCAAAAAAAAAAATCTGTAACTTCTGACTCCCCCAAAACTTAAGTCTACTGTTGACCAGAAGCCTTACCAATAATATAAATAGCTAACGAGCACATATTTTGTATGTTATATACTCTATTCTTACAATAAGGCTAGAGAAAGTTCTTTTCAAATTGTTACAAATCTCAAAAAAATTTTTTCAATATATTTATTGAAAATAATCTGTGTAAGTGGATCTGGATGGCTGGCCCTCATGCTGTTCAGGGGCCAAACTGCAGAGCACGGCTTTTGGGAGCATGAAACTTCACTCCCAACAGGTGAAGTTTCCAGCCTCGCTCTGCATTTGGTTGTGTGAAATTGCTCTATTTTTCCTCCTCTAGTCTGTTCTTTCCTTTGTAAAATGGAGACACCACAGAACTGTCATTACAGCCGGCATGTTTTGATTCCCGTTTTATTCCTTGAAATGTTTTAGGAACATCAGCGTTTTGTCTGCTCTCTCTCCTTCACCTCGGAGATTATGGGTCCCATGAAGTAGGTGGGAAAGGAAACCTTGAGACAAGTGGACCAGGATTCCCAGGGCAGATGCTAGTCTCAGCTCTAGCCTTACAGTTCCCTATCCTTGGACAAATTATTTCCTCAGTTAATGTCTCAATAAAAGGAGAAGTCTCCATTACAATAATGGTTTTTGGACTATGGTCTCACAGAAATCCTGATGTTATTCCACCCATAAAGTGAAGGGCATCTTCCACTAACTCCAGACAATAAGTCTCACATTTGTTTTTTCCTCCTGCAGGTCCCTCAAATACTGAGACTGCAGCTGTTTCTGAGAACTCAACACATCGGACCCTTGTCCTTGTCAAAACAGCACACGTGTGGCCCTGAGTGCAGAGCCCAGGGAGCACGAGGGAAGGGAGAGGGAGACCGGGGAGCACGAGGGCTGGGAGCGCGAGCCCCGGGAGCACGAGGGAGGGGAGAGGGAGACCGGGGAGCACGAGGGAAGGGAGAGGGAGACCGGGGAGCACGAGGGAGGGGAGCGCGAGCCCCGGGAGCACGAGGGAGGGGAGAGGGAGACCGGGGAGCACGAGGGAGGGGAGCGCGAGCCCGGGGAGCACGAGGGAGGGGAGCGCGAGCCCGGGGAGCACGAGGGAGGGGAGCGCGAGCCCCGGGAGCACGAGGGAGGGGAGCGCGAGCCCGGGGAGCACGAGGGAGGGGAGCGCGAGCCCGGGGAGCACGAGGGAGGGGAGCGCGAGCCCGGGGAGCACGAGGGAGGGGAGCGCGAGCCCGGGGAGCACGAGGGAGGGGAGCGCGAGCCCCGGGAGCACGAGGGAGGGGAGCGCGAGCCCCGGGAGCACGAGGGAGGGGAGCGCGAGCCCCGGGAGCACGAGGGAGGGGAGCGCGAGCCCCGGGAGCACGAGGGAGGGGAGAGGGAGACCGGGGAGCACGAGGGAGGGGAGCGCGAGCCCCGGGAGCACGAGGGAGGGGAGCGCGAGCCCGGGGAGCACGAGGGAGGGGAGCGCGAGCCCCGGGAGCACGAGGGAGGGGAGCGCGAGCCCGGGGAGCACGAGGGAGGGGAGCGCGAGCCCGGGGAGCACGAGGGAGGGGAGCGCGAGCCCCGGGAGCACGAGGGAGGGGAGCGCGAGCCCGGGGAGCACGAGGGAGGGGAGCGCGAGCCCGGGGAGCACGAGGGAGGGGAGCGCGAGCCCCGGGAGCACGAGGGAGGGGAGCGCGAGCCCCGGGAGCACGAGGGCTGGGAGCGCGAGCCCGGGGAGCACGAGGGAGGGGAGCGCGAGCCCGGGGAGCACGAGGGAGGGGAGCGCGAGCCCGGGGAGCACTAGGGAGGAGAGCACGAGGGCGGCGGGCCGCTCACCGACACCAGCCCCGCGCCGCCCGCCACCGCGCTCTGGCCCCGCCCCCGCACTCACTGCCTCCCTCTCGAACATGCTGGGCCTCCTCTCCCTCCGAGGCTGCGGCGGCGCCGGCTGCAGCTGAGATGCCGGACTCGAAAACGGTTTCCCGCCTCGCCCGCGTTTCTCCATGCCGCCCGCACTCCACCACGCCCAGCGGCCCGCCTCCACTCGCCCCAAACGCCTCCGCCGCTTCCCGCGAGAGCTCAAGTCCCGCGCCTGCGCCGTGCCGGCCAGAAGTGCGCCCGGGAGGGAGGGGCGGGGCGAGGCGTGCGTCATCCAGCCGCGCCGCCCGCCCGTAGCTGGAAGTGACGGAGGCAGAGCGGCGGGGAAGCGGGGTGCCGGTGGGCACCTGAGCGCGCTGTTGGCCTGCGCGGCGCCCGCTGCGGCACGGGCGGGGGGAGGCGCAGCGTCGGCCGCACCCTGCTGGCCTGGCGGCCTCTGCGCCGCGGTCCCCGGGCCTCCGTGGTGTCTGTGCAGGCGCCGCCGCGGGAGCAGGTCGGCCTTGCCAGCCCCTCGTCCGCGGCTGGCGAGAGGATGAGCACCCGACCCAGACCCGAAGACGCACCGCTTGCCCTCGTTTCCCTTGGCGCCGCCCGGGCCCCCAGATTGTTCCAGGGGCGCAGTTCCTCGCACCTCCCAGGCCCCAGGCTGAAACCCGCGAGTCGGTAGTGGAAGAGTGAATGTAGTATTCCGCTCGCGGGTGGGGTCTTCGTCCTCGGAAGGAAGCTTTCTCTGCTCCTACACTGTGTCATACTTACCCCTGCAGGTGGTACTTGCAAATCGAAATTCGACGTTTTTAGGCCATTTTGGTTACAAAACTAAATCACAACAGCCTCAATGGCTGTAGGTCGGGTTATACGGGGTTGCCTCATAGGGTTTTATTTATTTCCTGTCCTCGTGGAATTAAATACAATCATCTATCATCACTTTTAGCAATAGCTACTATTTTTTGAGTGCTGTGCGTGAGATGCTTTTCAAGTATTATCTCTAATTACTGCAACACTAGAAGATAATATCCTGTACCATTTACAGTTAAAACGGAGGCTCAGAATACTAACTTTTTCAAAGCAAGTGGTACAAGGAGTCTGAAGAAGAGTTCAAATTGAAGGTCCTAAGTATAGGTCATTTGCACCGGCCCATACTGCCCTGGACAAGACCCTGGAGTATCAAGGAGTAAAGGTATGGGTGGGCGCGCGCGCACACACACACACACACACACACGCGCGCGCGCGGACTGACGGGGAGGGCGGGTTCTGGCTTCTAGTGGGAGGACAGGCCCATTCATAACTAACGGGAAAATGTACGGTCACGGGTCACAAGGTATTGCAGTATCTAATATTCCTTGATTTGAAGTAGGATTTTATTCCTAATTAACATGAGGTTAATTATTCAAGACAATATGTGCTTGCAAGTTAACAAAAGCCAGCTTCTAGAATTGTGTATCTCTTGGTAGGGGATAGGATATTGTTATTCCCAAAAGCTGAAGGTTGTAACGACTTGAAGTGCATTCCCTTCAGCTCCAGGAAGGATGAGCCATCGACGATTCAGTTAACTCTCATTTACTGTGTGCTGGGAGCTATGCTGTGTCGTGAGGGTACGTTCTGGGTAAGATCTGACCTTGGTGCTCTAGGATCTTACAGTTTGGTTAAGGCTGCAGGGCAACTATATTGCAAGGGCGAATACAGCCAAAAGAGAAGACATTTCTTAAAGCTTCTGTTGCCATATCCAGGGCCTGCAGTAGTGGAGTAGACGGGCTTTTGTGCAAAAATATGTTTGCCTGCCACCTGTCACTCCAGAACCAGAGCTCCTTGCTTAGAGTTCAGATGCTTTTTAAAAATGCAAGGAGTCCCTTTTGATATCAAAGTAACCCTTTAGGACTGCATTTCTGTATCAGGCAGAAGACAAACCACACTAGGCTTTGAAGGAAGAGAATTAAGAGTTAACAGTGTAGAATTGTTAGAAAAAGAATAAAAAGAGATGTCTACAAGTATTGTGGACTTGGCAGCTGCAGGAAGCATTCACTCCCTTGTGGGACTGAGAGAACCAGGGCAGTGGTTGGAATTTTACAACTTAGAGACTTGGTGGAAGGTCCCACCCAGTTGAAACTTGGATCTATGAGGAGGAGGTTGTGCTACTCGGCTATGGGGCGGGCCTGACAGTTCTGGGAAGCAGACCTTTGAAGAGCAGGCGCTGGACAGCTGGTGGTGTGTCAGGTGGGGGCACGGTGAAGAAGCTGGGCCTACAGGTGCTGGGAAAACTGCAGACTGGATTCTGCAACTGCGCTGCTGCTGGGGAGAAGCTCCAAGGGACAGAGAGTGGAGGGGAAGGCCCAGGTTGCAGGCAGCAGGAGCGGGTCCGGTCTTCCCCCTGCTCTCTTGCAGTGTCCGAGGTCCCTGAGCGGCTGAGCAGCGTGCGCCCTATAGGTCACAGCATCACTGCTTATTTGGCACACATTCCTTGGGTCTATGGAAGATTGGTCGGCAGCCAGGGCTGAGAGTGGGGAGTGAGGCTTCTGGGCAATGGGAGGAGTGAACTGTGTAACGGGGATGCTGAGAAGGATGCAGGAACTCAAGATGACCAGCTTCCAAACCAGGGAGCTGTTAGGGCTTAATCCCTCATGTTAGAACACACACCCCTTGACTTGATACAGCAGATGAAGACCCCGTGATAATTTTAGTCCCACAGTGTGACTCCTTTGCAGGTTTATAAGGTGATGTTAGTGTAATGTGGGGATAATTGTGAGGATCTTGGTATTACTTAATCCTTCATGTAAAAGCATGGTTTGCTGCTTCTTATACCACATAAGGATTCAGAACTATGCTTTTTACTTGCATTTTAGTTTATTATGCTTGATTTTCTGCTTTTCCATTCTGCATTAAAAAAAATTGCTCATTTCAATAACTTTGGGACAGTATAGGAATCCTGAAAGGAACAATGCACTATCCACAAGATGTACCAAGCTTCTGTAAACTCCTATCTTCACAAATATTATTAAAAATTTCACATCTTCAACATTTATTTGATAAAGTTTATGTACACTATCTTTGATTAATATTTAATCCCAGTGTTTTAATCCTGCAGCTCTCACGATAGCCGGGAAGTGTGTGAACAGTAGCTGTGCCTAAGTGTGTTCTGAACTTAAGGTAGAAGGGGATTTTCTTGTGACTTGAATATATAATCGATACTACTCTGTTTTTACTTCTTTTAAATAGTGTCTTCTATGTCTTATATTTCAGATGCTAATAGAGGATCCGATTACCACTTGTCTTTCTCCCTCAGTCTATGATATGATCTGTAAACTCGGGTTTGAAGTCAGAGAAAGCTGTGATATCAGTCGCATTGTAACCCAGAGGGGTGAAGTATGCTGGCCGGCCATCACAGCCTGCGTGACGCTCACACAGTCAGGTCTGTACGTTCTCTGCACCCCAAGCAGCTGTCAGTGCTGTTCGATTTAGAACGTCTTGGCTGTAAAACTTTCCTTTCTGACCATTGTTTCTTTTAGTTAGAGGTTGTTACAATACAGACCTAGCTCAGAAGAGGAAAGGGATCAGGTGACACGGGGGGGCATGAGGCCAGAGGAGCGCTGAGCCAAGGAAGCCGTGTGAGAAGGAGGCCGCGGTGTAACGGTCTCGCTCCGTGCCGACAGGCAGACGGAAGAGAGAAGAAAGTAGGGCTCCTAGGAATTCTGGGTAGGAAATGACCAGTAGGATGTTACACAGCTGTCTTAAGTGTTCCAGGCTTTATTGTACATTTTTTAGAGCAGGGATGTGGGTTGGGAAATTTAATAATAGTTATAAAAATTGCAAATGAACATGCTCTGGCCCAGCAGTTTCATCCCAGGAATTTGTAAGACAGGCACACGTACAGGTATGAAAGAGTGTTTGTGCCAGGTTACTCTTGGTGCTGATTGTAAGCAAAAATGGAAGAAAACAACCCAGACGTTGGGAACAGCCAAGCATACAGCATGACTACGACAGAGGCACACGAGAAAGTGTTACGTGGTGGTATGAAGGGTGAGGAGCCCATCGCCCTGAACCACGGGGCTAAGTGAAAAAATAGGAAGGGCATATTACTGTATTTGCTTGTGTATGTATAAGTATTTCTAAATATCCCGAGGAATTAATAACTGTAGTTGCTGTAGGAAAGAGAACTGGGTGGCCAGAAGGGAGACCTTCACCCTTTTATATTTTTTGGGTGTGAGCCGTGTGAATGTTCAGTTTCAAACTTATCAAAAAATTAAAACAAAAAAAATCATATGTTCTAAAATAACACCATTGGAAATCTCACGGTCTAATAATGTCAAGTAAAAAATCAGGTTAAAATATTATATATACAGTATGAACCTGATTTTGTATAAACTTACATACAAGTAAAGTGAAGAAAATATTTTCTCTTGATTAACCTTTTTGTATCTTCCAACCTTGTACAACCTGATGTAGATAAGCACCATGTAACTTATTTCCAGCAATATCTGAGTATCTTTTTTTTTTTTTTTTTTTAAATTTGCGAGAGAGAGATGAGAGAGAGCATGAGAGGGGGGAGGGTCAGGGGGAGAAGCAGACTCCCTGCTGAGCAGGGAGCCCAGTGTGGGACTCGATCCCGGGACTCCAGGATCATGACCTGAGCCGAAGGCAGTCGCTTAACCAACTGAGCCACCCAGGCGCCCAATATCTGAGTATCTTTATTGTAAGTTCAACTATAAACTGGTTGTTGATTTCATGGAAACTTCATAATTAAAGCACTTTTTCTTTGATGCTTAGGCATTTTCATCACGTGGTAAGGAGCTGTAGTACTAACACTGGTTTTCTTATCCCTGAAGCCCAGAGTCTGGATTACCGGGGCACCGTGCTGCTGCTGGGCCCTGTGTGTGAGGCCGTCCACCGACATTTGTTATCTCTGACCAAGGGGCAGTTTGACATGCGATACATGCCGTGGCTGCAGTGGACAGCTTTTCCAGAGGTTTGGCCTGTGAACAACCTTTAGAAATACAAGACTTGGCGAAGTCTGCTTAGAGGCCCTCGTTACCTGTTCATCTTAAAGGGGTCTCCTCCATCCTCTAAGCCCTCCGCCTGCTTGAGGGATGCAAGGGAAACTCGGAATGTTACGTAGTCGCCATGGCCTGAAACATCCTTGGAACAAAGGAAGTTTTTGGATGCAGTATCCGTACTGGGGGTTGGAGAGTAGCTAGGTATGTGGGTGCTGGTCCTGGGACAGATGAGGATGGACTGCTCCAGAAAAAAGCAAAGACCTTACGGACAGACAGTAAGGTGTTCTTGAGACAGTGGGACAAGGAAACCAGGTGGGGATGCTTGGCTTGTGGAGGGTGAATGGAAAGAAGGAGGGGTAGTGTGGGGCCAAGCCCAAACGTTTTGGCTGGTTTGTTGGTTGGTGCAAACCAGCCATTGCACTTGGCACATTTAATGACCACAGTAGGGCAGTAACTATAAAAGGTCTAATTATAAAATACTTCAAATTTCCTGATGTAGATAGAAGGGTCATTGCTTCTCCCCTTTTAACAGCTCTTACATGACAGGCTGAGCTGCCTCACGTTTATTGACTTTTAAGAACTAATCAGAATGGGAAATAAGATTTAGGTCAAAATATTTGACTTTTCAATTTACAGTTATGCCAGATTTATTGCTTTCAATAAACATTTAAATGAAGAAAACGTTCAAAACTCCTTAGATATTAAACATTTTTTTGATTCTTTAGATATTGTTAACAGTTGAGTCTTGGACAGTGCAGGGCTAAGGGTGCCCACCCCCCGTGCAGTTGCAAATCTGCATATAACTTTAGACTCCCTCAGAGCTGCACTGCTAATAGCCGACTCTTGACCACAAGCCTTACTGATAAGGTAGTTGATTAACACGTATTTTAGATGTTTTATGTATTATATACTGTATGCTTGCAATGAAGTCAGCTTAGAGAAACGTTATTAAGAAAATCATGAGGAAGAGAAAAATACACTTACAATACCGTACTGTGTGGAAAAAATCCACATGTAAGCCGACCTGTGGAGTCCAAACCCGTGTTCAGGGGTCAACTGTGTATCTATATAACAAATGTTTACCTATACCAAGAAAGTCATGAAAATACACCAATTGAAATCTTCAGAAGTTTGAATTTCATAAATCGTATTGCTTGAGAAATACTTGGGGAAATGTTTCTTACTGATCACAAATTCTAACATATGTCTTGTTCTACACAGTTATTTCCTGAAATATTTGATGCTTTGGGAAGCCCTCAATGTCCCGCTATTCCTCTTAGCTTAATGAAACTGACGGCATGTCTAGAACGGGCTTTGGGTGATGTAAGTGTGAGACCTCTTTCTTTGGTTCACTGAAGTATCTGAATGAACATCAGACTTTTACAGCTGTCCTCAGATTTCTTGATTTTAATTCTTGTTTTCCTATGAAATGTAATCATTTGGCACAGATGTTTAATATTTTTCTTTTTCAATGATTATGAAATCAAAACATTGGTGTCTTCAGTGCTTTTCTCCCTCATTTGTACAAACAGTGGCTTTATGGGTGGGTTTTTTCTTCACATTGTTTGGCTCATTATAATGCAACTATAATACAATCCTTCTTTGAATTGTAGGTGTATTTACTGAATGGGAAGGAATGCCCCTTTCTTTTGAGAGATCTGCTTGCGTCTGAGGAGCTTGCCGAGGTCTTTGGTCGGTCTGTGGTAAGCTTGTTCACCTAAACCTGATAGAGTAGACACAACACAAAGCCGTTCCTAGTAGCTCTACTTTTGCTCCTCAGAAATTGATGCTGCAGTAGGAAAAAGTTGATGACAGCTGTAATTTGAGCATATTCTCCTTTCCCACCTCCCCTTTCAAAATTGCCACTTTTCCAGCCACAAGACACACGTCTCTTATCCTGGGTCTTGGCGTGGTATAAATAGCCTCTGGCGGGACGGCCTCGGGGGGCCAGCCAGATGAACAATTTTTTTTTTTTTTTTTTTTTTTTTTATTTTTATTTTATTTTTTTTCCAGATGAACAATTTAAACTCTATTGCTTTCATTAATTATACGTTAATAATTATCATAATAATATATTCTAGACTAAAATTTTGACCATTTAGGGAGGGATATTAAAGTTTTATCCTAAAATATCCATTTTTTTTTTTTTTTTTAACGTGGGAGTTTATGCCGTTTTGCAACTGTTCAGACTTACAGTGAAAAAAAACTAGATGCCAGTTTAAAACCATGCAGAGCTGTATACTTTGTCAAAATCTTCAACAGGCCACATGACCAAAGCTCTTTAAGACTAATGAGTAACCTTTTGGCAACCGAGTGAGGCAGGATCAAGGTGCAGAAGAATGCCAGGATAGTGTCCTGGGCAAAGCCGAGCCTGCCAAGCCAGGACGATGTTTAAAATGCTGGTGTAATATGTTACCAGCTGACTTGCTATTTTTGGATAAGAAATCTGTTTTCAGTAAAGCTCTCCCACTTTACAGTGGTTCCCTGTCAGCTTAAAGAGCACTTTGTTTAGTAGAGAATATGGAGTGAAGACCAAGTACAAAATTCCTGTAGTTATACTGACTTCTGAAACAGATCCATGTGTTTTGGCCTGTTGTTTGTTGTCGGCCTGGGTGCTGTTAGCCTCTTGCTGACCTGCAGCCACTCTCAGCCCCAGATCCTTCTACTAGTCCATTGGCTTCTGTATTTCTGATTGCCCAGGTGGTATGAACAATTAATTAAAGTTAGTAGTAAACTAAATTAAAAATAAATATAGCTAAGAGAGTATTATTATGATTATTAGTATTAGGTATTACTATTCAAGTATTAAAAATTGATGTGAGCGTGAAGAGTTTCTGGAGTTGCATGGAGAGACTGGTTGCCAAGGGTTCTGATGCTGAGTTGAAACCCTCTTTGTAACTTCCGCTCTGGCTTGTCCTGCCCTTTGAGAGAAATTCAGGATTTCTGCATCCATTTCCTCCTCTTAGCAAGAGTCCTTCAGGCGTCTGAAGATAGCTTTCCTTCCTTCTCCGTGTCTTCTGGAGGCATACTCTTCCTTCTCATATGACTTGGTTTTGAGTTATTTTAGTCTCTGCATATCTTCTATTATCCTGAATGTGTTCCAAAGTGTTGCCCTCCAAACCAAGAGCGAGCCCATGGAAATGCACGAGTCTTGCCATCTGATAAGCGGGATCCCCATAGTGGGTGTCTTTATAAGTGGAGGGAGAGAAGCAGGTGAATGGTGAGCTTCCAGCCAACAGCTAAGTAGGGGAGGTCTGGGCTGGGAGCATCCGTGGGCCAGCCCCTCCTCACAGGGTCTGCCTCCTTTGGATTTCCTGCTCCCCACTTTGTGTTTTGTTTTATCTAGGTAGTAGGCACGCTTGATGTGCCGGATGAAAGCAGCATAGCCTGGGACAGATCTCATCCCCCTTTATAGCTCGTGGCCCCTGAGACCTAGCTTTCAGCTCTCCATGCTTGTATTCCTCATCTGCACAGTGGGATTAATAGTAGTGCCCTCCTCATAGGTTGTTCTGAGGATGAATGAGTAATAAATACACGCAAAATGTGTTTGACGTGTTAAATGCCCAGTAATGTTTGAATACTGTTACGATTACTAGTACTACCGTACGCCAGCCAGAGTGTCGGGTCTGCTCTAAAGAAGAAAGCAGACGTTCTCCCACTACTATATCAGTTTATTCTGTAGTTCTGTGAATATTTAACTGTGCAGTAATCTGTTCTTAACCTGATTAGATGGACGTGCTGAAAGTCTTCGTCGGATCTCCACGTGGACTCAACCTGCGTAATACCCTATGGCACGGCTTTGCCTCCCCTCACGAGATCCCCCCAAAGTATGTTGCTAGGAAAGTAATTTTCTCTCTTCTTTGATGTACTTAAGAGTTTGTTTTATCTTGAATTTCACATTGGGGAAAGATGTGTTTTGGGAAAGATGAGAGTTTTGAGGCAGGAATTTGAAGATCAGGCTGAAGTCGATGACCACCTGGAGTGTGCAGGGTTGGGACCCACTGACTTCCCCCCAGAGGCAGCTGTGAGGCCGAGCCTCGCGAGGTGACGAGGGGCACTGCCTGCTGGGGGTGGGAGACCCTGAGAACTGCGCTCTCGAGCCTCCCAGCCCTCGTGTAGCTCAATTCCCACAGCCAGGGGGAGTTTCCTACAATTGAATGGTGTTGTACTTTCTTAATTTTAAACTTGTTCTTTTGAAAGTAAATCTCTTTATGTGTACGACAGTCCATTTTTCTAACAGATCCTGTGGTGTTTTGCACTAGATACTGTTCAATGATGGTACTGTTGACCGTGGGATTGGGTCAGCTGCTGAAGAGTTACTTGCAACAAGCTAAACTTGTGTTGGCACACCGACCTTTCATCGTTCTCACAAACCTTGAGGATTTGGCCGTTTTCCCTGGCAAGTATTACACTTCACAGGTTCCCCTGAATGTGTCTTCGTAAAGGTAGGGATAAAGTCAGGAAGTGGCGCGGGGACTTGAGCCCTTTCGATGGACGACTTTCCAGAGGCAGGAGAAGAAGAACTTTCGAAGCTGCTTAAACTTTGCTACATAAAACCTCACCCCCTACAGCGGGGCTGAATCTCTGATGTAAATCATGGCAGGAGTAACCCAGATCACCCTATCCTGGCAGTCTTAGCCTTTTTGTGCCACAGACCCTTTGGTAGTCCGCTGACTGCCAGTAATACACACTTTTTAAGACTTTTTTAGAGCAGTTTTCAGTTTGGAACAAAATGGATGGGGAGGTGTGGAGATTCCCTGGAAGCCCCCGCCCTGACACGTGCAGCATCCCCCCGCAGAGCACATTTGTTGCCAGGGATGAACCTGCACAGACACGTCGTCATCAGGCAGAGTCCCTAGTTTACCTCAGGGTTGAGTCTTGTTCCTCTCCCTTCTGAAAATGTATCTTACTTTTCTTAGCGTGGTCAGCTGGTCAGCCCTGACGTCCTCTCCTCACAGCTGTGGCCTGAGTCATGAAGAGGCCGTCGTGCGCCTCCCCTTGCCCCAGGGGTGCCACGGTCACCTACGACTCGTGAGCCTCCTGCCCTGAGTCTGCTTACGTTGTTCTTCAACTGATTAGGGTGATTGTGCTTAAAACTCTTGTTATTTTGCAGACGTTACTTCTGAGGTACTTTCAGTATTAGAAGAAGTGATGAAGAAATCCACTTTCATATTAAAGGTCATGTTGCCGTACTGGGAAGCTGCATTAATCGGGTTCAGGTCACACAGGTAAGTGAGGAGGCTGGTCCTCTCCAGCACGGCTGAGCTTAAAATGCCTTCACAGTGCTGACTGAAACGTTAACGCATCAGCCTTTTGGTGTAGTCGATACCGATAATCATTCTTTGGAATCAACTTTTCGGTGTCATTTGAGTTCTAACTATGAGAGTCCTGTGTTAAAGAATCCTGCAGCCAGGAGGAGGTAAGTTCGACTCGGTTTCCTGGGGAGCAAAGCAGATGCACGTGGACATCGCGAGGCCCACGGCCTTTGCCTCCCTTCAGGTTCTGTTGTCCGTGTGTTCGTTCGTACCTTGAGAACCCCCCCAAATCCTGCAATTTGAGTATTTCTTACAAGTAGTGGGAAGAATTGGGCAGATCTTTGATGACCTTTTATTCTGGAGCTTCTCTTATGTCAGAACAGTGGAAAATAGATTTAAGCTCACGAGTGTAAGGAGCCTGTGACTCTGCTTTGTCCTCGTGTTAGCGAGTAGTCACCCTCCTCGCCTCGATCACACCCTGGTAATACCTGGAACAAAGCACCGCTATTTGGGGTCGATGCCAGTGTTTACTTTTAAAGCTTGAGATTTGCCTATTTCACTTCAATTTCACAGGTTTGCCGACTGTGCCATGTTGTTACTGACACAGTTAGAGACGGGACTCAGGAGAGTTTTTGCCACTGTTAACCAATGTCCAAAAAGACTTCTGACCGCTGAGGTACACATGCTTCCGTGATTGATGGTGGTTGCCGCTGTATTGACGGTTTTCTCTGCCTAATTAAAAGTTTTTAATATCTCATTTTTGTTTAGCATTAAATGAATTTTTTAGCTAAGAATTTTCTTTGGAACGCTCGAGTGTTGTTTTTTGTGGCTTCCTATTATAATGATTTTATATGGTTTATAATTATTTGTGATTGTTTTTTTTTTTTTTAAAATAAAGATTTTATTTATTTATTTGAGAGAGAGAGACAGAGAGCACACGAGAGGGGGGAGGGTCGGGAGGGTCAGAGGGAGAAGCAGACTCCCTGCCGAGCAGGGAGCCCGATGCGGGACTGGATCCAGGGACTCCAGGATCATGACCTGAGCCGAAGGCAGTCGCCCAACCAACTGAGCCACCCAGGCGCCCCATTTGTGATTGTTTTTGATCGTTCTGTATTTCCAAGTATTTCAGACTTGTCAGGAGAGTAGAAACCGCGTAGCCTTGTAGCCGCAGGACGCAGCTCTGGGCCAGAACTGCCAGGGAGCTTGGGGAAGCTTCTGGGTGGCCCTGTGCCCAGTCACCT
Source organism: Halichoerus grypus (assembly GCF_964656455.1). NCBI lineage: Eukaryota > Metazoa > Chordata > Mammalia > Carnivora > Phocidae > Halichoerus > Halichoerus grypus. The sequence continues at coordinate 684,218 of NC_135720.1, read as the reverse complement.
GGCAGAGGCAAGGGGGTGCGTGTGTCGGGGCTGCACCCAGAACTCTTGTTTCTCTCACTCAGTCAGCTTCGTCTTTCCGCCCCTTTCCAGAGGCATTCCTCACCATTCTGTTCCCAGCCCTGTGCTCCCTGGATCTGCCGCGGTAGATCTTACTCCCTCCCACGTCTTAGCCGCCCTGCTTCCAGGGGAACAAGGATTGGAAAATACTTCGAACCAATGAAAGCGAAAGCCTGACACAGGCTGAGCTGTCGATGCGGCCGGAGAGGTGTTGGGACAGCAGTCTGTCCCGTGAACGGCAGGGGCTGTCCCAGGCAGTCGTCTCCTCGAGCTCAGCTCATCCTCCTCCCGAGTTAGGCTTACCGCATTTGCTGAACGTTTTCAGGTCTCAAACTCCTTTATTGCTACAAAGCTCACTTTTCCTCCCACAAATTTGTTCTCTGGTGTTCCTTATTATCCCCGTCTGCAGGCGCTGGGTACCAGCCTCCAGCACCACCTTGTGCTGCGTCCCCTTAATCCACTCAGTGTCCAGCCCCACCCATCTGTTCTGAACGCTGAGGCCTCACCCGGCTCCTCTCCCGGTGATGAATAGTCTTACGTCTTTCATGTCTCATCTGCTTAGAACTTTAGGGGCACCCCAGTACCTGCAGCGAGCTTAGAGCTTGCGCAGGGCGTTCCGGGGACCCCATGTGGACCCGCCTTCCTCCGGTCTGTCTCCTCTCCTGTCGGATTCCTCCGGCATAACCGAGGCCCCTCGCCAGTTCCAGAACGTTCTTTTCGCAGGCTTTGCCCACTGTCCCTGCCAGACCGCTTCAGGCCATATGAGTGACCTCCAGAGCCTTGACCCCTCCGATGCAGCAGCTTCTCTTCCCTGCGTCCTGCCTCTGTTTTATCTCCAGGCAGTTCGCTGCCTTCCGTGCCTGTTTGTACAGGTTTCTAGTGCAGGCTCCTCAGGAGTGCAGTGCTCACGGTTGTGTCCCCTGATGCCCATGCCTGGTGCCTTTCCCATCGGCTCTGCCCTGGGCAATGTCGTGCAGCGTCTGTCTCCAGCAGAAAGAGCGAGACCCCGGTTGTCACAGCTCTCACTCGAGTACGCTTGGGATTACTTCACGGGGGTGTAAACAGATTCGGTCATTTACGTGGTATTTGGCCACACAAGTAAATAGCATGACTGTTTTTATCAAACAATGTCTTAAATTGTAGGCCAGGCTCTTGTTCAGAATAAACACCACGTCAACTTATTTATAAGGCAATGCATATGTGAAAATGCTTTATAAAGCTGTAAAGTGCTGTGCACAGGTGGTTACTGTTTACTGAATACTTACAGCATAAGGTCTCTGAGATCAGTGGAAGATCGGAAGATGAGTAAGATGGTGTGACTTTAAGAAGCTTATGTATGAGGGGTGAGAGATAAGACATTTATACCCATTCCTTAAACAAGGTAGAAGTTAATGCCTGCAGTTTATGGAGATCAGTGAAAAGTTCAGTATTTAGTAGGCAGTTGGATGCTTAGACTAGAGCTCAGGAGAAGTTTTAGGGTCAGTAGCATAGGTTTGGGGGCTGTAAAGATAACAGACTTTATAGGTATCTACGTCGTAATAAATGTTGAAGGAAATTTCATAATGTTAAATTGAAAATATGTTAAATGAGACACTTTTTTTGAGAGCTGGCTTCCACAGAATGCTGATTTCATCACAGTGTGTGTAAAATCTTACTGAATTCCCCAGCAGCCTTTCAGGATGGGCACTACTCGTGTCCCGTTTTGCAGAGAAACCTAGGTGGGGAGGTGTGCAGGGTCTCACTTCCAGGGAGCACGGAAGCCGGGAGTGGATGTTGAGAGAGCCAGCTGCAGGGCCTGTGTCCGTAGACGGGACCGGTCACGCCAGGAGGCGTGCAAAACACAGGCCATTTGTGGGAGAACACGTCCAGTTGTGCTGACTTGCACACACGTGTGTGTGAGTCGTGCTGTGTGATGAGAAGAACCTGAGCTGAAGCACGTGGTGAGAGCAGAGTTTGAACAGGGCCCCCCTGCCAGGCTCACCGTAGGTCCCCATCTTTGATGATACGCCACGATGCCAATGGCATTCTTCCCAAGGTGCTGCTGTGTTAAGATTTATTTTCGAAAGAAGGTTTCATATTTGTGGCCATGTACTAGAATTGATTTTTCTCCTTTGAGTACTTACATTTTGTTTTAATTATTTCTTTTCTTTCCTTTTCTGAAGTCCACGGCTCTTTATACCACCTTCGATGAAGTAAGTAAACTTAGGGAGTATCTGGAAACAAATAAAACATTGTTTTTTACTACACAGGAAATGTTGATAGTCATACATGCAAAAAACCCCACTTTATTATAAAGTGTAGTTTTCAGGCTAATTTTGAGATCCAGTATGATTTACCTAGTTTCTGAAGTTATGGAAAGAGCAACATTGGAAAATGCCAAGAGATAATAATATTATATGCTATGATTATTTAGAGGTTACATTTTAGATTTAAGATTAACACTTGCTTCTTTTGCACATGAAATATACATGAACTGAGGTTGTAAGTGTACAACAATGCATTTAATCTGTGAATTGGGTTTGTGAATCTAAAGCTGAAAATCTGGGCTAGTAAAAATTGCCATTGAAAATATTTTTTATCACTTTAGAGTATAGAGGCTTTTATGTGTGTGTAATCCTGGATAATAATTCTCATGTAGCCTGAAGTGTGATTTCACAGAGTTAGCCGACAGGAGGAAACAAAGGGAGAGTCTCTGGGGAGAGATTTGGGTGTTTAGATTACTTTGCCTTTAAGATAACTCTTAGATTCCTTAGTGAATGGGTGGTGGGTGGGATTAAGCAATGTGTCTGTTTACCTGTAGACTTTATTCCATTAGGTAAATAATTTGCTATCATTTAATACATAATATGTTTGATGCTGTGAGGATTAAATTAGATAACGTAGTCATATCTGTATGGGATTAGGGTCTATTGTGTTGGATTGGGTGGTTGGGTTCCAAACTGGTGTGTTAAGAAGTGGTGTATAAGGTAACTCTGATTTATACTTCTATCCACATACACACACATACACATGGATGCACACTCACACATGTGAATATATATGAACACACACATACAAATAGGAACACACACAAGCACATGTGAATACATACATACACACATACTTACACATACAAATACACTTGAACACACATACACACATACATGCATGTACTTCTAGATAACGTAAACACATACATACAATACAGAAACATGCACAGATATATACACACGTCCACCTACACGCATGTAAATACGCATCAGCATACGTATGCACAAATACACACACATGGATAGGCAGTCCTGCACTGGTACACACAAATACACCTATAAATACACATCCACACACATATATACACATTATCACACGTATCCATATATGCATGTAAGTACACATAAACACCCACATACACGCACAATTAAGATACATACATATTCCTATGTATTCCTAAAGTCATCATACTGGTTAAGAAAACGGGTGGCTGGCTATGTCTTTAAGACTGTCCTTATTTGCTTTGCTCTGGGCTTCCGTAGCATGTTGTAACCAAAGATCCTCCATCCTTTGACTCTGAAGGTTCTGTAGGTACATGTGTGTGCACTAATTAATTAATGTATTTATCTTTGGTGTTTTAGATATTGGCAAAACACTTGGATGATGGTAAAATCAATCAGCTTCCTCTTCTCCTTGGAGAGCCTGCAATGGTAAAATACTAGGCCTTTTCCGATCTCATATTCTTCTATTTATGGATGTGGTTAGCACTTCTCCAAAATGAAGTTAATCTTGGCTTGTGATCTGCTCACAAAGAGCACTTCTGAACCACCCCCGCACTGTCTCAGCGTCACACCGGCGGCAGATTGCAGCTTGGGCTTCAAGGCCCTTTTTCTGAGGCCTGCTGCTGGAGGCAGCCCCCCCGGCGGCCTGTGAGTGTGTCGCTGGGACCGTGGTGCTGGGGGGGCCAGACAGTGGTGTCCAGCCAGGTCCGTTTCCTACTTAACACTTGTTTTTTTATGAAACTATTACAGTGGCTACTTTGGACTCTCAGTAGAATTTTTATATTTCTTCCTTTCCACTGAGCATTATTAGCAGCCTGAGTTCTAATGGGTGACATTAGTGGGATTCTCCGCGGTCTCTGGGTGTCGTTTCTGGCAGCAGTAAGTGAGGGTGAGTGAGCGAGTTTATCTGACATTTGTTTCCCTCCTGAATCTCCGGGACTGCTCTGTCCACCAGCCGCTCGCCCGGCTCAGCACTTCTGACTCTTTCTGCTCCAGCCTGCACTGGGGAAGAAGCAGCTGTCCTCACTGTGGGGGGCTTCACAGAGGAGGGCACAGATCTGAGAGAGGCCTCAGGACAGGGAGGGGCAAGGGCTGTGTTGAGGCAGGAGGAAAGTTAGCTTCCAGACGTGGACACCTCTACCTGTTCCTTCGGGGGGATGTGAGTAAGACCTGGTGAGTTTTACTAAAGCACTGGTGCTGTCCACTTCCTTGTCAGTCCTCCCCAAGCAGCGGGGGGCAGTTAGACCAGGGCTTCCCAGGGAGAGTCCTCCCCAAGCAGCGGGGGGCAGTTAGACCGGGGCTTCCCAGGGAGAGTCCTCCCCAAGCAGCGGGGGGCAGTTAGAGAGACCAGGGCTTCCCAGGGAGGGTCCTGCCCAAGCAGCGGGGGGCAGTTAGAGAGACCAGGGCTTCCCAGGGAGGGTCCTGCCCCAAGCAGCGGGCCACAGTTAGAGAGACCGGGGCTTCCCAGGGAGAGTCCTCCCCAAGCAACGGGGGGCAGTTAGACTGGGGCTTCCCAGGGAGAGTCCTCCCCAAGCAGCGGGGGGCAGTTAGAGAGACCAGGGCTTCCCAGGGAGGGTCCTGCCCCAAGCAGCGGGCCGCAGTTAGAGAGACTGGGGCTTCCCAGGGAGAGTCCTCCCCAAGCAGCGGGCCGCAGTTAGACTGGGGCTTCCCAGGGAGAGTCCTCCCCAAGCAGCGGGCCGCAGTTAGAGAGACCGGGGCTTCCCAGGGAGGGTCCTGCCCCAAGCGGCAGGCCGCAGTTAGAGAGACTGGGGCTTCCCAGGGAGGGTCCTGCCCCAAGCGGCGGGGGGCAGTTAGAGACAGAGTTCCCAGGGAGAACCCAGCACGGTACCTCAGCTGTATTACCTTGATTAACTGTCTCTGAAGCTCAGTTTCCTCGTCTCTGTAAGCTGACACTGCTGTTCCCTAGATAGGTCAGGTATGGCCCATTCTTTATTCCCTCAGTTGAGAAAACTAACAAAATATTTTCTCTGTTTATATTCTGAAAGGAGTTTCTTTGGGATTTCCTAAACCATCAGGAGGGCCCCCGTATAAGAGACCATTTAAGCCATGGGGAAATCAACTTACCTGAATTTCCGAAAGAGGCAGCAAACCAATTGCTTGCATTTTCCGTTGTACTTTTACTCAGATTCACTGATGAAGATCTGTCGGCAGCCCTTAAGGTAACATATAAGGAAGAGAACCATTAGATGCACGGTTATTCAGCTGTGACAGAATACAGCTTATTTTCAGATGTAATTAACCCTTAATCACTTTTTCTTTAAATTTATGTGAGTTATTGTATGCCTCCATCAGAACACGTAATTGTGACTTGATTTGATTATATGCATATATTTACTGCAATAGGTAAACTGATATTGTGTGATCAAACCAAACAACCAGTATAAAACAAATTAACTAAATATATCAGAAAATTTTACAAATGACAAATTGGTCAGATGGAATATTTGCATCAATTAGTAAACTAATTCTTTTATTATTTTATAATAAATAATTTGGGTTAGTTATTGATATTTTAATCTGTTTTTCAAATTATACATGTCACAGTTACTGTAAAGATTATTGAAAGGTTCAGACAAAACAGAAAACGTGATAGGAAAACTGACAGCACTCAGGAAGGCCTTGTGGGGCGGTACGCTGTTCATGGGTGGGCATCTGCTCCCACCTCTTCCCACGAGCACACGGTGCAGCTCGAGGAAGAAACCTGTTAGTGATTAGCATTCCTTCTACCTGATTTCTGTCAGCTGTCTGACATTTTTTACCAGTATATCCTCATGTGTATAAGCTGTCCCTCATGGATGGGTGAGTTCCGATGTGTGGAACGCTCCTGATTACAGTGTCTCAAGTAAACATCCTTGTTCACTTGGGCACGTGTAAGTGAATTTGTTCAAGTATAGTTCTAAAGCAAACGTACCAGTAAGACCATGTTTTTATCTCTCTGTTATGTGTTACTTTGCTGTCTTTTATTGTTTGTTGGAAATGTGTGATTCTTTTGTGAACGATTAATGTCTTTTGCTCCATTTTATGCATTTTTATGGTTTATTAGCCGCACTTACCACTCCGATGTTCGTGTTGCTCCTTATTTGTCTTGAAGTTTTGAGGTCTTTTCATTTTGGCTTATGCATTTGGAATTACTCTTTTTTTCTTTTAAGATTTTATTTATTTATTTATTTATTTTTAAGATTTTATTTAAGACACAGCGAGAGAGGGAACACAAGCAGGGGGAGTGGGAGAGGGAGAAGCAGGCCTCCTGCTGAGCAGGGAGCCCGATGCGGGGCTCGATCCCAGGACCCTGGGATCATGACCTGAGCTGAAGGCACATGCTTAACGACTGAGCCACCCAGGCGCCCCTGGAATTATTCTTAAAAGACCCTTTGCTTTCCAAAATTATGAACATATACATGCATTTCCCTGGTACCTTTATAGGATTTTTTCCCATTTACATTTTTTGATCCAGCTGGAATTTATTTCATCTGGGAGTGAGTTAGAGAATCTAGGTTTACTTGTTTTTGTTTTTTTGTGGGTTTTTTTTTTCCTTTTCTTAGACAAAAGGCTTGCAAGTTGGCCCAAGAGCATTTGAAAGACAGACATCTCTGTAGTATGTGCGGTGGGCTTGGTCTCCTTGTGTATTCGTACTCACCTTCATGACAGAGTTCCATGTCTGTAAGGTTACTTTCCCATCTCTCTTTTTCAGAATTTCCCCACCTCCTCCCTATTAGGATTGTAGGCAAACTTGTATAGTTACAGTAAACACAAAGCCCAAGACTAACCAAGCGACAAACAGGATTGGCTCTTGATGGATTCATTTAGGGGTAATTGATGGTTTTTACAACAGTGAACATTATTCCCAAACGTGGTGTCTCCGTGTCCTCAGCCTTCCCTCACAGAGCCTCCCTCTAAGTGGCAGCGCCATCCAGAGGCCAGAATCTCCTGTCTTTGCTTGTCCACATCCTCCTGTGCCGTGTGCTGGGCCGAGCTGCCCCAGCCTTACCTGCCCTCGCTGCAGTGGCCCCCTGTTCTCTTGTTAGTGCAGCAGCCAGAGGGGTCCTCCGTAGGCCCGCCCTCCCATGGTCTCACCTCTCAGATGAAAAGCCGTGTGCTCTGTTGGGCCCGGGGCCTCTTGTGCCTTCATCACTAGTCTTCACACGTGTGAGTTGCGGCTGCCCCACGTGGAGGTCGGCCTGCCTGCCTTGTGCACAGAACCTCTCTGCTGTGCGGTAGGACTTGGGTCTTTGAGCGAACGAAACGTTTGCGTCTGGATATTTAGTGACTCGCTTTGTGCTGTTGAGAATTCTGGGGAGTTACTGCTTCTGTGTGGGAAAGCGACTGATTATTGGTGTATTGTTAGTCAGCTGTCAACTCACTGACTTTTCTTTTTGTTTCTGATAGTTTTTAGTCAGCCAGCATGGATTTTCCAGCCACACAGTTATATCAGGTGTAAATAATGTTATTTTTACTCTTTTTTTCAACATTTACATGTGTAGCAATATGACTCTCTTTTGGTTGTACTGATTTTTAATGTTTAAATTCCCATTCTATTTTTTTTGGAGACATTCTTATTTTCCATTTTGGAGTCTTATTATGTATTTCTAGTGCCACTGATTTTGAACAAAGTGGATGTGGCCTTTGTTATTTATCATTGTTAATTGGCTTCATTTAAAACACCTCTGTTATGATTTGACCACTGTCTCAGACCTGTTTTGGTGAAGAGTCTTGCTCTGTTACAGCTGAAGGAACATGGTGAGACGGGGGCTCTCGTGTGACTCGCATTCAGCAGAAAACTGGGGGCCTGACCACACGTCGTGGTAACCCTTGTCTGTTTTTTCTGAACCAGGAAAAAGCAGCGATAAAGTCACTGGTTGGTCTTGCGGAGGGTTACCACGCCCACTTCCACCCAGTTGCTCAGCTTAAAAAACAGGTGAGCCGCACGTGGGCTATCGGGAGGGGCGTGCCCGGCACCCGCAGCAGAGATGCCCACTGGTCCCGGCGGCCTGGCAGGCTGGACCTCAGGGCTGCGAGCGGAGGCTGTGCTCAGGAGGTGGCCTTGGCCACGTAGCTCCGTCCCTCCGAGCCTCACATCTGACGTTCGGCAGAGCAGTAATGATGGTGTTTGTTGTTTCCGGTGATTTTAGTATTTGAGGTGTGGCGGCTGGGTCAGCAGGTCGTTGCCTTCACTTGGGCAATGTTCCTTTTACCAGGCGAGACCAGAGCTTGTTCCCGTGTAAATTAGATCATGGAAACCACAGACTTTGAAGCATTTCTGCCAGGAGGTTCCAGTATAGAAATGAGCTTGGGTGCCTTATTTTCCATGTAGCTGGATATGAATGTGCAAGGGGCAAGGATGGGGTTGTCTCTAAGACTAGAATAGTCATGATAGTTGCTAATGCAGACATTCATCAGTGAGCTGGCCTCTAAATGGAAGCTGGGGGATCCACACGTAAGGATTTAGGGAGAGATTTACAGCGGCAGATGGAAGAACTGCCCGAGACAACTGAGTGTCACTGATGACGTCTTAAGAGAAGTAGTGTCAGTTAGAAGGGGCTGTCGGCAGTGGATGTGCAGAGAGTTCTAGAGGTGTTTTACTCTCCTGGTGCTACGTGAGGAAAGAATTCAACCCGAATACCTGTGCCCCCTAGTTTCTAGTTCAGCAGCGAGTCATCGGGCTGCAAGGGAGGATGCCAGGTGCCTGCAGCACCCTGACCTGCAGAGTCGGGAGGGAGGAAGGGAAGGGACAGAGAAGGGGGACATCCCAGAAGGAAGAGAAGCTTCAGGAAGGCAGGATTTGCCCGTAGACCTCTGCGGCCGAATCTCCAGCCTCACGAGCCCCCCTGCTCCTTGGCCGCTGCTGCCACGGCCCTGGTGGAGGCCCCTCCGTGCCCCCCAGTGGGTGTTTCTGACCCTCCCCCTCCCCTGCAGCTTCTTATTCTTGCTGCCCGTGATGTATTCATTTTTCGTTTAGCAGTCTTGCATCCGTTCTTTTTAAGGTCATTGCTCTGCTCACTACTGCTGCATAAATTACCCACATTCAGTGGTGTCAGTGTTTAATTTGCTTACACTTTCGTGAGTCAGAAATTTGGCATGGGCTCCCCTGGTTTGGTATTCCATCTGAGAAGATGAGAAGTTGGTGCGGGGCCTCCCAGCAAACCAGGGAGAAGTGCCGCCCTTTCTGACCTGGCTTCCAGAATCACACACATCCTCACTTCCACTGTGTCGTCTGGGGGAAGGCCACTCACCAAAGCACGTCCTGATTCGGGAGGGGACGAGGACCTCCGCTCTCAACAGGGGTGTCAGGAGTTTGCTGATATGTTTTACAACTACTCCACATGTTAACTACCTCCTAATCTCCCGTTAATTTCACTGGGCTTCGCTTATCTGATGGTATTGAATAACTGAGACCCACCACCTGGTTTTAAAATGTTGTAAGATCTGTAACAATTTTGCCAATATATATCTCCTAGAAAGTGATTGCTACGTTCATAATAGTTACAAAAATATTTTCCAGACTGTTACTGTAAAATCTTTAAAAGCAGTAGGACTTTTCCTCTCAGGTGCTGAGCTGTGAGAAGAGCATCAGGGCTTGGCCCCTCCTGCCTTTGCCTGAAGAGGCCGAGGAGGCAGCCAGGTGAGTTCTGTCCTGCGGTCATGCAGACCTCACAGTCCCCAGTGGACGCCAACCTCCACGTGAGGTCTCAGCGGCGCCATGGGAAGACCAAGTGCAGGGGGCTTGCTAGGCCTCGGTGGGCAGGGCAGGCCACTCGGTGGAGGCGCAGGGGGTGCGGTCTCCCCGCTGAGGGCCCAGCCGGTGGTGGGCCATTTGGGGAGACCACGAACACAGGAACAGAGGCAGGCTTTGTGGGGAGGAGGATGGTGTCTGCTCGAAATATTTAGTGGGTGATTAGACATAGGATCTAAAGGGCAGGAGAGAAGTAGGGATAGAGATTTTGGAATCAGGATATAGCAGATTCATCTCGTAGGAGTAATAACTTAGATGGTTTGTTGCTTTTGTCAACAATGTGTGTTGCTTTTAGCCTGTCGTTTATTTTTAATTGCCTCTGACAGTGGGTTTTTCATTTTATATTTGGGAAAACTACGTTGCAGATTAAGTGAACCATTAAACATTTGCACGGCACTGCTTGGGCTGATCTGCATACCTTCTGTTTTTCAGATTAAAAGGTACTTCTGAAACACAGGCCTGCGAAGCTCTAATCACAGAAATCCTGAGAGCGCTGCCCCGCCACTTGCCCGAGAGCCGTGGTGTTGTCAGCGACTGGGACAGTCTTCCCGCCGAGAGGTGAGTCTCTGAGAAGTGTCGGGAATTGCCGGAGCGCTGACCAGCCGCGTCGGGCTCCCGCACTCAGCTGTTTTCTGTGTCGTAACGTCTGTGGGCTTGCGGCGGCATTCGGCCCCACTGTGGCTGTGCCACCAGAGACCGGGGAGCCCACCCTCCGTGCTCGTGAGGTGCTGGTGTGCCTGACGGGGCTCTCTTGCACACTCTGCCCCCCACAGTTAAGTGTGTGTGCATGTGCGTGAGGCCTGCAGAACTGAGCACACTGTGTAACGGCCACTGCTCCCCAGAAGCTGAGCGTCGGGGGTCTGGGCGGTGAACGTGCCCCATGAGAACTTGCATTCCAATCCCCAGGTGGCCCCAGGTGATCCAGGAACTCTGCGGCACCCCTGTCCCAACTCTCTTCTGTCCCAGAACCGTTCTGGAGGTGCTCACCGTGCTCCGAAACATCAGCGCACACTGTGCCCGCGTGTCCAGCCAGGTCGCTGCCTCTGTGGAGCTGAGACACCAGCAGTGGGTGGAAAGGAGACTGCGCTCCCGGCAGAGGCAGACCTACCTGCACATGCTCACTAGGTGTGTGGCTCGCGGGCCTGGTCCGGAGACGCCCCGCTGGGCAGGGGTTCTGTTGGGATGCAGCTGATTCCTACTTTGAGGGGAATACTCACTTGCAGAGGACACGTAGTGTGTTAAATACTGTTGTGATTTTGGTGTAAGAGAATATGGGTGCCACTGACCCAAATGAGTATCTGGATTTAAAATATTAACAGCAAGTTAACTTGGGTATGCCAGCATTCTGGTTCCTTACCTGTTGTGTATTTTAGGATGTTCTACATCCTTAAGAAATCACCGTTTTGGACAAATTCCTAGAGCTCTGCTTGAGTGGTATCTGTGTCTATAAAGCCTTTAATGGGTTTTCCTTGGCTGCTTCTGAAAGGTACGCTCTAACCAGCACTTTATAAGACGGTGCCTGTTACGTTACATCCTTCCCCAAACGGTGTATTTCAGAAAAATTCCCTACCGGTTTCATGAGCACAAGATAATATCTTACTTTGATCAGCATATCTTTGTCCTGGAGACATTGAACACATTTCCAGGTTTGAGCCATTTGTGTTTCTTCTTGTGGGAGTCGTTTCCCAAATACCAGACCGTAGGACAGACGCTGCAGACAGAGGCCCAGAGCCAGAGGGACTGCTGGACACAGAGCCGGTGCCGTCTTGCTCCTGAGCCGCGGTGGCTGGGAGGCCGGCGGCGGTTGGCCGGCGCTCCGGGGGCGGGGGCCGGGGCAGGTGGGCCGGGGCGGGGCGGGGGCCCACAGGGAAACTGCCACAAAGCGGCCTTGGAAGGCTGAATTTAAGTTCCCTTGAAAAAGAGTTTTCACTAATGAAAGTGCAAAATTCTTACGTTTGTCAAATTTTACCTTACTTCATCTTTTTTAGTATTAAGCTTCTGTCTCCTGTGCTTTACCTGATTTTATTGCTGATTGCCCTGGAATTGGTCAACATTCATGTGGTTCGTGGAAAAAATACTTACGAATATCAACAGTATCTAAAGTAAGTGTGTTGTATGTATAAGAAATGAAACTTTTAGTAAATTTAAGTGATTTCACTTCTATTGGTTATTTTATTTCATTATTATTTTTTTAAGCCCACAGTCTTGGTTGGCTCTTTACTGTTTTTCTCTGTGGATTTTGGTGCAAGTTTGTGAACCTTTGAAACTAACACCCATGTAGGCTCATTTCAGAAAATTAAATGGGATGAGCTGGCAAACGCTCTCAGAATTCCTCACTCTGTCATAACACCACCGCCACGCAGAGAGTGATATTGCAGGGAGCACGTACCTCGTGTTTAAAGTAAATGTGAAAGTAGGGCTGGTATTGTCTTAAAGAAACGTGGAACCCAGGTGGGAACCAGGGTGGCCGCCACGCTGAGTGTTACGGATCGGTGGCTCCATGTGAGCCCCCCCGCCCCCACATTCTGCGCTGGGGGGTCGTCTGTGTGGGCCATCTGAGCGTGCACGGTGGGAGTAGCTCCCTGGCCCCCAGCATTGCGTGCTGGTAGCTCCGCGTGGTGACAGCCCAAAATGATGCAGACGTTGCCAGATACAAAGTCATCCGCAGCTGAGTCCCACTCTCTAGATGAAGGATCTGTGGACTTCCATTATATGATTCCTTTAACTTCTGAGTTTGAAAATATTCAGGATTAGAAGTTGGGGAACGTTGCCAGCCTACTTGGCAAACTGGGGAGAACTTGGAAAGTAGAAGCATGACCTGATCCCCACCCGCTGGAGAAGAGCCTGGGAACCATTTGATAAACACCTCTCAGCAGTGCTGTGTCCGAGTGGAAAGTGTCTCCCGGGAGACAGTGCACCTGCATTACAGGGCAGGTGTGGGATGCCCGGGGCCAGAGAGGCACCCCCGTGGGGCTGCAGGGCCTGCACACTCCCCGTTGTGTGCATTGCATGTGCACATGGCATTTAATCCAGGCGGTCTCTAACGCCTTTTCTGGAGTGCAGTTCCATCACATGCAACCATCTTACCTGATGTGAGCGTGAGTTTAACAAGGCGCTCGGGCGTGTAACTCGTCCGGGGTCCAGCTGCCTCTCCAGGGACACGTACGATTCAGCATCTCTTCCTCTAGCTTCTGTTCTCACTTCCATTTTGCATGTGGCTCTTTTATTCGAATTTACAGACAAAAATTAGGTGCAGTACTTTATTTTTATTTTTTTTTAAGATTGTATTTATTTGACAGAGACACAGTGAGAGAGGGAACACAAGCAGGGGGAGTGGGAGAGCGAGAAGCAGGCTTTCTGCTGAGCAGGGAGCCCGATGCGGGGCTCGATCCCAGGACCCTGGGATCATGACCTGAGCCAAAGGCAGTCGCTCAACCAACTGAGCCACCCAGGCACCCCTTAAGTGCAGTACTTTAAATTCCAAAACGAAAAGAGTGCATTTAAATCATTGTTGCATTTTATAATAGAATAAAGAAATTAATGTCTTTTTGTTAAAACAGGTTCTTAAAGTCGATCTTGCAGTACACGGAGAACCTGGTGACTTACACCAGCCAGCAGAAGAACAAGTGGAACGAAACTATCAATCTTACACGTACAGCTCTGTTGAAAATTTGGACTTTCAGTGAGAAGAAACAAATGTTAATACATTTAGCCAAGAAATCCGCAAGTAAAGGAGGCTTATGAAAACACTTAGAAGTCAAGATGCTTTTGGCTACATCTGAAAGCTCAGCCTGAATAGGCTTTACTAGCATGGAAATTGAAAAGCCAAAGGTAGGGTGGATTGCAGGCTCTGATTGATCAGGGATCAAGTTCCATTTCTCTGCAGTTTTCTGAATTGCTGTTCCCGCGTTTGTGTGAACCTCAAGCTGGGTCCCTTCCTGGGACCAAATGGCCGCAGCATTTTGGCCACCATGACACAGTGTCCAGGGGGAGCTTTATACCCACATGTCACCCAGGAAACTCTTGAAAACGGTCACTGTGGCCAGGTCCCCCTGCCCCCTGTCTTCACTGGCCAAACTGGGTAGGCTCCACTCCTGAGCCACCACTGGGGCACAGAGAAAGAACGTGGGCCAGTCCGGCCTCATCCCTGGAGCTGAGAGCAAGGTTGGATGGTCCAGATCCTATGGGACAGAGTTGGGGAGGAAGGTGTGGTGGGCAGATGGTGCCAGGCAGCAGGTGTGCCCATCTATGTGTGGCCGGGAGAGCAGGAGCCCTGGCACGTGTCTGGGTAGGAGGGTCTCGTGTAGGAGCGGGGAGAGCTGGAGGACTGAGGGTCAGGGGTGCAGTCGCCCCAGTCCTGCTTGGAGAGCTGAAGTCTGATTCTCGAGGGCTCTCTGGGCCACTGCAGTTGTCTGGAGCATCCATCAGCCGGCAGCTCTCACACCCGCTGTGAGGCCGCCCCCAACCTCAGGTCTGCATGTGCGCTAGGCCTCGCACAGTGACTCGTGGCCTCTCCACCGTCCCTACCTCCCAGGCAGGTTCTAGCCCATGTTTTAGTCCAAGGAACGGTGCCCACCCTGTGTGTTTCGGGCTTCTCTGCTGTCGGAGAGCAGTGCCGAGGCGGTCTCAAAGGGAGGGGGTGGTGCTGTGGGAAGACAGACATTCCAGCACATTCCATCCATCCCTTTGCCAACTCAGCACCCACCACCCCTTTTAAACTAAACTCCAGGTAAGGACAGAGAGCACCGGGCTTCTGCCCCTGCGATGCGGCCTTCTCTGGTGCAGGTGTAGACCCCGGAGCCCCCGCGTCTGGGCTCCTGCCCCTGTGACGTGTTCTTTTCCAGCGGTCACACCCTCCCTTGGACATACTCTAATTTAAACAATAATTTATGGTATTAGCCCCTCTAAATCCTCCTGATGTTAGAGCTGCAATGAAAAAGGGAAAATAAAAGAATTGATATATTTACCAAGCACATGAAGAGATAGGTGGAACTCCTGTGCACCTTGCTTTTGCACCTGGTGAGCTGGCAGATGTTGGTATTAAAAATTCCCTTTTCTACAATTCATCCCGTGTTCCTCTGCCCTCAGCCACTCACTTCTGTTGGTGGTGGTGTCTCAGCTGGTGGGTTGACCCAGACTTCATTCCTGAGAGGTCTCCCTCCAAGACGTCTTCCTGGTTTGGGCAACTTATTTTCCATCGGTTCTGATTGCTGGAAATGGGAATTCTAGGAGTTTCCCCAGAGGATCTCTTAAATTCCAGACACACCTGCCTGCCCCTGTCTGGCAGTAGGCCTGTCCCTGAGGGAGTGAGGAGCAGTGACCTAAGCCATGACAGTCAACCGGCTTTGCCTTTTGGTTCATTGGCATGAGGCGTCCAGTACAGCCGGGTGGCCTCTCATCCTGCAGGCCAATGGGACACTTGTGTCCCTCTGTGGAGCAGATCTCCCTTAGGAACAGATACTCACACCAGTGGAGCCCCAAATCCTGAGATCTCGTGAACCATCCCTGCGTCACGTGCTTCCTCCAGCTGTGTGTCCTGGCGTGGGGAAGACCACGTTGCCGGATACTGAGGGCAGTTCAGGGCACGAGGACCGCCACAGCCAGCATCCCGATCGGAGGCCCCCCGCCGTGTTGTCCGGCTGGCTGCGTGGGAGTGCGGAGCCCGTGCCACGGTGGGGATCGTCCAGGACCTCGTTGCCGGACATCCGCGGGAGACGGACCTCTTAGAAGCAGCGCTGTCAGAACCACGGCAGCGATTACGGCTTTCTGGGAGCCACTGACAGGCACGGAAAGGTCACGGACGTCCACAGACGGGTCATCATGTCCCTGAACTCCAGGGGTGAGCTCCCACACGGGAGGTGGCATCTGCATGTTGCTCCTTTCAGGATCTCCAGCCGCTTCCCCTTCCTCGGCCCTTATCCACAGCCAAGATCCCACCTGCCACTGATTTTCAGTCCTGTTCCTTCCAAGACCCTGACCGTCACTGCCCAGTTTCCTGGAGGCCCGTCGTCCGGGCTGTTGCACTCTCCAGGTAACATGGACAATGACATGCGGTGCTTGATCTGCGGCGCCCTCCCACACTGCTCTCAGGGTCGCCCTTGGGGCCCTCGTGCCACCAATCTTCACCTTTAGGTGGTACCAGCGTTATTCTTCAGAAATCAAGTAGAACTTTTTTACAGGTGGGGCACCTGGGGGGCTCAGGCGGTGAGCGTCCGACTCTTGGTTTCGGCTCAGGTCATGATCTCAGGGCTGTGAGACGGAGCCCTGCGTTGGGCCCTGTGCTCAGTGTGGAGTCTGCTTGAGATTCTCTCTCTCCCTCTCTCTAAAATAAAAAAAAATCTTAATAAAAAAAAACAAAAAACCTTTTTTACTGGCAGCCGCTCAGAGGAAACTCTGGGTGACCGCGGGCACACGATGAGGGCGTTGTTGCCGCAGGTGCTGGGAGACTGAGCCATCTGCTTGCTTCAGGACACGCTTGAGCCCAGTCTTGTATGTTAACAATGACATGCTCCAGCGACTGCCCAGCCCAAGGCCGCGAAGGGTCAGCCGGTGCGCTGACCAGCTCAAGTCCTGTGGGCACCAGGTATCCCTGGTGAAGTGCAGCGTCCGAGTCTGTCCCGGCGTCTGGAAGGCAGCCCAGAGCTCAAAGGAGGACAGTTACCTGCAGGGTAATCCTCACGCTTCTGCCCCACGTGCCGGGGGAGAGAGCGTCGGTGTGTGCGGGTCCCCAGCGTGCTTGAGCGCTGGGTGGATGACCGGCCTTTCCACGCGACCACGGAGGTGCACAGGCTGCTTCTGGTAGGTCCTGTGGCGGGTGTACAAGGAGGTGCGCCGGAGCGGTCGTTGGGGCCGTCTGTTCCAGTAGAGGACCCACCCTGCGTGGGGCAGCGTCTGCAGTTGGGTTCTGATCTGATGAAATGTGTGACAGCCCATGGCCACCCACCCCACCCGTGTGCCTTCTTCATAGACGGGCACAGGTCCTATGACTCCTCTCCGGAATTCCCATTAAAGCAATACTGCTTTTGGATTTTTACCATCTTGGAGGAAAGCGGTCACTCTGTAGGTCTCTACTGTGCTCTCCCCACTGTTGTTTGAGGGTCAGGGGACCCAGCCGTCTCTCTAGGAGAGACGTTCTGGGTCTGTGAGCTGGCTCAGTCCTGGGAATTTGGGGGAGGGCTGTGGTTGCGTAGTGACGTCTCTGTCCACCAGCCATGGGGACAGTTCGCTTATTCAGACCAAGGGTGACGTCAGTCCCTGCCCACATGTTCCTGTCCAGGGGCTCCCTGATTAACTGGCTACCACCCAGGGTCTCTGTAGGTCTGATCCTCTTGCTTCATGCTGTGACGCTGCGGCCCGTTACAGGAACCACATACACCTACTTTTCAGCCCATTCCAGGACCTGACACTAGGTCCCGTCCTTCCCAGTGAAATTGGGTAACTAATTTACGTGGTGGCAGTTCCCTCTATCACCTCGCCTAAAGGGGCCGACAGCCACCACAGACCTGCCAGGCATGCCGGGGTCCTCTTACCAGTGTGTTTTCTCCGTGTCTGGATGTTGCTTGCAGTTTCTCAGCAGCAGACGCAGCAGAACGAGACCCCAGATATCAGGTTCATTCCCGCACTTTGAGTTTGGCCACGTGTATGGCCTTCGTCGGGCACACCAAGAGCAGAATCCTTCCCATTCACCAAGTTTGAGTTCACAAAACTAGTATTAACAATGCCGATTTGTGAGTTGACGATTAGAAATACTGTTTCCCAAAGCAGACAGCTCAAGTTGGCATGAACGGCAGACTGTGCCCCTGGCAGGAGAGGCTAGAGGCCCTGAGGGCTGGGAACAAGCACATTCTCACCCAGAGGTGCTCGGGAGCCGGCCGGCAGCAGAGAGACTGACGCAGAAGGAACGTCAGAGTGAGACCAAGTGAGGCAAGTGTTTGCTGAAACAGGTACCGTGTGCAGACGCAGCGTACGGTCCCCCGGGGGTATTTGGGAGTGCTCCACAGAGGTGGCATTTGCGTTGGTTTGGGAAAACCAAGGATTTCAACAGATGGCATGCAGATTGGATACAAGAAGCGGAGTCACTGAGGCACGCTAGGTCAAGGTGGCCTGGAGGGGTCGCATGCCTCCTGAGCCAGCCCTCCCCATGCTGACCCCAGGGGGCTGCCCCGGCACGAGGCTGACTGCGGGGCCACCTGCGGAAGCCCCAGAGGTCACACAGGGCACGTACCACAGAGAAGGAGGCCACTCCCATCTGAGCATCAGTCCTCCCTCTCCCCAAAACATCTGCCATTGCTCATCATCGGGGTTCCTCGTTGGTCGTGTCCATCCTTAGGGCCCTGACTCTCTTTCCCAAGTGCTCCTCAAACCCCCATTTTCTCCCACTTGTCTGGCTTCTCACCAGCTCTATCCAAAGCTGTTCAAGGGGATTCGGACTCTCACTTTATTATACCAAGTACTTAATTTTGCTCTGTTCTTACTCTCCTGTTAAGGCATTCCTTGGGGTAGTCTTTATTTTCCTTAAACTAGATGTCCAACCAAATTGTTTTCCCAAACAAAAGCATTCTCTACCCAGGAGATGAATGACCCAACACTTACAAGGCACAAAATGATGCAATAGGATTTTGTTCTGAATTGCAAATTATTTTCCCCACTTTTATGCTGATGTTTCCAACTATCTCAAAACGTTAAGACTCAACCTTCTGCCTCCTGGACAGCTAAGCACCAACACCACACAGGCCACATTCCTTCCCTTAGTATCCTCTTCCGCTCAATCCTTCCTGTGTGTGCTCTGTCTCGATGAAAGGCAACACCAGGACCCCAGACTCCAGGGCTAGAAACTTGAGGGGCGCATACCAGCACTCAGCTTGCAATTTCCCATCCATCCCACCACCTCATGTTCTGCCCAAGCCTGTCCTTGTTATCATCTGAGGACTTGTTGAGACCCTGACTTCTCCTCTCACCTCTTCAGTCCATCCTCTGAGCCAGAGAACTATGTTCCCCAACCACTAGTCAGATCGTGTTATTCCTCTAATTAAACACCTTCCATGCAAAGCATCCTGGTTCCTTTGCAGGGTGTCCAAGGCCCTCCTCATTCCCACCAAATGTGGGAATGTACCTCCCACAGTATTTTCTTGTGCATAGGAGTTTCTGCAAGTGAGAACAAGAGTTGGTGCCACGTAAAGTAGGGAACCACGTCATCTTGTTCCTGCTTCTAACGTCCCATCATTGAGCTGTTTTCCTTGTTGACTTCTTTCTTTAAAATTTATTCATTTTAGAGAGAGGGCACAAAGGGGAGGGGCAGAGGGAGAAGGAAAGAGTCCCAAGCAGACTCCCCACTGAGCATGGAGCCTGATGTGGGGCCTGATGCCACGACCCTGACATCATGACCTGAGCTGAAGCCAAGAGTTGGATGCCTAGCCGACTGAGTCACCCAGGCGCCCCTCTTTGTTGACTTCTTACAGATATCTTCTATTAATTAAGGAAGTTTTCTTTGGACACCTGCTTTCTGGCAGTATGGTAAACTAAGTATCCTATGAAACAGTCCTATCTGAAAACCCCTGAATTGCAAAACCGAGGGACCAGAAAGTCCATGTGGGATAAAATGAAGGGTGAGCAAGAATCCAGAGGTCTAAGGGAGGTGTTCGCTGATCTCAGCAAGAGGCTTTTGTGTGGAAGGCTGTGGGGTCGGGATGAGGTCTCGGAAGAGCGAAAGCACGTCACGAATCTTTTCCAATCACAATGGTGTGAAACTAGAAATCAGTAACAGGAGGAAGGGCGCCTGGGTGGCTCAGTCGTTGAGTGTCTGCCTTCGGCTCAGATCATGATCCCAGGGTCCTGGGATCGAGTCCCACATCGGGCTCCCTGCTTGGCAGGAAGCCTGCTTCTCCCTCTCCCACTCCCCCTGCTTGTGTTCCTGCTCTCGCTATCTCTCTCTCTGTCAAATACATAAATAAAATGTTAAAAAAAAAAAAATTTCGGAGGAAAACCAGAAGATTCAAAAATCTGTGGAGGGTGCCCGGGTGGCTCAGTCAGTTAAGTGTCTGTCTTCGGCTCGGGTTGTGGTCCCAGGGTCCTGGGATCGAGCCCCGCATCGGGCTCCCTGCTTTGCAGAGAGTCTGCTTCTCCCTCTCCCACTCCCCCTGCTTGTGTTCCCTCTCTCGCTGTGTCTCTCTCTGTCAAATAAATAAATAAAAATTTTTAAAAATAAATCTGTGGAAATCAACACACTCCTGAACAATCACTGGAGACATCAACAAGGGAATCAAAACATACCTTGAGACTAAAATGGAACACTTCATACCCAAACTTACAGAATGCTGCTGATGCGGCTACAAGGTGGAAGTTTATAGTGATAAGTGCAGGATCTCCTATAAACAACCTCACTTTACCTCCCAAGGAGCTAGAAAAAGAACAAACTAAGTCTAAATTTAGCAGAATGAAAGAAGCGATACAGATAAGACAGAGATAAATGGGAGACCGAGGTGACACAGAAACAACAAAATTCATAGTTGGTTTTTTGAGAATATAAACAAAATTGGCAAACCTTTAGCTAGAGTCAAAGAAAGAGGGAGCGAGGTCCCAAATAAATAAAATGATAAATGAACGGGGAGAGATTACAACGAATACACTGGAATGCAGAGGATCCTAAGACGGCTACGAACAAGTCCACGCCGACCAATGGGACGACCAGAAGTGGCAGGGCGCTGGAAACACACCCATGCGACCGAATCAAGGCAAGCCGGTTTCGTGGGACGGCCTGGGCACAGAGGCCGCTGGTGGCTCTGGGGAGCCACACTTTCAGTTTGAACCAGCATTAGCTTCAAATACAAAAAGAGAGACAATCGTGTTCTTCAAAACACAACCGAGGAGCCTTAGCATCTCCTTTCCCGTTGGCGTCAGGGCAGTACGCAGGACAGCCGTCACCCTCGCCAGCACGCCCGTGTCTTCCTCCCTGGGAACGTGGCCCCTTCCGTGGTGGGAGGGCCCACGTGGATGTGATTCAGCCACAGATCTTGGCGTGGCCAGGATCAGCCGGGGCTCTCCGGAGAAACAACCGACAGAGCCGTGTGACGGTCTGGCCTCTCGTACGGAATTGGACGTGGTCTCGCTCGGTTTGGAGGCTGCTGCGTCCGGAGTCTGGAGGGCGGCCCGGCCCCTGGTAGAGTCTCTGTGTTCCAGCCGTGGGGAGAATGGCTTCCTCTCTGCGGATGCTCTGCCGTGGCTGCTCAGGCCTCGACCGATGGACGAGGCCCACCCACGTTACGGAGGGTCACCCGCTTTACTCAAAGCCTCTGACCGTAGGTGGTGATCACATCTTCCAAACACCGTCTTGGTGGCATCGAGACCGGTGTGTGTGGCAGGACGGCTGGACACTGCAGCCTGGCCGAGCTGACACGCACGTTGAACCGTCAGGGTGCCGATGCTGGATGACGCGGGCGGGCCTGATGGGCGGGCGGGCAGAGCTGCGTGCGCGGGCCGCGGGGCGAGGCAGGCTGCCGGCCTGCTGGTGCAGCTGGGGTGAGCCCCCCAGGGCGGAGATGCCGAGCCAGTTCCTCCTGGGACCGGGGTGCCCACGCAGCCGGGATTGAGCGGAGACGTCCCCGCGCCCGTGTGCCGAGCAGCGCTCTCCCACTTGGTTTGCGGCTGCCTGGTCCGGAGAGGGTTTGTGCACTGTGTGCCCTAACAGCTGCCAACCCGGGGGCTCCGCCGGCGAGGTGAGTCCTGTCAGAGCTCCCGAGGCTGCGGGTCTGAGATCAAGGTGCCCGGCAGGGCTGGTTTCTCCACCGGCCTCTGTCTCCCCGTGGCGTGCAGACACCCCCTCCTCCGGGCCCTGCGTGTCCCCATCTGCTCTTCTCACAAGGACATCAGGCTGACGGGATCAGGGCCGAAGGACCTAGTGATCCCACTTCCACATACAGTCACATTCTGAAGTCCTGGGAGTTAAGACTTCAACATACAAATTTGGGGGGACCCAATCCAATCCGAAACAGAGACCACGGAAGAACGGAAAAGCTTTCCGGTTCACCCTGGGAGAGCCCTTCTGCTTTATGCACAAGGGCCCTGGATTCCCACTCCGTGCTGGGCTCGAGCTCCACACCCTCAGCTAACCTGGTCTGGGCTCAGAGGTGGGAACCCCGAGACCCAGGGCTGCCCCCAGCGGGAGGAGTGTGGGCTCTCCGGGAGCTGGGCTAAGCCTGCCTGCCGTTCCTGCCGAGCATGGGCGCATCAGGTGCGGGGCAGGGTGGCCCGTGTCCTCCTGCGTGGGGAGGCCCGGCTGTCGTGAGTGGACACTGCTCCTCGCAGATGTTTGGGCGCTACCCCTCGGCTTCCCCCCTCCTCTGAGCTCGTTCCCTGCTGACCCCCTGCTTCCGGTGCAGCCTCACCTGCAGGGATGCGGCGCTGCATTCCCGCGGACTCAGCCACCTGTCCCTGCGCCCGCGTCCCCGGCAAGGGGACCTCCTGAGGGATGCCACCGCAGCGGCCGGCTTGCCGGCAGGAGAGACGTGGGCGCCCCCTCCCCGGCTGCTGGTGCCGGGGTCTCTGCAGGGTTTTAGTAAACCAGGTGGAGGGGCACAGCTGCCTCCCGTCAGAGCTGAGAACTCACTGGTTCCGCCCGAGAATTACCCTTTGGGGCGTGAACTGGAACCGCTGGTGGCCCGTGCACAGAGCTGCCTATCTCCCCGTGCCCTGCTCACGGCCGGCGGCCTGGCGTTCGCCCAGACCACTCCAGAGAGGGCTGTCGGTCACGGCTTGGTGACCTTGGACTTGCTTCTCAGTGATTTGGTTAGGAAGCTGCTCTGAGGAGTAAACTTGGGGTTTCTCAGAGCCGGGTGCCCTAGTGATTCTGGGTGTTGGCGTTTTCTCTGCGAGCCGCGTGGTGGCGCTGTTCGGCCAAGCACCGTGGCCGAGACCGCTCAGCTGGGTGGAGGAAGGCTGTCCTGAGGCTGTGAGCGTCCAGGGCGCGGGGCAGGTGACGCGTGTGCCTGGGTCCGGGCACTGCTCGCAGACGGGGTGGCGGGAAGGCCTCACGCCAGGCCCCGGGCCGGGATGAGGCGCAAGGCTGGCAGGCCCCGCACCTGGTCAGTGTGGCTCTTAGCACCAGCTCACTGATAGACTCATCCACCTACAGAGGAGAGGCGAGGACAAAGGAGGGCAGGCGGTGACCCGGGAGGGGTGACGGGCACGGTCTCGGGAAGCGCGGGGCCTCCGCCAGGTCCCGCCCGTGGAGCACTCCGCCGTGGCCCACAGAGCGAGCTGCACGCACGGCAAAGCTCTTTGTTTAAATCCGTGATGGATTTCCCGCGGAGGAGGGTGTCCGGGGCAGATTGTGGAAATCGTCTCCTGACAGCTCATCCTTATTATGAGGTGCAGAGACGAGTTCCCACCTGGGTGTTCCCGTAAACCTGCCCACGCGGCCGTGAGGGCTGGGGCGGGGTGGGCAGAGCGGCGGGGCTGGGCTGCACGCACCCCGGGCCTTCTAGGGGACCCAGGCCCACCTCCGGACCGCGCACCACGGAGCGCCGGCCGCCAGGTTCCCGGGGCCGTGGGAAGGCGGGGGCAACGTGACTTATGTGGGACTATTTCCAGTGGACCTCAGATGGGACCTCAAGTTTACCCAAAGAAGGCCCTGGGTGAATGCAGCAAGTTCTTCCGACATGTCATTTAATTACTTTAAAGTAAGAGTAGTTAGGGTTAAGTTCAAAAAGCCAGTCATAAAACCCAGGCCTGGAGCAGTGATTATAGTTGGTGAAGCCAGCAGGTACGGACTTATCACTATAAATAGTAAATGCCGCCCCTACGAGCAAGCTCATCCATTTTCAAAGTGCACTGAATCCCTAATTGCTCACGTCTGCGCACACCCCCGTGCCAGATGGTGTTATTAACTCCATTCCAGAGCGAGGGGAGCAAGGCACAGAAAACCTGAGAGGAGAGGAGGAGCGGGGATGTTAGCTTGCCCTTTGCAGGCAGGAATGCTGCGTGGGGCCACGGCCCCGGCCGCCCCACGCGGTGGATCCCGATGGAAGAGGAGGCCACGTGCCTCCCCGTGGCACCGACTCCCACGGTGGGACACTTTGCAGGTGCACGGCATCCAGAAACAGATCTCGTAGCAGCCCCGAGAGGGAGGCAGTGTTGCCCATTTTGAGGGGAAGAGGGAGGCCTGAGAGGTGAGGTCGCACAAGCAGGAAGGTCTGCCCGCAGGTCTGCGTCCACGAGACAGCCGCCAAACCAAGAACTGAGCCCGTCGGGTGCCCTGGGGCTGGTGGGCAGCAAAGTGGATGGTCTCCCCTCCCTCCAGCCCACCTGTGTCTGTCGCTGGGTCACCGACCGGACTTCTGGGACTGGCCGGGACTCTTCCCTGGGCTCTGCAGCAGCTCCCGCCCGCGGGTGCCTCTGCTTCCCAGAACCGACCCTCCGCGATGTCTCCACTCCCTCACTGCCCACTTCTAGGACATTATATTGCTCCTGATGATCAAACAGTAGAGAAATCTCGTGGCCTCCCCTCTGCGTGAACAAGTGTCCTGAGGTTGGCGACGGCCTGGAGGGCCCAGTTTCTTGCTGGGATTGGATTCTCGTTCCTTCCCTTTTGTAGTTGATAATTCAGATTTCTCTGGCTTGGATAAAGTTACATAATAAGTAGACATAACTGGTCAGAAAATAAGTATTTTATTTCACTGTGGGAGATATTTATTTCTGCCAGGGAGGCCAAGGGATCCCCGAACATTTGAGACAAGGCCCCTGGCCCAACACGAGGGAAGCAGACATCAGCGGGAGAGAGGCGTGGGGGCGGGGGGAGAGAGCGTGGAGGGCAAGCGTGTCATCCTCGGGTCTGGTCAGCAGGGAGGTGTGGACTGAGACACGAGGCCACCATCCACGGTGTGGACCACGAGTCTGTCTCGTGGTCATAGCCTCGTCTGGTTGGACCTGGGGTCTGCAGCGTGAGGAAGGAGATGAGCACAGGACCTGGGGAAGAACCACGTTAGCATCCTGACCACAGGATGAGCCCAACAAAACACAAGTAAGAAGGCTGAGAAGAACCTAGCTGGAGTGTGGGTGGGACGCCTGGGGCTTGAAGAAAGAGATGGCCCCAGAAATGTGACAGCGAGTGAGGCCCGGGTGATGATGCTGAGCACCATGGGGTCCCCGCGGCGGTGGCAGAGTGAGGCGCAGCGACCATGCACAGCACCCTTGGGGATGGGCCGTGAGGCTCAGTGGTGGGGAGGGCGGTTTGGGGCCGGGAGAGTCGGGGGCGTCTCTGGGATGCCCTGGAACAAGAAGTGGAGGGAGCAGGGTCACTGGAGCGGGAAGAGAACATGGTGCAGAGAGTTGCAGAGTCACGAAGAAGGGATTTGAAGAGCCAACATATGTGAAGTAGTGAAATCCAGAGACTTTTCCAGGAGGAGGGGGCGGAGGAGGGCTGGTTGCCTGGACAGGGTCGGGGGTTCAATGAGGGAGACAAATGGGCCTGGAGTCGCAGAGGCCGTCCTCGTACAGAAAATCTCAGTGTTCACACATCTCAGAATGTGGGAGAAGCAGGTGCAGCTCGGGTTTCCCAGTCGTTCCCTAGGAATGGTGGGTGGGCCTCCCGTTACTTACAGATGGGGAAAGGCCTGGGAAGGAGAGCTGGTTAATGCTCAGGACCCGAGGCGTCACCAGGAAGCCCATTTGCCTTGTGTTTGTCCCATCAGGGAACCCACAGCAAGAAGGTGTGATTGCTGCAGACACCTACGCGGGGACCCTGGAGGTGTGACATCCAGCCGGCAGACAAATGGTGCGGGTATGGCCTCGTGTGAACGGGTCACATCCAGATGGTGGCTGGAACGTCCATTCTCGGTGCTGTGTCTCTCCCCCGCCCACATTTCAGAGCACACGTCTTGCTGCCGAGGGCCCCCGTGTGCCATCTTCTGCTTGGCATCAGTCCCGGTGGCTTTCCCCGCCTTCTGCCTGTGCCTAATGAGCAGTCCCGAAATACTCCGGCATCTGAGAGCTCCAGACCGCGAGTCTCAGCACCTGTGACAAACACTTGTTCCCAGCACCCCTAGCAAACGAATCTGCAAGCATCGCATCTCCATTCCTGAGCGGACATCCCGCGAGATAGTCCCGGGTGCTACCACCTGACTTCATGGTTTTGCCCGTTTCCCAGATTCTCCCACCATCACTTCTTCCAGAATAGGTGCAGGCCCAGGCTACACGGCTCCTTCGCTGCGGCTCCAGGACCACGCAGGGTGCTAGATTGGAGACGGAGCAGTCGGCCCTCCGGTGGCTGCCTGCGTGACAGTGCGTCTGGTTCCTCAGGGATGCAGCGGACGGGATGGTTTCCATGTCAGTTCTGCTTTGTGTCACCCTGAACTAGCGGCTAGTTGAGGGAGCATCTCATGCCCCACAGAGGATTAGCTTTCTCCCCACAGTCACCTGCCCCATGACTCACACGCAGTTTCTCCCCTGCACTCTCCACGTGCCCGTTGAAGCGGTGGGAGGAACGGCTCAGGCTCCTGCCCATGTTGGGGCCATGAGGCCACCAGGCCACAGTGGAGGGCGAGGTGCTAGAGGGAGAGCCAGCCAGTGCAGGGACAGGGACAGCACAGAGAGGACTGGGGGCAGCCAGCCCAGGGCCCGGCTGAGCACTCTTCAAAAGAAAGGACAGGGCGAGGCCACTGCGGGTGCGGGCCAGAGGGGCCTGGCCCACGATGGAGGCAAGGGAGATGGACACAGAACCCAACAGCGCTGTCCTCGTGACCGCTGACACCTGCCCCTTCTCTCTGTCATCATCAGCCCTGGCGATCGCCCTGTGAGGCAGCCGCCATCCTCATAGTGGTCAGGACCTAGTGCGGTCAGGGTGCCGAGGGGGCCAAGGGGCCGACCCCCATCCGAGAGACGAAGTGGGCAGGCTGGGAGGTCAGCAGGGTCCCTGAACTGGACCGAGGCCTGCAGGTCCACAGGGGGATGGAGAAATCCAAACGCCAGGGGGACACAGGCAGAGCGCGGCCCGGCCGCTGGGAGGCGGCTTCTGACGATGCACTACGGGACTTGGAGCTTCAGCCTCCATGGGAATGACACAAATTTCCAAAATCCCCTGGGTCTGATTGATAGCTCTCATCTTTCTCCTGGCTGACCACTTACTGGTTCCAGGAAAGGACTGGCAGGCTGCAAACGTCTGGGTTAAAACAGCACTGCTGGGACAGCAGGCCAGAGAAGGAAACCGCCCCCAGCGGAAATCTGCAGAGTCCCACCCCTGCCCTGGGCCAGGGGGCTGATTTTTGTCCGACGCTGAATTTCTGCATGCCCAGGAGTCTCCCAGAGAACCACGGGGCTGAAATTCCTGTCGCTGCTCGAGGGTACTAACTGGACATGCCTGACTTCACCTGTCACACGCAGAACCTGGGCTTCGGCGCCGTGAGGACTGTTGACAAGGTTGCTTTAGGTTCTGCAGGATGTGACCAGAGTTCAAAGGAGCTAACTGATAACGGGATTCTGCAGAGTCCATGGTTGGTACAGAGAAAAAGAGAAAACAGAAAATCACACAGTAAGCAAAGACTGTGTTGACTGAACTGGTTAGTGAACACAAACCACATAATATTTAAATTTTTTGTTGTCTATCATGCTAAAAAAACTGGTCTACAAGGTCAATGGCAGTCTGTCTACTTGGGAAATAGTAATATATATTATATGAGTCTCAAACATAAAAGGGAGTGTTCTTTAAATAAAAAAGATAATTTTACCCCCTAAAATTTGTTAAATTTAAATTTATGAATGGGTAATAATTCACATGGTTTAGAAATAAAAAACCGTGAAAAGTATTCAGTGTAATGTCTGCTTTCCTTCCCTGTCCCCCTCTACCTAGTTTCTCCACATTCTTCTGTGCAAAACATTCTTTCTTATTGATTTCTTGGAGCTCTTTGTATATTAAGGATATGAATTGTGATTACTGTGTACTCTCACAGTTTCCTAATGTACATACCAACAAGTATGAATATGTATGCTCACTTCCACTCTCCCTGCTTTTTTATACAAATAATAGCATATTTACTATACTATACCTTGCCTTTTGCTTAACAGTATATATTGGATAATCTCCCATATTAGAAATGGAGAACTTCTCCCTTTTTTTAAAGCTGCCTAGTATGCCATTATATGTATATTTCCTATTGATATACACTTAAGTTGTTGCAAATCTTTTGTTATAATAAATAATGTTGGACTAAAAGCCTTGCATATATGTCATTTTGCACATATCATTAGGGTCAATTCCTACAAGAAAAATTACTCAAAGGATATGTGCCTTTGTAATTTTATAGCTGTTTCCCAATTATTCTCCATATGGGTTATAAAATTTACTCTCTTATTGTATGAAAGCACCTCTATCTTCACAATCTCATTACCTGAGTATTTTGCTATTCAAATAGGTTTTCTATTATTAGTAAGGTTGAACATCTTTTTGTCTTTTCTTTTCACTGGACTCTCCAGTTAAAGTTACTTCCCATTTATCTGTTGGGTTGCTAATCTTTGTTGTTCTTACTGATTTCTGGGAGCTCTTTATATATTAAGGATATAGGTTGTGATAGGAGATGAAATACATATTTTTCTCATTGTCTATATTAACTTCTTAATATGTTGATGGCAGTTTTTCATGCAGAAGTTTTATTTTTATGTAGTTGAATTTATAAATTCTTCTTTTATTGCATTTGGATTTTTAGTTTGAATTAGAAAAGTCTTCCCTTGACTACAAAGTAATAAAGAAATCTGCCCATGATTTCTATCAATACTTTATGGTTGTATTTTTAATAGTTAAGTATTTGACTTCTATGGAATTCATTTTGATGTAAACATGAGATATGGGTGTGGCTTTCATCCTTTATTATTTATTTGCTGGACAGCTACTCCGTCCTCCTGATGCCATTTACCCATCACTTTTTCACCACTAATTTGAGATGTCACCTGTACTGTATGCTAGTTTCTCACGTTTTTGTGTTTACCTGTACTTTCAGTGGTTTTGTTGTGTGTGTCTGTTCATGAGCCCCACAGCAGGGTTTTAATTATTGAGACTATTATATGATTGAAGAGCTAGTAGGGCTACTGATTTTTCTTAACTCTTTATTTTAGGATTTTCCTGCCTATTCTTTTTGGTTTCTTTTTCTATTTAAACTTTAGGATCAGACTGTCTACTCCTCTCCCTGCAATAAAAAAATACAATGCAAAGATCCAGAAAAACCTTAACCCATCTTTTAATTTTATCAAATACTTTTTCAGCTTTGATGAAGATGATCCCATTTTTTAAAAATCCTTGGATCTATTACAAGATAAAACAAAGTACCCATAACCAGCTTTTGAAACCAAGTTTTTGAATTTTATTTTGACATGTAATTATGTGTAGCTGCAGCCTGTAGACCATGTCATTCAAAACCCAATTTTCCATAAAGACATTCTCTTATGCACTTGGAGTTCAACAGCATCTTGAATTAATTTAACAAAATACCCTAGCAGAAAAATCTTAGAACTAGTGCAATCATGCCATTATTTAAAAGCTTACATTTTCTTCTGAGTTTGAAACAGAATATGCATCAAATATATATATATATATATATATATATATATATATACTTAAATGAATAAAGCAGTGTTCAGTATGCCATCTTAAGTTCTTTCTTAAATGAAGCAGGCATGGATGGGTGGTATGTAGGCAGGTAGATGATATAAAAATTAAGTCAGTAAATTTAAACTGACATGATGCATACTTTTTAAACCCTTTCTAAAAGTAAAATAAGAAGCAAGAAACAAGTAAGTAGGAGATTTGGGTGCACAGATGCCTACTGTTAAGATGGACCTGCCCGAGCCCTGGTCTCCGTGGCGACAGCGGAGGGAAGGACGAGGGGGGGGGGCGGCGCGGAGATGCCCGTGCGCCCGTTTCAATCTCTAAAACACCTTTGTGTCCTGAGCTTGTTTGGCAACCTCTTAAATCAGCAGAATCACATTATGGTTTTGCGGTGATTGGGAACCAAGAGTGGAAAAACATTTCTGCCTCCGAGCTATAGAGCCGGCATTTGCCATTAAAAGGAAGCAATCTTCAGACTTTAAAAAAAATATATGTATCTCCTGGGACTTCAGTGGGGGCCCGAGGAGACCAATCCCTGTGTCTGGACTCATAAATCTCTGGCATCACATCCAGTATCCAGTTTTTGATATTACTTGTGTCATGCGGTGTCTTTAAATGGTCTACCGCGTGGACGTCTGGATTATTTATTTGTGTCCTCTGCGGTGAAGCTGGCAATAAATAGATCACCTCGGCGTTGGGGGAGGAGAGAAAGAATTATAGAATCGAGAGCTAGTAACCCGATGGCACGTTTCCTTCCTCCTGAGCCACCTTCCATACGACAGCCCAGGGATTGCCCCCGGCCCCGGCGGGGACACCGGGGGTGAGGGATTCGCCGGGGTGACTGTGTATGGCCGCTGGAGCTCAGCACCTGTGTCCCGGCCCACATCCCCCACAGCAGGTTCACTGTTGTTGAGACTCATCAATGATTTCCTATGATGGCATGAGTTTTGAAACTTTGACGTGCCCGTGTCCCAAAAAAGGCAAACCATCACCAACAATAACAGGACTCGTCAGCCCGGCAACGATGTGGGGTTGAACCTTGTTTTCCGGTCTTCCAGGGCCTCTCTGTGGCTGATTCTCCATCTGTTACTCCTTGATGTGTCTTAGAAGGGCCTCACACATGCATGGGGCCATCGGCCGCACAGCAGGATAGCAGGAAGGCAGCGGACCGCGAGTGGAGGCAGAGGCCACAGTGGCTGTGAGACAGAGGATCCCGTTCTGAGGCCGCACATCCAGTCGAACTTGGGAAGTGAGGAAACCAGGCAGGAACCACCCAACCCCGGTTCCAGCATGTTCGGGGGGCGAGGGTGGCTGGGCCCAGGAGCAAAGCAGCCCAGGACAGAGCCTCTTGGATGGTTTCAAGGGGCGCGAGATAAAAAAGCGGCTGTAAAGAGAGGACGGGCCTGTTTCTGCTTGTGGACTGCTTAGCATCATGCACGGCCGTGGGCTCAGCTCTGTGTGGAGGTGCATCTGAAAGCACGGCCACGTCCCTGTGCTCTCGAGAGCCTCCCTCTCCATCGGGAAGGCCTGCGGCACGTGCCAGGGAGCCCACACACCCAACTGCGCGGCCCATGTGCTCGCGGGTAGGACTTGGGGGCAGTCCATTTCCACCCCTTTCTTTTCTGCGCTCTGGAAGGACAGGTTTTGATAGGATTTACTTTTTATATAAATGACCAAGCATTGGATAAGCAGAAAGCATCCAAGATTGTCCTGTGAGCCCAGCTTCTGTGAGGGTAATAGGCGATTTCGGTCAAAACGTTAAGTCTGCTTTGGCCTGGATTTCCTTAAGGACAATCCCGACTGGAACATACACACCCCAGACAGGAGGACCCGTGTGGATCAGACGTATCTCCCAGCAAGAAACGGCTCATTGGCGTGGGCCAAGGGATTATGTAAAGCGAGTGTTATTTATTTATCTTTCCCAGAAAACAGAAAACTCACTCTTACGCACTTGCCATTCAATTTGGCAGGGGCTGAGATGAGGTGGTGACACTTTCATGTATAAGGAAGGAGTTTGAAAACATTCACGGCAAATTGAAACTAATCTTCTTGACAGATATGTGCCCAACACAGGGACGCCGCCAGGGACCCCTCGGAAGATGCCAGAGGGAGCCGCGCAGGGCGGTCCCGCCCATGCCCAGCCCCTTTCTCCGTGGAGGGGAGTCAGAGGCCCCCGCCCGCGGAGACAGCCCGCACCCGCCCCTCCCTGCTGCCCGGCCCTCCCACAAAGTGTTTGAACAAGATAACAGCTCCCTGTCAGGCCACATAAAGCCCAGCGTGCGGCACAGGTGGGCCCGCTTGAAGGGAAGCCGTTCCCGACGCCCAAGGACACAAGCGGTTCAGGTGCCGGGTCTCTGCTCGGCGCCCGTGCACACGGCACCCTCGGGCCGGCGGCGGGGGCGCATGCCTGTGTACCCCTCTCACCTGGCGTCCCGGCCAAGTGCCTCCGATCATCACACATCATTAGTCTGTGCCGCCACGCGCACGCCCCCCTTCCTGCCAGCCGTTACCTCAGCTGCCAAAACACAATCTGTCCGCACGTCCCACAGCCAGGCGCCCGCCCTGCCCCCCGGCCCCCCCGGCCGCCGTCGTGTCTGGGGCTGCAGTTTGGCAGCCCCGACAGGGCCCTTAATCTGCTTCTCCCTCCAAGGGGGAATTCTTCCAGGCCTCCTGCTTCTGTCCTCCAGCTCACGGTGGTGGCAGCTCCTGCCAGGCCGGGCCTGGGCCGCTCCGACCGCCGACGCAGGCCACATCAGCCCCGTCTCGCTGCGCCTCTGCCGGGAGCGCTGCCCCGTGCACCCAGCAAGGACTGGCAGACGCTGCTCCTGGGGCGGGTCACGGAGGCGTTTCTGGGCAGTGGGAGGAGGTCAGTGCTTCCTGTGTCCCCCGCACCCCCCATCTTGAGCCGTGTTCTGGGAAATCTGGCATCTCCACCTGACGAAAACACATGGGCCAGCCCGCGGAGCGTCTCACCCCGGGCAGACAAACGGGGTGAATAGGAGGCACATTTGGGGCAGCGAGGAGCAGAGCCAGGGCGGCCGGCCGGCGGTGAGAGGTCGTCCTGGGGCTGGGGGTGTGTTCGTCCGCTCCCCAGGATTGCCCTTCCACCAAGAGCACGGGGTCCCGGCCCCTCCCGTGAGGCTGCCCAGTGTGTCCGTCTGCAGGCAGGCAAGTGTGCGCCGGGCTGCGTGGACCGGCCTCCGGCCTGCTCACTGTGCTGGCCTCAGCCGTCAGCCCACGCCCGTTCGTCTGCTGCATTCTCAGAGGCTGGGAAGGGGCTGTGTGCTCCTGACCAGCGTCCCAGCAACCCAGAAGCAGCGTCACCGTCCCCACTGAAGACCCTCCTGCTCAGCCAGCCTGAAGGAGGCCCAGGAGCCTCCACGATGGCCCCACGGACCCCACTGCCTGGGGACAGGGGATGAACAGCCGCCCCAGACACACACACGGGACTGAACCACCACCCCAGAAAGCCGCTCCAGATGGCAGGTATAAGACGCTCTCTGAGGCCAGCATTTCCATCAACAAAATGCTAACTCTGGTCATCTGTAGGTTACCAGCTGTGGCTGTGCTCCATCCGATCTCCTGAGGAACCAGCAGACCCGCCCCCCGCACCCCTGCTCCTCCCTGCCCAGGGCTTTCCCGGCACAGGGGTTGGCCCAGCGCTCCCCGCCATCTTCCTGGGGCATCCTCGTCCCTCCTTCCTGCAGCTTACATTTCCCTCCCGAGGTCCGTTTCCTCGAGGGAGCGCGGCCGGGCCCGCCCTCGGCTCTGATGACCTCGCTCTTGGCCCTCGCCGCCCCAGCTGCGGCTGGAGCCTGTTTACACCGGCCAGTGGCCTCTGCGTGAGATTTCCACACTGCCCCTGAGGCCGCCGGCCAGTCTTGTGCCCGTCACGGCCGGCCGTCGCATGGGTGGTGGCCTCCAAGGGGACGCGCGGCGCAGAGGCAGGGATGGGCAGAAGCAAGGCCTGCACAGGTGGCCCCGGATGACCTTGCCCTCTGCCACGAGGAGCGTGCGCCTTCGGCTGACAGCGGCCGCCTCTGCCCCGCTTACGTTCTTTATCTTACACTTGAGAGAACTCGCCCGGGACATCCACGAGGCAGCTCACGGGAGGGTCGGACTGGACCCTGGACCTGTCCCACCGCACGCTCTTTCCGCGGGCTCTGAGGGCAAGTCCTGCCCTCACAAGCTGTGCCACCCTCCAAGTGGCCACATCCTCTCATGGGCAGCTCTTCATGCCCAGGAACACGTTGTCTGACTGGCTTGCCTTCTGATGCTGAAAAGCCGGCAGATGCCCGGCAGGAATGTGGACGGGGAGGCCATCTCTCCTCTGGGCCCTTCCTGAGGACGCCTGGACACCTGCTGTGGGGCCACCGTTGGCCTAGTGCCGTGAGGCTGGGCAGTGGAGCCTGGGATCTGGGTGGGGGCAGGGCCTGTGTCCCCGGACACGCTCCGTGGTCCCCAAGCTGCAGGTTCCTTACCTACAAGATGGGGGTGGAGATGTGTATGGCCCTTTATGTCATGCTTGTCCTCAAAACACAGCAATGACTCCTCGCCGCAGTACATGGTCTGAGCCTGGGCCCTCTCTCTGCTCCCCGCCCTGTCTAGCCCCCAGCTGCCCGTGTGCAACCTCCCCTGGCCTGCAAGTCCCGTCCTCCTGTGCCAGATACCAGTTTCTCCAGCAGACCTCCGTGTGGGACCCGGGTGGTGCCAGAGCCATGGGTGGCCAGACCACGTTGTCCCAGTGGTCTTTGGGGTGGGGCCTAGAAATGTGACTCGGACCAATGGGGCGTGTGGTCTGGGGATCTGAACCTGGGACCTCCAGCTAGAGAGGCGCCGTGGGGGTCGGAGCAGAGCCACAGGGTTGGAAAGTGGCAGGCGTGGGCATCAGCAGCCACAGCCTGGGTGAGGGGCCCGCAGGTCATGGGATGAAGCCCCGTGGACGAGCAGCTCCAAACAACGGCTTGGAGCCCCCGTTCTGTGGCCCCAGCTCCCAGGTCCAGCCAAGGACTTTCTTCAAGCCTGCGTGCACCTCACCCAGCCTGCAGTGGGGCCGGGGTCTGGACGCTCAGTAGCCATGCGAGGACAGGTAGCGTGAGCCCTGGGGCAGTGGGAGCCGACTCCGGGGAGCGGAGGGAGAGCCCAGTGCTGCCTCCACACACGCGGTCGGAACCGTCAGGAGAAGTTCAAGCTTGTGATCGCAAGGTTCCCCCAGGCTGGTGTCCACCTGTGCACGCAGGTGGGGCGGCTCGCAGGGGCTTACTGGTCATTGGATGTTGTGAACATCACCCTGGGGTTGGTTAGTCTTCTAACTCGCCCGTAGCATCAGCAGCTTACTTACCTGTTGGTTTGTTCAGGGTGTCCGGTCACCTACGTTGACCTTCAGGCTCATTCCTGGGTCACACGCGGCCACGATCCGGGGGCATGTTCGCATTCAGGTGACTGCCAGGACGCGACCCCCAGCGCCTCCAGCAGCGTCCCGGAGCCCCTCCCTTCCCTCCTCGCTGCAAACACCAGCGTGCTCGACCCCGCGCGGTTTCGCCATTCTAAAGGATGCGACAGGACACCTGTCACTGTTCTAAGCCTGTGCTTCCTGATTCGCAGCGAGGCCGAGACGTGTGACAGGTGAGTGTCTGCGCTTTCTGTGGCCGCCTGCTCGCACGGAGCCCACTGTCCTCCCAGTTTATTTTTTAAGCTGTTTTGTAGGAATGCCTTCAAATTATGTATATTAGTATTTGTCGGGCGTGTGCGTGTATCTCCTGTTCTGATTCACAGAAATGATCGTTTGTGATGAGGTTTGTTGCCCCTCCCTGGTGTCTGCTCAGCTCACGTTGCCCTCACGCATTAGTCAGAACTGGGAACCAACACTGGCATAGAAACTGTTCATTTGATGTGGTCAAGCTCATTCATCTGTTGGGGGGCATGTTTTTGTGTATTTTAAAATAACTTTTCCCCCTGGGATCTTAGAGATATTTTCCTATACTTACTTCCAAAACCTTAACGTTTTGCTTCTTACTTTTACGGCTTTAATCCCCCAGGAACTTATATACAAGTAAAGTTTGAGGTAGGAATATAATTTTATTATAGCCAACGTTCTCAGCGTCATCTTTTATTATAAAACAGACACACTGGAACATTTGCCGTTTTACGGTCCTGCGTGAGTGTGCCTTGTGGTGGGGCATCAAATACATTCACAGCACCGTGTGGCCATCGCCACTGTCTTTACCCAAAGCCGTTTCCTCGTCCCCCCAAACACTCTGTCCCCATTAAACTCTGACCCCCACCCTCTCGTCTATCCTCCGTCTCGGTGATTCGCTGCTCCTGGCGCCTCACGCACGCGTGGTCCTTCCGTGTTGGCTTATGCTGGTGAGCGCCATGTTTTCAAGGCCCACCCACGTGGTTCCGTCTCTTCCTTCCTTTTATGGCCGAATACTGCTGCGCTGCATGTCGTGGTCATGTTGCGTTCACCTGGTCACCTGTGGATGGACCTGGGTTGCGTCCATCTTTTGGCTCTTGTGAAGAACACTGCGGTGAACACTCGTGTGCGAGCCCCTGTGCGCGTCCTTGTGCTCAGGTGTTCTGGGCGTAACAGGGAAGTGGGATTCCCGGGAAATAGAGTAATTCTGTGTCCAACGTTTTCAGGAGCAACAGGCTGTTTTCTGCAGCACCCACACGGTCTTGCCTCCCTGCCCACAGCGCACGAAGCCTCCAATTTCCCCACTTGCTCACCAACACTTGTTTCCTCTTAAAAACATGCATGCCGGCGTCCTGGTGGGCGTGCAGCCAAGTGTCACTGGGGCTTCATCTGCGATGCCCTGGGGACTAATGATGCAGAACATTTTTCGTGTGCTTGTTGGCCCTTTGTCTTCTTTGGAGAAATGTCTCTTCAAGTCTTCTGCCCATTTTTTAATTTTTTTGTTTGTCTTGTCGAGATGTAAGGAGCTCTTTATATATTCTGGATAGTAATCCCTTATCAAATACATGATTTGTAGATATTTTCTCCCATTTTGTAGGTTGTCTCTTTGCTTTCTTGGTGTCCTTTGATGCCCAGAAGTGATTACTTTTTTTTTTTTTTAAGATTTTATTTATTTGACAGAGAGCGAGCGAGAGCACAAGCAGGGGAAGGGGCAGAGGCAGAGGGAGAAGCAGACTTCCCGCTGAGCAGGGAGCCTGATGCCGGACTTGATCTCAGGACCCTGAGAACATGACCTGAGCCAAAGGCAGACGCTTATTTCACAGTCTCTCAGACCTTCCCTATGATTACTTTACTTGGAGAGAACCCATGTTTGACCGCCAACGTTGTCCGCTGTCTTCCCTAGCGTGCCGTTTCTCCGTGTCACTTGGAACGTTGATGGAGGGCTTATCTGCAATGGGATTTCTCCGTTTCCTGCCTTGGGGGTTGTCAGGCCATGACGTTCTGGGGACCCGTGGCTGCCTCCTCCCAGGACCCCCTGCCCCCAGCACAACCCTCAGGCACGAGGATACTGGAGATTTCTGTTCTGTGGCCTCCCCACCTTGACTGTGGAACTAAGGACCTTTGTCGCCTGGTTTGTGTGGCTAAGCCAGCCCATGGGGAGCATCTTCTGCCCCCAAGGGCCTCAGCAACAGAGCCTGTCCCGTCCAGAGCCTCTCCTTCCCAGTGGTGGCACATTTCCTCTGTGGTTTCTCAGGTGGAAATTTCTGGAAGGGAGAGAGCTCCTGGCCTGTCCCTGTCCATTCGTTTCTCTCCTCAGTGGATCCTTGGTCACTCGGGTCATAAAAGCTCATCTCCTTGGGAATCTTCAGGCTCCACGGTTCATTTCTTTGCTTCTTGTGGAGCCATTCCATCCTGTGATGTTGTGATTTATAAGAAGTATGTATTTAGTCTCTGTGTTGAGAGTGACAAAGGTGTCTTGTTGTGTTAAGGAGGTGACTTTTGGAAAGCCCCTAAGGGGGGGGCAGGTTGTCAGGGGAACCAATCACATGATCAGAGTACCACCCCCTGACCTTGGGAGGAGGAGAGGGGGTTGGAGGTAGGGTTCAATCACCAATGGTCAATGAGTTCATCCATCAGGCCTATGTAATTAAGCCTCCATGGAAACCCACAAGTCTGGGGTTTGGAGAGCTTCTGGTCTGCACACACGTGGGGATTGGGGGAGAGTGGTGCCCCCGGAGAGGGTGTGGACGCTCCTTCCTCATACCTGCCCTCCGTGTGTCTCCCGTCCGGCTGTTCCTGAGTCGTGTTCTTTCATAAGGAACCAGCGGCTTCTCTGAGTTCTGTGAGCCTCTCTAGCAAACTGAACCCAAGAAGGTTGTGGGGACTTCTGATCTATAGTTGATGGGATCAGAAACACAGGTGGCCCCCGGCACTTGAGATTGGCATCTCCAGTGGGGGACAGTCCAGTGGGATGGAGTCCCTAACCCGTGGGCCTGACTCGATCCAGGTACATGGTGTCAGAACTGAGTTGAGTTGTGGGGCCCCCAGCTAGTGTCTGGGAACCTCCCCCACTCTGGAATGGCGTGCAGAACCTAAATACATAGCTTTCCTGTTGGGGCAGCCATGTGGCGGCTTATGGGGATTCTGAAAACCACCCCTTCTCCTTCTGAGTGTCCCTGTGGGCTGACAACATTCTACCACTATACATTCATTCCTGTGGCCGGCGGCTTATGCACCTGAGGTCACTCTTCAAATGCGGCGAACTCTGAAAGATTGCTCGCCACGCCGCGAGTGTGCCAATCACACACACACTTGGGTCCTGTGAGCGCCGCGAGATAAGGAGCCCGCTGACAGGGCCGGAGAACAGCAGGTCCGCCGATCTGGTGGCCGCCGCCCCTCGAGCCTCATCTGAATCGGGATGTGCTGTCTGCACAAAACACACACCAGATTTTGAAGACATATGTGAAAGAAGAGTGAAATACCTCATTAATAATCATTTTATATTGATTGCACGTTGAAATGACAGAATTCTGGACGTACTGGTTTCATGAAGCATACTGCTAAAATTGATTTCCCGGTTTCCCTTTCTTTTCTGCCATGGCTCTCGTGTCTGCCGGAGAGTGCTGGTCTGGAGCGTGAAGCTCCTTGCACAGTGGCTGGGGCAGGCTGGGAGACACAGCTGGACAGAAGGCGTCCCCGAGTCTGCAGGGTCCGCCCGTCTGTCCCCCCAGCAGGCTCTGCCCCTGCTCCTTGAGGAGGGGGCTCGTGTCAGGGGGCTGAGCCGTGTTAGTGGGACACCCCCCGCCCCTGGAGCCTGCTGTAGGCCACACGCGGCGGGCCTCCTCTCCTGTTACTGACTCCGGTCCACACCAGTTGCATGAACACTGCAGATAATTAGACTCTGATTTTCCTCCTCTCTTTCATGGTGTACTGGCCACAAGACACGACATTTCCCCCGTTTCCAAGGTAAGGGAGAAGCGTCCTCCCTCCCGGCGAGGCCGTGGTCATTAGGGACCCAGGAGAGCATTTCCTGCAGGGCATTAATCCCGGGGCCTCCGGTCCTGTTATGATTTACTCACTGGATAGTTGAAAGGCCCAGATTCAAAGGGGCAGCTCGAACCTTTGCCCCCTGGGAACAAAGGCGAGAGATTAGCTCCGTGTTATCAATCAGCATTGTCAGGGACGGAATAGAAAGCCTTCACCTGTGGAAGCCTTCGTTAGCGCCTCCAAAGGGAATCAAAGGTCACTCCTGGCCACGGTTTTGTCTAAGGCCCCAAATGGGTAGCACTGAATTACCTTCAAACACGGCCTCAAAGAACCGGAGATGGAGCACGGATTAGTGTCTTAATCTAGCGGCAGAGGCCCGTAGTTAGGGTCTGCGGACGGGTAGGTAGCATTGTCGGGGCTGCGCCTGGCATGTGGCTGGGGGCTGAGGGTGGGCTTTGTGCCTCTGGACACAGATCCTTTGGCGGCTTTGGGGGCGTTCTCCCAGAGCTTTGCCAGCTGATGTAGCGGGACAATGGGATTTGTCAAGAGGCAAATGAGTGAAATCTGGGGCTCGGACCACGGGCGCCCCGCTCTGGCATTCCTGGAGGGGAGCAACGGGGGTTGAGCACGAGCCTGAGGCCTGGCGAAGACCCTCAGATGCCAGGATGCTCTCTGGTCCATCTGCTCCCTCCCCATGCTCGCAGCCACCCCGGGGTCTGCTTAGACGAATGGCAGGAGGGGAGGCCGGCCCATCGTGGGGGCTCAAGCTCTGGTTTCCTTCTCCATGCGACCTGGAACAAATCCCTCTGCCTGTGGGGCCTCGATCCGCTTCCCTCAGGCCTCAGGTCACTCTTCCAATGCCTGTGTGTGTGTGGCGGGCCTGCTGTCACAGACGGCAGCTTTCCGGGTGGGACAGGCCTGGAGGGACCCGCGGTGGCCGTTGGCCGCCTGCCAAGGTTCTGTCATTTGCCGCGTGGAGTGCATGGGGCTGGCGCAGAGCTCCACCTCGGGAGCAGCTCCCTGGCCCTGCGTCCTGCCTGCTCGCATCGCGGAACAGCCTCTCTCGAGCGCTCCGCAGGCGGTGGTCCCCGCGGACGTCGGCGGCCACAGCTGCCCCTCCTTAGTCTTCGTTCAGACCCCACCCCACCCCTGCTGGCCTGTCCCGTGTCCTCATTTTCTACAGAGGCCCCCACCCCCACACATCCTTGTTCACATTTTCAGCACAAATACTGTGGCCCTGAGAGC
This sequence comes from Halichoerus grypus, assembly GCF_964656455.1. Lineage (NCBI taxonomy): Eukaryota > Metazoa > Chordata > Mammalia > Carnivora > Phocidae > Halichoerus > Halichoerus grypus. Next base: position 643,926 of record NC_135720.1, on the reverse strand, counting down.
GTTGCTGCAATTTTCAATCAAGAATTTTGGAAGCATCTTCACAAACATGAGCTCTGAGCAATGCTTCCTCAATCTCCTTCTTAACCCAGCCCGTGGGGGGGTGGTGGCGGGGGGCTGCGTCCCGGGATCCTCAGGAAAAGCTACTCTCTGCAGGCTGATGGCACAATGACTCACTTTTGAGCCAGCTCCAAACGCATGAGGGTGGGAGAGGCAGGCTGGCGTCGGGCACCACACTGACGCTTTCTGGGAAGACGAGTGGAAAGGGGCTCCCGGGCCTGCGGCCGTCACCTGGGCACGGCGGCCACCAGCTCCCCTCCGTCTGTCTGTCCGTCTGCAAGGACAGTTGTCACTTAGCACCGCAAAGTGCCGTCAGGTGCTCCCAGGGGCTGTGCCAGGAGCCACGTGGGCCTGCCCGGAGCCAGGCCGGGACGAAGCTCAGCTGCACCTGCAGAGGCTGGTGGCTCTCTGCCCGCCTGCCCGGAGCTGACACTCGACCATGGAACCGAGGGCTCCGTTCTGGGCGTCCTCCCGGCTCTGGGCCTCGGACGCCGCGTTCTGAATCTGCGCTCCGTGGCTCGTGCCCACGCAGTGCGCTCCAGGCTGTGGTCCTGTGCCGCTGTGCCCTCCTCTGAAGCCAGCGCGGGCGTGCGGCGGTGCAGGGTACGGACCCATGAGGATCCCGGTCGGCTGACCCTCTGGTGACGCTGTCGCCCACCACGATTACGGCTGAACACGAGAGTGGGGCGTGAATTCTGATTGTTTTCACTAGTGGCGAAGAGTGTGTGTCTCTCCAGTTACATGATTTCCCGCAGACGGACTCGTCCCCAGGGAGACGCCTTCGCAAGCCGGTAATCCGGGACAGGATTCCAGATTGCATGCTCGGAACAGAGCGAGGCCCGTGACTTCGACTGCGTCAGCACCATGTGGGAGCAAAACGCGGAGTCCTGTTCTTCCGCGTGAGCTCTATGGGGGCTTTATGTCTAGAAAATGACTGTTAGGGGCCCCATGTCCTGACAGGCACCACGGGCAGCTCCAGGCCTGTCGGGAATGTGGGGTGGTTTCTAGAGCCTGCCTGGCCGGCCGCGGGAGAGCCTGAGGCCTCGCTGGTGACCAGCACCCCCCTCGCCGGGCTGGAGAATGCGGAGCATGTGCACACGTGTCCCCGACCTTCTTACTCAGCTACGCAATGCAAATGTGCGAGCGTTTTTAGCTTTTGTTTCTCCAGGAGAGGGACTTCAAATATTGGGGTTCCTCCTTTGAGGAATCTGACTTGCGCATCATCAGCTATTACTCAGATCAAATAAAGCCGTTGTGATTCTGCAGCACACGGAGTTCTCAGGGACCCGGGAGCCACTGGCCGGCGTGCGGTGGGTCGGAACTGGATTCCTGCACATGCGGCCAATCGGACCTGTCACGGAGTGCACGGTCCTTTTCACACCTGCTACCAGAAGTTGCCAACTAAAGTGTTCTGGCCATTTATATGGCTCCTCATAAGGAACATGAAGCGCGTGAGAAAGTGCATTACCTTCAGGGACATAATCAAATAGTAAGATCCTTCCAACCTAAGAATGTCTGAGAACATGGGGCAAACGTGCAAAAGCGTAAGTGGGAGGTTGGGAAACGCTGGTCATAGCCAGTTTTCCTGCAGAGAGTCTATTAGCTAACTTTATGGCTGGCCTCCCTGTGCACTCTCATCGTGTCGTTTACGGGGTGGGCTGACATGCAGATTCTGGGGTTGAATATGTAGGTTTTTCCCTGAATCTGCACCTGCTTGAGAGGATGCTGGCACCTCTCTTAGGCCCTATTTCTGCTCCAAGAATTAAATGATGAGAGCAGGTCCGACCGGGCTCCTGGGATCCAGGTGGCCCCAGAGCCCGGACCACCTCTAAGGCTGAGCCCACCCCTTCTGAGGAGCTGCCCAGTTCAGCCTTCACGGTTCACAATTAACGGACACCATCAGACAAATCCCTGGCGTCCACCTGTTTGCAGCACACATGTGGGCAGGTGGCCTGGGGCACATCAGGGGGCCGATGGGGGCAGTGGCACAGGGCCCGTGGCGCTGCTGACGGGCCAAGGCGGAAACTATGTAACTGGAGAAAGTTTCAGACTCCGGTCTGGCGCCCTGGCGCGGCCTCTGTCCCGTTACGACAGTGCAGTTGAACACGCACACCAGGCGGTGCGGGCTCCGGAAGCGGCGCTGGGATGGCGTGGGGGCGGGGCCGGGCTGCAGAGCCGGGCAGACAGGTTGCCCCGGGAAAGGGCCCCTGGTGACAGGGTCACTGGGTTTCTGCTCCTCCTAAGACAGAACCTCAGTGGCTGGAGGAGGGAAGAGGGTCTCCCACTGGAGAGGCTTGGGGGCAGAGCCTGGGAGGGGCTGCGGGATCCCATACAATCAGCCCCCCTACCTTCTCCCCAGGCTTGAGGCAGGTTGTTGCCCTTACACAGCAGCTGCCAGCCCTCATAGTCGGCCTCCTCCTCTGCTCCCCTCCTAGTTTGCTAAGGAGATTGTCTTCCCACCGGCCCCTCACGTTGTAGCCAGGGCCAATTTAATCCTGGTGCACATCAGAATCACTGGGAATTCCCATACCTCTGCATCCAGACCCTGCTTCCAGAAACTGATTTAAATGACCTGACCCAAAACCATAAGATACCTAGGGATAATCCAAACCAAAGCGGGGAAGGATCTGTACTCAAAAAACTGTAAAACACTCATGAAAGAAATTGAGGAAAACACAAAGAAATGGAAAAACAGTCCATGCTCATGGATTGGAAGAACAAATATTGTTAAAATGTCTATGCTGCCCAGAGCAATCTACACATTCAATGCAATCCCTCAACATCAAAAATACCATCAACACTTTTCACAGAGCTGGAATAAATAATCCTAAAATTTGTATGGAACCAGAAAAGGCCCCGAATAGCCAGAGGAATGTTGAAAAAGAAAAGCAAAGCTGGCGGCATCACAATTCCAGACTTCCAGCTCATTACAAAGCTGTCATCATCAAGACAGTATGGTACTGGCACAAAAACAGGCACATAGATCAATGGAACAGAACAGAGAGCCCAGAAATGGACCCTCAACTCTATGGCCAACTAATCTTTGACAAAGCAGGAAAGAATGTCCAATGGAAAAAAGACAGTCTCTTCAACAAATGGTGTTGGGAAAATTGGACAGCCACATGCAGAAGAATGAAACTGGACCATTTCCTTACACCACACACAAAGATAAACTCAAAATGGATGAAACACCTCAATGTGAGAACACAGGCAGCAACCTCTATAACCTTGGCTGTAGCAACTTCTTCCTAGACACATCTCCAAAGGCAAGGGAAACAAAGGCAAAAATGAACTATTGAGACTTCATCAAGATAAAAAGCTTTTGCACAGCAAAGGAAACAGTCGACAAGACCAAAAGACAACCTACACAATGGGAGAAGATATTTGCAAATGTCTTATCAGATAAAGGGCTAGATCCAAAATCTATAAAGAACTCATCAAACTCAACACCCAGAGAACAGATAATCCAATCAAGAAATGAGCAGAAGACATGAACGGACATTTCTCCAAAGAAGGCATACAAATGGCCAACAGACACATGAAATAGTGCTCAACATCACTGGGCATCGGGGAAACACAAATCAAAACCACAATGAGATACCACCTCACACCAGTCAGAATGGCTAAAATTAACAAGTCAGGAAACGACAGATGTTGGCGGGGATGTGGAGAAAGGGGAACCCTCCTAAACTGTTGATGGGAATGCAAGCTGGTGCAGCCACTCTGGAAAACAGTGTGGAGGTCCCTCAAAAAGTTAAAAATAGAGCTACCCTATGACCCAGCAATTGCACTACTGGGTATTTACCCCAAAAATAACAGATGTAGTGAAAAGAAGGAGCACCTGCACCCAATGTTCGTAGCAGCAATGTCCACAATAGCCAAATTGTGGAAGGAGCCCAGATGTCCTTCAACAGAGGAATGGATAAAGATGTGGTCCATATATACAATGGAATATTACTCAGCCATCAGAAAGGATGAATACCCACCATTTGCATTGACATGGATGGTACTGGAGGGGTTTATGCCGAGTGAAATAAGTCAAGCAAAGAAAGTCAATTATCATATAGTTTCATTCATATGTGGAACATAAGAAATAGGGCAGAGGATCACAGGGGAAGAGAGGGAAAACTGGGACAGAATCAGAGAGGGAGACAAAACATAAGAGACTCTTGACTTTGGGAAACGCACTGAGGGTTGCTGGGGTGGGGGCGGGTGGGGGATGGGGTAACTGGGGGATGGGCATGAAGGAGGGCATGTGTTGTGGTGAGCACGGGGTGTTCTATGCAACTGATGAATCACTAGTAATACACTATATGCCAATTAATTGAATTTAAATTAACAAAATGGAAAAGAAATAAATGACCTGACCTCATCTGAGGCTGTGGCATTGGTGGTCCTTGTTTTGTTTAGACGCCAGAGCCTTTAAAAATGTCACCCGTGACTCTCCCGTGAGGCCGCGGTTACAGCCTGCTGATGGGCAGGAGTGTGGCCCATTGGGCCTGGTTCTCAGTTCTGTGAGGAGGTTTGGCTTCTCACAGCTGTGTGAGGCCCGCAGAAGACACGGCCGCCCTGGTCCCGAGTTCTCGGCTGAGGAGAAGGGGGCCCACCCCCATCAGGCCACATCCCTGTGGCGACTGAGTCCAGCCCCTGCTTGGCCGCCTGGATTTGCCCTGGACCCCAGTGCACTTCTGCTTCCTGTCCCCACGCAGCTCCCGCGACAGCGTCCAGGACTTTCCTCCCCACCGAATGTCTCCTCAGGGGCTTCGTCCTTAGGAAAGAAGGGGGAGCAGCCTCTGTGAGTTTCCTGGGGCCTCATGTGGCCTCTGCACACGAGCTGTGGGCGGGGACCGTGGGCAGGAGACCGTGGGCAGGAGAGGGCCGCCCAGGGTGGGTGCAGGGAGCAGGCCAGGCCGCCAGCAGGGTTTGCACGAGGATCTGGAAATCTGGGTTCCAGTGTGAAATCTCCTGATGTTAACATGCACTTTTTTCCAGAGAAACAGAGACCACATAAGACACATCTGTAGCCCAGATTAGGGTCATTGGTCCAAATCCGCAGCTTGGCCTTACCCGCCTCCCCCTGTCTTCTTCACGAAGTAAGCACTATGTTTTCATACTCACTGTGCACCAGGCACTGTTGTTGGCTCTCGGAGTAAGTCTGGGGACAAGGTGGCAAAGGGCCCCGCTCCCCCGGCCTCACAATCAACCACAACCTCAGCCCGTTTCAGAGCTGTGAGCACAGTGGAAGGGGAGGCTGACGGTGGGGGGAGGCTGGCCCGCCGTGAGAGGGGGCGGCAGGCAGTGGGGCCGACCTGGCCCACTCGCCCGAGCCCCCCCCCGCCCGTGGGAACTGGCCAGATGCCTGAAGCAGGGGGGTGGGGGTGGGCAGCGCCCCGGAAGGTGCCTGAGGAAGCAGCTCGCAGGGAGAGAGTTGAGAATCACAGGGGACGGGAAGAGTGGCTGTCCTGCAGGGCCTGGTGTCTGGGAGGCACAGCGGTGACTGGCAGTGACCTGGCCTCGCGTCCTCCTGTGCAGGGCCCGTGTGAGCACTCAGGGCTCTCTCCCTCATGTAATTCAAATACAAACTGTTTTTTGGAGCAAGACACACTTTTAACTGTGACAAAATTAAAAAAAAATCCTCCTGGGTCTTCTGATTGCAAAATTCTTGGTAAGTTTGTCCAAACCAAACTTCTTCATCGTTCTATGCCGTTGATTTTCTGATACACCTGCCAAGCTGGTGTCTGAGCGCACGCCTGGTGTTCTCACTGGGCAGTTGGTTTCAGAACTGCTAGGTGGTCCCCTCCGCTGGGCCGGCGCCTTCCAGGGGGATGGCCTGTTAAAACAAGTATAATCGGCCCCCTGATGCCCCCCTGCCCGGCCCCTCCCCAAAACCACTCAAGTGGCCTCCGGCTGCTTCGCTCAAGGCTATAAAGTCCCAGGGATTCATCGTCCAGCCCAGGCATCTAGACTCCAGCCCTGAGGGCCACCAGCCGGCCTGAGGTTGCCAGGACCCCTGCGCCCTTGTTCCCCTGACTGGCTCCACCCAGGACACTGTCCTTTCCAGCTGCAGGGAAACCCCCTTCTGTCCCAGTGAGGCTGTCCTGATCTCTACTACCTGTGTGTCTGTGGGCATTTGTGCTGTATATTGTTCTGTTTTGTGTTTTTTTTAAAGGGACATATCTATTTATTAGCCATGCATCTTTGATGTTTGCCAAGGAAATTCTTAGGGACTTTAGCCAACTCCCAAATGTAGTGACCTCTGGGATTTCCTCAGAGACATTGCATGGACTCCCACCTCTTTGATTGCCCACCCACCATTAGTACTCTGACCGAGCACTGCTAAGCTATGCCTATTTATTTATAAGTGGTATCCATAAACAGCTGTTCTAACATACCTACATTATATAGAAAAATGTAGAATTTTACATGAGACAAGATACAAAGTAAATACACATAAAGAAAGTCAATATTTTCTCTTATGTGCCATGGGTTTTCTTGTGAGATCCCTGGAATTTAAACACATTTGGTAGAAATGGCAGGAGGTCACAGGGTGCATCACAGGTCCTAATCTTGATCCCACTGGTGAAACCAAACATGACTACACAAAATCTAGACGTTTCCAGGGTCTCCTAAGTCCCGGGACAAGATTCCGTAAATGCTGGGATTTGTGCACGTCAGTTTTTCTCACCCTGAGTACGGCCCCCTGAGCATAGTTCCTCTAAGCGTGGTCCGCCTGAGTATGGGCAACCCCCAGCATGGTTCTCCCCTTAAGCATGGTCCCCCCATGAGCATGAACCCCCTTAGCATAGATCCCCATGAGCATGGACCCCATGGGTATGAACAGACTCTGAGCATGGATCCCCTGAGCATGGTTCCTCCTTGCCCATAAGCATCGTCCCCTTGAGCATGGACCCCCTCAGCATGGACCCACATGATCATGGATCCACCCTGAACATAGTTCCCCTGAGCATGAACACCCTCTGAGCACGGATCCCCCAACATGGTCCCTCTCCATAAGCATGGTCTGCTTGAGCATGGAGCCCCTAAGCATGGACTCCCTGAGCATGTTACCCCCTGAGTCCAGGCTTTTTGTTCTGCAAAAGAGCCTCTATTCTAGGTAGACAGTGAAAAGTTACACTTGTAAATTGATTTATTAACTCCAGCAACTACATAGTCACACAACTCTACAAAGTGGCATAGACCAGACTCCAGCAGAAAAATTAACATGGAATAGGAAACAATATTCTAATAAGGGGGAAATAAAGCAATGAAAAATATAGGGGGCAAACAAAACAAATAATAAAATAGTAAACATATCCAAACATATTAGTAATTAAAATAAATATAAATAGCTTAAATATATTAATTAAAAAAGATGGATTATCAGATTGGATTTTTAAAAAAAGACCCAGTTCTCTTGCCTAGAGGAAGCCTCCTTTAAACATAATGATGTACCATACAAACATCAACAAAAGGAAAGCTGCAGTGGGCTACATTGATATCAGACAAGTAGACTTCAGAGCAAGGAAACCATCACTGAAGAAGGAGAGGACATAATGATAAATGGTCAATTTACCAATTTAAAATCCTAAATGAGTACACACTTAAGTACATAAGATACATGAAATACAACCTGATAAGTCTTTAAAAAGGCGATGAGGAATCAATGATTATAGATGGAGACTTCAACACTCCTTTATCAGTGATCGGTAGAACGAGCAGACAGAAGATGAGGACCAGGAAGAGCAGAGCCGCAGCACCAGGTGCAGCCGTACCAAACAATAGCCGAATGGATGTATATTGTTCTCAGGTGTACATGAAATATCCACCAAATAAACCATCTGGGGTTATAAAAAACTGTGATAAATTTAGAAGAGCTGAAAGCATACAAAAGATGTTTTTTGACCATAAAAAATTGAAGTGAAAATTAGTAACAGAAAGATAGTCAGAGAACCTCTAACTACTTGAAAATGAAATGACACACTTAGATAATCCATAGGGCAAAGAAGCCATTGCAAGGAAATTAGAAAATATTTTGAACTGTATGAAAATTGGACACAGGAAAACAACAGAGAAAATGAATAAATTCAAAACAAATTTTTTGAAAATATTAACAAAATCAGTAAACCTGTAGCCAGAATGACAAAGAAAAAAGAGAAAAGACAAATTATAATATCAGGAATAGAGGAGGGTGTGTGATTACAGACCCACGGACATTCAGATGACAGCAAGGAGCCCCCGTGAACAGCCGCACACGTGCATCCGACCATGTAAATGGGACCGACGGATTCCTAAAAAGCCACAAACTGTTCAAACACACTCAAGAAGAAATAGAGAAACTGAATAGTCCTTCTATTGAGGAAACTGATTTTGTAGCCAGAAATCCTCCAAAACATGAGCAGGTGGTTTCATTGGCGAATTCTGTTTTCTGGCACAATGAATGTGTATGGAGCACGCACTGCGTGCAAGGCACAGGTTTCTCGGACCAGCCATATAGGGAAATGTGGTCGTTCTTGCCAGCCCCTGATAGAGTTTTTTCTTTGCAATTTTAAAAACTTTCACCTTAAAATTTCCTTAGGGTGTGTGATGAAAGAGTAAGTGTCCCCCTAGAGATGTTCATGTATTAATCCCCAGATCCTGTGGTTAGGTTAATTTGCACGACAGGGGAAAGCTGATGGAGTTAATGTTGTCAATCAGCTGGCCTTAAAATAGGGAGATTATCCTGGACTATCTGGGCGGGTGCAAGGCCGTCACCAGGGTCCTCAAATGTAGATGTGGGGCGGGGGCTCCGGGGGGTGGGACGTGAGGAAGGCTTGGCGCTGGCTTTGGAGATGGAGAAGGGGCCCGAGCCAAGCCCCGAGGGCAGCGTCCAGAAACTGGAGAAGAAACACCGTGCCCCAGGGTTCTGGAGCCCAGAGCTGCCGGCACCAGATGTGAGCCTAGTGAGGCCCAGTTAGGACTTGCGGCTGCAGAACAAAGACACGCTATTTGCTTTGTTTTCAGCCACTGAGTGGCTGTTACTTGTCCCAGCAGCAAGGGGATGCTGACGTGGCCTCTTGTCGGCTCAGCTTCTCCAGGTCTGGGCCTCGAGCCCCCTCCTTGGCACCACTCAGCTGTGATGAGAAACGCAGGGCCCCCGCCCGGGGCAGACTCACGGGGTCAGTCTCTCGAAGCCCAGGGCCCAGACAGGCAGGGTGGCCTTGCAGCTTCCTGAGGTTTCTGCCCTACCCAGGAGGAGGGGTGCGGCTGGGGGCCTGGGCAAGACCCAGGAGCTTTCCAGGCCAGTGTCTCTGGGCTCTGGAACCAACGACCCACGGCAGTTTTTGTTTCCTACGAGATGATTAGAAAACCAGCCTGGGTCTAGGGCCAGGCCGCGGGCATGACCATCTCCATTGCTCACCCGCCCGCCTGTGCGAACGCGGGGTGCAGGCCTGCTCGTGGGCCGGAGACACAGTCACCGCGAAGCTTGTCTGCCTGCAGGAGGACATTCTCCCCCGCCCTGAGTCGCAGCCTGAGTGGGTCCCCCGTGGCAGCTTACGGAGACGGAGTGCCAGTCACGTCCCAGATGCCCCCGGGTTCCACCTGGGCCCTTCGGCCCCCGCTGCCTTCCCTCTTGTGCGCCTCAGACGCAGCATGCAGGACTGACGGGGTGCAGAGCCTCGCTGCCAGATGGAGGGACCAATTACCACTCCATCCCCTCGGGGAGAGCCTATCAGATGTATTCCAGGCTCATAATAAATGAATTGGAAGGAAAAAATTGCACTCTGAACACCATGTTCTGTGTACTCCTGTGAGCAGGTTGTAATTAGTTAATTAAATGCCGGGCTGACAGAATGGCCCCGGTGGGGTTGCTGCCGTGTGGGGAGGCCCCCGGAACCCGAGCAGGGAACCTCGTGGAATCCGTGGGCAGGGGAGCAGTTAACACCTCCCACTGAAGGGACCGCTCTTCCCTGGAAAGGTCAGTGGGGGCCTGGGGGGGGGGGCTGGGCAGGGCACTTAGTGTCTAAATCCGCTGAAATGGAAGGCGAGCACAGAGAGACAGGTGTGGCGGCCAGACATCTGCAGACGCTGAGGCCGTGACAGGTGTGGGCAGGGACGGGAAGATAAGCACCGGGCAGGGGTCACGTGGCAGGAAGGGAGCGAGCAGGGGAGGAGCGGAGGGGCTCGGAAGCTGGCTTTGTGCCCGAGAGGGAGTGTGCAGGCTTTACAATGGATTTAATGACCCAAGGTTGCTGGAGTGGCATGAGCTCCCTACAGGCCCGGGGCCGGGGAAGCGGGGGTGCTCACCCTCCCCAGCCACGGTCAGTTACCCCGTCGGGCCCTCCTGGCTCGGCCCAGCAGAGCTTCCCCTCCACATCAGGCTTACGGCCTGGGCCTTACTGTCTCACGGGCCCACGGCCCTCTCCCTGCCCCGCCCCGCCGCTCCTCTGGCTGGCCCTGGAGCCCACCTCACGCCTGTCAGAGGGTCTGCACATGTTAATTCACGGGGAACTCCTCTCCTGCATTTTCTGTTACGATAGGGTTTCACACCAATCTCATCATGTCATCTGCAAAAAATAATCTTCTTTGCCTCTTTCCCGTTTTTGTGCATCATTTCTTTCTCTTGTCTAGGTGCATCAGCTACTTCTTTTAGACTACCGCATCTTAGCCAGGGCTGATCGGATTCTGCTTCCTCCGTCGGGCGCGGCCTCTGTGTCACACACACCAAGTTCCCTGGGTGACTTCCTGGTCCTTGATGAAAGGCATTCAGCCTGTCTTACCATCCCAACATTTTTTGGCCTCCTGCCATCCGCTGGCACCTGGTCGTTCCGGCGGTGGTGGCCAGCTCTCTGAAGTCTACACCACCATGCAGTAGTCTCAGTGCCAAGTGCAAGAATCAGATAGGATCCATTCAGCTCAGTGGCCCCTGCCCTCGCTCCTTTTGAAATATTGTTTTTCCCATGACTGGAATATCAGGGGTCTAAGGATCTGTGTTGTAGTTGGGCATGATTTTGGAGCTGCAGAAAACATAACAGTCTCCTTAAAAATACACCTGCCACTAATTTTGCCTACATATTTTACCCTATTCTTTTTGGACCAAGCGACGCCGCTCACCATGCACGACTTCTGGCTTCCCACCCAGCACACATTCCTGCCCTCCCCTCCTAACCCATGAGGACTCCCTTCTGGGAATGTGCCCATCCTCATGGACTGACCCGCATCAGCGGAAGCAATCCCAGGACCCCTCCCCTGACTGCGGGCATCAGCTTGGGAACGTTTCCTGCTTGTGGTAAATGTGGCCGTATGAGAAGCCAGCCAAGACGTAGGCCCCTGCCCCTCACGCTCTGTCCAGAGCCCCGGTCCCCCGAGTGCAGGAAATGATAAATGAGCATGGTGGCCTAGGAGCAACCGTAGCCTGGCCACCTTGTGGGGTATTCTGTTCGCACGAGACCCCTGGGGGCTGTGTCCTCGCCTGAGCCAGGACACCTGTTCTTTGGTCTGCACAGGTAATGCCGTCTGAGCCTGGCAGTCTTGATACAGCTCACGGCCCCCTGGTTGGTTAGCTGCCAAAAGTCACACCGCAGTAACTGTGTTTTTTAAAGATTTTATTTACTTATTTGTCAGAGAGACAGAGAGAGAGAGCGCGCGCAAGCAGGGGGAATGGCAGGCAGAGGGAGAGGGAGAAGCAGGCTCCCCGCTGAGCAGGGGCCTGAGGTGGGGCTCGATCGGATCGTGACCTGAGCCGAAGGCGGACATCTACCTGACTGAGCCACCCAGGTGCCCCATACCGCAATAACTGCATTGCACCAAGCCTGGAGTCAGCCCCTGAATCATCTGGGGATATTTCATTTTGCTGCAGGATCTCTTTTTTAAACAATCAACCTAAATTCCTCAGTCTACCAACTTGGCACGCACAGTAAACCCTTGGGCGAGTGGCCTCCTCCTCCTTTCCTGGGGATGAATCCGGCCCTGGATCGCAGAGAGCAGTGTTGGAGCGTGAGGGTAGGCCTGGAGCTGCCGTCTCCCCACCCGCATCACCCTCTTGCAGCCTCCACATGAGCCTCACGCCATGCAAGTTGTTCCCCTTTATGTGGCCAGTAAAGAACACCAAGAAGCAGCGCCCGAACCTAACTGGGGGTTCGCTCTGTTGACAGAAAGGCCCCGTGGCCCCAGAGCGAGGAGTTCAGTCCAGCCCCGCGAGTGGAGATCTGAGGCCCAAGTCCTGCCCAGACCCTGGGACTTTTTGTACTGGACCCTTCCTCTCTTCAAGCACCACGCTGCAATTGCAGCCCCCCCCCCCCACCGGAGGACGCCACGCCCACAGCGGCGTTTGCACCTCTGGTGAAGAGAAAGGGCGCGTGGTCCGTGTGCAAACGCCAAGGGCCATTTTGAAGCTTCCATTGCCCACTCTTTGAGCAAACCAGGAATGCGAGGCATCCGGGATCTCCCCACCTCCTTCCTGGAAAATGGGAGTATCCCAACTAGGGTGCCATTTTGGTGTGGGTTGCATGTGATCGGGCCGTTTGTCCATGGAATGGAGAGTGGCCCAACCAGGTTATCTTCTCTGAAGATATGTGGAGCGTGTGGTTGGCCTCTTTATATAATTTATACCCAATAAAGTGATTATTTCAGTAACTATAAGTTAATAGTAATGACTACCTAGTTTCCGACTTCTGAGAACATTTTTTGCAAGTCGGGAAGACTGATGTGGACGAAGTCTAGCTTTTAGCCCAGCGAATTGCCCCACCTGCAGCAGGCAATCAATAGCTATTGAAACAGAAATTATGTCCTTGAGCCTGTTATATGTGATTTCAATTTCTGGATGGAGAGCTGACATCATTTAGCAAAAGTTTTAATTCCAGCTGAATGATCATGAGACCAGAGTAATGCTTTTCACCATTAATATCGTCATGACTTAGTATGTTAATGAGAGGTTTGAGTTTGTGTGACTCGATCATGGGGACATGCAAATATAACGATTATTTTTCCTCTGAGAAGAGCTCTCAATCAATATATACTATTTCAGTTTTCTCTCATTTTGCTCAGTGGGTGTTCAGTTCTTAAAAAGTCTAATTATTTAAAATTTGGAGGGAAGCGTAGATGGGAGGAATTCTGACTTGGGCCCCCACATGCATTGTCCCATCCTCTGCTCCCTCCCCATGCACGACCACGACTGTGCAAGCCGACCGCAGCTGCAGCACGGAAAACCCAGTGTTGTGAAAAGTGAAATGTTTTGTGGTTTGGTTTTCACTTTCAGCTGATGCTTTCCACCAGGAGTAATGACAATTTTACCCTTTGAAGATGATATCAAGCAGGATTAAAATAGCATCTGTATTTGCTACTATGAAGTCATCCACAAAAAAACAGCAATAGAAGGGTGCCTGGGTGGCTCAGTCGTTAAGCGTCTGCCTTCGGCTCAGGTCATGATCCCAGTGTCCTGGGATCGAGTCCCACATCGGGCTCCCTGCTTGGCAGGAAGCCTGCTTCTCCCTCTCCCACTCCCCTGCTTGTGTTCCTGCTCTAGCTATCTCTCTCTCTGTCAAATAAATAAATAAAATCTTAAAAAAAAAAAAAAAACAGCAATAGAAGAAAGAGAAGACGCATGTATACGGAATCATGTGTTTTATGGTACCAGTTGGAACTGTATATAAGTTAAATAAATATCACGTTATGCAGATACGAGTTTTTGGACCTTATTGGAGACAAAGCACAAAGAGAAAATTTTAATATGCACATAAAAACAAGTTTTATAGAGAATATTTCACATGTGTTTAAAAACCCATAGACAGTGCCAATAAACTCTTGCTTGTGCCCCAGAAAACCTCACGTATTAATGGGTTTCCTGCAGCTGAGTGGCTGAAATGGGGAGCTAGTCCCCATGGCATGTTCACCATCACTTAGGACTGACTCCCTGTACGGCTCTTCCTTTGTGCAGCGTCAATAAGACACTGCGGCAGATGCGAGCCCTCGAGAGACCAGCTGTGCCGGCAGACAGACGCTCACTCCCCCAAGGCAGCAGACTTCCAAGGGGGCAGTCACTGTCGGATCCCCCGAAGGCGTGGCAAGTTCTTTTTTCCCTTGAATGAATACCCTTTTCTGGCTGGTGGTGTGGCCAAACTCTAGAGCTGCACGTGCGCCCCAAGGAGGGGGCCCCTGCCCTGCTCAGGCTTGGCCATCAAGGGCCACTCAAGGGATGAGCCGTGTCTCTCTTTCGGCCACCCCCTTCCTGAATACCAGTTCTGTCTATTTAGGTCCCACTTTCACTTTGCTGACCATTCCTTTCTTTCCCTAGTAGGTGGAGAGCTGAAAATGTTTACCCCGTGTTCGATCAGCTCAGAGGGGAATGAGAGCTCTCAGATTGGCCCCGGCAAGGTCATTTAAAGGACTCAGGGAAGTGTCTGATTTTCTGCAGAAGTTGAAGGCCTATTTGAAACCTCTCCTCCCTTTCTCTGGTTCTTTGGCCCTCCTGACCCTCACCTTTTGGAGGGTGGCTTTGCTGAGGACATGAAATCGTACCCATTGCTGTGGCCTCAGCAACCCCCATAGTTGTTGGGGGCCAGAGAGATCTGGGAGGAAATGGGTGGACAGAGGTCAGATGGTCAGGACTGAAAGTGAAGACAGTGCCTCAGAGATAGCTTTCTAGTGGCTCCAACAAGCCAGACAGGTGCAGGAATTACGAAAGGGGGTGCCGAGCTAGGCTGACAGAGCGTCCTACAAACTACGGCAACACCAGCTATGATGTGATCACCAGACGGCAACTCATGACATGAGTCGGGTTCGGACAAGCCCGGGCTTGACCCCGCATTGTGCTACTTACTAGCTGGGTGGACTGGAGCAAACCACTCTACCCAGAAAGCCCCGGGTTTTCTCATCCCTTAATGGGGACAGTCAGTCTCCATAGTCACAATCTCCTCATGAGATTCTAGTAAAGGTCACTGAATTGTCCCTGCTAGTTTTACAGAAGGCATGGATGACAGGTCATCTCTTCCCCAGGGCAGCATGCCTCAAACTTCGGTGGGCAACGAGTCACCTGGGAATCTTGTTGAAATGAAGATGGCTTCAGTGTGTCTGGAGTGAGGCTCCAGAGTTCCCAAGTGATGCCCGTGACGGACACTCTCGGAATAGCAAGACTCCAGGACCCGCAGGTCGGTCTCAGGTGTGTGCTCGAGGATGGTGTGCTCGAGGACGGCTAGCACATATCTGTATGTCGTAGATACCCGTGAAAACCCTGTTTGGAATGAATGAATAACTAGTAAGCGATAAAACCACAAGAAAGTAATACTAACATCAGGAAGTGGTTCCAAACAGTATGGTATAGAAATAGTGTGTAATCTGGTAATAACATAGGTTTAAGAATTTGTGGTAACAGAAGATGACAGGTGTTTATGATGACATTAGGGATGTTCAGAGAGTTCCAAAGGATTGTGTAAAGAGAAACCTACTCTGTTGTCCCACACGTCTTCCCTGGTTCCACCCTCCAGGACAGAGTAGAACTTTGGGTGGGATCATTGCTCTGACCACCCAGCGCAGGTAAGCGCGTCTTTGTCCAGCGGCTGGCTCTCCACACCACCCCCTCCTCAGCTGAGGTAGCGCCCCTCACCCAGTGCATGCATAACACAGGAGATGGGCTCAACAGACAGAATTTGAATGAAAAACCATGGACGAATTCAGAAATAAAGCAGGAGGGGAGTGATATGTGTTAAGTCAGATTTGAGCAAGGTGTTGGAGCACACGGAGGAGACAGGACGGGGCTCACGCTGGGGCTCAGGGCCGCTCACGGTTTGCTCAGCTGCACCTTGAGTCCTGCTTAATGAGCTGGCTTGGAAGCCACAGGGAACCAGATAGGTTTGCACCACGTTTTCTCCTTCCCTGGCTCTAGAGCACTCTACTCTTAGGGGCGGCGCCTGAATGTCAGGCGTCCGGTGAGTGCACACCTCTGTGCACACCCAGCCCAGACATGTGCACTGAGGAGCGTAGTGAATCTGTCTCTGGTGTTGGTGCAGAACTTGTTTTTCTCTCTTCTGTCGCTGTGTCTGTAGGCTCTGGAACTTGGGCTGCTGACTCCCGTTGTAGAAGGCTTGTGACCTGGAAGTAGGAAGGACTGTAGGAAGGACCTGCTACCCCACACTGGCACTCGGTGGGTCGCCTACTGGCTTTAGGATGGGGGCGTGTAGCTGGAGTCGGGCAGACACCCCGTTTGGGGAGAAGCAGGAGGTTCTCCAACTTTATCCTGACCTTCCCAATGTTACCTGTAACTCAGAGAAGGCCCGTGCTGGGGTTCCAAGTAGTCAACGAGAAGAACCAGTCTGCACCTTGAGCCTTTAGGGGCTGCAAATACTCCCTCAGGAGCCCACAGAGGGAAGTGCGGCCCACTCCACTGGAGGGAACGCAGAGACAAATCCCACCAGAGAACCTGAGGGAGGCGAGGGCAGAGCAGCGAGCCGGCCACGGAGGAGAGCAGGTCAGACAAGGGAAGCGGCTGGGGTTCCGTGTCCCCCTCCCAGGAAGGGGGGAGAAGAGGTCCTGCAGCAGACACGCTCCTCACGCGTCTCAGAACGAGGCCCCTCAGCTACGCTCTGGAAACCTCAGTCCTGTTCTGAAACACTGTGCGGCGGCCCGTCATTGTCAGGACCAGCAGGGGACCCAGACTGAGTGAGGACAGAGAGAAAGGCAATTGAAAATCCATTTCCAGCACAAGAGACGGGACGGGTGCTGGGAGCACAGCCACGAGGCAGCAGGAAAGGGGACAGAGGACGCCTCGCCAGGTCCTGGCTCTGGAGAGACCCACACTGGGCCGGTTCCGGTTCCCGTCCCTCCCAGGGTTGGCTCTGCCCGGTTTCCTTCCGAGGCGCTCTGTGGGCCGAGGGGGGTGTGGCCGAACCGACCAAGGCCGACCGACCGGTGGAGACAGCTTCTGAATTTTCGGTGTCCCCCGCTGGCTTTCTCATGCTGGCCCCTGAGTTTTCAGTGTCGAGTCTGACACGACCTGACCGTTGTGCGCTGACATGTTAGGACCAGTCTCGAGGGCGTTTGGGACACGCTCTGTCACCTGCCGGTGGCACGCGGCCTATTTCCTCGTCTCTCCGGAAAGTCTCCGCCATCCACTTTCCCCTCTCCCCTTTCATCTGGAACGGCTCGTCCCCGTACCCACTGCAGGAGCTCCGGATCGTTTTCTCGGAACCCGGACACTGGGGCGGGCCCCCAGCAGGCGGGTCAGCTCCCAGCCCGCGAGCGTGGCGGCCACCGTCCTGCCACATGCGGATGCAGTGCGCTGCGGCAGGGTGGCGGAGTCCGAGGCGGGAGGAGCCACAGCTCTAGTGGGATCCTGTGTGCTGGGGGCATGTGGTGACCCCGTCTCCCTGGGTGTTTGTCGGCAGAGGCGAGGGTGGTCTGTCCTGCGTCTGCGTCTGCCTGCACCCCCTCCTCATCGTTGGGGGGGTCCCTGTGGTCATGGCCCCCAGGGCAGGTGTTCTCCAGGGAGACCCCCCTCCAGGAGGAGTGCAGGGACGCAAGGACCGTCTCAGTGGTGTCAACCCCAGAATCCACGGAGTGCACACACCAACTTCAAAATAAAAATAAAAATAATAAAAAAGTGAGGGTTTTCTTGAAGAATGAACCGAGGAGATACACACCTCGCAGGTCACGGATAGTCCTCAGGTGTCCTGGAGAGTTCCTCCTTTGACGAACTGAGGCTCGCGGAGCCCCAGTCTTTGCAGAGCAGACAGCTTTGCTTCTCGCTTCGGGGGCCCCTCCCCGGCGTCCCGGCACTGCCAGAGCTGAGCTCGTCTGCTCGGCGTCGGCGCTTGGGTGCGCTGGTGTTTGGACCCGCGCTCGGGACGGCACCGCGGGCTCCTGCTCTGCCCCACGCGCCCTGGCGGGGAGCTCGTCCCTCGCCCCTGATGAGGCCTGTGGTCACTTCGTCAAGCGGACGGATCTCCCGAACCCACAGCTCGCTTGGGCACCGCGCTCGACAGCTGTTACCTTTGCTCATCAATGGCCATTCAGACTCTGCCTATTGATCTCCGGCATAAAACGGCACAGCTGAACTCATTAAACCATATTTGGCGTGGAGCCGCGGCTTCCGCCCTGACCTTCCCGCCCTTAGCTTCCTCCCTCCTTCTCTTGTGCCGGCTCTCCCGTTCCCTCCTACTTTCTTCCCCTGGCACACCTCCCGCAAAACGGTGCTCGGCCTTCTGTAAGCGGCACCGTGAGCGGGGTCCTCGGGCTCACAGGCCAGCCTCCAGCACAGGCCCGTCCGCGGCCTCGACCTTCAGCACAGCCGGCTGCCTGTTGGGTGTGGGAGAAGGGCCCGCGCCAAGGGGCAACTGTCTGTGTGGCGGGCTTCCTCCCTTCCTTCCTCCCTTCCTCGCTCCCTTCCTTCCTTCCTTTCTTCCTTCTTTCCTTCCCTGAGTCCCGCGGCCCAGGCGCTGTATGGGCCCCTGGGGGCTCTGGGGAAACTGGACGGTCGTCTACGTGGAGAAGGAGCTCGGAACACATGGACACTGAGGTCACACAGGGGCGGGTGCAGTGGTAAGGGCAAGCCCATTTCTTTCCGAACCCACTATCTTAAAGCTTTTCAAACACACCTCGAAGTAAAGACATAAGTGTAGTGAGCCTTGCCACCAGCTTCCGGAATTAGCAATGCTTCCGCTGTGTCCCCCACAAAGTTTCTGAGGGACATATTTTAAAACCAATCCCAACATATAATTTCATCCACTTATTTCATATCTCTAACAACCAAGTTTTCTTTAAGGCGCCCACAGTATCACTCCTCATCTGAAACACTTAATCATAATTGCGTCTGAGTCGGACCCCGAGCACACCCACACCGAGCACGTGCGCCACGTGGCCCTCAGTCTGTGGCGGCTTCCCACCCCGTCAACGATGTTCCTAGTGAAGAAACTCGGTTATTTTTCTTGAAGAAGTCTCTCCACTCTGGACTTCGCTGATTGGATCCTCACGTTTTCCTCTCTTCTCTGCTTCCTATAAACTGGTAGCTGGATCTACACGAACGTGGTGAGATCCAGACTCTTCTTCTTGGCAGGAGCCCTCAGGGGGTGCCCTCTTGCGCCAGGTCGGGATGTCGGGGGGAGAATCCGCGGGAGGTGGTTTTTGAACGCGGCTCGCACGCTAGGAGGCGTGTTGTAACGCGAGGCACTCCGCCCGTGGCACTCCGCCCGTGGCCCTCCGCGCCGTTCCCACCGCAGCCAGATTTATTTCCCCTCCCGCGGCCTGCGGCGTTTCCTCCGCTGTAGACAGAGGCGGGCTCGCGCTCTCTGCCAGCTCGGAATTGTGAGCACACAGCCAACCGCTCATTCGCTCTTGTTTTAACCGGAGTAGAGTCGAGGTCACGATCACCTCCGCGGAGGCGGGCGGCGCAGGTCTGGAGGCTCCTGCGTGTGGAGCAGCCTGTGTCCGCGCGTCCTGCTGCGCACAGGCAGCCCTCGCGGCCCAATCCAGCAGGGCCAGTGGTGTTTGGTGGCTTTCTTTCTTTGGAAGCCCCCCTTCCTTGGCTTCCGTGGCCCTCCTCTCTGTGGCTAAATGCTCTTCTCACGGGTCCTAATGCTGCTGTCGCCCCAGATGCTGTCCTTGGCCACCTTCCCTCAGAGCTGCACACCCTTCCTGGGCTGTCCCGTCCATTCCTGTAGTTTTAACTAAGGAATATACGCCAGGGGTTCCCAAATGCGAATTCCTGCCCCAGGTCTCTCTCTTGAGGTGTGGATGGCTCCAAGAGCGCTGGATATCACTGCTCAGATAACACCAGACATCTTGAACTTAACATGCCCGTCTCTGAACTCACCAGCTTCCCCCTCGAGCCTGGCCCTTTCCTGGGTCCCACCTTAAATGAGCACACACTGGCATTTCGATCACAGCTAGCCTTGCAATCCTTGCAAACGTACCACACACGGTGTGGCCTGGTAGCTGAGAGCCCGGCCCTGGGCCTGTCCTCCAGGATGTGTGCCCACGGAGACCACATCTAGGCTGGCTTGGGAGAGGGAAGCTGGGGTGTGCACAGGTCCCGAGGACTCGCGCATACTCCAGCTGCCTCCCTCGCCCCGGGGCGCCATGCCGAGGAGGAAATGTTGGAGAGAACAGCGTGCCGCAGACCTAAATCCCCTCCCCGTTTGCAAAAGACGAGATGCTGTGGACCAAGACAGGGGAAGTGTGTGAAAGTCTTACTCCCCAGTGGTTTTGGAACCTGAGTTTGCCACATGCGGGGTGTGAGTAAGTCAAGCCACACTGCTCCGCTGTGTCCCTCTGGGAGTTTGGCACACGATGCTGCTGCTGAACTTTGTTGGACCAATACTATCTCCTTTTTGTGGCAAAGAACTGGGACCTTGTGAAAATAGAGGTTTGTCTCTCAGATGAAACATTGAGACTGAAAAATGCTCAACGAACGGATCCTTTCCTGAGTCTGTGAGTCATGTTTCTGTAAACCTTCATGACAGGACCATTTGTAGTTGAAAAACATGAAACCTTATGGAGGAAGTCGGGTTAGCACTAAGGTTAAATGTGGCCCATGAAAGTCCTTACAGATTTTTAAAATCTTTCTTTTTCTTACTATTCGGTGAAATAAATCAGTAAGATGTCTGATGTCATGCATAATCACACACTTAGTGGGTTAATGCAGCACAGACTTATTCTAACAGCTCCGGAGCTCAGAAACCCAAAGTCCGTCTCGGGTGTCGGCAGGCTGGATCCTTCCGGAAGCTCTAGGGGGTAATCTGCGTCCTTGCTTTTCCAGTGTCTGGAGGCACCTGCGTTCTCTGGCTTGTGGCCCCTCCTCCATCCTCCAAGTGCAGCCCCACCTCTGCTTCCACTGGCGCCCGGCCCTCTCTGACCAGACCCTCCTGCCTGGTTTCTATGGGGACCCTCGTGATGACACTGGGTCCGCTGGAGAACCCAGCATCACCTCCCGATCGCAAGACCCTTCACTTAATGCCCTCTGCCATGTACGTTCACATAGTCATAGGTTCAGGGGATTATGACTCAGACAGACTTGGGGCGGGGGCTATCATTCAACCCACCACAGTTATCAAATGGAATAAAAACAAGCTTTATGACTTTACACATCGTAAATAATAATGGGTCCTTAATATGATTGGTTTCCACCTGCTCTGGACACCTTGTATTTCCCTTGTCGGCAGACTCACTGTTTTCCCTTGGTCGCCTATCTGGTTTCGGGCATCTTCTTCTGCTTGTGTGCCTGGGTCCCCATGGAGCTGGTCTGCAGACAGCAGTTGCAGAAAGAGTTTGGGGTCTTCATCTAAATGCTCAGCACCCCCATGGACAAGGAGGCAGCTCTTGGTGCCCCTGGGGCCCTGCCGTGGCTTGCATGGCCCTGCGCCTCCCCACGGCCTCCGCTGGGCACGCCTGGCCGGCTCTCCCTTCCCGGCACAGGCGGGTGGGGCGGCTCTCTTGTCTCTCTTGCGTGGCTTCGCAGAGCCCTCCAGCTTTTCCTCCTGCACTAGCTTCTACTTCATGTGGCCACAGCTCCCCTTTCCTTCTGGGCACTCCTCGAAAGTCACTTTAATTCCTCAGAAGACGTTGCAGTCGAGGAGCAGAAATGCTGGAGTAAACCTGTGTGCACTCACAGCTCCCAGTGCAGCCTGTGCAGGAATGAGGCCACATCCTGGTGATTCCCACTGTCCCCTGGCACCCAGCACAGGGCCACCACCCCCGCCTCTGAGTCTCTGGAAGGGCCCTTGTCTTTGGACTCAGCTACTCCTCAGGCTCGCTGCCCCAGCCCCGGGTCCCAGGAGGTGTGAGACTTCCTAACTGGTACTGATGCTCTCACGCTTCACAGGACTGACCCCTTGACCGTCTCTTCCAAAACAGGAGGCTCCTCAGGTAGGGGCACCCCATAGGAGGTTTGCGGGTTTTACAGGAATGGCTCTTGCAGCGCACACACAGTCATGTGTGCGTGCCTGTGTATGCTTGTGGATGTGTGCACGTGTTTGTGCAAGTCTGTGAGTGTACACAGGTGTGTGTGTATACATGCATGTTTGCATGTATGTGAGCCTGTGTGTACATGTGAGCGTGTGCACGCATGGGTCTCTGTACACACACGTGTACATGTGCACACATAGGTCTTCATGTGTACACACACACATGCACACACGGATCTGCATGTGTATACGGCACTGGGCACATACATGCATGTATGTGAGGCTGTGCGTGTACACATGCACTTGTGCACACACAGATCTGCACGTGTATACATGCACATGCGCAGTGCACCCATGGGTCTCTGTACACACACGTGTGCATGTGCACACATAGGTCTTCATGTGTATACACACACGTGCACACACGGATCTGCATGTGTATACGGCACCGGGCACGTATGTGCATGTATGTGAGGCTATGTGTGTACACATGCACTTGTGCATACACGGATCTGCACGTGCACACACACGTGTGCATGTGCACACATGGGCCTGCACATGTATACACACATGTGTGCAGGTACACTCAGGGGTCTGCGTGTGCATGCACACACGTGCATGCTCTGGAGTGCACGTCTCCCAGGGGCAGGTGTGGGGCGGTCATAGAATGTTCCAGACTTCTTGGCACTGCTGCCGTCGTCTGACCCGGCGGGCAGGGTCCCTCATGCTTTCAGGTTCCTTCACCCCATTTTGAATTCTGTTATCATTCTCCCAGGTCGTGTGTCTGAATGCTAACTATGGAATGGCAGGCAGCTTCCCCAAGGGAACCCCTCTGTTCCCGTGGAAATCAGGGTCTGAGCACAGAATAATTGGAGGTGTGTGGGGAGCGCAGGCTGCCACCGACCCTCATGTAAACGGAAGGCACTCTCCCTGCAGCACATCTGTCAGTGTGCTCCGTGCTGGCGGCCGACCCCGAGCGCTCGTTCGGGCAGTCCTCATGACCGGAGCAGGTCCTCCTCACACCTGCTCTGATGGGCTAAAAGCAAATGAACAAATGCACTGAACGAAAACCACATAATTCAACGACACTGCTTTTAGAATAGATACGTCCATTCTCTACCTTTACCATGGGAATAGGAGGTGATGTTGAAGACACTGATGAATTTGGGGCCCGGCGTGGCCTGGATACCGGCCGTGCTGCCTGGAGGCCAGGCCGTGGCCGGCACGCTGTCCAGTCTTACGCACTGAGCTGCTTCTGTCTGTGGCAGGGGCACTGTCCGCAGAGCGCTCTCCTTGCTGGGAAAATAACATAAATCCTAACAACACTGGAAACACGGTCTTTGGAAGCAGGTGTTGTTCAAGGTGCGATGGTGACAGGCAGCGTGCCCCGCTGTCCAGGCGTGCGCTCACGGCGGTTCTTTCCGGCTCTCCGTGTGGAAGATGCCGTGCGTGGCCAGCGTGGCACCTGTTTTACCTGCTCTGAGCGTCGTCCGGGCAAGAAGGGCATCAGCTGCGCCTTCACCGGGTCTCCACGTGGCCTCTCCTAGGGGCTTGGGCTGTGTGGCGTTTGGGAAGCCTGAACTGTTGGACGGCCAGCTGACCCACCTTTTCAGTCAGAGAAACAGGCCAACAGGTCACGTGGTGCAGGAATGACCGTGAGGGCAGGCACACGTGACCACAGGGCTGGCCAGACGGAAGCTCAGTAGGATCTCCGGGTGACACATTAGCAGCAGAATTCCTTCCTCCCAGGAGACCTGACTTTGCTCCCGAGGCCTTCGGCGATTGGAGGAGACCCCACAGCACTGACGGCCATCTGCTTTACTCAAAGTCAACCGAGCGTACGTGCCGATCACATCCGTAAACCCCTTAGCAGCAACATCCAGACCAGTGTTGACCTAACAACGGGGCACCATGGCCTGGCTGAGCGGACCCATAAAATAACCGTGACGCTCTCTCATGGAGGCTTTTTAATGGTTGACAGGGGTGGAGATGGGGTCCGATGAGTGCCACGTGTCCACCTTCCCTCGGAAGGACAGACCTCACAGCGAGCTGCCCACATGTGCTGTGGATTTTCCGTGTCCCCTTGGCTGGGCCACAGCACCAAGAGACTTGATGACACTTTATTGTGGATGTTGCTTTGAAGGTGCTTTAGGATGAGACTCACATTTAAATCAGCTGACCAAGTCACATAGATTATCCTCCGTACGTGGGTGGGCCTCACCCAATCAGTTGAAGATGCCCAGAGAGAAGTCCGAGGCCCGGCGTGGAGGGGATTGTGCTGATGGCCTCCCTGGAGCGGCTGCTGACCGCCCTGCAGATTTCAGGGGAGCCAGCCTCTTAGCTCTCCCTCCCTCCCTCTGTGCACACACCCCCGTTGTGCGGTCTTTCTGGAGAACCCCGGAAGTTGGATGTGCATTCACACACCCCAGCGCGGGTACAGATGCCCGCATGGGCACTGGCCACATGGGAAGGTGTCACGCAGGCTTCTCCGCATCCCTCCAGCACCTGGGAATCAGGGGCCCGGCGCTGTCACCTTACAGGTGAGACAGCTGAGGCAGGGGTGGGTAGATGCGTCCCCATGTGGAGACAGCAGCTTCCCCAGGCGACGGGTCTGGGTGCGGAGTCCCTGCTGACCAGGCTGTAGGTCTAGCGGCTTCGTGTGCAAACCGTGGGTCTGTCTCTGTGCGGGGCCGGACGCGGGGTCTGCTGTGGCCGGTGGTGTCTGGAAGCTAAGGGTGGAGGCTCTGTGCCCCTCCCTCCCCAGGCCGCCGCTTCCTCCGCAGCTCGTCTTCCTCCCTCGCACGACCCGCGTCTGACTGAAGGGGTTTTTACACGGTGCTTCTGGAGGCCTGGAGCCTCCTTGTCTGCACGGAGCGCGAGTGTGCACCCTCCCGGGGCAGGGCCTCGCGCACGTGTCCGCCCGGCCCTGCGTGTTTCTTGTCTGGGCACGTGTCTGCGTGTTTCGTGTCTGTGCGTGCTGGGCCAAGGGGACCTTTCTGGTGACCCACGGCTTCCAGACCCACCACCCTCCCCAGAGCTCCTGTGGCAGATGGGTTCTTCATCTCCTGAGACCGTGGGGCCCACAGAGCACAGACCACACCTCTTGGGCCAGTGTGGGGTGGCTGCCACAGAGAGGGTCCCCTGGCCGTCCACACCCACACTCGGGCTCTGGTGCCCCTGAAGCCCCATCCCCGTTATCACATCCCCACCTGCATGTCTCCTGTGGGCTAGGCTGCAGGGGAGATCCGACCGTCCCCACCTGCCCCCTGTCCCGCGGCCCCAGGCCACTCCCTTCTCACTACATGGGCTCTGGAACCTCCTTGGCTTGGTGCTTGTCCCCTCCCTGCATCCCAAACCCACACAGGGCCATCTGCTGCATGTCTCACGCTTGAATCCCAGCAGACTGAGTTCCTCATTCAGCTCTGGAGCATCGGGGTAGAGAGACCTGGCTCCTCTGTGGGCAGCAAGAATCAGGGGTCGTGTGGATCGGGTGTGCGGCACGGGCTGGTGGACGGGCGTGGTGGACGTAGTGAGGCGTGTGTGAGCACGGGGCCTGGTGGGGACAAGTGACGGTCACAGTGGTCGTCCGTGCGGGCCAATGCCATGTGGCCGTCCCCGCATCGCTCACACCCTCCTGGGCAGGTGGTGTGGCCAGGCCACGGCCCACTAATGAACCCTGACTGAGAGCAGCAGAGTTGCGTCTATGGTGGGTGTAGGGAAGCCGGTGAGTCTGCTCCACTTTCTTTCTCCTTCTGCTGTGACCTTGGTGACCTCCCGCGGGAGCGCAGGGGCCGCTGCACGGAAGGGCCTGGAAGACACAGACACTCCTTTTGGACATGATGTCCAGAAGCAGGCTTCCATTGTGCCCGGCCGTGGGGCTGGGCTGGGGTGCCGGATGGCGGTCCCTCTGGCTGAAGCCAAGGCTGAATGGCCCTCACTTCCGAGGTTCTTGCTGGGATGCGGGAGCCGAGGGGAGCGTAGCTCCCTGCCCCTGCGGTCAGGCCCCCGTTCAGGACACCCAGGGATGGATTTCCCACACAACCATGTGCTGTGCGGCCTCTCCCTGGAGACAGGAAGACCGGTTTTCTTAAACCGGATCCTTTAGCTCCTTTTTCTGGGTAACATGAAGAGGGAGCCCTGAGATTAAGTTAAAGACAATCTCTCTCCACTCACACTGGACATCCAATCTGTGAGCTTGGTTTTCCTCTGGCCCGGCTCTAGATTTGATCTCTACGGGATGCCTAAAACTGCATATTAAAAATTAATATTGTATATCAAGATATACATAATGACATAATAATAATTGATGTATTTTAAAACATAACCTAGTGTTTAAGTTTCTTGGTAAAGGAACAAGTCCAGGGACAGTCTGTGGTTTCGTCGGCATCTCTAAAGGACCTATAGCATCAGATGCTGAGGAACTTGGCTTGACGTGTGTGTCCTGACATTTGGTTCTTCCCGGGCTAACGGTGATCAAACCAGTGAGGACACAGGTCGCGTGAGTTTGAGTGATGCCAGGCGTCCAGCGTGGCACCTGGCCGTCCACTCCCGTGGCCAGGCAGCCTCCCTGGGGCCTGTGGGGAGAACAGGTGCTGCCCACCACCCTCTCCTGCAGGTCGGAGACTCCGAGCCCAAGGAAGACAGGGGGCGGTTCCCGAGCGTCCTGTTCACGGGAGGCTGTGGGTCCTGTGCTGCGTGTGAGCAGCTAGACGAGCCATCCGTCCACACAGAGCCGTGAAAGACCCACCGGTCAGTAGGGTTAGACTGATCGCCAGGCCACAGCTTGAGGAGGCACCCAACAGAGCTTTCCAGGGGTTCCTGGCCCATGGGTTCGTAGAGCTCCTGAACCCAACACCGCCTAAACAGAACAGCCAGGTTCCCAGCCCGCTGTTCAAACGGGCAGGATTCGCCCAGCTGGAAGTGTGTATTTCTTCACCGTGTGAGCCGTGCTATGCCGGCCACAGGGGACTAAGGTTGCCGAGTGGGGACACAACGGAGTGCTGACGGCTGGGCTCACCTGCCTCTCCAGAGGTGGGCGCCGCCGGCGATGACCCGAGGAGGGAGAGGTGACAGGGGGAGTGCTAAGGCAGGCTCCTCATTGACAGAGACCACACACCCCATGTGATGCTCTGTTTTGTCTTCACTGCGGGAAGGTAACCTACTCCTTTTGGATCGAGGGCCTTTCTGGTTTTGACGTGCTACATGGTGTAGCCAGTAATGGACTGCTAAACTTCCTCCAGCGTCTCCTGTACCCGTGGGGGAGGTTAATCTAGCGTCACTCCATACGTTAACATATGACTGCACCATTTCGTGCATACACGTCTACATGGACACATGGAGCTCGGCTCCATCTGTCTCATCTCTGTGTTTTAAATATTTAACACAAAGAGCACAATGTTATGGGAAAAGTGACTTAAAATCTAGACACTTTGGCCTGAAGAAATAGTTTTGTCTGTTTATGTTTAACTTCTCTTATTTTTAGCAACAATAAAAACACACATGCACAGCCACAGCTCTGCAAGCCGCTCGGCTGTTCTCTTCTCTGCGCGACACAGCGTCATGGACATCCCTTGGGTTGTGAGTCCTGCAGTGCTCCAGTTTCTCAGTGATGAGGGGAAATCGAGTTGCTCGTGTGCACGTGTGTATATGTGAGAATACGTGTGTGAACACGTGCCCGGGAATGTGTGTGAATGTGTGTGTGCATGCGTGAATATTGTGTGTATGTGTGAGAATACGTGTGTGAACACGTGCCCGGGAATGTGTGTGAATGTGTGTGTGAATATTGTGCATGTGTGAACATGCATCAGTATGTGTCAATGTGCATCTGCGTGCACATGTGCATGTGAATGTCTGCATGTGTGTCCATGTGTGTCCATGTGCATGCATGAACATGCATCAGTGTGTGTGAATGTGCATCTGTGTGCATGGGAGCTTGCTGCAAGTTCCAGCACTGGCGCCTCCTTGGTGTTTCGTCTTGTCCTTGCAGGAACGCCCGCAGTGGCGCATCCTACCCTTTCCACGCATGAGGACACAGCTGGCGGTGGTGCAGCCTGAAGACCCACCAGCCCGCGGAGGACCCAGCCCACAGTCTCAGTGCGGCACGCGAGCGTCACATGCCTTCCCACCTGCAGGCTGGGCGACCTGGGGCCGGGCCCTCCCACCTGTCCTGAGCCTTCTGCAGGCCAGAAGCAGTCCTGCCTTTACCTCGACTCCTGGGCCGCAGCCCCTGCTTGCCTCCCCCGTGCCTAGAACCTGTCTATGCTTCAGCACAGCCGGGAGCAACCCACGGCCCTGGCCGCCACACATGGGATCCCAACGCTGCTAGGGCATTTGGGTCATTTCCTTAGCCACCCAGCTGGCTGCAGGTCCGCCCTCACCTGGCTTCCCTTTCTTTTCTCTAAATTGGCTCCGGGCAACATCCATCTGCACAGGCGCATCACACACACCCACACACCCGTGCACACGCATGAACACGTGCACACAGAAGAAACACGCATCACACGTGACCCATGCACACACATGAACATGTGCACACAGGACACACATCACATGTGCACACGCATGAGCACATGCACACAGAAGGACACATGCATCACACGTGCGCACACACACACCCACGCATACCCATGAACACATGCACACAAGACACATGCATCACATGCGCATACACATGAGCACATGCACACAGAAGGACACAAGCATCACACGTGCACACGCACATACCCATTCACACACATGAACACGTGCACACAGAAGAACACATGCATCACACATGCAAAAGCACACACTCACATACACTCACACACAACACTCAGAACACACCCGTAAACACTCAAACACATACACACGCACACTCAGATCCACAGACGGACGTGGAGCGGCAGGACACGCACCTGCTGTGTTGTGAGCCCCTCGGGGCACCTGGGCTTCACAGGGACTCTGCAGGTGTAAGGCCTGGCAGGCCTCCAGGCACGCGGAGCTGGTTCTTGCTCCAGCTGTCCTGCAGCAGGGCAGACGCAGCTCTGGTGCGGAGACCTGCAGAGGCAAACAGAAGCGCCCACTCGGCTCAGGATGCCTGGACTGAGTTCACCAGTGAGCAGAAGGCACAAGGAGCACCTTGGCACAGGAGGCCGGCCGGGGATCTGACCCAGGGTCTCCAGGATCCCAGGCCGCCTTTCGAGGGGGAGATGGCTCCCCTGAAGGGGGGCGGGGACACCAGCGGAGCCCCAGGAGAGGGAAGGCAGGTGTACGGGCTGTAAAAGACAGCGTGTGCGGTCTTGCCTTTTAGAGCTTGAAAACCAGATGGTGAAAGGTAGTGTGTAAATGGAATCCTGTACAATCATTCCAGGTCCAACAGAGGACGACGAACTAGGATGAGGTCGAGCCAGGTGTGGCACCTCCCCCATGTCCCGCGAGAACTGAAGCCCTGGGGATTCGAGGCGGGGCTTCTGGTCACTTGTTCCCTGGTGAGTGTGCACAGAAGAGCGCCCGATACCTTACTGCTTCACGCATCCTACTGAACCCCTGCCGTGGGCTGGGCACCACGCCAGGCAAGGGGCACCTGGTGGCCAGCACCCCGGGACTCCTGTGCTCACGGTGGTCAGGCCTGAGGAGAGAGACTCAGCCGTGGTCTAGGCCTCAGGCGTGAGGTTCAGGAGAGGTGGGGATCCTGCCCAGCTGTGGCCGGTCCCCTCGCAGGGGACGCTCAAGGTCCTGCCTGCATTTGGTAACTCGTCTGTTTCTTTTTCCTTTCTCCTTCGAGGACAAGAGGGAGATGATGAGAGTATGGAACAAAACCAGGCCACTGTGGAGACGACCGAGTCCACCAAGAGAAGGTTGTGCTGAACCCCTACGTGGCTCCCCAGGCCACTGACCTGTCCGCTGCTCCACGAGAGGCCCAGAGCTGCCACTTAGTCCTGCTGCCGGCTGATTCCCAATGAGGATTTTATTTCACAGTAGCTGGCGAGAGAACCGGCCTGAATCCTCTCAGCTCCCCGGCTGGGTTAGTGGAGGTCTGCCGCTGTGCCACCTCAGAGCTGGGTTTACAGATGAGGCCCGACGTCGCCGTGCCGCGTCCGGGTGGCCAGGCGGAAACTGGCAACGTGACTACCGTTCAGTCACCTTCGCACACAGTCCTTGCCGATCGAGGCAGTCCTGGGAGAGCACCCGCTGGATGCTGCAGGGGCCTCCCCCTTCGCCACGGCCTCCCTCCTGCTGCGTTGTGTGTCCCCCACACACTCACTAGTGGATGAGTGACGAGGGGCCGCCTTCTGCTGCGTGTAGAGCGAGGGTCCACGGTGGAGAAAGGGCTTCCTAAAGACGAGCGTCATGCTGAGTTCTGACGAGAGACCCTGAGGCCGCCAGAACGGGCCCAACCTGCTGCTCTACAAGTCGGTGACTGCTGGGTGGCTCAGGCAAGAATTTGGTGTCCTCTGGGTTATTGGGACGTAAAGGTGAGGACACCCAGGGAACTGAAACGAGGACTGGTCGCTCAGTAGACAAAACTCACTCTCTACAACAGCAGCTCGGGTTTCTCAGGGGCCTGAGGACGCGAGACTTTGTCAGCCGCAGCCGAGCCATCCTCTTCCCCCAGGTCAGTGCTTTCCCTCTCCCCGGGGGCCTCTGGATGTTTGCAGGGTGCCAGCCAGAGCTTACCCATTCCTCCAGCTGGCCAGCGACAGGGGGCCCACGACACACAGCAGCACACTGCACCTTTCTGCACCTCACCACACCTCACCTCACCACACCTCACCTCACCACAACTCACCACACCTCACCTCACCACACCTCAGCACACAACACCACACCACACCTCACCACACCTCACCTCACCACACCTCACCTCACCACACCTCAGCACACCTCACCTCACCACACCTCAGCACAACTCACCACACCTCAGCACACAACACCACACCACACCTCACCATACCTCACCTCAGCACACCACATGTCACCACACCACACCACACCTCAGCACACCGCACCACACCACACCTCAGCACACCACACCTCACCTCACCACACCTCAGCACACAACACCACACCACACCTCAGCACACCACACCTCACCTCACCACACCTCAGCACACAACACCACACCACACCTCAGCACACCACACCTCACCTCACCACACCTCACCACACCTCACCACACCACACCTCAGCACACCACACCTCACCTCACCACACCTCACCACACCTCAGCACACCTCACCACACCTCAGCACACCGCACCACACCACACCTCAGCACACCACACCGCACCACACCACACCTCACCACACCACACCTCAGCACACAACACCACACCTCAGCACACCACACCTCACCACACCGCACTCACAGTTCCACAGCACAGCACACCTCAGCCCCCACCCTGCACCTCTTCCAACCCCAGCCCAGTGGGGCGCTACCTGTGAGTCCATGCTGGGACCACCAGGGTTCCCCAGGAGGGGTGATGGCCATCCACCCAGCTGGAGGAAGAAACAAATGTTTGTTTGGACAATTTGCATCCGCTCCTTCATACTACTTCTTCAAACTGGATAAAAGAGAACTCTGTATAATATACACAGAAACTCCTGTTACTGGTGCAATCTTAAATATTTATACCGCGTACAAACAATGCCAAGGAATTCCCTCCAAGCCATATATTGACTTAATAAACATGGGGCCATTAGGTAGTGTTTGTCTTAGTTATACATGACAAGTTATTGATTATAGTAGGCTGAAATCTGAAGGCCGGGATTGCAAGATCAAGATTTTTGTATACAACATGCTGCTGGATTCGGCGGCCATGATGAGCTGGGAGGTTGATGCTCCGCACTGTTGATCTCAGAGGCCACAGATGTGCAGACTTCAGGAGCCTGGGGCCTCCCTGTGCAGCTGGACGCGGAGCAGCCCAGCCTCGCGTGTGCGATGGGTGCCTCCTGTCCTGCGGCAGGACGCACCTCGCGCACTGGGGCTGCCGAGGGACCCTGAGGCACCACCTCCCCCGTGGCCCCCAGCAGTGGCTCTGGATTCTTCACAGAAAGAAGAACTGGGAGAGAACGGGTCCTCTGCTCCGCAGCCCGCCCCCCGCCCCCGCCAGCTCTGCGCCCTCAGTAGCATTCCCCTGGCAGATTCCGGTATCTGGAAGAGGAAAAAGAAAGCAAACACAGCTTAGCTTCCTCCCACAAAAAAGTTTAGATATTTCTGAAGTACATGTTTCATTTTCATATTATTTATCTCTGGAAATAAAGAACAGCCCCCAACAAGCCCCCTAGAAAAAACAAACGCCTCTCACTCTCCAGTCCCACTTCCGTACGCCTCATGCCACCCCCAGGCTCTCAGGTGCCGGGTGACAGAGTTCTCAGGCTGTCGATTTTCGAAGTAAGTTCCCACGGCCCTACTGCACAGTGGGTTCTGGAGAAATGGGAGCGGATGACGGCAAAGCGTCTCAGTGAGTAACACGGGGCGGGAAGAGATACGTGCCCGTAGATGAAAGCGCCGGGATTCAAACCGTCTGCGACAACTGGCCTCTTCTGATCTTGCTCACCGGACGGGAGGACTTGGGCCCCCAGCTGGGGGAGGAGTGTGTGCAGGCGCGATCGTCCGCGACCACACCCTAGCGCCCCAGGAGCCCCGGGGGCTGTCCCGTCCTGCGGGCTTTCGGGGCAGCCACGAAGTCTGCTCCTCACGGAGCACATCCGTGCCTCCGCTGTCACCGTCTGACCCGCGGGTGTTGGGCCTGCTCGCCAGGCCCCACTGTGCGCGTCCCCCGAACTGGCTGTGAGGGGATCCCTTACACCTCAGAAAGTGACAAGTGTTTTAAATCAGGGCTCTGTCTTCCTTTCAGACGGCAGGCTGTTGCACACTTACCAGCTCCTCACTGCCTCTGACCGCCTGTCTTCCCACCCATGGAGTCATTTTCCTCGGCATCCACCCATTTAATCCGACCGTTCCCGTAAGGCGGATCTGCTTGAAAATGACCAGGGGAAGCCGGGCAATTGGGCGGAGCAGGAACTGGCTGACGCAGGACCCAGGCAGAGGGCTCCGAGAGCAGAATCCCACTGGAGTTTTATGATTTTTCTTTTTCCATTTATTTACAGCTGTCTCACCCACACCTAATTGATATGAATTTTCAGTGAATTTTCCCCTTGCGGTCTTTTCAAAGCATTCATCTTAGATTTTGTGGACAGGATGACTCCATTTTAGTGCACATATTGGATCAGAATGAGAATAAAATTAGGCAATTATACTAGCAAGTCTGACCGCAACAAATCTCTGCACTCTGGCTGTGCACATAGCTAGGCTAGTGGGACGGAGTGCGCGTCCCCTCGGGAGAGGAGGGCCTGCCGGGCTCCAGGGACCGGGACACGAAAGCCTCTGTGGCGGTGTTAGGGCCTGCGACCTGCTCCAACTCTCCTCCTCCTTCTTGGGATCCCTTGGAGCACTTTCCTAGCTTTGGGAGAACCTCCCTCCACGGAGCCTCAGTCCGCCAAGCCTCACACTCTTCTACAAAGCTCGTGAGTTGCTGGGAGGGAGGTGCGTGAGTGCGAGCCGCTGAGAGCACTTGGGGCCAGGTGCCTGCGTGCCCCAACTTCAGAAACAGTTTGTGGCCGACAGAGGAGCCCCGCCTTCCCCAGCGAAGGGTCGGGACCCACACTGGGCCGGGTGGAAAGGCTCCCAGGACTCTAAAGTTGAATGATACCAGGAAAGAGAAATTAAGTCTTGGGTGGATTTATTCTAATGTCAAGGGGGCCCTAAGTGTGGGCCCAGAGCAAGTACAAAAGGAGGCGCGTGCAGTATCTACCTTAATCCTGGAAGGTTCTAAACTGAGTTAATAAGCTGTTAAATAAAATATTCCTGTCTTTCTACATTGAGAACTAGAAATTCACAGAGAAAATTAAAGATGTGTAAAATTGTGGTTATTACTTGATAGAAACTGGCAAAATATCAAAGACAACTGAATTCAATTATTATTGTGTATGTTTGGGTAATCTGTTGATGGGTTGTTAATGTTTCAATTACATAAAACTAAAGGCATACAAAATTCATAAGGTCACATAGTTTGTCAAAACTATGTTGTTAAAAATCAAGATTTTCCTATTTATATTCTATTGCCATTAAAGATCTAATTTATGATCAGAAAGTGTACTTCCATTTATAATGTCCAAAATTGAGTACATAAACACCAAAAAATAAATTAAATATAAAGAAACAAAAAATTTTAAATTCTTCTAAATATGCAAAATTATATTGTAAAAATAGAGGCCATGCAAATTAATCATATTTAATTAATATCAAAATTTAGATTCAAATTTATTTGACTAAAGCTACATTTTAATTTAATTTTTAAAAATTTCAATTAGATCTTATCAACTGTTTTGGAAAATAAAACTTCATAATTAGCCATCTAAAATTGGTATCATGCTTCATTCATGTGGCCCTAGAACTACAGATTTGAGTATCGAATTGTTTGTCTTGCCTCCCGATCCTTGCTGTCCCACGAATTGTAGTAAACACGGAACCAATTCCTGAGTAGGTCATTCTGGAACCAAAAACAGAACCCAGAAGAACAAGGAGATGGATTCTTGGTGCTACCGACAAATAACATTCTGCTACGTAGGGATCTACTG
Source organism: Halichoerus grypus (assembly GCF_964656455.1). Taxonomy (NCBI): domain Eukaryota; kingdom Metazoa; phylum Chordata; class Mammalia; order Carnivora; family Phocidae; genus Halichoerus; species Halichoerus grypus. The sequence continues at coordinate 609,383 of NC_135720.1, read as the reverse complement.
TTTTCAGGGATATCCAAGTGAACAGACCTAACACCTTCATTTTTCTTTTCTTTCACCCGACTTTTTCTGTGGCTTCAATCAGTACTTCCCCAACCACCTGGGGTGAAGACCAGAGTTTTCAAAATCTTATTTTCTATTTGTTGTTCACTTTTGAAAAGTACAATAAAGTGAGTTCCTTGGAAAATGAAATAAAAAACAAAGAAAACGCAAGCTCCCATTATTTGTCAGCTTTGATAGACATAAAACTGCCTTCTCAAGTGTCCGAAGCCGTTCCCCAGGGTCTGCTCTCAGTATCCGTGGTTCTCTGCCATGGTCCAGTGGCCAGTGTCCACCCTGTGGTGGGACGCAGCTGCCTTTGTGCGGGCCGCAGGGCAGGGACATGGGGTGGCTGCTCCGGGCCTCCAGCCTGTTTGCGAGGGAGCGGGTGTCTAGGGTTTGGGTTGTGTTGGTCTCGACCCTCAGTGACACAGATGGCCACGTTTATTCCACACACGTATGTCTGGTCCCGAGTTCGTGATCTGTGGACCCCAATCAAGTCGCAGGCTCCTGCCCACGCCGGCAGCCCATATATCTGTGGGGTCTCCCTGCCCCTCTCTAGCCCTTGGCCACTGGCTTCCCTGTGTCCCTCGGAAGCTCCCTTTGTGTTGAAAGCCCTGGCACACGGGACTGTCCCCACATGGCCCTACATGGGCGGGGGGGTGGGGCGGGGATGCGACATGCTGCTCGTTCACAGCAGGGCGGCCCTGCGCCAGGCTGGCCTCATGTTCTCAAGCAGGAGAGATGCCCGCTCGGAGCCACCTTCCCTGGCTGTCCATGCCTTCCTGGGAAGTGCGGCCCGTGTCCCCACCCAGGGCGGGGTCCTCCGGGTCACTCCAAGCTGGCATTTTCATTTCACTTCTGCCGATGAATCTCACTGAGAAAGCTCTCCTCCTGCACAGTGGTTCAGAGTGAGAAAGCCCGGAGGTGCGGTCACTTTTTGTAAACCACACTTCCAACCACAAGGTGAGTACACGTTTGCCTGCGCCTTTTAGGGAATGGGCGCCCTCGTTTCTGGGGCATAGATGGCACGAAACCACCGGGAGTGCCCGCGCATGGATGGGTTTGGAATGTAGAGGGTCTGCGGCCCGGCATGGAGAACACCCACTTCCTCTTTGGAGTCAATGCTGCTCTGAGTGTTGTCTGGGGTCCAGCTTGCTGAAAACCCAGCAGAGGTGACGGTTTCATTGGCGTGCACTTGAAGACAAGGTGCCCGGCTGAGCCGCTGGCTAGGGCGGATTTCTGCAGGTACTCGTCATCTCTGGCTGACGAGGAGGGGCAGACAGTGAGGAAGGGACCGTCTTATTCCGGCACCAGCTCCCTCCACCTACGCTGTGAATCCGAGGCCACCTGAGCGTCCTGCCGCCTCTGCTCTTCAGCCCCCACTCAGGATCCATGCCAGCATCCTGCCCTCGTGTGACCCGAGGAATTCCTGCCCCTCCGCCCGACGAGGGGCGGCCATAAAAAACAGAGAAATGGTGTCTCTACATTGGCATCTTTTTGTATATGCTAGTGGAAAAATGGAGCTTGTATTTAAAATAAAAGAAGCATGTCTTCTCAGAACTGGGAAAAAAATCCCCAGATGGCATTGCCCAGATGCACAAATACCCGTCGTGTGTTTTAAGGCTGTTCCCTGGTATGCTTCCTAGAACTGAAGCTTGGGCTCTGGTCGGAAGCCTACGGTGTTCCCGGGTGGTGCTGTGATCGGGGGACCACTCATCTCAAGTCCTTGGTCCTGGGGTGGGCTGTGTCTGCCATTGCCGCGCAGCGGGTGGGGGTGATGGGGCCTTGCACTCGGGTCTCTGCCCCGACTGATGAGCTAAGGGACCGCAGGCTGGATGCTTCACTCTGGGTTCTCCTCTGCTGAATTGGGTCATTCCACTGCAGAGTATTTGGGAGGATTCTACACAAAATGTGTGGGGAATGGGACCTCAACACAGGGTCGAGGGCCTGATGGAGATGGGGAAGGAAGACCTGAGGGTCTCTTTATGGTGACGGGGAAACCTGAGCACATAGCGCTCACTAAGTTCTTCTCTCCTTTCTCTCCACCCTGGTTAAACGCCCAGTTTACGGGTGGGGGTCCCCACGCCTGACACTCTCAAGACTAACCACCAATTATTTATAACCTACAAATACCTCTTGGATTTCCCATGTTCAAATGCATGTGGAAAGCCATTCTTAATTATTTTAATAAATGTTTATTGTATGCCTAGTGTGCGCTAAGACCTGGGGATATGAAGACAAATAAAAACCGGCTCGTGCACAAATGTCTGACTCCCATGGCGAGTGCTGGTCAGATACTGTGGAGGAAGAGGCCTCCAGGAGCTTGCCACTGGCCCACGCCAGGTCACTCTGCCCCTGGCGTCTCTCCTGCGGGAACGGTCCTCTTGCGGGGACCCTCAGGGTGACTGTGCCACCAGGAGCATGGAACTGTGAGCAGCGTGACCAAGGTAATAGCCAAGGGATGAAGCCAGAAGCTGCCCCCTTACAGGGGCTCCACGGGCCGAAATATGAACGGTCTGGAAGCTTTATGCTCCCTGGTGTTTTTTATAAGTTCATAAAGTGACTCTTCCTTTCAAAAAAGGATGTGTTTAGGAAGCTAAACTGTTCGCTTTTTTGAAATGAATGATCTATTTTACAGAGCTTAAAAGTATGTCCAGCCCGCCTGCAGTAAATCCTTCCCTGGCCGTAATGGATAATGTAAGCAACGTGGCTGCCACTTAAACGGGGCCGGGGGTGGGGGGGCACCGCCAGCAGCGTTTGAAACGCCTCTGTCATTCTAAATAGAAACAGATGTCTGAGCAGCAGAGCTGCGCAGAAGTCATTCTTCAAACAGTAGATTAAAACATCTGTCAGGAGGGCCTGGAGGGGCCCGGCCAGCAGCAGCCGCCACAGCTGGGCCTGCCAATCACACGCTTCCAGGGGGCGGTGGGTGCACAGAGGGGGCCGGGAGGAAGCCGCACGCCCTGTCCCCTTCCAGCTGCTCTCGGTCTCACTGTCAGGATTCACAGTGTCCTGCTGGCCGGCCCCTGTCCGGCAGCCCGGCCCCTGTCCACCCCCCCAGCCCCTGTCCACCGCCCAGTCCCTGTCCACTCCCCCGGCCCCTGTTTACCTCCTGGCCCCTATCTACCCCCCCAGCCCCTGTCCACCCCCAGCCCCTGTCCACCACCTATCCTCTGTCCACCCCCAGCCCCTGTCCACCCCCAGCCCCTGTCCACCATCCAGCCCCTGTCCACCCCCAGCCCCTGTCCACTCCCCCGGCCCCTGTTTACCTCCTGGCCCCTATCTACCCCCCCAGCCCCTGTCCACCATCCAGCCCCTGTCCACCCCAGCCCCTGTTCTCCCCCAGCCCCTGTTCTCCCCCATCCCTTGTCCACCACCCATCCCCTGTCCACCACCCATCCCCTGTCCACCCCCAGCCCCTGTCCACCACCTATCCTCTGTCCACCCCCAGCCCCTGTCCACCCCCAGCCCCTGTCCACTCCCCCGGCCCTTGTTTACTTCCTGGCCCCTATCTACCCCCCCAGCCCCTGTCCACCACCTAGCCCCTGTCCACCCCAGCCCCTGTTCTCCCCCAGCCCCTGTCCACCCCCAGCCCCTGTCCACCCCCAGCCCCTGCCCACCCCCATCCCCTGTCCACCCCCAGCCCCTGTCCACCCCCATCCCCTGTCCACTCCCCCGGCCCCTGTCCACCATCCAGCCCCTGTCCACCCCCAGCCCCTGTCCACCCCCAGCCCCTGTCCACTCCCCCAGCCCCTGTCCACCCTCAGCCCCTGTCCACCCCCAGCCCCTGTCCACCCCCAGCCCCTGTCCACTCCCCCAGCCCCTGTCCACCCCCAGCCCCTGTCCACCCCCATCCCCTGTCCACCCCCATCCCCTGTCCACCCCAGCCCCTGTCCACCCCCAGCCCCTGTCCACCCTCATCCCCTGTCCACCACCCAGCCCCTGTCCACCATCCAGCCCCTGTCCACCCCCAGCCCCTGTCCACCCCCAGCCCCTGTCCACCACCCATCCCCTGTCCACCACCCATCCCCTGTCCACCATCCAGCCCCTGTCCACCCCAGCCCCTGTTCTCCCCCAGCCCCTGTTCTCCCCCATCCCCTGTCCACCACCCAGCCCCTGTCCACCATCCAGCCCTTGTCCACCCCCAGCCCCTGTCCACCCCAGCCCCTGTCCACCCCCAGCCCCTGTCCACCATCCAGCCCCTGTCCACCCCCAGCCCCTGTCCACCCCCAGCCCCTGTCCACTCCCGGGCCCTGTGCCACTGGCCTCCGTGACCCTGCTGGCTTCCCTTGGGTCTTCGTGCTCTTTCCCGGTACTCAGGGCCCCCTATTGCTGAGGCCCTGAACAGATTGCGCTCCTGGTGGGTCTCTGTGTCCCTGGCCTTGTGTGGGGACCCTGAGCACGGTGACCTTCTGGGACAGGGGCCTGGCTTCATCACGTCGTGTGCCAGCATCTTAGAACCACAGGAAAAGACAACGGCCCCGCCTGTGGCCCAGCACAAAGGCCAAGATTCAGGGGTCGGGGCAGGGGTCAGGAAAGAAGTGTGTGGGGGATGCTTGGACTGAAGATGCCCTCCTTTCCCTGCCTCCTGCCCCTCCCCCAACACAGCCCCGCACCAGCTAGTGCGTCCTCGGGAGGTCAGCGTGGAGGGGCTCTCTGGCCTGAGGGGGACCCTGCAGTCACCGTGGGGGAGGGCGCCTGTGGGCAGGTGGTCTCCGTGCCCCGCGTGCGTCAGCCCCCGCAGCCTGAGCTGGCCCCGCCCTTACAGGTTGTTGGAAGTGGTTTCACGAGGTCTCATGGCATCAGAACATTCTGGTTTTATTTTTGTCGTATTGTGAAAGTCTATTTGGGTAGGAAAAGATACAGGCTTTCTTTTCAGTGTATGATTTCTTCTTTGCTCTTCAAATAATCAGCTGCTGTGCCGCCTTCAGGCCTCTGGACTTTGCAGCCTCAGGCTGATGGGTGGGAGGACGCAGGAGACGCCCGGGGGCAGGCCACACCCTGCCCCACCCGGACACGCGAGGTGCTGCGTTCAGGGACGAGCCAGCGCGCGGTGTGCGGCCCTGCAAGGGCTCTGGCGGCCTGGTGTCCAGACTCAGGTCCCCCCCGCCCCGACTTGGCCTCCCTGCTCCCCGACTCAGCCCCCCCGCGCCCTGACTCGGCCTCCCTGCTCCCCGACTCAGATCCCCGCGCCCCGACTCAGTCCCCGTGCCCTGACTCAGCCCTCCCCGTGCCCCGACACAGTCCCCCGCGCCCCCACTCAGCGCCCGCGCCCCGCTGTGGCTGTTCTACCTGCTGGTCTCGGGCCCCTCCCCCCACACGGCGGGGTTTACTAGGCTCTGATTTACACCGACGTCCTGGGCCACCGCTCCTCGGCAGCCCCTCGTCCCCGCGGGCCGGGCCCCCCAGGCGTCTAACACTTTCTTCAGCAGGAGCTGGGCGGTCACTCGGAGGGTCACCCTGCCCTGGCTCCTCCAAACCCTCTGTGGGTAAGACTGAAAATCGTGCCCTGACTCGTGAAGAGGCCAACATGCTGGTGAGACAGAGAACCAGAGACACGGGGCCGTGGAGAGAATGTGCGCCCGACGCCAGCCGTCACTCCCTCCGGTGTCCTCTGCCGCTGGCTTCCCCAAGTGGGCTGGAAATGAAACCCAGAGGAGCAGTGGGGTCAGTCTACAACAGCCGCCAGCCCTGGGGAATATGTTAGGCCATCTTAACAAATGCATAGGGTCCCAAAGAAAGGAGGTGCGAGACCCATCTTACTCCGCACTCAGGCAACTCCTGGAGCATTGTGCTCGCTGTGGTCAGCACAGAAGGAGGCCACGGTCAGTTCCCTGGAGACTGGACTATGTCCTTCCCCTACATCTCATACACTAGGTCTCCCACACCTAGTGTAGTGTTGGCAAAGGGGTACTCATTCCCTCACTCTTTCATTGATGAAATGTATCCAAAATATGTTTTTGATCATCAGCTATGTGTGGGGCAACGTTACACGTCCTGAGATACAATCATGGATAAAAGATTGACGGTGACTGGCTGAGTGAACAATAGGAGCATGTTCAGACAGAGACAGACAGACAGACAGAAATTTATCTTAAGGAATTGGCTCATAAAATTGTCGAGTCTAGCAGGTCTGAAATTTACAGGGCGGGCCAGGAGGCTGGAGACTCAGGAAGGGTAGATGCTCGAGTAAGACCTTCTGGAGGAGAGTTCCTTCTTCCTCTCGAGACCTCAGATTTTTCTCTTTTATCTTCAACTGCTTGCATGTGGCCCACTACATGATGGAGGGTCATCTGCTTTGCTCCAAGTTGACTGATTTAAATATTAATCTCACTTGAAAATAACCTCACAGGGGCATCTAGACGGGTATTTGACCAAACCCTGGCTGCTGTGGTCCAGCCAAGTGGACACGTGAACTGGCCATCCCAGGGGTGTAAGAGCTATTGGTAAGTTTACGATAGTCAGCTTACGTAGAAAGAGAACCAGACTCATTCCGTGTGAGTCCAGGAGGTAAACTGGGACCAGGAGTGGAAACCGTGTGCTTCGGGGAGCTCCAAATGTCTGAGAGCAGCCAGTGATGGGGCCTGCAGGGTCTGGGAGTGGCTTTGTATGATCTGTAAAAAGCTCAGCTGGGCTTTGGAGCAGAGGCCGTAGATGCACCCCCGCCGGCAAAGGCCGCTCAGGCCATGAGAACCAGGCTGGCTGGGGCCGGCGTGGCCTGGGGTCCAGAGGAAGAGGAGGAGGGATGGGGCCACGGTGGGGGGTGGGGGCCCCCAGTCTCCCTCCAGATGCCTGCACAAAAGACGGAATCTTGTCTCATGACAACCGCAGAGGGACTCAGTAGGAAAGGGAGCCCCCGAGACACCCAGGGCAACAGTTCGGGGCACCCCACCTCCACCGCCCCCCCCAGTCCCTGTCTCCCTCGTGGGCAAGGGACAGAGCCCGCGCAGCACGGTCACCTGTCGCTGTGGGCCGCAGGCTGCTTTCACCCCACCTTCTCCGGGTGTGCGGATCCGAGCAGCGGGCCGTGCCCTGACGTGCGCTGCGCTAATCCCACCATCGGTCACTGCCAAGGTGTGGACAGAGAGGCCAGAACCAGGGTCTGGAGGCGTCGTAGCCGCGTCAGACGCACTCAGCCTACCCGGGGCAGCTGTGCCGGGTCTAGAGCCTCTTGGAGGAGCTCGTGGAAGGGAGGGAGGGCGCTGTCCGAGGCTCCTCAAAGAGCAGGGCGGTCTAGCCCGAATACCTAGCAGGGACCTCCAGGCCTGGGGCCCTGACCAGGCATGGCTGGGTCTGGGAGCCTCCAGGCATGAGCTCGAGCTTGAGGGTTCTGTGGAACAGCTCCGGCCTGAGCATCCTCTGGGGCCACAGCTCTAGTCCTGCGCTGGGAGAACGCCTGCCCAGCTCTGAGCTCCGGCCTGGGGCCTGCGGTCGGCTCTGCTGAGCCTGCGGATGGGTGACTGCACAGGCCGGCCCGTGGTGCCCCCCGGGGGTCAGTGTGGCGGCCGCAACCCCAGGCCCCAGGCACCGGCCCTTGCCTCAGATAGCAGTCCCACTCCATCCTGTGAGCCCCCACACCAGCATCACTGGGCACCACCCCGGCCCCTGCCTCCTGTGCACCCCCAGTCCCGGGACCCTGCTCCAGCAGGACCCCCCGCCCCTGGCGGTCTCAGCTCTGTCCAACCCTGTGCACTCCAGCCCTCAGGGCTGCCACCTGAGCACAGGACCAAACAGAAGCCTCTCCTCCCATCTCACGTGTCCTACCTCTTTCTTCCCCTTTGCAGAAAACAAAATGCAACACCCAAGCAGTGGCCCCGCTTCCCTGGGCTTCTCTCCCCCATGTGCAGCTGTGGACTCCTTCTGTGCCGTCCACCAAAACCACTCTGGATAAACCCCCACGGCTCCTTGTTGCCAACCCTGTGGCTCCTTTCTCACTCCCCAGCAGCAAACGCCCTTCCCTGTGTGGCCATCAGGACAACAGAAGCCACCTTGGATGTTTAGAGATTCCTTTTGTAGGGAATTACTTACAGAAGTCCTAGCAGAGCTGGGAGCCGGTGCAGAAGGCAGTGGGCCCAGGGACAGGCAACAGTGGGGAGCCCTGGTGCCCTTGGTGGGTGTCCCAGAGCCAGGGGCCCACCTCAGGGACCCAACCCCAGGGGCTTACCACCCCCAGCGACCCATCTACAGGGACCCACCACCCCCAGGGGCCCACCCCCAGAGGCCTACCACCCCCAGGTACCCACTCTAGGAGCCCGCCCTCAGGGACCTACCTCCCCCAGCGACCCATCAACAGGGACTCACCACCCCCAGGGGCCCACCCCCAGAGGCCCACCGGAGACTGGTAACCCCACCAGCAGCTTACACCCCCACTGATGCCCCCGAGTGGGTTTGCATGCTGCATGCTGTCCACTTTCTGACCTTGCGTGGTGTCTGCCCTGGCTTGCTGCCAGGCGGGGGCCCGGGGAAAGGCACTTCCAGGATCAGACCCTGTGACCCGGGCCTGGAGCAGAGGGTATGTGACCACGGCGGCAGCAGACAAGTCCCCTCCTTCCCCGGGCGCACGCACACCCCCCTGACGGGGTTCTGGGGTCCTAGGGTCCCCTCCTCATCCCCTTCAAGGCAAGTGTGTGTTTACAGTCTCTGATCCGACTCTGGCCGGGTCTCCACACATTTCAGGCCGATATAATCAAAGGTCCTCCCTGGGACCGTGCCTTCTCCGAGTGCCCTGCACCCCGCTGCCCGTCGGGAACGAGGGCCCCATCCCTCCCTCTGGCTTCTCCGCTCCCCTCCTCACCTGCACAATCCTGAAACCCGCTAGCCCCCAGCTCTCTCCAGCTCCCCCCCACTGACACAGGCCGCCCTGCCCTCCTGGCCTGTCCTGATGTCTCCCATGTCCACTCTGCGGCCAGCATGCCCCCAATGCCATCACGTCACTCCTTCGCTCAGAACGCCTCCGTGGGCCACGTCCTGGTTCTCAGGGTAAACACTAACCCGCAGGCGCTGGCCCTGCTGCACCTGCCGCGTCTCCTCGCCCGGGGGCCTCTCGCGTCTACACTCCAGCCACACTGAGCACCTCCTAGTTCCTCGAACCAGTTGTGCTGCCTCCAGCCCAGCGTCTTCGTCCGGATGGCCCTTGCCGATCCCTGGCCTCGGTCTGGCTAACTAATCCTCCTCATCTGTCTGTGCCCAGAAATCCCTTCCTGCAAGAACCTTCCGGGCCCCCAGCTCTGGGAGTGCCCTTCCGTGGGAATTCACGGCTCCGAGGGACCCGCGTCCCTAAACGGCCGAGCACGCCGCCACACCAGCCGTGGGCAGCCCTTAGCTCCTGAGGCCCTGCACCTGCATCCAGCACTGGCGTGGGGCAGGTGCTCAGCGAGTCGTTCTGAATTTTAAACTAGTAAATGAATGTTGAGGAGAATTTAATCCACGTTACTTGGAGGAATAAAGGATTTTAGTCGTGTCTTGCTCTGTTTTGAGAAGAGCCCACTAAGGGGTCCAGCATGGGTATCGCCTCCCCCACGGGCTCCCCTTAACTCCTGGACTCGGCTCCCGCCCCAGGCTTCCAGGGGCCCCTCGCACAAGCCCCCAGGATGCGGCCCAAGTTGTCTGGAGGACAGGAATCCATCAGGGCTCCGTATCTGTCTGTCTGTTATCCGTCTGTCTATCATCTGTGTGTCTATCCATCATCTGTCTGTCTGTCTGTCTGCCATCATTAGTCTTGCTCTTGCTGTTACAATCATCGATCTATCTAAGACCTGCTCTTCTCGGAGAGTCCTCGGGACGAAGGGAGGGCGCGTTGCTCGTTCCGAACTGCGAGTGTCTGACAGAAGCCGGTCATCGTGTGTTTGTGATGCTCAACAGACACACGGTTGACCCTGAATCCTTAGGGGCTGCCGGGCCCGAGGTGCTCTATTTGACGCACATCCTCCCAGCAGGCCTGACCACGCCTGCAGGTGGGACTCAGGAGCTATCTGGCTGTCAGCAGTCCCCAGAAAGAACGATCTTCTGGGCGAGCGTCCTGCCAGGACCGCAGGGCCCTGGCGGACACAGTCCGGAATGTAACGGACGAATGACCCAGGTGACACTGAAATGTCCTCCAAAATGGAGACTGCGTGATTCCCTCTCACCGGAAAGAGAGGGAGTGTCTCCCGCCGCGCCGGGGGCGGCAGGACTTCGGCCGCTGCTGCCAGTCCCTCCCGGCCTCCCGCCCCCGGGGCCGCACTCCCGTCCGCGGCCTCCCGACGCGCTGCAGCAGGTCCGGGGCCGCGGAGCCAACTGCCACAGCCGTAGCCGACACCGCACTTCCCAGTTTGGGCCTCCCCGTTGCCCTGCGCGGGAGGACGCACAGGACACTTGGCACAATTTCCCGCTGAGGCAACAAGCTCAGAAAGGCGTCAGTTGCCGGAAGAGCGCGGGCCGGTGGGGGGGGCAGGCATCGGGGCGGCCCCCGTGCCCTCCCCCTGCGCCTCGCGCCCTGGCCTGACCTTTCCAGACCAGGAGGATGCAGCATTCGTCAGGTCAGGGTGGTGACAAGTTGTGGCCGGGTTCGGGGCCCTCGCCGAGAGGCGGGTTTCTGAGAGCCGGCTTCCTGTCTTCAGACGCTCGGCCCAGCCTGGGGGGCACAGCTGTGGTTGTTCAGCCGGCGATAAAAAGCGCAAACAATGGGGGGAAGTGCCCATTGACCTGCTTTTTTTCTTAGTTATCACTGAAAAAATACCCTCTGAGCCCGCGGGGAATGCCCGGGGAGGCTGGGGCCTGGACGTGGGCTGGGGACACCCGTGCGCTCCAGGCCTGCTCACGGAGCCGCTCTGTGCTCGGAGCCTCCACACAGGCCCAGGTGGAAGGGACGTGTGCGGAACAATCTGGCTTGAAGCCGGGGACCACTCTGGTTTTATCTCTGTGACACTCCGTGGAAACACTTTTTCTCCGGGAAGGCCTTACTTTGGTTCTCCCATCCAGGCAGCTTCCTAGAGCCCCACTTAATGTGCCTCAGACCCCAGGACTGGGTGGTCCTGTCCTCTGTCAGGATCCTGGGGGCCACACGAACGATGGACATGCCTCTCCTCCCTCCCTCCGACCACCGTGGGTCATCCCGCGAGGGTTTCCAGGGGCAGCCCGCTGGGCCTGGGGCAGGCTGCATCCCGCACCCAGAGCCTGCCCCCACCCCAAGCAGACCAGCTCTTCTGTCTCTCTGGTGCTGCCTGGGGTCCTGGGGGCCCAGAGCCGCTGCTCGGGGGCTGGCATGCCACCCAGCCTTGGGCGCGGGTCCGCTAGGTGCCGGGCTCCCAGGGGCCCTGCGCTCACCCCTCTACCGATGTGGACGCCAGGGCGAGCTGTAGCAGGTGTTCCGGGGTGTGTGTGGGTGACAGTGATGACGAGTGGGAGCTGGAGGGGCCATGGCTCAGGGGCTCCTCTCTCTCCTGGGCAGAAAGGGCAGCTTGGGTTTCACTGTATTTAGGATAAAATCGGGCTCCCTCCAGGCCCGCAAAACCCCAAGGCCACCCCGGCTTCACTGCTAGCCGAGGCTACAGACGCCCGGCCTTGTCTGTGGCCAGGACTCCGAGCTCGTCCCACCCTGGGTCTTGGCGGAGGCCACCCCTGCCCGGCTGCTCTGGATGGCACTGTTCACGCAGCGGCTCGAGCCTCATCAAGGTCCCGGGCCTCACGCCACTTCATCGTTGGCCCAAGCAGGCCGCTCTGTCCTCATGCCTGCCAGAGCCAGACTCCGCAGAGGAGGGGCCGCCGAGGCCTCTTGTCCTGCTCTGTCCCCGCACCCTGACCCCCGCCGTGGTGTGCGTGATTTGGGGGTGTTCGCGGGTCTGGAGTTTTGGGGCTGGGGTGGTGGGAGGAGGACGGAGGGATGATCCCTGACCTCCCTCTGCCGCGGGAAGCCCTGGTTCCACCCCATTCAAGCGGCGGCGGGTTTGGGAGCTGGGAGCACGGTGGCGGGGCTGCTATCGCTGCCCTCAGCTTGCCTCGCAGTAGCACACGCCAAAGCGCATCCCCGGTGAAGGCGAGGGCCGCGGCCCAGGGCAGCGCGACCTCCTTTGGGACAGTGAGGGCTGTCGTGAACCGCGGCCCCACGACCCTGGAGCAGGCCTGGCCCGGAGCAGGCCGTCGGCGAGCGGCTGCTGAGTGAGGGAGGACCGGACGGAGCAACAGAGCCTCTTACGGAAGAGCAGACTCACGGTCGCGGCTGAGGGAGCGGGTGCCCAGAGCATGCCCTGCACATCCTCGCTCCTTCCAGCCTGGTTCCGGGAGGGCGATAGGTGCATGTCCCAGACGGTCGCCGGCCCGGGCATGTGAGCTCGCGAGGTGCTCCCCGGAGGGCGTGGGGACACAGCTCTGGGGCCCCGCAGCCGCGGCCTCCTCCGGTCACCTGGACACTGGCGCAGGTGCAGCTCGAAGGGTCCCAGGCAGCTGACCCAAAACAGGGAGGTGCCCCGGGCGGCCTGGCCCTCTGGGAGCAGCGTCTTCCCGGGCGGGTCGCTGCACAGGAGCCCATGATCCTCCTGCTAACGTCTGCTGTGTGGACGGCTGAGCAAGGAGCTTCGAGCAGCGGCCCTGGAAGCTGAGGGCTGTCCCCATGGGGATCAGGAGCAGAGGGCGAGCCCCAGCCCCATGCCCGTGGAACCACACTGTGTGGAGCCCAGGCTGCTGGCCTGCAGGCCCCTGCGACCACGGTGCCGGCTCTGGCCCCACGGGCGGCCTGGGGCAGACGCAGGGGCCCTGGGTGGCTCTGCTCCCCACTCTGTCCCCCGGGTTCTGGGGCTGAGAGGGCAAGTCCGACACTGCCCAGGGTGCGCTGAGCGCCGGCAGGTGGCAGGGGCACTGTGAACCCCGCAGGAAACGGCCACACGCCCTGCCCTCTGGCTGTTCCATCAGCAGCTTGCTGAATAAGGACCGGATGGGGTGGTGAGCCCCGAGCCCGCTGCACACTCCTCACCAGGAACCGCTGAAAACGTGCGTGTTTGTGAGCAGCTTCAGCCAGTTTGCAATTTATCTTGGTTTTAACCCAAACAGGCTGCAGACCAAGACAAACACTCTTTGATGTAATCAACGTGTGACTCAGGCCCTTTGCAGGATGGTTCCTGTGCTGAGGGAACAAAAAAAAGGCCTTGAAAAGTTGCCAGTGGAAAAGCGTGTGTCACAGCCTAAGGTCTCCACACCCTGCCCTGGGCAGCCTGCGGTGTGGACGTCCGTGTCCTCCTGGGGGGCAGCCTGCGGTGTGGACGTCCGTGTCCTCCCGGGGGGCAGCCTGCGGTGTGGACGTCCGTGTCCTCCCGGGGGGCAGCCTGCGGTGTGGACGTCCGTGTCCTCCCGGGGGGCAGCCTGCGGTGTGGACGTCCGTGTCCTCCCGGGGGGCAGCCTGCGGTGTGGACGTCCGTGTCCTCCCGGGGGGCAGCCTGCGGTGTGGACGTCCGTGTCCTCCCAGGCAGCAGCCTGCAGTGTGGACATCCGTGTCCTCCCAGGGGGCAGCCTGCGGTGTGGACGCCCGTGTCCTCCCGGGGGGGCAGCCTGCAGTGTGGATGTCCGTGTCCTCCTGGGGGGCAGCCTGCAGTGTGGATGTCCGTGTCCTCCTGGGGGGCAGCCTGCGGTGTGGACGTCCGTGTCCCCCCGGGGGGCAGCCTGCAGTGTGGACGTCCGTGTCCCCCCGGGGGGCAGCCTGCAGTGTGGACGTCCGTGTCCTCCCGGGGGGCAGCCTGCAGTGTGGACATCCGTGTCCTCCCGGGGGGCAGCCTGCAGTGTGGACGTCCGTGTCCTCCCGGGGCTGCGGGGAGGACATCTGCGTCGGTCACTGTGGTCGGGAAGTGGTCTGCACGATGTGTCACCTGAAGCAAACTCATTCAGGGTCTCGTAAGGCAGGTTGGAGCCAGGCGGGAGCCCCTTCGGACGTGAGCCTGGAGCCTCCCAGGTGGTGTGGCCTCCCAGGCCGCTCGTCCCAGTGTCCTTCAGGAGACTTACTCCCCGTGGCTCCAGTTCCGCTGTCCTCAATCCTGAGACATTCTCATGGACGTTTTCCTTCCAGTGACCAGACATTTCTTTCTTCCTGCACAGACCCAGCAATTTGAAACCCCAAAGGTTTGCGGAGCCTTGGGCTCGGCCGAGTCGTTTCCTCTAGTGCGGACCCCGCTGCATGGGGCGCCGGAACCCTTGGAGGACTCCTCCCCGAGGCTGCGTGTGCGCCACCCTCTGGGTGGTTGTGCTCTGAGGCTGGCGCCTCGAGGGCGGAAGGGGTCTGTTCCCACCACACACCCCTGAGCCCATTCCCTTGGAAGCCCAGCCCAGGAAGACAGTCCCCAGGGCCACGGTGGCTGTCCGATTCTCACTTCAGCTGCGGATCCAGACTTGCCTTCCGGCGCTTTCCGAGTGCAAGGACCTTTCCCAGGCATCGGACATGTCATGGTCGACAAGCAGCGCCTTTCTTCCTGGAACAAAGTGTCCAGTTCAAGAGACAGACGTGAACCCCACAGACACAAAGGTCATTTCCGTGTTGGCCGGGACAGGTGTGCAAGACCCTTGATTAGTGTGCGTCTCACGTAACGAAGAGGAGAACGAGCTGCAGAGAAGGTCTCTCGCCGGCACCTTCGAAGCCCGGAGGCCAAGGGCCAGGCTGGAGTGGACCCCTGGGAACAGGGGGGCTGTGCCATGAGGATCCCAGGGCGGACGGTCTGTCTTTTAACCAGAGAGAGCTGGGGTTTCCAGACAGAATAACTTGACTGAGCTTGAACCGTTGGAAGAATCTAGGTCTGCTGGTCAAACTGCCTCATGGAAAGGATTTTGCCTCAGAAATGGGTTTGCCCACCCCCGTATCCTGAGGGTATCATCATTGTGTCCTGACCAGACAACAGTGACCCTGAGCTCTCGGCATCGCCCGCTGCATGGGTCCCGACCTGTGCCAGGAGGAAGGCAGGTGAGGCTCAGGCCGCAATCTGTGTGGAGAGAAGCCTTCGCGGGTAGAATCTGCAGGAAGGGCAGATGACGTCCCTGCCCCCAGCCGGGAGCCAGCGTTGTTGGGAGAGCAGCCAGGACCCAGGAGGCCCCACTGGCTCCCACAGGCCCTGCTCCAGGGTGAGTCCCTGAGGCCCTGCAAGGACAGACCTCTGGTCTCACTGGAAAGAGCAGCCCCCCACCCCCCGTGCTGGTCCTGCAGGCCTGCGGAAGGGGGAAGGCGCTGGAGAGGCTCTCCGGGTGTGGGTGGGAGCCAGGCCAATCCTCCTCAGCCTCCCCTGTCCTGAAGTCTCAGGTGACCAGGGGGCAGGAGAGCCCCGGGGCTCACAGACAGTCGGCCTTGCATGGAGTGAGGTGGAGTGGTGCCCATTTCTCTCGTGCAGGAGGATGGTAGGGTTGACACATCCTTGAGGAATCAAAGACTCTCTCAGAGCCCCTTCCAGGATTGTAGTAAGAACAGGCCTCCTGAGACCCCAGCTTGGAGCCATAGCCCCCGAGCGTCTGGTGGGCTGCTGGCCTTGTGCCCTGGTGGACCCTGGGGCCAGACAAGCTTGTTTCCCCAGGCCGGCAGCACACAGACCTCCTAATCGAAGCTGCCAGCCACTCCTGCCCAGCCGTGCTCTGGAGCGCTGGCATGGGAAACCACCTGCAGATGGCGGTCAGAGTCGAACCCCTGGCTGGCTTGAGTTCAGGGGCCAGTGGTCCGGGGGGGGCCTAGACACCACGCGTGCACACTCGTGGTTTGGTGCCAGGTCTGGAGGCTCCCTGCAGAAGCCGCCTCGAGGGCAGGCTCAGGTTCTGGACTCTTTCTGGTTGTGAGAACCTCATGCCATCGGGGCAGCAATGCGTGAACTGCTATTCCTCGGCCCCGAGGGTGCACGAGGCCCCGCGTCCCCCCAGGCCACCTCACTTGGGAGCTGGGACCTGGGCCAGGGACAGAGCCCTCACCCTTGTCCTGGGGGTACACCCAGCTGCTGGACCCCCAGCGCCCCTGGCCTGGCACCGGCGGAGCAGAACATGTCCCTACCATGCTACCTGCGTGGGACACGGTGACCAGGTCTCTGCTGCAGAATGAGGCCAGTGGGTGTGAATCCTGAAGCGCTTTCTCTGAGGAGCAAATTCAGGCCACGACGTGGAGTCTCATCAGGTCCTCATAAAGAAGGTGCTGTTCACGTGGGGCCAAGGGCCATCCTGCACGGTGACCAGATGTGATGGACAGCTACATGAACTCAGTGCTTCTTGTCCCCCAGAAGGTGACGTCCCCTCCTCCTAGCTGGGAAACTGGCCATCGGATCAGCTCTTAAGGGAAGCAGACCCACACCCACATGTGCACACGCCACACACGTTCACATGTGCTTGTACACAGGGCACACACATCACAGGTCACACACGTGTGCACACGTGTATATGGCATATATCACACGTGCACACGGACACACACAGCACATGAACACACACGCATCACCCTGCACACACGTTCACACGTGCTTGTACACAGGGCACACACATCACAGGTCACACACGTGCGTACACATGCGCACCTGTGTATATGGCATATATCACACATGCACACAGCACATGCACACACACGTGTGCACTATATGCATCTCACATGCACACACACACAGGGCACACGCACACACACCATCAAACCAAAGGAAACTTCCTAGTTTCGTCCTCAGTGATGCTCGTGTGATCTGGTGAGTTTGGAGGCCACCTGGAAGGAAGATGTGGGAAAGACGTCTGTCTGGAGGACAGTGAGCCCTGTTTTGGGGAGGAGCTTGGAGGGGTGGGCTGGGTGGCACTGGTGGGCTCTGGGAGACTAAGTGAAGCACCCCTGTGGTGAGGGGGCCTTCAAGTCTGCCAGGTGTGGTTTTGGCCTGAGGAGGATGGCTGGGGTCTAGATTCTGGGCTGAGCCCCTGGGTGGCTGTTCCTTCTCGTTGGTCCCCGTGAGGAAGGTGAGACTAAAATCCAGGGCCTGCCTGGCCGTGAGGACGGGTGGCCTTGTCTCCTTCTGGAAGGGGCAGTGAGGGGACGGGGTGGATCTTCCGGTACCTGGGTTAGGAGGAGCAGGGCAGCCCTGGACGGGGCCTGGGGGCACGTGTGCAGATGGAACTTCATGTCAGAGGTGGGAGAAGAAACAGAGCTGGGGGCTGGTGGCTCAACAGGCAGGCAGGGGACGTGGGACACGGGGACATCGTCACAGACGTCTCCTCTGGCCCAGCTCTTGAGCAAAACAGGTGTTTGTGGAGATCAGCTGACTGTTTCACTAAAACTCGGTTTTCTTCTCTGAAAATGTGGGCAGTTAAACTCCACATGTGCTTGTACACGTGACTGTCGGCCTGTGTGAGCTCGGTGCACCTGCCTGTCCAGGGTCCTTCTGGCCATGAAGTCACAGGCTCGTGAAAATCCCCGTGGAATTCAGAGCCATCCTGCCGACATGGCAGCTCCTAATCCGGACGGCAACCTGGCTTCTGCAGGGCGGCCTGACCCACCAGCGAGGGAGAAGCTGCCCAGAGAGCAGGGGAGCCGCTGCTCCCACAGCCCCACCCTCAGGGCTCCAGCAGGATCCACCCGCTGCGTGGCTCTCAGTGGCTGCGAGGAAAAGCAGGCACAGCACGGCAGTGGGACGGGGCGGCCCTCTGAGACTCGCCAGAGTCTCGAACTGCAGGCCCGAGAGAAGGTGCTGTGCCCCTGATGGGACCCACAGAACTGGGAACCCCTGAGCCTCTGGGCTGGCTGACAAACAGGAGCACATTCAGCATCCTCACCCGCTCCCACATTTCACAAACACCTCGACTCAAACTCCTCAGAGCGCCTTCCACTCTGGGGACGTGGACCCATTTCCACAACGACTGCACTTTTCCCTTTGTTTTGACAGGAAGACTAAAATTTCTTTCTTTTTTTACCTTTTAAAAAGTTAATATTTATGATTTTTAAGTAACACATGTGCATGGTTTTTTAACAGGTTTTTGAGGTAGAATCGTTATACTGAGAACTGCATGTATTTGTGTACAGTGGATGAGTGTGGATTACACACCCGGGCACCACCCCCCGTCAGGGGCTTGCACATGCCCGATGCCTCCCAGGGGTCCCCATGTTACATTAGTTGCTGTTATTTATTTTTTTGCAGTAAGAACACTTGGCATGAGATCTACCCTCTCAACAAAGTCTGAGAGGCACAATACTATGCTGTTACCATAGGCATTTTGTTGGACAACAGATCCCTGGAACTTATTCATCCATATAGTTGACCTGTTTTTAAGAAAATTCTACCTGGTTTAATTTTAAGGAAGATTCTAGGATTTTAAGCATTATCAAAAACTATTTTTTCTGTTCATTAAAACAAAGCATTTGACACAAATGAATGTAGAGAGCATCCATGTAGTCGCACATTATGATAACATGGTGAACTCCAAGGGCCCCCTGCCCCGAACCAGAACGGGACCCCACTTGGGTCTGCCTGTGCGACCCCTGCCTCGTCCTGCTCACAAGGGATCTATCCCCAAACTTGCTGTCATGATCTCATTGCTTTAAAACGTCTCATCCCATCCGTGTGTGTGCGTCTGAATGACGTGTGGCATTCGAAGGATGGTGTCACCCTACATGTTCTCTCCCAGAGGTCGGTGGGACAAAGCGAAGGTCTCAGAAAGAGTCCAGATGGATGGAAGTTTCATACATGCCAACCTTCAATATAGTGGTGAAAGGGTGAACGCGAGCGCACAACCGTTTTAGGACAGTATGTGGGGGCCATCTGCACACCCAGCGATGGGCGACGTTGGGCAACGTTGGCGCAGACGGCAAGCCAGGGGCTGGAAAACTGAGTTGTTAGGTGACAAAATACGTCCCAGGAAAGAGGTGCCATAACCAAAGCCAACCAATAAATATATTTGCAAAGTTGGGAGAGAAGAGGATAACATCCATGATCTATGGGGAGATTTAGCAAATCGATTAGCTAAAGACAAACCACCCAACAGGAACAAAAGGACAGAGGCTGGAATGGCAATTGACAGGCGGATCCAAGGACACCGCGAAGACTCAGAACATATAATTAAAGCAGCCTGAGCCATCAGCCCACACCCATCAGTTAGAACCAAGACGGGGCCTCGTGGCGAGGACAGCCCCATGCAGGCAGGAGACCCGCCGCACCTCTGCCTCGGGGAAGCAGAAGGCAGGCTGGCGGCTGGGCTGTGTTGGCGTCAGCGGCCGGTGTCTGGCCACCACTCCAGATCGGTACCAGCTGACCGGAGCACGTTAAGTGAGGAAAACAAAGACACTGCAAAAATTACACAGTGCGATTCTCTTAGGCCAGGTACAAACACCCTCTACACGCCATTGCCTACACACGTGTACATGTGCACACGAGTGTCACTGTGCGTGACTCAGGGAAACAAGGGAGAGCCTGGAGGACATGGCCGAGGCCATGCTGATGATCTGGGGCACAGGCGGGGGTGCGGGAGGGGGACCAGAAGCCGAGCGCAGGCTTTCCGGGAGGATACTGCCGCTGTGATGGAGTCTTCATGTGTGACGCTATCCTGTTTACACACGGTGTGTGTGCGCACGTGCACCGATGCACGAATAATGGTCATCGACCTGCTTGCCACAGGGTTACGGGTTTCTGGTGACTTTCCTTTCTTGTACCTTAAAGCTTTGTTAAAATTTTTATACAAAAAATTTTTTTAATTAGCCACCAGAACAGAACAATAAAGCCGTTTTACTGTGGGGGAGAGACAGCAGCACAGGAGGTGAGGTTTGTAAGGTGCTGGCCCTTGCCTGCCATGGAGAGGCAGTAATGTGTGCGTGGCCACGGGATCAGCTGCAGGGACACGGGCTCAGCTGTGTAGACGGGCGTGGACACGGGATCAGCTGCAGGGACACGGGCTCAGCTGTGTAGACGGGCGTGGACATGGGATCAGCTGCAGGGACACGGGCTCAGCTGTGTGGACGGGCGTGGACACGGGCTCAGCTGCAGGGACACGGGCTCAGCTGTGTAGATGGGCGTGGTCACGGGATCAGCTGCATGGACACGGGCTCAGCTGTGTAGATGGGCGTGGACACGGGCTCAGCTGCAGGGACATGGGCTCAGCTGTGTAGATGGGTGTGGGCACGGGCTCAGCTGCGTGGTCATGGGCTCAGCTGCATGGACACAGGCTCAGCTGTGTAGATGGGCATGGACACGGGCTCAGCTGTGTAGATGGGCATGGACACGGGCTCAGCTGCAAGGACACAGGCTCAGCTGCGTGGTCATGGGCTCAGCTGCATGGTCATGGGCTCAGCTGCGTGGACGGGCATGGAAGACGCTGCCTGCAGCCTGGCTTCCTGTCCTCAGGGACAAGACCACGTCTCAGGAAGCTCATCCCAAGTCATTCCAGAACAGCATGTGCTGGGTGAGCCCAGGACCACGATCCTGTGTATGGCACCCCCGATCTGACGGCATGTCACCCACCTGGTTTAGGACGGGCAGAGCACCCTGAGGCCTTCCCATCCTCCTGGCCCTTAAGAGTGTTTCCCTTCATGTGACCACAGCCAGGGGCCCTTCAGATGACTGCTGAGCTTTCCCAGGAACACTTACAGAAAGGACAAGTGTCTGCTACATCTTACTGGGTCTTTCTGGCTGTTGTCAATTTTTAAAATCCCATTTTCTATATGTTATTAACTTATAAGTATTGAAAACAACGAGGGAACACTACAAAATGGAGGATTATTTAATCCAGATGCTACATGGGCCAGTTTTCTTCCTTTAATTAGCAGTGGCTCCATGGAGTAAGGAGATACTTCGGTCTGTTGGAGGCCTTACTGTGCAGTATTCCCTTCCAGGCCGGGGCCACGCGGCCGCCGTCACACACATACAGCATTGGATCGATGCCCGAGGCCGCCCGGAGCGGAGGGTCTCCTCCCTCAGCAGGGAGACCCCGCGGCCTTGCTGGCAAGCAGGTGGCATGTGTTGGGCTGCACAGAGAGGCCAGACGGAGTGTCGAAAGATGCACAGCGAGGGAGGGTTAGAGCGGGACCAGGTCGCCACTCTTCTAAGCAAATGTCCAGTATCATCTGCAAGAGTAGACTGCTCTTCACTTAACCAAAAAGCTTTGGTTTGAGCTCATTTCAACCTTCCTTCCCGGCCCTTCCATTCTTTCCCTCTGTGGTCAAACACTGTTAACTGCCACTACATCTTGTTCCCCTGACACCAGCTGTCTTATCCCCGTCTCGTGGACACGGCCACACAGTCACATTCCAGCCAGTGAGTGGCAGCATTCTTCGATGTGTCCACGGAGCTTTCTGGTCAACCTGGCACTGTAGGTGGAGGCTGATATGGTCCCACCCGTCATGACGTCCTGGCACGGCCACATTCTCCTCCCGGCCTTACGTGTGAGTATTTGTGCTGAGTTTGGAAAGCAGCCACGGTCGACTCCAGCAGGAGTCAGCCAGGTCAGTCTCTGTGAAGTCCAGATAAAGCCGCAAGCCTTGTACAAAGCGAGGACTGCAGATAAATAGCAATCTGGAAGATAATGGGTTTGCCTGACATTGTTGGGCCTGTGAATCATAACAAGACTTTACAAGATGCAGGAAGTCCAGGAATTGGCAGTTTCCCCGTGGTTCATGATCCCTTTTTAAAGCTCAGGGTGTAGATACTGCTTGAAATTATAATAGGCACCAGTTCTTAACTCATGACAATCACCTCCTTTTCACTACTTTTCAGAATGAACAGGAAAGAAACATTTTCAAAAAATATAAAGTCAGAAGGCACAAAACCTAAGAGTTCCAGTACATCTCCCTTGACGGACAGCAATGAATGAGTGACCAGTGTCTGTTGCCCCTGAGACAGGCCACGTTTCGTGGGCTGGTCACAAGGTGGGGTTACCCCTACCCTGCCTCAATATGACATACACCGCATCTTAACAAGCCACGTCACGTTATCTGGAAGGGCTATGGGCAAGATCAGTGGTGAAAACATCAGCAGAGTCCTTGAGACAAGATAAAAGGGCACAGAAGCTACAACCAATATGGAGCCAGAGGGCTGGAGAGGGAGCCTTGCGTGAGCATGCGTGTGCATGCACGTGTGTGCACATGTGTGTGGGCACGTGCGCACACACCCTGAGATGCCGAGTCCATGCAAACCTCTCCTGCCTGGGACAGCAGGGGTGGTCCTGGCTCATGGGCGGGGGTGTGGCCGACAGGTGCTCGTGGCCGGCAAGGCTGACCGCACCCCACCATGTGCTCGCGCAGACAGAGTCCTGGGGTCACTCCGCCACGCTGGGCTGGGACTCAGGCCGGTACGGAAACAGTGCAACGCAGAAATAAAACCCGAACCATCAGCTATTGCAGAATACGGGTTCCGTGCCTCGCAGTAACTGATGAGCTGGCATTTGCTCACAATTTGCTGTGTGTGAGATAAGTCCACAGGTGTCTCCTCCTTCCCCTCGAGCACGCAGGGCGGACGGGACCTCAGGAGGCTTGGTTGTTTGGTGGGGGCGGGACTATCACAGCACAGATATCCTGGCTTCTGAGGGAAACCGATGGGCGTGTGACCTCTGTGTGACTAAACTCGCTGTTTCCATGGCGCGGCGTCTCCCTGACCAGGCAGTGCAGAGGGTTCTGGAAGATTCTGTGGTCAGAGTCCGGCCCTTGATGATGGCTAGCCCCTGTCACCCGGCCAGACATGCACACCTGCGTTCCCTGGACACTTAATCGGAACAAGCCCTGAGACAGGCGCCATGGGCTCAGTGGACACAGGCATGTCCCGGAGGGAGAGACAGAGAGGAAGACGTGGTCACAGCGCGTGTTGTGGTGATGACATGCTGCACCGGACACCGTCAGAGGCAGAGAGGGGTCTAGCACCACACGGGCATCCCAGAGATCATGCTCGCTCTGAGACCTACAGAAAAGCGGTCTTGACAGCTGGAGAAATGTCGAGGGCTGGAGAAGGTTCTGGACGGCAACAGGTGTGGGCATGAAGACTGGAGCCCGAGAGGTCAGAGCACACGGCGACCGGTGAAGGCACGTGGGTGTGGGCGTGGGCGCGGGCGTGTGAGGGGCTGTGTTCTGCAGGTAGGATCTCCTGCAGCTGGAGCATCACGCCACCGAGGAAGCAAACCGCCGAACGACACAGGCTACTTCCGTTCTTCTCTCTAGTGCTTGGCGCATCGTGGACGTTGAATACATGTTTCCCGTGCATGATGTGCACGTTCAGAGAACGTGTATTTAGTGGTAATATGGAATCCTAAGCAGTAGCAACTAAACTACTATTTTCCTCAACACCTGTTGTCTCATTCACTCTGCCTTTGGAAGGGCACAAAAGGCCAGGGAGACAGACCCGTGGCCATGGTCTCTTCTCCACACGACATCACTTGGCTGCTTTCTCACGCCTGTCACAGCCCACCAGTTTGGGGGTGTGTCTGTGGGCATGCATCCCCCCCGTAGCAGCAGTGTCTAGAAGGCAGGGCGAGCTCAGTATTTGTCATTTTGAACTGAATTGCATCATTTCCTGGTTTAGGAAGAGAATGAACTTGGGATTTTAAAATTGTAAGTTTGGCTTTGGGAATTAAACACTGAATGCAAGGTAAACATTTTTGTTCTTACTGTTGGAATTCCCCCACTTACTAAGATGAGATCAGTGCCAACAAAATACTTTGAAACATCATTTACATCTTTATTGGTCCATAAGATCCAGAAAAGGAACCATTTTGACATGAAGTCAAGGAAGAATGTTGCAACATGTGGGCAGATGTGAAAATAGATCCTTCCTGGAAAAACTTAACCGAGCATGGATTGAAGGAGATTTCTCTACTTGTTTACATCAGTCACTCTGTTTCCAGATTTTGTTCTCAGAGTAGCTAGCTGTCATCAAAGACCTTCGCTCCGGTCTGCAGGAGGCCACCTCTGTGGACGGGCATGGAAACGCTCACCCGCGTGCTCCTTCGAACCCTGACAGCGAACGCCATGCGCGAAGGTTTGCTGCCGTGTGCGTGCCTTTGACAGCTGAGCTCTGTGTGGTGTTGGGCAGGCAGCTCTGCCCAGCCTTCTGAGAAGGAGCATGTCCCGCTGCTTCAAGAGGAAATCTGTTCAGCGTTATGAACCACACTTTGTGGTAAGCATGGGTTGGGTGCTTGCAGCTCACGGGGATCTTTGGATCACAAGCAGTTGCTGGACAGAGACCATCTCTTCCTCATCCCCAAATGCCCACTGTGTGCCTCACACATGGAGCTGCTAAGGGAGGCCATCAATGGATCAATACATAAACATGTGTGTTTGGGGGATTATGTTATTAGTGGAAGGACCGCTCTTGTCATAGGAGCACTGATGTCTTCCATGAATGTGGGGATTTAATGAGCACGTGTTCAGAGCATGAGTGTGCACAGACATCCATTCTGGGCCTGCCCTCACACATGTACTTTACAGATGTGGGGCATGACGTCCTGAGTTAGGAGTGCCCCACACAGGGTAAGTGTCAGGTGGGAAATTGAAGGGACAAGCCTGGCCCCTACAGCCTACATTTCCTCCAGACCCTGGGAAGAGGATCCCACTGCAAAGTCAGGGGACAGAGCCCTCAGAGGAGAGCATCTAATTTCATGGATCATGGGTCCTCCATCCAGGTCTTTCTACTGCAATGTCAAAGGTACAGACCCGTGACAGACTCCCTGTCCTGGGAACGCTCCCTCCACATCAAAGGGAGGAGGGAGCAAATGAGCCGTTCCCACCTGGGAAGTGGGGGGCCCAGAAGTCATTAACAGCAATGCTGACATGCAGTCCATTGAGTGACCCCTTGGATGGACTCCATCTCCCCAGAGTCAAACCCCTCCTAAATGAAGGGAGCCCACCAAAATGGACCAGTGGACCGCTACGACCAATGGGGAATTCATCGCAGCTCAAAGATGGAGCATTCCTGGTAACTGGACTTAATGTGGTGATCATTTCTCAATATACACAAATATAGTCATTATACTACACAGATGAAGTTAATATGCTGTATGTCAATTATACCTCAATTAAAAACAAGTAAACACGAAAACAAACAAATAAATCCAACAGATGGGACATTTGTCACCTCCTATTCATCTGGTGATGGTTGTGACTCCGGGCTGGGGCCAAACCCCAAATCTGCCACTTACTGGCCTTGGTCAAGGCACATATTGTTCCCTCTGAGGCCTGGACTGAGAGTTGAACTGGGAAATCCATAGGAAGTACTTAGGAGGCCCTGGTGGCCCCCGAGCCCAGGGGCCAGAACAGACTCCGTGGGCTTCCCAGCAGCTCTGGAGGACAGGGAGCTGCAGCTCTGGAGACCCCAAAGCCCATTCTGTGCGAGCCACTGAAACACGGTGCGGCCGAGCCCCACATGGTGAGCGGGGGCAGGGACAGCGGGCTCCTGACACCAAGGCCGCATGCCCGGCCCCTCTGGGCTACGTCCCAGCGCCACTCAGACAAGCCCTGCGAAGAGGGGACCCTCGTCCCACCTAGGAGGTAGGACAGGCAGGTCTGGGGAGGTGATGGAGCCCCGGGGCCCCCACAGGCCGCCGCACAAGCCCTGTAGGCACAGCGGCCGTGGCAAGGAGTGGTGGCAAGCCGGCTTCCTGGAGCCCGTGCTGGGCAAGTGGGCTCATTGTAGGCGGTGGTGGGGGTGGGGGTGCCACGGGGGCGGGAGGAAGAGGCGAGGGAGGGGAGGCTCAGTCCGAGCCCAGGAAGTTTGTTTTACGGCTAGCTTTTACACGTTTGTTTAATCTGTTACCAAGGGTCACTGGTCAGGCAGCCGCTCCTCTCCGGCGGTGCCCGTTCCCAGAAACGGCCTCCTGGGAAGGAGGAAGAAAGTACTTTCCAGAGACTCAGCAAAGAGGAAGTGCCCTGGACACGTGGCTTGAAGGCGCTCCCAGGACACGGGCTTTCACCCAGCACTGTTGGGGTCAGGAAATTGCTCTCGCCCTTGTGGCGGTTCTGCTCAGTGTCCGCGTCGCTGCGCTCGGGCCCCAGAGAGCGCCCCAGAAGCAGTCCCCGGGGACGTCCCAGCCACCTGTGGTGGCCACTTCCTTGGCTGGGATTTGATTCTGGTCAGTTAACAAGGGGGAGGAAGCTGCTTATCCAACACAATGAGGGGTCTTGGGTTGTCCTGTTGCCTGAACGAGCTTGTTTAAGTTTACACATCATGTAACACTTTCTCTGAAAACATAAATACTTATTTTCAAAGTTTTCAAGACAGGGTCAGTACTCTTTCTGTTGTTACTGGAGCCTCACATCATTTTCCACACAAAGGCCACCGTAGTAACACCTCAGCTAGGACTCCAGCTTCACTTTTATTAGTGTGTCGAGGACATAGGATGCTTGTGGAACAGCCTGAGCCCAGGGCTCACTGCTTATGGGTGTCCCTCCCGCACCTGATTTGACATTTTTGACACACATACTTTTAAAAGGTCATTCTAAATACATCCATATTAGCTCTTATAGAAACAAGTCTTTTTTCTTTCTACGCTCATATAGCAATGTTTTGTGTAACTTGTTAACTCAAAAAATATCTAATGTCTTCTGTGTGTCACACAAAATAAGAAACTTACACAGTTCTCACAGGCATACTTGGGGGGCAGCACCCAGGGGCACTAGGGGGATGCCCAAAAGATGTGAGGGTTCCAGAGTGCTACTAGTACTGGGTTCTGGGAAGAAGAGAAGAGCTGGAGAGAGCATGTATGAAAGGAGCTGCCAAGGAGACTAATTAAAAGTTTATGTTGAAAAAATAATAAAATATAAAAGAGTTTATGCTGTCATCATCACCATCACCATCATCATCACCATCATCATCACCATCACCATCATCATCACCATCATTACCATCACCATCATCACATCACCATCATCACCATCATCATCACCATCACTATCACCAACACTACCATCACCATCACCATCATCACCATCACCATCATCACCAACACCACCATCACCATCATCACCATCATCATCACCACCATCACCATCATCATCACCGTCACCACCATCACCACCATCACCATCATCACCATCACCATCACCACCATCACCACCATCACCATCATCACCATCATCACTAACATCATCACCATCATCACCATCACCATCACCACCATCACCACCATCACCATCACCACTAACATCATCACCATCATCACCATCATCACCATCATCACCACCATCACCAACATCACCATCATCACCAACATCACCACCATCACCACCATCACCACCATCACCACCACCATCACCATCACCACCATCACCAACACCACCATCACCACCATCACCATCATCATCGCCACCATCACCATCATCATCACCATCACCAACATCACCACCATCACCAACATCACCATCATCACCAACATCATCACCATCATCACCATCATTACCACCATCATCACCATCACCACCATCACCACCATCACCATCATCACCAACATCATCACCATCATCATCATCACCATCACCACCATCACCACCATCATCATCATCACTAACATCATCACCATCATCACCATCATCACCACCATCACCAACATCACCATCATCACCATCATCACCAACATCACCATCATCACCACCATCACCACCACCATCACCACCATCACCATCACCACCATCACCACCATCATCACCACCATCATCACCATCATCACCATCACCATCATCACCATCATCATCACCACCATCATCACCACCATCATCACCATCATTACCATCACCACCAGCATCATCACATCATTACCATCATAAAGGCTAAGAGTTTTGAGCATTTAAATTAGGTTCCATGTTAAGAACATCACAGGCACTATGTCATCCAATCCTCCTGCAACTCTATGGCAAAGATTTTGTATATTGTTTCCATTTTAGATATTGGCACTTGAATTCAGATAGGCCAAGTGACTTACCCAAAAGTGTATAGCTAGTAAGTGAGGAGTGTAATTGAAGCCAAGCTGTCCTGTGTGATACTGTCTTTCTCAAAGTGATGTTGCCACAATCCTACCATTTGAAGAACTGAATCACAGATAAATCAGGCACCTTGTTGGCTGGTTGCACAGCTGTTAGGTGAGGGAGCTGGGATCAGAGAGCAGCTTGGTCTGACCATAGCACCCACAGTCTTTCTGCCTGGCCTCCTGTTTCATGCAGCTGTTCCATGTGAGAAGGAGTTCCCTGAAATACCTGTCTTGCCTCTAAGAGGCCCTATGAACTCTACCCCTCCCTGGCTCACACAGCACAAAAAGGATCAAAGCCTGAACTGGCCCGAGGTGGAAATGCCTGGGATGGTACCAGAGCTCTGGGAAAGGGCTATAGGGATCATGCTGGGGCCAGCAGCCATCAGAGTTAACTGTGAGTCTGGCTCTGTATAAGTATAGTTATGCATATTACTCACCAAACCATCCATTCCTTTGGGGTAGATTTTAATTTCATATATGAGAAAGCAGAAGGAAAAGGCATCCTATAGCAGAGCTGGGATTCAAACCCAGATCTCTCTGGTTTCAATGCCTGTGCTCCTAGCTGCTGGTTCTGCATTTTTAACTCACTGGCAAGGGCTACCGTTGGTCCTCTACAGCCCAGGCCTCCTACTTGGGAGCAGCGTCATGGGAGGGGGGAAGCAGGACTGCATCTTGTTAGTTTCCCAGTGGGGGGTCAAGGATAAACCTCCCTGTGGCATCTGAGTTGGGTATTTTTTGTGCCCACCATGTTGGCTCAGTCAGCAGGAGGAACTTTTGGGTCCTCTTTGTCCAACCAAAAATCTGAGATTTGAAGTGAAGGCTGAGTCCCGCCCGGACTCCAAGATCCTTATCTAGGAAATGATACACTGCCTGCTCCCCTGAATCTGGACCCTGCTCCCTGTACCCTACAGCTGCTGTTGTCTGGCATTGGGCAAGGAGACAACAGGCCACTCAGAGCTTTGCTGTCACGGCCCTCCAGAGATGGACTATTTCCCACTAATTGCCTCTCCTACTGCCCTCCTGTGGTCTACACGAAACTCTCCCCCCAGCCTGATAGAGCCGTGCCTGACCTGGCTACAGTGAGCCCTTCAATGCACACCCCTCAGACCCAATCCCACCTGTTCTGGCTTCTTCCTCTCTACACACTCACATACGCTCACATGCATGTATCACTTTCACACACATGCACACTCACAATCACACACATTCAAATACATGTATAATCACTCATGCTCATCCACACACATACACACAATGACATTCATCCACACACATGCAATCACACCCACTCACCACATACACACAGATACACAGATGTGCACACACACACCTGTGCACACTCACAACCACACACATTCAAACACATGTATAATCACTCACACTCATACACACACACACAATGACACTCATCCACACACATGCAATCATACCCACTCACCACATACACACAGATACACAAGTGTGCACACACACGCACCTGTGCACACTCACAATCACATTCATTGAAACACATGGATAATCACTCATGCTCATCCACACACACACATTCACAGACACACTCACTGACACTCATTCACACACATGTAATCATACCCACTCACCACATACACACAGATACACAGGTGAGCACACACACACACCTGTGCACACTCACAATCACATACATTCAAACACATGTATAATCACTCATGCTCATTCACACACACTCACAAACACTGACACTCATCCACAGACATGCAATCATACCCACTCACCACATACACACAGATACACAGATGTGCACACACACGCACCTGTGCACACTCACAATCACACTCATTCAAACACATGGATAATCACTCAAGCTCACACATACACACATTCACAGACACACTCACTGACACTCATTCACACACATGAAATCACACCCACTCACCACATACACACAGATACACAGATGTGCACACACACGCACCTGTGCACACTCACAACCACACACATTCATATACATGTATAATCACTATGCTCATCCACACACATACTGACACTCATCCACACACATGAAATCACACCCACTCACCACATACACACAGATACACAGGTGAGCACACACACACACCTGTGCACACTCACAACCACACACATTCATATACATGTATAATCACTATGCTCATCCACACACATACTGACACTCATCCACACACATGAAATCACACCCACTCACCACATACACACATGCACACAAATACACAGATGTGCACAGACACGTGCACATGCACATGCACACTCGTGCATACTTCTCTAGAACATGCAGCCCTATCACATATCACAGGTGCTCAGTAAGTCATTGTTTAGCCAAAATGGCTGAAGTAATGCGATTATCTTAAATAAACATTTATAAAGTTAGATGTTCAAATGAGTATCTTTCAAAATACTGTCCTTTCAGAAAGTCAGCTATTTGGCCCAATGATGGCCAAACATTTTTGGAATTCACAAAGGGCACAATCACTATCCACCCTGGGCTAGCTGTCCATGGCTGCATAAGAATATCACAAACTTGGGCTGAAAAAGCACATGTCCTTGTCTTGTAGGGTCTGTGGGTCAGGAATCTGGTTGCGGCTCAGCTGGGCCATCTGTGAGGTTGTCGCCAAGGGCTGGGCTCTCCTCTGGCAGCTCATGGGGCTCTCGGCAGGATTCGGGTGCTTGGGGGATATCAGACAAGGGCCTCAGGCTCTTGCTGGCTGTTGGTCACAGGCTGCCTTCAGTTCCTGGTTAAGCAGACCTCCCCATCTTGGCTGCTTTGGTTAAAATCAGCACGGGGGAGAATATCTCAGCAGGATAGACATGACAATTGTACGTAACACAATCAGAGAAATGATAGCCCCTTCCCTTGGCCAAATTCTACTGGTTGGAAACAAGTCACAGGGAGTGCTACATTCAAGGAGATTCTGCTCAAGAGAGCCAGAGTGGTTGACCTTTGACCCTTCACCCTACACAGGCTGGTACCCAGAAGGACTTCGGGAATGCAGCCAGATCTGCTTCTGTGAGCTGTGAACACTGACAGTGTGAATTACTAAATAAGTTCTGACCTACTGTGGGTGAACCAATAACCCCTCAAAACCTAAAACCATGACAGTGATTTCCGGGATGTCTGAACACCACGAGCCACCTCGTAAGGGCAATTTCCCCTTTGTTTCTGAAACACGGGGGTATGAGCACAAACATGTTCACAGAGAACCACAGCCCCTGCACGCAACCCACAGGAGTGTCGAGCGTGCACGGTACCACGCGGGAGGGGTGCTGAAGCACGTGGAGGTGCAGGCAACGGGGTGTGAGGGCAGAGGGCGCTCCAGCTTCAGCGGGCAGGCTCTGAGCTATGGACACCATCCATCTTCCCTTGCTGAGTTGGGTGTTTTGTTGCCTCGGGTAAAGCCCCCATACATTGGCCAGAAGGCTATCTGACTCTGTGCAAGTGGGAAAAGGGGGGGTGTGCCCCACGGCTTGGACACCCAGAGTCGGCCACCCTCCCGCCAGGCTGGGAGGCCCCACGGGCACCTCCTCGGGCCAGCCTCCTGCTGAGCAGATGCGTTTACCGGGCAGGAAGGGAGGACAGGATGTGAGACTTCCCGCCAGCCAGCAACCAGCCCCGGGACCGGCCGGGCCAGGCCCAGGCTCCAGGAAACTGAGCGCACTGCAACGGGAGTGCCCAGGCACAGGGTGGAGGCCGACCCGCCCTGGCTGACCCTGACTCTGGTTTGCTCGCCGGCTTTCCGTGTAAATACTGATCTAGCGAATCATTGGAGGGGCAGGGTGAACGTTTGAAAACGTCTGGTGAGAGATGGTGACACCGTGCAGACTCTGCCCCTTGGGGAGCATCTCAGGAGAGTGGAGCATGTTTCTCAGGCTACCCCCGACCCTGTCTCTGTGTCCTGCCCCTGCT
The DNA here is from genome assembly GCF_964656455.1 of Halichoerus grypus. Taxonomy (NCBI): domain Eukaryota; kingdom Metazoa; phylum Chordata; class Mammalia; order Carnivora; family Phocidae; genus Halichoerus; species Halichoerus grypus. The sequence goes on along the minus strand of NC_135720.1, from coordinate 577,546 downwards.
CATTCTGCCCCTTCCCCAACCTCAGAGCAGGAGTACGGGCCGGTGGATGTCTGATGATGACCCAGTGGGCAGGGATGTGGTGGGAATCGAGGCAGAGCGGCTGCAGGACCCCCAGGGCTGAGTTGGGGGCTTCTGCAGGAATACCACGACGTTCCCTGGAGATCCAGGAACCCACCTCACCAGAAGCTGGGCTAAGACCATACCCAGAACATGAGGACAGGTGCAGGCAGGATGAGCGGGACCTATCATGCACAAGATAAAGAATGAAGATAAATGGGTAGATGTTCTGGACCCAGGAGGCTGGAGCTGATTTCCTCCCTGAGCAGCACTTTGAATGGATGGCCAATGAAGAAGTGCTGGTCTGCCCGCTTGGCGGCCCGTCCACACTGGTGCTGACCAGCCACAGTTGGTGCACAAAGGGCAGGGAGCAGAGAGGAAGAAGGAAGCCGGGCCTCTGGCATGAACACCAAGCCCAGTTCCGCTCCGGGAAGAGGAGAGGAGCCGGGCAGTGAGGTCCTTCTGGGCTCAGAGGTCCAGGACCCCCGGGCAGACCTCGGGGCTCTTCACACAGACTTTTGTCACCATCTACAACTGCCCTCATTTGTGTTCCACTTATCAAATGCCGGCACAGTTGGGGACCTCTCCCTCCCATGGGGCCCCCTTCCCAGCAGAGCTGACCACGGCTCTCCCCACCACGGGCCCTGGGCTGTGGGCTGGGCTGGGAGGAGAGGCCGTCCAGGTGAGGGGCCGCACTGTCCGCAGCACAGGCCATGCCATCTGGAGGACAGACTCCCCTCGCTGAGACTGGCCTCCCCCCACTCCCACCGTGAAGATCTTGCCTCATTTAAAATCCCACGGTACCTGATACAACGTCCACCAGGAGCAGCCGCTGAGAAATTGCAGGGATTCTCATACGGAGAGACCGCGTCAAGTTCCCGCCCCCTCGGTGCTGCTTGGCCTGCGCGGGGCTGACACGGTACACAGCTGTGGGCCCCGGGACGGGACGGACCCTGGGGCTCTGGGGCCTGGACGAGGCTACCTGGTGGGCCCAGACTCTGTCCCCGTTCACTGTCCATGTGATGTGGATGCGGAGCCTGAGGTAGGAGCAGCTTCTCTAGGCCACGAAGCCACGACTCAAGCTGGTGTGTGGCCACCAGCTCCTGGCTCCTTGCTCACAAGGCCGTCAAGGGTGGAGGCTCTCTCTCTGGTGACCCAGCTCCGCTGCTCATGGTCACAGGCCCTCTGGGAAGAGCCGACTTCTGTGGGACATAATGACAGGAGCTCTCGGTCTGCACGTCCCAGAGCAGAGGGTCCCCACAGGGTTGTAGGTGCCCAGAGGGACCCACCAAGGCTCGGTGCTTCGCAGGCCCATAGGTAGACCGCACGCACCTGTTTGGTAGAGGGGAAAATGGAGGCTTGGGGACGGGCAGTGCACGGTGAAGGGCATGAGGTGGGCATGTGGGACCGGGGCTGAGGGGCCCACGCTGGGTGGGCTCAGCTCTCCAACTGACCCGGCCTCTCGAGAATGAGCATCCTTGGGAAAACCGGGAGGGTCCTTCCAGACATAGCTGGGCGGGTGCTGCGCGCTGGGGCAGGTGAGCGGAGCAGGTAAGAGGCCAAGATTGCTCACAGATGCCCCAGGGCGCCTGCTGGTTTGTCCCCCGGTCCCTCACCCCTGAGGGGCAGAGGCCTCTCCTCCAGGGCCTCTAGGCACAGGTCCATGGTGCATGGAGCCGGAGGCTTTCCTGAGCACCCACCCAGCCCCCAGGCCCCCATGGCCTGACTCCTCGCTCCTCCCTGTGGGCGTTGGGGAGCAAGCACGACCTCAAGTAAAGCAGGAAGTGAAGACTGTAACGAGTTTGGGTGCAGCCTCTTCCCGTGCCGGCCACGGCCCTGGGCCCATTTTCCTATTGTTCTGCAGAAGCTGCCCCCCCGGCCCGCAGGCGTGGGCCTTCCTTTCTGCACTAAGTCCCTGTGACCTCCTGCCCCCTCACCAGTCCTGGGTCCCACGTGGGTCTGGGGTCTTGGAGCACCTGCCCTGGCCTGGCCTCCCTGACCCCCTCTCCTGAGGGCTCCTCCACCTAATGCTTGTGTTGTGGAGACCAAGGGCCCCAGTCCTCCAGTGAGTGAATGCCCTCATTATTCCACTCTTGCCAAGCACTGGGCCCCGGGCGGGAGGAAGCGCCCAGCTGTGTTTCACAAACGCCGTCCGCCGGGAGACACCAGGCTGGAGGGCGCTGGGCGGGCAGCAGGGGCCGTGGGGTCTGGAGTTCCATGTGGCTTTTCGATCTTAGTGGGTCTGTGTCCCGTCCGCTGCAGGGACCGGGAGCTGTGGACCTAATCAAGTATGCTGGAGCAGCATCGCAGGGCCAGAGAGCCTCACCTCAGGGGTGCTAGCATGGAAAACGGCGCAACGTGGAATCTGACCGCCCGAGGTGGGGTTTGCGGGCAGATGGGGACACAGGCAGGACTGGGCAGCGGATGCCGGCCGGCGGCTCCCCACATGGACGGCCCCCTGGACGTGGCTGCAGCAGCATGCTTGCTGGTGCTTCCAGGCCACGCTCTGGTGTGCGCGGATGCCCGGCCATGGCCATGGCGCCCTGGCCTCATGGGCGGCACAGAGAGACGTCTCTGCTCACAGAGGCTCCGAGCTCCCTGCAGCGCTCCATGCAGGTGGACAGAGGCCGTGGTCCACGGAGCCACACGTGGGGCGTGTTTGCCTTTCCCTGGGCAGCTCCTCGGCTGGGTGGACATAGCGCTGTCAGGTCCCCTCGTGCGTCCGCTCTGCAGGTGGGGTTCTGGGTCCTGGGCGCCAGTGCAGAGGTGACACGTGGGGTCTGCTCACGGAGCTCGCTGGGGACACAGTGACAGAAAGGCAAGATCTGAGATGCATGCACGTGGGAGATTGGCAGGACGGACGGGGGGCCGGCAGGAGGAGACAGGCTTTCCACGTGACCCGGGGCACCCACGCACCCACATGCACAAAACCTGAGAGCGTCACGGGAAAATGCTGGCCCCGCCGGGGGGAGGCGTTCTGATAGTTTCTCTTCTGTTTTATTTCATAAAAACAAAAATAATACCAAATGCCCACTGGGCCTAACCTGCTCAGTTCATTTCAGGACTGACTGGCAGGTGGCAGGCACTTGTTGAGAGCCTGGCCAGGAAGTCCTCTCTGAGGAGGGGACGCAGATGCTGACATCGCGGGAGCCCTGCCAGTCTGGGGCCGCGTGTACAAAGGGCCTGTGGTGAGAGCAGCCCGGGTGTGTTCGGGTACATGTGGGCCGGAGCAGACGAGGCAGAGCGGCTGAAGGACGGTGCTGGGGAGGGGGTCTGCGCTGAGTGCTCTGGAGCGACCTGGTCCGGGTGCAGTGTTCAGAGGCCACACTGACTGCCGCTCTCTTTTGAGCCTCCCTAGGGAGGGGATCATCTTCCTTTTACTCATGGACGTGTTCCCGTGTGTCTTCTGCGTGGCCGGTGCAGCTCCGGGGCCTGGGACTAGGGCAGTGGACAAATCTGATGGATGTGCCCGTTCTGAGAAGCATACATCCTCACGGAGGATAGAAACATTACAGAAACCACATGAGGAGGATGTCGGGCCCGGTGCACGGTGACAAGGACTGCAGGATAAAGAACGGAGCAGGATGGGATGGGCGTGCGTGCACTGGGGGGGCTTCCGCGGGGCCAGGAGGGGTTGGCAGAGGCCACAGCACTGACAGCCTGCGCACGGTGACTCTCCCCATTGTGGGAAGTCAGGAAGGCAGGGCTCTGCTGCCCTCCTCTGTCACTCGCTCTCTGGGCTGACCGACTTGCTGGACCCTGGGGCCCCTGTCCTCTGGGCCCTTCCTGTGGGTACCAGGGGCTCCCCTGCCTGTGCTCCGCGAGCTCCTCAGGGCCGTCATGCTGCCCGGGCGGGTGCGGCTCTTGGCTCCGAGCTCCACAGCCGCGCATCCGGTGCGTGCCCCACATTCAGCGGGACGGGCCCCAGCGCCCCTGCACCATCCTGTCTGTGTCGTCACTAGGGATCCCCTCATCCGCACAAGTGCCCCTGCGGGTCACCCCCTCCTGCTCCGTCACTGGGGGACGACCTGGGAGGTCTGTGGGGGCTCTTCCCCTGGATGCCTGCTGCCTCAAAACACTCCCAGCGAGAGCAGAAAGCAGGAGGGACTCGGGGGTCCTTGGCCGCAGCCGCCGTGAGCACGGGAGCCTGGACGCCCCACCGCACCGGGGTCTGCCCACCTGGCCGCCCCGGGAGAGGAGCTGCCGGGCACTTGCTAGGACTGCTGGCATTCATCTCCGTCGCTAGGGTCTCCCGCAGCAAGTGCGGGTGGAGCCTTGACGGGGAGGGAACCACGAGGGAGAACAAGACCATTCTGAGTTTTCAGCTCTCCCATGCTTGCTATCCCCTGTGCGCTTGCTTCTCACACATCAGACTGGTGTGCCGGTCTCCTCCTGCTGTCCCGGTGAAGGGGCCGAGATGGCCTGTCCCCAGCACCAGCGCTCTCCTGAGCGGCGGCGGGATCACCTTTATGATGCACCTTCCAAGTATTCACACTTGAACTTCACAGAGAGCTCTTGTGTAATTTCCCACAAATACGAATTCCTTTTGTCTTCCCATAACAGGGACACGCGCAGATCTGCCAAGTGGCTTCTGAGACGCCAGCAGATCCCGTTGCTACCGTGTCTTCCTACGGGAAAATACAGAGACAAATTATTTTTCAGAATCATTTCTATACTTGAGGTAATGATTCCAGATGGTTTATTTAATGCTCCCTTTGACGTAGCGTGGGGGGGGGAGGCCTCCACTGTGTGAGCCCGGGTGCACACGCACATGGGGCCACGGCGCTGGGGCTAGGAGCTCGGTTTTGTTCTTTGATTTAGTCCCACGATGCTCTGAGGCCATCCCTGATTTACAAAGGGGAGACCTCTGCCCAGGGGACCAGGTAGCTTGCCAGGTGTGGGTGTCCCCCGGGCCGCTGTGACGGTCCAGGCTAGGGCTCACTCAGCGCAAGTCTATCCTCTCGAAGTTCCGGGGCCGGAGTCGGAGATCAGGGCGCGGGCAGGGCTGGCCCCTTCCGGAGCCCGGGGCCCCTCCTGCTTCTGGAAGTTCCTTGGCTGGTGGTCGGATGACCGCAGTGTTTACACGGTGTCCTCCATGTGTGCGCGTCCGTGTCCAAATATCCCCTTTCGTAGGGACACCATCATATTGGATTAGGACCAGCTTGCTGCAATGTGCCTTCATTGTAACCAAGGCTGCCCGCAAGACCCTATTTCTAATAAGGCCGCGTGCTGAGGTGCCGAGGGCGAGGACTCTCCCGCTTGAATGTGGGGGCACAATCGACCCCCAAACCAGGGTACAGTGCTGGGGGGCGAGGCCCTGAACGTCTGCTCCAGATGCTGAGACAGCCAGGCTGCACTGCATGAACTATGAAGTCAGCTGGACTCACAGTGCTCCGCAGTGGGGTGCAGAAGCCCGGGCCGGCCGGCTTGCCCTCATTCCCCCGGCTCTCCTCTCTGTGGGGTCCATGCACTGCTGTTTGCAGGTTGGCCCCTGTAACCCCGCTCACGGCAGCGTTCGGGGGGGCCGCCCGCAGGGAGGGAGGCGGCTCCGTAGCAGTTTGCAGAAGACACCCGGCTGGGGATGTCTTCTCCAGACCCATCACCTGATCTGTTTTTCCAAAAGAAAACCAAAAAAAGGAGAGAGAGAGAGTGTCAGGGCTGGGACCACAGAAGAAGCAGGAAGGAGGTGGCCTTGCCCGCCTGTCTCCTGAAGGGCAATCACACCCGGAGAAGAAAGCCAGCGAGTCTGCGGATCACGGCGCGTGATGACAAGAAGCCGTGGGCACCGTGCCTCAGAGGAAGCAGGGGCTGGGACCGCGTGGAGGGGAAGCCGACCTGCAGCCTGAGGCCCACACAACGTGGCTTTCTCCGGAATGGCCTTGGCTCACAGACCAAGAGCCCCGGGATGGCGCTCTGGGCGGGAAGTCTAGCTTCGCGTTGTTACTCTGCGAGAGACGAGCGCTCAGCTAGTGGGAGTCCTGAACAGTCCTGGGGAGTGTCCCGTCATAACCAGTCTCTAGAATACGCGCCCCCCCGGCCCTGTTGCACAGAACTCCGGAGCCCTGGGAGGGTCACTGAGTGTCCCAGAAACAGGTGTCAGAAAAGATTGGGAAATGTGTGCACTGCATGCCTCTCATGGACACTCAGAGCACTGAGAAATGAAACTGGGAGAAGGAAGTCGCTGGAGGTCCCCGTACTTCGCTTCCTGGTGATCTGACTGGTTTGGTCCAGAAGTTACTCGATTGCTCTTACCGTGGAATCGTGCTGCCCTCCACGTCTCTCGAAGGATAGTCACGAACACCCTGTGTACCTGTTTAGGGCCTTCTACTCTAGAGCACATGGGCTTTCCTGCTCCTTAAAATGAGAGCTAGTTATATAATTTTTAACACGCTTTTTGATTTGAAAGTAAAACTTAAATAATTCAATATACATTTCAGGTGTGCAACGTAATTTAATTTACATTTTAAATTTAAAATTCTAATTAAATTTAAAATTAGTTTAAAGCTGGGACACTCGGGTGGCTCAGTCGGTTAAGCGCCCGACTCGATCTCAGCTCAGGTCGTGATCTCAGGGTCGTGGGCTCCTTGCTCAGCACAGAGTCTGCTTGGGAGTCTCTCTGCCTCGCCCTCTGCCCCTCCCCCTGCTCACACGTGCATGCTCCCTCTCTCTCTCTCGCTCTCTAGCTCTGAAATAAATGAATACACAAAAATCTTTAAAGTTAGTTTAAAATTAATTCAATATTAACTCAATCTTTAGGATTTCTCAGATATGCCACCAAAGGCATGATCCACAAAAGAAAAGATGGATAAATTTGGCTTTGTCAAAACTAAAAACTACCGCTCTCTGAAAGACACTGTTAAGAAAATAAAAGAAAAATGTTATAATTTGGTAGAAAATATTTGAAAAATACATATCTCAAAAAACAAGAATTTTATTCATAAAGTGTAAAGAGCTCTTACTACTCACTAATAAGAAAAACAACCTAGTTTATAAAAATGAGTGAAAGATTTTAATAGAAACTTCACTGAAGGAGCTAAACCAATAGAAACAAGCATATGAAAACATGCTCAACACACCAGTGATTAAGGAAATTCAGATTCAAACTGCGTGATGTACTCCCTGCTCACGAGGAATGGGCAACTTGAAAGTGTTGTTGGAAATGTGGAGTGAGTGGAGTTTTCATGGATTGCTATGAAGACGCAGAAGGGTGCAGAGCCTGGCAATCACTAGCAGGTTTTCGTAAAGCCACCTCACTCCTCGTGTTTCCTTGAGCTGAGTGCAGACGTATGTCCACATGCATCCTGCAGCTTTACCCGTAATATTCGGGGACTGGATCTAACTCAGATGACCGCAGCTGATGAATGGATAAACACGTGCTGCATCAGTAAACTCAGCGAAACACAAGGCAGAATGGGAAAGGAAGGAAGGGCACGCAACAACAGGGATACGGCCTGAAAACGCTATTCTGAGCAAGGGGGCCGGACACCGAGGACCACTCCCTGTGTGACCCATTTATGTGAGGCTTTCCTGGGCTTGGGGAAGGAACTGGCCAGAAAGGGGCAGGAGGGGACGGGGTGACAGACGTGCTCTGTGCCGCGGCTGTACCGCCGAGTCCGTAACCGTGAAGTTGCATTTGCCGAAAGGCTTCAGGGGCTGCACTAAAAATTGTTGAAGTTCCTTATACAGAAGTTACGCTCAGGAAAATGAATTTTTTAAACTGTGAACCATTTGTAAGAGTTTAGCTGAGTCCTGGGTTCTCCATCAGCCCTCCACCACTCACTTCCTTTGGGACATGCAACTCTTTCTGAGAAAAACCACAGACCACCTTTGGGCCCCAGGGCAAGTTCAATCTCGGCACTCCCACCCTGAGACCCCGCCGAGGTCGGAGAAGTGGTGTTCGACTTAGTTATCAGCTCCGAGATAGAGTAAATATATAAGTCTCTCCCTCTTCCCCATGTAGACGTATGTGTATGTGTGTGCACGTGCACGTGTATGTATGTTGTGTGTGTGCGTGTACGTCCATGCATGTGTGTGTTGTGTGCACGCATGTGCATGCGTGTATATGTGGACAGACACATACGTGCATGCACACACACGTGTGTGCATGCATGTGTATACATGTGTATATAGCTCACAGAACTGCAGAACAAACGCTGTCTGAGCCTGCCAGGTGCATGGAGGCCTGCCCATTGTCGGTCACCAGTCACCTGGTACTGGTGCAACCATTCCGGTAGCCCGTCGGGGAATATTTAGTGAGTGGCCATTACCCGCCTGGCCTCAAGGTCAAGTAAACGCCAGGTGCCCCCTGGGACCTACTCAGCTGTGTCAGCAGGAACTGCCAGTTTGCACTGATGGGACAGAGTCGGGCTGAGATGAAGGACTTTTTAGAGCCTCCTTGTGGGACCACAGGTTATTCCCAGAGAGCATGCGCTCTTCTTCAAGACAGGGAAGGAAGACCTCAGGGCGAATCAGAGATCACCAGGCTCCCTCCCTGTTTCAGCGGGTGGGGCGCTGTCTCCACCTCGATGGGCTAGGCGAGGCTGCCCGCAGCCTCGGGGGCTCACCTCCACCTGCAGGGCCACGGGAGCAGAGCTGGGGCCACAGAGGCTCACTCGCAGGCTTTTGGATCTAGAGGACTTTGCCTTCCCAGGTTTTTTGTTTTTTGTTTATTATTATTATCGTGTTCAGTTAGCTGGCATATAGTACGTCATCAGTTTCTGATGTAGTGTTCAGTGACTCATTAGCTGTATGTAACACCCAGTGCTCATCACCACACTTGCCCTCCTTAATGCCCATCCCCCAGTTACCCCACCCCCCAACTGCCCTCCCTTCTGTAACCCTCAGTTAGTTTCCCACCTTCCTAGGTTTGCACTTGCTTGGAACCTAGTGGCGCTCTCCCCCTTTGCCGTGGCAGTGTGTACCCCATGCCTGTCCCACCACTGTATTTTGGACACACATAATATGTTGGCTTCACAGGGTCACCTCTGTAGAGGAGTCGTCCTCAGGATGAATCTACCTTGAGTGTTACCCACGCTTGCTTACATGGAGTTCAGATGAGACTCAGGCTTCCGGCTGTTGGGCTGGAGTGAATGTGTTTGCAAGAAGGCTATGAACTTGGATGTTGTGAACTGGATGTTTGTGTCCCCCCAGATTCATATGTTGAAGCCCTAACTCCCAGTGGGACTGTATTTGGAGGCAGGGTCTTTGAGAGGTGCCTGGGCTTATATGAGGTCCTGAATATAAGACCCTCATGATAGCATTAGTGCCTACAAGAAGGGGAAGAAGAGGGTCTGCTTCTCTCCACATGTGCACATGGAAAGAAACCACTGTCTACCAGACAGGACAGAGCCGCACCAACAACCAAATCTGCCAGTACCTCAGTTATGGACACCCAGCCTCCAAACTGAGAGAGACTGAACCACCCAGTCTATTGTAGTTTGCAATGGTGGTCAGAGATGATGGAGACACAACCCAAATGCTTGCCAGCTGATGGATGGATGGATGGATGGATGGATGGATGGATGGATAGATGGATGGTTGGATGGATGAATGGATAGATGGTTGGATGAGTGGATGGAGGAGTGGATGAATGGATGGATGGATGGTTGGATGAATGGATGGATGGATGGATGGTTGGATGGATAGATGGAAGGATGGATGGATGGAAGGATGGTTGGATGGATAGATGGAAGGATGGATGGATGGAAGGATGGATGGAAGGATGGATGGATGGATGGATGGATGGATGGTTGGATGGGTAGATGGAAGGATGGATGGATGGAAGGATGGATGGATGGATGGAAGGAAGGATGGATGGATGGATAGATGGATGAGTGGATGGATGGATGGATAGATGGATGGATGGAAGGATGGATGGATAGATGGATGGATGGATGAATGGATGGATGAGTGAATGGATGGATGGAAGGATGGGAGGAAGGATGGATGGATGGATGGAATGAGGGCCCTCCACACAGTGGAGCATTCCTCAGCCATGTGAGGGGATGAAGCATTGACACACACCACAACAAGGACCAACCCTGAGAACCTTGTGCTTGGGAGAGAAGCGAGCTGCAGAAGGACCACATGTTGTATGAATCTCTTCACATAAAATGTACAGGATAGACAAATCCACAGAGAGAAACATTAGTGGTTCTTGGGATTGGTAGAGTGGATAGGAGAAAGGCCATGGGGTTTTCTTTAAGATGATGGAGATATTCTGGAACAAGACAGAGGTGGTGGTTTATACAGCACAGTGGATGTACTAACTGTCCTTGAATTGTTCACTTTAACATGGTTAATTTTATGCAGTATGAATTTCATCTCAAAAAATTATTTTAAAAAGTTTTAAATACATGGGTCAAAACTTGGATTTGCTGCCCATTAACTATGGTCTTTGGACATTATGACACCTGACTATGCTGGTACCTCTGCATATGGGATACTCTGGAGACTGCCCCACTTCCATGCACCCCTGCCTGAGCTCCCCCACCACCGTTGCCCCTGCCCCACCTCCCTACTTCCCTGCCTGAGCTCCCCCACCACCCCTGCCCTTCCCCACCTTCCCTGCCGCCTGCCTTAGCTCTTCTACCACCCCTGCCCCTGCCTTGTCTCCTTGCCCCCTGCTTGAGCTCCCCCTACCACTGATGGCCCTGCCCTGCCTTCCCTGCCCCTGCCTGAGCTCTTCTACCACCGCTGCCCCTGCCCTGCCTCCCTGCTTCCCTGCCTGAGCTCCCACACCACCCCTGCCCCTCCCTGCCTTTCCTGCCCCCTGCCTTAGCTCTTCTACCACCCCTGCCCCTGCCTTGTCTCCCCGCCCCCACTTGAGCTCCCCCTGCCACTGATGGCCCTGCCCCACCTCCCTGCTCTCCTGACTGAGCTCCCCCACCACCCCTGCCCCTGCCCCGCCTCCCCACCCCCTGCCTGAGCTCCTCTACCACTGAAGACCCCGCCCTGCCTCCCTGCTCCCCCTCCTCCCCTTCAGAGCCTGCTCTGCTCTGGCGCTCAGTTGAAGGTTAATGCAGGCTGGAGTGTGCTGTTTGGCAATGTCTGATGCTCTTGTGTACATGGTAACCCCTCGGGCAGCCTCCAAGCTGCAAAGCCCCTTAGATCTGCAGAGCTGTTCAGGGAGGTCTGGGAGAGAAGGGAAAACAGCTGCGCTCAATCTCAAAAAATATGTTTCTGTGAAAATCTAATACAAAGGAGAGGCTGGGCAAGTCAGGCTGGAGGGAGGCGGGAAGGCGAGGAGCTGGCTCAGGGCCTCCCTGCAGCCACAGGAAGATGGTGGCCAGACTGCTCCAGGCTTATACAACCTCCAGGCCTGGAGATCCCAGGCCACCTCTCCATCCAGCACTGAAGGTGGCTCAAACGTCACGCGAGTCAGCCACTGGGAGGGAATGACACATAATTAATCTTCAAGCCCAATCATTGACTCACCCCTCTGACCTTGAGGAAAATTCAAGATGCAGCCTCCGGATGTCAACCTTTAGACCGTTCTGAGCTAATCACCCAGGGCTGGTGGAATCATTAGCCTGTGGGACAAAGCTCTGCGTTAGAGTCTGTGAGGAGTGTCACCAAACACAGAAGGGAGAGCTGGCCTCGGAAATGGAGGGTCCGGACGAAGGATGCCTCACGGTCGGCCCCGCGCAGGCTGGTCTCCCTCTCGTGGGGCTCCCCGGGAGCGTCTGAGAACATCTGCTAAATGGAGGGATGTTTCAGAGCAGCTTAATTACACATGTCTTGTGTGTGTCCTAAAACACTGTTAGCAGAGTGCAATTAAAGGGAATTCAATTTAGATCAATTTGGCAAAACTTTACTGAGTGCCCACTCCAAATAAGGTTGTGAAAAGGCTGAGATGAACAGCTTATAAAGAAATGTATGTTCTTTTGAATTTCAAATGATTGGTTTGGTATTAGGAACAATAGAAATTCTGTTATCACTCATCCAAATAATCAGAACTAATTTAGGATTTGATGGCAAACAGTCAATTGGTGAGCGGGAAACCCGGAGAAATAATTAACCATGACAAGAAATGCAGTTACATTTAACTTGTGCCGTTTAAAAAAAAAAAAGTAAGCTTTATCTGGAAGGCTCAGTAATTCCAAAATGTCAGTTACCAATGGTGCTTTCCTGGGGCTCTGAGGAGCTCGGTTGCGCTAGAGCCCCTTCCCCAAAGGGAAGCCCAGCAGCCCCCAGGAGGGGCAGACGGCGTCCTGATGACTGACGGGGACCAAGGGACCACGATCGGCCTCCAGAGGAAGGGCCACCCGCAGTGAGACCGAGCTCATCATTCTCACCCACGCTCGTCTGAAATTTATTTTTTGAAAATAAGCTTGAATAAAACATGTTTCTTTGTCCATTTAGTTTTTAAGAACCAGGTATTTTCCTCCCAAAGGTGGTTAGTTAAGGTGCCGTGTTGACAGGTGAAGGGGAGGCCAGCCAGCCAGTGAGAGGGCGCTGTGCACGTGGGGGGACAGCTGGTGGGCACAGGCATGTGGCCTTTGGGGGCCGTGTCCAGCGCCATGTTCCAGGCAGCACCCGGACTCCTTGTGAAGGGTTGCCCCTCCCACCGTGGATGGTCCACCCAGGGCACCTGGCACCATCCCAGCCACTGGCCGGCTGCCGGTGCTGTCCCAGGACCGCACATGGTGACCTTGGGCACCCTTGGCTCCCGTCTCGGGGACTCCTAGGTCCCTCCCAGAGGAGCTGACCCCACGTGAGCAGGGCCATGATGTTCTTCTCATCTGCCTCAGTATCACCAGTGCTCAGAGCAGTGCTGACTCCTCGTAGGTACTCGACAGACAGGGTGAGGCCCTCCTGAGTCTGTCCCATCTCAGAACTACATTCTGCCCCCCACACCAAACCCTCCACACACCTGCACTCCAAATACACATTTTACTCCAGGAGATCCTGTCTAGGCGATCCCATCCAGCAGATCCTGCGCAGGAGATCCCATGCAGAAGATCCCATGCAGGAGATCCTGTCCAGCAAACCCCGTTCAGGAGATCTCGTCCAGGAGATCCTGTTCAGGAGGTCCTGTTTCTAACTTGAATTCCACAAGTTGTCTGAGTACCACTCAGTCCCCATCTCCATGATGACTACCTTAAGCATGAATATGTGCATGTAGATGTGTGTGTGCCCACAACTGTGTGTGCACAGGTGCCCGAGAGTGCACGAGCCTGTGTGCGTATGTGTGCACGAGCCTGTGTGCGTATGTGCGCACGAGCCTGTGTATGTGTGCACGAGCCTGTGTATGTGTGCACGAGCCTGTGTGCGCATGTGTGCACGAGCATGTTTAGGATTGTTAGCAGGGTGAACCACAGAAGTAGCAGGCTGAGCAGGGAAGGTGGGGGAGCAGCTGCGGGACCAACGGCCGGGCTTCTGAGGGCGTTGCCTGGTGTTGCCCCACGAGGGCACATGCCGCAGCATTTCTGCAGCCAGGCCCTCTTGGACCCACGGAGCCGCTGGCTCTGCCGCTCTCGATGCCCTGCTTGGGCTCCAGCAGCCCTCCCTGGGTTTTCCCCTGGGGCCCCTTGGTTGCTGACGCCTCGGCTTGTCCGCTGCCTCCCGTGCAGGCAGCCTCAGTGCTGGGCTCGGTGCTTGGCTGTGTGTCCTTGCAGGGCCTGAAAGGGGGCGCAGCCTGGGCCCCGACTCCACCCCCAGGATGCTCTGGAGCTCCGAGGCTCCCCTAGGGCTCTCTATGCATCTCATCTTGCCTGACTGATTCTGAAAGGGCACTTTTTCGAATTTATTTTGGGAATTATAAAACAAAAAACTAACTTAGGACAGAGAAGCTAAACCCCCAGGATGGAAGAAATTGGTGTGTTTCAAGATTCACAAACACAGACACCCCAAAGTACACACAGGTCTGGGAGATGAAAGTGCCTTTTCTGGGCCAACCACCTTCCCTCTGAATGAATGCAGGCCCAGGAATTGGAGCAACGGCAGATGGAGCCTGGGCCCTGATGGTTGGTGCCAAGGTCGGGGGCCAGAAGACCCCACGGGAGGCGGCACCCGAGGAAGGGGGGTCAGGCAAGCTGTCCTCTGAATGATGGCCCGGGCGAGCAAGGACGTGGCCGGTGTCGGCTCTCTGGGCGGGCGTTGGCTCACTGCCCACCGAGCCCTGAGAGCGGAGGCCCCATCAGAGCCCGAGCCCTGGACAAAAGCCTGTTGTAGGAGGAGAAACAGGACTGCTTTTCCTGGGGCAGACGCACAAGCATCAGCAGAGCCTTTGCTTGGCCATCAGACGCCCGCCTGGTCACCACAGGCACCGGGAGGGACACAGGCGAGAGAGGGACAGCTCACCTGCCCGGGGCCTGCCGGTGCCGCCAGCCTGATAATGGGGCGTGGTTGGGCTCAGAGTCAGGGCCAGAGACTAAAACTCAAAGACCTCCCCCTCCCGACAGCTGTGAGACCCCCGACGTGGAAGACAGCACTTCAGTCCACGCCCACCGCCCTGACCATTGCAGGACCCGGCAAGGAGACGCAGGGTCCAGGGGACTCGAAAGGAGCTCCCAAGTCCTGGGAAACAAGGCGCTTCCAGAGACGTGGGCCCTGGGGAGGCGTGTAATCTCAGCTTTCAAAGTCCTCCCAGGCCTCCTTCAGGAGAAGCTCTGTGAACTTCCCACTGGAAACCCGGGCTCTGTGTCGGCAGATCCGCTCTCAGCGGCCGAGGGAGGACGAGACCGCATCACGCCTGCCTCAGGTGTTGCTCCGAGGGCCCGGGATTGTGCAGAGAGCTGGCGCCCGGGGGCCCCGTGCGGTGCTTCTGCTCAGCGTGAGCCGTCAGGAAAACTGGCCTCCGGTTCCTCCTTCTCTCGGGCGTTTCCCGCAGAGGTGGTCTTGGCTTTCCCACCAGTGACTCTGGCCGACCCTCACACGTGGAGAAACTCAATGCGAATAGCTCCACCTGAGCAGTGGAGTCCCGCGGGACGGCAGGCGTCACTTCTGAGAGTCACCTACCAAGACCGCAGCTTTTGCAGGGGGCGTCCTCGGCCTCTGTGTCTCTGTCTGGTTGCGGGGACACTGGGGCGGTCTTGGACTGGCCCACATGGCGAGGAGCTGGGGCTCTGGCAGCCCTGAGTTAGCCCAGAAGTGGAGTTTGTTGCCGGTGGGAGCCCTCAGCGGCAGAAGAGTCTCCTGGGTGTTGGGAAGTGTCTGCTATTTTGATTGTAGTGATGGTCCCACGGGGGTAGACGTGGAGTGTGTGCGGTTTATTGCGCTTCAGGTACCCCCGAGGGGGCTGTCGGCTGGGGCGGCGGGATCAGCACAGAGAAGAGCACCGCTCAGCGTGGGTCTTCGCGTCCGCCGCAGGGACTCCACGGGCAGGAGAGGCGCAGGGCCCGAGGCGCAGCAGGATGCGTCTTCAGGGGGAGCACAGCTCTCCTCTCTGCCCGCGAGGGGCTGAGCACCGGGCTGGCAGGTTCCGTGTGCAGACGCCGGGCGGATCAGAAGCGGCCCGCGTGAAACGGCAGAGGCGGAACAGTGGGGCAGCGAGGTTTGCCTTTTGGAGGACAGAGGGAGCTGGATTCCCAGGCCGGACACCCAGCTGTCAGTGGACGGGCAGAGAGGATGCAGCAGGCAGCCTTCTGGGGCTCAGGCCGAGAGCTTGAGGACGGGGCAGTGAGGCCACGGCCAGCAGACTCCCCAGAGGAATGGGGGTGGCACCCCACACCTGCCTGGCTGTCCTCAGCGACTCTCAGTCCTAGAGAGAAAGAGTCCATGTCCCCTGGGCAGGCCTGGCGCGTGGGTCCTCGCCATGGACGGGCTGAGAGAGAGCAGACCACACGGCTGGGCTCAGTTTCTTCAGTCCCACCTTGACCTCTTCTGCATCTGGCTGCGTACAATCCCGATGCACAGAGGCTCTGTCCCCAGGCTTCCCTGTTACGGGGCCTGTTGTCTCTGCTCACGTCTGCCTCACTGTGGTTCGGTGACCCCCTGGGGACCCAGCACAGGACATCGGGAGTTCTACTATAGCTTGTAGGAGCCGTTTCCATCAATATCGAAAATGTCTGGTGTCGAGGTAGAACCTCTTCCACCTGGAAATCCGTTTTGCTACCCTTTCAGAGTGTGTGGAATATGGCGTTTATTGTGACTACCGTTTATCACTGATGCACAACTGAGGGCTTGAACCCAGCTGCACGGGGATACAAATGTGGAAACACAGAGCGGTGTCCAGCTTCTGAAATAAAATCACTATTCACTTAGAAAAAAAGTTTAGTCACAATTAAAAGCCTGTTTCTGAAAATCTTTGGCTTCTCAGATTGTCTGAGAAGGAAGCGGGTCTCTCAGAGAGACTCTGACTCCCGTCCAGTCGGCCTCACCCTGAGAACCCCTGCCCTCTGGGACCGCCGGGCCGACCCTCCCCCGACCTCGCCATCCATTCTGCAACCTTGACATCCCCACCAACACTTTCCCACCCTGGTTGGTGTCGAGGCCCTTGCTGTCGGGCATGACCACGGAGCTTGACTCGGGAAGGGGAGGGTCAGTGGTGGGGAGGCCTGCGTGGCAGACGTCACGCCTGAGCAGGCGTGAGGGTGGGTGGAAGTCTTTGCACAAGCAGGAGGCGGCCAGCAGAAGGGACGCAAGGACTCTGCAAGTCACTGGCGGGCTCGCTCAGGAAGGAGGCCTTGCGCACCCCGAGGTCAACACCATGTGGGGGACCCGAGTCTGCTCTGTTTTTGCTGACAGTGGAGAAGAGGAGATTGTTGGATCCACCAGACAGGTTTGAAGTCAGCGTCTGTGAGACACGTGCTTGTGCGCCGAACACATCTCTGCTCAGCTGCCCACAACAGATCCGACCCCTTTGCCTTTATTCTCCAGCCCCAGGGAAATTCTCTCCACAGATCCCATCGTCCTGCTAATAATCAGCGGGAAGGAGACACCGTGGCAGCCTTGCTCCGATGGACTAACTCAGGGCCCCTGGCATAGGGCGTGCTCCCGGGCTGGTGGACGACGCACTCCTCCGCCCTTGATAGGCCTTTCTCGGCTTGCGTCTCCCGATCTCTCCTCCTTCGGCTCCCAGTTTCCTCCCCGCCCTCTCTCGGGGTTTGCTCTACGCGCCCTGAAGGCAGGCTGCGCGGGGCTGGCGGTGTTGATCCGCTGGGCGCTGAGGAGCCCAGGAAAGCGGGTGGGGTGGCGAGTGGGCATCTGTGTAGAGGACAAGGGAGACCCTTGGGCACAGCCGCTCCGGCACCGCCCGCCACACATCCTTGGGGACGACGTCTGGAAAGGACCCTTAGGAGTGCCCTTTGTGAATCGGGCTGATGGTCCTGAGTCACCCACTTTCCACGCGGGAAGGTGAGCACGGCAGGGGCAAGACCGTGGCGGCGCTGGGCTGTCAGGCCGCCTTGCTGTGCCGGCTGGCCGGCGGGTCTGCTGCTCTGCTCTCACACGATGAGCCCTCGGCCCCCGAGGAACCACAGCCCGGCCAAATTCGGGCGAGCTGGCCTCTCGGCACGGACGGCCGACGGGCTGGTCTGTACGCGGCTGTTGGGCGCAGGCGGGGCTACGTGCTGCTGGGGAGAGTGGTCTCCCCTAGACCTGGACACCGCCCCCCGCCCACGCCCCAGACCCCAGCGGCGTTTCTGGATGTTTCTGTCAGGCTGAATGAGAAGCCCTGGGCTGTGAAAGACGGAAGCCCGCTCCCTGACTGACCAGGCCACGTCGGCATCCCCAGGGCCTGCCTGCGGAGAGGACAGCCCGCTTTGTGCCGCCGCGGCCAGCGTCCACTGCCAGACCCCTGAGACAGCGGCCCAGACGCGGAGGCGAAGCCCTGTCCTGGGGGACGCGGTGAAGCCACCTTCCCTCCAGCGGCTCCTGGGCCTGGGCGTGGCAGGGCTGGCCTCGGACTTCCGCAAGCCTCTGCTTGGCGCAGCTCCACAAGCCGCCTGGGTTTCTCTTGTTCTTGACGCTTTGGTCCTGTGCCCACATTGTTTCGTTTGTTTGGTTTGGTTTGGTTTTTTAAAGATTTTATTTATTTATTTGGCAGAGAGAGCGAGCACAAGTCGGAGAAGTGGGAGAGGGAGAAGCAGGCTTCCCGCTGAGCAGGGAGCCTGACACGGGGCTCGATCCCAGGACCCTGGATCATGACCTGAGCCGAAGGCAGACGCTTCACCAACGGAGCCACCCAGGCGCCTCTCCTGCATCCAAGTTTAAGAACAAATCTTGAGATTTTCAGAGAACTGTGATTGCCATGCTTGATCCCAGAACAGTCCTACCCCAGCTTCGCCCAGCATCCGGCCCGATATGTGGTTTCTCTCCCAGCAGAGCGCTGCCCTGGGGGGACACGGTGTCCCCTCTAACTGTGAAGTCCTGCCGTCCAGGGCTGTGTGCCCAGTCCTCCGGGAAGCTGTAGTGTGTGGTTAGCGGCCTGCTCGGGCCCTGGACCCCACACTCCGTCCTGCATCCAGAGGCTAGGAAGGACTCCCCGTGAGCCTCCCTCTGACCAGGGGCTGGTTAACGGGCGCCAGCATGATGCCCCTCCGGTGGAAGCCTTTGCCCAGTCGGGACATGAGCTGCCGTCTGTCTGAGCGGCAGGTGGGGGACAGATGGGGGAGGCTATTCGGGGAAGTGGAAGGCAGCGAAGGCTCTGAGTCAGCTCTCAGGCCCAGCTAAGAACAGTGCAGGGAGCTGTGCGCCTTCCCATGTCCCCAGCTTTTCCATGGCCCACCTGCTCCCAGGAAGGGGCCAGGTTACTTGTGGGAGGGAAAGCGGGTGGGCCTGGGGTCGGCAGGGTGGAGGCCACGGACGCCCCACTGCATGCTGGGAGAGCTAGGAGAAGTCTCAGGACAAGCTGTTGGGGCCTCTGTCCCCTCCCGAGAGCCCCTCTGCCTCGGGACCCGCAGTGCTCGTGATCGGGGTGGGGGGCTGTTTACAGATCCGCCCTGTTACCGTCATTAGGCTTTCCCACTGGCCTCAGTTTTGACTCCTGGACTGGGTCATCATTTCTTTCCACCTGTTTTGATTTTTCTTCCTCAAATGTGTTGACGGTATTGTGCCTGGAGAATGACGATCGCATCATGGAGAAGTCACTCATAAAAACACAATGTGACGTCTGCTGGTGTGCGCTGGGGGGGGGGCTACCCCTCAGGCCCAGAACAGCCCTGCGGGCGGAGGCCCCCTTGGGTTCAGCCGCTGTCTTGCGGGTGGCGTCCTCTGTGTCCCACGAGCCCCGGGCCCTCAGGGCCTCCGCTGTGTCCGCCGGGGCTCAGCTCTCCTGGGGTGGCAGCTCTCAGGCGTCTGTCACCTGCCCTGCCCTGACACCCACCGCTGGGGGCTGTGTCCTCAGTCCTAGACATTCTGCTAAACAACGGACCCTCCCTCTCATTCACCCCTCAGCGCCCCGTGCCGTGAGGTTGGTGCGACCCAGGTTACGCGTGAGCACCCGGGCCGTGGGGCCCGGTGTCCTGTCCCCAAAGGGCGGTGATGCTGCGTGCCGGACCCGCTCCCAGAGCCTGAGTGACTGCAAACGGGCTGTTGTTGTCATCCGCTAGTCTTTGCCATGTCACCGGCTTTACGTTTGACAGAGAACTAGACAGTGGCCATCTACAGGGAGGTCAGCTCGGCCCCTGCGTGGACGCCAGCAGCTGAGGGCTGTCTCTCCACCTGGGCCTTGGCTTTCTACCTTGAAAGAAAAAAGGTATTTTAAGAAGAAGAAGACATGAATCTGCAGTGTCTTTCCCTTCTCGAAAGTCATAGATGGTTTTAGTTATGAGGCAATGAGAAAATGCACTTTGGAGAAGAGACAGACATGAAACCCTCGTGCCTCCTGGGGATAGCCCCAGATGAGCCCTCGTGGGGCCTTGCAGATGGGCCTGCTGTCGGGATGCTGGTGTCAGGGAGGGACAGCCAGGAGGGTGACGGGAGGTGGCCACTCACACTGGCTCTGCAGAGCTGACACCTCCGGGGGGTGGCCCAGGCATCTAGGTCCTCCAGCTGGGCCGGGACAGCGAGTACCTGGATGCAGGCCATGTGGGTGGGCCGGCAGGGCCGGCGTTCCAGGAAGCCAGGCAACCAGGTGGCCAGACAAAGGACACAGGTGCCTGGGCACCACCCATGTGCATGCCCACGTGACAAGCCTGACTTAGGACCGGTGAGTGCATGCCCGTGCCAGGCAGCTCGGCGTCCACGCACTGCCAGGAACTCCCCGTACCCAGAACCACCTAGACCCGCGTCCTCCCTATGTTGGCACCCAATTGTCCCTGAGCCAACATGCAGCTAACAGAGGATCATGCCATTCCACACACAGGGAGCTGGGGCCGAGATACCTCTCACTCATAGGGCGACTGGGGGAGGCTGGGGTCCGAGCTCAGTGCGATGTGTGACGTGGCTGTGTTCCATGTGACTGTGCACGGTGGCGAGTCCTGTGTGGCTGTGCAGAGCAGGTGTGGCCCGTGGGACTCTGCAGGTTTGTGCTCTGCTCTACCGTGATGTGCTCAGAGCGGATTTGTAATTGGCCTTCTCACCTCTCCCCTGCGTCTTGCTGTTTTCCTGCCACAGCCCCCGTCCTCTTGGGGAGAGGGACGCCCACAACCACAGTACACAGCTGGAGCGTAGGACGGAGACATGTCCACCTGGGGTCCTACCCCTGGGATGAGGCTAAAACAACTGAATTGTGTCCATTCACTTTGCCCAGCTCCCGGCTGCACCTGCGTTCCTCGAGCGTGTTTGCCAATTTGGGCCGCTGGTCCCTGGTGGAATCTGAGATGCTCTGATTGGTACCTGAAGTGTGTCTCACCGATTCACAGCTCGGAGTAGACTGTCTGAATCTCACCATGAGAATGCGTTTCCCGCTCTCCTTGCGGCCGGCTAGGTGAGGAAGAAGTCTGTTAATCCTGTGGAGTCGTGATCCCTTCCCGGTACTCTGACTGAGAGTGGTGTTCTACGGCCTCAGCGCTTCTTGCAGCCTCCCATGTCCTGCTAGTAACTGAGAGTTGTTTTATTCTTATAGTTATATTCTGTCTGTGGAAAGAGGGACTTTTGTTGTAATGATATAAGATCCATTCTTAACGTACATTCGAGTAAAATCTGTGCAGTGACGAGGTAAAAGTACTGAACACGTGCCAGCGGGGGGTGATGGCGCCGCTGGTGGGTCAGTGCGGGAACGCAGGTGCCCGGGGGCAGCCCTGTGCTGGTGGGTGCGGCCGCTGCCCGGGCCGCCACTGCACAATGCTTCCTCTACGTCCCTCTACGTCCCTGAGAATGTGTGGAGCCTCGGCGGGCACTGGTCCTTCCGTCACTCCCCGTGCGGCGAGGCTCCGACGGCCTCGGGCAGGCATGGGGCACTGGGTTCGAAGCCGGGGAGCGGAGGACCATGGGCTCTGTCTGAACACAGTGCCAGAGATGCAGAGATAACTTACTCCTGGCCGAAAACCAGCCAACACAAACGTGCTCGTGGGGAACGCGGTGGACAGCGGAGTGGACCGTGTGCCTGTGGGGCCTCCGGGGGCCTCCAGCTTCTGGTCGAATGCCCACCCGTGGACGGCTCTCAGGGAGGACACGTGAGGTGGCCAGAGCAGGAAGGGGCAGCCTCCCGCGTCCCGTGCCTGCCCACGAGCCCCGACGGTGGCCGCACATCCCCGACCTGCCGGCATGCTGCCTCTCTGCCCGGCGCGATGCCCCCAGCAGCGTGGTTGGCGTGGACTCCAGGTATTTCTGACAGAGGCTTGTCCCCTGTGGTGCCGCCTCTGAGGGCAAACCTCCTCTCCACCTGAGCCGGGAGCACCGGGCGCTTCGGGGCCAGGGGAGCACAGAGCTGGCTCCCAGGGCGTGGGAGGTAAACACGCAGCATCTGGATTTGCACCCGTGCACACGCATGAGTGCGTGCATGCACACACACAGAGGAGGGGACCGGGAATGACACGTGTCTGTCTGTCTGTCCGTCTACACACACCCACGCCAAGTTGCAGTGAAATGCAGACATCCAGCTCGTGTTGGAGCATCTTCTCATCAGCCAGCTTTTCTGGGTGGGTTTGGTCTACAGCCTGCAGGGGGCACGTAACTCCCTTTCCTGGGCCCTGGGTCTTCTTGCAGACACTGAATCATGTTGCAGGCTCTTGCTTTCCTGCGCCCACCCCTTCACTTCACCTGGTTATGCAGCAAAGCATTTTCAGCTAAAAAAGATTGGTTGGGTTGTGCCAGGAAGCCAACACGCCTTCCCTCGTGTGTCCTGCAGGGGATCCTGGTGTTCCTTGAGGAGAATCAGAGGCTCCAGACAAAGACTCTCACAGGCTCCCAGGGCTGCTGAGCTGCAAAGCATGGGCCCACAGGGCTTCTGTACCCACGTGGCTTTTCCATTTTCTCCACAGATGAGCACTCAGTCCCCTTGTCTGGGGGGAAAGCGGGCTCTGATTGAGGCCCTGCAGGACAGTAAAGGGCCCCAACACCCACACAGGTCCTTCACGTCCCACACGCCAGGCAGGATGGGTGTCCCGGGCCATCCTGAGTGGACAGAAACGCCCCTGAGGGGCTTAGCTCTGCCCCTACTTGTCCCAGTGCTGGCTGTGGGGTCTGAGCTGTTCAAGGACCCCGAGTGAGGTCGGGGGAAACACTGCTCCCTCCAAAGAGAAAGTCAGTGAGCAAACCTTCTGCCCCAGGGCCGACCCCGGCAAAACCACCAGCCCTTCGGGTCCCAAGGATCCAGTTTGGAATTTGATATTCAACGTGAAATTTTACATGTCTTTACCTTTCTTTCGCCTTTCCTTTTGGAAAAAAGCAGGTCTAGGAAGAAGAGAGCTATGGGATTTAAGAGAAACCCCGACTGGAGAGAAAGCAGCTCAGCAGAAGGCTGGCCAGCCAGGTCCTTCTCACAGAGGCCCCCCAGGGCCCTGGGACCGTGGGGAGTGGCCGTCTGCATGCAGGAGCCTCGGTGACGAAGGTGCCAGGCGGTCCTGCAGGGCCGAATGAACCTGAGATCACGGGCTGTCAGGTGCGTCCCAGAAAGGGCGGCCACTGTGCCCTCCGTGCCTCGGTTTCTCCCTCTGTGAAGTCGGGGCACGGGGCTCCCCATGGCCCACTAGGGCCGTATCAGTGAAAACAGGCCTCCTTCCACCTAGCACTCTCCTCTTACCGCTAGGGTACTCCCGTGAGGCTGCAAACTCGTGACACCTCGGGAGCAAGTGCAGGACCCCCACTGCCCTGGTGGTGCTCAGAGTGCTGGGGATGAAGGAGGAAAGTGAACCAGGAGGAGTGCACGCTTCCCGAGCTCCCAGTGGCAGCCGCACACGGTGTCTGCACACGGGACCGATTGATGCCAAGGCGGTGTGCCGGGAGCTCTGGCAGGCGGGTTGGAGAGATGCTGGAGCTTTGGGACGGCTCGCACTTGAAGCACAAGCAACGGAAGTGGGTCTAGGCCTCCAGTGTGGCTGGTGGCAGGTGCGCCGGCCCAAGTCTGACGTCCCACGGCTCTGCTGTTTGGCGAGGCTGGGGCAGGACACCCCACGGTCCAGCTGCCAGTCCAGGGCCACCCGCCCAGGTGGGGGCTCTTTATGTGGGGTCGTTGGGAGCAGACCCTGTGTTCTCAGCAAGGAGGGGTCTTCTGAGAAGCTGCAGCCCCACCATGGAGGCCTGGTCTCCTCCCACTGAGCCCCTGAAAGTGTCTCGATGCTCAGATGCCTATCAGATGTGACTTTAATGCCTTACAAAAGCAGGCACTCAACAAACATTTGCTCAGGGAATGATTGCAGGGTCTCTGGTGTTCATTGAAGTTGATGACAGCACAGAAAAAACACTCAAATATCAGCATGAGGAAATCATAATTAAGATGTAAAGTAGCTTCCCTTTCAAAACCTTCCTTGATTTGTCCCACTCCTATTAAAGGACTAATTCATTTCTACTTATTAAAAGAGAGATAGCAAGTACTTTGGGTAACGAATGGAAATTTAAATTTGCAAAGAATCAGTGGAGGTTCTTGCTGAAGTCATGTTTTATTCTAACTGCTGCTGGATCTTTGGGAAAAACCGAAAGCACGAAATCGTGTGACCTTTCCTCTAAGGCTGCACTGAAGTCCTGGGAAAGCAGGCCGGGGCAAGCCTGGGGCGGCACCCAGAAAGCCCACCTGGGGCCTGGGCAGGAGGAGGCTCCAGGAGCGAGGGCCGGCCTCCCGCGTGGGGCTGGCCCTGTTGTTCATCCCGTCTTGACGTGTCAGAACAAGGTTTCCGGCTACCTTTACTCACAAAGAATGACAGACACGCTTTCCAGGTTGAAGGTGGTTTGCATGGTCCCCCCCTGCTGTCACCTGCGGCTCCAGGAAAGGCAGCAGGCACGTCCAGACCTCAGCTCCGACCGCCACGGGGTTGCTGGAGTGAAGGGCTCTGAGACCCCCAGCGGCACCTGCACCCGGGTCCCCACGGCGCCTGATGTGGCCTGTGCCACGGCTGCCCCAGAGGCTGCGTCCCCCGGGGCCGCTCTCCCCGCGCGGCAGGACCTCTCCTCTCCACCACGTGTGCCGGGGAGTGGACGCGCCCTCCTCACACCACGCGCAGAGCTAGACCCAAGGTGTCTCGAAGGCTAACTGCACGACGGCCAAACTCACCCGAAGATAATGGGAAAGAGTGGTTTGTTCCGAGGCCGATGTGGGAGCTGGGGGAGGGCAGCCTGTGTTCCGAGGCCTCCCTGGGTCACAGCGGGACCAGGAGACACCTGAGGGGCTCCCACCGCACCACATGGGACGATTAGACACCAATGGGGCAGGGACCACAGTGGATAAAACACAATGAATACCCTGAAATCTGTGAGTTCACAAAAACACGGAAAACAGAATCGGTGGCTTCTGACCATTGCTGTTTGATATTCTGAACAAATCAACACTTACAAAGCACCGTTAGTAAATACAATAATATAACCAATGCAAATAAATGATTATGAAACTAATAAATATGTTATAAGAGCCTTCCTTTGTAGGCAGTATCTCCTCCAAAGGAATTCTTAAAAATCTTCAAGAAACAAGTACATAATTGGTTATTCTTGGAAGATGCCAGTGAACCAAGTCATTTAAAATTTTTAACAGATAAATAAAGGGAAAGAACCAAACGTTAATCTTGTCTTTCTTAGGGAGAAGTTTCTCTTTAAACTAACAGCTCAGTGGGGGCCATGGAATCAGAAAACCGACATTTGCAATCTCTGATCGATGAACAGATGAAGGTGGTGTGGTCGGGGGGCTGACTGCACCCAGAGAAAGGCAGACAGACGGAAGCACGGACAGAGGGCGTGTGGACAGGGAAGCGGTGGGGCGGGCGGCCCCGGGCACAGGACGGCAGACTGAAGGGCTCTCAGTGCCACACAGACCGCACGCCTTCTCCTAAGAGGGGACGTGAAGTAGTCACAGGCAACATTTTAGGCTTGATCATGGTAGGATGGTTATTTCTTTTAAAGAGCCCTTTCTTTTGTAAATATGTATGGAATTATTTATGGAAGAAATTTTGAGACCGGCCTCAACGTAATATTTGAGGCGAGGATAGCGGAGGGTCTCCCGTTCCGCTGGGTCTGCTCCGTACGCATTCTCGGCTGCGTCCTCAGTCGCATCGTGCGAGGTTCTGCCTCGTTCTCAGTCCCGCTGCCTGAACTGATGGTTGCTGAAGCCAGCGACGGGCTCACTGCCCTGTTTTTATACCTGGGGGGGTCGGGTAAAAACGCTTCCTAAGCTGTACACAAAACTCCGAGGCCATGGTCAGACCCGACATCACGATAAACGTACATCCAAACAGTGGGAACGACTAACCAGCTTGCCCACCGACAGGATCTTCCATGAGGGACGAGGGGATGGCGGCCAGGAGGAAGCGCTCGCGGTGGCAAAGGTGCCCTGATCACACGGACCCCACGGAACAGAACACGTCGCAGCTGGGAGAGCGTGTCAGCAGTCATCTCCCAAGGAACACAATCCCCACAGCCCACCTCGCGGGTCTGGGACGCCAGGTTAGAAGCGCAGGACATGACACTGGACCCACTGGGTCGGCAAACGGCAGAAGGATTTGGTAACACTGGCGGTGGGGCAGACGGGCGGGGTCCCGCGGGAGGAGGCGCCCGCTCGGACTGAGAGACTCCGCTTCTAAAACCACTTCCCCACCGACAAGAGGCCCCGTGTGTGAGCTGTGCCCCTCTGGCTACCGTCCGCGGGGGTTTTGCGCCGAGTCCACTCGGCTGAGCTGTTTGTGAGAATGCTCTTTCCTGCCTCATCCTGACCTGGATGCCTGGCGCAGGGGTGAGGCTGCCGTGTTGCTGGCAGCTCCCCTCCTGGGTGGGCGCTGGGTCTCCGGGCCTCGGGCTGGCATCCTGCCTCCCAGAGCCCTTCCCCGGGCCCCGAGACACCGGGCTGTCCTCACTCTCCCCGCTGCCTCGTTTCCTGCAAACGCTGTCCTGTGGACTCTTCCGGAAACCTCCGCACACATCCCAGTGCTGACGACCGGTCCCTTGGTCCACATGCCCCCGCAATTCTGCGTTTCCTGCTGACCGCGACACACACCACCTCAGAACGAATTCCAGAATATCCAGCCAAGACCCAGGCTTCGCTGGGGCTGCAGAGCAGGGGTCAGTGAGAAGAGAAAGCCGAGAGGGCCCCACACTCACTGCTCCCACCCCGGGCGTGTGGGGCTGGGGTGACCAGCTGGACCTGCCCTGACCGCCCTTCTTAGGGGTCTCGACATGGATGGGGTTTTCTGGGAAGGGTCCTGTCCAGCACCTGGGGACACTTGGGGCCCCAGAAAGGTTCAACTCCTGCTGGGACCCGGGGCCACGTGTCCTTAGACGCAGCCCCCACCCCGATGCGCCCCCATGGTCCCTCCACGACTTCCCTCTCTCTCCACGGTGTGTGGGGGAAGATTTTCTTTGCAGCATTGTTTATAATGGGAAAAAGATGGAAACGATACAAAATCCACGAATAGAGAGGTAGACTGTGGTGCAGAGCATGGAATGTTCTGAGAGATCCACGTCCTTATGCTCGGGCTGCGTCCCACTAACTCCCGCGATCACAGAGTGTGATGGGGCTTCTCCCTGACGGGCCGAGGTTGCTCCTTGCCCGGAGCGCCTTTCCTGAGGGGCACACGCGGACCCTACCTGGGCCAGACGCTCACCCGTGATCTTGCCTGGTCACCTGCAGCTTAGCATGAGACACCTATTTTGTAAGTCTGAATTCCTGGCCAGCTTAAAACCTTGGGCCACTTGAGATAAAAATCTGGATCTCTTGCTTGAAAAGCTTTGCAGCTTTGGGAGCACACCAGCGCCCGAGGACAGGCCTCTCTGTGACTGAGGTCCCCTCAGATGGGCTCAGCCTCGCACGCCGGCACGCTCACGCACAGGGGCTGGGCTGGGAGCGCCCGCGTCCAGAGCACTCCCTGCACCCCGCCGGCCAGCCGACCAGCCAGAGGCAGCGTCCCCTCGTCCCCTCGTCCCCTCGGGAGAAGGGCAGAGCCCGCTGCAGCTCCTGCCCGGTTTCCCGAGGTGCTCAGTGGGACAGAGACGTCGGGGCATTTCCAGGCTCCCCGGCCGGGGGCTGCTTCTTTCTGTGCCTCTCAGTGTGAGGGCGGGTGCATCGCCGGTGGGTGGCATCTTCCCTCTTCTCTGGATACGCGGGCTGCCCTCCCGCTCCAGGCCTGCAGGCCTCCAGCAGGACGAGGACACATCCCCAGGGCAGCACGGAGGCTGAGCCACCAGGCAGACCTTCTCCACCCCAGTCTGCATCGTCTTGGAGCCGGGACAGCCCAGCCTTACTCCGCCCCAGGAGACACAGAGGACATGCCAGGCATTTGAAGTGAGTGGCGGGCGGGGGGACGGGCAGGGGCGACAGCTGGTGAGTTGTGGCCACCTCTGTGGAAGCCATCAGCCCGGAGGAGGGAGGTAAATCAGGATCCCTGAGGTCAGACGCCGGTGCGTCCGGGAAGGCCAGCAAACGCCCATGTGTCCTCGTCACTCAAAGGGCCCTGGCCCCTGGAGGCAGCGGGGGACACAGCGACTGACCGCCTGGGAACACGAAACCCGCAGGAAGCCGCCGCAAGTGCTTGGCGGAGTCCAGGGGGATTTAGATCAAAGGCCTGCAGCTGGACGCCGGGGGCGGGGGCGAGCATGCAGCAGCTGAGCGGGGCTCAGCCCAGGGTGTGCCTCGGGAGGCCGCCCCACGGCCTCTTCCCCCCACGCCCGTTCTGCTGGGGGGTCCCTAGCGTGTGGCATGTGGGGCTCATTTCCCCATGCAGGGAACCTGAGCTGTTAGGCCCACATCCAGGCGTCTCCTGGACGCCCAGCCAGCCCCACAGCAAAGAGCTTGTTCCTGGGGCATCATCACAGCTTGAAAGGGCGACACTCCCCTTGTGGGGTGACTATGAGGAAAGGGAACCCCAGGCCCCTTTTAGGGGGTGGCAGGAGTCGCTCCAGGCCTCAGACACCAGGGCGGTGTGGGGCAAGGGGCTCCGAGAACTCTGGCTGGTGCCTGGGAAGGAGCATCAGGGAGGAAGGACATAAGTCACTTCCTTTGAGACTCAATTCTGGACTCTGTGAAATCGGCTAATCGGGAAGTATCCAGTGACCGCCTGTGTCGTCCCGGGAGCAGAGAGCCAGGCCTGGGGCTGTGTGAGGGCAGGGGTCCCAGGGCAAGGGACCCCGGCCAGCTGAGGTCTCGTGTTAGCGCTAGCCTAGAAAGCAGGGATGCTGTCTGGGACGAGGCTATGAATCTGGCCAGGCCCCCGTGACTGTACGGAGGAGCTTGGGGGCTGTAGCAGGGATTACACAAGGTCCCGTGTCCAGGCCTCAGGGGCACCGGGAAGCAGGGGCTGAGGGCTCCTCCTTGGAGGGCTGCCAGTCTGCTGGAGGCCACACCTAGGCCACAGTGATGGTGGCGTTCCTGAGCCACGCCGTGCAGGGTGCTCTGGGACCAAGGCATCCTGCCTGCCTGGACAGGGGCCATTGGAGGCTGGGTGGGAAGGACGAGGGCATCTGTTGGATGGAGGACATGGGGAGAGGCTCCAGGCAGGGGTCCCTCTGCTCAGGAGACATGGGGTCTCGGGATGAGCGTGGAAGGCTGGGCTCAGGGAAGTTCCCCAGGAGCCTCCACTGCTGGTTTAGATGCTAGGACACAGCCAGGGGTTACTGCCTGGGGCCTGGTCCGGACGGTAAAGTTGGAAACAAGGAGGATTTCCAGCTGCGCACCCAGACCCCACCGGAGGGCCGAGCTGGTTGGCTCTCGGCAGACCTGACAACATCAGGACGGCTCTGGGCAGACCTCGGGAGGACCCGGCTGCCCTATCCACGTCCCACCTGAGACCTGACCAACAGTCCAGAACTTGACCGTCTATCAGGACTGAGTGTGCAGGGTCTAAGCTCACGCCTGTGGATAGCCACCTTCCTTGGAAGTAATTGCTGAGCTGATCTAACCCCAAAGGAAGTCCCCAAAGCAAGTGTCCTCCTACCCCACCCCCCTGAAGCAGGGAACGATGGTAGGCCGTCAAAGACAGACACCAAAACACTGAAATTTCCCCGTGGTTATGTGGATGTGCAGTCCAGGTGGACGGATTGCGTGCTGAGCGGACAATCTGTGTGTTCCCGACAAGAAGCCACCAGAGCTCAGCTTTCTAGGCCCAGAGGCCCCTCCCTGTGGTCTGGTCCCTGCTGGTGTCCACTGAACCCTGGGCCGAGCCTCAGTTTACCCACTTGCTGGGTCGTGCAAGGTGTCCTCAGCCTTCCCGAGAGCAGGAGTCATGTGTCCACTGGATGGGGACTTGTCACTTCTGGCACCTCCTTTCCTTTTTACTTCTTCCTAGAGCCCACCTTGATGGGTGTCTGGCGGGATGGAGGGCGTGGGCTCAGAGGCACCCACCTGGCGGCTCTGAAATCTGAATCTTCAAACTCTGTGTTACTGTTTCCATTATTATCCTGGGTCCCGTGGGCCTTCCCTCCCCAGTGGACGTGGCCGCTGCCCCCCCACCGAGGCCCCTGCGGTGCAGGCACTCAGGTCTCGCCCTGCAGGCCTGGGCAGTGGTCCCGGCTGCCCCGAGCACAGCTGGTGCCCAGGCCGGGGCGGGGGTCAGTCCGAGAATGGCTGCTTCTGCCGGTGGACCTCAGGCAGGCTGCCACCCGCATCCCCATCTGAGCGGAACCAGATGCCCCCCTTCAGATTGCCGTGCCACAGAGACTGGGGGCGTCAGGTGATGTCTCCCCCTGAGGCCGGGAGGCCAGCTGGTGTGCAAATCCAGAAAGACCCCCCAGACCTCGGCAGCCACGGGGGCCCCTCCACCACAGCTGCACCGCAGTGTTTGTGAGACGCCACCGCGCTCTCCTGTCCCGTTTATTTCCAGAAGCCACACGTGCAGCGGCTTCTCTGGTGTCCACCTTCCCCGAGAGGCACGTGGCCAAGCGGGTGCTGGACTCAGAGCCACACTCCGTTGTGGGAGCTCAGCCTGCACTGCAGGAGGGCTCTGCCTCCCAGGCTGGGAGGTCACTAGGGGCAGCTCTAGGAGGGGCGCAATTTCCACAAGTATTTCCTGACCTTTGTCCCATTTGAATCCAAAGAGAGAGAAGCGCCCTTCGGTTTACCATGATTCAGAGAAAGAAACGCCTCAGCCCTACTCAGGCCCAGCTCCCTGGCTGCGCCCTTCCCAGGACCGGGGTCCCTCTGAAGTGGTGGGAGGGTTGGGGGCGCAGCCCACCTAAACCTGTCTCTGTGAGGCGAGCTTGCTGCAGAGCCCGTGGCCCCGGCTGTCCGGCTCTCTCACGGGCGGCTCAGCGGCACCTTCCCAGGAGACACAGTCAGGCCAGGTGCGGCCGTGGGCGGCCTGTCCTCGCCCCCGGCCCCTCAGCCGTGCAGACCAGCTGCGTGCAGAGAGCACATCCCGTGCCTCACGCCGGTGGCACCCACGCCTGCCTTCCCGTGGGCACCTGCCCAAGCGCCCCGGTGCTGCCGCTCCCTCCTCCCGCCGGGAGCCGTCCCCCTCCCCCCAGCATCCACAACCCTACGGGCGCCGCCCGAAGGACTCAGCCAGCCTGGGGCCCCCGGCCGGCACCCTCCAGCCTCCGGAGGGAGTTCAGATCCTGTTGCCCTACTGCGCAATGCTGAAGGCATCTCCTCTCGCAGAGCTGACACCGGGTGTCCACACCATGGTGTCTGTTCACGCATGTGTGCAAGGGGCACTGCGCGTGATTTCCGTGCTGGGCAAGTGAGACACGCCAGCAGCGCAGTCCCTGCCCTCACGCGCCGGAAGTGCCGTCTCGATGCCCCGCAGCATGACAGCCAGCGCGGCCCTCGCATGACGGCCCACGGACTGCGCGCTGGAACCAAATACCCCAGTCAGAGGCGCGGGCTCCGAGGACGGCCTCCCCGGTCCAGAACCCTCCAGTCGGCATGGGGCCCCGTGCAGGAGGCAGGTGGAGAGGGCTCTGGTCTGCTCTCCCCCGAACACGTCACCCTTACGGGGGAGGATTTCGGACTCCGATTGACAGTTCTGGAAAGACAGCGGGATTTGGGAGCCACTCTCAGGTCACTGGCGACACCGTTGGAAAGTGCGTCCGGTTCCTGGGAGGCAGCGTCTCCTGGAACCTGCTCCTCACCCAGGACGCCCAGCGGAGGGGGGCCCGAGACCAGCCCTGTCCCCTCTTCAAGGGGTGGGAAGGCCATGGGCTGGCCCGTCGGCTGCCCCACTCCTACCCTCGCGCCCCAGGACTGGCTGGGCATCAAGGGGGCTGCTCGGCCTGGGACATCGGCAGGCAGAGGTGCGGGCACCCTGCCGCTCAGACACACGGCGGGGAGACTGTAAGACGCGGTTGACGAGGGCGCTAATTGCTCCCGCGACATTTAGCTGGTTGTGCGAGTCTTCCAAGATAGCGTTGACGTGGACCGTCTCATTATTTCCCTGCCGTCCAGGCCGGGGGACTCCTGCGGGAAGAGCTGGCGGGTGTGCGTCTCCATGGCAGCGGGCGGATTTGGCAGGAGGGCCGCACAGCGGAGAGGGGGTGACAAAAGCATCTTTGATGCAAAGGCTGCGGAGGGACGTGGTCCAGGAAGCCCGTTTCTAAAGGCCGCCCAACCTCCAGGTGGAGGCTCTTGGTTTAGCCTCTGAGTTAGCTTTTGTTGCCGAGCTCCGAAGGCCCTGCGGCCCCGTCACGTGGGGCTCTGCACTGGGTCCGGGAGCCAGGCCTTTTGTCCGGGTCACCTGCCCAGCTCGGCTGGCACGGCCTGTTGCCACCGCCGCAGACAGAGGCCAGTTTAGCTCCAAGCGGGCGCACGGTGGAAGCAGAGGGGCCTTGCGGTCAGCTCCGGCGGTCCTCCCACTGCAGGACCAGGGTGCTCAGCGATGAGAACAGGGGCCACCAACCTGACGTGGGCACCTCCCAGCAGCTCCCACTCCTCCCGAGCCCTCAGTGTCCCCTCTCGCCAGGACGTCCTTTGGTTCCCGGGCTCAGATTGCACCCCGGTGGCCAGCGCAGCCCCAAGAGCTCCTCCGGCAGAACACAACCCTTTCCCTGTGGACCCCGGGGCCTGCGTCTCCCTCCCGGGCTCCCCACTCCCGCCTGCACAGCCAAGCTCCTGACTTCCCTCTGTCCACAGAGGGGCTTCCCTGAGGGAATTGTGCTGTAGCCCTGGGAGCAGGGAGCCCCGTGACCATCTCTCTGGGAGGCAGGACCCGCCGTGAAGTGCTGTCCATGACAGTTCATGGAGCAAAACGAGCACCCCCAGGAGGGGAGGGTGGGAGTCAGCCCAGGCCCCGGGGTGGGGGGGGACATTCTCAGCAGGTGGGAGAACGTGCCAGGAGGCAAAGGAGCAGGTGCTCTGGGCTGAGAAGGCCTGTGAAGCCCCAGACGGGGGTGCCGAGGGCTGGGGCGAGCAGCACTGGGAGGGCTGGGCCCCCTGAGACTTCCAGCCTCACTTTCACCAGAGGAGTGGCACGGGGTTGAGCAAGAGCCGGACCTTCAAGCCCTGAACACACAGCTGGGGGGACGGCCTCTCCCAAAGAATCTGGGGCCGCCAGGCCGTGTGAATAGGGGTCCTGGACAAGGCTGTGTGGTGAGCGACCCAGTGAGAGGCGTTGAGTCCCCGGGCTGAGCTGGTGCCAGGACACAGGAGGCTCCTGGCTGGGATCCTCTGGTGGGGGAAGCATTTGGGGTGATATGCAGATGAGGACTCGTCGAAGGAAAAGGCTGGGAGGTGGCACACGAGGGAGAGGCAGCTGGGCAGGTGCGCGTGCCTCCAGAAGAGGGAACTGGCTGCCGTCAGGACAGATATGCATGAGGGAGCAGTCAGGGTGGGTCCAGGAGGAGAGACAGAAGGAAAAGAAGAGATGGCCAAGAGGGGCATTTGGGGAGAGGCGAGCCTTCAGATGGGGCAGAGGATATGGAGGTTGGAAGGAGCTGTGGCGAGGGGCTCCCAGGAGGCCAGTTTCTCCGGCGTCACTGAGCGTCCAGTGGCTTGGCAGCTGTGGGAAGGGCACGTCCTTTGAAAGCATCGCAGGAGTAACGTCTGCTGTGTCTTGAGGTGGGGGATACATTTCTGACCGGCTCGGTGGGATGGCACCAGCCATCCCACACACAGCCCTGGGCCCGATCCCACACCAGCCTCTGTCCCCGGCTCGGCACTGTGGGTCTCTGGAACCCGTGTGGGCCTCTCCCAGGCCCGGGACAGAGGTGCTTCCTGCCTGAGCCATCCCACCCTCCACCGCGGGCTCCTTTGGACCCTCAGGACACGCAGGCTGCAGGGAGCCCTGGGCTAAGCTCCCTCGAGAGAGAATAGGATGCACCACCGCATGGCTACAAAATGCTGGGGCTCAAATTGGTTTTGCTATTTGCAGTGTGAACTCTGGTACGTCAGCTGGCCTTCCTGAGCCTTGGGTTTATTATCTATCTCTAAGTAGGAACACTGATAATGAAGATCCCCAAGATGGACCGTCAAAGCTCTTGGCACTTCAGTAAACCTCAGCTCGGGCTGCTCAGAACTGCTGGGTCCGTGAGGCCCCCAAGCTGCCCTGGAACCATGGACAGATGTGGATCCCTGGCCAGCACAGCCCTGGCCCCGTCAGGGACATCTAACGTGAGGTCTTCCACGCTATGGCACTACAGTGTGTGAGGTGACACGATCATGGGTCCTGGGTGGGGGTGTCTTCGAGGCCTTTATTCTGCTGGCCATATTTTCACACGGGGAAGGCAGGCAGCCAGGCCGGATGGCTGTGGGGGGGGGTGCTGGGCCTGCGGCCATCCTCCTCAAGCACCACCCACCCCCCAGCACCAGGGACCCTCCCTCATTTCTAGTGTGCTCATCTCCTGACTTCGAGGCTTGCTCATTTCTGGATAGTTTTTAGTTTCTGCCTTTAAGTTCATGCAATTGGGTTATTTTGAGACCTGGGGTATTATTTTGTGGATATTATTCTGGACAAACATTGTAGCCCCCAAGAGACGTCTGTGTGGGTGGCCCATCGCCGGGGCACAAGCGTGAGGACCTCTCCCGCTGACCATTCCCTCCATCCTGCATTCGCCTCAGAAAAAGCTAAAGAACACTGGGGCGCCTGGGTGGTTCAGTCGCTGGGCATCTGACTTCGGCTCGGGTCATTGTCCCGGGGTCCTGGGATCGAGCCCGCATCAGGTTCCCTGCTCAGCAGGCCTGCTTCTCCCTCTCCCTCTCCCTCGTCTTGTGTTCCCTCTCTCACTGTCTCTCTCTGTCAAATAAATAAATAAAATATTAAAGAAAAAAAAAAAAAGCTAAAGAACACTGACCCTGGTACAAATCTGCCCGGGACACGCAGAGGTGGGAATGAGGCACCTTGAAGTGCTCCATGCACGATTAATCATCCCAGAGCGACGAGACCCCCCAGGCCAGGAGCCCCTCAGGCCCCGGGAGGCTGACCGACCCTTCCAGCCATCGTCCTTCTCGGAAATCCGTGCCTGGAGCTCCCCCTGCATCACATCTCTCCCGCGTCCACAAACTGTCCAGAGGGGAGGAATTGAAACGCCGTCCACACACCTGCCAGGGATGGGGTGCTGGGCTCCAAGAGCTGTCTGCACACATTTCCTGCTTTGCAAAGGTCAGGCCCGGCACATACAGCCAAGGGGAAGTGACCTCTTTCTCTCTGGGTACCCACTGATGCCTCACCATGTGGAAACGAGATTCAGGCCAGGGAGGAGGGGAGCAGCCCGGCAGAGGCCCTGCGCAGGCCGGACTGGGCAGGCCTGCCTGGTTGGCAGGGAGCCTCCGGCCCCTGTTGGCCGAGTGTGAGCTGGCAGAGAATGGCAGTGGGGCTGGGGCTCATGTAAACTATAGAGTCCTGTGCCTTCCAAGGCCTCTGCCTGCTCCTGCTCATGGTCCCTGATTGGCCTGTCTCCCGGGCACTGAGGGCCGGGCAGCAAGAGGCTCAGACAAGGTCAGGGCCCAGGTGTGGCTCCCACCCAGGCTCCATCCTTCCCCCTCCTCACCTTCCTCCTGGCGTCTTCTTGAGGTAAACAGAGCAGACATCTGTCCTTCTAGCCCAAGGACCAGCCGTGTGAGAAGGGCGAGCCCTTGGGTGTCTCAGCAGTGACCTTGCTCCTCTGGGGGCCCCCAGCCCTGGGCGCGGTGCTCACCCAGCCTCCACCCCCTGGTTTTCTCTCTCCTCCTCTCCCGGGCTGCATCTGACCCGCTGATGCCATGGGCTGGCCACTTCTAGGGGAAATGCATCTTTAAGACCAAACCCCATGTCCTGTAGGGCTGTTTAAAATGGAGAAAATGTCCCTGTCCACAGCTGTGTGGGCACTTTGTGAGTGACCGTGGTCAGAGTCCCTGGCAGGAGAACGGGATAAAGCCTCGGCCCGCATCCTCCTGCTCTCTTGGGGTCCCAGGGAGGAGTCCCGCTGGTTTTGCCTGGGGGACATCAGCCTCCAAGATGAATTCTGCCATCCTTACCACCCTGACCTCTCGCTTGAGAGAAGGGCGGCTCTGTGGGGTTGGCCAGGGCCAAACTCGGCTGCACAGAGGGTCAGGGAGCCCAGCCAGGTGCCTGTGGGAAAACACACGCCCCAGGAAATGGAGCTACCGTCCCTCTAAGACACAGCCTGAGTCCTTCAAAGCTGGGTAGAAAACGGAGACCAAGGAGCTGGTGTCACATGCTCCTCGCAGAATGTCCAGTGGCTGCAAGACCGCGGCACGGGCAGGTGCGGGCAGGTGCGGGCAGGAGCGGGCAGGTGCGGGCAGTTGAGGGCAGGAGCGGGCAGGTGCGGGCAGGAGCGAAGGCCTCGGGGCTGTTAGCTGACCTAACAGTTCCTAAGGAAGGAGTTAGTCCTTCAAGAGCCTCTGCTGTACTCGCTCTGACCGTCCTTGACCAGTGGACAGAGCCTCCCCCAGGGCCTGCACAGCGGTACCGTCTTCTCTCGGTCCCCACAGGACCACCGAGACGCCACCCCAGATGCAGATCCTATTGGGCAGAGCGTTGCTCCCCACTGGCTTACACAGCTTGTGAATAATTCTTCTTTGAGTCAGGCTTCTGTGGTGTGCTGAAGTATATTAATTTTTATTTATGTTACAGTATTAAAAACAGATGAAACATCAATTGATTCAGTGGGGTGTCCTTTGGGGGTTACACACAAAATATTTTGAAAGGACTTTTTAAATGTCTTTTAACTAAAACTCCAGATGGTGATTAAAGATGTGTTGAGGGGATTCTGTATAAATCAAAAGGAATAACAACAAAAACAAAACAACAACAACAAAAGAAACACATGAATGAATTTGTGTCATGATTCATTTATTCATTAATGCAAAGAACATGTCTCTGCAGGCAGAAGAATTGGGTGAACATCCTACATCTGGTTCCTACTCACTCTTTAACCTGTGAACCTCAGATTTCTCCTTTGAAAAATGTAGAAAATGATGTCTTTTGCAGGGCTATTTGGACGTTTAAAAAGATAATGTCTATCTAAGAAGGAAGAAAGTTTTTTTTATATAGTATCAGGCTAGACATGCTATAAAAGAGCTTGGCATATAATAAGTGTTTGATACATATTATCTCCTATTATTTCCAATAAGACCACAGCAAGTATTATGTTGTTTGAAAATTATCGAATGCCTGTCCCACAAAAAGTCAAAACTAATTAATGTATTTAGCAAAGTTGCAGTATATGAAATCAACACACAAACATCAGTTGTGTTTCCATACTAATAATGAATAGTTCAAAAAATAAATAAATAAAAACATCCATTTACAATATCATCAAAAAGGAATAAACTACCTAAGAATAAACTTAGCCAAAGAGACAAAAGACTTAGACACTGAAAACTGCAAAATGTTGCTCAAAGAAAGCAAAGATAGAACCTAAATGACAGAAAAAGGCATCTGTGTTTATGGATCTGAAAAATTAACATTGTTAAAATGTCAATACTACCCAACGCAACCTACAGATTTAATGCGATCTCGACCAAAATCTCAATGGCATTTTTTGTGAAAATAGAAAAATCCGTCCTAAAATTCATGTAGAATCTCAAGGAACCCCAAAGAACTAAAACAATCCTGAAAAAGAAGAACAAACCAGAGGACTGACACTTCCTGATCTCAGAACTTAGTACAAAGTTACAGTGATCCAAACAGTGTGTCTTGGCAAGAACACAGAGAGATGCAGAGAGAGAGAGTCCTCGCACATACGGTCTCACGACCTTCGACAAGGGCGCCAAGACCTCTCAGTGGGAGAGCTCCGGGAAAGCCAACAGCCACGTGCCCAGGAATGAAGTCGGTTCCCCACAGTACTCCACGTACAAAAATTAACTCAAATGGATCAAAGACCTAAAAATAAGACCCCGAAGTATAAAACTCTTAGAAGAAAACATGGACCAAAGACATTGGACTTGGTGAGAATTTCCTGGATTTCACACCAAAAGCACAGACAAAAAAAGGTAAAAATAGGTAAGTTGGATTTCATCAAAATTAAAGACTGTGCTTCGTGGGGCATTGTCAGCAGAGCAAAGTACAGAGAAACTGAAAGAATGTGAAGTATGGGAGCAAACACTTGCAATCGTGTATCTAATAAGGGGTTAGCATCCAGAAGCGCCTACAACCCAACAACAACAAACAACAAATAACTTTATTTAAAAATGGACAAAAGATCTAAATAGACATTTCTCGAAGAAAACACAGAAGTGGCCAACAAACACATGAAAGATGCTCAATATCACCCATCATCAGGGACATGCAAACACACCGGCAGTGAGATACCACCTCTCCCCTGCTGGCATGATTCCTATCCAACATCCAGAAGACAACAGGAGTCGTTGAATGTGGAGAATTTGGAACCCTCATGACTACTGTCAGGAATGTAAAAGGGTGCCGATGCTGTGGGAAACAGCACGCAGCTTCTCGAAAAGTTAAACACACGATCCAGCAATTTCACTGCTAGGTATGCACCCAAAATAAATGAAAGCAGGGTCTCAGAAAGGTATTAGTACACCTGCTCAGAGCAGCTTTATCCCCAGTAGCTAAAACACGGAAACGACCCAAGCGACCACTGATGGAAGAGTTGATAAGCAAATGTGGTCTATTCATACAACGGAAAATTATTCAGGAATATTAAAAGGAAGGAAATTCTGCAATATGTTACAACATGGATAGACTGAGAACATTATGCTAAATGAACTAAGCCGTTCACACACATGCATGCCAAACACATACGACATGATTCCACTCCCGCGAGGCACCTAGGTTAGTCAAATTACAGAAACAGGAAGTAGGACGGCGGTTGCCAGGGGCTGGGGATGAGGGTAATGGGGAGTTGTTCAATGGGGACAGAGTTTCGGTTTTGCGAGATGAGAAAGGTCTGGAGATTGGTTGCATGATGAGGTAAATGTACCTCACTGAACTCTACACTTAGAAACAGTTAAGATGGTAAATTTTATATTGTGCATTTTTTAGCACAAAGAAATTATTGAATGCCTATAATAGATACTGGGTATATATCACAAAAAATTGTTCCTGCCTTCAAGGGACTCACCACTTAAAAAGGTAAGCAGGCAGGTGTAGTCATAAATAAAACAAAGCACTGGTACTTTCTGGAAATCTATGTTTTCAGGCATCACGGGTTATGAATGGGTCAGCTGGCGGACCACTGCTTCTCCTCATTGTGTCCCCTGGAGGGACCCCAGTACTTCTAACTGATAAACGGCCACCTCAGAATCACCTCCACAGGACCTCTTTTGGCATCATCTCCCCATGACTGTCTCAGAATAGGAGCTCCCAGACACAGCCACGTGGGGACAAAGGAGCTGTTAAAGGTGAAGCCAAGCCCATGAGCTGGTTAGACATTGTAACGAGAGACTGCAGACGTTGTCCTGGGATCTTCCTGCCGTCTCCAGCCTCTGAGGAAGTCTGGGAGCCCACCAAGTCATGCCTGTGTCAGGGATGAATCTCACGGGGGCAGAATTCCCCAGGAACCTCAGCTGGACAGGGAAAGTGGCTCACGGCGGAGGACCCGGGCTCCAGGCGTAGTGGCGACACCGTAGAGGTGGGCCCAGTGCAGACTTACATTTTGTCTGCCCTGCGGGAATACCTTTCGTCACCCAGGC
Source organism: Halichoerus grypus (assembly GCF_964656455.1). Taxonomy (NCBI): domain Eukaryota; kingdom Metazoa; phylum Chordata; class Mammalia; order Carnivora; family Phocidae; genus Halichoerus; species Halichoerus grypus. The sequence continues at coordinate 538,008 of NC_135720.1, read as the reverse complement.
CATGCCCAGAGGCCTGGGTCAATGGCTCCTCCTTGGGGCAAAGCGCCCAGAAGTCCCCCCAGTGAGATCGAGCACGGCGCTCACAGTTGTGTGGCTTCCATTTTGTATCGCAGGAGAAGGAGCCTCACGAGAGCAGGGATCCCCCCTTTGTACTTGGACGTCTGCGCTGCTGTGCTGCTCAGCTCCTGGGATGCATTCAGGGACGGCTGAGCACCCACAACAAAGGTCTCTCCCTAGAGCCAGCCCAGCCCAAGGCGTGGGAAGAGTCCAGGAAGAACCCACATTCCAGTCTGATGCACATTTCGCCATCGACATATTTGAAAACACAGTGTGGCCCACAGCCCGTGGTGGACACTTCCTAAGGAGGTAGTGAGATGCCTTCCTGACCCTGGGGTCCGTGGGAGTTAGTCCAGCAGAATCCAGCTCTGTGTCTTGTCCAATTACTGCAGATAAACGGAGGAGGAAACAGTTTGTCTTATGTAAAAAATCAGTTTTTACAAATATCACTGGTTAATTTACTGTCACTCATCGATGGAACACTTTCTGAAGGCTATTTCTCATCAGCTACCCGTCCTGGGCTAGGGGCACAAAGGAACGAAGGGGACGGGGCCTTTCCTTCGTGGACAGAAGATGCAGGGTAGGGGAGCCCAGTGGCAAGCACACGTTACAGCAGAGGAGGCCAGAACAAGACGAGAAGGACGTGGAGGGAGAGATTGGGCCGAACGCCCAAGATCGGGTAGTTCATAGCACAGGCTGGAAACCGGGGTCCTCTGGCTCACCCAGCTCCCCACCTCCCTGTGGCTCACTTCACTGAGACCTGGCTTCCTCACGCCCCTTGAGGCCAAGTCAACATCTCTGTGGCCCCCACACGCTCTGATGAATTCAACAGAAACGGATGGGTTGCTGCCGTATTTGGTTGAAGTATTTAATTGAAAGTTTAAAACGTGGATTTGGGGAGAAAGGAGAGAAGGCCAAGAAGCACCCTATGGCCATCATTCTGTGGAGCTCAGGGCCCCCCTGGAACAAAGGTCCAGCCATCGGCCGCCGGGTATCCACACTCTGTGTCCCTCTGTGACACGAAGATATGAAGCTATGGACGGAGCGTGAGCTCACGCTCCCCTGGAAGAGGACAAGGCCACGGCAACGCAAAGCCATGAGTTCTGGCTCATGGCAATCCTGATGCTTCGAGCTCTGCTTTACACTTTCTGTATTTTCTAAAATTTTCTGCAGTGCATACTTATGATACAATTAGGGGACACTACAAAAACAGAAGTTATAATAAAAAAAAAGGAAGACAGGAGCACCTGGGTGGCTCAGTCGTTAAGCATCTGCCTTCGGCTCGGGTCATGGTCCCAGGGTCCTGGGATCGAGCCCCGCATCAGGCTCCCTGCTCAGCAGGAGGTCTTCTCCTCCCTCTTGTCTGCCCTCCACCCTGCTCCTGCTCGCTCTCGCTCTCTGTCTCTCTCTCTGGCAAATAAAAAAAAAAAAATCTTTAGAAAAAGGAAAACCAAATGTTTTCAGAGACGTGACGAGTATGGCCCTATCCTTGTTGGAAGACGCCAGGAGCCTCCTGAGCTTTACTCACTGACCACCATCGTCTACATGACCAAAATTCCTTAGGTCTTTATTTTTTTCCCCTTAGGGCTTTAAAAGGCAAAACATCTTCCCACTATTGGTATTTTTTGAAAATTGAATTTAAACTTTCTACCCAAAGCTTGTAAAAATCATCATCTTGTGTTTGAAGTCTAGATGTCTCAGGGCCTTCACAATTCCTGGAGAAACAAGGAACCATGGCCCATCAGCAGAGTTCTTTAATGGTTGTTTTTAGATAGATTTTGAATCACACTGAAGAGTAAAAGGGCTCAGGGGCCGTTCCAGGCGTGGGAGCCTCTGCCTTGTGACAAATGGGCTGCTTTGTCTCCCCAAATGGCTCATCGTGGGAGCAGCCCGTCCGCCTCCCCCAACCCCACGTGGACACCCCGGCCGGGCTCCAGGCGGTGCACCCACTGCCGTCCCGGCTGGCCCATGGGCCGCCCCCGTGGAGCGTGGACACCGGGCCGACTGCTCTGGGCAGCCGAGGCCCGCTCTCCTCTGCTCCCTTCTCACCAAGCTGCAGGAGTTGGGCGGGGGCGGCCTGGTGGCTAACGGTTCCTCCTCAGGCCCCGGGAACACAGCTTCCAGGCGATTCAGGCAGGTATCCTGTCGGCCCGGTCTCACTAGGCAGACAGCAGTGGAGCCTGGTGCTGCTCGGACGGTGTGCAGAGGAGAGGGGCACCCACACCCGGCCGTTGATCTGCCAGGCCCAAAAGAGCGGGTGCCTCGGCCCATACCCTTGAGTGTGGAGGAGGAAGAAAGATCCACTGTGGTTTTCGGGGCATCACATTAGATTCACAGGCGTGTGGACACACTCGGCAGGACCCACGTCTAGTCTAACACTCAGCTGACACTGAAGTGACACTTTTGATGATTTCTGAACAAGGAGCTCCACATTTTCATTTTGTGCAGGGCTCTGTAGGTTATGTAGCAGGCTCTAGTGAGATGCTCCTCTGGGTCTAGAGGAAACTCCACCGGGGGCATCAACCTCATGGGAGGAGGGGCACCCACCCCGGGACCAGACCAGCTGCTCTCAGCAGGCACGTGCCCCCCAAGGGCATGGGCCAAGGTCTGCAGACATTTTGGGCGCTACGGTTGCTGCTCATCACCCTGCAGTGCCCGGGACTGCCGCCCCCGAGAGCAAGCGGCGCCTGAGGCCAAGGACCCTGGGCCAGAACTGCCTCGTGAGCTGGTAACGGCCACCAAAGCCAACGTTGTCCCGCAGGGCTGCCCAGCAGGAGGTGAGCCTGAACATCTTCCAGAGCCTGGCAAAAAACATGTCTTTGCAACCAAACATCTGCAGCCTGCCCTCCCTGAGGCAGAGTCAGACTGTAACACGCGTGAAACTAGCATTTTGCAGAGAAGTGCTTCAGACCGGGCGGCTCACAGCAAGACCACCACGTCCTTCTGTTTCTCACACGCTGTTTTCACAAGACGCGAGGGAGCCCGGCGCCACATTTTGGAGATGGCAGGGAAGAAAGGGCGCTCTGCCCTGACGACCCGGCGGTGGGCCTCGTCAACACCCACGCGCGGCCCCTGGCTGGAGGGGCGGCCCCCACGCGAGGCTTGTTGGAGGCAGACACAGACAGAAAGGGCGGGGACCCGGGGAACCACCAGTCTTGTGCATCCCGCTGCGGTTTTAGAAGTTAGGGCTGTCCAAGGTGTCAATGTGCCAGGGCTTTGATGAGCCCTGGTGCCCAAGTCAGGATCCCCCGGTGCCTGGGACCCTCCAGGTTGGCATTTCTATGAACAACAACCCCACGTGAAAGGAGCCCTAAGGCGAAACCCTGGAGGAGAAACCCTGGGCATTCCCCGGGTGACAGAGGGCCTGCCACCTGAGGCTCACTGGCTGTCTGGTCTTGGAGAAACATCCACGCTCTGGCTTGTAACGAAGCAGCAAGAGTTTATGCCCAAAAGAGACGTTGTTTGTAATTGTCCCCCCAGCTACCCTAGAAATCTCTGAGATGATTTCTGTATGCAAGCAGACGCCAGACTCCTTCCCCCCACCCGCCGGCCCTGCTCCGTGAAGGATAATAAGCCGGTACCATCGTGTCCCTCTCTCTGATTACTGCTTATTACACTTCAGCACGGAGCAGTCTGTGTTTTCCCTCGGCCTTTTCATCTCCTGACGCGTGTGCGCCGTGCACACGACCACAGGCGAATACTAACGTGCACCGCCCAGCGGAGCTGCCGGAGCGGCCGGACCTGCCTGGAGACGGGGTCTGGAGGACCGCCTGGGCACGGATGGGTCAGGGGTCCACGGTGGACATGCAGCTGGGGCACCTGGCAGCTCTGGTGTGCGGCCTTGGGAGATGGCCTGGGTGGCGTATTTCTAGAAACACGGCTGGTGTGTGTAAAACCCAGGAGAACCAGCCCGTGACGTTTAGGTGTGCTCCAAGCATCACACGCGTTCCTCTCTCTGTTCTCTGCACAGTTTCAGGCTGCCCTCCTCCCAGCACGACCGACACACCAGAGGAGTCGTTTCTTAGAGGATTTTTCTCCAAATGTCTTGCTCCGTGCTTGCCCGCTTGCTCCTTTGAGGAGCATGGTGTGAGGAGTGTATGGGATCTGGGTTCTCCGCACTGCCTTCTTGGAAACCCTTGAAGGAAACTCAAGGGTGTTGAGCCCAGAGGTGCGGGACCCCCGGTATGCTCTCCCTGGCATTAATCACACCACTGCATGGATCACCATGGAGCACAACCACGAGCTCATCAGACGTCACACGTGGAGGAGGATTCGGATGCTCACATTTTCAGCTTGTTGGAATGTTGAGGGTTTCATGAGCTGAGTCAGTAAGACTTACAGGAGAAAAGTCACAGCTGGTAGGAGTCTGCAGGAAGGTACTGACTGGGCCCAGGATCTTAGAAAATCGACATTCCTGGGACGAGAGGGTCACCGAGAAAGATAAACTGTTAACAGGGACTCAGGGCTGGGTGGCAAATAACAGTTTGCTTCCACATTTGCCTAGTTAATAATGAAATGAAAGAAGCTTCTGGAATCCCGGGACACAGAATGGGCTGTGCAGACGGGTAGGAGGGTCTCCAGCTTCCCTGAAGCTCCACCCTAATACCAGCCCTCTCCTAGGGGTTGAGTTTAGTTAAAGCTGGACTCCACAGAACCCGTCCTTGGTTATTGCTTTGATCTCTGGTCTTGTATTAGGTGCAGAATTAAGGTTTTTAAAATTAAATTTGTGTGAACGCATTGAATTCAGACCATAAGAAAAATTTCTTTTAAACCATATTATGTGTCACTTTCTTTTGGAGGAAAATATAGCGATTTGGGGAAGTTTTGAGTGAATGCTTAAAAGAACTGGTACATCAGAGTATAACACATTCAGGCTTACATAGAAGGTACTCTATTGTTTCACTGGTATTTCAGAAGTTATCTGTAAGCAAAAATATTTTGGCACCAAATAGATATCTCTTCCTTGTAATTTCTGTTCTGTGTCCAAAAAAATGGCAATTCATACTCATCAGAATACCAACTTCATGAGAACAAGAACTTCATCATTCTTACTCAGAAACATATTCTCAGTTCCTAAAACAGTGCTTGTTACCTCATAATTACTCAGCAAATATTACTGAGTAAGTAAATAAAGCACACATACCAAACACACACACACACACACACACACTGGGATGTCTCTCTTAATGCCCCTTCTGTGTGGGAAGTGCAAAGAGTGAACACAGCCTGTCCAGCCCATCTTGTGTAGACTTTTATGGAATAGAAGTGGTTCTTTGGCTTCATTCTAAAATTTATTCTCAAAAAAATGTAGCTATAAAGTTGTTCATATTACCACAGACAGAAGGCATGACCCTCCGTCGGTGTAAGCACACACACAGCCCAGAAAACCCCAGAGAAGAGACACCTCAGGGCCACGGAGCTCAGCAGAGTTTTCTTCCCCAATCCGGCCTGTTCGTATTTTGTAGTCTTATCTATACGAATGCACTGCCTTTGTCTTGGGAAGTCAAGTGCATGTGATCAGGGAGCCCTGCCCTCCCAGAAGCCAGCAGGCCCACGTCTGACCCCCAAGCTGCCCACGCCACTTCCCCACATTTCCTGTCAGGAATTTAGGTTCCCCTGACTGGGAACGCAGCTTGGTGCTCACTGCCCCCCAACCAGCTCTCAGAGGCCAAGACTGCAAATGAGGCCCCAGGAGGAGTTCTGCCCGGCCCTGTGCAGATGGTCTCAGGCCCCCTTTCTCTGGGGTCTCTTCTGACCCCCAAGGACTGGACACCCTTCCGTGGGCCCCTTACAGCCTCTTCTTCCTCCCCTCCATGGGCACAACCTTGTCAGCAGTTTACTCCTGGTCTATGCAGCTCTGTGAACTAGGACAGGAAAGGGAAAGGAGGATGGGGGAGGGAAGGGGGAGGAGGAAGGGAGGGGTCAGGAGGGGAGGGGAAGGGGATAGAAGGTGGATGGGGAGGGGACGGGAGGAGGGGGCGGGGAGAGGGGAGAGAGGAGGAGGAAGGAAGGAGCCCCAGAAGAAGGAAAAAGGAGGGAGGCAGGAAGCAGGAAAGGATTCGTGCCCTGGGCAAGTCCTTCTGAGCCAGGCCCTGGAGTGAGACCAGCCCCCCGCCTTCATGGACGGCAGATTTTAACCAACAGCTTCCATGATTAGTAGACACTGCAGTGGAGAAGAGAATGGGGAGGCTGGATGAGGAGGCCCTGTGCCCAGAGGGGCTTCTGGACTGATCTGAGACCCCAGGCTCTCTGAGCCTTACCCAGGTAACACTTTGCCTACAGGAGCGTCTGAGAGAAAAGATAAGGAACGTCACAGCCATGGCGGGACCCACCCCTGACGGTCAGGACAGCTGTCCGCCTCTGGGACCTGCACAGCCCCCCTGAGGGTGTGTCCTTCCCCACCCGCTCCAGAGTGACGCGGGACCTGTTCTTAAGGACGCACAGCCACGGCAGGAAGCCGTAGTCCGTGGGCAGGAGAGGTCAGAGGGCAGCGGGTGAGGCCCTCTGGCTGCCCTGGAGGCTTCCCTGATGGAGGAAGCTGCTCCCTTCCACTGCGTCTCCCCTAAGAACCCTCCTAATTTGCTGCTGGCAGAGAGACAAGCAACACACGGGTCCTGCCAAGTGGGAGGAGAAGAGCAGCACCTTGAAGGGGCAGAGGCCTCAGTTTACTGCTCTTTCACATGTGAGCACTGCAGTGGAAGCTCTTGTGGCCCAACACAAAGACAGAAGGACAGAACTAACGCAGTCTATGACGGTAGCTCACGACTGGACGAGCGAGCAGTATGCCAGGATGGGAGGAGACCCAGCCCTGCCAAAGGGCTGAGCCAGCAGCAGCCATTGTCATCCCCGGCGATGAATCATCCACGTCCACAGGGAAAGGGTGGCACATCCCATGAGCACTCACAGGACACAGGGACATCCTAGAGCACGCCCCACCTGGGCCACAATCAGCAATAGGAATCTACTGAGACATGACCACTTCAGTAAGTCCTCATCAGGCCAGGAAGGATGGCTTCTCCTCCCTGAGTAACTGGGGAGGAGGAGGGGTTCTCCTCTTGGAGGACAGGAGCTCTCCTACCTTGTAACTGTGGAGGAGGATAAGGAGGGCTTCTCCTCTCAGTAACTGTGGAGGAGGAGAGGGAGGGATAATCCAACCTCAGTAATGGGAGGACAGCAGTACTTATCCCTGAGTAACTGTGGAAACAGGGACCCTCCTCCTTGAGTAGCTGCGGAAACAGGGATTCTCCTTCCTGAGTAACTGTGGAAACAGGGATTCTCCTTCCTGAGTACCTGTGGAAACAGGGATTCTCCTCCTTGAGTAACTGTAGAGGACAGGGACCCTCCTCCCTGAGTAACTGTGGAAACAGGGCTTCTCCTCCCTGAGTAACTGTGGAAACAGGGATTCTCCTCCTTGAGTAGCTGTGGAGGAGGACAGGGACCTTCTTCCCGGAATAACTGTGGAAACAAGGATTCTCCTTCCTGAGTAACTGTGGTGTACTGGGACCCTCCTCCCTGAGTAACAGTGGAGGACAGGGACCCTCCTCCGAGTAACTGTGGAAACAAGGGCCCTCCTCCTTGAGTAGCTGTGGAAACAGGGATTCTCCTTCCTGAGTAACTGTGGAAACAGGGATTCTCTTCCCTGAGTAACTGTGGAAACAGAGATTCTCCTTCCTGAGTAACTGTGGAAATAGGGATTCTCCTCCTTGGGTAGCTGTGGAAACAGAGATTCTCCTCCTTGAGTAACTGTGGAGGACAGGGACCCTCCTCCCTGAGTAACTGTGGAAACAGGGACTCTCCTACCTGAGTGACTGAGTAGGACAGGGACTCTCCACCAGGTAGCTATGGAGGAGTATTTCTGACAGGTCCAACAGTGCAGACAGGATCTGAGAAGAGCCTCAAGGTCGTAAGTGTGTGTCTGGTCTTGTTGGAGGCATTTCTGGCTCTGGTCAGAAAGAGCATCATTGTCAGTGTCCAGGGGCCCCCTGCCTATGTGCCCAGGGACTTGTGGACGAGCCAGAATAGAGAGGTGAGCTGGGTGACGGGGATGAGCCAGGTGGGCTGTGGCTCCTGGGAGTCTTCTGCACAGGGACCAGCACCGCCTGCCATCGGCTTCTCAGCCCTGAGGAAGATTCCTAGAACTGAGAGCTTCGCATCCCAGGTGAACGATGCATGAGGACAGGGGGGAAGCAGCTCCCCTCCCTACCGAGGGAGTAGATCTTCTAGATGGATGGAGAAGAACTACATGGAACATGTTTTTTTTTACTACTGGGACATTGGTTGCAATCAAACCCTGATAGAATCTGACAAAAAGCATGACAGCGTGGAATGATGACTAATTAGCTAACGATGGATCAGACACCTGAGTTTGAATTCTGTCTCTAGGACTTACCAAGTCTGTGACCATGGGCCAGTCGGTTAACTTCTGCCTGGTTTCAGTCTGGTCATCTGTAAACCTGTGGTGAGGGACCTCCTTGCCCCAGGCTCCCTGGGAGGATTAATTAAGACGGTGCTTGTGAAGCACAGGGAACCCTGCTGAAGGCACATACTAAACATGCAGTAAGGATTAGTTATAAAAAAAATTTGCCCCCCAAAAAGGTTGGTTAGATCATGGAACCTAGACATAAAGGCCTTTTTCCTTAAGAAGTGCTATTGGGGGCCTAGCCAAGGTTCCCAGCAAACCAAGCATCTAAGCAAACGTAATTTGAGGTTTGTTCTGCAGCAACGCTCACTACCAGCTGTGGAAGACTGAGACACCCAAACTGCCAGAAAGAAATCTCATGGTTCCTTGAAATGGCACCCAGTTCCTCCCGATTCTGGGTTTTTAGGGAATTCCCTCAGAGACCCAGGGCCTTGTTTTCCTCGGATCACGTCTACTTAGCTATGAGTGCTATCTGCCCTATAAATCGGCGTCACTGAGTCCAAGACACTGTGACTCAGAAGAATGCTTCTTGGCTTTGCCTAGAGAATCAGAGAGGAAGAAAAAGTCACTTTTTCGTCTGAAATTCTTTTTTTTTCCCTTTTTCGAGATCCCTCCTGCTGCACGGGTAGTATTCGGTACAGGTCACCGAGACCAAGAGTAGGTCATTCCCGCAGGGAGCTCACAGGCCAATGGGAGAAGCAGTCGAGTGAACTTGCAGGTGTGTCCATAGGTCCTGGGCCCAGGGAAAGGGAGGGCAGGCACCGGGCAGCCAGGACCAGCGGGGAACCGGATGGTGAGGGTGAGGGTGCATCTGGCATTCAGGGAATTGGGGAGACTCCCAGTCTGCCTTTCAGTGGGGCATCAGGCCCTCTGGCCGTCCCCCTCCCACCCCAGGTGAAGATGCTCCCCCCACAAGTACTGGCCATCCCCCATCTGCTTCACCAACCGAGAGGGCAGGGGCCCCAGGCTGCACAGCCCCCTGGACTCCAGTAGGCCTGAGGTGTAATTCTCAGAGCTATTCCCTCCCGGGGGCATGCGGCCCTCCAGTCCCCACCGACACCCACCAGCACTTCAGGTGCTGTAAGTACCTCTCTTGACAAAGGCCCTGCCCAGCCCCAAACCTAAATTAAGTCCTCCCGTGATAAAACCTATACTTGGCCTTCATGGCATTTAGGGGAACATGCAATTGTGTGTTTGGATATGTGGTCACCTGTTGTATATTTAGCTTCCTATTGGACTGCCACCTGCACGGGGCAGGACCCCTGAGCCCCGGGCCCAGTGCTGGCTCCGCGCAGATGCTGAGTGAACTTTTGTGCACATTGGAGGCGTGGCGGCAGTGCGAGGGAGGGAAGGGGGTGGCACCCAGTTTCCGTGGTTGATGGCGCCCATGCCATTCAGCACGTGGGGGGCAAGTCTCCGGGGAAGACACACCAAGAGATGAGGAGAGAGGAACAGACTTGCTTAAGGGCCACAGAGTCCAATCTCTCAGTCCCGTTAGTGTATTTTGTGATAGTTGGTAAAACCACATTTGGAGATAACACTGAAAATCAAAATCTGAGTTCTGTCATTAGGGCATGGAAGCCCTAGGACAGCATGGGTGGGACTGTCCCCGCCCCAGAGAGCAGAGTCCTGCGGGTTACCGTGCGTGCTCCAGCCCCTCCTGCCAAGTCCAGCCGAGAGTCCGTGGGGAGGTTGTAGCCCTGGAGCAGGACTGCTGCCAGTAGTGGACCCCGGATTGAGTGTTTGGGGAGATGAGCCTGGACGTAGGGCGGCTGGACAGGGTGGTGGGCCGCATCGAGACGCTGCCCACTGCCCCGTGAATGCGGTGCGGTCGGAAAGCTGCGGTTCCTGCACACCACAGCTGAGTATGTGACTCTCCCTGAGTCTGCTGCAGGCTACGCTGACATGGGAAACAGGGTCAAGTCTCTCTGGGGCTCGGTCTTCAACAGGAAAAGAGGAACTTTGCACCGGTTTTGTGGGAAGATATATGAAAATAATCACATGTCTCTAATGAGTCTGAAAAGTACAAATGGTACAGAATCTGAGACTGCTTCTGTGTGTCCTATGTCATCTGTGCGCTACAGGGCTGGGCTGTGGACAGACGACATGCAGATTATGATACCTCACTTCATATGCACCTGAGGGGGCAGTAAATCTGCCTGTAGGGGTTTTCAGTACAGCTCCCATGACAGAGCTTTCTCTGAGCCGGCACAAAACCCGACTGCATCTCGTCTTTCCTCCCGTCTGTCCAGCCCTATGTCCACCTACTCATCTGCCTACCCATCTATCCATCTCTCCGGCCCTATGTCCACCTCCCCGTCCATACAGACATCTACCTGTCGTGTGTCCACCTCCCCGTCCATAAATCCATCTATACATCCAACGCATGCCTATGGAGCACTTACAACGATAGTGCTCACTGCTGAAGACAGAGTGGAGAACTTGTTTACCCTCGGAACTTACATTCCCGTTGGAGAGACGAGGAAGGGCAGCTTGCACTGTTGGGGGACATGCAGGGCACTACAGCCCTGAGGAGGGGGATCTGGGAAGCCTTTCTAGAGCAGATGTCAACTAAGATATGACTTGAAGGACAATCGGAACAGACTAGTGGATGGCATGTGCAGGTGATGCAAACGCTCAGGAGAAAACACAGCCTCCTGTCCGCTGCCCGCACTGCCACTCCCGCCCGCCTCCCTTCTCTGTGCTGCCCAGGTTCCCTCCTCTCCTACCACCTTCTCAAAGGGTGCAGGCAAAGGCTCTGGGCACTGGTCATGGTTGGTAGAAGAATGAAGTGGTTAAGCACAGGGAAACATTTCAGGCACTTGTTTGGAAGTTTCAAATCTGCCGTGTGCAGGAACTGCCGTGCGCACACACGGAGCTGTCCACACTAGATCAGTCTTCCCGCGTCTACACCCTTCTAAACCAACAGAGGCACGGCCCCCCGGGTGCCCGGTCGGGTAGGAACACAGCAGGGCAACTCTGCGGCAGCCAGCCCAGGGGAGATGGTGACTAGGGTGCGGACGGACCCCAGCCCGTCGCTCACACTGGTGCCCCTGGCATCGGTCTCCCTCCGTGGGACCCGCGTGGTGCAGAGTAGATGTCTTGAAAATGCCAGTGCTGATGGGCTTCCGCCAAACCTCCAGTGCCCTGTAATTTATAAAAAACACCAAGACTAGGTCAGCCACAGAAAATTATCATTTTAGGAGCAAAGCAGTTGAATATTGACAATTTAATATGGTTCATGTTGTTTTGCCTAAATGTGAACATTTAGATTTTACAAGGAGCTTCCTGGTAACACTGTCTCTTTGCTTCAGAGATTCTGACCCTTGAACGAACCGCATGCCTAATCAGGGCGGTGCTCTTCCCACCTTGCAGACAAGGAAATGGGTGCTCTGAGCACCTGACTCACATGTGGTGACATGGACCGAAGTTTTCGGATTCCAAATGTGGAGCTCCTGCCCTTAGCTCTAAGGGATTGGCAGGCCCTGGGCTTTGCTCTCCCACGGTGGCTGGCTGACCTGAATCCAGGCTCTAAGGCCAAGCCAGCCCCAGGCAAGGGCACTCAGGGACCTTGGACCAGCTTGCTGCTCTTTGGGATCAGGTCTCCTAGCGGGGGGCCTGACCTGACGCTCGTCCGCCTGGGACCAGCAGATACACGGCGCATGCGCTCACCCCCACCCCCACCTGCCTGCCCCCTGCCCACAGTAGCCATCAGTCATCACTCATCGTGATCCTCCCCAACCCGCCAGGACCTCAGTCTCCCCACCTAGCTTGCTGGCCACCTCCGTGCATCGTCACCTTGACCTCAAGACAGAGCCGAGAAGTTGGTGAAACCCTCCCCAGGCAAGATGGATGCACGGGTCCAGAAGGCCACCCCCATGCATGGGAGCCCCGTCCTTTGCACCACACGTCAGTTTGCTGCCTCTCCTCCAAATCACGCCTTCAACTGTGCAAAAACCAGCCTACTCACAGAGAATTCTGGAGGGGAGGGTGGGGATGGGGGCCCCATGGTGTGAACGAGCTCAGTGTCACCGAGCTGTGTGCTGCAAACCATCCCAGCAGTGTGTTTTGTGTTGTGTCTACCACAATTCAAAAGTTTGAGGGAAATGAAAGTAAACACTGACCTCTTAGGGAGTCCAGCTACACCTGTGAATAATTTTGCCTGCCACCATGGCCTAATGAAACGTCACAGTGTTGACCAGAAGACAAGGCCATTGATGAGCTGTATGATTCTGGGTAAGTTTCTGAGTCTCATTTCCTCAACTGCATGATGGGGATAAGACAACAGCTCGCCAGGCTGTGGGGACCAAATGCACTCGGTAGAAAGAAGCTGCTTTGGTGGCTGCAAATGGTTCATGGGACGTGATTGTGCTTCATGACGGGAATAGCAGTCTGCTCACGTGGTCATCGCACATCTACCACCAGCCCTCACCCTCCGCGAAACACTGAACGCACCTGTTTCTTACAAGGAACCGTGGTCCGCATGCAGGTTGATCGAGGAGGGAGGATCGTTTCTGGTCTTCGATGTTGTCGACTAAGAGGTGTTTTGAGTTTGTTTGATCTTTGGTTTTCCATGTAAGTAACTGTGAGGAAGTGAGGTGCCAAAAGTTCTGCCTTGAGCTGATGTGCAGTCACTCGTCCTCTGTGTAAACAAAGGCTTCACTAAGCAAATGGGCGGGTAAGAGAGGACTGCGGGCAGAATGTTTGTTCTCTCAGAGGCTCGGGGTTTCACGCACCCCCGCACCGGCCAGCACCCTGCCAGGCAAACGGAGCCCTGCCGGGTCTGAGGGCGTGGACCTGAGGGGCAAGCCTCAGCAAGCGGGGACCCCAGGAGGATGGGGCAAGGCCTGGAGCCTGGCAGGGATGCTGAGAGGGGCCCGGCAGAGGCGGGCAGCAGAGCCTGGCGGGTGGAGGACTGGTCCGGGGACCCCGTATGCAGCTGCTGAGGCACGAAAAGACCAGAGCAGACGTAACGTTTGGAGAGCCTTAACTTTCTCATGATGGGTGCGCAATCTCCACCATATACTCACATGCAGACTTCCTAAAGACCGCATGGGCATATGCAGAAGGGGGAGTGTCTCCTGGTCAATGTATCCGTTAGTGACAATGTTGCTGCAAAGCATGAGTGTGCGGGGCCCGGCGCTTGTCCCTCTGAACGTGCCCAGAGGCCGTTCCTGTGCAGGGGCATTTTAAAGACGCCCTCTGCCCCAACACGGTCACGCCTGGCCCTCAGGAGCTGCTTGGCCCTGGACTCCACAGCACCTCACAGGGCCATGTTGCAAGGCCTCGAGCTTCAACTCCTGCATGAATGCGCTTCACTAGCTAATCTACATATTCAGAACAGTAAGATACTTGGGTTTTGTTTCTGCTCCTCTGTCTTTCCAGCGGGACCTTGGGAGTGCAAGGGTGTAGCGGGCATTCCATCCACCCTGGAGGTTGACGCCCACACCAGCTTCCCATCACCTCCTGCCAGGGAAGCCTTCGGCTAAGCATGGGGTGGACTCCAGGGCTGTTTATTTGAGGATGGGTCTGCATCACAATAAGGGGCCAGAGGCCCGTGTCCCTCTTGTCTAGAAGCTTCCAGCAGCTGGGAGAAGCATGCCCAGAGGAGAGTCTCAGGACAACAGTGCTCACCCAGATGGCCTCCCTGCCTGAGTGCCCAGATCTAATTGCACAGCGGCAGTGCCCGGCACCAAACACCTGGCTGCTGGACCTGCCTGCTCAGGTGAGGGTGTCCAGGTGTGCACACACACTCAAGCGTGGGAGGGAGGCAGCCGAGCTGCAGGCCATGGCGTGTGTGCGAGCTACATCCCTGCTACACGTGCTATGCGTGTGGGATAGGCTGTAGACACGCATGCACCATCATCTAGTACAGAATCCTACCTGGAGCTTGCCCAATATGCTAACTCTTCAGAGCACTTTCAGGACCATGGTCCCAGCATCCCAATCTTTCCTCTGAGGCCTTCTCTGGGCCGGGTGGCATGCAGGGCCCCAGATGCGGGTAATGTCACCTGCTGCAGACCTGCCCAATGGATAGAGTAGTGTCTTTTCTCTCTTGACATTTGAGGAAACTGAGGCGCAGAGGGTGTGCACAGCCCCAGGCCACGTGCCAGGGCAGTGGTGCCCAGATGAACACGGCGGAGGCCAGCTGGCCCTGGGTGACTGGTCGTGCCCTTCTGCTGCGTCACAAAAGGAGGACCACCTCCAAATACGGTGCTCTCATGGCGGCCAGGCCCATGTGCACCACGTACCTACCTGGCCGGTGTTTTAGGAGGAGTCGGGTTCCCCGGCTCCAAGTCACCCACACACGGTGTCCCGCCAATGCTGCAGGTGAAGCCAGGAGGGACCTCTGCCTCAGAAGCAGATTCCTTGCTGAGCAGGGTGACGTGTCACAGAAAGAACAGCTTAGATGAGATGCATTTCACAGGTGACCAAGGACGCAGCATCCGTCACCAAGGAGCAGAACAGGATCGAGCGTCGTCCTTCACAGGGAAGAACTCTTCTAAACGGGTAACTCGCATTCTGCTAACATTCCAGGCAAGTTACTGCTCATGACTCAGACACAAGTGCCTTCAGTTAGGCTGGTAATGGAGCTAAGTTAATGAAAAGGGCTGAATTTCACAAAACTTATATTTTGCACCAGACACTTGCTTCAATCTGCACTTTTTGTGGAAGGCCTGATTGAGACAGAAAGTTGATCTCGTGGAAACTAAGATAAATATAGTTTTTTTTTTTTTAATTTTTTTTTTAATGTTTTATTTATTTATTCATGAGAGTCAGAGAGAGAGAGAGACGCAGAGGCAGAGGGAGAAGCAGGCTCCCCACCTAGCAGGGAGCCCGATGTGGGACTCAATCCCAGGACCCTGGGATCATGACCTGAGCCGAAGGCAGACGCTTAACCATCTGAGCCACCCAGGCGCCCTAAGATAAATATAGTTTTGTTGTAATTCTTTTTCAGTTGGTTGTTACATGCGTTTACAGAGCAGACTTGACGAACGAGAAAGGGGGGCCAGTGAGGTGAGCAGACCCGTGCTAGGGAGGAGGGAGACTCCTGGGCCGGCGGGACACGGGGGCAGCCATGGCGGAGAGGGCACCCACGCGGGACCGGGGCCTGCAGTTAGCTCCGCCTCCAAGGAGCCTGCAACACAAACCTGACAGCCGGACTCCACGGACACGCTTTCCTGGCAGGGTCTCCTGCTCGGCCGGCTCTGGAAGCTTCTCAATGCTGAGGACGGGGAAGAACCATGCCCTCTCGGGACACTGCCGTCAGCAGCTCCTTGGACAGAGAATTAGGGGGTGTTCTCAAAGGGACTGTTTTAAGCTTCAGGGAAACAAGGCCTGGAGGCACCCTTGCGAAATGAGGGTGTCAGAAGGTGGGGCTCCCATGGGTCCACAGGCTGCCCCCAGGCTCCAGGGCAGGCGGGAGGCCCGGCTGCCGCCAGCTCCGCCCACGCCCTCACTGACCCTAGCAACCTCTCCGCAACCGCCCCTTCCTGCCAGACTGGGGCCCTCTGCTCTCCGGCCAGCTCAGGGCCCACCACACGCTGCCCTCTCTCAAAGTTCCAAGATCCTGGTGTTCTGCAAGGCACACGTGCATGTTCATGTGCATGCACACCCATGCACACGTGTGCACGCTTGAGCACACACTGTCATGATGCTTACCCGCACGCTCGCACGCCCACGTGCCCATGTACACACGTGTGCAAACACACGCACACACTCACACACCAGTGTGCACACGCTGTCACGATGCTTACCCACACACTCGCACGCCCACATGCCCATGTACACACGTGTGCAAACACACGCACACACACACCAGTGTGCACACACTGTCACGATGCTTACCCGCACGCTCACACGCCCACGTGCCCATGTACACACGTGTGCAAACACACGCACACACTCACACACCAGTGTGCACACACTGTCACGATGCTTACCCACACACTCGCACGCCCATGTGCCCATGTACACACGTGTGCAAACACACGCACACACTCACACACCAGTGTGCACACACTGTCACGATGCTTACCCACACACTCGCACGCCCATGTGCCCATGTGCGCACGTGTGCAAACACACGCACACACTCACACACCTTGTGCACACACGCCACCACCACCACCAGTCTCTCGTTACAGGTACGTGAAGGATGGGGGTTTCCTGGACCCCATGAGGAAAACCTCCCCGACAAGCACCTGTGTGCTCTCCAGCAGCCAACCCAGAGCTGCCCATTCAGGGCCTGCCCCCTTCCCCCTCGGGAGGTTCTGCAGGCTTGTGCAACCCAATGTGGGGGCAGCTGACTTCCCGCAACCTCTTTTCTAAAGGGGACCCTAGCCATGAACCACGCCGTGCGGCTGGGGACAAAGCTTCTGGGCACCCGTGGGGCCCCACCCACCCTCGTGGGCCCATCCCTGCCGCCCCCGCCCCGTCCCTCCATCCCCCTGCAGCCAGGATGCATAGGCCCAGGCAAGGCCTCCTCCCTCAGACCCCCGGGCTCCAGACCGCCTCTGACACTTAACTTTCTAGAACTTGCCACCTTGTTTTCTAGCTTGTTTTGTGGCAACAGCACTGCAAGCTGGACATACTGCTGCGGCCGGTAAATATTTACACAAGTCAGCCTGACGGGCGCTCGCTTCTGCACAGCTGGTGGGAGGATGCGCGGCAGCCAGCCCCCCACAGACACGCTTCCGAGGGGTTGGGCGCCACGGGGGAGCCTGGAAGCCGGGGGCTGGGGGCCGCTGCTGCCCCCGGGGCCGGCCCCGACCGTGTGCTGGGGAGTCCACAGCCAGGCCTCTCTCCCGCAGCAGGCCGGGTCCCGAGAGGCACCGTGGGTCCGAGCGTCCGAGATAAGACCCTGCATCCTTCATCATTCCCTTTTCTGAACACACCTTTGTTTTCACGTCATTCACGAGACCCTCTTGCCGGGGCCCGCACGCGAAGGCACGGCAGAGAGGCCTGTATTCCTGTCCCAGAGGGCCTGTACGCCACGCCCACCAGCCGCGTAGCGCCTCTGAGCCCTGGGCGCTGGCTTAGCTCTGGCGGGACCCTCTGCCCTCAGCCTGTGAATCTGCACTTACTGGGGCGTGTCAGACGTGTGCGTGGGGACCATGCACTGGGTTGAAGTCAGTGTCTGTCGTTAGTGAGGGTGGCGGTCACCCATGTCACTGGGACGTCCTGGAGGAAGGCCACGGGGACCCTGGTGCCACCTCAGGCCCCACCAGGTGAGGGAGGAAAACAGCGTCATCGACCGTCCAGCCACACCTAGCTGCCAGGACCTGAGGGCATGGCTCACGGCGTCCAGTGCCAGAAAGAGCAGATATTTGGGGAAAGCCGAAGAGTCACATTAGGCTGATCGCGGTGCAGAAGAAAGCAGGGTTAGGACCAAATGCGCAGGAGACCCAGGTGGGCGAGTGGCCACCATCGCTGAGGGTTCTGCTCCTCTCGGCCCGGAGAGTGCAGGTGTCAGGGAGGAAGAGGCTGGAGGGAGAGACGGCTGGTGGCCCAGCAGCAGGCAGCAGAAGGCAGCAGTAAGTCAGGATCTCACCTCCTCCTGCAGTATGTGGCCACGGCCCATGTTGAAAAGTAGGCAAGACAGGGGTCCGGCAAGGGCTGTTTCCTGGGCCCATCCCTGACTGTCAGGGTGAGATTTTTTCCCTCCCCTTGCCTTCCTAACTTGGAACAAGCACCCAGGAAAAAAAGAAAGGAAGAAGGGAGAGCCCACCCCACCCTCCTTTCCCGTCTGGCCCGCCTCCCACTTCCTCCCTGTTGTCCCTCCTCCTGGAGCTGAAGCCTCTGGAAGGAGTCCCGCTCCCAGGTGCTGGGGACTCTGCCTTCCAAGGGCGGACGTGATCAGCACGCACGGCTCTCAGCCTTCCAGACGGTCTGTGCTCTGTTGTGTGACGGCCACGTGACTGGGGCAGCACGTCGTGGTCACCCTCCGAACGCAGGATTGGATAAGTGAGCGGATTAGCTGCAGACAACTCTACAGTGACCAAGTTCTTGCCTCTGGTTCGCCAGACGCACCTCCAGACCTCTGGAGCCTAGCAGCACACCGAGAGGCCGCTGCATGGCCTGACGCAGCTGCTGGGTCCCGCCTGCTCGTGGTCCATGCTGCAGGCTCTGGGTCAGCTTCTCCTCTGGTCTGTGGGGCCGGGGACACAAAGCCCACAGCTTCCCAGGCACCAGGAGGCCGGGAAGCTGCATTCCACTCTGGAAAGTGTGGGCGCCTGGGTCAGGAGAACCGATGGCATGTGCTTGACCATCATGGTGCACGATCCGAGCCCTGGACAACCGAGGACAATGTGTGTACTCTAGCCGTCCATCCTCCACCTTCCCAACCGTCAGAGAGAAGCGCTCACCACGCTTTCAGAGTGAATCAGCGAGAGTTGTTCCAAAAGCTTTCAAAGCCCTGTGGGCGACTGTACTCGTGGGTTCCTCCACAGAGAACACTGTGTAGAGATAAGATCCCAACGCCCCAGCAAGGTAACTGGCTTCTAGAAGGTTCCAGAGAGCATGGGTGCCCTCCCAGTGCTAGGCCCCAGGTTTTGCAGCCGGCGCTGACTACAGAGGCTCAGGCCCCTCTCTGGGCAGTGGGAAGGGAGGAGGGGGTCCCCGAGTCCGGAGGTGGCCCTTCCCTCTGCCGTGGCTCCCGTGGCTGGCAATCTGTGAGAGGAGGCGTTTCCGTGGCTCAGGCCAGGGCCGGCTGGGTCCTGTTGCAGGTGCCCAACCACAGGGAGCGGCTTCGGAGGTGGCAGACAGAGACATGGACGTTGGCAGTGGTTCTGGTCGGGACGCGGGGGAAGGAGGTGGCTGGAGACAAGGCCTCTGTCTTCTTAGTGCGTCTGGCCCTGAGCATCATGGCTGTGGAGACCACAGGATGACCCGCGCAGACAGCCAGAGAGACAGCGAGGCTGCCCTGCTGACCGCATCTGCGTGGCCCCTAGCAGGGGAGGGAGGACATCTCCTTGGGGAGGAGGGGGCGTCTCCAGGGCCCTGCCCCACAAGGGTCTCGTGCCCGAAAAGTGACAAGGGATACGACAGAAAAACAAACCCGAACCGAGTTCTGGCCAGAAACCAGCGCGTGAAGTGCTGGGAAACAGACCTCGGGCGAGCGAGCCTCACAGCACACGCACACACACACACATGCACACATGCACACCCGTGAGTCGGGGTCCGGTCTTACACACAGGTGTGGGGCGCACGCACATGCACGCACATGCACACCCCTGAGTCAGCGTCCGGTCTTACACACAGGTGTGGGGCGCACGCACATGCACACACACATGCACACCCCTGAGTCAGCGTCCGGTCTTACACACAGGTGTGGGGCGCACGCACATGCACGCACATGCACACCCCTGAGTCAGCGTCCGGTCTTACACACAGGTGTGGGGTGCACGCACATGCACGCACATGCACACCCCTGAGTCAGCGTCCGGTCTTACACACAGGTGTGGGGTGCACGCACATGCACGCACATGCACACCCCTGAGTCAGCGTCCGGTCTTACACACAGGTGTGGGGCGCACGCACATGCACACACACATGCACACCCCTGAGTCAGCATCCGGTCTTACACACAGGTGTGGGGCGCACGCACATGCACACACACATGCACACCCCTGAGTCAGCGTCCGGTCTTACACACAGGTGTGGGGTGCACGCACATGCACGCACATGCACACCCCTGAGTCAGCGTCCGGTCTTACACACAGGTGTGGGGTGCACGCACATGCACGCACATGCACACCCCTGAGTCAGCGTCCGGTCTTACACACAGGTGTGGGGCGCACGCACATGCACGCACATGCACACCCCTGAGTCGGGGTCCGGTCTTACACACAGGTGTGGGGCGCACGCACATGCACGCACATGCACACCCCTGAGTCAGCGTCCGGTCTTACACACAGGTGTGGGGCGCACGCACATGCACACACACATGCACATCCCTGAGTCAGCGTCCGGTCTTACGCACAGGTGTGGGGCGCACGCACATGCACACACACATGCACACCCCTGAGTCGGGGTCCGGTCTTACACACAGGTTTAGGGTACAGTGGGGCTAGAGGCTGCTCCTCAGAATGTCCCACCAGGGCGGCCGCCCGGCCTCATGCTGCCCGGCTCCCCTTCCTGCCCTGTCCCCTGCAGAAGCAGGAATCAAGATGGAAATTGGAGCAGACACGAGTTTGTAAGTTTCCTGCGGGCAGGACCCTGTCCCTCCTGCACATGGTCATGCAACAGCACGTCAGCTGCCCGCGGCCCCACCAGCTGGGGCCAGGACAGGGCGGGGACACACAGAGACAGGCCTGCCCCCAGCAACCCCGGTCTGTCAGGCAGCCTCCACCCTGAGCAAACACGCGGGCAGTGCGCCGGCTGCCGCGGCCCCGGGTTCCCTGCGTGCACGCCCCTGGGGCTCACCTGCAGACTCTTGATGCCAGTATATTTTCTCCTGGGACTTAGTACAAAATCCATCAATTCTGAGTGCTCTTAAGCAATGAGTAACTTCTGTAAACTTATCTATTAATATTACCTTTGTGTCATTAAGTTTGCTTAAACATGACCCTCAACAGTATTCACATGACATCCTTATTTTAGCAAATGACGTAAAGTTTACTTTGCTTTCAGTTAAAAATGTGACAAAAACCCATGAGTCCTCGATAAATTTAATATAAATCATTGTGCTGCATTTAATTTGGGGACTGGATGTATATTAAAATATGGAATCATTTTCACGTAATATGCCCTCAAATTACTGTTATGATTATTTTTTTCATGTAAAGCTTTTAAAAACCCAGCAGACCTGCTTCTGTGTGGATATTTGGTCCCCAAATGATACGAGGGGTTTGGAGACACCCCTGGAAGCTCTTCTTTGCAAACAACATATGGATGATAAGAGAACAATAAATGAAAAGCAGGACTGATGGCAGTTCTCACTGCATTTCCCTTTTCTTTCATTGGCTCTCAAGGGAGAACAGGCATCTGCCATGTTTGTTGTATGGGGATTTTGGCAAACAAATGTCACTCGTATTCATCCTTAGGCTCATTTGCAGAATTGCTACATTTATTTTTAATGTTTGTCAGTTTTTCTTATGTTTCCTGAATAACCACTACTGATTAAATTAAATTAAATAACACATTTCTATCATAAAAATTCCTTAAAGTTGAATCAGAGTGAAGGCAACTCTGTGGCCGTAGGGCCCGAGGCACAGAGAACGCTGGAGCAACAGAGCCGCACACACGCTTCTGATCCCTGAGAACCTCTGCACGTGGCGGATCTCAAACGAGCCCCTTTAAAAGGAAAATGACATTTAAAAACATTATGTGTAAGTAGAGATTGAAACAGTCCTCTTTGTGTCTTTGAAGCACCTTGAGCCCCTTAGCGCACACAGGACACGTCCGTCCCCTTCCTGACTCCTGGGGATTTACAAACACCTCCAGGGAAACTGTTCTATTCTGAGGACAGCGTCCCGGTAACGTTGAGATCCGGCACCATGAGGGTCAGGTGAGGGAAGCATCTGGGGAAGCTTCTCAGGGTTCTTGCATTCCCTGCTGTTGGCTGCTGGCCCGTCCGCCTGCCGCAGGACATTGGAATCTCGGGCAGCTCCGCAGGAATCCTCGCGCCTGCACCTTCTCTCCAACCAGGAGCCGCGGATCACCTTCCAGCTCTCCAGGGTCAAATCCCTTCCACCTTCACCGCCACGGGAGCCCGAGGCTGGGAGTCCCAGGGTGCCACTGGGCCTCCCCCGCGAGGTGCTGCAGGGCCTCAGCAGGAAGCCGCCATGGGTGTAGGCTGCTCCTTCACGCCCACGCCATGCAGCTCCTGGTTAGAGGCTCATTCTGGTTTGGTGAGCCCTCTCACTGCCTGGTCTGCCAAAGCTTTTCAATCTCCTAATTTTCCAGCAAACGAGACATTGTGAAAGGTCTTGTTTATCTTAGCTAAATATCTCAATTAAAACATTCCATTCCAAAAACATGACCCAGAGTTTGGCACTTTCCTGGTCACATGAAACAGCTGGTCCTCTCAACAGCCACCAAGAAGCTGCTTCCTGCCACGTTGTCCCTGTCACAGGGGGTGACAAACGAGCCCGAGCTGTCCTGGCATGAACTGGAAGCACCTCTCCCCGAGAGCGGCATGGGTGGCCTGAAGCGTGCTCTCAGTGCTGGCCTGGCAGGGCTTCCGACGGACGGCCCTCAGGCCTCACCCCTCCCTGCTCACCCACCACCACCGTTCCCGGGGAAGCAGGTGTGTGCGTCCTGCCCCTGACTGCTGTCCTGGGCCTAGGAGACGTGCAGCTCCTCCAGTGCCCGTGCAAACGATGAAAACAAAACCCTGCGTGTCTCTGTCTGGAAGCTTTTGCTGAGAAGATGTCCTGGGGGCATGAGAGCACTGAAGACAGGGTGGCAGGACCCGTGACCGAGGGTGCAGGACAGCTCTTGAAGGAGGGCAGACAGCTGGCTTCGTGCTGTGACGTGAAGGGCGAGGGGAAGGAGGGGCCAGTGGGGCCTCGGGGTCTGTTGTGAGCAACCAGGTGGACGGTGGTGCTGACCGAGGTGGGGGGCTGGACACAGACCTTCAGACCGGCTGAGCCCATGTCGGGAACGCTCCTGGGGTTCAGGAGGTGGGCCTGGCTGTACGGTGCTGATCAGGGTAAAGACGCCAGAAGGGGAGAGAAGGGGGTCGGGGTGTCAATGGAAAGAGAACCCCAAAAATCGGAGGGGAGGGAAAGCGGGAGACTGAGTCCCACAGAAGCCAAAGGAGAGAAGCCTTCCCAGGAGGCGTGGTCAGCGGGATCTCAGGCCCAGAGGACGCCAGGCACGGGAGGGGTGCTGCTCTTGAGGGCCCTGGACCAGGGGCAAGAGCTCCCGAGAGCACAGGTGTAGACCTGGGCCTCGGGGCATGCTGCACTCCAGGACACAGGAGTCAGGGTCCGGGTCTCAGCGCTGGGGGCTCCTCTGTCCCACTGGGTGTCGTTTACTCAGTAGTTCACATTCCTGGAAATGCGTGCACCCATCGCCATCTCTCATTAAAGCCAGGTTCTCTTCAGCGAGTGTCTTCAAAGGGTTAGGGTGTATTCTTTAAATCAGGTGCTCTGCTCCCCAGAATCCCCCGGGGATGTGGGCTCAGGCTCCCGGGGGAGGCCCAGGAAGCCTCAGGTGACTGCAGGCCCAGAGAGCCCCATGGGCCATTCATATGAACACAGACTTGGGCCAGGAAGTAAACGCGGCAGGTGATGTTTTGTGGGTTTGGTCTTTCCTGAGCCAGGTTCATGTGTAGCAGGTGTAGGAGTTGACTTCCAGTTGTAACCCCCCCGGTGGCAGTTGTGTTCTGTCTTTCAGTTTCCAATTGACATGCAAGCTATTTTGAATGATGTCAGACATGTCTTTTTTTTTTTTTTTTAACGTTTAACTCAACTGTGTTGAAGTAATTTCAGCCCTTACAGAAGGGTCACGACGGTGACTCCCATCCTGTTGGCGCCTGACATGGCCGCCGGCGGGGTCAGGAACGTGACACACGTCACAACCACACGTCCACAGCTTCTGCGCTGACGCCCTTTCCTCCATGCAGACCCCGGACTCCATCCTGTCTGTGGCCTCCTCCAGTCTGGGATGGGATGGCCTCTTAGCTTCCCTTCCTTTTCCCACCTGGACCCTTTGCAAGAGTATGGTCACTTATTTTGTCCACTGTCCCTCAGTTTGTGTCCATCCGATGCTTTCTCACAGCTGGCCCGAGGAGATGCAGTAACTTCCTGTGCACACATTGCAGGCTCCGAGCCTCCACACGGCTTATCCCTGGGGATACTGACCTTGATCTCTTGGTGAAGGTCATTGCTCCACGGGGGGCTGCAAAGTGGTTCCCCAAAGTGATCTTCTTAGCTGGCCACCTGTCACATATATCCATACTCAGCATGCGACCGCTCGGCGGACATCTTCCCGCAAACGAAAACAGCCCCACCCCCCACCCCACAAGTAGATGGTCTCCTCAGAAAACTGTTGTAGTGAAATCCGAAAGGGTGGCGGCCCCCCATCTTGTAGACGTCGGCAGTGTGTCCATCTGATCTTCACTGAACAAGGCTCCTACGAATACATAGGTGAGTTCAAAAGTGATCAATCTCGCTTCGGACAGGGTTCCCGAGAATGGGGCAAGCAGGAGGCTTAGGGAGGGAAATCAGCGCCCTCGAGGGAGGGGCACCACGGGGGCATGGCTTCGGTTCTGGGGAGAAGAGTGAGCCAGCAGAGTGGTACGGGGGATGGATTCGCCCCCCAAAGACGGCCTGTCACAGATGCTCAGCCGAGCGGCCCTTTGGGAGAAGAGGAAGCAAGGAGAGTTACTCACAGGGCAGGATTCCTCCCTCGACGGACGCATCAGCTTGGACCCTGCTCGCTCACCACCAGTGAAGTGTAGAATAGCCGATGATGTCTTTGGGGGGACTGAGATGGTGGGAAACAGCGGTCTTGTTAGCAGAAAACCCTGGAGGCCTTGGCCACAGGGCAGTGTGCCACCAGGGTCCCAGGCCCCACCACAAACTGCCCTTCAGTGAGACCTATGATGTGGGAAGATGCTCTAGACCCAGGGTCAGCCACGAACGGAGTTACCAGCCCGGCTCTCGATGGGTCACTGTCCAAAAGCAGCCCCATCCCACCTGCTGATTGAAAGGGAAAGGTCACACTTCTTTATTTTTTTTAAGATTTTATTTATTTATTTGACACAGAGAGAGAGATAGCAAGAGAGGGAACACAAGCAGGGGGAGTGGGAGACGGAGAAGCAGGCTTCCCGCCGAGCAGGGAGCCCAATGCAGGGCTCGATCCCAAGACCCTGGGATCATGACCTGAGCCGAAGGCAGACGCTTCACCAACTGAGCCCCCCAGGCGCCCCAGGAAAGGTCACATTTCTAAATGTAGCATAGGACACCCAATTGCTGACTTGCACGGGCAAATATGATTCAAGTATAACTGGTTCACAAAACACAAATGATGGCAGCAGCCGCCGTGGGGATAATTTATGGGCACGACTGCTGGGTGCCTCACGCATCTTCTCTCGTGAGGTCTTCACTGTAACCTGAGCCATGTGCTACATAATTTCCTTTTTTTTCCTCCAGACAAAACTGGGGCTTGAAAAATTCAATTACTCAAATCCACACGTTTTAATAAGCAGAACCGGGATTTAAACCAATGCCCTTTCATAGTGTGTGAATTTTAGACTCCACAGGGTACAACTAAAAATCTTAGAATTTCTACCAAAGAAGAAAACTTACTTGAAACCTATGAAAGGTTTGGTTTAGTTCAGTCTAATTCACTGTGTGGAAGGCAGCATTCTGGGGGGTTGGGGAGGATGACAGTGAGCAAGACCACCTCACCACCCTCAGAGGACTATGATGCCATAGACTGAGTGTCCCCCAGATTCATGTATTGAAGCCTAACCCCCAAGGTGATGGTATTTGGAGGTGTGTCCTTGGGGTGATGAGGTCAGGAAGACCGCATCTATGGACCAGACACTGGCTCTCGGACTTCCAGCATCTATAGCCATGAGCCATAAATCTCCACTGTTTATGAGCCACCTCGTCTAGGGCATTTTGTTGTTGTGGCCTGAATGGACTAAGATGCATGGTCAGGGCAGATGCTCCCTGGCCGTCCATGGCACTAGGATGGCAGACGGAGATCTTTTATCCTGAAGCGTATGCTGGTTTTCTTCACTAACAGCTTTATCAGATCAGTGAGCTCTGCGACTGGGTGTCACACCGCAAATAGGTAAAGATGCCAACTGTCAAATTAGAGTGCGGGCTTCCCTCGGCTCTGACGGCAAAGCTGCCATATCCCAGAGCCGCCAGGAAGCATCGCCTCTGAAAGGGGTGCTTCAGGCCTCACGTGTGAAGCTCTCCCGTGTTTTCAGTCCTGCGCTGCTGACCTTTCCCCCCCCCGTCACACCTGTGCTTGCTCGGCAGCCTCACTAACCGCTTGCCCCTGGCACAGGGCAGATTTGTTTGGCCCCTGGCAAGGGTTGGTGTTGATGCAGAAATTGGGAGTGGATGACCCTCTGTGAGACGCTGCCATCCCTCTCTCGGCAAGCCGCAGGGAGCAGGGTCCTCACAGTGACTGGTCCTGGCAGTGTCCCGGTCGTGAGCTCTTGCAGACCTGACCTCTCAGCCTCCTTTGTGCAGAGGAGGAAAGCCCATTTCAGATCCGGTTGGCCATCTTCCATGTTGACAAGAACACTGGAGAGGAGAGAATCTGCTCTGCCCAGGCTTGCAGTGGAGGGACAGGATTGGGGTCTCCCATGACCGAATCTTGGGCCTCCAGGAGCAATTCTAGGACCTGCATCTTCTCAGGGAGAGTGCAGATGATGGTGTCTTCCACACGGTGGTGTGAACATTAGCTTTGAAGCATCTCCACCTGGCTTACAAGAAGCTCAAGAAATACCAGCCATTATTTCCTGAGACAATGGTGATGAACCCTAGCCCAGCCTCGGGCTCTACTGGGCCATCCTGGGCCCGGAGGCTCGATTGGGCCCTTACTCAGTCCTGAAGCTTCTAAGCTGGGGAAGCCACCAGTGGCCAGACCTTGGGGAAAAGGTGAGTAAGGTCCAAGGAACCGCTTTGCAGGTGGATTCAGGTAAAAAGCTGGTTGCACAGCAGGTAAGAGAAATGTCTGTGGTCTCAGAACCACATCCGGAGACCAGCATCGACTGCCGGCTGTGCGGCCTGCCTGAGAGGTGCCCACCAGCACCAGGGGGGAGGGCTGTGGCGTTCCAGCGAGCCCGAGTTCCGCCTCGCTGTCTCTCCTTCTTGGCCCTCGAGTGTTTCCTTTGGACTAGTCTGGTGCAAGGGCTGCGGTGGACCCCCAGTTTCCCTGCCTCGGTGGGAGTCCTTCCCTTCCTGTGAGTTTAGCGGAAAGGAGCCTAGCACACAGCTGGGAAGCAAGTGCTATACGAGGAATTCACGTGATGCCTGGCCAGCAGCTCTCTGCTCCCAGCACCAAACAGACTCAGGACCTCGGTGACACAAAAACCACAACGGGCACGAGAGGCCGAGGCTGGCTGCCCAGCTGTCAATGTCCGGCCAGCGTGTCTTTGGTCTGTCATGCTGTGCTCCCTGGAGCCTGAATCTCGAGAACAGCACAAAGAGAAAGTGGTCCTGAGTGCATACCCTTGGCTTTGCTAGCCCAGTGCCCAGATTTTAGGTTCTTGCCCTTCGCTGTAACAGGCGGGCAGAGCTGGCGTCTGCAGGACCCAGACATGACTCCCATCGTGGCTCCGGCTGCTCATGGACAAACAAGCAAGTGAGCGTGAAATGGTTTGCTATGCCCGCTCTCGTGAGGGTGACGCAGTGTGGCTTCAATCTCATCCTGGCGACCCTGGGCCGAAGAGCGTGTTGCCGATGAATGCTTTTTGTCTCCCCCTTTGGCGGTGGACACGTCCTCCCTTGACCCTGCGGACAGAGCAGAAAGGGAGCTCTGTGGAGAGGCCCCAGACACCCTCGAGGACACGGGCTGTGGGCAGAACTGAGCTGATGAAGGCTCACCAGGTCCACGCCCTGTTTAACTTTCTGTCGGAATGCTCCTTTCCATTTATGACTTTAAATGGTGCCCCTGCTTTAGTGCTCAGGGGAGAGAAGGCACCACTGTTTCCGGGGCTTTCCTCTGGGGGCTGGGAACTTATCTTTCAGATTCTCACTGTCCTATGGTCGCTGTCCTCTCGGCTTTACAACTGCTCCAAGGCTCAGACCTGCCGCGACAGAGGTGAAGGCAGACACAGACGCAGTTTTGTCCACACCTCCCTCTCCTCGCGCTGCCTTTCTGGAAGAGAGGAGAGCAAGAGGTAAGAGAAGAAGTTCATGGAACCCTTTTTGTTTTCAAAGAGGCAAAACATCTAAACAAGAAGGCCCTGTTCCCCTCCCTGTCCCCAGGCCCTCCCTCCCCCCAAGGAAACACAGTGCCCCTTGTATTAGCCAGCTCGGGCCGCCATAGCTAATACCACAGATGGGCAGCTTGGCCACAGGAGCTGATACCCTCACGGTCCTGGGGCTGGAAGTCTGAGATCAGGGTTTCGGCAGGGTTGGTTTTCCTGAGGCCTCTCTCCTTGGCTTGGAGTGGCTTGAGGTGAGGTGGGGTGAGGTGAGGAAAGGGTAAGTGAGGTGAAGGGGGGAAAAGGGAGGTGGGGTGAGTTGGGGTGAGATGAGGTGAGGTGAGGTGAGGCAGACTGAGGTAGAGTAAGGCGCAGTGAGGTGAGGTGAGCTGAGGTGAAGTGGGGTGAGGTGGACTGAAGTGGGGTCAGGTGAGGTGAGGTTGGGTGAGTTGAGGGGAGATGGGACAAGGTGGGGTGAGGCAGACTGAGGTAGTGTGAGGAGCGTGAGGTGAGGTGGGCTGAGGTAAAGTGGGGTGAGGTGGTGTAAGGGGAGGTAATGGACAGTGAGAAATGCACAACTGGGGCCTCCTCATGGTTGTGGATTGTGGCCGCCCCACCAGGTTGGAGCTGGGGAGCTGCAGAAATACCAGGATAGCCCAGCCTGCACTCTTAGGGCACGTTGCGGGGGTAAGCAAGGACTTCAGGGACCAGCTAAAGCCCGAGGGCTCATTTTCCCTCCAGGTCCCCTGCAGGTGAGCAGTGGAGGGCGGCTGTGGATGGAGAGTGGAGCTGTGGGTCCTGGGGGGGACTATAGAGAAGACTGACCGGCCAGGTGGCAAAGGAGAAGAGGCGAGTCAGCTTTGGTAACAAGCACAGGACAGCCAGCCCAGTAGGGAGAAATCAGGGCGCAGATGTGCTTATGGACGGGTGCAAATGCAGATAAATGGGTGGAGAGACCAACTGCCAGGGGCTGCTGGGAGCACCCACCCTGCGCGTCTGGGGATCCGATGTGGGCCTGGTGCTGCAGCCGCCCGAGGGAGGGTCCTGTTGGATGCCATGCTCCCGTGGAAGGAAGGCAGGCTTCTCAGGGGCTTCCCAGGACAGAGGCTGTCATTACCCCAGGGCAGAGGAGCCCGAGCGGAGGCCACCGCCCAGGGGACCCTGAGGGTGGGCTCAGGGCGGACGTGAGTGGCGGCAAGTCGCTCCGTTGTACAGATAGTCTGGTTTCAGCGCGCACAGTGGCTGACGTCAGAATTCCGAGAGCAGAAGGCCCAGTTCCACGATTGTGCAGGTGACCCCCGAACGAGAAGCAAATCATGGCTGGCGTATAAGGTTCTTAGTCTGGGCTCTTGCAAAAGTCACTATTACAAATACATGATTCACAAGTTCTGTCTGGGAAATGTAACCATGTATTTATTCATCATTGTCCCGCTGCACGATCAGAGAAGATCAGTATTTCATGTACCCCTTTTCCATCGCAACTTCATCACAAAAAGAAAATGATATAGTTGAAAGGGAGGGAGGGAACAGAAGAAAAACAGAAAAGGAAAAGAGAAAAGGAGGGGGGAAAACCCCAGCTTTTTTGAGTTTGCTTAAAACTACTGAAGTGACTCGGGGAAAATCTTACACTGAAGACAGTGACGCATGTCAGACACGTTGCGGATGGGCCCGCGAGGAGGAGCAGGTCGGCAGCCCACCGCGGTGAGCGCTGGGTGTTGGCCCGCGAGGAGGACCGGTCGGCAGCCCACCGCGGTGAGCGCTGGGTGCTGGCCCGTGAGGAGGAGCAGGTCGGCAGCCCACCACGGTGAGCGCTGGGTGTTGGCCCGCGAGGAGGACCGGTCGGCAGCCCACCGCGGTGAGCGCTGGGTGTTGGCCCGCGAGGAGGACCGGTCGGCAGCCCACCGCGGTGAGCGCTGGGTGCTGGCAGAGAGGTCAAGCGCACCTCTTCCACAACGACCAGTCTTGAGCTTTATTCTTACAAAGGCATTCCATGTCCTCTGCAGAAAACCAAAAGATTCAGATCGATAATGAAGAGAATGCAAACCATTCCCATAACCTCACCACATAGAGGAACGATCCTAAAGATCTTTCTAGACCACTTCTGTCTACCTACCCGTAGGGTTTTGTATGCATGGTCTTCTAACGTATCAGTCTGTGATCTTTAGAAACACAAAAGCACACGTATAACCTCATGACTTGTTCTCTCACCTCAGAATATGTAATCGTAGGGGCGCGATGTGCCAGGTGCCGTTGTAAGTGTTTTCTGCGTATGTGCCGATCATGGCCTCCAAAGGGCCATGGCACAGAGAGGTTGTGTGACGTGCCTGGGGTCCCACAGAATTAAGCGGTGGGGCTGGCACTCGAGCCCGGGGGCTCCGGCTCCAGCCTCTTAGGTGTGAACCTCTTCTCAGGTCCCGTCACATTTTAATGACTTTATTGTATTTCATCATATCAAGATGCCATAGTTTGTTTAAATATTTATTTCTTGTTTCAAATTTTTCTCTATTATAAAGCACATTGCAATGAGCACCTTACAATCTTATAGCCAGATTTTTGTCTACAAATAGAATGATCTCCTTACACCCTGCCGACTGCCCAATTCTAGCAGTGACTCCACCAGATGAGCTTTGAGTGTTTGGGATATGTGCTGACAAGTGCTTCCCAGAGGGGGTTCCAATCCCACCCTCGGCGAGGGAAGATGCCCCCCACACCTGTATTAACCTTCTCCTGAGAGGGAAAAGACAGCCAGCTGGACCAAGAGCACCGCATGCTGTTTCTGCTCTAAATCTCTGGCCACGGGCATGGCTGAAGACAGTTAGGGTTTTCACCTCTTCTCAGAGTGCTTGCTGGTGACATTAGCCTGTAATTCAGTGTCCTCATGTCACTGAAACTTTGACATGATTTCCTCTTTAACTGTCCAAGTTCAGCTGAATTGTGAAGCTGGCAGACTCAGGACAAAATTTAGAAGTTTGCTCTTTCCTTTTGAGAAATTACAGGCTTGTTAGAGCTCCGGTGAAGGGCGCCCAAGGTCAGGGAGCTTGTGCTCACAAGCGCTACCACAGAAGAGAGCGAAGTGACCTCGCACTCCCTGGGCTTTCGGAAGAGTTTTGCGGGCTGCACGTGCACTGTGTGAAATGAGTTTGTGTGTGTGGCTGGGGCAGCCTCGACCACCGAGTGTGCATTCCACACACGCGTCAGTGTCTCCCCAGCCTGAGGACGCCGAATCCACCAGCGCTGCTGGACTGCGTCAGCCCCTTCGAGCAGCACGACGAACCCGGCCCCTTTAGATCAGGGGCGAGCAGTGGCCGAAGCTTTAGGAGCAGGGGAGCGCCCTGATTAGTCTGGGTTGTGGGAGGCTCGGGGGCCCTCAGGGAGGACCCTGGGCAGTGGGTCCCAGAAGGCCAGGACTGCTCTCTGCTCCTACACCACCTGGACCTGAGGAGGGCAGGAGCTGCTGAGACGCCCCCACCCGCCTCTGCTCCCGGGAGAGGCGAAGTCCACAATGCTCATCTCTGCCGCGGGCAGGAGCTGCTGAGACGCCCCCACCCGCCTCTGCTCCCGGGAGAGGCGAAGTCCACAATGCTCATCTCTGCCGCGGGCAGGAGCTGCTGAGACGCCCCCACCCGCCTCTGCTCCCGGGAGAGGCGAAGTCCACAATGCTCATCTCTGCCGCGTGATGCAGCTGAGGAGACAGCCCACCGTGCAGCCGTGGGGAAGAAACTGCATCTCCAGGAGTCCCCTGTGGGCCTGGGCACAATCCCGGTCAGCTCTGCCCGGGAAGCAGTGCCCAGCAGAGAAGACAAGCAGGAGACCACGACCCAGGGCCAGGCGGCTGTCGCGGGCTCTGGCCTCAGGATGGCCGAGCTGACTCTGCCCCCGTGGAGCTGTTTCCTCCTCAGCACAAGAGAGACAATGCGGGAGTCATGGGTCACGGCGAGGACTGGAGGGGACAGCACATGCAGAGATTAACCCAGGGCCTGGTACTTAGGAAGGGCTGCATAAATGACACCCAGTAGGGCAATGTTAAGTGACCTGTTTCTCATAAAACGAATGCAAAATCAGTGCACAGAGTCACGGTTCTTAGAATTCGGTGTCTCCCACCCAAGCAGAAAGCTCTTCCAGTGCACGAGCAGGGTCTCCGCTTTGTGTATTTCATTCCTGCTGATTGGGGGCCACAGGCTACTGGAGGTGGCCAGTTGGTCCTTCATCATCAGGAGACCCGCTGCTTCCAGCACACGGTATTTGCTGGACAGCAGTGTCCGGAGTCACCAAGGGAAGTCAGGGCGTAGACCCTCGGTTGTCCAGGAATAAGTGACGTGTGTTGCGTGTTCTTGGAATCCAGGGAGCAGAAAGTCCCTGGTGGGTTCCCAGAACCTTCCTGCCCTCCCATCCCACTTGAGGAGGGAAGTTCCGGATTCTGTGGTGAAAATGATTCATCTGTTGTTCTGACGGCTCCAGACCAGCTTCTCGATTGGAGAACAGTGATTGCTTGCACATCTGGAAAGCCTTAGGAACCCAGCTCGCTTGGCCAGGCTCTGTGTTTGGACACAGAAACACATTTCATCTGAGCTCGTGATTCCAGTGGAGACTCAGCGGGTGTCCCTGGGCGGCGGGATTTACCCGTTTCCGTGGCTTAGCTGGACCAAGATGCTCCTTACAAAACAAGTGTTTCCCGAACTCGCCAGATTAGCAGAGTTATCCGGTTAAAATAGCAGTGTCCGGGGGCCGCCCTGGGGTTCTGGCACGGTGGGTCTGTGTGTGCCTGTGAATGGAAGAAGCCGTGCACAAATTCTCGCTCTCAAGTCAGCAGCCTGCCCGTTGCCTTGCTGCACACTCCGCATGCCCCAGGAACCCACTCTCACCACCAGCCCCAGACCCTCACACTCCCCTTGCCCCTGGGACTGTCACTAAGCCACTCAGGCAGGTGCCTGCAGCGTCCATGGGCTGTGGCCCTGTGGCGGGCACCCAGGCCTGCCGGGGCCTCATGGAATTCCCTGTGGCCAGGTCTGGAGCGTGAATGCCGCTCCCCCCG
Source organism: Halichoerus grypus (assembly GCF_964656455.1). NCBI lineage: Eukaryota > Metazoa > Chordata > Mammalia > Carnivora > Phocidae > Halichoerus > Halichoerus grypus. The sequence continues at coordinate 504,654 of NC_135720.1, read as the reverse complement.
AGACGGCTCAGTGTGTGCAAAAGCCCACTGTCTGTGAGTCTGGGCACTTAGTGAGTTCAGCTCTCGACTCCTTCCCGTGCACCCCAAGACCATGACGACCGCGGCCAGTCCCTGTCCGCCTGGGCGCAGCGCTCACTGCAGGGGCCCTCAAAGCAGACCCGCCACTCCCCACTCTGTGGCCCAAGCCTGCTCCTGCCGCCAGGTGTGCAGCCGCGGAGCTCCGGCTGCTGAGGCAGCGGGCGAAGAGACAGAGGTACTGAGGTACCCGCACCGGGCAGCTCAGCAGGACAGGCGCTGAGAATGAGGGGATGAGGACCCAGCTACCAGAGGGTGAAGGGCCCTCCGGTGTGACCGTGGGCAGTAGCTGGAGAACCAGGGCGGCAGGCGATATCTTACAAAGGCAGACCTTGCAACCCAAAGTCTGGAATGAGCACACATGAATCCAAACTGACCCTAGTAAGTGGCTCAGTGAATAAATAAATACATGGGGGAGCAGAGAGAGCTCCCTCCAAGTAATTCATGTGGCTGGTCTGCCCTGAGGAGGCAAGCACAGCCCCAGTCCCACATGTGGCCTGTGCTTTGCAACCTCCCCACAAGGGGGTCACTCTCAATGGAGAGACTGACCCCTGTGCCAGGCAGTCAGGCGCCTTTTGAGAAGGGCCCTCCTGGGTGCTCAGTCGACTGGACGGGCTGCTGCTGTGCCCTGGAAGTAGCCAGATGAGTGGGGTCTGGCTGGCAGCTGGGCTGCAGAACCCCCTCAAGGTGCATGCGCTCCCCCATGAGAAGGAGAAGACGGGGGTCCTTGGTCATCGGGGTGATGAGGTCCCCGCCTTCCGGCAGCAGACACAGCCAACAGGTGCCCTCCTCCTGCCAGATGAGTCCGCAGAGGTCATTTCTTGCTCCTTTGCCTCAGTCCCCAAAAGCAGAACAAGTGAGGGAAGACAGCAGGGTCTTCAAACGGCCCCACGGGAGAGCACATGTGTGTGGGGTGCACGTTCCTTCTGGGAACCGTCTCCTCCACCGGGGGCCGAAGCAGCCCAGGCCAGTCGCGGCAACCGATGTGGCTGATCAGTGAGCAGATCAGCTCCAAGGACGGGCAGGAGGGGCTGGGGAGGCGCCACACTCCCACCTGCACCCCCCACCCTGCAAGCCCCTCCCCCAGTACCTCCGGTCCCATGTCCGCTGGGCCCTGCCTCCTACCTCGAAGTTCCACCTGCCCCACATCCCCTACTTGTCAGGCTCCTTGAGCGTGGGGTCTTTTTTTTTTTTAATTTTTTTATTGTTATGTTAACCACCATACATTACTTCATTAGTTTTTGATGTAGTGTTCCATGATTCATTGTTTGTGCATAACACCCAGTGCTCCATGCAGAACGTGCCCTCTTTAATACCCATCACCAGGCTAACCCATCCTCCCACCCCCCTCCCCTCTAGAACCCTCAGTTTGTTTCTCAGAGTCCATAGTCTCTCATGGTTTGTCTCCCCTATCGATTTCCCCCCCTTCATTTGTCCCTTCCTACTATCTTCTTTTTTTTTTTTAACATATATTGCATTATTTGTTTCAGAGGTACAGATCTGTGATTCAACAGTCTTGCACACTTCACAGCGCTTACCAGAGCACATACCCTCCCCAGTGTCTATCACCCAGCCACTCCATCCCTCCCACCCCACCCCCACTCCAGCAACCCTCAGTTTGTTTCCTGAGATTAAGAATTCCTCATATCCGTGAGGTCATATGATACATGTCTTTCTCTGATTTATTTTGTTTAGTATAACACCCTCCAGTTCCATCCACGTCGTTGCAAATGGCAAGATCTCATTCCTTCTGATGGCTGCATAATATTCCATTGTATATACACCACCTCTTCTCTATCCACTCATCTGTCGATGGACATCTGGTTGAGCGTGGGGTCTTAAGGGGACCTCCGGGGATGCCCTGCGTCCTCAGTACGTGCTAGTGACTGACTCCTCCACGATCCACAGGATGGGGGCTAGGGACCAGACAACCATGGATAATGGTCTCATGGAGTCAAAATTACCCTTGGAAATTCCTTAAAATGTCTGCAAATCAGAGTATTCTCATGTGTGGATCACTATGCCCAGCCGGTTTCCTCTAGCGCTGGAATATCTGTCATTCCAGGAACACAGTTCCTGGAAGATCCTTCTGTTCAAACTTCGAGCCCAGGTCAGCCCGGCCACGCTGCGCTCTGAACCGACACAGAGTCGGAACCGCGCTCGCCGGTGTAAGCTAGCAGCAGGGGAATTCGGGGTCGAGTAGCACAGCCTGCGACTTCACGCCCGAGGAACTTTGTCCACAGTTCGATGGACGACGTGCACTGATTCAGGTCAGAGTTGCTCAGCCTCCGTGTTATCGATATTTGGGGCCGGAACATTCTGGTTTCGGGGGTGTCTTGTGCAGTCTCAAGCCTCCCCAGCTCAGACCCTGTCTCAGAAACGTGCTCACCTCGGCACCTTCCTGCCCTCCACCCCCTCGCCTGCCTCATCGCACCAGAAGCCTGACCTCCAAACGCGCGGTTTTAATCAAGAATATGACCAAAAATTATTCCTCTGTATTTGTTGGTTTCACTTTAACAAGGAGAATTGGCCTGGACCCCAGGAACTTCTGTTCCCCAAGAACCTGAAACAAAAGTAGTGCTTTTTCCTTGCCTAACCCCCCACTGCTCCCTTCAGGTCTTTATTTTTCTCCCAACTTCTTCTTCTTTTCTGTTTCTTCTGTACCCTGAGCGGGGCCTCAGCAGGTCCCCTTCTGTCTCTCGCCTTCAGAGCAATCCCTCAAAAGTACCGAAATAACCTTCGCTTTCTGACCCTCTGTCACCGGGTCTTTCCGAGGGCGACTGCAGGTCATCGCCAGAAGACATCTCCAAATCCTGGACGTTCCCCTTGAACCCTGTGAGTAGCACTGCTCTCCAGGACTTTCTCAGAGAAGAGCCAGTTTATATGGAAATCCAGTTTCCTGGCTGTTAGATTAATTGATTAATTAACTAAATCATCCATTCACCAACTCAACATACCCTCTCTGTGTTGCTTTGTCCACTACCCCTAATGAGCCGATGTTCTTCGTCGTGCTGAAGCTTGGAATAATGAAGGGCCGCATCCCAAGCGGCCACCAGGAGCTGTGCTGACCGCGTTCACGAGGCTCGACGGGAAACACCATGAAAATGCGGCTTTCTCCCTCAGACCTCAGGACACTGTCACAAAGAATGCATTGTTCGTCTTCTCTGCTTCGTCCCAGAATGAGCAAGACCGGGCCTGTCACCACTCGAGGACTGTGGTCACCCCTTCCCCACATGGCTTCTGACAAGTCCCAGCGCTGAGCCCCCAGCCCCCTGGACGTGCCCTGATTGTGGTGTGGAGGGGGGTCTGGCCCGTCCGCTCACGCATCAGGTGCGGGAACCCGAGATCCACCATCCCCACCGTCTACAGCCAGTCGCCAGACCTGCAGTGGGGGCACCAACGCGGTGTGGGCCACGGAGCATGGCTGGCGCCTTCAGAACCACGTGACTGAGCAAAGCGCCTCGGGAACACTGGACCCACGTCCCCTCCTAATCCCACGTCCAGAACCACATACACATGCGTATCCTCCCCAGGGCAGTCATAAACACAGGACAGACGGCCCATGAGTGGCTGGGAGCAGCCCAAATCATGGCACCAGCCACCGTCCGCACTGACAGGAGATGGACTAACCTTACAGGGCCAGGTAATCAAACACGGGTTCTGTGCTTGGCTTTGGCAGCAGGCTTATTACCCTAACCATATTTGCCCTGGGCAGTTATCAAAATGAGTTCTCATCCCCTGAGCAGACCTGCCAGCAATGCTGGGAGAATAGAAATGTCCAGGGTGTGAGGGAATAAAACCTTGCTACGGATTCATAATCCGTACAGACTGTTTTCATCCACAGAGTCAGAGTTGGCTGCATTCAAAGTCCACGTGAGGTCTCTTTCTCTGAAACACACTTCATTGGTGTCCCGGGTCCAATGGCAGGAGTCTTTTACTCAAGTCTTTCTACGGGAGAAGGGGACCTCCTGGTGCCCGATGCATCTTCTGAGGAAGCAAGACACGAACAAACGATCCGCCCGAGGGCTTCTGGGGACCCAGGTCTGCTCCCGCACAGGGAGCCTGGAGCAATCTCTCGGCTGGAACAGCGGGGAGCAGGAGGGCAGAAACGCATGCAGGATTGCAAGCCCGGTCTGAGGGGCCTGCAGCCTCAAACACGCGTCCTGCAAATTAGCCGTCAGAACGGCTGATGGAAATAGCAGCTTCTCTCCTTTCTCCTTTCGCTCTAAGGCAGCTCCTGATGGGTCACTACAGGCCTGAGGTCAGACCGCAGGAGAAATAGTCAGGGTGGGGGCCGGGTAATCCCGTCTGAATAATTGGGATTTGTCCAGACCCCCTGCCATTTATTTCTCAAAGATTGTGTGAAACACTAATTAATTTCACTTTGGATTAAAGAGATCCTCAGACTGTCCCCCTTCAGTCTTCGAAGCGTTAATGTGCAGTAGAACGTTTCTTTCCTCTGGGTATTGTTGCATTCAGAGCACATGAAGAAAATCCGAAAATGTTCTTTAAAAGCTGACAATAGCTGCTCATTTCTATTCTATCCCTCTGCAAGCTCTCAGCAATCTTGGAAAACAACAAAGTGTCCTGGACACACAGTCCTGGTGCCGGGCGGGAGGGGCACCACTATTTCTCCCCAGGAAGCAGCCTCTGTATGTCCACTTTACGACTGACCGTATTGAGGCCAGAGCTGATTTCTGTTACCCGACGGGAAGAGCTGGGAGCCAGGCCCGAGGTTTGTTGTTGGCGTGACTGGTTACCCGGGAAGCTCACGGTCACGGCGGCAGCCATGGCCCATACTTAGCATTTCTGTGTGGAGAGAACACAAACACACACACACGCTTACGTTCACAGCATGCCGACACCCTAGCCCCAGCAACAACCGCAAAACTGGGCAAGTCACGCACCACGGTATTATCATCCCGCTGTCCAGAGGAGGTCACTGACGCCCAGAGCAGGTCATTTATCCGCTGCAGTTAGCAGTCCGACAGGATCCCCAAGAGAGGTAGGCAGGAAGACACACCCATCTTGAGTTGTGACGCCTTGTCCTTCGGACGCAGCAGGATGCTTAGCCAGCCGTCCTCCCATTTCCCCCGTGCAAGGCCAGGTAACGGGGCGCCCGTCACTGGGCTCTGGGCACAGCAGGCTGGTGCCCTGGCTGCCCACACGTGTGCCTGCTGAGAGTGAGTGCGTGCACAGCACCGTGCCATGCCGGCCGAGTGACAGCTCGTCAGCCCTGGAGGCTGACACTGCCTTCCGCGTGGTGCCCGGTCGTAGGGCAGAGTCTAACACTGGGAAGGATTATAGCTCAGATGTTTTTAAGAGGTGCTGATACATGTGTCTATTAATAATTAACACCTTTTCACGACCCAGCATGGACTTATCTTCCCATTTTAAATGGAAGCCTCCAAGGTTGTTTGGGGGAACCCTTGGCACCCTTTCTTATGCCATAGGTCACACGTCCATGGAACACAAGACTTCCAGCACGAAGCAGGAAACACGGCCGGTGGGTGGCCTGGGAAAGCCAGGCGGACAGCAAACCGGTCTGGGATGTCCTGAGTCAGGTTGGCTTGGCTTTTGGCATCCATCAGATGACTCAGATCTTCCTTTTCCCCCCTCGTGGTGAGCGGGACACCACACGCTCAGCTAGCCGGAGACACACCGGCTGGGGACACGAGATGGGGACAGGCTCTTTGTCATGGTGCACTGGGCATGCGGCCAGCCTCACCACACCTTGGTGGCTGGGCAGTGCGGGACCTCGAGGAGGTGACCGCCCTTCCCCAGGCGGACCCGGCCCCTTTTCCTGCCCTTTCCTCCTGCCCCTGCTTCTCCCAGACCTGCCGCCCGGTGCCTCTCCTTTGAGCCACCAGATTCCATCCTCTGGTGACACTCAGGGCAGTGGGGACACCTCTGTCTCCAAGTGTGGCCAGAGGCAGGGAGGACGGTGTGTTCAGAGGGGCAGGCTGGGGCGAGCGGCACCAGCACTAACCTTTTCGTCCTCTCGGGGTCTGGCAGAGGAACACGGCGGCCCAGAGCCCACTCTGTCATTTCACTGCCTGGCAGACAACGGAGTCAGATGCCAAACGACGGTCCCAACAGCAACACAGTGGTCCCAGAACCTGAACGGCCGGGCGTCTTCCTCCAGCTCTTTCCTTGACAAGAGGCCAGAGCTTCATTCGTTCAGGAGTGTTGCCGGCTCTGAGGGTGGTTTCCAGTCCCTGAACACGGCTGTTTATCCCCTGGGTGGCACTGAGCTGTGGGATGTCATTGTAAGGGAAGATGCAAACTCCCTCACGACGACTTGTGACCCCTTTTCCTGAGAGACAGGAGGACCCTCTTCTTACTAGTATGGCATTGACCAAGTCCATCCTGCATGGAGGACGCTCCTTCTGGCTGCAGAGTCTAAGTGGCCAGCCCAGGAGGAACCATCTAGAGGCACTGAGATCCCACCACGTGTGAAGCTGCTCCTTCACTTGCTCTTCTTGCAAACGAGACGCAGCCGGACCTGGTGGCTTTGTGTCCTGTCAGAGACTAAAAGTAGGTGGAATCTGGGTGGGAAAGAGCTTTTAGGTACAGCAACCCAGTGTTCAAACTCCCCATTAAATCAGTAATTCTGTAAAGCTGTGACTATGCCAACAGGGAAGCATATAGCTGTGAGCGTCCCCGAGGGTCCCCTCTGTCCTTGGGCACACATGGACACCATGTAGCTGTGACCTCCCTGAGGGTCCCCTCTGTCCTTCTGGAAGGAGTGAGTTTCTGGGCCTTCTGGCTTTTCTTCAGCCATGGACGTGAGATTGTCCTTAGCATCCATCCCCTGAGGGTACCCAGAGAGCAGGTGAGCCAGGGCCATTCCATGTGCTGTGGATTTTACCGCCTGAACTATTTCAGAACTCTCAGTTCCATTTTTAAAATATACAGCTTACAATCAGGAGCTGAGAGTGAAGTGGATGTTGCTAAGTGTAGAGTGGATGGAAGAAAAGCACTCGTCACCACTGTTGTTGCTGGGACATGGGGTGGTGGCCACAAGCTGACGAGCAGGGACCTTGGGCTCAGACCCACTGATTCTTCCTAAAAGGGACTGGCTGATTTGGGGCTGCACCTTCTCTACATGGTGTCACCCGCAGAGCTGCTGGATCTCAGAGGCCCCTCACTGACAAGTATCGCATTTGGTTCCAAAACAGAACTTTCTTGCTTACTCTCTTCTCAAAAACAAAGCACATAAACCTCCCTCCTGCTCCTACGTCCATCTCTGTCCTTCATGCCAAGGTCCCCAGGAGGATTTAGGGGCTTCCTCCCCACCCACTTGCCCCCTGACTGCCCTGCTGGCACCTGACCACACTGCTGCTCTGGCCTGAGAGGACCGAATCTGGACCCCAAATCTACCAGCACCTGCCCTGTCGCAGGCCCCCCCAGTGCCCCCAGGCTGCAGGCCCTGAGGCTGGTTCGCCGCTGCTCTTCACGGTCCCTGCTTAGGCCTCCACCACCATCCGGTGCCTTCCAGATCCATGCCAGCGTCTGTCTGTGTGGGGTCCTGGTGCAGCCCCTTGACGCACGAGTGAGACTCCACCTGCGTCCCCAGAGTGGGCTTCCGTGCCAGGGCCCCATCCACCTGGAGGTCCAGGCTGAGGCCGGGCGACACGCCTTTCATACTGCCTCACCCTGGAGCCCAGGGCCCCGACCTGTGACCTCTAGGAGCCCCCCCGCGGACCCTCCCCTCTCTCAGGAGAGACCGGTGCGTCCCCCAGGAGCCAACATGGATCATGTGGCTCTCCCAGATCAAATGTTTCCCTGGTTCCCGATCACTTTCAGGACAAAGCTCGGGTCAGAGGCCTCAGGACCCAGCTCTGGGGGGTCAGTAGTCCTTGGCTGTATCCCCCCACCCCCAAGGCCCTGCCTGAGTGCCCTTTCCCTCATCCCCAGCTGAGGGCAGGGGGCGATTTCAGGATTTCCCCTCTGCCCTGCCCTGCCCTATGTGCTCACTGTTCCCTTCTGTTGCGCTCCCTGCCCCCAAGGTGCTGCCCCAGGTCACCTGCAGGCCCCGCCCCTCCGAATTCTTGGTCCCCAGGACAGCAGGTGCGAGTCAGGACCTGTCTATGGGTAGAGACACGAAATGCTGCCCGCACATCTGAACTCCTCACTGCAAGACCGCAAACCCGCACCTTTGCGTTTATGTCTGCCCTGTTGGTGAAAAACATGGGGTGCCAGACTGCTTCGTCTCCAAAACCAAAGGGGCATGCAGACCCCAGAGCCCAGGGATCTTCATGGACAGCCCCTCACCGACCAGCCTGTCTCCTGACCCACCTCCCTCCCTCCGCAGCCTAGCTGTTGGAGCTTCCCTGCTGCCGGAGCCCCCGGTGAGGTGGGTACGGCCTCCTGACACGGCACACACACTCTACACTCCTTCCCTCTCTTGACCATTTCCACTCGCAGCGAGGAGTCAGAGCCCATTACTGGGCGGAGCCCACAGCGTGCCCCCCTCTGCCGAGCCAGGCTGCGGGAAGACTCTGGTGGGACGGCTGCATGCCACAGTCTTCCCAGGGTCGCACTTCTCTGGGTGACGGGCCTGGATCCAGGGGTCTGAGGGGGGGAGGGCTGCAGAGACGCCCCGCGGGTCTCCTCCGCGGCCAGGCTGCACATCCCACGTCCACTCTCTCAGAGCTGGCTTTCTAAGGCCCCACTGTTGCTGCCAGTGTGGGTGCGGTCTGTCCTCCCCTCTGCCTTTGTGCTGCGTCCAGGCCCCTGGCCACTGTGCTCCCGCCCCCACACACCCTCCGAGCCCAGCGCCACCCCGGGACAGTGGGCTTCGTCCTGGCGTCTGGCACAGGCCATGCCCGGGGCAAGTGGGTGCATCTCCCCAGGGGTCTGAGATTTGAAAGCGCGTGCGCCCTTTGACCCAGCAATTCCTATTCTGACCGTCCACGGCACCCTTGAGACGTGCTCGGAGCTACGTGAACAGGGATGCCCCTGAGCCCTGTTGGTGAAAAACTACCTGGAAATAACCCCAAAGCACGCACAGGGGCTGGGCCCCACTCCGGTGCGCCCGTGGCTGGTGCTGAGCAGTCTGAGGCGGACACACAGAGGGCTGTGGCCGGCACGCCGCGCTCCCCGACAGCGGCCCCTGGGTCGGGCGCTGCCACTCTCGCTGTTGCCAACGGCTCTGTGCGGGGACACCGACTCTCCGTTTTAAACCGTTTTGACTTATCTTCACTTTCGTCATGCCATGTTATACTTAAAACTGAGGATGAATTGCTGTAAAATAAGATAATTTTTTAAATGGCCCAAACCAGTTTAAATGTTCCCCTCCTGCTCTTGGACCGATCGCCGGCGCACGCTCAGCCGCACGAGGCTCTGAGCAGGACGGGGCAGCCCCTCCTCGGCCTGGAGCCAGGGCGCAAGCTGCACCCCCGCTGCCCTCCCGTCCTCCCCACCAGCAGCCCAGGGCCGGGCCGTGCGCCCTCACCCGACCCGACCAGCCCACCACAGGCGCGCCCGTCCTGCTGCCCAATACTGTCTCATGCTCCTTTGTCAGTTTCTACTTCCTCTGTATGTCCTTCGCCTGTTCTTCCTTCTCCGGCGACGTCCCTCGTCACTGTCACGAGGAAGGGACGGGCCGTGAGGACGGGAGAGGCAACGACCGGCCCCCCGCCGCGCAGGCCCCGGCTCCGCCTGGTCCGCCGTGGCGTGACAGTGTCCACGGCTGGCACGTCAGCGAAACCGACCCCCCTCAGTGATCGATGCTAACTCTCGTCTGCGAGTCACGTCTGTGTGCTGTGCCGTCAAACATAAGCCCTAGAGACACGTCAGCGGACATCAAACACACCGTGCCGCCAGACTTCAGAGCCGCATGGCAATGGCCGTGCCCACACCTTTCTCTGAATGTGCGGCTCCCAGCCGTGGGCACCTAGTGCGCATGCTGACATTTGCGTGTGGGCTTCTGGTGGACAGAAGAGGCGTGCCGGGCTCTGGGACTTCTGAGGGGAAGGGAGCCCAGAGGCTACCAACAGAAGGACAAGTGCCGGTCCCGGTGCAGGGGACGTGGTTGCATGGCCAGGCCCTCCTGCAATGTGGGGACGGCCAGAGAGGCCCAGCAGGCAGCCTGGGGGAGGACGGGGCCACAGGGCATAGGCCACAGCCACGTCCCAGGACAAAGGCCTGGAAGAAACATGGGGCCTGGTGGGGAGGACCAAGCAGAGCAGCACTCAGCCTGGCCCTGTCCCTCCGGTCGTGCGGTCAGCCCTGTCCCCTCTTGCAGGGAGTTTCTCCCAGGCCAGGAGGCCTCCCACCTTTGCTGCCCTTTCGAGCCTGCCACAGCCATCCTCGTAAATCTGCCAAGCCGATGACAGCGGACTGAGGGCTGGGGGCCGAGGGACCTGAGTGATCTTCCTTCTGCTTGAGCTCCTCCCCGGATGGCGACTGAGCAGGGCTCTATGGCAGACAGCTCCTCAAGCTTTGGAGGGCGGCCCCGGCGAGCTAGGGAGCCGCCGTGAGGCCCAGTGACGAGCCTACGGAAAGGGTCTGGTGAGCATGAGCGGGGTGACCACATGATGTTTTATTGTCTGTCCTGAGCTTACAGGTGGGCCTGTGATCCGGAGGCTGATGGTTACCGCAGCTGAGCAAACAATCTCAGGACAGCCAGGCCCTGGGGGGCACCAGAGCTCCCGGAGCTCAGCTCACACTGAAACCAAACCCCACGCGCCCTGCCCTGGGCCCTCCCCGTGGCTCCTCTCCCTACGGAGAGTCTCAGTCGGCCTCAGTGCACCCCTCAGGGCTGCGTCTGGGGGGAGCAGTGAGCACACCGACTGAAATGCCAGGCAGCAAGTTCCCAAGCTCCCCCTGACCTCAGCCCTCCTGGAGCAAAGCTCTGTGGGCCCCAGGGGCAGACGGACCCCAGCTCCTGGCCATCCTCCGTCCTGTGTGGAGAAGCCCCTGCTGGGGCTTAGCAGAGACGGGGGAGTACACGTGTGGATTTGCAGCCATGCAGACAGCAGGTGTCTGAGAGCATAGGGCGCAGAACCACATGCTCCTTTGTGAAAACCAAGCCCCGGGGTTTGCTTGGAGTGAAGTCCTTAGAGAAAGGGACCCAGGGTTTACATTTGGAGGAGGGGCAGGGCAGGGGGAGCACACAGGGAAGGTGAGAGGGGAAGTCAGTAGGGCAGGAAAGACCCAGGTGAGGGTGCCCTGAGGACGTGCCACTAAAATGTCCCTTCAGCCCAAGTGCTAGGCCTTCTCTGGCTCATGAGATCTAAAAAGGCCACCTGGTGCCATGTAGAAGGAGTAGCATTGGGAGAGTTGGGCAGCCTCCTGTTCCTGGGGAATGGGAGACACTCTCCTTTGCAAAACCTGTCCTGACATTTGGGAAGTAAAGGAGGCCACCTGTCAGGGTCCACTCTGTTCGCTGTGCCTTGTTTAGGCTTCTCCTCCCTGGGGTCTGAAAGGATCCACAGGCCTGACGGACACCTGCATGGCCCTTCTGCCCCCGGGCACACGAGGTCCTGCCCACTTCCGTGGACAGCAGGGAGGGAGGAGGCTTCCTTGCCTGTGGCTCGCAGAGCAGGTGGCTGGAGGGGGGACAGCCGGTTCCCAGACCCCAGCTCCCCTCCCGGCTCTCCTGACCGGCTCTGCTCCAGGGCACTCTGGGTTTCTCCCATCCTCTGTGCCCCGTGCCAGGCCCTGAAGAAGGTGTGCAGGAGGGAGCAGATCCCAGGCCTAGGCCTGGCTGGGGAAGGGGTCATGCCGGCCAAGCCCATGCAAATCCTGAAGAATAGACACAACTCTGGGAAAGAGGGAACGCGATTGCAAAGCTTTGACCACGGGAGAGTCGCTCACCCAAACAGCATAATTGAGTTTAGACAGCACAATCCCATCCAGATGGCCTATGGAGCTGCCTCAGAATGGGCGGCGGCAGGGAACAGGCTCCCGAAACTCACACCAGCAGTGCCAGACCCAGCCCCGCTGCCACAGACACCGGCCCCAGCTCTCTAGCTCAGCCTGCAACAAAAACAAGGCATCAGAGGGCACAGGTGCAAAGGGGTCAAGCCCTGAACTCTGTTCCGGGTGCTCACCTCCTGTGCCCTGCACTCTGGCCCAGGCCCTCACTTCCGGGTCCCTGAACTCTGGCCCTGGTGCTCACCTCCGGGGCCCTGAAATCTGTCCTGGGTGCTCACTTCCTGTGCCCTGAAATCTGTCCTGGGTGCTCACCTCCGGGGCCCTGAACTCTGTCCTGGGTGCTCACCTCCTGTGCCCTGAAATCTGTCCTGGGTGCTCACCTCCTGTGCCCTGAACTCTGTCCTGGGTGCTCACTTCCTGTGCCCTGAAATCTGTCCTGGGTGCTCAATTCCAGGTCCCTGAACTCTGGCCCAGGCACTCACTTCCGGGTCCCTGAACTCTGGCCCTGGTGCTCACCTCCAGGTCCCTGAACTCTGGCCCAGGCGCTCACTTCCTGTGCCCTGAACTCTGTCCCGGGTGCTCACCTCCTATGCCCAGAAATCTGTCCTGGGTGCTCACCTCCGGGTCCCTGAACTCACTCCTGGGCGCTCACTTCCGGGCAGCGAGGGGTCCATGGGCTGTTAGAAACGTCTACGCAGTAACATTGGTGCGCCAGACCGCGTAGACTTAGAGGGCCTCCCATTTCCTCGTCCTGGGGGTGTGAGTGTGCATGAGTGTGTGTGCACGTGAATGTGTTTACAGCTGAGCTGTGTGTTGTGTCTGCCTTGCTTTCAGCGTCCTGGGCTCCAGCACATGAATATTGGAATGTGCCCGGAGAGAACCTTCCGGAGCCCTGACCACCCAGGGGCCACCATGCCAAGTTGTGTCCCTGCCTGCAAGAGTCCCGGTCTCTCTTCTGGATGCTACTGGAGGCCCCTGGGCTGAAACAGAGGGGCAGCTGGAGCCCACCTGCACAGGTGTCCCCAGGCGCAGGCGGAGGGCGAGGCAGGGACCAGGCCGACAGCCCCGACTCTTTATGATGGGTGCCGGCCTGCCCCCCAGCACTGAGGATGAGTGACGTTGGTCTGCGAGGACCCAGCAGAGTACTGGGGCCCTGTCCAGACCCTCAGGAAGCCTCTGAGGGCCCCTCCCTGCCCCCAGCGGGCAGCCTGCCGGGGCGGGTGTCTAAGTGCCTGTGACAGGGAGGCGGGTGGCGAGGGTCCCGGGCGGGCGGAGGCCCCAGCCCAGCCCTGCAGTCCACTCAGCTGCGCTTTCATTGAAGCTTTTATGTGAGTGTCATCACCTCTAACTGATGGGAAGAGCCCTCCTCCGGCAGCTGCTGATGTGCCTGTTGGCCTCCCTCCCGCCCCTTGCCCAGCCTTTGTGCGTCTGTGTTTTTCCAAGTCATGGGCTGTTAACCCCTTGAGGCCTCGCAGCCCCGTGGGGCCTCAGCTGAGCAGCCGGGATGTGGACCTGCCTGGTGTTGGACGGAGCCGGGCCTGGGAGCAGCTCCGCCGGGAGCACCCAGCAGCACCTGCACAAAGTGGGGTCGAGGACTCCTGTGTGCTGAGCACCTACTGTGTGCCCCCTGCTTTCCGCAGGACACCAGCCATGCTCTTGGTGAGTTTTAATTATCCTGCTTCACAAACAAGTGAGTGCAGGTTGGCAGATGTTGATGAACAGGCCCTGGGCTCAGGAACAATAAGCCGCAGGTCTGGACTGTGATGAGCCAGTGCAGGTGAGACCTGGGTTTCTGTGATCTGGTCCTGAGCATCCAGCCCTCCCTTTGCGAGGCAGCTCCTTCCTCCGGGTCCAGAGCTGGGTGGAAATTCTGTGGCAGCGTCGGGGACCCCTTGACAGTGACACCCTGCTGATTGGAAACTGGCCGATGGAGAAGCAGGATGAACCAGACAAGCCCTGCCAGCCCTCCGGAGTCTGAGGTCCCATTCAGCTCCGAGTGGTCTGGGAGAACCATGAGGAACATGCTGGGCCTCCAGGTGCCCGTGGCCTCTAAGGTCTGTGCTGGGAAGCCCATACTGGGATGGAACAGGATGGAACAGGAAGGCTCGTGAAGGTCACGGCACTAACACTTAGCTCTTCACACCCAGCACCACCAAAACCGGAGTCCACGGTGCAGGGCAAGGGCAAGGCCGCCCACCTCAGACCCCATTTGGTTCCGCACCAGGCCCACCCCCGGGACCCCGGCCTTGGTGCTTTCTGTGAACATTCCCTCACCCTCCAGGCCGGTGGCCCCCACTCTGCACGTGAGCAACCTCCCTGAGGAGTAGCCCCTTCTCACCCTGGACACACAGGCAGCACCCAGTTGGGACGACTTCCTGCCAGGAGTGTGAAGTGCTTTGGGGACCTCTGAGGAGATTTACAGCTCACGAGATGCCTTCATTTGGTCCTAAACCCTCCGTGGTGCGTTGCAGAGACTTTCTTCACCTAGTGTGCAAGCCCCTGCCTCGTCGGGTGTGGGCCTCGTGAGCTCACTGGCCGCTGAGCCTCGGAAGGGAGCACTTGGTCAGGCCAAGACCAGGACCGATGGGGCAGAGGGCAGCCCCAGCTGAGCCAGCCCTTCACAGGGCAGCCTTCATGTCAGCCCCACCGAAAAGGCCCCCGGCCACAGCCGCCACCCACCAGCCCTTCCTTAAGGGGCCTGGAGACCTGCCGTCGGGGAGCCACCGTTCACCTCGGCCGAAGGCATCCCTCTGCCAGCTGATTTGTGTCTGGGCAGAGGCCCCTGGGAAGTGGGAAAGCCTGGGTTCAGATGTTATTTCTGTAAATAGCCTTGCAGAAGCTCATTAGCACGGAACAGCACCAGAGGCCGGGCTGCCCACTCATCCATTTTCGTTTACGGCTCCAAGCTCTTTGCCAGCAGAGCACCATTTATTTTCCCCGGAGGACACAGCTCCTGCGCCATCACTCCACTCCACTGCAAATAAAAAGGCGCAGGGTCCGGAGCTCTGGCCCGGGGAATGGAGGGACCCCAGGTCTGGGTTTGGGGCCACCACAGGGAGACACAGACTCAGTGCATTTATACACAGTTCCCTGGGGGTGAGCTCCGACACCCTGACTCACCCAGGCAAAGCCCCTGCTGTGGTTTACGGCCTCACACGCTGCTGGGGCGCCCCCCCCCCCAAGGCCCGGCTCTGTGTCCTGCTGGCCACCGTCTAAAGACACAGACCAAGATTGGCCTGCCAGGGTGCGCGTCCTCTCCTGTCTCCCTCATCCACCCTGTTGCAGGGGCCCCTCTGTACCTGTGGCTGCCGGGGCCGCCCTTCGGCCTCCGTGTGGACATCCTGGTGGTCACCGGCTGAGCTTGTCCTGCTCACGCCTTCAGAGTGGGCGCATTTCAACAGGGGACTGCACAGGACCAGGGAACTTGGGAAAAGGCAGGTCTGCCACCGTGCTTTGCAGTTGGACAGGTTGGACATCCTCCTCCGGAGTCAAGGCCCCTCCGGAAACCAAGCATGCGACCGTTCTTGGAAATAAGGCCACTGCAGATGTAATGAGTCAAGATGAGGTCATATTAGAATAGGGTGGGCCTTAAATCCCATCAAACTGGTGTTTTATAAGACGGGTGCTCAGACCCATAGGGAGGAGCCAGGTGACAGTGGAGGCCGCCCGAGAGGTGCATCCGCAGGCCACGACAGCATGGCCACTGGCGGCCACCAGCAGCTGGGGAAAGGCATGGGCCCGACTGCCCATAGGGACACCCTGACCTCGGACTCCTGCCCCCCAGATGAGAAGAGAGGAAATCCCTGTGGGTGACCCCAGGCCCGAGGTCTGTGCGGCCACGGCTGTGGAAACCAGGGCGCCCCTGGACACTCTCTGGGGCTGCTGTCTGTGTCATGTCCTCCGGGCCCCCACGAGCAGCTCTGCTCGTCGCCGAGGATGGTGGCCCAGGCCTGCGCCATCCCGGGACACTTCCCAGTGAGGCCCCTCTCTGCAGCCTGGCCCTGGGGATCCCGTGGAGGGAACGTAGGCGGCAGCCACTGGTGCTGCCGCCACACTACGTGGTTCCTGTAGCTTTATACTGGGACATTTCCCTTCCGTTTCCTCAACGTTGCTTTGATCGTTCCGGGCCCTTTGCATTTCCGCGTGACGTTTAGGATTAGCCTGTCACTTTCTACAAGAAGGACCTGCTGAGATCTTAGTAAGGAACAAGGGCTGTGCTGATTCTGTGACTCAGTCTGAGGAGAGCTGGGCACCTGGCCCCTGCACACGGTGGACACCTTTCCTCTCTCGGCCACACGCTGGCATTTTCGTTGGGCTGGACTTCACAGCTTCTCTACACTCAGCACAGCACCCAAGTGCACTTGAGAAGCAAGTCGGAGACCGCTGGCTCTCAGAGCCCCAGCCTCTGTGTTGGGAGTCCAACCAGCCCAAGGCTGCCATGCTGTAAGGAAGCCCGTGAGCACGGCCCTAGACCAGAGCCCAGGCAGGCCCAAGCTTTTGAATGAAGAGCCCTCCAGATCATTCCATATCTCAGCCATTCAAGCCTCCTCAGCTACCAGGACATTCCCAGATGTGATGGAACAAAAGCAAAGCAGCCCCTGCCATGCCCTGTCCAGATTCCTGCCCACAGAATCTGTGGCGGGCGTTGTCAGAAGATTGCAAATCAGATCGCATTGTATCCCTGCTTCAAATCCTAGCACAACGGTCTGGCAGCTCCCAAAGGTCAGACGCTGAGCTACCAGCCACCCAGAAGTTCTGTCTGCGAGAGTACACGCCAGCGGACTGAGCGTGCAGCCTGGCACAAACCACACACACAATGCAGCCTTGTCACCGAACGGCAGACTATTTATGATAGTGACAAGTGGGAGCAACCCAAGTGGCCATCAGCTGATGGACAGACACATGAAATAAGGAATGTCCGCACCGTGGAATATCATCCGGCAACCAGAAAGAATGGAGTGTAGATTCATGCCCCGGCCAGGTGGGCCTGGAAAACAGCATGCCGAGGGCAAGCCAGTCACACAGGCCACGTATCATGACTGTGTTTATAGGAAACGTCCAGAACACGGAAATCCATACCAGGTATCATGACTGCGTTTATAGGAAACGTCCAGAACACGGAAATCCATACCATGTATCATGACTGCGTTTCTAGGAAACGTCCAGAACACGGAAATCCATACCATGTATCATGACTACGTTTATAGGAAACGTCCAGAACACGGAAATCCATACGGCCAGAGATAGATCATTCATTCTCTGGGGCTGGGATTCGGGG
Organism: Halichoerus grypus; assembly: GCF_964656455.1. Taxonomy (NCBI): domain Eukaryota; kingdom Metazoa; phylum Chordata; class Mammalia; order Carnivora; family Phocidae; genus Halichoerus; species Halichoerus grypus. The sequence continues at coordinate 487,415 of NC_135720.1, read as the reverse complement.
AGGAAATGAGTCCGGGGCCTTCAAGGATGGTTTCACAGCTCAAGGATTAGACTGAAAACCACTGAGTTAATACACTTCCAACCTGTGAATCCACAGCAACCTCAATGAAGACCTTGTAACAGATTTTGGCCTTCAAATGAACTAAATTCATTTTCCTCATCAAGCTCACCTGGCTCCTCATGCTTGGCCTCTACGTCCCTCTCAAGCTCCTTCCCGCCCAGCTGAGGTCCATCCCGGGGGCGTGACCCTTGCCCTCTTGCCTGATGAGCTCCTTCCTCGGACTGTCGCTGGCTTGTTCCATACTCTACTTGAGTCTTGACCAAACACTCCTGCAGAGAGGTCTTCCCAGAGTGTCTTAGGAAAAGGGCCTGTCTGCATCGCCCTCAGGCCCCGAGCCCCCTTCGTCTCCCTCCGTGGTGCTCATCACCACCCACACTGCACGTCCAGCCTGTGTCTGCGTGTTCTTCCGCTCAGATGAGACCTCGGTGAAAGCACGGCCTGTTGGTCTTTTCTCTTCAGCACCCAGAGGAGTGCTGGGCATGCAGCAGCATGAAAATATTCCTAGAAAAGTGAATGAATGCAGTGGGAAGTGCAGGAAAGGCTGGGGGCTTGGGCCCCTTTCCTTACCCCTTCCCGGGAGCCCCTCTGCCCGTTCTCAGAGGACGATGTGCCAGAACTGGTGAGAGCCTGCCTATCTCTCACAATAGTGGCTTGTGGCCCTTTACCCTGCCCCTGGGATCAATATGGCATCAAGTCAGCCTTGTAGGAACCCAGCCCGGCGAGAAAGGCGGCGGTCCCAAATGCTAACCTTGAACCATCTCAGCACTGCTCTGAAACATGCTTTTCATTTAGTTTTAAAAGTCCTGTTAGGGCCTTGTTCACCGAAGACCAGTTGGTCATTTAAAACACATTTATTGAAGACTGGCCAGGATGTAACTAGATATATATCTTTTGCAGAGAAAACCTCAAGAAATGTGTTTCTTATAATCAATTAGCATTAATTGAGCAGAATAATGACTACCGTACTAAATTAAAGTGCAGCACATGCACGGGGAGCTTGGTTGTCTCTCTGGAGGGGTGGTGCCTGGAACCGGCATCTGCTCTCTCCAGTCCGGTGCGCCTGCCCCCCGGGTCGGCTGGCTGCTCGCGAGGGGCAGCGTGGAGGTGCTCTGTGCCTCTGGCCCTTTGGCAGGGGACTCAGGTTAGAACCCCACCAAGGCAGCCCTGAGCGAGGGGGCCACGCACCCCCTGGCCGTGCTGTCCCATCAGCCATCTTTGCTGGAGACCAAATGTTTGACATAAAAGGGATGTGCTTTAGAATCTCAGAAGAATAACTCAGATGGTCCCCAAAACGACTTCCCTCCGGCTCCTGATTCCTGCCATGGACTGCTTGCTTCAGCAGGTCGGTGCCCCTGTCGCACACATTTGTCCACACTGCGTGCAACGCACACTTACACACTGCATCCCACCCACACATAGATGCGTTCATGGACACACACATGTACAAGAACCTAAGGCAGCCCTGGGCTTGTAAAACGGTATCGATGTCCCCTCGTGATCAGCCTACTTGGCTCAATTCAGGTTGCTGTGTGGGTTAATTCTTACTTCTGGCCATGACCTTGTCCTGGTAACCAAGGCTATATGGCCTGCAGAACAGGCCGTGATTCTCAGCCTTCTGTTAAATTCTTCAGGACTGGGCTGTGTCCTACTGTCTTCCCCAAAGCCATCAAGTGGGTGCTGTGCTGTTCTCAGTTAAAGTAGCTTTTATTAAACACCTGCTTTGGGTTAACAACTTCATACACATTATTTAATTTATTTCTCAGTGGCTTTTAAGAAGAGGGAGCTGGTAGTGTGGCATTCCAGCCAGATCCACAGGAACACCACTCCTGACATCCGGCTCTGGTCAGTCCACCTTTGAGGACAGACACCTAATAAAACTCACAGAATTATCTAGAGAGTCTTTTGGTTCAGAAAATGACCTTGCCTTTGGTGAATGTGGATGAAGTTTCTCTGAAACATCCCATTTACTCTTTTTTTTTAAACATTTTATTTATTCATTTGAGACAAAGAGAGAGAGAGAGAGAGAGCACAAGCTGGGGGAGCAGCAGAGGCAGAGGGAGAAGCAGACTCCCCGCTGAGCAGGGAGCCCGATGCGGGGCTCGATCCCAGGACCCCGGGATCATGACCTGAGCTGAAGGTGACGGTGAACCGAATGAGCCACCCAGCCGCCCCCCCTCCCGCCTCCATTTACTCTTCTGACTCTGATTTTGCAAATGGGAAAACAGACACAAATAGAATTTATTGTTCGGTTACTGGTTTTCTGGTTTCAGGATTGTTCACTGCATTTACCCTACGTGCTTTTTCCCCAGAAGATCCCCTACTCCGTTGACTCTGTGGTCAGCACTTTCCCCAGAGTGGGGTGAGGACGGGTGGGGAAGGAAATTCAAGGGCGTCCCTGCCTTGTCGAGAGGAGTGTCTGTGGTACGCTCACCTGCTGTGAGCGGAGGGTTTTCATCCATCACCAGAAGGCTGGGAGCGGGGCAGCGTGCACTGAGAATAGAACACGCATTAACATTTCTAAAGAAATCTACAGAGTAAGGCAAATCCCGCTGCCAAGATGTCATCACATGTACTCCAAAGACAAAGAGAAAATGATCTTCTGCATGACAATAACGCACCTCATGAATGCCGCCAGCCTGCTCTCCTTCCTCTCGTGACCACTGAGGCCACCGCATCCCGACTCCCGCCTGGACCACCCGGTCACCCTCAGTCAGCCCCTGACACAATCCCATCTGCCCTCCCGCAACAGGACCCCTCGCCAGGGCCGGCTCAGCCTGGACTAGAACTGAGAGGCAGTATGCAGCGCCCCCCACCACCCGGTGACCTCCCCACCCTCCTAGGCTCCCATGGTCCGGGAGCTGATGGGCCTGGCTGCTGCCTTCTGGGCTCGGCTCTGCTCCCGGCCAGAGCCCCTCGCCATCCAGGAGCTCCTGACTGTCGCCGGGGACTCGTTCAAATGCGCCTCTGCCCGGAAGCCTGTCTCAACTCCCTGGACGAACTCGGACGTGGGTCCTCCGAGTTCCCACAGCACCTGGCACTCGCCCATATTACAATACTCATTCTGTCATTGTTGCTATTTATCTGTCTGTTTTCACCTGGAGAACGTGAACCCAGCAATGGTCAGGCACCACTGTTTGCTTCTTTTTGACCCAAGGACCTAGACCCGTTGAGCAGTAAGGGCTGAATGGAAGGACCTGGCTGCCATCACTAATCCCAGACTGGAGGGTTGTCCTTCAGACTCACTCAGTGGGTGTCCCCGTGCTATTTTACAGAAAATGTTTTATAACCCAAAAGGCCTCTGCGCGTTCTTGTATTGTCCTCAACACCTGAGATTAATAACATGCTGTGAGGGCATTGGGGTGCCGGGTCAAAGACTCAGTCTGCAGCTAGTGTCACCAGGGGGTGCCGACCCCACCCACCCCTGCTGGACGCACAGGCGCGCTGTCTGCACACACGGGTGTGCCGGTCCGCGGGGCCGTGCTCAGGCACAGAGCAGGGAGGGCACGCGGACGCGGGCAGAGGCTCATGCTGCAGGTGAAATGCTCACCAGGGGAGTTGCCCTGCTGCACTTTGGCCTGAAGAATGAGCCCAAAATGTCCCTCGTTCCTCAGGAGCTAGGACAAAACCAGGCTTGGGGCGGGAGTGGGTGGGGGGAGGCATCATGCAGGCGGCAGATAAGAAAAGACCTCAGGCTTTTAAAACCTGGCGTAGAAGTCGGGCCGGATTAGAGTCTGTACCAGAGACAGCCTGAAACCCGGGACCCGGAGAATCTGCAGGGCCACTGTGGCCCCTCGGGACCTCTTCTGACCTGGTCACCTCCCGAGGAACTGACCTCCAAACAGCAGCACGTGGACTTTGGGGGACATAGTCCAGGCCACAGCCGTGGGGACAGAGGAGGGACTGGGCAGGGCAGAAGTGCAGCCTGGAGTCCGGGCACCGTGGCCCCTCTCCCTCCCGGGGTCCCCCACACTGATAGGTGTCAGAGCTCCAGGCTTGGGCAGGGCTGGGTGGGCAGAAAGGGGTCAGTACTGGGAGATCTCAGGACAGAGGTCACCCTGACGACCCTCAGGATGGCTGCCTCCCACCTCAGAGGGCAAAGGCAGGAGAGGGTGCAGGGACCTGCGTGGTTGGGTGGTGGCCCCGTGGGAGCCCCCACTGTGTTCCTGTGGACTGCGGCAGCTTTGGGAGCCAGCTGTCTGATGTCCCAGGCCCATGGGACGGCCTCCTGGCGTCCGGGGCCGTATTTGTTGTTTCTGTTTCTGCAGAGAACGAGCAGTGGGCAGCAGAGGCAGAGGGCTCCCAACTAGGAGCTCCTGGGGGGAGAAGGCGGGGCAGGGTGAGGGGCAGTCCCCACCGCATACCCCGGATCGCCCTGCGGTTTAGACGCTGCCACGCTAGGAAGAGCAGCAGACAAACTTCCCAAAAGAAAAAGACAAGATGTTCCTTCAACTTCAGAAGTGGTTTTTGCTTGTTTAATTTTTCCTGGCCAGGGTTCAAGGGTGAGAGGTTGGGGTCTCTTCATCCACCTCAATCTTCTGGTCTTGCTTCTCATGACGCCTTTGAGAAAATACTTTGGGACTATTTTAGAACTTAATAAAACCTCCTGGGTTTTGAATTCTGGACTAATCAGGAATATTTTGGACTTTGATTTAGTTTATTCTCAAGAGAAAACAAACTCAGTTTCCTGTTTTGAAATAAATTCTTTCATGAACTTCATGAAGGCACTCAGAAAACACTCTTGGTGAGCGGCATGGAGATGCCTTGAGGAAGCGTGTAGATGGGCCGTCTGCAGAGCACATCCTGCGACTCCTTACCCCCACATTTCTGATCAGAGCAGATGGGGAAGGGCACCCGTGGTGCTGCCCCAGAGCTCCCTTCACAGCTCAGGGCTGTGTGCAAGCATCTCCATCTTGTCCCCTTCCTGGAGCACCTGGCTGTCGTGGGCCCCTTATTCTGCTCAGTGTTCCAACAGCCTGCAAGGTCTGGGTGGGCATGACCATTTCAGAGATGAGGAAATTGAGTCCCAGAGGCTTGCTGAAGGCCAGCAGGAGGGCTGGTGTGCACTGTGTGAAACCTGATGGTCTCTGCCCTCCATCGCTGGGTGCCGTGGCCTGTGCTTCCTGGTGTGGCCTTGTCCACAGGAGGCAGGTGCAGCGGGAGCAGCCTGACCGCCATCTGCACCCGGCCTTCATGCACCATGGGGCCTGGGGGGCATCCGGGGAGCCAGCAGAGGCGCCCCCGTGTCCACCTGCAGCCCTCCACAAGCCCACGACATCTGGAACCCAGCTCACTCACGGTTGGTTAGTTGGGACGCTAACTTGAGCATGAAATGCTGGAAGTGGCTCCAGAGGGAGGACAAAGATCGGTCGTAGGAACAGAACATCGTCTGCTTCATTTAGAGAAAAGTTAAACGTGGATAGCCTGAGCTTGCTGAAACTGTTTTTAGAATCTCTCCTTCCATTCCATCAACACGTGGGAGACTGTTTTCTCCACTGTGGACATTGTTAGAATAGAGCACAGTCCCTGTCACCCCATCAATCCCACCCAAACCAGAAAGGGAAGCAAAAACCAAGCTCATTTGTCACATAAGAAACCTATTAACACAGCACCATGCAGGTGTGCACGGACGGGCGTTAATCAGAAACCGACGTTTGACTCACAATATTCCGTTTAGCAATGATCGTGGGATCCCCAAAATTGTGAGTGTGATAAGAATTCTCGGTGATGCTCACCCAGACGCGCACACCTTCCTGAACAGAGTACAGAGTCTACCTAAGTTCTTTTCCACTTTCCTGTTTTACTTTTGTCCTGATTCTACTATTTGAAACATAGTTTCTTATCTGTTGAATACAGTAACAAAACTGGGGACGTGTACTTTTTATCTTTGTATTTTTAATTTCATTTCTGTAGTGACTTGTCTCTGTCGTATTTCACGTGAACATCAATGGACAGGAGGTTGAAATGTGGTGGTGAGGTCGTCAGGAGAGGAAAGCAAGCTGGAGGCGTGTGGGGGCTGAGTCGGGTCTGAGGACACGGGAGGGAGTCGTTGTGTCCGAGTCGAGGCCCCCGATGTGCGGCCACAGCTCTGGGACCTGACCCCCAGGAAGCAATGCCGGCTGCCACTGCGTGTCTCCGCAGAAGGGCGCACCCTCCCTCACCTCCTTCTGCCTTCCCTCATCTATGGCCAGGTCCAGCGGCCACACTGGACGGCGTCATGTCCCAGATGGAACATTCCGGACACGGTGCCCAGTCACTGCTGCCGCCTCTTCAGGTGTTGCCTGGCTGGTGGACAGCCCCATTCCGGGGGGATTGTCCCCCTGCCCGAGGCCTGAGCCCCAGAAACAGCATTGCACAGCCAGGGGCAGGGGCGAGGCGGGCAGAGCCGCTGCTTCTCGGGTTCAGGCTGCCTTCCACGCCCCGCGGGGATGTGCCAGGAGACACACCCGGCGCTCCAGCAGAGAGATGGAGACGGGGGGGTGGGGGGGCCCACTCAGAGGACAAATTCCATCAACCTAATCTGAGTCAGCCCCGCCCGTGTGGACGCGCCCACAGAGCAAACAAGGGTCCCGTTGTGAACACAGCCGACCCAGTGCCCTGCAGCCTGAGCCTGGCCTGGTGGCCTCCGGGCAGAGGACACGCACAGTGCTGCCTGGTCCTCAGAAGTGGCCGTGGGGCAGCACTACCTCAAGCCGCGGCTTTCATGAAGTCGCCTGAGAGGTGGGGCAGGCTCGCTGCACAGATGGCTCTTTGTCCTCGCTGACACCTGCCATCTGCTTGTTTGTCTAAATGATGCTGGAGGGGCAGGGGGCTCCCAATCTGCTGCCCGGGCCCCTCCCGCCTGCAGCGACCTCCTGACCCTTGGGCCAGACAGGTCTACAGAGTTTGTTCTTCCTGCAAAACCGATGCTCCCTTCCCCAAGCCCAGCTTCTCTTCAGCACTGGACCTCAGTGCCAGGAACGCGGGAGCAGGGGGTGAGGAGGGGGAACGGGGAGGGTGAGGAGGAAGTGAGGGAGGAGGAGGAGCGGAATGGGGAGAGGGAGGAGGGAGGGGACAGGAGAGGGGGGAGAAGAGGGGGAGGGAGGGAGGGAGAGGAGGGAGAAGAGGGGAGGGGAGAGGATGAGAAGCAGCACAGCAGCAGGAGCATCAGCGGGAAAAGCTGAAGCAGCCTGAGGAGCAGCAGCAGCAGGAAGAACAGCAGCAGGAGGACTAGAAGCAGCAGTGGGAGGAGCTGCAGGAGCAGCCGCAGCAGGAGGAGCAGCTGCAGGAGCAGCCGCAGCAGGAGGAGCAGCTGCAGGTGCAGCCACAGCAGGAGGAGCAGCAGCAGGAGGAGCAGCTGCAGGAGCAGCCGCAGCAGGAGGAGCAGCTGCAGGAGCAGCCGCAGCAGGAGGAGCAGCTGCAGGAGCAGCCGCAGCAGGAGGAGCAGCTGCAGGAGCAGCAGCAGGAGGAGAAGCAGCCGCAGCAGGAGGAGGAGCAGCCGCAGCAGGAGGAGCAGCTGCAGGAGCAGCCGCAGGAGGAGGAGCAGCCGCAGCAGGAGGAGCAGCTGCAGGAGCAGCCGCAGCAGGAGGAGCAGCTGCAGGTGCAGCAGCAGCTGCCTGCAGCCTCCTGGGGTCTCCTCCTCTGAGAGCCAGGCTGGACGCTCACATTTCCAAAGTGCAGCGCTGACACCTGTTCAGGAAGAGAATGTCGCATGCAGGGGGGCTTTGCGGGGACAGAGCTGGCGGAGTGCATGCTGGAGCCACCGCTGGGCCAGAGGACGGCAGCCATGTGACGGGAATGGCCCTATCCCTGTTCTCGACAGACCTGTGAGGTGGGGAAGCTTGTTTCGAATCATGGGAATGTGACAAGTAAGACAACTTGGGGAGCATCTCAGACACCAGGGTGCTGTGTTGTCCTAAGCGATCCGAGAAACGCTCCCATGGGGCTGACATCGCCAGCCCTTTGCCCTGAGGAGGCCACAGCTCTGCGAAGGTGCACGCATTGGGACTCACACCTCGCGTCCCCGGGTGCACCTCTCGAGGCCGAGGGATGGGAAAGCTCAGGGCCCCACTTCGAGTGTGAGACCCCTAAGGAGACAGGTCCTTAGCTCTGTCTGGAAGCAGCGTGAGCTCCTGAAGTCGGGCAGCGTCTTCGTGCCAGGGGCCTGCACCATCCGCTGCTGCAGAGAGGGGGCTCAGAACCACCAGTGTCCCCGAGCTGGGAGCTGAGACCTTGCGAAGCTGCGATCCCCCACCGACAGGTGCCCCTGCTAAGCCAGGGCTCCTGCTCTGCCCTGCCCAAGGAAGCACAAGCTTGGCACATGCAGCTTCTCGGATGGCGGAGGAGAAAAGTAAGTCCCCTGAGGTCAGAGAAGAAGAGCGTTGCCTGGCTGGCCTGCCTCACGCTCTGTATGTGTGACAGGCACAGACCCCCGGGTTACCTCTTGCCCTAAATGAAAGCCAAAACCTGAGCAGTCAGGAGCACACAGCTAGTGACGGACACCTGCTCGAATGCTGGCACTGAGACTAACGAATCTTTTAGGGGGAAATGAGCTAAGATGAGCTCAGACCTCCCTCTAACCCCCAGCTGTTAGGACCAAGCATGGATAAGGCTCCAGAGAGGATGCACTGACCTTGCTCACAACCGTATGAAATACACATTATTTTCGCTCTCGTTTGTCTTATGAAGAAGCAGAGAGGTGAGTGACTCCCCTGGGGAGGCCCAGGGCTGCCGGAGTCAGAAGCGGTCACCGGCGTGCCCAGGGGAGCTGGGCCTCGTTGCCCCAAATGCATGACCTGTGTGTGACTTCCGGCATCTTTACCAAATCCCTCTTTTTTCAGGCCTTGGACCAAGAGGTCTGTTTGCTTTACCTTTAATTCCATCTTACCTATCAGTGTTTATAGACGTGCGCCTACAGCGTGTGTCCACATCCCGCAGAACTTGGAAGCGTCGGGCCGTTTGCAGCAGGACGCTGGCCCTGCCCGGGTGGAGCAGCTGCTCCCACGCCTGCAGCCTGCGTACAGGTGGGCAGAGGGTGCCCGTCCGGCCCCAGGACAGTGACGTTTCATACACGTGTGGGAAGGTCACCTGCACGGGACCGGACGTCAGTGCTGTTGTTCTACAACCGTCAGGGTTTGCTCTGTGGACTTGCTGGAAACCGCCTGGGAGGTATTCTTCTTCTGAGTGTCTAGGATGTGTCAGTCACCTGGGACCCAGAGCATTAATGAGGAGGTGGGGCTGGGGTGCTGGCAGCCTGCAGGGCCTGTTGGAGAGCTGGCTCAGAGGAGAGACCCCCTCCCAGAGAAGAAGGCTTCAGTGAGACAAGAATCAGGTGGCTCAGCAGGAGGCCCCGGAATGCTCAGGGTCGACTGGACAGCAAAGTTGTGCTACAAAGCCAAGAGGAAAGGTGCTTTTCAGGCTAACGCTCTGGTGGCCCTGAGAGGCCCGCCCGGGGCAGCCGACCAGCACACTCGACGGCCTGGCCGTCAGGTCCTTAGGCACCTCTGCCCGTCGCTTCTGGACCCCCGGCCAACAGAAGAGGAGTAGACGCTGCATTTTCACACCCTTTGCACCCAGCACTGTGGCTCACACATGAAAGTGAATTCATTCACGGGTTGAAAACACTAATCACAGGAAAGGTTTGGCTTATCCAGCATTTTGGCTAACTCTTACTGGGAGCCAGGCATAGCCCATGCGTCCTCCACGTTAGCACTGTGGGTCCTCAAAAGCCCCACGAGGCAGCCCCTATCATCTCCTCACTTCTCAGACAGGAGGGCTGAAGCACGCAGAGGGACCAGAGGGGACACACCTGGGCGCTTCACCGCCAGGTGTAGAAATAAGAGCATCTGGACTCGAGGTAAACGTACCTTGAAGACTCAGGTGTGTCCCTAGAGAGAAAATGGGGCATAAGTCATCTCAGGAACAGTACACAGACTTTGCGGTGAGTAATCGGGAAATCCTCCGTGTTCAAAGAAAGTCTTCTGACTTAACTGCTGGTGCATGTTGTACAATATGCCCAGTTAACTACACACCTTAAAATAACTCTGCGGTAAGAGTTCAGAATTTCCAATATTCCCAGAAGTTCCAGGAAAGCATAATATTCCAATTAATAGCATTACCAACCATCTGTGGGAATGATTCGTTGATTAGGGCGTGGGTTTATGCTCATTCCTCTCATCCGGGCGGATGCTGGAGGGCTGACTCCAGACACGTGCCGAGCGCCGCCAAAGTAAAGGTTCTGCTGCGGCCTAGCCGCTAAGCCTCCAGAATGGTCCTGCTTGCCTTATCTACACATACCGGAAAGGAAAGCCCGTTTGCGTGTGCTGTTCCAGGAGCAACGGGAGCCAAATCATAGGCTGCCGTGTGGAGCCAGTCCTAGAAACAAAGGCTATTTTGGGGAAGGCACACAGACAACCGGCGCTCGCAAACACTCGTGCGTGAGGTCGTGGTGCCCGCGTGCAGGGAAGGCAGAGAGCGCACAGGGATCGCTGGGAGGCTCGGGCCCTTGCCGGCTCCCGGGCTGTGGGCCTGCTCCCCTCCTCCCGCAGCCTGGTCTGCTCCCTGCCTGGCATCCACCCCGACCCCGCCAGCCGGGCTCGCCCTTCCCCAGCCCGCTGGGAGCCTCCCGTGCTGGGCCCCCCTCAGCCCTCAGACTCCACTCTGCCGTCCTCTGCTCCCACCATTTTTTCCACAGTTCCCACTTCACACAATATTTATTGTCTTTGTTCTGTTTCTGCTGTCTCCCAACCACAGCATGATTTTCTCCAGAGCCAGGGTCCTGTTTCGTGCACATATGCCCGGCACAGCAAGGACATCAATAAATATGCGTCCAACAAAAGAGCCGTGATGACTCAGTAGCCTGTCCTTGTCTTTTTGTGAAACCGTGTCTTTATCCGAGAATAAAAGACATTTGGGTTAAAACGCTTCCCGAATTTTTCCATGCCTGGGCTCTTGCAAGATCATTGTGCTGGATTTTGGATGACCCACTTTTTCTTCTCAGGCCCAAGACACCAAGAGGCTATTGTAGAGACACGGCCGTGAATTAATCTTTCCATTTGCTGAGAACAGAATACAACTTGAGTAAAATGTTTAAGACGTTGCTGGTGACCAGGACAATGTTGTTAATCTCATTTGCATTTTCAATGAAGTGTTTCCAATGGTCTTTATACCAATTACTTATATTTACAGCAGATCATAGAGGGTGCATTTCACATAGAAAACCACAAAAAGGACAGTCTCTGCCCGGCCCGGGGATGGTGGCAGGGGGACACTTGCCCTCGTGGGAAGCGAGAGGCCAGCCGACCAAAGGAGCTGACGCCCTGGGGCCAGATGCGGGCAGGAAGCAGGGTGCACCAGGGGCCCTGGCCATGAGCGTGGACACCTGCACTGCCCTGCGGGCTGGGGTCCCGGGGGCCTGCACCTCCTTCCACCATTGCCCATCTAACGCTTCAGGGGGAGGGGCTTTACCATCACCTCCTTCACCACTGCACTGCGGCAGTGGCCGCAGCGAGCAGCCCGTCTAGAGAGACAACAGGGGCTCAGGATGCGTGTCCTTACCCTCCGGGTGCTTGCGATCCAGGCGGAAGACAAATGCAGGGAGCAGAGGGAAGGGTGCAGTTTGCTCCAATTGTACCAGGTGAGCCTGAGCCTGAGCCTGGCGGTAGGAGGAAGAGTGGGTGGGAGCAGAGCCACGGGAGGCCTGACAGCAGCTGCAGGGGTGAAGCAGGGGGTTCCTGGGATTGGGGAGCATGGCACCGCCCCACAAAGGCCAAGACTGGGGGGCAGTTCTGGAGGTTGGGGAGGCCAGACTGTGGTGGCTTTGGAGAAACAGAGGAGTGCTAACAAGGGCGTTGGGGTGCCACACGGGAAGGGCTGGGGCGCAGAGCCCAAGCTAGGCGAGCAGGTGTGGGGGGCCAGGCCAGGGCTCGGACGTGGGGCAGTGAGAGCAGAGAGGCTCCGCGGCACGGCAAAGACATGCTCGCCGACTGACACGACGCTTGCCGCGTGGCCGGACGCTGCTCGGGCGTGGCAAGGGCTCAGCAAGCAGACACACCTGGGATGGACGTGGATGGCAGGGCCACGGCTCACGGAGCTGCGGGGACGGCGGCACAGTTGGGTGGCCGCCACACACAGACGGGAGGGCAGTCTGTCCGGGAGGCCCGGGCCTGCAGGTGGCCACGTCAACACTGACCTCACCCCAGGGGTCACACAGCCCTGGCCGGAGCCCAGCCTGGCTGCAAGAAGCCACTAGCGGCCCCTCCCTGCCCGCCCCGCGCTGCTGGCTGCGGCCCCCACACGGGGTCACCGGCTGCCGGTGCTTCTCAGCCCCTGCGGGAGGCACACACACGTCTCACGCAGAAGCCAGATGTGAGGTGGCCAGCCCCACAGGAGCGGCTGCACTGGGCAGGGACCTTTCCCAGGCTCCTCCCGGTGCTTTCTCTTCTGCGAGTCTTTGCTCCGAAAGCCGTCCACCGCCTACTGTCCTGCCCCACCGCGGCTGCACGTCCACGGCGCAAACACGAGCAGCTGTCACGCACAGGCCAGTGCCCATTCCTGTTTCCGTTTCCCACATTTTTATTGAAAAGGGCTTCGAGGATTGTTATTTGATATAAAAAACAGCTATAAACAGGTGCGGGTGTTGCAGGAGGGCAGAGCCAGGCAGGGGACCGGGCGCCACGGTCTATGGGGCCTGGTCACTGGGACCACGCTGCGTCCATGCCCCCCGCCCCCCTCAGGGCTGGTAAGGATGGACAGTGGTCACCCAGCGCTGCGGGGCTGGCCCACCCCTCGTCTGGCCCGCATGGATGTGGTCGCCGCTGGTGGCCCGTGCCCCTAAGGGCCTGGGGACCTTGGCACTGAGGGCTGTTTCTGTCACACATGTCGCCCTCCTGGCAGCAAGTGGGTGGTCTCGACTGATGAGCGTCTTGGAAGTTCGGTGCGTGTGCCGCACGGCCAATAAAATCGGGAACCGAACCTAAGGGAGGAAAGGGAGTAACCAAAACTTTTAAATAAAAATATTACTGTGACGTTTAAATACACTGCCCTCACTCCTAAACCCTTCTCTGCTGACATGGGACATGACTCGGAGGGGGCTGGTCAGCAGGCAAACCCAAAATCTGCCAGCTGCCCCGACTCTGGGAAACCAGGACTGGAGAGATCAAGATCTCTGCATCACAAACAAAACTCATGGTATCAGTTAAATTGTTTAAAGCAACACTAGGAATGACTACCAATCCTTCACCCAATACAAGAAAGTTTTAGCCAAAAAGCCTAGACAAGAGAATTGATTATAATACTTTTTTAAAATATTAAAAATACCATTTTAAGGTATATTAAATGTATGATGTATATTTTTAAAAGACTTGACACTATATATCTGTGATGCACCCAAATACTTGGGTGAATTTATTATTTTTTTTATTAACTTCTGAGTCAGTTTAAAGACCCACGGACAAACACATGGCGTCCCCCGGAGCGCGGCACGCACCCCACCTTCTTTCCTGTGGGGCACACGGTGGGAGAAGGAGCGGAGGGGTCATAGAGCATGTGCAACTTAAATTCAGTCAGTGGTGCTAACTGGCCCCCAAAGGCCTGTCCCGAAGCACCAACTTCTGAAAGAATCTGGAAGAGGTGGCCCCGCTTACGGCCAATTCACACTTTCCTTCCTCCTCCCGGAGAGGGAGATCCGCGTTTTCCATTGTGGTCTCCTGACCTCCTATGGAATGCGGCTGTTCGTAAACATAATGGGTCATTTGCATTTCTGCTTTTGTAAGTTGTTCATATTTATTTGGCCATTTCCTAGCTGATGGCGCGTGTGCTCTTTCTAAGGTGCAGGAATTATCTTCCTCCTCTTCTCCGCGGAGGGGTGTCCGGGCTCTCGTGCACGCTGGCCTCGTTCTGTGGCTGCACCGCTTACGCCCCCGAAGCAGCAAGTTCACCTGTGTGTCCTTTCCGCCGTCCAGCTTCTCTGTGCCACGTAACAGGGCTCCCTACCCCAGGACCATGAAGAGACGCTCCTGCTTCTACTGCTTTTGACCTCTTGCTTTCTCGGCTCAGGCCTCTCACCCCCACCGCAGACCCACCTTGCACTGCTGCACTAGTCTGAGCTTGTCCCCTCCCAACCCCTCCGTGGCTGGGGCCAGAGTGGTCCGAGAGTTTGCCCACTGCCCACGTGTCCTCTGTTGCCCCACCAGAGGCCCTGGCCCACAGAAGCCACCATAAAACCGGGCCCTCACCCAGGATCGCTTTCTTCCTACGGAACCCTCAAAGCCATCTTCCCAGTTACTCGTGAGAGGCCAAGTGCTGTGGGCCTCCCTCCAGCGCTGGGGTCAAGGCTGGCGAAGCGACAAGCCTCGTGGCCCACAGCCACCTGCCAAGACCCAGGCCAGGCACGACAGGACTCGCCAGGACCTGGGCCACGGCAGGCCACCCTCTGTTCTGGCTTCAGCCAGGATGGTAGAGCAGCAGGGCGTCCGCCCTGGGGAGGAGGCCCCACGGCTGGGGTGGCCGTGGTTCACGTGGCCCCGCCTGCCACAAAGCTCCTGCAAGTGTCTCCTGCACTAGAGGAACTTCAGGCTTTCGGCACATTTACGGGGAGGGTGTGTTTCTCTGGGTGATTCCTGCGATCGCTCTTGGCTCCACCTGACCTTCCCTGGCCGCACACCCAGATCGCGGCCCTTCGGGTGACGAGAGCAGCCCCCACGCCTCAGCTGTCCTGCTATACGTTTTCTGTTTGTGTCTTCTGGGACCTGCCCTACAGCACAAAACGTGCCAAGATGGGTTATAATTTGCATCAGTCCTTAGTCCCTGGACAAAGTTGAGTAGAATATCGGGGTTGGCAAGGCGGTTTTAAGGAGACCTTTAATGTCCCTCAAAGGAAGGGCAAACCCGAGGAGGCATTTGGGAGGGCGGCCAAGCCGGGAGCAGGGTGAAGTGGGCGTCAGGGAGGCTGGAGGGAGGCGAGCCTCACACGGCGGGCGGGTCGCACCCCTCCCCAGCAGACTCTGCCCAGGGCCAGAGCCACGCTGTGTCCATCTTCTCTCCCGGCCCCCAGCCCACCAGCGGCAAGTTTGCTGCATTGAAGTAAATGGAACTGGTTCACTCTTCAAACTGCGGACCAATCCCCTGTGTTATTCAGAACCCATGAAGCTGTGAGGCGGGAGGGAGAGGCCCGCACGCCTGCGTGAGGAGATGCCATGAGGAGATGCCGTGGGAAGGTCCCCCAGAGAAGGTGCCGATGAAGGCAGGCGACCAAGGTGAGAACTTCGGCTCCAGAAGGAAAAAAGGCCCAGTGCGCGTCTGTCAGGATTTGGGGCTGTGTGGCTGAGCGGGAGGCAGCTGACGCAAGTCTAAACACTCACACCTCACACCAGAGGAGTACGGGCTCCCTCCTCTGAGCGAGGGGGACCCTCCTGAGCACACTGGCCCGTAGCATTCTCAAATGGCCATGTTTGATGCTTACGTAAATCCAAGAATGACAGAGCCCTGACGGGTATTTAAGGAAATCTGGGTCCTGCGGGGGTTGTCCTGTGCTGAGATCTACCTGCCTTAGTTTCCCTGACTGTGTAACAAATAGCTGCATGAGCAGTGGCTGAAACATGCACGTGGTCTCGGGTCCCACGGGTCAGCGGTCTGGGCAGGGCTCAGCTAGATGCCACCACTCACAAGGCTGCAGTGATGGTTTCGCTGGGCTGGGGTCTCATCCCGAGGCTTCTGGGCAGAAGGACCCCCTCCAAGCCCCTCTGGTTGGCAGGATTGTTTCCCTGCAGCCGGATGACCAGAGGCCACCTAGCTCTCCTCCTTGCCACACAGCCTCCCCATCCACTCAGGAGAGCCGTGTGCTGCAAGGCACGTCTCGCCAAACCCAACCTAGGGTCAGCAGCACGTCCTGGGCCGGCCCGCACTCACAGCGAGGGCCTCAGTCGGCAATGCAGGTCTGAGCCCGGACGGCCTGGGGCTAGTGTGTCCCTGGGGTGGTCTGCTGACCCCCCGGGAGCTCCATCGTGTGTGTGAGGCCGTGAGACTACATTCTGTGCTTGCCCTGCTCTGTCCCCGCCACGCCTCCCTGACCCGCTCCCCCTCCTGGCAACCCCCCCCCCCCCCCCCCCCCCCCCGCCGAGTCAGGACTCCTCTGTGTGCGTCCTTCGAGCTCAGACCTTAATCCTGCCCCCAGCTGCCTTGTGCTCTTATCGTGACTGTCCTGCTTTTAGATTCTGTTTTCTCCAGCTCTGCCGCCGATGCTGATTGTCCTGAACAGGAAATAGACTTTCTTTCTCTCCCATTATCGGCTTTGCCATCACGCTGGTCTTTTTCCTGTTCTGAACAAAATTTACTGCATCTCCACTGTGCTTTTTCCCCAACTTCCCTGCCTTTGCAAAGTTAATTGCAACCTTTAACATCGAACAGTCTGAAAAAACACACCTTCTTCGTTTTATATCCCACCACATCCGCACTTCTCTGTAAAAATATTACGATAATTTAGCTCCTCCTTCCCTTTCTTGGCACTTGTGAGCTGGGAAGTGTGGGTTCTCACTGCTGCTTCTCAGGGGAGCAACAGACCCTTTCCTGGCTCGACCGGCCTGCTCTGCCATCGGCCCTCTCCGCGGCGCGGGCCTGGTGTCCGGCTCACAGAAAGGTGCCTCCCTCAAACACCTTCCACCAGTTAAAAGCCCTCTGCCCCTAGCTGGGTGATGTCTGCATGCTTCTGTGGGAACCACAGAGCAGGCCCCGGCGGCCGAACACACGCCTGTCTGAGGAAAACAGCAGTGGGCGGGGGTCTGGGGTGGGGCCACCAGAGCCCGCAGACGACCGTGTGGAACAGAGACCATGCCCCCAGCCCTGCGGGGAGCTCCGAGGCAAAGGGACCCCTTCGGGGTGCACCCCACTGTCGGCTACCCCGGCTGCAGGGACCCCGGGACAGGGCGCCCTGCCCTCACCGGCAGGTCCCAGCGCCTCCAGCTGAAAGCGTCAGCTAAGGGTGTTGAGGGAGAGGGGAGCCGCGCAGCCTGGAACCTGTCCTGGACCCTCACCCTGACCTGGGAGAGGTCCCACCAGTGTCGCCCTGCCCAGACCTGGGCAGCATCTTCAGTGCTTCTAGAAAACAGGCCATTAACAAACGAGAGGAAGAACATCATTTTCTGCAGAATTCATGGAGAAGTGCAACACTCGGGGAGACTGGTCCCACAGTGTGGACACTCAGGCAGCAGTGGCCAGACGGGGGCACAGACCACAGAGAGGGTTGGGGGCAGGAAGGTCCCCTGGCTCCTCCCAGGCCGATTCACAGGCAGAACGCCCTTTCAGCAGTGTTGCTCGGGGCCGCTCAGGGCGGTGGAGCCAGCTAGCTTTCCAGAGACATGCACGTCTTGTCTCAGCGTGTGGCATGGCCTCTGGCTCCTTCCCAGCTGCCCAAGGAGGAGCTGCTGGCTCCAGCGTGCACCTCCCAGATTTGCCCTTGGTTTCTGAAATAGGGGCTCTCCTCCCTGCTGCAGCCCCACTGTCCCTTTCACACCTGGGCCCCACAGCTTTCCCAAGTCGTCTCTAGTCCCAGCCAGCCTAAGGCCTCCCGCTGCATCCTGCTCAGCGGTCACAGATGCGCATCACCTAACCCCCTGCACCCCCCTAACCACCTGCATCTCACCTAACCACTTACACCCCCAACCACCTGCACCCCAACTAACCACCTACACCCCCAACCACCTGCACCCCAACTAACCACCTACACCCCCAACCACCTGCACCCCAACTAACCACCTACACCCCCAACCACCTGCACCCCAACTAACCACCTACACCCCCAACCACCTGCACCCCAACTAACCACCTACACCCCCAACCACCTGCACCCCAACTAACCACATGCACCCCCAACCACCTGCACCCCAACTAACCACCTATACCCCCAACCACCTGCATCTCACCTAACCACATACACCCCCAACCACCTGCACCCCAACTAACCACATGCACCCCCAACCAGCTGCACCCCACCTAACCCCCTGCACCCCCCAACCACCTGCACCCCACCTAACCACCTACACCCCCAACCACCTGCACCCCACCTAACCACCTACACCCCCAACCACCTGCACCCCAACTAACCACTTACACCCCCAACCACCTGCACCCCATCTACCCACATGCACCTCACCTAACCTCCTGCACCCCCTACCACCTGCGCCCCACCTAACCACCTACACCCCACCTAACCACCTGCACCCCCTTAACAGCCTGCACCCTCCTAACCACATGCACCTCACCTAACGACCTGCACCCCACCTAATCACATGCATCCCCTAACCACCGCACCTCCCCTAACCTCCCACACCCCACCTAACCACCTGCACCCCCAACCACCTATACCCCACCTAACCACATACACCCCACCTAACCACTGGCACCCCCAAACACCTGCACCCACCTAACCACCTGCACCCACCTAACCACCTGCACCCACCTAACCACCTGCACCCCACCCACGCACCCCACCTAACTACCTGCACTCCACCTAATTGGATGAACCCCACATATAACCACAGGTACCCCACATATAATCATAGGCACCCCACATTTGGAAAAGCCTACCAGTGCTTCTGGAAGACCTTGTTCCTAACACAAAACATTATCCCTTTTCTGTGCTTTTGCAATTCTTTTGTTTTAGAGGAAGAGGCCTCTGTTCAGGGCTGAATTTTCTAGCACTTTCCAATTTTCTCAAGGCCCCACGGTGACCTGGGCCCAGGAAGAGCCTGTCATGACGGGTTTAAGTCTGTTTTGCGTCGTGTCCAGCACAGATGGTGGAGGAAGTTGGGCCCGGACAGGACTGGTATTTTAAAGCAATGCCTGATCTCCTAATCTTCAATGAAAAATCAACCACATTCAGATTAAATAATATTTGCTGAGTGCCTCTAATATAACACCCATTTGTTTTATTTAATATCTCAACTACCCTCTGAGCACATTTTTACGAACAAAGAGACAAGGGCTCAGACAGAATCACACGGTGGCCAATGTGCGCCGGGCCTGCCCTTGACCCCGTCCTTCCCAGCTCCAGGCTGGGACACACGCTTCACGCCCAGGGACAGATTGGGATGGACCCTGCCTTAGTCACTGAGAATGAAGACTCCTGACCCACCATGCCAGGCCACGCGGCTCCAGGTACCCCTCCCCACGCAGGCCCTCGGCCTCCCACCGAGTAGAGTCAGGCCCTGCGGCAGCCGGGTTCCCACAAACACCGTGGGGTTCCCACAGCTCATCCCTGGGTGACCAGAAGGTCGCTGAAGAGAGGGAGCCCCGGGGCCCCAGTGTTCCCTAGGGTTCCAGTGGAGCACTAGGGCTGAGGGCCAAGAGGTGCCGCATCCTGAGGACACACTATGTGCTGGTTACCTCGCACACACACGCCAGTGGATATTATAAACGCACTGTGGATGGCCTCATTTTGGATGAGGTCCGAAAAGCTTGAGGACATTGCTCGGGGTCACAGAGCTCCCTGGTGGCAGAGGAGACTCAGACTGAGGCTGACTAAGCTCAGCCCCATCACTCTTAGCCTTCTGCTTGGTGGCAAGGCCAACCCCGGTGTAGCGGATTCTTGTCCCAGTAGAGAAGCACGGACTCAGGCCGCTCCCACACGGGACGAGGAAGTTGTGGCAAGAACTCTCCCCACTTAAATCTTATCCCATGGTGGACTGTCTTACGTGTCCCCACCCCGAAATCAAGCCAGCCCACTGGAAGACCCCGTGACAAGAGTGGGAGCGGTCCAGAGACACTGAAGGCTCTGAGCTCCACGGGGTGGGCATCGGTGTCGAGAGGCCTGGTCAGCACAGAGGGGGGCCCAGGGGCTGCAGGAGGCAGGGAAGGGGGGACCAGAGGAACCAGTGGAGGGCAAGGTGTCCTTGGGAGAAAGTGCGCAGGAGTTTGGGGTGAGGGACGAAGACATCAGCTGCAGACTTGGGCGGGGTGTGGCCCCAGGTGAGGCTGCTGGGCGGGTCTGTGGCTGCTCAGATGTCTGTGCAGATGCGGACCCCCGGGGTCGGACATCAGAGAGGAGTGCAGACCTGTGCCCAGAGCGCCCGCCAGAGGCTTGGGGGCTTGTCTCCAGAACGCCAGTGGCGCTTGAAGACCTTCTCTGGCCTCGTGGGTCAGGCTGGGGTCCAACTCTTCCCAGGGGATCTTGACTGACTTTGGGGGAGCTCACGGGGGTCCCAGGGGAGAGCCCCTGACTGGGGGATGGGGGAGCTCGCGGGGGTCCTGGGGGAGAGCCCCTGACTGGGGGATTGGGGGAGCTCACGGGGGTCCTGGGGGAGAGCCCCTGACTGGGGGATGGGGGTTCGTGGGGGTCCCGGGGGAGAGCCCCTGACTGGGGGGAGGCCTGTGAGGCCCCTGCTCCTTCTAGAAGGAAACCCTCACAGAGCTGGGCTGGTGCCCACGCCAGCAAGCACAGATGAGTCCCACCTGTGCCCGGTGTTCCAGCAATGGTGTCTGTCCCCCAGGTCACCAGATGGCATGGAGGAGTCACACTCTGACTCTCTCCTGAAGGCCAAGCCCCTTCCTGTGCCCACAGTCATTTCTCAACGGCCGGACCTTGCCCCGGAGCCTGAGCCTGAGCCCCCGCGCCTGCTCCGAGGTGAGCCTGACCTGGGGCCGCGGCACGGAGCTGAGGCCCCGCTCTCTGGGGCCTGCCCTGAGCGCCAGTTCTGCTCTGTCAGGAACGCCCAGCGCTGACCGACCGGCCTGACCTGGTAATCCCCCTTCTTAAGGCAAAACTACTGAAATGGCATAAATTTCCCCTGAATTATTCAGGGCTGTCAGCACATCATTTATAAGGGTCCTGCCTTGCTGGAGACGAGAAAACATACCATAGGCCAGGGGCCGTTTCGGCGGGCCACAGTGAGCGTGATAAAGCAGGCAGGGCGGGGGGCCTCGTGTGGACCCACTCGCACCGCCTTCCTCCCCTCCGGGCAATCTGAGGGCTCTCAGAGCCCGCCACCTTCCCACCCCTGCCCCAGGAGCCTCCGAGGAGGGGCCAGGACACCCGCCCAGCTCAGGGCTCTGCCCCTCAAAGCAAACTGGTTTCCCTTCCTTCTGACGGGCCTCTCTGGGGGCCGGATGCTCCTCCCGTGCTTCGTGAGGAAGCCCAGGCTTCGAGAGTTACAGACAATCACCAAGCCCCCTGAGCACGCAGCCCGTGATTGTCCACTTAGCGGAGTGACATGCTCGGGTCGCAGGAGGGCTGCAGCAGGGAGGCCTGGGGCCAGCTTCCTGTTCCAGCCGCCGAAACTCCGCACAGTAAGGCAGAGGCCCTGCCCGTGGACGTCAGGAAGGTGGGGGGCCCGGGGACGGGGTGCCTGCCCACCGCTGCAGGGGCGCCCCTTCTTCCACACGGTGCTGAATGGCTCCATCCATCTTCCTGGCCTTCCAGAGCAAGCCCGGGGCGGAGACCAACTGCAGGCTGCTGTCTGTTGTGCATTCATAAGGGGATGAACAATTCCTGCACTTGAAGGAACCCTATCATCAGCGAGAGGAAAAGACTATTTTCTGTAGCATGTGAATTCAGCTTTTATGACTGAATGACAACTTGAATCTTAAAGCCCTAATCATTACCATTTGCTTCCTAAAAATAACTGTCTCCCTTGTCCATATTTAGAACAGAAAACATCGAGTTTGGGAGCGAGGCTGGCCCTGGGAGGAAGGCGCCTCTTCCCAGGGCCCGCCCGCCCTGACTGGTGCTTAACCCCTTCCTGGCTGTGACCGGCTCTCTCTGCTCCCCTCCCCGGGGGTTGGCAAGTGGAGAACAAGGTCACCGGTCACCACCATCACCTCAGACATGGCCTGAGGGCCCACGCAGGTCACCGGACCCTTCTGGGCCTCTGTTTTGCACAAGCAAAATAAGGTTCTGGGCAATTCTGCCCCACACAAGTCCTGTCCTGGTGGAGAGGGAGCTCCCGGGGGGCAGGAGTCTCTGAGGCCCTGCAGCGCAGCTCTGGGGGGACCCTCCCCCAGCAGAGGGTTCTACAGAAGGGAGGCCGCTGGAGGCATGGGCCCGAGTGTGAAGTTGCCCACCGAGGCTCCTGAAGGACAGACGTGCATGCACCATCCTCAGGCACCCTTGCCTCCTCTCTGCAGTGCTGGGCGTGAGCACAGCTCCCCAGGAAGCAGCCAGGCTGACTCACAGCCATGACTTGCCGCTCTGGAATGGGCTGTCATCACAGGTCTGCACCTTCCTGGCAACAGGAGGAGGACCAGGCAAGTGGCCTGGAGTGACCAGCACATGCTCCCACCAGGGCAAGGGAGGGGCCCTCGGGGAAGGACCCAAACCCAGAGGAGAGTGGCCAGCATGGAAAGGGCATGGCAGGCCATGGTGCTGACGCAGGTCCTCTGGCTGCAGTGGGCATTCCCTGGGGGCCCAGTCTCCCTAGTGCACCCACGATGAAGCAGGAGCACGCGGGAGCCCCCAGGAACCCCAGAGAGCAGACAGACCTGGCACAGGAGTAAGCTGCCCTGGATCAGGCGGACTGCCTGCCCCGAACGAAGGAGAGCAGGGACCCTGCCAGAGGTGGAACATCGTCACAGGTGAGTGGAGGTCGTCACTGAGGAGTTAATACCACGCGTGCTTTTCCAGCCGTCCAGAACCTCAGACAGCATGGCGACATGGCAAGGACTGTGGGAAGTCTGCCATGTTGCGTACCTACAAGCCGGTTGGAGATGCTGCCGAGGTGCAGGGTTGTTGACGGAAGGCGGGAGAGGCCTGGCTCCTTACACGAAGAATCCGCTGAGATTGTCAGTGTTTTCCTGGGCAGTCCCCCCGGCCCCTTTCCCGCAGGAGCTGTAGCCTGGGCCACACCTGCGAGAACACGCTTCCAACAGGGGTTCGGGGCGAGGAGCTGGGGCCTTGCTCTCCGGGGAGACGCGTGCCTTGCCGGCCTTCTCTGCGTGGGACCTTCCAGAGGGCAGAAACACGGAGACCTGGGAGCATCGTCTCTGCCAGATCATTGTTTCCAATGCCCCAGGGGAACCCCAGACGTAACCCAAAGGCACAACAGGGAGCTGGTTCCACAGAGTCGGTCGTGCCCACGCAGGGGCTTTTGTACTTTTGTGGCCATGAAAAAAATAGATTGTGGAAGTATGTTTACTGCTATGTACCAGTCCACAGCCCGGAAATGTCATCAGAATCCACGAAGTGAAGAAACAGGTTACAAGTTTATGCCGCAGATTTCCACTTTGGGAGGAACAAAGCATCAAAAATAAAACAAAATGATAACGGTCATTATCTTGGGTAATGCGTTTCTGAGTGATTCCTATCATTTACCTTCTGCCTATCTTTACTTTATATGCTAGTAAAGTACATTAAAATGCATTAATTTTGGAAAAACTAGGTTAAAAAAACCTGAATGTCTTTAAAGACCATGCTGGTTCTCTCCCAAGGATGAGCCACCGGGCCGAGGACACGGGACACCAGGCCTGGCCCGCCCTCCACCTCACCCCTGCCACAGCTGTGCACCAGACGCCAGGGTCAACCCCGAACAAGGAGCTGAGCAAAAGAGGGGACGGCGGTTGTCAGTCACGCCGGGGCTGTTCAGAAAACCCTGCTCCTCCCAGCAATCGCGACGGTGTCCACCGCACCACCGTGCAGGCGTACCCTCCTCGGACACGCAGCCCCACTGGCCTGGAGCCCTGCACAGAGGACGCGATCCTTGTTGCGACCCAGCACGCTGCCTGCATTCTGGGAGAGTGGGGACCGAAAGTAATTTTTCTTTCCCTCCCAACAGCTCATCGTCTAACCGCCAATGATCATTTTAGCTACGCACACACCCGTAGGCCCAGAATTTAGACGAAAATGCCCTGAAAATAGAAGGGGGAGTAACGAGAACTTTACTGGGAAATCCTAGGGTATTCACAAGAGGTGGAAATACCTCCCAGAAATTGACTCATAGCTGCTGTGTCCTTTCTGTGAGGTCTTGGCAGAAGAGAGGGAGGAAGGAGGCGAGGAGGGTTGCTGAAGCCCCAACCCCTCCACTGCCGCCCTCCCTCTGGGCAGCACCGGCCTCCCGGCTCCTGGTGCCCCATCCCCTTGTCCTCCTCCAGCCGACCCAGGTCTCTCTGCTCCAGACGTCTTTCCACACTGTTCCCTCTAGTCTGCCGTCTTCAGGATTCAGACCGAGATCAGCTGCATGGGATGCTGGGGGTCCTTCTGATGCTGACGCCTCTGTCACCAAACCCAAGCCCACCCTGCGGGTCCCGGCCAGACTAATCTCCAAAACTTGACATCATGTAGTCCAGTTGTCTGCCTTCTCAAACACCTGCGGAACGTCCCCACTTCTTGCCACAGCCGATGCTTTCCATTGTTCTTCCTTTCATGTGGGATGCAAGAAGGCCTGGCAGCCTCTCTGTGACCGTCCACCTGCAGGGACGGCTCCCCGAGTCAATTCGCACCCACCCCTGCTTGCCCCACTGACTGCAGCTCTGCATTCAGAATCGCTGAATTTAGCTCCTAATCATAGGCTGTCTTTTCTTACGTAATGACTGTTTTCAGTCCCCATTCAGTCGGAAATTCCTCAAGGAGAAAGGCATATACATAGGAAATCTCAAAAAATACATGTGAAGGGATTGGAATGGGAATGAGACGTCAGGGAGTTGCCTCAAAAGCAGGGAAGCAGCATGAAACGTGGCCCTGGCTCTTCAGAAAACTAACCAGCCCCAAGAAGAAGTAAAAATTTAAATCACATATAAACTTTGTACGTATTTGCTGAGGAAATGCAGCGTCATGGGTAAGAAAGTCCGGCAATAGACAAGGTGGATTTCCATCAGGGTTCTGGGGAGGGGTGACCCGGTGCCGGAGGGCGGCCAAGGACCCCTTTGATCCCATTGTGCACCTTCCTGCCTGTGCCCTGTTTCCAGGTCAATAAACCAGAGTGTGAACTACACAAATCCTAATCTTCTGGGCCCTTGTTTCTACTGGGGGGAGCAGAAGGGGAGCCAACACGGAGCCACCACCCTGCTGGCCTGGGGGTAGCCGGCCCGGGACGCCCGCCAGGGAGGATATGGGAGGCCGGGGCAGGGCTCCTCAGAAAGGAAGCGGGCACCAGCTCAGGAAGCCGCTCAGGCTCCCGCTGACAGAGGGCAGGACGGCCATCCTGGGCACCCGGACCCACGCCAACACCACGAAGGCAAGCTTCAGCCTCTGCCATGCTTCGTGGTGGCCCCGAGCAGGATGCAGGGAGAGGACGGGGCCAAGCAGATTCGGGGAGTTAGTGGGGGAGACGTCTGCTGCAGACTGCAAGGCTCCTCCCGAGACAAGGACACAGCCAGACGGCTGGGACTCAGACAGCAGAGACCCTGGCCCCCAGTGTGTGACCTGAGGATGGAGACAGCAGGGCCTCCTTCACGTGCCACTATGAAGGAGGAACAAACTATGCACGTCAAACAGCGACTGAGATATCCAACGTGTGGCAGAATTTTCATCATACAAGATGTCTCTGTGTACAAGTTCAGTACTTGAAAATACCTCAAGTGTGTTTTATGTTATCCAACACTTACAGAATCCTCAAGTCCAACGTAGTTCAAGTCCAAGGACCCAGTGAAAGGACCTCAGGGCCCCCTGGCTCACCCAAGGTCACTCAGAAGACCTAGAGGCAGGGAGCCCCCAGGAGCCTCCTCCAGGACACTCTCCCCTTCACCTCCCAGTCTGGGCCCTTCGTCCCGGGGTGAGCAGGGCGTGCATGCCGGTGCTGCACGTCGGCCCTTCCAGAGCGTGTGGGGAGCCCGGCCTGTGATCATCATGAGGTGCTGATCGCAGCTTCATCCGTGACCCTGCCAAGTGCTGGGCCCTGAACCAAACTTAAGATGTCTTCGGTTTTAACCCCCACCTTATCCACATGCATTAGACCTCCGCATCAACACCCTCACTTCAAGTCTTGTGGAGGATCTAAAGTCAGATGAGATTACCCCAAAACCACACTTTTACTTGTACAGGATTCTCTCTTTAGTTAAAATCAGCTATCTTTTTGTCCTTGAGGGTCTGATGACCCAAACTTGCATTTTCCTGTCTTCTGTCCATCTGCTTTAAGGGTTAACCCCTTGATGACTTCAGCCTCCTATCAGTGTGACCACGGTGAGCAGGGGACAGACCACTGAAACAGGCCACATCAGTGGCTCCAGAGAGAGGCTTGACGTGAGACATGTAAGATTACTAATTAATGCAAGGTTTGTATGTTCTCTTAAAAAGGCAAATGTGGACAATTCCAAATTCATAGAACCATAAATGATAGCCTACTGAGAAAATGTTAGCAATTTCTCATAAAAATAAATATACACCAACCCTATGAACCAACAATCTCAATCTGAGGTATCTATCCAAGAGCAATGAGGCGATATGTCTACAAAATTACCTGTAGGATAACGCTCATAACAGCTTTATTCATAAAAGCCGAAACTGGAGACAGCCCACACAGCCATCTCTAGGACGGGGTCAGTGGGGATAAGTGCCCGGCTACTGAGGAACTACATGGATGAGTCACAGAAATGTGCAGCTCTTATCTTTACGACCACATGCCCTCAGTTTACACACTCGTGCAAACGAAAACAGACCTGTGTGGGAAAAGAACCCAGGAGAGTCAGACAGAGATGGACGGCAGGGGCATGGGGGGCGCCTTCTGGCCTGATGTCCCCTGCTGCCCCTCGTTTTGATCTACCTACCCTGTGCTCAGCCATGGTACTCAGCGATGGGCAGAAGCTCTGTGAAGACAGCCACTCTTGAAAAGCAAGCTGCCCGCGATCTACCTTGGCCTCTGCTGAATTTTCAAGGTCGGGGCAGTCCCGAGGCTTGCTGAGGTCTCACTGTTACAGACTTCCTGCCGCACCAGGGCGAAGCCCTCGTCTCTTTAAAATGCACGCGCTGAAGCTGAGCCTGGTCTGCACCAGCTGTGAGTTGGGTTCACTGTTCAATTTTTACGGCTCCAGGGATGAAATGTCTCTAAGAAAGGCCCAAAAGGGTTCTGTCTTGCTCAACAAGGTCACACCCCCTCAGGGGAGTCAGCTCAGCCAGGGGAGTCGCTTTGGCCAATGAGATGCGAGGCCTGACGTGGACCACCTCCGGTACGGTGTCTACGAGCCAACGTGTGAGTCAGAGGCTCCTGGTCCTCTGCAGGGCTGACCTGCAGCCGTCCAGATGAGTGCTGCTGCAACGGGCTGGCTCCTGAGGAGGGGGACGTGGGACCACCACAGCTGGGCCACGACGACCCGCATGGAGTCTGACAGGAGACCAGCAAGCGGTGCTGGAGCAGTGAGATCCGGGGTCACTAGCTATCACAGCATAACCTGGTCTGATGGTCAGCCGTCAGGGGAATACGAATTCAGTACTATGAGGAAGCGTGCGTGCGTAGAAATCTGCGGAGCAATGCCTTTCATGAACATAAATGCAAAAATCCTACACAAAATATTAGCAGATAAAATCAATACAATAAAAACAATAGATAATCCGACCAGGACCAAGTGGATTTATCTTAGCTATGTAAGGCTGATTCAACATTTGAAAACCAATTAATGTAATCTATCACATTAACGGATTAAAAAAGAAAAATCACATATCAATAGATGCAAAGTGTTTGACACACTCCAACACCCATTCATGATAAAAAACTCTCAATAAATTACAAATAGAGGGGAACTTCCTCAAACTGAGTTTTTAAAATCTATAAAAAACCTACAGCGAACATCATACTTAACGGTGAGAAACTGAAGCTTCCCCACTAAGATCAGTTACAAAGCAAGGATGCCTCTTCTTACCATTCCTTTTCAGCATTGTACTGGAAGTCCTTGCCAATACAATAATGCAAAAAAGGGGATAACAGGTACACAAATTGGGAAGGAAGAAACAAAGCTGTTTGCATACAGATGACCTGGTCATCTGTGCAGAAAATCCAAATAACCAGCAAGAAACCCCTGGAACTAGTAAGCAACTATGGCATACAGCTGCAAATTTAATATACAAAGGTCAATCACCTTCCTATATGCCAGTAACGAGTAAGTAGAATTTGAAATTAAAGACACAGCACCTTTTAGGGCGCCTGGGTGGCTCAGTTGGTTAAGCGACTGCCTTCGGCTCAGGTCATGATCCTGGAGTCCCGGGATCGAGTCCCACATCGGGCTCCCTGCTCGGCGGGGAGTCTGCTTCTCCCTCTGACCCTCCCCCCTCTCATGTGCTCTCTCTCATTCTCTCTCTCTCAAATAAATAAATAAAATCTTTAAAAAAAAAAAAAAAGACACAGCACCTTTTACATTAGCACCCCCCAAAATGAAATACTTAGGTATAAATCTAACAAATTATGTACAAGATCTCTGTGAGGACAACTACAAAGCTCTGACGAAGGAAACACAAAAACTAATAAATGGAGAGATGTTCCATGTTTATGGATAGGAGCATTCAATATTGTCAAGATGTCAGTTTTCTCAACTCGATCTCTAGATTCAATGCAATCCCAATCAAAATCCCAGCAACGTATTTCGTGGATATGGATGATCTAATTCTAAAGTTTACATGGGACAAAGACCCAGAATAGCCAGTAGTTCAATAATGAAGGAGAACAAAGTTGGAGGACTGATTACCTGACGTCAAGACTCACTATCAGATAGCTATGATTATCAAGACGTTGCGGTATTGGCAGAAGAGCAGACAACTGACCAGGAGAGAGAGCCCAGGAACAGACCCACGTAAGTACAGTCAGTTTGATCCTTGCAAAGGGAACACGATGGAGCAAAGACTGTCTCTTCAACAAATGGCGCTGAACCTACTGGACATCCACATACAGAAAAACGAATCTCAACAAAGACCTCATCCTCTTCACGGAAACTGACTAAAAATGATTCATAGATTCATTTTGCAATGAATGCAAAATGCAAAACTATAAAACTCCCAGAAGAGAACATAGGAGGAAACCCAGATGACCTTGGGTGTGGCAATGACTCTTTAGATCCAATAGCAAAGTCATGTTCAAATTAGAACCTTCTGCTCCGCAAAGACAAGTCTAAGAGAATGAAAAGACAAACTACAAACTGGGAGAAAATATTTGCATAAGACATATTTGGTCAAGGACTGTTATCCAACATATACAAAGAACTCTTAAAACTCAACAAAAAGAAAACCAACGACTTAAAAAAATGAGCCAAAGACCATCACAGACACCTCCCCAGGGAGGATGTACAGATGACAAGTAGGCAAACTCCACACCATCCGCCCTGAGGGAAACGCAAGCTAAAACCACAGCACCGCTGCACACCTATTAACGGCCACGGAGAGCTCCACGTGCCGGTGTGGACGCAGAGCAGCCGGAAACAGGTACGCAGTGCTGGTGCGAATGCAGACTCGTGCAGCCCCCGTGCAAGACAGTTTGGCAGTTCCGTGCAAAACTGAACATTCTCCCACCATATGATCCAGCACTGATGCTCCTTGGTTTTTACCCAAAGGAATTGAAAACTGTCCACACAAAAGTAACAATATTGTGTGTGATATAATGGTGAGTACATGTCATTATACATTTATCCAAACCCATAGAATGCAGGACAGCAAGAGCCAACCCTAACGTAAACTATGGACTCTGGGCGACAATGATCAATTCTAGCAAATGTAGCCTCTGGTGAGTGATGCTGATAATGAGGGAGCATGTGTGCTCGTGTGGGGCGGGGGGCACATGGGAAACCCCTGTACCTGCCCTCAATTTTGTTGTGACCCTAAAACTGCTCTAAAACAAATCATCTTGCGGGGGGCAACCCTAAGGTAGGGATCCACAAGTTGGAAAGGGTCTATTTCTGCCCCTGATTTATCTAACTCATTTTGTGAACCACAGTTTAAAATTTGCTTCCCCCCCCCCCACAAAGCCAGTATAAGGAGTAACACAAATCAATGCAAGTTGGCAAAAGAAAAAAATTGGACCTCAGATGGGAGGGATTGGACGAGTCACACTGCAGGGCACTTTAGCCTCTCCTTTCCCCCTCCGCTCCCCTCTGGTCCCCTCCCCCTATCTTCCCCCTCCCCCTCTCCCCCTACCCTAAGTATTATGTCTCAGGAGCATCATTTAACCTGAATGTTTTCTTTCAAAACACATATGGGTTTTTTTGTGTGTACTATATTCTTAATGAATTTTCTTGAGCTATAGAACTCAGTCTGGTTCTTTTTGTTTGGGATTGCATTGAATCTATGGATGGTTCCGTGAAGATCAACCTCTTTAACATAGTAAATCATTGCATGCAAGCGCTCTCCAGAAAGCATCCTCCTGAGCACCTACAGCTTCTTCCTGATGCCCCTCAGCAGAGCTCTGTGCTTCCCTTTCTCGCCACATTATTTCCTTGGGCACTTTAGAGATTTTGTTGCTATTGTGAATGCATCTTGCTTTCATTATATTTTCTACTAGATTACTGGTATAGATAAACACTGTAAATTTTGTAAGTTTATCTTAAATTTGGCAAACTTGCTGAATTCTCTTGCTAACTCTAATTCATTCATCTGTTGAGTCTGATGCTTTTTCTATTTAAATGATCAGAGTGCATGCACAGAACAGTTTCCAGTTCTTGAGTCACTGGTTTTCTTCCCACGTGACATCAGTAAGGACATTTTGTGCTATTTTTAACAGAGTCGTAGTGAATCCTTAAGTCCTCTTTCCCACCTTAAAAGCGGTATTTTATTCATCATGATTTAGTTTACAGTAGGTTTAGAATATATAACTTTTATAAAGTTAGAGAAGCTCTTTTTATTTAGCTTTCTAAGAGTTCGTATTGGGAATAGATGCTCAACGTTATAAATTGGCGTCAGATAATGTTGAACATTAGAAAATGCCTTTTCTGCCCCTCTCAAGGTAATTGTGATTCTCTGTCGTCAGCCCTTAGCTGACCAGCTCTTCGGCCGCCAGGAGAAGGGTTGGTTTCTGTGCCTGCGAGAAGCGTCGCAGCCGGGGATCACTCGTGTGGGGCCGCGGTCTCCAGGGCCGGGCGTGTGGATGAGGAAGCGGGAGCGCGAGGAACAGCCCACGGTGCCATGTGCGCAAGCTGCCGAAAGCTGAGGCCACGGAAACAGGCAACGGTCTTCACTGGCCATTGGGGAAGAGCCAGAGCAAGGACAGCTGCCCGGCACATCCCCCCACTGCTGCGTCCGGGCCCCCAACACACACACCGCATTCTGTGACCCACTGGCTTCTCAGGGTCTCTATGCCCCTCAAATGCACACATCTCTCTTCCTTTGGTGGTTCTCCTTAGTTAATTCAGGAGCCAACAGTCATGCTGGGGTCCATTTTGTCAAAAAAAATGCCACAATCAGGCTCAAGGTAGCAAAAATTAAGATCAAATTTGAAAAGAGAAAAAAAAAGATTCTCATCTCCTACCTCACGTTGCCTCCGGGAGGACATGCAGCTTTGCTTTGGAGTGGGAAAAGAACCTCTAACCCAAATGCTCCCTTCTCCCCCAGCCAAACCCACAGACTGGAAGTGACATCAAATAAATACGGGTGTGAAGCAAATCCTCTGTAAATATTCAGAACACAGGTCTGTAGTGACCATCTGCCACAAACAAGTCTGCTCAGGAAACTCCAACAACGTGTAGAATCAATCAGCAAAAAGTCTCTCTGTTATGAAAACATATTGATATGTCACAGGTTACATGGCATATTAACCAGGGACGTTCAGGTTGCAGGTTCCAGAGAAACAACGTAGGCCAGCCTCATAAAACTACGCTGCAGGAGGTTTACTGGCCCCAGGAATGTGAAGCAGCTGGAGGCATTCCCCCTGGGGAAGGAGGGAGCTGCCCCAGGACAAGGGCCCTTCCAGACTCCACAGCAGCTCATGCCCCCTGAGCACCCACCATGCACAGTGCGTCAAGCACTTCCCTGTGTTAACACGTCTGCTAATCGAAACAACCCTCAGATCTAAGGTGCTACTAACATTTCCTTTTACTGATAAGGATGGGAGGGCGTAGAGATTGAGTAACACAAGCACATGTCAGAACTTCCGCTGAAGCAGACTGCTTCCGAATCCTTGAGCCCCCGAGTGAGCCAGGCAGGACTGTCCTCACTCCCGCTTCTCCGGGGTCAACCTCACCCTTTGCCCGTCTCTCCCCTCCACATGGCACCAAATGGCCACCAACAGCTCCAGAACTCTTTATGTGTAGGCTTTTTCCCCTGACGACGACGGGCTTCCTTGTGCTCCTGCAGCTCAGGTGGGATGGCCCCAGGAAGCGCTCTCCTGGGACCCAGAGGGAAGTTTGGGATCATGCATGAGCCTCCCTGGGAGATGAGGTGGGGCCAGGAGCCACCCAACAGGGACCTGCTGCCTCCAGCAGAGAGATTTCCGAGCAATGTGGTCAGGGCTCTTTCTGGGTTTGATTTCTTTTTTGAAGCTCTGTTTATTGACCTAAATTTTAAGATTGATGTGTTTCTTTAAAATTATAAGTTATGATATGAGACTTCCTGTTTTAACCCTTCAAGTGCCCCCTATGCTGAATAAATATTTTTATAATATTTTTTTATAATCTACTAACTGATTTCGTTTCCCAAGCACTGAATGGTGTTCCTTAAAGAAAAAGGAAGACAGCCATGGATTTGCCCCATGAGAGAAGAATGTGCTTCCCCCCTGGAAGGAGACCCTGCCTTCTGCAGAGAGAGAGAGCCTTGCCTTCATTGTATCCCTCCGCTCTGGGGATTATGGATTCCCACCCCGCAGCCCCTTTCTCCTTGAATGTTAAACTAATGCCTTCGTTACTGTCGATGGCTTGAATTGTTTTCATAAGAAGAGTGTTAGGGCTGCTGCAGATGTATTGTATTTATATTTTTAAATTCGTGACTAAATTATAAGTATTGGTTTTATTAAGTTATACCATTAGCTTCTTTAATAAACATTTTCAATTTAAATTTCTGAAAAAAGAGACTTTAGCTAAAAAGACTGGCATTAAGAATGAGAAAGTCATAAACCAGAGACCATTATTCACCTGATGGCAACTACCCAAACTGAAGCCTCCTCAAGTGGAAAGAAAACGCAAGATCACAGAGCTCCGTCTTTAATTAACGGCGGGGGGTGGGGGTGGGGGTGTCACCCGAGTGGAGAGTGGCGTCTTCAGACCTAACGCAGAGGGCAAGCTCCCCCGCCCCAGGCTCTGTGCACCCATCAGAAGGTGATGCATCTGAGCCAGTGCCCTAAGTCAGCTGCTTCGACTCAGGTGGACCCTTCCCAGGCCGAGTGTGCAGTCGAGGATGCTGCTCCCTGCCCAGCACCCCGTGGGGACATGGACGCCCTTGACGCCTGCACGCGGGCTGGCCTTCCCCCACCCCTCTTAACGCCTGGTTTCCTCGTCTGCACAGTGGGGGTGAGGACACCTCCGCTCCCTGAGTCTGGGAGGGCGGGAGCTGGGGCTTATCCCCCTCAAGGTGCTCAGCAGGGATGCAGGACCTGGTCCAACACATACAGCAAACTTCTGACGCAGAGGCCTTGAGAGTGCTTCTGCCTTGAGGGGCACCCACGGTAAGGTTCACCAGGGAGGAGGGTCAACGTGCAAAGGGCCACGGATGGGGCCAGGGCAGTGCAGACCCCACAGCTGCCACAGCCTCACGCTGCTCCGGGGGGCCCTGTGGGGCGCAGACCTCCGCTGCTACTCACTGCGACCACTTCCTCCAGGACGCACGAGGCACAAATACAGGACTCACCACACAGAGTGGCAATGATGACAAGAAGCATTTCTGTGATGTGCTTAGCCCCATGGACACCCCCCGAAGGGACCACCTATGGTCTGTGCAGTCACGCAAGAGAACAGGCCGCCCCTCCCTGAACCTACGTCACTCTGCACGGCCCTGGGCTCACCATTTGCTTTGCTCTAGGAAAAATGGAAGTGAAGGTCTTTTTTATCCAAATGTCCAAGTGACATCTATGTTTCTGTAGCCATTTTGACTCTTTCCAAATACTGCCGGAAACGGGCCTCCTTCCGTGACACCGTCCTGCGAGGGCTCCCGGGCATCTCCGGCAGGTCCCTGTGCCTGTCATTCCACAGATGCGGGAGCTGGAAGTGGGAAAGGCTTGCCCCAGGTCACATTCGGGGAGTGGGGAACCCACTCAGACAATGAAGATTAAAACAAAGTAAAGCAAGGACCCCACCCGTTTATACATTTGTCCAAGGATTGAGAGGCTCACAAGCGTCTATTTCCCACTAGCTCATTAGAAATCATACCCAACCCGACTGAAAGAGCAAAACCTCTCGGAAACTAGAGGACAGTCAGGCTTACATCAACTATGGCTGGCCACCTGCCGGGCTGTTGGGCTGATGGAAGTCACTGGGGGACACACAAAACCAGTCCCCGGTTGCTGAAGGAGGCTGGGACACAAGGAAAACGATGACACACTCACACAGCGTGGGGGAGGTGCTTCATGAAGGAGCGACCCTGAGCACTGCCCCGAAGACACCGAGTAGAGCAGAGCCACCTCCGAGCAAGGGTGCGGAGGGCTCTGTAGAGCATGAGGCTGGAGGGTCCCAGAGAAGGGGCCGCGCTGGAGAGCATTATGCAGGGAGGATGGGGGAGAAGGCCCAGCACCCCAGCACGAGGAGCACACGCAGAAGCCAGCCCGTGATCTGAGCGGAATGCTGCGGGAAGGCACACATGGGTCGGCCACCACGGGCCACAGGAACTCTGGCTCCTGCCCCAGGAATCCCAGGCCTTAATCCGGAGAGTCCCGCACCGGCCCCAGACCACTGCGGATAGAGGCTGTGCAGAAGCGGGCTCCGCTCCTCTACACCCCACCCTGTCATGACCGGGTCCTCGGTCACCCAAGGCGGGGATTCCAGAGCAGCCTCGGAAGGAGCCAAACCACCACAGCAGCGCCGGGAGGCGGTGCGGGTTGATCTCACCGGGTTGGGGTCTTTGCGTGTGCAACCACGCTGTTCAGGAGCCTGATCGGAAGGACGCCGGGCTTTATCAGACGAGTTCATACGAGGGCCTTAGCGGCAGTGGGGACAGGCCAGCTCCAGGGGCAAATTCCTGCTCTCTCCAGTCTGGAGGAAATGCCTCTCCCAGCAGGCTGGTGGAGGGGCCGGAGCTGCTGTGCAAACAGGTGGCTGCAGAGAGGTGACCTTCGAGGAGGGCTTCCTGGGGGACGGCTGTCCCAAGCTGGGCTGGAAGGCCGCAGCCACAGATGTCCCACGGCAGAGCCTCTGCCGGAAATGTGGTTTTGTAATGATGTTTCCATCCCAAGCCAATGCTCCCTCCCATCTCCGTGGCGATGAAGGCTCAGACCTGCGGGTCCTGCCTCCTCCCCGCACACGGGCTCCGCTCACTCAAACACTGTGACGGTGACCAGCCAAGGCCCTCAACCCACTCCTGGGCTCTGAACCCCAACACACTCAGGCAGGAAGTTCCTGGTTCCTGGAAATCTCAAACGGCCAAGAAGGTTTTGTAGAGCTTTCTTGTTGTTGTATTTAAAAAACTCTACATTTGCTTTTCTCCCAAATACAGGATAATGCATAATGTCGCACGGTGACCTCTCCTCTCCTCCTGGGGGTCTGTCCGGAGTGCCGCGCAGGCGTGGGGCCAGGAGGGAGCTTCTCCACCACACAGAGCCTTTCCCAAGGCCTGAGGAGCTCGGCCAGCAGCCCCAACAAGGAGTGAGACCGGCGTCCTGGGTCCGGCTGCAGCCCCGTCACCTGGTGAAACAGAAATCAGGTGGAGATGCAGGTACAAATGTAGATTCCATGAGACCGTGGGCCCGAGTGCCTTCCGCGGGGACGAGAATCCGGGCACGGGGACAGTCGTGTCGTCCGCAGAGAAGCTGGTGCCGTACTGACCACAGGAGGTCCTGGTGCCGCCCAAATGCACCTCAGGAAGCAAGACACAGGCCCCAGCCTGCTGCCCGGAGTTCCTGGCGGGCTACGGTCCCCCCAGGTCTCACACCCCAGTCTGAGGGAGGCCACGCCTGGTGGACCTGTTTCTCGGCCATTCTTCTCTTGGCCTCTGCTGCCCCGGCTTCTGTCCTCCAGACAGTTCTTAACTGTTGGGCTCAGACTAGGGGCAAAACCCTGCCTTGTTTCTGGGCGTTCAAACAAGGTCCACCTGCCATCTGGTCTCCACCCCCAACCCACAAGTTAAGGCAAACTCCTGTCCCCACGGCCCACGTCCTTCCCCAGCTTCTCCTCCTCACAGCCCCTCCTGCAGCACTCTGCCCCGTGTCTGTCCTCTCTCCTTGTCCTCCAGCCCTGAAGGCACCTGCTCTCTGCCCTCTTTCCAGTGGACCCCACGCATGCCGCCCTCGGCCACCATATTCCCACCCAGGAACATCCCTGACCCTTTGAACAACCCGTCCTCTGAGCTCTGCGGGCAGCCCCAGGCCTGCAGATGTCTGGCTGGCCTGCCCCGTCCCCAGAGCCACAGTGCCGGCCCGCCTTTCCCTGCCCCTCAGCGCCGGGACAGGGACGCCCGGCCTCCTGCCGCTCCCAAGCCTGAACACCGCCTCCCGGACCTCTCTCTCAGGGTTCTGGCACACAGTGCCTTGAGACTGTGCTGTTTATTCCCAAGTTGTAACCCCACGTAAGCGGGAGCTGTGTCTCCCTCAACTTTCTAGAGTGAAGCAAACGTTTATCAAAGCCAATTAGCACCAAACCCAAAGCATAATTTTAAATACCCTTCTAAGACTCCTCCAGGCCGTGCTTGGGCCACACGGGAGAACGTCGGTTTGGCTGGAACCCTAATCCCGGCGCCCCGCTGACTAGCTAGCAGCCTAGGTCTCACCTCCATACCCGTAAAGTGAGCGGTTGAACTAAGTCAGCACTTCCTGAACTTGGATGTGAGTCAGCTGGGGCTTGTTAAAATGCAGACTCTGATTCAGGAAATCGGGGGAGGGGGGGAGGCCTGAGACTTTGCATTTCCAACGAGCACCCAGGTGACATCAGGGTGGTGGACCCAGGGGCCCTTCTAGAACCTTCCAGAGCTAACACTCCACAGCAGGCACAATAAAGCTGTAGCCGAGGTGCTGGCAGAATCCTGGCCGTCAGGCCTGGTGCCCTCGGGACGCCAGCGAACAGCCTAGCCCACAGGCTCTTACTGGAAACAGGGGCTAAAATCTGCGCCTCATTCTCACGATCGCTGAAACAGTTATGTGAAGACAATTCGCATAAAGATTGGCCTTGTGCCCAGCTCAGAAGAGCCTCAACTGGCCAGCTCTTATCTTGATTTTGGGAAATCCCTATCCTGGCAGCTTCCTTAGGGTCCTGGGGTCCCGAGGCACAGAGGAGGCCCACCCTCCACCCCAACTTCAGAGCCGCCAGCCGGTGTCCCTCCTAGGTCACCTTGGACCAGCTGGGTCATGAGAACGTCTGTCCTTCTTCAGCCCACACCAGGGGGCTCTCTGCCCGGCAGCATCCCCATCCTGGGCAAGAGGTCAAGACCTGCAGGGCCAGCAAGTGCAGGAAAAGATCTTCTGTTGTGCAAACACAGCTCTAGGTTTTAAGAAAGATGAACTCAAACCAAAGACCCGGTCCCACAAGCCGAAGGTCCCTCCACAGCGCCCACCTGACACCGTCTCTACCCCGTAGAGGAGAGCAAAGATGACTTCTGAGGTGCAGCACTCATGCCCAGTGAGACACAGTGACGGCACACTGTTCACAAGATTCCACCTGAAAATCCGGGCCTCCCCAGGGTGCCTCTGCTGGGAATAACCACGAGCAAGTGTCAAGCACCTAAGATGCCCTCCCCTGTGCATTGTAGGTTCTGAGGGCACGGACCCACTGTAGCACTGGCCGAACTGAGACGGGATGTCTCAGATCTAGTGGGTACTTAGTAAGCACGAGAACAGTAAGAAGGTATAACATTAAGAATAATTAATGTCCTCTGCTTAAACTGGCGCTTGTGCGGTCCAGGCTGCTGGTCGGCTCTGCTCGTGCCCGCGCAGGAGGAATGTGGGTGTTTCTCTCGCCATGCAGAGCCGGAAGCTAGCAGGCGTCTGCCTCATGGCCCAGCTCCAGGGGAAGCGGTGGTGATGTGGGCAGCACCCTTCCTCCCGACTTTCCCAGGCTGGTCTGGGCTTTGGGCTGCTCAGAAAGGGCCACTGAGGCAGCTCAGTGCACAGGCTCCCTGTGGCCATGCCCCACGCTGGGGCAGAGCTCCAGGCATAGCAGAAAAGGGAACACTCCTTGAGGAAGGGACACTGGCGTTTCAGGGACTCCCACCCTCCACAGATACGTGCAAACAACATGGGGATCAGCTCCTGGGTTACTCAGGTGACGGGCGGCAGCTTCAGGATTCCAGCAGTGCCGGGAAGGGCCCCGTTCTGGAGAGGAGAGGTGCTTTCTAAGGGTCAAGCTGGAGGCTGGGCCTGGGGTCAGCAGCAGAAGCCACTGTTCTTGGCCGAAGCGGACTGTTTTCCATCGACTGTAAGTTTTCCAAGCATTTTCCATGCACACCCCCGCAGAGGATATTACTGTCAAATGAACTGAATATTTCCTCCACTCAACCACCCAGAATGAGGTGCCCTTACCCCTCTGAGCGCCCATCCTCCCAGCTGCACACGCGGGGCTTTCCAGGGCCCAGGGCCCAGCGTCGGGCCGGGCTGGGGTGGGCCCACAGCCTGCCTCCCACAAGATGCTCGGAGCCTGCTTTGTGTCAACAAGAGTGAGGTCAGGCTGACCCTGCAGCTTGGGGAACTAGCTGCCTCTAAGGTCCCACACTTGACACCCCTCCAAGCCCGCTGCCCTTCTGGGCAGAACCAAGGTCCAGCCCTGTCCTCGGCCGGGCCCCTTCCGCCCTGTCCTTCCCAAGTGCACCCCTGGGTGCTCCCTTGAGGGGGCCCAGGCTTGCTGTTGTTTTCCGTACCAGCCTGACCTTTCAAGGTGCACCACTCATGACTTTTACTGCAGTATAGATCTGAGTAAGCACCCAGCCCCAGCACCCAGCACCCAGCATCCAGGGCAGCCCCCAGAGTCACACACACACACCCCCACTCCACACCCCAACCTTCTCTCTAGTTTTGACTTCTGTCTGGTTTGTGCAAATGGAATACTTTGCATCTCACCTTTGAGTCTGGATTCTCTCGTTCAGCAAAAGGCCTTGCGCTCCTTCCATGTGAACCCCTCTCTGCCCAGTGGCGCTCTGCGGCTTGGACCATGGTTGGTTTGTCCACTCACCCTTCGAAGAACATTTGAGTTATTTCCAGTTTTTGCCAGTTGTGAAAACTAGTGCGGTAAATATTCATGAGCGGGTTTTCGGGTGAAGGTAAGGTTTCACTTCCCCAGAGCACAGGTGACGTTTCTGTGCCATGTGCAGTAGGGGTTTGACAGGAACGGCCAGTGTGCATTCCCACCAGCGGCGTGTGAGTCCTGCTCGCCACACCCTCGTCGGCACTCGGTGTTGCTGGTCCTTTTATTTTAACCGTCCAGGTGGCTGTAATGGGCACCTCCCTAAGAGCTGATGATGTTAAGTAGCCTCCCAAGGGCCGGTTTCCATCTTTACATCCTCTTAAATACTCAGGTATTTTGCCCATTTTTAATTGCTGCTTATTTTCTCATTATTGTGTTTTGAGTGTCCTTTCCCCACCGGGCACAAACCCTTGTTTACCTGTGGTTTGCAAGTGCTCTCCTCTGGGGAGAGGGTCTCTCACAACACGGGAAGCTTTCATTTTGGTGCAGTTTAATTTTCTTATGGAGCATACTGTTGGTGTGACATCTGTCCACTGAATTGTCTTTGAGCCTCTGTGGGAATCGCACGGACACACCTGTGTGGGTCCACTTCCAGGCCACCTGCCCTGCTCTGTGATCTGCGTGTCTGTCTTTGCCAACGTCTTACCTGCGACACCGTTTAACACTGGACAGCGAGTCTCCTTCAACTTTATTCTTCTTTGTCAGAGTTGTTTTTTGGCTCTTCTAGTTTTGCTCTTCCATATATAAATTTTAAAATCAGCTTCTCTATATATACATGCAAAATCCATCTAGGATTTTCACTGGAATTGCATTAAATATGCAGGTTAACTTGGGGGTAGTTGACATGGTTACTATGTTAAGTCGGGATGAGTTTCCTGATTGACAAACACGGTGTCTCTTCATTTATGTGGGTGTTTGATTAGTTCCATTAGCATTTTGTAATTTTCAGCATATAAACCCTTTATGTGTGTTGTTAGATTTACAACTAAACAGTTCATGCTTTGGTGCTCTTACAAGTGGTATTCTTATTTTAATTTCATTTCCATTACTGACTGCATTATAGATTAGGATTGATTTTTGTATATTGATCTTGTATTTTACAAACTTGCTAAGCTCACAGTTAGTTCTAGGAGATTACTGTGGGTGTGTCCTTCGGGGCTCGTACGCGGACAATCTTGCTGTCTGTGCACACTTTAGTTCTTCTGCCAACCTGTACACCTGTGGCTGTGCGTGCTTCCAGCGTGAGGCTGACAAGGAGAAAGGAGAGTAGAGCCCTCCCCTTCTTCCCCGGCTTGGGCTGGAAACATCGGTCTTTGACCATGAAGCATGAAGTCAGCCGGAGGGTTTCCTGTAGCTGCCTGTTAGGAAGATGAGGAAGTCCCTACTGGTCCCGGTTCACTGGGAGTTTTTATCATGAGTGGACGTTAAATGCCAGAATCTTTTCCTGCATCAGCTGACGTGATGCAGACTGAATATGATGGGTTCTGCGGGTCCACCACCCCCGCACCCCAGCAGTAAGCTCCGCTTGGTGGTGCACACACCACAAGTCTCATTCACCATCCCGCTGCTATTCCTGAGCCTGTGTTCATGAGGACACTGATCTCTGGTTTCTAACGCTGCCTTGTTTGGGCTTCCTGTCCAGGTAATGGTGGCCTTACAAAAGGTGAGTGATTTCCCTTCCTCTTCTGTTTTCTGGAAGATATTTTGTAGAATCGGTGTTATGATTCCTATAATGGTTTGGTAGAATTTGCCAATGAAATCATCTGGGTCTGGAGTTGGTGGAGCTCCGCTCATTATCCCTCTCGTGTCTTCAGTTCCGTTTCGACATCCCTCGTTTGTCCCTGATATTGGAGATGTTTTCTCTCTTTGTCTTTGCTTCTGTTCTTCTGTCAACATTGCAAGAGCTTCGATCAATTAATCATTTCAAAGGACCAGCTTTCAGGGTCATTGGTTTTTCTAAATTATCTTTATGTTTTCAGTCTCATTTCTGTTCCTATGTTAATTCCTTGGGTTTATTTTGCTCTTTTTTCTGATTTGTTAGATTTAAGGCTTAGATTATTGTTTTGAGTCCTTTTTTTCTTTTATGACGTGAGCATTTATGTATACTTTCTCCTCTGAGCATTGGCTGCAACTCATAAAGTTTGAGATAATATAGGTTCATTTTCTTACAGTTTTCTAAGTATTTTATAATTTCTAATATTTTCTAATTTCTCTTGAGACTTCCTCTTTGAGCCAAGGATTATTTAGAAGTGTTCTGTTTGATTTTGAAGTATTTAGGGATTGTCACGTTCTCTCTTTGTTTTGACTTCTAGTTTAATACTCTTAAGTTCAGAGAACACGTGTCATTTCAACTCTGTTCAATGTCTTACAGGGTTTTTTTGAAGATTTATTTATTTATTTGAGAGAGAGTGTATGTGTGTGGGGGGGAAGGGCAGAGGGAGAGAGAGAATCTCAGTCAGACTCCACGCTCGGCACAGAACCCTACGTGGCGCTCCATCTCACGCCCCTGAGGTCACAACCTGAGCCGAAACCAAGAATTGGACGCTTAACTGACAGCACGGGCCAGGCGCCCCCTGGGTTTGTTTTGACCCGGGATATGGCCTCTCTTGGTTGATGTCCTGCCAGCACTCAGATATAGCGTGAATTCTGTTGCTCAGTGGTGCTCGGTCAACGCCGATTAGATCCGGTTGGCGGGCGTTGCTGCTCTGTTCTCAGATTTTCTGTCCACTATCAATTTTTGGGCCGAGAGTGCTGAGGTCTGACTGCAAATGCAGATTTGTGTGCGTCTCTTTTCAGTTCTGTCAGTTTTCACTTCACGTGTTTTGAGCCTGTATTTGGAAACACACTCAGGATCGTCGTGTCTTCCTAGTGAATTGGGTTTTTTGTTATTATGTGATTTTCCTCTTTGTCTCTGGAAATTGTCTTTGCTCGGAAGCCTGTGCTGTCTGATGGTAGCGCGGCCACACCAGCGTTCTCTAACCACCCACCGTCCTCCCTGAAGGGAGCTTCCTCTTCCTAAAGGTCATTTAACTGATGTGTTTAGATTACTAACGTTTAATAGGATTATTGATACGTTTGGATTCAGACCTACCAGTTTGTCATTGTTTTCTGTTTCTTTTCTCTGTTTCCCGTCCTCTGCTGCCACTTTGCTGCCTTCCTGAACTCTAGTTTGATCGGCTGTGTTGTTTTCGCTCTGGCTGTTTGACTGGTGTTAGCGGTTGCTCTAGGAATTACAACGTACACACCTAGCTTTCCACCGTCCACTCAGGATGAATATTTTGCCGTTGCCGGTGGTGCGTGGCGATCCTGCCGCCACACGTCTCCCTCACTCGTGCCGAGTGCCAAGTGCACCTACACACCGTGAGGACCCCAGGGGCTTGTCAATGTTTGCTTTCACAAAACATATTTCAAAGAACTCCGGAGGAGGAGAGGAATGTAGTAGGTGCCCAGGCGCTCCGCATTTCTTCAGGGCTAGGGTCCCGACTTCCTTCTGGAACATCTCCCTTCTGTCCAAAGTAACTCCCTGAGCAAACGCACCTGAGTTTTCCTTCATGGGGATAGACTCTCTTTCCCCTTCGTTCCTGTAGGACCAGAGCTCTGTGTGGGGGTCCTCTCCTTTCAGCGCTCGGAAGATGCTCATCTGCTTCCCCTTCCGTCTCGGGCTTCCTGCTGAGAGACCACAGTGTCGACAGCTCGTCCCTGATGCTTTTCTCTGGCTAACTTCTGGGGCTCTTGTCTGCAGTTTGCAGAAAACTAAATTATGACGTGTCTTCGCGTGGATTTCTTTGAGTTTACCTTCTTTGGAGTTCACTCATCCTCTTGAATGTGTAGATTTGTGTCTCTTGCCAGATTTGGGGAGTTTTCGGTCAGTACAGCCGGCAGGATCCTAACATGACCAGTTCCTGCGTCCTGATACACACCCAGTTCCCACAGTGCAGTCAAACATTAATCTGGGTGCAGCTGGGCAGCGATTTTGAGATGGAATTAAGGCCCAAATCAACTCACTTTAAGAAAGGAAGATTATCCTGGATGAGCTTGACCTAGTCAAGTGAGCCCTTAGGGAGGAAGTGGGCTCTTCCTGGAGGCAGGACAGGCTTTGATGCAAGGCTGCTGCCCATGGCTGACTCCGAACACGGGCGGGGCCGGACTACGGCCGCCTCCCCCCACGGACACAGACCCAGCAGGCGCCTCGAGGGGAGGGGGACCGTGGAGTGCGGCTGCCTGCCACCACCACTCAAGAGCCTCAGCTGTTATCAGTCCCATGCAGGGAAGAGTTCCATCTTGTTTTGTTCAAGCTGATGTGCTTTTCGTTCTCAAGTGTCCACAAGGTTCTTCTGTGCATCTTCTGTCTCTTTCCCGAGAGACATTTATTCATAAGGGTTCATCCTCACTTGGAGAATTTCCCTAACAGCTACTCGGGAGTCTTTCTCAGATAATCTCAACATCTCTGTTGGAGCTTTGGGGTCCGTTGACTGTCCTTCCCCATGAGTAGTTGTGATTTTCCTGTTGTTCATGTGCCGAGTACTTTTTGAATATTCTGCCATTAGACTCAAGCCTTTCTTTCAGTCCTGCAGCAGGAGATCCAACCAGCTGGATTCCAGCTGCAAGTTCCAACCAGACTTCTGTGGTTTGTCGCTCCAGGGTCAGCTCGGTGCTGACCAGACCTGCCCCATGTGCACCCCACACTGGCCAGGTGGAGGTCACGTGCCCTCCTGAGACCTCAGCCCTCCAGCCAGAGAGGAGAGTCTCATCCCCAAGCACTGGGCCCTTTGGGCTCTCCCTGCTGCTGCAGCCTCATGGGGCAGCTCGGGGCCAAGGCACAGAACACAGAAAAACAAGGAAAAAGAGAAAAATGGGGCTCCCCCACTCCAAGTGGGCACTGGGGCCCCTTCTCCTAGAGCTCCTCCTGTGTTTACTCCATCTGCTCCATACCCACTAGGCTTGAGGCTACCTTCAGTGAAGCCAGGG
Organism: Halichoerus grypus; assembly: GCF_964656455.1. Lineage (NCBI taxonomy): Eukaryota > Metazoa > Chordata > Mammalia > Carnivora > Phocidae > Halichoerus > Halichoerus grypus. The sequence goes on along the minus strand of NC_135720.1, from coordinate 443,279 downwards.
ACATTGGAGGGCAAGAAGGCAAACTCACTACCAGCTAAGTGACACTTTGGGCTCTGGTCTCCCCCGGGCTGTCTGCCATGACTCACTGTTCGGAGCCCCGGGGATGCTCCATGCCCCTGTCAAGGTGTCAGGGTGAGATGCAATCCCTCCACCTTCCCACGTGCAGGTTTGAAAACTGGATTTGGGTGGAATTGTATTATTTTCTCATTGAGTGCCTTTATTTCCAGTTCTGGTCAGCCTGTAAGTGGAGAGACTCCAAAGGTTTCAGCTTAGTTTCTCTGTCTCTTGGGCAGTAAATAAACATTCACGTGTGTTGAAGAACAATTCTTTCTTTAACAAAACCCTGATAAATCCTTTTTAAGAAAAAATCCATTTAATGTGAATAATCCCAGCCTAATCTATTTTACACATTTAGACATCTAAGTAAAAGAAGGCTGAGATGATCATCTTCCTCTGCAGTGAAGTAGGTCTTTCTGGCAGAGACAAAGTCGATTTCATGCACAGTTTTAGCTTGTGCATGGACATCCTATTAGGCAAAGGGGTACCCCAACAGTCTATAACAGAGGTCAGAAAACTATAGCGTCTGACCAAATTGGCCAGCAGCCTGTTTTTGTAAATAAAATATGATCAGAACTCACATTCTGGACAATGGCTGTTCTCAGCTACAACGGCAGAGTTGAGTAGTTACAACAGAGTTGGATGGCTTGCAAAACCTAAAATATTTCGTCTCTACCCCGTTACAGATAAAAATTTGCCAACTCCTGGCCTACAGAGTATAAAAAAGGTAAACAGAATTCTCCTATCCAGGATATAAATATCTGATAAGCGTAGCACCTGCTCTTATTACCACACCCAAGGCAGACATTGCTAATCCATCTCTGCTCTCTTTCCTGGGGAGCAATATCCTCCCTCAGAATCCTGAATTCAGCACTCCAGGTAGTTCCAGTATGTGGTTTAAAATTAACACATGAGATGAAAACCAGTTGCCATGTCTCTTCTAGGCTGTGGTTGAAAGGGGCCCCATGCGGGACTCAGAGGCCTCCCCTCAAGTCAGTGCTGGAAATGCATTGAGGCACCTTCCTTGTCGGACGCCCACACCTGGCTTCGTGGGGATTTTCTCCTACCAGGCCCCGTGAAGCCAGCCCTCAGGCCCACCACATGCACCGGTGCAGACAGGCCCCAGAGCACAGGCCCGCTGCACCATCACCTGGCCGCTGGTGAAACCTGCTCAAGGCCAAGGACTTGGGAGAGCTGGCGCCAAGCCTGTGACCCCGAGGTCGCTCTGCGGCTTCACTCCACACCCACCCGCCGCCTGAGCAAGAAGTGGACACTGGCTTCCCACCCAAACCAGAAGCGGCAGGCACGGTAGCTGCTCCCCTCTCCTCACCTCTGTGCTATGAGGACACCAGCCCAACAAGGCCCACATGCAGATTAAGTACTTCTGTCAAAATTGTGATAAAGTCTGCGTATCGGACCCTTTGTTTTCCTGTTTTTCTAGATCAGGGGTCTGCAGACTTTCTCTGTGGAAAGCTGGACAGTGAACGTGTCAGGCCATGCGGCCCCCAGCGCAGCATAGGCAGCCGTCGAAAGTAGGCAAATGAGGGGTTTGGCGGGGTTCCGGTCAGACTTGCAGAAAGAGGCCCTAAGCGGAACTAGGGCCCGGGGCTACCGGGTGCGGAGCCCTGACACAGAGATGGCTTCTGTCCCCGAATCTCATGCCGTGCTTCCCTCCTGACACAACGCTGAGGCCGTCCCTTCTGGCCTGACCAGGTGGGGTCTGCGGCGCCCCGACGTGCACGTTGGACAGAAGGGCACCTGCCTGAGGCCTGGATGGGAATGTGGCCTGTTACCTCCACACCCGGACCGGGAACCCGGGCCCCTGAGTTCAGAGTGGTATCGAGGACAGCGTCAGCAAATAAAAGCACCTGAGGAAATTCAGATCGATGAGAACTGCATTTCTGGTCCTGCAGGACCTGTCAGAACACAAAACTGAGCCTCTTCTCTTCCCTGGGGCATCATCGCATCCGGTCTCTGCCCAAACCCTGCAGCACCAGCGGTGAGCTGCCCCTCTTCTCTCTCGTTATTGCTGTGCGGGGCAGCGTGGGCCCCTGACACGCTTGCACGGCTCTTGGCAGGCCACCGAGAAAGCCTGGCATCTTCTAACTCACCGCCTCAAGTTCAGGTCCTCCCTCTTCTGGGGGATCTGGCTGGCTCAGTCCGTAGAGCACGTGACTCCTGATCTCGGAGTCATGAGCTCAAGTCCCACATTGGGCACAGAGCTTACTCTAAAACAAACAATAATAAAAGTCAGGGTCTCCCTCCTCAATACAGCCTTCCCCGTAGGAGCCCAGCCCCCTCGGTCTGTGGGCTTGTGCACTGTGCGTGCTCTGCCCCTTGAGGCAGGATGCTCCGGCCCTTATCGGCCTACTCCCTCAGCAAGGGCGAGGACCTCGTCTGTCACTCCTGGTTTTATCCCCAATGCATGCAGAACACCAGACACAAAGGGGGCACGCAGCACACTCACGGACTTAACTGATTCATCCATTACCTGGTTCCCCTTGTCGGACTGTGCTCGCCACATGGAAGGACCGCTGTCTTGCACAGTTTGAGCATTGTTGACCATCCAGCTGCCACAAAGGTGCTCCATCCACCACCTGGCCCCTCCAGTACAGCATGGACACAGACCCCTGGGCCCTCCCTACCTCATTCTAACAAGATCCCCAGGTGACCCACGTGCTCCTTCTAGTCTGAGAAACACTGTCTGCAGGGAGCTTCCCCGGCAAACGTGGGGCTGATGTTGACTTACTCTCCATACGGGCAGTAGCACTGAGCACAAGCAAGGAGCACGGTGAGTATCCATCACGTTGGCAATGACTTTCCACACTGCTTGATGCTTGGCCATCAGCGGCTCCCAGTGCAGGACCAGGTCCAGGCACCCCCGGGTTCCCAGCAGGAAAGACCACAGTCCTTGCTGAAACTGGGATTCCACGTTGCTTAACCCTTGAGAAAGTGCACAACCTCTTGAGGTCAGGGTGTCGGACCTCCAACCTCTATGCCCCTCGAGCTCTGGGTGGGTGTGTCCCAAGGAGGAAGGCCTGGCATCCTTGGCCGGTGCTCTTGGACACTCCTTCCCAATGGTCACTTTGTACCCGAAATTCCTCCCAGATCTGCTGACCTGGATGATGCTGAGCTAACAATGAGCCCCCAGCCAACAGATACACTTAACTGCTACTCTCGCTTGCATCTTATTTTGGAACAAGCTCCCTTTTTAAAAGTTCTCCTGAAATTTATTGGACTGTTTTCTAGCTTAGCCGAATGATATTGTTAACCAAGACTGTGGTTGAGAAATCATATGATGAAACCAGGGTAATTAATCTTCAACCAGGCGAGGGAGCCTCAGGAAGAAAAATGACATCCCATCGGGCATCCTCACCCCTGGGACATTTTATTCTAGGTGATTATTCTTGCGCCCCCTGACCTGACCTAAGACCTGTTGTTGAGGAGCAATAGGAAACCAGTGGGCCATAAAAAATGCACAAGTCCAGTCCTGAGCCCCTTCCTGCATCCTAAAAATACAGCCAATTCCTGCAGCAGCTATTTTGGAATGAGACAACAAACTGCTTCCTCAAGATGAAAAGTCCCCGATGCACCATAAACAGGATCTCAGACCCATCCTCTGGTCAGACTGGAGGTCAAGGCCCGCAGGGACCCTGACCAACCATGAGAGGACAAGTGGAGGCAGGGGGAGAAGTGGCGTTTCTGGTTTAAGTAGTTTATTTTGTTTTTAAATTCAAACTAACTCAGAAAATGTGGGGATGAAGAAATACATACAGATGGGAAAGGAGAACTCGAGATTGATGTCCTGGCAGGACCCCATCTGGAAGCCCACAAGCCCCTTCCTCACTGCCTCTCCCCTGTGAACAAAGACCTCACTCTCAGTGCCTGGTCCTGGCTTATTCTGACCCAGAAAGCCCGTTTGCTAGGAAACAGAGGCGGGGCACGGAGAATGCCAGCCTCAGACGTGTGCTCCTCACAAGAGATCTCCTGAGGGCTGAGGCCAGGGCTCCCAAGCCCTGCCTTCCTATGTTTCCACCAGACATGGCCACTGAGCCACAGATGAATCTCTCCTCTGATAACATTCCGGGGCCCCTGGGGTACGGCTCTACCTCTACTGGCCTCTGCAAGAGGGAGAGAGAGAACCGCCCAGCCCAGGTCTCTCTGCCTTGGTTCTTCCAACCACAAGCATGTGCATCTGCGGGGACAGTAGACTGAGCCCCATGGGTCATAGCCACACTTTCCGTCGCCCCCATGGGTCCCACCGCAAAGTTGGTTCACTTTTCCATGTTCCTGTCCTGCTAGCAAAAGAGGCAAAATGGTGATCTTGGCCCCCAGATTCCCTGTGCACACAGAGAGCTCCTATTGGCCCCCAGGCCACCAGCTAGCGGGAGGACTTCCTGCATCCTTACTGTGGATTCTGGGCCGTCCTCCAACCCCAAACAAGTCAGGCCTCCCTTCTGGCTTCTCTCCTCTGAACCCAGTGTATTTCAAGAAATTCCTTGGTCCCCTTGTTCATTGCTACCCCCTGACCAGCCCTCTCTCCAACCCCAGGATTGGGGCATGTGAATATCATCATCCAGATTGGATGAAGGCACAACCTTCCACTCTGGGTGTGATTTGTCTAAGACAGGGATCCTTCTAGGAAAAAGGCTATGTACATAGATGTTCACTGCAGCGCTATAATAGTAATGATTTTTTAAAAAGAAAAACATCTTAAATGTTACACAGGAGGTTGGCAATGCACTTATCATTGTGAAAATTCAGAATAGTAGGAATCAAAGTTGAATTTTCCAGAGAAGATAAAAAGTGGCTCTGTCCCATCTGAAAGAATGGGACAGATAGCGTTGGTCCTACACTCCAGTCAGGCCAAGCAAGGCCGCATCGCCGTGTAACTCATGTTCACGGGATATGATACAAAGGGCACTTCCTGGTGGTCCTCCCTCCAGTTCTTGACCCCAGTCCAACTGTGAGAAACACATCAAACACAAATTTAGGAACATTCTACAAAATCCCTGACCAGTACTCCTCAAAATTGTGAAGGTCATAAAAAACAAAACCAAGGAGAGATTGACAAATTGCCACAGCCAAGAGGGGCCTAAGGGGACACGGCAACAGTGCCACGTGGCCAGTCCCTGGACGAGATCCAGGAGCAGAACAAGGACATTAGGGAAAAACACGTGGAATCCCAACAAAGTTACTGTGTTAACAGTAACACACCAAGGGGAGAGTCTTGATTTTGACAAATGGGCTGTGGAAATGTACGAATATCAAGAGCAGGGGAAGCTGGGTGAGAGTTCAGGGAAACTTACCACCTTTGCAACATTTCTATAAATCTAAACTGACTCAAAATTAAGTTTATTTTTTTCAATGGCATTAGCCTTATCAATAGCAATACTAGATGTATAAATTTTATATCAAGCAAACTACCAATGACATATGAGGCTGAAATGAAGACATTTTTAGCATGCAAGGAATCAAATATTGATCTTCCTGTGCACTCTTTCTTGGTGCACAAGTGAAGGACAGAGATATGGAGGAACAAATCCAGAAGGAGACAAGCATGGACCCAGGAATTGGAATGCTCACTCAGGCTGAAGAAAGCCCCAGCTCAGGGTTCTGCACCAGCAGCAGGCACAAGTCGACAGATGTGTGTTTGCTTTGTGGAAGAATTATCGCCAGGCCTCTGACAGATTTGCAGGAGTACTTGGAGAAACCATAATGCTCAGTACAGAGAGATCTAAGGAAATAGAATTGTGCCTTAATCATTAATCCCAAGAAAGCTAAAGAACTAAAAGATTACAAGCAATGTGGTAATAGTACACTACTTGGCTCTGCAGTAAAAAAAAAAAAAAAAAAAATCAATTAAGCTGGTTACTTACTGGTTACTGTTTTGATGGTTGGTGCCTTGTTCTGATGGTTGGTACCTGTTCTGATGGATGGTACTTGTTCTGATGGTTGGTACCTGATCTGATGGTTGGTACTTGTTCTGATGGTTGGTACCTGTTCTGATGGATGGTACTTGTTCTGATGGTTGGTACCTGATCTGATGGTTGGTACTTGTTCTGATGGTTGGTACCTGTTCTGATGGATGGTACTTGTTCTGATGGTTGGTACCTGTTCTGATGGATGGTACTTGTTCTGATGGTTGGTACCTGATCTGATGGTTGGTACTTGTTCTGATGGTTGGTACCTGTTCTGATGGATGGTACCTGTTCTGATGGTTGGTGTCCTGTTCTGATGGATGGTACCTGTTCTGATGGTTGGTGTCCTGTTCTGATGGATGGTACTTGTTCTGATGGTTGGTACCTGATCTGATGGTTGGTACCTGATCTGATGGATGGTACTTGTTCTGATGGTTGGTACCTGATCTGATGGTTGGTATCTGATCTGATGGTTGGTACCTGATCTGATGGTTGGTATCTGATCTGATGTTTGGCATCTGATCTGATGGTTGGTGCCTATTCTGATGTTTTTTTAACCTGGTCAGTCAGGCAATAGCAGTGGAAACTGCATTTTATATGGTGGGAAAAATTGCACAACTCCCTCACAGTGAACTCAGAGGCTTAAGTTCCCTAACTTTTCCTGTCCTCTGCCTTCTTCTGTTACCTGCCTCACCACCAGTTCCCTGCCTCACCTTCTGTTCCCTAACTGCTGCGGTTTCTTCACTCTCCATCTGTTCCCTCCTGTCTCCTGCTATGCCTCAGCTTGTTCTGCTACCACTGCCTTCCCCTCCAGTCCCCTAGCTTCACCTCCTGGGCCCTACCTTCTCCTCCTGTCTCCCCAACTTCTCCTTCAGTTCCCCCACCTTCTGTGGCTCCTTAAGTTCTCCTGCTGTCCCTACCATTTCCTCCCACTCCTACCTTCTCCACCTGTCTCCCTCCCTTCTCCTCCTGTCCCTCCTTCTCCTCCTGTTCTCTACCTTCTCCACCTGTCTTTACCTTCTCCTCCAGGTCCCTACCTTCTCCTCCAGGTCCCTAACTTCTCCTCCTTGTCCCTACCTTCTCCTCCAGGTCCCTACCTTCTCCTCCTTGTCCCTACCTTCTCCTCCTTGTCCCTACCTTCTCCTCCAGGTCCCTAACTTCTCCTCCTTGTCCCTACCTTCTCCTCCAGGTCCCTAACTTCTCCTCCTTGTCCCTACCTTCTCCTCCTTGTCCCTACCTTCTCCTCCAGGTCCCTAACTTCTCCTCCTTGTCCCTACCTTCTCCTCCAGGTCCCTACCTTCTCTTCCTGTTAACTACTTTCTCTTTTATAAAACCACCAACTCCTCCTACCTTTCCCCTTAGCTGATGGCTATTTCCCCTGTGCTGAGGAATAATGCCTGGCATAGAGCATCCTGCAAGTGTCCAGCTGGCCCTTATTGGACAGAACAACAGGTATGAAGGGGGGAGGGAACAGGGAGGAAAATTAGAACTCTCTTTTTGTCCTGTTCTTCTTTAACTTCTGGTCGTCAGGAAACAAAGACGTCCACCAGTATCCTCATTCTTGCTACCATAGGTCTCTTTTTGTCCATTTAATTCTGTTTTTCTTAGCACTCGCCTTTCCTGCATTCCTGACATGGGCACTTGCAGTCCATTTTTTATCCATGTTTTCAGTTATCACACTCTGGTAACACTGGTGAGTATGCATGAGTCCCCTGAGGAAAGTGGGAGGGGTACTGTCTTTTTACGGAAGCCCCATCTTTTCTCCCCTTGTATCTCAGTCATCTGGTCAGCCCGCCCACACTGATCTGAGGCCCGCACAGGATTAGGGAAGCCCACCTTCTTTCCTGTTCAGAGACTGAAGTCACCTGCAGCCCCAGGAAGGAGGCACATGTACTAGCGAGCCTCTTGCCTGCACAATTGCAGAAACCTCCAGGTGGGCTTCTACTTCTATCCTGAATTCCCACTGCAGGGGGAGGAGGGCACATGGAGAGCAGAGGTGCCTTCCAGATGTGTGAGGCATGTGCCCCACTGAGTGGACTAGAACAATGGGGTGGCTTGCTCTATTTTAAAAATGTACCAATGGCAAACAGGGCCCATCAGCAGCTCCCAGAAACCAGATGCTCTGCTTAGGAAGCAATGAAAAGGAAGGAAACTACGTGGAAGTGCCAGTCAGAGGACCATGAGCCTCCCCGAGGGATAGGATGGATTTAAGCTGTCACCGCCCACCTGCACAGTGAGGTCGCCTCTGCCCTGTGCAGGCTGTGAGGGTCCCTGCCTGTCCTCTTTACAGGGAGGCCCCAAAGTTAATGGCGACGCCTCCTGAGAGGGGAGGTTCCCACTGGCCTATGAAGCCCGGCCACCGCCAGCATGGGTGGCCTGATATTGAGTGAGTCCTGCCAGCCAGCAGTGTAGACCAGATAAAACCATGGCGATGTTCACCGTCCACGGGCAATACTGAAGACAGCCAGGCACCCTTCCGTGCCTCTGGATGCAGCAAAGGGGAAAACAGCACACTGTTAAGAAAAAGGCGGTCTGTCCTTTCAGACTCTGGCTGGGATGTCACACAGGTCTTACTTCTCCCAGGAGAGGACAGCCTTGGAGCACGAGGCGGCCGTGGTCCTGCCACCTCCTCTTCAAGCGTCTGCAGGAGCACATCCACCCTGAGCCAGGGGCTTTCAGCATGGAGGGCTCCCTCTCCTGCCGGGCCTTCTGGGCCCAAGCATGGGGAGAAGCTGGCGGGGAGGGGCTGGTATGCAGCTGTTGGATGAGAAGGAAAAGGCAACACCACAGAACTCCAGAATGTTCTGTGACATCACCCACATAATCTCCCCTGACTCCGCAGTGACGGGCCTTCCGGTGGGGCGGTGACCAAGTGCTGTCCCCTGCTGGGAGGGGAAGCTCAGGTGACTCACCACCCACCTCCCGGAGCCGCCCATGCAGAGACAGCTCACAGTGACGGAGGTGTGGGGGTCGGCCTAGCGGACAGGGGCGCCACGGCAGAGAAGGAAGTGTCCCTCACGGTATTCGACGGCCCGTGGACGCCGCTTGGACACTTCGTAAAGGGGAGCGCGTGCAGAGGAGGCAAGGCAGAAGGATGCCGACTTCCTGGCGGCGAAGGGGTGCGCCACGGGGCTCCATCCAGGGCGAGCAGCCCTCGCCTCCTCCCACGCCTCAGCCTCGCCTCACCCCAAGCGGCCAGGGATGAATGACTTTCAAGAAAATGGACTTCTGGCCAGGCCAAAATTGTGAAATGAGAAGAACCCTGGAAGTTTATTTTTTTAAAGAGGAAATGTTTGTACACTTTTCTAAAAAAAAAAAAAAAATGTGTGCAATGAATTCCCCTAAGGCAGCGCCACTTCCTGCGGGAGCCGCCGTGAGGGGCGGGAAACTGGCAGCCTCGCCCTGGGGAATGAATTGCCCAACTGCCTCCTGCAAGGTTAAAACAGGCAGGATTCGTGGGGAGCCTGGAGAAGACTACTGCTGAGCAGGCCGGGGACGGCTTTCCAGACTCCAAGCTGTTTCCAGAGCTTGAGGCTGCGTGCCCAGAGGAGGGATGCGCGGTGCCCAGAGGAGGGATGCGCGGTGCCCAGAGGAGGGATGCGCGGCGTCCAGCGGCACGGACCCCGGCTGCAGCTGCGTGTTTAGCAATCCCGGCGGAGAGCATGGGACAGCATGCAGAAGAAGAATTTTGGGGGCTTGTATATTTTTGTTTCTTATCCCTGGGGCAGAGAAACGAGGGTGAGGGAAGGCACTTTCCCCCCTGAAGCAGCCTCGGGGCCGTCATGAGCCTCCAGCCGGGAGCCAGCAGACACAGGCTCTGCCCGGGCCCTGCCCTGGGCCTGGGCTCTGCTTGCAGCTGAGCCAGACAAAGTCAGCTCTTCTCCCTGCTCGCCCTGGTGGCCTGGGGGCTCTTCATTCTCAGCTGAGAAGTAGGCGCTTTGTTCATGCAATGGAACTGTTTTGATAAAAACTTTTTAAAAAGCTAAATTGCCCCTCAAGTTGCAGTGTGCACCCTACCTAGACACCCGCCACCAATGCTGTGAGGGCAAGCATCTGGGGTGGTTGGATTGGGACGATGAGAGTTGGCGCCCATTCACAGCAGGGATGCCTGCATGGCTGTCGGGCTGCAGCGACCCCCGAGTGTCCCCATGCGCAGCCTGGCTCAGTGACAGGGGAGGGCTGTTGACCTGAGGGTATTCCCGTCATGCACCTGACACCAGGGCTCAGCCCCTGCAGCTGACCTCACTCTCCCTCAGTCCCACAGCCTCCTTCGGTCCCTACTTCCTAGTACCTCTTTGCCTGTGGGGCACAAGTGGTGGACATTCGGGTCAGTGCCAGTCTGCAGATTCCTGACCAGCATCTCTGCCTCCCCAGTCACATGCCACAGGCCCCGCGTGTCCACTCCGGGCGTTTGCCACGAGCCCCCAGCCAGCTCAGGACGGATGGCAGGGGTGGTTGAGGGGCCAACTGTCACCTCTCCCTGGGCCTTCAACCTGTTTTATTTTTACATTTTTAATCGAGATATAATTTACAGACAGTGAGCCGTGGGAAGCACAAAGGTATAACATGAGGGCTTGTGGGCCGGCCAAAGCGGGGGGACTGGAGGGCGGGCAGGTGGGGAAGGCCCAGCAAACGAGACTTCCCTTAGAAGCTACTTCAGATGGATTAAACGCCAGTCACCACCAGTGCTTTGGAGCCAAGAGTGTCCACTCCCTGCCCGTCATCTGCTTGCTACGATGGGCTTAGGTTCTGTCTCTGGCCTATTTCTGGAGGCCAAACCTCAGGCAACTTGGGGAGAGACCTTGGGGAAGCAACAGAACGTGGGGCAGGGGTGACCATAGCAGGAACCGTCAGGCCTGGCAGGCTGATCGCGTGGCGAAGCAGAGCGAGCCCCGGGCTCCCCAGAAGCAGGAGGTCCAACCGTCAGGCCAGGGCTCTGTGGTGTCAGCATTTCCTGCTGCCTGCTCTTTATAAATTAGCTTTCCCTTCCCAAGCCAGGCAGACCGTCTGGAGCTGGGAAGAGCCTGTCCATTCAGCCGGTGCCCACAGTGGTCAGAGGGCTCTTGGAGCCGGTGTCTGTGGCCCCAGTAGGAGCACCATATGGTCCTTCTTCCTGGGACACAGTCCTCCTTCCCGGGACACAGTCCTCCTTCCCCGGGCCAGCCCAGCACCGTCCCTCTGGACGTCAGCCCAGCCAACAATGCACAGGGAGCCTCAGCCAGCCAGGTGTTCACAGGCTCCTGGTTTAAAGGATCAGAAGTTGGGGATGGGGCTGGCAAGGGTGCGACCAATTACCTGCCATTACCCATCAGCTAAAACAGCAAACAAGCCAGGCCAGGTGCTCAGGCTAAGCCATATTGAGAGACGTCACTTCTGCAGGATGAAACTCAGTGTTGTTCTTCAGCCTCCAAACTGTCCCCTGGCCCCTGTGTTGTGCCTGGGTGTGGGGAGTGAGCCCCTCCCTGGCCCTCCCAGCCCTACCCGGGCTCCCTCCTGCTTCAGAGGACTAGGCCCCACTAGCCTGGCAGGAGTCGGGCACTGTGACTCGATCCTGTTGTGTTTTGTCTGTGAACGGCTTCACCATTAAGAAAGTAAAGGGCCTCAGTCCAGTGGCACGGATTCCTGACACATTCAGTGTTCTAATTATCCAGGATGAATCAGCAGCTCTGCTCGGCGGGCACCTGAAGGGCCTGGCCGCCAGCCCACAGCCACAGAACTGCAGAAGGAAGGAGCCCCACGTGACCCTGCCCCAAAGATGCCCCTCTGTCCCCCTTATTTGTATCCTTGGGGGCTGCAGGGGTGAGGGTAGCTAGCCATGAGATTTTCATTTGAAGCTCAGGTTCTGGAAAGAAATATAATTCCCAGAAAATCAGGCCTCTGAGGCAATTTTCACCGTGACCATGAATCACCTAGGACGGCTCGCCTACAGGAACGGAACAGGAAGGTCATTATAGGGTACCTCTGCAAAAAAGGGGCCCCGGGTAACCCCCATGATCTCCTCCATCTTTGCTGTTCCTCCCTTTCCCGCCTCTTGTCTCCAGTTTACTCACTAATCCACAAGCAAACCCAGAGAGAAGGAAGCTGGGGTCTCTGTTGCAGGAGCGAGGCCAGGGATGCCGGGCACGCTGCTGGGGTCCGGTCTTCCTCATCCTCCGCCGAGGCACCTGCGTGCATGCTCATCAGCTGTGACTGTGATCACGGGCACGCCATGTGTCCCCGCTGCCTGCCTGGCACCTCTTACACCCCACTCTCCCATGTCCCGGGGGGTCACGGTGGGAAGCCCCCACCCCTACTCACTCGGAGCCCCGTTGGTTTTCTCTTTTTATTCCACAGGCCTACATGCCAGCCCCTCTGGGGGTGTCAGCTGAGAGGGACACGCCATGGCCCCACTACGTCCTACCATCTCTCACGTCATCCTTGTCTGTGCTCTGCGGTCCACATTTCTCTGTGTGTGCTCCAAGGGCCTTTCCGCCTCCCCCCGTCAAAACCCTGCTGAACCACCATTCTCCACAGCGCTGCTTCCAACTCCACCGTCCCCCTCCTGTGGCCTCACAGCCTCTGGCCCGTGCTCTACTCTGTGTGCGTTAGGAATCACACACCCGGGTCAGCACCCCTCCAGGGCTGAGACACCCACACTTCCTTTGCATGCAAGCCAGGCTTTTAAGGAGGGTGGCGATCGTTTCCAGCCTTCTTAGGGCTGGTGCCTGACTCCCTGTGGCATGCGGAATGCTCACACCCTGAGCATGCGGAGTGTCCCTGGATGGGGGTCTGCTCATGAGGGTCTCGCCCATCCTTCCTCAGGCCCCTGGTTGCAGATCCTTCTGGGGCCATGTGAAGTTTCTTGCCAAACCAGGACCTCACAAGGGGAAGCAAGACCTTCTTAGCTTTCATTGTCCTGAAAATGGGGGCGGGGGAGGACCTGTTCTGACCACTGCTGGGACTTCCTGAAAGCCCCTATCTCAGCTCCAGCTGGGCCATGGGCCCCTAGGCAGGAGCCTTCAACTTTCCCATCCTGGCGCTGAGCAGAAAGCCTGGAGCACACTGAGGGCTCGAGCCCCTGTGAGCATGGGAACAACAGAGGTCCCAGTCCCATCAACTGTATGTATGGCTTTGGGAAGTCACTGAGACTCTTTGGGTCAATGTCCTCTCTGCAAATTAAAGAGGTAGACTAATTAGTCATTTTCCTAACTTTCTTTGGTCATAGAGATCTTTATTTATTCATTAAAGATCATACCCAACTGGAACCACTAATGAATCATTGAACATTATATCAAAAAGTAATGATGTACTATATATTAGTTAATTGAATTTAAATTTAAAAAAATTTTTTAAAAAGTGTTGTTAGTCTCACAGGGTGCAGGGTTTCTTTTATATATATATAATTTTATATTTTTTATAAATATATATATATATATTAGATTTTACTCAAATTCAAGCTAGTTAACATATAGTGTATTATCAGTTTCAGGGTAGAATTTAGTGATCCATCAGCTGCATATGACACCCAGTGCTCATTCCATCACGTGCCCTCCTTCCTGCCATCACCCAGTTACCCCATCCCCCCACCCCCTCCCCTCCAGCAGCCCTCAGTTTGTTCCCTAGAGTTAATAGTCTCTTAAGGTTTGTCTTGCTCTCTGATTTTGTCTTATTTTATTTTTCCTTCCCTTCCCTCAAGTTCATCAGTGCACAAGCTGTGCTGAGCTCACTTTCCTTCCTAAAAGCAGGTCTGACTGGGGCCTGCTGATCGCTGGGGGTTGCAGTGGAAGCAGGAATTGCCTCCTGTCTGCTCTTCAAGTGGTCGTACCCCGAGGCTTCAGAGGTGCTTGCTGCTTCCGTTTGCCCTCCTCCTGGTGGCCAGCACATTTCATTCCTCTGAATTTCCCATGTGAATGGTCCGGAGATATCATGGGGCCCAGGACTGTGCTTCTGAGTCCACGGAGGAAGCTTCTGGATGAGCCAGAAAGAGCGAGACAAAGACAGTGGTTCAGCTCTGCAGCTTTATATGGGTCCTGTGGTGACCGAAACTGCTGTGGAGAGGTGGGCAGCCATTTTGGGAATGGAAGGGCTTATGACCACAACTTCCGGATTCAGATGGCTAATTCAGAGGGTGGGGGGCTGACTGACAAACCCACTGAAGTATGAGATCCAGTCCTAATAAGATAAAGGATCAGGGACACAGTGTCTGGCCATTTAGGATATTGAAATAAAAGCCTCTTACAGGGAAGTAATTATGTGCTTAGGACAGACTCTTAAACCCAGAGAATGAGAAACCAAATTGCAGCCGCCATAAAGCAAGCGCTAACTTGGCTCCAACTTTTAAGAACTTAGGTATTCGTTTTAGAAGAAGAATCTTCCACCGATGTTCCTATAGGAAGTCCAGGCATCCCTGTGGGATGGCTGACAGGCTGTTGTTCTCAACTAGGGTGAGACATGATGGCAGAGGTCATGTCCTGAAAAGTTCACAGACGGAACTCCCCCAGTGTCCCTAGCCATGTGGACCTTCCCTGAAGGAGGCAGGCCCAGGAGGGTGTTTGGTCAGATGAACCCAGACGCCCACCATTGGGCTGAACCTCTAATGCTTTGTCTCCTCCGCTATACTCAAGGACAGGACGTGAGGAAGAATTTCCCGAGGGGCTTCTCTGCTCTGCGCCTCACCTGCCGGCAGTCTTCCTGCCCCGCACAACCAAACCCGGACGGACGCTACCGGTGTCCTCAGGAGAAGCTGGGAGATCGTCCCTCTTTCAGAGCCTGTGCAGAACCCATCGGTGGTGCAGTCCGAAAAGGACTGAGTGATACAGAGCAGGATCTAACACGCAGTGTGATAGCAAAGGGGCCTCTCTGAACTCTGAGGGTCCCCAAAACAAGGGTGTCACATTTGGGGCCAAGGAGGGGGGCATTCTTCTGCAACGAGAAGCAGGATCCAAGATATGGAAGAGAAGACAAAAGCTGGGAGACAGACACGTCGGAGGTAAAGGGGCACTGCTGAGTTCTGCCCCACGACCTACTTTATGCCACGTTGGCCCTTCAGAGACAGGGTTGAGTCATTTTTGTCTGAATCAGGTGGTCATTTCTGATTAAAATCAAATTCTGTTGTATGCGATCCGTCAGTTCATACATGAAAAGGATCAAGGAGGTCAGTAATTTGACTTAATTTTTCAAATTAAAAATGAGTTAGGGCCTTTATAATCTCTCTTCTGAGCCATTTCAAACATCCTAATTGTCCCCCCGCACCCCTCCAGTGCCCACCGTTGCCAGCACGGGGCCCCTGCCCCCTGATCCTCACAGTTCCCCACGGCCACAGCGGACTTTGTCCAACTTCTGGTTGATAAAGCAGCTGCTCTCGGACTTTGGTGTGAATCAGAATCAGCCAGAGAATGTGTAAAAACCGCAGATGTGAGATCCCACCTCCCCAGCGACCACATGTCATGTAAGTGTAAGTGTATTAATTCCTATTGCTGCTGTAATAAATTATCACACTGAGGTGGCTTAACACAACACCAGCTGTTCATCCTACAGCTCCACAGGCCACCAGTCTGAAAGGGTCTCACTGGCCAGCAAGTAAGGTGCTGGCAAGACTGGTTCCTTGTGGAGGCTCCAGGGAGAATCCACACCTTCCCCAGCCTCCTTGGCCTGTGGCCCCTTCCCTCATCTTCAAAGAGCATCACTCCGACAGCCACTCCTCCTTTTTCTTAGACTGCCCCCTCTCTCTTCCACTTATGAAGACCCTCATGACTGCATTAAGGACCACCTGGAAGATCTAAGATAAGCTCCCCATCGCAGGATCCTTGATTTGACTACAACCGAAAAGTCCCTTGTGCTATGTAAGGTGACATTCACAGGCCCAGGGACTGGTGCATGGAAATCTTTGGAGGCCTCCAACAGGCTCCCAAAGCTTGAAAGCTGCTAGATTGTGAGATCCACCCAAACTTACTCCCAGGATGGGGAAGTTTCCCCATCCCAGCCCCAGCACCCAGCCCACAGCTCTCATGCTCCTGCACGGGCTGAGCCCTTCCCAGCCTCAGGCCTTAGGAATGCATCCCCCAGTGTCTACCTGAAGAACTCCTATTTAACCTGCAAGGCTCCACTCAAAGTGGCCCTTTCTCAGTGACATCTTCCAGTTTTCTTTGGAATTGCTACCATGTTATTAAAAAATGAAACAATTCTGTACCAATTATTAAGTTGCCCCTTCCCTGAGCCCGTACTGGTACCCACATCAGTCTCCCCACTGGACCCTAGGGCCCCCAAGGATCCAAAAACCACAGAATTAACCCCTGCAGCAGAGCCCACCCCAGGGTCGTATCCAAAGTCTGCTCTGATGGGAAGTTGTTAAACACAGAGCCTCCCCATCTTCTCCTGCCACACTGCGGGACTGTGACCCTGGACCACCTTGCTGGCTCATCTGGCTGTCCCTGGGGCAGGCCTCCCAGACGTTCCACATCCTGGCACACACGGAGAGCCTGGACACTGGTAGAGTCCCTCTAGGTGAGTGCGTAACACTAATTACAGTTGAAGTACAGACGGTCCAGGAAACCAGGCCCTACACAGCCTGCTGAGGACTGCAGGGGGCTAACTCAAGTCCTCCTCTGAGGCTGGCAGATTAACACCCCTAGGCATCCACGTCCCAATCCCCAGAACCTGGCAAGGGCAATTCAGGTTGCTAGTCTCCTGGCCCTGAGATGAAAGAGTGAGCTGGATTATCCAGGTGGGCCCAATGTGATAAGGTCCTTAAAGGTGGAAGAGGGGGCAGGAGAGGAAGCCAGGGTGGTGTATGTAAAAAGGACCCAATCTGCTGTTGCCAGCTGTAGGGATGGAGGACGGCACCACGAGCCAAGGACTGTGCATGCCTCTTGAAGCTGAAAAGGCCGCGACAATGAACATGAACACGGGTTCTCCCGGGGGGCCTCCAAATACCCCAGGGGCAGCAGCATAAGGCCCCCCAGAGAGGAAGGAGATGCTTTAGGAAAAAATTAAAAGGTTTCACACTAACTAAATTTAAGAGAGAAATAGCTCAGAGCCTATAAAAGTGGGTTTTTTCTTAGAAAATTAGAAGTTTATTTATTTATATTGTATCAAATGTAAAAAAGACTAATTATCAATAATAATAATAATAATAATAATAATCCACATTTGGGTCCAGATTTAGAGTTTGCAAAGCACCTTGACATATACCATATTATATGGGCCTCAAAACAATCCTCTCAAAAGTGGGTGTTACATGGGTGTGCGGCCAAGCGCAGTCAGGCACCCGCTGGAGCCGCCCAGCTACAAGCACAGCTCACAGGCAGTGCATCTCTGACTTTGTGCCATGACTACATCTTGGAGCTTGTAGACAAATATTAGAAGAATCATCTTTAATCTTGAAAGACAGAGATTACTTTCAAAATTAAACTCAGTTCATTCTTTAAAACTCAGGAACAACAGCAGTAAGAATGTAAGTAATGCCCCAAAACTGTATTTTTTTAAAAGATTTTATTTATTTATTTATTTGAGAGATAGAGCACAAGCTGGGGGGGCGGGGAGCGGGGAAGGGCAGAGGAAGAAGCAGGCTCCCTCCTCAGCAGGGAGCCTGTGGGACTCGATCCCAGGACCCCGGGATCATGACCTGAGCCGAAGGTCAACCAACTGAGCCACCCAGGCATCCCTCCCCAAAACTGTTTTATATTGCTTTACCTGAGTGGACACGCAGAAAAGCCTATAAGCAGAATAACTGGGAGAAAACACATGGGGAATGGTCTCTAAACAATGGGGACGGGGGAACGACTAGAAGGTCACCTGACAGCAGCCCTTCCTCTAACCCTGCTCCAACCAAGTTCATTAAATCAGCAAAAACCATGGTCTGGACATTCTCTCCCTCAGAGCAACACAAAGATCTCGGCAGCAGTGGGATAATGTGTCCCGTTGCACCTGCCCTGCATCACCTGCTCTTTAATTGGGAAGCCCCAGCGTCCAAGGCCTGTGGTAGTGCCCCCACCGCCCAGCCCCCTTTCATTAGTGTGCACTCTTAATTGATTAAATGGATGATTGATTATCAGGCTTGAGCCATTTGTTTTCCAGATCCTCGTTTGCTTGGAATGGAAAGTGATGCTTAACCTTCGTTAGGAGCGCAGCAGGCATCCATCACTGCCCACTGCCCATGCAGACGTGAAGGGAGGGGCCGCTGCAGGTGCAGGCGCCAACACCATTTGTCACCAGCCTCCCCTCCAGCAGGTGCGTGCCCTCCATCCATTTTTCTGTTTTGATGTGGGCGTCCCCAGCAGGCTGCTGCCAGATGCTGCTTCCACGGGACACACTGCTCCCAACATTCAACAAAAAGCCACTCAGATCCCCATCTTCTGGCACCTCGCTGAGTTCCCCTCCCAAACACACCAATGGTCCAGGGCCATGGCCTAAGCTGAGCTACAGCCCCCTTAGGGAAGAGGCCACAGTGACAGGATGAGGGGACATCACCTTCAGGACACAGGGAAGGATGTCCATCTCCCCCATCCTTCCCGACTTTCCCTTTCCCTTTCTCTAAAGGATAAAATCAAGTAAGCCAGCATTGGGGCTGGTCCTCCAGCAAGAGGCTCAGGAGCTGCAGCCTGAGGGCCCAGAGGGGCCCTGCACAGCGGGTGAGGTCTGCACATGCGGCTTACCCAATTTTCCCTGACCTGGAATTCAGGTGTCACCTACATACTGTCTACATTGACTTGAGTGTCAGGTACGATGTCTGCTGACTCTATACAAATCTTCAGTGAAGGAGAAAGTCTTTTTTTTTTTATTTAAATTCAATTAGCCAACATATAGTAAATCATTAGTTTCAAATGTAGAGTTCAGTAATTCATCAGTTGCACATAACGCCCAGTGCTCATTACATCAAGTGCCCTCCTTAGTGCCCGTCATAGAGTTACCCCATCCCCCCACCCACCTTCCCTCCAGCAACCCTCCGTGTATTTCCTAGAGTTAAGAGTCTTTTGTGGTTTGTCTCCCTCTCTGATTTCTTCCCATTCAGTTTTCCCTCCCTTCCCCTATGATCTTCTGTGCCGTTTCTTATATTCCACATATGAGTGAAACCATATAATTGTCTTTCTCTGCTTGACTTATTTCGCTCAGCATAATACCCTCCAGTTCCATCCAGATTGATGTAAATGGTAGGTATTCATTCCTTCTGATGGCTGAGTAATATCCCACTGTGTATATGTATATGTATATATATATGATGGGAATGCTGTAACATGATGGGAACACTGTCCATGGTGGGAACACTGTCCATGGTGGGAACACTGTCCATGGTGGGAACACTGTATCATGATGGGAAAGCTGTAACATGATGGAAACACTGTAACATGATGGGAACACTGTCCATGGTGGGAACACTGTATCATGATGGGAAAGCTGTAACATGATGGAAACACTGTAACATGATGGGAACACTGTCCATGGTGGGAACACTGTCCCATGATGGGAACACTGTATCATGATGGAAACACTACATCATGATGGAAACACTGCATCATGATGGGAACACTGTCCCATGGTGGGAACACTGTATCATGAGGGAAATACTGTAACATGAAGGGACCCCTTCCCATGGTGGGAACACTGTAACATGATGGGAAAACTGTCCCATGGTGGGAACACATGACAGTAACATGGTATCATGAGGGGAACACTGTAACATGGTGGGAACCCTGTACTCTAACGATTAAACTGCCCCATCATGAGGCCTGGTAACAGCTGCACCAAAGAGCAGGAAAGTGAGGAACACAGCTGACACAGATCGATCTCAACCTGGATATGAAAAAGCATGTGGAGAAATGAGAATGAACTTGGCCAACCCAGCTGCATGGAGGCCCTTCATGTAGTCCAGCTGGGCCTGGGAGTTGGGCATAAAATCAGTGAAGCAGGGAGTCCTATGTGACTGTCACATGCGTGCCTTAGCCACAGAGCCAAAACTTCACTCACCCATCCCTGAAGTTGACAGGGGCTTCTCGTAGGTGTGGGTCTACAGGGGAGGGTTTCTGGCATCTTTCTTACTTCATCCACAAATTTCCAGTTTGTCTTTCTTTAAAGTTAAGCAAGGATTGGAAGTCAAATGTGAAGCATGTATATTTTTATCATTTTTCCCTCAATCTTTTAACAGGTGTCTTACCCATGGCAAATTTAGAAGCAATGTTTTTAGCAACTTTATCAAATCTTTCCACAACATTTAACTCAATCTTCAAAAAGACATCAGTTCTTTCTTTTTTTCAGACTTCACTGATTTGCATGCCACTTAAATAAATTACATAATTACAATAACAGTCATAAACAGATTTAGGACCGAACACACTAGCTTTGGTCACAGTAAATGGGGCCAGCAGTGGTCACGGAGCCAGGCCTTGCAGAAGGTGTGTCATAGGCCAGGAAATATCACAACTAACTAAATCACCAATTCAGGCTGAGAAGTACATGTTTACCTTTGCTATATGATGATTAATGATCAAACTAGAGTTTGGGGACTTTAGGGTTTTCCTAAAAGTGAAAAATAAACCAGAAGCCTCCAGCTTTCTAAAACCCTTCAAGAGAATTCACATGTTTTTACTTTATTTGGGTGGATTTTTTCAACTGAAAACCTTTCTCAATTTATATACATGTGTGTATGTATAATGCATGTGTGACATGTTCTTATGTGTAACTGACATGTGGGGGAGTAAGCCCGGCCACAGTCAACTTGCTCACTGGACACAGTACTTGTTAGCATCTCGGGGTGCCTGCAGCTTCACTGACATGCCCGTGGCCTATGGATTGTGCTCAGAAGATGCTCCATGGCAGCAGAAGCTGGCTGCCTCCCACCCCCACCTTCGCCCACCCAGCCCACAGTGCCCACTGGCAGAGCAACTCTCAGAAACCTAGCAGCCTTTCAAAAGAGTTTCCCAGTCTACAACGCATGCCCATCTAGATGCTGAGTTGAGGATCCGTCAACATCCAAAGAAGAAGCACCTACAGGAAGCAAAATATCTCCAGTCTAAGCAAATACGACTCTCGCTAGTGCCAGCCACACACTGTTACTGGTCCTCCCAGAAACAGCACGATTTTCCAAATCCCCTCCAGGTCCTGCTCTCAGGCTCCTGGGCCAGTGCTCCAGATTGGAAGCCATGCTGAGGGCACGGGCGATGGGTTCGTTCAGCACCAGCCCTGCAACTAGGGGCCCTCAGACCCACACTCCTGAGGGTCTGCATCCTGCCACACTCACTGTGATCTTCCTGGGGCCTCGATGAAAAGAGTCCAGCTTGCATGCCACTCCTCCAGGAATGGTTTTGTATCTGGATTTTTGTATTACCAGAATTTTCCAGGACAAACTGATCAGGAGAACCATTGTGTTGGTGGCCCTCCCAGCATGGCAGCTCAGGTGGGGGAGACAAGATACACTGGGAAATCCTGGGATGTTCCCTGCTCCCAAAGTTGGACACATAGATTCCCCAGTCCCCCTTGCAGTGAGAGGACAGACTTGCCGAAGAACAGGCAGCCCTCAGCCTGGTCAGGAAGGGGCAGGGAGTCTGCCCCGGTGTGGGTCCTCATTAGCCCCCTGTGGAGAGCCAACCAAGCAGCAGGTCAGCCTCCTACTGCCTGACCCCTGCCTCCGCTCATTCTTCCACAGATTAATTCCCCAAGCTGACAAATTACAGTGCCCGGTGTGCCCAGGGTCACTCAGTCACACTGGGTTCTGGTCAGTGTCAACCAGGGCTTTACCCAAGGGTTGGGGGAAAGTGATGGAGGAGAAGGCATCCAAACACACATGTGTGAGCTCAACCCAGAGAGGGGGGCTGCTCAGGCAGAGCATTCTCAAGAACCTGCCAACAGCAGAATAGGGCCAGGCGGGGTTGGAGTGATGCGAAAGCCACTTTGCACCAGACTTTTTAGGATGTTTGAATATGCAGGAGGTCCTCCACGAAGAAACATATAGGCTATGGAAGCTCTGTTTCAGGACGAGGGTGCTGTCACCCAGAATAATGTCTTGCATTTGTATAATATTTTGCAAAAACATCTTTTACATACACCCATCACTTACCCTCTCAAACTGCAGGATAGTAGGAGAGCAGAAATTACTATCCCTGTTTCTCAAATGGAAAAGCTGAGGCATGGCGTTCAGAGTCACCTCCAGCTCCAGGCTGAGGGCAAATTTCATCCTGTTGGGCAGCCCTGGCCTGCCTGTCAGATGTTGCAGTTCCTAAGACTCACTGTGTGCCAGGGTATTTGTGACTAAAAGAAGGATGTACCAATTAGGTAAGAACAGCAAATCAACTGAAGTGTTTTTACCGAGACTTTCTACCTGCAAAGAATGGTCTAAGTAGCGAGTGACAGGTGGAGAGTGTGAAGTGGGCCACCTCCCAGAGCCCTCTCTAGCCAGGAGGTAAGAAGCAGGCCCTGAGAAATATGCACGGCCCCTGTGGGGGAGGGTCCAGGAACCAGCAGACTGCCACTCCGGGAAGGACTCTGAACACCAACTCTGGAGCAAGGTGACTGCCGTCCTGGGCCGAGGCCACAGCACCAGGCCCCTTCCATGGCCTCATTCCACTTCCCCGCATCTCAGCCTGCAGCCCCTGCTCCTGCCAGAGGAACAAAACCATGGAAAAATGAGGAAAGGCTCATCTCCACGTGGGGCAGGCCCTCACAGGAGGAGGGCAGCCCCTGGGCCCCTCGTCCCCATCCATTCATCTATCTCATCCATTCTCTATCCCTGGCCTTGGTGCACAGTGACAGAGTACCACTGGGCCCCAAGGGTTGGGGTGCAGGTCATCTGGGGCGTAGTCCTGGGCATCAAGGTTTCAAACCTTCCCCATGATTGTAAGGGGCCGCCCAGCAGAGACACCAACCCAGACAGGCCGTGGGACCCGCCCACCAGTGACCGCAGACACTCCCAGGGATAACGTTAGATCCCTACATGTCAACGGACCACACACCACACTCGGTACTTTAAATGCACAGAAGGGGTTCATATAATCCTCATGACAACCCTGTGAAGGCACTATTAATAGCCCAATCACAGATAAAAACACTGAGGCCCAGGAGGGTAGGGGCTTGCTTGAGGCCGTTCAGCAGTGAACAGTGCAGACAAGTTGAACTTTGGCTCTCTTTCACCCTGAGCCGGGCTCCTCCCTTTGGGCTACATATTCTCCCCAAGTAACTGGTGAGACCGACCCCGTCGTCGCAAACCTCTCTCCAATCACTTCGTTCTGTACTCATTCTTTCTAACAGGGAAATTGTGGCTTTGCAAATTCTGACCTCAATGTCTACTTCTCATGACTGTAACAATTATAGCTATAGTCCATGAGTATTACACACGTGTGTAAACACATACGTACACATACAGACGTACATCTAGGTCTATGTATACTTCTGCTATCGTAAGTCGTAAAACGTGCCTCTCCAGGCAACAAAAAGATCAGGTCAGCACAGACATGTCTCAGTGGTGCTTTTAAGACCATGAATTGATTCTGCTGCCCGGATACCCAGTCGCGAGGCAT
This sequence comes from Halichoerus grypus, assembly GCF_964656455.1. Classification (NCBI taxonomy): domain Eukaryota; kingdom Metazoa; phylum Chordata; class Mammalia; order Carnivora; family Phocidae; genus Halichoerus; species Halichoerus grypus. The sequence goes on along the minus strand of NC_135720.1, from coordinate 419,818 downwards.
TCCCGAGTCTCAGAACACGAACGCACAAACGCCCAGCTGTCTGAAGCCTAAATCTGCTCTCCCCCGAAAGGGTGGCATTAGACATCTTCTCGTTTTACATACTTTCATTTTTGTAACAACATCCCTTCTGTCAAAGCTGCTGTAGGTGGGTGTTGACATGGCAAAGGATGAGAGCACACATGAGGATCAGCCAAAACTGCCTCGCTCTGGTCTCCCATCTTCCACATTTTCAAGGGGTGATCATCTCACACCCTGTCCCGAGTCCACCCACACCAGGGTGAGGCCAGGCCCTCACCACTGACCTGCCTCGATGGGCCCCTCCTCTTTCCAAGGGCAGGACGTGGCCTCAGGCTTTTGTTCTCCGCCTGCGATGACGCACACCTTTGTTTTCCGGGTTAGAGGGAAAAGCTGCCCGGCTGGGGCTGCAGGTGTCCTGTCGAGGTCACGGAGCAACCGCGGCGGCTACGGGGTCTCCAGGGAGAAAATGGGAAACGCTGACTCTCCAGTGTTGCCTGGGTGCTGCATGTCCTTCGCGTCCAGCGAAAACCCTCACGGCAGGTTGGCTCTCTTGCTGCACCCAGGGACATGACGGCCGAGGTCCAGCATCCACTTAGAAGCACCCCCGTTATTCAGAAAGCGTCCCCTCATGTCATCTCCTAATCCAGGACAGGGAAACTCAACTTCCAAGCACCACATTCCTGGGGCTTTTAAAAACAAAGTCGGCTGGGAAGCCGAGGGCCGGGCCGAGGGAAGGCCCACAGTCGGGGATGCGCAGCAGGGGTGCGGGGCGGCTGGGCCTCCTGGTGCAGTCAGGACGATCCTCCATGGGCCCTGAACGCTGGCGCGCACATCCTCCGCCCAGACTGGGGCCGTGGGTGCCCCGGGCCCTGGGAGCCGCCGAGCTGAGTGTGAATGTCTCATCAGGCAGGAGGAGGGGAGAAATGTGCTTCCAAAGAGAAGCAACGGCGGGTCGGGGGCCAACAGCAATGCCGGGGAGCAGCTTCCAGCAGTTACGTAAGCACAGAAGACAGCAGCGGGGTGGCTTAGTCAATGCCCAAGGAGGAACGATTGGGTAAAATCTGAGATAACATTTAGAGATGCTTTATCTTTACTCTCAAAGGGCCTTCAATTTTAGATATTTCTTTCCAACAGTGTAGGAAGGCAATTTCCTGCTCTTTTAGGAGAAAGAGAAACCGAAAATAAACAGAAATGAGTTTCCAACCACAGCGGTGCTGGGCTCTTTTACTTCAGGGAAGACATTTAAACCACAGACTCGTATTCCTTTGTTCAGAGTGAGTGGGGAAGCTTCCTGATGCCCGTGAGCCCAACAGGGAGGCACAGAGCTCCTTCAGAGCCTGGGGCCCCAGGGTTCCGGCCCCTGGTGGGTACTGCCCTGCTCGGAGGCAGGTTGGTGGCCCGCCAAGGGAGGGGTCGACCTCAGGCTTCTTCCTACAGGGGTCCACAGGGTGAGCGCTCAGAAGCCCAGGCTGGAGTGGGGCAGGACCCATCCACCTGCTCCCCAGCCCTCTCCTTCGGCCCCAAAGTCCTCACTCCTCTTTAGTTATCACAGGGAACTCAGCTGCTGATAAGCTAAGAGAGCAAATAAAGGCATTTAGAAAATCCTCTAAGAGGCATTTCTGACATGACATTCTGTCTGTGCCGCTCGTCCTCGGAGCAGACTCTGCTCGTGCCCCCACCCCAGACATGGAAGCAGGAGCAGAGCCTTGAGTCTAAAAGTGAAAGATGAAGAAAGTTTAAAAATACCTTTCTTTACGCATCTAAAGTGCTCAGAACAACCAGTGTTCAATATTTCTACTTATTTCTTCTAAAAAAAAATAAAGGCTGTGTGTTTCTGTGGCCAGCTTCTCTCCCTGTGGGTCTCCTCAACGTGGGTGCCCTGCAGGTGGGGCGAGCAATATTTCCTAAGCACACCCCCACACACCTGAATACCCTTGCCAGAACTGGGGTTCCACAAAACTCTCTTTGGGAAATGGGCCCAATTCCTGTGAGGAATTCTGCCACCTGGCCCTGCTGCTCAAGGAGAAACCAGGACACTTTTCAGATGGCAACCCCAGTGAGAGCTCCTTCCTTCCTAATCTGCCCTGAGGTCAGGGATGTTTGGGGGAAAGTGCTAGCAGATTTTTATTGAAGCTTTTAATTGACCGAATGGGCAGATCTCCCTTCACTAGACTGTCGGCCAAAATCCACACTGAAGAACAGGACCCTCCTGCTCCCATGCCACCCGCTTCACCAAGGCCAGAGCCCGACAAGGGTCTGCTCCAGGGCGGACAGCTCCATCACAAGCCAGCCAGACGAGGAGGGAGCGTCCCCCGCGGGGACTTTGGGGTGTGGATCTCCAAGGATGTGGCAGCTTTGTGGCCACTCTGACTCAGCATCCCCTGGTGCGAGGGCAGCTTTCATTCTGAGGCTCCCACAGCCGCTCAGGAGCCGTCCAGCCGGAGGAGACAGGCCAGGGCCCTCCTCACAGCACCTCCTGGCTTTAGCCACAGTGTAAACAGTGCACAAGTCCAGGTTGTGGCCTTCTGTAGCCAAGAGAAATCACAGCAATATTTTCCTTGTTTAGATATTATAAAGAGTGGCCCATACAGGAATAACACCTAGATAAATAGGAGATTAAATATGAGTACATAACCATGTTATTTTTCCAAATTCTAGAGTATTTTTTACCCTGTGAACTCTCCTTCTCCAACCTCTTCACTTTCCATAAGAAATTGTTAAATGAACTAAAACTTTTAGGAAGTAGATTCACTCACAGGGTCTCTGGGTCCTCACACTAGGGTGTGGATGCAGGTGTAGATGCTCGCAGTGTCCCTGGGTCCTCACACTAGGGTGTGGATGCAGGTGTAGACGCTCACAGTGTCCCTGGGTCCTCACACTAGGGTGTGGATGCAGGTGTAGACGCTCACAGTGTCCCTGGGTCCTCACACTAGGGTGTGGATGCAGGTGTAGACGCTCACAGTGTCCCTGGGTCCTCACACTAGGGTGTGGATGCAGGTGTAGACGCTCACAGTGTCTCTGGGTCCTCACACTAGGGTGTGGATGCAGGTGTAGACGCTCACAGTGTCCCTGGGTCCTCACACTAGGGTGTGGATGCAGGTGTAGACGCTCACAGTGTCTCTGGGTCCTCACACTAGGGTGTGGATGCAGGTGTAGACGCTCACAGGGTCCCTGGGTCCTCACACTAGGGTGTGGATGCAGGTGTAGACGCTCACAGTGTCCCTGGGTCCTTACACTCGGGTGTGGATGCAGGTGTAGACGCTCACAGTGTCTCTGGGTCCTTACACTCGGGTGTGGATGCAGGTGTAGACGCTCACAGGGTCTCTGGGTCCTCACACTAGGGTGTGGATGCAGGTGTAGACGCTCACAGTGTCCCTGGGTCCTCACACTAGGGTGTGGATGCAGGTGTAGACGCTCACAGGGTCCCTGGGTCCTCACACTAGGGTGTGGATGCAGGTGTAGACGCTCACAGGGTCTCTGGGTCCTCACACTAGGGTGTGGATGCAGGTGTAGACGCTCACAGTGTCCCTGGGTCCTCACACTAGGGTGTGGATGCAGGTGTAGACGCTCGCAGGGTCTCTGGGTCCTCACACTAGGGTGTGGATGCAGGTGTAGACGCTCGCAGTGTCCCTGGGTCCTCACACTAGGGTGTGGATGCAGGTGTAGACGCTCACAGTGTCCCTGGGTCCTCACACTAGGGTGTGGATGCAGGTGTAGACGCTCACAGTGTCCCTGGGTCCTCACACTAGGGTGTGGATGCAGGTGTAGACGCTCACAGGGTCTCTGGGTCCTCACACTAGGGTGTGGATGCAGGTGTAGACGCTCACAGGGTCTCTGGGTCCTCACACTAGGGTGTGGATGCAGGTGTAGACGCTCACAGTGTCTCTGGGTCCTCACACTCGGGTGTGGATGCAGGTGTAGACGCTCACAGTGTCTCTGGGTCCTTACACTCGGGTGTGGATGCAGGTGTAGACGCTCACAGTGTCTCTGGGTCCTCACACTAGGGTGTGGATGCAGGTGTAGACGCTCACAGGGTCTCTGGGTCCTTACACCCAGGTGTGGATGCAGGTGTAGATGCTCCCAGGGTCTCTGGGTCCTTACACTAGGGTGTGGATGCAGGTGTAGACGCTCACAGGGTCTCTGGGTCCTCACACTAGGGTGTGGATGCAGGTGTAGACGCTCGCAGTGTCCCTGGGTCCTCACACTAGGGTGTGGATGCAGGTGTAGACGCTCACAGGGTCTCTGGGTCCTCACACTAGGGTGTGGATGCAGGTGTAGACGCTCACAGGGTCTCTGGGTCCTCACACTAGGGTGTGGATGCAGGTGTAGACGCTCACAGGGTCTCTGGGTCCTCACACTAGGGTGTGGATGCAGGTGTAGACGCTCACAGGGTCTCTGGGTCCTTACACCCAGGTGTGGATGCAGGTGTAGATGCTCCCAGGGTCTCTGGGCCCTCCCACCCAGGTGTGGATGCGGGTGTAGAAACAGTGTTGCCTGCACTCACAGGTATGGTGGAGCCCTGTGTTGGACCCCAGTGAGCATCAGGACACACAGCTTGGGGTCTCTGTGTCCTCCTGGCGTGGCCCTTGTTTCGGCTGCACAGTTTCGGTTCGGCTGGGAGTGGAGCCTGCTGACAGCCCACATTTTGCAAGAAAGGAAGGGATCTGGTTTCTCTTGTGCTGCAGCCAGGCTTGCAGGAGCCCTGGGGGTACCTGCAGGTAATCACCAGCCCTCAGGACCGGGGGGGGGGGAAGCGGCGGGAACAGAGGCTGGGCTGGCTCCTGCTCATCCCTCTCCTCTCCCTTCAGGGACCACTCACATCGTCGATGCAAGTTTAGTGGGTGACAAGGGTATCGGAGCCCTGGGCTCTCCCACTGGACACGTGAACCCCGGTCCTGCTCCGTGTGGAGCCCTGGGAAGAAGGAAGCACCTGGTGCAAGGTCGTAGCCTGCGTTGTGCCCCCCGCCCGAGGGGCCCGTGATGTACTGACCCTGTGTCCTGTCCTGTCCGGCACTCCCCCAAGGATGGGACCACTCTTCTGTCTGCCTTGGTTTGAAGGACAGCAGTTGACCCTTAAAATGAAACCATCCTTTCTTCCTGATGACGCAAAGCTCCTGCGTGTTTCTTTGGCGAGTTCTGCTCTCTCATGAAATATTCATCGCCACGAAGCATCCCTCCCTGGAACGTGGCCCCGTCTCCACCACCGCAGAGATGAGACATCAGGAAGGGGATGGAGTAGAGGCTGTTGCATTATTCGTGTAAATGGGGGCCAGGGTCCTCATGTCCCTTCGTGCACAGGCGGCCAGATGAGTCATGGTTGCCATGAATACCTTAAGGAGGTCTTCTAGGTGTTGGGGGATGGACTGCGGCTGTAACACAGTCCACACCGTCACCATGATGGTTCCCTGGGTACCAGGGAGGGAGGGCCGCTTGGGGGCCAGGGCCAGAGGAAGAGGAGGGCCTGGCCTTGGGCACAGCACCAATGCGGGTCCAGCTCCAGGTCCAGGAGCAGAACCCGGGTGTGGGGTCATTGTCTTGGTGAGACAGGCAAATAGCCAAGCCTCTGGTTTCGTCATGCTGGTGTCTCCCAGCTGGCCCCGGAAAGCCAACTGTAAATGCTTTAACAACCAGTGCTTAGAGCAGAGAGGGAAAGGCTAGGGGCACCACCATTAAAGCCAGCCCCGCCCTGAAGTCCAGAAGCCTGGTAGAAGAAGTCCCCATCCACCCCCTGCTTCCCACCTCACTCTTTCAGGCTCTTCTCGTTTTCTGTTTCAGCTGGAGGGAAAACACTACCCCCACACCAGCTGTGGGCAGGCAGGCCCATCACTTCCCGCTCGGGCTGCAGAAGCCTTGGCCCGAAGGCCCTGTGATGGCTTCTCCCGACCTCAGAGCTGTCCTGGACCAGGGCCTTCCACCTACCCTTCACCTTAAGTTCAACCCAAACTCCGGTGCGGGCGAGAGGTGAGCCAGGTGGAAGCCCAGGCAGGTCCGAGCTAGCCGCCTGTGAAGAGACGGCACCATCCGGTGCGGAGCCGGAGGTCACAGCGCACCTGAGAACACTGTCTTGCATGGGTTTCATTAACATTTCTTAAACGTGGGGAATTGGTGAGCCTTTGAAGCATGATAATTAAATCACGGGGGCCTCGTCTGCACACACGTGTCTGGGAACGTGGCCCACCCTTTGTTAGTGTCCACATCCCCAGGAGCCAACACCGACCGGGTGCCCGGCACCCCCCACCGCCCGCGCTGGGGGCCAGAGCCCGGACCACAGTGTCCAGAGCAGGACCGGTCCCAGGCCTTCTCCTTGGGTGTCTTCACATTGTCCTCCTCTCAGCCCAGAACCCCCCTTCCCATAAGGACAAGAGTCACTGCACTCAGGCCCACCCTGCTCCCTGCTCTCATCTTAACGAACGACATCTGCAGGGACCGTGTTTCAAATAAGGTCACGTGCTGGAGTACTGGGGGTTAGGAACTTTGGGGAGACACACCTCAGCCCATGGCAGACCCCCTGTTCATTCACCAGCTGCTGGATGACCCACACTCTGCAAGTGGAGGAGCAGGGCTTGGATCATTTCCACACACTAGCAACCCCGACACCCCAGCCCCAGGAGTGCCCACACACCCCCAAATGGAATGAGCGGCCACCCCAAATGTCTCCCTCATTAGGGCTGTGGGAGTTGGCTCTTCCTCTGGCCTCAGACCGCTGGAGGGTCCGGCTTCTGTCAGCCGTGGGCTGCACGGCGAGGAGCTGGCAAAACATGTCCACATGTGTCCCCAGGAGCCCTCGGGGACACCACGTGGGGAGCATGTGGGCAACACTCAGTCTTTGTCCTGGGTCCCCCAGGTGCCTGCCGCCCACCCCTGCCTTGCTCAGGCCACCATTACTGTCCAGCCCCAGCTGGGACATCACCTCCGTTTGACTCCTGCGTTCACTTCTCAGTTTGTTTGCCATTCCTTGGGGCTGAGTGCCGTTTCCTCAAAGAACCACAGGACGGGGACCAGGAGACATGCTGGGGAAGGCAGCGTGCATCTCAGGATGCAGGCAGCCAGTCCCTGCAGAGGGGCCCCGCACCCACTCCCTTGGGGAGCACCAACCAGGCGTCCTGCCAGGTGCTGGGGACCAGCCCTGCTTTGCTGGGCTCACTGTCTTCCCTGGAAGAGAAGCCAATAAACAGATGCACAGTCAGGTGACGGATGATCAGTGCCGTAGAGAAAAATAAGGTGGGAAAGTTGGTTGGGGTGAGGCTTTTCCATGTGGGAGACACCGGAGGGGGGTGTGAATGAAGTGAGGGCCGGCGGTCAAGTGTAGGGGAAACAGGAGAGGAGCAGGGATTCTGAGGTCCTGCAGGGAGAGCAGGTAAGAGCCCCCGGTCAGGCAGGAGATAGGCCTAGAGCTCTCGGGCGCCGCCCACGAGTGTTGGGACCCACATTTCAGGTGAACCCCTCCAGCTGCCACATGAGAGGACCACGGGACATGTGGTGTCTGGTCAGCTGATCCTCCAGGGGCCCAGAAGAAATCGGATGCATTTGTACCTGTGGGCGGGCTAGAGGCTTGTGCCCGAGACAAACGCACTGACGTGGCCTGAGGCTTTCTGTGTGAGCGGCTCCGACTACCAGCCTGAGGAAGATTATAGGAGAAGCAGTGTGAATTGGACGAGCTCAGTGTGGGCAGGCGGTCCCTCAGACGCCCAAGTGAGATACTGGGGGCTGGGGGTGGGCTTCCTGGGCTGGAGCTGTGCATTTGATGAGTTTGGTGGTCATCAGGCCTTGGGGGCCATGCTGACGGAGACCCCTGTGGGGATGACCCCGAATAAGGAGGCGGAGACGTCTGAGGACCAGCCGGTGGGTGAGATGGGTCCTCCGGGTGGGGCGGCGAGCCAGGGCCACTGACGGGCAGAGTGCTGGCGGCGGGGGGGGCAGTGGCCAAGAGCGGGAGAGCCACGGCGTCTCATTTTAGGGGGGAGGGCCGTCACATGCCCCCCACCATGAAAGGCCGGCAAGTTCTCTCTCTGGGGAGGTGTCCTGTTCTCTGTGCTTCGTCTGCAAGCATAGACATATTACTGCCTTTGTACTTAGAAAACAGCAGTTGCTAAAACAGGCCTACATGACTTGCTCACTCACCCACCCACGCTCCCAGCAGGCCGAGCCCCACCGGCTCCCTGGTTCCTACCCCCCGACTGTGCCCTCACCTCTTCGGATATAAGGGGTCTCCCCGGCCAGGACCCAACGTGGTGGTTTGGAGGTTTGGGCGGGAAGTTTGATCTCGACAAAGACTGGGATCTCTGCCTTTGGGAGGCCAGGTCACAGAGGGAGACAGGGCAGACCTTTTGTTCCCAGACAAACCCAGTGAGTGGTTGGATATTGCTCAGATGCCTGAGCAACTCCTCACAAACCCCAGGAATTCCTGGGCACCTTTGATTTCAGTGGGTTCCCTGAGCAGAGGCAGGTGTCCTGCTGGGTGCCGTACAAACCCCACGCACGTCAGGACCAGGCCGAGTCGTGCCCTCAGGCTCCTCAGGGGCACACTGGTCAAAGGAGCTGTCCTCGTGGTCCAGATGCCACCAAAGGTCCATTCGAGGATCTCTGGAGGCCACAGGATACCACATGGCCACTCAGCTGGGGAACAGTGCACCTCCCTCTCGGCCTCCTGCCTGTCGGTTGCATTACCAAGAAGGGGAAAGAGCCGTAGATGAACACTTCTTCATTATGTGAATGTTTCTTTTGGCCGAAGAGGGGAAAGCGGCAGCACCCTTTTTGGGCCGCTGCCCTCACCTCTGGACGCGACAACCCCACCACCACCCTCAACACGGAAGTGGAGACCAGATGTGCGTTTCATCGGCCCCTTCTTCCTTTAGCTTGACCAGAGTTCTGAATTTAAAATCCCTGGCTATTTGCAAATGACACTACAGATAAAGGGCTGGTATCCAAGATCTATAAAGAACTTCTCAAACTCAACACCCAAAATACAAATAATCAAGTCAAAAGTGGGCAGAAGATATGAAAAGACACTTCTCTGAAGAAGACATACAAATGGCTAACAGACACATGAAAAAATGTTCATCGTCATTAGCCATCAGGGAAATCCAAATCAAAACCACATTGAGATAACACCTTACACCAGTTAGAATGGCAAAAATGGACAGGGAAAGAAACAACAAATGTTGGAGAGGTTGTGGAGAAAGGGGAACCCTCTTACACTGTTGGTGGGAATGCACGTTGGTACAGCCACTTTGGAAAACAGTGTGGAGGTTCCTCAAAAATTTAAAAATAGAGCTACCCTATGACCCAGCAATTGCATTGCTGGGTATTTACCCCAAAGACACAGATGTAGTGAAAAGAAGGGCCGTATGCACCCCAATGTTCATAGCAGCAATGCCCGCAATAACCAAACTGTGGAAAGAGCCGAGATGCCCTTCAACAGATGAATGGATAAAGAAGATGTGGTCCATATATACAATGGAATATTACTCAGCCATCAAAAAGGATGAATACCCAACTTTTACATCAACATGGATGGGACTGGAGGAGACTATGCTAAGTGAAATAAATGAAAGCAGAGAAAGTCAATTATCATATGGTTTCACTTATTTGTGGAACATAAGGAATAGCATGGAGGACATTAGGAGAAGGAAGGGAAAAATGGGCGGGGGGAATCGGAGGAAGAGATGAACCACGAGAGACTATGGACTCTGAGAAACAAATAGGGTTTTAGAGGGGAGGGGGGATTGGTTAGCCTGGTGATGGGTATTAAGGAGGGCACGTACTGCATGGAGCACTGGGTGTTATACGAAAATAATGGATCGTGGATCACCACATCAAAAACCAATGATATATTGTATGGTGACTAACATAACATAATAAAATTAAAAAAATAAATAGAATAAAATAAAAATAAAATAAAATCCCTAGCTAATGGTAACAATGCAGAGCAAACCAAGTATTTAGCTGGCTTGATTGTTTTAAATTCTGTGCAGACAATGGCCCCAGGCTGCCCCAAGGGGTCCCCACGCATCCCAAGATGGGCAGACTCCAGGGTGGAAGGGCCTCTGGTCCAGCAAGAACATTTCTCACAAAGCCCAAAGCTTTGGACAGGCCACCAACTCTCACTCTAACACATTCCTCTGAGCAGTCTGCTCTTGCAGATGCTGGGGTCCCCTGTTGGGACCACGGCACAGCCCAGTCCTTCCTCTGGCCAAACTCATGTGGTCCCTGGGCAGGTCCAGAGCCCCGCGGCTGGTCGGTGCAGGGGAGAGGCCCAGACCCTGCTGTGGGTCTGAACAGGCTGCAGGGCCTCGCCAGCTCCGAGCCCCAGGGAGTAATGGCAGAGGCTCCCCCCCATCTGGACACCACCCAGTGAACCTCCTGCCCAAACCTCCACCTGTTTCCCTAGCAACCCACCCTGAGACGTCATTCAATTTGCAAAACATCAGGTCAAAACAGAAGTTTTAGAATTTGTTATAAAAATAAAAAATAAAAATCTTGACTTATCAGAACATTCAAAGAATCCTGAGAGCATACCGCTGCGTGGGCAGAGATGTTCGGCCACCCTTCCCGGGGAGGGGTCTAGGCCACAGCAGAGTCTCAGGCTGGGACACAGCGGGTGCCCATGGCCCCACAGCCTCCCTGACAGGGCAGCCTGTGGGCCCCACAGTCAAGCCGAGGGCCATCCGGCACCTGCTGCCAGGCGGCACCAGTGAGTTCCAGGACACTCCCTTTGGCCTGGGGGACAGAGGACACATGAGTCGGAGGCCAGGACCCCATGTCGGCAGCACATGCATCATAGCTCCTTTGTGTCCGGGCTCACGTGGCACAGCAGCTGGCGGTCCGACCCAAAGCCCGGTGGGCTGACCAGCAGGGCGGGATTCTGCCAGGGTCACAGCGGGCCAGACCCCTGGGTGAAGCTGAGCCTGTGAGGGCCTCAGACCTGCTTTTGCTCTGCCAATCGGGAGAGCAGGAGCGAGAAGAGATGCTCATCTCTTACACGCCTGCCAGACGAGGACTAGAGTCATCCCACCACTGGGCTCCAGGCATGAGGAGCAGGTGTCTGTGGGCAGGGACAGCTGCCCCCGGGCTGGCAGGATGCCCAGCCAGGGCCAGAGTTCAGCTGCCCCCCAAGCTGGAAGGCTGAGGGACACGGGCCATGGGGCAAGAGGGCTCTGAGTCAGCCCGTAGCCCCCAGGGCAGTGGACAGCAGGGCGAGCCTGAGGGAATTCCACGCAAGTGGGCAGGGATCCCCCAGCCTCTGGGCAGCTCCAGCCCCCCTGCCGGCGCCCAGCCTCCACTCAGAGGGGCTTAGGACACGCGAGAGCCATTCTCGCCGCGGGATGCTCCTGCCACCTCCTGAGGCTCCTGCAGGTGGCCACAGGTGCCCGGGGGTGACAAGGACTTGGGACACTGAGCCCTCTCCTCACCACTGATGCCGGTGCCACCGGAAGCATATCCGATTTGCTGAAGAGAACCAGCCTATAGCTCGGGGAGGACAGAACCCCCAGGCCAATGGTAGACGGTGGTGTTTCCAGGAGGCCTCAGGATCCTGTCTGGCCCTCCCAGAGGAGAACTGCCATTGAAACCATGACGGTTCCAATGAAATCATTTTTCCTCGTCCTGCCACACTGCAGGTGCAGCCTTCAGGGCTGGGGGGGGCATGCTTTGCAGACAGCCATTACACTCATCAAAGGGGCTGCACAGACCTAATTACAGAGCTTGACAATGAAGGCTGTGAATGCGTTTGCCTATGATGGGGATGGACATGACGTTGAGATCCCAATCCATCCCCACAACGCAGGGCAGTTTCCAAGGTCACCTCCTGGTCTCCTTCCCCTCCTCGCCTCAGCAGTGGGGCAGGACCACACAGTGCACAGTCTAAACTCAGATGGCCACATGGTCCCTGCGTACAACACCCACTTCATATGAAAGGGGTGAAGTTTTCAGGTTCAAGAGAGAGAAAATAAGCCCTGATACTTCCCTGATAGAGACCCTACCATCTGGAACACAGTGAAAAATCTGGGAGCTCATAGAGTCAAGGCAAATAGCTAAGCTGACAGAAATCCCACTTCTCCAAATGGCACAAAAGTCACCCCTGAGAGCCTTGTAGCCCCTCTCTAAAGGAGCACCCGGAAGCTGAGGGACAAAACAGCCTCACACTGAACCTGGTGGAGGCCATGAGGGTACCACCCAGGCCTCCTGCTACAGAGACGGAGTGGACAGGACCCAGGGGGCCTGCCGTAAAGACAGAATGGATGGGACCCAAGCCCCTGATGCAGAGATGGAGTGGACAGGGCCCAGGCCTCCTGCTGCAGAGACAGAGTGGATGGGGCCCAGGCCTCCTGCTGCAGAGATGGAGTGGACAGGACCCAGGCCTCCTGCTGCAGAGACAGAATGGTTGGGACCCAGGCCTCCTGCTGCAGAGATGGAGTAGATGGGGCCCAGGCCTCCCGCTGCAGAGACAGAATGGTTGGGACCCAGGCCTCCTGCTGCAGAGATGGAGTGGACAGGGCCCAGGGGTCCTGTTGTAAAGATGGAATGGACGGGACCCAAGCCCCTGCTGCAGAGACAGAATGGACGGGACCCAGGCCTCCTGCTGCAGAGACAGAATGGACGGGACCCAGGCCTCCTGCTGCAGAGACAGAATGGTTGGGACCCAGGCCTCCTGCTGCAGAGATGGAGTAGATGGGGCCCAGGCCTCCCGCTGCAGAGACAGAATGGTTGGGACCCAGGCCTCCTGCTGCAGAGATGGAGTGGACAGGGCCCAGCGGTCCTGTTGTAAAGATGGAATGGACGGGACCCAAGCCCCTGCTGCAGAGACAGAATGGACGGGACCCAGGCCTCCTGCTGCAGAGACAGAATGGACGGGACCCAGGCCTCCTGCTGCAGAGACAGAATGGACGGGACCCAAGCCCCTGCTGCAGAGACGGAGTAGATGGGGCCCAGGCCTCCTGCTGCAGAGACAGAATGGACAGGACCCAGGCCTCCTGCTGCAGAGACAGAGTGGACGGGACCCAGGCCTCCTGCTGCAGAGACAGAATGGACAGGACCCAGGCCTCCTGCTGCAGAGACAGAATGGACGGGACCCAGGCCTCCTGCTGCAGAGACAGAACGGACGGGACCCAGGCCTCCTGCTGCAGAGACAGAACGGACGGGACCCAGGCCTCCTGCTGCAGAGACAGAACGGACGGGACCCAGGCCTCCTGCTGCAGAGACAGAATGGACGGGACCCAGGCCTCCTGCTGCAGAGACAGAACGGACGGGACCCAAGCCCCTGCTGCAGAGACGGAGTGCCTCAGTGCGTCCTTCCTCTCTCCTTTGCCCGGGTGCATCCACACTGTACAGACTGCCCAGGACTGCGTTGGTGCACTCAGAACTGGAGCCTGTGTCCTGGGAGGACCTGGCATCAGGCTAGGAAGGTCAGAGCAGCTACTGGCATCGAGTTCCAGAGACTTGAATCGTCACAAAGGACGAAGCTGTACCATCCAAGGTTCTCTGAAGAAGCAACACTGGCATAGTGCATGTGTGTACATACAGAGAGGTTTATTTTAAAGATTTGGCTGACGCCGTTGTTGGGGCTGACAAGTCTGAATTTTGCAGAACGGGCCAGCAGGCTGGAAGCCCAGGCAGGATTTCTATGTTGCAGTCTGGAAGTAGAATTGCTTCTTTCCCAGGAAAATTCTGTCTTTTTCTTCTCAGACCTTCAACTGCTTGGATGCGGCTCACCCACTTTATGCAGGGTCATCTACTTTACTCAAAGTGGACTGATTCAGATGTGAATCTCATCCAAATAATACCTTCATAGCGACCCCTAGACTGGGGTTTGAGTGAACACTGGGGACTCTGGCCCAGCCTGGTGGACACTGTAATCTGACCACTCTTGGAACCATAAGTCACCTAGTCAGGTGGGGCAGCTGACATTGCCAGAGGCCGTTCTGGAAGTCTGTTCCTTCTATACATCCCATTGGGAAGCAGTGAAGATACTGGACCGTGGTCCCATGAAGAGTCAGGTGTCACAGGGACAGACTTCGTGTGTCCCTTCCAGGCTTGCAGCTCCCGCAAAGGTTTTTCAGACGTCCACAGTGGAGGCCTTGGTCATGGTGCCCTTGTGGAAGGAATGGGGTCAGAACTTACCTGCAGCACAGCACAAAGAAAGGTCAAGATGTCAGGGTAAGCTGGAGATGCCCAGGGGAAGCAGCACCAGGGGAGGCTCCCATCATCTTTCGGTCCCCCAGCCACCACGTTCTGGGAACTTCTAGCCCCAAGTCCCCACGGCTCCCTGGGTATTACTGCAGCTGAGAAATACTCTTGGCCCCAGAAGGGTTGGGACATCAGTCCCTTGCAGGTCACCAGCTCTGATATCCAGGACAAGTGCCGATGCCACATGACTCCTCTGGAGAGGAGCATTTCTAGCACAAGCCTTCCAAACCTGCACCTGATCATGTCCCTCCCTGGTGGGTCTCCTCTGGGGCTTCCTGGTAATTACTCTTGGAATGAAATCCATGACTGTAAACCTGAGTGAGATGGAAACCCTCTGTTGCCTTCCTCCAAGACGTCTGAGCCCCCGCTCCTGGCCCACTCGGCTCCAGGCAGCCACGCAGTCTCTCCATCCTGCAGACCCCAGGGCCTTCCCCACCAGGCCCCTCGCCCCCTCCCCCGACCCTGGAGGGCTGGATCCTCTCTTCCTCCCAGCCTCACCAAGCAGGCTGCCTCCTCAGGTGTCCCTGACCACTGGCCAGACAACCCCACCTGTTTGTTTCTTATTAGAATTATCCTTCTTAGATGTGGGGCCCTCTGTGTTGTTGCTTCCTCAGCAAGACACCCCAGGGCCCAGGCTGGATCTGTAGATGCTCAGAGAACAGTGAGCACCGAGCTCAAGGCTCCTGGGGTGCCCCGGGGACCCGTACCCAAGCAGCCTTCCACATCACACCCCTCCCTGGCTTCTCTCTCATGCTGACCCAGGCCTACGAGCCCTCCCACAGCCAGCACACACCCAGGAGCTCACGTCTTCCCAGCAGGCAGTGGGAAGAACGCCAGGCGGGCATGAGGACAGCGGGCATGAGGACAGCAGGCCCTGGACCCGTCAGCAGGTCACCGGGCTGCTCTGGGCCTGCTGTTCTGTCCCGTTTCTTCTCTCCTGAGGGTAGTGAGATTGCACGGAGGGACCGATCTTCAAAGCCCCTCCAGTTCAGGATTGTAGGTCCTTAGGCTTTGTTAGCCACGGTCTTTGAAGGAATGCAAACCCTTTCGATGACTGCACAGCCGAAGTCTGGAAACAGGCAAGCATGGCACCTTCTTCTATGACCCGTTTAGGCTGTCTCAGGCAACAGGATGGCTTCCTACAAAGTGCCCTCATTCAAGAGTGACTGGTGTAGCTAGGAAGCCACCACCATGGTGGGCCTGAGCACTTGTCATGTTTCAGCCTGGCAGAGAAACTGCTGGTGTCCGCGCCCAGCGCAGCCCTATGGGATTGCTGTGGTCAGGAATGAGCGCGGGCACAGTGCTGTCTGAGCAGGTGGGAGGCAGGCTGCTAAGGAACACACGGCCCATGTCCTCATAGTGTTTGTAAAGTTAGCACTTCTTGCAAGAAACCTTCGCTCTCCAGCAGCCCCCCGAGAGTCCCGCGGCCCCGTCAGCACCCAGTGTGGAACTCTGGGCCCGGCTGTCCTCCTCGGGGCAGGCCGAGAGTCTGCCTTGCTCTTCACGGTGACCCTGACCACCGGTACACCAGCACACTAAGGCATGGGACGGACTCAATAAGCGTTTGTTTAGTGAGTGAATAGAGGCAAATATTAGCCTCTTAAATACTAATCTTCCAACTTAGATTTAACAGCTGAGTGAAAGGTAGTGCCTGAGATGACATGTTATGAGTAAGTCCAAGCCTCTCCCAGGTGTGTCTTGCTCATTTACTAAACAAATATTTGTGCTTGGCACTGGTTAAAATGTTGGCATGCTATTCCACTGAATCATGCATTATCATTTTTAAACTATTTTTATTAAGTCCATTAAGCAAACGAGACTGCCAGAATTATTAAATTAAAATGTGTAATACACAGTTAAGTAAAATATTAAGAAACATAAAACCTAGGCAGGATCCCTCACAAATATTCACCTATCATCAGTCATTCTTCAGTGGATCTTTATTTTCTTCCAAAGGAAGACCGTCATTCAAGAAGAGAATTTTACAGACAATTTATATAACATAAATATATAAATTTACATCCTGAAGACATACATAAATTAGCAAATAATTAGTCTCTTTATCAATGCTTCTAAGAACCACTTCCTTCGGAATAGACAGAATTAGCCCTATAGGAAAGCCATTTTAAAAGAAGACGTGCCCCTATTTATAGACTATAACTTATTAATTCTGTTTCAAAGAATAGAAATGCTTCCAATTTTAAGTTTGTAAGCCAAGTATACACCGAAGCCCTTCCTCATCTGTACATGGGACCCAGAAATGACAGGAAAAGACACAGCAGACGTGAGGCTTGGCTCCCCCGGAGGTGAGGGGCAGGAGGAAACCCAGGAGCTCGAACTAAAGACTCAGCTGCTGCCCCACAGCGGTCAGGGGACAGCCACACAGAAGTGGGGAGCGTGGGGCAGGGGTGCCTGAGGGAACCCCGCAGGAGGACCCGCCTGCCCGGCTCCTGCAGAGAGCTGCTCTCGCCCAGGCATACAGGACAGTGACTGGGCCAGAGAAAGGTAGGGGCTCACACCTGGAAACCAGCAGCCCAGCCACCTCACCCGCCAGACTCACCTGGAACTCGAGTCCTGGAAGAGGCCTTCCCCACCGTCCCTGAGCAGACTTTGCACAGAATCGTTGTCTGGAAGGGAACATTTGCACAGATGAGCTCCCTTGGAGAGCGTTCAGACACTCCGTGAGGAGGACCACAGGGGGCATTTGCTGCCTGCAAGCACGGAGCTCCGCGACAGGCGGCAGGGCGCTGGCCGTCAGCACCGGGCGACATCCCCGAGCCCTGGCCGGCGCACACGGCACGTGCGAATCACGAGGGAGAGCGATGAAAAAGAACCCGGTGGAAATATTGGAAATTAAGAATAGAAGTGTTGAGATTTAAAGACTCGTTTACATTTTGAATTTTAGATTGGACATAATGGAAGTGAATAAATGAGCTGTAAAAATAGAGTGAGGGACAGTGTAAACATTAAAACACATGAAAGGGAGATGAGACACATGTTCACTCAGGCCTTTGAAGAAGAAAATGGGGAAATTACAGAGAAGTTGGTATGTGAAGAAGTAATTCCTCAGAATTTCCCAACAATTACGAAACATTAGTCCGCAGCTCCTATCATGTGCCGAGCAGCGTACCTTGGCAGCTCACCCCGCAGACACATCGTAGAGAGACAGAAGAACATCAAAGGAAGAGAAATTCTCAAAACTACAGAAAAAAAACACCAACAGTTTTTATCAGCATCCCTGGATGCATGAAGAAAAGTGGAGTAATACTTTCAAAGTGCTGAAGGAAGAGAGTGTTGAACCTAGAATGCTGTGTCCGGCCAAGCGACCATCCAGGGAAGGTGAAGAAAAAGGAACTTTCGGGAAAACTGGCAGTCAGGGAGGCTCTTCTCTCCTGAACCACCAGACGACACACACAAACAAGAGGGAAAACAAGTCCACGAGAAGCAGTGAAATACGAAAAGTAGGGTTAACAAATAAATTAATAAAACGTATCATTGCCTAAATGTGTATTGTCCTTAAGGACTTTTAAAATAAGTTTAAAATAAACTAAGATGATTTTTAAAACTTTTAAAACAGTCATCTGAAACAAGCCTCCAGGCAGTGAGACAGGGAAGGACCAGACAGACAGGCACAGAGGGAATGAAGATTACATTAATGCTCTGTTTTCTCTTGCAGAATTTAGATACTTACCTGTTTAGACAGTCTTAGAAAGAAAGAAATTTATGTATTTGTCTTAATAATATAAAGATAAAAACTAAAAAAAAAATAGAAATACACCGTGTGACTTTAAAACCCATAGAAGAAAACCACTAAAAAGAAAACTGGATCAATTTACAAAATAAAGGGGGAGGAGCACCAGTAGAAGAAAACAGTACATAAAACACATTGTGGGTAGAAGATATATAGTAAGAGGGCAGAATTAAGTTCCTGAAATCACAAAACTGCACACTGGATCAACCAATGAAGAGACATTCCTCATTATAAAGAAGAAAAATCGATCCAGATACAAGGGACCCTTGAACAACGTGGGGTTGGGGGCACCTGCATGTCACTTCTGACCCCCAAGACTGAGCCAGTCCAAGCCTCCTGCCCACTGGGAGCCGCACCCCTACCAGAAGCAGTCGGCTGACATGTATGTTGTGTGTCACGTGTCCTAAAGGCTGTATTCTCACGACAAAGTCAGCTGGAGAGAAGAAAATGGTGTTAAGAAACTCATAAGGAAGAGATAATACATTTACAGCACTCTGCCGTATTTACTCAAAAAGCCTGCTTGCAAACAGACCCGTAAGGTTCAAACCCATGTTGGTCAAGGATCACCCCATATGCTTTTTATAAGAAACAAACTTCAAACAAAAGAGAAAAATTGAAAATAAAGAAATGGGAAAATACACTGAGTGAGAATATTACCAAAATGGAATCAGGGCAGCAGTACTGATATTAGGCAAAATAGATTCTAAGGTGAAAACATTAAAAAGTACAAAAAGGAATACTTCTCAAAGACTGAAGGAAGATACACCAAGAAGATATCAATTACAAGCCTGTCGGAACATAGTATTACAATGCATAAAGCAGAACCTCATTAGTCGCTAGGAGCACCCTGACACATTCCCACTCACGGGCAGGACGTTGTGGGGGGGGGGGTGGGGGGTCCATAGACTTCCCTCAGAAACCGGAAAAGCAAACAGAGAAGTTTTAAGTAACAATGTGGTAGCTTTGAATAACTTGACTGATTAGCTAATCAATAATAAATAGATGCATACATAGAGAGATACAGAGCATGATGCTCCCAGAAAACAGACAATAAAGATCCTCTTGAGTACACATAAAACACTTACAATATTTAGCACACTTGGGTCACAGGAGCTCTGTGACAAATTTCAAACAATCCATATCGTAAATACCATGTTCTCTGGCCTCTGTGCATTAACACTGACAACAACAAAGAAGACACCTATAAAGGCTGTTCATCTGGAAATGCAGGACCATGGATCAGAGCAGACTCCACAGTAAAATCGTAAGTATTTGTAAGTATGCCAGGAGATCCCCACAGGCCCAGGTCCCGTCCTCAGTGTCCTGCAGGCTGGGCTCCCCAGATGCTGACCCCAAGCCAGGTTTGGAGCGTAAGGTATTTACTTGGGATCAGTATGTGTGGAGGGGAGGACATCGGTGGCAGTGCAGGGTGAGCTAAGCCCAGCCAGGCCCACAGCCACTCAGCAGCCGTGGCCTACATGGGCTGCCACCGGCCCAACCACGCTGTCAGGGCCGTCATGCTCGTGGGCTGCCACGAAGGCAAAGCCTGAAATGACGGACAGCCAGACCCTGCTTGCTGGGCCAGGTCACCAGCCCTTCCCTGAGGGTTCTGCAAGCCCAGCAGAGGGTGAGGCGGCGTGCATGAACCCTGCGACCAGAGCCTGGGGGGCCAGGAAGGTGCCTGAGCAGGGGGCACAGGCCCTCTGGCCCTGCCATCGCACTGACTCCTCTCTCAGCCAGGTCGGTGGCCTCCCGGGGAGTTCTTCCTCATCACAGACAGAGACAAAGATTCAGGCCTGGGGCTTACAGACGATTCGGCACGAGATGCCGACACCCCTGAGAGGAGATAGCCACATGCCCTCACCACACAGAGGGCTCTGGAGGAAACCTTCCCAGGGCTTGAACTTTGGGTCAGTCATGTCAGGCTGCGAGAGCAGACAAAGAGGAACGTGCATGGGCTAGGTCAGAAGCAGAGATGAGCAGGAGGAGAGGTCCCCCTGGTTCTTCCTCTTGGGGTCCAGCTCTCCTCACAACTGCTGAGTCCAGGCCCAGCACCAGATGTTTGGTTGTGAACCACAGAGACAGTGTCACACAGAATCAGCCTCCCTGGGACCTCCCCAGGTCGCACTGCTCCCCCAGCACTGGGCAGGCTTGGTTTCTCAGGCTGATGGCAGTGACCCCGATCTCCACCTTCCCTTCTAGATGCCATTCTTCAGCAACTGTGTAGGGGCTACAATATGTGCCTCATCCAATAATACCAGTTAGCGAGGCAGCTCCTCTCACTGGACCTGACGGAGACACCGAGAAATACGTATTGCTTTTCTAGATTGGAAAGCACCGTCCAGGTCCTCAGTACTCAAAACAGAGCCAGGTGACATGTCTGTGCTGAAGAGGGTGTCGTTTATTACGTTCACGGCCCCAAGAACCTGCCACTGTATCCTTATAAAACCTCCTTTGGATGTTCTGGTAACTGTCCACAAGTTACTGTCGTCGTATCTTTAAAAGTTACTCAGGTGCCAAGTGTTGCCGAGGATGTAGAGAAACTGAAGCTGCCATCCAGCTCTGGGGGAGTGTACATTGGTAGCACATCTTGGAACTCCGGGATGGTGCCCCCAAGAACTGAACAGTGGTAGGCAGCTCCCTGATGATCTAGCAATGCCACCTTGAGATGCACACGCACCATTTGTTCACAAAGCAGCATGCACAGGAACGTCCCTAGGAAGGCTAAGTCCGTAGCCCCAAACTGGAAACCACACAGAAGCTCATCATCATTAGTAGGGGGATAATTTGGGGTATATCTTTAGCAATAAGGATATATAATAGCATGTGCCAACAAGCATAAATCTTACAAATGTAATGATGAGGAAAAGAAATCAAACATACAACATAAATACTGTCTGATTTTAATCATATATTTCATAATCATAATTTTTCAAAATCAGGAAATCTAATCTAAAGGTAAGAAGGTAGAGGGAAGGACTGGAGAAGGAACAGCCTCCTGAAAACTGGGTGCTGGTGACCCTGGTATGCTTGTTTGGTAGAACTGCACAGCGTCATGCACTTAAGATTTGTATACTTCACTCTTAAAAACAAAAGTTTTTTTTTCTTAAAGTTGCTCCACTTTCTCTATCCTTATTTCATTTCTATATTTCTCTTCATGCCCTAAAAATGTGGCTACATGTGCCTCTCACCCATCTTAGTGTTCAGTCACAGCAGGTAAGCACCTCTGCACAGTTCTCTTTGTATTTTTCAGGCCAGAGGACATTGTGCTCTCAGGATCCTCATAGAGATCTTTTGATATGATAAAAGCAATGATGGTGATGGTGATGATGGTGATGATGATGGTGATGATGATGATGGTGATGATGGTGATGGTGATGATGATGGTGATAATGATGGTGATGATAATGGTGATGATAATGGTGATGATGATGATAACGGTGATGATGGTGATGATGATGGTAATGATGGTGACAATCATGACGGTGATGATGATGGTGACGATGATGTTGGTGATGGAGGTGATGATGGTGATGATGGTGGTGGTGATGGTGATGGAGGTGATGATGGTGATGATAGTGATGATGATGGTGGTGATGATGATGGTGGCGGAGGTGATGATGATGATGGAGGTGATGATGGTGATGATGATGGGGATGATGATGGTGATGATGGTGGTGATGGTGATGATGATGATGGTGGTGATGGTGATGATGATGGTGGTGATGACATTTATCTCAGAGCATGTAACAAAAAAAAATGAATGATATTAATGTTTCAATTATTAGATGAAAGATATAATTAAAATCCAAAATATTGGCATTTTATGTCATGTTCCCGGTCCCAGCTAGATTTCTGAATTATAATTCATATAAGTGATGCACAATAAACTATGGCACCCTTTTGGAAACCACAGCACACTCTTCCTACCACCAACTACTTCCGTTCATAGCAGCTACCAAAGATTGGAAAGGATTTTAGATGGTGGAACACCTCCTATTGCCTTCTTTTTATAAATACACGAGAACCTTTCCCTGGGGATGTCTCTGTCCAACACAGACAAACATACACCCACTTCAACAGCCGAGGAACGCCACCCTCATTTCCATTTCCCATTTGGTTTCCAGAGGACGGGGAAAGAAAGGAGAGGACAAGACCAGAGTGACAGCCCCAAAGGCCACACTCCTGCCAGCACTTCCTGAGCCAGAGCAACAGGCTGCCTTGTGCGACTGGGCTCATTTACATGGGGAAGTGAGGCAGGTTTTGTCTGCAGTAAACACAGAGGAGAAAAACCAGAGCCAGACAGCAATGCCACGGCTACAGGGACCCCCTGCTGGAGCCCCGTGAAGGGTCGCGGATTCCAGGACGAGGGACAGGATCTGCCTCCCCCTCCCTGAGAGACTGGGGGTTTTCATGACTCTGGGTGAACTTTCGCATTTAGTGTTTTTTTGTCTTCGTCTGTGGCAGAGGTGTAACCAAAAGCTCGAGCATGTGGCAAACAGGAAGAGACTTATTCTCATTTCCAGAACTTATTGCAGCTGGGACAATGGGCAAGTTACTCGCCTTTTTTAGGTCTTTGTCTTCACATATTAATCAATAAAAGTTAGATAATTAACTTTTTTTTCAATACTCATGAAGTAACTAAGGGATGTTTATGATGTATCTGTGAATTTTCGGAAGTTTAGGAAATATAATTATTATTACTCAGGAGAATACATGTATCACACTTTTAAAAGAGACATCAGGTGGTATCTCAGTGTGGTTTTGATTTGGATTTCCCTGATGGCTAATGATGATGAACATTTTTTCATGTGTCTGTTAGCCATTTGTATGTCTTCTTCAGAGAAGTGTCTGTTCATCTCTTCTGCCCACTTTTTGACTTGATTATTTGTTTTTTGGGTGTTGAGTTTGAGAAGTTCTTTATAGATCTTGGATACCAGTCCTTTATCTGTAGTGTCCTTTGCAAATATCTTCTCCCATTCTGTGGGTTGCCTCTTTGTTTTGTTGACTGTTTCCTTTGCTGTGCAGAAGCTTTTTATCTTGATGAAGTCCCAAAAGTTCATTTTTGCTTTTGTTTCACTAGCTTTTGGAGATGTATCTTGAAAGAAGTTGCTGTGGCCGATGTCAAAGAGGTTACTGCCTATGTTCTCTAGGATTTTGATGGATTCCTGTCTCACATTGAGGTCTTTCATCCACTTGGAGTTTATCTTTGTGAATGGTGTTAGAGAATGGTTGAGTTTCATTCTTCTGCATGTGGCTGTCCAATTTTCCCAGCACCATTTATTGAAGAGACTGTCTTTTTTCCATTGCATGTTTTTTCCTGCTTTGTCAAAGATTATTTGACCATAGAGTTGAAGGTCCATATCTGGGTTCTCTATTCTGTTCCATTGGTCTGTATGTCTGTTTTTGTGCCAGTACCATGCTGTCTTGGCGATCACTGCTTTGTAATATAGCTTGAAATCGGGCAACGTGATGCCCCCAGCTTTGTTTTACTTTTTCAACATCTCCTTGGCGATTCGGGGAAACCACACTGAGATACCACCTTACACCAGTTAGAATGGCAAAAATGGACAGGGAAAGAAACAACAAATGTTGGAGAGGTTGTGGAGAAAGGGGAACCCTCTTACACTATTGGTGGGAATGCAAGTTGGTACAGCCACTTTGGAAAACAGTGTGGAGGTGCCTCAAAAATTTAAAAATAGAGCTACCCTATGACCCAGCAATTGCACTGCTGGGTATTTACCCCAAAGACACAGATGTAGTGAAAAGAAGGGCCATATGCTCCCCAATGTTCATAGCAGCAATGTCCGCAATAGCCAAACTGTGGAAAGAGCCGAGATGCCCTTCAACAGATGAATGGATAAAGAAGATGTGGTCCATATATACAATGGAATATTACTCAGCCATCAGAAAAGATGAATACCCAACTTTTACATCAACATGGATGGGACTGGAGGAGATTATGCTAAGTGAAATAAGTCAAGCAGAGAAAGTTAATTATCATATGGTTTCACTTATTTGTGGAACATAAGGAATAACATGGAGGACATTAGGAGAAGGAAAAATGGGCGGGGGGAATTGGAAGGAGAGATGAACCATGAGAGACTATGGACCTGAGAAACAAACAGGGTTTTGGGGGGGGGGGGAAGGGGGATTGGTTAGCCCGGTGATGGGTATTAAGGAGGGCATGTACTGCATGGAGCACTGGGTGTTATATGAAAACAATAGATCGTGGATCACTACATCAAAAACTAATGATGTATTGTATGGTGACTAACATAACATAATAAAATTAAAAACTACCAAAAAATAAAAAATAAAAAAAAATAAAAGAGACATCAGTCAGTCATCTGAACACTTCCTCTAGGAAGCCTTTGCTGATTTGCACTCCTCCCTCCCTGCAGGCTGAGTTCACACCTCCTCCCCATCCTCGGTGGGACACCATGCTGAAATGGCACTTAATCACACATGCTTCTGTCCATGTAGTCACCATCCAAGCGTGCCCAGCTCAGTATCTCCAGCATTTCACATTGCGCTACAACACAACAGGTGCTTAGTAAATGTTGGCAGAATTGAGGATTTTCTAGAAAATGTTGCATTTCTAACAGCCCTCTCTGAGCTCTCTTTTGCATAAAACAAATTACACCGTAATTTTGTGCCCCCAGAAATACCAATCCACCTGTGTAGAATTCAGATCAGATGATGTCTCAATAAAGTCTAAAGAATCTTGTTAAACATCTCCTTAGTCACCAGCAGGCAGGACTTAGCCACTAAGATCAGTGGGACCTATTGTTCTTCTCCCAGGCTGGATGACTTCACTTGCCATGTAGGCACTTCTCCTGTTTTGTTCCTCTTACTATCACACTAATGCACTGATTCCAAGAAGCTTGGGACCACTGACTAACCCTCATCCACCCAGACCTCTATGTGCCATTACCCTTTCCTCGGGAAAATGGCAGCAACAAACCAAAGCTTCTGGAGAGACAAGAAGAACTTGGGGAAGCACTGAACCAGGAGTCCAAGATCTGACTGCCATCACTCACATTGGTGTCAGACCACACGTGTGGTCTTCTGAGCAGAGTGGCTTCTCCAGGACTCAGTGAGGAGTATGAGGAGTAGCACTTGCCATGGAGATGGGCCACACCATGCACTAAAGACACTTTCAAGGTTGCATTTACTCTTCACAAGGACAACAGCATGCCATGACACATCTGGACCATTGGAGTGGACTTTCCAATGCATTTGGAACATAAACTGACCTGCTCAGAACTCCAAGGCCAGGAGACCAAACTAACCCTACTCAGTTTGGGGAGTAGGGACGAGGTGATACATGTGAAGGGGTAGAACATCATTCTGAGTTTCCACACTGAAAGGGTTTGCCACTTGCCCTTTATAACAAATCATGGCAATGGGGTTATGTTGCTCCAAAATATCTAACAGAAGATAGTCAACCAGTGTCACCTCTCTCCTATGGGATGTGGTGGATACAGGTTTCGTCATGGGAACAAGAGGAGGGTAAGAGGGTGGGGGCTTTACTTGACTCCTCCCTTCCTAGTGGAATATTTGAAGACAGCTCCTTGGCATCTGCCTCTAGTATCTGGGTCTCTAATATGACCCCCACAAAGAAGGGCCTCCCCCTGACAATCATGTTCCCAGGAGGGCAAATGTCCACTTCATCTACGAGCCTCCCCTGATCTTGATAGTAAGGAAACACGCATCCCCCAAATCTCATCCTGTTCTCTGGACCCTTCTCCCCACACTCTTTGTTGTTCTGTGTCTTATCTCCTCGGCTGTGAGCAACCTGAGCTCAAGGATTGGATATGATTTATCTTTACATTCCCTCCACTCAGCCCTTGCACACAGTAGGTGTTTAATGAGTAAGTACAGAGTAGAGTGGATGGATAGAGACCCCATATGTGACTTTTATATTAGGACCAACACCTAATGACCCTAATTTAGAATCCCTTCATGGTGAAGGTCCTCATGTGGGCATGGCCCACCAGGATCCCTGACAGCATTTCACACCCCCACACAGTAAATGGCACACCATCTTGGTTCACATGGATGGTATTGTCTCTGGCCCGTGCAGCAAGTACAGATTGGTTGGTCTTCCTGGGAGATGTGCTGAACAGGCGATACCCATTCTCTGGGTATCAGTAGTGAAACCCAGCTTTAAGGTGACAGGTGGAGATTAGGGGAACACAGGCAGCAGCCATGCAGCCTTGCAACCCCAGCCCTGTAGCCCCAGTGATGCACTGACCAGCTGCACCCACCCCATGATTGTACCTTACTGCTCCCTACACAGGTTCTCACCGACCTCAATCCTCTATGTCTCCATGGCCGTCCCACAGGATTGGGTTCTGCCACATTTCCCTTGCCCACCATGCGTTCCACCCACCTCTGCCCCCTTTTCATAGATACCCATCCTCTCTCCCTGTTTTCCCTGTCCCACATTCATAAGAGCCCCTCCCTGCTATCCTAAATACGTCCTTCTTTCAAAGCCCAAAACAGCTGGGTTTGGCTCTGAACGTGGTATCAAGTGGAGACATTTGGGGTCTGGTGATGAGGCCTTGTGCTGGCCCTGGCCATAGTCACAGGGCTGTGGGAGGCCCCTGCAACCAGCAGTTGCCTTCCATGGCATCAGGAGCCTGCATCACCCCAGAGGAGCTTGGGGCATAGTCCCTGCTAACCCATCACCCCAGAGGAGCTTGGGGCATAGTCCCTGCTAACCCTCCTCCCCTACCGTGCAGTGATGCAGGGGATGGCTCCCCTTGCAGAAATCCTCACCAGTAGCTTGGCTGTGGCTGATCAGACGTGCAGACCCAGCTCCCATTAGGAGAGGCCACTGCCACTGCAGCTGGGGACAGTGGGGCCCTGTGCATGGCAGAAACCCCACAGCAGTCTGGCTCCTGCCCTGTCAGCCTCTGCCCAGTCACACCCCTGGGGCAGGTTGTTTTTGAGCTACACCTGGAGCCCCAGGCAGTCAGGCATGGTGTCTGGGCAGAGACCTCACCACTCCTACCCTCCCCCACGCAAACACGCGTGTGTCTACATGAACCACTCCGCCCTGCACAGCCAGGAGCGGGGGATATCCTGAGTCCTAGCCAGCTCAGGACACCCTCCTACACCATGGGCCGGGAGCCCTGGTTATGGACTCCTCGGCTGCGGCCCCCAGCCAGTGGAGAGGGGAGCCGAGCTCACATACCGCAAAGCTGCAGGGCAGCCAGCGCAGGGCAAGGATTTCCTGGGGAGGAGGACTTTCCAGATTGAGGATGAGCCACAAAAGGCTGGGCCTGCCAGGACTACAGCCTGCAATGCAATTCCCTCGGGACCTCGAGCTGAACCCCAACCACATGCCCAAATATGAAAGGCCAGGCATTATCCGTTAAGCTGCCCGGCCTACTGGAAAATCTCTCCTGCGTTAATGCTGAGGAAAAACAAACCCAGCTTGCTCTGGGAGCCCGGCCAGCCCTGCACATACCGCGTGCTCCGTAGCGGGCAGGGCGGCAGCCACCCCGGCAGGCAATTTCAGGCTGGCAGCTGCCTTTACAAAGGATGCTGGGGGTGTGGGCTGCAGGTGATCTGAGCTCCTCCCAACCTGCAAAGACCCATGTACATACCCACACAGGTGACAGTGAGACCCGCGCCCTAGAGAAATGCCCTGACTCCTCCCCAGCCTGGCTGCCTCACACACAGCCCAGCCCTGAGACCAAAAGCCAGGAACCCTGGCTGCATCCCCGGCCTCTGTGAGCAAAAGCTCACGTCCATTTTCCACTCAATTCTGGCATGTTTGCGTGTACGCCATGTCCCAGCAGGTACCAGGTGCTGACTGTGATAGGAGTAGGTGTGGCCTTCGGGACTCTGGTTTGGAGGCAAAGAGCACGCAGGTAAGCAGGAAGCACTCTGGGGACCCAGAAGCAGGAGCAGGCTCCCTGCTGGGGAGGAGATGCATCCCTCTCTGCATGCCCCAGCGGAGGGGCAGCAGAAAATAGGGCAATAGTCACCTTTTTGGCCACCTTCAAGGTATGACTCTGACCTGCTCCTAGAGCTCACTCAAATGACCAGTCCTGGAACAAGGCAGGCTCATCCGATGCCTCGGTGAAAGTTTGCATCCAGAGTTCCCCAAGTTCATGATGGTTTATTTTAGATGAATTGGCAGGTGCTAGCCTGGAAGACAACAGGGAAACATAGCTCCATCGTTTCTGCTTAAGAAAAAATCCGGTGCACGCCAGATTCCCACACAAACTTCGGCCCAGGCCACTTGGGCCCCTCCCCATGCCCCAGTGGGGTGCAGGCTTTCCCCGTCCCTCCCCAGGGCTGTGTCCTAGTGTCTCAGAGGGTCCCCAGGCCTTGCTTTCTACCTGCTTGTCCACAGCCATCTTGGCCTCCGTAGCATGCTGCCCAGCGGCACCTCTCCCTGCCCCTTTATATGGGCATGCTGCTCACCTGCCTTTGCGGTCTGCCAAGTCCCTGCACACGGACTTTGGAGACTGGGGGCTCCACCTCAGACATGGTCCTCCCACAGTTGCACCAGGCCCCAGTTCTGCACGGCGTGGGGGTTGAAATGCTTTAGCCTTCGCCATGGTTTGCTGAGTTCCTAATAGATGCCAGACAAATGTATCACCTCTTTAATACAGATGTTACTGACGGCCTATTTTATCAACAAAGAATCTGAGACTTGAAGAGATTAGGTTACTTGTCCAGGGTTCCATGGCCGGAAAATGGTGGGGGATGAGCTTTTACCCAGGATGGTCTGAAAGCCAGGTGCCTACAATGAACCTCACCTCTAAGCAATGGTCCTGAAGAGACATGGGCCAGAGGCACCAACCTCAGTGCTGTGCTGGCCCCGGGGACGTTGGTCCTCTGTGTGCGCAGTGAGAATAAATCAGCTCATTCTCCAGAGTCAAGCAAGGATATATCAATTATTCTTTGGCCTTGGTCTGCAGCTGCAAATAAGAACGCCACAGAACTGCTCAAATCCCATGCCAGTGGGTCAGTGACAACTTCCCCTCAGAGGCTGCACTTCTGAAAGTCTGCCCATCTCCTCCACCCCCGCCCCCAGCCCAGGGCCCAGGTCCTGCTGACCCTTGACCCCAGGCTTCCTGGCACTCTGGGTCAGATCACACATTTGCTCTGCTCAGAGACCATGCTCCCCTTAGCTGCTCAAGGAATCGATTCAGCCTTGTTTCAGATGATGGTTGGTTTCCCTCTTGAGTAGTGGCAGGGGTGACACAGGTCCAGGCTCGGATGGGCCAACCACTATCTCTGGGGGGCCAGACCCAGCTAACAGGCTAAGGCAGTGCCGTCCCCCAGACCGCTGTGTCCAGGCAGAGCAGGACCCTGGCCGTGCTTGGGAGACGGGGATGTGTTTGAACCCCAGGGAGCAGGGCGGACCACACAAGGGGCTTCTCTGCCAGCAGGATTTCCACTCTGGTGGGGACCCTGAGGACGAAGCAGACCCAAGGCCAAGGCCAACCTGCAGGTACAGTGGAGTGCCCCAGCTGCCGTGGAATGGCTCACTGGGCTCAGGCTAGAGGAAGAGCTTCCACTGCTGCCTGTCTTGGGAGCGGAGCCCAGCACACCTCGAAGGCACCAGGAGGCCACATGGAAAGGCTAGTCTGCCCGAGCCTGCACCCGGCGGGCTGGTAGTTCCTTTATACCAACACTCACCCGATGCCACAGGACCCAGCTGATGATACCAAGCAGGTCAGCACAGATTGTTATGCCAGGTTTTAAAAAAAGTGTTTTGGAATTAGTTGTAATGGAACCCTCCCATGGACAAAGAAAACCTCCAGGTAAAGTGCCAGATAATTACAATTTTTGGAGAGGATCTCAACCATACTGAGTGAGAACAGCACCGTGCTGGACACCACGGTGCGGAACTGATGTTCAGTGAAAGCTCAGGGATCATCGATGCCATGTCAGACATCTGCCACCCGCGTGGAATCCATCCCCACTGTGCACAGTCCTGTGGCCGCATTCCTACTACACATGGGCCTCAGCCCCGGGTCTTCCTTCAACTCAGCCCCTGTTCGCTTGGAAGCCGACCCCAAGTGTCTGCATGGGTCTTCCTCCAGCCCCACAGCCCTGCCCACATTTCCACCCTAGGAGTCTAGCACCTTAGGCAACTTGGGGTGCAAAGGTGTGCATGGCTTTCTCTCTTTTCTGCCCAGGTCTCGGCCTCTACTTAGTGCCGGTCCAAGGGAGCAGGGACACTGCTGAGAGAGAAGACAGACCACAGAGAGTGTGTGTCCTGAAGGCGAACCATCGAAGTCAACTCGGAGTTGAGAATAAAGATTATGGGAAGCATAACTGGAACCTGCTAAGATGTAAAAAGATTCATTTTACTCCATTCTTTCCCATTTTAACTTGAAAATTACAGATGCAGTTCTGCAGAATTCAGTCCTCACTTGGACTCAGAGTCAAGGCTGAGTCCTCTTCTGTGCAGGGCACCCACGGCCTGGGTGTGTCCTGTGTCTTCACAAACGGACTGCATCTCCTGGAGGCAGACGCAATCATACAGACCCTCCAGCACACAGCTTTCCTGAGCACACCGTTAACACAGATCAGCTGTTTGTTGCTTTTCATTTTTAAAGAGAGAGAAAAATATAAAATCAACCAACAAGAATGTTTCACAAACCCTATGAGATTTCAATGAAATATCATGCAAAATGCTCCAATCGGGGGCCTTTTGCTAAATGCTACTTAGCAAGAAGGAAAATCATTTGTCATTTGTTCATTCTCAATCATTTCACATTCTATTTATTCCTACTCTTCCTCCTCATCCCCTACCCCAAACATTGCAAACCTATCTTTTTATTGTAGGCAAAGAGAAAAAAAAAAATACTACTTCATGACTTTTTTAAAAGTCCTTCTTGCATGGAAAACATCTTCTCAACCATGTTGCAAGCCTACGTGAAGTCATCCTGCTTATGCAGATCAACCTCCCCGTGCCTCACTGTGTCCCCACCCGAGACAGCCAGCTTCCCCAGTGATGTCCCCACTTGTTCCAAACACACGAGCCCATGACTCAAAAAGGGGCCTGTAGGGAGCACCCAAGGGCATGGATTAATTAAAGAGCAAGCCCCTGTGTGGTTTAACCCTAGGGGCACAGGGGAGGGTACCCACCAAACTATAAGAGTATGAATAAAGGTGGAGCCTTTCCAATGACACCAACTTCAGACATTTTCTAATCAAAAACCCCAGAAGCTGTTTCTGAGCAGCTGTACACTAGTGGGCACATGGCAGATTTGTGGGTCAGAGTGTGGAGCAGAGCAGCTGAGCTGTAGAACCAGGGTTCCAGGGGAGTGTGTGCCTTCATTTGGACTCAGCAATTATGGACACTGCAGTCTCCAGGATGTTAATATCAGTTTTGATGTAAGTGGCCATTAGGGACTGTGAACAGGTATATGGGGAAGAGCATCACCATCACAGAGCCCAGTGACCCGGGCGAGTCCAGGCCAGACATTTGCCCTGGACACTGAGGCCCTGGTGAGATGGGGTTGGGGTTAACACAGAGCCATACATGGAATCTGTTCCTTACATGCATTTGATGTATATGTACCTATGCTTAAGTTACTGAATGACCTATACATGACTTATCAATAGAATGATTTAGTCGTGGGGTGCTGGGGTGGCTCAATCAGTTAAGTGTCCAACTCTTGGTGTCAGCTCAGGTCTTGATCTCAGGGTCATGAGTTCAAGCCCTGCATTGGGCTTGAAAAAAAATGATTTAGTCATTTAGTCATATCAAAAATGATATTTGTCATTGTAGTCACAGAAGCTCTTCAAATGAAAATACTCCAAGTACCTCTGTTAGAGGCTTGGACCCATTCCAGTCTGGTATTGTGACTTACAGAAGGCAGTAGTCAGGTCTGAGCACATCCTCACAGAAAGACACTTTGGTAAGAATGCAGGGCATTCTCTGCTGTCTCATGCCTCTCAGAGAGAACAAATCATGAATGAAGAGGGAATGTCCTGACAGTCTAGAATCCTGGAAAAAGAGGAGAAAGAGGATGGAGAGGAAAAAGAGCTCAAAAAATAATAGTTGAAAACTTCTCAAATTTGGCAAGAGACATAAACCTATAGATTCTGAAGCTGAGCAAACTCAAGCAGGATAAATCCAAAGATCCTAAATCAAGGCAGACCATAACTAAAATTCTGAAAACTAAAGACAGAGAATAAAATCCTAAAAACAGCCAGAGAAAAAATGACATTCTGCCTTTAAGGGAAAAACAATACATGGAATAATGATGTAAAAATACATGGAATAACCATGTATTTCTCATCTGAAATCATGAAGGCCAGAAGAAAGTGACATGATATTTTACAAATGCTGAAATAACTGTCAGTTCAGAATCTTATATCCAGTGAAAATGCCCTTTAAGAATGAAGAAGAAATCAAGACATTCTCAGACAAAGGAAAACTGAGAGAATTCAGTAGACCTATCATAAAATAATGGCCGATGGATGTTCCCTAAACAGAATGGAAATAATAAAAGAAGGAATTTTTTAAGTAAAAATATAGCAAAGTTAATACAATAGACCTTTCATCTATTCTTTAGTTTTCTAAATTGTGTTTAACAGTTGAAGCAAAAATTATACCACTCTTTGATGTTGTTCTAAATGTAAATAAAGAAAATATTTTAAAATATTATATTTAAAAATAAATAAAATATTATAAACAAGGAAGAGTAAAAGGATATAAAATGGGAAAGATTTCTATACTTCACTTGCACTGGTAAGATGACAACACCAGTAGACTGTGATAAGTTACATGTATATAATGTAATACCAAAAGCAACCACTTAAAAAGTTATACAAAGAGATGCACTAATGAACACTAAACAGAATTCAAAACGGAATTTTAAAAATGTCCAAGTTAACCAAAGGAAGATCAAAAAATAGACAAATGAAAAGCAAAGAGAATAAAGAAGCAAAAAATAAGATTACAGACTTCAGCCCTAACATGTCAATAATTACATTAAACGTAAATGATCTAAATACACCAATTAAAAGACAGAGGTAGGCAGAGTGAATTAAAAACCATGACCCAAATATTTGCTGTCTACAAGAATCACTCATCAAATATAACATAAAAAGGTTGAAAACAAAAGGATGGAAAAATATATATCATACAAACATCAATCAAAGGAAAGCAGGAGTGGTTACATTAATATAAAGCAGATTTCAGAGCAAAGAAAATTACCAGACACAGAGAAAGACATAATATAATGATAAAAGTTCAATCTACCAAAAAGTTATAGCAATCCTAAATAGGTATGGACCAAATTATAAAACTGTAAAATATGTGAAGCAAAAACTGATACCCAGAAGAAGAATAGACAAATCTATAATTATACTTGGAGACTTTAACATCCCATTATCAACAATAGATAGAACAACCAAGCATAAAATTATCAAAAATAGAGAATAACTTAACAATACAATCAACCAACAGAATCTAACAGACATTTAGAGAGCACTCTACCCAACATTAACAGAATACACATTCTTTTCAAGTGCTTATGAATGTACACCAAGATTGACTACATCCTGAGCTATAAAACAAATTCAACAAAATAGAAATAAATGAAATTATTAAAAGGGTGTTTTCAACTACAATAGAATCAAACTAGAAATCAATAATAGAAAGATAATAATATTGCCAAACACTTGGAAACTAAACACTATACTTCTGGGTTTTTTGTTTTGTTTTGTTTTGTTTTGTTCTTTAGTCAAAGAGGAATTCTTGTAAAAATTTAAAAAATACATTGAACTGAAAGGAAAATACAGTATGTCAAATCTGTGGGGCACAGCTAAAGCAATGTTGAGAGGGAAATTTATAGCACAAAATGTATAGGTTAAAAAATAGAAAAGGTCACAAATAAATAATCTAAGCTCCCAGCTCAAGAAACTAGAAAAAGAAAACAAAATAAGCCCAAAGTAAGCTGAAAGAAGGAAATAAGCATAAGTCAATAAAATTGAAAACAAAAAATAAAGAAAAGAAATGAAAAACTGTTTTTTTGAAAAGGTCAATGAAATTGACAGACCTCTACCAAGATAGAAGACACAAATTGTCAATATCGTTAAAAAAACAGGGGATATCACTACAAACCCTGCAGACATCAAAAGGATAAGGAATACTATGAACAACTCTACACACATAAATTTGCCAACTTAGACAAAATGGACCAGTTCCTCCAAAAATGCAACCTACTACAATTTGCCCAATATAAAATAGATAATTTGAATAACACTTTAACTCTTAAGGATATTAAGTTTGTAATTTTAAAACTCCCCAAAGAAGAGTTTCCAGGCCAAATGGTTTCACTGAGGAATTCCACCAAATGTTTAAAGAAGAATTAACACCAATTCTACACAATCTCTTCTAGGAAATAGAAAAGAACACTTCCCAGTTGATTTAATGAAACCAGTGTTACCCTGATACCAAAACCAGTCAAAGAGAATATCAAAAAAGAAATGACAAACCAATATCATGATAATAAATGCAAAAATCCTTAACAAACATTAGCTTATAGATTTCCACAACATATAAAAAAAAAAGATAGCCAAGTGTGTTTTATTCACACCTGAATTGCAAAGCCAGTTCAATATTTAAAAATTAATCATGTAATCCACAACATGCGCAGACTAAACCCACATGACGATATAAGTTGATGCAGAAAATGCATTTGACAAAATTTAACACTCACTCATGATTTTTTTAATTTTATAAAAATAGGAGTAGAGTGGAATTTCCTGAACTAGATAAAGAATATTTATAAAATCCTACAGCTAACATCATGCTTAATATTAAAAACTGATGCTTTCCCCTAAGATTGGGAACAAGGCAAGAATGTCCGGTCTCACCACTCTTATTCAACATAGGGCTGGAAGTCTAACCAGTGCAATAAAGTAAGAAAAAGAAATAAAAGGCATACAGATATGAAAGGAAGAAATAAAATTGTTCCTATTTGCAGATGACATGATTGCCTATGCAGAAAATTCCAAGGAATCTACAAAAATAGACAAGCTTCTAGAATTATAAGTGAGTTCAACAAGGTTTAGGATACAAAATAAACATATCAAACTCAATCTTATTTCTTTTTTGATAGTAATGAACATATGGATACTAAATTTTAAACATAACATGTAAAATTGCTCAAAAACATGAAATTGGTATAAATCTAACAAAACACACATAGGATTTGTATGTGGAACTACAAAATACTGATGAAAGAAATCAGAGATGATCTAAAGAAATGGGGGGATACACTGTGTTCACAGTATAATTGTATTACTAATAATAAGATAATAAATGTAATAAAATAATAAAATAATAAAAATGTCAGTTCTTCCCAGATTGATAGTTTTAACACAATTCCTACCAAATCCTAAGACTTTTTAAATAAAGACAAGATTATTCAAAAACTTATAGAGAGACAAAGGAACTCACATAGCTAAAACAATTTTGAAAAAGAAGAAAATGAGAAGAATTCAGCTGCCTGATTCCAAAACTTACTATATCACTACAGTAATCAAGAATGTGTAATATTGGTACAGGGATAGACACATAGGTCAATGGAATAAAACAAACAAACAAACAAAAACATAAATAAACCCACATAAATATGTCCAACCAACTTTTGACAAAAGTGCAAAAACAATTCAATGCAGGAAAGATCACTCAACTAACGGTTCTAGAGAAATTGGATAGCCACAGGCAAAAACAAAAAACAAAAAACAAAAACCCTGACTTTAGTTTCACATCTCACACAAAATTTCATTCAAAATGGAGCACAGATTTAAATGTAAAACATAAAACTATAAAACTTAAAGAAAAAAATTGTAGAAAAAATCTCCAGATTCTAGACCAAAACTAAGAGTTCTTAGACTTGGCACCAAAAACATAATCCATAAAAGGAAAAATCAATATATTGGAATTCATTAAAATTAAACATTTTTTCTGTGAAAGACTTATTTAGAGGAAGAAAAGATAAGCCGCGAACTGAGAGAATATATTTATAAATTATATAGCCTACAAAGGACTAGTATCTAGAATATATAAAGAATTCTCAAACTCAACAGAAGAAAAATTAATGCAATTAGAAAATGGGCAAAGACATTAAGAGACATTTTACCAAAAAAACAAAAGAAAACAAACCATACAGATGGCAAAGGAATACATGAAAATATATTCAACATCACTAGCCACTAGGGAAATGCAAACTAAAACCACAATAAGATAACACTGCATATCTATCAGATGGCTAAAATAAAAAACTAGTGATAACACCAAATGCCAACAAGAATATGGAGAAACAAATGTAAAATGGTACAGTCACTCTGGAAAACAGTTCGGCAGATTCTTAAAAAGCAAAACATGCAGCTATCACACGACCCAGAAGTAATATTCTAGGGCACTTATCCCAGAGAAACGAAGACATATGCTCATGCAAAACTTGTACATGAATGTTTACAGCAGCTTTTTTCACACTAGCCCCAAACTGGAAACAAAGTAAATGTCCTTCAACTGGTGAAAGTTTCATCACACCGTAGCACATCTATACTGTGAAATATTCCTCAGATAGAAAAAGGAGCAAACTATAGATACAGGCAACAACTTGGACTAATCGCCAGAGAATTATGTTGACTGAAGAAATCCAGTCCCAAAAGGTTACATACTGCATCATTTCGTGTATATAACCCTCTTTAAATGACAACATTATGGAAATGGAGAACATATTAGTAGTTTCCAGGGGTTAAAGATGGAGTGGGAGCAGAAGGGAACAAGGCGAGGCTGTAAGGCTGCGTGAGGAACACTAATATGGGTGGAAATGCTCTGTATCTTGACTGCATCCAAGTAGAATCTTGGTTGTGTGACTGTTCTTCAAAATGTTACCATTGGGGAAAACTGGACAAAGGGCACACAGGTTTTCTCTCTGCATTAGTTCTTACAATTGCACTGTTGTCTCAATTACCTCCAAATTAAAAGTTTAATCTAAAAATAGTAATAACGCACAAATAAGAAAACTAACAAACATTTTAAAGGCCTTTGTAACTTAATTATCTAAGGGATTATCTAGGTTGGAAGTACTTCAAAAGATAAATGTCTCTCTCCATGCTCTCTCTTTATCACTTAAATAAGAAAGAAGTCCTGGTCAATAGAAGTGGTCAAGTGAAACTGAATCAAATTTTGAACAGCTACATGGAAAGGAAAAGAAGTCTCTGTCTGAATCCTCAATGCCACCCACATCCCACAGGTAGGAAGGGAAGATGATGAAAACATGAGTCAATAGTTAAGAATTCTCACCAGTCTGCACGTTCGAAGTGGACTGAGGAATAAAGTCAGCCCACAAAAAGGTCAAAGAAGTCTCTGAAAATAGAAGCTTTACCTATCCTTACAGCATCTGTGCAAGAGAACTCACCAGGGTGTGCCCCTCCCAGGGCCCACAGTGGATGGAGGGACCTCAGAGAGCCCAAGGCTTCCCCTGAGGCAATCAGATGTCAGGTAATGTGTAAAAGGTGCCGAGAAGAATCAGTGCACTTTCTGTCATACAGGCAGGATTTGTGTTAGCAAAGCCACTCTGGTTACCAGTAACAGAACCTTTACCCAGACTGTCCTTTGAAAACAAAGTAAATGGGTGGCTTTTGTGGCTAAAACTTCCAGGAAAGATACCGGGACAGAGCCTGCATAAATCCCTGAATCTAACAGGTAAAGAAAGGGACAGGTTCAGGCACATTGGTAGAAAAAACAAGCTGCTAACAAGGGGGAGATAGCAGCCTGGGTAAAGCACGTCAATTCCAGAGAAAAAGGGGCTGTAAGAACCATAAACTTCTGATGACAGGTGTGGCTCGAGACAAGTACGCCCAGCCACACTCTCCAGCGAGGCACGAGGCAGTGAAAACATTAAAGCAATATCACCCCCATTAGCCCTTCCAATAGGGATAAAAGGCACTAATAACAAAAAAATAACAAAACTCCAAAAAGGGAAAAAGGAAAAAACTGGGTCAGCTGTTTGAGTGTAGTGCCTGGAGTAAAGTCAAACTGGATCTAACCAAGGTTAGGTTACCAGTTGACTCTGACGGAGGAGAGGCAGGGGATCACAGGATGTGCGAGGAGCAATGGGTGTGCTGGGTGTGAATCCAGCTGAGGGCATAATGCATAGTGGGAAAGCATCTGAGCACAGGCCTCTGAGGCAGCCTGCCAAGGCTACTGCCCCAGGCACCGGGCGCTAAAAGATGGGAGGGAGATCAGAGAGGAGCTCTCTCTATAGAATGGGCCAGCAAAGATGGGCTGAGTAGGGACAGAAGGGCAGAGTCTGGGACAGAGGGAATGCAGTGGAAGGAAGCATGGGCACTTGGAAGAGTCAAACAAAGTTTGGTGTGACTAAAGTGCAGTGAATTTGGCTGTACTAATACTTTCAAGAACGAATAAAGAAAAAAAGGGGGCACACCGGAAAAATGGGTAAAAGTTATGAGTAAGATTTCACAGAAAAAGAAACACAGATGGCTAATAAACACATGAAGAATGTTTTAAACCTCATTAGTAACCAGGGAAATATAAATTAAAACACAATTATATATGAGTACACCCTAAATTGGCAAAAAAATAAATAAAAATCAGATAGAAACCAAGTCTTGTTGTGGATATGAATAGATGAGAACTCACACCCTGCTGGGAATTGAAAATTGATGCAAGAACGTTGGGAAACATTGATCATTCGTGGCGAAGCTGCAACATGCACAGCAATTTCACTTCTAGGTATAGAACTAAGGAATCTCTTTCTCTTAGCCTAGTCAAGCTGCTATGACAGAATCCATAGACTGGGGGCTTATAAACAGAAACTCATTCCTCCCAGCTCTGGACGCTGGAAGTCTAAGATGAAGGGGCCAGCAGATCCAGTGTCCTTACATAGTAGAGGGGCGAGAGAGCTCTCTGGAGTCCCAGTGTAAGGGCACTGATCCCATACATGGGGGTCCACCCTCATGACCTAATCACATCCCAAAGGCCCCTCCTCCTAATGCCCTTGCATTAGGGGTGAGTGGTTTGACGCATGAATTTGGAGGGACACAGACAGTCTATGGCACTCATGCCATGTGTACCAGAAGACCTGGGTGAAAATGTTCAGAGCAACATCGACGACATAGCAGAAGAACTGAAGTAGCCAATGTCTACCACCAGTGGGATGGGCACATGAGTTGTGGTATATTCGTGTCATCCATAGTCGTGCACCTCAGAAACTCCATGTCAGGTAAAAGAAACAAGTCACGAAAGAAACCACAGTGCAAGTCCACTTGTATGAAGCCCAAACACTTGCTGTAGGAAATATCATATTGTTCAGAGATGTAGAGCTACATACGTAGGTGGTAAAACTGTAAGAAAATCAAGGCAAACTTTATAACAATTCAGGGTAAGGATCACCTCCAGATGGAAGGGAGTGAAGTGTGTGTGGCCAGTTGGGAGCACATGGACATTTCAAACAGGTGAACAAGGTTCTTCTTCCAAAATTGAGTGGAGGGTACCTAGGTGTTCCTTTTATTAATGTTCTTTAAAATCTACTTCTATATTTCCTATACTTTTGTATATTTTTTTGTTTTTCTATCACTCTTGGAAGCATTTTTTACTCGTGTGACTTTACATAGTGTATCTCATGCAACACTCTATATCAAAAACAGCCTTTTCTTCACGATAGATGTTTTTGTGTGTGTGGTGAAGTACACATAACATTTACCATCTTAGCCATTTTTAAAAGTAGACTTTGGTTATATTACATACATTCTCATTGTCATGCAACCATGACCGTCATACATCCCCATTACTCTAAAAGAGTTTTACCTCTGAAAAAAGAATTTTTCATCTCGTAAAACTGGAAGTCTATACCCAGCCCCCAGAAACCACCAGTCTATTTTTTGTCTCTATGAATTTGATTACTCTGGGTGCTTCATATAAGCGCAATCATACAGTGCTTATCCTTTTGTGACTGGCTTATTTCATTTAGAATAATGACCTTAAAGCTCATCCATATTGTGGCATACTGCAGAATTTCCTTCCTTTTTAAGGCTAAGTAATATTTCATTGTATGTTTATACTATATTTTGCAATGCATTCATCCATCAACAGATAATTTGTTGCTTCCATGCTCTTGTGAATAATCCTGCTATGAACACAGGTGTACAAATATCTCTTTAAAATCCTTCTTTCAATTCTTTTGGGTAAATACCAAAAAGTGAAATTGCTGGATTGCATGGAAATTCTATTTTTAATTTTTTGAGGAACCTCCATACTGTTTTCCAGAGCAGCTGCACCATTTTACATCCCCACCAACAGTGCACAAGGGTTCCAATGTCTCCACATCCTCACCAACTCTTGCTATTTTCTGGTTTTTTATAATAGCCATTCTAAGGGATATGAGGTGGTATCTTGTGGTCTTGATTTGCATTTCCCTAATGATCAGCAATGTTGAGCATCTTTTCATGAGCTTGTTAGCCATCTGTGTGTCTTCTTTGGAGAAACATCTGTTCAGTCTTTTTTCCATTTTTGAATTGGTTTTGTTGTTGTTGAGTTGTAGGAATTCTTTCTCTATTCTGGTTATTAATCCCTAATCAGTTTTAGGACTTACAAATATTTTCTCCCATTTTATGAGTTACCTTTTTATATATAATTTGATAATGATGTATCTTGGTGGGTCTCTTTGAGTTCATCTTACTTAAACTTTGTTGAGCTTCTTAGATGTTTATATTCATGTATTCCATCAAATTTAGGAGGCTTTCATCCATTGTTTCTTCTAATATTTTCTCTGCCCCTTTCTCTTTTTTCTCCTTCTGGGACTCCCAGGTGCATATACTGGTCCACTTGATGATGCTCCACAGCTCCCTTAGAGCTGTTGGCTTTTCTTCAATCTTTTTTCTTTCTTCAGACTCCAGAATTTCCATTGTCTATCTTCAAGTGTGCTAATTCTTTCTTCTGCCTGCTCAAATCTGCCTTTGATCCCTTTAGTGAATTTTCCATTTCAGTTACTGTACTTTTTGGCTCCAGAATTTCTTTTTGGTTTCTTCTTAGGCATTCAACCCCTTTATTGACATTCCCATTTTATTCACACACCATTTTCTTGACTTTCTCCACATCTTCCTTTAGTTCTTTGACGATATTTAAAAGTTCTTTTAAAGTCTTTGTCTAAAACAAAAACTAAAAGTGTTCATAACCACTAAACCAGCCCTGTAAGAAATATTAAAGGGACCTCTTTGAGTGGAAAGGAGAGACCAAAAGTGACAGTGTGAAGGTAGGAAACACAAAAGCAGTAAAAATGAATATTTCTGTAAAAAATCAGTCAAGGAACTCACAAAATAAAAGGATGCAACATATACCTAAAATATGGAGAGGAGAGGAGTAAAGAATGGGTTCAAACTTAAACAGCCATCAACTTAATATAAACTGCTATTTACAGAAGAGGTTTGGTACAAACCTAATGGTAACCACAAATCAAAAACCACTAATAAATATGCAAATAATAAAGAGAAAGAAATCCAAATACATCACTAAAGAAAATCAGCAAACCATGAAAGAAAGACAAGAAAGAATCAGAGAAACCCTTTAGAAACAACCCCAACAAATAATAAAATGACAATAAATACATATATATCAATAATTACTTTGAATGTAAATGGACTAAAAGCTCCAGTCAAAAGATAGGGTGACAGAATGGATTTAAAAAACAAAACCCATCTATATGCTGCCTACAAGAGACTCATTTTAGACCTAAAATTGATTGAAAGTGAGGGGATGGAGAAACATCTGTCATGCAAATGGATGTCAAAAGAAATTTGGAGTAGGAATACTTATATCAGACAAAGTAGACTTCAAAACAAAGACTGGAACAAGGACAAAGAAGGACACTACATAATAACAAAGGGGACAATCAAACAAGAAGATATAACAATTGTAAATATTTATGCACCCAACATGGAAGAACCCAAATACATAAAACAATTAACAACAAACATACAGGAAATTAATTGATATGTTACAATCATAGTAGGGGACTTTAACACCCTCACTTACATCAATGGACAAATCATCTAAACAGAAAATCAACAAGGAAACAATGGCTTTGAATGACACATTGGACCAGATGGATTTAACTGATATATTCAGAGCATTCCATTCTAAAGCAGCAGAATGCACATTCTTTTTAAGTGCACAGGGAACATTCTCCAGAATAGACCACATATTAGGCCATAAAACAGGCCTCAACAAATTCAAGAAGACCAAAGTCATACCATGCACATTTTCTGACCACAACCCTATGAAACTTGAAGTCAACCACAAGAAAAAATCTGAAAAGACCGCAAATACATGGAGTTTAAATAACATGCTACTAAATAATGAATGGGCCAACCAGGAGATCAAAGAAGAAATTTAAAAAGCACATGGAAACAAGTGAAAATGAAAGCACAATGGTCCAAAATCTTTGAGATGCAACAAACGCAGTTCTAAGAAGGAAGTTTCTAGCAATTCAGGCCTACCTCAAGAGGCAAGAAAAGTCTCAAATAAACAACCTGACCTTGCACCTAAAGAATCTATAAAAAGAACAAGAAAGAAAACCTAAAACCATCAAAAAGAAGAAAATAATAAAGATTAGAGCAGAAATAAAAGATATAGAAACTAAAAAACAAAAAACAAGGGGTGCCTGGGTGGCTCAGTTGGTTAAGCATCTGCCTATGGCTCAGGTCATGATCCCAGGGCCCTGGGATCGTGCCCCACGTCAGGCTCCCTTCTCAGCCAGGGATCTGCTTCTCCCTCTCCCTCTGCGCCTCCCCCTGCTCCTGTTCACGCTCCCTCTCTCTCCTTCTCCTCTCTCTCTCTCAAATAAATAAGTAAATAAATAACAAAACAAACAAACCAAAAAGGAATAGAACAGATTAATGAAATCAGGAGCTGGTTCTTTGAAAAAAATCAGTAAAATTGACAAACCTTTAACCAGACTTATCAAGAAAAAAAGAGAAAGGACTAAAATAAATAAAATCACAAATGAGAGAGGAGAAAGAACAACCAACACCACAGAAATACAAACAATTATAAGAGAATATTATAAAAACTACATGCCAACAAATTGGACAACATAGAAGAAATGGATAAATTCCTAGAAACATATAAATTGAAAGAAGAGAAAATAGAAAATTTGAACAGACCGATAACTAGCAAAGAAATTGAATCAATAATCAAAAAACACCCAACAAACAAAAGTCCAGGACCAGACGGCTTCATAGATGAATTCTACCAAACATTTAAAGAAGAGTAAATACCCATTCTTCTCAAACTATTCCAAAAAATAGAAAAGGAAGGAAAACTTCCAAATTCATTCTATGAGGCCAGCAGTACCCTGATACAAAAGGCAGATGAAGACCCCACTAAAAAAGAGTTAGAGGCCAATATCCCTGATGAACATGGATTCAAAAATCCTTAACAAAATACTAGCAAACTAAATCGAATCCAATACATTAAAAAAATCATTCACCATGTTCAAGTGGGATTTATTCCTGGGTTGCAATGGTGGTTCAATATTCACAAACAAACCAATGTGATACATCAATCAATAAGACAAAGGATAAGAACCATATGATCATTTCAATAGGTACAGAAAAAGCATTTGACAAAGTACAATATCCATTTGTGATAAAAACTCTCAACAAAGTAGGTTTAGAGGGAACATACCTCAACATAATAAAGGCCATCTATGAAAAACCCACCACTAACATTATCCTTAATTGGGAAAAACTGAAAGCTTTTTCTCTAAAGTCAGGAACAAGACAAGGATGTCCACTCTCACCACTTATTCAACATAGTACTGGAAGTCCTACCCATAGCAATCAGACAACAAAAAGAAATAAAAGGCATCCAAACTGATAATGAAGAAGTAAAACTTTCACTACTTGCAGTTGACATGATTATATAGAAAAGCTGAAAGA
This sequence comes from Halichoerus grypus, assembly GCF_964656455.1. Lineage (NCBI taxonomy): Eukaryota > Metazoa > Chordata > Mammalia > Carnivora > Phocidae > Halichoerus > Halichoerus grypus. The sequence goes on along the minus strand of NC_135720.1, from coordinate 375,894 downwards.
TTCTACCAAAATACTCCTAGAACTGATAAACAAATTCAGTAAAGTCTCAGGATACAAAGCCAATGTACAGAAATCCGTTACATTTTTATACACTAATAATGAAGCAGCAGAAAGAGAAGTTAAGAAGACAATCCCATTTACAATTGCACCAAAAACAATAACATACCTAGGAATAAACCTAACCAAAGGGGTGAAAACTGTGAAAAACTGTACTCTGAAAACTATAAAACACTGATGAAAGAAAGTGAAGAAGATACAAAGAAATGGAAAGACATTCCATGTTCACGGATTGGAAGAACAAAGATTGTTAAAATGTCTATACTATGCAGAGCAATCTACACATTAAATGCAATCACTATCAAAATACCACCAGCATTTTCACAGAATTAGAACAAATAATCCTAAATTTGTATGGAAACACAAAAGACCCCAAATAGTCAAAGCTATCTTGAAGAAGAAAAGCAAAGCTGGAGGCATCACAATTTCAGATTTCAAGCTGTATTACAAAGCTGTAGTAGTCGGAACAGTATGGTACTGGCACAAAAATAGACACATAGATCAATGGAACTGAATAGAAAACCCAGAAATAAACCTACAACCATAAACCTACAACTCATCTTCGACAAAGCAGGAAAGAATACCCAATGGGAAAAAGACTGCCTCTTTAACAAATGGTGTTGGGAAAAGTGGACAGTCACATGTAAAAGAAAGAAACTGGACTATTTTCTTTCACCATGCACAAGAATAAATTAAAAATGGGTTAAATGGGTGATGGCTAGAAGGGCACTTGCAATGAGCACTGGGTGGTCTATGCAAGTGATGAATCACTAAATTCTACTCCTGAAACTAACATTACACTCTATATTAACTAACTGGAATTTAAATAAAAACTTGGGAAAAATTAATTAATTTTAAAAATAAAAAATAATAATAAATTCAAAAAGGATTAACGACCCAAATGTGAGACCTGAAATCATACAAATCCTTGGAGAGAACACAGGCAGTAACCTCTCTGACATCAACCGTAGCAACTTCTTCCTAGAAACGTCTCCTGAGGTGAGGGAGACAGAGAGCAAAAATAAACTACTGGGACTTCATCAGAATAAAAAGCCTTTGCACAATGAAGGAAACAATCAACAAAACTAAAAGGCAACCTACAGAATGGGAGAAGGTGTTTGCAACAAAGGGTTAGTACCCAAAATATATAAAGAACCTATACAACTTCACACCCAAAAACCAAAAAAAATCTAGTTAAAATATGATAGAAGACATGAACAGACATTTCTCTAAAGAAGACATATGGATGGCCAACAGACACATGAAAAGATGCTCATCATTACTCATTATCAGGGGAATGCAAATCAAAACTACAAGGAGATAATGGCTTCACACCTGTTAGAATGGCTAAAATCAACAACACAAGAAACAAGAGGTATTGGTGAGCATGCAGAGAAAGGGGAACCCTCGTGCACTGTTGGTGGGAATGCAAACTGGGGCAGCCACTCTGGAAAACAGTATGGACATCCCTCAAAAAGTTAAATATAGAACTGCCCTATGATCCAGCAATTGCACTACTAGGTATTTATCCAAAGAATACAAAAACACTAATTCAAAGGTATACATGCACCTGAATATTTATAGCAGCAGTATCTACAATAGCCAAAATATGGAAACAGCCCAAGTGTGCCCATTTACTGATGAATGGATAAAGAGGAGACGGTAATGGAATATTACTCAGCCATAAAAAAGAATGAAATCTTGTCATTTGCAACAACATGGACGGAGCTAAAGACTATGATGCTAATTGAAATAAGTCAGTCAGAGAAAGACAAATACCATATGACTTCACTCATATGTGGAATTTAAGAAACAAAGTAAATGATCATAGGCGAAAAAAGAGAGAGAGAGGCAAACCAAGAAAGAGACTCTCAGCTATAGAGAACACACTGATGGTCACCAGAGGGGTGGTGGGCAGGGGCTGGGGGACACAGGTGATGGGGACGAAGGAGTGCACCTGTGATGGGCACAGGGTGTTGTACAGAAGTGTTGAATCACTGTATTGTACACCTGAAACTAATAAAACACTGCATGCTAAATAAATTAAGTCTTTGTCTAGTATATCTGTCATTAGAACTTTCTTCAGACAGTTTTCATTGATTTTTTTCCTCTGAATGAGCCATGCTTTCCTGTTTCTTTGTATACTTTTTGATTTTTTTTTAACATAGGACATTTGAATTTAATAATGTGCTAACTCTGGAAATCAGATTCTCCCCCTTCCCCAGAATTTGCTCTTTGTTTTTGTTTGTTTATTTTTATTTTGTTTTCTTGTAGGCTGTCTCTGTGCTGAGGATCAGCCTGAGGCATTAACTTAATGTCTTCCTATGGCATTATGACTGGTCTTCCCTGAGCCTTTCCACGGGCACGCATGGGTACTTTCTATTTTTCCCCCATATATGCAGTTGTTTTTTTAACGTCTTAGTCTTTGATGCCCAGCTTCCAAAAGAGGGAAAAGCAAAAAATCAAGGGGGAAATTGGGAGCTGGAGCTTCAAATCCCATTGTCACTTCAGCCAAAGGGAGATGGGTTTACAACAATGGGGGATGTGCCCCAACGTGGCTGCCCACCTTGGTGTCTGCCCCTGGGAACAGAGCACAGAGCTCCAACATTCGGAGGCCTGGGTCCTGCTGCCACCCAGGCCCCCACAGTCTGTGTGCACAGCCGTCTGCCAGGAGGCTGAGGGTGAGGGATGGGTAGCTGCCACTCTGCTAGGAGCTGACCGTGACCAAATTAACCACGATTCACTGCCCACGCCTCCACTTCCAGCCTTCCAGAGATTCCCGAGTCCCCAGACTGTCGCATCAGACAGACTCTGCTGGTGCACGTGTCGCGCAGGTGGGGAGATAGGTTCCTGGTGCCCCATTGCACCACCCTCCCAGAACCCTCTGGAAACACAGCCTTTTCATAAAATGATACTCACCCATATTTACAACTAGGATTCTTAGAGACCTCTTTTATATCTGTTCTTTCACAGAGAATATTAAATGCAGCACAGGTGATGAACACATTCTTTCACTGAAACAACACCGTTCGGAGGCAACAACATTCTATCCCTCTTAGAAAATGTTTTTATTGTTGCCACTCAATAGGTATATGTATTTTAAATTACAAGAGAAAACTATGAATAGCTGTGTATTGATAAATTTTAAGACCTCAATAAAATTGACGGTATTTTTATCAACATAGATTTTTGGAATCAAACCAAGATGGAATAGAAAGCTAAATGAAGCCGTAATCCTTAAAACAAGAGAGAAATTCAAACAAAAGTCCACCTTCATCAGAAGTTTCCACAGCTTTTATCATTCCCCTGTTTTCAACTAGAAAATTAGGTGCACAAATGGAAGCTGAGGAGGGCGACATCATCTTCCTGTGGGCTCTCCTGTCACACGGCGTGTGTGAGGGGAGCCTTCTGACCGGCGCTCTCCTGACCCTGGCCTCAGCCAGACCGTCCTGGGTAGGCCAACCCTGACTCAAGACGTGAGTGTGGGAGTCATTCTGTTCACAACCTAATGTTGTCCTGGGACACCTTTCACACCAAGGTGGCCACTGTGCTGATCACCTGGCCGAATTTCTGCAAACTGTGAGAAAGCCCCAGTCTGACTTTGGGGCCACAGTAGGAATGGCTCTGCGCTCCTGGCATCTGGACCCCGGAAGGCAAAGCACAGAACAGACTTCAGCTCCCAGGGAAGGGGCTTGTCCTGCCGACACGGACCACCCGAGGGCAGGATCTGAGTGACCAGACTCCAGCTCAGAGAGTCCCCTGCAGGGCTCCCACAGGCCCTTTGCGGAGTCACAGCTGGCAGGACCCACCCAGTGCTGAGCACAGGCCTGGCAGCGATGGGAACCTTCCTCCGAGATGCTGAAGTTTCTCCCCAGTGCACGAGACTCGGGTCACACACGCAGCGTGACTGTTAACAGTGGGCCTGGCTAAAGTGCAGAACAACCCAAGGTCCAGTTCCCTCAGAGCGACACTGACCCCACGACCCAGTCAGGCCGAGCTGCCAGTGCAGAGCTCGCCAACCCAGCCGCAACTTGCAGCCGTCCTGCAGCCCTGGGGTCTCCCGCAGCCCTGGGGGCTCCCGCAGCCGCTGGGGGCTCCCGCAGCCCTGGGGGCTCCTGCAGCCGCTGGGGGCTCCCGCAGCCGCTGGGGTCTCCCGCAGCCCTGGGGGCTCCTGCAGCCCTGGGGGCTCCCGCAGCCGCTGGGCTCTCCCGCAGCCCTGGGGGCTCCCGCAGCCGCTGGGGGCTCCCACAGCTCTGGGGGTTCCCGCAGCCCTGAGGGCTCCTGCAGCCGCTGGGGGCGGGTGCCCCACTGGATTTGTGCTGAGCCCTCGGAGCAGGGGGAGTCCGGACCAGCATCCCCTCGGCACCTGTCACGGCACAGCACAGGCCACCCTCTGCCACGCGACAGATGACTGGGGCAGCTGGTGTGGAGGGTGGAGCCCCTTCCCTCCCGCAGGTGCCTTCCCCCCACCCCCGCCTCTCACTGCCCCCTGTGAGTCCTCCCCGGCACGCCCCAACTGCCTTTGACGCGTGCAAGGCTTCCTCGAACACCTTCAACACACAGGACTCTGGAATGGGCCAAAAGGTTGCCCAGTCACCTGCAGTGCCCAGAAGCGTGGGGGGGTCCTCCGTCTGTGCCCGGCGGAAGTCTGTGGGCCTGAACTCAGAAAAGCCCTGCGTCCTACCGTGGAGAAAGGCAAAGAGCCTACAGGTGGGCATCCCCTGGCAGACAAGGCCAAACCAGCTCCCAAACTGTCTTCCGGTGGAAAACGAAATTGGGAGGAATGGTTTAAACTGTTTCTTTGCGCCCGTGCCCAGAGGCCGCCACTGGCCACACAGGACTATGCACGCACCCCTGGCACAGCCTGAGCCCCGTCCCAGCTTAGAGACCCTCCTGCAGGTCAGCATCTGCCCACAACACGGGCATCCCGTAACCCGGTAGAGCCCAGACAAGCTTCCCCCACCGCCCCTCCTCACGGGCAAGGGGCGCCCTCTAGGTTTGGGGCTGAGGGTGGGGTGCCAGGGACTGGCACGGGAAGCGACAGGCGTCTCCAGGACCGCAGCGCTGGGCGTGGTCCGGAGCAGACCCTGCGACGTCAATGGCAGCAACTTTCCCTTCAAGTCCCGAGGCCTGCGGAAAAGCCCAGCGTCGCCGGCATCCGTGGACTTGGTCGCATTCTTGGGTATAATCTCTTGCAGCTACAACATGCCAGTAGAGTTTTAACAATTACCTTCTTCTTATTGACCAAACTCTCCTGAGAACTGAGAAGGGACTGTTTCTCTTCCACTCTGATTTTTAAAAATTTGCTGTTGGCACGATGGTTAGGTTTCACGGCCCATAAAACCCAACGCCCAGAACCTGTCTAGCGTCCCTCAGATCACAAGGGGAAGCTGCGGAGGAACGAGCCCCAGACTCAGGCACGGGCTCGCGTGTGAGTGCATGTGAGCAGGTGTGCAAGCGTGCATGCCCGTGAGCACACGCGTGTGAGCACATGCACGTGCTCCGTCTACTTGGAAACCAAGTTGTGCCCTATTCTTCCTCCCCCTCAGCTGGCTGCGGCGAACGGACCCCCACCCACCCCCACTCCCCCCCACTCCCCTCCACCCCCACTCCCCACCACCACCCCCCACTGTCCCCCCCCCACCGCGGTCTGGGCTCTGCATCTGCCCCTCCCGCGTCGCCCCTGCGGGCGGCTGTAAAGTGGGCCGAGCCAGGAGGAAGACGCGCTGCTCGCGCGGCCCTGCACAGCGGGCGGAAGGTGCTTATCGTGGATTTTTGAACTTTAGAGATAAGCTGATGGGACTGGAGCCCGTGTGACAGCCTCCCTCCCAGCAGGGCTTCCCGTTCCTGGGTCGGAAGGAAAAGCCTCCTCCTGTGGGCCTGGGGCCGCTGCCCTGAGACCCTGCCCCACTCTGCAGGCAGGAGGCAGGCCGGGGGCCGGCGGCCTGCAGGGGCTCAGAGGTCCAGGTTTGGGCCCACGGAGCACAGTGTGCAGGGAAGAGGGAGGCTGCAGGAGCACGCAGGAGCACGGCCTGCTGAGCGCACGCCACGGCTCAGAAGGTGCGTCCCCCCCACCGCCCGGCGGCCCGGCTCTGGCACGCTGAGGGCAGGAGCCTGGCTTTCTGAGAGGAGAGTGAAGCGCAGGGACAAGGAGCCCCTCAAGCGGTGAGCACCCACCAGCAGAGTCAGAACGAGCGGCCCCGCGCTCTGAGACAGACATCCAGGATTAACAAGAGTCCAGCCAAAAACAAGTCACCGCCTATTTATCTGGCATCTGTGTGGGCCAGCTCTCTGCTAATAGGACAAGTTGGCGAGGAAGCCCCACTTCCGGGGACGAGGGCTCTTCCCGGAGAGTCTGGGAGTTGGGAGACGGACCCCAGATAACCTCTAGTGCATCTGGTGTCCCCTCTGAGGGTCAGGAGACGGTGCTCCCACCACGGATTTTCAGGTGGCCCCACAGACTTCGGACTCTACAAAGGTAGTGCCGGGTTTCCTTCCCGGACCCCTGTTCTCCGGTTTCACCCAGCAGGCCCCTTCTTGTGTCGGGTAGGAGAGCAGGTGCTGCTTTCTCCTGGGCACTCCATCCCCAAGTAGCTCCTAATCCGCCCGCCGGTCCCTGGTGACGGATCCAGTTCACCACTTCTGTAACAGGAGCTCAGTTGTTGCTGCCACTGGAATCAAACAGATCACTTTTTCCAGAGAAGACTGGGCCACACTGAAAACAAAGTAGAATAAACCCACAAAGCCGCCCCCACCCAGGGTGACATATCCTCCATTTGGGCTTCCTTTGGCTTTTGTTCATGGTAGGAATGTGGAAACATTGAAATTCAGTCTCTCCCCCGGAGACATGGGGTTTTGTTAATGTTTGGGAAAAATCGAGGCTGAGCATGGGGCAGCCCCAGCGATATGACACCCAAGACGTCCAATCTCCAACAGTCAGGAGGGGCCTCAGCGCCATCCCCCGTGTGGTGAGCACAGACCCCGGGTGTCCATCCGTGGCCATGGCGCCGGGTCACTGGCCCCTGCCCACGCCTCACGGGGCTGTGGGAATGGACGCAGTGCCCAGACCTGCAGGAGGGTCCTCTCCAGCCTGGCTGCAGTAACATCAGATGTATCTGTGCTGGAGGGCACAGGCTGGACGTCACCACGAGTGTGGTCATTATTCAAGGATGTGCAGTGTCACTCCCTTGGAGTGTAATCTCTGTACATGTCTGTGTTGTGTTTAAGGGCAGATTTGCACACTTTGAAGATCAACCCTGGGGAAGATGGGATAAGAGCTGCTTGTGAAAAATGAGAAGCATGACCAGGAAATGTGCCAAGTACGTGACCAGAGCCTCTCCAGGATGGAGAGGTCCTGGGTGCTCTGCAGGAGAGCAGAGATGATGCTGAGCAGGGTTTGCTAGCATGCCAAGGCAGGCAGTCTGTAGGATCATGGAGCACAGCATATGAGACCAGCCCAGCCCAGGCACCTGCCCCACCATCACTTTCCTCCAGGCTTATCATCTTAATTCTACCCAGAGGTTCTGTGCTAGAAAGCAATTTTAACTAAAATTTCGTTGCTCCCACCAAATCTTGAAGCCTATAATCGTAGGCAAAGAGCCCATAGTAATTCAGGGTTTGGATCTGGGTCCACAAGGAGCATCATGGTGGGTGGTGGTTCAGGGTTTGGATTATAGAGCCAGGCCATCTGGATGCAAATCCCAGATCCGCCACACACATCAGCTGGGTGACCTGAGAGAATTGATTTAAACTCCTCGGGCCTTGGCTATTCTTCAAAATGGATATATTAACAGTGTCTCCCTTGCAAAGTTGTCGTGAAGACCAAACGAGCCAAAATTTGCAACATGCCTGGAGGAGTGTCTGGGACCTTCAAGCACCTAGGAAGCAAACAGGACAAGGACTGGGTCCCTTGGATCTCCACTCATGAATACATGATAGTATGAGAGAGTCCTCACCTGGGAATGCATGATGGTGTGAGGAATCCTCACCTGGGAATGCATGCTGGTGTGAGAGAGTCCTCACCCAGGGGAATGCATGCTGGTGTGAGAGAGTCCTCACCCGGGAATGCATGATGGTGTGAGGAATCCTCACCTGGGAATGCATGCTGGTATGAGAGAGTCCTCACCTGGGAAAGTATGATGGTGTGGGAGAGTCCTCACCCGGGAATGCATGCTGGTGTGAGAGAGTCCTCACCCAGGAATGCATGCTGGTGTGAGGAATCCTCACCTGGGAATGCATGATGGTGTGAGGAATCCTCACCTGGGAATGCATGCTGGTGTGAGAGAGTCCTCACCCAGGAAAGCAGATGGTGGGAAATGCATGTGTACACGCAGAAGTCCCCCCGTGTGGGGAAGCCTCTGAGCGGACCTTTGCAGAGTGGTCTGAGGTGAGCTTCCAGAGTCCTAACACATTCCACAGGCTCAAGCAGCAATTTGAAGATTGCTTTGTGAGAAGCAGAAGTCGGTCATGCTGTTTCAGCTCAGACACAGGAGGTTCAGAGCTTTGTGACGGCATTACGCTGGGCGCACAGCGTGGCGAGCCCAGGAACAAGGATCAGATGCCCATCACAGGACCCAGCCCCCCTCACGGGCTCAGCGACGGCGCTGCTAGCGCAACATGGGCTGTGCCCTCCATTCAGAAGGAGCGAGTTCACCCCTTTGAGATGAGGAAGAATGAGGGGAGAGGTCCGGAAAAGATGTCCTGAGGATACGCTCATCCCCTCCTTGAGCTGTGGCCCCCGGGACCTCCAATGACAGTGTCCTTCACCATCGTCAGGGTAAGAACAGGGCCGAGGACATCACGGCGTCTGGGGCCCGTGTGCCTTCTCTCTTTCACTCAGTCACAGCAAAGCGTGCGGCTCCTACGCATCATGACACGAGTCACTATCAAACACTAGGAGTACATGGGCATCTTGTTCAAATCAGCTGGACACCACTGAATACCTACTACTTCCAGAGCGAGGTTCTGTGCTCCATGGAGGGTCATAAACACACACACACAGCATGACCTCTGCCCCGAGGTGCTCACACCCCAGTTAAGGAGGGAGAAGCATAGACAACCTTCCAGGCTCCGTGTAACCCAGGCAATAAGGGGGCAACTCAGGTCGAGGATGTCTGAGCTGGTCCTGAGGCTCAGGGCATTTCCAGCCGAGGAAAACCACAGAGTCATCTGACGCTGGTGGAGAAGACCGACGGACCCGGCCAGCGCAGGTGTGGACGTGCCTCCACAGGCTGGGATGGAAGAACCATCCAAAAAAGAGGGGGCCCAGACCAGAGGCTGGCTCAGAGCAGCTGTGACAGTGTCGGCCGGGCGTGCAGGGGGAGGCCCCGAGCTCAGGTGATTGCACGTGGAAGACAAGGAGCACAGGTGCAAAATGGGTCCAAAGTTTCTAATGCTATCGTCTCAGCACTATTCCCACGAGCTGGAATCCTCCTGAACTTCTGCTCTTTGTGGCTGCGACTTGGAATTAGCACCAGCTGTCAGGTGACGGTGCAGGGCTGTTCTTCCTACTTCAACATGAACCGACGTCGTCAGAAAGAGCGACTGACCCTCAGACTGAAAGCAGGCAGGGCGGGGATCCTGAGTCTGGTCCGCCCTGTGTCCGCCGCAGTCCCTCCCTGTCCTCACCTCGCCTCTCCCGACTACACCCCCAACGCACAGGATTTCAGAGGTGATCCTTCAGCGGGACGTATTTTCCCTCCTTGTCCGTGCCGCAGGAACGCGTGGGAGCACGCTCCCTCCTCCGTGAGCAGCACACGGAGACCCAGAGACCGCAAACTCCGTCCTCGAGCGCGTGCAAGCAGTGTGCAGAGCCCACACACGACCCAGCCAGGAGCAGGACAGTCAGCCACACTGGTGTCCTGCTGTGTGGACAGAAGTTCAAAAGGAAGGTCAAGCCCGCTGGGGAAGCTGATCTCACGAGGCTTGTCTGAGGACGCCCTCCGGGATTCGTCCGAGAAGGGGTGGAGGAGCAGACTCGCAGGTTTGCGCGGATGCGCGTGGCAGGACTGAGGGCACAGACTCCCAGGGGTGGGGGCGGGCCGCGGTCTTGCAGGTTGAGAAATTGTATCTGTGGGTTTTGACGCGCTAGCATCTAGGCAGGTCTTCTGTAGGACCTCAGGGTGGAGGGGAACAGGACGGTCCTAGAAACAGGGCCACGCCTGGAGAGACACCCAGAAGGCAGGAACCCAGGCACCAAAAAGACTCTGCACCTCGGGCGTTTCCTGTGTCAGCACGTGTGATTCACGTCACTCGGCACGAACGCTCCTCCCAGCGCCTTGCAAGACACAAAAAATACCTAAAAAGTAGTACACAGTATCTGTCCTTGGTGAGGCAGTCTATCCCCCAGCTCAGGGGCCTCTGATGAGGCTAAAATTTTAAGGTCAGTGTTAAATGTACGGTGCAGAGCTAAAGTAATACACCACCCAAATCTCTCTTGGCCAGTAGCGCCCACTACTCCTCAGGCAGAGGGCGAGCCCCGAGCACTGTCTCCCGAGCTCGTGTGAGCTGTTCCCTGTGCTCACAGCAGATCACCAGGGATGCCCCCGGCCCTGAGCCCGGCCGCTCCTCTCCTGCGTGCCCAAAGTCTTAAGGCCAATAATCAGAGCAGGTGGGATTCTGAGACTAGCTCTGTTCACCCGACCACACAGCTCTGTGCCGGAAGGGAGCCTGGCCCAGGGCATTGTGACCGAAGGAAGGATGAGCTCCATGAATAACAGCAAACGCAAAAGAAGGAGGGCCCGAAGCCCCAGCCCCAGGCAGCCGCCCTGAGGCACAGCCCCACGCCAGTCACTGCCGTTTCTGCCGGCTTGCCGGACTGTTGACCCTCAGTGAGGCGACAGGACCCCCGCCTCTTCCCTTCACCCTCCCTTGGAATGGAGATGCTCATGATGGCATGCCGGCCCCACCTTCTCCTCCAGCTCTCCCTCACGCGGCTCCTGAGCCCTCCGCACCCCCCTCCTGCCACCCCCAGCCCCCACCCAAGGCCCCGAACAGCCTGGGCCCCTTTCCTTGCCAGCCAGAGCTCCTGCTCCTCCCGCAGCATGAGCCTCGCACGCACCTCGGGAAGACGCCTCTGGCCTTCTGAGGGTCGAAGCAGCATGGGCATCTCTCGGAGCGTTTTCCAGTTTACTTTGCGTATTCTTAAGTGACCACTGGATTAGTCCCCCTCTCCCGGAAGACTATGAACTCCATTCAGTAGCGACTCTCCGGGTTCCCTGCACACAGGTAAGTATTTCATACACATCTGTGGGATGAGCAACGATCTGCAGCCGGGCCTGGACACTGGGAAGATGGCAGTTCCAGGAGGCAGGACGGTGGTCTTGACCTGACTAGTCAAGTCTGGGGTCACGGTCACCTTGGAGGCTGTGCAGGAACCCGTGAGCAGCCACAGACCAGACTTAGGGACGACAGGCTGAGGGGTCCCAGACCCCGCCCCATGAAGGCTTGGTGCCGGGAAGACAGAGGGTGTGTCCTGGGGCAGGAAGCAGCGGTGGCTCGGTGTGCAGAAGCCCAAGGTCAGCGAGACCAGGAGCCACCAAGAGATTCTGCCTCCATCATGTGGGGGCTCGATGCCAGGATTTCCATTTTGTTTCAAAAACAGATTTGTCGGGACCCCTGGCTAGCTCAGTCGGTAGAGCACACGACTCTGGATCTCAGGGTCGTGAGTTCCAGCCCCACGATGGGCAGAGACATTACTTTAAGCGAAATAGACTCGTCAATGGAAGCAAAGCTGGTGGAGTGCAGCTCTAGTCATAGATTTGTGTGTAGAGAAGTCCTTGCCCAGCTTGGAAAAGCACAGCCCTCGGATTCGTGGGGGCCGAGGGCGGGCCGCCGGGCAGGGCTGGCGCTCTAGACCATGCAGCCCGGAGAGATGCTGTGAGAACAAGAGGCCCCTTAACTCAGTGTTTCTCCCGGGTGCAGACTGAGAAGAAAGTCAAGATAGAGTTGGGATAGTGGAGAAGATTCTGGAACAAAGAGAAACAATGAACTCTGAGAGTCCTGCTCAAGTGTGACAGAAAACTCGCAGAAACTGGGCTTGTCCTTCGGATGTGAGGGCAGGCGAGGCCCGGCCAGACCCACCACCACCACTGCTCCTGTATTCCAGGAGTCGTCGTGTCGGACCTTTTACCTCAGGAACAGACAGGGGTCCGGTCGGTTGGCAGCTCCTGGGTGAGGACGGCGGCGGACAGCCACGTCTGGGGATGCACCAGCCTGACCTCCGGGGCGTCGTGCTCACAGGGCATGGCGGTACCTGGAACACACCGAGAACGGCGCCTCTTTAGAGCACGTGTGTGGGCTTGCTGGCGGCCGTCCACCCCGCGTCCCCAGGGGAGACCCGACCCCCAGCATCTTCATGTGACCCCACACAGGGCCCCCAGGGCGCCTACCCCCTGACATGCTCACACTGTCTCCCCAAGGCCAAGGCAGAGCTTGGGGACCAAAGTGAGGGGTGAAAATGAACTTTCAGGTAAGACGGAACCAGATTCTGTGTCTTACTAACCTGCTCATCTTTTCACGGTGCGGCCGATGGTCGGGCACCATCTCTAACATTTCTGATGGGGCAGGGCCCACGGGGTCTGTGCCAGGGAAAGGGGCCGGCTCCGGGGCAGCACAGCTCCTGGCAGGGTGGGGTGAGGGGGCCGGCACGTGGACGGGCAGGCCGCCGCTTGTCTCTCGGGTCACTGGGAGTTCTGCCGCCCGCGCTGACCGCCCCTGCCCTCCAGGCCCTGGGCGCAGGGTCGGCGCAGGTCCACGCACGCTTCTGGGTAGGCGTGCAGCCCCCTCCGATCGTCCCTCCTTCCCTCTGCCCTGCATTCCTGGCCCTTGCCCGCAGCCCCAAATTCCTGCCGTGCTGGAGGCAGGATGTTCTGTCAGCGAAGGTACACAGCTCAGGAATTCACTCTCACCTGGCCTGTCCCGGCCTGAGCCCGGGCCTGCGGGGCCTCGCACAAGACCCAGCTGCTCACCAGGCAGACGGCTTGGAGGCCGTGACTCAGGAGAGGGAAGCCCCTGGGTTACAGACTGTCAACCCCCAAACCCAGGGGGCCAGCTGGCCCCCCCTTCCTCTGAACATCAAATAAGGGAAATGGGCTCACTGCACTCCCCGCTTCTGAAGAGGAGTCAGCGCGCAGGTGCCGGAGGCCGCGATCTCCCGCAGGTTGAGCTCCGGGCTGGGTCTCCTCACCTCCAGGTGTGTGCGCCCGGAGCCGTGACCCTCCCACTGCCGCAGGGGCCTGAGGAATGCTGTCAGCCCACAGGAATGTTATCTGCTGGGAAGGGCCCAAGATTACACGAAGCAATCTCTAGCTGTGCAAAAACACTACCTCCAAAATCAACACCTTCACAAGGAACTGCAGCAAAGAGAGAGAAGTTGCCAAACGGCTTCTTAGAGCACAGGCCACCCCCTCCCCGGAGGCGCGGGGCCCTGCACCCTGACCTGCAGCCCAGCCCGAGAGCTTCCTGCCACGGCCAGCACTGGCATTTCCGGGGCTGGCCTGCACCAGGAGGGGACGGGCAGGCCGCCGGCCACGGGACCCGCGGGGCCTGTCCCCCTGTGTGCCTCCACCACTTGCAGCTGGGCAGGGGCCTCTGCTCTGCCTCGCTCACCCCACTGGGAACCTCGCTGAAGTTACACGGGTCGCAGATGCGGGTTTTTGTCTCCTTAAATGAATGGACTCAAGAAACATAGTTTTTTTTCTAAATTTAAGTCTTTTATCATGTTTTTACAAATGGGGGTGGGTCTCCTAGAACCCATTTCTCCCAATCAGCCACCATTTACCAGAAAATCGGGCACGCGATCACAAGATTTCAGCTTCAGTGGGTGCTCTTGTCAAACCACCCTTGGAGCTGCGCTTTCCAGAGGCGGGAGACGCCCACACAGCCGTCTGAGCCCACACCCTCATGTCACACAGGGGACGGCAGGAAGTGCTTTGTGACCTGCCCGGGTCACCAGGCTGCCGCTGGAGAGCCGGGACCGCGCCCGATGCCCCCGCTCCACTGGCCGCTGGGGACCCTTGGGCGGTGCTGCCTCTGTGTCCAGGACCCCCAGTGAGGGCTAACAGGGGGGATGAGCCATGGCCATGAAAATCGGATTCCAGTCCACCTCCCAAGCCTTCTCTCCGACTCCTAACGAGCTACGCTTGCCGCTGGAGCCTGCCGTCAGGGGTCCCCGCTCCCGGCACCCACACAGGGCAGCTGTGTGCCCTCGAGGGGCTGCGTGACTGCCAGACACGCCACGCGGGTCTCACGCCTCTGTGGACACGCCGAGCAGAGGGACGCAGGCGAGCGGCTCTTTCCCAAGGTGCCCTGTGGTTCCCACGACGCTTGTCAAGACCTGAAGTGGAGTCGGCAGTCTTCAGGCAGCACAGGTACGAATACAGATAAGGTTAAGATGTGTTTGGCAAACTCCTGAAAGATGAACTCAGCATGTTCAGTACGGGGTCCCTGGGGCTCTGTGGGACCACCTGCCCCCCGTCCGGCAGCGTGCCCCTGGCACCAGCACGCCCAGTAGTGGGCGCTCCGCAGCTTCAAGCCAAGGGCGCACAGCTCACGTTTCCCAAGCAGATCCCCGAGGAGGCTTCATTTTCTTTCAACTTGTAAGACCCTGTGTCCAAGTGGTCCTCACACGGGAGCTAGCACCCACGTGCCCTCTGCTCCATTCTCTCCTATCTGTGTATGAAGCAGAACAAAACTGCAGCCCAGTCGAGGGCCACCTGCCCTCTGGATGTGCCCAGGACCATCCTGATCTCAGCGCCCAAAGTCCCGCATGCTGGGGCGCTGCCTCACTCCCCACAAACAGGATGCTGGGCACCCTCTGACTGTCTAAAAGTAAGCAGCCCCTAGTCTTCCATCAAGCAGATTCTTACAAAACAAAGCATTTTTTTAAAATTCAAGTGAAGATTTTGGTGACAGGGGCGCCTGGTGGCTCAGTCCGTTAAGTGACCGACCCTTGGTTTCAGCTCAGGTCATGATCTCAGGGTCGTGGGATCGAGGCCCACATCGGGCTCCCTGCTCAGCACGGAGTCTGCTTGAGATTCTCTCTCTCTCTCTCCCGCTCTCTCTCTTTCTCTCAAATAAACAAATAAATCTTTAAAAAAAGAAAAGAAAATTTGGTGACAGAGGACAATGGTGAGAAACGTGTTCTGGATCTGTGATGGGGGGAGACAGGAAGCAGGGCCTAGAACCTTCTCTACAAGAGCTCTGGAGGTGTTGTCGTTTTTATTTACATACAATGTAGCACCGTATTTGCCAGGAGAGACAGTAGACGGTCCAGCAGGTCTCCCTGTCTCCCATCTCACAAGGACGTAACCTGGAAGGCGGAGGTGCGGCCGGTTCTGGGCCGGGCCGCCTGCTCTGCACAGTCCACGCCCCTCCTCGTGTCTTCGCTGCCCCACGGCCCTCCTCCCCAGAGCTCCAGCACAGGATTGAACCCCAGGACCGGAGGCACGGCCATCGGCCCGGGGCTGCTTCACACCCCACGTCGATGGGCCAGGAGAGGACCCGGCATCAGGCTGGAGTGTGCGTAGCCCACAGCACACAGGACAGGCCAGAATTCCCAGGGTTGCTGTGTGTTTCCAGACGGTGCTGGGCCAGCATGCTCTCGAGGAGGTGAGAGGAGATGCCTGCAGTCAGTTTTTAGGACAGGAGGATCTCAGCAAGGCCAGGTTCTCCTTACGGGAGCAGGGCCTTCTGGCCATGGGGCCAACGGCAGCCGGCACAGCCCTTTTCCCATCCCATTGCAGAAGCACTGGACCTGGCAGAGTCCCGGGAGGGGCTGGCCTGTACTCATTTCCACATCTGCTCCGATCTTAAGGAATGGAAAGGAGCGTGGGGAAATGTGCAAGCATGTGCATGCATGTGCAGCAAATATGTTTATGTACACACACACACACGCAAGGGCAACATGTGTCCAGGGCAGTGGAAGAATTCAAAAGAAGGCATGCAGATGGTCACAGCAAGTCAGGGTAAGAGGAAGGACGCATCATGGAAGAAAGAAGGACAAGCAGGGCTATGAAGGGGAGGACCAGAAAGTGTTCACAGGAAAGAGAGGAGAGAGCATGGCCAGGAACATGGTCACACAGGAGTGACCGGGAAAATTGGGGCGGAGGGAGCTGGGTCCCAGGGTGGGGGCAGAGGGGTGGGAACTCCTGCCCTGAACCGGCACGAGCGCTGAAAGATGAACTCAGCATGTTCAATACGGGGGCCCTGGGACTCCGTGGGCCCGCCATCCCCTCTGATGTGGCCAGCACGAGCGCCAGCGGACGTGGCCGAGTGGGGCCGCTGCCAACCGCCTCCAAGCACAGTCCCAGCACACGCAGGCGCGCACCCCAGACACACCCACTTCTCTTTTATTTCCAACACGTCGACTTCAAGCATTTACCAACACTCAGTGTCCAAGAAGCCACGCACTTAACAACTGGGAAGAATTAAAACATTCAGGGAGTTTGCTTTTCCAAAGTAGGTGAAACACTGGGGCTTGGCGAGCTGTTCCTTGTGCACAATTCACCCATCACCATGGTATAGAAATGGGCCTCAGTGTGCCAGCAACACTGCATAAAACCCCCAGTTGTACAGAAAAAACATAGTGGAGCAAACCTCCCATTTAGAAAATGCTTTCACGCCAGAGAAAGCAATAACGCACTAACAAATACCCATGGCCACACTTGTTCACAGAAGGAAAAAAGTCAGTAAAACTCGAATCAAGGATCATTGAGAGCAGAAGTAGATCAAGAAATGGAACAACACCAATCCAACTGGTAACTTAATCTTTCCACTCTGTCCTCACCACTCAGAGACCATTCCTGGTCAGTATCCACATCAGAGCAAGGGGATCTCTGTGTCCACACCAGGCTGAAGTAGTCTGTCTCTGGGTCTACACCACAGTGAGCTGGTCTCATTCTGGGTCTACACCACAGTAAGCTAGTTTCTCATCTGGGTCTACACCACAATGAGCTGGTCTCTCTCTAGGTCTACACCACAGTGAGCTGGTCTCATTCTGGGTCTACACCACAATAAGGTGGTCTCTCTCTGGGTCTACACTGCAGTGAGCTGGTCTCTCTCTGGGTCCACACCACAGTAAGCTAGTCTCTCATCTGGGTCTATGCCACAGTGAGCTGGTCTCTTTCTGAGTCTACACCACAGTGAGCTGGTCTCTCTCTGGGTCTATACCACAGTGAGATGTTCTCTCTCTGGGTCTACACCACAGTGAGATGGTCTCATTCTGGGTCTACACCACAGTGAGGTGGTCTCTCGCTGGGGCTACACCACAGTGAGCTGGTCTCTTTCTGGGTCTACACCACAGTAAGCTGGTCTCTCTCTGGGTCTACGCCACAGTGAGCTGGTCTCTCTCTGGGTCTACGCCACAGTGAGCTGGTCTCTCTCTGGGTCTACGCCACAGTGAGCTGAGCTCTTATCTGGGTCCACACCACAGTGAGCTGGTCTCTCTCTGGGGCTACACCACAGTGAGGTGGTCTCTCTCTGGGTCCACACCACAGTGAGCTGGTCGGTGAGGCAGGTGATCTTTCCAGAGAGGTGGCATCTGATGGAAAGCCATTGTCAGATGAGGCCTGAACTCGAGTTCTGCATTGGTGGTCCTGTCTGGCCACGAGAGCAGAGCAGTGACCTGGGGTGGTTCTGGGGCCCCTGGCTTTGTGCTGGCCAGCTCGAGTATGTGCGCACACGGCTCTGCTGACCCTAACATGGAGGGTGCTCCGGATGCCAAGATGTAAGTTCAGCTCCAGACGGGACCCTACCCCTACTTGTTAGGCTGCGTGGCTTTGCGGGCCACGGGGGCCGACGGGGGCTTTGCACGCAGCTGGAGCACATGGGGAAAGACCAGTCTCCGGGGCTATTCCTAGCTCCCACACCAATCGCACAGCTAGCCTGGGGCAGGCCCTCCTGCGGACGCAGCATCCGGGCCGACTCAGGGCTGCCCAGGGACCACAGCGCCTCTCAGCCTGCCAGTCGGCTGAGAAGCCCAAACCAACCAGTGCGTGTCTGCAGTCAATTACTTACATGCGGGTTACATTTACATACCTGGTATGTTCACAGAGACGGTCTGGAGCTCTGGGTCATGTAGGAGTGTTTCTGAGGGACAGAGACCAGCCATGTAGGGCACGTGCTCGGGAGGGAATAATCCCCAAACTCTGGGATGATGGCAAAGAGCTGCATTTGGATGTTACGTGAGTGTGTGTGTGTCTTCTTAGTGCAAGGTGGAGATCCCCCCTGAGGCTTGGCTCATAGCAGCGTCCTAACCTCACGGAAGGACTTCAGAGTCCCATGCCGGCTCCAAGCCGTCTGTGGCAGGGCCATCTGAGTCCCCAGCATGCCCTCTCCATCAAGTCCAGCCCAGGCATGTCTGCGAGCAGAAGCTTCCCACAAAGGGCGAAGTGGACACTTAGACTTGTTGTTTAAGTCCTTGTTATTTTTGTTTTTTTCCTGCACTTACGAGCTTCCCCGAGTAACTCTGACACAGGTCTTCTGAGGGACAGTTCAGAGAAGGGGCCCCGGTCCAGCTGGGGGAGGCAGAGCTGGGCTAGGAAGCCTGTGCTCCCCATCTCCCCTGGGAAGCTCTTTAAACACAGAATTCACGTTCGTCGGCCTGTCCCGGGGGTGTTGGAGGTGGCCCTGCCCCGTCCTCCCCAAGCCCACGGCTCAGTGAGTCAGGCAGCTCCCCGACCCAAACTCACATGCTCGCTGTCACGTGTGAAGAGCTACCTCAGTCAGAGAGTTAAAATAAGTCCTTGGGGGCGGGTGGAGACCATCACCCCCTAACCGTGAAGACATGGGCAATGGGGATACTACGTCAGTGCAAATACACAAATCATCTCAAGAAAATGTGGCAAGGGCCCCTAAAATCAAATCCCACGCACGAGAGTGAAATGTCGAGGCTGTCATGGTGAAAGTGACATGCGTCCGTGTGCGGTCACTGCGTCAGAGCCTCGTCCACTCAGCAAGTGCAGAGGCTGGACGCAGTCTGCCCCTCGATGCCAGCACTGCCAGCTGGTGGGCATTTCCACAGCCAGAGACAGAGAGCAGTTCAGAGAAAGAACCTCCCTGGGGCTGGCCTGTGGCTTCAGGAGCTCCGGGCGCAGCTCAAGGGCTCCAACACTGGGACTTGGCCACAGTGGGAACATCTCAAGTCAGACGCTGGGGAAAGACCGAGACCTTGTTGCACCGACCAGCCGGGTGCCGGCATGCCCCACAAATGACTGGTCCCTGCAATGCTGCAGGCACAGGGTCATTTCTGTCACCTGAACCCAGACATCTGCCCACCCAGAGCTACAACCTTCAGGAGCAGAGCCTCGGGGGCCCCAGCCCGGTGAGCTGCAGTGGAAACAGGTGAGCCCCGCGCACCTCACAGGGCAGAGCTCAGAAAAGCTGGCTCCTGAGGCAGGGAGAGGGTTATGCCACAAGGGGTGATGTGATGTCTCGGTGGACACGGGCTTGTTGGCAATGACCCTTCGGCCCAGCAACTCCTGTGCATTAACCCTTTCTGCACTTGACTTTGCTCCTTGATTGAAGCCCAGTGTCCGGCCATGAAGTTCTGTCCCACGTGTGTCCAGACTGTGTTCGGGCCGAGAGAAGAGCAATCGAGTTCCTCTTGGCCCCTCGGCTCCTTGCTGGCCCCTCTGGCGAGTGGAAGGTGCTTGGGAATCAAGAACTAAGAACAACTATGAGCTTGTCAGGTGCTCTACTCATCCGTGAGACAGGTGTCTGAACCTCAGCGACCCCTCCAGACCCAACATCCCATGACTCTCCCATGAGGTTTGGAGATTTTGCGGTGATTTTTATTACTGCGTGCTCCTTGCCTGTCTCTCCCCTGAAATAACCAGAATCCCACAGGGTCAGAAACGGCCAGAGTTCTGTCTCCCTCATCACAGCCTACGCATGAACAGACATCCCGAGCGGCTTCGATGAAAGTATCAGTCACTTCCCAGTGATTTTTCTACTTGGAATCACTTTCCTACAGAGGCGTCTTAAGTTCTAGATGGTCAAGCACCCAGATGTGCCACAGGGTTTGGAAAGCGTGCAGACAGGGGAGGCCCCGGGTCACCTGACACTAGCCCAGCAGGACGGTGAGTGCCACCCTTCCCACCAAGTTTGCTCATTCGCCACAGAAACTGGTGTCCTCCCGAGACGTGGGGACTCGTTCAGTTGTGTGGATGCTAAAATCACCTGGCCATGAACCAAGTCACAGGCCTCTGACGGGAGTGCTGGTGTAGGCGTCCCCGGACAGGAAGTCCTTCCTGCAGCCCGGGGAGAGCGTCAGAGCCCGAGGGTCTGTGTCGGGGCCACGCGGTTAGTCTGTGCGCCTTCCACCTGCCACGAGTAACAGGCTGGTTAATGGGAGAGGACCCTTGTGTGGAGAAAGCGCTGAGAACCATTATTACCCTGCTGTCACAGGAAGCAGTCTGAGGAACAAGTCCCTCAGACCTAGGAGGGCAGGGTCTCGGCCCCCACGCAGTGCATGTTGGTGTCACTATTTCTGTCACAATATCTGTCCGACAAAGTCATTGTGGGACTGCCCAGCCCGCTGACTCAGGACCTCCTTAGAGTTGTGACCCGAATGCACACACCTGAATCCCAAGGGCAGGAATCTGCCCTGGTGTCTGCCAGCTTTCAGCATTTCCTCCGTCCAAGCGCCCTGACTTTCTTTCAGCCCTGGGACGGTCTGGTTCCTCTGGGTCACCTCCTGTGCGGACACGGGCTCTCGCTCGGCTGCTGCCTCTTCCCGCCCGTCGGGGAGTAGCCAGGCATGGGATGTAGGTTTACACAGAGCACGAAAACCCTGGTGACTTTCAAAACACCACCTGTGGGGTCATGTCGAGACCCAGTCCACGGAGGGCCTATTTTGGCCAGGGAAGAGCAGGAGCATCAGGAAGCCTGCCAGAAGGACTGCGGGGTCCGCCCTGGTCGTGCAGTCAGACGTGGGGGGCGCGCGTGTCCCGGGGGGGCAGCACTGGGACGGAGTTGGTCGTTTTCGGTGGGGCACCAGGCTAAGGAACAGGCCAGCCTTGGGGAGGGCCGCCAGGAAACACAGCAGCCTCGCTGCGGGAAACGCAGTCTATCTCGTCAGCCACTGTGCATTTTCTGTGCTTTTCTCTTGTCGATGGGAGAACGCTTGGCCTTTGTGTTTACTCTGTCGTGCTGAAATAAATAGCAGCTTCACAGAAAAACCCACTCTCACAGCAATGTGGGCTATGGCACTAGAATGGGAGACAGGAACGTGTCGCTGCGGGTCAGTTCACCCTGGGTAGTGCTGAACGACAAGCCGACCTTAAAAATACTCCCCTTCCCACCAACAACAGAAGTATAACACGGGAACTTCAAACCTAGGGGCAGCCACATACACAGGACAGAAGAATTTACCAAGCTTTCCAGGGCTTGTTAGATTACTCATAAATCAAGCTGGCTTTCTGGTCTTTTAAAAAAGGACCAAATCATGAATGCACAGAAATACCTACATTTTAACCTCAGACTGTGCTCTGTCCTGC
This sequence comes from Halichoerus grypus, assembly GCF_964656455.1. Lineage (NCBI taxonomy): Eukaryota > Metazoa > Chordata > Mammalia > Carnivora > Phocidae > Halichoerus > Halichoerus grypus. The sequence goes on along the minus strand of NC_135720.1, from coordinate 354,340 downwards.
CCTGGTCCCCTCCACCCTGAGGTCTGTGTGGCTCAGCGCAGCCTCACAGACTGCCAGTCTTCCAGAACCTTCTGCCAGACCCCGGCCGCTCCAGGCCCCCCACTTTGCCTGCAGGGCTGCATGTCCGTGTGCACTGTGTGCCCATCTGTGGGCTCTCACTGTGTGCGTGACTGACGAAAACCCTTCCCACCAAACATAAAAATCCCACTGAAGTAATTGAGCTAAGTTTCCAGCAAAACTAGTCAAACCCTTCACTAAATCCCACTCATCCAGACTAGATTCTGTGATTAAATCTGGACTTTCAAAAGAGTCTCAGAGGAGATTTGAAATCTGTAAACTCATGGGATTTTATTTGAAGTGATGACAACTCCATTAAAATATTTAATCAATTAATAAAACATTCAACCAAAAATTGTGGCAATAAAAAAGCGTATTTGGGAGAAATAAGTAAGATTCCACCAAACACAGCAGCTTCAGAACGTGTGCAGAGTTTTGTTGCCTCTGTTTGCCGTATTTATCTTTTCTTTCCTCTTCCTTTTAAACACTGCCTGTTAGATGGATTTAAAACGCAACCAAGGCATTTTTTTTTTTTTTTTTTTTTGAATGAAAGGGGACCATTTTAGTTTGAAGAGCAGCGGCTTTAAAGCAGAAATTCCTCCCTGCTGGGCTCTGATCAGCTATTGATTAGGGGTTAGGGGAGGGTGGTTAACCTAAGTCACCAAGGCCAGATAATAGGCCTTCAGCCTAAAGGGCTGGACGGAGCACGTTTGTTATAGGAAGAGGGAAGCCGACCTTTTGTGGAAAACCAAAGGCTCTGGTCTCTCTTGAGGAAAAGAAATGTTAATTGAAAAATTCCTCAAATAGGTAAAGGCTCTGAAGTTGCTTTACATAAAAGGTGTGAAATCACAGAGGGCAGGACAGAGAAGACCCTGCCGTTGGTTCTCTCTCCAATGGTGCTGATTAGCTTCCCATTCACAGACGCCAGGGGCTGACAGGACGAGCCCTTTCAGCAAAAGGGACCAATGGTGGCTGGGCCTGCGTGCCTGGGGAAGTCTGGATTAACTGGCCCCTTGACAGGGAGAATTAAACCAAAGACGCTTCCCATTAGATGCAGAGAAATGAAACCTGATGATTCACGTACATAACCAGTGCATGGTCAGTCATCTTCTATCTCGTACGTCAACAACTTCAGAAAACTCACCCTGTTGCTTTCAGTGAAGTTTCTCAGACATTCCTTAACATCCCCGGACAGTGACTTCATCTCAGAACGTCTCTGCAATGCTGCCCCAGATAAGAGGTGCGCACCGAGTGTAGACAGAACTGAGAACCCACCTGCCGGGGCTGAGCTGGGGGCCCAGGGAGGCATGGGGGAGCCATCCCGGGGCAAAGCGGTGGTCCCGTCCTGGGGCCCTGCCCCTTCCTGCCATCCCCAAGGCATGGGGCACAGATGCTGCTGCCCCCAGAGCACCTCCTGGGCTCCCTTCCCTCCCTCCCTCTCTGACCGCTACACCATCCAGCCCTTGGCATTGGCCACGATACCAACCGACAAAGAGGCTGAAGCCTCCTGGAGGCCATGGGCATCGGTGCTGGCTGTCGGGACAGTCCAGGCATCCAGACCTAGGGGAATGACATGGGCACAGCCTGGCACAGGGTCAGGGAGCACGTCCAGAGCACGAAGGAGACGGGTTTCCCTGAAGATGGGGGACTTAACACCACATGTGGGAAACATCAGGGCCAACGTAAGAATGAGATGTCACGAGAGTTAGATTCTGGCTCTCAGCTATCAGTTATTATTAGAGACGTATGTATTGATCACTAACAGCATCTACAGCGCAGCTGCTGTGTCCTCTCCTCACCAGACAGCAGACGTTTTCTTAACATATAATGTCTACCCTGCTAAAACTGAATGAAATGCACATTTGTGAACTCTAATTTAAAACTCTTGCTTCTGACTAAGGAAGGAGAATCTCATTGAAACCAAGGTGTCTTCTGCTCCCTCCTTCCCACCTCCGGACTCTGGTAAGTGAAGCAGACGTAGATTAAAGGTGCCTGGTGGCCTCATTATCCCGGGGAGACAGACAGGAAGAGGTAAATAATATATCGGCTCAATCAGGGTGGAGGAAGCACCTTAGTGCCGAGCCCACCTCAGGTGGAAAACACCCCAGTTTTCACCAGAAGGAGGGCCTGTCATCTGGGATGGAAAAGGTCTGAGGGGGAAAGAATTGGCCTTGTCCAGCCCAAGGGGCTTGGTCTTACATCACGATGGCGCCCTAGATGTTCTTAGAACAGAGCAGAACCAAGTCCAGGCTGAGCCAGATTTGTCGGGGCTGGAGTTCCATCAGCCAAGGGTTAGCTTGTGGAGAGAGGAGCGGGGTTGCCCACTGAGACCCCCCGGACCTCACTCCTGACGGCTCGCAGAGCGTGTCCAGAGGCAGGACAACAGGCACCACGAGGAATCCACGCCGTGTCCTGGGAGACGGCTGAAGGGTGATGAGGTGCCCTAGCGGGCACTTGGCATTCCTGCTGCAGAATGGGAGCTGGCCTGCTGAGGGTGGCTTGGACCTGGGTGGGGAGCTGCCGGAAAGCCTTTCATTGCTGATAACTCATCGCCAGTGCCTCAGGGAGGTCTCACTCCGGGCTGCCCCTGTTGGCTCCCATCCACTCTCCAGGCCACAGTTGAGATGGCACCTTCTTCTTCAGTGGCACGTGCTCCGTGCCCACTGCTGTCCCCAAATGAGGTTTGGTGCTTTATGTAGCTCCTTATGGCCACTGACCCTGGCTTTCCTAGCCCAAGGACAGCCATAATTCTGCTCGATGAGGGAAGGCCGTGTCCACCTGGACCCGCGTCTCCAGGACCCACACGGCGCCTGCTCCACAGGAGCCTCCTGACCAATGACAGTGGGAGCATGAGGTCCCAAGTTGGGAGGGGCTCCAGACGGAGTTCCCCTCATGCACGCAGACATCCCAGCAGAAGCCACACCCCTTGATGGGATAACAAAGGAAACTGAGGCACCAGGACTGGTGTGCTGAGTCAGTCGTAGTGACATATAAACAATCAAGACAACCGAGAAGAACGTTCTTTGTAAACTCTGTGGTGCTGTGCATCCTTGTAAAGACGTCCTCCAGAAAGAGAAGGGGTGAAGCCCTTGCAGAAGAACATGCTTGTCTTCTGAGCTGAAGTATGTTTCTGGAGCGCCTGAGCACGTCTGTGGTTTCGTCTGCATGGACCCCTGCAGCAGCCCTGAGGACGGGGGAGGAGGCGCTGCATGCGGAGGCGTCCACGGGGCCCCTGAGGCGCAGAGAAATGGAACCCTGCTCCGGTCACAAAGCCGCATGGGAGGCTTCAGAAGGAATGACCCACAGAAGAAAGGCTACAAATTCCAAATATCAGAAACTCAGCCATAAAAACACCTATTTGTAATGGCAGAATATGTGTAAAACCATTAAAAAACCATGTTTAGAAGAAATTCTAACCCACACAAGCGGGACGTCTGGTGTCTGGGACCCACACACCTGGTATCCAACCAACTTTATCTCGAAATGGCTCTAACTTCCTGGGACGGTTTTTCCCTTTCAGCCAAAGAGCTTAATGCTTTGAAGACATGACCCCTTTGCCACGCTGATGAAAGGGACCAGCAGCTCTCCAGAAGCGGGCACTGGTGTTTGCCCAGATTGAAGAGTCTCATGCAAGCAAGAGAGCCCACGCTGGCCATCCCAGGGGCTGCATCAGCCAGCTCCCCTCCCACAGGCCGTGAAGGCGGGCCCCGTGGACCTGGAGGGGTGCTCACCATGTGGTCCTCAGCCCCAGAAGAGCCAGGAAGAGAGAAGAGAGCTCGGGAGAGCCCGAGGCCCTTCCTGAGAATCCTCTGCTGGGTTCTCATAACAGGCGAAGAGAAAACATCACTGGACCCCCACTCCGTCGAGGAGGAAGGGGCCCTGCATCAGGGAGGGTCACCGCACACACCTCCAGGACAAAGCGCCAGACGACGTGGCGCTCAGACCAGACAGTTGTGCACAGGCTGGCTGACCTGGAGACACGCTCCCGGCAGCCTGCGCTCCCCCGTCAGACGAGCGGGGCCTCGCAGACCGAGGGTCTCCAGCGTGCTCTGGAACCTTTCCAAAGTATCCACAATGAGTGTGTGTCGCCTTTATGAGCAGAAAGAAAAGGGGACTCTTTTTTTCATGTTCCTACATGTATCCCATTTTCTACCCCTGGAAAATTAGCCTAAGGAAATAAATTGAGCTCTAGCAAAGAAAATATTTTCAAAACAAGTTCATGCCAGCTTTATCCAGAAGAGTAAAGAGTTTTACCATTTCGAACATTCAAATAAACATTAAAAAGACAAAAATGTTTAAAAAGCAAACTGAGTAAAAGGAATGTTATGTAGAAATGATAATACTTCAAGGGTAGAGAAATGCTTCTGTCATAATATAAAGCAAAAAACATGAGATGAAATTATGTGTATAATCCATAAATCCCTAAAAACAGACAATAAATGTTGTGTGTGGAGAAAAGCCTGGAAGGACACACTAAGACATGACCTGTGGATGGTGAGCACAGATGATTTTGTTTTCTACTTGTGTCTCTTTCTAGATTTCCTGGAAGGATCAGCTATTGCTTTTGAATTTGAACATTTTATTTTCAAGTATGAAAATCACACCTGGATTTTTTTTCCTCAGGGAGAGAAACTTATTCTTTAAGGTCATAGACATCCGATTCCTGCTCTGCCTCGGCTGACCGGTGGGCGCCCAGCCAGACGCGGCCCTGAGAGCCGGCCCCAGACAGACGGGCCCGCCGCAGAGCACCGCTCACCACCGCACACCCGCCTCCACGGGGCTCCCGCGCCGGGTCGGAAACCAGCTCTGTGCCTGGGAAAGGAGCAGATGTGGCTTAAAATATCCCAACGCGGACGTTATGAAGGATGCTCCGAGCTGTGTGGGCCGCGTGCGTCGTGACCCTCGCAGGGTCTCTCAACTCCTTTCTGAAAGCACGTGAGACCCAGGGGTCATTGTTCCTACGGCACTTTGGTGAGTGGCCGCGTGGACTCCGACGACACGTCCGCTGGGACCCCGCGCACGGAGGTCGCCCGCAGCAGGCTGCGCGCCCTCCACAGGGGCCAGAAGGCGAAAGGTGGTGCGACATCCCAGCTCGCGCCGAAAAGGGAGCGAACATGCGCCTTGTAATGAAAACAACCCCCTCCGCACAATAGGATGATGGATAATGTATCAGACCAAACATAGGAGGCTTTTAAAATTTCACGTTTGGAATTGGCCAACATCAATTATTTAAGCACAAATTGAATTAACCAAATATTCAACATATGTTCTCTTTAAACTCTGCTAAATCTGACGCAACATCTGAAGGCGGACGGAGGGTCAGCCTGCTGACAGGGAGGCCCCAGGTGGGCAGCACGGCCCGCGCAGAGGCCTGAGCTCGCAGTTCCCCGAAGGAACGTATGATTGATGCCGCCTCGAAATGTATGCCTCTACCGGAGCCCGATCTCATCAGATCCTGCCGCCACCATCTGCTGTTTCTAATTCCTCTGCAATATCTGTATTTGCCGCCTCCCTCCAACAAAGGCGGGGGCGGGGAGGAAATGCTCCTGCTTGGGCGGCCGGCGGGAGCTGGTTGGCTGGCGGAGCCGCGGCCAGAAGGCATCTGTTGCTGGTAGGCCCGCAGCATCTGCTACTATTTCTCACTTTCCCCGCATGCTGTGGGGTACGGTTTCTCCCAAAGGTGGGCCGTCCGCACTCGCTGTCAATCCGTCATTGTCCGCCCCCCGTTCCCACGGCGCCGGCCTCGTTACCATGCTGCTGGCCTTTGCTGGCTGGTGTCTGTAATCCAAGATATTGTGTCATTGGGCAATGCCATTAACCCTTTTCCTACGCATCAGGACATTCAATTAAGCCCGGCAGGAGAAGCAGATTGAGAGGGAGGGCCGTCTGGTGGGGAGGGACCATCGCTAGGAAGCCAGAAAGTTTACCAGGACGACAATGACAGCAACCATCAGCACTGTCAGAATAGCCCTTGCTTTCAGAGAGGCAGAGATGCTCTTGGACAGGGGAGCGTTCCCTCTCTCACGGGTTTTTAACATAAAATGCTATCAAAGGATGCGTTGTTTTTCCCCGGTCCTTGATAGGGCTATTAAGCACTGTAATAAAATGTGTGCGTGAGGCTATTATTTATGTGTCTGATCTGTAAGCAGCTCTGCTAATGGGGTGCAGCCTGGCGGCCGGTTCTCAGAGCGCCCCAAGCTGTCATCTTCCCGTGTCCTTCTGTCAGACCCCGAGCAGGCGGCTCTTCTGCTGGGGCGACACACAGAGCCGTCCTTCCTCCCAGGAGCTGTTTCTGACTCAGTGCCGGGTCCCAGGGGAGCAGGCAGCAGGGAGGAAGGGGTGTGTGTGCCCACCGACCATGGAGCGCCTTCGCAGAGTCAGGAGGCCTCAGGAATCTTGCCTCGAGGCTCACAGCTGCGCCTCCCCCTGCCTCCACTCCTTGCGCCCTGGGGTGGGTGGGCCTGAGCTCACAGAGCTCAGTGCCCCAAACTCCCTACAGGGCACCCAGCAGCAGAGGGAGTCTCCGGCTCCAGCCTCCAAGGAGGTTTTGTTTTTAGACCAAGGGCCCCAAGGCCACATGCTCACTTTGCACATGACGTCCAGAGCACAGCCAAATTTGAAAAAGTAAGTACTGAGCAGGAAAAGATTTTCTTAAATGAAAACATTCTTGATGTCCCTAAGTATACCATATTGAGTATCCTCTCAGTAATCCTGGGCATTCCAAATTTGTAAATCTTCGGCAATTTGTAAAAAGAGGGGGACATTTATCGAATGCCTACTGTGTACTAATAGTAAATGAACAATGCATTTGTTTTCTGCTCCCGCCAAATCCAGAGATAACATGGCCACCCCACTTTACAGATGACAGATGCCTCCAGAGGCCCTTCCGACTGGCCTGGTGTGGGCTCCAGGGACAGCTGGGAGGGGTCCGAATCGCATCTGGCCTGGCTTATTCCCCAAAGCCCTCGATATCACAAAATATAAATTCACAAAATGCAGGGGGCTTGCAGCTTGGTTGATGGCAGGCAAAGCGTAGGACCCTGCCTGTTCCCGGACAAAGCGACGCAGGTGTTTTCGTGGTCTCAGGGTCAGACTCCGCAGGGCAGGAGCAAAGCCTGAGGGCTGGGGACCCGCCCCGGGGCCCGCTGCACAGCCCTGTCTGTGGGGGCCCATTCTGCAGGAGTGGTTTCTCCCTGGGGTCCGGGCCCGTGGGAGCCCAGCAAGGGTGAAAGGAGCTGTCCGCGTGGTGGGTGCGTCTATGCCCTCCTCAGCGGGAGCGTGGGAAACTAAATTTTACAAGTTTGGTTGTTTGCCTCCCAAACCAGCGTATGTGATCATCCACTATCTTGCTATTAATTAGAATGTGTCCAATCCCAATTAGTATTTCATGGCCACATAAAACACAAGATCAGTGCCCAGGCTCTCAGACAATTATGTTGCCACCTGCCCAGAAGGTTCTGGTCTCTGGGAAGGAGAATCCCCAGCTGCCTGCCGGTGCTCAGACGCTGTGCTTTCTGCACGCCATCTCTGTCCTTTCTTAGATGAAACCATGTGTCTGATGGACAGAAAAGAATGCAAAAGGAATGGCTTTCAGAGCAGAAAAGACCCCGTTTCGGGTGATGGCTTCTCTCTAGCTGGTGGAGCATGCACACGAGGCCTACCCACTCGGCACCTCAGGGCCCTTGCAGGGACTGCAGGGGAAAAAAACCAGAGCGATGACGTCGGGCTGCTGCCTCCCCAGTCCCGTGAACTGGCTACCTGAGTGATTCATGGGAATGGTGTCGTGACCACGTCAGGGGCTCACCTCCCGCCATATCAGGTAGCCTTCCGGTCAGCTGCCACCTTCATGAGCTGCAGAAAGAGGTAGGGGCTAAGGACAAGGGCTGCTGGGTCGTGGACACCGCCCACCCTCCCCACCGCCCACTGGAACTGCCGCCTGTAGGCCCGGGAGACACCCACAGTTACTCCACCTGCCGTCAGAACCCAGCCCCTCCCCTGTGTCCCCAAGCACCTGGGGGTGGCCCCAGACCAACCCTGGGCCCTCTCCCCGTCCTGTGAGACCCTATCTGCTCTGCTCAGCTCTCGGGGCTGCCGGCACTGTCCGTTGTAAGCGGTAAAAGGGCAGTAATCCCAGAGCTGCAGGTTCATCCTGGGGCCCTGCAGTATGGCTGCTGCTGACGGCGAGCTGCACCCACATTTACGGAGGGAGGGCGGGAATGTAGCCCACACCCTGCATTACAGAGAGGACACCACGATGATGCGAAGTGAAGGGACTAACCCAGGTGTGCCAAGGATAGGCCCATGTCGGCGGGCTCCAGGCCTCCCCAGGCCGCCCGCAGGTTCACCCCACGGAGGGAGCTTGGGAGTTTTAAGACACACACTAATGAGGGTAGGCGCCTGGCTCCCCCGGAGAGGAGCGAGGCAGCGGGAGGAGGGCAGCGCGGGGGAGGAGGGCAGACCCACTCGGCCGTGGCACAGGCTGTGAATCTGCACAGAGGGGGCCACGCACGGCTGCCTGATGCCATCTCCCCCCACCCCCGGAAGCAGCCTGCCTGTCTGCTGCGAGCTGTCACCTGCACCCCACCGTGGGTGGGACACCCCCGGGGCAGAAACTACGGCCCTCCAAATCAGGCCCCCAGCCTCTTGGAGAAGCACTCCCGGTGGCCACCTCCTAGGCCCCCAGAGCGCTGGGCAGGGAGGGGAGGAGGGCAGCGCAGGGAGGAGGGCAGCAAGGGGAAGAGGGCAGATGGGGAGGAGGGCAGCGAGGGGAGGAGGGCAGCGCAGGGAGGAGGGCAGTGAGGGGAGGAGGGCAGCGCAGGGAGGAGGGCAGTGAGGGGAGGAGGGCAGCGCAGGGAGGAGGGCAGCAAGGGGAAGAGGGCAGAGCAGGGAGGAGGTCAGCAGGGGGAGGAGGGCAGCAAGGGGAGGAGGGTAGCGCGGGGAGGAGGGCAGAGCAGGGAGGAGGTCAGCAGGGGGAGGAGGGCAGCGCAGGGAGGAGGGCAGCGCGGGGAGGAGGGCAGCAGGGGGAGGAGGGCAGAGCGGGGAGGAGGTCAGCAGGGGGAGGAGGGCAGCGAGGGGAGGAGGGTAGCGCGGGGAGGAGGGCAGAGCGGGGAGGAGGGCAGCGCGGGGAGGAGGGCAGCGCGGGGAGGAGGGCAGCGCGGGGAGGAGGGCAGCGCGGGGAGGAGGGTAGCGCGGGGAGGATGGCAGCGCAAGGAAGAGGGCAGGGCAGGGAGGAGAGCAGAGCAGGGAGGAGGGCCTGCAGGCCTGGGTCTAGATCTGCAGGAATATGTGAAGCAGGTGCCATCCTGTGGCTTTTGGATCTTTGGTCGGGTGACCTTGGGGAGGTGGTGCCTGCTGGGGTCATTCCTCCTCTGGCGCCAGGCCAGGCTCTGCAGGAACAGACATCCAGAGACCTGGGGAAAGATGCAGAGTCGCAGAAGGTGGTGGGGGAAGCGCAGCTGCTGGTCCTTTTGTGATCACATCCACTTAAACCCAAATAGAAGGGCGGGCTGAAGTCTTGTTCTCCTGTGAACACCGGCTGAACGCTCGGGTGGCACAGCTGCCCCGGGCGGGGGTGGGGGAGGGACAAGATCTCACCCCCAGTCGTGCAGAGGTGGGGGGCAGCAAATAGGGTAACCAAACACATGAAGAGCTAGCCAGGAGGGAGATTCACCTGCAGCCAGAGGGGAGGTCTCACCTGGAGCTGGGAGTCTCACCTGCAGTCAGAGGGGAGGTCTCACCTGGAGCTGAGAGTCTCACCTGCAGTCAGAGGGGAGGTCTCACCTGGAGCCAGAGGGGAGGTCTCACCTGGAGGCAGAGGGGAGGTCTCACCTGGAGCTGGGAGTCTCACCTGCAGTCAGAGGGGAGGTCTCACCTAGGGCTGGGGAAGGCGGTCTCAGCCACTCTGGGGGTTCCAATTCTCTGGCAGCTCTCTCAGCTCCTAAGACCCCTCCCATCAACCCCCTCCTACCCCCAGACCTACACACACACACTCTCCTCTTGTGCTTAGGTGGGAGTTTGGCATACGTCCTCCTCAAACCTGGACCCAGGTCCTCCCCTTGCAGAGCCTCCCACCCCATGCCTCCTCCTCGTCCCCACATTGTCACTCCTTCTTATCTTTAATTGCACAGATGTTCTTCTCCCTTCTCCAGGCCCCCCCGGAGGGGAAGGAGAGGAGATGAGGGTAAGGGGACGGGGTCGGAAGTGCAGGCAGGGAAGGGTCTATAATTTGCTGCTGGTCCTGACCCCACCACCCTGCCCTGCTCCGGCCACCAGCAGTCCTCAAAGTCAGGCCCGCACAGGTGACCATGGTGGGGAGACAGGGTCAGGTGCCCCAGCCCCTCAGGTGACGCTGCTCCCCTGGCCGTCCATCCCTGTGGGACACGCGTGTGGCTGGGGCCAGCAGCCTCTAAGGGGAGGTGAGGAGATGCCCAGAGCAGACAGGATAGACTTAAAATGCCTATTTACTACTGTTAGCCTAGCCACTCCCTGTCCTGCTAACAGATCAGAGTGAACCCATACCATACCCCCCTAGGCCCTGGGATGCAGTCCCTCCCCTCCTCCTGCTTCCTACCAGGTGCTAAACATGCGCAGTGGGACCCAGGGTGGGAAGTCCAGCACCCCCAGCACCCCTCTAATGCTGGAGCCTAGGGAAATACAAACCAAACCCCAAAACCCAGAACAAGACCGGTGCCTCTGACTTGAGCTCCATTTCTCACCTGAAAGACAGAATCTGACATTAAAATTGGGAGTGATTTAATCCTGGATGTTATCAGGAGGCTCTTGAAGAGGCAACTGGGTGGGGAAACCAAGGCAGAGGCCACGATGTTGACAGCCTCCCTGGGGAGCGCGACGCTCAGAGCCCCACCCGTGAACCTGGACAGAGTTAGTGAATATGGGCACGGCTCTCTTCTGAGATGCCTCTTTTATGGTGGAAGGGTGCTGCTGGTCCTCGCTCTTGGTGTTGGAACTGGTCTTCCCCTTTGCTTTTTGCTTTTTTCCTTGGAGGAGTCGCCTATAACGGATTTTTTAAGGAGGAATCCGTTCATCTTTGTTTTTCCAAGACCCTCTCAGTGATGGAGTGGCTTCTGCCCTCCGTGGGCTACACATGGAGCACATCCGAGCCGTCCAGGGAGGAGCACATCCCGCTGCTCGGGAAACTCCGGCAGCAACGGCAGTGAGCACCGCTCAGGTAGATGCGGGCCCCGCCCGACCTGAAAAACCAGTCACTCCACGGCCTGGCCAGTGGCACCAAGGAGCTGTTTCATTTTCCTTAAGGGTTGTTATAATTCATCTAAAGAAAAAATAATTTTTATTTACTTAACTTTTTGAAGTTCCTGTTGGACACACTTTACACACTTTTCATTCCAAAGGCTCAGAGATGGGCGGCAGGACACCAGGGCCCACGCGGTGGGGGCGGGTGGGGTGCGTCAGCGGCCCGACCTTCGGCCGTCCTGGGTCCTGTTTGTAGGGACAGCCTCGTTCATCCTCGGTGCACTCCAAGGGCTGTGACAGGAAATGAGGTTATGAAACAAATGTTGAAATGGAGAAACTGAGGCACGGAGATGGAATTTCTCAAGGCTGTGTGGAAATCATTTCACTGTTTGGAAGAAAGCCTTTAGCTCCCATGAGACCCCAGCGTTTTTATTTCTGTGTATGATTTTTTTTTTTAATTAAAAAAACCTCCTGGCGCCTCCATGACAACGGGGCCTGTGCTCTGACTCTGAGGAGAAGAGAACGTGTCTTCCCAACCAAGAGCTGTCCAGACTGTCCATGAACGGATTCAAGAGGCGGAAAGTCTACGGTAAAAAAGGAAAAGAAAAGAAGACCCTGGGTGCTCGGCACAGACATCCATCGTTAGCAAACGCAGACTCCGGGCAGACATTCAGGTGTGTGGTCCTCGTCTGCAAAGAGTTGGTGTTTGTCGAACTGCCCTCAATGATCGCTCTTGGGTTTCAAATACGGTGAAAGTACGTGGCACCTCGCACACTTCGAGCCCTCATTGTGGCGGTGCTAGTGCGTTCCCCCAGAGGAACCGGGGGTCTCAGCTGCAGGCCCTGGTGTTCATCTTCCCTTGGCCTCCAGATGCACAGGAAGTGGCCTTCTGTCACGTGGGTCATGGGGTGACAATGTGATGGAAGTGAGCGTGGGTAGAACGTGAAGAATGTGGCCTCTGATCTGCAGCCCTTTCCAGGTCCAAGCCCCAGTGGCCTTGTGTGCCAGACACACATCTGGGGGAAGAATGTCTGTTGTCCAACAGCTCTGGGGACAGGCTCTCCATTTTGGCCACATCCAAGAAAACCCCAAAAGTCCTGTGGTTCTTGTTCCTGCTAAGAGCACATGCCAAGTGATCCTTTTGAGCAAAAGGGGGAGTAAGTGAAAATCTCAAAGAGACTCAGGCTTCTGGAAGCTGGGGCAGTCTGCAGGCCCAGGAGAACCCGGACAGGCCCCCTGTCACTCTCTTCCCTGGAGAGGCACTAAGATGTTTCTGAGATGCTGTTTGGGAAGCCTTGGATGAAGTGCGGGATCCTCCATTAGTCCTATGGGTCTGAGCCATGTGTAAACTGTAAGGCCCTCCACAAGCTCATGGTACGACGCGTTACTAGTCAAGCCTCCTGGTGGCTGACGCGGGCAGGCCCACAGCTCCGCGGCCATGACAGATGTCCGTGCTTTGGTGGCCCTTTCTGGAGGAAACAGGTGTCTCCAGGGATAGGCCGTGTAAATGGTGGTCAGAGGCTCCTGTGTGAGAAAGGCCCCCACCTGCGGTGGCAGGAGAGCCAGGCCTCACAGCGTGGCCTCTGCCAACCAGCGCCGACTCCCGCAATTGTCTGACGGGACGGCATTTCCTCCAGGTCACCTTTGCACTTGGGAAGCTCCTGTTGAACAACCACTGGGCTTTCAGAGCTGACCTTGAGACCCTAGGAAAGCAAAAGTGAGCACCCACAGCTGAATCCCACCGATGTGGGGGATGTGTTCATTGTGGGAAAGCCAGGAGCAAGGCAGCTTCCTCACCCTCTTCCCTGAGCACCTTTATCTGCTTTGTCCTCGCGGTTCTTCCTTGGGAGGTATTTTCAGTAAGGGAAGGGGCAAGTGCACACCGCCGTCAGAAGCAGAGCCACGCTGGAATCCACTCGGGGTAGGCAGAGCTACCGCCCAGCCCTTCAGGTGATAAAAGCAGTTTGACAAACACACACACATTTTTAAGATGGCTTTTCTCCAGTCTTTGTCGACCACGGCAACTTCGACATCTTAATCATTAATCAGCTGCATCGATCAGGTTCAGCGTGTGCATCAGAATTTACACAGAGATTACCCCTTGACCCTAAACTGACTCATTTGCAGCCTGATTCTGCAGACCCAGGTGCATGGCTAGTGACAAGCTTAAGCTGTAACAAAAGACATTTTGGATAAACAGAAAGAAGGGAAACAAGTCAGCCGGGAAGTCCAGAGTTATCCATTTGCACACTCTTTTCAAAGACTTCTCTTGGACTAGAAAACGGGGTTTGCAAAGTCAGACCAGCTGGGGTTTGACGGGGACGGCCCAGGCCTCCCTCGCCCTGTTTTCCTGTGGTTCTGTGGTTACTAGGCGTATTCAACGGATGTGCAGGTCTTCTTGGTGTTAAGATTAGGGCAACACTGAAACCCTATTCCAAGCCTAGAGGAAATGACCTTCGTGGTGACTCTCAGCACAGCCTCCAAGCTCCGGAGTGGGCAGAGCGGCGCTCGGCCGTGGTTCCCATCCAGGTGTGGTATACACCCAGCTGGAGCTCAATGCACGTCCTCTCAGGCCAGGGGTCTGTGAAACCTGCAGCTCAGCACAGAGCCTACCAGCCTTTCCCCTGGACACAGGGTCCACAGCAGCTGCTCCAACCTGGGGAATGCGGTGGAAACAGGAGGCCAGTTTGCAAGTGAGCCCAGAACCCTGACACAGTGACAGAAAATCAGTCAAACCCTAAAATCCATCAAGATGTAAACATTTTTTCTTAAAGTTGACAAAGCAATTCACCAAGATAGTATTATGTACTCCTACGTCTTATTCTCATTGAAGGTTATGAAGATGCGGGGGAAATGTCAAGGTCAAATCTACATGCATGGTGGCCTTGTGAGTACAGTTAGGAACCAGGGACTCAGGTTCTCTGTGTGACACTAAGAAATGTCACTCTGCCCTCTAAAACCTCAGCCCAAAGACAGGATTTAAATTCTTCTTGGTTGAAATTTCCAAGAGAAAGTATAATCTCACCTGCCTGCTGCATCTGAATTCTTATGTAAGGAAACCACATAGCCATGAAACTGTCGGCTGTCGACCTGGGTTTCCAGCCATGAGCACGCGTGCGGGAGGGTGAGTTGGCGGCTCTGTAATTATCCCTGAGAAGCCATGAGAATCCGCCTGTCATTTGAAATAGAAGACAGGTACCACTGCGAGCCAGGTGGATCCAACGTCCGGCCAGGAGCCAGGATGATGCTTCTTGGGAAAGAAGTGTAGGTGTGAAGTGGCTTGCAGACACCTGCCCTTGTAGGCAGGGAGTGGGGCTGGGGGCAGGGGTAATGGGGCAAGTCTACAAAGCCACTCGCTGTTTTATTGAACATGACAACAGTCGTGGATTTTGGAAATCTGATGCAGGAAAAATGGGAGCGCTCAGAACCCAGAACACTGTCGGCAAACACCGCTGGAGGAGGGCCCAGTGGCCAGCAAGAGCAGGTCCTCGAAGCCCAGAGCAGGTGAATGTGCTCTATCCTGTGCCCATGGGCCCGGAGCAGGAGATGACCACGCAGCGTGCAAGGCTGAGTCTTTCCTGCACATTTCCCAAGGAAAAGCAGGGGGTTCACGTAGCTGTCCCAAGGCAGACCAGACCGCGTGTGCCAAGCTGCCCACGTGTACCGTGGCGAGTCTGCTAAATAGACCCATTGTGTTGGTGAGAGCACACACTCTTGAAACCACATTGATTTTCCTAAAACTTTCTCCAACTTGGTTCTTCTATACCTAAAATAGCAAAATGAATTTCTTTGAAAATACTTTGTGTCAAGCTTTTTAGCTTTTTACAAATTTACCACAGCCTTCCCCCAACCAAATTTCAGAAATACTAAGATTTGGCTTACACTTGTCCTTTAAGAGGAACCACTCGTGTACATGTGGGAGGACACAGACGGGGCAGGATGCCCCTCCACACCCCCCCCCCCACCCCAGAGAAGCTCAGCAGCCTGCAGGGCAGCTCTGGAAAACCCACGGCCCCCTCAGGTCCCTCTCCCCTTCCCAGGTGCCTGGACCCAGCCCTCTTTCTGGTCTGAAGACCAGCCTTCCCCGAACACTGACAGCCAGGAAGGAGTTTTGGGGAGACCACCTCTTCCCACAAAAGCAAGAACTATCCCTGCAACTCTATCCCTGCAACCCCATCAGAATAAATAATCTCTCAATGCACGATGATAGAAGGAGCAGTTACCTAGTAAGATTACACATTTGCATGGACTCGCCCAAAGGCGTTACCACTGAGCTTTCCCCAGACAGGTCTGTCAGTCCGTCAACAGTTAGGAAGCACCCACTATCTGCCACGCTGCAGTGAACCCTGGAGACTGAACCTAAAACTCAAGTAAAACAAGCCCCCCGCCCACCATGGCCAAGGAACCATCGCAGAGGGAGGCAGCCCCAGTGCTGGCCGTCCTGACCTTCCCTACAGCCTGCAGGGCAGGAACAAGACGGGGCCGTTTGGTGGCTGTGAACCAGCCTGCCACCGAGGACCGCACGGACCAGGGAAGGCGTCAAGCTTCTGGGGGTTTTGAAACTGGGCTTCTCATGCTTCTCAGTGTTTCCCCGCAGACCGCCCGCCTCAAAACCCCTTGGGGACGTGTGTAGGAGAAGGCACCGGGAAGGAGGCCAGCCCTGTAGCCTAGGCCCCCAAGAAGTGTTTGGGGTGCGGAGGCTTGGGCTCCAAGAGTGAGAGAAGCTGGGAGGGTCTCCCTGAGACCGGAAGTGAGGGTAGCCCTTCCAGGAAGGAACGGCCGGAGACGGGCTGCCCAGACCTCCAGGAAGCTCTTCACCTGCTCAGAATGTGGCTGGGCATGGCTGTCTGAAAGCTGGTGCCTGCCACCAAAGGCTGGGGCCGAGCATTCGGACGCCGCTCTGACCCCACAGCTCCAGGTCCCCACCAGGAGCAGAAGACCACACTCACTGAGGAGCAAGAACTGTATTTCAAGGGCTCTGGGCCTTGCTTTGCTACTCATCTTTGGGTTCCTTCTCTGTGTCTGTCTTTCTCTGTGCATCTCCCTGTCTCCGTCTCTGTCCTTGTGTCTCTCTCCTCGTATTCTACAACAGGGAAGACTTTGCCAGACCCTGGATTGGAGCACTGTCACCACTGATCAGCCATGTGTCTTGGGGTCATTTCTTATCCTCTATTCCCAGTTTTAGCTGTAAATTCCTACCTTCCTTGTAAGTTGGCTGTGAGGAGTGAGTCATTAGCATATTTAAAGAGTTTTGTTCAATAAATGTGACATTCGTGCTGATAATTACCACTTAGTGTATCTCCTTTATAGAGTAAGGTAAGAACTGAAGTTTCCCCATATTGCAGGAGCAATGCTCTTGGCATTCTGATGTTGGGAGACAGACAGAAGGGGCCTGGCGGGGTAGTTCCACGGAGCCCCTGAGATGCTGGCTTTAATTGTGAAGTTGATCAGGCCTTCCCCACACAGCTGACACCACTCTTCCAGAGCCTTCGGCTCTCTGCCAGAAATGAGCCCCGACTGCAGCTTGCACTGAGTCTGCAGAATGTCCCCTAAAAGTAAGACACAGACTCATGATATGGGAAAGTCGCTCCCTAGAAATAGATCAGCTGCTTCAGAGAGAAGCTTCTGATGCTCAAGTTAAGCCTGGGTCAGTGGCAGATGCCGAAAATATCTCCCCTTGTGTTGCTGTGAATCAGGCTGCTCCCTCCAAGAGCCCTGTCGCCACTCCCGTGTGTGTCCCCCCACACCCACCCTGACCCTCCCCTGGCTGGGGGCCCAGGCCCTGCGTCCAGGGCTGCCTCGGCATGCTCTGCAGCTTTGTGGAAGGCCCTCAGAATAGTGGCCAGAGTTAGGGGAAAGATAAAATGCAAGACAGCCAATTATAGTTGGATTTAAGATAAGCGATGAAATGTTTAGCCTAAGTTTGTCCCAAGAAGTATTTGGGACATACTTATAGCACAAAATTATTTGTAACTTACCCGAAATTCAAGTTTAACTGAGATCCTGTTCTTTCTGGCAATCATGTCTTAGAGGCCTTTATAAATAGATTCTCATCTACCGGGGGGTTCCACCTGGAGGGGGGTGGGTGTGATGATCTCACGGCCCTCGGGTCCGTAGGATACTGTGATCATTTACCTTTAGCAAACATTAACACTGCACAGTTGACAGAGAAAGGCAAAGCTCATGC
Source organism: Halichoerus grypus (assembly GCF_964656455.1). Lineage (NCBI taxonomy): Eukaryota > Metazoa > Chordata > Mammalia > Carnivora > Phocidae > Halichoerus > Halichoerus grypus. The sequence goes on along the minus strand of NC_135720.1, from coordinate 336,885 downwards.
CAAAAGAGTTCATTGTCTAAAGTGGAAAGACACAGACCAAAGCAAAACTCCAGGAAGCGGACAGTGCTGAGGACTGAATGAAACGTAGCCCATTAAACAGGCCCCACACCTGTGACCGTTAGGGGACGCACCTAAGGGGCCAGCTTGCTTCGGTGACACCCACTGTCCAGACGCCACGTGTATGGCACTTTCCAAATAAGAGAATTTGTCCACAGGCCTTGACGTGGCCACCTCCAGGAGTGGACAGGCCAGCACGTGGCCTTCCTGTCTCCTGAGCCCTCAGGGCACACAGGCCCTGCCTCCCGGCCAAGGCCGTCAGAGCACTACCCAGGCCGGCAAGTGTCCGCTGGAATCTGTCCCTCTTCTGTGGGGCTGGGCCGAGAGCGGGTGGGGGCCGTGTGCCCAGCGTGGGGCCGTAGGTCAGACCTCCCGCTCCCAGAGCCACGTGGAACGTGCCCGTGTCGGGTCAGTGCACCTGGGCGCTCTCCCACTGGACACAGGACACTGGGTCTCTGGAGCCCCCGTCCAAGGAGCAGGGAAGACCTTATTGCTCCATGTGATCCCACATGACAAGAAGGTGCTTCTGCGGGTGACGTTCCTGCGGCAGAACCAAGAGGACAGGCTCCCTTCGCGATCGGCGCCTCCCAGCACTCCCAGGCTCTGCGCACACGCTGTCTTGTTGAAGCTTGTGAGGCCAGAGACCGTCCGTCAGCAAGCGGGGCCCTGGGGGCTTGGGGACTTCTGAAAGTGACGATGAGCCAAACGTGGACTCTGCCTTCATTACCGATATCGATACGGAATTGTTTGTGGGAACGGTGATATCGGGAAGCCGCCTGGGTTCCGGTCCACGCCTTCCACCGTTCCTAGGGTGTCTCCTCCGGGATAATTAGTGGAGGAGGACAATTTAAGCAGAATGGTCATCATTTCCTGAGCAACGTTGCTCGGTTCAGAAACTACCCGTCACTGGCTTCCACACACACACCCCCTGAGTTTGCCGGCTGGCATTCCGTAGCATTCATTCCTGCGTGGCTTCTTCTCGTGGCTTCTGCTGCACTGAGCATGTGTGTTGTCCATGTGGGTGCTGTCTGAGAGCCGAGGCGCCCGCGGGGGGACTGTCTCACCCGCGGAGCAGGCACGGCGGGAGGGCAGGAGCGAAGGTTGTGAAGAGGTATTACAGCAACCCCAGGACAGCAAAAGGGTTTCTCACCAGCCAAGCCACTGGGAGAAGATAAGCTCGCCCCAAACAGAGAACGCGAATCCCAAGTGGGAGCCTCTCTGTGGTACCGAATGGAATTAACCGGAAGTCGGTGACCTGACACGTTGCTCCCAGGCCTCCTGAGAGAGGCAAGGCCTGGGTCTAGCTGGTCAGATGAGGACCACTAGCCGGGACCCCCGGGACCCCGGCACCCAGCCGGGCTTCCTACTGGAACACAGCCTCAGACTCAGCTCCCGGGGGACGCACCCCTGCTCCCTGGCAAGTAAATTGGAGAGAGTAACACCACCGATTACCCATAGGTCCCCTGACTGTGCACAGATGATATGATACAGCCCTCTGTGCGTTTAAACTTTCCGGAAGAAAGACAAAGTGCAAGCACAATCGGGAAATCTATTATGTTCTAGAATTGCTAGTCCCATTCACCAAAATTGTGCCACCCAAGGGGACACTGCTTTCAAAGAAGAGAAAGATTAGAAGCAGGAGTGACCCCTCCTGTCCTACTTCTCATAACCCTCCCTCCTCCCTCCTCCCCTTGCTTCCTCCTCCCCTTCCTCCTCTCCCTCCTTCCTCCCTCCTCCCCTCCTCCCCTCTCTCCCTCCTCCCCTCTCTCCTCCCCCTCCCCTTCCTTCCTCCTCCCCCTCCTCCCCTCCATCCTCCCTCTTCTCCCTTTACCCCTTCCTTCTCTTACATTTCTCTTCAGGTAGAAATGCGTGTGAGGTGTCACCACAGCGTCCACCCAGGTCCCTCACTGGTGTCACAGTCTTCTCTTTAAGGTCACCTTTAAACATCATGTTAGCTACAAGCAACTGACTATGATGTGCTTATTTGTGGTGACTTCATCCCACTGGAAACAAAAGTCTGGACTCTGTGCCGTCAGCTGCTCCCATCTGTCTGCATGTCCAGGGCACAGTTGGGCTTGGGGCCCCAGTGAGCATAAACCAGTAGATCTGGTTTACCACAATGTGGCAAAAATAAAACCTCGTGCCAATAAGTGACCAAATCAAAATAGCATTTCTTTTTTTGGTTCATTGCTGCCACACAAAGACCTATCTTCAGAATCAGCTGAGACATGTGCTTGGGAGAACTCCTGATGCGGGCCTCATCCAGCCCCCGAGGACCTACAGGGACAGGAGACAGCCCAGCACAGGCCATGCGGCATCAGCCAGTGCGTGGCCGTCCACCTTCCCAAAGACACCTGCTCTGAAAATGCCACACGGTCACTCCTGGCTCCCATGGATGAACCAATGCGCAGGTGTCTGAGTGAGGGTGGGCCCCAGTGCCAAGTCCTACAGAATACTCCAAGATGGGAGAGCTGATCCTCCAGTCAGGCACACGCATAAAAATGCACATGGCGGCCCAAGAGCAGACGGAATCACTGACAACGGACTGTGCCATATGGACTGGAACCCCAAGAGGCTCCCATTCGAGGGGAGAGGGCTTCTGCCTGGGATGTCAGCAAGCTTTCCTGCACGTTGGCTTACCGCTTGAGCCTTGAAAGAGATGAAATTTGACTCCATAGAAAGCTCTTCTCAATGGATAAAGTCCATTGTCATTACTGAGAATATGAAGACTGCTTCTACTTAGCACCTTTACATAACTTTACTTCACGGAACCTTCACAGCAACGCTATAAAGAAAGACCTATTATCCCCTTCCCCAGATGGGGAAACTAAGGCTCGGAGAATTTAAATAACCCAATCCAGGTGACCCAGCGAATGAGGTCTGCCTAGTTCCAGAGGCTCCCTCTCCGCCAGCCCAGTCTCCAGTCTGGCCACTGCGCTGCTGTCATTCAAAGTCTGCGTGCTTGTGGGTTCAAGCCCAAGACCTAAGAGAAATAAACACTAACTGCCGAGAGCCAGCCCTGCGTGAATATCACAAAACCAAAGCGGTTTCACGCTCCCGAGGCACCAGGCCCTGCTGTGGAAAACGGGCTGCCACCCAAGGAAATGCTCCATAGTTCCGTCCCAGCTCATCGTTCGTGGCCTGCGGCTGGGTTACCCACTTGCAAGGAAAATCTTAGGGAAAACACAAAACCATTTCTTCCGCTCTAAGCCCTGCATCGATTACTCCCTTTAAAAGCTAAACACCTGTTTCATGTTTATTTACTGTATTTTCTAATACACAGTTATTGTTGAAAATCTTTTAATTACAAAGCACAAAAATGAAATTAAATCCCTAGGCAATTTGTCTGAACCATGCGAAGTCCATACTTGGCCAAGAGCATTGGACCAATCATCAGATCTGAAGTTTCAGGAAAAAGATAATGAAATCCCAGAGTGGTGTGTGGGTGCAGTTTCCATCCTCCACAGGACCAATAAATAGTCAGTGAAAAGAGCATAAAGTACAAACCAGCCATGTCACCTTGGAAAAGACACTTACCTCGAGCAGTCTCAGGTTCCTGGAGCCTGGAATGAAAATACCCATCTCTTAGAACCCGATGAGCACAGAGCCGGAGATCTTATTATGCATATCATTATAAGCATACACACATAGATCTGCATTATGCATGTTCTTATGTGCAGGGCCTGGCACGCAGCTGGTTCTCGTAACCAGCAATGATTTCCATCAATCCAGCTTCGTCAGCGCTCTGGGGGCAGAAAGACTATTTGGGGAATTTCCATGAGTCCTTGGGTGACTTTGGGTAAGTTCCGGGTGCCTGAGGCTCACCTTCCTCACCTTTCTGAGGCTCCCCGGAGGGGGGGGCAGAAGAAAGAACAGAGGTCTCCTTCTCCTTGCCTCCCCCCACCCCAGGAGAGCGACACACCGCCAGTGCTTTGTAACCGCACCCTGAGCGACTCAGGAAGAGGGTGGCACAGGATCTGGGCTGCCTGAGTTGGTCATTGGAGAAGTGGGGAGTTGTCATGGGGACCCCAAGGTCTCACCCGGCCTACACAGATCAGCTGAACAAGGGTCCTTACTTTGGGCTGGATCGTATCAAATGAGATCGGTGCACTGGCCATCCAACACTCAACAGCTGCTCTCTTCGACACTTGAATATGCCTTTGATCAAAAAACAGTAAAACCTATCAAAGTAAAAGTAACACGCGCTCTTTGGGGAAAATAGAAGGGGTCTTTGGTGATGAAAAGATGGCGCATCACTGTTCTTGAGGGGTTCTGAGAGCCCTAGAGAGGCCAAAGGACCATAGCAACGTTAAAGCGGTTGCTTATTATGTAACAAGATCAAACACTTGCTAGGAAAACAACGAATATTCTACTAGATAAAGGTGGGAGAAAAGTCATAAGTCCTAATGAGAAAGTAGCCAAATTTGCTCAGAGTCAAATAGCATAATTAAAATAATTTCTTACCTATTACGTCATAGAACATCAGTCAGTTGTACTAAAACAGACCTTCTCCTCTGTCAGTGGGACTGAAATTGGTTCAGTTTTGGGGGGGAAGAGATTTGGCGTTTGGCAGTGTGTGTCAAGAACAAAATCGTGCTCACGCTCCTGGACTCAGTAACTAGTGTGGGTGGGAGGGCGAGGGTTTTGGCCACAATGTCCTTATGGTAGTGAGATTTTCCCAAATAAATGAAACGCTTCACGGAGTATTAAGCAGTGATGGTTTTGAAGACTATGGAGCAACACAGAAATTGCTAATTAATTTAATGTGGGTAAAAATAACAGATGTAGATTTATTTTTATAGGCTATGATTATAACTCTACAGGAAGTACGTGTAGGGAAAAGAGATGCAGGAAAGGACAGCAAATGCCATGAGTCCTCGGATTAAGAAGTTTTGTTTTTCCAAACTTTCTATAACATGGCTTAATTTAGAATTTAAAACTAAGACTACTTTTTACAACAAAGAAGAGTTTGGGTTTTTTCCCCTCTTGGTGGTGTTGAGAGATGACCCCACACCCAAACCACACAGGCTCCCGGGAGTGTCACAGGCCAGAGCCTCACACCCACCCGAGCACCAGGTAAGAACTCCAGGTGGATCCCCAGGTGGGGCTGCCCACAGGTGCACGGGGGAGCTCTCTCCACACACAGCTTCAGAGACACCAGAGACTCTCCCCTTTAGAATACCTCCTTTGGTCAAGGGCTGAAAATAATCAAGACTTTAAAGAACAAGGATAGAAAATAAAGGTTGCATGACACCAACATAATACGTAGCTAAAGCTGTAATAAAATTGATTCATTCTGACCCATTTTAAATGTAAAGGTTTATAATCTGGACTTACCTTGTTGGACCATTGTTCACACCCCCACTCTACCAAGTTTAATGTGTAAGTCAAAGCTGTATTTATCTGCTTACACATAACCGTTTTTCAAATTTATGTCATTCCATGAAACAACTCTTTTCAAAGTGACAACTACAAGCTTAAAATATGCAGTAACTCTTTCTGTACCTTCTTCTAAATATTCATTAACTCAAATCTTGAAAATAGGTCCTGGAAAATATTTTTCCCATGCTTACATCTCCCTCTACCTCCCCTATATGGACTTGAAGTCACTGATGTTACTGAGATTGAGATAAAACCTGCATACGTGACTTGTAGAAGGAAAAACGAGTCGAAATTGTAGCTGTTGCTGTCATCATGTGGGGCTTTGTCACCGTTGCTGGAGAGCCAACTCTACAGAACCATCCTGAGTGAGCCCAGGGAAGGAGTCCGCATGGAGTCAACGGGTACAAACGTGATACTCAGCTTGGGAAGGTGCACAGAGTTGGTGCATCCACCTTTCTCAAATTCTCAGGAATTGCGGTGAGGAAGGAATGGTGGCTGGCTTGTGTGAGGAGGAAGGCGGGCACGGCTCCAACTCTGCAGTTTTCCTCATCAAACTGTGTGAGTTGCAGCACGCCTCTCTCACAGGCAAGCATTTAGCGAACTTGAGGTGTTCATCAATGGAGTTCAAGGCCCTTGGGATCAAATTACGCAGTACGTTGCGACAAGAGCTGTTGCTGAGAAGCTCCAACTGAGCATCTTTCTCTGGTGGGTGCTGCACACCACACATGAAGAATCCGAGACCCAATGAGGGACAACAATGTGGCTGGGGGAGAACCCAGAACCTTCTCTGTGCACCAGCTCCCACACATGCACCTGTCCCCACAGATGGGGGTGCAGAGACGGGAGGCCAGGCCTAAAGCTCCCTTTCCTAAAAGAAGAAATCACTCCCTGTCTCCACAGTGTGGCCCTGCCTGATTGCTGTGAGCACTCAGGGCAGCAGAGCGTCATAACTTCAAAGAAGCTTCTATTTATTTTTTTAAAAATTGATTTATTTACTTCAGAGAGAGAGCGTGCACATGAGAGGGGGCGCCTGGAGGCAGAGGGAGACAAGTAGTCTCCCCGCCGAGCAGGGAGCACGATGCGGGGCTCGATCCAGGACCCTGGGATCATAACCTGAGCCGAAGGCAGCCGCTTAACCAACTGAGCCACCCAGGCGCCCCAGAAGCTTTTAATCAATAGTACATCACAATTTTGAAAGCTGTAACCCTTCCACATGTGCTGTGAGGACCAAATGACTTAAATGCCAAGTGCTCACCTGGCACCGTGAGCCCCAGTGGCCACCGGGATGGAATTCTGCCAAATGAGAGCAGGACATCGGCCACCCAATACACAACAGCATGAGAGCCTTCAGTCACATTAGTTTATCATCTGTAACCATAAATATCCCGTTGACATCTATTAAAAACACGGGAAAGGGGCGCCTGGGTGGCTCAGTCAGTTAAGTGTCCACCTCTCGATTTCGGCTCACGATCTCAGGGGCCTGCGATCAAGCCCCGCATCGGGCTCCCTGCGAAGCCCACTGTGGATTATCTCTCTTTCTCTCCCTCTGCCCCTCCGCCTGCTCACATGCCTTCTCTCTAAAATAAATACATAAATCTTTAAACACACACACAGGGGGCGCCTGGGTGGCTCAGTCGTTAAGCGTCTGCCTTCAGCTCAGGTCATGATCTCAGGGTCCTGGGATCGAGCCCCGCATTGGGCTCCCTGCTCCGCGGGAAGCCTGCTTCTCCCTCTCCCACTCCCCCTGCTTGTGTTCCCTCTCTCGCTGTGTCTCTCTCTGTCAAATAAATAAATTAAATCTTTAAAACACACACACACACACACACACACACAAGAAAAACACATACAGTGGACAGTTATAAAAGCTGAGTTTGAGCTCAAGAAAGCCCCCACCAGCTCTGTGACCTGAGCCCAGTCACTTAACCTCTCTGGGCCTCTGTTCTTCACATCTTGAGGGTTCCTTCCTGCTCTGACACTCCATTTTCTATTCTAGTCTCTATACTTAAATTATGAGGAAGAACTGGGATTTTTTTTTTCAGTCATCTGAAATAAATCATGCAACACATTCTCTCGCACATCCATGGAGCAACCTTTACTCCTTGGAACCTCATCGGGACATTTTCAGGGGACCTGCCCGCTGTCGAAGGAGAAACAGTGTGCTCACACCCACGGAGAGAGGTGGAGGCCGCTCACGTGGGCATCCCAAGGTCGGGGTGCCAGAGGCAATGTGGAGGGTCACTGGCTCACCCAGGCCCTTAAAGGAGGCGCGCAATGAGGAAGTCAGCCAGCGCTCCGCTGACGGCCAAAACCAGAGCAACATGGCTGTTTTCGTTTTCTGAGCAATGCCCAGTTTCCAAAGGTCGAAAGTATGGGGTTGGTGGCTTTGAACCACGCCCTCCCTGGAAATCAGGACTTTGAAACCTGGTCTGTGCAGAGATTTGTGTTTCTCTGAACTCTGTTTATCAAAGTGAATGCCGACTCTCTTCCTGTCCTGTGTTGACCCCAGGAAAGAGATTTTTTTTCACACATTTCCATGCCAAGACTTGTATTATCTACCCAGTTGGCTGTGTGTGCTTCGGTGGAGGGAGCCCCACGAGGAGCGGCCCACTGCCACAATCCCGAGAGGAGGAGTAACGGGCATATCGACCCTGCAGGGCCCAGAATCAGGAGGCCCGGTGAAATGGGCTGAGCATGGCAGGAACCCCGCGGACAGCAGGACTGGGCCTCAGCTCCCCCCATCTGTGGACGAGATGCTCTGCCCAGGGACTCCCCAGTCCCATGTGCTGGGGCGCACTGCGCTCTGAACACCAGCGGGCGAGGCCGCCCCTTACGACAGGTCTCCCAAGCTCGCGCACCATGACCGTGAGGCCTGGAGCGCCCGCGGCCAACCGACCCTGCTGGGAAAGGCTTCTCAGGGGAGACGGGGAGATACTCCAGTGGCCCCAGCTCTCAGAGGAGGGATCTCACCAGCCTGGAAACAAAGCATGCTCTGAAACTTCCCTTCTGAAACCAGCCCGTTCATTAGTATTCTTGGGAAAATGAGGCAAAGACTTGACAATTTCAGAGAACAAATTCACAATGCTAATTAATGCTTTTACTTGACATTATTTACTTCTTAAAAAATTAAAGCCCAAATCCCCAGAATACAGGTGGTTAGGAGGGAAGCAGAGGAGGAAGAAGGGGAGACCGGCTGCCGTCGGGAGTGGGGGTGACACTGCAGCCCAGGTGCAGGGACAAAGTTAGGTGGAGAGGCCCGAGTGTGACAGCCAGTTAGGTGGAGACAGCCCGCCATTGTCCTACCCGGGCCACCACACTGTGGCCGCGTCCATTCCTGCCGCAGAAGTTTGGGTTACAGGGCGCCTGGGTGGCTCAGTTGTTTAAGCGACTGCCTTCGGCTCAGGTCATGATCCTGGAGTCCCTGGATCGAGTCCCGCATCGGGCTCCCTGCTCAGCAAGGAGCCTGCTTCTCCCTCTGACCCTCCCCCCTCTCATGTGCTCTCTTCTCTCTCTCATTCTCTCTCAAATAAATAAATAAAATCTTTAAAAAAAAAAAAAAGAAGAAGTTTGGGTTACAGTCGCTTTGGTCAATACGATCACTTTCTTTTTGTTTTTCAAGGAGGTCAAAGGTTGGGAGCTGGGGGCTAAAGGGGCAGTGGAGTGGAGAGATGGGGCTCTGAGATGTGGTTTCTTGGAAAACACCCCCAGGAAAAAATACTTCTGTCACAAAATGTCAATGCTGACCAGATGTCACTGGATTTTCTTTTTTTTTTGCATGTGTCCCTTAACAGCTGACAAGAACATCAGCTCAAATTATTCACCACAAACACACACTTTCTGTTTGTCTCCAGATAAAGGGATTTAAAATCCTATTTGCCAGTAAGGGATGGTGAAACTGTTGGATGGACTTTTCTAGACCAAAGGAAAAGTAACTTTCTCTCCTCCCTGGTCCTGAGGGAGGGGCTCAGAGGCTCCATACCAGCTCCGAGCTCCCGCCTGGTGGTGTAGACAGACCCCTGGGCTAGCGCACTTGTGGGCAGGCCCTTCAGCAGACCACCCCGGGTAACAGGGATCACTGCTGCTGTCCATTCAGTCCTTTTTACTGATATAATTCTAATTTCCTTACAATTAAGAAGCCTCCCACAATTCCTACAGCTTCCATTAACACTTGGTGTGCAGTCAAGAACATTCTCTCACACGTCCACTCACATAGACAGTCCTGGAGTGTTCACTGGGTTCCACGCACAGCTCCCACAGCTCGTCTGTACAGAAATGCTGTTTCTACTTCACTTATACTCCCTGAGCACTTTAAACAAATGGGTTTTCAGAAAATACTCAAGAAAAATGCATAACAGATACGCTTTTTAAACAGTTACCTCATCGATGGTAATGAAAGCATCTATGGTAGCTGAATGGTGTCTTGCAAACCCAGAACCCAGGAGTGTGCCTTATTTGGAAATACGATCTTTGCAGATAATTAAGAATGGAGATGCGCTCATATGGAGTAGGGTGGGCCCTGAATCCAATGACTGGTGTCCTTGTAATCAGAGAGACCATGGGAGAAGAGGAGGCAGAGATGATGGTGGTGCAACCAGCAGCCCAGGGGTACCCAGGATTGTCACCACTATGGGGAGCTGGGACAGGCTGCCCTCAGAGCCCCCAGGAGGAACCCACCCTGCCCACAACCTTGGTCTTGGACATCTGGCCTCCAGAGCTGTGAGAGAACACGTTTCTGTTGCTTAAACCCACTCAGTTTGAGAGAATTTGTTTTGGCAGCTCTAGGAAACTCAGGCAATACCCAAGAAGCCTAGACACTTCCAGTTACTTCTAAGGGACGTGGCCACACCCAACATAAGAGCCTGCAAAACCCCTCGTCTTCTACGGTCCCATCCTGGATGCCCTCTGGCCGCCCCCCCCACCCCCATGGTGACCAGAGGGCCTGTTCTGAGCTCTGAGGACGCCCTCACCGCCTGCCTGAGTGGACAGCAGCAGGAGCCACAGCCCCACCCCAGAAAGGCTTGCCCTGGGGAGACGCCCTGGGGGGTGGACCTGGGCACTGGACAGGCCACGGAGCGAGAGGCCGCGTGACCACCCAGCGCCCTAAAATCACGTGTCCTCAGTAGCAGCCTAGGAGCTTGTGGCTCCAACCGATTGGAGAGCTTCCCATTTCACCCTGAGCTGAGAAACAGCAGAAACAGGCAAAGGACCAGACACAGGATCCTTCCACACAAGGAGGCCTGAGATTTTGTCCCAAGCTGAGGATTTGGCTGGTAGTTATTGTCTATGCATCATGGAGACCAATTTGTGCTGCTTTCGCTGGTGGAAAAACCCTCAGCAGAAAACAACCACCGAAAACCCCACCGGCTGTGATGAACGGGACTAGAGGGGTGCTCCTAGTGCTTGAAGGAGGGATTCTGGGGGAGGTGCTCCTAGGGCTTGAAGGAGGGATTCTGGGGGAGGGTGCTTCTAGTGCTTGAAGGAGAGATTCTGGGGGAAGGTTCTCCTAGTGCTTGAAGGAGGGATTATGGAGGGGGGTGCTCCTAGTGCTTGAATGAGAGGTTCTGGGGGAGGGTGCTCCTAGTGCTTGAAGGAGGGATTCTGGGGGGTGCTCCTAGTGCTTGAAGGAGAGATTCTGGGGAGGGTGCTCCTAGTGCTTGAAGGAGGTATACTGCCAGGGGAGTGCTCTAGTGCTTCAAGGACGGATTCTGGGGGGAGTGCTCCTAGTCCTTGAAGAGAGATTCTGGGGGAGGTGCTCCTAGGGCTTGAAGGAGAGATTCTGGGGTAGGTGCTCCTAGTGCTCGAAGGAGAGATTCTGGGGGAGGTGCTCCTAGTGCTTGAAGGAGAGATCTGGGGAAGGGTGCTCCTAGTGCTTGAAGGAGAGATTCTAGGGGGTGCTCCTAGTACTTGAAGGAGGGATTCTGGGGGGGTGCTCCTAGTGCTTGAAAGAGAGATTCTGGGGGGGTGTGCTCCTAGTGCTTGAAGGAGGGATTCTGGGGGGTGCTCCTAGTGCTTGAAGGAGGGATTCTGGGGGGTGCTCCTAGTGCTTGAAGGAGAGATTCTGGGGAGGGTGCTCCTAGTGCTTGAAGGAGGGATACTGCCAGGGGAGTGCTCTAGTGCTTCAAGGATGGATTCTGGGGGGAGTGCTCCTAGTGCTTGAAGGAGAGATTCTGGGGGAGTAATCCTAGTGCTTGAAAGAGGGATTCTAGGGGGGTGCTCCTAGTGCTTGAAGGAGAGATTCTGGGGAGGGTACTCCTAGTGCTTGAAGGAGGGATACTGCCAGGGGAGTGCTCTAGTGCTTCAAGGAGGGATTCTGGGGGGAGTACTCCTAGTGCTTGAAGGAGAGCTTCTGGGGGAGTGCTCCTAGTGCTTGAAAGAGGGATTCTACGGGGGGTTCTCCTAGTGCTTGAAGGAGAGATTCTGGGGGGGTGTGCTCCTAGTGATTGAAGGAGGGTTTCTGGGGCGGTGCTCCTAGTGCTTGAAGGAGAGATTCTGGGTGGAGTGCTCCTAGTGCTTGAAGGAGGGATTCTGAGGGGTGGTGCTCCTAGTGCTTGAAGGAGAGATTCAGGGGGGTGCTGCTCCTAGTGCTTGAAGGAGAGGCTCTGCGGGGGTGCTCCTAGTGCTTGAAGGAGAGATTCTGCGGGAGTGCTCCTAGTGTTTGAGGGAGGGATTCTGGGGGGTTGCTCCTAGTGCTTGAAGGGGAGATTCTGGGGGTGTGTGTTCCTAGTGATTGAAGGAGGGTTTCTGGGGGAGTGCTCCTAGTGCTCGAAGGAGAGGTTCTGGGGGAGGGTGCTTCTAGTGCTTGAAGGAGAGATTCTGCAGGAGTGCTCCTAGTGTTTGAGGGAGGGATTCTGAGGGGCTGCTCCTAGTGCTTGAAGGGGAGATTCTGGGGGGTTGCTCCTAGTGCTTGAAGGAGAGATTCTGGGGGCGGGTGCTCCTAGTGCTGAAGGAGAGATTCTGGGGTGGGTGCTCCTAGTGCTTGAAGGAGAGATTCTGGGGTAGGTGCTCCTAGTACTTGAAGGAGAGATTCTGGGGGCGGGTGCTCCTAGTGCTTGAAGCAGAGATTCTGGGGGCGGGTGCTCCTAGTGCTTGAAGCAGAGATTCTGGGGGTGCTCCTAGTGCTTGAAGGAGAGATTCTAGGGGCGGGTGCTCCTAGTGTTTGAAGGAGAGATTCTGGGGGGTGCTCATAGTGCTTGAAGGAGGGATTCTGGAGGTGGTACTCCTAGTGCTTGAAGGAGGGATTATGGAGGGGGGTGTTCCTAGTGCTTGAAGGAGGGATTCTGGGGGGGGGGTGCTCCGAGTGCTTGAAGGAGGGATTCTCGGCTCTTAACCTTAAACCCGTCTGTGACCACCCGTGCACCTTATGGCACTAAATGTGTTTTCTTCACACAGGTCCTGCCCCTGGAGACAGCGTGTGGGGGCATGGGGCATGGAGGAAAGGGGAGAGTCTGCAGTCATCAAACTGAAGAAATAGCTTCATTGATTTAAGTCACACATTTTTTTAGGTGCAAAAAACGGATGAAAATCAAGTGCAAATGCCTCACATTTTGTCAGTCCCAAGTCTGAGCGTCTGGCGCCCTCAGAGTCCTCTGATAACAAAGATCCCAGCTTGGTAAACACTGGAACCTTATTTTATATCTTGTGCAAGGAACAGGGGACACTTCACATCTGCCCTGGAGCCATAAATGTGCAACCAGGGCACCAGCATCGCGTTTGCTCTGCTGGTCCAGCACAAAGGAGCCCCTTCAGTGTGTGAGCTGGAGAACCCACCATCTGCCTGGGAAGCTTCAGGATACCGCCACTAGTCCCAGAGACAGACGCCCCACCGGTCACGCCAGGCACAGTGGGAAGCCAGTCAGGTGCCAAACTGCCCTGGGCAGGGCCACCCCCAGCACCTCCGTGGGTCCCCTGCCCAGCCATGTCGTCTGTGTGGCTGTCCCAACCTAGGTTTGTAGAAAAGTCCAGGATTCTTCTCAGAGAGATGCCAGTAGAGAACCAAATGCTATTTCAAAGCAACTGTGGAGGGTCAATAACTTCGATGTTTTTCCCTGACTTTTTACTTCCCCACTTCTGCTGCAGGCCTCATGATTCAGCTTAAAAATACTAAAACTGTGGCCGTAATAACAAAAAGCAAGAAACATTCCTTGAATATTTCAGAGCAAAATGCTTCTGAAAGCCCTTGGTTCCCCCACAGAAAACATTTAAAAGAAGAAGATTCATGAATCAGTAGCAGCTGCTCTCAGCACCTGTTATTTATTCCCATCATTAAAGTTCTCATGGCATTTTGGAAAGAACTGAACATTTTTCCTAGAGAAATACTCTGGGTTCTGGAGTACACAGTTGACTGCACCCAACTGTTGCTGGACACAAAGGGCCTATGAGGTGTTGAGTGGGGCCAGCCCCCCAAACCGCCAGAGACAGGCCACCTCCCATTAACCAGCCCCCCAAATCTCCGCATTACCCTGAAATGATCTCTTTGACCAGAGAAGTTTGTCATCCATGCCAATGACACCCTTCACCCAACCATTAACTTGGATGATGGTCCTTCAGAGGACTCTGGGATATGGAAAGAATGGCCATTTTTCTGCCAGTAACTTGCTCAGCAAGTATTGATAAGCACCCACCACATGAAGACCCTGGGCTCAGGGTGACCAGCGACATGAAGAGGCCACACACCATCTGGCAGCCCCATCACGGGCCAGGGAAGAAGGACAGGGCCCTGAGCAGCCATCAGAAAGAGACCTCTTGCCATACACAGACTCAAAGAACGTAACTTTCCCCTCAAACCTGTCCTTGGTCCAGAAGCCAACCTGGAGGAGTCGAGGCTTCCAGCTGGTCCTGCTTCCTGCCGGGTGGGCCCGTTGTGCGGGAAAATGCATAGCTGGCACAAATCATGTGTCTCTCGTGCTAATATGGAAGCTTCACCTCTGCAGTAGACCAAAGTAAGAAAGCAAAAGTGTAGGAGGTCACACATTTCCAGGGTCGTTGGATCCCGGGGACAAGCCAGGTTGTCGGTGCAGCAGAGAGGAGCCTGCTTTGAGCCTCAGCTGCTGGCGGGAAGTCCTGGAGTCACATACCTGAGCATCCTCATGGGTCACAGTGGTTCTGAGTGGGGCCTGGACCACCTGCGTCTCACAGCTACCTCATCCCTTTTGAACTCAGAGCCCTTGGTCTTTCCATCTGTCAAGTTCTTCACCCTCTTTGGCCTTATTAGTGAGCTCTGGGGAAGGGCTGTCAGTGTCATAGGTAAAGTCTGTGTCATTTCCAGGCAACCCAGTCCCAGGACCCAAGGTGCTCTGATGCTGGAAGGAAGACCTGGCTGAGGAGATTCACCTGAAATTGTTTGGAACCCATGGCACTGAGCTAGGCACACCTAACTGGGGATGGGCCGAGGGCCAGCAGCAGCCCCTCCCTTCTGATAATGCAACAAAAAAGCTCAGCATCACAATAAGAGAAACAAAGTTCCGAGCACCAAGAAATCCCCTCCTGAACCCACATCTTTGGCCTTATTTTCCATGCTTCTCCTTCCCCTCTTCCATGGTGTCAGAACCTACCAGATGCCAGACTTCAAGCTCTATTACAAAGCTGTCATCATCAAGACAGTATGGTACTGGCACAAAAACAGACACACAGATCAATGGAACAGAATAGAGAGCCCAGAAATGGACCCTCAACTCTATGGTCAACTAATCTTTGACAAAGCAGGAAAGAATGTCCAATGGAAAAAAGCAGTCTCTTCAATAAATGGTGTTGGGAAAACTGGACAGCCACATGCAGAAGAATGAAACTGGACCACTCTCTTACACCATACACAAAAATAGACCCAAAAATGGATGAAAGACATAAATGTGAGACAGGAATCCATCCAAATCCTAGAGGAGAACACAGGCAGCAACCTCTGTAATCTCGGCCACAGCAACTTCTTGCTGGACACGTCTCCAAAGGGAAACAAAAGCAAAAATGAACTTTTGGGACTTCATCAAGATAAAAATCTTCTGCACAGCAAAGGAAACAGTTGATAAAACTAAAAGACAACTGACAGAATGGGAGAAGATAATTGCAAATGGCATTACAGATAAAGGGCTGGTATCCACGATCTGTAAAGAACTTCTCGAACTCAACACAAAAAACAAATAATCCAGTCAACAAATGGGCAGAAGACATGAACAGACACTTCTCCAAAGAAGACATCCAAATGGCTAACAGACACATGAAAAAATGATCATCATCATTAGCTATCAGGGAAATTCAAATCAAAACCACAATGAGATACTACCTTACACCAGTTAGAATGGCAAAAATTAACAAGGCAGGAAACAACAAATGTTGGAGAGGTTGTGGAGAAAGGGGAACCCTCTTACACTGTTGGTGGGAATGCAAGCTGGTGCAGCCACTCTGGAAAACAGTATGGAGGTTCCTCAAAAAGTGGAAAATAGAGCTACCATACGATCCAGCAATTGCACTACTGGGTATTTACCCCAAAGATACAGATGTAGTGAAAGAAGGGGCACCTGCACCCCAATGTTCATAGCAACAATAGCCAAACTGTGGAAAGAGCCCAGATGTCCATCAACAGATGAATGGATAAAGAAGATGTGGTCCATATATACAATGGAATATTACTCAGCCATCTGAAAGGATGAATACCCACCATTTGCATCGACCTGGATGGTACTGGAGGGTATTATGCTAAGTGAAATAAGTCAATCAGAGAAAGACAATTATCATATGGTTTTATTCATATGTGGAACATAAGAAACAGTACAGAGGATCATAGGGGAAGAGAGGGAAAACTGGGACAAAATCGGAGAGGGAGACAAACCATATGAGACTCTTGACTCTGGGAAACAAACTAAGGGTTGCTGGAGGGGAGGGGGTGGGGGGATGGGGTAACTGGGTGACGGGCATTAAGGAGGGCATGTGATGTGATGAGCACCGGGTGTTACACTCAACTAATGAATCACTGGACACTATATCTGAAACTAATGATGTACTATATGTTGGCTAACTGAATTTAAATTTAAAAGAAAAAAGAAGCTACCAGATGACAGGCAGCAGATAGATAGCTCACCTGCAGAGAGCTCATGACCTAGGGGGAGCACCAGCTCTATGACATTGTGAAGGACATGGCCTCAGACCCCTGGTTGCACCTGAGCGGTTCAGGGCGGACTCCCAGAAGGGGTGAGTTAGCAGATGAAGGGGAGCCTCCTGGATGGCAGAGGGAGAGTCCTCATGGATAGGGCACAGGTGGGCACAGGACATGTGACAAGCACGCAGACCCAGTACAGGTCCCAGCCTCAGTTTCCCTGTTGACAAAATGGAAATCACGTCTCCCACTTAGAATCCAAGATTAGCACAGTACAGAGGCTCTGTGAAGTGAATCTCTGGTAACATGTTAGAAATAGTCTTGAAAAGATGTTTAAACAGGATTGCTGGTCACCAGGAAGCCACGTGGTATGGGGGAAAGTTCAGGAATGTCAACTGGAACTGGGTGAGATGCATCTCACGGGAGCTGCCTGCAGGGCAGCGCCCCCAGAACCCCTGGGAGCCTGCTCCCGGGGGGGCGTGGGAGGCTCTGCAGGAGAAGAGCAGGCCGGGCCCGGTGGGGCCACCTCGGGGACCGCCGCTGTGCAGAGTCTGCCCTGCAGAGGCCGCAGTGACAGGAGGAGTCTCCACACAGCCGCGCCCAGACACGGCCATGGACACCGGCCCGCTCACGGCTGGAGCACCTGCTCTTGAATCTTCTCTGTCTGGCGTAATACTGCTTTTACCTCCATGGAAGGTCTATAGCACGACATCAAAAGGTCATTTGTAGTAACAGGTTAATTGAATCATTGGAATCTGATAATTTGAGCCCTAAGGCCTGAAACCATATCATAAGGTTGAGTTTAGGCTCTGATTTAATTTTTATTTATTTATTTGAGAGAAAGAGCATGAGAGAGCGTGAGGCAGCAGCAGCACAGTGGGGTGGGGTGGGGGAGGGCAGGGGAGGGGCAGGGCGAGAGGCAGAGGGAGAAGCAGGCTCTCGGCTGAGCAGGGAGCCGGCTGTGGGGCTCGGTCCCAGGACCCCGGGATCATGACCTGAGCCGAAGGCAGACGCTTCACCGACGGAGCCCCCGGGTGCCCCAGGCTCTGATTGATTTTAAAGCCTTTTCAAATTAGTTGGACAATCGTTCAAACTTCACCTCAGTGTCAGGTGGAAGTAGCTTGAGCGCAGGTGTTTAGTTTGGGGTGAAGGGCCTCGAACGTGGGCTGTGACACTGCCGCATGGACTCAAGCGGCCTCCCGCGAGTCCTCAGGTCCCCACGTCTGTACACTCTGGTCTCACGTGCCGGCCCGCTTGCCCTGACCCCGCAGGTCCCCCTGGGCTGTGGGCAGCATCAGGGTCCCCTCGCTGTCTCCCTCCCGCCCCTGCATGACCAGGACTGTGGCTCACCTCTCCCTTCAGGAGGACGTGGCGAATGGACAGGCCTTGTCCCAGCTCCACTGGAAGCAAGTCTTGTAGTCCCCCCCCCGTCTATGTGGTGACAAGTGCCAGGGCTGTCCCCATCAGCACAGTCGGGGTCCACCGCTGCCGCCAGCCTCAGGGGGACAGCACGCGGGGAAACCGCATGTGTTTCTCTCCTCAGCCATGTTCCCTAAGTTCTCCTGTCGCTGCCTTGCCCCTGCCCCTCAGCTGAGGAGACCCCGCGCCCCCACCGGTGGAAGAGAGGGGCTTGAAGCCATGCAGGAGGGCTGCCACGAGCTCGTCCCACCGAGGCCGGCTGTCCACGGGGCCCTCTGCCGCATCTGCAGACCCAGAGCAGTACAGCGCCAAGGTGAGGGTGTGGCCTCTCAGCACCCTGGCCAGAACACGAGGAGCCCCAGGACTCGGGGTGAGCGGCCACAGCGCCATGCCCCCTGCTGACGCTGGTGCCCGAGGCCAGGTGTTCAGAGTTTGCACAGCTGCCGCAAGCCGCCGATCCGCGAGCACCGGTGCTCGGATTTAAATTGGGTTAAAGTGAACGTGAATCCAGGGAGAACATTTTCTCTCCGCCAGACAGTCTCTCCAAGCAGGTGTGTCTACACCTCAAACACAGGGGGGCACGGGGAGCAAGGACAGGGCTGGTGAGGGCCAGGCAGCATCGTGAGGAGAGATAATAGAATTGCTGCCTAGAAGTACTTCTGGTTTGTACGGAAGTAAATAACTTTGTATTTTTGCTCCAAGCCCGTCTTTCTCTCCCAACAACCAGGAAGGTGGTGGGTGGGAACAGGTACAAGGAACACAGTCCTTTGTGATCCTCATGGTGGACAGTCATAAAATGTCCCTCATTCCACACAAGCTGCCCCTGACCTCCCCAGCCCCGTCCTCCCTCCCCAGACTGATCCCAGCCCATCCCCACCCCCCTACACCCTGTTCTAGGTGTGGCTTCCCCAGACACCGGAAGGAGCAGGGGCGTCAGGGCCGTTCCCTGGATCCCTCTGGCAGAGGCCACCCCCTCACTGCTCCAACCTGTGCTCCGCACGGCGCCAGCACCCACCGGTGCCAGCCCCAGAGAGGAAGCAGCTGGCGCCGTCTGCATCTGTGGGGGCAGGATTCTCGGAGGCAAGACTGACAAAGCCTGAGAGACCCACGGAACACCAGGTACAGAGACCAGTGTCTGTGGGGACAGGGTCCGCGGGATGCCCCGTGCCACCCCACAGAGCAGAGCAAGAGAGAAGGACCGGTTCATGCAAGAGCAGAGGCAAAGCTCAGAGCACAGTGGAAAAGATCCCTTTGCTGTGAGCTTCTAGAACCTGTCACTACTGAAGTCAGCTAACTGGGGTGGGGACTCTCCCTGCGAAGGGCCCTTCTGGGGGTGATGGGCACGTTCTCTGTCTTCACTGTGGGGTGGGTCTCACGAGTGTACAAGTTTCTCAATACTTGTCCAACTGTAAGCTTCATAGGCGTGCATCTTACCATGTGTAAGTCATACCTCAAAGTTGTTTAAAAAAACAAAGATGCTTCAATTAAATAAATACATAATAATAAAGATGAAAGAACACCCGACATAGGGAAGTGTTGGCTATAAATACGCTCAAGGGATCTGTGGAAGGGACATTCCCACAGGAACAGCAGTCCTTCCAGAAGAAAGGGTCATCTGTCCACACTGGCCTGGCTGGGCCCCCATGGTGCCCGTGGCCTCTCTGCTCCTCCACAAAAGGAAATGATTGGACTCGCTCAGGCATGTCATGAACTCTAAATTAATGTCTGACACACAGTAGGTCCTCACTAATTGGCAGTGGGTAACTGGTGCAACGGAAAGAAGGCGAATCAACAGATAGAAAGGGCTTCAGCCACTGTTTAACAAACTAAAACAGAAATAACTTGGATACACTATTCATCAAATTGGTCAATAAATTTTAAAACCCTAATGCATATTGTTAGTGAAGAACAGCTGGTAGGGTTATAAATTTTTCTAGTGGGAATTTGTAAATAGATAACAAGGGTCTTTACAATGTTTATTCCCTTTGACAATATAATTCCCCTTCTAGAAATTTATCATAAAGAAAAAAATGAGACACGATCAATGATTTATGTAATGATGTTCAATAATATATTACTTAGACTGCCAAAATTTAGAAACAATCCAAATGTCTAAAAATAGGGGAAAGATCAAATTTATTAGGGTACAGCTGGGGAATAGAATTCAGTGGTCCTTCTCCAACTAAGATTTCTGCCAGCTACATTATAAATATTGGGGAGTTTGGTTTATTGGTTGGTTGGTTTGAATGACAAATGTTTAAAGGGAAGTTCCTTGGGCAAGGCTCCATTCAGTCCCTCAGACAGAAGACCCAGGGGTGTCAGGTGTCAAGAGACGAGATGTGGGAGAGCCTCACCCCAGCATAAACCTTCCGCCTGAGCGACCTGACTCCCACTCACACCTGTTGACCACAACTAATCATCTGGACATTCTACCCAAGCTTTGGGAAGCGGGACCCTCTGTGTACTCGTATGAGGGGAACAGAATGCTGGCAGGCACTCGCCATGTCCACCATCTTTCCTGGTGAGCTCCTAGGAATGACCTGGCGTCTTACTCAGCATTTATCCCCATTATCAGAACAGGGCACAACACAGAGCAGGTCTCGGTGAGTATGGGCTAAGGGAATCAGTGAATGGCAGACAAGGTTTCCAGGTAAAGGCAGAACAAGCAAAGGGGGCAGCCAGACATTTGACAAGCACGTTTCACTTTACCTTAGGATTTCAAGGTCAAATTACCCCAGTTATCAGGAAGCATTTTGTTACCCAGACTCATACTTTTCAAAAAGAAGGAGAAGGAAAGAAATTTGGGAAAAAACAAATAGTCCAAGAACGTACTTCTGACCCCATCTGCTCTCCAGGTGCATCACACACACACACACACACACACACACACCCCAGATGTCCTAAGGTACTTACCCAGTCTGCTTGTAACATCACAGAGGGAGAGGACGTGTGCTAATCCAAGTGCTTCCTCTGGCAAGCTGGTCAGGGCCACTCAGCTGAGCCCCGTCTGGAGGCCAAGGCCCGGCTCCCTTGGTCAGCAGCTTCAGAGGCCGGCCCCCCCCCCCCCCCCCCCGCAGCTCCTGTCCCCACACGCCGGAAGAGTCGGAGGCTACAGGAATTGCGGGCTGCAGGTCAGGAGAGGTGGCTCTCCAACAGCGGCACCCAGGCAGGGAGGGGCCTGCGGACCCAGCACGTCCCAGGCTGCCTGCTCCATGTTGGAGGGTCCCCACCTGCAGGAACCCCTCCTGGCTGTTGAAATGGAGCTGCTGGGAAGATCACCCAAAATAGCAGATGTAATAGAAACAGACCCTCGGCTCTTGGAATGAACCCTGTGACAGGAATGGAGGATGATGACCGTCCACACTCCACACCCATCAGTTTGCTAAAGGCAGCTTTTTCTCCCCAGGGACACATCAGTGCAGACATCTAGGAAACCTCAAGCTATCACGACTAACTCACGAAACAGTCCCCACCTTGCCACACGTGGGCATCAGAGAGTGAGTCCTGCTTTCTGCAGGGTCCTTGGCAGCACTTGGAACAGGGGGCGAGTTTATGCCCTTGGAACTGGGTGTGAGTCAAGAGAGAGGTCTGAAAATCTCAGCCCAAGACAAGTAGCTCCTCTGGGAAGACAGAATCGCTGAGACTGGAATGCTTTCCTGCCCTGAGAACATCGGACTGCCACCTCCACTTTCCATTCTGTGATGCTGATTGGACCCACCTTAAACACATTATCTCTCTCCGTTCCTCACAGTTCTGCCCCTGCCCAGCACCCCGCAAACCTGCCAGGTCAGGGCTGTGTAAACCAGGAGCTTCCTCCTCGGTTGGCATGGGCAATAGCCTCCCTTTCCTCCTGACTTTGAGGAACACAAAGCTGGCAGAAATTGTGGAGTCTTCTGGGAAGGCGAGGAGGGCACGCGCGTGGTAGCCGTCCACACATCCGTCCTCACATATACCCATATAGGTATGGAGGGGGACCATGAAACAGCACCAGGTAGGCCCAACGGCACATGTGAAGCCTCGGGACACCCCCACTGGTGCTTCTGTATGTGACCCAGTCTATCCTGACCCCTCGGGCCACCTGGGCTGTTACTTTGGAATAACCCCTGACAGGCAAGGTCTCCACTGGAGGGATTTCTCCATGGAAGGAAGTCAGTGGCAGGGCCAGATTCAGGCCTCTGAACCCCCTCCATCCTCAATGTCCCCCCCACTCCCAGCCAGCTTACTCTACGGGGTTAGCAGCGTATTCTGGAATCACAGAAGGAGCCGCCCAGTGTGAACATGAAGGAGCATGTGCCCTTAGGTAGAAATGCAGAAGGGACCATGGAGTTGGCAACCATTGAAGTCATGAGAATTCTTACTATTCTTACAACATTTCTGGAAGTCTAAAATTATGTCCCGATGAAAAGTTAGAGGGAAGAATTCTCAGGAAAAGCACATACACCTCACTTCCCTTGTTGGTCTCACTGAAGCCCCAGGGAGGCCGGAGGGCTGGCAGGGAGACCCTGGGCTGGGGTTGTGCGAGCCCTTCTTCCTGGGCAGTCACCACCCCACACCAGGGTTCTTCCCAGGACCAGGAAGCTGCTCTCCTAGCTGTAAGTGCATGGTTGTTCCTTCCTTCCTTGTTCCTGGCAGGGTGCTTGCAGACACGGCTGGGAGCCATGGGCCCATCAATGTCCATGTGTTTATACGGCTATTTGTGATCTATGTACCTGACTTCCTGCTGCAGAGCACATAAACCCTGAAGGCTGAGGGGCCATCTGTAAATGTCAAATTAGAGTGTTTGCTAAAGATTTTATTCATTTATTTGTGAGAGAGAGAGAGCGAGCACGAGCACACGGAGCAGCAGAGGCAGAGGGAGAAGCAGACTCCCTGCAGAGCAAGGAGCCTAATGCAGGGCTCCATCCCAGGACCCCAGAACCATGACCTGAGCCGAAGGCAGACGTTCACTGACTGAGTCACCCAGGAGCCCTGTAAATGTCAAATTAAAACATCAGTCTCAGAAGGGACTCAGGGAGCCTCATCAAGCAGAGCCTGGGAGCTCCAAAGCTTCTAGTCTTAAGATTTGCTCCTTAGGCGGGGCGCCTGGGTGGCTCAGTTGTTAAGCGTCTGCCTTCGGCTCAGGTCATGGTCTCAGGGTCCTGGGATCGAGCCCCACATTGGGCTCCCCGCTCAGCGGGAAGCCTGCTTCTCTCTCCCACTCCCCATGATTGTGTTCCCTCTCTCGCTGTGTCTCTATCAAATAAATAAATAAAATCTTTAAAAAAAAAAAAAAAAAAAAGATTTGCTCCTTAGGCATTTTACCTGCCCCAGAGGAAAGATGAAGGTATTCCCTGATTTTACAAGAAGGGTGGGGAGGGGATGGTGAGGTTATCTTTAGGTATTTTGAGATTCTTTTATGGAATGGGCTTCACAAGAATTCCAGCATATTCCATATTCTTGAAAGTAGATGAGCTCTTCAATTATCCACATCAGGTCACTTCTGAGAGTAGAAGGGAGGACTAACCATGACTCCAGGCCAGCAAATGTCAACGGGCACAAGGTCTCTGCTCTCGAACCACATCCTGACTCTGGACAGCAACGTTGGTGGCTCTTTCTGTGATTCCAGAATATGCTGCTAACCCCGTTGAGTAAGCTGGCTGGGAGTGGGGGGGACGTTGAGGATGGAGGGGGTTCAGAGGCCTGAATCTGGCCCTGCCACTGACTTCCTTCCATGGAGAAATCCCTCCAGTGGAGACCTTGCCTGTCAGGGGTTATTCCAAAGTAACAGCCCAGGTGGCCCGAGGGGTCAGGATAGACTGGGTCACATACAGAAGCACCAGTGGGGGTGTCCCGAGGCTTCACATGTGCCGTGGGGCCTACCTGGTGCTGTTTCGTGGTCCCCCTCATGGGTATATGTAAGGACGGATGTGTGGACGGCTACCACGCACGTGCCTGCCTCGCCTTCCCAGAAGACTCCACAATTTCCAACTCTACAGTAAGCACCAGCGACAGAAGCTTATCATCGTCACTGGACAGAGGCCAAGAGCAGGTCACTAACGTCCTCCCTTCAGGTAATTAGGCCAGGAAGTTCTGTTCCTCTGCCGGCTCCGCTCCAACCCCAGAAATAAGCCACCTGTCCCAACGTGGACTTGTCATCTTAGAGAGCTGACCCTGGGCACTGACCCTTTGGCACCACCAAAGCACCAGTGAGGGGGTCTATTAAATCTCTGACAATAAATAATGAATGAGCGAGGGTCTGGAGCCAGACTGCCCAGATATGAACATTGATCCTGCCACGTACAAACCTGAGCAAGTAACTTACCTCCACAACCCTCAGCTTCCTCAACTGTAAGAGGGAGTAACACCACCATCTCTGGAGAACAGCCCCAGGAGGAGGGGTTACCCTGGGGCTGGTAGTCAGCACTCAATAAAAAGCGGTTCTATCTTACTGCTATCTGTCCCCCCACCTCTGTTGAGTTAGAAGGCAACCAACTCTTCTGAATTGACTGGAAGTAACCCATAAACAAATGGATGAATAAGTATTATTCTGAGACAAAGAGCCTTTTCCATGGCAATACACAAGTGTCTCAGGGGTATTTGATCCCAAATGAGGCTTTGTTCCAGTCCTTTAAAGACAGAAGGCTCCGAAAGAAGGTGGCCAGCTCTGAGGCTCCTTGGCAGCCATCAAACGCGTGCCCGTGATATTCCCAGCGAGTTCAGGGGCCACACTCGGCCTCCCCCCGGCTGCCCTGACGATGGGCATGGATGGTTCTCAGAGGAGGGCAGAGGAGTGAGCAAAGCCGCTTTCCATCAACCCAGTGAAGCCAGGCAAAGATGTTAAAAATAGACGATAGGAAGCCATTTC
The DNA here is from genome assembly GCF_964656455.1 of Halichoerus grypus. Classification (NCBI taxonomy): domain Eukaryota; kingdom Metazoa; phylum Chordata; class Mammalia; order Carnivora; family Phocidae; genus Halichoerus; species Halichoerus grypus. The sequence continues at coordinate 312,103 of NC_135720.1, read as the reverse complement.
TGTCCTCAGGGAGTGAGCCCAGGTCTGCTCCACGGAGCGCTGAGTAAATACACCTCTCGTTGTCATTCATAATATTTATTTTGGAAAAATATTTTAAAAAGGATTTTCTTCATTAACAAAACAGTAAAAAACTCAAATAACATTTGCACAATATTCCATAAATACATTTATATACAAAAAAATATAGTCACATAGACCCGAAGTGCCTTTGTACATATTTACCAAAAATTTAAATTATAAAAAATGAACATCACAAAATACTCAAGCTTTACAGATATCATGAAAAATATTTTTACAAGTCCAAAAAAATAACACACATTTTTTCCACCTAGAAAAAACACATTTTAGTATCAAAAAGGACGATAAAGGCAGTGTTTGTGATTCTAATTCAAGAAAAGACTGGCTCATCAGAATCCAAGATATACACTTCAGGCAGTGCATGCTTCTTATGCAGTAATTATGTCCATTCATTTAAATATATATTTTTTAAAAAGCAACTGTCCATAGTGCAATGGAAACATCCTAAAAGGCAGTGCAACAGGCCCCCTTGGACGCTGCCGAGCTGCAGCCCGCGCCGCGTCCCCGGCCGACCTCCGGGAGGGAACCGGCTCCATCCGAATCGGTTCTCAGCAGCAGTCCGTGGGTCTCCCTTTCCTCTTTCAAGCAGCATCCATTGGGGCATATATCCTTGGAATTTTATTTATTTTTAAGAGAAACGGGAATTTTGCCATATCACTTCCATTTTACACCTGGAGGGGCCCACGAGACAGAACGGGAAGTTAGTTCCCGGGAGAGGTCAGCATCCTCTGACTTCTCCACCCGCCTCCGTCCCGACCAGCCCCAGAGAGCCACAGTCCCTCGCACTGCACACTGACCTCAGTCGCTATGACACACTCATCCTTCTCCTCGGAGATGACATACACCGACTGGTACTTTGTGTCTTTTGAAGTAGAATACACAGAGTCCGGCCTCTTTCTTTCAGATGCTTCTCCACTAGAAGGAAAAGAAAAGAGAACCATGACAAGCTGTGAAAACAGTTCTGAAAATGACCAGCACCGGGTGAAAGGACGCCCGCGGGCCCTCCTGCCCAGCCCGCAGCACCCCGAGCGTCAGGCACCCTCCCAGGCGGGCCTTCCCACGCAGCCCCTCCCGGCCCACCGCACGCACCCCCTGAGCGTTGGGGCACTCTTCTCCTCCCCTGCAGAGCCCTGGGCCTGGCACTTGGTGTCCCGCTTGCTGTGAGGGTCCCTGACGGCGGCAGCAGCGTCACCCTTGAGGTCCTGCACCAGGTTATAATCCACAGCAGGGTAGCGGGCCTTGAGACCATTCTTATCAGCCCCGTGGTCCCCGTGGAAGTCGACTTTCTTGTTGGTGTTCTTGATCTGCGTGGTGCCAAGGACGCTAACGGAGATGTCCTTCTCACGTTGGCAGTTGGCCAGGTTGTTCATGGTCTCTGTCTCCCCACGGCAGGGCTCCGCAGGGGGCCGGTCCTTCTGCAGCCTGAGCCGCACACAGACCACCACGGCGGCGCAGCCCAGCAGCAGCATGAGGACCAGCACCACGCCGGCACAGACGGCCACCCAGGGGAAGGGCCCGGCCTGGCCCTCCACGTACTTCTCGGTGAGATCCACCACCACCGGGCCTGGGGGGGGCTCCGGCAGCAGGAACTGGCAGTTGGGGCCCCCGTAGCCCCGGGCACACTCACACAGGTAGCGCCGGTCCCTCTCGTGGCAGGTGGCCCCATTGTGGCAGGGCGCGTGCTCACACCTGCTGACGGGGGCACTGCAGTTCCTGCCTATGTAGCCCGGGGGACAGCTGCAGGAGTACTCATTCACACCGTCCCGGCAGGTGCCCCCATTGGCACACGGGGAGGAGGCACAATCGTCCACGTTGTCTTCACAGTGCCTCCCGGAGAAGCCAGCCTGGCAGCGGCACAGGTAAGCATCGCCAAGGTCCACACACTGTGCACCTGGAACACAGGACACATCTGTGTCTGCCCCTGCGTCACACCCCAGAGATGCAAGACAAGCCAGCCCGCCTGTGGCCTGAACGGGGTGGTCGCTACTTCAAACACAAGCCCGGGGGAGGCGTCTGGTCTAGCTCAAGAAACGGTGACTGGGACAGCTAGCATCTCTTGAGCAGTTACGTTTCGCCAGCACTGCGCACGATGTTTTGGCTGAATTACCGCACTCACCTTCACAACATCCCACAAAAGGCCCCATATGCCGATGAGGAAACGGAGCCTGAGTGAGGCTGATGTGCTTGCCCATGGCTCCACAGTTAGTGAGAAGAGCAGGGTTGAAAACAGAAAGAAAAAGGAAGAAAGGAGGGAGTGGGAGAGACCTCTGTCTTTCCAAAGCCAAGTCTGCTAAACCTCCACTACTCTGCCTCTAAAAATAAAGTGTCCGGTGTTTCTGTTGGTTCCATGGATAGAAACAAACGGGAGGCAAAGCTAGACCGCGCAGGACTGCCACGCCTTCCGTACGGCACGTGGAAAGCAAAGCTACAGTGATTCTCCTCCATCAATTTTCGTGGCCCAGCCTGTCTGGGGCCCAGCTTCGCTCCTCTACCCACTCACACAGTCGCAGGGGGCCCGTCAACAGACCACACTTCCGCACACACAGACACACCAGACGGCGATGTTTGGGTAACAGAGCCGAGCCGGGCTTCCCTCCAAAAACAGAGAGGCTGGGTTGCCATTGGAGCACGATGTACTGAGTTATGGCCCAGACTCGGGCACCTGAAGTGCTGTATGACCTTGACGAGTCATCTCACCTCTCGGCCTCAGGCTTTCCCCGCAGAATGTGAGAATCCACACTCCTGCCTGCCTTTCTTGCTCCCTGAGCATCTCCAGACTCAAGGGTAAAATTTCTGTGAAGAGTTTCTGACTGTTTAGTTGAAAGCCTCCATAAACTCAGGGTAGCTTGCAAAATGAAGCGCTTGGTTTGAAAGCAAACGCATGTGCTTTCTAATGCGTTCTTATCAGTGCTGACCACCTGACAAAGTCTCAGAGCGGACGGGGCTGCCCTCCTACCATTAGAACAGGGTGAAGAGCTGCAGGGATCCACCTTCTTCTCACAGTTGAAGCCAGAGAAGCCCACCGGGCAGCGACAGGTGTAGCCTCCCTCGGGGTTGTCTGAGCACCGCCCCCCGTTGAAGCAAGGGCCGTCGGCACACGCCATGGCGCTGAGCTCACAGATTCTGCCGTAGAAGCCAGGCGGGCAGGTGCAAGAGTAGCTATTCTCAAGATCCTGTGTCGTGGAGAAGAGAAAGAGCTCTCAAACATTGCTCCGAGAGGCCCACATCGTCCATATCAAACCCAGGCCCCCGTTCAGCAGGAGGGCCCACTGTGGCTGGACTCACCGTGCAGCTGCCTCCGTTCCTGCAGGGGCTGGTGCCACACTCATCGATCTCTGTCTCACAGTTGGCCCCTGAGTACCCAGGCCGGCAAGAGCAAGTGTAGCTGCCCTGGCCCGTGTTAGTGCAGGTGGCTCCGTTCCTGCAGGGCTTGTGATGTGTGCAGTAGTTCAGGTCTGCACAGGGCAGAGACAGGAGGGGAGGGCAAGTCCAGGGTTAAACTCAGAGTCCTCGATAAAGCCAGGGAAGCCCAGGGCTGCCAGATGGGGAGAGGGGCTCACCCTGGTTGCAGAAGAGGCCGCCCCAGCCCTCCTGGCAGTTACACTGCCAAGGCTGCTGACAGGTGCCGTGGAGACAGCCTGGGTACCGGATGCACTGGTCACAGTACCGGCTCTGCCAGCCCACTCTGCACCTAGGAAGACAGCAGGACAGTCAGGCGGACACTGGCATCCCCGGGCGCACAGTGACACACCACGGACTCACAAGACACTGTCTTCCAGCAGCAGCAGTGCTGCTGGCTCCCAAACGAGACAGAACGCTGGAGTCTCCCCGGGGGCTTTCCAACACACCAAAGCCTCAGAGGGTCTGACTTCTGGGTATGAGGGCCCTGGGACAGCCTTTTCAGGGGCTCCCCAGGTGGTCCTTATATGCCCAAACATTTGAGAGTCCCTGAAGTGGACTCATCTTCTAGGTCAGTTCCTCGCAAACTGCTATCCGTAAGTTCCCAAATCCCCTGAGGAGCTTAGGTGGCTGACACCCCACGACCCTACATGTTTCGATCCATATACTAAGGAGAAACCCCAGAATAACAGCTCCAACCCAGCCAGTCAGCTAGTCTGAGCAGCGCTATGCTACAAGTATTCTGGGTGTAAAAGGGAAAAAGCACTTTTGCACACTTACTTGCATTCCCCTGGCTTGTCACAAAACCCATGCTGCTCATCACATCCTGGCAAGCAGATTGCTGCAAGCAAAGAGAGCACAAAGGGTCAAGCCCCACCCCAAGTGGCTCCCCAACATCGCAGGGGTGGCTGCCACACGTGGGTGAGACAAACTTGTGCAGCTCAACTGGCAAACCCAGCCGAGTTCATCTCCATCTGCGGAGTACTGAAGGTGCTGCCCCGAAACTGTGGACTCAGCCCCGGGATGAGCATTCTTCTTAACACGGTGGCTCCAGGACAAAAGAGCACGGAAGCCCCCACCCCCACCCATCCCCTTTTCTTCTGAGAGGGTCAGAAGTCCTTCCCCTCCTCCTCCCCCACTTCCCAATTCTATGCACAAAGCTCCACCTCTTAATACCCAGAAAGTGTGTGTGTAGATAAGGGTGGACAGCTGGTATGCAGAGTACCAGGGCAAGACAGCTGCTCCATTGTCTCCGCTCCCCCGGCAGCTGCCCCAGTGCAACAATACCGCCTCCCCCGCCCCCTCGCGCCCCCACACCCCCGGCGTGTACACACGCGCGCGCGCGCACGCACACACACGCGCGCGCGCGCGCACACACACAGACACACACGCACACACAGACACACACACATACGCGCGCACACACACACACAAACGCGCGCGCGCGCGCCCCCGCGCGCCCTTTCCACCAATGGGAGCTGGCGTGCGTTCTGGCCGCCTATCCCCAGAGAGATCTAATCGATGGCACGCGCTAGCTGGGGGCGGGGAGAGACTCCAGTGTTTGAATAAGAAGGAAAAAGTTTAAGTTTATGGCTACCCCGCAGCGAAGAAGAGGAGGGAGGGGAGCACGGATGCAAGGCAGCAGGCAGGCCAGAGGTCCCCGCGGGGGTGGGGGCTGAGGTTGAGCTGGCTTCCTTCACTGGGTTGTGAAACTCATCAACAAGCTGCTCCGCAAGTTTGTAAGACCACAGAGCCCGCTCAGGCCCAGGCGGAGCTGAAAACAATGACGCTGAATGTGAAGACCTACCCTCACCCCAGACGCGGATCAAAACTGAGAAACTGCACCTCCCAGGCAAGTCCCTACCAAGAGGGACTGGAGGCTCACCTGCTACAGGGCAGGACAAGGAAAATTCCTAAGGGTTTCTGGGGAGTCCCAGGACCCACTCCACCCCTGACTAGAAGGAAACCTGATACCTAGGTGTGTGAAGCTTCAGCAGGCTGGAGAGAGGCCTACAAACCTGAACCGGGTCCAGGAGCCAGCAGAAACCTCGCAAGCCTCCTCCACTCTAGGGCCTGGCTTCCTGCAGCCTGGGCAGCCACCCTGCCTGCCTGGAGAATACCAAATAATGGGGCAGGCAGGGCCTATTTCATTTTTGTGAAGGTATTTCTCTGCCAGGCAGGGTGCTGTGTGAGCACCCACCCAAGCAGATGGGCACAGTGCCCAACACTGGCGGGTGGGCCCCTCCGCATGCAGCCCTGGCAGACCCAGGCCTCAACACACATTCTCTCCTGTCCACAGACCCCACGAGTGAAAATGTCAGTAACGGTGTGTGCATCACACAGAATATTTGCAAATATTAGAAGAGGCCAAGCACACCAACTCTGGAGAGAAAATGAAGCACTTTTCCAACAAGACACTGTCACAGCAAAGAGAACTCGTTTTTTAAAGCATGCCCCTACACACACAAACTCTCCTCTCTGTTCCTCCCTTCCTTCCTCCCCTCCCTCTCCCTCAGGCTTACTTCCTGACCCCTGGCCCTGTCTCCAAAATCCTCCCTGATTAAGAAAGGCAGCTTCCCATAGCGGAAGTTAAAATGTCTGAGTTGACCCCAGCCCTGCCACTGGCTAGCTGTGAGGTCTTAGCAAGTTTCTCCAGCTCTCTGGCCTCGGTTTCCCCACCAGAGCTGTACTGCAGCGCTGAAGTCCCAGGATCCCAGCAGCTCACAGAACACTCCCCCACTGCCCGGGAACTCCTGCCTGGAAGTGGGTCAGGGCAGGGAAGCAGGAACTCACGTTCAGTGCAATACTGGCCTTTCCAGCCAGGGTTGCAGACTTTCTCCCCTCTCTCCCCGCAGGTGAAGTGGCCAAAGGCATCATCTCGGGGCCGGCAGAAGACAGAGCAGCCCTCCCCGTAGTAATGCTCATCACACACAAAGCGGTAGGAGTACTTGAGGTCTGTTCGGCCACTGCTGTGCAGGTCCTGAGACCACTCCTCACCCACAGTCAGATGCCTCTGCGTGGCCAGGCGGCTGATGAGTCTTTCTGGGTTTTCTGTAGGAAGAGGATGCTCCCATTGGTTCCTACTAAGAACCCAGAGGCTGGGGACACTGGGGGAGCAGAACTGATGTGTAATGCAAGGGCAGGAGGCCAAAGATCCTCCATCCTGAACCTCATGCAGGACTTTGCAGAATGAAAGGTACGGGAGCTTGTTTCTGGTGGAGATAGGAAATCAAATACATACTAACTGGGGAGCAGTTAGTAGTTTGGGGGTTTTTGGTTTGTTTTTACCTGTTGTGAGGTCATCAGGAGAATCTGTGTGGAGAGCCTCAATGATCAGGGAAAAGGTGCCCTGGAAGAAAGGTTGGGGGAGACATAAGATAAAGCAGAAATGTTAAAAAACAAAACCCAAACTGAGGCAACTGGGGACAACCCAGTCATTAAGGGCCTCCTTGCAGATCTGGGTGTGCAGTGTGTCCAGAGGAAGGTCTCTGTACAACTCTTGCCTGTTTTCACTTTCCTTAAGGAAATGGAAGAACTTTTTACAGAGTGGTTTCCTGACGTGTTTTTTCAGCCTGTTAGTACAGGATATCACGTTTAAAAAAAAAAAAAGAAAGAAAGAAAGAAAAGAAAAGAAAAAAGGCTGCGCAGGAGCAAAGGGCCGGAGGGGGCTGTCGTCAGTCTTGGGGAGTGGGGGACTACACAGAGAGGGCTAGGGGTTGTCGGGCTAGCAGGCGAGCTCGACACCCAGCCCGTCTAGGGACAGGGAAACGAGCACTCGCCCACGTGAAGGGGCTCATCCGACTTGGGGGCTAGCTACCGAGGCCGGATCCCGGAACGTCCCAGGTCCTCAGCCTCACTGCGCACCGGATGTCACTCTTCTGCCGCCTGAGGGGCATTCCGGGCGTGGAGGCGAGGCTCCAGGCCTGGCCCCTTCTGCCGCCGCCCTGCAGACCACGGCGCCCACCTGCCCCGGCCGACCCCTCTGCAGACGCCTCCGGCGCCCCCGGACGGTGCGCGCCACCACCAGGCCTGCGCGGGGCCGAGCCACCGGCCGCTCCTCCCTCTCCTGCCCGCACCGCCCCCAGGTGCAGCGCTCACCGGCCAGGTGAAGCCGAAGGGGAAACGGATGGGGTTGCTGAAGGCGGGGTCGGCGCCGGCTCCGTCGGGCAGGCTGAAGGAGTCGACGCCCAGCACCGGCGTGACAGCGCTGCCGTAGGTGCAGGGCGGCTCGGGGGACACGCTGGCCTGGTAGTGCTTGAGGCACACGCGGAAGAAGGTCCTGCAGGCGCACGGCGGCGGCCCCGCGCCCCCGCGGCAGCAGTTGCGGTTTCCCAGCAGCCCCTTCTTGTTGACGAACTCCTGCAGCTTCAGCTCGAACACCCCGGAGCTCCAGACCTGGGGGGGGGGGGACGGGGACGTGAGGGCGCGCGGAGCCCGCGCTCCGGGGATCGCTTTCGGGTTGACAGCTTGCGTCGCGGGCCCTGCTCTCCACCGCTCTGCCCGCGCGCGGCCGGCGCCCCGGGTCCCCTCCGGGGTACCCCCACTGACAACCTACCTGACGGCAGGGCCCTGGAGACCCTACCTCACAACTTACCTGGCACAGCAGGGCTGACACAACGGCGAGGGCTACGGCGCACCGACGGCCCATGGTGCACCGCTGGACTCGCCCAATCTTCTGTGCCCCCCCTTTCTCGTCTTAAAACAGCAGGGAGTGCAAGGGGGTGGCCGTGCCCCAAGAAGCGTGGGCAGAAAAGCGCCGCCGCTTGGCCCCAGGCTGGGATAATCAGGACTTCTTTCTTCAAGACCTCGTCTCTCCTTCGGAGGCTGCGGTTCTGTAGATCCGCCCTTCGGTGGTGACGGTAACTCTGGGGATGCACGAGAAAAAAGGCTCCCTCGCAGAGATGACTAGTGGAGCGCAACTTTCGGTTTTCCTCCTCTTTCTTCCAATCCACGAGTAGGTAAGGGTCCCCTGCTTCCTGGTTTTGTCTCAAGCTTCTTGGAAGGAAAAAAAAAAGGGGGGGAGAGAGAAAGCGTCCAGATATTCAGCTTAATTCCCAAAGAGCTGCCGAGGCTTCCTCCGAGTCCGATTAGAAAGCCGCGGTCTGGAAATCCCACCGGCGAGGCGATAATCCCGGGGCCCCAGCGGAGCGCGCGCAGGGACGCCCGGCGGCGGCGGGTGTGCGCGGCGCGCCCTGCGGCTCGGGCCCTTGTCACTCGGCGGCGGCGGCGGCGGTCGTTCCGGGAGCGTCCTGAACTCGTGTCCCCTGCGCCCCCGCGGAGACACGCGTCTTTCCGAAGAACCCAGCCGGTGCCATCCACGTAAACAGCACGGGGTCCGAGCGCAGGGTGGCGGGTGGCGGGCGGAGGCGCTGCGCCACGGCTACGCGTCCTCTGCGCGCTCGGCCCGGCCGCTCTCCGCGGGTGCGCGCCGAGGTCTGCGCTCGCCGGCGCCGGCTGCCCTTATATCCAGCCGGCCGCCCGCATGGCTAATGAGATGCAAATGAGCAGCCCCCCAATCTGGCGAGAGCTGTCACAAAGGAGCCACTTTTCCAAACCCTCCTCTCAATGGATCGCCAAATGGTCAGTGAGCTGTAAAATGTGCAACCTCCTCCCCGCCCCCACACCTCCCCGCCCCCGGCCCTCCTCTGCCCCCGCCCCCAGCCCCCCGCCTTCCTCCGCACCACACAAAACGCGCTCATTTACATTCCTGCAAAATGTTCGCCGCAAGAATCCTCTCCGCTCGCTAGGCGGGGGCCACCGCCCCGGCCCCTTGGCTCTCCCGCCGGCCACAGGCTCGCAGAGGCCCGCGGGGACACGCGGGGACGCGCGGGGACGCGCGGGGGCGGCGCTGCGCCTCCAGCCCCGCCGAGTGCAGCCCGCCTGGAGCTGCCGGACGCGGCCTGGGAAACTCTCCGGGCTGCCGCGGCGTCCGCCCGCCGTCTCCCCGCGCGGGCCGTGTCCCGGGGTTTGGGGCGCCGGGGCAGCCCCTTCTCCAAGGCAGCCTCTTCCTCCGGAGGAGCCTCGGGGGGCGGGGGCCGGGGGCACGGTAGGAAAGGGGCGGGCGCGAGCAGAGGGCAGAGGGTGGCGAGCGCAGCGGCAGTTTTGGGAAGTTTGGGAAGGTGTGACACCGACAAACCCTCACCGGCCGAGGACCGCGACTCTGCGTGCGCGAGCGCAGAGCCCGCGTGCAGGGCAGGGCTGGGGGCGAGCGCGGCGCCCCCGGGCACCCCGGAGTCCCCGCGCCCACGGTGTCCCTGCATCGGTCCGAGGCCGCTGGTGGGGGCGGGGTCTGGGAAGCGATTCCCCCACCCCCACCCCCAGCAGGGAGATCCCGACGCCTCAGACTAGTCCCCCCCCCCACCCTACCCCGCATACACACACACACGTCCTTCCCGGAGTGATTCTCGGCCACCACCACCTTTCCTGGGTGTCCAGCCCCTCTCTCCTGGGTATTCCCCCCTCGGCCTCCCTCCGCTTGGTAAAAAGTGAGTTTGGTGTGTGTCGTTCGCGTGGCTGTCATTAAGGCACTCTGTTATTGTGCGAGGCTGAATCAGTGGCTCTTTGTGCGCTCAGCTGTATGGTAATGCAGACCGCACCTGCTCCCCGCACAATGCCGAGAGAAAGAGCTCCCCTCCGCGCGCGCCGCGGCCTCTACAACAATGTCCGGCACATGTTCTAAAGACCCTCCAGCCCGGCCCCCCCAACCCGAAATCTTTACACAACCATCACCTTATTAGGTTTTTACACGTCCATCAGACACTAGAACTTTTGTTTTCATTTTTTTAAAGGGAAATGAGTTTATTGGGAGGGCTGAGAACACACGTATCACACAATGAATTATCTAAATTGCTCTCATGCTTTTGGGCTCAATGCAGAATTAAGGTGGGGCATAGACTCCTACTCTGCCATCCAGCTTTATGCTGGGCACACTTCGAGGTCTCTTTCCCAACCCTGTCTGCTCTTCCTCAACCTCCCCCAACACCTATGGCAGCTTCATTAGGATGGAAGGTGTGACTGTTGGAGTAGATGTCACTCTGTGGCACAGCCCCAGGGTGCCTGGCCACAATGGCCTCGCTACAGGTGTGCTAAAGCCACCTTATTGGTGGGAGCTGGCACTGTCCTGGCAAAATGTGATTTTCATTGCAGCAGGTGTGGAGATCACACAGTATCATGTCATGCACAGGAAGAGGGAAAATGCCAAATAAAACCACTGTAAACAGCAACCTAAAAATCACTTGGTGAAGTCAACCATGGCCATCCCTCTGGCTGTTAGGCAACAAGAACCTTGAATCTTTGGCTCACATATACCTGTAGAGTTCCTGGATTGACAGATCTGTACACTTTAGGTTTTCCACTGCTGCCTCATAGAGAAGCAACGAGTTAGTCGAAAGTAATGTGCAGGGTGACGTGAGAAAGGCAGGCTTGGACTCCACCAGAACCCCCTACTGTTTGGTTCAGAGCAAATGGAGACTTCAAAGGTACTGCACCCCCAGGATGGTGGCAATCCCAGTGTGGCCACCCTTTGCGGACTTTGTAAGGATGTGCTACATCCCCACAGGGCTGGGTCAGCATGAATCCTAATTTAATCTTGCCACCTAGTGTCAGCATCCTTTTTTCACTACGTCCATGTTTCCTCTGAAAGCTAATTTCTGAGAACTTTGCTCTGTACAGCATAGAAGCTGGTGTGTGTGTGTGTGTGTGTGTGTGAGAGAGAGAGAGAGAGAGAGGGAGAGAGACGGAGAGAGAGGGAGAGAGATGGGGGGAGGTGAGAGGGTTCCAGGAGCAGAGGAGCCACAAAAGAAGAAAGGAATGTGAGCTCTAAATCCTCTGTGCCTCTGAGACCAAGAGTAGATTTCAGTAAGAAATGAAATTTCAGGAACCTTTTAATTAGAAAATGGAAGTGGGAAACAGTCTCATTTGAATGCCTGTTTAGAAAACTGGAAATAAAAAGTTCCACGCGTAAGGGCTTAAACCTTGGGGGGAAAAGACTTGCCCCAAATCTTTAACAAACCCCCCTCAGTATCAAGTATTTGTTAAATTGACGTGGCACAGATTTCTCGATTACAGCGGCAAAGCGGAACTGAAAGGCATCGTAAAATCCATCAGAATCCTGCCCAAAGCGTTCATTCTTTTCCAACTTAATTTATGCCACGCGATTCTGTATTGGGGAAATCAAGCAGAAAGCCCTTTTCTTCTCCTTCCTCCTCCTCCTGTTCTTTCCTCTTCTTTCTTCCTCCCCTCTTCTCTTCTCTCCTCCTCCTCCTCCTCCTCCTTCTCCTTCTCCTCTCCTTCTCCTCCTCCTCCTTCTCTCTCTCCCTCCCTCCCTCCCTCCCTCTCCCTCTCCCTCTGCCCCCACCTCATGCTGGTCCCTCTCCCCCTCTCCCTTTCAAAGCTGAGCTGACGGAGACTGTTTAACTTCTGCGTTTCTGTGGGGGCCTGTTGTAGTTTAACTCCTGCACACCAGTAGCTGAGATGAACAAAGGAGAGACTCGAGGTCCAACTATTCATCCTTTCTTTGCACTTTAATTTTCATTGATTGGGAAGACAAGGGGAGCCCTTAGGGATTCAGGCTGAAGGGGGATGACACGCCTTTAGACGCCATCAGCCCCCTAGCCAGCCATCTGCTCCGAACCAAATGGCGTTTTTTCACTCCCTAACTGCATGTCTCTATACTCCCGCAACGAAGCACTCTGAACCCCCTAAATGCAGGAGGGAGCTTAAGCTAGAGTATGTTAAAAGGCTTGCCTCCACGTTGGCCCTAGCAGCCAGATTCCCTCCTCCCTGCACACCATAAATCCTCACCTTGCTCATTAGGAAAAAGCAGGAAACTTTCTTTTAAATACTTTTTGATTTCTCAGCAAATTTACTGTACAAAGTGAGGCTCATTAGGGCTTAGAAGGCACCCAATCCATCAGACACAGGAGAGGACAGAGAGATTTGCCGCCTGGTGGTGGTGTTTTATTTTTGCCAGGCTTGCATAGCTCATAGCCTAAATAACCCCAGTGGCTAGGGTGGACTCAGGTTGTACGATCAGAACCATAGCCACAATAGGTACAGATCAGCTCTGTTTACTGGAGACCCTGATCGTTTTCCCCACTTTTATTAAGCCACTTGGGAATAAAAGCTCACAGCCTTCATTTCATAAATTTTATAAATTTAAATATGCACATCCTCAGTAGTGGTGTGACCAAATACTGGGGTCACCCAAACCTGATTCAATCCCCTTTGCCCAAAGAAAGGTTCTATTCTCAAGGTATGTGTGGGGTGGGGGTTGTGGGTAGAGGGAGGAGGGTCAGGGCAGATTGCAAAAAACAATGCCCAGAAGAGGCTGAAGACTCTAAGCTAGCCACAGGTTCAGTTTTCTGTGTAAACAAGTCTGGAGACTGGAGCGGTGTTTTTGTTTTCTTAGACCAACTGAATACTGTATACCCAACAGAGAGGTTCTCTAATTCCTAAGAAGAATTAAGGTCCTTGTTCTGAACAACAAAATAAAAAACTTCCAAGCAGCAAATCTGGTGTTGATCAAACATGCCAGGTTACCTGAAGAAGAAGGGGGGGGGGGGAGGAGGCCTAAAACATGTTTATTAATCAGTATCACATCCTCCGCCAATACATCCTAGCTACCACCCCTTCTCCATCAGTCACAGTTTGGGAATCTTTTTTTTTTTTTTTTTAATCATACAGTGCTATTACAGTACCATTGACTATATTCCCTGTCCTGTACCTCTCATCCCTCTGACTTACTCCACAACCTCCCACAACAGTTTGGGAATCCCAAAGTGGTTAAAATTGCAGGGGAATTGACCAGCTTGCTGTGAGTATAGGAAGCTCTTCCAGAGATCTACAGTAAACCTCTATCTGTATGGTGTAGCTATTATGGATATTTACTTCTTACTTCTTAAGCTATCTTGAGGACTGCATCCCAGAGATTCGTGAACATTTACAAGACACACACTGACCCCAATGTCTGCACAGATTTGTTTAGACTTGATGGAGTTATGTGTGGATCTCTCTAGTTGAAGATACATGCTGAGCTAAGCCACCATTCAGCAGGGAAAAAGAAGGGGGCGTGGGCGCAGAGCTGGCTTACATTTAGACACCGGAGGCTTCCCTGTTGCTGGGGAATAAACACCACACCTCAAACCCGGTGAGGCCCCATCCCATAGCCTCTTCTGACCTCCTTGGCGGCAGCCCCCTCAAAGCAGAGCTGGCCCCACAGACAGCCAGGACAGCAACTACGGGCCCCAGGTTCATGTGGGGCGGGGTGGGGGGAGTGGCGGGAGGACAGAGCCCAGCGGGAGAAGCAATGGCCCTGACAGTTTCTCCGAAAGCTTTCGCTTCTAAGCGCAGGCTGGGCCGCTGGAGACCCCAGGAGTGGGACGGTGGCCCGGTTTTCCCTGTGGGGCAGGGTCATGGCGTGTCATATAACCTTTCTTTTCTAATGGGGCCGGCGGCCGTGGCGCGGAAAGGAAGGAATGTCCCAACCCCACGTGGTTGGTTTGTTTCCTTTGGTTGTCGGGGTCCCGCGCACGGGGGACACCCCACCTCCGCGGGCGCGGGGGCGGCGGGTGGAGGCCGCAGGTCCGCAGCAAGTTGCAAAGGCATGTGCTGATTTGCATGAGAAAGGGCGAGTCGCGTGCTCAGCTGGCGGCCCCGGCGCAGATGACGGGTCCCCACCCCCCGCGCCGCTCCCCTCCCCCGCCCTGGGCCGCGGCCGCCGCTTCCCGAACCCGCGGATCATCTGCTCGGGCTGTCCCGCGCTCATCTCCATGACAAAGCGCGTGTTTACCTGGCCCAGCACCGGCGGGCACGCCTTTGTCCCGGATCGGATGACCGCGCAGCTGCTCCCGCCGCCGCGCGCCCGCCCCGAGTGGCCCCTCAGAACTTTGCAGCGATTGAGCGCGCCAGGACCGGGCGGGGGGCGTGGGGCCCGGGAGGGGCTGTGCCGGACGTTGGCGCAGTGCCGGAGGGCTTCCCAGAGGTGGTGGCGACGCCGGGCCTGGCGCTTGTTCCAAGCAGTGTCTGTGCGGGGTCGCAAGCGCCAGGCGGGCATGGACGTCACCCCCACCCCCACCCCGAGCCACTGGCAGGTGCGGCGCGAGGGGGCGCAGGGCCACCCCGCGGACCCAGGTCGACTTTGGGACGGTTCCACGCCAGCCGCGTCCCTGCAGCCGGGGAGGGGCCCTTGCGGCCACCCGAGGGTTGGCGGGGACCACGGGGTCTGCAGCGGGGCCTTGGCGCGCCCTTTGTGCACTCGCGGAGGGGTGCGGCCCTGGGATCCCAGACGCGGACGCCGGGAAGCGGGGCCAGGCCGGGAAGGCAGGCAGCTCCCTGTCACCTGCATTAATGCTCGGTCCCGGGCCCAGGCGTCCCACCTGGAAACTGCAGCCTAGGACTTTGCAGACAATGAGGAGGGGAAGAAAAGGCGTCGAGGGGCGCCTTTCGGCAGGGCCTTTCCCCAGGCCTTACTCTCCCAGGACGCGCCCCCGCCCGGGGAGGTCTCAGGCACCTGTCGCCTGGTCCCTGGGGCGGCCCGTCAATCACCCGGCCGGCGGGGGCAGGCTCTAAAACGGAGCCGCCCGGAAACGTGGCGCGGCCCTGGCCCTCGGCACCGAGCGTCGCCGCCGGACCCGCGCAGCCCGGGGCCGCGGCCGAGGAGCCCTGGGCGAGGCGCAGCTTTCGAGCACGCTGTCCTTCCCCGGCCTCCCCACCTCCCCTTTTCTGTGAGCATCTGCCCGGGGAAGAACAGATGTGGGCACCTGCGGTGACAGGCCGCATATGTTCCATCCTATTCACAGGCATTCAGACGTGGCCACAATGAGCAGCCTTTGTGCGCACAGTCACTAAATATATTAATCTGCACTCCCCAGAGCACCGGGCTGTTTAATTTTTCACTAGCAATAACATCTGATCTAATCCTTAAATCGGCTCCCAAAAGCCTGCCCTCCCGCCCTCCTTTTTTTTTTTTTCCTCTTTTTCCCCACCCCCTCTCCCGAAAAACGTGTGAAGCTATTCAACCTTCCACCTGTTGCCTGCTGAACTGGGCGTGGGTTCTCGCAACATCTGATGTTGGTTCGGGCAGGGGGTGGGGGGTGGGTGAGAGCGACTGTGTGGGGGACGCTGTTGGGCCACATGGGCATAGCTTGGGTATGTTTATCAGAAGGAAAATAAACACAAAGTGTGGAGTGTGGCTCCCCAAATGTTGTGCAAACAAAGAACGATAATTATTAAACAGCTTCCAACCCAACCCAGCATACCCACCCTTTCTGTGGAAGCGCCCTTAAAAATGTACATGAAGTCCCCATTTATCTTTTTGTTTATTAAACTCTAGTGGTTATTATAAACACCGGTCAATAGGCCACACAGCCAAAAGGTAACATAAATCTCAGATGTAAGACTTAGATTTTTTAAGCAATTTTGTTGCATGACTCTTTTATCTTAGCATCCCTTATTCTGTTTTGATTTGTTTTCTGCCACAATGAGTCCTTTAGTGCTATTGTGGGTGTCACAATGCAGACGGACATCAGGCTGTGAATGAAGACAGAGGCAGTTTAAACAGACCAGGCTCTTTCTTTCCTTCCCGTCCATTGTAATACGAATGGGCCTTCTGCACTCGGCTGCTAGGAGACCGGCTTTGCAAAGCCCTACTCCAGCAAATGGGCTGGAGAGAAAGGGACCCCAATAAACAGCCTAAGTATCGGAGAAAAAAAAGAGGGGACAAATTTAGGCAAATGTCTTTTCACCTTCATATCAGCACATTTCTTAATCTCAAAATGTAAGGCATGCTTTCTTGAGCTGCATTCCTTGCTTTTCAACAGTTTCCTCCCTGCGCACCATTAAATTATTAGTCCCTCCCCTGTGCCACCTCCCAGGAAACAGAATGGGGACAGCACTGGCGCTCCATCAAGGTTTGCTTTCAAAATACTATTTTCTTTTAGGAAAATAGGAACAGGGCGGTGGCTGTTTATCAATCATTATCACTAATAACTAATGAGTGCAAAGTGCTTTCAAAATGTATGCTGTTTGTTGCTGGTAGGTATGGAGGGGCATGATTGGTGAGTCTGGATTTTTTTAGGAATAGTAACAAACTTTTGCTTTCTCTTAATGGTTGTTGGAACTGTTCCTATTTACATTAGTAGGTTTATCGAGGCAAGAAATACAGCTGTTTTCAGGTTGTTAAGGGCCCAGTGTGTGTTAGGAATGACCCACCACCACCTTCATTTCTCAGTGGCTAGAACTAAGTCAAAGGCCACCACTGAACCAACCACAGTCAAGGCAAATGGGAAAACCGAGACTGGCTTATGGAAATCACTGTTCAGGGCTGGGGCCATAGTCAGACCCACTTGCCCAAAGCACATGGCCTTTACTCATTTATTCATTCATGCACTCACCTGTCTTAGGGGCTAGAGGTCCAAAGTCACATTAGACCTGCTTTCTGCCACTGTATGCGTTACACAGTGAACAGAGAAGTCTTTTATTTTCAGAAAGAGTTTGTATAGGATTAATATGTCTTCCCTAAATGTTTGATAGAATTCACCAGTGAGGCTGCATGGGTCAGGAGTTTTCTTTGTTGGAAGGTTTTTACCTGGAAATTCAATTTAACAAATAAATATATGGTTTAATAAATAATAGGGTTACTCAGATTTTCTCTTTTTTTTTAAGATTTTATTTATTTGACAGAGAGAGAGCACAGCAGGGGGAGCAGGGGAGGGAGAAGCAGGCTCCCCGCTGAACAAGAAGCCTGATGTGGGACTCAATCCCAGGACCCCGGGATCATGACCCCAGCCGAAGGCAGTCGCTTAACCCACTGAGCCACCCAGGCGTCCCTCAGATTTTCTATTTCTTCTTTGGTCAGCCTCAGTAATTTGTTTGGTTCAAGGAAGTTGTCCATCTTATCTAAAGTTGTTCCAATAGTCTCCTTTTAACCCTTCAGTGTAAGTAAAATCTGTGGTCCCATCTTCCATCGTTAGTATGGGTGATCTCCGTCTTCTCCTTTGTTGTGGTCAACATGGCTATCAGTTCACCCGTTTCATTGACCTCATCAAAGAACCAGGCTTTTGTCTCACTGATTTTCTTTGCTGATCTAGGCAGAAAATCAGGGCAGTCACCGGGCTTGTTTTCCTTCCTTCAGGAATCTCCATCCTCCACTTCCTGTTTCTACTGTCTGAAAATAGTAATTTCATATATTTTGTCTAGTTTTCTAGTTGTTTAAAGTGGAAGGACAAGTTCTGTAGGAATTACCCCTCCATGGGCAAGCTGAAACAGGATACTTCCAGCAGCAAGCAACAGGAAATCCTAATTCAACACTCCTACCTATAAGGAAAGGAAAGGGTATCTTCAAATAGAAGTAAGGGGAGTAGTCTCAGTGTTAGTTCATTTTTGGCTCAACCACACTGTCCGGGCACAAGGAGCCCTCCATCTTTCTGCTCCACTGTTTTCAGGTTGTTGGCCTAAATGCTGGTTAGCTCCCTTCCACAACTGCAGGAAAGCCGCTGGGGCCCAGAATTCACAAGTGAACATAACGATGACCAGCAGAGGAAGAGGCACATTTTCTTTCTGTATGCCATTTTTACCAGCAATAAAACACTTTGGTAATATTTGAGATGGATCAACCATGTAGAAGTCAGTATGCTGTTATGGTTGTGGCTTTTTTCTTTCCCAATTTTTGGATGGTGAATTATTATTCAAATAAAACCACATCAACCCGGGGCACCTGAGTGGCTCGGTCAGCTGGGCGTCTGTCTTCAGCTCGAGTCATGATCCCAGGGTCCTGGATCAAGCCCCGTATCAGGCTTCCTGCTCAGAGGGGAACCTGCTTCTCCCTCTCCCTCTGCTCCCCACTCGTGCTTGCTTTCTCTCTCTAGTGCTCTCTTTCTCTCTCTCTCTCAAATAAATAAAATCTTAAAAAAAAAAAACCCACATCAACCCATGTGGTTGTGGCATTCAAAGAAATTCAGTTCCGCATTCAAGTAAAATTAAAACTAACTCCAAATAAATTTTGAAGGCTATTTGTTACCAAGAGAAACCTGCCCTAGTCCCGTCCTTCCCAAACTCATTTCATGCTCCATGTTTCTTCTCTTTCTCACAGTTGATGTGAAGTCTTTCTCTTCAACATATTTACTCTCCCTTAATTCCCTTCTCCCTACTTTCAACCTATGGTTTCTTTTTTCTTCTTTCCTTTCCTATTTTTCTCTTTTACATAAATCTGCCATCCCATTTTTAGATTCTCCCCCAAACTGATGTCTGTTCTCTCTCCCTTTCTTTCTTTCCTTCCTTCCTTCTTTCTTTCTTTGAGAGAGGGGCAGAAGGGGCAGAGGGAGAGAGAGAATCCCAAGCAGGGAGCCTGACGCGGGGTTCCATCTCACATGACCCCGAGATAATGACCTGAGCCAAAACCAAGAGTCGGACGCATAAGTGAGCCACCCAGGTGCCCCTCAAGCTGATGTCTGATGTGTACAATAGGGCATGGGAAGCATTTATGTGTGGTGTCAAGCGGGAGGTGGGGAAAGGACGTGAATAATCACACACAACTTTTTTGCTTCTGTTACACTGATACCCATGTTCAACTTTTCTTCTAGTGCCTTGGGAAAGGGACCTGCAAAAGAATCTTTGGCTTCTCCTTTCTTTCACTGTTGTGCACTGTGGTTGTAAAAAAATTTTAAAAGCCTATAGAATTTAGACAGATTTGAGTTTGAGTAATAATTGTGCCACTTACTACCACTTGTACTAGTTACTTAACAAATTTTTAAAACTTGAAGTTAAAATTTTTTCCTTTTATCAAAGTAGTACAGATTTTTAAAATTCAAATGTTATTTCTAGATTTATTTTTTTAGATTTATTTTAAAAAATAGCAATTGCCCACACCAAGCATTCCCATTTTCAGTTCCTTCCTCTAACTTAACTCTTCACTATTTTTTTAAAAATGTACTCTCATATTTCTTTTTTTAAAAGATTTTATTTATTTATTTGACAGAGAGAGCGGTAGCAGGAGAGAGCACCAGCAGGGCTAGGGAAAGAGGGAGAAGCAGGCTTCCCACTGAGCGGGGAGCCTGTGGGACTTGATCCCAGGACCCCAGGATCATGACCTGAGCTGAAGGTGGATGCTTAACCAACTGAGTCACCCAGGCATCCCTACTCTTATATTTCTTAAAAAAGAGTCTCTAATGCTATGTCTGTCTTTTTCACTTGCATATATTGTCCATGGACTGCCCAGCTCTAGCGGATGAAGATTTAGCTCTTCCACCGGATTTCCTACACACACACTTTTATGAACATTTACCTCCCATTTTTTCAAAAAGTAATTAGAGTATCCATTTATATTAAATTACCATTCTGTATTTACCTTATTAAAACTATATAATTATTCATAGCTGAGGCATATGCTGTGATTACATTTTCTTTTTTGTACAGTTTTTTGTCTTTACTGGATTCAACAATTGCCTAATTTATTTGCTTGTTGACTTTTCTATGTACCTATTGCTTACCATCACCAAACTCCAAAGATCTTCTTTTAAAATATTCAGACAGGGGTGCCTGGGTGGCTCAGTCGTTAAGCGTTTGCCTTCGGCTCAGGTCATGATCCCAGGGTCCTGGGTTCGAGCCCCGCATTGGGCTCCCTGCTCTGCGGGAAGCCTGCTTCTCCCTCTCCCACTCCCCCTGCTTGTGTTCCCTCTCTCACTGTCTCTCTCTGTCAAATAAATAAATAAAATCTTAAAAAAATATATTAAAAAAAATAAAATAAAATATTCAGACACATCAGATATTCCATGGGGCTCATCTTCCAGGAATTATGTCTCTGGGAGGCCTCCTGCTCCAATTTAAATGGTCTCTAGCTAGGACTCCTCTCCTCTCTCCTCACTTGGATTCTCTGCTACCCAAGTCCTAAATATTCTTCTTTCTTGACTTCTTGGTTTTAGAGAGTATCCTTCAGCAGGTTTCTGAATAAAGTATTTGGTAGATAATATTTTTGAGCTGCATACCTCAATCTCTTTATTCTACCCTCATACTTAACTAATATTTTGATTGAGAGAATTCCACTTTAGAATTATTTTCTTCAGAATTTTGAAGTTAAATCTCCATTGAATTTCAGCTTCCTGGGATTCTGTTGAGAAGTCCCATGCCCTTCTGAATTCCAAAACTTTAAATGTGACCTTTTTATTTTTCCCTATGGAAATGTTTAAGATCTTTTCTTTAATCCTGGTGTCCTGAAATCTCATGATGTGCCTTCGTGTGGATCATTTTAGGTTCATTGTGCTGGGCATTTGGCAACACTTTTCTTTTTTTATTTCTTATTTTATTATTTATTTATTTATTTATTTATTTATTTATTATGTTCAATTAGCCAGCATATAGTACATCATTAGTTTTTGATATAGTGTTCAATGATTCATTAGTTGTGTAGAACACTCAGTGCTCATCACATGTGCCCTTCTTAATACCCATCACCCGGTTACCCCCTCCCACCACCCCACTCTCCTCTGAAACCCTCAGTTTGGTTCCCGGAGTCCACTGGCGCTCATCCCCACATGTGCCCTCCTTACTGCCCATCACCCAGTTACCCATCCCTGCACCCCCTCCCTTCTGTGACCCTCAATTTGATTCCCGGAGTCCACTGGCAAACTTTTCAATCTGAGAACATGTCTCTTAGGTCTGGGAAGTTTTCTTTAATTACTTCTTGAGTAATTTCTTCTTCATTTTCTCTGTTCTCTTTCTTGTGATTCCTATTTTTCACATGTCAAACTTTAATCTTCTAATTTTCTTATGTTTCATCTTTCTCGATGTCTTATTCTTTTTATTCTAATATCTGAGAGGTACCATCAGATTTATATTTTAACTTTAAACACTTTTTAAGTTTATCATTTCTTGTATAATTTTCAAGAGCTCTTATTTTTGGAATGTTCTTTTATATACCCCTCTCTGTTTCTCTGATGAATATATTATCTTCAGAGACTGCAGATCATGTTTTTAATATTTTTTTTTCCTAGTTTGTTTTCTCCTTTTTTTCTGTCTTCCTTAAATGTCTGTTGATCCTTAGTCATGTGTATCTATTTAGGAGGGAGGCAGAGATGCTTATCGAAAGCTCTATGAGGTAGATAAGACTGCCAAGTGGTGGGACTCAGCCAAGCAGTCAGGGAGGGCTTTTGTTTGGCCTGTTGCCCTCTGCCTCCTCAGTCTGGCTCGGCACAGCCTGTAAGTGGTGTCCCTGCCTGCCCCTTGCACCACCTCAGTTCCAACCTCCGTTTGTTTCCTAGGTGCTCCTTCTGCCTGCAAGACCTTCCTCTTCTAATTGTCTGAGATCCCACTTCCTTCCAGGCTCAGTTCATACGCTAGCTCCTTGCTGCCTTCTTCGTCCAATGCTATAGACTTTACACGACGTTTCACTTGTTTCCTAATATTTAATGTATGTTCATCTTTCTTCCCTACCGCCATGTGTGCTCCTTAAGATTAGAGACCACTTCACACCCTTCTTGGTGTGGTACCCAACCAGTAGTAGGTGCTGAGCACTGTTGACTTTACTCAAAAAAAAAAAAAAAAAAAAAAAAAAAGTCAACAGGAAAGGAGAGCCTTGTGTGCTGAGCAGAAAGACTCCTTCCCAAAACTATATATGTGCTGTCACTTCAATTTGGTAATGCTTTGGTTAAGTCTCTTTGGAAGAGACTCTGAAGAGAACACTATTTGGTCATTTTACTTCAACTGAAGCCTCTCGCTCCCTGGTGCTTACAGCAACTCTACTGAGATATGTTGTGTGTACAGACAGGTTTTGAGATGCAGCTTAAATAAACTGGTATTATTAGTAATTTTACTTTGTCAGTAATTTACTTAAAAATAGATCGGTTTAAAGGCTATTCTTCTGCCATCACACTTGGCTACCAGTGAGGGCAAAGGGTGTCGCGGCAGCTAGAGGACCAGGCGGTGGGTATAATCTGGACTGCCTGATATCTGAGCCTAAGGGTGCATGTCCTGAACGTGAACTTTACCGATCTAAAAGCAGTTTCAGAAATAAAGTCGATATGGTGGCTTACAAGCAGAGTCCAAGCTCGTTAACATGAGACGGAGACACTGCATGACCAGGTGCTCCCGCTCACCACCCAGTTTTATCTGCCACCACTTCCTCATGACTACATTACAGTCACCGAAATTTCTCCAAAGCCTCATGCTTTTGCACCTGTCCTTGCTCATCCCCACAACTCTCGCACACTCCATTCAGACTGTAAAACCTGCCCAGTAAAAAAACGTGGACTGGAGGGTAATTATGATCATCATCACAGCAGCAATACCAACAAATGGCCAAAATGTACGAAGTGCTTACTACGGGCCAAGCGCTCTGCTATAGCCTTTCTAAGCACTGCCTGGGAAGTCCCATTATTGTCCCAACTTCCCAGGTGAGGAAGCGGAGGGTACAGACCTTAAGAAACTTGCCCAGGGTCACACATCCCATTCCGTATTCCCACCACCTCTCCCCATGCCTCACATGGAAATGGGCACATTCAGAGATGGTAACGTTTGCTACCCCACTTCCATTTTAGGAAAGCTAACCCCAAGAAATCCGAAGAGGATTTTCGTCTACATGAAAAAAGCCATGACCGCACGAAGGCAGGTCTTCGCTTTGCACCGGTCCGACTTCGGGAAGGTTCCGCAGAGCGCTCTGCTTTCGGACAGCGCGGGAACCGCCCACGGCCTTCCGGGACAGCCGCGCTTCAGGCGAGCCTGACCCTCTCCCGAGCCGGCCGCGGCGCTCCCCTGGGCCTCCGAAAAACTGGCGCCAGGGGCTCCGGGTCACCGTCGGTCCCCACACGCCCGCAGGCGAACACGCCCGGGCCAGCCGACCTCAAGCCACCCTCCCGCCGCCAGCGCAGCACCACCGGGAAGGAGGGGAAAGAAGCTGCGCCCTGCCGACGCCCACGAGCGGCCGGGGGACCACGCGACCCCGACCTCGGAAGCACCGCGCGGTTTCCGAGGCAACGGGCGTGGCGCCTGCGCAGCTCGCTTCCCCGGCGCCTCGGGGCCCGGCCGCGCAGGCCCCGCCCCCCGCGCGGGGCGGTCCCGCGAGCGGAAGCGCTCGGAGCGGAAGCGGAAGTGCGCAGACGGCTGCGGCTGGGCCGAGGGTGGTGCGGGCGCGTCTCTGGCTGAGCTGGCGCATCTCTAGGTAGGGCCGGGCCTGGGGGACCAGCGCCGTCTGGGGCCGCTCTCGGCTTGCCGGGCTCGGCTCGGCTCGGCTCGCTGCGCTCGCGGGTCTGCGCCGTCGCGGCAGCCCCGGCCGTGAGCCCCGTCGCGGGTCCCTGGGCCCGGGTCCGAGCCCTCCGCGGCCCTGCCCGCTCGCAGCCCCGCCGCCCCGCTCCGGGTACCTGGGACACTCGCCGCCCACCGCCTTTCCCCTCCTGGCCCTCTCCGTCCCTGTCACCTCACTCCCTGGCCGCCGGACCCCTACAGCTCTGCGCCTTGCTTCCTCCTCTTTGGCGTCATCCTGACCCTCCGCTCCCCTCCAGAGATGTGTGCCGATTCTGGGGCCACTCTTCTCGGCTGCCCGGCCACACAGCTGGTGTGATCGTCCCCAGGGAGGCGTCCTCTGACCTCAGCACTCGCGGCTCAAAACTTGTGTGCCTTTCCCCCCAGCCATCTCTGGGCTGTCCTGAACTGGGGCTCCAGGGTCCTTGCAGAAAGGAGAAGACGGGGTTCGCTGGCGGCAAGGAACTTAGACCAGTGTAGGGGGAGCGGAGAGGTCAGGGAGGGTCCGGGAAGTTTCTGGGCAGGGGGGGGATTTGAGCAGAATTTTAGAGAAGCAGGAATTGGGAGGTGAAGGAAGGGCAAGAGGCTGTTCATTCCTGCAGAGGAAACCATGTTTGAGACCGTCTGAGGAAGTGGAGAAGAGACATATTGCTTAGAGATGGGAAATGGCAGGAAGCTATAGAGAATTTGGGGCAAGGAGGTGATCGGATCTTACCGTGAAGAGTGTCTGGCAGGTGTAGGATGATGGTGGGTCAGTCTGTCTGTAGGTCATGAGAAGAGGGCTTTTGCAATCCTGCAGGAAAGAAGTTTTAGAACTGGAAACCCGAATATGGTAGTGGAGAGAACTGAGAGGTGAGTTTGATGGGAAAGACAGGAGATGTTGGTATTTCTGATGACTTACAGATTTTTGGCTTGAGCATTTGAGGAAATGATTGAGAGTGAGAAAAGCTTGGAGAACAAGTCTGCAGCATCAGGTGCCTGACCGATCACGTATGACGTGTGTGGTTTGGTCTGCAGCAGTATTCCGCAGTTCCTCTGTGTGTCAGCCTTCTGTTTTCTCATGGCCTCACGTCTTACGTGCTCTTGGACCTGTCCCTGTGTAGACCTGGCTGCTGGGGGCTGCCGTCTCTGCACCAGCACGGCCTTCACCCATTCTCTGTGTTCTGGTTTCCTCAGCACCCATCTCTTGCCATCCCTAAGCTCTGCCATAGTGGTTTCCCCCGTCGTCTCAGAATGCCACTTGTGCTCCCCTTACTAGCTGTGTTCGTGACAGGCGCTGACAAGACCTTCACTGTGGCAAGCCCCTCGCTGCTCACCTCTCCGTACATACTGTTCCTCGACCATCTTGCCTCTCACTTCCTTCGTGTCATTTTCAGCTACCTAATCTTCCAGACATACGGAGATCTCTAATCACTTCTGGCCAGCTGTTTTCTCATCTGTAAAGGGACAAGACCGCAGTAGGTGACATCTGAGGGCACTTGTAGGTTTTCGTATTCTGAGGTTCTGCCCCATCCCTGAACCTTAATCTGGGTGTCATTTATGGGGTAGATTTACTGTAAAGCTAATGAAGATCAGGCGTCAGGGTCCCTCCCTCTCATGAACCCTTTCCAAGGCACTGGGAAATACCTCAGAGGTCTTGTGTTTATAATTTTGTATTTTTTAAAAAGAAGGATCTCAAATGTGTAGATTTGAGGCCTTACACAACTTGGATCCCTATGAAACTGGCCATTTATCTCATCCTGCTGTCTTGGTATTTGCACTCTTGTCCTTCAGACCTCCCCCTTCATGTGTGTGTTCATTATTGAGGCTTGGTGGGAAAATAGGAACGAGTGGAGCTGACCAAATTCCTGCTGTAACCTGGCTTTAGTTTGCCCTCAGGGAGGGAGATGCCACAGATTGGCATCTCAGTGCATTTGGCAGAACCTTTGCACCAGTGTATGTATTGATTTATTTCACTGCTGGATTCCCACCTCTTTCAAGAAAAGGTTAATGGTAAGAGGGAAAAGACCACTTAATTGAAGTCATAAAAGCAGCTCTTAATCGCCATAGAAGCTAGAGCTATACATTGGAAAATCAGAGGAATTCATTGCATGCTTTCTTTTATTAGTTTGAAAATGAGGCAACCCTAATGCTATCAGTTATTTTTATTAAAGCTTTATAACAGGTATAAATAACTTTATTTTAATTTGCTTTTAGGTGTCTGTTTCTTTGTAAGATGTTCTGTTGGAAAAATTTTCAGAGACTAAAAACATGTTATTTAAGGTTTAAGTTATTTATATAAAGATATTTTTAAAGGATTTTGTAGTAGTAGTTTAAAATCTACCAAACTGAGGGTAAATCATCATTTAAGTTTTACCAAAAAGGGAATCAGTGATCTACAAAGAGATTAAATGATTTGTCTTCAGTCACACAGTAAATCAGAGCCATTGCAAACCAAAAAAACGCGCTCCTGAGCACCCTTTTCCTTATAAACAAATATTACTCAATAAGTGGGAATCCATTGCTTTTATTATAGAATGTTTACCGTAGTGTGGACTAAATTATTGTATCCATCCTTCAGCATGCCTGTCTAGCTGCAGAGTCCCACATGTGCACTCGAAGTTCCAAGAGAGCGTGCGGCAGTATGCTGTTCCTGTTCGTGCTTTAGCCCAGAGGGTAGTAAGTTACTGTGAAGTCACTTATAATAAAACCACTGCCAACCAGGATAAGAGAAAAGTCTCTTTGAAACAGTGGAGTTTTCTGGATAGGTGAGTTTTGGGTTTTTGCCCATTAAGCACCAAAATCTCCCATCTAGGATGGCAGTCTTTCTAAAATATATTATTTCCCTGCTTTCTTAATAGAATGTGCAGGATGTAGCATAAACTTTCTTTAATGATCTCAAGTAAACATTGTAAACATAACTTGTTACGTTGTGATGTAAACGGGGTAGGACTTGTTGAGGCGCGGACAGCTGTTGCCCTGTTACTTGTTTGGAGTTTTTGTGTCTGTCAGGTTTAGTTTTCCTGTTCTTTTGCTTTCCCCTGGTCAGCTCTCGACGGTTCCAACTGCCGTTGGTATCCATGTGCCTGCCTCAGATGCCCTTTCTGTATTTTTCTCTACTGTGGACGTAGGAGCTCGTTGTTAGAACTGAATAGAAAAGAGTCCATAGATGATAAATAAGAGCCTGAAGAAGTCTCTTATGAATAAATTGTTTTAGCTTTAACTCATGAATTTACATTGGATTCTTACCCTGAATTCTGGATAAACGAAGCATAAATTTTACAGGCCTACGTGCATCTTTATCTATGTTCAGTGAGTGACACTGGTTTTCACATTATGTGTCATTGTCCTTTAAGGGGTTTTGTAGAGCCTCAGAGGGTTAGGGAAAGGCCCAGTGTTCTGGATTGCCCCTTCGATCCTGATGATTCTGTGAGTACCCTTCCGACTGGGAGAACCTTCAGGAAGAAGAGCTCTCTGGACTAAGGACACCCATCGGACAGTTGTGCAGTGAGTGGTCTTTCTAACACTGGAGGCAGCAGCAACCAGACTGCTCAGATGGAGCAGTTATGTGGGGGTGGGGCCTAGTGAAAGGTACATGCGCTTTGGAGGCAAGTGGGTTCAGATCTGGGCTTCACTGTTAGTGTGTATGACCTCAGGCAGGTGTTCTAACATAGCACACCCTACTGGCTGCTGCCCAGCACCAGCTCTTTGGCCTTCTTTGCTGGTGCATCATGGCATGCCTTTCATGAGTCTGAACAAACTGATCCTGGCCCAGTGGGACTAGAGATGGCTGCTGGTCGCCTTGTAGAGTAAGTGTACAATATCTTGCATTTTGACACATGGACACACTGCCAGACTTCCTTTTCTGACAGACCCTGTGCCTTTCACTCTCATTCTTAGGGCCCATTTCTTCGTCAGGGACTTTGTCTGGTTCATTGCTGTGTCCATAGCTGTTAGCACAGGGCCTGGAGCAATTTACTGAGCAAATATGGGAATTCAGAACTCTTGTCTTTGGTAGGTGTGTGGGAGCCAGAAGAGGGTCTCTACCTCCTTTGTCTTTGCAGTAGGAATTAGGACTCTGCATCCCTTAGGGTTCTTCCAAAACAGAGGTTTGGATGTTGGGCAGCAGAACAAGCAGTGCCAGCCAGAGCCCCTCATTCATCTCCAGTCTCACCTCTCCATCCTCTCTCCACAGAGTCAGGGCAGTGTTTCTAAGATGTATTTGCTTTAGAGCCTTGACCAGTATCTGATTCCCCCTGGGCTGAAGTCCAGATACATGTGCGTGGCAGACCCCTTCACTGTCTGGCCCTGTGTGCATCCTCATCTCCTCACTCTTCTTCCCTTAAATCGGGGTTCTAGCCATACTGAGAGTTGATGGGTTTTTTTTTTTTTTCCTGTGCTGTCCTCAAGCATTTATAATAAAATACCCATTTATAATATAAATAAAGTTGCAGGTTAAACTACTTAGTAGAACAGGTGTATTGTAAGCACCTTAGAAACATCCATTTACTGATAAAAAAGATATCTTACAGACTTTAAAAATCCTTATTCCTTGTGACTCTTGTGCCTCCCATCTGCCTGCCAACTCATCATCTCGCTCTGGCCGCACCTGTCCTTCCTGCCTTTTGTCAGGCTCGCTTCCACTGCCCTTACTCAGGACAGCCATTGTGGATCCTGGATCTGGGTTGGGTCTCCCTGCTGAGCATCCCCCCCTGCCACCCCCCTCCCCCAGCTACAGCTCTGCCCAAGTGATTATTGTGGGTTGAATGTTTTCCTGCTGGAGTGTGAGTTTCTAGAGGGCAGGGCCCTGTGTCTTGGTCATAGCTAGTGTCTGCTCTTGTGAATGACCTAAAGGTACTTGCTAAAGGAGTAAACCAGATTCATGTTTAAACACCTGGTATTGTTGAGGAGAACTGAGTATTAATGAATGGCAGCTACAAATGACATCCTGTTGAAGAGAAAAGGACCACCATGTGCTCGCTCTTTGACTCAGCAGTTTCATATCTAAGATTTGTCCCCAGGAAGTGCTCAGGATGTACTCAAAGATTTATATACAGAGATGTGATACACACTTATGGCACTGTGTATCCATTAAAAATAACACTGCAGGAGAAGGTTAACACAGTGATCTGGGAATATATTCGTGGTAAATTAAGACACAAAAGTAGATTACAGAAAGGACAAGAGTATCCCAATTTTTAAAAACAATGAATAATAAAAATTAGAAATATGTACTCTAAAATTGTAGTCCTTATCTTTGGAAGATGAGATTATAAGTAGTTTTTTTTTTTTTCCTTTGTGCTGTCTCTGAATTTTCTGCAAAGAGCATGGCTACTTTTTTTTTTTTTTTTTAATATTTTATTTATTTATTTGAGAGAGACAGAGATAGTGAGAGAGAGCTCGAGCAGGAAGGAGGGGGAGAAGCAGGCTTCCCGCGGAGCAGGGAGCCCGATGCGGGGCTCGATCCCAGGACCCCGGGATCATGACCCGAGCCGAAGGCAGAGGCTTAACCATCTGAGCCACCCAGGCGCCCCGAGCATGGCTACTTTTAGAGACAAATTTTTATAAATAAATACATTCCTGATACTAAAGTAAACTAGCTTGAAAAATCATAAATACAGTAAAACCTCACGAGAACTTGTATGGCTTTGTTTTAAATTTTGAAGTAATTTAAGAATTTTGACTGGTGCTGGGCTGACTTTACTAAACTTCAGGCAACTGATGGTATGTTTTATGAATAAATTTGTAATATAAATGAAATTGCATCACAGTTTATGAAGTAGGTCTTATAAACCTCTTTAGAGATATGAAAAATGAAGCTTATAGAATAAAGTAACTTGCTCAAAATTTTACTGCTATTAAGTGGAGGCTAGAATTTGAACTCACTAGAGCCTTTCCGTATATCGACTGTACTGTACTGCCTAGATTGTCACTTCTTCCTAGGACACAGCTAAGAGGGGTCATCCTACCAAGTACGGAGTGTCTACATCAGCCATGCACCAGTTTTCTGAATCTTGGCATCAGTGGCCATGGCCTGACTGTGTTCCGGAGGGTCCTCCAGAACATCCTGAGTCTGGACATCTATACCTAGACACACAATGTACATCATAATAGCTATAGGCTTCCCATTTCTCATTTGAATAAGCTTCTTAGAGATGCAGTGTTGAAGAAGAAATATACTGACACTTGCTAAAACAGTAAGGAAGACTTCACTTAAGACTGTTGCACGAGGGGAGAGAACTAGGGCTCAGCTTTGAACACAGCAGACACCTGGGGATTTGTAGCCTGCCAGCAGAGGGAGGAGGTCCTTGAGAACCAAGGGCATGAAGCCTTTGATCAGATCTTGAGGGTGACCATCTATCAAGGGTAGGGATTTTCTCCAGGCAGACCCAGCAGGACTCTTGCTGACACTGGACTCAGCCAGAATGTACATGGAAGCCCAAGGTTGAGGCCTAGTTGAGAGGAGGGCCCAGAGGAGCCTGATTGAAATCTGGTCCAGGAGAGCATCTTGTCAGTAGTTTAATGAGCCCTGGGTGGTGGTCCTCTGAGGCATGGAGACCAACCCAGGTGGCAGCCACTCTTAGCTTACTCATTCACCTGGTCTGTGCATTCATAAATACTCAGTAAACACTGAGCTAACATGTTCCCATATGCTGGTGTGGGGTAAGCATTCATTTCTTGGGAGTTTTTAGTCCCTGGTCTTGCCTTGCTGTGTGAAGGGGTCCCGTATGTTTCTGTTTGTAGGGGAGTTAGTGGGGAGGCAGGGGAGGAAGAGCAGGCCTCAGATGATCCACATCAAGCCACAGGAGGCCCTCCCTGAGGGCCCAGGCCCAGCCAGCGTGTTACCAGTGGAAGAAACATTATCTAAGACTTGGAAATGAAGCCAGGGAAAAGGACTGCATGTTTTTATGTTGTTACTGTCACATGGGCCATTGTTCAACAGAGTCACCCAAGGCTGTTCTGTCTTCCGACCAAATGTAGCTCTCTGACTTTGCTGGTTACTCTTGATTAGAGCCCAGACCCTGATGTTACATGTTAATATGTAGATTTTTTGTCTTGTAGAGATGCAAATTATTTCTGATAAAAATAAACCGAAAGGTTTTGATTTCGTTCCTTTGTAGGACTTCAACCTGCTTTGTCTCCAACTGAAAATAGCTTGTTTCAGTCAACTGCAGCTCTTCAAAGCCCTCTGAACTAGCTTCCCATCTTGGTGGCTCCCTCGTTCATTTATGTGTGCATGGGTTGTCTTTTAGCCTTTGAAAATTATGCTTTAATGCTGTCGGATGCTGGGTGTGCTTTAAGGTGGTCACTGCTGTTGCTACCGATTGTCCTGCAAACACTGCCCTCTGCACCCCCCCTTCCATCTGTGGGCTGTCCCTGAGTCCATTTGTCCCTGTGTCCAGAGGTACTCTGGCCCCTCCATCCGTGGCAGACAGGTTGATCTGTCTGCTGAGGCACGGCACTCTTCGTGTCTCTGTGTTCGTCAGTTGAAAGATTATGAATAAGGGAGCTTTTGGACTTCTCTTTCCTCCTTTTCTGGTAACCCAGGATGTTGGGATTGGTCCAGCTGTGTGGAAGGAAGCTTTTCCTAGGAGTGCGGCCCCTTCCAGTGTGACCCGCTCCAGCTGTACTTGTGTGCCTGCCGGCTCCTCCTCCGTAAACTTTCCTGCATCGAATGCTTTGTTTCCCAAACCAGTCTGTCAGCTACTTGCTCCCTGCTCTTTTCTTTGCCTGCAGTCGGAGTCTGTAAACTGGTTGATTCCTGGTTTCTCTTTATACACCTGCCCATCAGTGCCTTCACTTATTCATTCATTCACAAGTGCTTACTGGGCCCCTGCCATGCTGGACACAGTGCTGGGTACTGGGGCTATGACAGAGTGATGTCATTTGCCCTAAGGAGGCCCACATTAATGGGAGTGATTCCCAGATTCCATTTTGGGCAATAAGACTCCTCCCTAATGAGACATCTGTTTTCTTTCTAAGCAACAATTATCTAACTAATGAAAATTGTGTGTATATGTACATATATACATGTGTGTTTGCCATGATCTTTAAAACTACCTTTAAAGAATGAAAAACCTCAGTGGGGTTGACTCTTCAGCAGTGTGGAACTTAGGGGCACCGACCCCTTCGCATAGCCAGAAATCCACAAATAACTTGTGACCCCTCAAGAACTTAACTGATAGCCTGCTGTTGATGAGAAGCCTTGTTGATAATAGTCGATTAACACAGTTTGTGCATTACATGTATTATATACCGTATTCTTACAATAAAGTCAGCAGGAGAAAAGAAAACGTTATTAAAATCAGAAGGAGGAGATAATGCATGTACAGTACCGTACTATATTGACTGAAAAAAATCCACGTATAAGTGGACCCATGCAGTTCAAACCCATGTTGTTCAAGGGTTAACTGTATATGCTCTTAGCAATATTAAAAAAAACCTTAAAATTGTTCAGGAAAGGTAAAACCCACAGAACTTACTTTTTTAGGCATTTCGTGTACAGCACACTGAGTGCATTGAGGGGTGGGTGGCGGGAGCACTGGACGCCCCGAAGTGCTGCGGTACCGGAAGGCATCATCCAGTGTCACAAGTTCCCAGGTCTTCGCTTATCCAAATTTGTTTTTGTAAATGCCATAGAAGAGCACATTGTAACGTAGCATTCCTGAAGTAATTTGTGATTCAAAATGTGAGAAATTGGCAGTGTGAAAGAGGAAAAACCAGTACATGTTTAATTATAATAGTGAGCTTTTCACTGCTGGGTGGGAAAGGAGAAAAACATTTGAATAAAATCAAAGCAGAGGCTGAGCTTGACTTCTCCCAAAATAAAGAGGAGAGTGTTTTGAGCAACTCAGTGTTGTCACTTGCAGTTTTAGTAGAAAAATGCTTGAAACAAAAATCCCTTTCTGTTGGTGAGGGAAGGCAGCCAACCCAAACGTGGCAGAGCTGCTGCACAAACGCGAACCCACGTCTGTGTGGGAGCCGGGCCTGAGGGCCGGTTCCGCTCTGCTTCGGCTTTGTCTTCCCGTGTGTCTGCAGCCGGCCAGTGCCTCGCGAGGAGCTCCCACTGGCCACTGGTGGGCTTGGTGGGCGGGTGCCCCCAGGCACTGACGGTGCGCTCCGGCAGATGCCTAGCACCCCCCGGGGAACCTGGGAAAGCAGCGGAGTCTCGCCTCACCATGGAGAAAGAGTCCGAATCTGTAGGACTTGCCTTTGGTCTGTTCATCATCAGTCCACCCTGCAAGCCTGCTTCTTTCAAAGCTCGGCATAGAATAATGGCCTAGATGGAGCTGGTGAAGTCTGAGCACTGTTTTTTCAATCCACTCTGACCCACCCTTCTTTGTGCTCTTCCATTCTCTTTCCAAACCTGTGCCAAACTACTGTGTTGGAATCTCATGAGAAAAACTGGCTTCAGAAATACAACGTCACCTTAGTAAACATAGGATCCATACCCGGAGGCCCAGATAATCATGTTATGAAGTCCAGTTTCTGCTTCAAAAACTCACACCTTGGTAATGTTCCCAAGGTAAATCCTTTGCTAATGATAGCTCTGCAGTGGTTTGGGGTCTATGGATTTGTGTATTCCATTGTATTTAATAACTTAACAAGCAAGATTTTTCTAAAGTTCAACATAAATGTGTGAAATTTATGTCCACTCCATGTTTATGTATTTTCTTTTTTTTTTTTTTTTTAAAGATTTTATTTATTTATTTGAGAGAGAGAGAACGAGAGACAGAGAGCATGAGAGGGAGGAGGGTCAGAGGGAGAAGCAGACTTCCCGCTGAGCAGGGAGCCCGATGCGGGACTCGATCCCGGGACTCCAGGACCATGACCTGAGCCGAAGGCAGTCGCTTAACCAACTGAGCCACCCAGGCGTCCTGTTTATGTATTTTCAATATTAATGGCTTTTAAATAGATAACTTCAAATTTTTTAAGGGGCCAGTGTCCATTAACAGGCAGTAAGTTCTTAAAAGATAGTCCTCTGTAAGGGTACCTTTTCTCAACGTAGGAAATTATTTGCAGTTTGTTCATTTGTGAAATGGAGCTTACAGCTTTTTGCCTGTCAGAGTTGTTCTAAAGCCTGGAGATTCTGTGTCTTGAGTGCCCAGTGCTGTCTGGTGGGAAGCGCACGCACCGTGAGGCCAGAGTCCTCATTCATGGATGCGTGTCAGCAGCCGATGGCTGCCTCCCTCAGCCCCAAGCCTGGAGAGGCTTCGTTTGTTCTCCTAGAGCTGTCTGTGTAATAAGGACTTTTTGTTTGTTTTATCGATGGACGTGAAGCCCTGATGAGTCTTAAAGAAAACCAAAGTGAAAATAGTAGGCCGTTAAGATCAAAGACGTCATCATGGAATTTTTTCTGACCAATGACATCTAAAGTACTCTGCTTAGTTTTTTTTTCAGATTTTGAGTTCTGACTCTTTGAACTACCATGTTTCTGCATTTCAGAGTGGGCAGTTTTCCATTCAAAGTCAGTCAGTCACCAACTCAGATGTTACAGAAATTTGGCATTGTGAATATGTACTTTTCTTTTTGATACCTTTATTCAGGTGTACTTGATAGATAGTAAACTGTACTTTTTTACAGTGTATAGTTTGATAAGGGTTAGCATGTCTTCACCTGTCCAACCATTACCACAATTGAAGTAGTGAACATATCCATCACCCCAAAAGTTTCCATTGTATAAATCCCTCCCTCCTGCCTGCCCCACACCAGACCACCACTGCCTGCAATCTCCTGCTACCGATCAGCCCCACTCTCAGTGAATTAGAATTTCATACAAATGGGTCCTATGGTGTGTACACCTGTTTGGTCTGCCTTTTTTCACTCAGCAAAATTATTCTGAGAAACATGGATATTGTATGTACCTATATATGTTTTAGGTTTTCAAAATTAACTTCTGAGTTCCTAGATGGGAAATAATACTTCTTTGAAAACTGTTGTCCTATTTTTTAATTTGGTTGAGAAATCCCTTGAATAAGAGTCTTCATACAAATCTTAGCAGGTTGCTACACTGTGTGGCCCTCGTGAAGGTGGGCTCTGGTGACTCGTGCTTGGGTAAAGTGCTTCTTTGTCTTCAGTGAAAGCTCTTTAGGCTCCTAACCAGTATGTCATGTTCCATATCTTATTAGTGACTAGAGTGTTTTGCAACTAGAGAGTGAATATTAAATATTGTCTGTGTTTGCTTTAAAAGGTGTATATCCTGTGGTAATGCCATAATTACTAATTTATTTTCCTTTCCAGATCCTTTCCAGGAGTTCAGTTATGGGTGTAAGAGGTTTGCAGGGATTTGTGGGCAGTACCTGCCCACATATATGTACAGTAGTGAATTTCAAAGAACTGGCAGAACACCACCGAAACAAGCATCCTGGATGTACTCCTACCATTGTGGTTGACGCCATGTGTTGTCTCAGATACTGGTATACTCCTGAATCTTGGATCTGCGGTGGCCAGTGGCGGGAATACTTTTCTGCTTTGCGGGATTTTGTTAAGACTTTTACAGCTGTTGGCATCAAGTTGATATTCTTCTTTGATGGCATGGTGGAGCAGGATAAGAGAGGTGAATGGGTGAAACGAAGACTCAAGAACAATAGGGAGATCTCCAGGATTTTCCATTATATCAAGTCACACAAGGAGCAACCAGGCAGAAACATGTTCTTCATCCCATCTGGGCTGGCCATCTTTACACGATTTGCTTTGAAGACCCTGGGTCAGGAAACCCTGTGTTCCTTACAGGAGGCCGACTATGAGGTGGCATCTTATGGCCTCCAGAATAACTGTCTTGGGATTCTTGGAGAAGACACTGACTACTTAATTTATGATACTTGTCCCTACTTTTCAATTGGTGATCTCTGCCTGGAGAGTCTCAATACTGTCATGCTCTGTAGAGAGAAGCTCTGTGAGAGTCTGGATATCAGCCTGGCAGACCTTCCTCTTCTGGCCTGCCTGCTTGGCAATGACATAATCCCAGAGGGCATGTTTGAAAGCTTTCGGTACAAATGCTTATCTTCCTATACCTCTGTAAAGGAGAACTTTGACAAAAAGGGTAACATTATCTTAGCTGTAGCAGACCATATATCTAAAGTTCTTCACTTACATCAGGGTGAGAAAAAGCTAGAAGAGATGTTACCTTTGGGACCAAACAAAGCTCTTTTTTATAAGGGTGTGGCATCATATCTTTTGCCAGGACAGATATCTCCATGGTTTTTCCAAAAACCCAAGGGTTTAATAACTTTGGACAAGCAGGTGGTATCCATGAGTTCAGACCCTGAATCCAAGCAAGAAGTTCCCATGTGTACAGACCTTGAATCCAAGCAAGGAGTTCCCATGTGTACAGACCCTGAATCCAAGCAAGAAGTTCCCGTGTGTGCAGACCCTGAATCCAAGCAAGGAGTTCCTGTGTGTACAGACCCTGAATCCAAGCAAGGAGTTCCCGTGTGTACAGACCCTGAATCCAAGCAAGGAGTTCCCGTGTGTACAAACCCTGAATCCAAGCAAGGAGTTCTCGTGTGTACAGACCCTGAATCCAAGCAGGGAGTTCCCGTGTGTACAGACCCTGAATCCAAGCAAGGAGTTCCCGTGTGTACAAACCCTGAATCCAAGCAAGGAATTCCCATGTGTACAGATCCTGAATCCAAACAAGGAGTTCCCATTTGTATAGATCCGGAATCCAAGCAAGGAATTCCCATGCGTACAGACCCTGAATCCAAGCAAGGAGTTCCCATGTGTATAGATCCTGAATCCAAGCAAGGAGTTCCCGTGTGTATAGATCCTGAATCCAAGCAAGGAGTTCCCATTTGTATAGACCCTGAATCCAAGCAAGGAGTTCACTCTAAATCTAAGCAAGAAGTTCCCATATGTACACACACTGAAATCAAGCAAAAGTTACCTCTAGGGGCAGATCCCGAATTTGAGCTAGAAGCACCCATGTGTACAGACCCTGCAATTAAACAACAAGACCTCATGAATATGGAGCCTGAAGTCAAACAAGTAACCATGGTTTCAGACCCCGAAATCTTAAAGGTACGTAGATGTGCCCAGCCAAATCTGGGTGTCATGATTGGGAAAATATATCAATCAGTTACTCACTTCTTGTTGTAGTTCAGGCACTGTGGGGGACACACAACAGGATCCTAGCAGTGTAGTTGAGAAGTATGACATATGCACTGGAAGCTCACATTATAAAGTAGGCTTGATATGGGTGCATGCATGTCATAAAAGAGAGCTCTAGGAGTTTGAAGGAGAGTGATCGCTGTGGGTTAAATACAGAGAGACGCTCCTGAAGAGGTAGAAGTAGAGCCAGACCTTCATGGGAGCTGAAATTTATAACAAATAGACAAATACCTGTTGCCTTGGGGCACAAGGTAGAACAGTAGGCTGGAGTACGGGGTCTGAGGGGAGATAACAGGGAGAGAGGTTGGAAAACGTGGAGTCTAGCCAGACTGTGAAGATTATTATATGCCCCATCAGGAGCTGGGACTTAATTCTGAAAGTGACAGAGAGTCCTTGAGGGTTTTATGGAGGGCTATTTAACCACCTGTTACGTGTGAGGTTCTGTGCTAGGTGGGTTACACGTTATCTCTTACCCACAAACCTTCTGTTGTTCCTGACGGTGTCCCCATCTTCCATCCAGTTACACAAGTTACAAACCTGGGAATTCTCTCTCTGTCTTGTTACTCATACCTATCCAGTTAGTCTCCCCACCCTAGTGTAAGCTGCCTCTTTTCTGGATTACCCAGTAACTCTAACAATTCTTCTGTTTGCCCTTTCCAACCCACTTACCATGCTACATGCAGAAATAAAGCCCTTTATTTGCATTCATAACTCTTCAAAGAGTAGAAACAGTAACCCTGAGTAGACTACAGCCTGCCAGCACCTCACCACCTCTCCAGTTGGCCAGTCCCTGGTCTGTCGTGGCCCTCCTGGAAACCTCCCCTGCCCCTGTGCTGGTCTGTTCTGTAGAGCTGGGTGGCCACCCACCCAGATGGCCCCCGGCCGTGCACCGTGTGGCTCCTGCCGTGGTGCCCACCTCCCTGGGATTCCGTGCTTGTGACAGTGCTGTGAGGCCAGGGTCTTGTTCGTTTTTCTCACTGCTCGGCCCCTTTGCCTGTCACACTGTGTCTCACAGTAGCTGCTCACGAAGTCTTGAAGGCGGTGTTCCCTTTCTCTGATATCTTTAGGGCCTCTCCTTTAGTGACATCTTCCCTCCTTCCTGTACAACTACATGGGTTGTCCTGTCTTGAAAAGTCTCTCACCTCTTTCTCTATTACATATATTGTAGCAGATACGCTAATTTACTAACATAAAAAATTATAGTCCAAAGTAGGATGTGATACATACATTAAGAGAGTTACAGGTGAGAAAGTATTAAGGGGTTAAAATTATCCTACCTGGAAGTGTCCTTAAGTGCTTCATAGAAGGAAAAGAATGTGGGTTAGAAATCGGAGGAAGGGCAGAATCAGAGCTCCAGGTGGAAGTGTGGTCAGACAGTAGGAAAGAAGGATGGGGCAGGGGAGGCCACGTCTCAGCAGAGGACTAGACATCGCCTGAACAGACTCAAAGTCAGGAAAATGAACAGAGAAGAGCTAAATCTAACTTTGCTTAAATTTATTTGGTTTTATTATGAGGTTGGATGTAGGAATGCTAGTTTAATATAGACCATGCAGAGATGATTCTCCACTAGTGACCAGAGGGTATTATTCACATTATTTCCCTTAATCATCACACAGTTCTGATCCTAGATGTGCTTGCCTCCATCACTGCATGAGGACATGGGTGTGAAAAGGCTAAATGACATTGTCTGCAATCACACAGCTGGTACTGGCAGAGCCCGGGTTTGAACCCAGGCCTCTGACTGCAAGTTTGACCCTTTTTGAGATGACATCTACGTTCCCTGATGACACGTGGAGGGGTGAGACAGTCATGGTCGGTAGCCTAGAAGCGTGAGCATGGAGGAATTTGTCAGGAAGCCACCCTGCTCCTAGACTTAGGCCTGGCTTCCAAGGTGGCACGTGATGTAGGCCTTGGAGCCACTCCAACAGTTTGCCTGAAGGACAGGACAGGGAAAGGCACACAGGTGGAGGAAGGGCAGAGCAAAAGGAGAGCATGCGGGGTGCCTCACGGCCTAGAGGAGGGCAGGGTCTGCTTTTCAGCTGGCCCAGGACTCCAGTCGAGCACGAGGCAGCATCACCCACCGGCATGCACAGTACCACTCTGGGCCCTCTGCTTTTTCTGTTTTGACCTGGCCCCCGCTGTTTCCCAACTCACACCCATTTCCCGTTTGTGTATGGCCTTGCACATGTCCTCTCTGGGCTTGGGCTCTTCACAAACCCTGACTTGCATTCGCCACACCAATAGGACCCGTCCTTGGCCTTTGCTCTTTTACTGGACACCCTGGTCATCTCACCCAATTTCCTGCAAAGAGAGTTCCGACAGATTGGGTGACAAAGGGCAGCATGTGTATCATGAAAGAATTTAGGACTTAGTTTTTATACACATTGAGAAGGTATTAGATATCTTTAAGCAGGGGTGTGATGTGATCAGGTATTTGTTTTTTGAAACATTGGTTATACTGCAGAGAATGGACTAATGTGGCTGTTGCAGAAACCAAGGTGGAAGACAGAAGAGCTAGAATTAGGACAATGGCAAAGGGGAGGAAGAAACACTGAAAAGTAAGTCTTGCTATGGAGGTAGGGGTCCTCCTGTGCTCTGGGATGGGTGTTGCCATGACTTAAGGATGGGCGAGGAGAGGTTTGACACAGAGGATAGCTAGGGAAGACCATCTGTTGCTTAGAAAACAGGCCTCAATTCCATTACTCGGCAGGAGACAGACATCTGGAAGTCATCCGACTGTACGTGGTAATGGAAACCCTCCAAGGAGAGGATTGAGCCCTCTGAAAACATGCCCCGAGAGAGGGCTGGTCAGACAGGGAGGGGAATGAGGAGCGGTGACCCCAGCAGAAACCCAAGGAGGCAGGTTTCAAGAATGAGAGGAGCAATAGTGAGGACCGTCAGGTGCTGCAGAGTAAAGTAGAATTGGGGCTAGGTGGCTGTTAGGAGGGTTTCGTGGCCTGAGAGAGCCACTGTCGCACAGGGGCCTGGTGGAGGTCAGATGGCCAGGGTTTGAGGAGTACCTTGGAGGCAAAGGCTGGAGCTGGGGAGTGCTTACTCCCTCAGGAAGTTCAGCAGTGGAAGAGCCTTGGATGGGGAAAAGGGGAGGAGAGTGGTGGGAGGCCTGCCTGCAGGGGAAGTTGGGCCATTGTGGAAGGACAGATCACATATTGTCCACACTACGACTCTCCCATTGTTTGGACTTCATGATATCTTTGAAAACAATTGCGTGAAGTCCCTTCGGTTCCCCTTACATTTTCCCTCAAAATTTGTTTGCAGTGGAGTCTTCTAGCCCTATCAAATAGGTAACCCCAGTTCCAACGTGTATGTATTTCAGCCCCACACAGTCCCCTAGAAACCCTTAGGTAGAAGGCTGTAGCGCACAGCCGTTATCCTGGGCACATACCACAGCCAGATATCTATGTTTTCTCCATAACAGAGTATTTTGGAAAATCGGTTAAATATTAAGTGTAAATTACTTGGTTCCATAATGTTGGATAAACTGAATTATTATGTTAGAATTTTAGATTAGGTGAATATGTTAAGGTTTTTCCAAGTGTAGAGTGCTATATAGATATATAGTTAAGAGCAGAGGTAAAAGGTACTTATTAAATGATTCTGATCCAATTAGTGAATTAAAATTCTAATTGTAGAGAACTTATCTGAAAAACCCTGTATGCACCCAGAAAACACCTCAAATTCTGTACAGTTGCCAAAATTGAAGATTTCTTGGTAGGGTGAATATAATTTATTACAACTTTCTAGATAGATTTGTCAAAATACCATCTCTCTTGAAATGAAAAAGACTCAGAAATGGAAGAGGGAATAGGAAAATAAGTCAGAAGCTGTTCTGCCTCACAAGGATCATAAAAAACATAACTATGATGTTTCTGATGGATTCAGTATCAAAAGGGGCACATAGAGAAATAGTTCACTTTCCAATGATCTTCCATTAGAGTATCAAATAACAGTCCTTTAAAAAATATTTTTTAACCTTACTGACCTTAAAGTTGCTAGCTTGTCTGCCATCCTGGTTTCAAGACATTTCAGCAAGGAGATAGACATTTTATAGCATGTGTAGGCTCATGACAGTGGCGACACCGGGGACCATGCGCTGCGTGCCAGGCCTCATGTGCAGAGTTCTCGTTAACCGTTGCGTTGACCCATTTAATCTTCAGGATAGTTCTGTGAGGTTGGCACTTTTATTAAACCTACTTTATATCTGAAGAAAGGGAGAAATAGAAAGAATAAGACTCAATTCTGCAAAAATGAATCAAAATAACTAGAACTACTTAAAAGTATATATAAATAGAACACCGATTCACAGAGTTTTTGACATTCCAGGTTGTCCTAACACCACATTTTTTTTTATTTTTACAGATGAGAAAACTGAAGTTTATTTATTTTTTATGTGCATGTTATTTTATTTTTTAAATTTTATTATGTTAGTCACCGTACATCACATCATTAGTTTTTGATGTAGTGATGCATGATTCATTGTTTTCGTATAACACCCAGTGCTCCATGCAGTATGTGCCCTCCTTAATACCCATCACCGGGCTAACCCATCCTCCCACCCCCCTCTAAAACCCTCAGTTTGTTTCTCAGAGTCCATAGTCTCTCATGGTTCATCTCCCCCTCTGACTCCCCCCCCCTTCATTTTTCCCTTCCTTCTCCTAATGTCCTCCATGCTATTCCTAATGTTCTACAAATAAGTGAAACCATATGATAATTGACTTTCTCTGCTTGACTTATTTCACTTAGCATCATCTCCTCCAGCCCCATCCATGTTGATGTAAAAGTTGGGTATTCATCCTTTCTGATGGCTGAGTAATATTCCGTTGTATATATGGACCACATCTTCTTTATCCATTCCTCTGTTGAAGGGCATCTCGGCTCTTTCCACAGTTTGGCTATTGCGGACATTGCTGCTATGAACATTGGGGAGCATATGGCCCTTCTTTTCACTACATCTGTGTCTTTGGGGTAAATACCCAGCAGTGCAATTGCTGAGTCATAGGGTAGCTCTATTTTTAATTTTTTGAGGCACTTCCACACTGTTTTCCAAAGTGGTTGTACCAACTTGCATTCCCACCAACAGTAACACCACCTTTTAAATGCCTTTTGTGGCAGACTGTTTGGATTGAATTTTGAGTAGTAATCTGGGTAAATCACTTCCTACACTAATAAGAATGTTCTTCACAGAAAAAATAAAACCTGTATGTAGGTTATTATAGGCCTCTGATCTTAGCTTTTTTTTTTTTTTTTTTTAAGATTTTATGTATTTATTTGAAAGAGAGAGCATGAAGCAGGCAGAGGGAGAGGGAGAAGCAGACTCCCCGCCGAGCAGGAAGCCCGATGCACAGGGCTTGATCCCAGAACCCCGGAGATCATGACCTGAGCCGAAGGCAGAGGCTTAACTGAGCCACCCAGGTGCCGCTTAGCTCCTTTTTTTAAGGAGAAAGTGGAATGCAGCCCTGTGTCTCATCACCGACCTTGTGCTGACATTGCTGGTTGCGAGGCAGAAACGGCGTGTGTAGCACGTGTATTTTGCTCAGTAAGGAATTACTGAACAGGTGAATGTGACGCAGATTCTGATCCCAGGGAAGTTTAGTTGACTAGGGGAGATCAGACAAGATAACTAGGGTAAATGTGGGATGAGCCCCATTCGGCGAGGGGAGGTGAGTTCTGGTCCTAACGAGAGAGGAGCTTATGAAGTGGGAGGGTAGGAAGGCCCTGAGGGGGTACATTTCCTGGAGCCCAAGTGAAGATGGAGAAGGATCGAGTGTTTCTGAGGAACAGTGAAGGTACTGTTGTGACTGGTTTCTGTGAGGTGGTTTGGTATCATGGGAAGAGCACATTGGGGCCTTGAATGTTAGGGTGAAGATTGTGGTAGCCATTCAGATGCTTTGAGGAGGGCAGTGACTGGACCTGTTTCTAAGAAGACAGGATGTTGATGCTGTGGAGGGTGGGTTGGAGAGGGGAGAAGTGGGCTGGGTTCAGTCAGAGTCTTTCATAGTGATGCTTATCATCAGGTAGACAAAATTCTGAGATGCCACAGAAGTCGGTGTGGTAAGTCTGGTAGGCGGTTGGAGATTGGAGGTGCAGGAGTAATTGACAGTTTGGAGCCTAGAAGTGCCAAGGAGAGAAGACAATGCCAGCCCAATGTCATGAGTTTGAGGGACCATCACTCCATTTTTGAGTGCCTAAAAACACTGGCATGGGATAAAAAGGCTTGGTTTTTTCTTGAAGGTTACTGTTTTGTTTTTGAGGAGAAAGCAGTTGTATTTGAATTTTGCACAGGTTGCTCGAGCGCATCACGTCCAGGCAGAGAGCTACCTGGTGTACAACATCATGAGCAGCGGGGAGATCGAATGCAGTAACACGCTGGAGGACGCCCTCGACCAAGCTCTGCCCAGCCAGGCTTTCGTTTACCGCCCGGTGCGGCAGCGCGTTTACTCCCTCTTACTGGGGGACGGCAGAGGTGAGCTTGTTGGTCTCTCTTAGCAGCAGTGCTATTTGGAGTTGGATTCTGAGAAACAGACCAAATGAAGTAGAATGCATTCTTTCAGGACACGGATACAATTAAAAAGGGTTTTGTTTCTCTGTAAAATCTGTAATTGAGAATACCACTCACATCTGTACAACATTAAGGGTAAACGCCATGGGACATCTCTATCTAATTAGCAAACAGTTGATCAGTATTCATTAAAAGAAGAGTGCATTGTTTTTATAAAATGTTATACTTTTATTCCTTAAAAGGATTTGTGTTTTCTGAAAAATGTGAAAACCCTTTCCTCCTGCAGGAGTGTAGGGTATGTTTATTATTAGAAGACAATGTCTACTTATTCTTCTTCCAAATGTGATTTTCATAAAATAATTCCATAAAATCTAGTACATCATATTTTGAAGTATAAACAAAATTTTCCTTTAGAGCATTTGTATTTAGGTTTTTCCCATCTATATTTTCCTTGTGCAATAACAGCAAGCATGTAGGGAGAGGACTGTCAGTGGTCAGAGCAGGAAAGTTGGGGGGCCTTCATCACCCGTTGGAAAATTAATTAGGCCCTGCTGCTCTCTTTTCGGGGGAGTTGGGGGGCATTGGGAGTGGAGAAGAGCATTTCATAGTAGAGACTAGTGACGTTTCACACATGTAGTTACCTCTTAGGTGAGGTCCTGCTCACCTGCGACTGGCGTCC
Source organism: Halichoerus grypus (assembly GCF_964656455.1). Taxonomy (NCBI): domain Eukaryota; kingdom Metazoa; phylum Chordata; class Mammalia; order Carnivora; family Phocidae; genus Halichoerus; species Halichoerus grypus. The sequence goes on along the minus strand of NC_135720.1, from coordinate 268,115 downwards.
TGGGACACTGGTCTGACTTGAGAGTGCTTTAATGAGAAACAGGCCTGCACACACTGTGATTGGGACCGGAGACAGAAGCAGTAAGATCCCGATGAAAGGGTGTCTGTGGTCCTTTTGCCTAAAGTCCATTATTTCTGGACGTACCAATATTGGTATTAAGATCACTCTATTATTCCAGAAAGTAAGCATTACATAACCTACAGGTGGTGATAGAATCCTCCGATTAAAATGCTGTCATGATCTTTGCTTTGGCAGGGTGTGGAGTGGCAAGGTTCTTTGAATCCAGTTTTTATTAGATTCTCGGCATATACTGCCTTTTCCCACATGTGCTGTCGGAATCCAGAGGCTTATGTGCCCTAAGGAAGACACGAGAAAGACGTTTACACTAATTGGGAAACAGAAACAAAAGAACCTATGGAATAAACTTTGGGACCAGATAGTATTTAAATAATTTTTTTCTATTTCTTTTTCTTATGTGGTTCTCCCTCCATATTCTTTCTTAACACAAGTGATTTCACGTTGATTCTAATGATTAAAAAAAAGACATCTTAATCATGAAAAAAATTTCACATTGTATAGTATTTGCCTGGAATTGTTTTTATTTTTTGTTTTTTAAATTTTTTTTAAAGATTTTATTTATTTGAGAGAGAGAGAGAGAGCATGAGTGGGGGCAGGGGAGAGGGAGAAGCAGGCTCCCCACTGAGCAAGGAGCCCCATGTGGGATTCGATCGCAGGACCCCAGGATCACGAACTGAGCTAAAGGCAGACACTTCACCAACTGAGCCACCCAGGCGCCCCTGCCTGGAATTGTTTTTAGAGTAGCTTATTAAATGAAGTCCAAATATATGAATTTTACCAACTTAAATTTTATACTTTGTTAATGCAAATTATTTACAGCCATATTGGTAACTTGATTACTTAACCACAATAACAGGAATAATTACTCAAATTGAACTTGTCTTCACAATTGATCTTTACTCTCTTCTTTTTCCATTTTTTGGCTTTCTCCATGAAGTTTACATTTTTAGGATGTGAACGTAAAATGCTGCTGTTGCTGGTTTACTTGTGGTGGTGGTAATGAGGCATATTTGCGTTGGCTTGCTTGGCTTAGCTTATGATCTGTGTGTCCTTGAAAATGATGTTCTAACGTGGCAGCGGGGTTGACAGGGCTGTTCAAGTCTTCTCCCCGTTTCCTTTTGACTTGTAATTAGTTCTTGAGAGAAGTGTGTTAAGTCTGCAGGTGCTCTTGTGGATGTTTTTATTTATTCCCTCAGTTCTGTTAGTTTTTGCTTCAGATATTTTTGAAGTTCCACTGTTAGGTGCATATACATTGAGAATTGTTCTGTTTCTTAATGAATTGACCCTTTTAACATTATGAAATTTCCCTTTAAAAAAAAAATCTGGTGGTAGTCCTCGTCTTGAGGTGGGCTTTGTCTGACACCGACGTGTGCACTCCAGTTTTCTTAGGATTAGTGTTTGCATTGTGTGTCTTTTTTCTGTCCTTTTACTTTTAACTATTTCTTTATACTTAATGTACATCTCTTTTAAGCAGCGTATCCAGTTTGACCATCTTTCTTTTATTTTTTTCTTTTATTTAATTATTTAATTATTTTTCCCAAGCCCCCAGTGTGCAGCTTGAACTTACTACCCTGAGATCGAGACCTGAGCTGAGATCAAGAGTCGTAGACTCTTAACCAGCTGAGCCACCGAGGCGCCCCTGATAATCTTTCTTTTAATTAGTCTTTAGATCACTTACATTCAATGTAATTATTGACATGATTGGGTTTAAGTCTTTCATTTTGCCCTTTGCTCTGTTTTTTTCCCTTATTTTCTCCTTTTCTGACTTCTTTTGGACTAACTGAATAATTCTTAGTATTTTGTTTTATGTCCTCTTTTGGATTATTAGATTAACCTGTGTTGTTTTTTTTTAGTGGTTCCTTGAGGGTTAATAATGTACATCTTTAAGTTACCACAATTTGCCTTCAAATAGTATTATAACCACATTGTGTGTGATGCATTGTAGCTGCGAACTTTCATTTTCCCATCATTTTTGCTATTGTTGTGTATTTTTTAAATTTTTAATTTTGAAGGAATTACACAGTCATGGGAGTTGCAAAAACAGTCCATAGGCTTTCCTGTACCCTTGCCCCAGGCCCCCGCACAAATGATGTTTTGGGTAATAAAGTACAGTGTCAGAGCCATAAATTAACATCAGTGCAGTTTTATTAACTAGATTACGGCTCTTAATCAGCTTCATCATTTTCTACATTCACTCATTTATTTATGTGTGTGTGTATAGTTTTATGTATTCTATTCGATGTCAAGATACAGAATTGGTCCATCCCTACGAAGGAGCTCTCTCATGCTGCCCCTTTGTGTCCTGCCCTCCGGCCCTGTCCCCTGTTCCCTACTAGTTTGTCCTCGATCTCTGTACCTTGGTTTTTGCAAAAATGTTACATACATGTTTGGTCATGTCAAGAATGTTACATATGTGTAATCTTTTGATATTATGCATATGTTTTAAATCCCATAATATGATTCTTATTTTTACTTTAAACCTGGGGCTGGCAAACTTTTTCTGCGAAGGGCCAGATGATAACAAATATTTTAGGCTTTGAGGGCCCCTATAGTCTGTGTAACAAGCACACTCTCCTGCTGCAGTGTAGACACGTCTGTGTCTGTCACAGGAGCGAGGCTGTGTCTCAGTAAAGCCTGATTTCCTTTTCCCATGTCACAATTCCCATGAATTTTATATAATCTTCCTGTGTCACAGAATATTCTTTTGATAATTTTCTAATCATTTAAAATAACGTGAAAAGCATTATAGCTTTCAGATTGTATATCACAAGCAAGTGAAACATGGCCCATTGGCTGTCATTTTCCAACCATTAATTTAACTAGTCAGCTGCCTTTTAGAGGAGTTTACAAATGAGAAGTCTTTGAAGTGCACCATTGCTGGTGCTCTCCATTTCTTTGTGTAGATCCAATTGTCCTTTGGTATCACCTTTCTTCATTTAGAGAACTTGCTTTTACGTTTCTTATGGTGCTCATTTTATTTCCTGATTTTTTTTCCCTGAAAATATCTTTATTTCAGAAGTGTAATTTTGCTGTATATAGAATTTTAGGTATTTTTATTTTTTGTTCAGCACCGTCAAGATGTTGTTATGTTGTCTCTAGCTTGTATTGGCTGTCACGTGGTGACCGTGGTCCTTCTTACTGTTGTTCCCCATCCGTAACAAGTGTTTTTTCCCTCCGGCTGTCCATAAGGTTTTTCTCTTGCGCACTGGTTTTTAGTAATTTGTCTAAGCTGAGCTTTGGAGTGATATACTCAGTGTTTATTCTGCTTGGGATTCCTGAGCTTCTTGGACCAATGAATTTATATTTCCTATCAAATTTGGGGAAAAAGTGAATTTTATTTCATCAAACATTGTCTCCTCTCTCTATTGCTTTCCCCTCTCACTCTGGGCCTCCCAGTTCCATGCTTGATTTATTGCTCATGGTGCCCATTATGCTCCCCGGCTTGCTTTTAAAAAAGCCTCTTTTCTCTGTGCTTCAGTTTGGATAGTTCCTGTTGCTCTTATTTCAACATCTAATCTGCTATTAACCTATCCAGTGAAATGTTCATTTCAGATATTGTGTTTTTCGGCTGTTTTTTTTTAATCTTCCATCCCCCACCCCCATCTTCATGTTTGCCTTTAAATCCTTAAATTTATGCATGGTACCTGTTTTCAAGTCCTTGTCCACTAATTCCATCAGCTCCATCATTTCTGGGCCTGTGTCTGTTGATTGACTTTTTCTCCTTGTAAGAGGGCCATGTGTTTCTGCTTATTATCCTTAAGTATTTCTGCTTATTTTCATGTCCACTGTGTTTTGATTGTAGCCTAGAAGATTTTAGATCTGTGAAGGGTATTGACTTGTGTTCTGTCAGGCACTTAAATTTACCAGATCCTTTCAGGGCTTGCCTTAAGCTTTATTAGGCTTGGTCTGAGAAGACTTGCACTCTAGAGCTGGAATGGCCCTGCTCCTGAGGCTTGGCCTTCCTGCGCTGTGCCCTGCGTGCTAGGTGTCTAACGAGGGTCTCTGCACGTTGGCTGGTAGGACTCTGATGTTGTGGAGCTCTGTAGGGTCAGCTGGTTGCTCGGCGGGGCTGGTCTATAGTTGTCCTGTCCAGCCTCCCTGAGTTTTGCCCTGGACACGTTAGAGCTCAGTCCTCAACTAGGACCTCAAGGGCACCTCTGTGCAGATTTTGGAAGCTCCTTTCTGCACAATGCCAGCTCTGGTGTTCTGTGCCACAGTCCCTTGACTGTTGTCACAGTCTTGATCTGCAGACTCTGTCTGCTTGTCTCAGAGACTTTCTTGTTCTGGTAGGGCTCTTGCTCCCTACGCTGCAGTCTGCATAGTGCCTCTGTCCAACTCAAGAATGCGGTGGCTACAGAAATTTGTCCAGAAATAGAGGTGTCAGTGGAAAGACTGGTCAGGCAGCTCTGCCCCCATCTTGGCCATCTCCCACCCTACTCCGCCCCTGCTCCAGCCCCTGCTCTCTGCCAACCCCCATGTGTGGGAGGCCCTTACACCGGGTTTGGCCTTTTTACATTCAAGTGGTCCCATTTACTTTGCTCTAGAAACTGTATCCATGTTGACAAATACAACTTTTGTTTTTTCTGGCTCAGGCCATTCTTCTGATCAATTCTATTTGTCCCTTATGAACTTAAAAACTAACTCCCCCAAACTAACTCCTTCCTCTGTATTTCTTCATCAAAAGTCAGTTCTTCTCTGAAAGAAGCATGTGCTTTTCATTCATAGCTTATCACAGTTTGTTTATGTGATTGATGTCTGTTGTCCCCACTGGCTGTCAGCTGAGCTAGCAGAGATTGGTCAGGTGGCATCAGCAGATTCTTGGTGTAAATTAGGTGATTGGTACATGTTTTGAGTATATGTTTAGAATATCAGCCTTTCAGTAGTATTTCCATTTAGCAAAGCATTCCTCAGGAAAGGGTAACTATAACAGTTGAATTGCAGACACAGGAGGAAGAGCGATGATCTGTCAAGTCCTGAGAGGTGAGCAGCCTTCTCCGAGCCCAGCCTGACTGACAAGTGGGAACAACTTGTTTAAAGTGAGGTTTTTTAGAACCAAAGGTGTCTTTAACTCCGCGGGTGTAGACCCTGAGCCCTAGAGCCAGGCTCTTACACTTGGACAGCTGCAGACACTGGAGGTCTGAGCCAGAAGGCGCCGGCACTGGACTGATCCACTGGTGCTTCAGAGCCCCTCGTGACGGGTGCACGTTGGAGCGCTCGTCTGCTGCTGTTGGAGTGGTTGGCTGGCAGCACTCCCACATGTATCTTGTCTAGAGGGGTGTGTGCTGTTTCGATGGCTGGGTGGTGTCACGGCCCAATGAGGGGAGAATCCCTCCAGTCATCCCCCCTCAGCCCACCTTGCCTTCACAACAGTTCTTCCTTTACTTCAGATCCTAACTCTGTCTCCTCATGAAAGTCTTAGCTTACTGTGTCACTGTGAAGCCTGGTACATTTTAGGGAATAGAAGAAAACTGGGAAGATGCCGAAGTTTATCCTGCTCTCCTCCTTTATGTCGGTGCAGTTAGCAGGGCTGGGGAAGAGCCGGTGCTCACAGGCGGCCGTCCGCAGCTGGGCCAGGTTGTGCTCTTGTCCTGCCATCCCGCCTGCCTGTTCCCTCAGTGACATTCTGGGAACCTCACACAGCTGGATGAGGCTGGTGGTCTTGTGATTGTGTGCGTCGCAGTCCAGTTGTGTGGCGCCTTCACAGAGTGCCTGCAGGCCATCAGCACATTAAAATCCTAGATACGCCCATAGAAAAACATACGTGTGAGGAGTTTTTTAATTTTTTTCAGGACTAACGCCACATATAAATACAGATTAAACCAGCCATATAAAAATATTACAGAACCATAAGGACAAATATTTTTCTTTAAAAGTCTGAGGGATGGTTTATTAAACTTAAAAATCCCAGCAACTGAGCGGTTGTAATTGACGACTTCTCACTCTCCCCTTGCCTGCCCTGAGCGCGTGCCCACAGACCCTGCCGGCCCCTCCAGGCCAAGTGAGAGTGGTCAGCGTAAGCTAGGTGGAGTTTTCGTGGGGGAGGGGCTGCAAGTGTGCACAGTTTCCCAACTTTGCTCCCGGGAAACATGTCTTCGTTACATATAGAAGATTGTACAGAGTGGATCGATGTGTCCGTCCTTTGGGAATAGCAGAAGACCAAGTTTGATTATGTCATTTTTCCGTTTTCCATATAAAATGTTACAGCTTGAAGGGAGTTAAACTAGCAAAGAACTTTTCTCAAGTTCCTTACTCCTTTGAATGTAGAGCCTAGCATCTTGAAAGTTTGAGAAAATCAGCCTTTTCTTTTAGGAATTGCCAAACTCCATTTTCCTCTTTTCTTTTTCTTGATTTTTAGGCATTTAAGATTATTTCATTCTAATTCAGACGAACCAAATTGTTGTAAACATTTCTGCTATAGTTTCCAAGTGCATGCTAGGTTAAAACCTTTGAAATTTTGTTTTTTCTATTTAGGCAGTTTTATTTTTAATTTTTTTTTTTTTAAAGATTTTATTTATCTGAGAGAGAGAATTAGAGAGAGAGCGGACAAGACGGGGGAGCAGGAGAAGGAGAAGCAGACTCCCAGCTGAGCAGGGAGCCCAATGCAGGACTCGATCCCAGGACTCCAGGATCGTGACCTGAGCCAAAGGCAGTCGCTTAACCAACTGAGCCACCCAGGAGCCCTATTTTTAATTTTTAATTGAAGTATAGTTGACATACAATATTATATTCATTTCAGGTGTACAACATGATGATTCGACATTTGTATAAATTACAAAACACTCAGCATATTAAGTATGGTTGCCATCTGTCACCATACAAATGTACTCCAGTGTTATTGACTACATTCCCTATGCTGTACTTTTATCTCCATGCCTTGGTTATTTTATGACTGGAAGTCGGTACCTCTTAATCCCCTTCCCCTATTTTCTTTTTCTTTTTTTTTTTTTTTAAAGATTTTATTTATTTGACAGAGAGAGAGACAGCCAGAGAGGGAACACAAGCAGGGGGAGTGGGAGAGGGAGAAGCAGGCTTCCCGTGGAGCAGGGAGCCCGATGCGGGGCTCGATCCCAGGACCCTGGGATCATGACCTGAGCCAAAGGCAGACGCTTAACGACTGAGCCACCCAGGCACCCCGCCTTCCCCTATTTTCATCCATTGTCCCACCCCCCTTGTCTCTGGCAACCAGCACTTTCTTCTTTGTATTTATGAGTATGTTTCTGTTTGTTCATTTGTTTTGTTTTTTAGATTCCGCATGTAAGTGAAAATATATGGTATTTGTCTGGCTTATTTCACTTAGCGTAAGACCCTCGAGGTCCATCCATGTTGTTGCAAAATTTCATTCTTTTTTATGGCTGACTGATATTCCTGTGTGTGTGTGTGTGTGTCAGCTCTTTATCCATCCATCAGTCGATGGACACTTGGGCTGTTTCCATATCTTGGCTATTGTAAATAATGCTGCACCGAACATAGGGGTGCATGTATCTTTTCAAATTTTTGTTTTCATTTTTTTCATGTAAATGCCCAGAAATGTTCATGTGGTAGTTCTATTTTTAATTTTGTGAGGAACCTCCATGCTGTTTTCCATGGTGGCTGTACCAGCTTGCATTCCCACCAGCAGTGCACGAGGGTTCCCCTTTCTCCATATCCTCCCAACAGCTGTTGTTTTGTGTGTTGTTAATTTTAGCCATTCTGACAGGTGTGAGGTGGTATCTCACTGTGGTTTTGATTTGCATGTCCCTGATGCTGAGTGATGTTGAGCATCTTCAGTGTCTGTTGGCCATCTGGGTGTCTTCTTTGGAGAAATGTCTGTTCAGGTCCTGTGCCCATTTTTTGATCAGATTGCTTGTTTTTTTTTGGTGTTGAGTTGTAAAAGTTCTTTATATATTTTGGATACTAATCCCTTATTGGATATGTCATTTGCAAATATCTTCTTCCATTCACTAGGTTACCTTTTGGTTTTTTGATGATTTCCTTCGCTGGGCAGAAGCTTTTTGTTTATTTATTTAAAGATTTATTCATTTATTTATTTGAGAGAGAGAGCAAGAGCGAGAGAGAGCATGAGCGGGGGGAGGGGCAGAGGGAGAAGCAGACTCCTTGCTGAGCAGGGAGCCTAATGTGGGGCTCGATCCTGGGACCCCAGGATCATGACCTGAGCTGAAGGCAGGAGCTTTGACCATCAGAGCCACCCAGGTGCCCCGGGCAGAAGCTTTTTAGTTTGATGACGTCCCAGTAGTTTATTTTTGCTTCTTTTGCCTTTGCTTTTGTTGCCTCAGGAGATAAATCCAAAAACAATATTGCTCAGACCAATGTCCAAGAGTTTATTGCCTCTGTTTTCTTTAAGGAGTTTTATAGAAAAACTTCTGAAATTATGTGGTACCCCAGAGAATAGGCCAAACTCTAGGATTTTTCAGCAATATCTGTTTAAGAGGATCTCAGGTAACACTTTGCAGCTAGCTCTGGGTTTTGAAGGACTGGGAAGTTTGTGTCTGTAGGAGTGGTAATTTGGATTAAAAGTGAAAATGCTGCCATCTGAATATTTGGATTTGGAAAAGTCATTATCCAGACTATGAAACTTATTCTTTGTAAATGTTCACATGTTTCCTAGCCACTGTGCACTGCCCTTTTACCCTCCCGTGGCAGAGGAAGGAAGTGAGGGCACACCGAGGGTACCCCTGATGCCCAGCAGCTCACAAGGGGGAGGGCAGAGTGCCAGAGAACCTGCAGACCCTGCATATTGACCTAGCACCTTTACCTGCCCTGCACCTCCGAGAAAATACTCAATCTTTCATATCTCTGTCATTTCCTGCATCCTTACCCATAAGTTCAGATAAAATTCCATTTAGGGAGTAAAAATTCCAGTCAGCAGGTCTGTTTTACCTTTCATCCTCTGGCTAGTTAGTTGATTTCTTATGTGATAAAAATTACAGGTTTTCATATTCAAGCCTCTGTTGGTCAGTAGCTATTAGGTACTGCATTTTAAGCAGCAGGTGCACTCTTGTTCTGTGACTGTGTTGTGTGGTCCTTGAAACTCATTGGAATTAAGTCAGTCACCTTAAAAGCAAAAGCTTTTGTTCTTTTGTTAATTAGGAGAAACTGTAGTTAATATGGACTTAACCCTCACTGGTCTAAATTATGGAGAAAAGAAGGAATTTGCTATCTGTGCTGATGTAAATTTTGGAGAAGGGGGAAGTTCGTGTCCGTGCTAGTCTTCAGCCCGGTGTGTCCCTTGCGCAGAAGCGGGGTTTGTAGATCCTGGTGAGCTGGTCTCAGTGGGCAGCTCTTTCTTCCTAGGTTGTAGCTGAATAACTGACTAGTGCGTGGCATTGCGTTTGGAATATTTGTCCAAAAACTGACTGCTCTAGGTCTTCGTAGGAAATCTACCCGGTATTGTCTAATAAATGGTAGCGGTGCCTTCTTCTTCACACTATTCAGAACTAAAGCTCTGAGAAGTCAACCCCAGGCCCCGGGGTGTAGAGGTTTAGAACAGTTTCAGTTGAAAAATGGTATAAAATGCGGTTTTGTAAATGTGTCAGTGATTTCCTAAGGAGGCAGCTGGCCGACTGGTGGAGAGCTCTCATCCGTGAGATACCGAACCTAGTGAGGTCTGTCTTTGGGCAGGAGAGAATGCTCTCCTTTCAGAAACAGCAACTTGAAACACCATTCACCCAGTTGACTGTTGTTTAGCGTAATGAATACCTAGGCCAAGAGGATTACATAGAGAGCGGTGGTGGTGGTTGTTTTTAACAACTATAAGAATACTTCTCAGAATTTTCTATTTTTTTTCTTTTTTTGTGTTTGAAATTTAGGTGAAGTTGAATGTGTTCATTAAACTTGGAGTTAACAGGTGTCTGCCCTGGACCTCATGCTAGGGACTGAGACTGTGAAGAGGTCTCAGTGATCCTGCTGTCTTTACTCTGTGAAGAGGTCTCAGTTCTGGTACCAGGAACTCAGTCAGGCGGGCAGTGAGGGGAGCGGGTGAGCGTGTGCGGTGCTGCAGTAGACAGCACAGGAGCCCGGGCACGGAGAGAAGCGGGCCTGGAGTGCGTGCAGGGAAGGGGGTCTGGACCGAGGAGGTGAGAAGAGGCATGGTGAGTTTGAGGATGCGAAGTACTCCAGCCGAGGAGCAGGGCGGGAGCCAGAGCCGGCTTCCCCGGGGACCCAGCCCGACAGCGCACATCCTGGGGACTGGCGAGGCGAGACTCAGGGGCCCTGCAGTCACTGTGTGCAGGTCTAGGAGAGGGTGTGGGGCAAGCAGCGTGCAGTGGGGTGGGAGCGGGGAGCTCGGCGTGCTCCCAGGTCTGCGCTCTGACGCTGGCACAGTGGGCTGCTGTTGCGGGCTCTGAAGTTAGGACCAGCAGCCTGGTCAGGTTTTCATTGTAAAACAGCAAAAACCCAAAAGCTCGTATTTACATGGAAAATGCCTTGGATGGGGTGAGTCTGAAGATGGTCTAAGCAGGGCTGGGCCCGTGTCGGGTAGGAAGCCAGGTCGCAGAGGGCCGGGGGGTGGTCTTGAGTGCCCTGGGGGAGGGGAGGCAGGAGGTTTGGGTGCTAGAGAGACAGCAGCCTGGTGACCCCAAGCTAGGTGAGCATGTTGAGTAAGAAAGCCACCTTCCACCTTTGCTCACTGAGTAGATAGAATGGAAGAGAAACTGAATTTTTTAATAGCAATTAACAATCCAACATACAGAAATGCCTTTGTTCTAGATTATTCCTACTAGCTTTTTGAATTGTCTAATGTAATAATAGTCTTGATAGTTACACAAAACAGTGAATTAAAGACTGGAAAGGACTGTCCTACTCTCAGTTTTCCCTAAATGTTGTGTGGAGCATTGTGAGAGCCCAGGAGGAAGGACGTTGTAGGAACCATCTAGGTGGTGATCTCTGCCCCCCATTATTGTTTACTGACCCGGGTTATCCTGCCATCTCCCCCATCCCAGAGGTTAGTGCTCTTGTTGAAGTGAGATCAGAGGATAGGGATCGGACTGTTGGATGCCTGAGGTTCCTCTTAGTGACCTTGGATGTGAGAACTCATCTGTATTCACCAACTTGAAATTGGCCCCCAGTGGAGCTGGGTCTGTTACCATGTTAGCCTGGTGATGAATGTTGGTAGTCATGCGCATCTATTGATCCTGCTGTCTTTACTCAGATGGCACCAGCACCTGCCCCACTGTCAAGGAGTGGTTTGTGTACTCTGGGAACCCACTGAGGCACCCGGACCTCGTCAGGCCTCTGCAGATGAACATTCCAGGTACAGATGGTTTTGGTTTAAATAAATCACTCATTTGTTCACCATATGATACAAGTCCAATAAATGGATCCATTGTGGAAACATATTTTTTCAGAACTGCACATATACTAATTTTCATGTCAACCCTGGGCCCACAAGGAGTGTACCTGTCTGTTAACGTTCTGAAACAGCAGAGGAATGGGCCTTTGTTCCACCGGTGGACCCTGGGCCAGTCTGCTTTCTGCTCTGCCTCACTCCGCCTGGGCTCCTATTCAAGGTCTACATCAGGGCAAGGCATGCCAAGAGGAGTACGGCTGTGGGCCCAAGCCCATTGCCGCCTGACCCCAGGGCCCAGTGCCTGGGCTTCGCTTAGTAAATATCTGCCAAATCAACAGGGTTGGATTCTTGATATTCTGCTTGAGTCAGTTCTCCTTCCTACTACTGAGAGTATGTTTTGATGAACTGGAAAGGGAAGATAAAGGAAAGTTATTTCAGCTGGAAAAATAAGTTTTTTCTTCATGAGTGTTACCTTAAAACCTATAAGGGGAGGGAACAAAAAACAAAGTTCACCTAAAAATTAGCTGAAGTCCTTTGTTCCTGCGAGTTCTTAGTATCTGAAAAAAGTCAAGAATTTGAGTGGGGGGTAGTGTTGTACATAAAGGCAGGTTAAAGATGAGGAGGGTGGTAAGGGTTTATTTTTAGTGTTCCTTGCCATTGTTTCAGAGGACAAATATTCTTCTAAAACTTTGATATTCCATTTTTGTATGCGTTAAATTCTCTCGTGCCACTGTTGTTCCCATCATGCAAGTCTGCAGTTTACCAAATAAGGATGTGAGCACTGCAAAATAATTTTCTTAAAAATGGAATTCTATTGGGAGAGAAGGTGAGGAAAGTTACTATAGGGAATATTTCCTTATTCTCTCAGCCAGTGATATATTCAAACCTAAAAAGGTATTTATCAAAAAAAATGAAGATGAATTAACATCTGTTTATACAGCAAGAGATATTTTTAAAGGATAGCCAAAATAATTTGTCAGAAATGTTTTATTATATATGTGATTTCCAACTTATTGTATCTTTCCAAAAATAATATGAAGAGGGATTATTATAGTTTTCTTCATGGTTTGAATTAAAGAGACTATTTGGCTCTTCATCATCATATTATGAGTTAGTTTTAAAGGCCACTCCTTGAAATGTTTTCATAAACTCTGGCAGCCATATCATGATCACAGAGACTACTTCTGGGGCTTAAGCAAGCCTCCTCCTTGGCACTGCCGGACCCACAAAGGTTCTGTAGGTGTGGCTGCACATCAGGGCCGGGCTCCAGAAGAGCTTGCATGCAGGGCTTCCATTGCTGGAAAACTCGAGTGGGATCCTGAGCTTTTGGTGCCGATAATTTGCATGAATGACTCTTTGTTTGTGCTTATGTTAATAAGGATATGAAAATGACAAGATTTTAATATTTAAATACTTTTCTGTATCCATGAGGAAAAATGCCAGATGGTTTTTCAACTAAAATGGAGACAGACCATCCCGTTTGTGTCACGGGCATTTTCCATTGCTCAGGCAGCGTGTGTTGAAAACCGTGGCGTCCTCTGACGCCTGCCGTCCGTACGCCTGTCTCAGGAAACCTGGCGCGCGCAGGTGCCTCGGCCCAGGTGCGAAAGGCCCTTGTTGCATCATGGGATCCGTTGTTCCCAGGTGAGGCCAGCGGTCTTGTCAGTAGAAGGGGCGTCGCCTCAGGACACAAGTCTGATTTTCTTGTTCTCCTGAGAGAGTTTCAAGCAGGTTGATTTCATAAATGGCGTGTTTTCAGTGAGTCTCCTGATAGAGTGGCCAGAGTGTTCTTTTTAAAAAAGGCTTTCTTCTAACAGCACATGTGATTTAGCTTGCTTTCTTAAATAGTAGAAATGTAGAAACAGAAATCACAGATATTTTTTCACAAAATGGAAAGGAAACGCAGGGGAGCAGAAAAATTACAGAGATTACCTAAAAATTAGGAGGGAGAAAGAATTAAAATTGACCAGGCAAGGAGCAGAAAAGTAAACTTCCATTACTGGTGTATTTTATCACATCCCTGTCCCCTCTGTGTTCCCATCTGTGGGTGTGCACGCAGCTTATAGACACACATTCAGATGTGCACACATGTGAGCTGTAAGCTGCGTTCATGTGTCTCATCTGTGTTACATGGGTACTGTTACATCTCTCACCTCACCAGTATCCTGAGATGTGATGTTTTTGACGATGCAAGAAGGGTGTACCTTAAAATTGGGCTTCCTTTCCCCAGACACAGCGCTTGAAGGGCCCTCGGGTTGTGCACATTCGTGCTTATTTACTCTCAGCACACATAGAGCCCCTTTCTTCCTCCTTCCTCACTTACTGGTGCTCTGCCTGTTGTGGAGTGAGTCTTGGACCAAACCACAGGCAGGCATTTGGAATAGCGTCTTCTCCCCCAGAGTTGGAGATTCTTCTTCAGACGGAACAGAAGTGGTTTTTCCTCTCCTCAGTGTCAGTTTTTTTGTCATCATAAGCATACCCTCGTTTCAGAGACCTAGGACAGCTAATTAGCCGTATGCATCAGTACGTAAATGTGGTATTTCTCAGCTTTATGAGGGTGTTTGACTCACCAAAGTCTTGCAGGTCGTCTTAGAAGACTGTCTTACAGCCTGAAGTGAGACGAAGGGATACCTTTCCTGAAAAGAGGGTGCCATGTTTGACTCAGGCCTCATTTGCTGGGGCTGTTGTGGTGGAGCTTTCTTCTGTGTGCTCTTGACGGTCTGTGTGCGGATGTGTACACACGTGTACAGGTCTAGAAAGTCTTGTCGGATCCTAGCAGTTTCTGTGGTGGTAAATCCAAGTCCCCAACTGCTGCCCAGGTGCGCGAACGCACACGTGGTGACGAGATGATGATGTGACCGCCCGCCTCCTGACCCACCCACCTGACATCATGGGTCAAGAGAAATGGCTTCAAAACCTCAATGCCGGTTTTCTTTCCATTTGTAAAAATAATCTGAAGATTTTTCAAATAACTGTGTTACAAATACACATTTGAGTCACAAGCCAACAGTTGAATTTCACTTTTTAGAGCCACATTCACTGTATTTTGAATGCATTAGGTAGGAGTGGCATAACAGTGTCATTTTGCAAGCATGAAATGAGACATTTCATCCCTGTACACTTAGAGCTTAATATATCGAGATACCAATGCATTCTACTCTGTTTATAACTGAATGAAAATTTTTTTTTTTTTTTTTTTTTTGCTTATTATAAATAGGCTCTTGAAGTTTACCCAGCCAGAGTGAAGATTCAGTTTGCAAGCGTGGAGTTGTCAGGGTTTTTAATCTTGTTTTCTTTTGGCCAGGAATGCTCTACTAAACAAGAGAATGCTAAGTAAAATATTCATTTAAATCAAACTTATGAACTAAAGCTTTCACAGGTAAACTTGAGACATAAGATATATGCACGTTAATTTTGAGAACTCTTCACCAGTCACGTCCTGACAATGGACACAAGCCAGACAGGTGTATGGTTTTTCTTACCCCAGCAGTGTGCAAGGGAAATAATCATCAGATAACTCTAAAACCCAACTATTGAAATAATGTATTTCCATATAAAAAGCATACAGAATTGCTATGGTCTTTATTCATTCACTTCTGTTTATTGCTGCAAAAACACAAACAGAAACATTACTTTATTGCTTTGTTACTCATGAGGTGCATACAGCAACCCTCTGCCAGGGGTGGATCCTCCAGGTATCTCTTGAGAAGGTCTTTGAAGTTGTCATTCACAGAAGTGACTTCCTTCCCTGCCCCTCTGCTCCTCCATCTGTGGGCTCAGGTCCCCCAGAAGGATCCTAGGCTTTCCTGTCCATCTGTTCACACAAAATCTTTTACCAAGTTATGTAATTAGGTTTTTGAAGCCGATGTGTTTTAGATGTGATGCTAGTTGGTGACCTAGAGATGAGATCGATTGTTTAGGTCTGTGGCTCTTTGAAACATCTCAGCTGCCCCTGGAGCTCTGGGGGAAGTATAGGGGCCATCCTTTCTGGCACAGTCTTATTTATCCCCAGGAGCAAGGTGTGTGTGTGTGTTTGTGTGGTGGAGAGAGAAACTCTGAGCTGATCTGCCTTCCAATTCTGATCAGAATAGGTTTCTTTTCTTTATTTTTAATTTTTCTTAAAGATTTCTTTATTTCACAGACAGAGCACAAGCAGGGGAGGGGGAGAGGGAGACGCAGACTCCCTGCTGAGCAGGGAGCCCGAAGTGGGACTCGATCCCAGGACCCTGGGATCATGACCTGAGCTGAAGGCAGACGCTTAACCGACTGAGCCACCCAGGCACCCCAAAATAGGTTTCTTTTGAACTGAAATTACTAACGGTGTCCTTGGTGTTAGGTAGGCTCAGCCCTCCTGGGTTATTAACACATTTGAAAACCACTTCATCTAGGGGTACCTGGGTGGCTCAGTCGTTAAGCGTCTGCCTTTGGCTCAGGTCATGATCCAAGGGTCCTGGGATCGAGCCCCGCATCGGGCTCCCTGCTCTGAGGGAAGCTTCTCCCTCTCCCACTCCCCCTGCTTGTGTTCCCTCTCTCACTGTGTCTCTCTCTGTCAAATAAATAAATAAAATCTTAAAAAAATAAAAACCACTTTGTCTAGAGTGAGTTTACCAGTGGAAGAGAACTAATCTAAATGATCCTTCAAAGAAATTCACACCTTCTGGCTTAAGATGATGAAATCTATCAACTGAGAAGTAAATCTCTGTGGACGGTACTTAGGAAGAGAACCATCCTTATAATTAAGGCCATTATGTAGGATCGTCAGAGGGTCTCTGTGCAGCCTAGCAAGTACTACGTGGGACAGAAAATGACAGCAACCTGAGAATATGTTGTCTTGTATTGAAGGCAGAAATCCTGTTTCTGGAGAAGGCTGCAGACGTGTCTTGTCTCCTATGGTAATACGGGTGCTCAGTACTGAGTTCTTGACTAAATAAATTATTGATTGAATTTAGGATTAAAATTCTCTGATTAAATTAGAGATTTTTGAGGATGTGGTTTTTCAAACCGGTGGTTTTCTGTAATCTATTTTATCATTAGCCCTCAAGAACCAATTTATTATTGGCGAGTTATTCTTTTCTTGTCTGTGTAAATGATTTCTTAGCTGTTTTGTGGAAGAATATTGAGTGGTATTCAAACTCTGCCCGTGTCCGAGCCGCCTGGAGAGCGCGTTACAGCGGATTGCTGCCCCCTGACCCCCGGAGTTCGATTCGTAGGCCTGGGGTGCGGCCTGAGAATTCGCAATTCTTTTTTCTTCTTTTTCTAAGATTTATTTAATTATTTTAGAGAGAGTGCACACAAATGAGCGCAAATGGGGGAGGGGTAGAGGGAGAGAATATTCAGCTAGACGCCCCTGCTGAGCACGGAGCCCAACGTGGGGCTCAGTGCAGGGCTCAGTCCCACACCCCATGAAATCACAACCTGGGCTGAAACCCTAGAGTCGGATGTCCAACGACTGAGCCACCCAGGCGCTCCAAGAATTTGCAATTCTAACAAATTCCCAGATGATACCAAGGCTGGGAGTGATGGCCACCAGCATGTCACTGTTCAGGATATCTCGTGTTTGTTGCTGCCACCGTACTTGACTCTCAGTATATCTCATGAATCTCATTCTTTTTGTATTAAACTCTTCCCCTGTAAGCAAATGAAATGCAAGGTACAATCTTTCCACTGTCCGTCCCACACACTCTAATGGGGACTTGGCCTCTCAGCTGTGTGCATAGATGTTGTATATGCATTGAAAAAAGGACTAGAAGCTATATTTTAAAATATGGCTATATGTGGGTGGTGGGGTTATAAATGTTTTTATTTTCTTATGCCTTTTTTTCCTTAGTTTTTTACAATGCATGACTTTTAGAGTTAGAAAAACTGTTTGTCAACTACTTGAGTATATTTGAAATAACTGTGATAATGGGACATTCATCACTTACCTTCAATCAGGGCTTGGCAGCCGTCTATATCTTAGGCTTTGGGGGCATCGTGATCTCTGCTGCAGCGGCCCAGAGGGCGGGCCACAGACCACACAAGTGAGCGTGCTGCCGTTGTGCTGACACTTTATTTAGGGACGTTGAAACTGGCATTTCACATACTTTTCTCACATTGTGAAATACTATTTTTCTTGTGATTTTTTTTTCAGTCATTTAAACATGTGAAAACCATTCTTAGTTTATAGGCCTACAGAAACAGGCAGTGAGCTGGATTCGGCCCATGGGCTACAGTTTCCTGACCCTACAAGATGATTATTTTTCTGAAAATATGTGTTTCTAAGAAGTCATGGCTGACCCTTGTGAAGATCTTGGAATGATATCTCCATCTTATTAACTGGTGCCATAGATTTGTTTTTTGCCAGTTGTCTTCACTATTTTCTTTCTTTCAAGAGAAAAATGATTTTTTTTTCCTCTCCAAAATAAATAATGAAAAAATCTTTTGAAGGAGGAAACACTTCAGCCGTTTCAGAAATGCAAGTGACTTTTGCTGTGTTGTTTCACTTTCAGTGGTGGGAGATACATGGTCAAGAATATTAAATGATACTGTGAGAAATGGGAAAAAAAAGGAAAAAAGAGGAGAGCTTCTTCTTTGAGTCCTTTAATTCTGATACCATTTGGTTACTGGGTTTTGTTTCCATAGTAGACACGTGGGACATTCGGACCTCTGCCGTCCTGGCTCTTGAGGCGTGGTGTTGTAGCTTCTTGACCCTGCAGAAATCACAGCTGCCGCCTGTAGTGGGACCTGGCTTGTCCCAGGACTGGCCTGTGTCTGCGGGTGCCAGCAGGATCCCCCACTTTTCCTCCAGACTCCCGGGGCCATGTGTTGTGATTTAAGGAAATGAGGAAGGGTTGTTTTTTGGTTTTTTTAACTTTAATAATTTAAATGTATATATAAAACATAGAAATGAAACACTAGAAATTACATTTTAGGAATTTCTTTTGTTTGACAGTTTTAGGGACATGCTGTCCAAAGCACGGGGCCCAGAGTTGCCCTGCATCCAAGCCTCTAGGTTGTGCAGGGCAGACTCCTGGGCATCATACCTGGTAAAGCAGGCTTTCTGCATGCAGAACCCAGGAAAGTGCATTTTTTATAGTCTCTGCTGTGGACTCTTTTTACACTGAAGTTTAAAAACTGCTGGTCTAGGGGAATAAGAGACTGGTCTAAGGGAATAAGAGAGCCAGCTAACAGGGTAGGTTGGTGGTCTTTGCAGCAGCATTCCACTGTGGCTGTGTTCTTTCCCACACTCAGAGACAGGACCTTCTAAACATACTCTGAAAAGCATTCTTAACAATGGCAGGATGCAGCAGAGGTAGGAAAAAAGCCCTAGTTTCCCTCAAAACATAGTCCTTAAAAAAAAGAATGTTCTCAATGAAGTACATATATACTGACCTTTGAGGGTTTGTTTCTTTTAACCAGGTAGGTTTGTTCATGTTTACTTTCTAGTCCTGTACACCTTAAAGCCCAAGGGTGTCAGAAAGAGAAGAGGTTAGTGTCTTTTATTCTTTTATTGTATTTCTATAAGAAGCATGTTATAACTTGCTGGTACAAAGAATAATGGTAAATGGACGTTTTTTTTTTTAACCAGGGGGAACACCTAATTTGAAATTACTGTGGCTGAACCAAGAGCCAGGAATACAAGGCCGGCGCTTGGATGCCCTCCTAGGCTGTTTCGACCTTTCCTCCTCGAGAGAAGAGCTGCAGGCGGTCGAGAACCCCTTTAAAGCGTTGTGCTGCCTCTTGATCTACCTCTTTGTGCAGGTAACCTCCACTCCTCGTTCTCGGTGCTGCGCTGGCTCCTCGCTCCTGCCCCTGCCTGTTGTGAGGTGGGGCGTGCTGGGGTCTGGCCGTGGCCTGTCCCCGTGTCATGCTGTCCAATGCCTGCCCCATGAGCACGAGTCCCTTGCAGCCGTGTTCCCTGTCGGCACACGTGTAAGTGCCTGTGCGTGTCAGACGTAGAGGCTCGCACTGCACGCCAGTGTAGTGGAGGCGTGGGACGCCGTGCGGGCTTGCTTCTGCTTTCCCAGCACTCTGAACCGTGGAGTGCCTCCCCTGGTGCTGTTACTGTCCAGGAGGCTGCTCCTGTCGGGGGCCCCGTGTCGTGGTGAGAAGGCCTGGTGCTCCTGGCCGACGCCTTCCGACGCCACCGCTCTCGTGACGTTTACTGAGACTTCCCTTCACGTCCCAGTCTAGGACAAGGTAGTGGGTGCCTCCTGGGGTTATTGGGGTGTCGCACTGTGGAAAATACGAAACGTGCTTCGCCCAGTAAAACGTCTGCTAAGGTCATCATCGTCACGGCCTGTGTCTTCCTTGCCCGACTAAACCAGGGGTTGGAGGCCTCACGTGGGGAATGCAGTGCTAGGCCCTGATCGGTGTCCCTCAACAAGTTAGGCAGTTTCTGTTTCATTAGTTTTACACTTAGGTTATGTGTGAAAATTATAAAAGCCCGTGAAAGTATTTGTCTTTTTAACAGGTGCCCGTGTGCAGGGTCATGTTTGGAAACCTCAGCGAAAGAAGGGCCAAATCACTCCCTCTTCCAGCCCCTTTCCTCCCACTTCCTTTCCTTGGCTGTATTATTTTTAAATGCTTTTGTCTCACATTTGTCACAATGACAATAAAAAAAAAAGTCCTTTGCAATCACGTCTCTATTTTTTTAGCCCATCTAGACCTCCTGTCCTCTCGACACCTTTGAGCTGTCTTGCCTTGTGCTGTGGCCTCTGTATGTGGTAGATCTGGGGACTTGTTTGGCATAAGCATCAGATTTTCATTTGCCTGGAATAGAGAGTTAGGTGACTGTTTCTCAGACCTGAATTCACTTTATGAATTATTGATTGTCTTTAAGAAACTCACTCTTATCGTGGAATTACATTTCAAGGGAGCTTTATACTGATTCGTCTTTTCCTTTTCTAAATTGTTCTTTTCTTTTGGCTCTGCCAGTTTATAGCTAGTTCTGCATTTTGCATTTTGTAAAAATGTGGTATAGCTAAATAACTCTTAGAGATTTTATTGCTTCATTATTGGTTTCACAAGCACCGGTGTAAACTTTAGTTTTTGCTTTACTATTTTGAGTAGAACATTTTGTTATTGGTACCAGACTTAGCAATATAATTGAATAGAGGATGGATTTTTAAGTGTAAAACTGCCTTTCTTTTGATACCATTTACTAAATATGCAAACATGTATCAGTTAATGTTTTCTGTCCAGTGTTCATTAGTCTCCAGGTGGCCGAGATAGGGCCATCATGGGGATTGGGAGTGGTGAATAACCAAGAGCTGAGGTTTCTCCTCCAGAAAAATAAGTGTGTTTTCTTCTGAATACTGTCTGCGTGCATATGAACAGTCACTCCTTGGACACACATCTTGAATTACTCTTTCCAGTAAGAGGGTTGTTGAACCTGTTGACAGTCGCTCATCACAGCTCTGTGCTTGCCACTTGGGCAGGTGACTGTCAGTTACGAAAATCCGTGTCCAGACCACAGAACAGCAGCTTTCCATCTCCAGTATCTCTATACACCTGAAGCAAGACAAGCGTCAGGAGGAAAATTTCTACCTTCACCTTCTTTCTGATAACACTAATGATTACCTTTCAGTAAAAATCTCTTTAGTGTGAGTCAGCATGAGGCAGACATATGATGTTGGTTTGACTTAAAGAGCATATTTAAATTGGAGCTTTTTGAAACCGAAAAACAGTGAATTAACACATCAGTGGCATCTCTGAGATTAAGAAGGAACTGCAATATTATTCACAGGGTTAATATTCTTTTAGGGTTTCATAAGTAAAAAGATAAATTTATAAAAATATTATACTTTTCTGTGGTTAAGCTTAAGTTAGATGTTTTGTTGTGCGACGTGGGGTTTAGAACCTGTGGAGAAACGAAATGCTCTCATAACCTCCAAGTCAACAACAACAACACTTTTTACTGAAGGCTTATCTGAGAACATTCTCTGGAAGGGTGAGTTTATGTCATAGCAAGCGTACATAGTTTTTACAATCTCTAGTTGAGCAAATGCTTTAAATAGTAATATCTGTTCTGTGAAACCCTAAAAAAGCACCCTCTGTGGTGGTTTAGATCTGTTAACTGCGGAGGTGGGTTACCTGTGAAAGCAACGGTACGTGAGATCGTTCTCTTTTCTCGTAAGTTGCTGTTTTAAAATCAGCCTTCTTCAAAAGTTGCTAATGGCAAGAAGTAGAATTACGTTGCAACAAACCGAGTCTAAATGGAGAGAGATGGGGCTTATGGAATAAAAAAAACGTGTTCTCTGCTTGGTCTTGCTTCTGTAGACTGGGGTCTTTTTTCTTGGTCATGAGTACTACACATCTGTGGACTTTTTTGGTATTCCCTGAAATAGTTACAGCTGTCGTTTATACAAAGGCAGTAAGCACTTCAGAATGGAGCAGGGCAGGGTAGTGACGGGGTTGGTGCCTTCCGCGGGGTGGAGGTGACGCACACCGGAAGTACTTGATTTTCCAGGAGAGGTCAGCGGGTCCTGGCCATGGAGAGCAGGAGTCCCCAGTGAACTGTCTTTCTGGTTTATGGTGGGGTCATTTTTATTAGGAGTAAACATTAGCCACTTTTATCACGGAGGAAGAATCAAAATTCTTACTCACAGGTTTGTGGTTGTCATCCTGATTTTTTCCCTTCAAGCCTTTACTTGCCACAGAACGTATTCCTCTATAGAAAGAAGTTCTCGTATTCTTATGATGGCAGTGGAAACACTGAGCAAGGGAACTGCAGTGCTTTTCTCTGGCTGGCAGAATTTGGTGGCTGAGCTGGAAAAGTCACCACCCCCTAACCTGGGAGAGGTGGTCCCCGAGAGCAGCCCGCTCTCCATGGTGCTCCCAGGCCCTGTCCTCATTCCCATCATTTTCTCGAGACCCAGAGTTTCCCCATCTGCCTCTCCAAATCCCTGCCCTCCTTGTTCTTGCTCACATTTTGGTTGGACCCCTTGATTCCACAGAAGATCGGAGGGTCTCATATGTGGGGGTCCTGAGATACGAGTATCAGGTTTCATCAGGGCTGGCGAAGGTGGAAGTTTATCCCAGCCTGGATCACCCCAGCTCACGGGGCAAACCCCTAAGTTACCAGCTGTGGGAATTGGTGCCCAAAACAGTCACCTGTGTTGCTCTAAGACTCAGGCCTGGTTGTGGCTCATGGCCCCTCCCAAGCATTGGCCAGGATGCGGAGAAAGGGGAAGCTTCCCCCCTTGCTGCAGAGTGACCAGGGCCCTGTCCAGCTTGGCCCTGGGCATCATGGACTGTGGGCTCTGGGCAAAGAGGCCCCACTAACCTCCGCCTCTGCCTCGTCTGCCGCCCCCAGTGCGCGCCTGTCTTTAGTCATTGAATCCACGTGCAGAGTGTCGGAATTTTTCCCAGAGCTGATGCTGCTTCTCTCTCCCTCCCTCCCTTTCAGGTGGACACTCTTTGCCTGGAGGATCTGCATGCTTTTATTGCTCAGGCCTTGTGCCTCCAAGGAAAGTCAACTGTGCAGCTGGTAGACTTACAGGTACTGGCCTGACTGATTGATTGTCACAGTTCTGGAGACCCCTGCCTGCCCAGCCATTTCTTCTGTTGGTTTTTTTAAGTTTTGGTTGGTGTTTCACAGAAAAGGTAAGAAGGCATCTTTAATCAAGGTGTTTTTATGATGCTGTGGTGTAGCTTCATCTCTCACAGTGGAGCCCAGGGTCCTGCCAGGTTAGTGAAGTTCAAGCAGAGCTGTGTACAGATGGCATCCCGCGTTCCGTGGAAGTGGGCCCTCTAGACCTCGGTCTCAGCTGGGTCACATGCTCACAAGAGCTGCCTCATTCCAGTGCTGAGAAATGTGTCGTTCTTAATCCTGTCTCAGTATTATAGTCACATGAGGACAGGAGTCGGTGTGATCCCTTATAAGCCTTGCTAACTTTAGGAAAACAGGACGCCTTTTTCTGGTGTTCATGATTTTGGCCCATACATATCCTGTCTTGCCTGTTTTGTCCGTGGGCCTGGCCTCCCAGACGTCGGTGACTGCTCTTAGGGGCTGGGCCACATCCCACCCGCCCTGTGTCCTCTCCCAGTGCCTTGCTTGCGGAGTGTTTAGTAAATGGAGATCATGCGCCCGTGTTGCTTTTATTCAGATGTTGCCACTCACGGGCGTTTTATTCCTTTAATTTCACGAACGAGCCGTTGGCAGCTGAGCCTGGTTCCTCTCCTCTTTGGCCACACCCTGTTGGGTCCCATAGCTGTTTCGTAGAGGAAAACCCGAGGTCAGGTCAGTTGTTGGTGGAAACTGAAGACTTTGCTTTATAAATGCCATTGGATAATGATGAGTTTTATCTGCAGATTCTAGTTAATTGAATTAGTTTTCACTTGTCTTTTTAGTGAAAAAAAAAAACTAATAAATTTCATTTATGAACAACTTTTAATCTAATCTCAGAACTCTTCCGTACCACGTTTACTCCATGAACTAATCCTCGTAGGAGCCCAGTTCAATACAGTGCAGGCTCTGTGTGTGTGTGTGTGTGTGTGTGTGTGTGTGTGTGAGCGGTTTCGTTACGTTACAGTCAAGAAAGTTATTTTTAGAGGTGGATTTTTTCCTCCTTTTGGCAAGACACACTTTTAAAAAGTGAATTTTGGGTTATTACTAGGTTGATGCTAATTCTTTTTTTATTGAGGTATAATTGACACACATTATATAAGTTTCAGGTGCTCAACATAATGATTCAATATTTGTATATATTGTGAAATGATCACCACAGCAAGTCTAGTTAGTATCTGTCAGCACCCATAGTTACAGAATTTTTTTCTTGTGATGAGAACTTTTAAGATTTCTGCTCTTAGCAGCTTTCAGGTATGCAACCCAGTATTATTAACCGTGGTCTCCACGACGTACATCACATCCCGTGGCTTATTAATGTTATCACTGGACGTCTGTACCTTCTGAGTCCTTCACCCATTTTAGTCACCCCTTATCTCCAGTGACCACCAACCCGTACAGTATTTGTCTTTCTTTCTCTGACTTATTTCACTTGGCATAATGCCCTCAAGGTCCATCCACGTTACCACAAATGGCAAGATTTCACTTTCTTTTTTTTATGCCTGAATAATACTGCATTGTGTAGATATGTCACATCTTTTTAATGTATTCATCAGTTGATGGACTCTTTTGTGAGTAATGCTGCCTCAAACATGGGCTGCACATACCTCACAAGATAGTGATTTAACTTCCTTCAGATATATCCCCAGAAGTTGGATTGCTGGATTATAGGGTAGCTCCATTTTTAGTTTTTTGAGGACCCTCCATACTATTTTCCAGAGTAGCTGCGCCAGCTTGCATTCCTACCAGCAGTGCAAGAGGGTTCCCCTTTCTCCGCATCCTGGCCAATACTTATCTTTTGCCTGATGATGGCCCTCCTAAATAAGTGTGGGAAATTAGTTGACCATATATGCATGGGTTTACTTTTGAGCTCTCTATTCTGTTCCATTGATTTTCGTGTCTGTGTTTATGCTAATGCTATACTGTTTTGATTACAGTAGCTTTGTAATATAAATTGAAATCGGGGAGCTGACGCCTCCAGCTCTGTTCTTTCTCAGGTCTGCTCTGGCTATTCAGAGCCTTTTGTGGTTCCATACACATTTTAGGGTTGTTTGTTCTATTTCTATGAAAAGTGCCGTAAGAATTTTTATAGAGATCGCATTGAAGCTGTATATTGCTTTGGATAGTATGGACATTTTAACAATATTTGTTCTTCCAACCCATGAGCATGGAATATCTTTCATTTGTGTTTTGTGTCATCTTCACTTTCTTTCATCAGTGTTTTATAATTTTCAGAGTGCAGGTCTTTCACGTCCCTGGTTAAATTTATTCCTACCTATCTTATTCTTTTTGATGCAATTGTAAATGAGATTATTGTCTTAATTGCTCAGATAGTTCCTTATTAGTGTACAGAAATGCAACAGATTGGGACACCTGGGTGGCTCAGTTGGTTAAGCATCTGCCTTCAGCTTGGGTCCTGATCTCAGGGTCCTGGGATCAAGTCCCACATCAGGGTCCCTGCTCAGCTTCTCCCTCTGCTGCCATCCCCTGCTTGTGCTCTGTCTCTCTGACAAACAAAGAAAATCTTTAATAATAATAATAATAATAATAATAATAAAAAACCTTAAAAAAGAAATGCAACAGATTTTATGTATTGATGTATCCTGCAACTTTATTGAATTCATTTATTAGTTCTGACCATTTTTTGGTAGAGTTTTAAGGGTTTTCTATGTATAGTATCATGTCATTTGAAGATAGTGGCAGTTTTACTTCTTCCTTTCAGTTTGGATGCCTTTTATTTCTTTTCCTTGCCTGATTGCTGTGGCTAGGACTTCCAGTCCTGTGTTGGATAAAAGTGGTGAGAGTGGACATCCTTGTCTTGTTCCTGGCCTTAGGGAGAAAGCTCTCAGCTTTTCACCATTGGGGATGTTAGCTGATTGCATTGAGTATGAACAACTGAGTATGAACAACACAATTTTTAAAAAGTGAATTTTCAGTTATTAGTAGGTTAATCAAATTCTTACTACTAGATTATAGCCCGAGCTGCATGGCCTCCCCCTCGGCCTGCTGTCATGCTACCATGGGCCCATCTGTCCCTTGACCCTCACCTGCCTTCCTCTCTCCAGTCCTAGTAAAACTAAGTAGACAAACAGAAAGAGAAGGGGACTTAGAGGCCATGCTGTCTCCTGCCTCGTTGTACAGTGTGGACAGCAGAGCAAGCTGGAGTTCGGGGCTCTCTCACTTGGTAGCTGCATGACCTTGAACAAGTTCTTATGAACATACAGCAGAACATAACTTCTCTCTTTCATAAATATGAGGGGACGTCTTACATGCCTATTGCCAGGATGGAGTGTGGCACCGTGTGGGATGTTCTCTGTCTTCGTGGAAATCGAGTCCATGATCCCATCCCCACCGTGTCATTGGCAGAGCCAAAGTGGGATCGGCTCTTGACACCCAACCAGTGGTCTTTGCTGTGAGAAAGGCACTTTTCTGGGAGGAGGGGGCCTGAGGGAAAGCGTGAGGTAAAAGCAGACCCCAGCAGGAGCATGCCTTGTTGTGTGCTCTCGCTTAGGCCCCGTGCTTGCCAGTCTGCAGACCCCAGCAGAGCAGGTACCTTCCCCGGGGCTGAGCTTCTCCAGCCTGTACGAGCTGTTACTGACACTGGTTCCCTGGAAGGGCTGTAACTGGGCCGCTCGTGTTCTCCTCACCAGACCCCTGTGGAGAGAGTCCCGGGGAGGATGGGGGTTTTTACCAGTGGTGGGACTGAAAACAGATGCGATTTCAGAGGCCTCTTGGCTGTCCTGGTTGATTGGGTTGGTTGCGGAGATGCTGGGAGGCAGGGAGGGGAGGGGCAGGGTCCCCCCAGGGTCTCACTCCACTCCCGCTGCTGAGGAGCAGCTCGTCTGGGACTTAGCTGTGGCTTTGGTTCCAGACCCTTGTCTTCACCTGGTGTCCCTGCTCACTGGTGCTCGTGGGGAATTTTTAAAATGCCCAGCATTATTTTTCTTGTCCCAACAGCTCAAATACAGCTTTAAAATGGTAAACAGGTTTACATTTTTATTAAAAATCCAGGTGATTGGATTATAGATGTAAAGATTATATCCCATATTATATATACGCACATATTCATTTACAGACGTAGAAGTCTGCTATCTATGATAAAGAATACGAGAACTCTTAATCTGCAACAGTTCTGTAAGAAAAGAAAAATGAAGGGAAGCGGGATTACTTGTAACTAAGAAAAATACAAAGCTTGCTTTCATCACGCACAGAGGGCAGTCACACAGGTAACAGGGGACGCTGGCCGCCTCAGTGCTGGGAACATGTGCGAGGAGCTGAACCGTGCGCAGGGAGTAAGACTGTCTGTCTTCCTGGCTGGAGCCGTGTCCTCTCTGAAAGCTGGTGTGTGTTTGCTCTTTTCCTGTTCGTGTGTGTGACTGTCCGTAAGTGCGTGCTAGGGGACCCAGTCTGTTCATGGTGCTTTACGTAGCTCATGGGGTCCTTTGACACTTGGCTTGTGCAGCCCCTGTGAGAACACGCACAGAGAAGGGGATGCACACAGGATGAGGGTGGGAAAGTCCACTAAGCAGTGCGCTGAGTCACACAGCGAACAAGTAACCCATGAAGCTTGGGTTCTCGCATCTGTGGAATTTAAGACAAGGTTGCAAGGGTAGAGGGATAGTCGTGTGCCATGAGGTGTCCATGGCGTGTGGCAGGGGGAGCCCTGGGCGCCCGGATCCCCGGTTCCTGACGCGGGCATGCGTGTACTTGTCTAGGCATGTATAGGGTTAGCAGCAGCTTCCTCACTCACCCAGTGGTGTTTTGTCAGGCGCGGGTGCATGTCCAGAGCATTTTGCAAAGTCCTCTAGGAAATAAGAGGTATTGGGGTTGTCACCCTGCTACCACTGAGCCAAATAGGGTGCCCAGCAAGCAGACCGGTGCCTGCTCTCAGAACCTTTGTCTCCCCCCTGCCCCACCCCGCCCCGAGCAGGGCAGTTCCTTTACATCCCTCTTGGCGCTCTTTTTGGGCAGAGCCAAAGGAACCATCCTAGTCTCTTTGCTCATCAGTTTCTCTGCTGTGCTGGGTCCCCCCTCCTGGCTCTGACTCCAGCCTCCTTCCAGATGGAAGGCTCCCCATGTTTAGAGCATTCTGGATTTCTCTGAGGAGAGACTAGGGGAATCAAGGACTTGGGGAGCAGTGTCTGAGTGCCCTGGCAGCGTCTGCAGGACCACCTTCTCTGGTGCTCATCACCACTCATTGGAAAGTGCTTGGTCGTCTTTGATGGGGAGTAAAAGGAAAGAAATATGAGTTAATGGAAGGAAAACTCTATTATGAAATCCAAGCTGTACCCCCTCAGAAAGTGGCGTGTTGTAAGCATCACATTTCATTGCCGCTGTGAGGACTTGTCAGGATCTACCGGACGCACGGTTCTTGGGGCACACTCGCTGTGGGGGTGTCGGCGTGCACCGTGAGTCAGACCTCGTACCAGCACCCCCGGCGCGGTGCGCACGCGGGGAGCACCCCCAGCACAGTGCGTGCGTGGGGAGCACGTTTTGGTGCCTGGTGGACAGGGAGTCTCAGTCGGGTGAGTTGTGCGCACGGTCCTGGAGTGTGAAGGTTAGTCAGTGTCCATGCCGGCAGCAGCTTCTGGTTGAACTGTCCCCCAGAGGCCTCAGGCAGGACCTGACTTTATTACGATCTTGCTTGTTCTGGGCACTCAGCTACCTGAGTGGCACCTCACTGGGACGATGGTTCCCACCAGCTGAACGTGGCACTCAGTGAGCTTCCATCATCGTGGCTCCTCCTCACCACACTCCTCGTCCCTTTCTTGCAGGGTCTCTGTTGTGTGAGTTAGAACAGCCACCCTTAACCTCCAAGACTCTAATAGTCTGTGAGTCTTCATGAACTCCTGGTGCAGCATGTAGGTTTTCAGCTTCCATACTTTAATCATTTAAGTTGTGAAATTGTAGAAATAATTTGGAAGATTTTACTTAAAATGGCTATACTGTTCCCAGCAGGTGCCAGTGCGACCCTTCGCCCTGGGGCTTCCCAGCGAGGCCTGTCTTCTCCACCTGGGCCTGGAGCCCACGCCCTCTGCCCTCGCTGGGGGTTTGCTGTGCTGATTGGCTCCTCCCTCTGTCCTGTCTTCATCTTCATCCTCTGACTTTAACTTGGTCTCTTTGACTGACTCTGTCCTCTAGTGGATAAAGTCAGGTGCCCCACTGGAAAACACCGAAAACCTGCGGTGAACATTTCCAGCCCGTCGCTTGCTGCAGGGTGGAGCTGCACGTTTGCTTGGTCTGCTCCCCGCCTCGCCTCCAGCCCCCCAGTAGAGTCGTGCCTACAGGGCACGAGGTCCCTGAAGCAAGGGTTAGGAAGCACTCGGCTGTCAGCCCCACTGGGCACCAGGTCTCGTGCTGCCTTCTCTCCTCCTTAGAGCCTGTGATGCACCGTTTATTTATCTTTGTTAAGAAGCAATACCTTTCACATTCTAGACTTCCTCCAGATGCACTTCCTGAGCCTCACTCTGGCATGCCAGCGTTGGTAGCTGGGGAGTGGAGCCCAGGGCAAGCTGTTGTGGTGGGGACCTCAATGGGAAAGCTGCATGTCCTGTGTGGGAGTTTCGTGATCTTCTTCCTCTGCTAGATGAAGGCCTCCCTGGACGGAGAGACGGTGCTTTTTTCCCGTTTGCTTTCCAGTGCCCGGCACCCTGCCGACATGACTAGAGCCTGCTTGATTCAGCAAAGTGGTTGTGCAGGTGCGGCCCTTGTGGGGAAGCCCCCTTTACAAAGCCTCCTCTGGCTCTGACATCTCCATGGAGCTCCCAGCAGAGCTGAAGAGTGGCTATGGCATGTGGTCTGCCCTGGGCTGTCCTCTTCAGGTAACTGGCGACTTACAACTTAACCGCTGTGGCTCATAGTCTCTGGTGGGTGAACCAGAGTCATGGAAGCCACAGCTCCTGTGCATATGTGGGCGTGGGTGGTTGTGGAATGGTTTGGGATTCACGTGATTAGCTCCTGGCTTGAAAAGCAAAGCTAGGACCCTACAACTTACAGCATCAAAGCAAGGAAGTAGAGGGTAGAGCAGGAATGGCAGAGAAGGAGGACGCAGGAGAGAGGGCTGCGTGTCCCTCCCGTTTCTGCCTCATCTGCTGGGAAGGCCAACACCACACCATTTCCTATCTCCCGCGGCTCCTACCTGGTGCCCGTTCATGTGGAATTGAATGCATACATTTGTTTTTGTGAAGCTCTTCACACTTTGCAGCCATTTGGATCTTCTGAGACCAAAATGTGATAAGCCAAAGCTAATGGGAGACTTCCATCTTGATGTTCACATCTGAATGTAGAGACAGGGATTCGGGTTGAACGTCAGAACTCGCCAATGGTGGCAAGCCAAAGAGATGTCCACACGCGTCTTCTTCCTGGCCTTCTAGACTGTTCTTCCTGCACGAGGTCTTCGTCACTCCTTCTTGGCTCATCTTGTATGGGAGAGATTTGTTTCTACAACTAAATTGTAGGCTCTGGAGGGCTGGGACTGTATCTTATTCTTGTTTGTAATCTCCAGCAGCTAGCTTAAAACAGTACCGAGTAAACGCTTGGTGAAGTGCCTCATGGCAGTGATAAAGGATTTTTGTGGAGCAGGTCTACAACTTGTGATTCTATCTATGCGTTTCTTGTATTTTAATATGAGGCCATGTCATCTTGCTGGAGCACTGTCTGATGTTTAACCAGTAGAATATGAATAAAGAAATACAGCATTTTAGCATTTCTGCAGGCAGTTTTCTGATTCTGAGTTGGATCTTGGACTTCATCCTTTGATCTGTTCCTTGTTCTCAAATAATGTCCATCTGAAAAAAGTTTGCAAGCAGTGTTTTAAATGATAGCAGGTGCCAGACCATGAACCCACGGAGGAAAGAATCCCCAAAGATGAGGCCTTGATGTGTCTGTTTATGAAACGCAGGCCTCCTCGGAGGGAGCCCAGGTCAGGGAGCTGCCGGTGGACCTGGGAGGGAGAGCAGGGTGGGCCAGGATTGCGGGGAAACAAGCACGCTCACCACCCCCATGAGAACCTCAGAGCATCCTCACTGTGTAGTTCCCGAGCACGTTCTTCTGTGGTCACCGTTTGTTGGAGTGACTTGTGACAGACTCAGCAGTACTGCCCCGAAGTAAAATGGTGACTGATAAATCCAAGGACCTGTTTCCAGCAAAGGAGCAGGAAATTTCTTGCTTTGGTAATGGTGATGATCCATCTCTGGGAAGAATGTAGCCTTAATCAGTTAAGGAAAAATAAGTAAATAAACAAAGTGTAGGTTCAGTGAAGTGCCACCATTTGGTGATATATTAAGAGCCCAGATTGTTAAGATAAAATAAAGCCTCTCCACGACTCTTAGGGAGTGGCACTAAATTACTTTTGTTGCGGAAGAGGTTCTGACCTACCGAAGGTAAGGTACGCTCACAGGATGAGACCTGCGGTCTGATGGGCTCATTGTGGGTGGTGGGAGCTGCCAGCACTCTCACACAAAGGGGCTGATGAGCCGCCACTCACCAGGCTTCTTACCAGAGTCAGCACTTGCCTTAAAACAGAGGGTTTTGTGGACTTGGAAAGGGGAGGATAAGAGTGGTGTCTTCCTGGCGGTGATCTGTGCTCCATGTGACGGGTGGTACGGGGCAGGGCATGGGGGACACAGGTGCACACAGCACCTGCATGGCTTCTGGCCACTGCACCTGTCGGGAAGCCCATTCACTGTTCCCAGAGAGGAATGTGGGTGCCTGGGTGGGGCTCTGAGAGCCAGGGTGCTTGCGGCTTCCACACGGAGCGCCTCGGCCTGGGACCGAAGCTGGAGTGCGAGCTTGCTGGAAAGTCAACAGCCAGGGTGAGGAGTATCCTCGAATTGCAGGGTTTTGAAAAAACATTTTACACACACAAGTAACTCATGAAACTGAGTCCATAAAATGAACAGTGTTGCCAGGCCTCTCCTCTTGGGGCGTGGTTGCTGTGGATGTGTGTCCGAGTACAGACCCCGGGTGAGCGAGCGCGAGACTCTGACTGTTCTTCTCACTTCCATCAGGAGAGTATCCAAAAGTTGGTCTATAAACCTGGACTAAGCCACTGTTAAGCTTGTTATTTTGACAATTCTGACTTTAAGCAGGAATTGTTTTTTAGGTTATAGAGAAGCTGTAAAGCTTACTGTATATTTAAATTTAAAATCAGTCTGTGCCATCGACTCTCCAGATCACGTCTTTATCCTGCCAGTGAAACTTGAAATGCACTCACTCTGCCAAAAGCTCGTGCCCAGCCTCAGCCAACTGCAGCCCTTAGGCCAGATCTGGCCCGTCACCTGTTTTTGAATGGCCTGGGAGCTCAGAACAAGGTCTACATTTTTAACTGGTTAGGAGAAAAATCAGAGAAGAGTCTCATTTCATAACATGTGGTAATGATATGAAATTCAGATTTCGGTGTCCAAAGTAAAGTTCACACCATGACAGCAGAGTCAAGAGCTGTGACAGACACTGTAAGGCCCCCCGAACCAGAAGTAAGTCCCTCTGGCCCTTTGCAGAAAAGCCTGCTGGCCCCTGGCTTAAATGAGCAGGCAAGTCTGCAGACTTTTCTGTGAGAAGAAAAGTCACTGGACAGTGCATCTCTTGAGGACGGAGACCATTCCACTGCTCTTTGTGCTGGGCCTAGAACACACTCGGAGGAGTAATGATGGTAATAATACCTTGCCAAAATAGGGTGGTTTGTGTTTGGTTTGTTTTCGTTTTTTTTTTTTTTTAGAGAAATTAGGAGGACTTCATAAATATTATACAGTTAATTTTTACACCATTCCTTTGCGGAAAACAAAAGTCCTATCTTGTTATGTTGTTAGAGAAATGAAGACAAAGATTGGTGTCTTGGCTTAGGCACCTTAAAGGGGCTGGTGAGGATGCACTCTGCTCTGGCGTCCAGCCCACCCGTGATGAAGTCTGGATTTGGGGTCTTGGTTGAGGGGGAGTCAGCGATGTGGCTTGTTCCTTGTTGGATCCTCTGTGTCGCCTGCTGGGTGCTGTATGAATGTCAAATGCTCGGTAAGTTTTAATACTGAAGATGATGTCGTCTGCTGGAGCCGGAAGGAATGGGACCTTGGAAGTGGTGCAGGCAGGCTCCAGCGACAGGCTCTGGTCCGAGGGTGGTTTGCCCGAGGTGAGGGCACCAGTGCGTGCCGCTTCCACGTTGAGAAAGCCAGAGCTCCGAGGATACCACATGTCGTCATGCTTCATACCGTCTCCCCAGACAGCCTCCCACGTGAATAGTAGGCAGCGCATGTGTAGAAGGCAATGTAGAAATCTTCCATTAAAAATCTTCAGTCAGTATTGCCCCTGCTGGTGAAGCATCACTTTCCAAATCAAACACTTTAAATTCTGGTGTAAAGTAAAGATGCTTCAAGGACATACTGAGATCACATTGTTATAGCACATCAAAATAAAGCCCACGGAACATGTTTTACTGCTTACACAGCCAGAGAAAAACAGCCAGAGAAATACAGCATTGTGTAAATGTGTGGTAAAAAAGATATTTAGAAAAATGCTTTTATAATTAGGCACTCGAAAAGTTAATGAATGAATAGTAGAAGTAGAATCTATTCAAACTTCTAGTAGACTTTTAAAGTTGATCTGTAAGCACAGAAGATGAGGACGGACTCCCCAGTTGATTAAGGGAGATAAACATGTCAAGGAAAACAGGTGGCAGACCTGGTCGGAGCCTCAGTCTTATCCGTGTGCACACATAGCACTTTGAAGTGCTCTTCCCCAGCGTCTGCAGGCAGAAGGTCATCGTGCGCCTGGGAGGAAGAGAGGATGCTCTCTGGGGCCCAGCTGCCCCTCCCAAATCTGGCAGCTGATGCCCATGTCACTTCCTGTGCCTGTGGCCCTGTGATCCTGGTTACACGCGTCACTGTGCGTCCCCGGTGCGAGGTTCGGAGGATATGAGCTCCAGTGAGCAGGCACATTTGTGGAGGAACAGGAGAGGGTTCTTGTGACACTGGAGAGTTGCAGGCCACCGCCTGACCCGGGCGCGACCCTGGTGCCTCTCCTGGGCTTCCGTCCCTTGCATTTAGCAGAGCCCTGAGGGAAGAAGTCCTCGGTGCCCGCAGCTACCCTCCAGGTTCTGGGAACAAGATTCAGTGAGGACACGTTGGTCTTGCTCAGGATAGCAGGTGGGATGCCTCGTGGAAGTTCTCAGGGGAGGTCTCTGACTCCAGAA
Source organism: Halichoerus grypus (assembly GCF_964656455.1). Lineage (NCBI taxonomy): Eukaryota > Metazoa > Chordata > Mammalia > Carnivora > Phocidae > Halichoerus > Halichoerus grypus. The sequence goes on along the minus strand of NC_135720.1, from coordinate 234,026 downwards.
CGATCCCTGTGCCCTGCCAGATGCCCCACGGCTGACTTGCCTTTGAGGAAGAGAGCTGCATGAGTCACCTGCAGAGTTGAGGCACAGAGCATGGCAGGCCAGACCTGGGCCTCCGCCTCCTTTGTCAGTGACGCCGCCTGGTGCGCGGCCTTGCTTGTCTGCCCGTGTAGCGTCTGCCAACGCTGGCGGGCCCCAGCGGCAGTGAAATCGGGCGGCCTCGGTGTGGATCCTGGTTGCCGGCCATGGGTCTGCACAGATGCTCACGCCGGCAGCACCCAGAGGAGGCTCCTGTGTGCGTTCGGGTACCATTCACAGCTGTGGAGCCCAGATCGAAAAGCTGTGTGCAGAATTGGGCCTCAGTCCCCTTCCCTTTGTCCTCTGCTGTCCCCACTTCCTCCTGATCATGCTGTCACTGCACTTCTCCCTGTGACCCCTCCCTGGGACTTTGAAACTGGCCTCTGGCCTCCCCTCTGCAGGTCGCTTGCAGCCGGGGCAGAGGTGAAGGACTGACGCTCGGAGGTTTCACGCTGGGCCATGGCCTCACTGCCTCCTCTATAAGCCTTCCACAAAGGGATCCCTTTCCCCACTGGAAGGACCTGCACTTGCTCCCCGATATCCACACGTGGCAGTTACCTGCGTGCCACGGGACGCCTCACCAGTGTCACCGGATCTACTTCAGGGCCTGTCCCCTTCCTCTCTGTGAGCATCCCTTGTCTTCTGCTTAAGGATGCCTGTCCCCTCTCCTGGGGTTCGTGCTCCTCAGGACCGCACACTCGGCCTCACTCACACTTGTATCCTCTGGTACCTGCACTTCCTGGCAATTTAGCAGGTCCTCAGCTAGTGGTGTTTCCATGAATTGAAATATATCCGCAGTTACCTGAGGGTGGAAACAGAATCTTGCATTGTCAGTACTCAGATGTTGATTTGCTTAATACTTTCATCAGTCACTATATTTATGTTTAGGCTAGAGTGCTTGTAGAAGTATTTTGCCTTCATGAATAAGAATCTTCAAATAAAATTTATTTTTCTGTAGCAGAAACAAATCTCAGGACATAGTTTCCATCTGACTTTTCTTTTTCAAACTCCTATTCCACAGGTTGGCAGAAATGTACCTGGGGTTGAGGGGGATGGATGTCCCTGAGACGTCCTTGTCCCGCTGTCTGTACCCCTGGTCCCCTGCTGCTCCCACACCACCCACCCACAGGACATGGGTGTCAGGTAGAGCTCATGCACTGCTGGGGGTGCGGGGGCGGTCTGGGCCCCTCTTCTTTGTGACCCAGGGGTCCCGTCTCCTTGCTCTTGCGCCGACGCTTCATGCCTGTGGTAGATCGGAGCCTCTGACGTTCTCCCAGGGGCCAGACTTTGGAAAGTCAGAAGCCAGAACTTGATGATTTTACTCTGTTGCTCAAGTGTACTGATTGTGGGATGTCTTAGGTGAATTATGGCTAGTAGTTCAAATATTATGTCACTGTGTTTCTTGCAAAGATTAGTCTTTTATCATTCTTTTAAACCTGGTTCTTTCTGTCATTTACACTTGTGAGCAGAATTGTATAATCTCGTGGTGGTTGTGGGTCTGACGGGGTCGCCGCAGGGGCAGACGTGCTGCCACGATGTGCGATGATGTAGGAGGGGAGACGGGTGGCGGTTTGACTGAGCCCATCTCTGGAGCCGTAGGATGGTGTGGGATGCCCCGCGGGCTCCGTGGCTCAGTCTGGAGAAGGGACGGGGTGAGGAGAGTGGTCAGCGGTGTTCTTGCCCACGGCAGCAGGAGGCTGCGCGCCGCAGGACGCTCACGTGCTATGGGGTTCCCATAGTGGTTTCCTCAGGCACCTGAACGTGTTCCCGTCGGCACAGCTCTACACGCGGTTGTGCTTTCTCTCCTTTTCTCTGCTCTTGGGTCCCTTCTGTAAGCCATCAGAAAACACAGAGAAGTTGTTCTTCTTGTCTGCTGTGCGTGATGGTCAGTTCTGAACCTTAGGTGCGTGTCGGGGGGGCAGCACGTGAGAACGGTTGGCGCCGGGCCAGCCGGAGCTTCGAGCCCCAGACCTGCTGACACCCGCGCTCCTGGGAGAGCAGCACGGCCGCTCAGCGGGGTGGAGAGAGTATTTCTCTGCAGGTTGCGTCCAGGGTGCTGCCGCCAGCCAGACCCTGTGCACGAGAGCCCCGGGGCCCCGAGCACCTGCTGCCCTGCTACTCTATGCAGACGTCTGTCCACGTCCGAAGAGCACCTCTCACACAGTGATGGGACACGAACGTGGCCCTGGATGTGAATGTACCTGGTGTCTCAAGACAAGCACCGTGGAAGGGTTGGCCCTGCCGTTGTCCCCGGCACAGCGTTCATTCTTCCCACCCCTGCCCTGTGCGTTGGGGGAAGCATGCAGTCTCGACGTATCGTCATTTGTTGTTTACATGTAAACTCAACAACTATTTTTATTTTTTTTATTGAACCATAACTATAGTTTCAAGTGTATAGTCAACAGCTGTTTTCAAAGTCCCGCCGTGTGCACAGTGAGGGGCCTTGGTGACAGGTGTCACCACGCACAGTGACAAGCCTGACACACTGAACCTCCTCTGGGTTCTCAGAGGCTCCTGCGTGGGTCAGGCAGACCTGGCCGTGTTTCCAGGACCCGCCAACTGTCCCAACTCAGGAGGGCCGAGGAACAGCTGGGCGTGAGTGGATCCTGCACCTGCCTGTTGAGGTTCACGCAGTGCCCCTGAGGGTTACTTTGTACGATTCTGCCTCACTGCAACCAGGGGACCTTACCAGTGAGCATAGACCTCTGAAATCTGACCTCCAAACTTCCGTTTCTTGTTGTTTTGTTTACTAGTGCTCTCCTCACCCTGTTTGGGATTCCATGTGCTCATGGGACAGTCGCCCCGGTGAAGCCCTAGCTGAAGCTGAGTTTAAGTTGGCTCAAGGGCTGCAGCTTGCCAAGAATGGTAGTTTTTGTTCCATTTAAGTGCATTTTGCATAACTGCCAATAAGCCCCAGTTAATGGACCTTCATTGGCATAAGAGGAACACCATTCAGTTGAGCTGTTTACTGTTCAGTATTTCCTGTGAAGCTTTGGAACATTGGAACTGGTTTTTCCAGTTTCTGAGTCCCCATCAGATGCTTCATCACATGGGCAGGAATCTTGCAGGGCTCGGCTCTTCCCTGTCTTGATTCCAAAGCACCTGACTATTTCTAAAATATGGGTTGCTTGTCTTTGGTAAAGCTGCACCTGTTAGCCTCATGGAACTGGTCCGTGCTCACCGGTGACTCCGAGCCTGGAGCCAGACCCAGCCTTCTGCCATGCCAACTGGGGGTCCCCCGGGTGCCCCCTCAGTGCCACTTCTTTGGGGGAGAAGAACAGCTGCTATCGAATTTCTCTTGCTGGAAGATAATCTCAGAGCTTCAGCTGTCAGTCCTACAGCCTGTGAACATGCTCTGCTTTCCCCTGAACCCAGTTAGCATAAATTTGTGGTTTTCTCTGTTCACTGAGTGACAGGGGAATTGATCTTGGTCGTCAAGCTTCCACAAGCCCCAGTCTCTCCGCTCTGTTTTCCGAGTGTCTTCAGCCAGCCTGGTATAACCCTCTTCCTTAACAGACTTGTCAAGGAGGAAAGGTATGGTCTGTTCTCTGAAACCTTACATTATAATTAGAAAAGTAAAATCACAAGGCGGACATGGCTGAGAAATACTATTTTCTGTCTCCCGGACACAGAGAAGTGCAGGGCAAACACCACGGACATGCCAGGTGTCCCTGACGTGAGCACACTGCTAGGACTGCATGTGGTGGTCGCCCAGCCGCGTGAACTAGCCAAGGGTCTCAGGCCCCAGCACCAGCACTACCTGGACGTCCACGTGCTGTGTGCCCCGTGACCTCCCGGGGTTTTCTACCCTCACTTATATTTAGAGCCGGGAGGGCGGGGGGGGGGGGTGCCTGGGTGACTCCGTCAGTCGGACGTCCGACTCTTGATTTTGGCTCAGGTCGTGGTCTTCGGGTCATGAGATCGAGCCCTGTGTTGGGCTCCACGCTGAGTGTGGAGTCTGCTTGGGATTCTCTGTCTCCCTCTGCCCCTCCCTCCCTTCCAAAAAAAAAAAGAGAGAGAAAGCGTGCATGGTGGAGTTGGGGGGTGGGGGGAGAAGAAAGCCATGTTTAGGAAACTGAATTAATGGCCCCACAGTCTCTTGAACTAAAAGTTCCCTAAAGCACTGGCGATGTCAGTCCGTCCTGTGACCGCAGGACAGTATAACCGGGCTTGAGACCAGAGTCCTGCGTTGGTGGTTTCACCTGCTTTGGCGTGGTTACATGTTCACTTCTCCGGGTGGGGCAGTGAAGGGTGAGTTCCTTGGAAGCTGTGAGATGGGGCACAGCATGACCAATGCAGCTCACCTGAGCCTAAAGGAGGAAGTCAGTATATGGAGGAAGTGGGGTGAACCAGGGGGGCCCCCAGGGGCTCCGTTCCAACTACTCACTTTGCCCGAGGTGGGACGCATTTCCTCAGTGGCACCACCAGGACCTCACAGGTCCCAACTGTCACTGACAGGGCCACTGGGGACAGTGTTCGTAGCTGAGGTTTCGTTTTCACTTAAAAAAAATGCCCAACTCTGAGTTCAGCACATTCTAATGTCATTTAGGGCTGGTTATTTTTCAAGAGCAAACGTTCTGGTTCCCATCCCTCAGTGCATAGTGCCGTGTGTCTGGGCAGTGGGACCGAGTTGTCTCTGGGAGGAGCTCTGCCGATAGCACTGTTTTACCTTTCCTTTACTCTGTCCTTGCAGCACATCGTGACTTAATATTTTCAAGCAGTTAGAGAGCTTTGCTTTGGAAGGGCTTTTGGAGGACGTGAGTAGGTCATGTTCTGGTGTAAAGTCTATCTTTATTCCGTTATACTTCAGTTCCTTGAGGGCAGGACCTACACGTTCGCAGTGCACGTGCAACTCATGAGCACCCGGCGAGACCACTGAGCCCCGCAGAAGGTACACGATGGCTCACGGTCCCTTGGCTGGAACGGCGGACTCCCAACTTTGGCTCTTCCTGCAGCAGCTGCGGCACCTGGGCTGCTCCTGAGCTGCGGTTAAGCTGCTAGTGTGGAGCCTGTCCACTGCGTGGCCATTGCTGTGAGCAGTGTCCCGGCTTGGAGTTCGCTATTTCAGCATCACGCCAAACAGGAGCTCGCTGTGGAGCGCTCACCGCGTGCACACATATGGACAGCAGGGCCTAGATTCTAGATGGTTCTAGATAATTCTAGAATGGCAGCTGGCACAGCTGTCAGGAGTGTGCACTGGTCTTAACAGCGTGCGCCTCGGCCTGGGCGTACTGTGGCCTCCGGCGTGTGTGGACTCACAGCTTGCCCTGTGTCACACGGCACGTACACAGGAAGGCCGAGATTGTGTCCTTGTACATAAGCATCATGCTGTGACGTGGAGTCAACCCATTCCCCTAATAGAGACCCTCTGCCCATCCATTTGGAGGGCATCAGCGGTTGATGGAGAAGTAAATATACCGTACATGATGTTCTGGTATTTAAGCAGCAAACTCACTCATTCAGTAGCAATCAGAACGCTGACTCTGTCAGACCTGTCTTGGGGGCTCAGGGAAGGGAAGGAGGTGGTCCCAGGAGGGTGGGTTCAGCGGGAGTGTGACTGTGGTGAGCAGGCCTCCTGGGGTGGGAGGGCATTCCTCTCCCCTTCTCCTCCTCTAGGCATTTGCCCCTGGGCTGGATTTTGATGGAACCGAGGTGAGAATAGGGTAAGGACAGGAGTGCCTCAGAAGGGAGCAAAGACATTAGCTGGGTTAATTGTGCAGCTTAGAGACTGAAGAGGTGGCTCTGATCACAGCTGGGACTCCCCTGCATGTGTGCATGGGGGGGCTCTGGCAGCAGAGTGACAGGCAGCCCTCCGAGGGCCACATGTGCTGGTCCAAACAGGTCACGGGTGGGGACGGACTGGGTCTGGCAAGGGGCCTAGCACAAGGGTGCGGGGGCTGCCGCAGGAAGGTGAGACGTGTCCAGGAGGCAGGCTTGGTGGGGCTCAGGGAACCCCTTACAGGCTGAAGTGGAGGACCCAGGTGTGGGGATCCCATCTTCCTAGTTTGGGTGTCCGAGGTGAGACATAAAGAGCTCAGTTTGGGGAGGGTCCCGTGTGCGATGTGCGTCTGGACAGTGGGACCTACAAGCCGGAAGCTTGGGGAGAGTTGGCATTGGAGATGGATTTGGGAAACATGAGCCCATTGGGATTGTAGCAAAAGGAAGTCAGCTAGGAGTCCTGAGAACACCCTCATGAAGGATGGCAGAGAGCTTGGAGAAAAGACGGGTGCGCAGGGGGCAGAGCGCCCAAGCACGGGGCTCCGTCTGGAGAAAGGATGAGGACGTGCATGCTGGACTTGAACCTAGAGCAGCTTCTGAAGAGTAGGGGGGGCAGTGCTGAGGCCGGAGAGGGTGAGACACCCCTCCCGTCGGTGGGGCCTGGAGGGATGGGGAACGTGGGGAGGGAGAGGGACAGGGGCTGTTCAAAGGGGGACAGTGTGGCTGTGGGCACCCCAGGGAGGAGAAGGAAGTTCCCTCTTTCAGTACCGCCTGCTGTGTGCGCCGGCTCTCCGGGCTCACGTGGCATTTCCTGAGCCTTCACGCCAGAGGGCATGGCCCTTTCTGGGCAGCAGAGAAAGCCCTGAGAACAGAACAGTTAACCTCGAAAGTTGGAATCCAAAGGGAAGTGATATGTTCGAGAGATGAAATTATCTACACATCCAGCCCTTCAAGACGCTGACTTTATTTCTGGTTTATTGTGTTTTTCTTGGTTTAGAGTTTATTTTTAGCGCCTGATAATTAAAACTGTGCTAGCAGTTCCAAAAGTGCCCATGTCTGTTGGTGGGAGTACCCTCAATGAATACACTTTGCAAACGCTCCAGCAAAGACTGCGTGAGTATAAGGAAAGCAAGTGCCGGTCTCAGGGTTGTGGCCCGTCTATTTAAAGTGCTCACCTGCCACCACACGTGTTTATTTTTGTCATGCCCAGAATTGCTGCTGTACGTGGGATATAATTGTAAGGATTCTTGAAATGAGAGTGTATGAACTGGAACAGGAAAAAATACATCTTTATTTTCACCAACTTCTAACTGAAATTCATCCTTTCCTTTACAACAGAGTCCACAAATCCTAGTAATAATAGCAGCATCTGTGGCTGTGTCACCAGTAGGGATCGCGGAGGACCCGATGTCCCCTTACAGTTGGAGAGGTCTGTGCGTGTCCTTTCCTGTCATCCTTGTCTCCAGATTAGTTACTACACCCGCTGCTCTATTACTAAAGATATACAAAGAAGTGGGTAAATTCCTATGTCATAAATTTATGTTTTTTTTAAAACTGTACTTTGTTATAATTAATTCTTTTATAAGCCTATTATTTTATTGTATGTATTTAAGGTTATTCAGAGAAAGAATCCATAGGTTTCACCAGACTGCCAAAAATATTTATGATATGAAAATGTTGAGACCCCTGGCCGAGGAGACAAAGTGTGCTGGGGCTGCCTTCAGGAGTGGGAGACTGAGGTAGTCGGATGGATTTTCATGTTGAAAACAAAGAGAAAACCTAAAAAATATGTTTAAAAAAAAATAAGTCTGAAAGTATCAGATGGCTAAAAGGGTCGTAAAGAATTACCGAGTCAAGACTGTAGAAAACCGAAGTCCGGGAAGGTTAGCCGAGCATTGGGCACCACTTCTGCTCCAGCGTATTTGCCTGGTAAGAAAGGAGAAAACGTAATTGGCCACAGTCAGGAGTAGACAGGTGTCGCCACAGACCCTGCCAGGAGCACAAGGGTCAAGGGAACGCTCCAGGCAACTTTGCACATACACGAATTCAGCCACTTAGATGTAGTGGACTAGATCCCCCCAAAGCACAAGTGGCTGCAATCCACCCATTATCTAATAGACTTTAGACAGCTAGATAACCGTTAAGGAAGCTTCGTTCATAGTTTTTAAAACTCTCCAGAATACACCCGTAACCCAGTTGGTTTCCCTGGATCATTTATCAGCATTCAAAGAATTAATGCCAATTCTACGCATTATCTTCCAGAAAATATAAGAAGATGAGACCAGTATTACCCTGATACCAAAACCACATAAATGAATTACCAAAAAAAGAACATGTCAGGCCAGTGTCCCTCATGAACATAGATACAGAAATCCTTAACAAAATGTTAGCAGATCAAACCAAGCAGTATGTAAAAAGAAGTGTACACCATGACCAAGTGGGATTGTTCATTGCCGGGATGCATGGCTGATTCAGAATTCAAAAACCTGTGTGTGTAATTCTCTCATCGGCTAATGAGGAAAAATCACATGATCATATCAAGTATTCAGAAAAAGACATTTCACAAAATTCAGTACCCATTCGTGATAAAACCTCAAAGAATAGGAATAGAAGGGGCCTTCTCCAGCTTGATAAAGAATATCTCCAAAATCCCCTGCAGCTGACATCATGCATACCAGAGAAAGGCTGCATGCCTCCCCCAGAGGCGGGGACTAAGGCCAGGATATCTGCTTGCACCATCCCTCTCGAGAGCACGGAGCCAGCAGGTGTGGCCCGTGCACTGACGCAGGGAAAGGAACTAAAAGGCATGCAGATCACTGAGGGACAGAAAGACGGTCCCAGTTTGCAGATGACTGATTCTCTAGAATCACAGAGAATCCCAAGGAGTCCATCACAAAACTCCTAGAGCTAGTAAGGGTTCAGCAAGATCTCAGGCTGAAGATCAACATAAAAACAAAAAGACCACAATTGCATCTCTATATACTAAAGTTTAAAAGATAACGCCACTAAAATTGTTCCACAAAAATGAATTACCAAGGTATAACCTAACAGACAGGTATAGTATCTGTGTGCCGAGAATTACAAAGTCCTGGGGAAGGAAGTCAGAAGAAGCTTGAGTTCATGGACAGACAGACACACCGTGCTCACAGACTCCAAGTCTCTACACAGTGGAGAGGTCCCATCTCTCCAAACTGATGGACAATTCCTAGCAAAATCCCAGCACGGATTTTTGGTTGTTACTGATACGACAAGATTATTCTAAAATTTATATGGAAGAGCAGAAGTAGTCTAATATAGCCAAAACAGTTCTGAAAAGAAAGAATAGCATGGGAGGAATAATGCTTGTTTGTTAATACGGCTTGTCGTGGAACTACACTAAGCAAGGCTGTGGATTGGCCGAGGGTCGGGCACGCGCCGCTGGGACAGAGAGAGCCACACGGGTCCTGCCGCCCAGTTTTGATGAAGCACGGAAGTCTTGTCAGCGGGTGGTATGGAGCGGTTGCAGAATCGCAGACAGAGAAGGAGTCGTGACCTTAACCTCGCCATTCATGCAAAAGATTAACTTAAGTAGAACACCGAGCTAAACGCAAAATGTACCACTATAGAACTTTTGGGTAAAAAATAGAAAACTTTGGAATCTAGGGCTAGGTAAAGGGTTCTTAGGTTTCACATCAAAAGCATAATCCATAAAAGAAAAGAAAAAAAGTAGTAAGTTGGACTTCATCAAAATTAAAAACATTTGGTCTGTAAAAATGAGGAAACAACAAGCTACTGAATGGGAGAAAATATTTGCCAACACATGTCTGACAAAGGTCTTGTAAGTAGAAAATATAAGGAGTCTCAAAACTCAGTAGTAAAAACCAGACAGTCCACTTAAAAAGTGGGCAAAAGACGTAAATAGACATTTCACTGAGAAAGATGTTTGCCTGGCAAACAAGCATGTGGAAGGTTGTTCAGCGTTCATTAAAGCTGCGGTGAGGGGCCGGGTGCAGAACAGCCCAAACCGCACCCCGTGACAGCGGCAAGCCCCCTCGAGGGGAATGATACTTGCAGACCAGTCTCCTCCACGGCGGTGGGAACGCTTTGGCTAGGTGCGTCCGCTCCCTAGGAAGCTAAGCATGCACTTACCGCATGCCTCAACAGTCCCCCTCCTGGGCCTTTGTCCCACGGAAGTGAAGACTTCTGCTCACCCCAGACCTGGACGTGAGCGTTCCCAGCAGCTGCACGTGGGACAGCAGGAGCTGGGAGCAAGAACAAGGTCTTTAACTGGGCAAACGCTCACACCAGCTGGCCCGTCCACACTGTGGGGTGGGGCCAGCCGTGAGAGGGACGGCCCGACACACACAACAGCATGAGCACATCTCGGGGGGTTGTGCTGAATGAGGAAGCCGGTCCCCACTCGGCTACACTCTCAGAATGCCATGGTTGGAGAGAGGGAGGATGGGGCAGGGCAGGGCTCTGCACAAGGGAGGCTCCGTATCTGACGGTGGTGGTGGTGGTGGTTACCCAGATGGTGTGTGTGCCATCACACACATCCATGCATGTGGAAGGACCCGTCTCCTGGTCTTGATGCTGCGCTGTGGAGTGTAGGGTGTTAGCACCACGGGAGATGAGGGTGCATCTGTGGGACCTTCCATACAACCTTTGCAGCTTCCCGTGAATCTGTTGTCATTGCAAAATAAAAATCCTAAACCAACCATGTGCTGCCTACGAGACACACATCCAAGATGGAGGGACACCAAGACGCTGGAAGATGAGGACAAAGGTGAACTGTGCACTCACCCTAAGGAACTGGTGTGACTAGATGAGAAAAAGTGGACTTCGAGTGGGGATCCTTACTAGAGAGATGATGATGGTCAGCACCAGGTGCATGTCAATGACTCTCTAACTGGGTCAGTTTGCATGGGCAGCTTCAGAAATATTTGAAACGAAGATTGGCAGGATGGCAAAGAGAAACACTACAGTGGCAGATTTGAGAACAGGGCTCAGCACACAATGGCCCTGTGGGCCAAATCCAGCCCACAGTCTATTTTTGTACCGTCCTGCAAGCTAAGAATGGTTTTTATATTTTTAAAGTGTTGTTTCTAAAAAAGAAGAACATTCAGCAGCGACTGTACAAGGCCAGCAAAGCCTAGCATATTAACTGTCCTGCGTGGCTGAGTCGCTTAAGTGTCCGACTCTTGGTTTTGGCTCAGGTCATGGTGAGAGAAGTCAGCATGGAGACTGCTTGAGATTGTCCCTCACCCTCTGCCCTTCTCCCCACTCATTTGCTCGCTCACTCTCTGAAATAAAGAAAAATCTTTTTTAGAAGTGCCTGGTGGCTCAGTCATTAAGCGTCTGCCTTCGGCTCAGGTCATGATCCCGGGGTCCTGGAATCAAGCCCTGCATCGGGCTCCCTGCTCAGCGGGAAGCTTGCTTCTCCCTCTCCCACTCCCCCTGCTTGTGTTCCTTCTCTCGCTGTGTCTCTCTCTGTCAATTAAATAAATAAAATCTTAAAAAAAAAGAACTTTTTTAAAAAGAGAGAGATAATCAGAGGATATTAGGAACAACACTATACCAGTAAATTTGGATGGTTAGGTAAAATGAACATATTCCTTGAAAAACACAACGTAGTAAGACTTAAATGAGAAGATAGAGAATCTAAATGGTTCTAAATCTACTGAAGACATTGACTCTGAAGGAAAATGCAAATCCCGATGGCTCCTGGCCAACATCCCTAAACCTCAGGAAGAAGCAGCATCAGGGTTATTAATCCAGCTTGTCTTAACAAATCCAGCAAAATCTTGGTACCAAAGACATGAGAACACATGAAAATTAGAGGCCATTCTGTTTCATGAAAATAAATTCAAAACTTCCAGACAAAAACTAGCAGATTGAATCTGGCAATACATAAAATTGATAGAAAGTTGATTTAACATTTGAAAACCAGTGTGATTCACTATAACACGATAAGAAAAATCATATGTTTTTGTTAATGGGTGCAGAAAAACTATATGGTTAAATTCAGTACTTGTTCATGATAAAAACTCTCAGTAAACGCAGACTAGAAGGCAGCTTCCTTAATGTAGCAAAGATTAAAATCTACAGCAGAAATTATACTTAATGGTGAAATACTGAAAGATTTTCCTCTCTAGTGGGAGTGAGTCCAGGGTACCTTCTTTCAGCACTTCTGTTAAACCGGCAGCCTTGGCAAGAAGAACAGTCTGAGGAAAGAAATATAAGGTGTAGGGTTTAGAAGAAATAAAACTTACCATCATTGACAGATGGCATGATTGTATAAATGGACAATCATATCTACAGAGCACAGCCCTTAGAATTAGTAACCAGACTCAACAGGTGTAGATAAAAAGTCAGCATATACACACCCAAATGTATTCTATAAAACAATAGCAAGTAAAAATAACCCCGCAGTTTTTTTTATGTTTACACTAACAGCAAAGAAAGAACATGAAACAGCAAAAACAAAAATCTATACAGAATCTCTCCATTGACAGGCACGACATTTCTGAAAGAATCTAACTTAAAGAAGGCTCTCCATTTAAAGGTGTCCGTGATCCCCAGAGTCACGCAGAGAATCCCAGCATTCCCTGTGGAAAGCCCGTGCGTGGTGCGTGCGCTGGGACAGTGGGGACAGCCCTGCTGCTCACGGTGTGGCGAGCCTCACGAGGAGTGTCCCCGGAAGAAGCCGGAGACAGCAGTACACACACCGCCTGACTGGTTCCTGTAAATTCACAAGCATGTAAAACCAGCTACAGTTGGAGTGGCTGGAGCTTACTTTTCGGGGGCAGTGAGGGTGACAGGGAGGCAGCAGGGGCTTCTGTGATGCTAGCAGCATGTGCCTTGTGGTCTAAGTGGTGGTTGCGCGGTTTGTGAAAATTCACGTGGTACACATGGGATCCATGCTTTGGGGCTGGCATACCTCCTTTATAATTTACTTTAAAACAGACAGGTATAGAAGGGATGAACACAAGACATGAACAAGAATTGATTCCATTACAGAAAAATCTACCAAATTAGAGACGTGCCCCCAGCACGCGGAAACAATACGTCACATCTGTATCAGGGCACCTTTCCCACAGGCTGGTCTGACACCGAGTAGTCACCGTGGTCTGAGCGCTGGGGCGAGGGCCCACGCTGATGGGGCCGGGCTGGGGAGGCTCAGGGCTGCTGGAAGTCTGCAAGGAGGAGGTAGAGAAGATGGGACCTTCTAGAGTCAAGTTATCCCGTGGTGCACTGTCCAGACAGGAGGGCTGAGCCACACGTGACCCCGAGCCCTAAGACAGTGCAGTTCTAGACAGACAGCACGCGTGTAGTTGGGGAAGTGCAAGAGCTCGATGCACAGTGAGGTGGCGGAGAGTGCTGCAGGGCCGGAGGTGGGGCACGTAGCATGATGGGGAGCGGCCTGCCAGCACAGGCCTCACCTGCAGGGGCCTACAGAGCAGAAGGAGTGAGGACGTCCACTTCTCATTAATCAGCGTCCCCTCAGCCTCACAAACCTGTTCCGTGGTTGCCCTTTTTAGGACGGTATAAAAAGCTGTGCTGTACAACAAACACACTTTCATTAAACCTTAAGAGTGGGGCACCTGGGGGGCTCAGTCAGTGAAATGTCTGCCTTTGGCTCAGGTCATGATCCCAGGGTCCTGGGATCGAGCCCCACACCGGACTCCTTGCTCGGCGGGAGGCCTGCTTCTCCCTCTCCCACTCCCCCTGCTTGTGTTTCCTCTCTCGCTGTGTCTCTCTCTGTCAAATAAATAAATAAAATCTTTAAAAAAATAAATAAATAAAATAGCCACTATTTATTTTGAGCCGCGTTGGTCAACCAGACACCGAGAGATTCGGTGGACACGTGCTAGGTTATCCGTTCACGTGTGTGCAGTCAGCATGGGCCCCGCACCCCAGCAGCGGACGTGGCTCTGTCCATGCACAGTGAGAATGTGTGATGTCAGGGTAGATTTGACAACAAAAATAAATATATTTGTATGACTTAATTTGTAAAAAGTTATCCACTCATCAGCCCTGTGAGATAATTAATACTTTAATTAGAACAACTGAATGTGCTTTTTAAGAATACAGTGAGCTCATCAGTATCTCAGACGGTACTCTCTTGGCTTCTCTTCCTTTGCTTTGCTTTTAAAGAAGGTTTTTCCGAGTACACCCGAAGCAGATGAGCTTGCAGTATTTTCCTGGTGGACTGCAGCTTTGACACGTGAAGGGGCAGTTCTGAGTTGTACACACAGGCCTGGGCAGATGTCTGGGGTGTGCACAGTGGGTGTGCACATGAGCGTGCACACTCGTGATGCAGCTGCCCCTCGTGTCCCCGTGACCAGCGGGGCTCCCCACAGGGGCTGGTGGACACGGCACCAGGTGGCTGCCATGTAGCGCTGAGGTACAGCGTGTCTGCATCGCCATGTGCATGACTGCTCCTTTCCGTTCTCTGTCTGCACCCCACAGCCTGATTACATCGACCCCCGAGCTGTGCAGCTTGGCTCCCTCCTGGTCCGTGGCCTCACCACTCTGGTCCTGGTCAACAGCGCGTGCGGCTTCCCCTGGAGGATGAGCGACTTCATGCCCTGGAATGTATTTGACGGGAAGCTGTTTCATCAGAAGTACCTGCAGGCGGAGAAGGGGTATACCGTGGAGGCTCTCGTGGAACAAAATGTGAGTTCACGGTTTCTTCACATTCAGAAACAGTAGGTTTGAGGTCAGGTGCTCAAATGCATCCTAATGCTCAGAGTCCTTGGCCAGACATGAGTTACCTCTGTCCCAGCAAACATGCCTCCCAGAAACGTCCCAGTGGAGGACGGACATGTTCCCAGACTTTGAAATTTTACCCAGTTTACACTCACTGTTGATTACATGGTTGGAATTACTGCTCTTTTGATAGAGGGTTGCATTATTCCAGGAAGGCAGAAACATGGGTTGGGAGGCCGAAAGGTTCAGCATCAGCATATCCCATAGCTTCTCCCAAAATACCGCCATAGGGCTTGAGTCCCCAAACTCCTGCTGAGGGATGGCAGGGAGCACCCCACCCAGTCCACCGTGGCCCCCTCTTGAAGTGCTTTCTCTCCCTTACCCTTCTTGAATCAAGAAGGACTGTTTCCCCAGAGGTGCCTTTGCAGACATCAGACTAATTCAATAGGAACAATAGCCATGTATTTACTTGAAAGCATCCCGTGAAGGCTGCTGGTTTAGCTGGGGATGTTGGCTGTGCGATGTCCGGGCTCCATGATTCCTGGGAGGTTTCCAAGGAGGGCTCCCGCCAAGCTCACTTGGAGCACGTTATAATAGCTGCAAGGATGCGCGAGACCCTGCGGCCCGCAGAACAGTCACCATCCGTGAGGATAAAGCATCCCGAGCTTCACATCAGACAGAAAACATTTGGAGAGAAACAAAAACCAAACAAAAACCCAGGGTGTCCTTTGGGATTTAGGAGCAGCTAGTATTGTGTGCAGACAGCGGTAGTGTCATGAGGGAGCGTGTTGCTCAGATCGGGCTTGTCCCCATGTTCGGGAGTGGGGAAGGGTCAGAGCAGAGCAGACTGCAGTCACCACCTGCAAACCCCCAGTTGTGGCCCCGTGTCTGATGTTCCGGCCACGCACAGGGTGACCGCAGGTTCGGGCAGATGGGGCCACGTGTCAGCAGTAAATGAAGTGGGCCAGAGGGGCAGGTCCGCCCCTCGCCCTGCTGCTGCTGCTTCTGAGGTGTCACCACTTGAGGGGCTGAGGACCCAGATGACCAGCCCAGGTTTGTTTGGAAGGACTGTGTGGTCATGGCCCAGATGTCACCACAGAACTCGGAGACCTTTCGGAAGTGACTGTTTAACCTGCAGAAGACCAGAAGGGATGTAGCACTAGTGTTACTTCCCCGGGGACTCAGGAGAATGTCAGTTTTCTGAGAACCTCTTGTTAAGTTTCAGTGTTGAAGGCAACGCTCACCCAGTGTCCTTGGACACCGTGGCCACTGTTGTGTCTCCTGAGTGCGTGCACAGGCCTGCCACTGCTCACGCCGTCTGCTCTGTTTGCAGAGGTCCCGGCTGACCAAGTTCCATGCACTGAAGTCAGTCGTGTGCAAGGCATGCGTGAAGGAGAACAGACGCATCATTAGCAGGCAGCTTTGGCGCTCACACCAGCCAGGTGGGCATTGCGGGCCCCCACCCCTGCCGGGGCTGGCCTTACAGTGCAGGACTCCGGCAGTGGCCTGGGAGGTTGGGATACGACGCAGACTTACCACGCTTGCTGCTACCTAGCAGTTTCAGTTCTGGTCCCTTTAGGAAAGGTGTCTCCCAGAGGGCGCCCCTGCTCATCCCATGACGCAGAGCTCCCCCGTGGGCTCTCTTTCTTCTCGTAATAAAACTTAGCACAGAAAGAAAACAATTAAAAGGAAATAGAAATAACCTTTATTCTGTCAGGAGCACAAATGTGGACAGGTAATGCGTTTTTGCACTATTTTTCTGTGCTTTTATCTCATCGTGATGATCTCCTGTGCAATTGTGCATCCTGCTTGTCCATACTCCCCTCCGACAGTGGTGCGCATACACTTAATACTCCAGCTCAGAAGTGGCTTCCATTTTTTCCCATTTTATGTACATTATTTCCTTAAAACAGAGCACCATAGTTTACGAACTATAGGTCAACCTGCAGTCAAATCTAGATAAATGTTGCCAACTTGTTTTCTAAAAACCTTCACATCTATGCCTTCACCAGTGATGAGGAGCTTCTGTTGTGTTCACCAGTATGTTTTAACTAACGTGTGAGATGAAACAGTGTATCTTATTGACCGGATGATTCTTTATTAGGGAAGTTGGCTGTCTTAGAGATCAGCTGGTTGATGAGTTGAATTATTTCATGTCCTCCTTCGGTTAGGATCCATGCCTCTCACTATAGCAGCTCCATCTCTCTCCTTGGCAGAGTTAGAGAACTCCCCCTGATTCCTACCCCCCAGACTGTCTTCAGGGGCTCTGCTGGCCATTGGCCATGCAGATCTCATTCTGAGAGACAGTGAGGTCATTGTCAGGTGCCAGGTTTAGGGCCTGCCTGAAGGAGAGTCTGGGGGGTAGGAGAGGGGCTTCCTCCCTGCTTCCCAGGAGTCACAGACTCCCGCCTCATCCTGCCCTTTTGTCTACCCTTTAGTTTTCTCCTGCCAACTGAGGATAGGCAGGATTTGAGACCCCAAAGCAAGAGCTTATTCCTTGCAAAATAGATGTGCAGCATTCTGCCTTTGTTGCCTCTGCCCAAACTGGTTGGCGGTCTGTCCTGCATGCCCAGTGCCTCGGGTTCCTGAGCAGAAGCTGCAGGCAGCAGAATGTAGGCTGCTTTCAGCTGGCAGGAGCTTAGTCAGACTTTCTCATGTTAAATTCTAGTTGAGACAAGGGGTAGAAGGTGTCAGAGCTCAGGAATTTCAGAGAGGAAACTTCAGGGTGGTTAAGTGTGTGGAGAATCGAGAGGAGGGCACACCATGGTCTGGCTCTCAGAGTCCCGGGACCGCTGCTCACCCAGAGCCCAAGCGCTGGTGGTCTGCAGAGTCGGGCCCTTGCCCTCGGGAGGCAGGGTCAGTCAGAACTGACTACCAAGGGCCCTGCTCTGGCCCAGCGTCTGCCAGGCTGCTCGTCTGTTCCCCTTCCTCTGGGGGAACATGTTTAAATTCAGACGTCCACCCTCCCATCCCAGCTGTGGCCCCTCAGTCCACATTTTTCATGGGCTTTCCCTGTGATTTAAGGAAACCGAAGCTCAAGAACTGTGGACCTGGTGCCGCCTTGCTACTCTCTTAGATGTAATGTGTCACTTGGGGTTAGGCATGTGGTAGCCTCCTAACGTGCTGATCCCGTGTCCCCACAGGCAGGTGGGGGAGGCAGGGATCTGGCTCCCACAGGACGAGCTCTGGGCACAGCCGGGCAGGCCAAGGACAGCACTGGAGGGACCAGGGACCAGGTAAGAGGCCGGCGGCCATGGACTGCTCACGATGGTGTTGTCTTGGCATCGTGCTTCTGCTGATAATCTAATTTCATTGCTGAGTGAAGTAGAGACAGAGAATTTCCAAGCTCCGTGCTGGTCTATCTCTGCTCCTTGCCACTTTGTTTTCTGTCAATTCATTCATCTGTTCAAGACCCTATTTTTTATAATTTACTCAAAGAAAGGCTCTTGTAAAGGTTTCATGCAATGCATCCCTCTAATGAAGAAAGAGCATTTTGATATGTTCTGGGATTGGCTTGTATACGTAAGACCCTTTTGGGTGATCAAGGAAATAAAATGAATTCTTTACTTCTTGGGTGTGTAGTACAGATATCTGGTTTTCATGCATAAAGCTGAATTTAATACATAGTAATTTACATTTTAAATACAGAGAAAACCTCAGCAGTATTTAAATTCAAAATTCCTTAGTTTTCAAAGCCCAACTGTAGAGACTTTTGTATTACTTAAATTTACAATTTTATCCTTGCAAATACAAACCTTTAATTTAATTTAGTTTTTTGCAAGCTCTGAAATGTGTGGAGATTTCACAGAGTCCTCACATTATTACCCTAAAGCACAGTGAGTCTCTCTCATTAAGCAGAGCTGTGTGTCTCGGTCGGCCTGTGTGGTGGCCACTGCATCTCACCACTTGGGGTGTTGCTGAGGGGAATCTGAGCCTTCCCGGTCGGTTGCCTCTTGTTCTGGCAGAAATCTGGGGGTCCACTCTAATGCTCAACCCTGGGGGACAGAGAAGAGCTCTGTAAGATTTACAGCTGCTGTAGGTGTCCCCACAGAGGCCACCTAGCCAGTCCTGACACCCACTGTCACCTGAAGCTCCTCGACGGTCAACCCAGGGGGCGGAACAGCGTTCCCCCCCCCCCCCCGCCACCTTGTCCAGGATAGGCACGCGGTGACTCCACCCAGATCTGAGTGTTGGTGCTAGCTCAGCCTAAGTTAGCTGAGGGCGAATCCCTTCCCCATCACCTCAAGCATTTTTGAGATTGCTTTTAATGT
This sequence comes from Halichoerus grypus, assembly GCF_964656455.1. Taxonomy (NCBI): domain Eukaryota; kingdom Metazoa; phylum Chordata; class Mammalia; order Carnivora; family Phocidae; genus Halichoerus; species Halichoerus grypus. The sequence continues at coordinate 215,271 of NC_135720.1, read as the reverse complement.
AGAAGGAGCTGCGGTTTATTGAACTAAACTGCAAACAGGGAACCCAGAGGCCACAAGAGGGTTTGTCAGCTTACCTCGAATCAGACTGCGACAGCCATTGCTGTGGACTCGCGTCCACACAGTGAGTGGGTATCTCAGAGGGCAGCCCTCGGGGTGCCTAAGGGAGGGGCATGCGCAGAAGGCAGGGCCCCAGCGAGCCGTGTGTGGCTGGAAGGGTCAGTGGGAGGGAGGCTCATGGGAGGTAAAGTTGGGCAGACAGCAAAGGAGCAGACCTTCCAGGGCCTCACAGCATTGGTCAGAGCCCTGGAGTTCACTCCAAACAAGATACGCCATGTATCCGTTCTGAGTAGGTATTCCCGTAGTCACCAGCCCGCGCCGTAGAGCTCAGAGCCCGCACACCTTCAATACAAAGCTCCTATTTTGTAATACTAACAGGGTTTGAATTTAGGTACCAATACTGTGTTTGAAATATAAGCGTGTGATGGGCTGGGAGCAGAGTGGGGTCCCAGCCCTGTGTGTCTGGATATCCCATCCCAGGTATGTTTAAGTAGCAGGACCCTGGGTACCTGTCACCCTTGAAGCTGCGGTGTCAGACGCCTGCAACCCTGGCCCCTCTAGGTGAGGGTTAGAAGGCACCCACCTAGCTCAGGAAGGCAGGGCGAGGGAAGGATGCTGGACACCTGCGACCCTGGCCCCTCTAGGTGAGGGTTAGAAGGCACCCACCTAGCTCAGGAAGGCAGGGCGAGGGAAGGATGCTGGACACCTTTCAGGCAGCCTGGCATGACGGGGCGTGCACAGTCCTCCCTGCGTTTCCTCTGAGCAGATGACAAAGTCTTCCCAGCGTCCCTGCTGTCGCTGGTGTGGGAAGTGGTGACATTCCTCTTAATCCCTCTGGCCTGGGCTTGTCTCCTTTTCTTCCTGCTGGGTCTCAGGAATTCAGGAAACCTGAGACAATACAAAGTCAGGGTGAGGAGGGCTGCAGGTTAAGCCCGGCAACGGGTGGGAGAGAGACCACGAGTCTCCGGGGAGATGAGCACATCACCTGTGGCCCGTGGCTGGGACGTGTGCCTGTGGTGGAGCATGCAGCCGACACGTACGCGTGCATGCCTCCCCTTAGACGCTCCGTGGACTGTGCTCCCTGCCGCCTTTGGTGTCCTGCCAGCTCTGAGTCCTGGGTTCCAGTCAAGCCAGGTGCAGTGGCCCCGCTGGGTCCTTGAATTCGAGCCTGTCAGAGCAGTGAGTGTTGGAAGTGTCTTCATATATCTGCTCTTTCCCGGAGGAAGCTTGCTGCAGTGGGTTCTCACAGGCAGGACCCACTGCTCACCAGTGACCTGACCTGAGCAGATGACAGAGCCTCCAGGCGTTCCCCCATGCACATGACCACCCGGAATTTCAGGGAACGTTTGGAACGCTTAGGATGTTTGTCAGACCGGGTGCGAGGCCTAGAGAAGCATGTCTTCCCTCTTCTGTTCTGGTTATGTAGAAGCAAGGAGACCATAACAGGTGCAGCAGCCAGAGCCTGACGCTTTCCCAGGTGTCCTGGTTTGCAGGAAATCCCTCCTCTGGGGATAGGACCACGGTGGTCACACGGAAGACGGGACGGTGGTGCAGGAGGGCTCGGGGCTGAAACCCGTGCCCTGCGAGACCTCAGGTCAAAGGCAAAATTGCAGTGGTGAGTGCTGAGTTCGGATCAGGTTTCAGAATTTGGGGTGGGGATGCAGGCTTCGGGAGCAGTCGCTGGTGTCGTCAGGTGCATGTGGCGGCAGATGGCAGTTAGGCCGTAGCGGGCACCGCAGAACGCACAGACTTGCGGAACCACTTGTCAACCACCTGCACTAATGTAACATCATGTCAGCTGCACTCAAAAAATTAAAAGAAAAAAAAAAAGAATTTGGGTGTGGAGGTGCAAGAAATTAAAAGTCTCCGGCAAGACCGTAGTTAAGCAAGGACAGTATGTGTCATTTGCGTTTTGTCTCACATGGAGAAATGTTCACAAAAGTTTCATTGGCGGTACCAATATGTTATCTAATTTCAGATATCTCTGTATGAGATACATGTTCACACACACATAGAATCTTTTATTAGAACTGGAACATTGTTTAAGGTCAGGTAACCCACTTTTTCAGTTTCATCACTGTGATAGAATTACATCATTTTTACTTGGCCCACACACGTTTGCGGGCTTATGTCCACCTTTGAACTCCTATTTTAGTATTTTTTAGAGATATGTAAGTAGTCTAAGTAGAAAGTTGTCAATACTTCCTGGACAGAGTTAACAGACAAAATTCTTTGTTCAAGTCAAACTAAAAATGCCTCAGAATGAGTGTATTGAATCACTGTGAGACAGTCGGTGAGGAGGGAGGAGAGGAAGAGGGAGGAGGAGGAGGAGCAGCGGCGGGCGCGGCCGCCCCTGTGAGCCTGGCCCACGCGGGCCAGGCAGGGAAAGGCCAGAGGCACCAGCCTCCCTGTGAAGCGTGTGCTTCCTGGCCTGTGAACTGGGGAGGGGACCCAGGACCAGCAGAGGTGACAACCTCCCTGCCTCCCTGGGGCCGGGAACTTCAAAGCCTCTACGGTGAGAACATCTTAACCTCCTCCTTGCTGTTGGTGAGAAATGATGTGTTAAATTCCCCAGTCAGTAGCAAATCACATTTGCCTGTGATTTCTTCAGATTTTCACTTGTCGGTGGTAATTCTGTAGGAGGCCTGGGCTGTTGTAAAACTGTCTCTGATCATCTGTGGTAACCAGGTGGGGCCTGGAAACCTCGCTGTGGCCTTGCTGTGACCCTCTCCCACCACCCAGCCCTTGGCCAGAGCCCCTGCCAGCCTCCCACTTGCCGGAGCGGCTGGGCCACAAAGGCTGCCCTCGGCGGGAGAGGCGTGGGCATCAGTCAAGCAGAAGCACAGAAAGCTTTGTAGGAAAAGTGTTATTTTCTGAATGTGAAAACAACCACCTATTTTACTGGCAGGTTGGCTCTCTTCTGGTCCTCGCCCAACATTCCCTGTGTAGCGGAAGGTGAAAAGTGGCCAGCTACACGGGGACGGGGGGCTCTGCACTCAGCTGTAGAAAGAGCCACACGTTGCTTTCTCCGTCCTCGGCCAAGTGTCCTCCGTGAGCCATCTGCACATGCGGATGCATTCCCCAGTGCCGCTGGCAGCAGGGGCTGTCTGGATACCATGCAGGTGGTTGGAGCTGGCATTTGGAGGAGCAGTTGGGACACTGCTTCCTTCTATCAGCAGAGCCACCTCTTAATTAATTGCTTCCTACTCTAATGGAATAATTGTGCAACAAACTTCTAGTGACAGTGGCCACAACAGAAAAGAGAGTGAAGTGCTGTCCTCCAAATACAACTCAGCATGTTGTTTTTATACGTACTTAGAAATGTGCAGTTTTTTCTCTTTGAATTTTAGAGAAATGTAATTAACTTAGTTTTGGTTTTCATATCTCTTTGGTGCAGGAAATAGACAGTATGAGCCTGACCATTGGAGAAGATACTCATCCTCTTCTGGGTAAGTGCACCACTTACGTTCTCAGAATAAATCAGTTTTATCAAAGATGGAAGTAAAGCATCTGTCTTTATAACAAATCTTTCATATCAGTTGCTAAACTTTAAAAGAATTCAGATGTTGAATCCTGACATGGGGCTAAGTTAACTTGGTTTGCAGATAAATTTGCTTCTTCTCGAAAAAATGTGGAGAGAAGGAGACGGGGAGTCCGGCCTGAAAGCCCTGGGATGCCCTTGAGACTGAAGCTCTCAGAACAGCATTGCAGTTGTCCTTGGGCAGAGAGTGGCCTGTGGGGTCTAGACCTAGTTTTTCATGGAAAGGAAAATCATCCTTTTTGGTGACTTCTCCCTCGTATCCTATAAAAAAGTGCTCTCTTGACTTATTTTTAGAGGTTGTGCCTGATTCTGTGGCCCCAAACAGTTGTTAACGTCTTCACCCTCATTTCTCCATCTGTGTCTATAAGGTGTGGTTGATTTTTTTTTTTTTTTTTTTTTTAGTGAGTTGGAATCTTACTATGTCCTGCTTTTTTAAAATTTAACACTAGATTGTAAAGATTGTAAGGACTGGAGACATGATGCCCTATGTACTCCAAGAATTGTTTCTAGTTCTAAATACAGAAAAAGAGGTAATAGCCTTCTCACCTTCCTGGCGGGCGAGCTGGCTCTGCGTCGAGGGCCTGGCCCTGCCTGGGAATCCTAAGTGTGTGGCCCACAGGTCTGTTCCTGCCAAATCCTCCTTTCCATTTCACTTTTGCCAGGCTCCAGCTCAGAGTTCCTGACAACAGTGCATGAGAGGCAGGCCTGGGTCCCAGCCGACAGAGACCAGGCATCAGACAGGAGGCCTGTAGGGGTGTGGGGGGAGGAGGCAGTCGTTCAGTGTCAGGAAGCTTAATTTATGATGCCACTAATGAGGGGTTCATTTTTTGCTCTTTCAGAGCACTGAATGGCTCTTGTTTTTTAAAAATGTTCTAGATACTCCAAGTTTCATGGAAGAATTCTCAGATAATTTAAGAATTGTAATTTCAAGGCCAAAATTGTACTGAACTCAACCTCTGGGGTATCGATAATGGAAAGAAATCTAGATTCAGAGGTTAGAAGACACACCCTGAGTTAGTGGCCTGTTCTGCACCACACGCTGTGGCTCTGGAGATTCCCAGCACTCTCAGATAATGCTCACACGTGCTCCCCAGAAGACATGGCCAGTTGTTGCTGTCTATAAAAACAAAATAAGCCCTAAGCATATTCACAGTCCAGTTTGCATATTGCACCTGATGAATTACCCAAACAGCTCAAGTATGCAGAGCTCCTGGCTTTGTCTGACCTTAAAATCCCATCTAGTATTTACCAAAACAGGAATACGGTCTCCAGGTGTTTTAATACTTGTAGGTTTTACATTTGAAACATCCTCACTACTTCCTGCAAGGCCTTCTGAAGAACATTTGCATATCTAGTTACTTTCCATGCAGCTCTTGTAGGACCTACAACCTCATTCCCCAGCTTTAGAAATAGATTTGTTTCATTCCACTTATGGTGTTTCCTGTCTGTTAACATTCTATTCCTTTCATTTCTGCTCATTTGAAACCACTGTTGCTTCTAGAAGTTTCATTTCTTTGCTGCTTATTTTTATAACTTTGAAATAAATTTCTCATCCCTTAGACGAAAAGAGTAGACCTCCATGAAAATTGTTTTCCCCCTATCTGAACTCTAACTTGTCAGTAAAATATTTGTAGTCGTTAGCAAGCTTAAGTAAGTCACTGAGTTTGTACAGTCTCTCTTATGTTTGAAAAGCCAATGCAGTAAGTTTCTGTAATCTTGTTGTGTAAGGTAGTTACCTCTGCAGCCTAGTCTTCTGATGAAATGTCCATGTATCAATTTAAAAATGAAAATAAAAATATATTTATCACTCATAATTAAATATTTCGTATTTCTTTGATTATTTGGAAGACATTTCATGATCTAATATATTGGGATCTTTGGGAAGAAAAAGGGTGTTGAATTTTGTCAAATGCTATTTCTGCATCGACTGGGATGGTCATAGGATTTTTTTATCCTTCATTCTGTTAATTTGTTGTGTCATGTTGATTGATCTGCGTATGTTGAACCATCTTTGCTTCCAGGGGATAAATACCACTAATCATGGTGTATGATGTTTTAATGTTCTGTTGAATTTGGTTTGCTAGTATTTTGTCAAGGATTTTTGCATCATTGTTCATCAGGGCTATTGGCCTGTAGTTTTCTTATAGTGTCCTTGTCTGGTTTTGATATGATGAGGGATTGCTGGCCTCCTAAAATGAGTTTGGAAGTGTTCCTTCTCCTTCAGTTTTTTGGGAAGAGTTTGAGAAGGATTGGCATTAATTCTTCTTAAAATGTTTGGTAGAATTCACCAGCGAAGCCATCTGGTCCTGGACTTTCATTTGTTGGGAGGTTTTTAATTACTGACTCAGTCTCCTTTCTCATTGATTGGTCTGTTCAGATTATGTGTCTCATTGTGATTCAGTCTTGGTAGGTTGTATGTCTCCAGGAATTTATCTATTTCTTCTAGGTTGTCCAGTTGTTGGCGTGTAAGTGTGTATAGCGGTCAGTTCTCTAGTATCAGTTTTAATTTCTTTCTTTCTTTGTAATTTGATTTGAGCCATCTGTCTTTTTTCTCTTGGGTAGTCTAGCTAAAGGTTTGTCAATTTTGTGTATCTTTTCAAAAAACCAATGTAGTTTCATTTATCTTTCTTTATTGTCTTTCTTGTCTCATTTATTATTTTTTTAATCTTTGTTATTTCCTTTCTGCTGTCTTTGGGCTTAGTATATTCTTTTTCTAGTTCCTTGAGCTGTAAAGTTAGGTTGTTTATTTGAGATGTTTCTTTCTTCTAATGTAGGCATTTATTGCTATAAACATTCCTCTTAGAACTGCTTTGGTTGCATCCTATTATTTTTGCATCCCATTAGGTTTTGTACGTTGTATTCTATTTTTGTTTGTATCAAGATACCTTTTGATTTCTTCCTTGACCTATTGGTTGTTCACAAATGTGTTGTTTAATTTCTACAGATTTGTGAATTTTCCACTTTTCTTCTTCTTATGGGTTTCAAGTTTCACACCATTGGGATCAGAAACTATACTTGATATAATTTCAATCTTGTTAAGTTAGGGGGGTGAGGGACAGAGAGAGGGGGAGAGAATCTTAAGCAGGCTCCACACCCAGCATGGAGCCCAGTGAGGGGCTCAATCTCACAACCCTCAGATCATGACCTGAGTCGAAATCAAGAGCTGGATCCTTAACCAACTGAGCCACCCAGGCACCCCTCAATCTTGTTAAATTTTTAAGACTTGTTTTATAACCTAATGTACGATCTATCCTGAGGAATATTCTTGTGTGCTTGAGAAGAGTGTGTATTCCTCTGTTATTATAGATGTCTGTCAGGTCCATCTGGTTTAAAGTGCAGTTCAAGTCCAGTGTGTCTTTATTGCTTTGTTGTTGAGATGATACACCCATTGTTGAAAGTGGGGTATTAGATTCTTCTGCTATTATTAGATTGCTATCCCTTCAGTTGTGTTAATATTTTCTTTATATGTTTACAAACTTTATCATCCTTTCATTATAAAAGCTGCCAACAAAGTAAGTATAAAAGGAGTATATCTCAAGAAATGCCACGTATGACCAACCCATAGCTAGCATCATATACAATGGTGAAATATTGACAGCTCTTTCTCTAAGATCAGGAGCAAGAGCAAGATGCCCACTCTCACTCCTTCTGTGCAGCATAGTACTGGAAATTCTAGCCATAGCAATTGGGCAAGAAAAAGAAATAAAAGGCATCCAAATTGAAAAGGAGGAAGTAAGATCTGTTTGATGACATGATCTCATATGTAGAAAATCCTAAAGACTCCATCAAAAAACTTTTAGGACTATTAAATGTATTCAGTAAAGTTGCAGGATACAAGCTCAAATTAAAAAAAAAAATCAGTTGCATTTCTATACACTAACAACAGACTATCCAAAAAAGTAATTAATAATTCTAATTATAGTAGCATTAAAAAGAATGAAATATTTGGAAATAAATTTAACCAAGGAGGTGAAAGATCTGTATAATGAAAACTATGAAACACTGATGAAAGAAATTGAAGACATAAATAAATGGAAAGATATATTGTAAAATGTTCATAGATTGGAAGAATCTTGTTAAAATATCCATACTACCCAAAGCAATCCACAGGCTCAGTACAATCCCTATCCAAATTTTAATGGCGTTTTTCACAGAAATGGGACAAACAATCCTAAAATTTGTATAGAACCACAAAATACCCCCAAAACCCAAAGCAATCTTGAGAAAGAACAACAAAGCTAAAGTTGTCACATTTCTTGACTTCAAACTGTATTACAAGGCTAAAGTAATCAAAATAATGTGGTACTTGCACAAAAATAGACTCATAGATCAATGGAACAGAATAGAGAGCCCAGAAATAAAACCTCATATGTATGGTCAATTAATTTTCAACAGGGGCTCCAAGAATACACAATGGAGAAAGGAACAGTCTCTTCAATAAATGATGTTGGGAAAACTGAATATCCACACGCATAAGAATGAAATTGGACCCTAAACTTACACAAAAATGGATTAAAGACTTCAACATAAGACCTAAAACTGTAAAACTCCCATAAGAAAATATAGGGAATAACCTCCTTGACATCAGTCTTGTAAGTGATGTTTTGGATGTGACACCAAAAGCACAGGCAACAAAAGCAAAAATATACAAGTGGGACTACATCAAAGTAAGAAGCTTCTGATAGCAAAGGAAACAGTGAACAAAATGAAAAGGCAACCTATAGAATGAGAGAAAATATTTTCAAACCATATATCTATCTGATAAGAGGTTAATATCTAAAATATAAAAGGAACTATTACAACTCAATAGTAAAAAAAAAAAAAAAAGAAACAAAAAACCAAATAACCCAATTGAAAAAGGAGCAAAGGAACTTGAATAGACATTTCTCCAAAGAAGGCTTACAGATGGCAAACAGGTACATGAAAGGGTGCTCAATATCACTAATCAGGGAAATGCAAATCAAAACCACAGTGATCCATACCTGTTAGAATGACCATCATCAAAAAGACAAGAGACAAGAAGCATTGATGAGGATGTGGAGAAAAAGGACCTCTTGTGCACCATTGATGGAATATAAATTGGTGCAGCCACTGTGGAAAACACTATGGCAGTTTCTCAAGAATTAAAAATGGAACTACCATATGGTCCAGCAGTCCTACTCTGGATATGTATACCTAATGAAAAGGAAATCAGTATCTCGAAGAAATACCCACACTCTAATGTTCATTGCAGCATTATTCACAGTAGCCAGTGTGGAAACAACCTAAGTGTCGTCAACAAATGAACAGATAAAGAAATTGTGGTACATATACACAAATAATATCCAGCCATAAAAAAGAAGGAAATCCTGCCACTTGTGACAGTGTGGATGATCTTAGAGGACGCTATGCTAAGTGAATCAAGCCAGACACAGAAAGACAAATATTTAATGATATCACTTATATGTGGAATCTGAAAAAGTCGAACTTTAGAGAAACAGTAGGACAGTAGCTGCCAGGGGCTCCAAGGTTGAGGAAATGGGGAAGTGTTGGTCAAAGTGTACAAATGTACAGTTATAAGGTGAATAAATTCTAGATATCTAATGTACAGCATGATAACTATGCTAAAAATAATGTATACTTGGAATTTGGTGAGAGAGTGGGTCTTGAGTGTTCTCACTACACACACACACACACACGGTAATTATGTTAAGTGATAGAAATGTTAGATTAATAGTGGTAATCATTACACAAGGTATAGTTATATCAAAACACCGTGCTCTACACCTTAAATATATTCAGGTCTTTATTTGTCAGTCATACCTCAATAAAACTGGTGAAAAAAAAAACAAAAGCAAAGATAAAGAGGGTGCCTGGGTGGCTCAGTCAGTTAAGTGTCTGCCTTCAACTCAGGTCATGATCCCAGGGTCCTGGGATTGAGCCCCACATCGGGTTCCGTGCTCGGCGGGGAGTCCACTTCTCCCTCTCCATCTGGCCATCCCCCCCCCCGTTTGTGCACTCTCTCTCTCTTGCTCTCTCAAAATAAATAAAATCTTTAAAGAAAGAAAAAGAGAGGAGTCTGGAATTGAGACGTGTATAAAACAGATGCATAAGCATCAGACTGACTTAACAGTGGTTGTCTTTGGGGTGGGGATGAAATTACAAGAGACTGGTCATTTCCTGCATTTCTGTCTTGTTAAGAAAGACAATTATTTGAATTGGAAAAAAAATTATTTGAGAGGGACCCAAAGACAGAAAATTTTTCTTTATTCAGCATTCTCTTGGCCAGAAGTCCTGTTGACTCCATATTCGGTGTATAGGATTGGAACTGCCTGCTTGTGCAGACTGAGAGCTGTGGAGTTGCTGGGGGTTGTCATGTTACCTTCTAACATGGGGTCACCATCTCCCCTGCTCCTCTCACCAGTCAGTTCCCACTGCGCACCAGAGTGCTGACCACTCCACTTCTCATTGTATGCAGATTTTCGGTCCTTTTAATTTTTACCATCTGTGGTCAAAAAAGAACAACAGTTTAAGTTAGTTTGCATTTCTCTGAGTATTAGTGGAGCTTATTTCTTTCATATACTTATTGGCCATTTGTAATTCTCTTTGTGAACTACTTATTTATATGCTTGGCTAAATTTTTCTTGGGTGATTTTTTATATTGATTTGGCCTTTTTTCATATTATGGGTATTAAATCTTTGATGTTCATCTATATGGCAGATATTTCCTCTTCCTGGCTTCCTCATTTTGGAATTCATTATTCACATAGAAACCTAGGCATCATCCTTGATGTTTCCATTTCCCCAAGTCCTGACAAACAGTCTGTTGGGAACAGCGATATGTGGAACCACAAAAGACCAAATCATATCTGGAATTCACACTCTTCTTAATATGTCCACTGCTGCCACCATAGTCCATGCCTCCATCGCCTCTCTCACTGTGACTTCTGAAGCTCCATATATATGGACAGTGAAGCCCCCTCTGCCTTCAGTAGCCTCTTCTCTGGCTGTCCCTTTACCTTGCTCTGGCAAACCTGGCAGTCCCATAATTTAGCTGTTGCTCCTGTACCTTCGTGTTCCTCATTCCTGCTTCCAGACTGTTCTAGTAGTAAGTAGAACTACCTAATGAACTATCCCAAGCCTTGGTGTTGTAAAACAAACATCTAGTATGCTCACAGACTCTCAGTCAGAGCAGACACAGCTTGTCTCTGCTCCATTGTGTCTGGGCCCCACCTGGGAGACCTGAAGTCATACGAAGTCCTATTCATTCACATTTCTGGCTTATGCTACCTCTTGGCCAGGGGCCTCAGTTTCTCTCCACATGAGCCTCTCCATTAGTCCACGGAGACTAGTTTGGGCTTCTTCCCAGCATGGTAGCTGGATACCCAAGAGCTAAACACCCAGGCCGAGGCCATGTCACTGTTTGTAACCTAGCCTCAGAAGTCATTCATCAGCTCTGCTGCCCTATTCTGTTCATCAAGGCAGCCAAAAGGGCCTGCCCAAATTCAGGTGAACATGAAGTATACTTTCCTCTTGACAGGGGAAGGGGGGGCCTCCACAAGAGCATAGGAGACTAAATGTATTGCTGTGGCCATTTTTTGGAAGGTACTAAAACTACAGACTTTAAATCTCCTGTCATCCAACCCTACCACCTACGCTGCCATTGTCCTTCAGATTCTTCAAGATTTTGGCTCCTGGCTCCCTGGCACTCTTCCCACCGTGTGTCTTATAATAATTTTTGGTGATTTCAATAGCCTGTAGGTAGTCCTTCCCTGATAACAATTCCTTGACCTGCCGTTTCAGCAATGTGGTCTTCCACCTTCACCTTATCATTCCCAGTAGCTCAACCACTCCATAACTTCAGTTTCAAACACACTCCAACCACACAGCTCGCTGTGTACAGATCCAGGTGATTCTTTGGTCAGATCAGAACCACCCAGTCCATTGGTCCAACTGCCCTTCATTGGGCCTCACACTTCTTACACACCCCTTCTTACTTGTCCTCCCATAACTGTTTATCTTCTATGGTCAGTAATCAAAATGACTTCCTTGTTTATACTCTTGACTGCTTTGCCTTTCTCATTTTACTGTGTTTATGTGGTAAAACCACAAACCCAGGTTAAATCCAATCCTCTGCATTTGGGATGTGGCTAGAGAAAGACCCACAGTCATGCTTACTAGTCCCAGCTTAAATTCATGCTCCCTGACCTCAGTGAACTCTTGGTCCTGCCCAGCGGTCGTCCTCCATTCTTTGCTGCTGTCCAGATGCTGCACACCCCCTCCATCCCTAGCCTTCCAGCACTTCCTCCTTATCCATAGTCACAGCTGACAGCTTTGCTTTCTGTACATTCCTTTAGCCACATTTGTTCTCCCCCAAGTATCTATGCACCATCTAGATTCCTAACCAAATACCAAGAGAATTGGACAAATCCATAATAGCAGAGGTAATATCTATTTTTTCACCTACTTATATGGACAGACTGACCATGCTTTTAGCCTGGGCCAGGCGCAGCTGTACTCAGCTCTCTCTCCATCATCTGCTCAGTGTCACTGCTGCAGAGCACAGCCCCCCTTACTGTTGAGCATCAGGTACGTTCTCCCACCTCACAGAACCGTCTCCAGAAATCACGTCATTTCTTTGCTTTCCTTTATAGAAAAATAATTTTGAGTCCAGAAACCCATAGTCAGCCAAATTAGCATTCTAGCATAAGAGGAAAAATGAACACATTTTCAGGAATCAGAAAATGTTGACTCACAGATCCTTTACAAAAGAAAATGGGTATGGTCTAGCAAAATGAGCACTTCACCTAACATGAATACATGAGCTGTAAGAAGCAGTGTTGAACAAAGAAATTAATAAAGTATCATTATTGCTAAACAGTTATTAACTGTAAGAAAACAAAAATGCGGAAACAATTGACTAAAATCCCAGATCATCACAAGGAAAGTGATGAGTGTTTCTGGGGAATAAGATAAAAAGAAAAGTAAAGACAAACTAAATTTCTTATCTTGCTTTAGAGAGGGGATAGAATTGTAATAAATCTTGATGTTTTTAGAAAAATATAAGTTTATGTGTGTGTAAAATGTAGGGATATGTGCTGGAAGAAGGTGGTGATTGATGGTTGGATGGATTAAGTAGGTGGATGGATGGATGGATGAATAGATGTTAGATACGTGAACGTCTATCATATCCTTTATGGACCTGGTGTCATAAATCAAAATAATAAGCAAAACGCAAGGAGAAATAGACCCAGTGATAGGGAGTATTAATTAACACGTATCTGTCAGAAATGAACCGATCAAATGGACCAGAAGTAGTGACATACATTTGAACAATCCTTTAACAAACTTATTCTGATAGAAATATACAGAACGGTATATGCCCTTTTGTTTATGTTATCTTACACAAATGGACAGTTCAAAAATCTAACCATGTGTTAGGCTCCAAAGTAAATCTCAACCAATTTAGTGAAAAGTAGAAATCATACATGCTGTATTTTCTGTACACAAGAAAATAACTAGAAATCAACAACAGAAAAATAAAAAGCAAAAATCTTTCCACTTGGAAATTAATCCATTATTCTAAATATTGAGGAAATCAAAATCACTTTCAGAAAGCATAATAACAGTACTATATTCAAAAAAATAATGGGAGGGCAGTTATGTCAGGGAAGACAGGGTATAGGAAGCACCAGGAATCTGTCTCTCCATCTAGACAACAATTCTACTGCCAGAAACTGTTTAAGGGAGCTATTTTGGAACAGTATGGAGCCTGAAGACTTGCAGCTTCCAGAAGATAGCTTGACTGGTAAGCTGTGGTTAATTCCCATCATTTTTGGCTGCCCATCCTCCAGCCCCATGGCAGACAGCCATGCACACATTCCTGGGGTACCTTGCTGGAGCCAGGGCGAACAATGAGGACCTTGTCCAAATATCAGGCTCTTGTGTAGTGGTTGCTGTTTTTGATTGCTGAGATTCAAGCATAGAGGCTGGCCACCATTGTTTCAACCTCCACTGGCTGAAGTGGCTTTCATAGCATTGAATGGGGCAACGCATGTGAGTGGGTACCCCCCCCAACTTCCTACTTTTGTGGGAGCCAGACACTTAAGAATCAGGACATTCAAACAACTGCACATGCAGGGGAATTTAAAAAGCCAATGCATGGCCGGGGAAAAATGGAGGCTCAGGAAAGGTGTGAGAAGACCTTAGGCTTTCCCCTCAGGCTGATCTCCAGCAGACACACAACTACAAACAGCAAACACTAGGAGATGGGGAGAATCTGATTTCCAGAGGTAGAACAGTATGATTCAATTTTTATGATGTCCAGTTTGCAACAACAACAACAAAAAATCACAAGGCATACAAAGAAATATGTAAGCATGGCCCACTCAGAAGGACAAAATAAGTGGACAAAAACTGTCCCTGAAGAAGCCTAGATGTCATATTTAATAGACAAGACTTAAAGATCCTCAAAGAGCTAAAAGAAGACACGGACAAAGGAAAACAAGGAACAAACTGAGAATATCAAGAGATATAAAGAAATAAAGATTACAGAAAGAACCAAGAAGGTATCTGAAGCTGAAAAGTATAATGACTGAAATGAAATCTTCTCTAGAGGGGTTCAAAAGCAGGTTTGAGCAGGCAGAGAAGGAATCTGTGAACTTGAAGATGGGGCAATTGAAGTTATTAAGCCTGAGAAAAAGAACGATGAATGAAGAAAAGTGAACAGAGTTTTAGGGACTTGTGTGGTACCAGCAAGCAAACTAGCATATGCACTGTGGGAGTCCCAGAATGAGAAGAAAGAGGTAAAAAAAGAATATTTGAAGGAATAATGGCTGAAAACTTGCCAAATTTGATGAAAGGCATGAACCTACAAATCCAGGAAACTCAGCAAACTAATTCGAATAAACTCAAACCACACCAAAAGGCATCATAATCAAACTGGTAAGGGCCAGAGACAAAGAGAGAATCTTGGAAGCAGCAAGAGAGAAGTAACTCATCAGATACAAGAGATCCTCAATAAGCTTTTCACCAGTTTCTCATCCAAAATCTCAGAGGCCAGAAGGCAGTGGGTTGATATACTCAAAGTGCTGAAAGGAAAAAACTGTCCACCAAAAATTCAATATCTGGCCAAACTGTTCTTCAAAAATGAGGGAGACAGTTTACGGATCACTCAGAGTCAGTGCTACAGGCCTGTACATTGCTCCTGTGACTTCCCTGCTGTCTGCCCCACTCGGCCCCACGATGCTGGTAGACCTCAGCAAGTGGTCCAGGCCTTTGAGCCTCACCATAGAGAGAGGCTGGCATGTCCACTACCCCCCAATGTGACACATGCTCTGCCTCCTTTAAAGAGCAGTACTGGAAAAAGCAATAGGGAGTCACTTTGTGGTTAAGGCATGGCCATCTAGATGAGCTGCAGGGCTGGGTGAGAGGTTGTCAGAAATCCCATGTCTGTGCCTGCTAAACTGGTCATTCTTCATCTGTGTAAGAAAAGCCAATCTGGAGTTGTGGAATGTTGTGTTAATTTTGCTGTTTGCTTATAGTTGAATAAAAATAAAAACATATGGATGAAAAAAAATGGGGAAATAAGGACATTCCCTGATAAATGTAAGCTAAGGTGAAGGAGGTCATTACCACAAGACCTGCCATGCAGGAAGTGCTGAATGGAGACCTTCAGGATGAAATGAAAAGACACTGGACCAAACTCCAAAGCCTTGTGAAGACAGAACAAGATGAATGCATGGGCAATTACAAAGCCAGGATTGTAATTTTGGTTTATTACTACACCTTTCATTTTCTACATGATGTAAAAGAAAAACATAAAAATTCAATTATTAATATATGTTACTGGGCGTACAGCTTATAAAAATGCAAATTGTGACTTAAGTCACAGGACAGTGTGGAGCTGTATCAGAGCAGAGTTTTGTTTTTTAAATTTTTTATTTAAATTCAATTTAATTAACATATAGTGTATTACTAGTTTCAGAGGTAGAATTCAGTGATTCATCAGTTGCACACAACACCCAGTGCTCCTTACAACAAGTGTCCTTCTTAATGCCCATCATCGAGTTACCCCATCCCCCCACCTCTCTCCCCTCCAGCAACCCTCAGTTTGTTTCCTATGGTTCCTATGTTTCTTATCGTTTGCCTCCTTCTCTGATTTCGTTTTATTTTTTTCCTCCCTTCCCCTATGTTCATCTGTTTTGTGTCTTAAATTCCACATATAAGTAAAATCATATGGTATTTGTCTTTCTGTGATTAACTTATTTCACTTCACATCATACCCTCTAGTTCCATCCGTGTCCTTGCAAATGGCAAGATTTTATTCTTTTTGATGGCTGAGCTATATTCCATTGTATATTTATAAACATTTTCTTCATCCATTCATCTGTCGATGGACAGCTTGGCTCCATATTTTGGCTCTTGTGGACATTGCTGCTATAAACATTGGGGTGCATGTGCCCCTTCCAATCACTGTGTTTGTATTCTTTAGATAAATACCTAGTGTGCAATTGTTGGGTCATAGGGTACCTATATTTTTAAACTTTTGAGGAACCTCAGAGCAGAGTTTTTGTATGCTATTGCAATTAAGTTATTGGTTAAACTCAACTTAGACTGTTAGAACTTTAAGGTGTTAGATGTAATCCCCACAGTAAACACAAAGATAATAGCTATAGATAATAGCTATAGACTATATATACACAGAGAAGGAAATGAGAAGAGCGTTAAAATGTGTCTCTACAAAACAAACAAAATCCAAAAAAAAAAAAAAAACACAGTTACACACAAAAGAAGGCAGTAATGGATGAAATAAAGGACAAAAAGCTCTAGAGCACATAGAAAACATAGCAAAGTAGCAGAAGTCCCTACTTATCAGTAATTACTTTAAATTTAAATTTATTAAACTCTCCAGTCAAAAGACAGAGATTGGCAGAACAGATTTTTTAAAAATCTGACATGTGCTCTCTATGAGAGATTCACTTTAGATCCACAGACACAAGTAAGTTGCACATGAAAGGAGATAAGCAATATGCCTGATAGAGTTCAAAGTAATGGTCATAAAGATGCTCACTGGAGGGGCACCCGGGTGGCTCAGTCGTTAAGCGTCTGCCTTCAGCTCAGGTCATGATCCCAGGGTCCTGGGATCGAGCCCCACATCGGGCTCTCTGCTCAGCTGGAAGCCTGCTTCTCCTTCTCCCACACCCCCTGCTTGTGTTCCCTCTCTCTCTGTCTCTCTGTCTCTCTCTCTCTGTCAAATAAATAAAAATCTTTAAAAAAAAAATGCTCACTGGACTGCAGAGAAGAGTGGATGAACTCTGTGAGAACTTCAGCAAAGAGATAGAAAATGTAAAAACATATCAGAGTTGAAGAATACTATAACTGAAATGAAAAACATAATAGAGGGAATCAGCTGTAGATTGGAAGATGGAGGAGAACAGATCAGCAATCTGGAAGACAAGGTGATAGAAGTTTTGAACAGAAAGAAAAAGGGATTTTTAAAAATGAGGATAGGTGAAGGGATCTCTTGGACAACATCAAGCAAATAAACATTTATATTATAGGGGTCCCAGAAGGAAAAGAGAGTGAGAAAGGGGCAGAAAAATTATTTAAAGAAATAATTTAAAACTTCCCTGGGGAAGGAAACAGACATCTAGGTTCAGGAATCATAGAGTTCCTAACAGGAGGCCCACACTACAACGCATAATAAGTAAAATGTCAAATATTAAAGATAAGGTAGAGAGAGTTTTAAAAGCAGCAAGAAAAAAAAGAGAAAAAAAATAAAAAAATAAAAAATAAAATAAAATAAAAGCAGCAAGAGAAGCAACTAGTTGCATACTAGGGAAACCCGATAAGACTGTCAGCTGATTTTTCAGCAGAAACTTTGCAGGCCAGAAGGGAGTGGCATGATCTGTTCAAAGTGCTGAGAGGGAAAAAAATGGCAGCCAAAAATCCTGTATCCAACAGGCTATCATTTAGAATAGAAGAAGAGATAGAGTTTCCCAGACAAACCAAAGTTAAAGGAGTCCATCACCACTAAACTGGCCTTACAAGAAATATTAAAGGGACTTCTTTAAGTGGAAAAGAAACGGCCATAATTAGAAGTGAGAAAATTATGAAAGGAAAGGGGACTCACAAAAATATGTGAAATATGACAACATATACATAAACCATGGAGGAGGAATAAAAATGAAGTTCTTTTAGAATGTGCTTGAATTTAAGTAACTATCAATGTAATATAGACTGCTGTATACTGAGGATGCTATATGTGAACCCTGTGGTAACTGCAAACCAAAAATTTATAATAGATACACAAAAAATAAGGATAAAAACAAGAATAACACTAAAACAGTAAAGTCATCAATCACAAGGAAAGAGAGCAAGAGAAGAAGGACCAGAGAACGCCTACAAAAACAACGTGAAAACAATTAACAAAATGGCAATGAGTACATACACATGTACACATAATTATATAAATGTAAATGGTCTAAATACTCCTATTAAAAGACACAAAGTGATGGAATGAATAAAATGGATAAAAATGAGACCCATCTATATGCTACCTACAAGAGGCTCACTTCTGATCTAAAGACACATGCAGACTGAAAATGAAGGGATGGATAAAGATATTCCATGAGAATGGAAGTGGGGAAAAAAAAAAAAACGTTGGGGTAGCAATACTTGGAAAAAATTGACTTTAAAACGAGGACTATAACAAGAAACGAAGGACATTACATAATGATAAAAGGATCAATCCAACAAGAGGATGTAACAGTTGAAAACGTGTATACAGCCAACATTGGAGCACCTAAATACATAAAGCAAATACTCACACATGAAGAGAGAAATTGACAGTAATTCAATAATGTAGGGGGCTTTAATACCCCACTTACATCATGGATAGATCATCCAGGCAGAAAATCAGTAAGGAAACATTTCTTTGAATGATACATTAGACCAGATGGACAGATAAATACAGAACATTTCATCTAAAAACAGCAAAATACACATTCTTTTCAGTGCACATGGAGCATTCTCCAGGATAGATCACATGTTAGGCTATAAGACAAGTCTCAATAAATTTTAAAAGATTAAAAATCATGTCAAGGGACGCCTGGGTGGCTCAGTCGGTTGGGCGTCTGCCTTCGGCTCAGGTCATGATCCCAAGGTCCTGGGATTGAGTCCCACATCAGGCTCCCTGCTCCGTGGGGAGCCTGCTTCTCCCCCTGCCTCTGCCTCTCTCTCTCTGTGTCTCTCATGAATAAATAGATAAAATCTTTAAAAATAAATAAATAAATAAATAAATAAATAAATAAAAATCATGTCAAGCATCCTTTCCAACCACAATGGTATGAAACTAGATATCAATTACAAGAAAAAAAAACTGGAAAAAAACACAAACATGTGGAGGTTAAACAACAGGCTACTGAACAACCAGTGGGTCAACAAAAAAATTAAAAAGGAAATAAAAAAATACATGGAGACAAATGAAAATGAAAACATAATGGTCCAATGTCTTTGGGATGTGGCAAAAGCAATTCTAAGAGGGGAATTTATAGCAATACAGGCCCACCTCAAGAAACATGGAAAATCAATGTAACCTAACACCTAAAGGAACTAGAAAAGGAAGAACAAAGCCCAAGCTTAGTAGAAGGTAAGAAGTAATAAAGATCAGGGTGGAAATGAATGAAATAGAGACCAAAAAAACCAACAACAAAACAGAAAAGATCAATGGAACTGAGAGCTGGTTCTTTGAAGAGATAACCTTTGGCCAGATTTATCAAGAAAAAGAGAGGACCCAAATAAACCCAGAAATGAAATAGAAGTAATGACTGACACCATGAAAATACAAAGGATTATAAGGGAATACTATAAAAAATTGTATGCCAACAAATCGGACAACTTAGAAGAAATGGTTACATTCCTAGAAACATAAATCTTCCACATTGAATCAGTAAGAAAGAAAATCTGAACAGACCAATTACTAGTAACAAAATTGAATCGGTAATCCGAAAAACTCCCATTAAACAAAAGTGCAGGACCAGGTGAATTCACAGATGAATTCTACCAATCATTTAAAGAAGAATTAATGCCTGTTCTTCTCAAACTATTCCAAAAAATAGAACAGGAAAGAGAGCTTTCAGCACATTTTATGCATCCAACATTACCCTTATAACAAAACCAGACAAAGATGTTACAAAAAAAACTACAGGCCAGTATTCCTGATGAACATAGCTGCAAAAATTCTCAACAAGATATTAGCAAACTGAATTCAACAATACATTAAAAGGATCATTAACCACAATCAAGTGGGATTTATTTCGGGAATGCAAGGATGGTTCAGTATCCACAAATCAGTAAATACAATGTACCACATTAACAAACAAAAAACAAAAATCATAGGATCATCTCACTAGATGCAGAAAAAAGCATTTGACAACATTCAACATCTGTTCATGATAAAAACTCAACAAAGTGAGTGTTTAGGAAACACTAACATAATAAAGGCCGTATGTGACAAATCCACTGCTAAAATATCATACTCAGTGGTGAAAAACAGCTTTTCTGCTAAGATCAAGAACAAGACAGGGATAGAAAAACAATAGGGAAAATCAATGAAATCTGGAGTTGGTTCTTTGAAAAGGTAGGAAAATTGAGAAACCTTTGGCTAGACAAAAAGAGAAGATAGAGAAATTCAAAAATGTAAGTGAGGACATTGTAACTGACTTGACAGAGATAAAAAGGATTGTAAGAGCATACTATGAAAAATTGTATGTCAGTCTAGAAGAAATGGGCAAATTCCTGAAACGTATTAATAACCTAAACTGACTCAAGAAAAGATAGAAAGTCTCAGTAGACTTATAGCGGGTAATGAGACTGAATCAGTAATCAGAAACCTCCAGCAAGAAAAGTCTTGGACCAGATTGCCTCTCTGTGGATTCTACCAAATATTTAAAGAAGAATTGACACCAGTCCTCCTCAAATTAAAAATAATAATAATAATAATAATAATAATAATTAAACCAAATACTTCTTAATTCATTCAGTGAGGCCAGAATTTCCCTGATACCAAAGCCAGATAAGAATATCACAAGAAAATTATAAACCAGTGTCTTGTGAGTGTAGATGCAAAAATCTTCAACAAAATATTAAAAAATTGAATCTGATATAATATTAAATGAATTATTCATAGAATCCAAGGGGGATCTATTCCAGGAATGAAAGTGTGATTCAACATTATTAGAACGAAGGGGGCAGTCACATGACCATCTCAATTGATGCAGTAAAGACATTTGACAAAATCCAACATTCTTTCATAATAAAAACTCTTAGAAGACTAGGGATAGAGGTAAAATTCCTCAACATGATAAAGGGTATTTATGAAAAACCCATAGCTAATATCATACTTAATGGTGAGAGATGAGAAGCTTTCCCCCTAAGATCAAGAAAAGATGCCCAGTTTCACCACTACTATTCAACATTGTACTGGCATTCTAGCTAGAGTGATTAGATAAGAATAAGAAGTAAAAGGCATCCAAATTGAAAAGGAAAATGTAAAGCTGTCTCTAGCCATTCATGTCATGATCCTATATGTAGAAAATCTCAAACACTCCACAGGAAAGCTACTAGAGCTAATAAATTCAGCAGAGCTTCAGAATTTAAGGTCAACAGACAAAAATCATCTGTGTTCTATATACCAGCAATGAGCAGTCAGAAAAGGAAATTAAGAAAGCAGTCCCATTCATAAGAGCATCTTGGTAAAATTTATTCCTATTTAAGGTGGTGGGGGGGGGGGGAGACTGGATATCCCATGCAAAAGAATGAAATTGGACCTTTACTTAACACCATATACCAAAATTGACTGAAAATGGGTTGAAGACCTAGACTCAAGGGCTGCAACTATAAAACTCTTTAAATAAAGTATTGAGAAAATCTTTATGGCATTGGATTTGGCAAAGTGCTCATGGATATGACACCAAAAGCATAGGAAACAGAAGAAAAAATCGATAAATTAGACTTCGTCAAAATTAAGAATTTTGGTACATTAAAGGATAATATCAAGAAAGTGAAAAGACAGGGTTATTAATAATAACCCCCACAACTTGACAACAAAGAGATAACATGGCTTGAATAGGTTTTTCTATAAAGAAGGTATGCATATGGCCAGGAAGCACATGAAAAGATGCTACACATCATTAGTCATCAGGGAAATGCAAGTCGAAACTACGAGGTACCACTTCACACCTACCAGGAAGACACAGCTATTCCACTCCTAGGTATATACCCCAAAGAATTAAAAGCAGGGATTCAGATATTTGTACACCAGTGTTCATAACATCATTATCCACAGCACTCAGCAGGTGAGAACAACCCCAGTGTCCATTGGCAAATAAATAGCTCCTTGCTGGACAGCCTCTGCAGACAGGCTGGCTGCATCCCTGAGGAAGTCAGTGAGGCGGGTCCTGGGAATGGCCTCAGGAGCGGCTGTCCCCATGGCCCAGCCTCTGTGCACCTGGCCTCAGTGAGAGCCCCCACTCAGAGGGCGGTGGGGAGCGCCACCCAAGCAGCCCACACCAGCAGCCTTCCTATTTCCACCGCACCCGGCCACCTGGAGGATGGCGACACGAAGCTGGTTCCTATCTTTCAGATCTGGAATTTTCCTCCAGTGATTTCTTCTGTGATATACTTCCTTCCATTCTCTCTGCTGTTACTTGTCGCAGAAGTTAGACACCATATTCCAGCCCTGTAATTGTCCTACATTTTCTCTCCTAGTATCTTTTTGTGGGAGATTTCATCAGCTTTGTCTCCCGTTCTTTCCGGTCTTTAATTTTGCTGTTTCTAAATTCTGAGAGGTCAGGATATCTCTTTTTTATAGCATACTCTTCATTGTTTTGTGATCGCAACATTTCTTTTGCATCCCAGGAAATTAATTATACCAGTAGCTTTATTTTGTTTTTTCCTTTCCTTCATAGACTCTTCTTCCAAGTTTCTCTATGTGTTTGTTTTGGTCCTTGTTTTTGTTTTAGATTTTTTTTTCCCTACATGGCTGGTAATTCTTGAGGGCAGATTGTGTTAATGAGTCAGGTATTGAAAAGGCCATTGGAAGCCTGTGCCCTGGGTGGGACTTTCAGCCATGGGATCCTTGGGGATCCTTGCTCTCCCAATCCGGGGAAGAGTCTTCCTGCTCTTCCTGGAGACACCGAGGGAATGACATGGTTAAGAAACTCTGGGGGAGCCCTGAGCGACCACTTGAAACTGGGGTGTGGAAGCAGTACACAAGGGCCCTGGAATGATCGAGTTCAGATTTCAGTGCCATTAACTTGGGTGGGAAATAGGAGGGGAGGAGAGCAAGTGTGGAGAAGCTTTAACTTTTGGGTACATTATGGTTGAGGTGCCATGCTGGCTGTGGCTCAGCTTCTGCCCTGTGGCCTGGGACAGAGCACCTGAGAGGTGACGTCACTCCCCCCGAGTCAGTGAGAGGGTGCATGCGTGCACACGCAGCGTCTCGCACCAGGCAAAGCCGCAGTGAGCACATGCCGCATGGCATCGGCAGCGGTGGGTGCTTGTCATCAGAGGAGTGCAAGCAGGAGCTGCAACGGGCAGGGCCAGCGTCTGTCAGCACATTGTAGGGACCCAGGCACAGACCCTGGGCACCAGCACCTACCACCTGTGAGAAAGGGGGATCTATGCAAGAGCCACTCGAGGGGTCTGGAGCGGCCGGTAACACAGTGCCCTGCATCCTGGGGAGGGGCGTTCAGAAGGAGGGCAGTGGGCAACTTCCAGAGTTGTCGAGGCAGGAATGACCCCCAGAATATGGAGGATGCTGGCCCTCAGGGCCACGGGAGTCAGCACGTAGTAAGCACTTGGTAGTGGCGTCAGGATGGGTATGAGTGCTTCTGGCTGCAACTGTGAGCTTTGGTTCTAACAACTAGGAAGTCAACAGCGATGGCCACCATTCTCCATTCAGTAAGGCTGTGTCCTCAACTCATTGTAGAATCAGGCAGGATACACATACGTGAAACACTGTCTCCTCTCCCAGACCCACAAGGAAGCTGTGTGCGGGCACGCACACCCCAGCCGCTCTGGCCAGGCCTGCCCTCCTCCCCGTGGGCTGGCTTACAGGATGCGCTTGGCAGGGAGGCTCATGCTCTCACTTCTGTTGCAGGTGGTCCAACTGATGCCCACCTGCTGGAACAGGACAGACCCTCATGGTCAGAGGAAGAATGGTTTTAAAGCGTGGACACTGAGCCTAAAGCTCTAAACCTCTAAACCTCTTGCTTCTCTCCAACCAAGACATAGGATAAGATAACACAGTATTTTACCCAGTCACAGCGCTCGATACAGGTGTGTGAGTGAGGTGAACTGGATGTGTTGTGTGTGAACTCCACTCCACTGTGCCATTTACGTTGGCACTGGAGCACAGTCGGCTTCTGGAAACCAGGCAGCCAGGCAAGGCTGAGGGCGTACAGGAAACCACCTTCCCCTGCCTAGATGCGTTGCTGCGGTTCCACCCCAAGCGCAGGGATCATCCCTGATTGCTGCCTGTAAACGTGTAGACCTGCGCAGAGAGAACGGAGAAGCCAGGAACACCTGCGTCAGCCCGGGCTGCAGCAGCTCCCGAGGAGGCAGAGCCTGGCACGGGGTTTGCGCGTCTTCGAGCGGCTGCCCTTGAGTCCCTCATGCTTGAGTTAAAAATGGGAGTTACAGCAAGTTATTTTCTGAGCAGTCCACCCAGGCCTGGGATGCGCAGGCCCGAGTGAAAGTTCACAGTGGTTCTCGGTGCTCACTGGCTCGGGAGTGCTGCATGGGTGAGTGGGAACGGTTTGGGGTTACCATTTTGTTCCAGGGAATATCTCGGGACCACCCATGTGTAAAGGACACGTGCAGGATCTGAGAACAAGTAGCACTTGGAGCCCAGTGACTCATGCAGGACTGGGACTCGGGCCCTTGTCAGTTGCTTGGTTCTGCACACAAAGGAACCTCAGCCACTGGACAGACAGTCTGATTGGGCTTATCCGCTCTCCTTTTGTGTTGTGATGCTGATCTGTACCACGAGTTTTTCTGCTATTGGAACGAGAAATGAAGACCCGCTTCTTTGCTCCTGTTTTTCATTTGGACCTGTCGTTAAAGTTCTACAGCTGGAAAAGCCTCAGGCACCCAGTGATGTCCAGCCAGGTTTCCGGTGGGCTGTGCACCAGCATCTTCACATCAGGGGTTTGCTGAGTTCAGGAGTTAGCAACTGTAAGTCTATGAACACTCTTGGAAAAAAAGTGGTAATTCCCGTGTCCGTCTGCTACTGTTATCCCAAAGCTATTTAAATATGTGCAAATGTGCGTTAGAGTCCTTATGCTCAGAGCTCTTTCTTAACACAGCTTTCATCCCAAGATGTCATATAAATAAATGAAACGAGATAATGAAACAAGTCGTGTTGTTTCCCCAGTCCCCACAGCTCCCGGTGCGCTGGCCAGCCCTATGCTCGGGAAGAGAGGTCCGTACGAGACGGGGGCCGGTCAGAATCCTCTTCTCAGGAGCTGCCCCACCAGCGTCCACAGGAGGGACAGATGCTGGGCGGAGGGCGGAGGGCAGAGGCCCTCCCCATCCCTGTCACCCTTGGTGAGAGCGCACCCCTTCCTTGAACTTGCAGAGCATCTGGTG
The DNA here is from genome assembly GCF_964656455.1 of Halichoerus grypus. Taxonomy (NCBI): domain Eukaryota; kingdom Metazoa; phylum Chordata; class Mammalia; order Carnivora; family Phocidae; genus Halichoerus; species Halichoerus grypus. The sequence continues at coordinate 190,040 of NC_135720.1, read as the reverse complement.
TGGCTGAGCCCATGGTGGCGTCCGATGTGCCCCCCTGGCCCACCACTGGCCGCCTGCCAGGCATCTCCGTGAAGAGGGACTAGATTTCCAGAGGGACATCTGCCTTACCCGTGAATTTTTGCAGCAAGAATGACTTCGTGTATTATGTAGTTGAAAAGAAACAATGATGGCCAGTGACCACGGTGAGATCTCGGGTAAAGTGTGTATTTATAAAGTACTGAGCTCTTGGATTTTATGAGGCTCAGCACCCAAAGGGCTGGACATGTTCATTTTTTTACCCATCCTTTGAACTTTGTGTTTAAAATTTCAAGCTCTTTCGGGCACCTGCCACAACTTAGGAAGAAAAATAAGTCAGTAGCACCGCATTTCCTGACTGTCACAAAAAAGAAAAAAAAAAAACACAAAAGAAAAAAAAGCCTGTGTTGTGTGTGTGGTGAGCTCTCGTGTGCTGTTGGAGCCCAGCTGACCGCGTGTCGATTGTGTTCGTTTGTCCGTGGCCGTGCGGGAGCTGGGCTTGCAGGCTGGTGGAGGAGAGGGCTCGCCGCCGACCCTCACCCCTGTCCTCAGGAAGCTGCAGTTCCATGTGGGGAGAGGGGAGCCTGGCCTTTTCCCCCCCGGGAAGCCAGGAGCCCTGGTGTTTGTCATCTCCTGTGTGGTGCTGAGTGGGTGTCCCTGGGGCACGAGCTGCGTCCACACCATCAGCCTCCCTGTCACTGGAGTACAGGCTGACGTGTGCCTTTTCCTTGTTGGCTTCTGGCTTCTGTAGAGCCTTCAGGAGGAGCTCGGGGACTGGGGGCTGGCATTTCAGACTTGACCCTGAAATGTGGTCAAGCAGTAAGTTGTTCTCTTTTACCTCATCTTTTTTTTTTATTTTTATTTTTTTAAAGATTTTATTTATTTATTCATGAGAGACAGAGAGAGAGAGAGAGAGAGAGTCAGAGGGAGAAGCAGGCTCCCAAGGAGCAGGGAGCCTGATGCGGGACTCGATCCCAGGACCCTGAGATCATGACCTGAGCCGAAGGCAGATGCTTAACCATCTGAGCCACCCAGGCGCCCTCATCTTTTTTTTTTAAAGATTTTATTTATTTTAGCAAGCGAGAGAGAGAGAGAGAGCCCATGCACGAGGGTGCAAGAGAAGAGCCAGGGAGAGGAACAAGCAGATTCCCCACTGAGTGTGAAGCCCTTCATTGGGCTCGACCTCACGACCCTGAGATCGTGACCTGAGCTGAAACCAAGAGTCGGACGCTCAACTGACTGAGCCCCCCAGGCAACCCTCTTTTCCCTCCTCTTGAGCCAAGTGCACAAGAAGGTCCTAAATTATTAGAAAGGCTACTCATCCAAATCCCCTTCAGTCTCTGGTGATGCCTGAGGCCTTGGGCCTGTGTCCCTGTCCCCGCAGCGGCCATCCCCACTCGCAGCCATTGATGATCCAGGCAGCCTGTGGGCACAACGCTCTCCCCACCTGCTGACACAGCCCTGGTTTGCAAGCTCCGTGTGGTTCTGAAAACCACTGCAGGAATGTGATTTCTCTCATTATGGCGGCTTTATTAAATTGTTAGATAAAAACTAAAAAGTTAACTCTAACCTTCTCTATTTGGCTGCCATCTGAACTAAAAAAGACAAGAAACAGCCATTCGAAACAGATTGATCTTCACTTGTTTGTGATTTCCCCAGAAGCCCCTTTCAAAGGCCTGGGGAGGCTTAGGTTGGAGACCCTGTGGGACACCTGATGAGTCCTGACGATCCCTTGTGGTGCCCGCGACCAGGCCTGGGTGGGGCTGGCGTGTCCTCCCCCCACCCAGTGGCCCCTCAGCCAGGAGATAAAGCTGAGGGCAAGCATGACCCGGCCCGCAGGACCTCCAAGGGCACATTGGGCACTGCTTCACGCTAAGGCACAGACATCCATGTGCCCTTCATCCCAATTGGGGTGTCCCCATTGGGGGCCATCGAATCTTAATAGTTTTCAATGAAACCGAACAGAGTAATCCAGGGAAGGAACGTCGCTGGGAAGATTTGGGTGACTGTAGGTTTTCTCCCTGGCTGTTGGTGCACTTTGTCTTTTCATCGCATTTTGCATGAGACAAATTGAGTACCAGGAGCAGAACTGCCTGAGCTCTGCTGCGGATGCTCATTCAGCCTCTCGGTGTCTCAGCCTCCGATCTGTAAGTTCCTATAAAATGGTCTGAGTCACACACTCTCTTGTCTTGGTCCCTGTAAGCTTTAAAATACAGGAAAAGCAAATAGTTCTATTAAATTAAGCCACCAATCTGTTTATTGAACCGAATGCGTCAAGCCCTTTACGAACAATCTAAATCAAGATGAAAGCTGTCACGTGTGAGGGGACATTAGGAGAGTCTGAGCCACGGAAATAAGCTTGGAACCTTCTTGAGCTGATTCCACCCTCGAGTCCCAGATAGCGGAGCAGGTGACAAGCCACTGTGCTCTTGGAGACAACTGAGTCCGTGAGGAAGGGGGAAGCTGTTCCAAGGAAACAGAGTTGCGGCGGCTGAGGGGCATCTGGAAGGAGCAGTACCGGTTAGGGTTAAGTTTTATTTTGTTCTGAAAATGTTTCCCGAAGAGTCAGACTCTTATGTTGTCCTCACAAACCTTCTTCCCTCGCTTTTTTTTTTGCACATTTCCTTCTCGCAGTTTGACCTTCCTGAGTCTGAAAGCTGACTTGAGACGGTTTACCTCAGCTCTGGAGGTTCAGCCGGCAGCCCCCACGAGAGTGTTGGTGGCACATTATGGTGAGCGGGCTGTGGAACACGTGTTCCCAAGCCCGAGCGCGTAGATGTCTCCATAGTGACTTCTTGACCCATTTGGGTCATGAATGGTTCCCTTCACAGAGAGGCAGCGATCACTGTGCCACAATGGACTCTGCCAAATGCGTAAGGACAGAAATTAGTCGTGGAAACCATGGCTTTTTACCCAGAAGCCACATTACTCTTTCAGGAGCAGTTCGCACTCTTTCTGGTCTTAGATCCCTTCCCACTTAAAAATTATTGAGGATTCCTTTTTACTGTATTGAAAATTTTAAGTGAGACAAGTTTTAAATATGTATTTATTTAAAAATAACAGTATACCAACTACGGATTAACACTTTTTATTTAAAAAGCCCTTATTTCCCCCTGCAAAAAAACTAGAAGAGTAGCCTTGTATTACTTTTGCAGATCTGTTTAATGTCTGGTTTTATAAAAGACGGCCAGACCCTCAGGCGTGCCTCTGCGTTCGTCTGTCATGGCTGGAGTACAGAGGAAGACCCCTGCTCACAGGCCTTCAGACGGAAGGGACGGAGCTACTCCCAGAGATGTGCGGATGCTCTGTGTGCGCCTCACAGCTCAGCAAGTGCAGCGCCGGATCGGAAGGCTCGTCGAGCACGGGCATCTCCCTGCTCTTGGGTTCCCCTCCCTTGGTCTGTCTTGCACCATGGAAGGATTTTTCCCCCTGCACAGTTGTGGGACACGCTTTGGTCACTTGGGCAGCCCTGTTGTCCAGCGGAGCCATGCGGGTCTTGTAAACGCTCCTCGTGGGCGATCAGAGGTTAGCCGCGTTCATACCAGTGCAGATGTGTAAACTCTCTCGTGACAGACACGAGCTGAAAGTAGCGAGTAGGTCTGCAGACCCTGCCGCACTAAGGCCTCGCCTGTAAGTGGGGGAAGAGGACGCTGGCATCCTTTGTGCGCCGAGGTTACGGTGGAGGCAGAGATGCCTGATCCCAGGAACAGCCTTGGGAACCAGAAGGAAGGGGGGAATGGGCAGAGGTGCCCAGGAGCCTCGGGATGGCGTGGAGGAGGGTGGGGAGTCCCGCGCGTGCCAATGGTCGCTCTGTGGGGCTGCACTCCTGGCATGGCGTCTGCCTGAGGGACTGCTGTGTCCAGGTCCGGCCACCCAGAGTGTGCTCTGGAGTTGGGCGGCTGGGACAGGCCCACCCTAGCAGGGGGGGCAGAACGTGCTTAGCCGAAACTGAACGGAGGAAGGGTGGCACGTGCCGTGACCTGGCGGTCGGGCCACGAGGAGGGCAGCGCACAGGGAGGAGCGGAGGCAGGACCTGACCCTCGCGCCTCCGATGCCCACAGGGTCTGGGCTGGACTGCGCACTCCTGCGGTGTGGGAGAGGCCGTCCTCGCGACAGGAGGGGCAGGCTGGGAGGAGCCGGGTTGGAGGTGAACAGGCTGGTGGTCGCCACAGAGAGTCCCGTCGGTTCCCGAGCTCGCTCAGAAACCGGGCGGGCATCCGCTGCTGTGTCCGGATGCTGGGAAGACACTTGCCTTGAAAGCCTGCAGTCAGGGTGTCTGCCTCAGCCGCGCACGTTCCTGCGTCTGCTGCGGTGCGGCAGGGCTTTCGGTAAGTTATTACAGGTCTTGTCTACTCAGAACGTGGTTTTTGGGGTTGTGACACTGACTAGCAGTTTGGATTTGAGTCTGCAAGGCGTCCAGGTTCTATCGGGGCATCTCCCCTCCGTGCAGACGGCCTCTGCCAGGTGAGCGTCCCCCCTGCGGGACATGGTCAGAGCAGCCCAGGGCCCCCCAGGTGATGAGGGAATGGAAAGCACCAGAACCGAGAGCAAGGAGCGGGGGAAGAGCAGATGTCAAGTAGCAACGGGAGGAAGTCTCAGTTGTAAAAATCATAGAAATGAAAAATAAAATGAACTTTAATTTTTTTCTAAAAAGGCAGCCATCCTGTGATGTTTCCTTTACTTTCTTTGTTTTTCTCTTTGCCCTCATGGCTATGTTGGGGTGGAACATGCCACCATCCAAACTCAGACCTTTGATGGACCCTAAAAAGGGTCAAATTAAGATCCTAAAATGTGAGGGATTCAGAGGCAGTCGATTCAAAACCGTAGCCAACTTCAAACATTTATACAGATAAAAAAATTCATCTTTGAAGAAGCAGATCAGTGCTGATGACCTAATCCTAACTCCTGCTCACTGCATGTTTCGGGAGACCTCGCCCTCGGGCAGGGCTGAAAGCCGGGGTCCAGACCCGGTGATGGAGCCGCGGCCGTTCCCCTGGTGGTTGGGGGGCAGCGAGCACAGGGCCCAGTGCGCGGGGGCCCGCCTGCGTGACGCGTATGGGTTGCTGAGGACGGCGGGCCCACTGCAGCGCCCCTGGTGTGGGGTTAGCCTCCGCGTGGGACTGTGTGGGACTGCATGTGCACATGTGTGTGCGGGCAGATGGGCAGCAGGGGCTTGGGCTTCCAGGGTTCTGGGACACGCTCCAGCCGCCAGCACGGTGAGCCAGGGCTTCTCCTGCCTCATGGAGACACCTTCCCTCCCCACACACTACTGACTTCAAGCATTTTGTGTAAATCACTTTTACTAGCAGTTAATTTTGGTAAACCGGCTATTCTTTTTTTTTTTTTTTTTTACAAACTCTAATAACGAAAACAAACCAATAAAAAGCAAGAATATGCTTTTATTTTTTTTATTTTTTTTATTTTTTTAAAGATTTTATTTATTTTTTGACAGAGAGCGAGAGAGGGAACACAAGCAGGGGGAGTGGGAGAGGGAGAAGCAGACTTCCTGCGGGGCAGGGAGCCCGATGTGGGGCTCGATCCCAGGACCCTGGGATCATGACCTGAGCCGAAGGCAGACGCTTAATGACTGAGCCACCCAGGCGCCCCGCAAGAATATGCTTTTAAATTCAAGAGTTTACTAAATGTCATGTAGCTTAACAATATCGATGGGGCTTTCAGACACGGAAGTTGGCTCAAGGCCCCTGATTCCCTAACCCTGTTTTGAGCTCACTTGCACTCCCTCTGTCTCCGTCTCTCTGTCTCTCTCTCCCTCTGTGTCTTTCTCTGTCTCCCTCTCTGTGTCTGTGTCTCTGTCGCTCCAGGGACCATAGATTGCCTTGTCTTTACCTAAAATAAACTTGACCCTTGCGTTTCCTAGCCAGTTGTCCCCCAGACCTCCATTTCTCTCACCTCTGGCCTAAGCAGAGGGTTACATCCAGTGGGTGCCCAGGGGTGGCCTGGAGGAGCCGGGTTACAGGCTGGCCCCTGTCCCCCAAGTGGGCCCCTCTCGTACGAACCCGGCATGGCACAGAGCAGGGTGTCCTCAGGTAGCTGCCCCATCACGTGGGCCTGGTGCCCCAGTGTGAGTGCGAGTGGGCACGGCTGGGCCCAGAGCTCTGTGCAGATCCTGTCCTTGTCACAGGCCCCAGGCCCACCAGAGGCAGCTGTCGGGGCAACGGTGGGTCTGCCTCCTGCCACGCGGCCAGGGAGGAGAACCCGCGCATCAGAGCCAGACAGAAGAGGTCACCCCGTTGTGCTGCGGCACAGCTGATCGCCACGACGCTCTTGGGGACCCAGGGAAATACACGCAGGAGTCCATGCGTTGGCTTTGAAATGCTCTCAGCCCCAGAGCTCACTGTTTTCTGTGACCACGTGTGCATCACAGACCAGGTTGGGGTAGAGAGGAGGCCAAGGCCATGGCACTCCGTGTCCCCAGGGTCCCTCCCCTTCAGCCCGTGAGTGGAGGGTGCAGGGTGGGGTCGTCTGGCACCCGGGGGTCCTGTGCAGGCAGCGTCCCCAGGCTGCTCGGCATTCTCTTGGTCAGCACCAGCTCGTGCCGGCTGGCGTTCGCTCGGGAAAGTGAGCTAACTTTAAAGCTAGCTGAGAAGAAAAAACACAATTGGAGAATTAATCTTGTGCCAAGTAACCGTGATACGTTCCGAAGCCAGATAAGGGTGATGGATGGAAAGGCAGCCTCCTGGGGCCACACGTCCTGCAGGGTGAAGGGTGTCCGGCACAGAACCCGCCTCTCCTGCAGGTGACCTCTCCTCAGACGGCACTTGGGGACGGCAGGGCCCCGCGGCTCAGGCTGGAGGGGAGCAGCAGGGACCAGAGAGCCGCGCAGTTTCAGCCCCTGCCTGGCACAGCCCCTGCGCATCCTGCTAATTTGGAAAGAGCAGTGTGACTCTGGGAGGACAGGGAGCTGTAGGCCCCACGGCGGCGCTTCAAGAAGGCGGTCCCTCCCCCCATGACACTCGTTCGCTGCTGCACTGGGCTCCTGCCAGACACTGGGGCCATGGGGGGTGAGCTCCCCGAGGAGGCAGGGTCTGTCTTCATTTGGTCTCCCATGAAAACTGTCCGCAGAAGATATCAAGGAAGGCCTTCTGGCCGGAAAGAGGTAAATGCGCAGCCCATCAACCTGCGTCTCAGGCGGAAGCCATCACCTGGAAGTGCCTTGGCAAAGTGCTGCTGGCCTGGAAGTTACTCTCAAGCCGCAGAACAGCCTTCCTGGGGACAGCCATTGGCATTTCAGCGCCAGTTTTCGTTAATTTGTGTACACAGATTTTATCTGGTCTTTTAACTCCACCTGAAGCTTAGTGTTTAAAATGATACAGCCCTCAGCAGTCACAGGGTCACACCTTCTCGGGGACTCCTGGGAACCCCTTCAGTCGCTCGTCCGCTCGTTCACATTCACTGAACCACTGCTGTATGCCGGGTGCCAGGGGGCTGCAGCAAATGAGACTGCGCCACCCGCTGATCCCCCGCCAGCCCGAGAAGGCCGGCGTCTGGGAGGTGGGAGGGCGTCATGCAGGCGGGCGTCTTGTGGACGGCCCCTGGCTCGTCTCGGTGACGCGATGGCAAGCTCAGGCCCTGCACATTCGGGGCCGTGACAGTTGTTAGGAAACCAAAGACCAAATATGTTGTTGTTCTAGAACAAAAGAAAGGCTCCCTACCTGACTCTTGGGTCTTACGTGATTTATGTCAAGGACATTTATTCAGTGTTTCTTGAGCACCTAATAATGTATGCACTCGACTCATTCCACACCTGTAACAGTGTTTGATTTTATCGTTGCTGCAAATTCCAAAGTCCAAAAAAGAAGAAAGTTTGAGATAAAGGCATTCTGAGTTCTGAGCAGCAGAAAGACTATTAAATAATATTCTGAACATCGGCATTTCCCACCTTCACTTAGTTATTGTGCAACAAGCCAGGATAATGCCCTGAAACTTGGTCCTCCACCCCTCAGGGAGTAGAAGCAGCGTGGCATCTCCACAAGCCACAGACACAGCAGCCCTCTGTCCGTCCACACGGTCATCCAGACGACATGGATGGACAGTGGGGGGCACTCACCGTGTCCATTCCCCGGGCAGCCTCTGTGATGACCAAGTTCCAGGCCTGTGTCCTGCTTCCCTGGAGGGCTCCCAGGTGGGGGCGCTGCGGCTTGGAGGGTAGGGGGTGTTTGGCATTTGAGACTCAGCTATGAAATGAAAGAAGGGCTCTCCAAAGGCCACCTCCACATCCCGCAGCTCCACAAGCCCACCCTGCCAGGCCCTGAAGACCGAGACCAACGGAGGCGAGCAAAAAGATAAATCATCATCCACACACACCTTGGAGCCCTTAGTGCTTCCTGTAGAATCTTAGAAGACCCATCAGCCCGGGACATAGTTGACTCCAAATAAAACTTCAGTGTGACCATCCAGTTCTGTGGGTTTGGTTCTCAAAGCGCACGTGGAGAAAAGCTGTGTTCTGTATCTCCCCACCCGCACCATGGTGGCCCCAGAGTGCGGTCCACGCTTTATCACCCTGCAGTGCCGAGCTACTTCATAAAGTGACCATGGGTGCCTAAGGGGACAGGCCAGACGAGGTGGGCTCCCTGGGCTGCTGCACCTTCCAGGGCCCTGCAGACCACAGAGCACTAGTCTTCCGGGCTCAGTGGAGACCGAATCGCTACTAACCAGCTCCACCGAGGGCAGGACACCCCAGACAGCCCCTACCTGCTGTCCTGCCCACCGAAAACAGGCGAGGCCCCAGGGTCACGGGATGTCCCCGCCCGCTTGCCACCATGAACTGGATGCCACAGTCACTGGCTTCATCCGTAAAATGTACTCAGGCACACACGTTTCCTCGAAGACCCTTGCAGATCCGTGGAGAGACATGGCCTGTCCCCTTGCATGTTCCTCTGGTGCTGGCTTCCCCAGGAGTGATGCAGACATGGACGTCTCAACACAAGTAGCCTCAGAGAAAACACCCAGGGGGACCATGCCCTGGCTCCTCCGAGCTGTTCCACGTTGGTAAACCCAGAGAGCAGAGAGGAGGCCCTCCGCCCAACAGTGCAGGGTAGACACCTGGCAGGTGGCACTGGGGCAGCCTCCAAAGGAAGGCAGGCCTTTGTTTTTAAACAAATTGAGTTTGTCTCTCCCGATTTGTTATGGAAAGGACAACTATTGAGACCGGTTGGAGCACTTTCCAGCTGGCTGGGAGACTTCTGGAGTGTTTGGCCTAGAGGCCGTTGCGGAGGCAGCTCCAGGGGGCTCCCCGCAGGGCAGCTGAGGACTGGGGCCCATCAACCCAGGCAGACTCAGCTGAGGACATTCGCCGAAGGAACAGGCCCCGGAGAGCCGGATCCACGCTGGTGTTGAGCACCAGTGAGTAGTGAGTTAGTGAGACCTGGTGAACTAGGCGGACCCCGGCAGCCGGAACGGCCAAGAGCAGAGCTGTAGCTGGGCAGGTGGACGCTGCCCGACGCACGCTCGCTGCAGGTGGAGATGCTCCCGGCCTGCAGACCCTGCGGAAATGAGCCCGGGGTGCCCTGATTCAGGAGACTGTCCACAGGAGAAAGTGTGCCTGGCTCACCGGGTGGAGGCACAGCCCCAGGGCGGGACTCTCCTCCCAGGCCTGGCCACACACAGCCAGCCTGCCTTGCGTCCATGACCGTGAGGCCCCAGCCCACAACACCTGTTCTGCCCTGGCCGCTCGGCCGGCCTCAGGAAGCCCGGGCGTCTCCAGGATCTGCGGTCACACGGCCGGTCTGTTAGCCTTGGAGCCTGAGATTTAAACCTCACTTCAAGGGAGCAAACCAGATGCAGAGACTAAAATGAGGAGCTTGCTGCCCCAGAGTCTGATCACTGGCCAACAGGCGGCCGGTGACCATGAGTCCGAGAGTCACATTTCACCGCTCACCCCACCTCTCTGGGCCCTGTGTCTGCCCCCACCCCTGAAAATGCTCCAGACGTTTGATTTCTTCTGTAAAAGCCCCAGAAACCAAGGCGGGAGCTGCAGACGCCCCGGCGGCAGCAGGGCTGTTAATCAGGGTCCTCGAGGAGCGTCGCTGACGCCCCACCAGCCGCGGGCCCTGGCAGCCCGGCTTCGCCTGGTCAGGTGGAGCCCTGAGCTGCACCGCCCCGCGGCCCCGCGCCCTCCGCGGACAGCACAGCGCCAGCAAGAGGCAGAGGGGACGCGTCGCCCGCCCGAGAGCCCTGCCCACCCTCCATCTGTGCCCGTGTCAGGGCTTACGGAGCATATGCTGCCTGTTGCTCACTGACCATCTGCTCCCGAGCTGATGAAGTGTCCCCGTTACCGTGGCAACAGAGTCCTTGATTGGCGGCGGCACCGCAAACATTCCCTGCTCAGGTTTCTCTTTTATCTGTGCTCCGGAATGGTGCCGGGGGAGGGGCAGGGCGGACTGGGGGAGGGGGCGGGACGGAGGGGCAGGTTCCTCTACGCCTCCCTTTCTCCCTGCTCTCCTGCTGCCCCTGCAGCGCTCCCCCAGTGCTGGGCTGGCCTCCCCCTGCCCTGTGAGCAGGTGCAGTTGGGCGTTCAGCAGACAAATCTGGGGGGCTGGGTAGGTCTGCTGTCACAGCCCCGTAAGGACACTGACCCTGGGCCCAGGTGCTTTCCCTGTACCAGGAGGCTGCCCGGGCGTGCGGCTGGGGTCCTCTGCTTCCTGCTTGGGTGACCGTCCCCAAAGCAGGCAACGTCTCCACTGAAGCATCAGGCGCCTGCCAAGGGATGAGAGGTCTAGGGCAAGACAGAACTTTTGCTGAGTCCTGGGAATTGGACGCCGCAAAGTCAGATTCCACTTGTCCCTCTAGTTCTCAGTGCTGTAGCCCGTGTCAGTGGGAAGAGCCACCTCCCTGGTCAGGGCTGGGACCCTGGGCCTGCCTTCTCTTTGGGTCAGGACTGGGGGCACTGCGTGCCAGCACAGAGACGCCGTCGCATGTGGAGGCCGTGCCAGGCTCCGGAGCCCTCACAAGCAAGGGACCGTGCCACGTTCTGTGCCGAGAGAGCACGTCAGTCTCAGCCACAGATTCACGGGGAAGCCAGTGTTCTTGCGGGGTCGTGTGAGCTGAGGAGGAGCCACCTCTCGGAACACAGTGAGCCCATCACAGTGAAAGCTCATCAGGCCCACCCGAAACCTTTCCCGTCCCCAGAAGAATGAAGGCCCCGGACTGCCATGGCTCTCTCTGCCCCCAGGATTTCACGAATTCCCTTTAAGGGTTCATTTGTGGCTAATTTGAGAAAATGACCCCCCCTTCAATCACAGAGGCTGGTGTCACTGCCCTGGTCTTGGTGCCCCCCCGCACAGTCATTTTATCGGCATGGCCTCTCCTGAGCTCAGCAGTGGCCCTCGCCCCTCCCCACAGCAGCAGGCCCACCTGGGGTCACCTGTCCTCAACCTTAACTGGAGTCCCTCCTCCCAACCCCCCTCCAAAACCCCAATCACACCAACTTCTCTGAGGCCCCATCCATGAGCACGTGTGTGTGCATGTGTTTGTGTGTGCAGGTGTCCACGTGCGTGTCCGTGCGCACGTCTGTGGGTGTCATGTGCGTGTGTACCCATGTGCGTCCATGTGCACATGTGTCCATGTGGGTGTCATGTGCACGTATGTGTCTGTGTGCATTCTATGTGCACGAGTGTGTCCGTGTGGGTGTCCATGTGCACATGTGTGTCCGTGCAGGTGTCACGTGCATGTCTGTCCATGTGCATTCCATGTGCACGTGTGTCCATTTAGGTGTCATGTGCATTCCATGAGCAGTGCCCTCCTGGTGCTTGTCCAGCAGGCAGTCCCTCCTTGTCTTGTAGGAATCTGAGCTCCATAAAGCAGGCACTTTGTTGGTTTATTAAATTACATTTTACTTTGTCATTCATTATTGCAGCTTATGAGCATTAAATAATGTTTTATTTAAAATCTGGCCTCCAAACAACTTCAGAATTAACCAACAAACATGTGCTGGGCACCAAGTGGGTGCAAGAGCAAATCAAACTTGGAATTTTACCAAAAACAAAACTCTTACTATTAGTCTGTATTATCTCAACTGAAATTAAAATATAAATTTCTCCCTAAGTATCATTCATCTTCTCATTTACAACAGATGCACATGAAAGACCCATTTCCAGCTTACTTACAGTGGAAAATGCCGACTTCTGGCTGTACCACCTCCCTGTCTGCTCCAAACGTAGAAACAGAAAGCTTCCATCGTTTATTATTGAATCCGAATTGAAATTCAGCGTTCTGTTTCTTTCAGGTGTACAACATATTGGTTCAAGCTTCCAGTGTGTTTTAAGGAAGCAAGCATAACTTTGACAACAAAGAAATCAGTAAATAAACCATCAACTAATCTAATGTATAAATAGCACTGTGAAAATCCTAAATAAATTCTTAGCAAACATAATCTAGCGGTGTGTTAGAAGTATTATATACTGTGACAAGTGTTTTTTCCAGTGTAGCAGGAACGGCTCAATATCAGACCTATTGATATAAACCACCATTTAACAGAACAAAAGGGAAGAATATGATCATCTCCATAGATGCTGACAAAACGTTGGATGAATTCAACGTTCACTCTCTTTTTAAAATGTCCCTGATAAAATAGAAATCGATGAATATTTCTTTAACAGCATCAGTGATGTGTCCCAACCTGAAAGTTACGTGGTTGGCGAGCGCCGGGAACGCTCCCACTGACTTTGGTGTATTGAAGCCACGGAGAAGACAGACAACCCCGCGTACGCTTTGACATGGTGTCAGTGTGCCCGGCCCACACAACGTAGTCAAGTGGAAGTACAAAGATAAAGACAGAATTACGTAGATTATTTTATTGTGTGTCTGGCAAACCCTAGAGAAGCAACTGAAACAAATGTACAAAAATGTGAGAGAATGTGGCAAGGTGTATAAAATCAGAAATAAGAACCACTAGGAAATACCCTAGAAGGAAAGACTGCCTTTATAATCAACAAAAGACCCATCGTGGACGAGTGTGGTGAGGAGGAAACGTGGATGCTCCATAGCAAGAAAACTCGGCGGTGCCTCTGAGGGGCCTGGACAGTCAGGCGGCAGCCACATGCTCGACCAGGTGCTGTGTCAGAGGACACCCATCTCTGCAAAGCTGAGCTGCACAAAGAGTGCAATCCCATTTAAAGTGTTAACTCCTTTTTGGGGGGCACCTGGATGGCTCCGTCCGTGAAGCATCTGACTCTTGACTTCCACTCAGGTCATGATCTCGGGGTCGTGAGGGTGAGCCGTGCGTCGGGCTCCATGCTCAGCGTGGAGTCTGCTGGAGATTCTCTCCCTCTCCCCCGCACTTTGCCCCTCCCCCCCCCCGCTCACTCCCTCGCTCACTGTCTATCTAAAATAAATCTTTTAAAAAAATGTTAACTCGTTTTCTAAAACTCTAGACAGGCTAAATGTAAATTTGTGTGAGAAGAGAAACAAGAATAGGCAGGACAAACCTAAAAGAAGAAGTCATATCAGATATTAAAGCATCATGAAATTATAAAGTATATCCTACTGGCAAATGAGTAAGTAGGAAATCTAGACATGGACCCAAAATACATGCAAATTATTGGGTAAAAGCATTTAAATCATTGGGGAAACATAATTTTTCTATAATGATATTGAGATACGTGGCCAGATATCTAGGAAAACTATAAAGCTGACTTTACAAGTCATCAGATTGATGCCAGACGGGTCAAAGATTTAAATACAAATGAAAAGCAACAAAAGTGTGCTAAAGACGACATGAGAGAATCTGTTTCATGTATTGAAATACGGGAGCCCTGACTATAACACAAAACCCAGAAGCCGTAAACGTATATTAATAATAATTAATAATATTAATAGATGTGATTATGTAAGAGTAAAAAAGTTCTGCATGGAATAAAAACACCACCATAAGCCGATCAAAAGAATGATAAGCTGGAAAAAGTATCTGTAACTTGTATCCGAAACAGAGTAGTTTCCCTAATATTTAAATCGGTAAGAGACTGCTAACCCAATAAGGAAGAGGAGGTACAGGATATGATCAGAGAACTCGCCGAGCAGGAATTGTCAGTTGCTCTTAAACACGATGCCCAGTGCCACTCAGAACGGCCCAGCAACCATATCACCTACTGGGTGAGTGTGTCCAGCTTTTGGTGGTAATATAGAATCCATCCCTTCGCAAGGGAAGAAACAGAATTTTGATATCCATCAAAATTATAAATGCTTTGAACATTTGGGCTCGCAATTCGATTTCTATGACTTTATTCCGCAGATAGTCACACGTATGTGGAATGACACTTGTATGGTTGTTTATGGCGTTTCCATACACACCGGGAAGTTGACGTGCCCACCAACAGAGCACTAGTTCTAGAATTCTGCTGGGCCCACACGGCAGATACATGCTGCCAGGCACATGGCCTTCAGCCAGGATCCACGTCTTGCTGTTCACCGTTCTTCATTCATTCCTTTGTCTACAGCTACTATTGCTCATTAAGTACCAGTCATGTGCCCACCCTGCTGAACAGAACAGCACCACACACTCCCTCTGGACCTTGGAGCTCAACACAGGGGTCCTCAAACCTCCTCACCCCAAGATTCTGAGCCCCATGCACACTGTCGTTCTGTTAGGACCCAGGTATGAAGGGCTAGGCTGGGCTGGCCAGGCAAGGTCAAAGGACCAGGCTTGGGGCAGGTGTGGGTGAGCCCAGAGCTTTGTGAGCCCAGAGCCAGGGCCCCTCTCTGTGACAGCAGGACAAACCGAGGCAGGGTTGTCGAGCCAGAGACTCCATCAGGGCTGAGTGGGGGACCTTGGGGGCCCTGAGCAGCCCCACGGTGGGCAGTACCCAGAAGCGGCCCAAGGTCCCTCTGGCCTCACTTCCCAGTGGTCAGCAGAGGTCACTCCCCGAGAGGCGCCGGCGTCACCTCGAGGCACTGCTTGCCACGTGAGCAGAAAGGACTGGACCCCTGGAAACAAGGGCTCTTTTCCCTGGTTTTCCTGCGGAGCCCGAGCCTTGAGACACAGACGGCGGTGCTCGAGACAGAGCCTGCTCCTGGCTTTCCCTTCCCTCGTGCTGCTGAGCACTGCCAGGGGCCTCACGCTGCCCAGCGTCCGAGGTCGGAGGCCCAAGTGGGAGGTCTGGACATGTGGTCCTTGGGGCCCCAACCTCGGTGGCGGGCGAGCAGTCCTCACCACTGTGGAGCACAAGTCCCTTGGGTGCCCCCACTGCAGAGGGCAGTGGAGCAGGGCCACCAGCCCCTAACGTCCTGCTGCAACCTTGGCTGCGAGGGAGGACCCACCACGGCCGCAGGCTCCTGGACATGAGTTGGCCTTCGTGGGGTGCGGGGGAAGCCCCTGTTGGGCCACCTGCACGAGGCACGTGGAGCCCACCACCTAGCCCCAAAGGAAGCAAGGATGGCACTTGCGTACCCAGGCAGGGTCTGGTTTGTTCTTAACGGAAGTCAGCATCTGGGGCCCACGACGTGACGTCACTGCAGAGACAAAGCCGAGCTCTGCTCACAGACTCACTCTGGAAGCACCACCACCCCCTCCCAACAGGCCCCGAAGGAGGACAGAAAAATATAGTCCGAGGTCCCATCGGTTCTATTCGAAATGGCTCTTACAAGTTGTACTGAACTGTAATTAGCTTTCTCTGGTTTTATGGAAACAATCTCAGCCAACCACGGACAAGCTGCCTCTGGCCCAGAGGAGTGTGCGAATGGCAGGGATTATGGCAGAGTGGGGCTGCTGCCCTGGGAGAAGTGTCTCTTCCTTCTTTACTTCTCGGCACGGATCTGAGAGTGGGGCGGTTTGTCTCCCTGTGGATTAATACCCAGAGAGAACACTGCAATTCAGAAACAACGGCTTTATGTCCCTTTTTCGTATTTACAAAGTGAAAAACACTCAGTGCATTTCCTGGCAACTTGTTCAAGACCACTAAGCTCTCCGTGCATTGCATTAGGATTCAGACTCGGCTAAGGGAGCAGGACCCCCTCCTGGCAGTGGGCGGGGTCTGAGAGCATGTGAGCGTGAGGGAGAGCAAGAGTGGGAGCGAGATGCTGTGTGAAGTCGACGCGTTCTACCCCACGTGGAGCACGGTGCTCTGCCTTTCAACCCGAGAGGTGGCAGCTTATCCGCACCTTTCTGGAAACACATTCCACGGCATGAGGAAAGAATCAGTGGGTCGTGTGGGATGAGTTCACCCGGGAAAGATGTGGAAGTCAGACCTTTGTTGTAGAATGAACTCAACGTGAACACAGTCAAAGGTGCTAGAACTAGGGACGCAGTTCACAATGGGATTTCTGGTTCTGGGAGCCCCCCTGATGCAGAGTTGGGTATGTGGCTGGCACGTCCCCTCCCTGGGACTCGAGTCCCATCCCCGACACATGCAGGCCCCAGCTGGGCCCAGCCTGGCCGCAGAGGATGCACGGAGCAGGGCAGACCTTGTCTTGTTTTGCCTGGGGCCGGGGGCACAGAGCTGGAACCTGCCTCTGGTGACCAGGTTGGCGGGTGGCCCTCTCTTCACCCTCTCCCAGCCTGACCCCCTCTCTCCTGCAAAACCTGGCACACATTTCTTACTGTGTATTCTCCCAGACCTGAGAAGAACTCATGGCTTTACAAAGTGGCAGGTGAAGGAAACTGTCACAGCCTTTGTAATTTTGGAATATCTACAACATGCAGAAAACCACAATCTCTAAAATGAAGCACGTTTACTTTTTTTATCCCAGGTGCCTTGTTTCCACGGGGATAGCATAGTGTTCTGACTTAAAAATAAGCATTGGCTCAGAAGCTTCCACATGTGGCGGGGAGCTCCATCGTGTTGCTAGGTAGCTCTCTGCTGGGTGCCCCTCCCTGGCAGTGCCCAAGTGCCCCACCCAATTCTAGGTTTGCCCCCCGATATAGTTGTTCTGTTTTGGCTGTATGATCATGATTAGGATCCTTTTTAATTTCTGGGCTAAATGAAACAGATGCTTCTCAGTAAGTGTTTTTGGTAAACCCATGGAGGGTCTGCCCTGTGATCACGAGTGCGGAGTGTGCTCGTGGGGATGAGGAATGTTCCTGGGTGTCCCGGGCATGGGTGGAGAACAGCCCAGGCCACCCGTCCCAGCCTTTGCCTCCACCAGGCTGAGGGGGTTCTGCCCCCAAGGCCGACTGCCTCTGCGTCCTTCATGGGAGAGCCTGGGATCCCACGATCTGACCTGTCCATCCTTACCTCCCTCCAAGATGCACACGCATGTGTGCACACATGTGCGTCACACAGCCCCCACGTATGCATGCAGGCACACGCAGACACTTGCCCCAGGCCCACAGCTGGAAGCAGCTTCCTGGGTGCGTGGCTTCCCGCTGCTCTTGACCTGCTTCCCTCCTGTTGCTTCTTCTTTGAGCCCTTGGCCGAGGGATGGGGATGCTGCACTAATTCCCACCACTGCGTGTCCTCCTCCAGCTCCTGTCCGAAACTTTCCTCGCCAGTTGGTCCCTGCACCAGTAGGCTCCATGGCTCTAGCCCTGGTGCTGGACTCTGCCACCATCCAAGCATGGACCCTCTGGCCCAGGCCATCTAGCCGCCGATGCCCTCATGCTCTGGGCCCCCCAAACCTTGCACACCCATGTCCCCTATCCCTGCAAAGCCCTTGGCTCCAAGGCTGTTTCTGTGTTGGGTTGCTGGGAGGGAACCTGGTGAGACATGGCCTCACTGCCTCTACAGGGCGCCCCTGGCTGTGCCCCTGTCCAGGTCAGAACAGACACAGCTGTCAGGGCCCAAGGGTAGCCTTGGAAGTAGGTCCAGTCCCTGCACAGAGTGGGCCCTTCAGCCCAGTATGCCTGCCCACAGCACGATGCTGGCAAACACACTATGCTGTCACACTGTGTGGTGGAGACCACCACCTGCTTCTTTCCTAAGACCCTGTGTTCTCTCCTAGCTCCGCATGCCTCAGGGTGCGACAGGTCCCCGGGGGTACAGTGGGACATACACTGGGATTTTGCAACCGGTGGCTTGTGCGGATGACAGAGGAAGATGAAGAGCGTGTGAGTAAATGCAGCGCATCTCACACGCTGAGTGCAACAGACGCTGGGAGCGAGGACGATGAGGGAAGAGACTTTTAGAAGAGGGAAGAATGGAACCAACCAGGAGGGTTGGCAAGCAGAGCCTCGGGCTCCTGCCCCGAGCTCGAGGCCAGAGCACAGTGGCCCTGGAGTGCCTCCTGCAGGGGGCTGGGTGACATGGCCCCACTGCACAGGGACAGGTGGCCCCTCCACCTGGGGTCCCTTCTAGGCTTCGAGGCTCTGTGCGCCTGTGCGTGTGCCTGTGGATGTGCATGTGAGTGTGCATCTGTGCTGTGCGTGTGCTAGTGTGTGCATGTGTGTGTGCCTGTGCGTGTGCGAGTGTGCATATGTGCTGTGCGTGTGCTAGTGTGTGCATGTGCGAATGCCTGTGTGTGCATGTGAGTGTGCATCTGTGCTGTGCGTGTGCTAGTGTGTGCATGGGTGTGCCTGTGTGTATGCATGTGAGTGTGCATCTGTGCTGTGCGTGTGCTAGTGTGTGCATGGGTGTGTGTGCCTGAGTGTGCATCTGTGCTGTGCGAGTGCTAGTGTGTGCATGTGTGTGGGCATTGAGTGTGCATCTGTGCTGTGTGTGTGCCAGTGTGTGCATGTGCCTGTGGATGTGCATGTGAGTGTGCATCTGTGCTGTGTGTGCTAGTGGGTGTGTGCATGTGTGTGTGCCTGTGCATGTGCCTGTGTGTGCATGTGAGTGTGCATCTGTGCTGTGTGTGTGCTAGTATGCATGTGCATGTGTACGTGTATGTGTGTGCACATGTGGGCCTGTGTGTATGTGTCGTGTGTGTGCATGTGTGTGTGTCCCTGTGTGTGCACCTGTGCGTGTGCCTGTGAATCTGTACCTCTGTGTGCCTGTGTGTTAAGGTGTGTGTGCACGTGTGTGCCTGTGCGTGTGCACCTGTGTCTGCATGTGTGTGTGCCTGTGTGTATGTGTGGTGTCCATGTATCTGTGTGTGCATGAGTGTGCACCTATGTGTGTATGTGTGCATGCTTGTGTATGCACCTGTGTGTGTGCATGTGTGCCTGTGAATCTGTACCTGTGCATGCACCTGTGTGTGTGTGTGCCTGTGTGTACATCTGTGTGTGTACACCTGTGTGTGTGCATGTGTGTGTGCATGTGCGCCTGTGCGTGTACACCTGTGTGTGTGCATGTGCGCCTGTGCGTGTACACCTGTGTGTGTGCATGTGTGCCTGTGTGTGTACACCTGTGTGTGTGTGCATGTGTGTGTGCATGTGTGCCTGTATGTGTACACCTGTGTGCCTGTGTGTGCATGTGTGTGTGCACCTGTGTGTGTGTACATGTGTTCCTGTGTGTGTACACCTGTGTGTGTTTGCATTTGTGTGTGCATGTGTGCCTGTATGTGTACACCTGTGTGCCTGTGTGTGTGTGCCTGTGTGTGTACACGTGTGTGTGTGCATGTGTGCCTGTGTGTACACCTGTGTGTGTGCGTATGTGCCTGTGTGTGTACACCTGTGTGTGTGTGCGTGTGTGTGCGTGTGTGTGCATGTGTGCCTGTGTGTGTACACCTGTGTGCCTGTGTGTGCATGTGTGTGTGCATGTGTGTGTACACCTGTGTGTGTGCATGTGTGCCTTTGTGTACACCTGTGTGTGTGCGTGTGTGCCTGTGTGTGTACACCTGTGTGTGTGCGTGTGTGTGCATGTGTGCCTGTATGTGTACACCTGTGTGCCTGTGTGTGCATGTGTGTGTACACCTGTGTGTGTGTGTGCGTGTGTGCCTGTGTGTGTACACCTGTGTGTGTGTGCATGTGTGTGTGCATGTGTGCCTGTGTGTACACCTGTGTGCGTGTGCGTGTGTGCCTGTGTGTGTACACCTGTGTATGTGTGCCTGTGTGTGTACACCTGTGTGTGTGTGCGTGTGTGTCTGTGTGTACACCTGTGTGTGTGTGCTTGTGTGTGTGCATGTGTGCCTGTGTGTGTACACCTGTGTGTGTGCATGTGTGCCTGTGTGTGTACACCTGTGTGTGTGCATGTGTGCATGTGTGTACACCTGTGTGTGTGTGCGCATGTGTGTGTGCATGTGTGCCTGTGCGTGTACACCTGTGTGTGCGTGTGCGCCTGTGTTTGTACACCTGTGTGTGTGCGTGTGTGTGTGTGCATGTGTGCCTGTATGTGTACACCTGTGTGCCTGTGTGTGTACACCTGTGTGTGTGTGCATGTGCGCCTGTGTGTACACCTGTGTGTGTGCGTGTGTGTGTACATGTGTGCGTGTGTGTGTACACCTATGTGTGTGTGCGTGTGTGCATGTGTGCCTGTATGTGTACACCTGTGTGCCTGTGTGTGTGCGTTAATTAGACCTTTCAACAGCTGCTGCTGATACAAGTGTCCATTGGGCGCTTCTGCAGGCAGGTGTCGGGGAGCTGCCTGGCTGGCCACTGCTTTGCCCCCCTCTCCTCTCTTCCCCTCTGCTCAGCTCAGGCAGAGCCCAAACTCTCAGGGCCACTGTGGTCCTCCCCTCCACTGCAGGAGTCCCTGTGACTCTGGGGGATGCAAGGTCCCTGCCCTCTTCCAAGAGGGGGTGGGAGGACCGTGGGTCTGGAAGGAGGCAGAGGGGGTGTGGGGCTCTGCATGCGGCTGGTGCCCCTTATGCGGGCATCACCACCCAGCTCGGCTTGTCCTGAGCAGTATACAGGGCAGGGCAGGGCCGGGCACCCCTCCTCGCCTCCAGCCAGGGGCTCTGATGTCCTTCCCCTGGTGATGTCATCACTGCCCACCTATGGGCCCTTTGGGCACCAGCAACAGCTCCTTCACTTTTTTGTAAACAAGGAGCCCCACAAGGCTCTGGAAAGCGGATTCTCCTAAACCTGGGGGAAGGAGTGGGGGCTTTGGCCCCTGGGCAGTGAGCACAGGCTCAGCCAGAGCCATGCTGGAACTTGTCTTGCCCCCAGCTGACTGGAGGCAGAGATGCAGAGTTGAAGGAGAAAGCCACCAGACCAAGACCTGCCTGCACCAGCCCACTTGCTTTCTTCTAACAAGACTTGGTTGGTGTATTTTGCTTGAAACAGGGGTATTATTTGTGACCCAAACTTGGGTGCTTCACTGATTACTTAATTCAGCCCCCCTTTGGCCACATTTCCTTGAGCACTTCTAAAAGGGTTAAATAAAACACTCAGGACCCCGTGAGTGGATCTCAGACTTTGTGCAGAACCCACAGGTGCTGGGCCCTGCCCCAGGTTCGGGACCAGGTGGGCCTGAGAACCTGCATTTCTAACAAGCTCTAAAAGCTGCAGGTGCTGTGTCCAGGGACCCCACTGTGAGAAACCCAGACTACATCGCGATGATGGTGGGCTTCAATCTGAGAACTCATTAAAGGCACATGGGTCATCTCAGCCCAGTTTAAAGTCAGGGGGGCAGGAAGGCACCGGGTACCAGGTAGACCCAAACTGCCCAACCTGCCTCTGTGAGCATGCTACCTGGGGACCTGCACAGGAGGTCAGGTTCCTGCTGATGCTGGCCCCCATGAGCCACGGAGGTGTGGATGGCACAGCTGAGCATCTTGGGGGCCCTACCCTCCCTGATGTCAGCTACTCCCTCGGGAGCCTGCTCTAGGCTCCAAGGAGGGGAGTCAGGACCTTTGCCCATCCTGCTGGGCCTCTGGGAGAAACAGGTTCTCTTGGCTTCATCTGGCCTCAGAGGTTCGGGCAGCAGAGGGGTGTGCGCTGCGGATGGCTTCTCACTTGACTTCCCACCTTGGACAGCACTGGAGGCTCTGCAGGCCGAGGTGTCAGGGTGCTGCCCCAGCTCTGGGTCCCTCCTGGGGCTTTGAAGTGGCCGGGCCTGAGCCTCTGTTGGCAGGACATTAGCAGAGATGTGGGTGTAAGTCACACCTTTCCTCAATTGTTCCAGGATTGTGTGGGGCCTCTTCAAAGGGAAAGAGGCTTTGTTATTTGGGGAATCATAGGGCTGCATAAACTCAGAGGAAGGGGGAAGGGTTTGCAGCCAGGGCAGCTGTGTCCTGGGGCTTGGCCGGCCTGGCTGAGAAAGGTCAGCTGTGACCACCAGGCTCACAGACCTAAACCCAGGAGAGGGGCCTCGGCTCGGGCTCCCACGCCACGGGCCGGTCTGTGTGTCCAGCGGGGTTCCAGGCACCACTTGAGTCCAGTTGGGCAGTTCCCTAAAGGAATCTCTGCAAAGCTACTTTGACTTGCTGGGAAGTTGTGAGAGAACACGTTGCAGGGTCTCCAACCCCAGCAAAGGAGTCTGAGCTCCCAGGGCCCAGAGTTCCTTCAGCCTTTGCCTTGGGCTCACAAAGCCAGACCCAGCAGAGCCGTCCGTTCGTGACTCAGATTTTAACACACAATTACTGAGCACGGCTGTGAGGCTGCCTAAAGGAGTTGATTGAAGCAACCATGCCTTGTTGCCCCCTAAGAACTGGACGGGTTAAGGCTGGGGTGCCGCTTGCACGTGCTGGGATGGGAAACTGGGCATCCCCATCGTATGGGGCCTCTGCTCTGGCCTGGATCTTGGCTCCAAGTAGCCCCCATTGATGGGGCTGTGGTCCTGGCTGTATGATGAGGCTTGGCTGGGGTAGAATAAAGACTATCTTGGGGACCGTGCTCTGCAGGCCTGCCTTGCCCCCTGCTGCTGGTCTGGGAGCCAAAGCCGAGTCTGCTGGTGAAGGAGCATGAAGCCAGCTCTGGGCGTCCAGACAGTGACCACGGAGCATGGTGCCACGTACAACTCGATGTAGCCACACCGTCTTGTTGAATTGGCCCAGAGGGCCCCGGGGGTCTTTCTGAGGTGGCTGTTCTCGGCATCAGAGGCCAGTCTGGGCTCCCTCTGCATGTTGGCTGTGCCAGGCCTCAGCCCTGCCCTTCCTCCCTGCGCCCACTGCTGGGATCCCATCTGCTCACAGTGTGGCCTGTCAGGGCAACACCTCTGGCTGCTCACGAGGAACCCCACTCCCAGTTCCGTATGCACGTGAGGGAAGGGGGCACTCCTTGTGGGAGAGCCTGTGAGTCAGGGTCTCCACCATGGCCCGGCCCTCGGGGCCCCCCACACTCTGTAAGTGGCCAGCCCACCTGCGAGCCCCCCACAGAAATGTCCGTATGGGCTGCTAGTGCTTTGTTTCATCTGCCCCCCAGATGGCCTTGGACAGGAGGGCAGTGGCTGCCCTGGGGAGAGCATGCTGTCTAGGCTTCCCTGAGACCCACATGAACTCTCTGCTCAGCCATCCTTCCTGCTGGGCCTGGTTCTCTGACCTGCGTCTCCAAACCCTCCCGGTGTCACCATGAGCCCACGGGCCTTTCTAGAGTAGAGGAGGCCCCCAGCCCAGCTGCAAGCTCAGGCCTGTGCACCTCCAGGAGATGGCCTTCTACGCTTAGCTGCAAGGGATTTAAAAGCCTCAAAGCAATATGAGAAGTTCAGATGAAACCATCCTCCCTGACCAGTGTCCAGGCTGAGTAAATGTCTTTCAGCCCTTCTCCCTGCCCGTGTGTTTTGGAGCAAGTGACTGGGCCTACTTATTCCTCAATGCCAGGTCTCTGTGTGGGTGACTCTTGGAGCCCCAGGCCCTTGAAGGTCAGAATCCCATAGGCTTCTTGGGAAGGAAGCTGCCCACAGCAGCATTGTGACCCTCTGCCTGGCATCTGGGGTTTGCTGGGCTGGGTCCCCAACCCCCAACTCCTCAGTAGCCATGGAAAGACCTCCACCCAAACTTGAGGGGCAAGCACGGTAGCAACGAGATGGGAAGGGTTTGCCAGAGCTGAGCCTTAGAGCCTTTAGAACTATTTGAATATGGGGTGAGGCAGGTGTCAGCCTGGGGCTGAGGAACAGGGTCACCGGCACAGGAATAGAGGGCCCACAGGAGCTACTGGTATGGGGGGATCAGGTGGGTGGATATTCTAGGGGTGTTCTTATGGAGCTGGTGCAGGCAGTGGGAATGTCCGCCCAGAGCTCTGGGAAAGGCCTGAGCTATGGGAGTAGATTCACTCAGTCATATCCATTCATTGAATAAAATGGGCATTGAGTCCTACTATGTGCCAAACACAGAAAATAAAAAGTAATTTAGAAGAGGTTCCACCCCCCCCCCAGGACCTGGGGAAGCAAACACGTGCACAGATACATGTAA
Source organism: Halichoerus grypus (assembly GCF_964656455.1). Classification (NCBI taxonomy): domain Eukaryota; kingdom Metazoa; phylum Chordata; class Mammalia; order Carnivora; family Phocidae; genus Halichoerus; species Halichoerus grypus. The sequence goes on along the minus strand of NC_135720.1, from coordinate 165,908 downwards.
AGCTGAAAAGCAGCGTGGAAAAGGCTGAACCAGAGAAACATACCCAGAGAGCCTGCAGGAACTGGGATCTGTATCCCCTGGGACGGCCAGAAAAGTCACAGACTCCCCTGGACAGTGGGAGGTTGCCGTAACTCAGGTCTTGGGCACTGTTCAGAGTGGCCAGCAGGCAAGGCCCTGGGAGGGTGGGCCTTCAACAGGGGGTGCTGAAGACCGGGGATAAGCTCCGGGGGATGGGGAAATCAGCATGGGTTAGGGAGGCAGGGGAACATGCTGGAAGGACCCAGTGATGAACACTGTGTCTGCTCTACTAAGGACTCTAGACCTCTGGGGAATAGTGAGACTGATACGAATTTTTAAGTATGACAGTGACATGTCAGGCTTTTCTTATAGGATAACCTTGTTGGCAATGGTCTGGCCGGGCGAATGAGGTGACACAGTAGACAGAGGCTCTGTGGGGACAAATAAGAGAAACAAGATGCCCAGAGGAACTCACACTGAAAGCTTGAAAAGGAAGTTGCCAGAGACATTGGCCTGTGTACAACCCTGTGACCCAGAGCTGGGGTCCACGAGCTCTGCAAGGGCTCCCAAAAATACGTGAGACTCGGAAAAAAAGATTATTTGCTCCAAAATGTGAAGTTACAAAGTCAAATTAAGATTCAGATACTTATAATATTACACCCAGGAGCTCAAATCAACTCCATTCTTACATACTTCGTATTAATTCTATTTCATGCAGGTTACTGGCTCAGTTCGCCACATTTAGTAGGTTGTGGGCAGAGGTCTGGGAGCTGGTTCTGCCATTGGGCCACCCCACAAGGCGCAGACGGGGCGCCGCCCTTCTGCCTGCCCAGGTCCCTGCAGGAACGGCAGGCTCGGGGGGGCTGGGGGCGCACACTTGCTCCCTCTGTCTGGGGCACTCCCCTCCACGTGTTGGACCTCTGCTTGGGCAACACTCTTTCGGGCAAGCCTGTGGCCTGCGTCGGGGTGGGGACATTCCCTCTCCTCAGAGTGCTAGTCTCAGGCAGTAATTGTACACCCGTGTGTGGGTTATTTCATCAGTAATTAAATAATTGCCTGTCCCTCTCAGAAAGCCACATGTGGGCCAGGACATGGTTTTGCTCAGTATTATACCCCAGTACCCAACATGCTGCCTGGCGAGTAGTAAAAACTTGGTACGTGTTGAGTGATTCTATTAATTTTGTTCCCTGCTCCATGTTCAACATTTTTCCATGACCAACATATACCTATTGATCTTTTCACCATCCTATGAACATAAAATGTCATCTAACCTTTGGTTCCTTTACTTTCCCTGGAATGATCTCCATCCACTCCTTGGTCAATCCAAATCCTACCTGTGTCAAAAGGAATGCTTTAAGCTATAAGCAACTGACTCCTAGAACAATGGTGGCTTCAGCAACTAAACTATTTGTCTCATGGAATAAGAAATCTTGAGGTGGATACTCAGGGCCAGGTCACTGTTCACCAATACCAAGGCATTGGGTGAGCATCTCTGGGGTTCTCTTGGCCTCTCCTCATGGTCACAACATGGCTGCAGCAGCCCCAAATATCATATGCTCACACAAAGCACCCAAAGCCAGGAAAAAAAACCAAAACAGCGTGGGTATAAAAACGTCCAGCTAGTAGGAGTTAGCAAAGAAGAATCTTGGGAGGGGAGTAGCTCCTTTTTCCAGCCACCAGAGACCCCAAAGTCTCTGTTCATAACCAATAGAGTTACAGGATGTGTGTGGACCCAACCAAGGAGAAGGGAACAGTGAGGATGGAAGCACCAAGCCAGTTTCATGGGTAGCAAAGCTAAGACAGAAGTAAACTAAGGACCATCTTCACTATCTGGCAAAAGCAAGCAAAGTGGGACGTGGATCCTGAACCACATGTGAGCTACTGAACCTCAGAAACAGATGGGAAAAAGTGGCCTCACTAGCCGATCTGGAGGCTCCACCTGAAGAACAGACTGGACTGAGCGGTCTCCTGTCTTAGCAGCCCCAGCGCTCGCCTGTCCCCTCTCTCCTGTTAGGAGAGTCACCAGCCCAGCCAAGACCAGCAGAGGCCACAGTTGCTCCCGGACTCACATGCGATGCAGGAAGGTGGGCAGCTCCAGGCTCCTCTGAATAAGGCAGGAATCCAGGTGGTACATTCAGAGGGGAGACACCATGCAATGCTGCCATGGATGGAGGTTTGCAGGAAGTTTGTATCAGAGGTCTCCCTTGGGTGTAAAGGGGCTTCTTACCCAGGATATGAAGTGGTTCTCACCGTGCAGGCCCCTTTGTGCGGAGAGTACTGGCAGCACCTGGGCAATACACAGAGCTGTGAGGACAGGTGCACCTTCTCGCTGGCAGAGCTGGGAGGAGGCTCTCTCTGAGGTTTTGCCTCTGGGCCCCAGGCTTCAAGAGACCCTGGCTGGATAGAGCAGGAGCTGCAGATGGGGGCCAGAGAGGAAGGGAGCCAGCACTGTAGGAGTTTGGGGAATCAGGTCAGACAAAGGTGCACAGGTGCCCCTTCCTGCAAGACTGCTCACAAACACCACAGGGCACCTGTCATGCACCAGGGGCCGTGGAAGCACCAGGTGCAGTCTGAGTAGCCGCCAAGATCCCCTTCCTGGAGGCTCACTGCGTGGTGACAGCACTGGGCATTTCCCAGAAAAGAGAGCCATCATCAGAGGGGTCCTGAGTGTCCCTGCTCATCTGTGCCACTCCCTGGGAGTCTGGGCCTTCCCTCTTGCTCTTGTCATGTGCTGGGCCTAGAGCCGCAGAATACACCAGAACCTAGTCTTGTACCCAGCATCATGGAGGGGAGTGTGGCTTGCTCTCTCCACGTTACTCTTGCCCCAAAACCCTCCCAATTAGTGACATATTTGGAGACACTGTGTCCCAGAATGGTGGCGCTTTCCAGGGCTACTTGGAATTGCTTGTCCATAGCAGGATGCAGGGGAAGAAATGGAGGCTAATTTTCTCAAAAATGTCAGCCTCTGGATGGAGATGGAGAAAGAATGTTCTGTTCTCATACACACCATACAAGAAAAAAAGAAAGGGACAGCCAGGGAGACAGAGAAGCCCTCCCATTACCCCACCTCTTCCTGAGCTGAGGGTCAAGGACTTGGCATGCCCCCGGGCCTGGGAAGATCGTATGTCAATGTCCCTACCATATGTGCTTTGTAGAGCCCCAGAGAAACATTCACTTTGCCCTGATCCAAATTGGTAGCAGTCTGTTGTTGAAGCTAGCTTCTTTTCCCCCACCTGCTTTTGGGGAAAGAACAAGTTGGCATGGAAACACCGGAGTCCTAAATGCTTCCCAGGCTCCCGAGAGCCTCCCTAGGACTCAGAGCCCAAGGTGGATTGCAACTGTGAGTGGTTACCCAGAGGTTGGAAATCCAGGGAGAATGGAACCCTCGACCTACCCTGAGCACTCAGGGGCCGTGTGGTTGGCAGTGTTCATTGTGCTAAGCTTCTCAGACAAATAGCTATGAACTATACCAAACCATTAAACACATCAAATCCCTTATACCAGACGGCAAACAATGATGAGAAGCTGACAGTGTTCCTGCACAATTTAATTTGTGAAATTTGCATTTCATCAGAGAGTAAGGACTACCACCCACTCACCCACTGCTTTAACCACAAAATAGGAGGGGCCTGCACATCAGAGCCCTAGAGATGAGGGGCACTGGGGTGCGGCCAAATGCTAAGACCCAAAGCAAAAACCCCAGTATGCCTGAGAGTTCAAGAATGGGGACATTCAGGGGCGCCTGGGTGGCTCAGATGGTTAAGCGACTGCCTTCGGCTCAGGTCATGGTCCCAGAGTCCTGGGATCGAGTCCCACATCGGGCTCCTGGCTCAGCGGGGAGCCTGCTTCTCCCTCTGACCCTCTCCCCTCTCATGCTGTTTCTCTCTCTCTCTCTCTCTCTCAAATAAAAAAAAAAAAAGAAAAGAAAAGAAGAATGGGGACATTCAGGGATGACCTAAGAAATGCTAAAGTATTTTCTAAGAAAAGCAATGCGTGATGTGACATACATAATACCGAACACATAGTAGGTACTCAATAAATGTTCACAGAAGGACCGGAGGAATGATAGGGCATTTGCATATTTATGCAAGCTGCTGGGCCCATGGCTTCCCCAAAGCCCTTTCTTGTTCCTGTGCTCCCACCTCTGCTTTATGCCTGTCCAGGGCCTGCTCTCTTGATGTTCCCAAAGTGACCACAAGCAGCCAACACCTTCTCCCCTGGGGTAACTGGAAGACCGAGAAGATGGAAGGAGGGGCTTCTGGTGTTGCTAAAGTACCCCTAGGACTCCTGTCCACCTTTGATCAGCCAAAGCGCATCTCCTCCTCCTCCTCCTTCTGGTGTGCCCCCTGCAAGTCAGCACCTGCCTCACACCCACAAGCCTGAGGAGACAAAGTCTCCTCTTGGAGATGGGGACACTGCATGCAGTGGATTCATCTCGTCCAGAGGGTGGGCCCATTCCACTTTCCCACCGACCTTCATGTTCCTTTGTCATCACAGTGTTTGCATGAAGCAAGACGTTTGGGAGATCCAGGCCTGGCTCAGTGACCTGGGAGGAACCAGAGGAACTGTCTCGAGGTCTCAAAAGAAAGAAGAAATTTTGGGCAACAGATGCATCTGGAAAGTAAAAAACACAACAAGTAGATGTGGCCAAGATGTATGGGAGCATCAGGACTGAACCAGGAGGACACAGATGGTGGAAGGAGGAACCACAGAGGAGGTGAGACTCAGGACTCACTCTCAGGACGAGGACAGGTGGGAGTGGAGGGGAGGCCACATGAAGGGGAAGTGAGACTCAGGACTCACTGCCAGGGATGAGGACAAGTGGGAGTGGAAGGGAGGTCTACGGGAAGGGAAGGTGAGACTCGGGACTCACTGTCAGGAAGAGGACAGATGGGAGTGGAGGGGAGGCCACATGAAGGGGAGGTGAGACTCGAGACTCACTGTCAGGAGGAGGACAGGTGGGAGGGGAGGGGAAGCCACATGAAGGGGAGGTGAGACTCAGAACTCACTGTCAAGAGGAGGACAGGTGCTAATGGAGGGGAGGCCACATGATGGGGAGGTGAGACTCAGAACTCACTGTCAAGAGGAGGACAGGTGGGAATGGAAGGGAGGCCACATGATGGGGAGGTGAGACTCAGAACTCACTGTCAAGAGGAGGACAGGTGGGAATGGAGGGGAGGCCACATGATGGGGAGGTGAGACTCGGGACTCACTGTCAAGAGGAGGACAGGTGGGAATGGAGGGGAGGCCACATGAAGGGGAGGTGAGACTAGGAACTCACTCTCAGATTGAGGACAGGTGGGAGTGAAGGGGAGGTCTATAGGGAAAGGGAGGTGACAGTCAGGACTTATTGTCAAGGACAAAGACCAATGGGAGAGGCGGAGAGACCCAACCTGGAAGGTGAGTTGAGACTTAGGACTCATTGTCAAGAAGGAGGACAGGTAGGAGTGGAGGGAAGGCCTACATGGAAGGGGTGGTGAGACTTAGCTCCCTAAGAGAAACAGAGACATACCACGTTAGAGAATTTGAAGGAGGGCTGTGAGTTGTCCCCTGGCTAGACTGAGAGTGGTAGAGTTGGGTTGCTGATGGCACGCAGTGTCCAGGATGGGGATCAGTGGGCCTCAAGGCATTATAGCTCCTCCCAGGTCATCTGCAGAGTGGCTCTGCATGGGGGTTCCTCACTCAAGCTCACACCCTCACCCTTCCTTCCAGCATAGGGCAGGTCACTGAGGGTGCCCAGGTTTGGGTGAGAAACAGAATGTCCCCTGAGACATGCTAGACAGGTGTCCTTTGGAAGGCAGGTTAGGGTGCAGGTCCGTCTACACCCACCCCTCTGGGGTCCTGGAAGCTGGCATGCACACCAGCAAGCCTGGCCCGCAGCTGCAAGATGCTGCTGACCTTACCCCACACCCAATACTTTTCAGTGGGGGGACGAATGTCCATAAGGGGAGAGCCTGGCGAACAGTGAGCGCTGACAGAGCTCAGGAGAAGGAGCCCTTCAGAGAAGACCTCAGGCTGGCAGTGCTGGGCTCAGGTCTGCTCACGGTCACTGGGGACAGCGAGGAGGCAGGCCTGTCTGGGCCACAGGAAGGTGAGACGGAATGGGTGGGCTAGGACCCAGGCGCAGCAAGAAGCCCCAAACATCCGGCACTGAGGTCCTGATTCCACTGTGATGGAGGCTCCCTGAGGGCTTTGAGCACAGGAGGGGCGAGATGGTAGTCATGTTTCTAAGGGCTGCCTGGTGCTGGATGGAGGAGACCGTCTGCCCCAGGAGCTGCGACAGTGTGAAGAACGGGAGCTGCAAGCCGGAAGGCCATTGTGCTGGGAGCCACATCCTGTGGCCTCTTCCTCAATCTTTGAACTGGCAGGAATGCCCCGAATAAGCTTTGGGGTCTTCCTCCCTAGACCCTGCAACACTAGGATGCTCAAGTGAGCCAGCGAGCATGTAGCTGGGATCCCTGGGGGCAGCGGGGAAGTCGGGTGACAGCCCACCCAGAACGCAGGTCGGCTGCAGTGGGTGACAGGAGTGGAGGTCTTCTCTTCAGAGGACAGGCTGACGGAAGATTGTCCCAGGGCGGATGGGAGCGGCTTTGTGGGGAGTTCTGGGGGACAAGTTGCTCATGCCATAGATATACGTATGAGGGGCAAGCAGATGCAGCGAGCACCTGACAGGAGGAACTTGCTGTGGAGTGGTCTGCGTGGCCCTGTGTCTGTCCAGCGTTCCTCAGGACCTCACCTGTCAGTTCCTGCCCCGTCTCCCCCAACACAGAGGAACAAGGCAGCTGGCTACTGGACTGCAGGAGCCCTTGCTGGGCATAGACTCAGCAGCCCAATGTTTGGTGTGGGCCAGGGACCGACCCTGGTCAGCGTGGGCCACGGAGCAGCCACACAGTCCCTGCAGCTCTGTGGACCAGCACTGCTTGCCCCCCACCAAAGGAGGCCAGGCCGTTAAGACAGGGGATTGTCAGTAAAGAAACCGGGAAAGGCACAGAAAAGAGTCTCAGAAATCCTAAAAAAAAAAAAAAAAAGAACTCCAAATTAAGGCCCATTTACATATCACAGAGAATTTTGATGATAAATCTTAAAATATCCAGTAATAAGACTTCCAGTGTTTTACTGCTAAGACGCAGTAAAAGTGAATAGAGAAACACACCCATGGGAGGACAGACTTCACAGAGTGATGACACGTGTAAAATAAAATAGACCCTTGGCTCTGTTCTGGGGTTACTTTGGTGCATCGTGTCCAAGTACTGCCGATTCTGGTGCCTCATACCTGCGGGACCTGCACAGGTCTGGGAACCGTGGCAGCTCCACGGACGCACGGACACTCTTCTCAGCACCCACAATGCTTCTGACGTGTTTTTACTGAAATAGAAAAATGCCAATGAGCAAGAAACACAAGGAATTTTAGGTGAGCCGCAAGTCCAGTGTCATCAGTGCCACGTGTTGGGAACCACGGACTGCGGCCACGTGGTGGTGAGGTGGGGAAAACGCCAGCCGCCCCGCACCAGGCACAGTGTTCCGTCACCAGCTCGGCTCCTGCAGGCGCCTGGCCCCGCCGCCCCCACCCGCTCCTGGGTGGGCGATGCACACAGACACGCGCACACCTTTCCCCTCGGGAGGCAGAGTCGCCGACTCCGGCAGGGTCGTGGTCGGCACGGACAGCCGTGACGCAGCAGCCTCTCTGCACAAGTCAGCGTCTGATGCCTTAGATCCCCCCTCAGCCCCTCAGCTGCTGCTCTCTGCAGCCTCCACAGCCCTCGCCCATCACCACCGCCCAGCACAAGTACTGGTCTTCTTGGTAGGGGCTGTACATGCCAGATAAGTCACACGAACAGGAAAATGCTCATGGGCTTCCCAATATCAGCAGCCATTGTTTGAGCACCTGCTAATTGCAAAGTTCTGGTGCTGCGTGTGCAGGGTTGGGGTGAGGGGAGGTAGAGACACAGGTGTCCTCCGGACTCAAGGCCCACGCCACCCCTGCAGACAGGCCACCCAGGCCCAAGTCAGTCTGCGTGCATGTGTGTCACCAGCACAGGGTCTGACAGACCCCCACGCAGCCCAGCCCACACGCAGAAAGCCAGTCTGGAGCCTGGAGCCCAGCATGCTCCCTTCCACGCAGCAGCTGGGTAGCCAGGGGGTCTCCAGCCCCCACTACTCAGCGAAGCAGGGCTGCACCTCAGTGTCCTGCCTCCCCCTCCATTGGCAGGCAGCCATCTGTCCTGGAAACTTCTAGGTGTGGTCCTGCCTAGAGGCAGGGAGCTGGATCAAATGAGCTTTTGAGGTTCCTTCCCTCACAAATCCCTAAAGTCTATTCAGTGGAGCCCATGAAAGGTTAAAAATCAAAGCTGCACAGAGTCAGGTTTCCACATAAAACAAACATGAATATAAAAGTGTCAAATGGAAGATTTGGCCTTCACCCCCCTGCTCCCTGCTCACACCCCTGCCGGCTGCTCTGTGCTTCAGAGGGCTACTCCCTGTTCACACTTCTGTAAACTGCAGAGTTCAATGGAAGGGAGCCATCCACACTTGGCTGAGAAGTGCAGCTTCGCCTCCTCCCGCCCTCTCTCAGCCACAAATGACCCTGAGGAGTGTCTGAGATCAAAGGAGCCAGGACCCCCTCCCTGTCTCCTGCTCAGTCCCGTAACCACCCCCAGAGGACAGGAATTCACACGTGCTTGGGGCTGGAGTCCAAGGTGTGGATGACTGAGTTGGCTGGGAAGCATCACCTGCAAAGGTGGGCGAGCTTAAGCTTTCAAAGGGTGGCCACCTCAAGGGGTAACCGTGAAGGGGGCCTTCCCACACTTCGGAAGCTGGTCGTGTGGGATTTGCATCCCAGCAGCCCGTTCACAGGGCCTTGGTCCTGCTTTCCACTAACTGTGACCTGAGGTCTGCCCTCCCAGCCAGGAAGATTGCTGCAGACAGGGAGGAAGCAAGGGCACGCTGGGGGCGCAGGTGCATCAGCCACCCTGATCCAGAAGAGCTTAGATCTAGTAGCTGCAGGGAAGCCACGTGGACTTCTGCAGACAACACAGTTTCTTGAGCTTTTCCCACTCAGCTGGCTTGAGTAACCAGAGCAAGTGAACTGGCCACGTGTGTGTAGCTGAAGCTGGCGTATCTGAAAGGAAAGCATTCACTCAAAAAAGTGTCTGTAACGGTCCTTGTGGCTCGTGGTGCCTCAACCCGCAGGTGGATTGCTCTCTTATGAGAGCTTGCCCACACTTGATGCTCAATAAGTGTTGCATAAATGATTTGATACTTGATATAATGATTCCTGTGGTTTGGCCTCAGTCATGGAACAATAATTTACTAGAAACTCTTGAAATGGTATTTTATTAGTTGTTTCTGTTAATTTCAGTTACTGCTTTGCAATAACGTCTGAGTAGCTGGGTCCTTGCCCCTACAGCTCCGCTGCGTGTGGAAACGCCCGCCTCAGTCTTCAAGCTGTTTTCCCAGGGCACACCATTTCAGGAACAACTTGATTTTTGTCCACGCAAAGTGCCCCAGTAAGAGTTGGCATGTGCCATTGATTAGTGACAGAGTTCCTAGAATAAACAATTTTCTATTCAAAATTTGCTACATGGAGGGGCGCCTGGGTGGCTCAGTCGTTAAGCGTCTGCCTTCAGCTCAGGTCATGATCCCAGGGTCCTGGGATCGAGCCAAGCATCGGGCTCCCTGCTCTGCAGGAAGCCTGTCTCTCCCACTCCCCCTGCTTGTGTTCCCTCTCTTGCTGTGTCTCTGTCAAATAAATAAAATCTTAAAATAAAAAATTTTTTAAAAAATTGGCTACATGGAAAAGTACATACACAGATTGCTTGTTTCTGAGTTTTTCTACACCCTGACTCATGGCTACACCATTGACTTTCTAGCCCATCACAGATGGTCTTAGTGGTTTGAGAGTCAGCTTTCAAACAACTGCCCCAGTAGTCGTGGGTGGGGCAAACGAGCATCTCTCAGTCAGTCACCAAACACGCACCACACGCAGAAGACCCCTGGCCCACGCTTCCATGCCTGGGCCTGGACTCCACTCCACAGACGGAAGGAGAGAGTGTGGCCTCCCCAGTGGTGCCGATCCCCAAGAGGTGCATCGAGGGCTCCCGATGTGTCCCGAAGCCCCATTCCTGCCATGGATGGAGCGAACTGTTCACTCAGACACTTGTCCTCTCATCTCTGTCCCTGACGCAGAGTAGGTGCTCAAAGACTGTTCATTCGAGAAGTGAATGGAAAAATTCATGGATTTTTCCTGCCTGGCCCCTTGACCAATTCTGTCAGCAGAGGGAAGGACCAAGAGCGGACCGTGGTCGGGTCACAGCTGTCCCTGTGTGTCAACCCGAGACCCCTCTTGTGCCGCACTCCTCACCTTGCAGCTGTTGGGCATCAGTGGCCTTTGGTCCCTGTGCGCAGCCAGCCAGACTCGAACAGGTGGTCTGTCGGGTAGAAAGTTCCCTTTCCTGCTCCTGGTTCCCAGTGCTATTGATTCTCCTTCCTTCTGGGAGAACTTGGCTGTGAGCAGAAGCCCTGGACTGCTTCCTCTTTGCTTTCTTCCCGTGGTCCCCAGCCCACAAGAAGAGCTAGAGCCGACACAGGAGGAGCATCGCCTGTGGGCTAATGACGGGAATCTGACAAGAGGGCCGGCTCCAGCCGACAGAGATGTCCACCCACAGCCAACTGACCAAATACCAATCCTCTTTGGCAGTTCAGGCATCTACTTTCCAACCCACAAATCAGAAAAAAAAAACAAAAACAAAACTGAGATGAGGGGTAGACCATCCTGAAGGCCCTTGGTTCAAAGATCAACACCTTCTCAGGCTACCACTGGGCCCACAGCCCCACCCACACGCTGGCCCTTCAAGGAGGGACCTGGGGGAAAGCCAGGGCCTTGGCGTGAGCAGGCTGTGTGACCCCAGACAAACTCCTTGACCTCTCTGATCCTCGGCGGCATTGACACCACAGCTCTCGCCCTTCTGTCCACTTCCTCCACGCCACCACGGCCCGATCACTCCTCTACTCGCCATTTGTTATTTCTGTAAGAATTCCTTGTCTCCCCAGATGTACTGAAGTTCTTGGAAGAGGCCTTGGCAAACCCCACTCAGTCCTGTGCGGTGACCCGACGGGGTGGAGGCCAGGGGCCCTGGGACGCTCCCGGTGAGAGATTCACCCAAGGCAAACAGAAGAGAGGGAAGTAGAGTGTCTACACAGCAGGCAGGACAGCAGACGAGAGGCTGGTGGGGGGCTGCGCTGAGGGGCAGTGAGGAGGTACCGGGACGCATGCGAGCCTCCTTCTTTGGTGCCTGCGCCCCAGGGTCAGTAGCCCCTTGGTCCGCTGGGGTTTCTGGCTGTTCTGAGGTGGGTCGCCTGATGGGGCTGTTTGCGTCCAGCCCTGTGGCCACTGTGGGTCCTCCTGCCTTTCTCAGGGTTCCACTGCTCAAGCCTCTGCCTAAAAGCGGCTCTACAAGTCCCCTTAGTTTAAAAAGGGGACTGATCATTTCAACAACCTGCTCCACTAAGGTTTTTAGGGAGTCGAATGGGAATGTACGTCAAAGTCCTTCACTGGTGTAAGCCCTGATACAAATGCTGAGTATTTAATGAGACACACATCAGGGCAACTGAGTCACTGTGGGCTTCAGATATTCAGTACCATGTGGATTTTGCCCCAAATCCTTATAATTCAGAGAAGTCCTTCTCATGGGTTTTCAAAGGTGGTAGAGAAAAGACCTTTATCTGATAAATGGAGAAAAAGAAAAGTAGGTATTTGACTTTGGTGTTTTTCTTGTCATTTTTAATTGTTTTGGCTTATCTGTTCTGTTTTTTCTCCTCTCACATGACCACGTCTGAATAAATTCTGTGATCCGCAGCAACAGGAGGGTCAGGTCCGTTCCAGAGGAGCCGGTCCCCCCTTGTCTTCACCAGCCAGGCAGGCCCACCCAGCGCTACAGTCTGGATTGCAGGGTGCCCAGAGTGAAAGCAGTCCCCTCCCTCCTTTTGTTACTCTTCGAAACACCGCTGGGAGCTGAGCAGGCCCATCTTGCTGATGGATGACCGGTGCCTGGGACAGAAAAAAAAGGAAAAGAACTATTTCCTCTTGTCCCTCATCCCATCCAGAGAGGTTCGGGGGAGCCTGGTATGGTCACCAGACATGGTTTGGGCTTTCTGGGAGACTCCAGCTCAGCCAGAAAGGAAAGTCAGGAGTCTCAGGTGGACCTCCCACCTGCCCTTCTGTCAGGCAAGGTCTCACTGGTCTCCCTCAAGCTTTAGCTGAGGTTTGAGACAAAGCCAGTGGTGAGGTCAAAGAAAGAAAGACTGTGACATGTCAGAGCCCAGCCCTGGGGGGTTGGGTCTTGTCCCCGGGTACGGAAAAGGTGACCCAGATAGTCAGTAAACTCGTGGTGGATGGAGGAGAAAGGCATTCTTGCCAAATTCAACCTAACACTCCGCCCTTGAACACCCTCTCCCTGGTATAGCACCTGCCATATTCCATTCTTCCGTGATTAAAGACCCTCCCGAGCAGCACTAGCAAAGCCAGTGAGTCCTACACAAGCCATGTTCGTTTGGCATCTTACTGCTGTTATGTCATCTGTTCTTCATGATAAGCCCATGAAATGAGCATCAGTTAAGAATTGAGTTCAGCGGGCGCCTGGGTGGCTCAGTTGGTTGGGTGACTACCTTCGCCTCGGGTCATGATCCGGGAGTCCCAGGATCAAGTCCCACATCAGGCTCCCTGCTCAGCGGGGAGTCTGCTTCTCCCTCTGACCCCCTCTCCTCTCATGCTCTCTCTCACTCTCTCTCTCTTAAATAAATAAAAATCTTAAAAAAAAAAAAAAAAAAAAGAATTGAGTTCAGCTGCCCATAGTGGAAAAGCTAAGTAAACGTGAGGGTGTGACTTCTCTTGCACAAGAAGGAAGTGAGCAGGGATATTGCACATGATGGCCCCAGGGACACAGGTGGGATCTCATCTTTAAAATTCTGATGTGGGGGAGGATGCTACTTATCAAGCGCCTCTTGGAACTCCAACAGTGTCCTCCCACGTCCATGGGGCGATTCTAAGATTCGTGTGCAATAGACCTGAGCAGTGGTGTGCCTGCAATCCTTGCACAGGTGATTGAACAGAGGTTTGAGAAGCTGTCACTTGGCCCCAAAACATACAGCTAATGAGTGTTTCCAAGCCAGAATTCCAACCCAGGTCTGTCTGACCCAAAGTCTGTGCTTTTTCATTGTCTGTAAGTGGATACCCGTGTGCATACACTCATGCACACCATGGCCCGCACAGACAAAGTCACCTCAGAGACTCTGGATGGCCCTAAAGACCATCAAACATGGCACATCAGCCTCCGGAGTCTCAGTTTCTAGACTTTTCTCACTGTTGGGTTGGGCAAGGTGCTCTGTTTCTAGCCACTACATGCAGTGGGGCTTGTAAGTCCTCAAAGACCCCCTTTTGTGGTTTAAAGACCCGCCAACACCCGACTTCGAGAGTCCTGGGAGGTCTGTCTCCTGAGGTCTGCTTGGCTTACATGATGTCTTTGATTGTCTTGAATTCTACCCCTTGAGCCCAGACATGTGCTCTGCCTTGCCCTGTCCATTTGAGGTGGCAACCCCTAGTCCAACCCCACAGTCTGCTCTGTGCCCCTTCCAAGTGGCCATCCAACCCAAGAATACCTGCAGGGTTAGGAAGGCTCTGGTAACTTCTGTGATATTGCCCAAAGCATATCGTTTCTCTCCCTTTCCTAGAACTCCTGGAAATATCTGCAATGCAGCAAACTCCTTTCCACAAAGTCGTTTTAAGAAGTAAAACCCATAGAAAATCTTATATAAACCCCCCTCCTCCAGAACGGTGTGTGTGTGTGTGTGTGTGTGTGCGTGTGTGCGTGTGTGCGTGCAGACACACGCGTGCGTGTAGACCCTGTGACTTCCACCTGCTCCACTTCCTGGCCAGGCCAGCAGGTGATTCCTAGGGCTGCACCTGCTTCTGCATTCAGGTATCCAGTTTTCTGAGACTCCATTTCAGGTCCCGTCTTGCCCAGAGCTCGTCTTTGCTAGGCTAGAGGCTCCCTCTGTCCCAGAGCTTTCACAAAGCTGAACAGATCTTTTTAAACCTGATTAAAGCCATACTCCCCATCTCTTCGTTAGCAGCCTTGCCTGCCCCCCTCAGTGCTGGGTCTCTTTCAAGGAGTCACAAGTAACCTGCAGCTGCTGCCTCCCCTGCACTCCCCCGAGCAGCCACCGCCAGACAGACAAGGACAAGGACAAGGACACTGGCTCCCCTTCTCCCACACTGTGCTCTGGCCTCTCACTGTGGAATGTGACAACATCCTTTTCAGTCTCGATTGACTTTTTTACATCTAATTTCCAGTGTCCCTTTCCTATGGGAGCAACCACAGCCGTGGCATGGCCCACAGGTGATCAGGAAGGGTGGGTTTAGCTAGAGAATGAATGGGCACAACATCCCAGGATTCAGCTGAGGGCAGGGAAGATGCTCCCAGGCTGTGAGCATTCCTAAGTCCTCCAGAACAGCACAAAATAAAGCTTTTTGCATAAAAGTTTTTAAAGAATTTTTTATTTTTATTATTTTTTAAAGATTTTATTTATTTATTTGACAGAGAGAGACACAGCAAGAGAGGGGACACAAGCAGGGGGAGTGGGAGAGGGAGAAGTAGGCTTCCCGCCGAGCAGGGAGCCCGATGCGGGGCTCGATCCCAGGACCCTGGGATCATGACCTGAGCCAAAGGCAGACGCTTAACGACTGAGCCACCCAGGTGCCCCTAAAGAATTTTTTAAACTGTGAACCCCTTACACCAGGGCACATGGGTGGCTTAGTCGGTTAAGCATCTGACTTCAGCTCAGGTCATGATCTCAGGGTCCTGAGATCAAGTCCGCATCGGGCTCCCCACTTAAATAAGTTCTTTTAAAAAAAGTTTATACTTAAAATTTTTATCATGTGTTAAAATAGTTGCAAAGACTATTGTTTCTGGTCTACGGTAAAAATTTATATTTAAAAATAAAACCGGGGGCGCCTGGGTGACTCAGTCGGTTAAGCATCTGCCTTTGGCTCAGGTCATGGTCTCAGGGTCCTGGAATGGAGCCCCACGTCGGGCTCCCTGCTCAGTGGGGAGTCTGCTTCTCTCTCTTACTAGTGCCCCTCCCCCCTACTCGTGCTCTCTCTCTCTCTCTCTGTCTGTCGGAAATAAGTAAAATCTTTTAAAAAATAAAAATAAAACTACTATATCATTATTTTAAGTGGATCCAATGGATTCTAAAGAAAATATTTGAAACCCAGCAGAATCTCCCATTGCTCTTCTTTGTCCTTGAATTCAGATTCTCAGTCTCTCCCCGATGGAGTTTTATCCTAAAGTAATATACTCTTAAGGTTTACAAGTTTGTTTGTTTATTTGTCTTACTAATCACCCCATCTTATTTTCTGTGATTAAAAATATATATAAAATAAAAGTTGATGTTTAAGAATCTGTTATCCGGGGACTTTTGGGAGGTGATGAGAATATTTGGGAAATAGAGCTGATGGTTGCACAATAGTGTAGACATGCTAAATGCTGTTGCATTGTTCACTTTGGAAAGGTCAGTATTATGGTACATGCATTTCTCCTCAATAAAAATTAATTAATTTTAAAATTCCCTTGTCACCATCAGCCACTAATTCAGAGGCTTCTCATCTTTCTTTGACTTGGACCTCTTTGGTGGTCTGGTAAACCCTGTAGACCCCTTTTCAAAGTAATGTTTTTAAATGCAGAAAATAAAATACAGAGGATTAAAAAGGAAGCCAACTATATTAGAATGCAAGTTTTGAAATTAGTTTTGTGATATAGTAATGCATGTAATTCTTTATTACCACATTAACAAGATCTAGCTGTAAGGGGTGCCTAGGTGGCTCAGTCCGTTGAGCATCCAACTCTGAATTTCACCTCAGGTCATGGTCTCAGGGTCCTGGGATCAAGCCCTAATAGGGCTCCCTGCTGAGTGTGGAGTCTGCTTGTCTCCTTCTCCCTTTGCCCATCCTGCCTCTCGCGTACTCTATCTCTGAAATAAATAAATAAATAAATCTTTTTAAAAAAAGATCTAGCTGTAAGTTCAATAACTATTGTAACTTTGAAGCAGTGATAAGTAGAAATAATGTTTCAAGTTATGTGATAAACGAAGTTCTTTCTGATTTCTCCTGGTGACGAAGTTATAGACACTAATACCACTATCATTTGTTGTTTGTGTATGTGATGGGGGAAATGCTAAATGTCACTTAGAGGTTAGTGACACAAAGATGTAATTTTTTTCACCTGAGTTCATGAACACACTAAGCTAAGAACCCCTATTCTAAGTATAAGAAATTTACTGTCTGGGACTACACCAAAATAAAAAGTTTGTGTATAGTGAAGGAAACCATCAAAAAACAAGAAGGTAACCTACTGAATAGGAAATGATATTTGTAAATGATATCTGATAAAAGTTAATATCCAAAATACATAAAGAACTAATACAACTCAACACCAAAAAACAATCTTATTAAAAAATGGGCAGAAGACCTGAATAGACATTTCTCCAAAGAAGACATCCAGATGGCCAACAGACACATGAAAAGATGCTCAACATCACTTATCATCAGGGAAATACAAACCAAAACTACGATGAGGCAAGGGCACCTGGGTGGATCAGTCGGCTAAGCAGCTGACTCTTGATTTCGGCTCAGGTTATGATCTCAGGGTTGTAAGATCAAGCCCCACATCGGGCTCCACGCTGGGCATAGAACCTGCTTAAGATTCTCTCTCTCCCTCTCCCTCTGCCCCTCCTCCACACCCCCCATGCACTCGTGCTCTCTCTCTTTCTCTCTCTCTCAAAAACTACAATGAGATACCACCTCACACCTGTCCGAATGGCGAAAATCAACAAAGAAGAAACAACAGATGTTGGCGAGGAGCAGAGAAAGGGGAACCCTCTTGCACTGCTGGTGGGAATGCAAGCTGGTGCAGCCACTCTGGAAACCAGTATGGAGGTTCCTCAAAAACTTAAAAATAGGGGCGCCTGGGTGGCTCAGTCATTAAGTGTCTGCCTTCGGCTCAGGTCATCATCCCAGGGTCCTTGGATGGAGCCCAGCATTGGGTTCCCTGCTCTGTGGGAAGCCTGCTTCTCCCTCTCCCACTCCCCCTGCTTGTGTTCCCTCTTCTGCTGTGTCTCTTTCTGTCAAATAAATAAATAAAATCTTAAAAAAAACCTTAAAAATAGAATTGCTGTACAATCCAGTAATTTCACTTCTGAGTATTTGCTTGAAGAAAACAAAAACAGTAATTCAAAAAAGTGTATACATCCCATGTTTATTGCAGCATTATTTACAATAGTCAAGACTGGAAGCAGCCCAAGTGTCCATTGATAGATGAATGGATAAAGAAGATGTAGTATATACATACAATGGAATATTACTCAGCCATCAAAAAGAAGGCGAGCTTGCCATTTGCAACAATGTGGATGGACCTACAAGGCATTATGCTCAGTGAAATAAACCAGACAGAGAAAGACAAATACAATGTGATTTTACATATGTGGAATCTAAAAAGCAAAACAAACAAATAAAGGCAGAAGTAGACTCATAAATACAGAGAACCACTGGTGGTTGCCAAAGACAGGGGAATGGAGGGATTGGGTGGAATAGGGGAACAGGATTAAGAAGCACAAACTTCCAATTATGCAACAAACGTCCCGGGGATGAAAGCACAGCGTAGGTAACATAGTCAGTAATCCTGTGGCAACGTCGACTCGTGACCGATGGCAGTGCACGCTGCGTCACGTGCGATACGCCTGAGGCTGATGGAACCCTGTGTGTAAACTGTACTTCAGTTAAAGAGAAACAAATCCACTCTGGGTAAACCTATCATCATATCTGTTAGTACTACATAATTGATCAAAACAGCATAAATATGTTATAAATCTTGATAAATAACTGCCATTCAAGATAACATGTTAAAATGCCTCTCTTAATAACATGGCTGAGGCTGGGCATTTTCCAGTTAGTTCCCCTTCGGGGGACTAATACTTATTTCTAAACCAATAGAGGGTTCCCAGCATCAGTTCTCATTTTAGGGATATAATTTTTGAGGCAACCCTGTTCATATAAAGAGTGTTACTATAGCAACAGTACTCAATTATTTGAGCCCCTCCAGAGTTATACGTCAAACATCACATGATAACGTATGGGGCGCCTGGAGGGCTCAGCCGGTTGGGCGTCTGCCTTCGGCTCAGGTCCCGATCCCGGGGTCCTGGGTTCGAGCCTCGCATCAGGCTCCTTGCTCCATGGGGAGCCTGCTTCTCCCTCTGCCTCTGCCCCTCCCCCTGCTCATACTCTCTCTGTCTCTCTGTCAAATAAATAAATAAAAATCTTTTTTAAAAATCACATGAAAATATATTATCAAAAATTATTTGTAATGCTCTGTCAGTCAATAGCAATTGGACCTCCTTCAACTGGATAAAAGAATAGGAAGCCAACTCTTCTCTGACATATTTGTATTTAGACATTAAATACCCAAAGATACAGCAAATGTCTGTTTCTTCCACCTGCTACTCTTTCACTTAGAGGCACTAGGGTCCCCTCCATGGCTCTTGGGGTGGAAAGTGGAGCTCAGGAGTCTGTTTTGCTGGCGCAGATTGTGGAAGATGCCAGGTGATCTTGGAGCCACAGTCTGGAGACAACTTGCCAACCTCTGAGGTGGTGTAGGGGTTGTTTCTTGAAGGTCAACCTAGAGCCTGCTCCTCTGTACACGTCAGTGGTTCTGGAAGTGCCTCTTCCCTGTATTAAACATTTTTTTTTGCTTGAACTGCTTCGGTTACATGTGATGAATATCTGCAGTTGAGCTGACAAAAAAGAACCCTACATTTGCCCACAGTTGGGCCTATTGTGCTCCTACTGGAGGTGATGCCCCACAGAAGGTAAGAATGCTACTGTGAAAAAATGCACTGCTGAGCCTTATCTTTTCTTACCTATAAGACAAAATGCTCAGTGAAAACTCACTCCCAGTGCTCCCCTTTTTGGGAGGGGCATATTCCACGTCCGCTAATGTTGGGCTGGCTGCTGACGTGCTTGGATCCGTGGGAGCACACCACACCTGAGCCAGGCCACAAAAGCACTGTGTGTTTCTGCTCTGAGCTCTCGCACCCTCACCCCATGGGAAGAACTTGCTTGGTCCCCAGAAGAAACACATTCCAGCCACAGCCTGAAGCAGAGCTGACCTAAGAAACCCACAGACTCAGTGAGAGATGATGCTATTGTTGCGTGTCAACAAGCACTGGGGTGCTACTTACTACAGCAACAGTTGGTAAAGCCCTCCAAGGATTGTTCTGAGAATAAAACAAGAATGTAGACAGGAAGTACTTACCATCATCATGTATCACAGAGTAAGCACTCAACTATTGTTCTGTGGAAGTTCCCACTGGTTTCTAGCATGGAGCTGTGTGCTCGCTGTTCTCTCTTCCTTTACCAATGTCAGAACTGAGTGTGGGATCTGGTTGCAGGAGCTCTCCTACGTGGTTCCTCTCCTTTTGCTTCTCTCCCACTCTTACACACCCTCCATCAGACACTCCCGTGGCTCAGGCAGCGCCTCAGACACCAAGCACAGAGGAGAGAACCCCTAACCCACCGTGCAGTGTCCTACTGCACCTAATGGGACGGGTCACGTCCAGGAAGGTGCTGGCCCCAATTCTGATGGAGTCTGGAGCCCCGTCAACAGCCCCTGTGAAGTCTTTCTCTGTCCCCATCTCTGCCCTCCGCCAATCTTTCCCGGATGTGTGATCCCTCCTCCTCAGCCGCCCTGTCGCTGATTTTATTTATTTGTTTGCTGAGCTCTGCCACTGCCCAGCTGCTGAGGCTGCTCCAGCTGGGTTCCCAGCCAGGCCTCCGTGAAACGCTCTTAGGGAATCTCTTCCACACCAGCGAGCCCTGCTCTGCCCTCCCTCCCTCTCCAGACCCCGCTGTGTGCTTTAATAAACACAGACACCGTCTTGCCTTCTCGCCTCCCTCCCAGGGAAGTTAATATATTTGCCGCCATGGCCTAGCTCACGTTTGCCAGTCGACTTCTAATTGATTTAGGAACACACAGCCTCTTTCCACTGTCTGGATGAGTATTTCTATCTTTGGCAAACTGGCCCCAGACATAGGCAAATACGTTAATAGGACTTTGCCTCTCACTCTCTTCCTTCTAAATTTCTCCTGCAACTTCTCTAAGAATAAGGACTTAGAGGTTTGGAGTCAGACAAGCTATGCAAACCCAGACAAGCTCCTGAACCTCCCTGAACATCCATTTCCTCATCCATAAAATGAGGGAAGTCATATGGCCCCTTCAGCGTGGCAGTGAGGACTGACTCAGATGAAGCTGTGAAGAGGGGACTGTGTTTCCTCTCCTCTTCCCTCTCCTTCCTCTCTGCATCTCTCTCTGCCTCCCACCTCTCCCTAGATGGGTGTCTCTGTCTCTCTTTCTGTCTCTCTGTCTCTTACTCTCTGCCTTTCCATCTCTGTCTGTCTTTCTCTGTCTCTGTCTGTGTCTCTGTCTCTCTCTCTGACTTCCAACCCTAATAGTCATGCCCCAGCTACCTGCCCCCCATGCAATGGTCTGGACACCCAGAAGATCACATGTAGGAGCCCCTGCATGGGAGCCCCTAACAGGAGCCCCTAACAGTCATGCCCCAGCTACCTGCCCCCCATGCAATGGTCTTGACATCCAGAAGATCACATGTAGATCACTGTTCTTAACTCACTCTAGTTCAAGGGCAGACTCCTTTGAATCTGTCCTTTGCCCAAGAGGAGCTGATTGGAACCTAAGGGGACAGCCAGCTTCTCTGCAGGAGCTGGACTGCAAGACAGACAGACAGAGCTAGCTGCTGACAACAGGAATGGAAGCAAAGAAGATAACACAGCACAGGAACCAGGCACAAGGAGCTGCTTCTAAAGGGTTGCCGTCTCCCCTCCTGAGGGTCACCTGACTGCCAAGACTAAGGCCAGGACATCCTCCCACTCCTTCCCTTCCCTGAGCCCTTATAATCCAAAGGCTGCCTCTTTCGCTGGTGATCTGAATGAGCCCCAGTGGTACAGGTGAGAGGTGCAGACCATTCTGTGCATGGCGGTTTTGTTTTCTCTTCAACCAGACATTCAAGGGTCCAGCCTCACTTTGATGTGCTGACACACTCTCTTCTGCACGATCTCTGACACTTGGCTCTCCCTGGAAAGACTCCCCCTCAAAACAGCCATACACATTAGCTTGATGAGATAAGGCCCAAACTTGAAAGAAACGGGATGCCACTTGAAGGCAGTCAGAGAGGCTAGACTTAGATAAATAGCTTGTCCTCTCCATTCAAAGGCTGGTTCGTTGGGACCTCAGAAATGTTTGGGTGACCAGCATTGATTGGATGAAACCACTGTACTTCCTCCTCATTGACTTCTCATCTAGAACAGAATTCGAGAATCTATCAAGAAGCCCCTCTTACCCCAACAGCAAAGGCAATAGAATCATCCATACTCTTCAACATCATTCTGAAGTTACCATCTTTCTTTCTAAGGAGAGGGTCCCCAGATGCACATGCACTGCTAGGAATTTCATGCCCGTTGGTAAGATGAGACATTGGGTGGGTGCCTTTCACTGACATAGTAAATGAACAATCTTCAGACTACCTTCCCACCGTCAGGAGGGAGGACAAAGACCCTCAGAGCCTTCCCACCATCAGAAGGGAGGACAGTGGCTAAGCAGGTACACTTTGACCCCCTTTAGCTCTCTGTCCTTTGGTCAGTAACCTAAGGGAATTTTGGGAGAACCCCTCCAGAAACACCCTGACCTGCCTTCCCTGCTGCTGGCTGTCCTTGTGGCTCCTGGCTTCCCACACAGGCTGTCTTGCCTCTTGTCTATTTTCAAAACTTCTCGTGAGTTCCTGGAGCTCCTCACAGCCTTACAATATATCTTTGTGTAAATTGCCAGAGTTGGATTCTTTGCTCACAAACTAAAGAATAGAAGCGAATCACACTCTCTTTTTTCCCACACTTCTTGGTCAGGGCATGGAGCGCGTTGCTCATCAGCTTCATTTTCACAGGAGCCTGGAGAAGAGTGTCGTTCACAGCACGGCCTGACAAAGTGCTGCTGGCCTACATCCATCTGCAGTTGCCACCACCGCCCCACTGGAGGGGCGTCTCCTCCAAGTGGCCTGCTGCGCAGGTTGGCATGCACTCGCCTCTCAGGCCCTGCTGCTTGCTGCCATCGAAGGCCATGTGGTCGGGACTTTTCCCTGGGCTAGTTTGGGGAGGCCCTGATATACCATCTCTGAAAACTTGTCTGGGCTCTTCTTCCGTATCCCTTAATGGGGATGGGCATCTGCGCATCCAGAACTTTAAACTAGGAGGCACCCTATAAAATTAAACCAATCTGTCTTTCTGAGAAGTTGGAAGACTAGAGAAGAAACTGGGGAAGTTGAATCTTAACTGGGTTTGGGAGTGAAAGGACATTTGTTTCTCCTTTTTCCATAAACACTCTTGAAAGATACATTGCCAGCTCCCTCAATATCCTTCTACGAGGTGGAGGGACCAGGACACAGGAGGGCAAAGCAGTCTGGGACCAAGGAACGTGATCTGTGTGTTGTGTGCATGCCCGCATGCACGTGCTCATGCTTGTATGTGCGTGTGCATGTGTGTGAGCACATGCACATAAGCGTGTGCACGTATGTGTTTTGTGTTGTGTGCATGTGTGTACACATGTCCTTGTATTAACATGTTCACACACCTGGCCTGGAGCCATAGAAAACAGCACAGCCTGCAAACAAGTTAATAACCCAACTGCAAAATCACTGGGGGTTTTTGTAGCTACATCAACCGATTGCTTTCTACTGAAGAATCTCACAGCGAACCAACAGGAAGAGAATAGGCCCTTAGGCTTGAGGCAGAAGAGAAGGACAGAACAAGACCCAGAGAGAAATATCTCAAATGTGAAATGAATCTATGGCTTCAGCACAGGCTCCTAGAAGTAGCATCCTCGTACGGAATGCATGGTAGCTGAGCAGGGCCCTGGCCAGCAGTGCTCATGCCTGCGACCTGGACAGTCAACCATGCTCCTGCTCTTCACGGCAGACTTCCCATGCAGGGACATTTGATGGAACTGATCCATAACCTGAGAGGAGCCACCAGGTTTTTCTGATTTGAGAAGCTTCCTGCACTGCCTTCCACTTCAAAACCAATCATCACATTAAAACGGACAAGCCACTTATTCAGGACAGACCCCCTAAAAATCCTGAAGGCAGTTCAGGACTGGGGGACTCAGAATGCCCAGGGTAGCTGGAGCTGACTTGAATCCTGCCAGGACTCGATCTCTTTACTTCTGAAACATGGACACGCACATGGAGCGCACGCACACATGCTGATCCTGCCCGGGTACCAAGCTTAGTGTCTCCCACTGTATCCAGCCCTCAGAAGCATCTACTGTGTTGAATGATGGCCTAACTCGGTTACAGCCCTATTCAGCTGAAAACACCCAATAAATATTTTCGTTTGAGTGGTCTCCTACAGGAACCAGTAACCAATATATGGTGCTCTCCCTTCCATAGCCAGAGTCCAGGAATCAAAGAACGGAAACGAACCATTGTACTTGATAACCCATGTGAGCACTTTTGCTGTCTGTCCCCTCAACTTTGCACTCTGCTGGTTTACAGGGTTTCGTTCTCAAAAGAAGAGACAATAATTGTTCTAATGAATTGGAAATTGAAGCTGCCACCTGGCCCTTTTGTCCTCCTCATGCCATTGAATCAATAGGCAAAGAATGAGGCGCTGCATGGGCTGGGTGACTGACCACCAGAGGGAAACTCAACTGCTGCTGTGGGACAGCAGAGGTGATGTCTGGACCCAGGGGACTTGCCTTGCCCAACGGTAAAGGTCAGTGGAAAACCAAGCAATGCAAAGAAGGCAGACTCACTGGAGATCTGGACTCTTCAGAAATGGATGTTTGGGTCACCTCATCATGGAAAGAACCCCATCAGGAGTTGAGGGCAGGGCGCCTGGGTGGCTCAGTCGGTGAAGCGTCTGCCTTCGGCTCAGGTCATGATCCTGGAGTCCCAGGATTGAGCCCCACATCGGGCTCCCTGCTCGGCGGGAAGCCTGCTTCTCCCTCTCCCACTCCCCCCTGCTTATGTTCTCTCTCTCACTGTCTCTCTCTCTGTCAAATAAATAAATAAAATCTTAAAAAAAAAAGAGTTGAGGGCAAATGGAACACAGGGGGAAAAGTAGAAAAAGAAAATTATTCTGAAAAAATAAATCTGGACACAGACCTTACACCATCACAAAATTAACTCAAAATGGGTTGTAGGAATAAATGTAAAACATTTAACTATACAGCTTCTAGAAGATGATGCAGGAGGAAATCCAAGTGGCCTTGAGCTTGGAAATGAGTTTTTAGATATTTCACCTAAAGTGTGACCCATGAAAGAAAAAATGGATGAGTTGGACTTTATTAAAATTAAAAACTCCTGCTCTATGAAAGATACTGTTCAAGGAATAAAAAATCAGGTTATGGACTAGAAAAAAGTATTTGCAAAACACATCTGATAAAGGACTTGTATCTGAAATATACAAAGAACCTGATTTTAAAATAGGCAAAAGGTCTGAAAACACACTTTACCAAAGTAGATATATATAGACGTCAAATAAGCATATGAGAAGATGTTCAACATCATATGTTAATGGGGGATTGCAGATGAAAACAACCATAAAATGCCACTACACACCTATAAGAATGGCTAAAAATTTTTTTTTAGTTGACAACACCAAATGCTGGTGAAGGTATAGAATGAGAACTCTCATTCTTTGCTGGTGGGAGTGCAAAATGGATTAGCCACTCTGGAAGACAATCTGGAAGTTTCTTACAAAGCTAAACATAGTCTTTCCATATAATCCAGCATACGAACTCCCAGGTATCTACTCAATTGAGTTGGAAACTACATCCATACAAAAACCTGCACACAAATCTTTATGGAAGCTTTATTCATATTACTAAAAACTGGAAGCAACCAAAATGTCCTTCAGTCAGTGAATGGATAAGCACACCGTGACACATCCAGACAATGGAATAGAACTTGGCGTTCAAAGGACATGAACTGTCACACGACAAAAAGCCATGGAGAAACATTAATTGCATATCACTAAGTGAAAGGAGCCAAACTGAAAAGGCTGCATACTGTATGATTCCATCTACATGACATTTTGGAAAATGTAAAACTGTAGAGACAGTGAAAAGATCAGTCGTTGCCAGGGTTAGTAGGAGAGGGAGAGATGAACAGGCAGAGCACAGAGGATTTTAGGGCAGTGAAACTACTCTTTATGATGTAATGGAAGACACATGACATTGTGAATTTGTCAAAACCCCTTAGAATGTACAACACAAAGAGTGAATCTTAATGTAAATAATGGACTTTAGTTAATGATAATGTATTGCTTCATTAATTGTAACAATATGCACACTCATTCAAGATGTTAATAATGGGGAAATTGAGTGGGTGGTGGTGGCAGGGGCGGGGGGAGTTACATGGGAACTTTCTGTTTTATCTGCTCAATTTTTCTGTAAATCTAAAACTGTTCTAAAAAATAAAGTCTATTAATTTTTTAAATGAGTAGAGCATTGGTGAGCTGTAGAAAAACTTCCCAAATCTGATGAAAACTGTAAGCCACAGATTCATGCAACTCAACAAATTCTAACCATAAGAAGTATGAACAAACTACACGTTGGAGACATAAATTGCTTAAAACTGATTATAAAGAGGTAATCTTAAAAACAGTCAGGAAAGACCCATAATGTACAGAGGAAGAAAGAATGGCAGGCAACTTCTCATCAGGAACAACATGAGCCAGAAGACAGCTGGTCAACATCTTTAAAATTTTCCAATAACATTGGCAACCTAGAATCCCTTGCCTCATGAGAACATTTTTCAAAAGCAAAGGGCACGTACTGCATGGAGCACTGGGTGTTATACGAAAACAATGGATTGTGGATCACCACATCAAAAACTAATGATGTATGGTGACTAACATAACATAATAAAATAAAATGAAATAAAAATAAAAAGCAAAGGCAAAATAAATATTTAGACATACAAAAGATGAAAGAATTCATCAGCAGGGGACCTGTGTTTGTCAAACCTGCGCACCCTTTATTCTCCTGCATGTCTCCATGCTCGTATAATCTCACACAAATACACATACAGATCTATGTTTGGCCTCTTGTGTGTGTCATTCATTAGCAGTCATGCAATAATTCTCTCCCTTTTCCAAACCCTGCCTTTCTCATTCAGTAATACCCAGTGGACATCCTTCACTGTCAACTTTTTCAAGGGTACACAATATTCCATGATACATGGATTCCATCAATTATTTAATTCCTCCTAAAAGAGGAAATCACTATAGTTAACTGTGGCCTAGAGATAAATCACAGAAGAAAAAGAACTATCAAAACTTTGCATTTTCTTCCTTGTTGTTTATACATATGCTTGTATATATTAATTATTTTCCCCTTCTCTTCCCCTATTATTTTCCATAAGAATTATTGATAGTGGTTAACTTTAAAAGTTATTTTTCAGATAACAGAATATTTGGGTGGGATTTTGCTCACATTCAGGTGAGAGTATCACCCAGTTGGGACTAGTAACTAATGGGACTTCTTGTCTCACCTTTCTGGGAAGAGGATGAGAACAACAGCTTTGGTACAAAAGTTATAGTTCTTGTGCAAATATGGGCAAAGGGAGTGAATGGAAGTTAAGTGGAAAGGTATGTGCTAATTGCTGACCTGTGTCTCAAAACTCATTCTTTGGCATTCTGTTCTGAAATCGTGTGGCTAAAACTCTACACACTGCACTTCCCAAGACTCCTTTGACAGCGAGCCTCTTACAGGGCCCAGCTCTGCTGATGGGAGATCCCAAGGGGTCTGACAGATGGAGCAGGAGAGGAGAGACTCCCCTTGTTTTCCTGTTTGGGTCGGTGCTGCTCCAGCCCCAGCTCCATTCACCTCTGCCAGAGGCCTGAGCGCCAACCCCAGGGCCCTACTCTGGGCTCTGCTGTGTCTGGCTGCCTCACCTTCTGCCTCCCCCTCTGGAACAGCAGTAGGTTCTTCTTTTAGTTCTTAATCTCTGGGTTAGTTCAGCTTTCCAACACCTATGCAATCAATTCATCTGAATTCCCTGTTTGAATCACCCAGGGATTCACATCACTTCCCATCTGGAACCTGACTAACACAAATCCCACCTCACTTAAAGGAACAACGTAAGACCTGGAGTCTGAGTAGCACAAGCCTATCTAATAAATAGCTTGCATCCCAACCTCAATCAGAGAGCCCCAAGTTCCTTAGCGCTGTCTTCCAGCCCGTGGGAGAGTGAAGGAGCGTTCACAGGGCCTCCCTAGCCCAGCGCTGGTTGCCGTGGTCCCACCGAGCACTGCCTGCCCATCACAAGACCTGTTGTCACTTGAGAATGTGGCCATCCCTGCTCACCTCCAAACACTCGTAACAGGTGAGTCTATTGTACTCCAGGCAGGGCAGGCACACTCCAGAGGTGTGTGCTAAGAATTTACTGGGGAATAAGAAGAAAAGATTCAAAGTACCTCTGCACTAGCACCCACTTCCCCTCCCCTGCTCTAGTTTCTCCTGGCACTTAGCACCCTGACACACAGTACTTCATTTACTGTCACTGCCAATTAAAATATAAAGTAGACGAAGGAACACATTTTGTCTGTTTCACTCACTAATGAATTCCCAATGCCTAGAAGAGTGACTGACAGATAGTAGATACTGAATAAAAATTTATAAAATGAGTAAATGGGATTTCCAAACAGGAGAGCAAAGAGAGGCTCACTGCAACATCTATGTTATATCAACAAGGTGTAAACAATATAAATAACAAGATAAGATACATTGAATAAGCTTTGGTAAATAGATTGAGATGCCATGCACCCAATAAAAATAATACTCTGAGCCTGAGTGGCTCAGTTGGTTAAGTAGCTGACTCTTGATTTCGTCTCGTCACTATCTTAGGGTCATGAGATCCAGCCCAGAGTCTGGCTCCCTGTTCAACAGGGAATCAGCTGGAAATTCTCCCTCTCCCTCTGCCCCTCCCCCCACTCACACTCTATCTCTCTCTAAAATAAATAAATAAAATCTTTTAAAAAACATTCTGAAAGTTTGCTTGTTCACGCAAAATGAGTGGTTCATGATGTACCATTAAATAAAATTTAAAAATTTAAAAGAAAGTGTAAAAGAAAATGTTTGCTGTCCATGATTTATTCTTTTTTTTTCCTAGGAATATCACCCATATTTGCTTTGAGAACCATCTCTGTTCCATTTGAGCTATGTGTTTGGATGGATTGACTCATCATCTGGAGTGGCCCCTTCACTTGAACCACTTGGCATGTCCCTTCCAATGGGCCACAAGGGTGGGCACCATACCCAATTACAGGAAATAAGAAAGTGTCCCAAGGCTACTGTGAAAGGGACTTCTCTTTTCTTCAAAAGGAGCCCTTCATTCAGACCCTCTCTACTACGCCAAATGGTATGCGTAATGATGTGGCCACTTTCCTGGCACACTTGGGGGAGGACCATCTCCACTCAGATGGCAGTGTGGAGAAATGAAGAGAAACCAGTTCATTCCAACCACTTGGTCAAGTGAACTCTACCTCTGGATGTTTAGTTTGATAAGCTAATAAATTCCATTACTGCTTAGTTGAATTAGGTTTTCTGTCACTTGGAATCAAAAGAATCTCAAATGATATGTAGGGTTTGATCCCATTTTGGTTTTCTAAGTATATTTTAAAATATTCAGTCATCTAAACATGCTGTCTTCCCTTCCAACCCACTCCTCAATGTCTTCAAACAGGCATCTGGTTTCATCCCTCTAAGAAATAGTTCTGGCTAGGGTGAGCAGTGAGGTCCATTCAAACACAGCTGGAAAGGCGCTCTCCAGGGTTTGTTACCAGGAGCCCAGTCTGTGTGTGTGTATGTGTGTGTGCGTGCACAGGATGTTGAGAGGAGCATAAAAGAAAAAGTTAAAAGTGGTTATCTTTGGTTAGTATATTGCATGTATTTTCTAACCTTTCTAGATAAACTTGTATTTTCCAGGTCATATTTCTGGTTCTCTGTCCAAAAATATCATTGGGCAGATATCAATATTGATATCAATATATCAAAAGTTTAAAAAGGTGTACATTGACCATCCTTTACCCTCAAGAGGACGGTGGAGTACTTCCAGTTTCCAGTTCTGTTTGCTTAGAATACAAATGCACAGAAGTCGTAACCTGATTACTGTGGTACTTGGCTGAGCTAACAGACGGGAGCCCAGACTCTGGTTCCAGGTTTTATCTTCCATTTTAGCCTCAGAATTTATGCCTAAATTTTACTTATTGTGAACAATCTGAGAATCAGAGAAAGAAACTTCCTTTCTTAGAAGGGTGACAATGTCTTCTGAATCAGAAATAGGGACACATGGGGGGCGCCTGGCTGGCTTAGTTGGTAGAGCATGCAACTCTTGATCTTGGGGTTGTAACTTCGAGCCCCACGCTGGGTGTAGAGAGTACTTAAAAAAAACAAAAATTAAACAACAACAACAAAAAAGAAATAGGGACATATTTTCTCACTAGTTTCATTACACTTGCAAAAGTCATGGGGAAAGAGTCTACATCACAGCTCCCCTTGGCTCCCTGTGTTTGGGGGGCACTGGGAGAGACTGAGGGGTTCCAAGGGAAGGCCTGGGGGCTGGGGTCGCAGGCTTCGTAAGCAACAATGACAGCAACACGGACGTGCAGAAATCAATAAGCCGAGCAGGTCTCTCTCAGTAAGAGGAGCTGGGCGGTGCCCGAGACCAGGCTGAACATCTGTCAGGCAAACAAAAAGCCATCGAGAAGAACAAAGGGAGGATTATATTCACTCAAGTTCTTCCCGAGGCCCAGCAGGCGACACTGCCTGGCCCTCCTTTCTTCAGACACTGGACATCCATGGAGGGCGTGCTGCCGGGCAAAACCCAACCACAGGGTGCACAGAGGAGGGGGGAAAAGAAAAAGTATAGATGGAAAATTCAGGCAGATCCACACTGTTGGGATGTCACAGCTTCCCACATGCTTGCTGATTAGGAGTCAAAATTTCCACAGAACCTTTTGCTTTGCGTGTGAGAACATTGATCCCCAAGGACCTTATTATAATCCAGTTAGTTAAACCCTTACCCCACCTCTCTTCTATCCTGAAGGCCAGGAGTGGGGCAGAGGTGGAAAGTGGAGGACCCAGGGTGGGGCTGCTTGAAATGGACAGACCTCTGAGATGGCCCAGGGCTGTAGCCTTTAGTAACCAAATGGCTCTCTGCTACCAGGCTCCCTGGCTGCCCTGAGAGGTTCATTCTGCTGTGACCAGGGCGGCTGTGTGCTCTGGAGGCACGATCTGTCCCCTGCGGCTGGGAGGGTGGCAGCCACCAGCCTCCTGATTGGACAGACATCAAGCGTGAGTCACAAAGCAGCTCAGTCATGAGCCCAAAGTCCCACCACTGGCGTGTAGCCGAGGTATACTGCATTACAAATCTACCAACGATATTAGACCAAATGACATTATTAGGTGACTTTGGGGGTCAAGTCTTTACGGATCAAGTTTAGACATACCGCCACAGTGATTTTAAAATATGTCCACAAATTCCTTGATATCCCTTCTGTGAAAAGGTCGAGTCTAATTCCTCTCCCCCTGAGTGTGGCAGGACTTAACCACTCATTTCTTATGAACAGAAGGTGGAGAAGTGAAGCTGTGTCACCTCCACGTCGGTCACCCTCTTGGGGAGAGCCAGCTGCCGGGCCATGAGGGCGCTCAGGCAGCACTGACCAGCAGCCGCCATCAGCCAGCACGGCGGGCAGCGCAGGGTTCAGCCACGCCAGCTTCGGGCTTCCCACCCCAGTGAAGCCTTCAGAAGACACCAGCCAGCTGACAGCCTGGCTGCAACCTCGTGAGAAACCTGGAGCCGGAACCACCCAGTGAAGCCACATGTGGAGACCTCGAGAGTAAACTGCTTATTATTTAAAACCACGAAGTTTTAGGGTAATTGATTATCCATCAAAACATAACTAATGTATTTGCCTATCTTGAGGTTCAGTGACTGTTCAAGTTAAACTTAGATGCCACCTCCCTTTTGTTGTGACAGGTTCGGCAGAGACTCTGTTTCCTTTCTTTGTAGGTACGGCCTCTCTTGCAGTTAAGGGGGCACGAGACAGCTCTGGCCAGGGAAATACAGGTGAAAGAGGTTATGCCTCCTCCACACCCAGCTCATGAAAACTGACCACATGGTCTCATTGCTGTGGACTGAATTGTGTCCCCCCAGAATTCACATGTTGAAGCCCTAACCCCAATGTGATGGTGTTTGGAGAGGGACCCCTTCCTTGGCAGGTAACTAGGGTTAGATGAGGTCATGCGGTAGGGCCCCCATGATGGCAGAGATGGGAGAGAGGCCCCCACCACACCACCCCTCTCACCGTGTGCTCGCTGCGGGAAGGCCATGTGAGGACAAGAAGGTAGCCATCTGCCAACCAGAAAGAGAGTCCTCACTAGAAACCAACCCTCCTGGCTCCCCGATGTCAGACCTCCAGCCTTGAGAACTGCTGTTGGAGCTGCCTGGCCTATAGTATTTTGTTATGGCTGAGCTCACTAAGATGGGGTCTTCCATGCTCTGACTTTTCCTGTCTGCCAGCCAGATCTTGAGACCCAGGACAACCTTGGACACCATATGTTGAAGGTGCTTGGGTGTCTGAATGAGTATGTGGATCAGGGGCCCACCCCCTTTGTTACAGCCCCCCATTGGGTGCTCCCATTGTGAACCTCACATGGACAAGAAGGGTGCTCCTATGGTGCTGCCACCTTTTACAGGGGCGCTAGAGCAGAGTTCCCTTTATGTGTGCGCTCCCAGCAGGAAATCTCTGTTCCATTATTCAGTCCACTCAGCTGTGGTTTCAACGCTTGCACGCTCAGAAAATAATAATAATGCACAATTGCCTTGGGTGAGGCCAGCTTCTCTTTCAGTATCAAGCATCCCAGTGCCTCTGTAGGAGCCCTGGCCGTGACTTTGGGGGCATCTGTTTGAGTGGATGAATACCCTCAGGCAGCTTCTGGTTATTCTGATCACAGCTTGAGAAGATCTTCACGTTTCAGTGACATCTTTGAATGCTGGATCAGAGGTAAGGCAAAGGCAAGCTTTTCTAACAGTGACTAGGTAAGCTCTCTCTATGCTTTCTCTTTCTTCCTGAAAGGCTCTGATCTCTTCCCCTGTCTTGATCAGGACACATGAGAACACTCCCTCAAATTCTCCCTTCCCCTGCTCACTGGGGCAGCTCCCACAGAAGCGTGCCAGGTTTGCATGCAGGTTTACAGTGCTTATCATGCCCTAGCAGGCCAAAACTTCAGATGGTTATGAATGACTTCCTTGAGCTCTGTGCCTCAGTGTCCTCATCTCGAAACTGGGGGTAATAATGGCACCCACCTTGAGGGGCATTGTGAAGACTGGCTCACAGGAGGCACATACAGCACACAGCACAGAGCCCAGTCCTTAACAGTCCATCTGCGATCACTGCTGGTGTCGTCGTTATGATGGTGGGGGCGATTGCTACTGCCCCACCAAGGGACAGAGGGACTTGGGGAGTGCCATTCTCATTTCCCGTGTGAACCCCTCCTGCCTCTTGGCCCATGCAACCCTTCAGCCTGAGTGGTGGGCACAGCTGGCTGGGGCCTTCTTCCCACTCTCCTGTCTGGCTGCCACCTGTAGAGGCCACCTCTGACCTCTGGCCTATGAAAGGACAGCTGCCCTCCCCCTGGTCACTGCTCCACCCACAGATAGATCCTGAAGCGACAAGGCCCCTCAAAGCTCACTCTCTTTGAGACCGTTGAGTCCCAATAAATGGGCCTGGCCAGCTTCAGGGACTTGTGGGGGCCCACCCACCCTGTTCCCACTCCACTGCTTGTCCTGGGCTCTAGGCCCTGCTGTTTGTGCACATGTCCAATGTGGATGGGAAGGTGGGCAGAAGGAGGACAGATGAGAAGGCCAGTGGAGAGTGAGAGTGCATTGGGTCCAGGCATCTCAGACTTCCGGGAAGATGGGGCTCACTGCCCCTCCTCCTCCACAGCCTGCCCATGGCCACAGTTTCTGCTCTGCTGTCTGAACACCTCTCCAGTCTACCCACCACTCTCCACTAACACCCTCTCCACTGGAGCCCACCCCGCACTCTGAATCCCTAACAGCTGCTGGGGTGATTGGTCAAAATCACAAATCTCACTCCTCATCCTCCTACTGAAAATGGGTGGTCAGCTTCACAAAGCCTTCAGAATGAGGTCAGCCTTCTTGAAAATGGAGCCCTGGGCCCTCCACCCACTCTCTCCTGATGCTCCTTGGCAGCTCGCCAACAGCCACATGTTCATGGCCTATTCGTACATCGCCACTCCTTCAGATGCCTCCTCTGAGCCCCTGGGTGTTTCGTTTCTTATCTCTCTTTCCCACGCTTTAAATCCATGCAGGACCTACATGGTTGCTTTCAGTCTATTAATTTTCATTCACTCCTTCATTCATTTATTCAGTCAGTCACCATACATTTATCTGGTCCCTTCATACCAGGAAAGAAAGGGGAGAAAAAACAGGCCTCATGTCAAGATTGTATAGTCTAATGAAGACATCAAGACAAGCATAGAGACAAGCATAGAAAGGAGGCAAAAACCTAGTGCCATAAGCAAAGTCTGAACAGATTCTGTGGGAGCTGGGAGAAGGCAGAAAATATGTTTTATTGGCAACATCAGGAAAAGTTTGATGAGGCAGGCATTTCACTCAATCATTCAGTACATATGCACTGAAGACATGCTAAGTGCCAGGCACATAGGCATTTGGGATGGACCTAAAACAATGAACAGATTTTGACTAGGTGGGGGTCTAGGGGAGAAGCTTGGCAGGGAGGGGTAGAGAGGGAATACCAGGTGGGGTGACCAGTAGGAGCAGAATGAGCCCAACATCAGTTCTCTCCATCAGCTAACCACAGTGCCCTGGCTTTCCTGTCAGCAACTACTACTTCCCTGGACTACTATCCAGTACTACTACTTCCCTAGAGTACTATCCAAGTACTACTACGCACTTGGATAAAACGGACCCCTGCCTCCAGCTCCAGGGACCAGCCCACATCAGCTTCAGTCAGCCAGCGTAGCTCGTCTTCCTGGTCAGAGTGACGGGTCCCAGGGTGGGCCTGTAAGCCAGGTGGGGCCATGGGGCCAGACACACAAAGGGCAAAACAGAGGTAAAGGGAAACTGAGTGGCTGGATCAAGCCTTGCTGGATGTCCCTCTGTTGTTTAAGCTGGGTTTTTCTATAACCTGTCATCCAAAAAGTCCTAACAGATCCAGACAATTTATGGATGAGGCTGATTGATGAAGGCACAGAACTTCTGGTGGAAGTTTCCAGAGGCTGATTGTCTATAGCTGGAGTGGCCCAGGTGCTGACCTGGGCTGAGATTCCCAAGTTCCCCTCCTGTGAGGAAGTTCATGCATACTGCTCCCTACCTTGTCTGAAGCGCCCCTAGACACCAGGAAGCCCAGGGCCTGGGCCCACAGCTCTTGTGTGGGAATCTGAAGGGGCAGCTGAGAGTAGGGCAAGGCAGGAGGAGCAGGGGTGAGGCGGTGGACAGAGACAGGGATAACCAGACTCCATGGACTGGTGTGGTGGGAGCAGTCCAAGGCTGAAGCAAACTTACAAAGGCTTTTTCTTTTTTTACTTTTTGTTTTGGTATAATTTCAGATTTACAGAGAGTTTCCAAATACTCTTCACACAGCTTGCCCTAATGTGAAAAGCATTTCTCAGAACTGAGCCTCCACATTAGCACAACACGTTACCTAAGGGTTGTGTGGTACCTCCTCATGGTTAGACGGGCCCTGGGCTTTGGCAGGAATGTGAGGGTTGTGTGGTACCTCCTCATGGTTAGACGGGCCCTGGGCTTTGGCAGGAATGTGAGGGTTGTGTGGTACCTCCTCATGGTTAGACGGGCCCTGGGCTTTGGCAGGAATGTGAGGGTTGTGTGATATCTCCTCATGGTTAGACGGGGGCCCTGGGCTTTGGCAGGAACGTGAGGGTTGTGTGATATCTCCTCATGGTTAGACGGGGGCCCTGGGCTTTGGCAGGAATGTGAGGGTTGTGTGATACCTTCTCATGGTTAGACGGGGGCCCTGGGCTTTGGCAGGAACGTGACATGACCGTGCTGCCTTCTTCTGGCTGAGACGCTGCCTGCCAGGTTGTTCCATCTGAGTGAGTCTTTGAAGCTCTACCGTCCCGGGCAGGCAGAGTATCTACTTGCATTATTTAGTGAGCAGAGGCTTTTAAATTAACCACAGCCTTGCTTGAGGGAGCCCTCTGGCTCAGACTGCTGCTTCTTGGAGAGAAGCTCTCATGGAACTGGGCCACCCTCCAGGCTCACCATTCTCCAGAGCCACTTTGGCGCTGCAGGGGAGCTGACCAGAGACAGACCTGGAGAACCGGATCCAGCACGTGCCCCCAGTATGGTGCAATAGGATGTTCAGTGAAGAAGCTGAGAGAGCCCCAGCCCACCCAAGATCCCCCTGCTGGGATTGCCCCAAATCCTACCTGATCATCAACCCCTCAGGAAGGTGGTCCTTCCCCACATGACCCCAAAGACTCCTTCCCTGACCCTCAGTCTTCTAAGAAGCTCTCAGCCTGTGGACCCATCCTCTGTATTCTGTTCGGTTTTCTGACTTCATTGTTCTCTCAGTTACTGTTATGGAGCCATGGTGCACAGAAGACATGCCCCTCCCAGTCAGAACCAAAGCTCCAGCCTGAGAGGGGGCTGTCTGGGGCAGGATGAGGTACTCCCCTGACACTATCTCTTTTAGGGTTTCCAGACCCAATTCAAACATGGGGGAGGAGGTCCCCCCCCACACAATAACAAACAATTCTCAGACATCACCACGGTGTCTGAGAATTCAAGCTAATTCTGACACTGTTTATCCAGAGCCAACATCAAATTTCACAGGTTAGGGCTCAGTCCTATAAGACTGTTTTCCACCCCCAACTTCAGATGCCAGTCGCAAGCCCCAGGCTCTTACCTATGCCTTTGACTGGCTATAAATCAGAGGTTCCCAGGACCTCCTTCTTAGGTTCTTTTAATTTGCTAGAGCAACTCACAGAACTCAGGAAACACGTTTACCAAGGTATTCAAGGGTGTGATAAAGGATATGAATCAATAGTCAGATGAAGAGATAGATAGTGATACAAAGTACAGTGAAGGGGCATGGAGCTTCCATCCCCTCTGCAGGGCACCACTCTTGAAGCCTCTCCATGTGTTCGCCAACCCAAAGCTCTCTGAAGCCAGTCCTTTGGGTTTTTATGGAGGCTTTATTACATGGTCATATTGACTAAGTCATTGGCCATTAGCTAATTCAACCCCCAGCCCCTGCCCATCCCTGGAGGTTAGGGGTGGGGTGGGGGATGGGCAAAAGTTCCAACCCTCTGATCAATGATTGGTCCACCTGGCCGCAGGCCCTGCCCTAAGGCGGGGTCCAAAAGTCCCCTTCATTAGTAACAAGACACCCATGTCACCTTTATGACTCTGTAGGAACTATGGATGAAGACCAAGTGTGTCTGAGAACTTCTATTTTGGTCATCTGAGTGACCAAATATATATTTGTCATGAATTATTATATCACAGGTACCAATAAGGGAGGGAGTCTGAAGTACACTCCTGCAGCAGAGTTTTCCTCTAGCCTCTGGTGGCATTTGTCTACTTGAGTATCCTCCCTATCCATTTCTGGTCCACAACAACTCTCCAGCTAGAGGCTCACTGATAGCCAAAAGACTGCATTTCCTGTCTGCTAGCCCCCCATAGAATCACAAATTCCCCTCAAAACCTACGTTGTCTAAGGAGCTGAGGTAGTCTGTCTGTGTCACAGGCTGTGTAGTACAGACAGTCCCCTGTGAAAGCAGGTGGGGCTGGACCCACTCCAAAACCAACAAGCATTTGCTGAACACCCTCCATGCCAGGCACCGGTCTAAGCGAACAAGACAGACAAAGTCCTGCCCTCTTGACTACAGTCGACAAGGGGACAAGATTATAACCAACAGACATGTGAATAAGGGGCCAGGTGTTGACCACGCAGGCTGTGAGCATAGTGAGGAGGTGGTATGCAGAGACCAGAAGGAATGAAGGGCATACCACGCAGCACCCTAATGAAGGAGTGAGTCCTTGTAACACCTAAGCCACACCTCTCCCTCCCCATCTTCTCAGCAAGTCATACATGCACAGTGTCCCACAGGCCCATGGGGTCCCTGGTGGGAAGGAATGCCCAGTTTCCAGCCTGCTCTCAGTGGGCCTTGCTTCCCTGGGTGGGCCTGGACACAGCTTCCTGCTGGGTGAGAGGGAGCCACACTGCCCTTCTGGCCCAGGTCCTCCAAGCCCTCACTACTGACAACAGCAAAGGGGAAGAGTGTGGGTCCTCCCCATTGAGGCACGACAGCTGGGAGGACCAGCTCGGGCTCTGGACAGAAGGCTCCACACAGACCTGAATACCCCTGACCATTGAGCAACACAGGTTAGAAGAGCGCAGGTCCACTTACATGTGGATTTTTGTTGGTAAGTACAGTACAGTACTACAAATGTAATTTTTCTTCCGTAACATTTTCTTTCCTTTCTCCAGCTTAATTTATTGTAAGCACATAGTACATAACACATAGGACATACACAATATGTGTTAATCGACTCTTTATATTATCAACAAGTAGGCTATTAAGTAGTTACGTTGTTGGGAAATCAGAAGTTATACACAGATTTTTTTATTGCACTAGGGGTGGGCAACCCTAATGCCCACTTTGTTTAAGGGTCACCTGTATTTGGAAATAGTTGGCTAACCCATGTACCACAGAAAGGGAACGTGTCAGCTTCCAGAAGCATCCAGGTGGTAAAGCCTCCTGGGCTGCAGCACCGACCCCACAGCCTACTGGAAGGGTGATGTGTGAGGGGCTCAGAGTTCCCCGGAAACAGAAGAAGCAAGCATCTCTCTCCTGTTACCTTTGAAGGCCTTTTCTTTGCCTTCACCATCACCATGTTTGTGACTCTCTGGATTGCCAGAAAACATGGCACTGGATTAGATCTCTAGTAGCCAGATTCTTTAGGAAAAAGTTTTTTCTTTAAACAAATTAAGTTTATTAAAGAATCTGAAAAACAGCAAATGGTTCTGGACACAGGGTCTGTTGAGGCTGAAAGAAATCTTTCCGCCGGAGAAAGATTTAGGGGTCTTCACAACAGAAAATAGAGCATAGCTAATATCTGCAAAAAAAGACTCTCATGCTCTGGTATTTCGAATGTTGATAACTGTTAGGTTGAGTTGGGTTTTGCTTACTTGGTTTCATTCCTGCAAAGCTGTATGTCTCTGATCTGCTCGTCCCCTGGAACTGAGACTGATGAAGGAAAAAATCTAAGTGTTTGCAAGTTCTTTTCTATCCATTCCTCAGCTTTACTGAGTTAGAGGACAAAAAGGATAAGGAGATGGAAGCAGGAGGTAGTCTGTACACATTAACTTCTTACCCAACCAAGGCCCAAAGACAGTGGTTCATCCAGCACCAATGTAGGGAGACCTCATTTCAGCCTCGAGGTTCCTTGGCCAGCAGAGAGGGCAGAAAGGGCTTTGTGTCACTCTGGTGGGTGATCCTGCCATAGGTGTCCAGCCTGGCAGCTACTGGCAGGTGCCTCACTTACATGACATGATCAGATGCCCGAAGATCCAAGGCCAGGCTCCAAGCTCCCACTCCCAGTTGGCTACAGCCTGGCTTTCTGCACGAGGAGCTGTCACACAGCCAGTAAGGAAGTTCAGGGACAGTGGGTGCTGTAGAAAAGACGCAAACACCCATCTTGGTGAAGTCAGGACTCTGCTCTTCTACTCTCATTAGAGGATTTTTTTAAAAATTTTTTTAAAGATTTTATTTATTTATTTGACAGAGAGAGAGAGTGAGCACAAGCAGTGGAGAGGGGCAGAGGGAGAGGGAGAAGCAGGCTTCCCGCCGAGCAGGGAGCCCGACACGGGGCTCAAGCCCAGGACCCCAGGATCATGGCCTGAGCCGAAGGCAGATGCTTAACCAGCTGAGCCACCCAGGCACCCCTCTCTTCAGAGGCTTTAAAAAGGTCTCTGGCCTGGGGCACCTGGCCGGCTCAGTTGGAAGAGTGTGTGTGACTCTTGATCTCAGGGTCATGAGTTTGAGCCCCATGATGGATGTAGAGATTACTAAATAAAATAAATAAACGTAAGGCATAAATAAATAAATAGGTCTCTGGCCATTAAGGTCTTCTTTAAAGTATGGACTTTAGACTGTACTTATATACAAATATCTTTTAAAACTTACTTAAGCATAAAGGATAACTGGAAACATAAGGACTTACTGCAAGAAGGTGGGATGTGGTGGAGGTTCTTGAGGAAAGTAGAGCTGCTGTGCCAGAACTAACTGGTGTCACAGCACCAGACGGTGAGCCCGAGCCCACCTCAGACTGACAAGCATCTGGAGGGGCAAAGCTGGGAGAGGAAGAGTGTGGATGGAGTAAGACATACAGGCAGAGGCTCTTCACTTAGGAGGCAATCAGTCAATTCTGATCATGGGTCATTAACTGAAAATAAGGCTAGGAAAAGAGGGAAGAAGAAAGCTTGAGCAGCTGCTAATTTAGCAGTTTCCCATCTTAAAATGTTGAAAATATCCCAGATGAAGTAGAAGGCTCCCTTCCTTCAAAAACATAGTAGAAAATAGAGAAGTCTATTTTATTAATATAGGTTGAAGAAGGCCGTCCTATGAAAAAAACAAACCCGGAAGCCACAAAGGAAAAGACTGGCAGATTTAACATTAAACATTTGAGACTTCCTTGTGTGAAAAGACCACATAAGTGAAGTTTAAAGAGTGGCAACTGGAATAAAATGTTTGCAAAGTATGTAAGAGATAAAGAATTAACATGCATAACAGATAAATTATTTATATTGGTAGGAAAAAGACAATTAATAGAAAAATGAACAAAGATGGGGCACCTGGGTGGCTCAGCCATTAAGCGTCCGCCTTCGGCTCAGGACATGATCCCAGAGTCCTGGGATCAAGCCCCACATCGGGCTCCCTGCTCCATGGGAAGCCTGCTTCTCCCTCTCCCACTCCCCCTGCTTGTGTTCCTTCTCTCACTGTGTCTCTCTCTGTCAAATAAATAAATAAAATCTTTAAAAAAGAAAAGAAAAGAAAAATGAACAAAGAAAATAAACAGGCAATTCACAGAAGACAGACAAAATACAAACACACACACAAGTGTGTGTGTGTGTATACACACACATTTTTTTCCAACTTCCCCCACAACTGACAACTGAAGGAAACAAACTGGAGAAATGTATATGCATTTTTACCATCGAGTCTTGTTGTTTGCAGTAATTATGTTCTATAAAGTCAACACAAACTCTGAATTAGTGAAGACTAAATCATTGTTCCCAGCAGAAATACCAGGGTCAGGTTCCTGTGACCCTCTGGTCACAATATTTTCAACAACCAATCAATATGTCACCCTGTCTTAGGTGCATTTCTATTCAAGACATCTTATTTAATATTTATCGTTGACTCGTGAACATTGAGCTCACAACCAGCAGACCTCTAACTCAGGTCTGGATGAACCATCTACACACGTATTTTCTCCATGAGGCTCATCACAGCCTTTTTGTACTTAGGATCGCTAGACAGCACTTCAGCACTAGGCTTGAGGGCCACTTTAAATGATCACCAATAAACGCACAATCACCAATAAAAAGCACAAAAATATGAAAACGTGGCACTAACTAGGTGGCAAAAAGGATCCTTCTTTACAGCGAGAGCTGAAACAGGAAGGCAGAGTGTCATCTGGTTCCACCTCAGCTGGGAGCATGCACACGGGTGACTCACTTTCCCCAGCTCTGTTCTTGTCCCTTGCGACCACGGGGTTACAAAGAAATCTTAGCAAGCAAGCAAATGCACAAATACAGCATCAGTGAGTAATGAGAATTGCCTGTATTCATGAGTATGTGTACACGTAGTCTCTGTGCGTGTAAATATGAATTTGTACACGAATGCAGGCTTCATTGGAGTTTTTAGTGTACTGCTCTCATGTGCCCTGTTTGTTACAAACACTGGGACAGAGTTGCTGCCTCCAAACGGTTTAATCTAATGGGAGAGACTGATTATCCTCAAGTGGTATGAACAAATAATTGCAGATGGTGCTAATTACTAGGAACACAATAATCAGTTTGCTGTGAAAAAGAATACTCAGACAGGGTAGCTGAGAGAGACAGAAGCTGATACTTGCGGAGCTGAGGGAAGCTTTTCTAACAGCATGAATACATCCCATCTCAGAAGGGAGACAAGCCTGGGAAGCCAGGAGCCTGGAGATGTGGGGTGGCTGGAGAGCTACAGACCTGGCATGCAGTTAGTTGTGGAGAGAATAAGGCTGTATGTGAGTGGTTAGTAGAATTTTGACTCATCATATAATCATGGACTCCTTTTCAATGAAAAGATATCTCCATGCAGTGTAATATAACATAAATGCCAAGTATTTCCAGCTTTCTTCAAGAGTAGCCTTCTGAGCCCTGAGAATCATCTACAACTAGAAGATGGAGAAAAAAGGGGAAGGTACACAGGAGCAGCTAGTGAAACAGGAGAAAACACAAGGGAATATGGCATCACCAAAGCTAAGACCAGAGGTTGCTTCAAAACAGAAGGCAGTGGTCAAGCAAGAGATTTCTTCATTAGATTTTGCCCAAGTAGATCAAAAGTGCCCTGACAAAAACACTTCAGGGATTAGAGGCAAGAAAGAAGGAACAGGAAAGGAAGAAGTGGGACCAGCATTTATAGAAAATGTGTTTGGGAAATTTGACTATAAAGAGGATTAGTGTAAGGAAATAGTAGCTGGAAGGGAATTAGGGGGCAAGAGAGGTTCTCTTGTTTCCTTGTGATGGGATATACAAGAGCACATTAGTTTACTGGTAAGAATGATCAAGTGCTGGGGCGCCTGGGTGGCTCAGTTGTTAAGCGTCTGCCTTCGGCTCAGGTCATGATCCCAGGGTCCTGGAATCGAGCCCCGCATTGGGCTCCCTGCTCAGCGGGAAGGCTGCTTCTCCCTCTCCCACTCCCCCTGCTTGTGTTTCCTCTCTCACTGTGTCTCTCTCTGTCAAATAAATAAAATCTTTAAAAAAAAAAAAGAATGATCAAGTGCTAATGAAAGATCAATTGTACATGACAGAAAAGGGAATAATGGAAGGAAAGACATCCTAGACAATGTGAGAGGGAATGGGATCAAAAACTTCTGTAAAAGGATTGATCTTTGTTAGGAGGAAAGACACTTCTCCAGTTATATTAGGATGGCATAAAGAGTGACAGGTGTAGATAGGGTTATAGATTTGGGAGTAGGAATATGAAGGAAGTCTACTGTGATATTATAATATTTTTTCAATCATGAATGAGGCCATCAAGGCAATACTCAACTGGAAGATGAAGTTGGAAATACAGGCAGGGGTCATATTATACAGGACCCCATATGTCATGCCAACGATTGTTCTAGATGCTAGGGAGCTTTTTAAAAACTAATGAAGATGCAATAATAAGAAAATAAACAATTTATTATAAAAATAAGCAAAAGATTTTCAACACTATTAGTCATTAGTAAAATGCAAATTAAAACTACAATGTGATACCACTACACACTTAGCAGAATGGCTTAAAAAAAAAAAAAAGTGTGACAATATCATATGTTGGTGAGATACTGAAACAACAAGGATTTTTTCTACCACTGACAGAGATGTTAGAATCATCTGACAATGATTTTAAATCATCATAAAAATGCTTCAGCAAGCAATATAAATGCACTAAAAATAAATGGAAAAAATACAAAATCTCAGCAAAAAAATAGAAGATATAAGAAGAATCAAATGGAAATTTTAGAACTGAAAAAATACATTAAAGAAATAAAAAATTCAACAGATGGATCCAAGGGCAGAATGGAGGGGATAGAAGAAAGAATCACTGAACAAGAATATAGA
Source organism: Halichoerus grypus (assembly GCF_964656455.1). Lineage (NCBI taxonomy): Eukaryota > Metazoa > Chordata > Mammalia > Carnivora > Phocidae > Halichoerus > Halichoerus grypus. Next base: position 122,830 of record NC_135720.1, on the reverse strand, counting down.
AAAATAGAAATTATCCAGTCGTGGCACCTGGGTGGCTCAGTCGTTAAGCATCTGCCTTTGGCTCAGGTCATGATCCCAGGATCCTGGGATCAAGCCCCACATTGGGCGCCCTGCTCCACGGGAAGCCTGCTTCTCCCTCTCCCACTCCCTGTGCTTGTGTTCCTTCTCTCGCTGTCTCTCTCTCTCCCTGTCAAAATAAATAAATAAAATCTTTAAAAAAAAAAAAGGAAATTATCCAATCTGAACAACAGAAAGAAAATAAGGTATTTTTTTAAAAACAACAACAACAACAACAGAGCCTCAGGGACCTGTAGGACCATAATCAAAGATCTAACATTCATATCATTGGAGTGTCAAAGAGAGAGAAGAAAGAGGGTGGGACATAAAAGTACTAAATGATGATGATGATGATGATGGTTGGTTCCCAAATTTAGCAAAAGATATGTAAACCTATAGATTTTTCAAAAAGTTAAGTGAACCCCAGACAGGATTACCCCAAAGAAATACACATCAGGACACACCATAACTCAACTTCTGAAAATTAAAGACTAGGAAAAAATGTTGAAAGCAGCAAGAGAAATGACACCTTACTTATAGGGGAAAACAGTTCAAATGACAGTAGATTTCTCATCAGAAATCAAGAAAGGAACACATTTTTCAAGTTCTGAAAGAAAAGAACTATCAACCAAGAATCACATATCCAGAGAAAATATGAAGGGGAAATAAAGACATGCTCAGATGAAGGACCATTAAGAGAATTTGTTGCCAGCTGACCTATCCTAAATTAATGGCTAAGGGAAGTTCTCTAAACAGATAGGAATGAAGAAAAGAAGGAATCTTGGATCATTATATAAATAATGTAATAAGTAGAAACACTATATAAAGAGACACAATTTAAAAAATTTATATAGACTAATCAAAATGGAATTGTAAAAAAAAATGGTAATCTACAAAAAGTTAAGAAAAAAAACAAAGAGACAACACAGAGAGAACAAACAGAAAATAAAAAATAAGTTGGCAACTTAAACCCTAACATCAACAATTTAATTACTTGTAAATGGTCTAAACACTCCAATTAAAAGAAAGATTGGTAGAGAGGATTAAAACGCATAACCTCACATTATGCTGTTTATAAGTACTTCAAATATAATGAAATAGGCAGAAAGTAGAAAGGTTGAAATATATATATTGTGCAAATAGTAATCAAAGGAAAGCAGAAGTGGTTATATTACTATCAAATAAAGTAGACTTCAGAGCAAAGAAATTACCAGAGCCCAAATAAGTCATATATATATAATGATAAAAGGGCCAGTCCACCAAGAAGACATAGCAATCCTAAACTGGTATGCACCAAACAACAAAGCTTCAAACTATATGATGCAAAACTTTTAGAACTGAAAGGAGAAACAGACAAATCAACTATTACAGTTGGAGATTAGAACATCCCTCTCTCAACAACTGAAAACCAGCCAAGAAGCTTTAATCAATATTTATACAACAGTCCCACCAACAACAAGAGAATACATGTTCTTTTCAAGTGCCCATGGAAGATATACCAAGATATCTGGGAGGAAAAAAAAAAAAAAGAAAGAAAGAAAAGAAAAGACCTCAAAAAATTTAAAAGATTTAGTTAGAAGCATACACATAAATATGGTATGCTGTACATCATTTTTATTTAGATCAATGTATTTGTTTTATTTTCCTTGCAGCTTCATCTTTGAGATTTTCCTGTTATTTTTCTTTTTTCTGTTATTGATTTCTAGTTTGAGTCTACTGTGTTTGGAGAACACGTTCTGTATGTCTTAAATCAATCATCTAAGCTCCCATTTCAAGAACCTAGAAAAGAATAAAATAAACACAAAGCAAGCAGAAAGAAGAAAATAATAAAGAGCAGAAATCAGTGAAATTTAAAACACTAGGAAAAAAACCAATAAGACAGAAACTTATTCTTTGAAAAGATCAATAAAATTGTCAAACCTTTAGCAAAACAGAGAGAGAAAGAGACACAAATTACCAATATCAGGAATGAAACAGGCAATGTCACTAAAGACATCAGACATCACATAGATCAAAAGTAACACTATGGACAACTCTACACACATAAATTTGTCAATTTAGATGAAATAGACCAATTCTTGAAAAACACAACCTCCCACAACCCATTCAATATGAAATCAATCATTTGAATAGCCCCATAACTCTTTCTTTTAGATTTTATTATTATGTTCAGATAGCCAACATATCATTAGTTTTTGATGTAGTGTTCAACAATTCATTAGTTGCATAATGATTAGCTCTATAACTCTTAACTTTGAATTCATAATTTAAAAACTCCCAAAGAAATCCCCAGGCCCAGATGGTTTCACTGGATAATTCTACCAAATGTTTAAAGAAGAGCTAACACCAATTCTGTTCAATATCTTTCAGAGAATAGAAGAGGAGGGAACACTTCCCAATTAATTTTATGAATCTAGTATTTCCCTTATTCAAAAGCAGATAAAGACAGTACCGAAAAAATGAAAATCATAAACAAATATCCCTCATGAATATAGGTGCAAAAAACCTTAACAAAATATTACCAAATAGAATTCAGCAATACATGAAAAGAATTATACACCATGACCAAGTGAGGTTTATTCCAGAAATGTGAGGCTGGTTCAATACTAAAAATTAATAATTTTTAAATATAATTTAAATTATATCAATTATATCAAATTATATCATTTTTAATTTGAAATAATTCACCAAATTAACAGGTTCAGAAGAAAAGTCATACTCTCATATCAAATGATGTGGAAAAGCATTTGAAAAAATCCAACACCCATTCATGATTAAAAAGTCTCAGAAAAATAAGAATAGAGGGGTGTTCCTCAACTTTAAAGAACATCTACAAAAAAACCTACAGCTAACCTACTTCATGGTGAAAGACTAAATGCTTTCCCTCTAAGATTGGAAATAAGGCAAGAATGTTTGTTCTCACTACTCTTACTCTACACAGTACTGGAAGTTCTAGCCAGTGCAATAAACCCAGAAAAGGAAATAAAAGGTATACAGGTTGAAAAGGAAGAAATAAAACTATCTGTACTTACGGACAACATGACTGTTTACATAGAAAGTATCAAGGAACCTGTAAAAAGAAACACCTAAAACTAATATGGGAATTCAGTAAGGTTGCAGGATACAAGACAAATACACAGAAACCAATAATAAGTTCTATATACCAGATATGAATACTTGGACACCAAAAGTAAAAATACAGTACCATTTGCAATCACTTAAAAAAATTAAATACTTAGGTGTATGATTCCGTTTATATGATATTGTGGAAAAGGTGAAATTAAAGGAATGGAAAATAGATCCATGGTTGAGGGAGAGGTCACAGGGGATTTTTGTGAGCAGAAGCAACTCTTCTGTATCTTGATTGTGGTGGTGCTTGTTACTAAGTGTATGCATTTGTCAAAACACATACAAGTGCACATAAAAGAGTTATTTCTATTGTATGTAAATATTTTAAAGTGAGTAAAAACAAGAGCCACGAAGAATTTCAAGGAGGGATATGGTAGGTCAGATTTGCATTTAAGCAAGATCACACGTGTTGCCCTGTGGGGAGCAGAAGGGGTGAGGCAAAGATGTGAAGGCCAGGAGACTGGTGAGGAGATTACTGGAGTCATCCAGGTTCAAGACAAGCAGGGTCTGCACTAGGACTAAAGTAGCAATGGAGACAAGGAAGAGAAAATTGTTCCCATAACTCCTTGGACCATTGTAGGACTGGGAATAGAAAGATGGATTCCAAGAAAGTGGATTTTTTTTTATAGGGGTGTGTGTGCATGTGTGTGCGTGCGTGTGCGTGTGTGCGTGTGTGTGTGAGAGAAGCCTCTCATCTAGCAAACCAGTATGCAAAATGGTAACTTACACATGGTGGGTAAAACTGGAGAAGCCATGGGGCGCCTGGGTGGTTCAGTTAGGGGACCGATCCTTGGTTTCAGCCGAGGTCATGATTTCAGGGTTGTGAGATCGAGACCTGTAGGCTCTGTGCTGAGTGTGGATTCTTTCCCCTCCCTCTCTCTCCCCCTGCTTATGCTCACACTCCCCCCCTCCTTTCTCAAATAAATAAATAAATGAAATCTTTAAAAAAAACAAAACGAAAAAGCCATATGCTTGGGAAAACTGATTTCATGAGATACTGAAGGATAAGGACCCACAACTAGGATTTTATCATTTTAGTTCAAATACAAGGTTATTAAACACCAATTAAAAATGAAGTTTTGGGGTCTAAAAACAGTCACCATATCATACTGGATCATTTACTCCATTTTACACATATGGAATTTTAACTGCTAAACAGAGGCAGAAGGTTGAGAGGAGCTGTTCCCAAATCTCAAGGCTGTAGGCAACAAAGTGACCCCAAGGGACCTTAGGGAGTGGCCAGGGGCTGGAGGCCAGCTCAGAGAAAGCCAACAGGGGCGCACGCCTGCTGGAGGGGAGACGCTGATTCAGGAAGGGTACTGGTCAGCTGCAAAGCCCTGCATCCTAACCTTCTGTAGCAGCTGCTGCTCCCTAAGCTCAGAAACAAATGCTTAATTTGGAGATCAAGCTTCCGCTGGGATGGGAGGAGGTGCTAGCTCAGTGGTTCCTCAAACTTTCTACACCAAGAATTCTTTTTATCTTCTCCACCCCACCCCCACTGATCCACACAGTGTTGGGTAGGGTTTTCCTACAGAACTGGATTTAGTAACAATGAATTCTTCAAGAATCAAAGACATTTATAGTTGCCAGCCAAAGCTTTATCCAAGAAACCACTAAATTGATGTGATTAACTGGTTCAGCAGTATTTATTAAGCAATACTGGTGGACATGGATCCAGAGCCAGGAGTGCAAAGCAGGTGAGGTCCTGCCCTCTGGGCTGATGGTGGACAACACGTGCAGAGTCACCATCTGCAGAGCATCCGCACAGGAGGAGAGAGGCAAGTGAATTAGGAGGTGGGGAGGGGTCAGAGGTGGCTGCCCTGAGCCACAACTTGAGGGATTTGAAGGGTAAATAAGAGTTTCCAGGCAGGTTGGGGTGGGGAGGGACGTAGTCCCCTCTGGAGGGCAGGAATACCATTGAGGTCCTAATCATAATAAATGTATTTCCCCGAGTATGTACCACCATGTGTCAGGCTCCGGGCCGAGCACTTACACACATTAGCTCATTTACTCCTCACTCTGAAGAAGTACTCAGAGATATGGGGATAGAACCCCATTTCACAGGCGAGGAAACCACAGCTTCCCCACGTCCAGCACTTTGCCCAAGGCCACCCAGCTGGGAAGTGATAGGACTGGACTCCAGAACCCACAGCCAGCAACCCTGCAGGTGTCTCTGGGCAACAGTAAGCACGGTGTTGCCAGAAAAGTGAGTGTGAGAGAAGGCACCACGAGGTGAGCTTGGCTGCAGCACAGCAGTTCTCAGTGTCCAATGTGGCAAGTGTGTGAGGGGCAGACCACAGCGCAAACCTGAGGAGAGGAGCCCCAGGGGGACTGGCTCCACCACAGTTCTTGGGCCCTATTTCATGTAAGTGTCCAATTTCTGTTAGATTTTACAAAATATTGCCTGGACCCCACTCTAACCTGATAGCTTATAAACACCCAGGAGCTCATTGGACACCTTGAGCTCCTCTTGTCGTCCAAGCCTGCCCAGGCTGCTGAGTGAGCCCAGCTCAGACTCTCTGGGTGGAAATTCGCATAAATTCACTTCCAATCTGAAACTTTTCTTTGTATCCTCCCTAATTTGACCTCCTGCCACATGCATTTGTCACAGCTATAGTGTGGTAGAGAAACAGAGGGTGGCTGTGGCCCAGCCCAGGTCATTGGCCACATTTGCATGGAATATTCTCCCTAATAAAAGCTTATTTTGGGGGCACCTGGGTGGCTCAGTCGTTAAGCGTCTGCCTTCGGCTCAGGTCATGATCCCAGAGTCCTGGGATCAAGTCCCGCATCGAGCTCCCCGCTCCGCGGGAAGCCTGCTTCTCCCTCTCCCACTCCCCCTGCTTGTGTTCCCTCTCTCGCTGTGTCTCTCTCTGTCAAATAAATACATAAAAAATCTTTAAAAAAAAAAAAAAAGCTTATTTTGGACTGTAGTCATGAAAGTGGGATAACAATTTTTTGAGATGGAATCTACTCCAAAAGGCAAGATACTTGGTTTCTGCCCATACACTGAGGTCTCATGGGTGACCTGTGTTCCCCTCCAGTACACCAACTGAAGGTGTCTGTGACAGTGAATGGTCACCCTCAATGTCAGCTGGACCCTCCGAGGTACATTCGCAAGTTGATGGGACTCATGACATTCCATGTAGTCCCAGGTCATAGAGGCAAGAGGACAGCCCTAAAACTTAAAGACAGCTTTAGTTTTAGGAAAACAAGGGAGAAGAAGAACAAAATGCCTCAGGAATGATAGTTTGAATTCAACGGCTCTTCCTGGTGGCACCAAGATAAAATATAAATAGGTTTTCAATGGCTTTACAGATTGTGGGTGATTGATTCATGGCAGGCTACTAGGGAAGGTCAGGACAGCCAGGCTATCTTGAGGCCAGGCTCTGGGAGGACGCCCTCTGGCGCCCATGAGCCGTTCCCTTGGCACTGCCCTCAGAGAGAAGGCCGGCCTGTGCAGCCCACGGTCTGACTCAGGGCAGCACTTCCCAAGTCCCTTCCTTTTAAGGCCGTCAGGGATCCGAGTCACCGCCGTCAGCAGGGAGCAGGCGTGGCGGCTGGAGCGTGAGGAGTCATCACTACGAATAGCTTGACTCTGAAGTTTCTAAAAGGGAATCCGGACCACCTGAGCCTCCCAGAAGAGGTACCAGTCACACTTCCCTGTTGCCATTTGTGCCCAGGCAGAGCCAGGGACAGAAGCTGGAACACGAAGGGCGTTCCGTCAGACATTCAGCAGGTTAAATGTGTCCCACAGCTGTCACGGAGGCACTCTCCCAGAAATAGTCCCAACACAGCGGTAATACAAATAACGGCAGGGCTGAGATGAGACTAACGGGGCCTTATTACTACCACCCCTTAGGAATAAAACGTGTAAATAAAGGTGCTAACCAAAGGCAAGCTCAGGAAACACTGTCGAATAGAGGGGCTGAACTCTAAGAGGACCCACAAGAGCAGGCAAGTGGATCAGATAGGCTGGAAAGTTTGCTATTTGAGAAAGCAAGTGACTTTTTAAAAAATTTTATTATGTTATGTTAAAGTGACATTTATATTACTGACACCGAGCAGGGTAACAAGATAGAGTAGAAACCATGTTTAAGAGCAAAAAGCAAGAAACCTTGGAAGGAAAGGCCCTGCTGGGAAGCAGCAGCTGAAGGGCTTGCTGCGTAGCGCGGAGGACTGGCGCAGAGAGGAACCGCTCCTGCAGAGGCCGAGTGCTCCCCCAGCCCCCCTCCCCCACGAGGGAAGGGGCATCCGCCCTGCCTGCGGGGGGTGCCATCTGAGAAGGAACTGAAGGCTATCTTATCATGGCATAAACTGAAAAATCAGTAGTACTCTGAGATATGTGTCATATCACTTGTTATAATGAAGATAATGAAAAGTTGACTACTTCAGTAAGTCACTGCAGGAGGAAGAGGGGCTGTTTTTCAGTACTGCCTGTATGTTCACTACGAGATCTTTCAGAAAGCCTGGTCAACTCAGCAGCTGGAGAGAACAGGTCTTATGTTCCAATATTAAGAACAAACATATGTGCTCCTCTCGTTTCTGTGATGTCCCTTTGGTCCTGGGCTTTTGAATCCTCCCCCTCCTTGGCTGAGCCACCCTACTAAGAGGTCAGAGTCTCCTGAGTAGTGCTGGAAACTTGTTGATCCATTTCTGCCAAAATTGCCTGGAAAAGTGACCAGTGGCCCAGGTACACTGGTGCATTATTTTAATAGAAACATCTAATTTGCTCATCTAAGCAATAGTAAGACTCATAAGCATCTATTGCTCTGTTAGTGGAAAATTGAACTGAATCTGATCAAGCCTCTAAATGTACCAATTTACAAGAAAAGACATTTATAGAAACTACAGAATTGCAATCAGTAATGTCCAGAGAGCAGGGAAGTCGGCAGGACAAACCACCCGGCCTCTTTGACATCTAAATTTCAAGTGAATGAGAGAGATGTATTTCGCTCCTGACTTGAATGAACTATAAATAGACATTTATGAGACAATCAAGGAAATTTGAACATAGACTGGAAATTTGATTGAGGAATCAGTTAATTTTTAAAGGTATGATTGTGATACTGTGGTTATATTTTAATATATGGTCATTATCTTTTTACCTTTTACAGGGCTGAAATATTTACAGATGAAGTTTTATAGAATTTCTGAGATTTGCTTCAAAATAATCTGGGGGGTGGGAAGGATGAAATAAGGCTGGCCATGAGGAGTTATTGAAGTGGGTGAGGGGCACATAAGGTTTCACTGTACTGGTCTCTCAACTTCTTTTGTGTGCATTTGAAATGTTCCATAATAAAATCCATGGATGAATGGATGAAGCAGTGGAGGAATTCAAGGAAAATATAGCTTGTACTTCATAATAAACCAAAGCATGCAGTCACTTCAGATCATAAACAAAGATAAGACCTTGCCCTCTAGGAAATTTCCTAATTTAGGACAGACACATGAGCACCCATGCCCACAGCAAAGGCAAGTGTCAGAATGAGAGGGGTTGAAGTATCAGGAGGGCCTAGCTCCAAACTGGGTGTAAATTTTGAGCCACTGAACAGCTACTTAAGTTTTCTCTGCTGTAAAATTCCAAAATTATTTTTCTTATAGCATTATGAGGGACACGGAACAATGGAAATTTATTACAGGGATAAGAGAAAGTAAAAGTGCCTCCAAACCTACACCAAACTTCCTGATAAGTTTTGACTGGTCAATGTTTCTGTCCAGTTTGTGAAAACTGTAAGAAGGAATGTGACATTACTCCAAGCTTCCAACGGAGTAATTTCTGAGGGAAATTCTCCACCCTTCAGTATCATTTGCCTTGTCAGAATTTTGTAATGTGCGTATAGGTTAAAACTCCTTTCACCTTCATGAAGCCCAAGGGAAGTCATAATTCTCTGTGGTTTTCTCCAAACAACCCAAAGACTTTGTGCACATCTGTCTAGAAAGTCTGGGGTTTCAGGGGCACCTGGGTGGCTCAGTCGGTTGACCGTCCAATTCTTGGTTTTGGCTCAGGTCATGATCTCGGAGCCATGAGATCAAGCCCCCATGGAGTCTGCTTGAGATTCTCTCTCCCCCTCCCTCCACCCCTCCCCACAAGCACACACGTGCTCTCTAAATATATAAATAAATAAAATCTTAAAAAATAATAAAATAAAAAGCCTGGGGTTTCAGTTTCACAGTCTGGCAGACAGTTCCTCTGGCCAAGCCACCATCTCGCTGTTCCAGTCTTTACACGCAGTAGGCAGCGCCAGCTGGGCTCATGCCCTCTGCGGGGAGCAAGTCAACACAGCTCCTCCCAACCTTGTCCATGCATTGCCTGAAAATACTTGTGGCTTGTGGAGACAGTACTCACTTTATTTCTTACTAATTAGGAGATGATCAGGTATATGTATTGACGTCATCATGGCTGGTTAAAAGTGAGATACTCTGTCAAACAAACTGATTTTTTACTAACTCAAGCCAAGTTACCCCTTAGATCTTTTTTTCTATTAAGTTGATTACTATGTCGCATCTACAATCAAAATAAAATATTTTGAGAAGTTTGGCAAAAAGGGAAGAGGAGTGGGGCACCTGGCTTGGCTCAGTCAATGGAGCATGTGACTCTCAATCTCAGGGTCCTGAGATCGAGCCCCAGGTTCAGCATAGAGATTCCTTAAAAAAAAAAAAAAAAAGGGAGGGGAGGGGGGAGAAGAGTTATTAAACTAGAATTCTAAATTACAAAGCTTTGTCCTAAAATTAAAGATAAATAAATAATAAAAGTCCCTTATGGAGGTCTATAAAATAAAGAAAACCACACATATCAGGCTACCGTGCTGTGTTAATGTGGATGTTTTTTCTTCTGCGTTATGACATTCATTTTTTCACACACCCATAGTGTGACGCACAAACAATGCTGTATTCTGTTGATTTTCAGTTAGTGTTCTGTCCTGATATTCTGCCATGTTACTTACAAGGACTTCATAGTTACCACTTTTTTTCTTTTTAAGATTTTATGTATTTATCTGTCAGAGAGAAACAGTGAGAGAGGGAACACAAGCAGGGAGAGTGGGAGAGGGAGAAGCAGGCCTCCCGCGGAGCAGGGAGCCCGATGCGGGGCTCGATCCTAGGACCCTGGGATCATGACCTGAGCCGAAGGCAGACGCTTAATGACTGAGCCACCCAGGTGCCCCCATAGTTACCACTTTTAATGGCAGGGTAATATCCGGTGTACTGAGTATTTCAAAAACTGCCTAACCATTTCCCAATTGTTGGTTATTTAAGGAATTTGAAACTAAAACACCCTCTCTTGTGACAAGTTTTTATTTACCCAGATGTGCTGCATGTCACCACCAGCGACAGCGCTGCTAACTGATGAGCCCCACACAGGCTGTGTCCATGCCCTTTCGTCAAAGAGAACCAGGAGCACAGCAAGGAGCCTAAGGCAAGGAACGGTTTCAGTGTCAAGACTTCAATCTCTTCTGAGCTACACTTCTGTCTCAGAAAGAATCAGAAGCATCGTCTCATTTCTGTTCAGCTGGAGGAAGTTCCTTCCCCAGATACCTGCCCTACCCACCCCCACCCCACAAGACCCCTGCCTGCTTTGTCTTTCTCCCCAGCACACATCACCTGGTAAGTACAACACACTAGAACTCTGTGAGATACACTTTCTCTTGTGCTGACTGTCACACTTACCCCACTATAACACGAGCTTCCTGACAGGAGGTTTGGAGTCCATTCTGTTCAGGTCCGGACCCCAGGGCCTGGCACAGAGATGGTACTCAGCTGGTATTTAGGGAACAAATGTGTGTTGCAAGCTCATCCCCGGGAGCCTCAATTCCCTGGCTTGTTCTTGTTATCAAGCCTCAGTTTGCATGTCACCTCCTCCGTAACCCCTCTAAAGTAGACACCTGCCCACTCAGTCACCTCACAATTTTGGTTTTCCTCATAGATACCTGCAAGTGTTCTGGCTATTTGCTATCTACCTCAAGAGAGCAGGGACTTCATATTTCTATTCACAGCTATATCCCCAGGACTTAGAAAGTGCCTGGAACATGACAGGAGCTTGAAGACTATGGTCAAAATAATGGATAGATTGAGCACAGTGAGTGTCTCAACAAATATCCTAACCCCACCTCTAATAAACAACATAAATAAGCAAATTCTGATTTCTCAGAAAAATGATACTTTAGTGTCTATGCTCTCATAATGTATCAGTGCCAGCCCTAATGCTGACTTATATTCTTTTGAGAGCCTACAGAAAGGATTGTTGCGAAGCACACGGGCTCCTGGGATAACTACCCAGGTTATCCCCAGCCCTGTTCTTGTCCTCTGTGCCTTTCTAGGCCCACATCTTCCCCTCAGAAATGCTGGCCTTGCTAGTGATGTTTTAAATAGCTTTCACAGGGAAACCACAAATGGGGAGGGAATACTTTATGACATGTAAGGCTTTCAGAGTCTCAGTGTCCAGGATCAAGACTTCCCTAAGCCTGACAAGGTTTCAGAGAAACTGTAAATAGCAGCAGTCCCAGGAAGCAGGAAGAACAGAGCCAGTGCAGTCCAACAGCTTGGCTTCCCGAGAAGCTCACCAACATCTTGGTGTTTGTAGATGATTATTCTTAAAATTGTAAATGAGAAGAAAAGCAGCAACACCAACACAGATGGACCAGCAGTGTCCTCACCTTCTAGGCCACTCCTATGGTTCTCAACAATCAATTCTAATAGTAAATGAAAAACTGCCAATATGAGAGAGTCAAGAACATAAAGGAAATCATAATCCAGTTGTAGCTTTTGAAATAATTAAAAATAAACATTTAGAAAGAAAAACAAAATTAAATAGGGACTCCTAACAAGTCTCTTACAACAGTTAATATTTCAAAGGCAGCCTTAAATTCAAATATTTGGTCAGATCCTATATTATAGCATGTTTCAAACTTTGGTGTAGGAAATACAGTCATAATTAAGGACTTTCCGTTTATCTCCAAGTAGGGTAGGTCTGTCTTGGACTTACTTGATTTCTATTCTGAGCAAAAGAGAAAAAAGGCAGAATTACCCGTGAGACACAAGAAAAATACATTTACCTCTTGCCAGTGGTAAATGAAAGCAGTACAGACCATATCCTTTTGAGTCAAAGGCATTGAGTTAAATGTGAGAAAAGCAAGTCTTCTCTTGGGAGACAAACCATAAGAGACTCTTAACTACAGAGATCAGGCTGAGGGTTTGCTGGAGGGGAGGTGGGTAGGGGGATGGGCTTGATGGGGGATGGGCATTAAGGTGGGCACTTGCTGGGATGAGCACTGGGTGTTGTATGTGGGTGATGAATCACTGGATTCTGCTCCTGAAACCAGTGCTGCACTGTATGTCAACTAACTTGAATTTAAATTAAAAAAAAAAAAAAAAAAGCAAGTCTTCTCTTGCATTTTCTTGGAGTGTAGCAGAACACTACATGAAGCAAGCAGTCTGCTCGCTGGACTCAGAACTCCGTTAATCAGAGATTAAGCCTCATGATTTGTGGATAAATTCGACTATAGCATCCATACAAAATCCTCAACCAAGAATCTCAATGGCATTCATAGACTTGAGTCCTCAGCTCTTCATATGATCAAGATTCATTTGAAAGGAATTCACCAAAGTACAAGAAACAAGAGGACTTGCTGGTAGAAAACAAAGAAAACCCAGAGAGAGAGAGACCAGTAGAATAAAATGAATACTGAGTCTTAATCTCATCTCTGCTGCCAGTCAGTTGCCTGCGAAAACCCCATAAATTTCTCTTCCAAAGAAATTCTGTTTTGATTTTTGTTTCTCCAAACCACAACCCTTCTCCCCCCTTTCTCTTTCTCCCTCCGCCTTATTACCCCGATCCCATGCACACACCCGGGATCTCCAACATGGATTACCACTTACCAACTTTCCGGTTTATCCCCTCTAGTGTAGATTACTACCAATTTTGCTGGGTTTACCCCCTGTCCTTTCCACTTTGATATGAGGATGATCTGAGATTTAGAACACCAACAAGGCATCCCTCCTTCCAGGTATGAAAGAGGATTTACAGTTAGGCTCAGGGCTCCTTCAAAAGCTCAGCAAAGTCTGTGCACTGGCAGAGCACGGGCCAGCAATCTGCTTCCTTACAGATCAGACCTGCGGCGGGTGGGCTAGCCTGGGTTAAGCCAACACTGCCACCTGGTGGCCCCTGAGAGAGTGATCTCCGCTGAAGAACGTGGGTGGGACCTCTCTCTTCCCTGGACCACAGCCAGCTCCTCTTCCAACCCCACAAGCTTCCAGCAGAATGCTCTCCAGATGCAGCTCACCACAGAAGAGGCACAAGTTGTAGGTCTGCTTGAGGACAAAGTGGTATGAGATCACACTCTGGATCACCTATACTTCCTAAGTCAGCCCCATGAACATCAATCCACACCATGTTGTGTTTTGAACATTTATTTCAATGAGAGAGAGAAAGAGAGTGAGCACGCAGAGGGGAAAGACAAAGAGAGAGAGAATCTCAAGCAGACTCCCCATTCAGTGTGGAGCCTGACGTGGGGCTCAATCTCAGGACCCTGAGATGAGACCTTAGCCAACACCAAGAGTCAAACGCTTAACCAACTGCACCACCCAGGCGCCCCCCCCATGTCGTGTTTTGAACGGAGATTTTCCCATTATTGAAAAAATGCTTTTCAAAGATGATTCCAAGCTCCAAGAAGCCACTCAGACACGAGAACCACATGGACACTAATCTAGTGCTACAGGATAGAGGACAGCACATGCCTGGGAGGCACCTTCAGGACAGAGACGATTGGCACCCGTTCAAAGAGGGTGATCATGGCCCAGGCGGGCAGGGTCTCTCCCTTCGTCGGACATACCCAGACTCATCACCTCCGAAATGCACACACTTGCTGTAAGCCCTTCCCTGTCAAAGACAGAAAACAAGCCCCAGGATGTTAATAGACAAACCCTAGTGATCCTGTGGGTGAAACTTCCCTTCAAACCATTTTCATATCCTCTGTCCTGGTGAAAAACGAGCTAACTAGCAGAATGCAGGAATGAAGTTCCTGTAACTCCAAGTCACCTTGCCTTCAGGCTCCAGCAGCAGTCCAAATTACCCACGGAACGAGCTGCCCCCACCTCTGTAGAAGCAACAACATGGGAAGGAACCTGAAGCTCCTTCCCAAGTTTAGGTGGGGCCTGCTGCTGGGAACCCTGGAGGAGGGCTGGCAGGTGAGGGAGCTGAGGGATCAGCCATCCTGCTTTTGTGCCCGCCTGGAGGGGGGCATGGGCAGTGCCTGGGCTCACAGCACCTTCAGCTCCTGCCTGACTCACTCTAGCTTCTCCCCAGCTGCTGGGCCAGGTGAGTGTTTAGCCCGGTCCCTTGTCCCCACCACTGAAGTGGGCTATCTGGAGGTAGTGAGGCTGGCACAAGTGTCCTCATGGCCCAAAGTCACAAATTCCAGTGCTCCTGCAACCCCCGTTTCACACCTGTCATCCCTTCCCAACAGCCTGCACTGTGGAGTTTAGGCTCCAGCACCACACACAGACCAGATCCAGCTCCTCTTAATCGTACCAGGTCAAACCCTATAATAATTCCCTTATTATTTGTCTCCTACAAGTTGTTTCCCTGATTGAACCTGTCTGAAGAGGAGTTAAGGGAGTTTTTTAAATTGTGTATGCATCACCTGGGTATTTGATTTAAAATATTTTTAGGGCTCAGTTCAGAGACTACAGTATGTCTGGGGTGCGCCCAGGAGTTAGTTTTTAACCAGTGTTCTATGTAATTCTGATACAGGATTCCACCAGTCATACTCTGAAAGTCACAAGTAGAGGGAATGCAGACCTCAAGTCCGAAAGCAAATTAGTAAATGCTGTTGGCCATGAAGGGCGCTTCTAGGTATTAGGTACAGAAAGGCAGGGTCAAGACATTTTGGTAATAAGGACACTGTCCTGGTAACCGGTCCATATTCCTCTCAAGTAGGCTTGCAGTTGGTCTCGTAGCCTGTTTTTTCTTTCTGCAATTTGAGCAGAAAACGAGGCTGTGTGTGAATCATGGAGGCCTGCGTGGCACCTGCAGTCACAGGCTCAGGCGAGCCAGCACAGCCGCACTGGGGAGTTCCACGGAGCAGACTTCAGAGAAGTACTTCTGCCCTCTCTGATTATTAAAGAGAAAACAAACAGGGGCGCCCGGGTGACTCAGTCATTGGCATCTGCCTTCGGCTCAGGTCATGATCCCAGGGTCCTGGGATGGAGCCCCGCATTGGGCTCCCTGCTCCGCGGGAAGCCTGCTTCTCCCTCTCCCGCTCCCCCTGCTTGTGTTCCCTCTCTCGCTGTGTCTCTGTCAAATAAATAAAATCTTTAAAAGAAAAAGACCAGACACATACACAGCATTCCAATTCACTGTGTGTAAATCAAGTGACAGCTACATCCATAGAGTAAGCACTGGTTTCCCAGCATTTCTAGTAGCATCAAGTTCTCAACCCCTTTCATTCTGTGCAGCAGGTGCAGCAGGCAGAAACGTAAATCTGACATAGGAAGGGAAGTCTTAACGTAATGGCCGTTTTTCAACCAAAAACCAAAGGCTAACCAGAAATTAAACCTCTAATCTACCAAAGTGCTAAAGGGCTGCCTTTTTCAGGATGGGAACTGTGGTTAAATGATCTATAAAAGCCACCCAAATAACTAGAGTCAGAGTCAGCTCTGAAAGGACTCACATGACAGTGTGTCCTGGACAAGGCGGTATTGACCCCAGCCTCCTGCAGACACATGCCTACAAATGAGACCACACCCAAGGTCTAGAGAAACACCAGGTTACAAGAATTCATACCTGAAGCTGAGAAAGAGGCATCATGAATTTGTAAAACTTCCCTAGCAATCTTTGGAGGTGGGGACCTTACAGAAAATTCTAGACTGATTTATATAATTTTTAAATAGAAAGTTGAATCCCAAAATCAATGGAACATCCTTTGAAAAAAAAATATACCTAGTTTATAAAATTGTAATGATTAATTTAATGTCAACTTTCCCGGATCACAGGGTGCTCAGATATCTAGCTAAATATTATTTTGGGGTGTCTGCAGGGATTTCTGGGTGAGATTAGCATTTGAATTGGTGCACTGAGTAAAACAGGTTGCCCCTCCCAGTGTGGGCATCATCTAATCTGCTAGGGGCATGAATAGAAAAGGTACAAAGGAAAATGTGCTCTCTGACCAACTGTTGAGCTGGGACAGAAGTCTTCTCCTGTCCTTGGAGACAGGGCCTTACACATCCTCTCCTGGGTCTCCAGCTTTCAGGTGACAGATCAATGGACTTCTCACCAAATTTTAAAATACGTATCTCAGGGTACCTGGGTGGCTCAGTTGTTAAGCGTCTGCCTTCGGCTCAGGTCATGATCCCAGGGTCCCACATCGGGCTCCCTGCTCAGTGGGGAGTCTGCTTCTCCCTCTCCCCCTGCTCATGCTCTCTCTCTCTTTCAAATAAATAAATAAAATCTTAAAAAAAAAAAAGAAAGAAAAAAGACAAGAAAATGAAAGGAAAAAGAAATTCTACTTTCTAGATCTGTCCTGCTTAGAGAACACAAGTTATAACAAATGATTACTTCAGCCTTTATTTTTTAATAAAACACATTAGTCAAATAGTTCCAAGATACAAAATTAACCAATTCTGAAGTGATTAATGATAACAGCACACAAATCAATCCTTCCTCAGGGGAACAGTCTCCTCCCTGATGCCCTCCTTGGTCACAATGCAGATTCTGAGTGCATCCCCAGTGTATACATCCCTCTCAGCCGCAGAAACGAAGACATCTTTCACAAGCCGCATGGCTCTGTCCAAAGACAGTGGGACATGCTCCACGTTCTGCATGTTCTTAAAACCAACCTGGTGGGACAGGAAACTTGGATGAGGCATCATGTGACAGTACAAAGGTGGTTCCAGCCTCCCCAATGCCTTCACATGTCTGAGGATTCATAATGAATAGCTCACACAAATTTGAAATGTCTCCTAACTGAAAAGCTTCCAGACCTGGATGAATTACACATTCCTAAAACCTGACAAACATGCACTGAGACAAAGCTCCCGATCCTGAGAAGCATGCATCATCTAGAGAGGAGAACATATGAAAGCAGAGTACCATTACACAATGTGCTACCATTAAGAAGAAAAAAGAGCCAGGAGAGCCCCTAGCGGGCATAACTAAGTTTACTTGAAGAGAAAGGCTTTGGCAGAAGACACACTTGAGTATAGGAGTGTGAAGGATGAGCCAGAGTCAGAGGGGAGTAACGCTGCAGACCAAGGGTGTGCTATGACCCCAGGCCTGGTGACAGGACAGGCACACCACACTGGAGGTTTGGGTGTGAAGGAGAGTGACAGGAGATGAGGCAGATAAGCAATACACACAAGTTGACTACACATATATAATACATTTCAGAAACACAAGGAAGGAAGCTTGGAGGCAGAAAGGATGTTGGGAAATACAAGGCCTGAATGCAGGCAATAGTAACAGAAAAGGGGGTAAATTAAAAACGTACTTGGAAGTTAGAATACAAAATCAGATGACAGAAAAATGGTGAAAATGGGGACAATTCAGGTAAAGGTGGCAAGAGAACTGAAAACATGGACCAACCATTGTAGACACGAGAGGCCTGGACATCATGAGGACACAGGAAGATGCTAGAGCCATGGGAGCAGGTGAGAGGCCACAAGACAGCCAGCAGAACACAGACAGACCAAAAGATTGGGGTAGGGAAAATCAGCAGGGAAATACAAGAAAGCCTGGATTTCTCCACTCTCCTCAGCGGGTGAATAGGAGAACTCAGAGGAAAGCACTTTATGCCAATGTCACAGCCAGCGTGGACGCAGTCTCATTACCTGGTTGTCAAGCAGAGGCTGGAGCATGGCACTTGCTGAGCCTCCGGCCTTGAAGGAGTCTCTCTGGTAGGACCCTACTGGGTCAAAGCTATACACAGCTCCCTTCCCTGAAAGAATAAAACAATCTCCATAAGGATGCATCCTGACCACAATCCCAAATCACAGTAAAAATAAATCTAGTTGAAGTGTGACACAGAAGAGACTATGAACTGAGCTAAAATTTCAGCCAAATTTCACTGTTCTACCCAGCAGTCTGCTCACCTCCTCTCAGAATTTGATCAGAGGCACACCTGCCCACTCCTGTCTCCTTACGTGCTTTTGCCACCTGGAGCTTCATGCTCTCATCAGGCTGACATCACCGACCACCACCCAGTGGCCTCACAGGCACACTGGTTAGCAGTCACAGGTTCTGCTCTGAGTTCTGCACCAAGCTCCTCACAACATTCCTAAAAAATGAACTAGTGTAGTTCTAGCATAGACTTGAGTTTAAAATTCTCCTACTGCTGAATGTGAACAGTCACAAGGAAGATTTACTGTGTGTTTTTAAACTTAACAGTAAGCACACTCTTTAGCATCAACACCATAAAAAAAAACAACTGATTTAATAAAGGTAAAATTCCAGAAAAACACAAATGCCACATGCAAAAGGTTAGTTCTGCCTAAAATGTAATCACTTGCTTTGTACTACCAGAGTTAAGAATCACTATTGCAAAAACAAAAAATAACAAAAAAAACCACCAAACCAGAATCTGAATGTACCCATTCTTTTTTTTTTTTTTTAATATATTATTTATTTGAGAGAGAGAAGAGAGCACATGCACATGAGCAGGAGGGAGGGGCAGAGGGAGAAGCAGGCACCCCGCTGAGCAGGGAGCCTGATGTGGGACTCGATCCCAGGACCCCAGGATCATGACCTGGGCTGAAGGCAGATGCTTAACCGACTGAGCCACCTAGGTGCCCCTGAATGTACCCATTCTGAACAGTTACAGAGCACCATGAGGAGAAGGATAAATGGGCCTCTCAGGCTCTCCTGAAGGGTGCATACATTGCTATGCCTTTTTTAAGAACAATCTAGCAGTATAATCTATCAAAATGTAAAGTACAAACCCTATAACCCAGTAATAATCTCACTTGTAGATGAGATTTACCTATAAGGCTTATTTTCACCAGCACAAACTGGAATGGAAGAGGAAGATGGGACTGCCCCCAGTCCCACAACCACAAGACAATATAAAATGAAGAGCTCTGTAATATGTATGACACAGTTCTATACTGTTCAAAAGCATAAGAAAAAACATACATATTTGTATAAGCACACAAAAAAGTATGGCAAGATAAACTGCAAACGTAGTTAGCTATCTCTGCGGGACTGGAGGCAAGAAAAGGGAATTGCTTTGTAGGCTTTGGTACTAAATCTGTTACAAAGCACACATGCCACTGTAATTTTTTAAAAAACAAGTGTGTTTTGGGTGTGAGAAATCATGGGTCATTTATGACACAGGTCTTAAAAGTGATATAACTGATCTTGAAAACATATTATACCATAACTCAAACACCTCAGTAGTTAACCTGGGAGATGTGAGATGAGGACAGTTGTCTTCCTATCCATGGACCTCTGCTACCCTTAGCTGTGTGTGCTTTTTCTATTGCAGAATTACTTAACAATTCTCTGCTGAGAAGGCAGCATCTAAGGTGCTGAGGTTGCCCAGGAGAATCCAGGGGAAGTGTTTTGGTTGGAAGCAACTGTGGGACAAGATCGAGATCCCAGTGCGCAGTTCACTAACCTCAACACACAAAAAAGGGACAGGAAGTACAAAGTGAAAAGAACAAGTGATCTCTCAGGATGCCAACAGGCCACAAGTAAAATGAGGCCCAAGTTTTAACCAAAGGCAGAACCAATCTCAGAAAAACCACACACAATACATTTGAGGAAAAGAAGAGTGGAATAAATTGAAGACCAGAGCTTCAAAGACCTTCCCCTCACTTAGCAAAGGCAAAAGAGACATTTGTAACATCAGAGCAGAATGGCATGAATCTTGACTGTAGATATAGAGTGCTTTTCCTCACCAAAATAACTTTTTTTTTTTTTTAAGATTTTATTTATTTACCTGACAGAGACACAGCGAGAGAGGGAACACAAGCGGGGGAGTGGGAGAGGGAGAAGCAGGCCTCCCGCCGAGCAGGGAGCCCGATGTGGGGCTCGATCCCAGGACCCCGGGACCATGACCTGAGCCGAAGGCAGACGCCCAACAACGGAGCCACCCAGGTGCCCCAATAATTCTTAATTTTAAAAAAGCACACTGGCTTCAATGTAAAAAATAAAATCAAAACAAGTCCTAGCAAGAAATAAAGGTAAACCCTGGATGGGAGAGTCCTTTCTAACAAAGTAGGACACTCAATGTCATAAAGAAAAGACCATTAGTCTGGACCCTATGCAATTCAGAAAATTCTGCCATAGCTAGACACCCCCCAAAATGTAAGAAACAAAAAACATTCTTGGGAGGCATCCACTGCATACATTACAGAGTTGACACAGTTAGATGGCATTCTTATAAATTTTTAAAAAAGACTAATGTGCAGATAAGTAAATGAGCAAAGGTCAGCACATAGGTCAGTCTCCAAAAAAATGAAAAGGTCAATAAACACAAAAAAATGCCCAACTTGAGTATACAAAAACTATACGTAAATTAAAACCACAAAATATTAACTGGGTAAAGATCTTTAAAATGTGTTAATTCTGATAGTGGTAAAGGATGCAAAAAAGCCCAGGTACTCATACCCCAGCTAGGAAGCCCTTTCTGAAGGGCAAGCCAGCGATGGCATCATATGCCAAAATTATGTATTCTCTGACACAGCAACTCTACTTCTGGGAATGTTTACCAGGGAGGTACACATGGTTGAAGAAGTATACAAAATTGTATGTACAAGAATGTTCATCATATTGTTTCTATTAAGGAAACTACAAACAACCTAAATTACCTTCAGAGGACTGCTAGGCAAACTATGGTGTAACTACATCCTATGCAAGTCAGTCACTGAATCATTATGCATCTTTACTCACTGGCATGAAACTACCTCCGTGACAATACATCCCATGTAAAGATGCATACACTATACATTCTACTTACATAGCGCACAAGCACGTATGACCACCAAGATACTTGTAAGCATGTTCACCAGAAGTTTAATAGTAATTATCTCGAAGTAGAAGGTTGGGGTGATTACTACTTTCATTTTTGTATCTTCTTGTACTATTTGAAACTTCTACAGTACTACTGATTTTGTTACAGAAAAACTAAAGCCATTATTAACGGGGGGGGGGGGATTTTTTAAAGGATGACTGTAAGTAGAGAGTTAAAGGCACAGAGGTCAAAGCAGACGGCTACTTAACTGGCTATCCTGAAAGGCAGCTGTTGGACCCACTGTTCTAAGGATAACCAATGATCCCAGTGTCCTGAAGGACAGCTATTGACCCAACTACCCTGAAGGTCTCAATAAGGAGCACTGCTCTCCAGGTCTCCATTTCCACAAGGGAGGAAAAGAGGAAACAAGGTCTCTTGAGACGTAAGTGGAGACTCTGGATTTGGGGACACCAGGCTTATGTATAGGCTGTGTAAAGAGCAGGAATGAAAACAGAAGCATAAGATCTGAAAAGTCTCAAAAAAAGGCCTCCTGATTTCTTTTCCAGAAATATCTTGAGAGATGTACACCACCAAAGCAAGGAAATAAACCAAGAAAGAGGAAAGCACAGGTAAAAGCTGGAGTATCTTGGGGAACAGACAAAAAGGACTGCTTTATTATAGGAATTTACAAATTCCTCTAAGAAATAAAAATAAACGTAAAGGATAATCAAAGTAGACCAGAGAAGATTTAAAAAGACAGTTGGAAATGCCTGAGAATACCACCAGAACATCAAAGAACAGGGCTTTGAACTCAAAACAGATCCAAACCCAAACCTGAGGTTTGCCCTTTAGTAGATGTGAGCATTCCTAAATTGGTGTCTGTCTCTCAGTAAAACTCAAAGGACATTGTCTGGCCTGCTAAAATTCAATTGTAGCTATTATTAATGTTGCTAAACCTGACTTTATTTATCTGACATTCAAGTCAGACATAATTTAAGTGAAAAAAACGTGTCCAGCATGCTGGGTTAGGCAAGGTAATCTTACCTTATCAAGGGTGATTAATTTCTTTTGACTATTTCCATGCTTTAAAAAATTTCCTCTTAGTTTTCAAGTAACGTTGAAAGCCTCAAAATACACTGTGTCAACCTAATTTGTCTACATCTAAACCACAGTAGATAAAATGACTGGAATGCTCCCAGAGGCCACATATGGGGGCTGCTATTAAGACAGAGAGAAAGAACAAAGGAAAAGCCCATGGAACAGAAGAAGCGACAGCAGTAAAAAGTGGAGAGAGGAGATGAGAGAAGCCCAACTCCTTACTATCCAGAAATTTTCCCTCTCAGTTGATATATTTCAATATATTGTTATCAACCAGACATTTCTATAACTTCTTTTTTCAATGGGCTACTGTAAATGGTGGCACAGATCTGTCCTGAGAGATAGTATCTGGTTTTTGGAAGCAACTGAAAATCAATCCAAATGAGACCCAGTGAAAACCATCAGTGTCCCTGCTCCATTAACAGAGCTTGGATCAAAAATGGGATGGGCATGTCAAGTAACAAGACTGATTTTCTTAGGCCCTCCTGGTTTGACTCCAACAGGAAATCAAAGAGGTGCTTCAGAATGTCCTGAATACGCTGTTGGAAATGCATACCTTTCTTTTAAGGCATCGCTTTTTAAAAACTTAAGTCAAATACGTTTGTTATGTAGAATGATAATTAGGCTAAGCTTCTCCAAGTCAGCTTTCTTTCCATAAGATTGAAATGCTAATTATCTACTACTGAACTCATGCAAGATCTTCAGAAAATAGTAAAATAACAGCCTGCCCATCAGTCATTATTAGAGCTTTAGTATACAACTTGCAGTGTGCCTTTGGATCATCTCTTTACTTCCCTTTTAGCTTCAGTTTCTTATTGTTTTAATTAACAAATATAAGACTGTTGGGCAAGACAGTGTTTATGGTTCTTTTCAACTGTAGATGGAAACAGACATATCTAAAATATGCCACCCCTCCTTCATTTTCCAGAAAGAAAGAATTCTACCTTCTTCATCCAGTCCCCCGATGATGTTGTAAACGTAGTAGGGAAAGAAGCGTCTTGAATAGAGGATTGTAGACAGCATTGCAGCAATCGCCCCGGTAGTCATGGTTTTGTTATTAGAATGCTTATACATCTGCAAGTATTAATGAAAGTAACAGGCATTGAGAGGCAGAATATATTACAGACTAGAATAAGGAACAGTGAAGTTAAAGGGTGAGCAGCTATCTTGGTGAAAGGATGCCTACTTCTTTCGTGATCACACAAATAATACTACCATACCATTTGGGGGGCTATAAAAAATTTTTAAGGGAAAGAATGTTAAATTTGCCCTCAGCTCTCTATTTTCCATGCTACCTTTATCTCAGGAACTGCTCATTCAAGAGCAAATGCACACACGTCAGGCATAAGTGTGGTGACCTGGGAGGATGATTTAAGTCCAGCTCTCCTTTACCTCTGCCTCTAGACCAGGGTCAGCAAACTAGAGCCCATGGACCAAAACCAGCCCACCAACTGTTTCTGCAAAAAAAGCTTTATTAGAACATAGTCTTATTCATTCATTACATATATCTACATCTGCTTGTATATTACAACAGCAGAGTAAATGGCCCATAAAGCTGAAAGTAATTACTCTCTGGCCCTTTACAGGTGAAGTGTGCTGACTCTTGATCAGACCCAGATACAAGCCCTTCTCTTTGCACAGTAGATACCTGTGAGAACAGAAGGTTTGAGGACAGGACCCTTACTCTGGGAAGTGGTCTTGCTCCTTAAAGCATCTATAGTGGAGAACAGAAGTATCCAAAGCAAACCTTTATTGTGATTTTTGAATCCTAGATTTACTGCAGCCTTAGGGAATCCTAAATTATCCAACAGAGAAATTCTACAAAAATTACAAACATAAAATAAATTTAAGTTCACCAATTTATCAGCCACAGAGCAAGCATCTCTAAAGATTTACTTAAGAATACAGGCTAAAATGATTAGTCAAAATACCAAAAAAAAAGATTAGGAAAAAAATCTTCATTTCATTTCAAAACCAAGCATCAACACTTTAATCACCACACCATTTATGTGATAATGTATGAAAGAAAAATTTCAAGGATTGTGTAATTATGTTGAATTCACTGTTTCTTGCTATATTTTATTAACACAGTACTACTCTGTTGGTCGTGTACTTTTGTACTGTAACTTTCATTTACAAAATATGTACCAGGAATCGTATAAATATGTCAATAAATGTATATCAATGAAGCTTTCAATGTAAAGATTTTAAATAACTATTAACAAGTGATAACTATTGAATGAAATCATTTTTACATTCTAACAAGCAATTTCAAAATTATTCAGAAACAGATGTCAAATTTATTAAATATTCCAGTACCTACGACATCATTAGTAAGTGCATATAATCTCAAGTGTTATTCACAAACAGGCAAAGACAGAATGTGACCACCTCTGCTAACTTCTTCACGTTTCAGGTGTCTTTACCAACTACATAAAAATGTGACACATACCCTACAAAATTAAATCCTATTCCAGCCTTGCATTTTTGCCAGCTAAGAGTATGTATTTACTAGTTATTATTACAGATAAAATCCATTTTATTTATTTTTTTTAGAGAAAAAGAGAGCATGCACACACATGTGGGGTGGAGGGGCTGGGGGTGGGGAGGGGAAAGGTGGGGGAGAGAGAAACTTAAGCAGACTCCCTGCTGAGCGTGATCTCACGACCCTGAGATCAGGACCTGAGCTGAGTCAGACACTTAACCAACCGCACCACCCAGGGGCCCCTAAAATTCCATTTTAATACAGTCTAAATTACTCCTAGCCTACCTCCTTGAAATTACTGGAAGTTACATAATGCTTAATATACACAGGCCACAATAAAAATCCAGACGTGCCTCTGCTTTCATTAAAAGTTGGTATTCCTTTATTCCTCACGCCTACCGATCTAGCACAAAAGACATGCAGGCAGTGACACTGTCAGCCCCTTTAAAAACTGCAGTACAGGTGAGAACGGCTCTTCCTCTCACCTCCTCCTCATACCACCCTTTCCTGCTGTTCCAAGCCCACCCATCACGGGTCAAAACTTCCTCAGCTGGCAGTCCACCAAAGCCTACCCAGGTGTTAGGTGATGACAGCTTTGGCTGTGCCTCTCATCCAAACTCCTGCCTTATCTATTCTGGTTGCTGCCCACGTGTCCTGTTGACTAAGAATGCAATGCTGTCAAGAGGGAAAGCATGTCAGCTGGCGGTATTCCAAACCAAGCACCTGTCTAAAAGTTTGCCTCCTCCACAGAATTTTTGTTTTTGAAGGAAGATTATCTTCAGAAGAAACCCTTTGCATGCTACCTTGAAAAAGGTAGAGAACCTTTATATTGTACGGAGATTTTAACAAAGGGAATATCCTGCAGGTTCACATTATGCTACTTTCATATAGCTGTATTAACAGTATCATTTCATTTCTAGAATGGGCTGTAGTTTCATCAGCTAACCTAGAGCTTCTCCAGCTATTCTGTACAACAGTTCTGCTATATGCTTCAAACAATCTATGAATTGTTATTAACTTTCCATAGCACAGACATGTAACAAAAGCATCTACCTTTAGTCTTGCTTCAATAATCTTTGTCAGGGTCAGACAGTCTCCATGAAAACCGCTGCATCCAATGACTGTTTGGTCTGTTCTGTAAAAAGCACATTTCGGGAAACTGAGCTGGTTAGACAATAAAGTAAAACATGCCTTGGGCAATTTTAAATTTAAAACTCCTACTCCCATTATTTACCCAATGGTAATGGGACCAGTTAGCCCTTTGTTGGAGGGGGGGGGGGGGTGTCATCACTTTATTCCCAATACTAAATGAATTATAGGCAGGATCAAAGACTTACAGAAAAATGAAAGCATGAATGGCCTAAAGAAAACACAGTTGATACGATCTTGGGTTAAGAGCCACCTATTTAAATATGACACAACCCAATGCCCACATAGAACTATGTACCAATTTAAAACCTTTTTTTTTAAAGATTTACTTACTTATTTGAGAGAGCGAGCGAGCGAGTGAGCGAGCGAGCAGAGGGAGAGGCAGAAAGAAAGGGAGAGAGAATCTCTGGTGGGCCCCCTACTGAGCATGGAGCCTGATGTAGGGCTTGATCTCATGACTCCGAGATCATGACCTGAGCGCAAACCAAGAGTTGGACACTCAACCCACTGAGCCGCCCAGGCGCCCCCCAGATTAAAACTTATATAGAGAAAAATGATTAAAAAAAAACACAAAACTGTAGTAGATATAACCAAAGTCTAATTTTAACTTCCTTAGTCTAAAAGGGCTCTTATAAATACCAAAAGCATTAACACAGTGTATCATGGGATGTAATGTATAACATGGTAACTACAATTAATAATATTGTATCAAATGTTTAAAAGTTGCTAGGAACAGATCTTAGAAGTCTTCCACAGGGGGGTGGGAGGATGGGTTAGCCTGGTGATGGGTATTAAAGAGGGCACGTTCTGCATGGAGCACTGGGTGTTATGTACAAACAATGAATCATGGAACACTACATCAAAAACTAATGATATAATGTATGGTAATTAACATAACAATAAAATTTTTTTTAAAAAGTCCTCCACAAAGAAAAAATTTTGTAATTACGTATGGTGACAGATGTTAACTGGACTTGTTGTGGTGATCACTTTGCAATACACACAAATATGGAATCATTATGTTGCACACCTGAAACCACTGTTATATGTCACTTATACCTCAGTTTAAAAAAAAAACAAAAAACCCACAATGGAAAGACTGATAGTTACAGGAGTCCATAAAAAGAGACACAAGTCACCATAAACATGAAGAGCCTTCATGTTGTTCACAAATCCAAATCTACATTTCAATATATTAGACTGGTTAATAATGCCTAATGCTGATGAGGTTGTGGAAAATGGATATTCTTAATAAGTAACTGGGCAAGAGCATACATCCATTTAACTTTTTAGAAGGGTCATTTGGCAGTATCCAGTAACATCACTTTCACTCAATAATTCCACTGCTAGAAATTCACCCTGTAAATATACTCACTTAAGTTTGCAAAGATATACTATAGGCTTACTTGTGAAAGTATACGTATTATGTTAATGGCTCTCTAAAACAAAACAAACAAAAAGCACTTAAATGCCCACCACTGCGGAACTGATTAAATTTTGGTATAGCCAAACAAATTGAATTAGGTCTCAAAGATTTCTAAACTTTAATATCCATCTATAAGGAAACCTACACCAATCTCATCAAGAAACATAGCAGAAGTCTCATGATAAACTCTTCCTTTCAGAAATTTATGATTCACACAAACCATACCTGTCCAACTAGGGGGACCACTGACAGCTCTGGGAGCATCACCAGCATTTCCTGACCTATCCCTACAACCAATCTCACTGCACTGAGTTAAAGAGCTCCGATCTCCCATAAGGCTGCAGTGCCTTTAGTACCAAGATGGGTGAATAATACCAATAGGGTAGAACAAAATCTTGGAGCTTTAAGATGCTTTTCCCAAATAGTCAGGTGTATATCAAAGGAAGAGGAGTTTGCATGCAAAGAACAAAGACTAAATGTAGAGTCTCAAACAGGTGGGGAGGAGGCAAGTTTGGCTCTAAGTCAGCCCCAAAGGGCTTGGGATTAGGTGTACATAGGCAGCTTCAACTCTATGTATGGTTTAGTGCTGAAGATGGATGATAAGGACAGAGGAAGTTATTAATGTGCTATCTATATGCCTATAGTATTTCATAATAAGAAAAAAGAACAGGTATTCCCTTCAGGAACACACACACTAAAGTAGAACATTACAAAGATGAGCAGAACCTTGCATAAGAATGGTATTTGTAAAGTTATGTTCTTAAATTTTATCTGTGACATTTACTACTTCCAAATTATGAAACCCATGAAATAATTTTTCTTCTCCTAAGAAGAAAAAAGGTAGCATCCATGCACTGTGAAGCAGAGAGAAGGGGGTATCGAAAGATGGAAGAAGAGTACGTAAAAAGGCGCGTCTGGGTGGCTCAGTCGGTTAAGCGTCTGCCTCCAGCTCAGGTCATGATCCCAGGGTCCTGGGATGGAGTCCTGAGTCAGGTTCCCTGCTCAGTGGGGAGCCTGCTTCTCCCTCTGCCCCTTTTGTGTATGCTCTCTCTCACGCGCACATGTACACGCTCTCTCTCAAATAAATAAAATCTTAGAAGGAGAAAAAAGAGCACATGAAGAGAACTGGGAAGATGACAAACATCAACTGTTCTCTAGGGTAGGGTGTGGGCTAGCCCAGGACCAGGAGAGAAGACAGAGCCCTCTTCTTTACCTACTCATAACACAGGGCCCTGTCCAAGGGACTTGAACCCCATCAATCCACTCCTATTACAATTCAGGTTTAATAGGCTCTTGTGGACTAATTTAGGAATTAACCACCATTTGCAACTCTTTCCAAAAATGTTAACTACAAACCATCACTTATCAGTGCATATTTCATTTTCATGTTTTAGAAAAAATATAGCTAGCCCATTAAGACTGTGGCTCACAGATATAGCTGCTTAGGTGATGGCTAAATGTTTTGGGTAAAAAAAAAAAAAGTGGGAGATTAAAAAAAATGCAATGGATTAACAGATAAAAGAATGCAAAGCTATGTGGTAACATAATTATAGTAAATGCTAACAAGAGCCACGTGATAGCATATAGATGTTCACTACAAAATTCTTTTACCTTTGTTATATATTTGAAAATTTTCATGATAAAATGTTAAGGTAAAAATATTTCCTGCCAGTACAGCAAATATCATTAAGACAACATACTGAATTATTAGGAAATACTAATTCAGAAAACAGTTTTCTAACAAAAATGCAAACTAAGCTCAAATACTCAATCTAAAAACTCATGAAATAAACGGTTTAGAAGTGAAATCTCTTACAGCAGTAAGTCATCACAAGATACTGGGAAATGTATCCCTAGAAATATTTACTTACAATTTGTAACACTTGGGGCTATCCCGGGTGTGAACTGAATACCCTTCACTCAATCGAGTGTCAGAAGCAACAATCGAAAAATCTTCTCCAGCGATTGCCAATACAGTACTGAGGAAAAAGAATAAAAAAAAGGAGACACAAAAATGGTCAATAGCACCTCTCTCTAGAGGAGAGTTATCTATAGCATATATTGGAATAAAACCCACTAGATTTAAGCAAGAGCAGGACTCAGATGAAAGATGAAAGATCAAAGGGAAAGGATCCCTGGCTACAAGTCAACTGGGGGAAAAAATTTAAGTACTCCCTAAAAAACACAAGCCTAAGTCAGAGCAAAGGTCACTTAGCAGAAGGTAACAGAAAAACCACTGAATTATCATAACATCATCAAAAAATTAAATACTGACATTGTGCAAGGTACTGATATCACAAAACTGGACCAGACCCTGCCCGTGGGGATCAGGTATAGACCGTGGTACCACAACCAAAGCTCTCTGAACTCAAAGAAGGGTTTCATGTTTTTCATTTCTTTATATCCAAGTCCTTATCTACCACTCAGTAAACACCCAAACAGCTGTTGGAAATGAATGAATAAAAACAAACTTTTTCTTTTGTTGCTGTATGATTTATGCTAACAGTGTACTGAAAAGGCTTAAAGTATGAATTCCCAAAGAAGTTCGTCCAGTTCTAAATCTGGGTCTCTCACTTACTAGATATGAGACTGTAGGTAAGCTGTTTAACTTCCCCAGACCTCAGTGTCCTCATATATAGATCAGAGATCATAACAGTAACTACTTTATTAGAATTTTACAAGAATTAAATGAGTTAATAATTGTAAAGCCCTTTTACTTGTGCCTGAAACATATCTGGTCCTCCAGTATTAGCTTGATCGTTGTGGCACAGGTACAAGACAGCAGAGTGTGATCACTGAGAACCTGGGCTCTGGAGTTACTGGAGACCTGTCCTTGCCACTTCCCAGCTCTGTGACCGCAGACAAATTATCCAAATTCACGTTATTGGTAGTAACAGTTCCTGTGTTACAGGATGACTGATAGAGATGAATGACAGAGATCACAAAAGCACCTAGCACAATGCCTCACAGAACACAAGCATTCAGAAAACTTTATCCATTATTTTTACTGAGGTGGGACGTGCACTAAAGCTCTGCAGTACAAAAGGATGGCACTCCAGTTAATATGGACAATGAATAAAAGGAAACAGGTAATAACCCAAATAATACATTCAAACAACTTATTAAGGTGTTCCTTTCTGTGTAAGCTAATGGAGGAACATAAGGCTAATGTGATGGACAGGGGTCTGACTTCCGAAAACCCCTAACTAAAGATTTTGGAATGAGAACAGTTCCATATGCAAAGTGGAGTGGAGTTTTAAGAAGGCTACTGTGACAGTAACACAGTATGTGAAATGGGATCAAAGCACTGTTCCAGTAAGATTAATGTAGTAGCACAGCAGCAGTGTGAACTGCAAGAAACGGGGATTGAAAAAAACACAAACACGTACACTGTACAAGTTTTTGTAACTACCAAAATGTGACAGAAGTGGGAAGAGCCAATTGTGATGTCCAAGATTTTAAACCTGGTTAAGCAGGATGATGGCATTAATTATGAATGCAAAGAAGGAAAGATGATTGAGGAATAATTAGCTTGATTTTTGTTTTAGTATCTTGAGTTATGGTGACAGCAGAAAATCCAGGCAGAAATGTTTCATTTAAGAAGCCCAGAAGGAGGAACTCATGAGAGGTAAAATTGAAGAAACACATTTGGGAATTATCCTCCCATGAATGAGACGTGAGAATGTTTATAATGGGGTTTAACTACATTTAAAGAGACAGAGTAGGAGATACGGAATTAAGCCTTGTTTTGTAGAAGCAAAGGCTGCCCAAGAGCCTGCGGCAACAAGCACTAAAGAAAACGAAGAAAAGACTGAAGAAAGGTAACTTAATAATCACAAAATCATAACTCACTAACGGTTAAGGCAGTAATGGCTTAAACTGGATTACAAAGGGTTAAAGAGTAATGAGTACGGAATACCCAACACCGTGAAAAGTCTTATATTTTATAACTGCCTCATGAATTGGGTCTAACAACCCATCCTGTGATAGAACTACTTCATTAATTGTCACAGAAAGTGTTTAGAAGTGCAATGGTAAAAGCATACATAAAATCAGCGGCAAAGGAACGACAGATTCAAGTCTTGGCTCAACCCCA
Source organism: Halichoerus grypus (assembly GCF_964656455.1). Classification (NCBI taxonomy): domain Eukaryota; kingdom Metazoa; phylum Chordata; class Mammalia; order Carnivora; family Phocidae; genus Halichoerus; species Halichoerus grypus. Next base: position 91,448 of record NC_135720.1, on the reverse strand, counting down.
CATCTGCTCTATGACTCGAGCAATTTACCTTCTAAGAGCCCTGGTTCCTTTGTAAAAATGGAGCAAATACCACCTAACACTCAGTTATCCTGAGAATTAAAAAAGATAACTGCTTACAATGTACAAAACGCTTCTCTGCTGCTGACTAGCTAGGAAAGATAATGAAATCTGGGTTCAAGAAGTTGAAAGGTACCTGAACTTCAGTGGCAGAAACAAGGCTAAAATCAGAGCCTTCCCCTCTCTTTCCAACATACTTTAAAAATCTGCATTAAAGTTTCAAATCCATAAGGACATGATTACTTAACCTGGTTATCTCAAAGAACCATCTGTTTGTTTGAATTGGGTGTGTATGTTTTAATGTACAAAGTTTGGGTGGTAAGCTACAACCACTGCTTCAAGTCACACCTCTCCATTGGTCAGAAGTCCTAAATGCATGGTCTTTTTACATAACCACCTCTTTTAGTGCACTATGAAGGAAAGTGTTAAAGATAAAACTGCTAGCTTAAAAAAAAAAAAAAAGACAACTTGAGTGTAACATGGAAGAACACACATATTAAAAGGTCTCTCTTCTGCCTACTTTCTCCCTGAACTTAAGCTAAACCTTGAAAACAAGCACTGATGTACGAAACTAAATCTGGCCAACTAACGCTGCCTTCTATTTAAAATAACAGAAAATGATTACGTGGATCAGACGTTTTAGCTGCAGACACAAACATGGTCAAGCATCTAACGACACTAACCAATCAATCCTAACATTTTAACACCAGATGCTAACCCTGTGCCCTCGCCTTCTGGCATGAGAAACCTATTCAGACCGTAAGGAAAGGTTAGGTCTCCCCTAAAGCTCTTCCACACCAGAGGCCAGGTTTCAATGTGTATCTACTGTCTCACTGCAACAAAGAGCAGCCCACGCACAAGTGACGGGCCTGTACGGTGAGGCACTTAAGACCGAAGCTGCCCCCGCAACCCATGGAAACGGAGGCCTGCGGCTGGAGGGCCAGCGCGGGTTCCGCCGCGACCCCCAACAGACTTCAGCAGGGACGAATGAAAGCCGAGGCTCTCTGTTCGTTACCCTCCGTTGAAAGCGTAGGGCGAGAAGCGCAGCCGCAAAGGGCCCGCGGTGCTGTGAGGCTCCATCGCCAGGTCTCGGCCGGGTCCCCAACACCCCACGGCGGTCGACGACATCGCACTGCTGCGGCTTCGGCTGCGGCTGCTGCTGTCTCACGGCGAGATGGCGCCCGGCCGGAAGTCCCGCCACTTCCGGCTTCTGGAGACGCTCCTTCCGGCCGCTCTATCTCGCGCCTGTCGTTGCTCCTGTTGTTGGCTAGCGCCCCCTATTCCAAGGAGGCTGACAGATTTTTTTTTTTGCCTAAGAAAGGTTCTGCTTTCCTAAGAAAACATTCGAATTCACGCCTGACGGACAAAAATTTTAAAGTCTGACCATATAAAAAAATTGGCAGAACTGTGGAGTAACGGAAACTCTACGGGAGTCGCCTAGCATAGTTGAAGATGCATGCAGTTTATGACCCAGCAATTCCCTGCCGAGGTTTGTATCCTAGCCAGAAGACAAGTGCAAGAATGTTCATATAGCATTGTTCTTCATGGCTCCAAGTTGGAAATGAGCCAAATGTCCATATACAGCAGAAGGGATAAACCAATTGAGGGATATGTCACAGCCAAGAAAATTGACTGACTTCACCTAGAGGGGGGACGCAGCAACGTGGATGTGTCTTACAAGGTTGTGCATAAGAATACATGTTCCATAACTTACGAGTACACAGTGAGTAGGAAGAGCCTGTTTGGCTGGACTATGGAAGGGAGGTTCTGGCGCTGCAATACTAGGTTTCTTGATGTATAATCATCTGTTAATCTCCACATGTGTTTATGCACTTCCTTATATGAATATTATATTTTATGATCTTAAAAATATCATTTGAAAAAACAAGCAAACAAGCAATTGGCTCATATAGAGTGGACCACCGGATGCATGTAATTTGGGGACCAGAAAAGATTTTTTGAAAAGTATTTGTTTAATTAAAAGTTTCCCCATGTTTTACTGTAAACAAGGGGTAAAACAGGATTTTCTTTGTTGCTTATGGACAGAAAATTATTATACTTACTTAGATGCTGTCCTGAATACAAAACATGTATATAACATTTTTTATCCTTAAGGAGTTCACATCCTTACTGATTATATAAAATAGAGTTGATCCTTAAATAACACAGGTTTGAACTGCACACGTCCACTTATACGCAGATTTTTTTCGATAAATATAGTACTGTAATGTATTTTCTCTTATGATTTTCTTAATAACATTTTCTTTTCTCCATCTCACTTAATTGTAAGAATCCAGCATATAGTACATATAACATAGAAAATATGTGTTAATCAACTGTTCATGTTATCAGCAAAGCTTCCAGTCAACAATAGGCTGAATGGAGTCAAAAGTTATGTGTGGATTTTCATCTCTGTGGAGGTTGGCGCTTCTAGCCCCTACATCATTCAAGGGCTAACACTACAAATGAAGCAAATTACAAAAGAATATATAATTGTGCTTAAATGAACCATAGGAGAGATGAAGATACTCGGGTCCAACCAAGCGTCAGGAAGTGAACAGAATGAGAAAAAACTACTGATTCTCTTGAAGCCACCTTGGCCCTTCTGGCCAACCTAGTACTCTTTGAGCTTTAGCAAGCACCCTTAGCCCGTCTATATCTATACACCATGCATTCTTTTTTAGAAAGAACAGAGCACCTCTGCACGTCAGGAAAGAGAAACCAGACCCTCTTGCACAATCCCGGCCACTGGAACCAGACCCCCTTGTACAAACTCTGAGCATTGCGATATTGTCGGTAGCCAGCAGCATCGAGTCTGCACATAATCAAGAAATATTATGGACCACTGCCCTCCCTTTACTGATTAACTGCTCTAAACTCCTTTAAAAATCCCTGGGCCAGACAGAAACCTTGGAGTTGGCCTTTGGACAGGAGTCTTCTCCCCAGGTGGCGGACCTCCTGCATAAAGCTCATATTCCTTTCCAATCAAAGCTCCTCTCTTGAGTATTGGCTTTTTTTTTTACTAGGCTCCACACCCGATTGGGGCTTGAATTCACAACCCCAAGATTAAAGGTCGGATGCTCTACACTCTACCGACTGAGCCAGCCAAGTGCCTCTTGGGTATTGGCTTTTCAAGCCAGGGGCAGCCAACCCTGGTGTTTGGTGACAAATTTTGGTGAGCCACCCAGGAGCCAATGCTCCTGTGGCATCCAGATCCCCTGGGGAATCCCAAGGCAGAGCAGTTTGGCCTTGGCAATGTGCCATGGCTTCCTTGGTAGTTTCCTGGGCTAGTAACTTGGAGGACTGCAGGAAGTTAGCTGCTTGGGGCTAGCTGGTCTCCAGGAGGAAATCTGAGGGATATGTCCCTGCAGCTGAGGAGACTATTTTTGTCTCAGGGAAACTCCCTGCTGATTCCCAAACAGTCTAGTAGCCAAGTTCGTTTTTTGTTTTGAGTGGAAAGGGAAGGAGCATTTGGGGAAGCTGACAAACTTCTGGACCAGTAAATCCATCAAAGTGCATGCTGATGCAAGTTTCTCATTTGCGAAGCACAGGGTGCTTCTGTTTCATTGTCCATGCTTTTTCCTTTTAGAAAGGCGTGGCTTTCGGGAGAAACTAAAAGGGACTTGAATAACGGTCAATTTATTAGGAATTTGGAATAGATCTGATTTGGTGTGTGTTGGTGGGGTGGGTTGTGTTGGGTTATGTCAACTTTGTGTATAATGGGAAATTCCATCTCTATCCCACCAAATAGCCCACTGGGCCAAATTTTGAGTAAGTGAAAGGAGTATAGCCAGGAACTATGACTGTGAAAAAGATTATCTTTTACTGTAACACAGTTTGGCCAATGTACCATTTAGAGATGAAAGATGGTCACTAAATGGCTCTCTTGGATTCCTTCCTCCCATTCAGTTGCCTCTAAATAAGGGGTCTTGGTTTGGCTCTCTTAGGAAGCTATTTGATTCAGTTGGTGAAACTCCAACTTTGGGGAGAAACCAGAAACTAGGAAGCATTCAGTTCAATTGGTGAAGCCAACTTTTAGGGAAGAACAAATGCTGACGGAGGTACTCCAGGCTTCATTTAGTCATAGTCTTGTTTCTTCTGTGTTCTTTCTGAACTTTTGCCCAGGAAGATGGGGAATACTCCTTCTGTTCCCCAAGAAGGTCCACGAGAGCATATTTTATTTATTTTATTATTTTTTTAAAGAGTTTATTTATTTGAGGGAGAGAGAGAGTGCACGCGCACGCTCTCGCACAAGCAGGGGGAGGGGCAGAGGGAGAGGGAGAAGCAGACTCCCCACTGAGCAGGGAGCTGGATTCCAGGACCCTGGTATCCTGATCTGAGCCCAAGGCGACCATTTAAGCAACTGAGCCACCCAGGCGCCCATGAGGACATATTTTAAATAAATGGTGCAGAGAGCTGAAAAGCAACCAGAGAAAAAACCTGTTTTGCAGGAGAGAGAGACCCAGAGACAGACGGGGGTGGGTGGGTGGGTGGGGGTGTTACTCTAAGCTTTGAATCTGCCTGCAGCCTTTCTGGTGACACCCTTGCACCTCTGCCTCCACCTCCTGCTCCTCCTGTTTCTGCACCTCCGTGGGCACCGCTCACATAGCTAGCTCCTCTACCATCCTCGGTGCCGGGGGTGCCATCGGCTTCTGCTCCTCCTACCCTCATTATCAAGGAGCGAAAAGCACCCCAAATTGTTGGGTCCCCTCCTTATGAGGTTCAAGATAAAGCACCTCCCAAATCAACATGAAGGGATCCAGGGGCTCTGTGGACTTAAACTGCTTACCTCAGATTTCCCCCACAGGTGCCCCAGGTAAAAAGTGACAGTGGGCAACAAATTAATGGTCTTTTAGCAGACACAGATGTAACATGTTCGGTATTAAAGCTAATTCATCGTTGTTGGTTTAATTAAAATAAACATGTTTTTGGAGTTATCTACATGGAATATGATACAGATAATCAGCTTTTATTCTACCTGAATTTATTACTTAAAATCATGTTGTGTCTGTTGCAATTTGTCAAAAAAAAAAAATGACTTAAAAGGATGGTTGCTTTTGTCTGTCTCATAAAGTTTTCATAGGTAACTGTTAAGAACAAGTAGGTTGAATAAATAAAAAGGCATATAGCTTTCAAAGTCTTTGGTAACCTGAAACTTTTGCTAAGTTAAATGATAAATTGGGTTGAACTCATTCGATTATCTAATTCTTTTCCAAATAACATAAAATACTGAAATATTAATTGCTAAACATAGGCTTATCTGTTTCTGGCTTCTTAATATGGAGAAACTAAAGATATTTGGGTCTGCTAATAAACACAGTTAACTGAAAGATTGTGGTATAAAACATGTTTTTAGAAATTATGAAATGTACTCAAAAAATTGCCTCCTACAGAATCCTGGTGTAACAGACAGTTCACAGTTGGTTACTACTTAATTTTCACTGGAGACTAAGGTTTCTAAGAGTTAAAATTCTGCTAAATGTAATTAAGACTGATGGAAATAAGGAAAGCAACTCTGTATGTAGGAAAGAAAGAGATGTGTAAGAAAGGTATAAGAAATGAGAATAGGGGTGCCTGGGTGGCTCAGTCGGTTAAGCATCTGCCTTCGGCTCAGGTCATGATCCTGGGGTCCTGGGATCGAGCCCAAAGTCGGGCTCCCTGCTCAGCGGGGAGTCTGCTTCTTCCTCATCCTGCTCGTGCTATCTCCCCCTCTCAAATAAATAAATAAAATCTTTTAAAAAAGAAGAAATGAGAATATGTTTTTGTTGAGGTAAAAGAAATTAATTTTGTCCTAAAATGAGACTGGTTATTTAGAAAGAAAAGGCTTAGGACAAAATCTGAATGAAAAAGAAAGTTGTAGAAGGTTTGTGAAGGGAAAACTTTGGGAAAGAATTTTACGTGTGCTCAAAACTAAGATGGAAATGAATTCTGCTTTTCTCTCTGTTAAAAAGACAAAGTTTTCTGGGATTGTTGGTCAGTTCTTGATAAGAAAGTATAAACAAAGTTTTTTTTTTTTTCTTTTTCTATGCAGAAAACCAAAGTTTCTATGTTTTCCCTTTATCAGGTCTTTGATTACTTAAGAGAACTAAAACTTCTCAAATATTGGACTCTGACTACTGGCTAGCAAAGGGTTGCGAGGGAGGAATAATCCCCAAGAGACACGAACTGGTGAAGGGGCCGAAGAAGGCTGAGAAGGTTGACAAAGATGATGAATTAGTGGCCCAATGGAACTATTGTACTCTAAGTCAAGAAATATTAAGGCGACCAATAGTTGCCTGTGAACTTGGCAGACTTTATAACAAAGATGCCCTCATTGAGTTTCTATTGGACAAGTCTTCCAAAAAGGCTCTTGGGAAAGCAGCATCTCACATTAAAAGCAGTAAGAATGTGACAGAACTAAGGCTTTCTGATAATCCTGCCTGGGAAGGGGACAAAGGAAACACAAAAGGTGACAAACACGATGACCTCCAGCGGGCACGTTTCATCTGCCCCGTTGTGGGCTCGGAGATGAATGGCCGGCACAGGTTTTGCTTCCTGCGGTGCTGTGGCTGTGGGTTTTCTGAACGAACCTTGAAAGAGATAAAAGCAGAAGTTTGTCGCACACGTGGGGCTGCCTTCCCAGAGGACGACGTCATCGTGCCCAACGGCACCAAGGAGGACGTGGGAAACGCTGAAGAGGAGGATGGAGGAGGCTGAGGGCGAAGCTGGGGAAGAAAGCAAAGAAACCCAAGGCGGCAGAGTGTCTCAAAGCCAGGTGTCAGTGAAGAATCTCCAGGGCCATCGAAAATTAAGACAGGGAAGCCTGAAGAAACCAGCCTTGATTCTAGAGAGAAGAAAGCCAGCTCAGCTCCCAGAAGTGCAGCAGCAAATGGGAGCTCTTCTGGAAAAGTTGGGAAGCCTCTGTGTGGAACCCCAAAGAGGTCCATTGCCGACAGCGAAGAATCGGAAGCTTACAAGTCCCTTTTCCCGACTCACAGCTCCGCCAAGCGCTCCAAGGAGGAGTCCGCTCCTGCGCCACCCACACGTCCTACAGTTTCTGAAGCCCTTGCGGCGCTCCACGCCGCGCAGGCGCCGTCCGGTTTCCCCGGGGCAGGTGGCGTGGGCGTTACTGTGGCCTGTTCTCCGCTAGCTCTCCCTCTGCGTCCTCCCGAACCTGGGAGCGTGCTTGTGAGGCGCGTGGGTTTCCGCGGTCAAGTGCTGGCCCTGCCCGCCCCTCCCACAGGCTCATGCCCTCCCCACGGCCCGGAAGACGCGTTGGCTGCACTTTTTATGCTTGAAATAAAGACTTCAGATTCCTTGGGAAAAACAAAACAAAACAAAAAAACTTCTTAAATATTAAAGGAGCTAAGTTTTGCTAACTATATAACCTTGTGTAGAATCTCTTATTGCCACCTTGGTTAAATAGGTAATTAAATATTAAGTGTTATGATAATGCTCCTATTTAGGCATGTGCTTTAGAACTTTCTGAGGTTTTTTAAAACAAACTTTCCTAGATTCAATTTCTAAGTGAAGTCTTTTTGACTAATTAGGCTTTTTTATTTGGTATGTTAAGTTACTGATAAGCCTGGTTTGAAACACTGCTAGTTCTCTAACGTTTGCTCTTCCAAATTTAAGGAAATTTTCTCTTAAGATATCTGTGAATTACGGAAATATGGTAAAATATCCCTTTGTGAACAAATTTAAACATTTAACTTTTCTCCCTACCCAAACCCTCGTGAATTCAGAAACTCTCAGTATTCTTTTTTTTCATGGCAATTATAATTATTTGCATAAGTTTGATAAAAATCTGTTCTCCTTGTAACAGGACACCATTGGAAATATTGGTTATACTACCAAGGCTTTGACTGGAATGTCATATTTGAGAGAGACATGCATAGAATCAGATATGACTGGGCAGCTTTAAGGAACTAAGGTTAACTTTATAGAGTCAATAAAGCTCCTTAGAGATGTCAATGGGATACCCTGCTTACAAAGTTCCCAGCAGCCTTACCAGGTGAGTAAAGAATGTCACTTTCTGGCAGGTGCAGGAAACCTCAGGATATTTGGGGGACCTCAAGAAGAGGAATTCACCCAAATCTACAGGTATTACAGGCAAATCTGATGACAAGTATTTGGCTTGGCTTCTGGCCTCAAGAGGCTATTAAAAGTTCAATCTAGGGGTGCTTTGGTGTCTCAGTGGCTCAGGTCATGATCTCAGGGTCCTGGGATCGAGCCCTGCATTAGGCTCTCCGCTCAGCGGGGAGTCTGCTTCTCCCTCTCACTCTTACTCTGTGCTCTCTCTCTCAAATAAATAAATAAAAATAAAAGTTCAATCTAGAGATTCCTTATAAAGAGTTCTAGCAAAGCAAGTATTAAAGAATTTATATGGTCAATCACTATTCTTGCTGAGCTTATGTAAATAATTAGGCCAAGGTTTTTAAAATTGGACTTGTTTTTCAAATGAATTAGTCTCAATTTGGCTATCTTTAGAAATGAGGGTGACTTTAGGGAGAAAAATTATGTTTCAATAACACACTTTTGTGGATGTTAAATTCTAGTCCTGATTATCTTTGAGTGTTTGTTGTTTGCCTATGCTAGACAACTTAAGGTACACTTCAGAGAAACTGTCACAATAGCTCATGTATAGATAGTCTTCATGCTTGCTTCTCTGTGGGGATAATAACAGGACCCCATATGATTACTTGAACAGTTGGACAATGGGATGGATTCCCCAACAATTGTATAACTCAACTATCACCTTGACCAATTCTATGTGGTTGGGATGACAAAATTGTTCCTTTAAAGCTGGAGCATAACCCATTCCATGGGGTTAACTATGGGCTTGTGTAGCAATAATGGATCAACCCACTTTCCTTATGATAGGATCGGATGATGCACTTGGGGATACCCTTATTTCCTGGAACAAGTCATCTCCCACTTCCCAGCAATTCCTCCTAATTAGGGTATTATTAAGGCTAGACATCCAACAAAGAAGGCTTCTTGATGCTTTTATCCCCTTAGCTATATTTGTCCCAGGAGCTGCCTCTATTGAATTAAAATTTCAAGTAGAGGCTTTAGCCAAGCATACAACATCACCTTTAAGCAAACCTGACACTCAGTCACTCACAAATTCAGAAGGTGGCTCTCTAAAACCAAATGGTTTTTCTTGATAGTGGACTGCAGCTCAAGGAGAACCTGTGCTCTCATTAAAAGAGTATTTGTTGTGTATATGTCCCAAATTACTCAAAAAATGTAACTGATGTCATGAAAGAGTTAAACACATCACCACCATAGATGCCCTAGCTGTAGATCCTTTTACAAATTGGCTAAATTTAACTCCTAAATGGAAACATACCCTATTAAGTATTGCTATATTTCTTGTTCTCCTTGTCTTTCGTTGTTTGACTTTTTGCATCTGGCAAGCAGGAGCTCACCCTATTCATACTAGCTTGGAGACGCCTTTAGTGTTCCCCTAAGTGGAAATGCCAGAAACAAGATTCCCCCACTCTGTAAAAAAGTCTTTACTCCAAAATCCTTACGTGGTCCCCAATCAGGAGGAAGTAGCTACAGAAGACGACCTTCACCTTTAATCCCACAGATATGGAATGATGAAATTGACAGTGGGGAACTGAAGCGTCCTCTGCCAGTCTGGCCAAACTACTACTCTTTGAGCTTTAGCAAGCACCCTTAGCCTCATACACCATGCATTCTTTTTTTTTTTTTTTTTTTTTTTTTTTTTTAGATTTTATTTATTTATTTGAGAGAGAGAGTGAGAGCAAGAGAGCACAAGCAGGGGGCAGGGCAGAGGGAGAGGGAGAAGCAAACTCCCCACTGAGCAGGGAGCCTGATGCCAGACTCAGTCCCAGGACCCTGGGATCACAATCCCAGCGAAGGCAGATGCTTAATCGACTGAGCCACCCAGGTGCCCCATACACCGTGCATTCTTTACTAGAAACAACAGAGCACCTCTGCACGTCAGGAAACAAACCAGACCCTGGTGCACAATCCCGGCCCCTAAGGAACCAGACCTCCTTGTGCAACTTCTGAGTGCTGTGATAACGTGGGTAGCTGGTATCATCGGTCTGCACCTAATCAAGAAAGGTTACGGACCACTGCCCTCCCTTTACTGATTAACTGCCCTAAACTCCTTTAAAAATCCCTGGGCCAGGCAGAAACCTTGGATTTGGCCTTTGGACAGGAATCCGCCTTCTCCCCAGGTGACGGGCCTCCTGAATAAAGCTCATATTCCTTTCCAATCAAAGCTCCTCTCTTGAGTATTGGCTTTTCCAGCCACGGGCAGCTTAACTTGAGGTTCCGTAACAGTCTCTTTGTGGCAAGTGTGAAAAGAGTGCATACGATGGTAGTAGCATAAGTAAAATATAATTGAATTTGTAAACCAGGCTCATTCTTCACTGAGAGCTTACCACGTGCCAGGCACTGCTCAAGCATTTCCTTAATCCGTCTCGCAACTTCCTTAGAGGGTAACTGCTATTAGTGTTCCTTTCTACTAACTGAGGCAGAGCGCTCAGGTAACTTGCCAAAGGTTACACCGCTAGACAGTTTAAAAAGTCAACATTTGAAAATCATTATCTTGCCTCCCTGCAGCAAGGACCAATTAGAAAATGCGCTGGTCAGGCGGCCTCCGCCCGGAACTCATGAAAAGCTCCGCCCGCCCCTTCTTTCCTTTAAGCCGAGTACCAAGGCGACAGCGGAAGTGCCCGGGCGCCCACACTTCCCATGGCCGCCGCTCTCGTGTGGGTAACTTGTTGAGGCCAAGGCTGGACTGGCGGAAGTGACATTATCAACGCGCGCCAGAAGTTTAGTAGGGTCGGGAAGGGTCGCCGTGGCGGGCGCTTAGGCCGCCTGCGGCTTAACTTCGTTTTCGCGGGCCAGCAGCGGTCTGCAGGGACTCCAGGTAACAGCGCTTTTTGCTTTTCCTCTTCTCTGAGGACTCGTGCAGAGGCGACCACCTCAGCGAGGCCCTGGGGCCATGGCGGGGGAGACGCTGAGTGGGCGCGCAGGCCGCGGGGGGGAGGGGGGACGTTCCTCTCGCTCGTGCCGCCGCTCGGGCCTGTACCGGCCGCCCGCCCAGCGGGTGTGCTTCGGCAGTGGCTTTCCACCCTTGGAGCGCGGGGTGCAGGGCTCCGGGAGGGCCCGGGACAGGACAGTCCCGCACATCCTAGAGCCGGAGTCGTCCTGTCCTGCCATCCTTGTCTCCTTGTCGATGTTGGAGGGCAGGTTCTACCTGGCCGGTGTCCACCTGCTTTGCTACCAGCCGGGGTGGTTTTATTACAAAGTTGTGCTTGAGACTTGAACGTTTTGTCAGAGGCCAGAGACTTGAGGCACGATAGAGCGTAAGATGTAAACACACAGCTCTTTATTTACAGGCCTAGCTGTCTAGGCCCTAGGTTTCTAATTTAAAAGCCTAGGTAGGCTTCCGTGTGAAGAAGAATGTGCTTGGAGGCTATACCGAGTTTATTGGTTCTTTCCCTTATCAGTGATTGTCTTTTAAAAATATCAAATTTGGTGCTTCAGTTTCCAAAATGGGAACACACTCTGCAAACAACTCTCTTTTTGGCGGATAAGTTAGTTTTATAGGATAAGTTCTAAGTAATAACTAAGTATAGTAACTGCGGTTTTAATGGTGAGGAAAGATGGTCCGTCCCGTCACTGGGAGTGAGAGATGAGCTCTGAACAACCATAACATCAGGCCCCAACCTAGTGCCTCTACACCTAGTGTAGACTTTAGTTTGCCAAATGGGGTCTGGAGCCACCAGTTCTGGATAAATCTCTTGTCATGTTTATGAGTGCTTTAAATCCCACTCTCCTTTCTTGCCTCAACCGTAGCAGTGACTGCCTTAAACTGAACTTCCAGCCTCCAGTTTTATCTCTTGGAATTCATCCACACTCTTGCCAAAGTAGATCTATTCACGCTGCACTTCAAAATCTTGTCACTGCTCTTTTGCCAATGTAAGAGTGAGTAAAACTCAAAAACAGTGTGACCGCACTGGTACTTGGTATCTCCTCTCTCAAGCTTGTTGCTTGCATACTGCATGCTCTTTCAGTCTTTGTCGTCTTATGATTGATCTTTTGCCTGAGATTCTGATTGGTAAATTTCTGCTTACCTTGCTAGACCCAAGTTAGTGCGTTCTTTGTGAAAATATTCCCCTTCAGAAACACTTGGCAGTTATTCTCTTTCCATGGCATGTATACATACATGCCATGGAAAGAGAATGCGTTTATTGTATGCGTTTATTCATGTATGTGTTTATTCTTTTTTTTTTTGTATGTGTTTATTCTTGATTATGTGCTATATGCAAATAGAGATTGCGAAGACATTTGCTGGATTCTGCACTCAAGAACTTAGCATAGTACACCTCTGTTATTATAGCACTTCAGTTTGGCAGTAATTATTTGCATACCCTTCAAATTGAACTCTGATGCTAATGACTATATCCTCATCATTTTCATATTTGTAGCACTTCTATTATAGGATAACAATTTTAAAAATATAATTTTTTTATATCTGACATTTTCTGAAGCAGACTGTTCATTTTTTCTCTCTCTCTATCTCTCGATTTTTTGGTCTTTTACAGTGATGGGTATGTAGGATATATGATTCTCTCATTAATCCAACAAATATCTGAGTGCTTGCTTTGTACCAATACATGCTTGAAGATCATATGTGTCTTTGATATATCAGCAAGTTCTATATGTGACAATATCTTCTTAGATGATAATGTTTAAACTGAAATCTAATAATAATAGCAGCTAACATTTATCCTGTGCTTACTATATGATAACTAGATGCTGATCTTGATGTGTTAATCAGCCGGTCCTATTTGATTCAGTCAGTTCTTATAGCAATCCTCAGCAAGTTAAGGATCCATCTGAACGAAACTCAACAAAAGGTCTATCAGTAGTCACTTGGTTCTTTGGTCTAAAAGAAATAAAAAATGTGTAGCCAGTAAAGAGCTGATGAGTTAAGGAAAACTAGATAGAGCACAGTTTATATTTACAGGTTTTAAAGAGATCAAGTAATAAAACATGTTTTATTTATTTTGGGGTCTATAAAGCTTCTATCACAGTGTTCTATTAAATTAGTAGATCAAAAAATGATCACAACAAAGTGTATTGGATCCAATTCAATATTTATTGAACTTACACCCAAGACATTGTGGAGGATATAAAATATCTAATAGCACTGTGTATACAGTGCCCAATAAATATTTCTACTCAGATATGACAGTTTGCTTAGGAATTTGTTTTCCCTGAGTGTTTTTCCCCAAAGGTTTTTAACGTTGATTATGACACCTTAATTTTGAACATTCTAAGTATTTAAATATGTAATGAAACAATTTTTGTTCTATTGACAGTTTTACATGCAGTCACAGTAAACATGGAAAGAATAACATTTCAGCATTATAAGGTTAAAAAAATATATTCCAAAATAGCTTCATTGTTTTTTTTCTAGTTTTTGTGTAATCATGGAACTGGTTTGTAAGACTACAGCCTGCCTGTGTTCTTATATTATAAACTTTGAACTTTTTTCAAAGCAGATTACTGTTTCTTGGTGTACATGAAGATAACGCAAGCAGTTGAGGAAGTTGCTAAGAAGCGTGTACTGGGGATGCTCTAGGAAAAGACTGAATGCCGAGGCGAGTTCCAGTCCAAAGGTATTTGATTTACCAAGAAGAAAGTGAACATCATGGATCAGAACAACAGCCTGCCGCCTTATGCTCAGGGCCTGGCCTCCCCTCAGGTAATACAGCTGTAGGGAGGGTGTAGATGGCACAGAATCTGCATTGTTAGAGACAGTGTAAAAAGGAAGGAAGGGAATTTAACCATTTATTGTTGAAAATGGATTTATATGGTTTCAAGTTTCTCTTATTTTGTTGAGAAGTTCTGTTAGGCTTTGAGTAGGCATGATAGTGTTAAATTTTGGGAGTTTATTTGGAAGTTAAAATATGTATTTGTCTATAAATCTTAATCTTTCCATAAATGTTTATGAAACGTTGATTATCGGGTCTTTGATTTTGAAAGTAACTAACCAAATTATTTTCTGGTTTTATCTTTTCTCTTTTATGTTTAAGGTTCCAAATAACATGCCTACTTTTATTTTTTATTTTTCTTAAGATTTTATTTATTTATTTGAGAGAGAGAGGTGGGGGAGCGAGAGGAAGAGAATGTCCAGCAGACTCTGCACTGAGTGCAGAGCCCGACACGGGGCTCGATCCCTTGACCCTGAGATCATGACCTGAGCCGAAACCAAGAGTTGGCTGCACAACTGACAGCTCATACCCAGGTGCCCCAAAACATTACTTTTTTTTTTTTTTAAAGTAGGTATGTTATTTGTGGGGTGCCTCGGTGGCTCAGTCAGTTGGGCATCTGACTCTTGGTTTTGGCTCAGGTCATGATCTCATGGGTCGTGGGGTGGAGCCCTATGTTGGACTCTGGGCTTGGCGTGGAGTCTACTTGGGATCCGCTCTCCCTCTCCACCTGCCCCTCCCACTCGTGCTCTCTCTCTCTGATAAATAAATCTAAAAGAAAATATAGCCTATAAGTCAGAGAAAGGCAATTATCATATGATTTCACTCATGTGGAATTTAAGAAACAAAAGAGAGGATCATAGGGGAAGGGAGGGAAAAATAAGATGAAATCAGAGAGGGAGACAAACCAAGAGATTCTTAACTCTAGGAAACACACTGAGGGTTGCTGGAGGGGAGGTGGGTGGGGGGATGGGGTAATTGGGTGATGGGCATTAAGGAGGACACTTGATGTGGGGCACCTGGGTGGGTCAGTCAGTTAAGTGGCTGCCTTCGGCTCAGGTCATGGTCCCAGGGTCCTGGGATCAAGCCCCGCATCAGGCTCACTGCTTGTTGGGAAGCCTGCTTTTCCCTCTTCCACTCCCCCTGCTTGTGTTCCCTCTTTCGCTGTGTCTCTCTCTGTCAAATAAATAATAAAATCTTAATCCCCCCCCAAAAAAGGAGGACATTTGATGTAATGACCACTGTGTGTTATATGCAACTGACGAATCATTAAACTCTGCCTCTGAAACTAATAATACACTGTATATTAATTGAATTAATTGAAACTAATAATACACTATATATATAATTAATTGAATTTAAATAAAAGTTTTAAATAAAAAAATAACCTTTAGATATAATTTTCATAAAATGAAAACACCCATTTTAAGTGTTTTGATAATTGTATATATCTGTTTGTATACACCTGATCTGCTAATCCATAGCTAAAGATAGTTTTGCCTTGCCTAGAATTTCATACAAACAGAATATCAGTATGTGCTTTTTTGTGTCTGTCTTCTTTCCCCAATATTACATTTGTATGTCTGCAGATTCCTTTTTTTTGCCAAGTAGTACTCAGTTGTATGGATGTACCACATTTTGTGTATCCATTCTCCAGTTGCTGACATTAGGGGGGTTTCTAGTTTTGGGCTATTATGAATAAAGTTGCTGTAAACATTTGTGAACAGGCTTTGTGTATACGGTTTCTATCTCTCGGGTAAATACTTAGGAGTGGGATTGCTAGGTCATATGGTAAGTGTATGTTTCACTTTACAAGAAACAGTCAAACCATATTCTAGTTCCCCCAGCAGCATGTGAGAGTTCTGGTTGGTCCACATCCTCACTAACACTTGAGGCCTTAACTTTTAGCCATTCTAGTGGTTGCTTAGTAGTATTTCTTCGTGATTTGAATTTGCATTTTCCTGATGACTAATGATCTTGAACATCTTATCAAGTGCTTATTGGCCAATTACATGTCTTCATTTGTAGAATGTCCTTCTCATCTTTTGCCCATTTGTTTATTGGATTATTTGTCTATCTTTTATTGAAGTGGAATTGCTCTTCATGTATTGTGCATACAGGTTCTTTCTCAGGTGTAGGTACTGTAGGTATTTTCCCTCAGTCTGTGGTGTGCCTTACTTTTTAATTTTCTTTACTGATGTCTTTCAGAAAGTAGAAGCTCTTATTTTTTTTCTGAAGTCCATTCATCAGTTTTACTTCATCGTTAAGTGCTTTTGTGTTCTAAGAAATCTTGGCTTACCCAAAGTCTTAAGGATTTTTTTCTTCATAGTTTTAGCTTTTACATGTATGTCTGTGATCCATTTTGAGTTCATTTGTATATGTGACATAAAGAAAGGCAGACTTTTCAAAGTAACACAACCTGAATGTTTTCTAGCCAATATTTTATAGACCTGTTAGATGCAGTAGAGTAATGCCTATAATCTTAGGGCTGCAGTATACTTTTGATCCTCCTCCTCTCACATTCTTTCTGCCACTATGTTGGTTAAACAATTTAACGTAAATATCTTAGACAGTTTTGGTTTCTGCTTTCTGCCAAATAAAGTGGGAAAGGATTATGGCTCTCTTTTGGATCTTGCACCCATTTGAGAATCTAATGAAAACTATGGATTCCTTCATGCAGAAATATTGGATATAATTTTTTTTTTTAAAGATTTTATTTATTTATTTGACAGAGAGAGAGACAGCGAGAGAGGGAACACAAGCAGGGGGAGCAGGAGAGGGAGAAGCAGGCTTCCTGTGGAGCAGGGAGCGTGATGTGGGGCTCGATCCCAGGACCCTGGGATCATGACCTGAGCCGAAGGTAGATGCTTAATGACTGAGCCACCCAGGCACCCCAATATTGGATATAATTTTCAGAGGTCCACAAAGTCACTGCAAGCTCTGCAAGCTCCATTGGCTCCATGGATTTTGGTGTTGGGTGAGAGCATTGGACTGGGTCTCAGGAAAACTTAGCTGTGATTGTGGCTTCTCTACTAGTGAGATCTGTGGTCTTAGGAAAGTCATTTAGCTTCTTCTGGTGTCAGTTTTCTTGTCCTTAATGTGGGATGAACAGCATCTATTTTTCCCTTTACCAAAGGGCTATTTTGAGACTCATAAGTTAATAAATGTAACAGTGTCTGGAAAAGTTAAGCATTTGGAAAAATAAATTGATATTGTTCTGATAGATACGTTGGATTTTCTTGATTTAAACTTTTTGGAGAGCAAATGATCCACCTTTTTGAATAGTATTCTAATAATTGTCGTTATTGTTATTAACACTTCAGTGTTTTCTAGTGCCTGTCATTGCGTTGAATGAGTTAAGTGGCATCTCTAGGGTAAGCATATATATCATCCAAACTTGGACAAATCCGTTGAGAGTGAACAGGGAACTCCCCAGGCAGTATACTAGGGTAATAGTTTAAACACAGACGGGCAGTCACTCCAGCTATTTCCTTTATTCTAACGGTATTAGAACATTATTATCCTGTAGATATGCCTGAAGGGCTAAGCAACTTTCTCGAGTTTTCACATGTAGTAAGTCGCAGGGTTGGATTTCACACCTAGGTATAACCCCACGTACTGAGGTTTTACCTACTATGTTATGGTGAAGAGGAAAGTGATATGTGTAAGAACAGCAAATGCCTTTCTATTAAGGCGTCATCACCCCATTTATATTGGGAAGGCATTTGTCCTCATACATCTCACCTCCTCCTCTACCACACGAGTGCCAGAAACACCCAATACCAGCTGGCCTAACTATACTGTTCTCCTGACTTTGCACAGGGTGCCATGACTCCTGGAATCCCTATCTTCAGTCCAATGATGCCTTACGGCACAGGGCTGACTCCACAGCCTATCCAGAACACCAGCAGCCTGTCTCTGTTGGAGGAGCAGCAAAGGCAGCAGCAGGCCCAGCAGCAGGCGCAGCAGCAGGCCCAGCAGCAGGCCCAGCAGCAGGCCCAGCAGCAGGCCGTGGTGGCGGTTCAGCAGTCGACATCCCAGCAGGCAGCCCAGGGGGCCTCGGGCCAGACACCACAGCTCTTCCACTCACAGACTCTCACCACTGCACCCTTGCCGGGCACCACTCCCCTGTATCCCTCCCCCATGACCCCCATGACCCCCATTACCCCTGCCACACCAGCCTCCGAGAGCTCGGGGATCGTGCCACAGCTGCAGTGAGTACTTTGTGTTGTGTCTTCCCCCTCACCCTGGAGGGGTACCTTGACTGGGTGCTGCTCTTCTTTGTTTTCAGGTGGATTGGTTTGTTTAAGGGTGCAGTACTAGTGGTAATCATGTATCAACATCTGCTCTCTCTCTCACGTGAGAAGGGGATGCTAAGCTGCCTGAGTGATTCGGTCTCCTCAGTAAAAGGCTCGCAGAACATCTTCAGACATTTGGTAGCTTGTGTTTATAATTTTGGGCCAAATATATAGACACAAGCTACCAAATTGTTATTATAGACATTTTCCTGAAGCTGATTTGCTGAATCAAGCCTTATGTAGTCTCCTTCCCTTGTGAAGTTTTCAGTTTGGGGGAAGGGAAAATTAGTTACTTAGTCTTTATTAGTTCATAGTGGTCCTTGTTTGTCTTCATTGGTTATTATGAGGGCTGCATATAACTCTTTGGAGAGCTGTGTCCTTTCCACAAGCTGAGGATGTCCGTTCTTGTCCTAAATGGACTTTTCTACATAAATGAAATGGGTTCTATATGTGACAGCATTGGGTGCTGGGTGGGTGGGGTGGGAAAACAATTCTGGAAAACATAAAATATTCTCATGCGATGACAAGTACATAGCTTTTGCTTTTAGGAAACGGCCAAATGGAAGGGTCATTTGCAATAACTACATCATCCAGTTTTCTTGTAAGCCACCTCTGGTCATTTTTAGAACTAATAATATTTAATTGTGGATCCTGTTATCCAAATCTGGCCTTGGGTGTTTGACCTGACACAGTTTTAAAAATCAAACAGTTTTCATTTTACTGATTTAGAGAGATAATCACTTGTGAATTCACCTTTGTCAACACCACTCCCTGTTTTGCATGCTTGTCTGGGTCTTATGGGCATTTAAGTTTGCGCCTTTGTTTAAATCATCAGTTATAACCAGTTGTGATGGGGTGTTTGTTTCTTGCTGGCACCTTAAACTTTCTGGTATTCTACAAAGCATCTAGTCAGCCACATTACTGAGTTTCCATATCCACTAAGAGCCTTCTGGGTGGGAATTTCAGTGGCCTCTAAATCTTACAGGCTTATGAAGAATTGGGTAAATAATTAATGAATATATAAGAATACATTTTTAAGGGGCTGGCTGGCTCAGTTGGAAGAACATGTGACTCGATCTCAGGATTGTGAGTTCAAGCCCATGTTGGGTGTAGAGATAACTTAAATAAACTCAGAAATGAAAAGAAAGAAAAGGATTCTGGGGAGATGGCAGAGCAGGAGAAATGCCCTGGACCAAATGGCTTTGGTGAATTCTTCCAGACATTTAAAGAAGAACTAACACCAATCCTCAAACTTTTCCAAAAAAATTGAGGAGGGAATGCTTCCTAACTCATTCAATGACTATGCTGACACCAAAGCCAAAGACACTGTAAAAAAAAAAAAATCTACAGACCAGTATCCCCATGATCGTTGATGGAGAAGTCCTCAACAAAATACTAGGAAACATCATTAAGCAGCATATTATACTCCATGACCAAGTGGGATTTTTATTCTTAGAATGCAGGGGTGGGTCCGCATACAAAAATCAACCAGTGTAATATGTAATATGCCACAATATGCATAACAATAAAATGAAGAAGAAAAGTGATCATCTCAATTGATGCAGAAAAAGAATGGACAAAATTCAACACTCTTTCATGATAAGAACACAACAAAATAGGAAAAGATGGAGACTACCTTAACATAGTAAAAGCCATATGTAAAAAATCATAGCAAGCCTAATATTCAATGTTGAAAGATTTAATGCTTTTCCTGTAAGATCAGGAACAAGGCAGGGATGACCTCTTTCTCCACTTACATTCGACATAGTACTGGAAGGTCTAGTCAGAGCAATACTAAGAAATAAAAAGCATCCAGAGTAGAAAGAAAGAAGTAAAATTACCTCTATTTGCAGATGTTATGATCTTATACAGAGAAAATCATAAAGACTCCACCAAAAAAAAAAAAAATGTATTAGATATATTAAGGAAATTTATTTAGAAAAGTGGCAGGATATAAAGTTAACACTCAAAAATCAGTTGCATTTCTGTACACAAACAGTGAACAATGTAAAAAGGAAATTACAAAAGCAATTCCCTTAACAACATGAACAAAAAGAATAAACCAAGATTAACTGAGGATGTGAAAAATTTAGAATGAGAACTATAAAACATTGCTGAAAGAATTAAGACCTGAATAAGTGGAAACACATCTCATGTTCATAGATTGGAAGATTTAATATTGTCCAAATCTTAATACTACCCAAAATGATCTATGTTTTCAGTGCTATCCCTATCAAAATCCCAATGATGTTTTTTGCAGAAATGGAAAAACTCACGCTGAAATTCATATGGAATCCTAAGGGACCCTGAATAGTCAAAATAATCCTGAAAAAGAAGAGCAAACCAGAGGACTGACACTTCCTGATTTCGGAGCTTACTACAAAGTTACAGTAATCAAACAGCATGGTCTTGGCATTGACACACACATATAGACCAATACAGTAGAACAGAGAATCCAGAAATAACCTTTGCATATATGGTCAATTGATTTTTGTCAAGGGTGCCAAGACTGTTCAGTGGAGGAAAGATAATCTTTTCAACAAATGGTGCTGGGACAACTCGATATCCACATACAAAAGAATGAAGTTGGGCCCTTAACTAACACCACATACAAAAACTAACTCAAAATAGCTCTCTGGTGGTGACGACCTCCCCATGAAAGCATGCCTCTTGCGAAGGACCTCCTTTACCTGTCCCCGGAAGAGGAGAAGAGGAAGTACAAGAAGAAGCACCTGGTGCAGGCCCCAACTCCTACT
The DNA here is from genome assembly GCF_964656455.1 of Halichoerus grypus. NCBI lineage: Eukaryota > Metazoa > Chordata > Mammalia > Carnivora > Phocidae > Halichoerus > Halichoerus grypus. Next base: position 70,589 of record NC_135720.1, on the reverse strand, counting down.
TGATGGACGTGGAGTACCTGGGATGCTACACAATCACCACTGTCTTTAGCCACACACAAATGGTGGTTTTGTGTGTTGGCTGCTCCGCTGTCCTCTGTCAGCCCACAGGAGGAAAAGCAAGGCTTCCTTTAGGCGGAAGCAGCACCGAAAGCACCAGGAATCAAGACGAGTGGGAAACTATCCCAATAAACGGGGTGCCTGGGTGGCTCAGTCGTTGAGCGTCTGCCTTCAGCTCAGGTCGTGATCCCAGGGTCCTGGGATCGAGCCCCGCGTCGGGCTCCCTGCTCTGCGGGAAGCCTGCTTCTCCCTCTCCCACTCCCCCTGCCTGTGTTCCCTCTCTCCCTGTCTCTCTCTCTCTGTCGAATAAATAAATAAGATCTTAAAAAAAAAGAAAACTATCCCAATAAACAGATTTTGGATATAAAAAAATAAAATAAAAACTAACTCAAAGTAGATCAAAGACTTAAATGTAAGACCCAAAACAAAACTCAGGAAGAAAACAGGACAAAGGCTTCACGACATTGGACTTGGCAGTGTTTCCTTGGATGGGACACCAAAGGCACAGGTAACAACAGAAAGAAACAGATCAGTTGGGCTACATGAAAATTTTAAAAACTTGTGTATCAAAAGACACTGTTCACAGAGTAAAAATGCAGCCCACAAGGTGGGAGAAAATGCTTGCAAATCATGTAACTGATAAAGGATTATTATCTAGATATTTAGAGAGCTACTAAAAACTCAACAACAAAAAAAGAGCCTGATTCCAAAATGGGCAAAGGACTTGAATACACATTTCTCCAAAGAAAATACATGAATGACCAATAAGCACATGAAAGGATGCTTGACATCACTAAACATGTAAATGCAAATCAAAACTGCAGAGAGATACCACCTCATACCCGTTAGGATGGCTACTGTCAAAAACAGCATATAATAAGTGTTGGGGATACGGAGAAATTTGAACCCTTATGTACTGTTGGTTAAAAAAAGAGAAAAAGAATACCTGTAGCAATTATATGACTAAATTTGTGGTAGATGTACCACAACTTACTTGATTCAGTTTGTAAGGAGAGAAATGCTAAAGGTAGGTGTGTATATAAAATTGATTGGAAGAAGACAGATGATATAGAAATGAAAACATTCATTGGGTTGATCATTCTAATTGGTCTTACTGTTGTGTATTGAGGTACACAGCTATCCTCTTACCCAACCAAATTGTGAGCCATCAAGTTTTCAGAGTATTGCATTTTGACAGGACAGGAAAAGAATCAAAAGCAGCAATGAGCTAGAAACAATTGGAGATGTATTTGCAGTCCGGAATCAGTATTTACAGGACAGTGATGTTCCGTGCCCATCCATGATGGTTTATGGGCAATTAGTTTCATTCAAAGGGCATATAATGGCTTCACAAAAGGCTAAGGCATGGCTCAAGGGATAGATGGGTGTAAATCCTGGCTCTACCACTTAGGAACCGTGATTATCTGGAGCAAGTTAACTGCCCCATTTAAGCCTCAGCTTCATCTGAAAATGTGAGTATTAATAGTTATTACTTCATAGTGCATTGTTAAGTATCAAGTGGGATAACCTGTGTAAGATGCTCACCATGGTGTGTGGTAAACAATAAATGTCAACAAATTAAAAAAATTTAAAACTTAAATTAGTTTAAATTTAACTAATGTAATTAAATTTGTTCTAGTAAAAGAATCAGATTTCTAGATAATTATCTAACATCTCAACCTGTAAAAGTTAAATAAACGACCATGTTTTCTTTTCAAATTTCTTGCAGAAATATTGTATCCACAGTGAATCTTGGCTGTAAGCTTGACCTAAAGACCATTGCACTTCGTGCCCGAAATGCTGAATATAATCCGAAGGTTAGAGCAATTTTAATGTATTTCAAACTATAATAATACAGGAATTTATTGTTAAAGGTCCCTAAACCAAAATGTGTCATGCTTATGTTCGTTGACACCAACAAAATGAGGAATTAAAGCAAAATGTGTATCTTTTTTTTTATCGAATAGCTACCATGTGAGAGACCCTAGAGTCATGGTAGTCTACAAGTTAAACTACTAAAATTTATGTACCCATTGTGATGGGGATCCTCTGACATTAAAGAACAAAATATGTGGTATGGTTTCATTTATGTTTTGAAATCTATGTAGAAGGGAATGATACGTTCTCTGGAATTTACTTCAAAATAATCCAGTTGGAGAATTGGGGAAGGGCACTTGGGTGAAACAGGATTGGCCAGAAGTTAATAATTTTCAGAGTTGGGTAGTAAGTACAAGGGAGTTTATTATATTTTTCTGTATTTGTATAACTTTTAAGCTTTTTATAATAAAAAGATTATGGGGTAAAAATACAAGATTTTTGATGTTAAGATGGCAGCTTGAGTACATGGTAAGACTCAGCATTAGTAGATAAGCTATTTTTTAAAAAAATAGTAAATATTTGCATTCACAAATGAGTGGACATTCTTTGAGGACCAGACCAGACAGACCAGGCATTTGAGTGTGGAAGATGATCAGATTGAAGACCTCCGGGACAGGGCCCTGCAGAAGGTGGTTCCCCTAAAGTTGAGAACGTCTATTATTAGCATGCTGTTAACTTTCATACATGGGGAGCTGATAGTAAATTTATTTTGTCTAACAAAGGAAGAATAAGATTTTATATAAGAAAGAAAAAAGCAAGCAGAAAGAAAAACTCAAGAATCTAACTGAATTACATGTGCCAGGCTGTGTGTGTAATGTGTGTCAGTGTCTGCTTAGTGCCTCTCAGCTTTGCCAGGTTAGCACCGTTTCCTTTACCGAAATCTCCCATGTCCCCCCTTTGGTTAAATTCCCAGTCTAGGTTGCCCATGAGGGTTTTACTCCCTTTCTTATTTGGTATTCTTTGAATGTCATCTTGAAAGAGTGGCCAAGTGGCAGCATTTTAGCACCGGATATTTGACAGTGGAAGAGTAGCAAAGAATAAGAAGCATCTTAAGTGTCATAAGAATTAAGTGAAATTCACTTCATATATCCAGTTTTTGTTTTGTTTTGTTTTGTTTTTTGTTAAGTTTTCTTATGCCTAACCAGAAGAATTAACTCCCAAGAATCAGTTGGGTTAATTTTAAGAACGAAGTCTTCTCAAGTGATTGTTCTGTTCTGCATCCCCCCTCCCCACCCCCAGTATTTATCCACTTAACTAGCAATTGTACCAATACTACTTGGCTGGCCAATAAAATAGTTGAGGACAATTTTATTATCTGACTCTGTTTTAGCCAGTGAATTTATGATTGTTGGGGGAGTGGTTTCATTTGTTTTTTGAGCCACAATCCAGGAGCTCCTGTCTTAGTTCAGGAACTCCCCAGTCAGGTAGAAATCTCATACACAAAGTGAAATCATGTTCTTGTACCACATTTTGCGAACAGCACAAAATGATTAAAACCAAGGGGAAGAAGTGAGAGAAAGAAAAGGCAGTAAATATACAAAGTCTGTTGTCCTGTCCTTGATTCAGAGAAGTCTTGGGAGGAAGCTGTATTTTCAGGAGTCATCACTTTCTGGAGGCCTTTTAGTAGATTTTGGGTTAGTCTTCAGGCAGAACCCATATCCGTTTGGATTCTGAGTACATGCAAACTGGGGAAGGTATCCATGCATCTGTTCCTGATGCTTGAGAATAGTATTTCAGGGAGGAGAGTCTGAAACACTTTCTTCTAGACAGTTTGAAGCCGACTTCCACTGATGTCTCTTTCATGTTTCTGTCTGCCTGTATATCACATGGAGATGTGTGCAGTGATGTTTCCTCTGGAAATGTAGCTTACCCGTAAATGGGCACAAGACTTTGTATATGACATGGGTTTGACCAGTCCAGGTTTCCCATGCTATCCAGAAGTTTGCATTAAGTCACTTTGCTCTTATGAAGGACCTACATTAGTACCTGTTTTTGCTAACAGAAAGACATCTGAGAATTTTTGCTTTAACAAAATGGTAATTGTTTCCTCACTTTACTCCATTTTAGCTTACAAATGTTTCACAGGAATACCCCACTTTCCAGTAGCAGGGGAGACCGGTGCTTGACAAGACCAAGATATAGCAAATTAGTGGACCATTAGTGGTAGCCAGGCCAATTTTCCTAGGTCTTTCAGGAACAGTGTCATAGGGTGAGAATTTGTGGGGATTTTGAGGTGTAACTCACCGCATCATTAGAATGTAGGCCAAGGAAAATAAAACTCTTTTTGGAAACTTGGACTGTTTTAGCATTGGCCTTTTAACAAAGGAAAGCTTCAATCAACAGGAGAACTACAGACATGCTATTATTAAGCATATCTAAAGTTTTTGGTTTGGCTACTAGATCACATCTAAGTGAGAGTTCAGAGTCTTGCCCTCTATTACAGTTTTTGTTGGCTTGTGAAGCAGCCTTTTGAACTTCTCAAGTTAAATATCCTCACCAATATTTCTGTAAAGTTTGAATCAATGTACATATTTGTCTTTGTCTTTGCTGGTGGCTTTTTGTTTGTATGCACATATGTGTGTGCACATGCCTAAGTATTAAAATTTGAAGATGATTTTGAGTGGAACCAAGCCATTTTGAGATATTTAAATAAAACAAAGAGAAATACAATGACTAAGTTTCTGCCTCCCACCTCAACTTGAAAACTATATATATTATTCTGTTGTCAGTGGTGGTTAAAGCTAGTAAGAGCTGCTGTTTGCATAGTATAGTGAAGCCCCTTTCCCTAGAGTAGGGTGTAATCTTACAATGGATATTGCCTTCAGAAGTCTGATTTTTCTAATAAGTCACCAATTTATGTTTAATGTTTTAATTGGAGATATTCAAAGAAGATTGAAAACTCTTATTTTCCTCATGACATAAACCCAGTTCTTATTGACTATTAATATTTACTCATGAACCTCTAGTAAAATAACTATTTTAGTAGAATGAGCTGTTGTGACAGAGTGTTTTATAACAATATTTAGAAGTTAAACTATATCAGTATAAAGTATACCTTGATTATGTTAAATATATGAATCATTATTGAATGAGGATGTCTAGGATGTATCATCAGGGCAAAACAGTCAGAATGAGGCAGGTTTAGATTTATTTTGATAGTTTACTAAAATAGTTTATTTTTTTTTAAGGGAAGGGAAGTAAAGTAGCTGGGTTTAGATTGAAGCATTATTTAACAGTTATATAGGAAGCAGACAAAGTAATATTACACAAGTGTAGGGGTATGTTTGTCAGCTGTAACAGATAGCTAAGTTGGATGGATAAATATTAGCTGTGGGTTGAGAAAAATGTTAAGTAATGGTCTTGGAGCGAGTTTCTAAATCTCTAAAACATAACCTTGTGTTTTATATACAAGTGAGAAAGATGTAGCCTAGGTAGAAATGTCCAAGATAAAAATTGCTGTAATAACTGGCTAAGAACAAAAATGACTCATTTAGCTATTGAGACTTTTTGGTCAGCTTGGTTGAGCTAATTAAAATATGGAATATCAAATGTGGCCAATTATTTTAGAACCCTTTCTTTTTATGGTACGAGAATAAATCTTTATGTTTACCCAGTGGCCATTTAGGAAACCACAAAGATACTTCGATGTAAAAACAGTTCTTTTTTGTTTTTTTAATTTAGAGTAAGAATATAAGAAAAAGGAAAAGTCAGAACTTTTAACTTTTTTCATCATTTAAAGCATTTTACCTTTGACTTTGAAATGTAATATCAGCATATTAAGTAAAATGATATATATGTAATGTTGAATTTGTGATGTTAATAAACTGTAACAGTTTCCTTAATAAGAAGGTACAATATTTATTACCTGTTGTGCCTGGTATAGGCTTAACCATTTATATTAGTTATTACCTTTAGCCAAAGCAAACCAGTGTTGTTGCTTACAGACACAAGGAAAAGTAGAAGGTAGATGACCAAGAAATGTCTCCATTGCTGTCTCTCCATCAGTGCATGATATATATCCCTTCTATAATTGTTTAAAGTGGTAAAGTAAACATATATATCAACATTGTCCTTCCACCAAGAAATTGAATGGTTATTTATATAGCGATAAAAACTGTTTATTGACCTGTGTTTTTATCTTTAAGAACTTACCTAATATTAAAAATTTTTTTAAGTATTTGTCTAAGATCCCAAGGTAACTAAGGTCTGGAAGTAACCGTTTATCCATCGTGGCAAGCCTGTATAATGTGTAGCATTAGAATAATTAATCTTTTATTTATCATTTTATTTACTTTGAATACATAGTTTTACAATTTTATAGTCTCCAATGCAATGATACTATTTGATCAATAAAACCAGTAGAGGGGATTTAGGAAGTGCTAAATGATTAGGCTTTTCCTGGGACTCATATAAACTAGAATATAGTGCTAGGAGTTTTGCATGATGGTAAAATCTGAGGGAAGACAGCCGTTTTAAACTAAAATTGCTAAAGCAGTCTAATTTGTTAACAGAGTCATCTTGATTAGAAATATATGAATTTTTTCTTATGTAATTACGCTAGTAATGGAGGCCATTAATTCAACCCATGGCTGAAATACGTTCCCCTTGAGTTACAATGTTAGCAATAAAAACATTGTTAAAACTTAAAAAGTAGAAATTAAAGATAAAAACTTTTATTTTTTTTCTTAATTTGCAATTTTGTAAGTGTTAATACTTTAATACTGTTTCTAGAAGCCAGTTGGAAACAGAAGGTCATTTTACTACATACTGGTATGTTTGTAATCTGATTTACTCCCTCTGGAGGTAGAGGTTTATCTATCTATTTGCCAAAAAAATCATTAATAAAACAGAAAAGTTACAGTTTAGAAGCTAGCAAATCTAAGGTAGAAAGAGACACTGGTATTTATTAAGGATGTAATAGGTAAGGTAAAAAATTTGAAAATATATTTTTTTTTATGGGGGGGAGGGGCAGAGGGAGAGGGAGAGAGCGAATCCCAGGCAGGCTCCATGCCTAGCGCGAAGCCCGACGCGGGGCTGTATCCCACAACCCCCCCCCACCCCCGCCCCGAGATCATTACTGGAGCTGAAATCAAGAATCACTTGCTTTACTGAGTCACTCAGGCACCCTGCAGATATTTCTTGTTGCAATGTCTGTGAAAGAATACACAGATCTTGGCTCAACTTACTTAGTAGTTACTGTTTATTCTGCTCCCTGTGCAAAACCATGCGTGCTGCATGGTGATGTAAGGGAACCCTGTATAGGAACATATGTCAGATATGAGAACTCTATGTGTAACAGGTCCTTCTTACCAGTTGTGATGTTGTTTGTCATTTTCTTGTTCTCCTAAAGGAAATCAGCCGTTTGGCATGACCTCATTAATGATTGTTTCTGACCATTTTAGCGATTTGCTGCTGTAATCATGAGAATAAGAGAGCCCCGAACCACTGCACTGATATTCAGTTCTGGGAAAATGGTGTGCACAGGAGCCAAGAGGTAGGTTTAAGGAGTTTATTCTCCTGGTCATATATTATTATGATTATTCAGTTGCATTTTATGTATGTTTGATGAAATGTAACATCCAAGCTATTACTAAGGATCCCTTTATGTAAAAAATTCTACATATAGCACAAATTCATCCCCAAGTGAAAAAAAAATTGGTCCAGAATCACAGAATTTCAGAGCTGATGGTGTGAGAGTGTACAGATCTGCTTGGTCCTGGCAGTGGGACAGTACCATTGTGTGTTGGTCACAGATGCCTGCTGCCCCTTGTTGTAAATAGTCTGCCTCATGAGGGTCAGGATTATGCAGGTCTTAAGGATTGTACCCTTTTCATAAAATGGCTGTTGCCTACATTCTGCATCTGTTTGGAGTGATCCTGTCTATGAAGGTTAACGCTTTGGGTCGTTGACTTTAAACCTTGTCTAACGGACTCCACGTAATTGGTAGAAGGCAAAGGTTGGGGAAAGAGTAGATATATCAGCTTCATAAAGCTTGAACAAATGAATTAAACTTTTAAAATAAAAGATAATTCATATGACTTGGAGTTGTCCACACACGGTGGGGGGCTGTGGATGCTTTTGCTTATTGGATGAAGGGAAGGCTATTGTTGTGGATATTGTGGTTCCCGGTCTCTTGAGTTTTTTTCAGAAGGCAAGATGTGGGTCTATCCCTGGCTTTCACATAAGTCTTCATTTAGGAGACTTGCTTGTTTCCCCTGGATGGAGCATCGAAAGCTTCTGGTTTATCAATAAATGCTAGATGGTTTTTTCTTTCCCAGACATGCTTTTCTTTCTTTTTTTTATTATTTTTTTAAAGATTTTTATTTATTTATTTGACAGAGAGAGACAAAGCAAGAGAGGGAACACAAGTAGGGGGAGTGGGAGAGGGAGAAGCAGGCTCCTTGCTGAGCAGGGAGCCCGATGCGGGGCTTGATCCCAGGACCCCAGGATCATGACCTGAGCTGAAGGCAGATGCCCAATCTGCCACCCAGGTGCCCCCCAGACATGCTTTTCATGTGCACTGTTTAGCTCTCTTTGTCCGTTTGCTACACACTGAATAGTGTGTATCTAGTTTATCAAAATAGGAAGCTGCAAATAAATTTATTGTCCTCAAGAAAAAGAAAAGCATTGCATGTATGTATGCTTAATTTTTGTCATTCCTGACCCCTGCACTTGAGAGTCTTTTGTTCATGATGGTTTTATTGCTTTTATTTTGCTTTTCTTACATAAGCTCTGTATTACTAAACCATAGTTTTATCTAACTGATGAGTTATAAGAATGGATGAGAGATTTGACATAAAAGAGGACAGAATTAGTATATGCATTAGACAAGTATAAATCTCATCACTATTTTCCTATCAAAATGAAGTTGTTAGTTGTTAGTTTTCATCTCAGGATTGTGGGCTAAAATACAGTAATAGTAATGATAGTGGTGATGATGAGATACTCCACTTTTGTAAAACCTGGGCATATCAGTAATTTGGTGCAGGCCTGTAGTTTTCTGTCAAGGACATAGGAGTACTTTATAATAAGATAGTTAATGTCTTTTGTTCTTTTCTCTTACTGGAAGGGGGGTGACATTTTGTACTTTTTAAAAAAATAACTTTTCTAGTTTTGACTTTTTATAAAGTTACTCATCTGAATAATTATTTTAGGTGGCTTTGACTACGACTGTCTGACTTTTTCCTTTCCCTAGTGAAGAACAGTCCAGACTAGCAGCAAGGAAATATGCCAGAGTTGTACAGAAGTTAGGTTTTCCAGCAAAGTTCTTGGACTTCAAGATTCAGAACATGGTGGGGAGCTGTGATGTGAAGTTCCCTATAAGGTTAGAAGGCCTTGTGCTGACCCACCAACAGTTTAGCAGGTGAGTCTGAAATGTATTGCCTGTGGCAGCAGTTCATTTGTAATCTGTGTAAACATTGTTCATGATAAAACATGTGCAAAACAGTATGTAAGCACAAATGATGTAGTGACAGATGTATTTAATGTTGAAGTTTCTCCCTTGTGTCTTGGAAAATATATTATTCTCACCATTCTCCTACTTCCCATTTCACTTATTGACATCTATAACTCACCTTGACTGGGATGAAATTGATTCCCTGTTATTTTACTGCTCAATAAATGCATTTTAAATGCATGAATTAAATCCACAACCTCACCTATCAATTTTTATCCCCAGTTTTTTGAATTATTTCTTCTAGTGAACATTATATGAGCTCTACCTGCAAAGTATAAACTTGAGTGAAACGAATATTCTTTCCTCTTATTTTCCCTGCCACTTACAAGGCCACTGCCCACCTCTCCAGCCTCTCTGCTCCCTGCACCCCTCAGACTTGCCTTGACCCTCTTGGGCCAAGGCTTTTGTATAGCCCAGTTTTTTTTTTTTTGTTTTTTTTTTAAGATTTTATTTATTTGACAGAGACACAGCGAGAGAGGGAACACAAGAAGGGGGGGCGGGAGAGGGAGAAGCAGGCTTCCCGCCGAGCAGGGAGCCTGATGTGGGGCTCGATCCCAGGACCCTGGGACCATGACCCGAGCCGAAGGTAGATGCCTAACGACTGAGCCACCCAGGCGCCCCTAGTATATCCCAGTTTTATACCTGGCACCCTCTTGTTCCACTTTTCACCTAGGAAACTTCCACTTGCATTTCAGATGTCCACCCAAGTGTACCTTCCTCAGAGAAGCCTGTCCTGCATTTCCCACTAGGTTAATCACACATATGGTAACTGGTTCAGTCTGTCTGAACTGGGGAAATGAGGCTGCTGGAGTTCGAATCAGACATGCCACTCATGACCCTTGATAAGGGTCAGACACTGCAGAGCATTAATCTAAAGGTCTCGTTTTTACAGCAGAAAATCCAGACTCATTAGAAATATAGAGTTTGTTAGTCTTTAAGTACTGATGACGGGTCGCCCTCACTGTCCTTAAGTTCTCTCTCCTTTGGGTTCACCTCCCAGTGAGTTTGTGGTTTAGTCAGTATTTTCCCTGTGCAGGTCCTCATTTTACCTAAAGCATGGGCAGCTTTTAATTTCTAAACTGTTTTTGCCATTTTCCTCCTAGTTACGAGCCAGAATTATTTCCTGGTTTAATCTACAGAATGATCAAACCCAGAATTGTTCTTCTTATTTTTGTTTCTGGAAAAGTTGTATTAACAGGTAAGTTGTAACAGGAAGTAGTGTCCGAAGGTTTGAAAGAGTTTCAAGAACAGCATTTTCTCAGTGCTGAGAAGTAATTTCAAAGACTGGGGACAGGTAGCTAGCAAGTGAGACGCCTTTGCCCCTTTCTTCTCCTCCACCCTAACACTCTGATGAGAAACATATCCACCAGGGCGAGTGAGAGCAGGGAAATCAGACCACAGCAAGACCTGTAGTGGGGAGAGCAGGGAAGGTGGCCATTACATTGGTTAAGAGGTGGCATTTTAAGGTGGAAACCCTTCTGTAACTCTTTGAGATTCATCAACAGTGCCATTTGGAGACAATAGGGGAAGGTTCAGAAGAGCTTGCTTTAAAGGCAGCAAGTGGGAGAATAATGGATGAGAATTGTGCTTATGGTTTTAAAGTAATTTTATTTTAAAGTAATTTTACCTCTTTAACATGTTAAGAAAAGCTATTTCAGCCTCTCTTCTCCGACTTGTCTTTATTAGGTGCTAAAGTCAGAGCAGAAATTTATGAAGCATTTGAAAATATCTACCCTATTCTAAAGGGTTTCAGGAAGACGACATAATGGCTGTTATGTACTCCTGCCTCTGCACCCACTTGTTTTTAAAACAAATCAGTTTTGGTACATTTAAATGGTGGTGTTGTGGATGGCCCCGATTTGGTGAGAAGATGGATGTTCTGTGGGTTGTAGCAGCCGGTGAAGCTCTCCAGCGTGCGTTCCCCGTAGGGATGCCGGGAAGCGGTCTTACTTCTGCACGGAGAACTCCGCAGCGCTGTGTAAGTTGCTCGTCCTGTGCCGCTGTTTGTGCAGCGCTGCCCGTTTATTTATATTTAGATTTTAAACACATACTGCTGTCAGCAAGTTGGTTTGAGGTACAAAACTTCAAGTGTTAAAGCCACCTCTACAATTGATTGGACTTTTTCTTTTGTTTAATTTCTTCCCCATAAACCACAGTTTTTATATTTCTACCAGAAAAGTAAAAATCTTTTTTAAAAGTGTTGTTTTTCTAATTCGTGACTCCTAGGGGTTATTTTTGTGCCAGACACATTCTGCCTTTTCAGTATTGCAGGACAAAGTAGCCGTATTAATGAGAACGAATGGCTGTACATATTTTTCTTCCTTCAGAGTACTCTGTACAATAAATGCTGTTTATAAAATTGTTAGATTGATGTTATAAATGATACCTTGTAAGATTTGTGTGATCATACTGTTAAAGCTGTATTTTAGATATAATTGCCTGGAACCATTTCAATGTGTGCTTGCTTGCTCGTTGTTTGTTTGAATCAACATTGCATTGTATGTCACAGTGATAATGGATGAACTACCTGAAAATTTAAGGTTGCTCATGAAACATGGATTTATTATGTTCCATATATCGAGCACCTCCTGTTTCCCAGATACATTGCCTGTAATTCTCACAAAACCTATAATTCGGTTTTGTTCCTCTTTCCCAGGTGAGCAAACTCCGGCCTCAGCTGCGGTATTTGCCCCAGGGTACATAGCTAGGGAACGCAAAACCAGGCTCTCGGCCAGAGTCCTTCAGTATTAAAGCTGGGTATGTGTACAGCCTGGTGAGGTGTTTGTTTTTCTCATGAATATTACCTGGAAATTTGTAAGTTCTTGGATTTTATTGTTTGGGTTAATTTGTCAAAGTATATTTTCAAGCAGTTCAGAGGCACATTATCAGAAAGGAAGAGTTCTTTCCTTCTCTCCCTTCTGCTTACTTCCCCAGGTATCTCCCAAGCCCCCTTCTGTGCAGCTTCTTTCCTTTTGGGCTGCTTTTGATCCCATATTTAGAAAATACTAAAGCATTTGTTGTTTTATAGCTTTGCTTTTTTTTTTTCCAGTCAGTATGTCGTGGAGTCTGATAGCATCACAGATGTACATCATCTCTTATGTACCTTTATGTATTCACCTGTTTCCTTAATTATCAGCAGTGTTTCAGCTTAGGAAGCACCCTTATATGCCTGTTTGTGGTTCAGTGCAGACATTTCTGTAGTGAACATGCCTAGGAGAGGAGCCACTGCCATCCATCAGTCCAATATCATCTCCTTCCATCCAAGAAGGAAGTATCTTTCCACATGTAGATCTTCTCTTAGTCAAGTTTTATAATTTTTTTCATATAGGGCTTATACATTTCATAAAAGTTAATTCCTAAGTATTCTCTGGTTCCTGGTATTAATGTAATTTTTCATTACATTTCAAGTCTTGTTGATATATTTATCTTATTCCCAATCACTTTACGGAATTCTGAGGCTTTCCCCTGTGAAACAGTACACACAGAAAACCTAACAAAACAAATATTTAGTATAGTGTATTACTCAGTAGACATCCTGCAACCATCACTCAGAACCTTGCCCGTGTCCCAGGGGCCTCTCCTTCTAGTCCAGCCACAACACCCCCCGACCAATAACCATTATCTTGAATTTTGTAGTCACTTTATAGTCATTACCTAAATTACTAATATGGGTTAATCTTCCATTTTAAAAAAAATGGATGCTTTTCTGTCTGTTTTACTCCTTATATTCCCCCTCCCTGTCTTTTCCTTAAAATGTTAGGCCACATTTACAGCTGGTAGTTTCTTACAGTATGTGTTTTGCTATTTTCAAACTCATGGTGTAGTTCAGCATGTTCCTGTGTTCGATTTCCTGCAAATGAGCAGCTACATCCAGAGGCTTCTCATTGATCTGTGAATTCATTAGTGGGTTGCAAATGATGAAATTCTACTTATTTTCCAGTCATTCATTGGAATACTTTTATAAAGTGATACACTTCATATAGCAGGATAAATGCTGCTTTCCCTTTGAAAGTTTTCGAGATTAAATACCTCATGAGTTCATATTGATATATCCAATTCAAATTCAAGACTACGGGGGTTTCATTTAATCACTTATTTTTTCTACACCGAGAATCCTTAATTTTTAGACATACGGAATGATGTTAGAAAATCCCATGGTCGTTTACTTAATCTTACATTATACATGCAACAGTCTTAGATTGCATTAACACCAAGGTGATTATCAAAAGCACTTAAACATACTCATTTTGCTGTTATCTCTGAATTGTCAAGGGATGATGAGACCAGCGTTCAGCGTCTAATAAAAGGAGGGGTGAGCAGTCGGGTCAGGCAGCGTCTGAGCCAAACAGAAGTTTTGGTGGACAGTGGAGTACGTGGATGGGCAATAGGGAATGGCATCCTCTACAGGAAGTTACTGGGTGAGACATGATCATTTTAGGGTGTTTTTAAATGCATCTTGACATTTCCAGAAGTAACTGAGTTGCTCAATGTTTTTATGTAAATTTTTGGTTTTAGGTTATTTTTATTTTGTATTATTTTTCATATGATGGATTATTTTTCAACATGGATGCTAGTTGACATTGTGACATTTTCTTTCTGTTGATTTGGACTAGTCTGTAAGTGGAGAGACCCTGTGAACCCTCACCCTAATTGCCAGAACTTGGTAGGGATACATACCTAAAGGACAGCTTGGCTGGTTATTCCCAACATACCTGCAAGAATGTCCACAGTCATCTGGTGATGTCTCCAGACAGACCCTAATGGGTTTGCTTAAAGTCCTTAGCAGTCAGGGCACTATTCTGCTTTGGAAAACTTACTGTAACATCTCCTGACTTTAAGAATCATTTACAATTGGCAATGTGAAGACCCCACACTAGTCCAGTTTTCCAGAAGCCACTGAGCTTCCTACCAAGTGTTGATTCTTGCCACCAGATGATGACAACTTATAATGTGTCCTCCAGTAGCAATGGGCTGTATCACCATAGTTGTAGGTCATTCTCAGACGTCACTCTCCCAGCTTGAAAACTGTGACACCATCCTCCCTCTTTATAGGTTGTATTTAAAAGTAGCCTAGTAACAAATCTCCCCGTCAGAATTCCATACTGGTTTCCCATATAGAGCTATGTTTCACTGTATTTCATACACATATCTTTACGAATAACACATATATACCTATAATGTGGGCTAATAGACCAGGACTTTCTCATATAAAAGTATACTAAAATAACCAGGTAGTCCGTGACATTAATAATGGTGTTATATCCAAGAAAGATGCACTTATGGGAGAACATGAGCCAACTTAGATTAGCTGTTGGTTTTTAAGCACTGATCAACAGCAGTGTCCCTTCAGGCCTCCTTCAGTGCTGGGCAGGCATCACTGGTGTTGAAAGAACTGGGAATTGTCACAGCGTAATCGTGAAACACTAGAGGCTGGAAGGAGCCTTAGCACGGTTAACAGATTTAGCTGACCTCAGGGCCAGATTTCCCTAGGGAAATCCTAATGGCCAATTCCTGCCTCCTTAGTTGGGTTTACTCCCCATGTGTGCACTGGCATGAGATGGGGGGGCGAGGGAGAGAGAAAGACCATCATTCTTGCCTTGCATCTCTCATCTGTGAGCAGTGCTATTGGCAGATCAAGGTCAGTTTTGAAGTAGGGCTTCTCTTCGAAGTCAGTTATTCATCACCTTCACCAGCCTACTGGGGTTTTGTATTTTTCCAGTGTTCTGGACTTCCATGTGTCTCAGAGCCCATGACAATGACCTGATTACCAGTCACGTCTCTTCGGGTTTTACCCAAATAGTTTTCTCTTGGTTTTAACATTGCAAATCTTAGGAGGAAAAATGCTCTGAGTAATGGATTGTCTTAATTAGGAAATTAACCCATTTTTATTATAGAAACAAACAAATACATAGGTAAAACGATCATTTCATAGTCCCACCATCCATAGTTAACTAGTTCCCACCGAGTAGGTATCTTTCCAGATTTCTGTTGACATACATATGTATAAATACTTTTACAAAAATATGAACATACTATGAATATCTTGGTGTCAGTTTAAACCTGTATCTTGTACATATAGGTGTATATCATTAAGAGTGCATTACCTTCTGCTGTAGGGATTCACCAAAATTTCTTTAAATACCTGTCACCAGACATTTTTGTTGCACTAATATTTACACATTGTAAACTCACCTAAAACAACATCTTTGTACCTTTGTCTCTGCTATAATTATTTCCTTAGGATAAAGTCCTAGAAATGGACTTGCAAGGTCTAAGAGATTATGAGCATTTTTAAGGCTTTACGACATTGTCTTTAGGGTGTACTTGTTATATCTTGCTTCCAAACAAATTCCTCTGTGTAGCCAATCCCCAGTCTACAGCTTTCAGCACAGGTGAAGACAGCCAGGACACCCCAGTCAACACTCCTGCCCAGTCTGTCGGCCTTTAGGTGGTTGAGCAGCTGGGGCATGACCTGAGAAGAGGATGACAGAATTAGAGCCCTGCGCTGAGGCAGGGAGCACTGTCCGCTTTCAACAGACCTTCCTTGCCAGGGCGATTGCAGGGACCCCGGTCTTTTAATCTCCAGCTTTGACACTAAGAACCACTTACTGTTGGATATAGTCTTCACAATTCCTTTTTTTTACCCTCAGCAACAAGTATTACCTACCACTCTGTAAGGTTAGCAAATCCACAGTTCAAGAACATTTCCACCCAACCCAAATGGATTGTGATCCTAACAATTCCTTTTGAAAAACCATTTGTCTTAATGATTATATCCATCTGTTTTCCTAACAAATCCACAAACTAAGACCAAACCTTACTAAGGCCTCTAAAACGCTCCTGTCACAAAGTACAAAGACCTTAATTGCCATAACAAGAAAAGAAAGAGTATTTAAAATTACAAGGTAATAAAATGCAGACACTAAAAATAACGATGTAACCACCCTGGGAGGTGGGAGGATGGTCCAGATGGTATAAGAAACTACATTTAAATCCTCATTATTGCACGTGCCAGTCAACGGATAGTGTCTAAAAACTAGTAAACTGACAAGTTACCAGAAAAAGCATGTTATTTAGAGAACTACCAGATAAAACTGTAAAAGACAGTTCCCTCCAGGGAATAAGCCCTTAGGTGGGACAAGGCACTTTCTGTAGTAACAGGACCCATGTGCATATATTACTTCGGTAAAGTTTTGGAGCATTTAATAACATAACTTAGGGTGATTACACATATTAAAATACTCATTTAAGGTCATACCTGGAATTCAAATGTTCTCTTGGCACCACAGGGGCAATATGGAATATCCTTTTCTTGAGGGATATTTTCACCAGAGATCCAGATGGGTGCAATCCCTCTGCCGTATCTGAGAACCTAAAATCAACCAGGACCATGCGCAAATCACCAACATCTCACCTAAATTTCCAGTGGTAGCACGTGATTGGATAATAATCTGGAGAGCCTTGATGGAACACTCATCCGAAACACAGTTTACTGTTCCCCCCAACTCAGACCTGGCACCGTTAATGCTTTTTCAGTGTCATCAAATCAGTTATTTTAGCTTATCTGACTCAGGATATCAAAATCCTATTTCATACATGGTAATATGGTTAGAATCTGAATCCTAGGAGTATTTTGTGAGGGTCCCACTATAATCCTGTTTCTCCATTACCAGTTTCTAAATCCAAAATGCAGCCCAGAGTCTGTGCTTACTTTCACAGATAAAAGGAACCTCAGTTAGGGACCAAGGGTGTCTGGGTGGCTCACTCGGGTTATGCGCCCAAATCTTGGTTTCAGCTCAGGTCATGGTCTCAGGGCCATGAGATGGAGCCTCCACACTCTGCATAGAGTCTGCTTGTCCCTCTCCCTGTCCCCCTCCCCCTGCTCAGGCATGCATGCACGCTCTAATAATAAAATCTTAAAATTAAAAAAAAAAAAACTCTTCCTTTGCTCCCCCGCCCCCGCTTGTGGGCGCTCTCATATATTATTTTCATTTTAAAGAATTTTAAAGGGACAAATACCAAGTAATACACAGTTGTTTAGATAAATACTACAGAGATAAATTTCACTGTAAGATCTTAAACATCAACAGAGTGGCTTTCCTATGTTTTGTTAAAAGCATATGCGTTGCTAAAAACTACCTTCACAGTGTTTAGGACCTAGGTCTATTCTTACGATATTCTTCGCCTGGATATTTATTTGACTCAGTGACTGCTTTATAGGAGTTTAGCTGAACTTTCTTCAGTGATTTAGGTTTACGGTGAATGTCTTTAAGGGGAATGATATTAACAGAAGAACAGGGATGAAGAAGGGAAACACATTTGCTGAGCAGTTACTATGTACCTACATTCTTCCTTCATCCTCACAACTGACCTCTAATTTTTTCACATTGTAGATGCAATTACATCAGAGCTCTTCGTGTAACTCTACGATCCAGGCTTCTTCCCAACCCCAAAGCCCATATTTCTTTTCACAAAACCAGTGTCTGTGTTAACATGTCATGTTGGTTTTACAAGCAAAAGGTTCCTATTGGATAAATGGGCAAAAATATCTGTTCCCTTCTTTCTGCCACTGGTGCAAACTTCCTGTATTACATGCAACATCTTACTCATCTGTGTCGGATGCCTTCTTTAAAATACGGACCCTACATGATAAACAGTATAACCTGTGGTTTTTCAATAGCTACTGACAGGATCAGCAGCCTATCTGTGTGAAGGACTCCTATAACGAGACCAGCTTTATAGTAGTTACTTCTCAGGGACTGTACCCCAAAAACACCACCTGAAAAGAACACAAGAAGGAGTTGCAGGAGTTCTAGTTTACCTGTTCTGGCTCAAGGGCTATTTTAGTTTTAAACTTCTGGAAAATTTTATCTTCCTTGGATTCATGTTTTGTCATGGAATCCAATTCTTCCTCAGGTGCTTCACCTGAAAAATATCAACACAACTGTTACAGCAATAGGACTAGTCCCCATGACTTGACATTTCCTACATGCTGAGGGCAGGAAATTTCAAACCACCAACTTAATGTTAAATCAGATAGTGAAAGCCAGATGTTCCCACAGGCTTTCCCTATTTTAATTCATTATAGTATTTCAAGACCATCTGATTTTCCAGGTACCCCACTTTACTGGGCAGGTTCCTAGTGAGTGCTTCTCTTTAAATCTTCAAATGAAAAGAACAGACCCAAGTCCTGGGTTTAAGACTTGTGCCCGGTAGATGACAGGACACCCAACAAATGCTGAACCTTTTATTTTCACTACTGCCCTTAAGCTGCCTGGAACTGCCCTGATTCTTCATGTCTCACACGTCTTTTCCCAGCTGGTACACTCATTCAGCCATCACTCACTCACTGTGGACCTACCAGCTTGTTCTCTGCACACTCCTGCACACTCCTCTCCTGGAATCCCAGCTGTCTGAACCCCTGCTGTTCTCAACAGGATTTAGTCTGTGTTACATGTACCAAAGTATATTTTTGATATCACCTGAATATGAACTATAGACCAGTAAGCTGATACTGTAAAGTCTGATTTAGACTCTAAAACCCAATTTTGTGGTAGTTAAGAGCTCAAATTCTGGAGTCAACAACATGGGAGCTCAAACTGCAGTTCTAAAACTTTAACAACTTTGGTTACATGACCAAACAAGTTACCCAGAAAACCTCAAATTCCTCACTGCAAAATGAGGTACAGTTTCTAACTCACTGTACTGCCTTCAGGATTTCAATGAGATCATGCACAAATAGCCCTTGATGCAAAATAAGTGCTGGATAAATGTTGGCTACTAATCCTTCGCTTAGGTATCTGGCAGGCCTAGGCACTACATTAGCGTACCATCATCTAGATAACCTGTAAAATTGGGTATCTGAAATTAGCTGATGAAACATTTAAAGGGCCCCTGTCACCCGCCAAACACTATGCTAAGGGTCTCACGTATTCTATATTGATCTGAGAAACAGATCTTGGATCTAGATGAACTTACCAAGTTTCCAGCATCCTGTGGAGGAGCCCTACCCAAATGACCACCTGGATACTTACCCTGACATGTCTTCATCAGAACCAGAATCTATCTGATATATATGCCACGGAGGAGAGGTACAGGAAGGATACTGTCAAATGACAGTGTTTGAAAATCATAGGCTACAGACTCCAAAGTGAGTTGACTTCCTGTCAGTACCTACCTCTCTTTTTGACATACTGAGCCTTTTCTTTCCAGCACTATATTTAATCACTTAATGAATAAAGTTCTAAAAGTGACTCCTTACCCATGCTCCCTATAATTTCTGATTCATTTTCTTTTTCAACAACTTCAGATGTAATTTCATCTTCTGTTTCTATTACAATTTCAAATTCTGGAAAAAGGAAGCTGTGGTCTGGAATTGTTCTGTCTGAATAATCTGAAACAAGAAAAGGTAACTAGCATCATTACTAATCCTTTAGGTTTAAAGAGGATCCAATAATTTCCCATTTCTAAGCTATATTCTATGCAGTAACCCTAGTAAATTAATATACGTAGTTCCAGCAATTTAGGTCATAAATTAAACATCGATATTAAAGCAAGTCTGGGGCATAACTGAGCAGGCAAGACCTCAGACCTCCTCTTTCA
This sequence comes from Halichoerus grypus, assembly GCF_964656455.1. NCBI lineage: Eukaryota > Metazoa > Chordata > Mammalia > Carnivora > Phocidae > Halichoerus > Halichoerus grypus. The sequence goes on along the minus strand of NC_135720.1, from coordinate 50,596 downwards.
TAGAGGTGTTCATGTTACCAGTTCCTAAAATTTTGAAAAGTATAATACCTTCTCTAATCTTAACTTTTATCCTCAAAACAAAAAACTTGGGTTGACGGATGCTTTGAAACTGAGCTAAGACTTAAAAAGAGTTGACTCACCTGATTGTGTACAAGCCTGCTTATGCCCAAATCTCCAGTCTAGAGTCTGATGCTCCTTACTGCAGTAATGTGCCTTGTGACATCTGGAGCATGTTTTGGGGCCTAAACAGCCACAAACCCTGCAGAGATGAGCACCAGACTTGAGCTGGAGGCACACAGACTCTCCCGTCTCTGGAGGAGGATCCTCAGAAGGTGGCTCATATGAGTAAAAGTCATTTTTCCTGGGCAGCTGATTTCTAAAAACTAAGAGAAAATGAGAAATGTTGTAAATATCGTAAATAATACAGCAATCCAAATATGCGAGCCTCCAGTCCACACAGGGCTGAAAAGACCCTAAATTCTTAAAAAGAGAAATAGAAGGAACTTTTTTATTTCAGGGATCTTATTTTCTGAAAGGGGAGGGAAAAAAAAAAAAAAACGTGCAAAAGCACAAGAAACTAGTTTGGTACCCACAACAATCTGAATTGGGTCTTTGAGCTTGTTCACAATAATCAAATAGACTAACAGTTAAGTCACACTGCAGAAATATGGAAACACTATGTGGGCCCAGCTTTCTAGAAAACAATTTGTATTCTGCTGGTATAAGCGCGCACTCTCCGTACCCACTGATCAACCCAGAAGCTGGCGCCCCGTAATGCGCCAGGAAGCGCGGCGGCCGAAGGCAGGGCGGAGCGGGCGCGGCGCGGGACCACCCCCCACTGGCCCCAGGCGCGGCGGCCGCTCACCGCGCAGGCCGGCGCAGCACGGCGGCGCCCGGCAGCAGAAGAGGAAGAGGCCGCGGTGGAAAGCGTCGGCACGGTCGGGCAGCGGCGCGTACAGCTGCAGCAGGAAGGCCAGCGGGCGGCCGCACAGCGCGCAGGCCAGCTCCTCGGGCCGCGGCAGCCCGGCCGCGCCTAGCCACGCCGGCCGCCCGCCCACCTTGCTTGGGAACTGCTCGCTCCGCAGCCGCCACGCCGGCGCCGCCTCCACGAAGCCCAGCTCAGCCGGCCCCGCACGGGCGGCCGCCATAGAGCGAGGGGAACCGGGCGCTCCTGTGGTTACACTTCGCGTCCGGAAGGCGGAAGTTGGCCACCGGAAGGCGCGCAGAACGGCGTTTGCAGGGGAGAGGAGGCGGGACTAAGGAAATGGCCGGACGTCAGTCCGCTGCATGCGTCCCTAACTTCCGGTCCCGTGAGTTGGGGGCGGGGTTAGGGTTTAGGGGTTGGGGTTAGGAATTTACTGTAATGAGCCCGGAAGAGACGTGTGTATGTTCACCAACTCATTAACTGTGTCCTTAGTTTTGTTTTTTCCTCCTCAGCCTTTTGGACATGGCAGCCTTTGTCACATCAAACACTGAGAGGTTTATTTTTTTGAGTAAAAATTGCCAAAGAATTAAAATTCTAAATGCAGCAAGTCTGAAACTTTGCACTCTCCAAAGGAGCCATTGTCCCCTGCTCCTTTTCCTGCAGCTTCCTCCACCTCGCACGTGGCATGTGGCACCGACATGGCACGTGGCGCCGAGGCTGCCCGAAGCGCTGCTTGGTGGGCCGGGCCTGCGCCCCTTCTGCGCGGTGAGGATGTTACTGTTTTTTTGTTATGCGTTATGTGTATAACATATGTTATATGTTTTTTTGTTTAAATCTCAGTGAGACGTGAGCAAATGTAGCTATGGCCCGGATGCTCCTATTTCCAGTAATTAGTTTATAGCAGAATAACATCTAACGTTTCCTTTCTTGTAAAACCTAAGAACAATCTCTTTCATCTTAGTGTTACCTCTGTGCTGTTATTTTGTTTCCCAAAGCACATGTTCATCATTCTTAGATTCTGAAGCAACTAAATTCAGTTCTGTTTTACTGAAGGGAAAACAATATGAGAATTTTTTTTTAAATTTTTTAAAAGATTTTATTTATTTGAGAGTGAGAGAGACAGAGCATTAGCAGGGGGAGGAGCGGAGGAGAGGGAGAAGCAGACTCCCTGCTGAGCAGGGAGCCTGACATGGGCTCAGTCCCAGCACCCTGGGATCATGATCTGAGCTGAAGGCAGATGCTCAACCCACTGAGCCACCCAGGTGCCCCAAGAATGTTTATTTTAAAAAACTAAGTTCTTGAAATTGAGTAAGCCGCATCCCTTATAAGATAGGGTATTTGTAGATGTGAATTGTATTCTGAGGGAGAAAAACTAGTTTCTTCTCGGTCCGTTGAAGTCAGGAAACAGTGCGTAAAAGCAGATTGTTGAGGAACATTCTGTTTCACTCCAGTGACAGCCTGCTCCAACTCAGTTTTACTCAACAAACATTTCTTTCCAGCAGTGGAGTCCCAGACTGCTTAGAGAATCCAGGGACTTTTTACACCTCAAGTCTGTGAAATACTGTTTTCTTTTGTGACACCCATAATCCAATCATATGAAGATGAGAATGCCAGAGACCCTCCTTCAAAACTGAAACCCATTTGGGAGATCTGTTTCAGTTCCTACTGTAGATCCCTCTGCTTTTTATTAATTACTGAACATTTTTTACTTGGAATCAATGTATTATGAATTCTAGCATATGTTTAGTGGACGAATGTTCAAATCTGTCTGTGTCCTTCTTTCCCCTAATTTACTGTCAGATCGGTTGTAGCCTATGGCTCAGCTTTAGTTCCTGTCTTTATTACAGTGGATCTGAAAACATCAGTTTTCATTTCAGGGATCAATACTGCCTCCACTCCTCTCTCTTCCTAAGTCTCCAAGTGGATGTTTTTGGCCCTTGTGCCTCCTTCCCACCCCTCTGCTGAGGTACACATCTCCCCTCTGGACGTAATCTAGCAACCCCCAAACTGTTGTCTCAAGGCAATGGATTTTTTACGAGTCTTTATTTTGCTGAGGTTCAGCTGATGCCCCTGTGACTCACTTCATCACCCCCTAGTAAAGGGAGCAAGCTGGCAGGTCAATTCCTATGAGTCAGAATATCTGCATTGAACAAGCCCGGGCAAGGATGAGTCATTTTGCTGCTGAACACATGTGCTCCCGCACTGCCATTGGCATCAGATTGCCTAGGCACTAGACTCTTCCACCTACAGAAGGGAATTTACAGGGACCACTTAATAATTTTAGGTCTATAAAGCGCAAAAGATATTTTCCCAAAACACTGAGGAGAAAATGAAGCTGAGCAGAACTGCACGGAGGTCACAACTATAGGACAGTCTCTCATTGTGTGCTCTTGGTGGGAATGGCTAGTTTATCCTTTGGAAGCCACCCAGAACAGGGACTCTTTGGGCCAAGTCTCCACCCATCCCTGGATGAAAAATTGGCATATTAGATATCCTCGCCTTTGCTTAGGGTCTTTAGTGGTTTTGCTCAGCCATCACAGCTCCAAATGCTCAGCCAGACATTTGAATCTCCACAATCCAAATTGGACCTTTCTTTTGGAGTCTAGTTTCTCATTATTCTCACTTGATATACCTTATTTGTTGGACAGTATCAGGGTCACGGTTGAGGGTCAGGGTCAGGGACAGGATCTGGGTCAGGATCTTGGTCTGGGTCCAGGTCAGCCTCACATTCTGGGTCAGAATCAAGGTCAGTGTTTAGATCAGGGCCTGGTTCTGGGTCAGGGTCAGGGTCAGGGTTTTGCTTGATCATAAGTGGCCCCCTTCCCTGTCTTTGTCTCTTCTCTATTTTCCTCTCTCTCAGCCTCTAGGATGGATAGGACTGTCATGGTCACATACGCATCAGGAGATGGTCTGGGGAGCATAGTTTTTATACCCCTCAGTGTTGGGCTCTAAAAGCAGAGTAAAATGTGTGCCCTGGTCACTGACTATTTCAAATCCAACTCAACCAGCTTTGCGTAGTGGCAGTCTCGTAGCCAATGAGGTTTATCCGAGGCACGATTATTGCTAATCAAATCCAACTCAACCCAAATCATGGGTTGTGGATGGCCTCAGAGGTCATGCAGGATCCTCCCGCCCTCCCACCTGGAAAGGGTGCTTCTGGCCCCACTCTGCCTGGGGATTCCCAGGTTCCAGCACAGGGCACTCAGTAGGTATGTGTGGATTTATATAGGATGAGGTGTGGTGGCCTACCAGCCCCTTTGTGCAGCTTTCTTGTGGGCTGGTGGTGCCCTCCTGGCACTGGCTGGATCCTTCATCCCATCCATGTGATCAGCAGTAGACAATGACGTCTCAGACAGAACAGCCCTTGGCCTCCGACCATCCAGGCAGGCATCTGTGGTCCTCCAGGTCAGGCCAGTCTGGATCTTGACAACCTCCAGCCGGTTACTGAGCTGACTTTGCTCCTGGCAACATAACAGGTCCATGGACGGTGTAGACAGCTCCTTGGGATGTTTTCATTCCCAACGTCTGTGAGGTTGAGAAAAGTGCCTCCTCCTTCATAGCCTCTGAGCCTGCTAAGAGAGGTAATAATCCTCCAGATACAGAATGTGGCTTTGGCCACAGCAGCCAAACAGCAGACTGGCCCTGCAGTCCTTTGGTCTCAGGTTGTAATGTAAATATTTGAAATGCATACTTGTTAGGAATCAAGGATGTAGAAACAACTGTGTCTCCCACGGGGCAGTATCTCACTGAGCCTGCGTGGTCTCAGAGAGCCTCATGCATGACCCAGGGTCTGTGGCCTTTGAACAGTGTGCCAAGTGTGGATTCCGTGCTGTGGAATAATCTTGAGCCTCCCACTGCTTCAATGAGCAATAATTTCCTTACCAGCCTCACATGTGGTCTCTGCTCTTTGTAAAGGTGAGAGAAGAGATTGGAAAATGAGCCAGTTTGTTCTTTGGGGATGGGTGATTAATGGTGTGATTAATGTGTGACTCCCGGGCTCCCTCCTCCCAGGGACACAAGTGAGGTCTGTGTGCCTTCCAGTCTCTGGGATGTGAGGACCCAATGCCCAGGGCAGGAATTTCTCTTGAGTTTCCCACCAACAGCAAAGTTGCTTTTTCAGCAAGTGGAAGAGTGTCTTGCCATCGTGGGAGAACAGCAAGAACACTAGATGGGCGGCTGCAAGCCCCTGACCCTAAGAGACCTCTTCCTTTCTTGGGCTTCAAATTCCACAGCTGGGCAGTCAGCCACCAGTGATGTGGAATCTGCTGCTTTACCAGCCCAGCATCCGTTCTCATGCCCAAGTCCAGCACTTCAGCTTGTCTTTGGGAATCACATCTCACCTGCCTCCCATCCAAACAGTTCCAGAAGGCAGACCCCACTTTCCACCCACCTCAGAGATGGACATATGATCCAGGCCTACCCAACCCCTTCCTCCATCGGCTGGGTGCTCTGATGGCTTCAAGGATGAGAATGTGAACCAAGCCAGGCCAAAGACACTTAAAGCCATGACTTTTCATGGAACCGCAGGGAAAGAGAGACCCTTCCCAGTAGAATGAATGGATGGTGAGTGGGTGTCAGCCTGGAGCTGTGGGAGGCCCCAGATGCAGTGAGAGAGACTGTGCCTGTGAATGGGGCCATCCCAGAGCACTTAGGATGGAGGGTTGGAAATGGTCCAGGTCACATTGTGAGAGTGTGAGCCCCTGGGCCTGCCAGGTCCAAACCCACTCTTGTCTCTAGCAAGTATTAATGTATTTCTACCATTAAAAAATATTAACTTCTTTTACTTCAGTAAGTGTGTCCAGTCCCTTGCCAAAAAAGAGCTAGGTGACACATCAGGATCAATAATCCCTTAGACTCCCCAGGCACGGTGTCCTCACTGGGCAGGGCATGGCTGGGAGAGAGGAAGACAGTGAGTGGGGTCAGGTCTCAGGGCAGCTCCAGAACAGTTCTGTCCCTGTTCCTTCTCTATCCTGGGAGAGGAAAACCCCAGACCAGTGAGGGGAGAACCAACCAGCAGGAGGAAGAGGCCCTGGATGGCTAATTGGTCTGCTTGTTTTTTCCTTATTTTAGGGTCCATTTTGTTAATGTGCATTTTTATTAGGAAATCACCCATTTCCTGTAGGCTTCCAGTCCGATGCAATAGGTTTCTCTTATTTGACCTTTAATGTCTACTCTCTATTTTTCTTTTTTTTCTCTTTTTATTTATTTATTTATTTATTTTTATTTTATTATGTTATGTTTTGTCACAATTAATGAACAAATATTGATACATTATTATTTACTCAAGTCCACACTTTATTCGGGTTCCTTCTGTTCCACCTTTTCTGGCTCCAGGCTCCCATGCAGGGCACCACATGACATGTGGTCATCTCGTCTCTTTAGGCTCTCCTAGGCTGTGACAATCCCTCAGACTTAACTTGTTTCAATGACCTTGACCATGTTGAGGACCATGTTCAGGCATTTTATACATAGACCTGCATTGGGATTTACTTATTTTTCTCATGGTCAGACTGGGGTTGTAGGTTTTGAGGAAGCAGATCAAAGAGGTAAAGTGCTCTGTCATCACTATACAACAAGGGAACACTTGTCACTGTCCGTGTTAATGTTGGTCACCTGGCTGAGGCAGTGTTGGTCAGGCTTCCCCACCATGAAGTTACTCTTTCCCATGTGCGTATGGTGTGTCTTCGTGAGCAGGAAGACACTGTGCAGAGCCCACACACTTTGGGAGGGTGAGTTAGTTTCTCCTCCTTGATGGATGGCTGAGTGTCTACATCTATTATTTGGAATTCTGTTAGGACAGGTCTATTCAACCCCAATTGTAAAAACCTGTGTAATCTGTTAATAAAAAATACAGCTGAGTAATTTAAAAGATCACACTGGCTTTATTGAACAATTCATGAATTGGGCAGCATTCCATCTAACAAATAGAAAGGACCTCCTTTGAGCTGCATGGAAGGAAAGGCTTTTAAAAGCAGACAGGGAATTGAAAAATATAAATTATTAGCAAAGGATGCACTGTTTTAGGCAAGGTCACCCTCCTAAGGGGAACAGAAGGGGCCATTCAGTACATTTTCCAGGTTGACTGGTTAAAGTTTACATGGAGGTGGGGGGGTGTGAAACTGCAGTTGGGTTAGGTAGTAAGTCCTCGTTTGCTGACCTGGATCTCTTAACATAAGTGACTCCATTTTGGGCCTGTGGTTTCTTTTTAACAAATCATTCATTTTTACCAGCGCTTTCCATTGGCTCCTGTTTTCCATTGACATAATTCCATCTTTCTGGTTTTTTTCTTGGTACTTCCTTACTTTCTGATACTTCGAGGTTATCCTGGCTCCTACATTTACTCTCTCAGTCCCAGTGTCAGCAGTTTCTTCAAAGAAGCCTGGCTCCTTTTATTAGAGAATGGTATTAAAGTGTCACCTGTAGGAATTGAATGTGCTCAGTGGACAATGCAAGGCAATATATGCATGTATTCCCACCTATGTAAACACACCTAATTAAAGATTTCCATGTGGAAATGTCTGTGTCCATATTAAGCTAACGACGAATTTATACTGATGTCTCCAACCTGGTCTGTCATCACATGGATATTGTGATTTTCTCCCTTTGCTGATGTGTAACTTCCTACTCCAACAGTGACAAACTGGCTCTCACCACCTGCCATTTATTTAATTCACTGCTCCATTCCAGATTACGGATGTGGTGTTTTCAGATCTGTTAGCTACCAGCCTGATGGGAAAGAACTTTATGAAATAGAGTTCACTGGGTACGTACAGTACATTTTTCCTTTAGTCTACAGATTCCACTCATTTCCAAAGTTACTTAGGTCAGCCTATTTTGCCATACAACCTGCAGTGAGTGTTTTTTCATACATTTCCAACACAGTTAGATTATTTGTCATGTTCTGTATTCCACTGAAGGGGCAGAAGAAATTTTGTGCATCTCAAGGTTCTTCCAGCTGGACTAGGAATTCATTGACATGAGACAGATTAATATGTACACGTGATTAAATGACCAAGGTAGGCAGGTTTTATACTTTGTGGATAAAGAGAAAATAAATCTGTGAGGAATTCACAGAAGAAAGAAAACAACCTTGGGAGCTTCAATTAGTAAGAAGTTCTAAACAGAATTTAAGCTGGGGTAGTAAATTAGTCAAAAGTAACAAGGGTTGTTTATGCAGCCTTCTGGGCTCTAAATTTCCCATCTCTGGTGATTAGGAAGTCTCTTCAACTCCTGGTACAGGGAGATCTTCACGTGGAAATTGATTTCCTACTTGCAGGGGGATAGAGGAGGGTTTTATTGTCCCTCCTACATAGGCTGTCTCTTAAGTAACTTTTATTTAAAATGATCAGCATGCCAAAGTGGCACATTTGGGGCAGTCTACCTTCGGCCCCAACATCCCACATCCTAAATGTGACACTCCCACATCCTAAATAACTTGAATAGGTTATGATTTACTCTTTGAGATGTGAAAATGTTTGGGTTTTGACAAATGCACAGTGGCAGGTATCCAGCACTTAAATATCATGCTATACTTCAAACTCCCCACCCCATGATCCTTTTGTCATCTCTGTAGTTTTGCCTTTTCCAGAATGTCCTATAAATGGGGTCATACAGTGTGTAGCCTTTTCAGACTGGATTTTTTCACTTAGCAAAATACACATAAGATTCATCCATGTCCTTGTATGGGGTGATGGTTCATTCCTTTTTATTGCCGAATAGATTAAGAGGAGAAAAAAGAAACAGAAGTTTAATAACATTCCCCAAAGTGGCCCAGCCATCACCCTAAATGCCATATTCAGCTAAAGACACAAAGATTTTGGGCAGTGGGAAGGCCAGTTAAGGGACATTATCAGGCCAAGCACACTAAAGGAGGGTATGGCTGTTATGCAGATTTAAGTCTGTGCCTTTTCCTTTGGTAAGAGTGTCTTGAGTTTTACTCATTCTTCTAATCCTGGTACAGAGAGGGAGATACCCTTACAAATGGAGCTTTCCTTTATAAGTGTACATTTCACTCACCAAATGGCAACCTCTGTTCAGTTTTCAGAGATTTTCCTGTGTCTGCTGATTCTTAAAATTAATCATCCCCAAATAATCCTTGTGCCAAAGAGGCATATTTGGGGTGGCATATTCTGCTTTCTTCACATGGATGCACCCCAGTTTACTTACGGATTCATCTATTGAGGTACATCCTGATTTGTTTAAGATTTTAACCATGAGATATAGAGCTGTGTGCATAACTGTATGAGAGATTTTGTCTGGAAATAGCTTTTCAAAGCAGTTGTTTAAATACCAGAAGCATAATTGTTGGATCCTAAGGTGAGACTTATTTAGCTTTGGAAAAAAAACTGCCAAACTGTCTTCTGAAGTGGCCCTACATGCATTTCCCCAGCATGAAGGATAGTTGCTGTCAGTCCTCACTTTCTAGCAATTGGTATTTTTGTTTTTTGTATTTAGCATTTCTAATAGGTGTGCAGTGTTCTCATTGCTTTTTTAATATTGTACTTATTTATTATTTTTTAAAGATTTTATTTATTTTTGAGAGAGAGAGAGAGCGCCCATGAGAGAGCATGAGCACGAGCATGGGGTGGGGAGGGGCAGAGGGAGAAGCAGACTCCTGGCTGAGCAGGGAGCCCAACGTGGGACTCTATTCCAGGACCCTGGGATCATGACCTGAGCCAAAGGCAGATGCCTAACTGACTGAGCCACCCAGGCACCCTCATTGTTTTGTTTTTTAAAAGATTTTATTTATCCATTTGAGAGAGAGAGTGAGAGAGAGAGCACAAGCGGGGTGAGGGGCGGAGGGACCTCAACCCGGGGCTTGATCCCAGGATCCTGGGATCATGACCTGAGCCGAAGGCAGATGCTTAACCAACTGAGCCACCCAGGCACCTTGGTTTCTCATTGTTGTTTAAATTTATAATTTCCTAATGATAGAGGATGTTGAGCATATTTTTTGTGCTTATTTATTATCTGTACATTTTCTTTGTCTAGGCATCTATGCAGATATTTATCCATTATCGATTAGGTTATTTCCTTTTTGTTGAGTTCCAAGAGTTTGTTTGTATCTTTTGAATACAAATCCTTTTTCAGATATGTGTTTTGCAAATATTTTCTCCCAGTCTGTGGTTTGTCTTTTAGTTTTCTGAGTGAGGTTCTTCACAGAGTAGAAGTTTTAATTTTAGAAAGTTCATGTTATCAATTTTCTTCTTTGTGGAGTGGCCTGTGGTGTTGTGTGTTAAATCTCCTCACCAAACCCAAGGTCATGTAGATTTTATGTTTTCTTTTTGATATTTTTGCATTTAACATTTTTCTACAATTTTGAATGAATTTTGGTATAAGTTGTAAAGTTTGTATCTGCATTTCATTTAATTTCATGTAGTTTCCGATTAATTTTTCTTATTTCTGGAGATGTCAGGGGATATTGGGCTCCATTTAAGTTTGGATTTCCAAAATTCCAAAATAAATCCAAAATGTAATGGATTCAGCTGGACCCGGGGAGGGGACAGGTGCCTCCACTGAACCGAGTGCACAGCATCTTGCACTGCCTCCACTGCCCGCAGGGGGCGCCCGAGCCCAGCTCCCCGACCCGTGGGGGGCATGCGCGTCCCTTCTGACAGGAGCCCGACCTCCTCAGGATCCTCTGTGCGGGCCTGGGGAGGATATAGGGCTGCGGCCATGCTGACAGGACCGGCGGTGGAGGACAGGACTCTGGGGGCTTCTGGAGGACGTGGGGCCCGTCCACAGTGACAGGACCCGGAGTGGAGGATGTGGGGCCGTACCCATGCCGACAGGAGCTCAGCCTCTTCAGGACCCGCTGTGGAGGCTTCAGGAGGACGTGGGTCCGCGTCCACGCTGACGGGAGCCGGGTCTCCTCAGGACCCTCTGTGGAGGCCTGGGAATGATATGGGGCTGCGTCCACGCTGACAGGACCCGCCGCGGAGGTCGTGGGTCCGCGTCCACGCTGACAGGAGTCCAGCCTCGTCAGGACTCGCTGTGGAGACTCCGGGAGGACGTGGGTCCGCGTCCACGCTGACGGGAGCCGGGCCTCCTCAGGACCCGCTGTGGAGACTCCGGGAGGACGTGGGTCCGCGTCCACGCTGACGGGAGTCCGGCCCCCTAAGGACCCGCTGTGGAGACTTCGGGAGGACGTGGGTCCGCGTCCACGCTGACGGGAGCCGGGCCTCCTCAGGACCCGCTGTGGAGACTCCGGGAGGACGTGGGGCCGCGTCCACACTGACGGGAGCCGGGCCTCCTCAGGACCCGCTGTGGAGACTCCGGGAGGACGCGGGTCCGCGTCCACGCTGACAGGAGCCGGGCCTCCTCAGACCTGCTGTGGAGACTCCGGGAGGACGTGGGGCCGCGTCCACGCTGACGGGAGCCGGGCCTCCTCAGGACCTGCTGTGGAGACTCCGGGAGGACGTGGGTCCGCGTCCACGCTGACAGGAGCCGGGCCTCCTCAGACCTGCTGTGGAGACTCCGGGAGGACGTGGGGCCGCGTCCACGCTGACAGGAGTCCGGCCTCGTCAGGACCCCCGGGAGGAGAAGGTGAGGAGAAGCCGCCTGAGCGGGGCCTGCGGAGGGGGTGCGAACTGCCAGGACCCCGCGGAGGAAGGGCGCGCTGTGGAGATGCCGGGCTTTGTGTGCGCCGCCGTGGGGTCCGCGCGGGGCTGGGCGCGGGGCTGTCGGCTCTCCCCGTCCTGAGCTCGGATCCGCTCCGAGGTCCCGGGGTCTGTGTCTATGCGCCACTCGGATTCGGTTCCTGGGGCCGCTCGGACCGTCTGCAGTCAGGGAGGGGACCCCCGCCGCGGAGCTCGTGCTCCCCGGGCCTCGGCCCTGCGGGCTCCTTCCCGCGTCCACACGGTCAGGATCCGGGTCGGGCTCCGGCTCCATCACGGAGGTTGGCGTCTCTGCTTCTCCGGGAGGTGCTGACGCGGTCGTTCGGAAGAGTAACCGACTCCGCGGTGAGCCTGTCCCCGCAGCACAGACACTCGGTCTCCGCGCTCAGACCCCCCGCTGTCGTTCGCTCCCCACAGTCACCACGTCACACGGGCGCGTCAGTGCGCTTGACCCCGAACAGGGACACTGTCCCGCGGACCCAGCACGTAACCCGAGGTGCGGAGATCGTCCCGGTGTCCACACTGTGACCCAGCCCGCAGGCCCACTTCCCCTGTCACCGCCGGCCCACTGTCCGAAGCGTCCTTTTCCCCTCGGAGCCGGTTTTCTTCTTCTGGAACTGCTCCCCACACTTTGCCTTATGCGGGTAACCTCGGTGGATGCAAAGAGCGAGATGGTTCCAATCTGGACTTTTCTGTCTGGCTTCTGTCCCTGCGGCTGTTTTCAGTGTCCACCCACGCTGTGACCTGCATCAGTCCCTCATTCGTCTTTTCACTGCGACTGAACATAAGAATATTGACCACTTACCACATTTCAGGTGCACAGTGGCCTCAGCTGCGTCCCCGCGGTTGTACATCCTTCTCCCCGAGGGGACTCCGTGCATGAGACACCAGCTCCCCGTTCCCCTTCCCCTCGGCCCCTGCAGCCACACTCTGCTTTGTGTCTCAGGACACTTCCTGTAAGTGGAATCACACGGTATCTGTCCTTCTGTGACTGGCTGATGTCACTCAGCGCAACGACTTCCAGGGTCAATCCGTGTTGTAGCCGGTGTCAGAACTCCCTTCGTTTTTAAGGCTGAATCGAGTTCCACTGTGTATATACCACCTTTTGTTTATCCATTCATCCGTCAGGGACACTTGGGTTGCTTCCACCTTTTGGCTGTTGTGAAAAATGCTGCTCTGAATAAGGGTACTTCTACTTTCAGTTTTGGGGGGCATATATGCTGCAGTGGAATTCTGTGTTTAAAATTTTGAGGAGCCACCATATTTTTTTCCACAAATGAACCATTTTACTTCATTCCTTCATAGGGCAGAACAAGATTGCCATTTATGGATCTACCTCATTTTGTTTATCCTTTTCCCCATTGATGGACATTTGCATAGTTTCCGGTTTTTGCCTGTTGTGAACACTGCTGCTATGAATATTTCTGTACATTTTTGTTTGTGCTTTCAATTTTGGGCGTATATATCTAGGAGTATAATTGTTGAACCATATGGTAATTCTACTTTGATCTACTTGAGTAAATGTCAAAATATTTTACACGTAGACTCACCATTTTTCACAAGCAAGGTTTAAGGGTTTCAGTTTCTCAACACCCTTTCCAAAATTTGTTATTTTAGTTTTCTTGATTATAGCGATTCTGTTGTGTGTAAAAGGACATCTAACTGGTTTAAATCTTCATTTCCATAAAAACTAAGGATGTTTAACATCTGTTCATGTGCTATTCACCATTTGTATGATTTCTTTGGAGAAAGGTGTATCCAAGTCCTTTGTCCATTTTAAAAAATGGGTTGTCTTTTTGCTGAGGAGTTGTAAAAGTGCCTTACATATTCTGGGCAACAGACTCTTATTAGATAAATAATGTGCAAATATTTTCTTCCATTCTGGGGCTGTCTTTTCACTTTCCAGATAGTATCTTATGATGTACAAAGATTTTTAATTTTTTTTTTTTTTTTTTTTTTACATTTCTTTTTTAAGAGTGAGTGAGAGAGAGTGTGCGGGTGGTCAGGGGCAGAGGGAGAAGGAGAGAGAATCTTAAGCAGGCCCCACACTCAGTGTGGAGCCTGACGTGGGGCTCGATCGCATGACCCTGAGATCATGATGTGAGCCAAAATTAAGAGTCAGATGCTTAACCAACTGAGCTACCCAGGCACCCAGAACAGATTTTTAATTTTGAGGATATTATTTTATCTATTTTTTTCTTTCCTTTCTTATGCTTTGGTGTCAGATCTAAAAGCATTGCTAGATCCAAGGTTATGAAGATTTATCCGCATTTATTTCTTCTAGAGTTTATAGTTTTACCTCTTACATTTAAGCCTTTAATTTATTTTGAGTTAATGTTTATATGTCGTGGGAGGTAAGGGTTCAGTTTCATTCCTCTGTACATGGATAGCCAATTGTCTAGCACCCTTTGTTGAAAAGACCATTCTCTCCCCCAGTGTAATGTTGCCACCCTTGTCAAAATTCAGTGGACCATAGATGAAGGGGTCTATTTCTGGGCTCTCAGTTAAATCCCACTGATCTGTATGCATATCTTTTAAAAAAAATTATTTTATTTATTTATTTTAAAAAATGTTTTAAATATAAATTCAACTAATTAACGTATAATGTATTATTTGTTTCAGGGTGAATGCATACCTTTATGACAGTATCACAATGTTTTATTTACTGTTGCTTTGTATTAATATTTGAACTTTGGAAGTATGAACTTTCACCTTTGATTTTCTTTTTCAAGATTGTTTTGGCTATTTTGTGGTCCCTTGAAATTCCATATGACTGTTAGGATTAGCTTGTGCATTTCTTTCCAAAGGCCTTTGTGAATTTTCTTGGGAACATATTGAATTTCCACATCGCATTGTGTACTATTGCCATCTTATCAATAGTATGTCTTTTCATCACCATGGGGTCCTCAGATTTATGTAGGTTTCCCTTTCTTTCAGCAATGTTTTGTAATTTTCAGTGTACAAGCCTTGCACCTTGATTACATCTATTCCTAAGTATTTTGTCAATGTTAATGTTCCCTAAAATGGAATTGTTTTCTTAAATTATTTTTTGGATGATTCATGGCTAATGTATACAAATAAGAGAGATTTTTGTGTATTGATATTAACTGGCTGTAATCATTTTTTGTTGATTGTTTAGGAAGCTCTCTATATAAGATGATGTCATCTCTGGTCTCTGAATAGACATAGTTCTACTGTTTTCTTTCACATGTGGATTTCTTGCCTTATCATTCTGGGTAGAACTTTCAGTACGATACTGAGCAATGAGTGAAAGCCAGCATGATGGACTTGTTTGTGATTTCAGAGTAGAGCTGTCAGTCCTCAAAATTGAGCATGATGTTTGATTAGAGTTAGAGTTGGGTTAGGGGTTAGGGTTAAGGGTTAGGGTTAGGGTAGGTGACCCTGTGACCCATGCAGCCCCACAGTCAGCATGCTGGAGTCAGGAACACTCCCCCTGTGCTGAGCTCCCGGGCAAACCCTGCAGGTCCCCTCCCCTGGCTGACCCCCTGAATGTTCTGTCCCCACCTGCCATGAGTTGGAAGTCCCCACAACCTCCTCTTCAGGTTTGAATAATCTGCTCCAGTGGCTCATGGAACTCAGAGAAACATGTGTGATTCTTGGGCACAGCCATGAATCTCAGCTTCTTCATGATGGGGGCAGCCCAGCAGCTGAGTGACCATGCAGGGCTGCCTCTGCAAGTAGGGCAGCAGCAGCTGGGTTCTGCACATCGCTTTTATTTCATTTTTTATCAGAAAAGCAAGGGCAGATGCCTCAAAGCGTGGGAAAGGAGACCAAAGGGATGGCAAGTATCCTGAAGCTGTAAAGCAGTCCTGCACCCTCCCCTAGGGGCAGGCACGCAGGGAGGCAGTCATGGGAGAAGGGAAGAGCGGGATGTTTGTGCTAGCAAACGCCAGGTGCAGAAAGGGGGCCTGAGGGTTACATTCTTTCCTAGCTCCTGACCTGTGCCCTGCCCCTGGGGATCATGGGATCCTGCTCCTACTGGGCCATTGCGTTCAATAGTCTGAGAACAGGAACGCTGCTGACGTTTCAGCTGCTTCCACAATCACTCCTGAGGGCTTACAATATATTTTCTAAGAATAACTCCACACTTCCTCCGTGAGGTGGACTACCTGGTATGCACAGAGGTGGACATGAAGTTCAGCGACCACGTGAGTATGGAGATCCTGTCCCCCCTCTTCGGCACCCTGCACCCCGGTTTCTACCAGGCAGCCCGCAAGGACTTCAGCTACGAGCACTGGCCACAGTCCCAGGCGCACATCTCCAGGGACAAGGGCGACTTTTACTACATGAGGGCCTTTTTTGGGGGGTCAGTGGTAGAGGTTCACCGACTGACCTTGGCCTGTCACCAGGCAATGGGGGTCAACCTGGCCACTGGGATTGAGGCTGTGTGGCACAATGAGAGCCACCTGAACAGGTACCTGCTGGACCATATGCCCATTAAGGTGCTGTCCCCAGAGGACCTGTGGGACCCTCAGCTGCTGGGCTGCCCCCGGAGGACCTGTGGGACCCACAGCTCCTGGGCTGTCCCCGAGAGGATCTGTGGGACCCTCAGCTGCTGGGCTGCCCCCGGAGGACCTGTGGGACCCACAGCTCCTGGGCTGTCCCCGAGAGGATCTGTGGGACCCTCAGCTGCTGGGCTGCCCCCGGAGGACCTGTGGGATCCACAGCTGCTGGGCTGCCCTCCATCATGAAGAAGCTGAGATTCATGGCTGTGCCCAAGAATCACCAGGACATCAGCAGTGGTTATTACTTGAGGAGTCATTTTGGTTCCCACCGGGTCTTTCACTTGAGTTAACAGACGAGCCCGAAGGAAGGATGTCATCAGTTAGGAAGTACAGACGAAGGTCAGAGTGGAGGTGGTTAAAGGCCTCTTTCACTCAGAGAGCGGGGGAGCTCCAAGCTTTTTCTACACACCTTGCCCTGCTCATCGCTTCCAGCTGCCTGGCCCTGAGTTCTGTCCTTTCAATGAATTGGCCATCTAGGAAGTAACATGTTTCTCTGAGTTCCATGAGCCACTGGAGCAGATTATTCAAACCTGAAGAGGGGGTTGCGGGGACCTCCAATCTGTAGCCCATAGCTCGGAAACAGGGGTGACCTCTCTGCCCAGCCACTGGCTGACCACTGAGTTAACAGCACAGGGATTCAGTAGCCACACACAGCAAAGAATACAGACTTGACAAAAGGTAGTTCAGAAAAGTCACGAAGCCAACAGTAGCAACTCCAACGAGCAGCAATCATGAAGCCTGGCATGGGGAAGGTCTGATGTTCAGGATGCTTCCATTATAATATTCATAATCACACCTTGGACTTGTCACTGGGGCCAAGTCCCCCGGCTGGGGGCCAGGTAGCTCCTACATGTTCCACGGGCCTCTCTCTGGCTCCCCCAGCCATGCACAGTCCTGTGCTGCTTCCCAGCAGAGGTCGGTTTTAACCAAAGCCGGGAAGATGGGATGGGTTTTCCTGACTCCCCACCCCCTGCCCCACAGTGCTGCAAGAGAGGAAAAAGTTTTCCTCCACCCTCTTAAGGTCCCTGGCTGAGTCTGGAAATTGACAAGACAGATGAACAGGAGAAAAGCAAGCAAAATGTATTGATTGTTTTGGTGGGAGCCTCACAAGACCATGAAGGCCAGCAGAGGTGACTGGAGCAGACAGCTCTTCTACCTTTTAGACAAAGAAGCAATAAGTATGTGAAGAATTGACAGACGCAGGGGTTTAGACTGCCCCCTCCTCTCTGCAGAGGGCTCTCTCCTGCACCAGTTGCCTCCTCCCCTGCCAGTCCCTGCCAGCCTGCAGCCTGGGAGGGTGGATACCCTGACAACCTCCAGCCCTGGGGACAGAGCCAGTGCGACGTGGTCTCCCAGCAGGTCTGAGCACCAGGCTCCCACATTGCTCACTCTCCTCCTGTGGGCTCACTGTGCCACGTCCTCCCTCAGGCTCCCTGGGCCCAAGTCCTCCTCCACCCAGGGACCACTCTCTGCCCAGGCTCCACATGCTGAGACTGGGAGCAGGTCATCTGGACCTTCTGGACTTGCGCTTCCATGCCCGTGACATGGGCACAGGCCGGCCTCACAGACTGCTCAGAGGAGACCCAGCACAGGAAGATGCAGGCCGCTGCCAGGGGAGATGCCAAGTGACCCCAGAGGGAGCGCACAGGCCTTACACAAGGGACTGGGCTCATGGGGTCCAGTGTGGGATGCGGGCGCCCAGCCAAGGGGCATGGGGAATCCTGGTGAGGGCGGCCCTGGTGGGGGGGGGAGGGGGAAGCCACGGAAGGGTCCCAGAAGAGGCAGGAGACAAGGAAGAGGACAGGACAGAGCTTTCCAAGGAGGTCTATGGAAGGATCAAAGGATCACAGAGACCCTTGGGAAAACTCGGAGGCCTTGGAGATGGTGGCTGAAATGCTGTCATTTGTTCAGAAAAGTTGTGTCACAACCCCCCAGTTGACCCTGGATGATTTACTCTTTGTTGGTTCTAGGATTCAGTGCGTACCTGCCATTAGAACTCACATTGCATGAAGTCTAGGATATATTTACTTTTCATCACTTTTGAGGACTAGATTTTTCTAGAGGAAGTGCTAAGCATGGGTCTCTCCATTCTTTTCTTTGTGCAACTGGCCTCTGTTTTCAGGAGCAGATTCCTGGTGCTCATCACCAGTGCTAGCCCTGAGGACTGCCCCCATCACCTCCCACAGTGGACGTGACCATGTGGGTTGGGGGGTGCTCACTGATGAAGCCCCAGTGCTCAGTACACAGCAGGGACCCCAGATCCTGTGCTGAATGAGGGAGGATGGGAGTGAGGGAAAGAGAGAGGGAGGGATGATGGGAGAGAAGGAGGGGAGAGAGGGAGGAGGGAAGGGAGGATGGGAGGGAGGCAAGATGGGGAGAGGGAGGGGAGAGAGGGAGGAGGAAAGAGAGGATGGGAGGGTTAGAGGGGAGGGAGGGAGGTTGGGAGGGAGGCAGGGAGGCAGGGAGGGAGGGAGTGGGGGAGGGAAGGGAGGGGTGGAGGGGAAGGAGAGAGAGGGGTGAATGAATGAGGGAGTGAATAAATGACGTAGGGAGGGAGGGAGTGAAAGCACAGAAGCTGGATCCATACCTCAGGAGCCATTATTTGGGGTGAGGTCTGAGGGCATCACAGCCCGGGCCCTGGATGGTGGCTCAGGGCACGTCCAACTGTCCTCCCAGTGCTGACCTTCCTTCTCCTGGGACCCGCTGTCATCCTGGATCCTCTCCACCTCCTCCTCAAACAATTCTCAATGTTTCCAGGAACAGGGTGGCAGGAGGGGGTCTCAGGAGGGGCTTCCTGGATTCTGTGCCCTGAATGACAACATGACAGTAGCTACGAGGTATTCTATCATGAGGACTGGGACCATGGATCCCATCCATCTCCTTGGGCATTAGCGTTGTTCCATTCCCTGCTCTCTCCAGCACTGCTGTGATGAACACTCCTGAAAATACATGTGTGAAAAACCGAGCCAGAGTTTCCGGGGGTGAGTCCGAGGCTGAGCATACCGGGTGATGGGTGCCCTGTGGCTTGGGATGGGTGCTGCTCACTGTTCTCCCAGACAGGGGTGCCCGTCACCCTTTCCTCCAGGGGACCTGCATTGGACCTCCGCTTCCTCACGTTCTTCCCAGACCAGACATCTGCCAGTCTGAGGGTGACCAGTGCTGCCTGCATAGGGTTTCCTTTGCCGGAGTCCTTCCCTGGGAGCTCCCACATCTCTGACTCCCCCCGTGCCTGTCCTCCCCTTGGACTTGCATGTGTTTGATCTCTGTCCCTGTGGAACCCTGTGACTTGGAGCATGATTTGGACCAGAGTCAGGTGAAACCTTTCTCTGGCCTTGGGTCGTGAGCAATGCTTTTGCCCATTGTGGTGTGTCTTCCAGCTTTCTGCATCTCCCTGGTTTCTGTGTGGGCCACAGGAGGAACCAGCCGTTTCCTGTCTGGGGTCAGGCTGTGGTGTCCCAGCAGGAACAGGGGTCTCGGCCCCGAAATTGTGCCCATAATTCCTAAAGTGGCCTCTATGATTACATCTGATGTGTGATCCATCGGGGATTTCAATATCGAATAAGGGAAATTTGTGACAAATAAACACAGAAGAAAACGAATCCCCTGTGAAAATAGGTGGGCAGACACAAAGGCACCTATTGCGTGATTCCACTTACAGAAACATCCAGAACAGGGAAAGGAACAGGGAGAGAAAGCAGCTTAAGGGTTTCCAGGGTCTGGGCTGGGGGAGAAATGGGCAGGGGGGGCTTCTGGTTCGGGGACTCCTTTGGGACATGAGATATTCCGCAGCAATGTTCTGGGGTGTGGTGGCACATCGTTGGGAATGTACTTAATGCTCATGATGTGTTGAATTGAAAACAAGTAATTTTATTTAAAACAAATCATAAACAGTATACAGAATATGAAAAGATAAAATAACAGTTAATATGAACCAGAGAGAAAGAACATAGGGGGAGGGGATGAAACAATCTGGCGGGGCCGGGGTCCAGCGATGGAACTAAGGGTAATTTTACAGGGAGCTCTCCCCGCAGGGCTGTGGGCTCTGGATGTGGCTCTGGGAGCCCTGCAGGAGCAGGAGCAGGAGTAGGGGCAGGGGTTAGGATAGGGGCAGGGACAGGAGCAGGGACAGGTGTAAGAGCAGGGTCAGGGTCAGGGGCAAGGGGAGGGACAGGATCAGCAGTAGTGGCAGGTGCAGGATTCAGGGCAGGACCTGGGTAAGGAGCAGGAACAGGAGCTCCGGCAGGCGCAGGGGAAGGGGCAGCGGGTCTGGCAGGGGAAGGGGCAGAAGCAGGAGCAGGAGAAGGAGCAGGAACAGGAGGTCAGGCAGGGGCAGGGGTAGGGGCAGCGGGTCTGGCAGGGGAAGGGGCAGAAGCAGGAGCAGGAAAAGGAGCAGGAACAGGAGCTCAGGCAGGGGCAGGGGAAGGGGCAGCGGGTCTGGCAGGGGCAGGGGAAGGGGCAGGGACAAGAACAGGAGCCCAGGAAGGGGCAGGGGAAGGGGCAGCGGGTCTGGCAGGGGCAGGGACAGGAGCTCAGGCAGGGGCAGGGGAAGGGGCAGTGGCTCTGGCAGGGGCAGGGGAAGGGGTAGGAGGAGGGGCAGGAGCTGGTTTTGAGCAGTGGCAGGTGCAGGATCCAGGGCAGGAGCTGGGTCAGGGGCAGGATCCAGGGCAGGAGCTGGGTCAGGGGCAGGATCCGGGTCAGGGGCAGGATCCAGGGCAGGAGCTGGGTCAGGGGCAGGAGCTGGGTCAGGGGCAGGATCCAGGGCAGGCGCTGGGTCAGGGGCAGGATCCAGGGCAGGCGCTGGGTCAGGGGCAGGATCCCAGGCAGGCGCTGGGTCAGGGGCAGGATCCAGGGCAGGAGATGGGTCAGGTGCAGGATCCAGGGCAGGAGCTGGGGCAGGGGCAGGAACAGTAGCAGGAGCTGGGTCAGGGGCAGGTGCCAGTTCTTCCTGGTCCGCGTCAAGCTCTCCGTGGGCTTGAGCTGGGGCAGGAGCTGGGGCAGGGGCAGGAACAGTAGCAGGAGCTGGGTCAGGGGCAGGTGCCAGTTCTCCTGGTCCGCGTCAAGCTCTCCTGGTCTCCTGCTGAAGTTGCAGGCTCCACCCCTCCCTCCAGAGCTGCCGATGGAGCTGCAGCCGGCTCTAGCTCCTCAGGTGGTGGAGCAGCTGTGAGAGGAGAAAAGCTCATCCCCGTGCCTGCTCTCCGTGGGCCTTTGCGGAGACAGAACCCAGCCCAGGGCCTCCCAGAGAAGCCACAGCCAGGAAGGAGCCCTCCCCGGGACGTCTCCCCGACTGCAGTCCACCTGCTGGGCGCTCTGTGCCCAGTCGTTGCTCCTGGCCCCACACCAGCCTCTGGGAGCTCCTCCCTGTGGGGCCAGCACCGACCCATCCCCACACACCACAAACACCCAGCCCCAGCCTTCTCACCCTCGGGCTCGGCCTCCGTGGGCTCCGGCTCCTGGACCACTGTCCGGTGACCAACCACCTGGGACAGTGGTCTGGGTGGTGGTGGAGGTTTTGCCTGGCAATCCCCAGCACCTGTTTTTGGGGATGCCTGTGGGGTCAACCCCTCTGTCAGGGAGGAGGGCATGTCCGCCAGCCGCCTCTGGAGGTCATCCGTGGCCTTCTGCAAAGACAGGGACGGGTAGTCGGCTGGAGGCATCAAAGCCCTGCCCGGCCATCCTCACTGTCCTCTTGCTCAGTCCCCCTGCTGCTCCCAGATCAGACGTAGACCTGTGTGTGCACAGCCCTGCACCCGGGATGCAGTGACCCATCCCTGCAGGGCTCTTGGGATAAACCCTGGGCAGAAGCTCGCAGCCCCCCACACCCCATCCCACCCAGCCAGCCTTGACCTTGAACATGACCTGCCCGCTGGGTATCTGACCCCTCATCAGCCTGCTCCTGCTCAGGGTGGCCCCACCCCGCATGACCCTTCTTTACACACACACACAGACACACACGCACTTACACGCACACTCACACACAGACACACACAGACAGACACACACACACAGACACACACACACACGGAGGGGACCTGGGGCTACACAGGTCAGATGAGAGCGAGTGGGGCTGGGTGGCCAGCTCTGGGCCTCCTGGTGTCACCTTTCTGTCCTTCCGGCCAAATGGCCAGAGGCGGTGGGGAGCCCTGACACAACATCCCCAGCGGGGGACAGCGTTTGCAGGGCGCTCTTTCTTCAGCCTGCAGCCTCTGGACTTTGGGAAGCAACACCCGAACATGCTTTTGGTTGGAGGGTCTCCAAGGAAATGAGCTGGGCAGGGGGCTGTCTCTGGAATGTGGGTGCCTGGTTACCGGGGTTCCAAATTCTGATGGGCTCTGTTGTCAGGGAAGTGAGGTCACCACTGCCTGGGGTCCCCTTACCCAACTTCCTCCTCACACAAGACCGCCACCCCCGAGGGCCCCCTCCCCCAGCTGCTCAATGCTCACCCTCCCCCCATGCCCCATCCATACAGTGACTCCCTCACAGCCCACCCACAGCCTTCCCAAGGCCTGGGTGCAGCCGGTGCCCCCGCTGTGAGGACACAGAGCTGGCTTCAGACTGGGCTCCTGCACGTGCCCAGGCCGGTGACCCTGGACAGACCCCGTGCCTCTCAGGGCCTCCCCAGTCTGCCCATCTGCACAGTGGGGTGTTCTGGCTTCTACTTCTAGGGACGCCATCAGGGGTAGGACCCCTACATACATTCCGTACCTGCTATCACAGGAGGCTGGTGCACACTTGGGATTGCAAGGATGAGCCAGGGGCTGGGCGGGACATGGAGCACAGCTCAGAGGGGCCTGGGTCTGCTCTGGGGTCCGGGCAAAGCCACCCCCCTCGTGCCTGTTCCCAGCCCCTGTGGGAAGGTTGCAATGAACGGATTCCGACCTTGTCCCCTGGTGACGCAGACTTCCAGGGGCTCCCATTAGGTTTAGGCTCAGGCCCCAGGGCCTCGTCTGCGCCCATGTGCTGGGCAGTCCCCACAGTGGTTCCCGGGCATTCCCGCATCCTGCTCACACATCCCTGTGGAATCCCCTCCCCTCCAGGGTGGACGGCCTGTGTGACCGCGCTCTCAGGAAGAGAATGGGGCAAAATGCTGGGATGTCATTTCCAAGCTGATGGAGGAAAGTCTGTGACTTCTCCTGATTCCCTCTCTCCTGTGTCCGTTCTCTGTCTCTGTCTCTGTGTCTTTGTGTTTCTGTCTCTGTGTCTCTCACAGGAGCAGATCTGCGGGCTCCGGGGGCGATGTGAGAAACCTCAGAAGCCTCCCTTGTCCCTGTTTCCCTCTCCTGTCCTGCTGCTCCGTTCCTTCCTAAGGCCTTGTCACCCTGACCAGAGCAGTGAATCTGGAACCTCTTCCAAATGGGGACCCTGAGGCTGCAACAAGGAGGGTCTTGGCCTTGGTCCCCAGACCAGTGGTCAGTGCTCTGCCACGTTCTGCGTACCCAGGTCCTCAGCCCCCCAAGCCCCCAGGCTGTCCTCTGCTGAGAAGGACCTCGAGGGAGTCCAAAGCATTTTCCCGGGACTGGGAGCACAGTGGGTCAGGGATGGAGATCCAAGGCCAACAGGCTCTTCCACAAGCCTGTGGGACCCTAGGGACACCGCATGTCTACAGCCCAAGTGACAGAAGAGTAAGCTGAGGCCTTTTGTGCTGTAGCCCCTCTGGACTTGGGGGTGGGTATCTCTTCCTGCTTCCAAGTGGCCAGGGTGGTGATGGACACCGGAACCCAGACCCTGTCCTCTCCCAGTGCCCTGGCAACCCCCCTGGGCCCCTTGGGGACCCCTGACCATCAGCCTGGCCTGTCTCCCCTCCCCATGCTATGGATCTGGGTCCTTGCCAGGAGTCGTGATGCCCTGCCCCATGGCCCAGCTGTCTCCAACCTCTTTCTTCTTTCCCCCTTGTCCCCCACCTCGCTCCCAGGGTGTCCTCCCCTTCTGACCCCCAGCTGGGCAGTCAGAGTGGTGTGTGTGTGTGTGTGTGTGTGTGTGTGTGCAGGTGCGCATACTTCTACGTGCCTGGGGATGCCCAAGGTCGTGTCCCCACAGGGGACGGGGTGGGTAGCTATTCCCGAGGATCTGAGGGGCTCTCACCCCCAAAGCGAACCTCATGGGAGGGTTGGGACTGGCCTAGGACTGGAGAGCGGCCCTGCTCCTTGGACTCTGCACCCCTCATTTGTCCTGGGCCAGCCCCTGCCTCTCTTGACCCAGGTTCCCCACTGTCCCTGAGGGTTGGACATGGAAATGCTTGAACATGGCCGCTCCTCCAGGGGTAGGTGGGGGACAGGTGCACCAGGCACACAGGCCTCCCCACCGAGAGGGCCAGCCAGGTGTGTCATGGCCAGGTGTGCACGGACGACCTGCCCACAGCTCCTGTACCATGACCCAGCCCTGCGGCCGATGTGCACCAGACCCGTGGCTCCGCACCTGACCGGTCCCCCACGTTCCCTCACCACCTCGGAGACAGGGGCTCTTCTTGGTCCTAGGGCCCGTCATCCTTCGGACAATGAGAGCAGAGGGATCCGTATCTAGAGGAGGCCGGCAGGGCGTCCCACGGAACGTCGTGTGCCCATCTCTGCTCTGTCGTCTAGGCTTCCCGGCGGACCCCCACCTAGAACAGAGGCCCGCGGGGCAGGGAGATTTGTCTGGCTGGTCCCTGAATTATGCAAAATGTCTAGAAGGGGCTTCCTGTCCATTTGTGGAGTCGATGAAGCCCAACCAGCACCTTTCAGATGTCTGAGTGGCTCTGGGACCCCTCTGCCAGCCCCCAGGGATCCCTGCTCTGGCTCCACCCAGGATGGGAGCCCCACGTGGAATCTGAGACCTCGTCACAGCCGGCAATGCGGCTTTGCTCCGGACACAGGACACCGAGGCGTGGGGCAGAGAGCTCCTTCACGGTGGAGAGGAAGCGCTTCAGCCCCAGGCCACCCTCCCCGTGGGCCGGCCACAGGGTCGGGGAGCGGTCCCAACAGGCCCGACGGCAACCCTGTGTGTGGGGTCGGGCCTCGTGGCACGCAGGGTCCCCAGGAGACACCTGAGGTTCGGAGAGGGGACGTGCCAGGCCCGAGACACACAGCCCGCAGGTGAGGGGGAGCCGCCGGGCGGGACGGGGGGCCCTGCTCACCTTTGAGAGCAGCAGGTGTGGGAAGGGCTGGGGGGGCGTTCCTGTGGGAGGTGCTCCGGGAGAGGGGCCACAGGAGAGGGCCTGGCCCGGCTCCACCAGCTTCCTCGGGCTGTCCGCACGGACCGCCCACAGCCTCTGGCTCTCCCCCAGCGGCAGGGCCCACTCAGGTTCACGGTGGGGCTGATCTTTGGATAAAGGAGGGACAATTCACAACACAGAAACTGCAAAAATATTCCTGTCCGTGTCCTGAAGTGCAACAGAATATCAACAATTGGTTGGGATCATCTTACACGTATGTGAAGGGTGATTTTGTACCTGGCCAAGGCTGGGGCTGGACCGGGTGTGTGTGTGTGTGGTGTGTGTGTGTGTGTGTGTGTGTGTGGTGTGTGTGTGTGTCTGTGAAGGGAGCAGCCCAGACCCCTTGGGTTGAGATCATGGCCACGTAAGGGGCACAGCCGCCGTGGCCCCCCGGGTCGTCAGTGTCCCGGACGGCGTCGGGGCAGGAGACCCTCCCGGCCCTCCCCGAGCCCGGTCCTGGAGCGCCCTCGTCCCCACACTCCCCCTGAGCTCCCTGGCCCTCGCTGCGGCATGGCACTCATCCTCACCGTGGTCCTGAATCCAGGAGCCTGGCTCTCCCAGGCCCTTGCTCTGGTGGCTGCCACCAGCACCGTCACGACAGCAGCTGGTCAGGGCACGTCCCTGCCCGGGCCCAGAGGAGCTCAGGTCTACGTGGCAGGTCAGGTACCGCAGCAGGGAGAGTGGGGAAGGGCTGGGGGCGACCCCCCGTGCTCCCTGGGAGGCCTGTCCCCTGCCTCTCGCAGGTCTCGGGCACACTCACCGTCTCCTTTGGCTGCTTTGGGTTCTCCTGGGGTTCACTTCCAGGGTGGCAAGCTTGGAGGGCCCCTCCTGCCAGGGTCAGCCTTAGAGGTCAGTTTAGAAATGGCCTGGGGGCCTCCTTGATCTTCCTGGAGCGGCCCCACATTGTCTGTTCCAGAAGCCTGCACCTCGCCTTTGGGTCCCTATCGCCCTGAAGGTGTCTTGCTCCCTTGTGTCTCCCTGTCCAGTTAGGTATCCACTCAGCAGGGGCTCCCCTGCCTGCCCTGCTCTGCCCCCAGCGCCCCCAGGACCATAGCCGTGACCAGTAACAACTCCTGTCGCCTCTGCTGGTCTCCAGCAGCCTTCCGTGTGCAGCTTCCAGGGGACCCTCAGGGGACAGAGGAGGGCCGGGGCCAGGCCGGCCATCAGTACAGTTCCCTTGGTGGTGGTGAGCGGGGCGCCGCTGCCCTGTACCCAGTCCCTAAACCAGGACAGGATGGGGCCGATCCCACGTCCCACGTGTGTTCTGCCTCCCCCCATGTCGCTCACTGTCCAGCCCAGACCTGAGCGGCCCGGGGGCCAGCCTGGGACGCCCCTCCCTCCACGGCCTGCTTCTCAAGCCTGGTATGGCTTTCTGGCCCCCTCGGGCTCTTGGGGCCCCACACAGATCCCAGGACTCCCATCCACAGCATGGTTTTACATCGCGTTTGGATTTCAAGGGCTCTTGGCTCCTCACAGCCAGCCTCTCTGGAGCTCGGAGGGACGGGGGCCGAGCACCTCATTCCAGGAGCACGGGTGCCGCAGGGAAGGCCCCACAAATCCGTGTGTGCCACCAAGTGCCGAGTGGCTTGAGCACATGAAGCTTGAGAGTCCTGTGGGCTCTGTGGGCCCTGTGGGGGTTTCACAAATGCCACATCCACGAGCAAAAGCACATAAGCCACACTGTGGAAGCCACAGGCCCCAGAGCCACATTTGTCCAAACGTAAGCTTTATTTTCTGTGGGAATCATGCGGTCCGCTTGGCCTGGCCCGTCCCAACCCAGATGGGATCCTCCGGGGGACTCGCCCTGTGGCCTCACGTGACAGAGCAGCCCCAGAAACCGCGCCGTGGAGGAAGCAGCCCTGAAGTGGTGTAGGTTGGCAGGGACTGAAAAGCGAGAGGACAAAACTCAAGGTGTGAGGCTTTTCAGGCTCCGGGACAAGCGTGTTTCCCGACGGGTCCTCTCTGGACGGGCTGCCTGCTCTGTGTGCCCGCTGGGCCGCGTGGGTCTGAAGTGGGGCCCCGGGGTGGGGGGGCAGCTGCCAAGAACGGTCACCAAAAGCAGGGACCCAACCAATGCCTAGAACAATGGGGAACCTGCTAAAGAAATTCTTCAAGGTGTGGCCGGGGTTTCCCCCCCCGCCGTGCACTGGTCAACTTGGAGACCTCTGACGGTGGAGCCACGGGTCCTCCAGGCCTACACCCCACCCCTGGTAGAGCCCTCACACTGAGGGTTTAGGGGGATGGGAGCCGCCCCAGGTAAAAGCACCGGAGATTCTCACGGCGCCTACCTGAACTTCAGATGCTCCTCAGTTACTGGTGTGCGTCTGGTGTCTTCCCAGAACCATGACCCAGCGCCGGATGCGGGCGCCCGGCCGCGGGGCACGGGGAGTCCTGGTGAGGGTGGCGTGGTGGGGGAGGCCCCTGAAGGGCCCCAGCAGAGGCAGGAGACAAGGAAGACAACAGGACAGGGCTTCCTAAGGAGGACGACGTAAGGGTCAAAGGATCGCAGAGACCCTTGGGAAAGTTCAGAGGCCCTGGAGATGTTGGCTGAAACACTGTCATTAGGTCAGAAAAGTGGTGTCACAACGCCCCAGTCAGCACTGGATGATCTACTCTTCGTTGCTTCCAGGAATCAGTGTGTATGGGCCCTTAGAACTCACATTGCGTTAAGTCTAGCATATACTTACTTTTCATCACTTTTCAGGACTAGATTTTTCTGGAGGATGTGCTGAGCATGGGTGTCTCCATTCTTGTCTTTGTGCAACTGGCCTCTGTTTTCAGGAGCAGATTCCTGGTGCTCATCACCTCTGTTAGCCCTGAGGACTGCCCCCCGTCACCTCTCGCAGTGGACCTGAGTGCCATGTGGGCAGGGACCACGTGGGCTGGGGATGGAGTCACGGATGGAGTCCCAGTGCTCAGTACAGAGTAGGGGCCCCAGATCCTCTGCTGAATGAGAGAGGAAGGGGGAAAGGAAAGAGGAAGGGGGGAGGGAGGGAGGAATGGGTGGAGGGAAAGAGGGAGGGAGGGAAACCAAGGAAGACGGGCCCATCCATCAGGAACCCTTATTTGGGATGAGGTCCGAGGGCATCACAGCCGGGGCCGTGGATGGTGGCTCAGGGCCCATGCAACTGTCCTCCCAGTGCTGACCTTCCTTCTCCTTGGGCCTCTGTCATCCTGGATCCTCTCCACCTCCTCCTCAAACAATTCTGAATGTTCTCAGGAGCAGGGTGGCAGGAGGGGGTCTCAGGAGGGGCTGCCCGGATCCTGTGCCCTGGACGACACAGTGACAGTAGCTATAGGGCATTCTATCCTGAGGACTGGGACCGAGGATCCCGTCCATCTCCTTGGGCATTAGCATTGGTCCATTCCCTGCTCTCTCCACCACCGCTGTGCTGAACACTCCTGAAAACACATCTGTGAAAAACCGAGCCAGAGTTTCCGGGCGTGAGTCCCAGGACGAGCGTGCTAGGTGATGGGTGCCCCTGCGGCCTGGGACGGGTGCTGCTCACTGTTCTCCCAGACAGGGGTGCCCGTCCCCCTTCTCTCCAGGGGACCTCCACTTCCTCACGTTCTCCCCAGGGCTGCTGGTCCCCAGACCAGACACCTGCCAGTCTGAGGGTGATCAGCGCTGCCTCCATAGGGTTTCCTTTGCCAGAGTCCTTCCCCGGGAGCTCCCGCATCTCTGACTCCCCCCGTGCCTGTCCCCCCCCGCCTTGAACTTTCATGGGTTTGGTCTCTGTCCCTGTGGAACCCAGTGACTTGGAGCCTGGTTTGGACCAGAGGCATGGGAAACCTTTCTCTGGCCTTGGGTTGTGAGCAATGCTTTGGCCCTTTGGGGTGTGTCTTCCAGCCTTCTGCATTTCCCTGGTTTGTCTGTGGGTCACAGGAGGAACCAGCCCTTTCCTGTCTGGGGTCAGGCTGAGGTGTCCCAGCAGGAATAGGGGTCTCCGCCCCGAGATTGTGTCCCTATTTACCAAAGGGGGCTCTATGAGTACATCTCATCTGTAATCCATCGGGGCTTTCAACATCAAATAAGGAAAATTCTATGTCAAGTCAACACAGAAAAGAATGAGTCCCCTTTGAAAATAGGGGGGCAGACACAAAGGCCCGTACTGTGTGATTCCACGTACAGGAAACATCCAGAACAGGTAAAGGAACAGAGAGAGAAAGCAGCTTAGGGGTTTCCAGGGAGGCCTTCTGGTTTGGGGACTCCTTTGGGGAAGCAGATATTCCACAGCAATGTTCTGTGGTGTGGTGGCCCAGCGTTGGGAATGTACTTCATGCTCAGGACTTGTTCAACTGAAAACAATTAATTTTATTTAAAATAAATAATAAACAGCATATAGGACATGGAAAGATAATATAACAGTTAATATGTACCAGAGAGAAAGAACATAGGGGGATGGGATGAAACAATCTGGCGGGGTGTCGGGGTCGGGTGATGGAGCTAAGGGTAATTGTACAAGGAGCTCTCCTCGCGAGGATGTGGGCTCTGGATGTGGTTCTGGGAGCCCTGCAGGAGCAGGAAGAGGGGCAGGGCCAGATGCAAGAGCAGGGCCAGATGCAAGAGCAGGGCCAGGGGCAGGATCGACGGTAGGAGCTGGGTCAGGGGCAAGTACAGGAGCCCAGGCAGGGCCAGGGGAAGGGGCAGTGGCCCTGGAAAGAAGGGGAAGGGGCATCGGCTCTGGCAGGGGCAGGGGCAGGGGCAGGAACAGGGACACCGGCAGGGGAAGGGGCATCGGCTCTGGCAGGGGCAGGGGCAGGGACACCGGCAGGGGAAGGGGCATCGGCTCTGGCAGGGGCAGGAACAGGGACACCGGCAGGGGAAGGGGCATCGGCTCTGGCACGGGCAGGGGCAGGAACAAGGACACGGGCAGGGGAAGGGGCATCGGCTCTGGCACGGGCAGGGGCAGGGGCAGGAACAAGGACACGGGCAGGGGAAGGGGCATCGGCTCTGGCAGGGGCAGGAACAGGGACACCGGCAGCGGAAGGGGCATCGGCTCTGGCAGGGGCAGGGGC
Organism: Halichoerus grypus; assembly: GCF_964656455.1. Classification (NCBI taxonomy): domain Eukaryota; kingdom Metazoa; phylum Chordata; class Mammalia; order Carnivora; family Phocidae; genus Halichoerus; species Halichoerus grypus. Next base: position 20,323 of record NC_135720.1, on the reverse strand, counting down.
AGGGGCAGGAACAAGGACACGGGCAGGGGAAGGGGCATCGGCTCTGGCAGGGGCAGGAACAGGGACACCGGCAGGGGAAGGGACAGGTGCAGGGGCAGGAGGTGGGTCAGGGGCAGGAATGGGCGCACATGCAGGGGCAGGGAAACGGGTAGGGAAAGGGGAAGGAGCTGGGTCAGAGGCAAGGACAGGAGCACAGGGAGGGGCTGGGGAAGGGACAGTTGCAGGGGCAGAAGCCGGGTCAAGGGCAAGAACAGGAATACAGGCAGGGGCAGGAGAAGGGGCAGGATCCAGGGCAGGAGCTGGGTCAGGGGCAAGAACAGGAACACAGGTAGGGGAAGGGGCTGGTGCAGGGTCAGGAGCTGGGTCAGGGGCAAGGACAGGAACACAGGCAGGGGCAGGGGAAGGGACAGGATCCAGGGCAGGAGATGGTTCAGGATCTGGGTCAGGGGCAAGAACAGGTGCACAGGTAGGGGAAGGGGCAGGTGCAGGGGCAGGAGGTGAGTCAGGGACAGGAACAGGACCACAGGCAGGGGCAGGGGCAGAACCCGGGTCAGGGGCAAGAATAGGAGCACAGGCAGGGGCAAGGGAAGGGGCAGGATCCAGGGCAGGAGCTGGGTCAGGATCCGGATCAGGGGCAAGAAGAGGTGCACAGGCAGGTGCTGGGGAAGGGGCAGGTGCAGGGGCATGAGTAGGGGCAGGGGAAGGGGCATCGGCTCTGGCAGGGGCAGGGGCAGGGGCAGGAACAGGGACACAGGCAGGGGAAGGGGCATCGGCTCTGGCAGGGGCAGGGGCAGGAACAGGGACACCGGCAGGGGAAGGGGCATCGGCTCTGGCAGGGGCAGGGGCAGGAGTAGGGGCAAGAGCTGTGTCAGGGGCAAGAACAGGGACCCAGGCAGGGGCAGGGGAAGGGGCAGGAGTTGGCGCAGGGGCCGGGACAGGCGCACAAGCAGGGGAAGGGGAGGGGGCAGGTGCAAGGGGAGGGACAGGGTCTGCAGCGATGGCACGTCCAGGAACCGGGGCAGTATCTGGGTCAGGGGCGAGAACAGGGGCACTGGCAGGGGTAGGGATGGGTCAGGATCCAGGGCAGGAGCTGGGTCAGGGCCAGGAGCAGGGCCACAGTTCGGGGCCGGCGCAGGGGCAGCGGCTCTGGCAGGAAGAGGGGCAGGAGCAGGGGCAGGCTCTCCGGAGGCAGGTTCTCCAGCAGGCCCTTCCTGGCCCCCGTCAGGCTCTCCGTGGGCGGGTGCCGGGTCACCTGCCGGCTCCGGGTCTCCTCCTGAAGTCGCTGCGGGCACGACCCCTCCCTCCAGAGCTGCCGATGGGGTTGGAGCCGGCTCTAGCTCCTGAGATGGTGGAGCAGCTGTGAGAGGAGAAAAGCTCAGCCCCGTGCCTGCTCTCCGTGGGCCTTTGCAAGACAGAGCCCCGCCCAGGGCCTCCCAGAGAAGCCGCAGCCAGGAAGGAGCCCTCCCCGGGGCGTCTCCCCGACTGCCGTCCACCCGCTGGGCGCTCTGAGCCCAGTCGTTGCTCCAGGCCCCACACCAGCCTCCGGGGGCTCCTCCCTGTGGGGCCAGCCCCGACCCGTCCCCACACACCCACAGGCACCCAGCCCCGGGCTTCTCAGCCTCGGGCTCGGCCTCCGTGGGCTCCGGCTCCTGGAGCACAATCCAGTCAGTGACCAGCAGGGACAGTGGTCTGGGTGGTGTCGGAGGCCTTCCCCCGCAATCCCCAGCACCTGCTCCTGGGGAGTCCTGTGGGGTCACGCCCCAGGTCCCGTAGATGGAGTGGGTGTCCGCCAGCCTCCTCCCAATTTCATCCGTGGTCTGCAAAGACAGGGACGGGTAGCCGGCCCGGAGGCATCACAGCCCTGCGCGGCCAACCTCCCTGTCCCCCTGCCCAGTCTCCCTGCTGCTCCCAGATCAGACACAGACCTGTGGGTGCACAGCCCTGCACGCGGGACCGTGACCCATCCCTGCAGGGCGATCGGGATAAACCCCGGGCAGAAGCTCGCAGCCCCCCACACCCCGTCCCACCCAGCCAGCCTTGATCTTGAACATGACCTGCCCACGGGTTATCTGACCCCTCATCAGCCTGCTCTTGAATGGGGTTGCCCACCCCACATGACCCCCCTCACACACGCACACACACACACACATACACACACACACACACACGGAGGGGAGGGGACCTGGGGCTGCACAGGTGGATTAGACCCTGTGGGGCTGGGTGGCCGGCTCTGGGCCTCCTGGTGTCACCTTTCGGGCCTTCCGGCCAAACGGCCAGAGGCGTCGGGGAGCCCTGATAGGACATCCCCAGCGCGGGACAGCGTTTGCAGGGCGCTCTTTCTTCAGCCTGCAGCCCCCAGACTTAGGGAAGCAACAAGCCAACATGTTCATGGTTGGATGATCTGCAACGAAATGAGCTGGGCAGGGGAATGTGGGTGCCTGGTTACCGGGGTTCCAAATTCTGATGGGCTCTGTTGTCAGGGAAGTGAGGTCACCACTGCCTGGGGTCCCCTTACCCAACTTCCTCCTCACACAAGACCGCCACCCCCGAGGGCCCCCTCCCCCAGCTGCTCAATGCTCACCCTCCCCCCATGCCCCATCCATACAGTGACTCCCTCACAGCCCACCCACAGCCTTCCCAAGGCCTGGGTGCAGCCGGTGCCCCCGCTGTGAGGACACAGAGCTGGCTTCAGACTGGGCTCCTGCACGTGCCCAGGCCGGTGACCCTGGACAGACCCCGTGCCTCTCAGGGCCTCCCCAGTCTGCCCATCTGCACAGTGGGGTGTTCTGGCTTCTACTTCTAGGGACGCCATCAGGAGTAGGACCCCTACATACATTCCGTACCTGCTATCACAGGAGGCTGGTGCACACTTGGGATTGCAAGGATGAGCCAGGGGCTGGGCGGGACATGGAGCACAGCTCAGAGGGGCCTGGGTCTGCTCTGGGGTCCGGGCAAAGCCACCCCCCTCGTGCCTGTTCCCAGCCCCTGTGGGAAGGTTGCAATGAACGGATTCCGACCTTGTCCCCTGGTGACGCAGACTTCCAGGGGCTCCCATTAGGTTTAGGCTCAGGCCCCAGGGCCTCGTCTGCGCCCATGTGCTGGGCAGTCCCCACAGTGGTTCCCGGGCATTCCCGCATCCTGCTCACACATCCCTGTGGAATCCCCTCCCCTCCAGGGTGGACGGCCTGTGTGACCGCGCTCTCAGGAAGAGAATGGGGCAAAATGCTGGGATGTCATTTCCAAGCTGATGGAGGAAAGTCTGTGACTTCTCCTGATTCCCTCTCTCCTGTGTCCGTTCTCTGTCTCTGTCTCTGTGTCTTTGTGTTTCTGTCTCTGTGTCTCTCACAGGAGCAGATCTGCGGGCTCCGGGGGCGATGTGAGAAACCTCAGAAGCCTCCCTTGTCCCTGTTTCCCTCTCCTGTCCTGCTGCTCCGTTCCTTCCTAAGGCCTTGTCACCCTGACCAGAGCAGTGAATCTGGAACCTCTTCCAAATGGGGACCCTGAGGCTGCAACAAGGAGGGTCTTGGCCTTGGTCCCCAGACCAGTGGTCAGTGCTCTGCCACGTTCTGCGTACCCAGGTCCTCAGCCCCCCAAGCCCCCAGGCTGTCCTCTGCTGAGAAGGACCTCGAGGGAGTCCAAAGCATTTTCCCGGGACTGGGAGCACAGTGGGTCAGGGATGGAGATCCAAGGCCAACAGGCTCTTCCACAAGCCTGTGGGACCCTAGGGACACCGCATGTCTACAGCCCAAGTGACAGAAGAGTAAGCTGAGGCCTTTTGTGCTGTAGCCCCTCTGGACTTGGGGGTGGGTATCTCTTCCTGCTTCCAAGTGGCCAGGGTGGTGATGGACACCGGAACCCAGACCCTGTCCTCTCCCAGTGCCCTGGCAACCCCCCTGGGCCCCTTGGGGACCCCTGACCATCAGCCTGGCCTGTCTCCCCTCCCCATGCTATGGATCTGGGTCCTTGCCAGGAGTCGTGATGCCCTGCCCCATGGCCCAGCTGTCTCCAACCTCTTTCTTCTTTCCCCCTTGTCCCCCACCTCGCTCCCAGGGTGTCCTCCCCTTCTGACCCCCAGCTGGGCAGTCAGAGTGGTGTGTGTGTGTGTGTGTGTGTGTGTGTGTGTGCAGGTGCGCATACTTCTACGTGCCTGGGGATGCCCAAGGTCGTGTCCCCACAGGGGACGGGGTGGGTAGCTATTCCCGAGGATCTGAGGGGCTCTCACCCCCAAAGCGAACCTCATGGGAGGGTTGGGACTGGCCTAGGACTGGAGAGCGGCCCTGCTCCTTGGACTCTGCACCCCTCATTTGTCCTGGGCCAGCCCCTGCCTCTCTTGACCCAGGTTCCCCACTGTCCCTGAGGGTTGGACATGGAAATGCTTGAACATGGCCGCTCCTCCAGGGGTAGGTGGGGGACAGGTGCACCAGGCACACAGGCCTCCCCACCGAGAGGGCCAGCCAGGTGTGTCATGGCCAGGTGTGCACGGACGACCTGCCCACAGCTCCTGTACCATGACCCAGCCCTGCGGCCGATGTGCACCAGACCCGTGGCTCCGCACCTGACCGGTCCCCCACGTTCCCTCACCACCTCGGAGACAGGGGCTCTTCTTGGTCCTAGGGCCCGTCATCCTTCGGACAATGAGAGCAGAGGGATCCGTATCTAGAGGAGGCCGGCAGGGCGTCCCACGGAACGTCGTGTGCCCATCTCTGCTCTGTCGTCTAGGCTTCCCGGCGGACCCCCACCTAGAACAGAGGCCCGCGGGGCAGGGAGATTTGTCTGGCTGGTCCCTGAATTATGCAAAATGTCTAGAAGGGGCTTCCTGTCCATTTGTGGAGTCGATGAAGCCCAACCAGCACCTTTCAGATGTCTGAGTGGCTCTGGGACCCCTCTGCCAGCCCCCAGGGATCCCTGCTCCGGCTCCACCCAGGATGGGAGCCCCACATGGAATCTGAGACCTCGTCACAGCCGGCAATGCGGCTTTGCTCCGGACACAGGACACCGAGGCGTGGGGCAGAGAGCTCCTTCACGGTGGAGAGGAAGCGCTTCAGCCCCAGGCCACCCTCCCCGTGGGCCGGCCACAGGGTCGGGGAGCGGTCCCAACAGGCCCGACGGCAACCCCGTGTGTGGGGTCGGGCCTCGTGGCACGCAGGGTCCCCAGGAGACACCCGAGGTTCGGAGAGGGGACGTGCCAGGCCCGAGACACACAGCCCGCGGGTGAGGGGGAGCCGCCGGGCGGGACGGGGGGCCCTGCTCGCCTTTGTGAGCAGCAGGTGTGGGAAGGGCTGGGGGGGCGTTCCTGTGGGAGGTGCTCCGGGAGAGGGGCCACAGGAGAGGGCCTGGCCCGGCTCCACCAGCTTCCTCGGGCTGTCCGCACGGACCGCCCACAGCCTCTGGCTCTGCCCCAGCGGCAGGGCCCACTCAGGTTCACGGTGGGGCTGATCTTTGGATAAAGGAGGGACAATTCACAACACAGAAACTGCAAAAATATTCCTGTCCGTGTCCTGAAGTGCAACAGAATATCAACAATTGGTTGGGATCATCTTACACGTATGTGAAGGGTGATTTTGTACCTGGCCAAGGCCGGGGCTGGACCGGGTGTGTGTGGTGTGTGTGTGTGTGTGTGTGTGTGTGTGTGTGGTGTGTGTGTGTGTCTGTGAAGGGAGCAGCCCAGACCCCTTGGGTTGAGATCATGGCCACGTAAGGGGCACAGCCGCCGTGGCCCCCCGGGTCGTCAGTGTCCCGGACGGCGTCGGGGCAGGAGACCCTCCCGGCCCTCCCCGAGCCCGGTCCTGGAGCGCCCTCGTCCCCACACTCCCCCTGAGCTCCCTGGCCCTCGCTGCGGCATGGCACTCATCCTCACCGTGGTCCTGAATCCGGGAGCCTGGCTCTCCCAGGCCCTTGCTCTGGTGGCTGCCACCAGCACCGTCACGACAGCAGCTGGTCAGGGCACGTCCCTGCCCGGGCCCAGAGGAGCTCAGGTCTACGTGGCAGGTCAGGTATCGCAGCAGGGAGAGTGGGGAAGGGCTGGGGGCGACCCCCCCGTGCTCCCTGGGAGGCCTGTCCCCTGCCTCTCGCAGGCCTCGGGCACACTCACCGTCTCCTTTGGCTGCTTTGGGTTCTCCTGGGGTTCACTTCCAGGGTGGCAAGCTTGGAGGGCCCCTCCTGCCAGGGTCAGCCTTAGAGGTCAGTTTAGAAATGGCCTGGGGGCCTCCTTGATCTTCCTGGAGCGGCCCCACATTGTCTGTTCCAGAAGCCTGCACCTCGCCTTTGGGTCCCTATCGCCCTGAAGGTGTCTTGCTCCCTTGTGTCTCCCTGTCCAGTTAGGTATCCACTCAGCAGGGGCTCCCCTGCCTGCCCTGCTCTGCCCCCAGCGCCCCCAGGACCATAGCCGTGACCAGTAACAACTCCTGTCACCCCTGCTGGTCTCCAGCAGCCTTCCGTGTGCAGCTTCCAGGGGACCCTCAGGGGACAGAGGAGGGCCGGGGCCAGGCCGGCCATCAGTACAGTTCCCTTGGTGGTGGTGAGCGGGGCGCCGCGGCCCTGTACCCAGTCCCTAAACCAGGACAGGATGGGGCCGATCCCACGTCCCACGTGTGTTCTCCCCCCATGTCGCTCACTGTCCAGCCCAGACCTGAGCGGCCCGGGGGCCAGCCTGGGACGCCCCTCCCTCCACGGCCTGCTTCTCAAGCCTGGTATGGCTTTCTGGCCCCCTCGGGCTCTTGGGGCCGCACGCAGATCCCAGGACTCCCATCCACAGCATGGTTTTACATCGCGTTTGGATTTCAAGGGCTCTTGGCTCCTCACAGCCAGCCTCTCTGGAGCTCGGAGGGACAGGGGCCGAGCACCTCATTCCAGGAGCACGGGTGCCGCAGGGAAGGCCCCACAAATCCGTGTGTGCCACCAAGTGCCGAGTGGCTTGAGCACATGAAGCTTGAGAGTCCTGTGGGCTCTGTGGGCCCCGTGGGGGTTTCACAAATGCCACATCCACGAGCAAAAGCACATAAGCCACACTGTGGAAGCCACAGGCCCCAGAGCCACATTTGTCCAAACGTAAGCTTTATTTTCTGTGGGAATCATGCGGTCCGCTTGGCCTGGCCCGTCCCAACCCAGATGGGATCCTCCGGGGGACTCGCCCTGTGGCCTCACGTGACAGAGCAGCCCCAGAAACCGTGCCGTGGAGGAAGCAGCCCTGAAGTGGTGTAGGTTGGCAGGGACTGAAAAGCGAGAGGACAAAACTCAAGGTGTGAGGCTTTTCAGGCTCCGGGACAAGCGTGTTTCCCGACGGGTCCTCTCTGGACGGGCTGCCTGCTCTGTGTGCCCGCTGGGCCGCGTGGGTCTGAAGTGGGGCCCCGGGGCGGGGGGGCAGCTGCCAAGAACGGTCACCAAAAGCAGGGACCCAACCAATGCCTAGAACAATGGGGAACCTGCTAAAGAAATTCTTCAAGGTGTGGCCGGGGTTTCCCCCCCCCCCCCCCGCCGTGCACTGGTCAACTTGGAGACCTCTGACGGTGGAGCCACGGGTCCTCCAGGCCTACACCCCACCCCTGGTAGAGCCCTCACACTGAGGGTTTAGGGGGATGGGAGCTGCCCCAGGTAAAAGCACCGGAGATTCTCACGGCGCCTACCTGAACTTCAGATGCTCCTCAGTTACTTGTGTGCGTCTGGTGTCTTCCCAGAACCATGACCCAGCGCCGGATGCGGGCGCCCGGCCGCGGGGCACGGGGAGTCCTGGTGAGGGTGGCGTGGTGGGGGAGGCCCCTGAAGGGCCCCAGAAGAGGCAGGAGACAAGGAAGACAACAGGACAGGGCTTCCTAAGGAGGACGACGTAAGGGTCAAAGGATCGCAGAGACCCTTGGGAAAGTTCAGAGGCCCTGGAGATGTTGGCTGAAACACTGTCATTAGGTCAGAAAAGTGGTGTCACAACGTCCCAGTCAGCACTGGATGATCTACTCTTCGTTGCTTCCAGGAATCAGTGTGTATGGGCCCTTAGAACTCACATTGCGTTAAGTCTAGCATATACTTACTTTTCATCACTTTTCAGGACTCGATTTTTCTGGAGGATGTGCTGAGCATGGGTGTCTCCATTCTTTTCTTTGTGCAACTGGCCTCTGTTTTCAGGAGCAGATTCCTGGTGCTCATCACCTCTGTTAGCCCTGAGGACTGCCCCCCGTCACCTCTCGCAGTGGACCTGAGTGCCATGTGGGCAGGGACCACGTGGGCTGGGGATGGAGTCACGGATGGAGTCCCAGTGCTCAGTACAGAGTAGGGGCCCCAGATCCTCTGCTGAATGAGAGAGGAAGGGGGAAAGGAAAGAGGAAGGGGGGAGGGAGGGAGGAATGGGTGGAGGGAAAGAGGGAGGGAGGGAAACCAAGGAAGACGGGCCCATCCATCAGGAACCCTTATTTGGGATGAGGTCCGAGGGCATCACAGCCCGGGCCGTGGATGGTGGCCCAGGGCCCATGCAACTGTCCTCCCAGTGCTGACCTTCCTTCTCCTTGGCCCTCTGTCATCCTGGATCCTCTCCACCTCCTCCTCAAACAATTCTGAATGTTCTCAGGAGCAGGGTGGCAGGAGGGGGTCTCAGGAGGGGCTGCCCGGATCCTGTGCCCTGGACGACACAGTGACAGTAGCTATAGGGCATTCTATCCTGAGGACTGGGACCGAGGATCCCGTCCATCTCCTTGGGCATTAGCATTGGTCCATCCCCTGCTCTCTCCACCACCGCTGTGCTGAACACTCCTGAAAACACATCTGTGAAAAACCGAGCCAGAGTTTCCGGGCGTGAGTCCCAGGACGAGCGTGCTAGGTGATGGGTGCCCCTGCGGCCTGGGACGGGTGCTGCTCACTGTTCTCCCAGACAGGGGTGCCCGTCCCCCTTCTCTCCAGGGGACCTCCACTTCCTCACATTCTCCCCAGGGCTGCTGGTCCCCAGACCAGACACCTGCCAGTCTGAGGGTGACCAGCGCTGCCTCCATAGGGTTTCCTTTGCCAGAGTCCTTCCCCGGGAGCTCCCGCATCTCTGACTCCCCCCGTGCCTGTCCCCCCCCGCCTTGAACTTTCATGGGTTTGGTCTCTGTCCCTGTGGAACCCAGTGACTTGGAGCCTGGTTTGGACCAGAGGCATGGGAAACCTTTCTCTGGCCTTGGGTTGTGAGCAATGCTTTGGCCCTTTGGGGTGTGTCTTCCAGCCTTCTGCATTTCCCTGGTTTGTCTGTGGGTCACAGGAGGAACCAGCCCTTTCCTGTCTGGGGTCAGGCTGAGGTGTCCCAGCAGGAATAGGGGTCTCCGCCCCGAGATTGTGTCCCTATTTACCAAAGGGGGCTCTATGAGTACATCTCATCTGTAATCCATCGGGGCTTTCAACATCAAATAAGGAAAATTCTATGTCAAGTCAACACAGAAAAGAATGAGTCCCCTTTGAAAATAGGGGGGCAGACACAAAGGCCCGTACTGTGTGATTCCACGTACAGGAAACATCCAGAACAGGTAAAGGAACAGAGAGAGAAAGCAGCTTAGGGGTTTCCAGGGAGGCCTTCTGGTTTGGGGACTCCTTTGGGGAAGCAGATATTCCACAGCAATGTTCTGTGGTGTGGTGGCCCAGCATTGGGAATGTACTTCATGCTCAGGACTTGTTCAACTGAAAACAATTAATTTTATTTAAAATAAATAATAAACAGCATATAGGATATGGAAAGATAATATAACAGTTAATATGTACCAGAGAGAAAGAACATAGGGGGATGGGATGAAACAATCTGGCGGGGTGTCGGGGTCGGGTGATGGAGCTAAGGGTAATTGTACAAGGAGCTCTCCTCGCGAGGATGTGGGCTCTGGATGTGGTTCTGGGAGCCCTGCAGGAGCAGGAAGAGGGGCAGGGCCAGATGCAAGAGCAGGGCCAGATGCAAGAGCAGGGCCAGGGGCAGGATCGACGGTAGGAGCTGGGTCAGGGGCAAGTACAGGAGCCCAGGCAGGGCCAGGGGAAGGGGCAGTGGCCCTGGAAAGAAGGGGAAGGGGCATCGGCTCTGGCAGGGGCAGGGGCAGGGGCAGGGGCAGGAACAGGGACACCGGCAGGGGAAGGGGCATTGGCTCTGGCAGGGGCAGGGGCAGGGACACCGGCAGGGTAAGGGGCATCGGCTCTGGCAGGGGCAGGAACAGGGACACCGGCAGGGGAAGGGGCATCGGCTCTGGCAGGGGCAGGAACAGGGACACCGGCAGGGGAAGGGGCATCGGCTCTGGCAGGGGCAGGGGCAGGGGCAGGAACAAGGACACGGGCAGGGGAAGGGGCATCGGCTCTGGCAGGGGCGGGAACAGGGACACCGGCAGTGGAAGGGGCATCGGCTCTGGCAGGGGCAGGGGCAGGGGTAGGAACAAGGACACGGGCAGGGGAAGGGGCATTGGCTCTGGCAGGGGCAGGGGCAGGGGCAGGAACAAGGACACGGGCAGGGGAAGGGGCATCGGCTCTGGCAGGGGCAGGAACAGGGACACCGGCAGGGGAAGGGACAGGTGCAGGGGCAGGAGGTGGGTCAGGGGCAGGAATGGGCGCACATGCAGGGGCAGGGAAACGGGCAGGGAAAGGGGAAGGAGCTGGGTCAGAGGCAAGGACAGGAGCACAGGGAGGGGCTGGGGAAGGGACAGTTGCAGGGGCAGAAGCCGGGTCAAGGGCAAGAACAGGAATACAGGCAGGGGCAGGAGAAGGGGCAGGATCCAGGGCAGGAGCTGGGTCAGGGGCAAGAACAGGAACACAGGTAGGGGAAGGGGCTGGTGCAGGGTCAGGAGCTGGGTCAGGGGCAAGGACAGGAACACAGGCAGGGGCAGGGGAAGGGACAGGATCCAGGGCAGGAGATGGTTCAGGATCTGGGTCAGGGGCAAGAACAGGTGCACAGGTAGGGGAAGGGGCAGGTGCAGGGGCAGGAGGTGAGTCAGGGACAGGAACAGGACCACAGGCAGGGGCAGGGGCAGAACCCGGGTCAGGGGCAAGAATAGGAGCACAGGCAGGGGCAAGGGAAGGGGCAGGATCCAGGGCAGGAGCTGGGTCAGGATCCGGATCAGGGGCAAGAAGAGGTGCACAGGCAGGTGCTGGGGAAGGGGCAGGTGCAGGGGCATGAGTAGGGGCAGGGGAAGGGGCATCGGCTCTGGCAGGGGCAGGGGCAGGGGCAGGAACAGGGACACAGGCAGGGGAAGGGGCATCGGCTCTGGCAGGGGCAGGAACAGGGACACCGGCAGTGGAAGGGGCATCGGCTCTGGCAGGGGCAGGGGCAGGGGTAGGAACAAGGACACGGGCAGGGGAAGGGGCATCGGCTCTGGCAGGGGCAGGAACAGGGACACCGGCAGGGGAAGGGACAGGTGCAGGGGCAGGAGGTGGGTCAGGGGCAGGAATGGGCGCACATGCAGGGGCAGGGAAACGGGCAGGGAAAGGGGAAGGAGCTGGGTCAGAGGCAAGGACAGGAGCACAGGGAGGGGCTGGGGAAGGGACAGTTGCAGGGGCAGAAGCCTGGTCAAGGGCAAGAACAGGAATACAGGCAGGGGCAGGAGAAGGGGCAGGAACCAGGGCAGGAGCTGGGTCAGGGGCAAGAACAGGAACACAGGAAGGGGAAGGGGCTGGTGCAGGGTCAGGAGCTGGGTCAGGGGCAAGGACAGGAACACAGGCAGGGGCAGGGGAAGGGACAGGATCCAGGGCAGGAGATGGTTCAGGATCTGGGTCAGGGACAAGAACAGGTGCACAGGTAGGGGAAGGGGCAGGTGCAGGGGCAGGAGGTGAGTCAGGGACAGGAACAGGACCACAGGCAGGGGCAGGGGCAGAACCCGGGTCAGGGGCAAGAATAGGAGCACAGGCAGGGGCAAGGGAAGGGGCAGGACCCAGGGCAGGAGATGGTTCAGGATCTGGGTCAGGGGCAAGAACAGGTGCACAGGCAGGTGCTGGGGAAGGGGCAGATGCAGGGGCACGAGTAGGGGCAGGGGAAGGGGCATTGGCTCTGGCAGGGGCAGGGGCAGGGGCAGGAACAGGGACACAGGCAGGGGAAGGGGCATCGGCTCTGGCAGGGGCAGGGGCATGAACAGGGACACCGGCAGGGGAAGGGGCATCGGCTCTGGCAGGGGCAGGGGCAGGAGTAGGGGCAAGAGCTGTGTCAGGGGCAAGAACAGGGACCCAGGCAGGGGCAGGGGAAGGGGCAGGAGTTGGCGCAGGGGCCGGGACAGGCGCACAAGCAGGGGAAGGGGAGGGGGCAGGTGCAAGGGGAGGGACAGGGTCTGCAGCGATGGCACGTCCAGGAACCGGGGCAGTATCTGGGTCAGGGGCGAGAACAGGGGCACTGGCAGGGGTAGGGATGGGTCAGGATCCAGGGCAGGAGCTGGGTCAGGGCCAGGAGCAGGGCCACAGTTCGGGGCCGGCGCAGGGGCAGCGGCTCTGGCAGGAACAGGGGCAGGAGCAGGGGCAGGCTCTCCGGAGGCAGGTTCTCCAGCAGGCCCTTCCTGGCCCCCGTCAGGCTCTCCGTGGGCGGGTGCCGGGTCACCTGCCGGCTCCGGGTCTCCTCCTGAAGTCGCTGCGGGCACGACCCCTCCCTCCAGAGCTGCCGATGGGGTTGGAGCCGGCTCTAGCTCCTGAGATGGTGGAGCAGCTGTGAGAGGAGAAAAGCTCAGCCCCGTGCCTGCTCTCCGTGGGCCTTTGCAAGACAGAGCCCCGCCCAGGGCCTCCCAGAGAAGCCGCAGCCAGGAAGGAGCCCTCCCCGGGGCGTCTCCCCGACTGCCGTCCACCCGCTGGGCGCTCTGAGCCCAGTCGTTGCTCCAGGCCCCACACCAGCCTCCGGGGGCTCCTCCCTGTGGGGCCAGCCCCGACCCGTCCCCACACACCCACAGGCACCCAGCCCCGGGCTTCTCAGCCTCGGGCTCGGCCTCCGTGGGCTCCGGCTCCTGGAGCACAATCCAGTCAGTGACCAGCAGGGACAGTGGTCTGGGTGGTGTCGGAGGCCTTCCCCCGCAATCCCCAGCACCTGCTCCTGGGGAGTCCTGTGGGGTCACGCCCCAGGTCCCGTAGATGGAGTGGGTGTCCGCCAGCCTCCTCCCAATTTCATCCGTGGTCTGCAAAGACAGGGACGGGTAGCCGGCCCGGAGGCATCACAGCCCTGCGCGGCCAACCTCCCTGTCCCCCTGCCCAGTCCCCCTGCTGCTCCCAGATCAGACACAGACCTGTGGGTGCACAGCCCTGCACGCGGGACCGTGACCCATCCCTGCAGGGCGATCGGGATAAACCCCGGGCAGAAGCTCGCAGCCCCCCACACCCCGTCCCACCCAGCCAGCCTTGATCTTGAACATGACCTGCCCACGGGTTATCTGACCCCTCATCAGCCTGCTCTTGAATGGGGTTGCCCACCCCACATGACCCCCCTCACACACGCGCACACACACACACACATACACACACACACACACACGGAGGGGAGGGGACCTGGGGCTGCACAGGTGGATTAGACCCTGTGGGGCTGGGTGGCCGGCTCTGGGCCTCCTGGTGTCACCTTTCGGGCCTTCCGGCCAAACGGCCAGAGGCGTCGGGGAGCCCTGATAGGACATCCCCAGCGCGGGACAGCGTTTGCAGGGCGCTCTTTCTTCAGCCTGCAGCCCCCAGACTTAGGGAAGCAACAAGCCAACATGTTCATGGTTGGATGATCTGCAACGAAATGAGCTGGGCAGGGGAATGTGGGTGCCTGGTTACCGGGGTTCCAAATTCTGATGGGCTCTGTTGTCAGGGAAGTGAGGTCACCACTGCCTGGGGTCCCCTTACCCAACTTCCTCCTCACACAAGACCGCCACCCCCGAGGGCCCCCTCCCCCAGCTGCTCAATGCTCACCCTCCCCCCATGCCCCATCCATACAGTGACTCCCTCACAGCCCACCCACAGCCTTCCCAAGGCCTGGGTGCAGCCGGTGCCCCCGCTGTGAGGACACAGAGCTGGCTTCAGACTGGGCTCCTGCACGTGCCCAGGCCGGTGACCCTGGACAGACCCCGTGCCTCTCAGGGCCTCCCCAGTCTGCCCATCTGCACAGTGGGGTGTTCTGGCTTCTACTTCTAGGGACGCCATCAGGAGTAGGACCCCTACATACATTCCGTACCTGCTATCACAGGAGGCTGGTGCACACTTGGGATTGCAAGGATGAGCCAGGGGCTGGGCGGGACATGGAGCACAGCTCAGAGGGGCCTGGGTCTGCTCTGGGGTCCGGGCAAAGCCACCCCCCTCGTGCCTGTTCCCAGCCCCTGTGGGAAGGTTGCAATGAACGGATTCCGACCTTGTCCCCTGGTGACGCAGACTTCCAGGGGCTCCCATTAGGTTTAGGCTCAGGCCCCAGGGCCTCGTCTGCGCCCATGTGCTGGGCAGTCCCCACAGTGGTTCCCGGGCATTCCCGCATCCTGCTCACACATCCCTGTGGAATCCCCTCCCCTCCAGGGTGGATGGCCTCTCAGGAAGAGAATGGGGCAAAATGCTGGGATGTCATTTCCAAGCTGATGGAGGAAAGTCTGTGACTTCTGGTTCCCTCTGTCCTGTGTTCATTCTCTGTCTCCTTCTCTGTCTCTGTCTCTGTGTCTCTCACAGGAGCAGATCTGCGGACTCCAGGGGTGACGTGAGAAACCTCAGAAGCCTCCCTTGTCCCTGTTTCCCTCTCCTGTCCTGCTGCTCCGTTCCTTCCTAAGGCCTTGTCACCCTGACCAGAGCAGTGAATCTGGAACCTCTTCCAAATGGGGACCCTGAGGCTGCAACAAGGAGGGTCTTGGCCTTGGTCCCCAGACCAGTGGTCAGTGCTCTGCCACATTCTGCGTACCCAGGTCCTCAGCCCCCCAAGCCCCCAGGCTGTCCTCTGCTGAGAAGGACCTCGAGGGAGTCCAAAGCATTTTCCCGAGACTGGGAGCACAGTGGGTCAGGGATGGAGATCCAAGGCCAACAGGCTCTTCCACAAGCCTGTGGGACCCTAGGGACACCGCATGTCTACAGCCCAAGTGACAGAAGAGTAAGCTGAGGCCTTTTGTGCTGTAGCCCCTCTGGACTTGGGGGTGGGTATCTCTTCCTGCTTCCAAGTGGCCAGGGTGGTGATGGACACCGGAACCCAGACCCTGTCCTCTCCCAGTGCCCTGGCAACCCCCCTGGGCCCCTTGGGGACCCCTGACCATCAGCCTGGCCTGTCTCCCCTCCCATGCTATGGATCTGGGTCCTTGCCAGGAGTCGTGATGCCCTGCCCCATGGCCCAGCTGTCTGCAACCTCTTTCTTCTTTCCCCCTTGTCCCCCACCTCGCTCCCAGGGTGTCCTCCCCTTCTGACCCCCAGCTGGGCAGTCAGAGTGGTGTGTGTGTGTGTGTGTGTGTGTGTGTGCAGGTGCGCATGCCTCTACGTGCCTGGGGATGCCCAAGGTCATGTCCCCACAGGGGACGGGGTGGGTAGCTATCCCCGAGGATCTGAGGGGCTCTCACCCCCAAAGCAAACCTCATGGGAGGGTTGGGGCTGGCCTAGGACTGGAGAGCAGCCCTGCTCCTTGGACTCAGCACCCCTCATTTGTCCTGGGCCAGCCCCTGCCTCTCTTGACCCAGGTTCCCAACTGTCCCTGAGGGCTGGACATGGAAACGCTTGAATGCGGCCACTCCTCCAAGGGTAAGTGGGGGACAGGTGCACCAGGCACACAGGCCTCCCCACCGAGAGGGCCAGCCAGGTGTGTCACGGCCAGGTGTGCACAGGGGACCTGCCCACAGCACCTGTAGCGTGAACCAGCCCTGCGGCGGATGTGCACGAGACCCATGGCTCCGCAGCTGACCGGTCCCCCACGTTCTGTCACCACTGCCAACTGCTCTGTGGCTCCAAAGTCCACTGAGCCCCGCAACCACACCCACCCTGGGCAGCAGGCCTTAGGGTGCAAGACCAGGTGGGTTGGACATCTGGGGATGCAAAAGTCACTGAATACCCCCCACCCAGCTGGCCTGGAATGCAGATACCCTCTCAGGGTCCAGCTAAGTGCAGGGCTGGGCCAGAGGACCTGGAGGCATCCGTGGAGGCCAACTCAGGGCAGGGAGAAAATCAGTCCACCCCTTCCCCTTCTCCTCTCCTCCTTCTGCCTTGTCTTCCTGGCAGGAGCCGGGACAGAGGTCCAGCCTGTGCCTGGCTGCAGCCCTGGCTGGAGTCAGAGGGGCGGGAAGGAGGCCGGGGAGGAGGGGCCCCCCTGCAGGATGCCCGAATGTGAAGGGGGTCATTACTCTAATCAGGGACCCCATGGGCATTCAGGGATTTCAGCCCCAGGAGTCGGCCCCTGCCCCATCCTTCACCCTCCACAAGGCCCCGCATCCTCCCCAGCCCAGTCCTTGCCTGCAACCGGTCCTCCCTCCAGCCCCAGGTAATCCAGCTGCTCTGGGGGCTGCTAAATCATTACAAGCTGAAGCTGAGCCATCCCTATGGGGCCTGGTTCCGGGTCCTGCAGCCCCACAGTGAGGAGAGGTGAGGCCAGGCAGGAGCGGGGAGAGGGCAGAGTGGACTCTCCCTGGGGGCCATGGCTCCCCAGTCAGCACAGACCCTGTTGTGTGCTGGCCCCTAGGGCACCCAGACTCCTGCTCCTGGGCAGGCTCCGGGAGGGAGACCCGAGTGTGGCTCCTGCTAGCTCAGACGTGTCACTCTGTCCTGTATCTACAGCCTGTCCCCCGAGCTGGACTGCCCTTCCTAGTCGGCCAGCAACACCTTCAGGGCCAAGAACAGGCCATCATGAAGCTCATGGGCCAGTGCGTGGCTGGGCAGGCAGGGCAGGGCTCGCTTTCAGCTCAGGGAGTCTGTGGCTGGGCTAGCAGGGGCTCTGGAGCACTGGCCTTCCAGCTTCTCTGCTGACCAGCCCTGGGACTGGAGTCATTTACCTCCCCTCTCTGGGCCTCGCTCTCCTCCTCTGTGCAATGGGGTGATGCTGAATGATCCCTCCCATGGCAGGAACATGTGGAGTGCTGGTGATTGACCTAAGCTGGGCACAGAGCCTGGATTGCAGAGTGCAGTGGGGGATGGTGAGCGGTGTCGGCAGTGAGCACCCCTCCGCCCAAAAGCAATCCAGCCCTTCCATGCAGCCCCCAGGCCCCTGGCTGGGAGCCCAGGAGCAGTGGCCGAGCACACTCCTGACTCCAGGCCCCTGTGTGTGGCTCTTCCTCAGGAATGGGGATGTGGTGGGGACCTCGTGACATGGGGCCAGCTCCTCTCTCTGACGGAAGGAGAACAAGGAAGCCTTTCCCTGGGGTCCCCTAAGGCCACGTAAGAGGGGAGGAGGGTGCCCCCAAACAGTACCTTGAAATTCTGCTTCTGTTAGAACCTGAGTGTTGGGGTTTGGTTCTTTCCCTTGCTGGGCTGATGAGACACACACAGTCTCCATGACTCCTCCTCAAATGAAGAGCTGTTGCAGGTCCCGGGCGTCCTGGACCTGGGGAGGGGAGAGGGGCCCGTGCCCTTCCTGGCTCCTGACGGAGACCTGTCCTCCCAAAGACAGGATGGTTTTGGGTTG
Source organism: Halichoerus grypus (assembly GCF_964656455.1). NCBI lineage: Eukaryota > Metazoa > Chordata > Mammalia > Carnivora > Phocidae > Halichoerus > Halichoerus grypus. The sequence continues at coordinate 2,829 of NC_135720.1, read as the reverse complement.
CGATCCTGGGCCAGGGCTGGAGACAGCCCCTCACTGCCCCTGACTCTAGGGCTGAGGGGGCCTTTCTCTGGCACAGCAACGCCCACTGAAGGCAGGGGCTTCAGAAAAAACACACTCCTGGACCCAGTCCTGCCCCAGGACGGTGGCTGCCTTCCCCAGATCCGGAGGAAGAGGGACATCCTGTGCTTCTTTGGGCAGTAGTCCTCTGACCCACGAGCAAGGAGTGGAAAGTTTCTCGTCTGCCTCTGGAAGTGCACCAGGAATGAGTGGGCCAGTCACTGTGCACACACGAAGACGGACATCGTGCTAAGGAAGCGCGGGAGGTGATC